>NC_090929.1:816448922-818879521 GCF_040938575.1 Ambystoma mexicanum
GTAGTTGCCCAGCGCGGAATAACAAATCTTAATTGTTTGTAGGGTGAGGGTGTAGGGTGAGCTATCCGTCCTGCGTCTGGTGCAGGGGCGCTTGCCATTTGTTGGCGATCTGCCCGAGTTGCTTCACTGTTGCAGTGCGCCCTTCTCAGGGTCCAGGCCTGCTGTGACCCCGACTCCGCTGGTAGGCAGGTAGGTTGGTTAATTGTAAGTCTTAGTTCTGTTTTATGGTGGAATCCCCTTAATGTCTATCTCCTGTGAAGGTCTTGATGCGGACGTGCCGGATGGAGAGGCACGTTTTTAGGTAAGAGAAAGCGCGAAGCGCAGAGCATTTATTGTCTTTTAAAGCTAACCTGTGTTTTCTTATTCTCCTCCTCAAAGGCCGTTGTGGTGCTGCGAGTGGATGAGAGCGCAATGAAAAACTGGCCCCCGGAATCCATTAAGGTAAGTAAAGCACTGTGCGGTTGTTATATATTGAAAGCAAACCTGAATAGGTCTCCTTTTCCTTTCAGGATGTTGCTGTGGTGTTCCGGATGGAAGCATGGCGTAGCGCGATGGAATTCAGGTAAGACTGATGGAATTCGATTTTTTGGAAGCGCACGCGTTCTAATATTGTTTTTCCTTTTCTCGTTATTGCAGGTCGTGATGTTCGGGCAGCAGCGGTGGTAGCGGTTCGCCGGAAGTCCTTGAGCTAGTACTCGCAGGTGAGTGATGATGTTTCTTCTCTCGGTTTCCACAGATTGCAGCCCGGTTGAAATGCTGAGTGCTGGATGGTGTATCCTCAGGTAAAACAGAATAATCTTGTTCTTGCAGGACTACAGGAAGATGCTGAAGACCAGGAGCTGGACATGGTGAGCTTCATGCTGCTAGTTGCAGAATAACGCCAAGCGTGTTCTGCAGTCAGGGTGTGGTTTATATAGCCCAGTTAAAGTAGTACCAGGGAAAGTAGTTCCAGGCCTGCCACACCCAAAACACTAGACCGCATGTCTTGGTTCTTCAGAACTAGGCTGTGTGGTTGCTTCCATTTTGGATTTAAAGACCCATGTAGTCAATTGAAAGTAAGCCTGGTAAGTATCTCCTTACAGTATATGCACCAGATGTGCCAGGACTGGCTCCAGGAGCCTTTTTGCAGAAGTCTTGAGGCCCTTAGAGTAAATGTGGGCGCTTGCTTGTGGCACAGCTTGTGGCCCCTGACAGTGGTCATGACTGCACTCCCTCTCATGGCACCTCTCATGGTAGTCTTCCTGTCCGGTCCTGGTTTGGTGGGAGTATTCAGGTGAAACCTTTTAATCGGAAGGGGTGCATGGATATGTTCACTTGGTTGCCATGTACTGTCTTGAGGCCCGTACCCTTTCCAATCCACTAAATAGTATAGTTTAGATCTGGTACAATCCAGGATGTCCTTAACTTCAAATTCAGGCTCTCCATCAACTAGCATAGGCTTTGGTGGGGTTTTAAACACACAAGGTGCTTTAACTCTCCAAGATGGCCGCCTGTGTCTCCCCCATTGCTCACCATCGCCAGCCCCTACACCACAGTGATGCCTGATGGTGATTGGGCCCTGCAGCAACATCCAGAGCCTATCGGAGGCGGGTAGGCGGGAGCTCACTTACTGGGAAAGGCTACGTGACTCCAAACCACTCGTAACCCTTCTGGAGCAGCAGCAGGAGCTGCGCTCCTCTGCAGAATCAGCTGGCCACAACTCCCGACGATCGATGGAGTCCCTATGCTTAGATATGGCAGCTGGCTGTATTTAAACACAGCTTTTAATTTTGCGGCTATTCTTAGCGCTGCGAGCGCGGTAGCCCATGAAAACATTGCAGCTTGAAAGCGTTTAATTTCAAAAACATCCGTGATGCACATGAGCTGTGCTGCATGAAGCACACATCACCAGGACCCTGTGCCACCATTTAAACACACGAGGTGCTTTCACTCTCCAAGATGGCCGCCTGTGTCTCCCCCATTGCTCACCATCTCCAGCCCCTACACCACAGTGATGCCTGATGGTGATTGGGCTCTGCAGCAACATCCAGAGCCTATCGGAAGCCGGCAGGCGTGAGCCGGCCCTTCCTGGTAAGGCCCTGAGGGCAAGGCCAACAACTGTCCAGAGACTGTCCTGAGCTGGCCAGAGCCCAGGGCCACACCCCCTGCTTGTTTTGAGGCTGAGAGTTATATTTGCCTTACGCCATACTACCTGTCCCCTTGCACCCTATCCTATTAAACAGCTCTCCTCAGTGCTCTGCTAGCACCTGTCTTGCGCTGTAGTCACTGCACTGGACGCTAAGGGCGCTTAAACTTCCACAACAGTGCGCCACCCTAGTCAGCCCTATGTTTTCCACACACTGTTGAGCATCCCTACTATGCTTACTATGCCCTCTCACCCTTTGGCAAAACTACATTGCTGTGTTTTCTGTTCATACATTTTGCGCTTGTGTTCCTTTACATTTTAAATTAGTGCCTTTTTGGCTCCTCCTGCTAATTTCAAATCTAGGTACCCCTGATTCATGTGTTTATTGATGTCCCATTACATTTGTGCCTTATGGTCGCCTACAGACCACATTGATTATTGTGTTGTGCCTTATGGTCGCCTACAGACCACATTGATTATTGTGTTGTGCGTTATGGTCGTCTACAGACCCCATTAATTGCTGTGTTGTGCCTTATGGTCGCCTACAGACCCCATTAATTGTTATGTTGTGCCTTATGGTTACCCTTTGACCACATTGAATTGATCAGTGTTGTGCTTCTGGTCGCCAACAGACCGCACCTGCTACCTTGTGTACTAGCGACGCAACCCACATCATGTATTGGTACCTATCGACTCTCATCCACCTACTGCATACCTACAGTAGACACTGGTCTAGTCAACCCAACCCACACTTTAATCAAGACACATCCACTAGTTCATCGTTGCCCAGCACCATGACACCCGCAAATCCGTACCTGGATGATCCAGCACTCTGGATACGCCACTTTGCTACTAGACCAACACCTAACCAACCTTGCTCCATTGCCACCAGAAACACTAGACTGAATTCTAGAACTAGACTACCTACTTATCCATGCTCTCACCACCCTAGCCTTTCGAATAGAAACGCTAGATTGATTTCTAGAACCGGCCCACCTACCTCTCCTTACTCTCACCACCCTAGCATCTTATCCAGAAACTCTAGACTAAGAGCCCGTAGCATGAAACACTTGCGTACTGACCATAACCTTGGCAATTCCTCCATTGACTCAGACAATCTAGCTCACAGCCTTCGGCACAGTCGACCGATACCATCTGAAAAATCTCCCAAAAAAGACATATTAATTAAAGCAGCTTTGGTGAATGCTAGGTCTCTTCCTGCCCATGCTCTCGACATCGCTGACTTTATAACTTATGAAAATCTTGATCTCCTCGCAGTCACAGAAACTTGGCTCAATGCTGCATCCGGCCCATCTCTGGCCCTCGCCATACCTAAGGATTATGCTATCATTAGATCCGATAGAAACACCACTCAAACGAAGGGAGGCAGACTCGCCCTCATATTCAGAAATACCTTCGACATTAAAGTCATCCAAGACGCCCAAATCCCTTCTGCTGAATCACTATCAATTAAACTACCTCTTTCACCCAACCACACGGCAACTGTGCACCTTATTTACCGTCCTCCAGGACCCATCTCCTCTTTTATAGAGGATATTGCATCACTTATAACCATAAATACCAAACCTAAATCCCAAACCATCTTACTTGGGGACTTTAATCTAGGTCTCAACGACCCTAAGGACTCTAACGCCCATGACCTAGCCAACACCTTATCTGAACTGGGTCACACACACATTATCCATGAACCTACTCATATCAAAGGCAGAACACTAGACTGGCTCTCCCACCTCAACTGCTCCATTGACCCCCTATCCAATGACCCTTGCATCTGGTCGGATCATCATAAATTAACCTTTACTATCAAAGCCAACACACCCATCCCGGTGCCCAACATCGCCCCTGCCACCTGCACGAGAAACAAGAAAGATATCACTCCGGACAATCTCATACCTATATTACTCCCTATCTTGAATAATATTGACTAAGACGCCGACCCCACAGTCTTAGTGGATACCTACAACCAGGCTATTCTCAAAGCACTAAACACCATTGCCCCTCTAAAATTGCGGAAACCTAAACCACAGCGACACCGTAACACCTGGTTCACGCCACAGTTAAGAGAATTATGCAAAACTAAAAGAACCGCTGAGGCTCATTGGAAGAAACACCCCACAATATCTAATAAAACTGAGCTAACCCTAGCCTCCTCTAGCTACAAAGAAGTCATACTTCTTGCCAAAAAAGATACCTATAATAAAAGGATTACACAAGCGGTTTCCAACACAAAGGAACTCTTTAAGATTCTGAAAGAACTAGAATCCCCCATCGCCCCCATAGACAAATGTGTTACTGACACACTATGGTGTAGCAATATTCAGAAGGCATTATTAGACAAAATAGCTCGCCTTCAAACCAAAATCAACGCTAAAAAATCCTTACTACTAGCTGACCCGGACTATAAACAACTGCCGAACATACCATCTACCTTCAAATCAACCTGCAAACCTTTCAACTTTTCACCCCTCGCAATCTGGGAAGTAGAAAACATCAGGAAACTTAAACCCTCAAACTGCCAAGGTGATGCCTGCCCTGCCCCAATCATCAAAGCGGCAGCTCACGGCCTGGCACCATTCATTACCAACCTCATCAATGCCTCCTTCAAATCTGGAATAGTACCTGATAACCTTAAAGATGCTTGGGTCATTCCACTTATCAAAAAACCTACTCTTGACCCAACCAACCCGTCTAACTATAGGCCGATAACTACTGTACCGTTCTTATTAAAAATATTAGACATAGGAGCCTATTTACAAATACAGGCCTACTTAGAATCAAACAACCTCCTATGACTCAGGCAATCAGGCTTCCGACCAAGACACGGTACAGAAACTGCATTAATAGACCTTACTACCCAGATCCAAATCCTGAAAGACAATGGCAAACTCGCACTCCTCTTACTGCTTGACCTGTCAGCTGCTTTCGACCTGGTCAATCACCAAACACTCTGTCACCATTTGAAATCTGCAGCACACTTTTCAGACGCAGCCACGGCTTGGATTAGTTCCTTCCTGGCGAACAGAAATATGAGGGTCTTCTCTCCAACGGATTCTGCCGAACCTTCACCTGTACCCTGTGGAGTCCCGCAAGGTTCCTGCGTGTCCACGACACTTTATAATGTATACACAAAACCCCTGTTCGATATCCTTGATTATCTGGGTGTCACGTATACCAATTACGCTGATGACACCCAGATATTCATTCCCATCACGGGTGATTACGAAACTGACAGCACCACCCTTAATGAAATCTACTCTGTAATACAAGTATGGATGGCACACCATGGACTGCGTCTCAATGACGAAAAAAACGAGTTGATCATCCTGGGCACTCATGCCAAACTCAAAAATCTTAACCCCTCAATTCAAAGCCTTTACCATTGATGGTAATCTTATCCCAGTGTCAAATAACACTAAAACCCTCGGTATCTACATCGATGCCACCTTATCCTTCTCCAAACAAACCAATGCAGTAGCATCATCAGCTGCATACACCTGCAAGCTGATCACTGCATGTAGACCGTTCATCTCCGCACCCAATTGCATTACTCTCGCCTGAGCATTAGTCCTATCCAAAATAGACTACTGTAACGCTCTTTACTTGGGCAGTAGTCACAAAAATATCAACAAATTGCAAGTTGTCCAAAACAATGCCATCAGGGCTGCTCTCAACATTCCCAAAGAGGCACATATATCTGAGACCAGACGTAAACTACGCTGGCTCCCTGTCGAACACAGAATATCCCTTAAAACGCTGGCCCTTATACACAAAGCCAAGGCCAACCTTGCTCCAGCATACCTTACGAACCAACTTACACCCCACACCTCCTTAAGACCACTCAGAGCAGCACAAACTAACACCATGACCATACCGAGATTCAAACTTCATAACTCGGGTGGAGCTAGCTTCCCTGTACAAGCATCCAAATTATGGAACACTATCCCTGCTTCCTTGCGAGCAGAATCCTCATTCAACCTGTTCAAACACAACACTAAGTGCTGGCTTCATAATTTGGACTATATGACAGCCTAACCTCTTGACTTTCGCTGACACACCTTGTAATTTAATGTATATCTACGCACTTGCAATACTATGTTTGTACCTATCTGTAACTGTAACGTAACCTTTGTTGACTGTGTTAATTGTAACTGTAACCAGATCTAATTTACGCGCCCTTAGGCCCCCGGGCCTGGCTGCGCTAAATAAATAAATAAATACTAAATGACTCCTCGAGTCCCGGGTTGGACAGGTTTTATAAGTGATACATGGAATACAGGATGAATTTGCATGCTTGGTGGCAAGGCCAATTTGATGACCATTTAACAAAAAACAGACTCAGGGGATTGCAAATAGCCCCGAGATTCGTCCCCTTAATAAGGCTTGCGACTGCTTCCGAACAAGAGAATCTCGTGGCTCCCACGTAGGCCCTCCCTAAGCATGAAAACTACCAATTAGATGGCCACCTTGGCAAACAAACCAATTATGCCAGTGGGTAATACATACACTTTTAATATTTTATTAAATTGACAGTAATATGATCATATTAATATGATTATAAAATACTGTTAAAAACACATTTCATATCATTTTAAATATACAAATTACAAAGTGTCATTAAACCATAACTCAAAACATTCTAAAAAACCTAATCTGATAAACTAATTAACAAAAATAACTGACTAATAGCTCATAAAAAGAGACCCTATAAAGTGATAAAACACTCCTATTAAATACCAAAGATAGTCCCTATCATAGGGAGTACTTACTTTCAACACTTTGTTTTTATTCAATGAATCCGCTTCAGACCTGGTATGCGGTTCTCAATTATTCAATTCTTCATTGCACAGTGTTGGTTAGAGTACAACACACAGAAAAAACCCGACATGTTTCGTTCTCTAACACTAGTAGAGACAATGTGAGAACTTCTTCAGGGGTGAGAAATATGGCGATTTATCAAAACAATAGGTCTTAGCTCCCAATACACCATATATCAACAAGATTGTATTATCTTCATGGTGGACTTCATGCAACCGTATAGTTATTCACAATTAATGTTACTAGACGGATGGATAAACAGGTCTTCGTAGTAGACACTACCAACTACTTGATGGAGTCGTAAGCCGCTAGCGCTGGCATTAGACACGGACACGGTGTAAATTCCGATGTCCTTTTCATGTGCGGTCAAATCGGCAGAAGTGATTAATGGGGAAAGCGTCAGCGCCATCCGTGTATCGCAGGGAGAGACAAACTTAGCAAAATACTGGAGCCGTCTTGATTGCATCTGCTCGTATCGTGTGACTGATCCCTGCAGCACGGCCACTGGATTTATCACAGATTTGATGGTATAGGGTCCTAGATATCTTGGATGAAAGTTCCGGGTTCCTTTAATGGGCACATGTCTTGATGCTAACCAGACTTTGTCCCCAATCTGGTAATCGGGAGCCTTCCTCTGGTGTTGGCCCGAAAACATTTTCTGTCTGTCTTTGGCTTGCTGCAATTGTTCAGTTGCCTTTTTGAAGACTTGGGTTATACTTGTGTGTAGAGTCTTTACTGCTGGCATTTCCAAGGTTGTGGGGGAGTCTAGTTCAGAGGTGCGTGGATGTCTTCCGTATATTGTGTAGAAGGGCTTTGTCCTATGCTGGTGTGTATGGAGTTGTTGTATGTGTATTCCGCTATCCATAACAAGTCTTTCCAGCTCTCTTCCACTTGATGCAGCATGCAACGTAGATATTGTTCTAATGTCTGGTTTGTTCTTTCTGTTTGTCCATCCGTTTGAGGGTGATGGCTAGTGGATAATCGAACATCGATTTGTGCCATTGTACAGCATTTCCTCCAGATATTAGATACAAATTGGCTTCCACGATCTGAGATTAGGACTGAGGGGAAACCATGCAGTTTTATAATCTGTTCAAGAAACACCTTTGCCAGACCAGTAGCGTTAGGAAGTCCTTTGAACGGAATGAAATGTGCCATTTTAGAGAACAGATCTACAACCACCAAAATGGTATTCAATCCTTGACAGGGAGGTAAGTCTAATAAAATCAAGAGAAAGAGCATGCCTGGGAGCCGGTGGAATATCCAGTGGTTGTAGAAGGCCAGCTGGATTCTGCTTTTGTGATTTATTCTGTGCACATACCCCACAGGATAGGACGAATTGAGCAATGTCCTTACGCCAGATTGGCCACCAATAATTCCGCTTAACCTTGGCTAGAGTCTTAGCAATTCCGAGATGGCCTTCGATCAGGGAATCGTGATAACCAGACATGACCAACTCTTGCAGATCTTTATTTGGTAGATATAGTCGTTCCCTGAAGTAGGGTAATCCGTCCAGAACCGTATGATGTTCATTTTGGGAATTCCATTTTTGCAAGATCTCGGGGTTCATTAAGGATCAAATCTCATCTTGAAGTTCACTTAGGGTCAATGTGGTAGTAAGTCCCAGTAATTTATCACTTGGGATGATGGCAACGGGGTCCAGGGTACTGTTTGTTTTTTCTTCAACACCCATACGAGATAAGGAATCGGCCTTCCCATTCCGAACTCCGGTCGATATGTGATTACATAATTGTATTCTGCGAAGAAAAGAGCCCACCGCAGTTGTCGCGAAGATTGAGCATTTGCTGACTTTAGGTAGTGAAGGTTCCGGTGATCTGTGATTACGGTGATGGTATGTCTGGCACCTAACAGATACTGCCGCCAGGCTTTGAAGGCCGATTTTATTGCTAACAATTCTTTGTCTGTAATTACATAGTTAAGTTCTGGTGGTGAGAATTTGCATGACCAAAAGGGCACAGGTGTCATAAACCACTGTACACGTCCCTTCTGGACTTCGTGGTCCCTAACCCATAGGGGACTGAACTCAGCAGTACTCCCAACATGGCCGCGGAATGCTGTTTGCCAGTCTCCGCATTGTACGCTGTACGTTCTACAAAGCAAACACGCCCCCGCTGCCCTGCGCGTCTCAACGCTACCGCTTGCAGTAGTCAGACGTGTGTTGCCTGAGTTCGTTTAGCGATTACTTCTGATTCCGCGTTCCCGGTCCCCTGAATCTCCTCTTCTTTCATCCTTCCCCTTTTTGCCTCACCTTGCATATCTTGGATTTCCATCGCATTCGTTTCCCCGAGTGCGAACCTCGCCAAATCCTGGACTTCTTCCCGGACATCTGAATGCTTCCTGGAGTCGGGTCACGAACTGCACGCTGGAACCCGAGGACCCACGCACATGGTTATATAAAACCCGAACAGTGCGAAAGAAGACATCTTTGAAGGTCACGAGCAAACAACTCAGACAGGTGAGAAGGGGGGAAACCTGTGACAGATTGAGACGCCAACAAATTGATACAGTTATGGAAATGGAGGCTGCAGTCCAAAACCTCATGCGCGGCATGCAGGAGTTAACAACCGAAGTTCAAAATCTTAAAGCCGAAAATGCGGCATTGAAACAACTGGTCCTGTCACGTGACTCTGCAACCAAGGAAAGTGTATTGTTGGGCGGAGTAGTGGATAAATATGATGGCTCTTCAAAGACCCTTCGTGGCTTCCTCGATTCATGTTTAGTGCACTTCACCTTTAAGCCGTACTACTTCTCCACCCCTAGGGCAAAGGTGGACTTGATTTCGCATCTCTCCGGGAATGCCTTAACTTGGGCAACTCCCTTAGTTAATTCGGGCGATGCCCCCCTGGATGACTATGATGGTTTCGTGCAGGCGCTAAAGACCATGTTTGATCGCCCAGAACAGGTTTACAGTGCCCAAGAACGCTTATTGGACTTCCAACAAGGATCCCAGGATATGCTTACCTATATGACATGCTTTAAACAACTTGCCAAGGAAGCAGACTGGTCCTCTGAGGCCTGTTTCACTCTCTTTCGAAGAGGTTTGAATGAAGAGATAAAAGACGAGCTAGCCAGGGTAGCTCGCCCAAGTTCCTTCCAGGCTCTCATGGATCTTTCCTTACAGATAGACTTTCGTATCCATGAAAGATAGGCGGAAAAGAAGAAGACTAAAATACCCTACCAAAAGGCCCCTACAGAACCTTCCCCTAGACCTGAGCCTGCTTCTTCCCCGACCACGGACCCAGAACCCATGCAACTAGGGGCCTTCCGCAGACCCATAACTCAGCAAGAAAGGATGCGATGGATTCACACTGGTCTGTGCATGTATTGTGCCTCTGATAAACATCTTGTGAGAGAATGTCCTATTGCCCCTCCACGTCGTTCGTGAAACGCCAGCTCCCGATCCTAGATGGAGCACAGCTTCGGGAGAGAGATGTTTGCTCCACATCTATTCCATCCCTGAACTCTCCTGGACAGAACAACCTTGTGATTCTGCAGACCTTTCTATCGCCTTACAAGAAAGAATCTTATTCCATTCTGGCATTAGTGGATTGTGGGGCCATGGGGATCTTCATAGATCATGACTGGGTTACTACCCATAACATTCCATAAGAAACACGAGCCATCATGCAACCTGTAGAGGCTATCGATGGAAGACCTCTCTCTTCAGGACCCATAAACCTTCAAACCAAAGAGATCCTGCTTTCTATAAACCACCATCAAGACAGGATCAAATTGGACATCATAAGATCTGCCCATTACCCAATGGTACTGGGTATGCCCTGGTTACAGAAGCACAACCCCTACATCAACTGGGTAGCAGGATCCTTGTTTCTTGGTTCAGAACATTGTACTGTTTATCCCTAAATTCCACTTCAAGATCCTCTGAAGATACGCAAACGAACCAGCAAGGTCCATTTGCTGTCTTCAATATCATCCAGGTTCCCAGGGCCTATCAGGCTTACACTGATGTGTTTTCGACCGCCATTGTACAAGCCCTTCCCCCTCACAGACCTAAAGACTGCGCTATTGATACTGAACCCTCAGCAGCGATTCCTTTTGGAAGGATGTTCATTCTATCAGAACCTGAGAAAAGAGCCCTCCGAGAATACCTGGATACCAACTTGGAAAATGGCACTATACGACCATCCAAATCCCTGGCAGAGCTTTGTTGTTTTTTGTTCCCAAGAAAGATACCAAGGAGTTTAGGCCTTACCTAGATTATCGTGGTCTTAATCAATGCACCCTCAAGGACCGCTACCCGTTGCCCCTAATCTCGGATATCCTGGAAGCGGTAAGAGGAGATGTAGTGTTCACGAAATTAGACCTCAGAGGTGCCTACCATCTGATCTGTATAAAGGAAGGCGACGAATGGGAAACAGCCTTTAGAACACCCTTTGGTCATTTTGAATACTTGGTTATGCCCTTTGGACTTGCCAATGCCCCAGCGGTCTTCCAACGTTTTATGGACCGGGTGTTCTCCGATATGCTGTTCCTCTTCGTCATTGTATACCTGGACGACATACTGATATACTCCACGGACCATCTGAAGCATGAAGAACACGTTAAGGCAATTTTACAACGTCTACGTGAATATAAGCTCCTGGCTAAGCCAGAGAAATGCCTTTTCCATGTGTCTACTGTCCACTATCTCGGATTCGTCCTTAGCCCAGAGGGGATTGGAATGGATAGCTCGAAAGTAGACTCCATTGTATCCTGGCCTGTTCCAACTACTGTGAAACAAATTCAATCCTTCCTGGGGCTTGCTAACTTCTACCTGAAATCCATACCTTCTTTTTCAGAGATTGTACATCCGATCATTACATTGTTGAAGAAAGATACACCTTTTCACTGGACAGCACTCCAAGATGAGGCGTTTCAACGGTTAAAGTCGGAGTTTACCCAAGCCCCCATCTTGGCCCAACCTGACATTAATCGACCCTGCCTAGTGGAAAATGATGCCTCTAACTACGCCATTGGGGCAGTCCTGAAACAGGAGTTTGATGACAAGCTAGAACACCCCATCGCCTACCTTTCCCGCACTTCTAGCGAAACCCACTATTCTGTTTTGGAAAAAGAACTACTAGCCATCCGTCAAGCCTTCACAGACTGGCGTCACCTACTCCTGGGAGCGAAACATCCTGTTCAGGTCCATACGGACCATCGGAATCTTCAAGTCCTGCAATCCCTGCAATGTAGGACCAGTCGTCAAGCCCGTTGGGCCTTCTTCTTTGCCCACTACCAGTTTCAAATCCATCATGTTCCTGGAACACACAATATAATAGCCGACGCCTTATCCCGACGTCCTGACTACAGAAATTCTTGAAGACCGATCCTTCCCAAAGATGTTCCCCCACACAATATTTGTTGCCCAAGCAATCAGTCTTCTAGAAGATATTCGGATACAAACTCAGTCTTCTGAAATTTGGAAGGAGTTTAATGAAATAAAAAAATGAAAAAAAATAAAATTAAAATAAAAAAAAATCGATGGAACCTCAAGACGAAGGTCGGATATTTATTCAAGGACAATTGCCTGGTCATTCCCACTCAGAGGCTACGACAAAAGATCACAAGCCTATGTCATGATACCCTTTATTCAGGACACCGTGGCATCATCAACGTACATAAAGAAGCAAAAGAACACCTCGAAAAGGCCCGAAAAAACATCAAACATCATGCTGACTCCAAAAGAAGACCAGGGCCTTCATGCTCAATAGGTGATAAGGTCTGGCTATCCTCGAAACTTCTGCCTCGACACTTACGACCAAATAAATTGTCTCCCCGGTACTATGGGCCTTTCTCCATAAAGGAAATCATTTACCCAGTGGCCTTCTGACTCAGTCTACCAGAATCTTCGAAGAAGATCCACCCAGTTTATCACACTTCTCTGTTGAAACCATACGTCCAGTCCTCTCGAACTGCTCCAAGATCTACCCCTGTGATTGTCAATGATCAGTTAGAATACTAGGTTTCCAGAATATGCAACTCCACGTACAGACGTGGTCAGCTACAGTATCTGGTCGAGTGGAAAGGGTACCCTCCCACTGAACGCACCTGGGAACCAGTCTCAAACATAAATGCCCCCAGACTGCTCTGAAGGTACCACCTTATACACCTGGGCAAACCCGGAGGAACTGGGTTTCGGAGGAGGCATGCTGTCATGAACCACCGTACACGTCCCTTCTGGACTTCGTGGTCCCTAACCCATAAGGGACTGAACTCAGCAGTACTCCCAACATGGCCGCTGAACGCAGAACGCTGTTTGCCAGTCTCCGCGTTGTACGCTGTACGTTCTACAAAGCAGACACACCCCCACGGCCCTGCGCTTCTCAACGCTACCGCCTTGCTGTAGTCAGACGTGTGTTGCCGGAGTTTGTTTAGCGATTACTTCTGATTCCTGCTTCCCGGTCCCCTGAATCTCCTCTTCTTTCATCCTTCCCCTTTTTTACTCACCTTGCATATCTTGGATTTCCATCGCATTCGTTTCTAGAGTGCGGACCTTGCCAATTCCTGGACTTCTTCCCGGACATCTGAACGCTTCCTGGAGTCGGGTCACGAACCGCACGCTGAAACCCGAGGACCCACGCACAGGGTTATATAAAACACGAACAGTGCGAAAGAAAACCTCTTTGAAGATCACGAGCAAACAACTCAGACAGGTGAGAAGGGGGGAAAACCTGTGACAACAGGATGTAGTTCGCCTGTTTCTGGATCTCTTTGAGAGAGAACTGCTCCCATAGCTACGTTGGAAGCATCAGTTTCCACTACATAGGGGAGGTCTGGGCGAGGATGTCTCAAAACTGGCACAGAGGTGAATCTTTTCTTGAGTTCTTGAAAGGCCTGTTCCGCTTCTTCAGTCAATTGGAATTTCTTTTTTTTTCTCAGTAATGAAGTAATTGGGTGTACTATCTAGGAGAAGTATGGAATAAAACGGCGATAAAAATTCACAAAGCCGAGCATGCTTTGAATTCCCTTAAGCGAAGAAGGCGACGGCCAATTAAGGATGGCATCAACTTTGTGGATATCCATCTTGACTCCATTTGGCGAGAGGACAAAACCGAGGCGCTCAACTTCGGTGACATGTGTTAGGCAGAATCCAGTGCAGTTCCTTTAGGGAGCACTACACAAGATTAGGACTACAGGTGAGAGCAATAAATCCCCTTTGTATCAGTCTGTACCACAAAGATTTAGTTGGTAGCTGTGGCTGAGCAGTCAGACTTATCTCAAGAGGGAGATGAGCAGTATTCAGGGTTTACACATTAGGCACACTAGACTATGGAACAAGGAAACACTGACCAAAGCTTTGTAGTTAAAAAGTAAATATTTATTTTATACACTTCTAATCAAACACATGTATCACAAGTATCAAGCAAGTTACATTAAGTCAAGGAAAAATATACACACTCCCTATATGAATTGTAGACCAAGTGAACCAGAGTGAAAACTGAGCAAAACGGCACAGTGAAAACTACACACAAGGGATTCTCTAACAATTCCTCACAAGGGAGGGAAAGCACAAGTTATTCAGAAATATGTCCTTACATACCCTAGCAACACTTCCCATCAGCTGTGAACCAGTTCAGCAAGACAGTGCATCAATATAAGCAATACTTAGAATGAAAACTGAGCAAAATGGCATTTCACAATGATTATGCAGTGGGAAGAAAGAGTAGTTATAAGGGGCGCACCACACAGTTCGAATGGAGAATCAATCTTGAGAAAGCAGATCTAACAAATATGACCAGAGTCAATAGGCCTGTGCCAAAGTCAGTGGTACAGGGCAAGGGCCCAGGAGCAAAATGTTCTTGTAGCTGCAGTCAAGTCTTTGGTTAACGATATTTGAATTGGTGGTTGCAAAAGTTGAAAAGACAATGTTAAGAGAGGGGGGCGGCCAACCCAACAGGTAGGTAAAGGATTTAAAACACCTTTAGCACTACCGCGAAGAAAGGGCGGCCTGGCGGAACAATGTACCTTTAAAGTGAAGTGGCTCCTGCGGTGGCGGTTGTTCCTGGTAGTTCCTGCAGTTCGAGGGGTCCAGCACAGGAAGAGAGGCTCTCGTCGTAGAGGAAGGTTCAAGGTACTGCACTACCCAGGAATGAAACCAGCCGCGGTGCTGCCAAACGAAGTTTAAAAAGGTACGCTCCTTTTAATCGCGGTCCGGGTCGATAGCTGCCCGGCTATCCGGTCTTCAAGTGCAGGGCACTGGCGATTCGACCACAACATGTTCGGGAAGGTGATTGGCAAACTGGTTGGCCCCACCAGCTCAAGGGAAGAAGGCTCTTTCAGGTGAATATCTCCTCTCGTCGTGTGGAGAAAAGTGGTGAGACGCTGCAGCAGGGCTTCACTGGTGGTTCAGTCGTTGCAGATGTCTTTGGCTTCTCTTCGGCTTCTTAGTTCCAGTGGCGACGTCTTCCTCTTCCAGTCCTCAGGAACCTGCTTTTATGCAAAAAGAGCCCTATTCACACAGTGGAGTGGTCATCTTGGCGGGAGACCCTCCAGCCTATCAGGATAGAGTGCGACATGGGTTGCGGAGGCAACCCTGTCCAGGGGTCCTACTCCCCCTCCCACACAATGGACCCACCCCAGACTCAGTGGCACCGGAAGGAGGGCTTCTGGGCAGAAGCCCGCCAAACGGACAAACAAAGGATCCCCAACCTGGGTTAGGATCGTAGAGAAAGACACGAGAAAGAAGTTATATTAAAGTTCTGGCAAATAAAACCCACCGGAGCAAAGTTAATATTAAAATGCACCGGCGGCATGTTATAAGCTGTCAGAAAAAGTGGTAGCCTCGAACAATGGGAAAATCCCATAGAGAAATATTTGCGGTCGACTGACAACACGGAAGTATATGGACTGAGCTGTGCCGGCCGGTCTAGGATGGGAGCGTCTCTCGGCGATGTCGGGGTAAGACGGTGTGGAAATTTCTAAACATCTTTGGATTTACGGTGCCAGTGAATTCACATAGTTTTGACGCCCAGCGGTATTGTGTGCCCCAGGTTGTTACCCACATGACCATCGCGTTGGATTGAGAATATTGAACAGTGCTGTATTACTTTCAGCTGGTTTTTAACTACATTTGTTGGTAGATGTGCCTAGGACCCCTATCGCACAATATTGGAAGAACTTCAAAACTACAGAAAAGAAGTGTTTGTTGCCCCTGAAGAGAGTTCAGCCATTTGGGGCAAAAAGAACTGAAACATGTTACATGTCAGGAATATATGCATTGTTTGAAACACATTTGTTTTAGGATATTGTGATTTGCTGCTATGGTTGTGTTTATGTAATGTGGTGCAAATGTTTTATGTATAATGGTTTTTATGTGAATTGAATGATTTTATTGTATTTCTTACGATCAGTTGTGCTATATTGTGGCTCTTACTTTCTCATTTATTAACTTTTTTTCATGTATAATAAACTTACATATTTTTTGTACTTTATTTTTTCAAGATATGAGTACACGTCTTCTAGTTAGGAATAAGTGTAGGGTCTCAGTATTACACATTGAGTTTATTATTTCTTTGTCCTATCTCTTTGTTTAAATATATCTTTATACCCCCAAAAGGTAGAGATAGTGAATGTTAGGGGTTACATTTGTTTCTCCCTTTATTGATGCACTAGTAACCACTGCCACCAGCCATAAACATTTGAGAGAGGTACTGTACAGTACCCTCTCGAAAATGAACGTAGTGGAAAAACTATTAACCCCTTCAAGTACCTCCATAGTAAGATGGGTTGCACTGGTTTAGTTCGTAGGAATTGACTAGTAAAGTCAATGGGAACTTTACATGCCCTGGGAGACAGTAGTCAGTCCCAGATTATGGAGTCTATGTTTGGGGGTCGCTACAACACCCCTGTGTCACTGCGCCGAGGGTGCTGTGTAACACAAGTGAATAAGATGGTTCCTATGGGGGAGAGAAAATCCCATAGGCATTAAACACAAAAATAGCCTAGAACACACATAGCAAAAATGCCTAAGAGTGGGAAAAAGAGTCTCACTCTTAGCAGGCAAAAAGAAACAAACCCTTCAAATCCAGCAAAGCTGCTGGGGGACTCTATAGGTAAGGGAAATTAGCCATAAATTGAGAATTCTCCCTAAAAACATGGAAGGAGCATTTTTCAAGTTTGGCATACAGTTTGTGCTGGCGCAGTTTTGCAAGGACTGAGCGAACATGTTCAATATGCTCTTTTTCAGAGGAGGAGTACACCAGGATGTCATCAATATAGACTAGGGCACAGACATCTATTAGTTCTCATAATACGTCAGTCATGAAGTATTGGAATGCCGCGGGAGCATTGCACAGCCCGAAAGGCATTACCTGATATTCGTACAGGCCATACTTGGTGCGGAATGCGGTTTTCCATTCATCCCCTCTTTTCACACGTAGAAGATGATATGCCCCTCTGAGGTCTAATTTGGTGTAGATTTGGGAACCCTCAACTTGGTCCAAAGGTTCCGGGATAAGGGGCAAAGGGTAGCAGTTTTTTACTGTGATTTGATTAAGTGCGCAGTAATCTCTACAAGTCCTCAAATCTCCTTCCTTCTTTGGTACGAAGAATAAGGGGGAGGCTGCTGGTGACTTCGACGGGCGTATAAACCCATTAGCCAGGTATTGATCCAGATAGGACTTCAAGTGGAGATTTTCGGTTTCCGTAAGTGCATAAATTCGACCACAAGGAACCTGTGCGCCAGGTATCAGGTCGATCTGACAGTCATATGGCCTATGTGGAGGTAATGTGTTAGCCTGTTCCTTCTGAAAAACATCTCGATAATCTTGATATTCCCTTTCTAAGGTGTCCAATGACGCTATTCCTTGAACGGATTTCAGGTTTGGCTGTGGTATAGATGTCATGTAGCAAGTGTGGGCACATTTCGTCAGAAAAGGCCAATCTCTTTGCACGCCAGTCTATGTGAGGATTGTGAGTTACCAACCATGGCATCCCTAGGATCAATCAGAACTGAGGAGCTTTGATGAGGTCAAACGTGATTGCTTCTTGATGTCCATCCTGACACAGAAAAGGTTAATTCTGTTGTGCACTGGGTTACTGGACCAGAAGCAATTTCTGTACCGTCAACAGTAGTCACCTTTTCAGTTGTTGGTTTTGTGCATAAGGGAAGTCCCATTTCTGCTGCCAGATCTCGATCAATGTAGTTTCCAACTGCTCCGCTATCTATATACGCTTCTATGGCATGCATCCGCAACGGTCGTTGATGATTGATCAAGATTACTCGTAGAGCAAAATGTGAGGTCTGGGACTCATCCTTCTCGCTCAACAAGCAGACCTCTATATTTGCCGGGCTTGGTATATTTCCGATTCTTTCCCATCATCTTCCTTTTCTGTAGCGCCTACTACCTTCCTTGGAGGTTCACTGGGCAGTCCTTGAGGAAGTGGCCTGATTTACCGCAATACAGGTACAACTGTAGCTGCCTTCTCTTGTCTCTTTCAATCTTGGTTAAAAGGGGGTCATACCCCTCTGATCTGCATGGATTCTGTGGTATTTTTTGGGGGACGTTGACCATTGTCTTTTGAACGTACGTACATGGCCCGGTTCTCAAGTCTACTTCGATCCGTTCTCCGATCCTGTAATCTGTGATCCAATTGCACTACAAGGTTTATAAACTCTGCACAGTCTTTAGGTGGGTCTACCACTTCAGCAAGGACATCCTTTAGGTCTCCTCGTAGGCCCCGATGAAACAACGTGGTTCTTTTATCTTCAGGCCATTCTGCTTCCACAACCAGTCTATTGAAGGCAGCAATGTAAGTCAGTAAATCTTGGTTTCCTTGGCGGAGAGACAGGAGTTAGCTGTCTAAAGCTTGTCCATGCAAATGTCAAGCAAAAAGCTTTTCCATATCCTGTTGAAAACCCCAGAAATCCTGCAGTAAAGGGTCATCCCTGCTCACCAAAGGTACCGACCAATCTGCCGCGCTTCCACTCAAATATGATAAAACGAAGGCCACCCTTGACTGGTCGTTTGGGAAGGCCCCAGGTCTAGAAAGGAAACGGAGACGGCACTGGTTCATGAATGTTGCGTACCTTTTGGGGTCTCCATTAAATCGTTCTGGTGGTGCCAGAGGTATTGCTCCCAGCAACATTATCTGTACTGGGTTGACTGGAGATGGTGTAGCCACGGATGGAGCAAATCGGGGCAATGGAGTTTTCCCAGTCTGTGATTGTAGTAGCTGATTGCTTAGTTCATCAGTACGGTCTATTGTGACTATTAACTCTCATTTTAAGCCACTGGTTTCTTGCCGGGCTGCGTGTACCTCGTCACGTAATTGTCCCAAAAGCTGAGCTAAGTGGTCAGTTTCAGATGTCTCCATGATGCCCAGGTGGATACGGTTAAGTGGCTTTGCGTTCTGTAACGCCCACATGGTATCCCCCGGGGCGTCTGGAAGGCTCTGGAACCCTGGATACGTTGTTGCCCAGCGCGGAATAACAAATCTTAATTGTTTGTAGGGTGAGCTATCCATTCTGCGTCTGGTGCAGGAGCGCTTAGCGTTTGTTGGCGATCTGCCCCAGTTGCTTCACTAGTGCAGTGTGCCCTTCTCAGGGTCCAGGCCTGCTGTGACCCCGACTCCGCTGGTAGGCAGATAGGTTGGTTAGTTGTAAGTCTTAGTTCTGTTTTATGGTGGAATCCCCTTAATGACTATCTCCTTCTTTTCAAGTGTGAAGGTCTTGATGCTGACGTGCCGGATGGAGAGGCACGTTTTTAGGTAAGAGAAAGCGTGAAGCGCTGCGCCTTTATTGTCTTTTAAAGCTAACCTGTGTTTTCTTCTCCTCAAAGGCCGTTGTGGTGATGAGTGCGATGAAAAACTGGCCCCCGGAATCTGTTAAGGTAAGTAAAGTGCTGTGCGGTGCGGTTGTTATATAGTGAAAGCAAACCTGAATATGTCTCCTTTTCCTTTGCAGGATGTTGCTGTGGTGCTCCGGATGGAAGCGCAGAGTAGCGCAATGGAATTTAGGTAAGACTGATGGAATTCGATGTTTTGGAAGCGCGCACATTCTGATATTGTTTTTCCTTTTCTCGTCATTGCAGGTCGCGATGTTCGGGCAGGAGCGGTGGTAGCGGTTCGCCGGAAGTCCTTAAGCTAGTACTCACAGGTGAGTGATGTTTCTTCTCTCGGTTTCCACAGATTGCAGCCCGGTTGAAATGCTGAGTGCTGGATGGTGTATCCTCAGGTAAGACAGAATAGTCTTGTTCTTGTAGGACTACAGGAAGATGCTGAAGACCAGGAGCTGGACACTGTGAGCGTCATGCTGCTAGTTGCAGAATAACGCAAAGCGTGTTCTGCAGTCAGGGTGTGGTTTATATAGCCCAGGTAAAGTAGTACCAGGGAAAGTAGTTCCAGGCCTGCCACACCCAAAACACTAGACTGCATGGCTTGGTTCTTAAGAACTAGGCTGCGTAGTTGCTTCCATGTTGGATTTAAAGACCCATGTAGTCAATTGAAAGTAAGCCTGCTAAGTATCTCCTTACAGTATATGAGCCTGCCGCCAGATGCACCAGGACTGGCTCCAGGAGCCTTTTTGCAGAAGTCTTGAGGCCCTTAGAGTAAACGTGGGAGCTTGCTTGTGGCACCTGACAGTGGTCATGGCAGGCAATACATCACTGCTCTCCGAACATCAAGTGTATGGAGAGATCGTTCAGCTGAATTCATAGGATTTTCAAAGAAAGCTGGAAGTTGTATGGATTGATTTACATGAAATTTAGAAATAAATTTTGGTGAGAAGCATGGATGTGTGCACAACACCATTTTGGCCTTATGAATGGTAACAAAAGGATCTTTAACTGAAAGGGCTTGCAGTCCACTTACCCTCCCGATAGAAGTAACAGCCACTAGAAAAACAGTTTTAAGAGTACGGCATTTAAGACTTGCTTTATGCATTGGGTTGAAAGGTGGGCCCATAAGCTTAGTAAGGACAACATTTACGTCCCATCCGGGGGTTGGATTAGATATTGAGAGTGAAATCTTTTGACCCCCTTCATGAAGGCTTTAATTACAGGGACTTTCCACTAAGAAATCTTCGTCCGAGAGGTGGTATAAGCAGAAAGGGCAGCAAGGTGAACCTTTAGCGAATTAAAGACGAGCCCTGAGTCCAAAAGGTAAGTTAGATATATCACTACATAAGATGGAGTGCAATCAATTGGATTGGTGTCATGAGAAGTACACCAAATGACAAAGCATTTCCATTTATTGAAATAAGTGTTGGGTATTTGGTTTACATGCTTCTTTAAGAATGTCCATACATCTTTGCAGTAGATTAAGATGTCCAAACTCTATGACCTCAGGAGCCAGGCTGCCAAGTTTAGTGTTTGCGGACATGGATGGAGTGTTGTCCCCGGCTGTGGTGACAGCATATTGTAGGGGCATGGTAGAGAACCAAGTGACATTTTCATTAATTGTGAGAACCAGGGTTGACAAGTCCAGATCGGTGCTATTAGAATTAGAGTAACTTGTAGAGGAGAGGTGTGGCGAGGAGGGGTGGGTGGTAGTGTAAGCAAATCTCCCTGACCACTTCATCCAGAGACCGTTCCCCTTGGACTTTGTCAGAGGATACCTAGGGGGG
Source organism: Ambystoma mexicanum (assembly GCF_040938575.1). NCBI lineage: Eukaryota > Metazoa > Chordata > Amphibia > Caudata > Ambystomatidae > Ambystoma > Ambystoma mexicanum. The sequence continues at coordinate 816,470,471 of NC_090929.1, forward strand.
GGGTGGAGGACAGGGGGGGGGGGGTTAGCCTGGGTATTGTGCATTTTCCTGAGTTGCAAAAAGCTCTCTCTCTAGATGACCCCAGTCTGAAAAGTTGTTGTGTAAAAGTCTGTGTGCAAGTGCCACCTGTGTTCTAAGGGCAGTTGAACATCTCTGCTGAGCAGATCTGCCATTAAATTGCATTCCCCTGGAACGTGTTGTGACAGGAGGAACATGTTGCACTTCAGTGACCACTTGTATATATATTTGGGGCTAGTTTGGACAACCCAGGAGAGTGTGCCCCCTGGCCCCTGTTTGTTTATATAAAACATGGAGTTGGTGCTGTCTGTCAAGACTATGACCTGCTTGCCTTGTAGCTGTTGTTGATCTTCTTAGAGTTGTTAGGGCTTTGACCACTGCCAGTAGCTCCAACAGGTAGATGTGCTCATTTGCTACTGATAGTGACCATGTGCCGTGCGCCATTTGTGGAGAGGGTGTGACATGGTATCCCCCCTTCTCCGACATTGACCTACCCCAACCTTAGCCTTCATGGGATATATATTAACGTTACTCTCTGTAGTGACTAGAGTACTCAAAGTCCATAGTCCCCTTTCATCCATCCTTTTGGGCATCCCTGAACATGGGGACGGTACCGGAATCGTTGGCAGCAAAAAAATGTAGCTTCTCCTTTAAATTCAGTATAGCGCACGGCCTCAGGCATGGGACACCCCGCATAGGTCCTGCCCTCTGGCTCCTCACCTCAGTCCCCTTTGAACACATCGGACGCTTAGATACCTGGCTACACCTTCACATATCAGCCCTTGGCATACTAGCAGGGGACGGTGGGTGGGACGTATGGAGGAAAGGGGGCTATGAACTATGACACTACAGTGAATAAATGTAATCACTCATAGGTCCCGTCCCCTTTCCCCCATCCTTGTGGGTGATTTCACCGAACAAGAAACATAGGGTGGAGCTATGATAACCTGCCTCATTACTATGATGAAGCAAAAAGGTTGTTCAGAACCGCGTAACCAAACTCTGCATCGCACCTGGATCTGGTGTTCAGTGAGTACTGCTTATAGAAGGCTGACAGAGTGGCCCAAGTAGCTGCCTTGCTAATGACATACGAAGACGCGTGTCTCTGAAACACGACGCCCGTGGCCTTGGCTCTGACTGCATGAATCCCCTCAGGAACAGGTTTGCCCATGGCCGTATATGCCTCTGAAATGGGCTGAACCATCAAATGGGCGATGGACGCTTTAGAGGCCTGAGAGCTGGGGGAGGAGCCCCCAAAAGTCACAAACAATACCTCAGACTTCCTGAAGGATTTTGATAAAGAGTTAAAATTCAAGGACCCTCCTGAGGTCCAAGGAATGCAGAGCCCTCTCTGCCTCCGATTGCGGGTTCAGGAAGAACACCGGCAGGCCGATCTCTTGATTCAGACGAAATGGAGAGACCACCTTGGGCAAGAAATTTGGGTGAGTGCACTAGATGACCTTGTTGTTTTGAAACATGGTGAATGGCTTGCACGAAGCCGTCTGCAGCTCACTAACCCTGCATGCAGAGGTGAGAGCCACAATAAAACCGTCTTTAGTGTCACCAAGCAGATGTCCACAGTAGCCATCGGCTTGAAACGCTTGTGTTGCAAAGCTGCAAGAACCACATTGAGGTTCCAGACCAGATGAGGTCTATGCACTGGAGGAAAAAGCATAGACAATCCCTTAAGGTGGGCCTTAACCACTGAGTTGGCTGCCAAAAACGCATGCTCAGGGGAATTCTTATAAGCCCCGATGGCCTCCTAATACGTGCAGCAAGTTTCCACCTGGAATCCAAAATGGCCAGGTGCGCCAATAAAGGTCAGTACGTCATCCATTGGACATGTGAAAGGGTCCAGCCACTTGTAGCGAGCCCAATGGCAGAACCTAGTCCATTTGCTCTTATACTGGGACCGAGACAAGGGCCTACTGGACTGCTGAATGATGCCCCAGTTGTCATCTCATAATTGAGCATGCTGAAGCCTCACCTGATAAGGAACCAGACCACCAGGGCCAGTTTGGCTGGGTCCGGATGCTCCACTGCCCGCCCTGCTGCATCTGGAAGCCCCTGCTGGGGATCGGAAGATGGATCGGACCCTGGGAGCACAACTGCAGCAGATACGAAAACCAGGGTCTCGAAGGCCAGTGGAGGGAACCAGGATGAGACTGCAACATACAGAGGCCCAGAACTTGCAGAGAGTCCGTTGGACCAGAGGGGTGGGTGGGAACGCATAACACCTGCGACCGTGCCAACAGATCTGGAAGGCGTCTCCCAGTGACCCCTGACTTGCCAATAAAGCAAACTAGGGGCACTTGGGATTCTGAGGGGATGCAAGCTAATCCAGGTCTGCAAACCCCCAATGCTGGAACAGGGGCAACAAGGAGTTGTTGTGAAACTCCCACTTGTAGGTGTTGAACCACAAGCAACTCAACTGGTCCGCTTCTGCACTGCTGTCCCCCAGGAGGAGGACAGCTGAGGTCCAAATCCCCTCAGTTGGGGCCCATTCCCAGATCGAATCCGCCTTTATGCAGAAGAGGGAGGAACGGGTTCCACCCTGCTTGTTCAGGTAAAGCGTTGTAGTAGAATTGTCTGTCCTGACCAGAACCGACTTGTCACAGACGAGGGGCAAAAATGCCTCAAGGGCCAGGCCTACCTCCCTGAGCAGAATGATATACAGGAGGGCTTCTGTCAGGGACCATGCATCGCATAGCCCACCAGAGTAGCCCCACTGCCCGAAAGAGAGGAGTCCGTCTGTCGGGTGAAAGGGGCTCCCACTGAGACACTGTCCTCCATCACCCCCTATGGAAGATTGGGCAGCAGGAGCGGTGGTACTGGGATCCTGTGTCACGATTCGCTCCTGTTGCCACCACTGGGGGGCATGATTTGGGTTTATTCCCTACTGGACTTTCCTTCCGAACCTTATGCTACAGTGCTGTGGTGAATTGGGAGCGCTAAATCCTAATTTTCCATGCTATTTCCCTTCAGGATCCATTCCAGGTTTTTGGAAGCCAGCATGCTGCTTTAATCGAAAAGGACTATGCTTCCCAGAATGCCTGGCCCACTGCATCTTCACCCTCGCAGGACAAGGTTGTGTGGAGGATAAGCAACACCTGTGGCTGGCAGGTGCAGCAAGCAGCATACCCGAGGCATGTGCTTGTAAAGCAGCATTAAAAGCCTCAGTTTGCTACATTCCAGCGCTGGTCATTGAATCAGTTTTTCTGTTTGAGACTGGTCCATAGTTCCTGGTTCTTAGCTCAGTGTTTTGTTCCTAGCTTCTATTTTCTTGTTCCTTTTCCATGGATTTTGAATTTAATATGCTCATTAGTGATTTCTGCTTCCTGGTTTCCTTTACTTTAGTTTATTTATAATGCGCATCCATAAACCTGTGGGTGTGAGGGCACAGACAAGAACAAAAACAGGCAACATGTAGAGTCCAGGATATGCGGGAAGTTCCCCATCTGTATTCCTCTGTTTTGCAGGCATCACTTCCCAGTGCTTTCCTTTTTCTGTGCAGCCCAGTTTGCCTGTGCTCTATATTTCTTTGACTTTGCCCTATTCTGCTGTGAAACCTTGATCCTTTAGTCTCTCCTCGTTTATAGATTTAGCATGTTGCCTTTTTTCCCTGGATGGGGAGGGGGAGGTTTTGCCTTTGTAATTTCGTTTTCCCTGCTCCTGTTCCTTTACTTTCCCTTGGAATCTATTCCAGGTTTTCCCTTGCACTTCTCCATTTGTTTCCTATTGATTATTAGGAGTGGTGTGCTGTTGTAGCTCGCTCCTGTGTGAATGCCTATGTTTTCCTCACTATTCTGTAATCACCAGTCCTACTTTCCCCTTGTCATAAGTCCTATGTAGTAAGTTATTCTAGCATTGCGTTATATCCTTTCTGGGCCCCTGTTTTATCAACAGGGTTTGTGGGCTTCGCTGACATTTCAGTTGATATTTCTCGTCCTTGTGAGTATTGTCTTTAAGTTACCTTATACAATACCATCAAGGGTGTTAGCTCTCAGATCCTGCCGTTGCTTGCATTGTATGTGGGATTAGCGCTGTCAGTACCCGTAACAGCAATTGTGGGTAAGGATCTTGACGACTTTCTTTATAATCATAAGGAGCTTCTAAGTGCTTACCAATATACCTTTTCATTTATTTGTATTGTTGTCACGCTCTACTTGCACATCCTAGGTTTTACTGTACATGTGTCTTGGTTCCTGTGTGAAAGTTGTTTGACTCAAAGCTATTCACTGCTGTGCACACTTCCCTCGCCATATTTACTGCATTTGTCCTCTCATGACATACTGTTCGACAGACTGTTTCCTGATAGCAATTGGCTGCCATGTGGAGCTGGAGGTGCCTCATCTTGAGGTGGGTGTGCTGTACAGTGAGCACGCAGAAGGCAATCAGCCCCAGAATGTGCTGGAACCACCATGCTGAGGTGGACAAGTTGGCCAGAAAGTGTCCCACCTTCTTGTGGAGGGACATAACCCTGTTGGGCGTGGGACACACCCGCTTAACAGTAGTGTTCCGACGCACCCCTAGGAAGACCAGTTCCTTAGACAGGCATAACTGTGATTTGATCTGGTTGAGGGAAAACCCCCGCTGATGAAGGTATCCGCCAATCTCTGGCACAAGTGCACCACCCCTTTGGGTAACCCCGCCCTCGCCAACAAGTCATCCAGATATGGGTATAAATGATGGCCCTCCAAGCGGAGAAGGTCCGCCACTACATTCATCAACTTCGTGAAGACATGAGGGTCTGAGTTCAGGCCAAAGGGCAGCACCTTGTACTGGAAGTGGTATGACAATCGTGAACCGCAGAAATGTCTGATGCCGTTGATATATGGTACATGTAGATCTGCTTCCTTGAGGTCCAGGAACACATCCGGTCCCCTGCACAGAGACTCGGCTATGTGCGCGGGAGTAATCATCTTTAACCGTTCCAGCGGTAAAGACGGATTTAGAAATGATAGGTCCAGCACTACCCTCAGGCCAGCCTGGTGGTTCTTGGGTACTGCAAATATCCTGGAATAGTAACCAAAGCCTCTTTCTACAAGAGGAACCAGTTCTATCGCTTGCATCTGCAAGAGCGAAAGGACCTCCCGTAAAAGAGCCGGGGACCCAATCTGATGAAGCTGAGGAGAGGCTGGTAGAGACAAAGAAAAAGGAAGACTGAAGCCCATGGAGACTACGAATAGGATCCACAGGTTCAGGGACGTCATTTAGGGGATGCCAGAGGTCGCAAGAGCGACCTCTGCCGATTGGCTGGCGACCTCTGCCAATCTCTTGTGACCTCTGAGGGGCGTGGCCACCACAGCAAGCACAGTGCTGCCTGTGGGTTCCTCCATTTTGCCTCGCCTTGCCTCACGCACATCAGCAACACGTGTGACTGGTGTCCTTCACTGCTGGACTGGTTCGTCTCGCCCCTTGTGCCGTTGCGAGCTAGCAGCTCCGATTTGAAAGAAGGTAAGACTGGAGTAGTGGCACTGGGAGTCGGTATTGTGCTCTGCTTGGTCCTCGTAGACTGGTGTAGCGTGCTGAGGGTCAAAGCCTGCCTGGCCCTTGCAGCTCTCTGATTTTGGGGCTATGGGCAACAATTATGTGGGGGCTCCGGGTCCAGGCCTGTGTCCGCCCCAGAAAAAAGTGGTGGACGGATGCGGTCCCCACACTTCACCCCTGACTTGAGCCCTGCCTATGGGAGTCTATAGCGTCTCAGCTCTATAAACAGAGTGCTCCAAATTCCAGAGCCTATTCCTTAAAAGTATGTCCCTATTCTAATATCCACATTACCACTCCACTTGCACAGCCTGTTGCTTCAGTTTATCACAGTTTGGGTGTCTGCTTTTTGCTGGCTTTGTTTCTAATGGTCCGCATTTCACCTCGATGGGTTCTTCGGGCTGACATGCTCCTCCCCCTCTTGTGAAGCTGTAGGGCAAAAATCACTGTATGGCAATCTTCGGTACTCTTCTGTTCCTGTTTGTAGTTTGGTTGACTGCTGGACCATAGTAAAACCAGGGCTGGTTGGCGGTTTCAACAAGTTGCTCTTTGGAACTTGCTATGCTTCGTATACTCCGCTTGGGTGTCTGGCCGGACCAGCCGGGCCTCCTTCGTCAGGAGAATTCATTCAGGGCTCTCTGGGGCCGGGATGGAGAGAAGATGGAGAGAAGATTCAGATTCTCTCTCTCCCCCCCCTGCCCGGTCATGGCACTGGGAGTCACTTTGGTACGGTTCGTATTCACAGATGAATTCAGAAGATTAACTCTGCAGTGCACTGACTCGAAAGTGCGTTATAATAAATCATTGGTGTGCCGTAGTTGCCTCAAGAAAGGGGTCCCTGATGATCCTCCTTCTGAGTGAGCCAAATAAAGAATTGGCTCACTCATGCTGTGCATTCACATGGGGAGTATTTTCCTTTTGCATTGATTGCGCTGCCCGTTTCCCAAGTCACAGCCTCTTGACAGAGACAAATGCATACTCTAGTGTCCAGTGCAGGACGTAGATATATTTGTCTTGATGATACATTGGATACGGAAACACATTCATTTCCATTCCTGGCTGTGAGAATGTTCTCTGCTTTGGTTATGCAGCAGGTCGTGAAGTTGCTCAGGAAGTCGATTGCAAACGCATTTCTTTTATGGCAGTCAGAGGAGCCTTTCATATGCATGGTGGAACGTTTCCAGTTACCAACTGAAAGAGCTATGAAAGCACCAGTTACCTTGCAAATTTGTGATAGTTAAAGTAGTGAGCAACACGAAGCAACCATTTAAAGACTATCTTGAGATGTGAAAAAAATTAAATCGCTTTATTTCACTAATTAAATGTTTTGAACATCATGAGGAACAACGAGCCGCAGGGTTTGTTGCAAAGAATCTCCATATCTTTGTTTGTTTACAGAACTTATTTTATTACATGTCTTAAAATCACAAAGTACAGTGGGCATAGATTTTTTTTTCAGGTTGACATTATCTTGCATTCTGGGACTTCTAGTTTTCCATTCAGGATGTGAAAATGAAAGCCACAATGATATTCTTTTGGCTTAACATGTTGCTAAACGGATTTACAAGTTGTCCTGTGGCTTTATTGCCTTGCAGTGGTGAGAGTGGCAGTCATACATACAAACATGGAAGGACAGCTCAGGAATTGTATATGCACACTTAATTTCGCTGACATAGTGTATTCTTTAGGAAAAAGTGACAATATTGAAAAGTGTTATGTGGCAGCAAAATATAAATATTTGTTGTGTGCCTGTGTTATGTTGCCATATAACCCTGGGGTGAACCCATGTCGTATAGCGTGTGTGTGTGCAGATGTAAGTTTTTCTAAATCTAACATGCTGTCAATTGTTTGTTGACAGAGTACATACATGACTCACTTCTTGCCCAGCCCAAACTGCACGATTGTGTGGGTCGTGTAATGTTAATGTATGCGTTTGAAGAATTCAGGTAGGATTCCATGCTGTGGGCGCGCCGTTTTATTTTTTTGGTTCTGATGTTATGCTGTGTAACGTCAGCCTGCTCTGTTTTGGAGGAGAAGCCATGCTTCTTGTGTTTAATACTTGCTTGCCCGTCCTCACTGAATATGGTGTAATTCATTATATAGTATAAATACATACAGCTATATCTAGCCTTTACATAGTGATTTTGGTGGCTTTTTAAATACAAACCGTGCCATGCATTATGCATTCTTATAAGGCCCCCCGCCCGCCTTGCTTGTCTGTCTTGAAAAGAGGACAGCGCTACTGAATGCGCCAAGGGGGGCCGTCCAGTTTAGTATGTGGAATGAACCAATTTTGGTTAAGGATGCAGCACTAGAATGGCAATGCAGAAGCATTGCATAAGTGGAATAACAGGTTTCAATGTTGGTAATCAGGTTTTGTAACACACCAAACTTCTGCAGCCCTGGTAGGATGTGTACCTGAAACAAATTATACTCGTTTTGAAAGTGTGAGAGTGCGATGGTAGAAATGTATAGAAACAAGAACTTGAAATGTGTTTTCCTCTTGAGTTAAGCAAGCACTTTGAAGAGATACACAATGATGATCAGGTAGCGGTATTTGCCAATGCACTAATGAAACCCATTTTAAACTTGGCTCTAGGTTCTGAAGGAGATGAAAATCGGAGACGTCTGGCTGTTTTATGCAGGAGTAATGAAGTCCATGAAACAACTGCAAACAGTACAACACAACACTGAAGATAACTTGTTGAATCAGAAGAAAATGGGGAAGTGCCAAAATCATTGAAGACTGGATGCCATCGACTAGAAGAATACATGTCCTCTGGTGAAATATTCTCCCTCTTCCCTTTTATCCTGGCTTTCCCCTAGCACCAGACCCGCCTATCCACCCCTGCGCCCCCAAAATGTGATTTCACTCTGTAATCCAGTTGAAATAACAGGGCGGATCCATATAGAGAGGGGATTATGGGTTCATACACTTCCCATGGCAACATGGGCCTTGACACACTGCTACATATGATCCATTCTTGTATGAAATGTCACAAAACAGTGATATCGTAACCATATTTTTCTTAGTGTACTGAGGGATAATGCTTCATGATGCCACTTCCTGTGATGTCACACGGGCCATGGTCAAATTACATCATTTCCTGTGATATCACAGGGGTGTGGTCAAATGACACCACTCCCTGTGATGTCACTCTTGGGGGCGTGGCATTGTGAGGTCACTTCCGCTACCCCCGGCATTTTGGTGAAATGACGTCCCTGCACTGATTGTTGAAAAGACGCTTCCAGGTGTCCTGGAACACAGCCAAACGGCTCCCCACAGGCGAGCTATGTTCCCCGACTTTGACGTCACTGCTTCTTGGCGTCAGAGGAGGGGGAGCAGAAAAACCCATGCAACGTCCTCTGCTGCTTCCTCCTGTTGTCGCCGGGCGACCTGTCAGGCCTCTGTGTACCGTGGTCCCGGAACTCGATGAGGGAGAAAGCGTGGGGCTTGAACTCGGTCCTGCCCTGGGACTGAGGGAAGGATTTTGGACCTGGTTTTGTGAGGATGGCCAAGGACTTGGCGGTTTGAGTCAAGGTTCTTCTTCTTTGTCAACTCATCTTCGGTCAACAAATGGAAAAGGTCCACGCCCTCGAAGTGCAGATCCAGGATTCGCTCCTGCACATCAGAAGAAAACTTTGTGGCGTGCATCCACACCGTTATTCTCATCTTGAACCCAAGGAACAGCGCTCTGCTGGCTGTGTCAATGTGGGAAACCGAAGGATCCATGAGGTCCTGCGCAATGGCCCGGGCATCTGCCAGACTGGCCTTGAAGGAGGCTTACTTGTCCAAAGGGAGGTTGGGCAGAAATTCCATGCGCTCCCGCCACAGCTTCTGGTTAGCTTCAGCCAAGAAGGTCTTAGCGTTGGCTGGCCACAGATGCAGTCCTGAGATGGACTAACAGCATATTCCCAAGGACTTTGTCCTCCTTGAAGACGCAACTGGAGGTGGCTCCCATGGAGAAAGACGACTAAAACGATGGTTTAGAGTATGAGGCCGCAGCCACCACACAGAGGAATGGTGCTGCAGGTGGGAGGCAAGGAGGATTAGCTCCCCGTCTGTCAGCCTAATCCTGCTGTCCAACTTCTTATTCATCTGGGCGTTGGCCCTGGGCTCCTCCCAGACCTTTTGCACCACCTGCAGGACATCCTTCTCGGAAGGGGATGCCAGACCTGACCATGGTGAGATTCCCAAAGACCTCTGCTAGCACACCTGACTCCTGGGGAGCTTCCTCAGGGAGAGGGACACCCAAGAACTCTGCCAGGCCCTGAAGCCAGTCATGAAAGGCCTTAAGGGATGCTGAGGGCTCATCGTCCTGGGCAACCTAATCATAATAATCATCATCATCATCCCCCAACCCCTTTTTTTTACAGACCAAGGGGGATCCAGGCTCTTGGACACAGGTGCCAGCGGGGCTCCTCCAAGGTCCGGAGCAGCAGACTGGTTCAACGGCTGTTGCAGCGGAGACGTTGGCGGTACAGGAGGATGTGGAGGGGTCAGCACCAGAGGGCAGGAGGAACAGGAGTAGTACCCAGAGGAGGGGGGGCGGGGCAGCGCCACCTGTGGGGGTGACCTTCACAGTGTGCTTCAGGAGCCCCTTCATCTGAGGGGGAACGCATGAGAAAGAGGAAGCGCTCAAAGAAGTGGTCCTCACATCACAAGCCGCCGGACCCTAGGTGCCTGTGCCTCCGCTCCGGGTCAAAGCGCTGAGGCACCTAGTGCGTGGGGCCGTACGGCTGTGATGGGTAGATGTACCCCTGAGGGGACCAAAAACCTGCACCGTAGGATCCGCTGACGCTTCCAGGGGGCTGGGATCATCCAGCAAAGCCCATTTGATATGCGAAAGCACTGGCGGGTCCTGAACTGGATCCATGATGGCAGCCTGCCTGGCAGGCTCTGCCAGGTGCCGCTCCGCCATTTTGAAGCCTTGCGCCACCCCTGTGCAGGAGGGTGTGAAGGCCCCGAGCCAAGAGAGGCCTCAGACATGAGAGGATACAGTTTGGGTCTTGCACTCAAAGCAGAGGCGTCAACCTCAGAGAACACTCTGGTAGACACTGAGCCCTCAGTCCGACAGCCGGTAGTCTAACGCCCTGACTCGCGAGCTCCGGTAGGCTGGATGCCCTCCCTCGGCATCTGTGCCACTAGCCGTGCTGGATCTAGCTGAGGAAAAACTTTTGGAGGTAGCAACCGACGATCCCTTACCCCGTGGGGTAGAATAAGAGGACAAACCTGATTGCCCCTCTGAGGACAGCCTGGTAGGGCCCATTAGCTTGGGAGCCGGTAGGCTTAGAGGCCGCAGGCCTGCAAGAACCTGAATCCGAGGAACACCGATCCGTTGGAACCCTGAGGAAGGAGTAGCTGCACTGTGGCGCTGTGCTGAGCAGAGGGTCTACCTTCTCTTGATGAGAGGTCCTGGAGACAAAGTCGGGTCACAAACACTCGAGACAGAGATTATGGGGGTACGAGGCCAGGAACAAGCAGTCACATGAGGCACATCTCATGAAACCTCCTGCGGCCGACATGCGCCCAGGGAGCAGGGCAACGAAGGGAAGTGAAATAAGAATTGAAAAAGCGGAAAGCAAAAAAAGGAACTCGGTGAGGTGCCAGAGGGCGGGGCATCGTCAGGGAGCGACCAGGCCCCTGCGCACTATACTAAATTTAAAGGGGAAGCTCAATGTTTTGCTGCCAAAGGTTCCGGTACCGTCCCCATGTTGGGGGATGCCCACAAGGATGGAGGAAAGGGTACCGGACGTATAAGTATATCTTGGTCATTTTCTAACAAATCATTCCCAAACGTTGCATTTAGTTGTGCTCTTGATAAACCGTCGTTGGAAAATGTCATCCACATCTATCCAGCAAGTCAAAAGTTGTTGGCCTCGCTCAGCCTCTCGGCTGTAAAAAGCACCAAGGTTTTAATGAACAGGGAGCACCCCCTTCTCTGTCAAATTTTTTTAAAACTACTGGATGGATTTACCCCAAACCAGTCAAGAAATTAAACGCTTTGTTTGCCCAAGTTGTTTCTCATTTGGCCCAAATCTGCCCAGTGGTTTTCGCGCTATGGCGGTTCAAAAACTGCACTTTTTCCCGTATGAGTAAATTAATGGGCTGAAAACTGTAAAATTTTGTTTTCTTATTAACTTGTTCATGTTATAACATATTGTTCCCTAAACTTGGATCACATCCTTCCTTGAAGGTAGGGCCATGAAAGTGTACTCTGACCAGGACAGCGCCCCCCCAACCAATATAAATTGTGGAGTCCCACAAGGGTCTTCACTGCACCGACCCTTTATAACCTATTCACCAAACCCCTCTTTGACTTATTGGACTCCCTCAACATAGCCTACACAAACTACGCAGACACCACGCAAGTTCTCCTCCCCCCTCTCCGGACACTACAACCTAGACTCAGAAGCCCTCCTCAAAATCTACTCCACTATCCAAACCTGGATGGCTATCAATGGTCTCTGCCTAAACGGAGACAAAACCGAAATCATCATCCTAACCCCCAGCGAAACACTAACTAAACTCAGCCCCGATTACTCTCACATGATTATCGACAGTATTAGCATACCCGTCTCATCTGCTGTCAAGACATTAGGAGTCTACATTGACGCCACACTCTCTATGACCAGACAAACCAGCACCATCGCCTCAGCTTCTGCTCTGACTACCAAACTCATTTATGCTATAAAGCCCTACCTTACCACGCCCAACTGCCTCTCCATAGCCAGAGCTACTATAGGAGCCAGACCAGACTACTGCAATGCCGTCCTGGCAGGCACATCGACAAAAAACCTAAGCAGGCTCCAAATAGTGCAAAATAACGCCCTGCGCGCTGCACTACACATCCCCAAAACTGACCATATTTCACAGGCCAGAAGACTCGTCCATTGGCTCCCAGTCAAGGAAAGAATCAACTTTAAAATCCTCACTCTCACACACAAGTGCATCAATCACACAGCACCCCCCTACCTATCTGAAACTATAACAAAGAACTCCTCCATCCGTCCCAGAAGAAGCCATCACGCCAACCAACTCCGAGTACCCACTGTAAGAAGAGCCAATGCCGGCGGCATTGGCTTCCCACACATAGCAACTAAGCTCTGGAATGCCCTATCCAACTCACTCAGAGCAGAACCATCGCTGTACTCCTTTTGCAAATCCCTCAAAACCACTCTATTCAACTAACTTCTTCCCTCCTTCACCTACGCTAGCTCGCATACGTCTGATACGAAATGTGTCCTGTAATGAAAATTGCTTTGTAACCATCTTCCTTCCACTGTAACCAGATTATGCATGTCTTCATGTAACAGTGCCACGATGCCCCCGGGCTGACGTGCGCTTTAAATAAATCTGAATAAATAAATAAATAATAAATAAAACTTGAAGTCTGGGGACAGGGCCTTGACAAAAATGTTGTTTTAAAAATGTCATCCAAATCCATCCAGCAAGCCAAAAGTTATAACCAATAGAATTTTAGGTAAAAAATGGCTGCTTTTCATTTCTGAAAATCTTGTCAGCCTCTCTGCTGCAATGGACCATGGGAGATGCTATGATATTGGGAGAAAGAGGGCAGTCAGTGCACCTTCTCTGTCAAATATTTAAAAAAACGACTGGATGCAGGTCCGAAACAACTTGGGCACAAAGCATTGACTTGCAATCCATGTGTGGTTTGGGGTCATTCAGTCAAAAAGTTTTTAATTATTTGATGGAAAAGGGGGGTGTCCCCTTCTCCAAAATAGATAGCTATATCTTGGGTATATTGCAGAGAAATCAGGTGTTTAGAGATAGCCGTAGCCATAGGGTTAGGAAAATTTAACACAGAAAAGAGACTTTTGCATGCAAAATAAAATGCAACTGCCATCAGTCTAGAGGTGTGGGGTATTGGTGGGTGATGGGTCGGGAGGGGGAAGAGGACACCAAGTGAAATTTGGGAGTTCTAGGCGGTCTGAGATCTGAGTTTGCAGCACAAAGCTTTTCTATAATAACCTCGGCTATCAAACGGAAAAGCCACGAATAGCAGACCTCTCAAAGAAAACTGCGACACAGAAACAGCATGTGTTGTTGGAGGAATGGGAGAGTGCAGGGGAGGTGAGCAGGCCATCATGGGTGTGTGGGGAGCAGGCGCAGAGGAGGGGGGCATTTGGTGATGGCCTGGGAAGCATCTTTTTCCAGCAGTTTTTCCGATATTAGCGGCTATAATGACTACAGATAGCCGAGGGTATCTCTAGTTCTGTACCCATGGCTATAGAAAAAAGTTCAAAAAGAAAATTGATATTTTCACAGCGGCAGTGACGTCGGGGGGTGAAAAAACAAAATCACTAGACAACACGATCGACATCCGGGACTCGCATCCATGCAGTAACTGGGAATGACCATGTGCCGGCCCCTTTCTTGCTTTGAAGCTAAGCAGTGTCCGTCCCCGGTTACTGCATGGATGGGAGATAGTCCACTGTTCCATATGCTGTGTTTTCTTAGTTTTAAATATCTCATAACACATCAAGAAAAAACACAGCACCTGCATTTTTTTTTAAACCGTGCTACTGTTAGACCTTGCAAGTATTGTACTCTAAAGGTCAAGCTTCCAGGAGGCCCAAATGCGCAGGTGGCGAGGCAAACAATAATAACATTTTGATATATATATATATATATAAATAATATGCCCCAATATGGTTTACAGATCTATGTTCTTCATACTCGCAGAGCTCTGAGAGAACATTGTATTACCTTTTGCAGAATTGCATTTTGGTATTTGAAGTCACCTAGTCAAGATGGGGGGAATAATGCCACAATTGTACACTTTTTTTGCCCAACATAGTTCTATAAGGATTTATATATTTGAGCGACACTATGGTATGTGTACTTTTCATCTATGTTATCTTTATGAAGCAAAGTATTGTTGAAAGCCAGACATCGGGGTGAAGAGGGGAAATGATGAGAGGGCAAGTAACTCATGAGTATTTTCCAGGATTTGGCAAGAGGTTTTAATCCTGACACTGGTGCAGTTATTTTCCCCTGATTGTGGCTGCTTTTCAGGGCACAAGTAAAGGACACATGTGGTTGGACAGCAGAATGTTTTTTCAGATCGCAGATGCAAAGCTTATTTTTGTTCATTATTTTTAAGGTTGGCAAACTTGCTCAAGTATTTGGCTACCAGGACGTTACCCAGGTTGTCATGTTCCCAGTGCAGACGTTTAACCACAAGCACTTGTCTCGCATTGGGATTTTGTTTTCCAGGGAATATTTCACTCTAGATTGCTCGCTTTAAAAGGTGAGCACCTTTTATACTTTGCCAGCATATTTATTGGAACATTTCCACTCAGGTTATTTTTCTGGATTTCATTACTTTTTTTTTTTTAAAGTCCAATGCTATTTTGTCTTGCACACTTTCTTCAAAGGGGACGGTCAATTGAATTACATTTGTAGATTTCACTTTAAGGTATATGTTCACTTACTGTGCGTATATTCATGGATGCCAGCTTTTGATTTTATCTATGAGGGCAAGAGTACCTGTGCATTTGTTATGCTTGCAGCCTGTCATATTTGTTTCCTTTATAATGCTGTTTAATGGGATCTATGTTAAAATGCTGAATTCCAAAAAGCTTGAGGTTCTAAATTGCAAAGCCGACTTGCCCGCATTTTGAACCTTGAGCTTTTTGGATGCTGCAGTTTTGTCTCCTGCTTCGCGTTTGATGTATGAGGGGGACGCCTATGCCGAACTAGGTAAGCGGGGGTGTTAGGCAAGATTGTATGCAGTACCCTTAGGGTGCACTACAACAACCCTGACCTCCTGGCAGTAGTAACCCAACCTTTGGTATAAGTCTGTACTGCACAGGTTCACAGTGACAAGTATTCAAGCAAACACAGTGTTTCTAGATAAAACAATTATTAATTTATTTACCAGTCAGTTAATGTAAGCCTTCTTCAGAGGGGAGCACTGTAAAACACCAACCAAATATACTTCAAAATTATACTCTCTCTTAAATTCAGAATCAGTAAATACCCATTTGGGATGGCATACAGCAGAGACCTACACCCACATGTGACTTCCATTGCTAGGGTGCTGTTGACATTAATGTATTACTGTTGGCATTCAGATTTAGTTAAGAGCAAGCAAAAAGGGAATAGATTATTAGAGCAAACAAGATACCACAAATATTTCTTAAGCAGGCAAATACTTTCAGATCCCCCAATAAGAGTCCTTCAGTTAAAACAGGCTAAGCCAAAGTCAATAGGCAAGAGTCTAGATAGGCTGAAGCACTTCTTTGAAGGTAAGTAGAAAAGTATTTGCACAATGTTTCAGAAGTCTGAAGAAAAAGATGAATCAATGTAGGGCCACAAGCTGTTAGACCTGTGAGTAGTAGAAGATGCAAGCAACTCTACAGCAAGAGGTAAGTTCTCTTGGACTTTGTACAGTACCTTTAAAATGAAGAAAAGATGCAGCAGATGACTCCTGTTCCTGTGCAGCTCTGGAGATCGGGGGACTCCTGCACTGCACTGGGACAGTCAAAACTTGCAACCGGCAAACTTCACTTTCAGTGGCTGTTCAGTGTTTCAGCTCCTCGCGTCTACTGCAAATAGCAACACTGTGGTTCCTGGCTGTCGAGATGGACTTTCCTTGCTTCTGGGGTCCTGCACTCTGTTGAGGGGACTCAGGCTCGGTCAGGCCAGCTTCCTGGGAATCTGGAGCATCTTCCTGGAGCTCTTGGCCAACGTAAAAGCAACGCACACAAACTGCTGTTCCTCTCCCTGGCCCTACGGTTTCCAGCAGCAACTCTGTGGAAATTCAACCAGCTCCGAGATGGATGTCCAGGTGACTTACTTTGGAGTTGATTGGTCCCACCAACTCAAGGGGAGAAGTGGTCCTTGCAGAGGCTTCTCTGTCAATGCAAACTTGGCACTGCAGCGGTGCTTCACCGGGCAAACCAATGGTCCACGAGTTGTAGCAGGCATCCTCTTCAAGTTCTTCTTCGGCTCCTTCGTCCAGTGGTCGACTCTGCCTTCCAAGCCAAAAGCCTTGCCTTTTGTACAGTTCTCTCCCTTTCATTCCAGCCTAGCTGTCAATCACACAGCAAGGTGGCTGTCCTTGCTGGACAGTCAGCCAGCCAATCATCACAGAGTGCATTTGGGTCTCCTAGGACACTAAGCACAGGGAGTTTTGGGCACCTACCTCACTTCTTGCCTACCCCAAACACCCTGGAGCCAGAGGCAGGCTTCACTGGTGAATACCGCCAAAGGCAAAATGAACAAAGGGACCAAACCTGGTTTGGCGCACAGAGTCAATCTCAAGAAGGACCTTTCCACAAAGAAATGGCGAAAAAAGAAGACCGGGGCCATTTTGATAAAAATGGCACCCTTGGGTGACGCAGACCGTGGTAAACGCACACCACGGTAATAAAAACAAAGCCACTGCCACCAGCCATTCAGTGAGGAAAGGGTAACATTGTTACATGAGAAGTTAGACAAAAGGGGTTACAGGGTAACCCCTCCAGCACCCTACTGTAAGATAGTGTGTGCTGGGTCTAGAAAGTTACAAATCTAACTAAAGTCAATTTCACTTTACTCCTCTGGGAAACAGTAGTTTATCCCAGAGAAGGCATTTAAACCTTGGGGAGATCTAAGAGACTTCCCCGTGTCACTGCACTAAAGGTGCTGTGTGCCACAATGTAAAAGATGCCGCCTATGGAGTTTGTCAGACTCCACAACCAAAAGAGAAACAGAGTACAAAGATCACATTAAAATACATGTGAGAGTGGAAAAAAGGGTCTCACTCTCTCCAGGTTAAAAAAAAATCAAGTCCTCAAAGTTGCTGGGGGTCTCTAAGGTAGAGGGAATTTGCACATTTCTGGGAATTCTCCCTAACAGGGGGACACCCCTACAAACCCAGCTGGCCTAGTTCGCCATTTTCGTTCTCATCACTTTGTATAATGCCGAACGCGCAATAAAAGGGCATTCAGAATTTAATGTATGTTTTGTTCTAAAATATACATATGGCACGGCGGACTGCTGTGCCTACTGGCCATGGGCGAAGGGCTAGTGGTCTGGTAGTGTTTTAAATGAATCAGTTCTCAAAGCCTGCCATCTTTTATACATAACAATACCACTGTCAAAACAGGTCATAATAAGTCTGTGATTAATTAACATCTTTGAGTGATGGGTTGCAAGTGTTTTAAAATATACAGTGGGCATGGCCGAAGGTCATGGCTAGTGGTCTGGTAGTGTTTTAAAATGTACAGTGCACAGCCGAAGGCCATGGCCACTGGGTTTTCAAATGGACAGTGGGCACGGCTGAACGCCGAACGCCATGGCCAGTGTTGCGGAAAAAAAAGAAATCAATGCAATAACAAAACCTTCGAAATTCAAGGAAAAATCTTTAGTTGCAGAGAAATTAAGGAGAGAATGTAACGCAACAAACCCATTGAAATTCAGCTAAATCCACTTTAACTGCACAGCCCCTGTAGTACAGCTTATGACCACAATGATATCATCATTAATTGTATCATCTATGACATCACTGATGGAATATCCGATTACATTACAACACTAACCTGCTATGGCCAGTGCCCACGGCCTTTGGCTGTGCCTACTGTATAGTTTAACACATTAAGGGGCCACTAGCCATGGCCTTCCGCCATGCCAGCTGTATATTTTACCACATTAAGGGACCACTAGCCATGGCCTTCCACCATGCCAGCTATATATTTTACCACATTAAGGGGCCACTAGCCATGGCCTTCATCCATAGCCACATTAAGGGGCCACTAGCCATGGCCTTCATCCATAGCCAGTGGCCACGGCCTTTGCCCGTGTCCACTGAATTTCACTAAACTAACCGGCCGTCGGCTATCCCTCCTGTATATTATAACACATTAAGAGGCAGTAGAGACAGCCTTTGGCCATGGCCTTCAGCCATGCCCAATTTATATTTTACAACACTCACCAGCCAGTAGCCATGGCCGATAACCATGCACAGTGACCACAGCCTTAGCCATGGCAAAGGCCACGGCCTAAATTGTTATTTAGTTAATCAAAGCTTTCATTAGATAAGTCAAATGATATATGTCCGATGTCCTCACAGATGTAATCATTGGTGTTATAAATGATGTAAAAAGTGAAGTCAACAGTGATTCCATCAGTGATGTCATAGATGATGTAATAAGTGATGTCACCAGTGAGGTCATCATTGTAATCATAGGCTGCCCAGCAGGGGAGGCACACAGTTAAGTTGCTTTTGTTGCATTAAGTTCTTAAAGTCCCCGCAACTAACATGTGTGTCTGTAAATGACCCTGACCCTGACAATCTGGCCATGATCATGAGGGGCCGGCAATGGGATTCAAGTAGGCATAGCTACCAAGGACCAGCTATATTTTTGAAATCGGGAAAGGTTTGAATGGGAAAAAAATTCTGCTCGTGGCTACAGCCCGAAGTGCTGGAAAGGATTTCAGACAACATTTGCGAGGAGCATCAGCAAAATCAAAGTCCAAAAAAATGTGATATAGCTTTGGTGCATGGGCATTGGGCCTGGCCCTGAGCAAGGACAAATGTGTACTCTGATTTGCTTATTGGGGCTTGCGGAATGGCCGAAGCACTATGTTTAAAATGGAGAAAATAAAAATCAGTTTCCGGCTGAGCCCGAAGTGCTTGAGAGTATTGCAACAAACGTGCGCGAGGAGCATCAGGAAGGACCTAAAAGCATGTTTTTGCATAGCTGTCCTGAGTTTTACTTTTTTGAAAGTGTCAAATATTAAGTAAAAAAATAGTGATATAACTTTGCTGCATGGGCAGTGGGCCTGGCCCTCGGCAAGGACAAATGTCTACTCTGATTTACCTATTGGGGAATGCGGTATAGATTGTGGAGACTGGCCATAGCTGCAAGCCATGAGCACTGGCCATTGGTCACATTATGAGGGTATAGTGGCCACAGAACTAGGATACAGGGTAGGTGCAGTGGATAACAGGGGTGGTTTGGTGGGGATGGGGTCATGGTCAAGCCTCATGCCCTAGGCAATTCAACGATGACTTGCATCCCCAGCATGATATATGATATGATATGGCATTTGTAACGCTCCTATACACAAGTGTTTCAAGGCGCGACGAGGCAGGGAGGGGGGAACAAGGGGAAGACAGACAACGATCCTACTAGGCCAGGTGTCATTCAGACCGCGCAAGTGCAGGGGTAGGGGGAAGGGAAAAGGGGAAGGGGAGGGGGGAAGTGCAGTACAAGTAAGTAGAATAAGTAAATAAATAGGGCCAGCTGGTGGCAAGGCAAGTGCAGACAAGTGCTAGGAAAGGGGGGGCTGAAGGGATACAAAGACAGTCCCTCAGTGCAGGGGTTGCCAGGGAGGCAGTGCAAGAGGAGAGTGGCTGGGCCCAGGACCGAGGTCGGTGAGAGTGGCCCAGTTGCAGATTCGGTGCAGATTCAGTCGAGAATTTAGCAGGGGAGAGGGAGAGAGAAAGCAGAAGCAAAGAGGAAGGTTTTGAGGTGCTTCCGGAACCAGAGATGGTTCTCCTCAAGTTTCAGGGAGGCAGGAAGGCTGTTCCAGAGGGAGGCCCCTGCCACGGCGAGAGATCGACCCCCAACTCGTTGCTTCGAGAAGCGGCTGACCCTGAGGGAGTTGGAGATGGATGAGCGAAGGGCTCGGGAAGGAAGATATTTAGGAAGAGAGAGTTGAAGGTATTTAGGCCCCAGGCCCCAGAAGGCCTTGTGGACAATGCAGAGGGTTTTGAACTTAATCCTCGCAGCCACTGGGAGCCAGTGTAGAGATTTCAGTCCTGGAGAGATACGGTCCCTGGGCTTGAGGCCAAGGACAAGTCTCGCAGTTCTGTTCTGGATGAGTTGCAGGGGGCGGAGAGTGGAGGCAGGCAGATTAAGATAGAGGCTGTTACAGTAGTCCAGCTTCGAGAGAACCAGGGCTCGGGAGACAGTGAGCTTCTGGGGGAAGGAGAGGAAGGGAAGAATACCTCTGAGGAGGTGCACTGCCAATAACGCCACACATCAGTATGCACTGCAAAAAATATGTTTGTTAATGGAGGTTTACAGTTATTTCATATATGTTAAAAGAGGAATTATGAATAATTTGTATACAGTGATGTAACACCATGAAACATTTTCACTCAAAAAACTTTGTTAAAGTGTTAAATGGACGTTATGGTTACAAGTAAATCCGAAACCCCCCCAGAAATTCGTCAGTTATGGTAAGCTAAGCAACCATAACTCGTGCCACTGCTGTGCAATGCGAAAACTAACACCCAGGACATCAACAATAACATCACAATTGTCATTTATGACATCACATGGGATACATTACTCACCGTAATCGTATTTCTGATGCTTGTATCTGCTTAGATTCACATGATGTGCATAGGCCGACATCTAGTGGAAGCTGCGGAGTATTACCGTTTGTTTTTCGAAACTCGAAAATGGGCGTCGACACAGGGCGTGCCAGTAATACTATCCCTAGTGTGACGTCCACTGTACCCAAGATCCCTCACGCGTGTAGGATCCTCAGATTGTATTTTTTCTGACATGAGGTAGCATGAGGAGTAGCGTGAGTACAGATAATCCAAGCAGATAGACAGAAAGGTAAGACTACAAGCAATCATGCGCCTTCTCTCGGAGGGGAGGAAGGGTGGGTCGCATGTGAATCTAAGCAGATACAAGCATCAGAAATACGATTACGGTGAGTAATGTATCCCTTCTGAGGCTTGTGGAATCTGCTTAGATCACATGCTGTGCATAGATTAGCGAGCAGTATCAGAAGAAGGTGGGATGTGAGAAGGGTCATGAGCAAATAAGTGTCTTAGAACCGCTTGTCCCACTTGTGTATCTGCCTTGGAATGGGTGTCAATGCAGTAATGCTGAGTAAAAGTGTGAATAGAGCTCCAAGTAGCTGCTTTGCAAATGGTGTCAAGGGGTACATTTGCAATGAAAGCCAGAGTGGCCCCAATGCCTCTAGTAGAGTGGGCCCTTGGCGTAAAAGGCAGAGTCTTTTCAGAGAGTGAGTAACAGCTGGATACAGTTAATAACCCACTTCGAGATGGCACCTTTCGAGACGCGATCCCCCTCTCTGCCTGTAGCTACGGAGACAAACAGTTGATCTGTTTTCCTTAGCGGTCTTGTTTTATTTACATAGTAGAGGACCGCCCTACGCACATCTAGGGTGTGTAGTTTCACCTCAGCCGAGCTTTGCGGGTTCTGGAAGAAAGCCGGAAGCTCGATGGACTGGTTTACATGGAATTTTGATATAAATTTAGGTGAGAACCTAGGGTGTGTGTGTAAAACCAGTTTGTCTTTATGGATGGTAAAAAAGGGATCCTGCACTGACAGAGCCTGAATTTCACTGACCCTTCTTATAGAAGTAATAGCTACTAAGAAGGCCGTTTTATAAGTCAGGTGTTTGAGACTGCTTTTATGAATGGGTTCGAAAGGGGGGCCCATGAGCTTGGCTAGCACCACATTAAGGTCCCAGCCTGGTGGTGGGTTAGAAATAGGAGGGTGAAGTCTCTTTGCTCCTTTCATGAAGGCTTTAACTACTGGTACTTTCCACCACAAAACCTTGGTATGTGAAGTGGTGTACGCCGAGAGGGCTGCCAGGTGTACTTTCAGTGAGTTAAAAACCAATCCTGCATCTAGCAGGTGGAGCATGTATGTAACAATAGTGGACGGAGTGCAATCAACTGGGTTGATCTGTCTACTTTGGCACCAGATAACGAACCTCTTCCACTTGTCAAAGTAACAGTGCCTTGTGTTTGGTTTCCTAGATTCCTTTAGGATGTCCATACACCTCTGTGGCAAATTGAGGTGTCCAAACTCTATGACCTCAGGAGCCATGCTGCCAGATTCATTGAGTTGGGTTGCTGGTGCACTGTTTGACCTTGGAAGTTTTATGGGCTCGCACACCGCCATCCTGCGTAGGTGTGGGAACCACGGTTGTCTTGCCCACATGGGAGAAACTAGGACGAGCGTCATCGATTCCCTGTTCATCTTGTTCACCACTTTCCTGATGAGGAGTTGGTGGAAAAGCGTACGCAAACATCCCTGACCAGTTCATCCACAGGGCGTTCCCCTGGGAGTCTGGTTGGGGGAACCTGGATGCAAATCCTGGGCATTGTCTGTTTTCGCTTGTGGCGAATAAGTCTATAGTGGGGAAACCCCACTGAGAGAAGAGATCTTCTACGACCTCTCTGTGAAGAACCCATTTGTGTTCCTCTGGGAGGGAGTCTCTGCTCAGAGCATCCGCTAGGGAATTGAGCTCCCCTGGAACATGTTGTGATGACAGGAAGATGTTAAGTCTGAGTGCCCATATCCAGATTTTCTGGGCAAGCTTGGACAGATTTGGCGAGCGAGTCCCTCCTTGCTTGTTCAGGTAGAACATGGCTGTAGTGCTGTCCGTCCGGATTTGCACTGACAGGTTTAGTAGATGGGGCTCGAACGCCTGAAGCGCTCTGAATACTGCCAAAAGCTCTAGCAGGTTGATGTGGTTCTTGGCCACTGAGTGAGACCAGAGACCCTGAGCTGTGTGGTGGAGAAGGTGAGCTCCCCACCCCGTCAGGCATGCATCTGTAGTGACTACTGCCTGTACTTCGGGATCGTAAACGGGTTTCCCCTGTGCGAGATTCTCTCTTGTCCACCAGTGAAGGCTTTGTACCAGTGTTGGCGAAATGACCACTAGATCGTCCCACTGACCACTTGCCTGAGACCACTGTTTCGCCAACCATTCCTGCATGGGACGAATGCGCAGGCACGCGTGGGGGACCAGGTAAATGCATGACGCCATCATGCCCAGTAAACGCATTGCTTTGCGTACCGTTATTTGTTGACCGGACTGATAATGCGGAATTTGCAGTAGTATATTACGAATTCTTTCTTCTGAAGGGAAGGTCAACCCTTCCTGGGTGTCCAGGATTGCTCCTAGGAATTTTTTTGAGGTGCTTGGCACCAGGCTTGACTTCTTCTCGTTGATTGAGAAGCCTAACTCGTGTAGGAGGTCGATAGTCCTTTGAATGTTTGTCCTGCAAATTCCTGGGGTTTCCCCCGTTATGAGCCAGTCGTCCAGATAAGGGTACACTGGGATTGCCTCCCTGCGTAGGTGTGCAGCCACCACCGCCAGTACCTTGGTGAATACCCTTGGTGCTGAAGCTATCCCGAAGGGCAGTACCTTGAATTGGTAGTGGCGACTGTCCACCTTGAAGCGCAAGTACTTTCTGTGCGCTGGGAACATGGAAATATGAAAATAAGCATCTTTCATATCCAAGGTTGCCATGTAATCCCCCTTTTTTAGGAGGGGGATTACCTCTTGTAGCGTGGTCATACGAAATTTTTGGGGCTTGACATACTTGTTGGCAGGCCGTAAGTCCAATAATGGGCGCATTGTCAAGTCTTTCTTTGGCACAAGGAAGTAAGTTGAATAAATACCCTTGTTTACCTGGTGTCCCGGGACGAGTT
Organism: Ambystoma mexicanum; assembly: GCF_040938575.1. NCBI lineage: Eukaryota > Metazoa > Chordata > Amphibia > Caudata > Ambystomatidae > Ambystoma > Ambystoma mexicanum. The sequence goes on from NC_090929.1 coordinate 816,494,426, forward strand.
CTATCGCGTCCTTTTGTAGAAGAATGGTGATCTCCTCGAGGAGAATCTTCTGATGTTCTAAGGAGTGTACTCTTTGTCGTGGAGGATGGTTCCGGGGACGCTGCAGTAGCTCTATACAATATCCTGTGGATACTGTTGACAGCACCCATCTGTCTGATGTGATCCCTTCCCAAGCTTGGGTGAAGTTTGAAATGCGTCGCCCTACTGGAGTTGCGTGAGAAGGGACCCTGAACTGAGCGTCACTGCTTTGGTGGAGGCGTGCCGCCTCCCTTGCTGGGGCTGCCTCTGCCTTTACCACGACCTCTCCTATTACCTCTGCCGTAACCCTGGGTAGACTGTTGGTTGTTGTTCCACTGTGTACCCTGCCCCTGGGAATAGTTAGATCCTCTCTGGGAATTTTGGCCGCGTGGGCGACGAAAATTACTATTCCCTCTCTGGTTAGGGGGTTTATTGGTTAACTGGCCAAGGGACTTGAGTGTTTCATATTCGTCCTTGGCATTTTTCAGTGCGTCTTCGACCGCCTTACCAAACAACAGATCGGCTTCCACCGGTTTGTCCAACAATGATGCCTGTGTTTCTGCCTTAAAACCAGACTGCCGTAACCACGCATGTCTCTTGATAACAGTACCTTCTGCTAACAATCTGCCTGCGTTGTCCGCGGCGTCGAAGGTTGCTTTCAAAATGCAACCAGACACGGCTCTACCCTCTGCGGAGATCCGAGCTAATTGGCCTTTTAACGGTTCAGGAGCAGAGGCTATGAGAGCCGCGACTTCTTCCCACTGATGGCAGTTGTAGCTGGCCAACAGGGTGGTGGAGTTAGCAATCCTTGCTTGATAGGCGGACGTTGAGGCTACCTTCCTGCCGAAACTATATAGTTTTTTGCTCTCCTTGTCGGGAGGAGCTTCTGACGAAGACAAGGGTGTCCCAGCCCTCTCACGAGTGTTGGTGACAACTAAGGAGTCTGGCTTCAGATGTCCTCTTATATAGAGAGGGTCAGACTGTGCCGCCCTGAAAAGTTTTTCAACCCTGGGATTGACCGCTCTGGTGAGGTTTGGGTTCACCAGGGACGGATCTATTCTCCGCTGAATGGATTTAAGGATAGGGATGGTCTGGGCAACAGGCCTCCTTTCTCCCACTAACTCTTCTGCGAAGTCCCTTTCCTCCTGTACACCGTGGGTGTCAATGTGGAAATGTTCTGCTGCGCGAGCGAGAACCTCATTTAGGAGGGGTTGGTTATCGACCGGGGAGTCGGTAACCGGGGCTTCGTTCTCTACCGGGGAATCTACTCTGTATGTTTCTGGGTCATCCTCTTTTCCGGGTCATCCTCTTCTTCTTCCTGGTCCTCATCATCCCCATAGTAGCCCGTCCTGGTTTGCTCTTCTATTATACCAAATTCTTGGTCTTCACAAAAGGAAGCCTCTCCTTGATACCGTGAGTATGGAGTTGCGTAAGGTTGTACCTCGAAGGGTTCAGACCTCATAGGGGTTTCAAACCGGGCCTTCTTACTCGGGGGGATAGGATCAGTAGAGCCTGAGGGTGTGGCCCCTTGTGGATCATACGAGAGGAAATGTTCTGGATTTTTATCATAAAAATCAGCCAAAGAAGACATTCTCGACATGACCCTATCTATGTCTTCACTGGACAATTTTTATGGAACTGGGAATTACTCTCTCAGCAAGTCTATGGGATTTATCTTGAGTAGCTTTGCTGGTTGTGGACCTATCAGCAGACCTGGGCTTGTCTGTCTGTTTAGGGGGGGTGGAGTGTTTTATAGGTGTGGAAGAATGTACAGGTAGTTTCTTCTGCTGTTTTCCTCCCTCCCCATGCGTAGAAAAATGTTTTCCCTGTCCCTTAGTGGCTCCGGAGTTTTTCGACGCCTGGCGTCGAAGATCGGGAGAGGTGTCCCTGTCCTTCGAGCGTGGGGCCTCGCTGGCTTTAATTGCGGGCTCCGACTCCTGGAGCGCGGCCTGGGGGTGGAAGTCGTCATCGTTTTCCGACGATCGAACTTCTGTTAGCCTAGGGAGCGAGGCACTCTTGGCAAGAGTGGATGATTGCCTGGAGTCATGCGGCGATCTTGATCGAGAGCGCCCAGAGGACACCGAATCGGACCGTTCTGTCTGTGCCTCTTTCCGAGAACTCGACGTCGTCGAGTCTCGGTTGGACTTAGTGTGTGTAGTATGTGAAGCGCTTGTGTCGCCGGGGGTCTTCCCCATAGCCGCCCTGCCGGACGACCTTCCGAGGTCGGGGACCTGTGCTCGGCTGTCTTTCGACACCGTAATGCCCTCGCCGTCCGAAAGTACGGCGTCGCTGCCATCGCTGAAGGCGCCCTCCGCTGCCATGGCCGCCTGCCTGGCGTGGTGGGCCCAACGCTTCGTCGAACGGTCCTTAAGTGTCTTAGGTTTAAACCTACTACACGCTCTGCAGTTCGCTTCGGGGTGGTCCCTCAGCAAGCAGAGATTGCACGTGGCGTGCCTGTCGACCCAAGGGTATTTGCGATTGCACTTGGGGCAGAAATGAAAAGGGGTACCCCTCCATACGCACCTTGAGGCAGCGGGCTGTTAAGTGTAGGAAATGTATAAGGTGTACCTACATACAAAGAGTGTAGAGTATGTACCACCCCCCACTCTCCCTACTTGCAGGGCCGAGGCCAGCGGCCTACCAGGCCCAGGCCGAGGCCAGCGGCCTTCTGAGGCCCAAATCCGTCGTGCAGCAGCCGACGGTCGATTTCTTCTCCAGCCGGCGTCGAGTTGTCGAATTTCGACGTTGGGGTGGGGAAGAATGTCAATAGATAATTATTTTAAATTTTTAGCAAAAGTATGGCTAAGGCCAGGGGACTCCGCAAAATGCTTCCGACCAGTATGGCGGAAAAAAACAATCTGAGGATCATAGACGCGTGAGGGATCTTGGGTACAGTGGACGTCACACTAGGGATAGTATTACTGGCACGCCCTGTGTCGACGCCCATTTTCGAGTTTCGAAAAACAAACTGTAATACTCCGCAGCTTCCACTAGATGTCGGCCTATGCACAGCATGTGATCTAAGCAGATTCCACAAGCCTCAGAAATTACATTTATTGTGATGTGAAATCCCTACAAGGAGTTGTGTTTATAATGTTGGTAACAAGATGTCATGGGTGATCGGGAGAACTACTTAATGTATTAAAAAATTGCACTCATCTAAACAAAACATTATATTGGAGTGCTGTTAATACAGAAACCTATTCATACATACACATAAGCAATGGCTGCAGCATGCACCATAGAAGAACTCTGGTAATTTTGGATAGTAAAATAATGAATGCTACCTTTGAGTAATGTTAAACATGGACTAAATAGCTAACAATTCAAGACTTAATACACAATACATATGAAGCCCACAATGCATATACATTAGAGGCACATACAGGGAAACTAAAGTAAGGAAGAAAGAAACAACAGCAACAGAAAATGTCAATAACACTGAATTACATCTTCATGTATACAAATTAAAGTGTGTTTGAGGCCTGCATATTGCCCCGTGTACGTGCACAATGAGCTGAGTCCAAACCCTAAAGAAAGTACTTTAAGAACATACGACAAGGTTAATGTCTAGATATAAAGCACTTTTAAAATTTTCATATTCTGACTGTCGGTGAACAAAAACACCTGTCCTAGATATGTCAGAGAAAAAAAACAAGTAGCCTAGATATGTGCTGTCATCTTTGGTATCCTGGGTGTTTTCGTTTTAGCAGTGTATGGTCGTGCCGTGAGTTCTGGTTGCTTAGCTTACCATAAATGGCGAATTTCTTGGTTTTTTCGGTTTTACTTATAACCATAACATCCCTTTAACAAAGTTTTTTCAGTGAATTTCAGATGTTATTAGTTCAAATCAACCATAATGTCCCTTTAACAAAGTTTTTTCACTGCTATTTGGGATACATTACTCACCGTAATTGTATTTCTGATGCTTGTATCGGCTTAGATTCACATGCTATGCATAGGCCGACATCTAGTGGTGGCCGCGGAGTATTACATTTTTTGTTTTTGAAACTCGAAAAGGGACGTCGACAGGGCGAGCCAGTAATACTATCCTTAGTGTGACGTCCACTGTACCCATGGTCCTTCACGCGTCTGTTTTGTTTCTGACATGAGGTAGCATGAAGTGTAGCGCGAGTACAGATGTAATAAAGCAGATAAGAGTAAGTAAAGCCAGAAAACATCAATGCACCTTTACTCCACAGGGGAGGAAGGGTGGGTGCATGTGAATGTAAGCAGATACAAGAATCAGAAATCAGATTACGGTGAGTAATGTATCCCTTCTGAGGCTTGTGGATCTGCTTAGATCACATGCTATGCATAGATTAGCGAGCAGTGTCTGGAGAAGGTGGTGTGTTGTGAGAAGGTACAGCAGTAAAAAGATGTTTTAGCACTGCTGGTCCCACCTGTGAATCCGCTTTAGAATGTGTGTCAATGCAGTAGTGCTGAGCAAAAAAGTTGCAGATGGCGTGCAGCGGGACGTTTACAATAAAGGCCAAAGTAGTTCCTGTACCCCTGGTCGAGTGAACTCTTTGTGTGAAAGGCAGAGTTTTGTTTGATAGAGAGTAGCAGAGCCGTATGCATTTCACTATTCATCTGGAGATGGCGTTTTTTGAAACGTGGTCACCTTCCTTGCCAGGTGCTATGCCAGTTGGTCTGTTTTTCGTAGCTGTTTTGTTTGCACAGTAAAGAACTGCCCTCCTTACAATCTAGTGTATGGAGGTTTTTCTCAGCTGAGCTTGAAGGGTTTTGAAAGAAAGCGGGTAGTCAATGGACTGGTTGACATGGAACTTGGATATGAACTTAGGTGACAACCTAGTGTGTGTTCTTAGTACCAACCGGTCTTTGTGGATAACAAAGAAAGGATCGGACAAAGCTTGTAGTTTACCGACTCTTCTTATGGAGGTGATGGCCTCCAGAAAAGCTGTTTTATATGTTAGGTGTTTATGGCTGGATTTGTGCATAGGTTCAAGGGGGGGGGGGGGGACATATGAGCTTTGCGAGTACCACATCTAGATCCCACCCTGGAGGCGGGTTTGAAAGGGGGTCGGAAAGCCTTTTTACTCCTCCATGAATGCTTTAATGACTGACTTTCTACCAGGACACCTTGCTTTGAGAAGTGGTCTATGTGGATAGAGCCGCTAGGTGCACCTTGATGGAGTTGAATACTAGATCGAAGTCTAGTAAGCATAGCATATAATAAAGAATGTGTGATGGAGTACAGTTGATTTTTTGACTGGCACCAAACCTTTTCCATTTGTTAAAGTAACAGTGTCTGGTGTTTGGTTTACGCGCCTCGTTGAGGATTTCCATACGCCTTTGAGGTAGTTTAGGTGCCCAAATAATTATATGACTCCACGGGCCAAGCTGGCAAGTTCATAGATTGAGGGTGTGGGTGGAACGCTGTCCCCCCGTGTTGGGTGAGCATGTTGAAGGGCCACAGGAGTTTGATTGGATCACACATCGCCAGTTTGCGCAGATGCTTAAACTAAGGTTGTCTCGCCATGATTAGAGTTACTTGTTCTTTGTGCATCTTGTTCACTATACTGCTGACTAGAGGTGTTGGGAGGAAAATCGTAGGCAAATTTCCCTGACCAGCTCATCCACAGGGCGTTCCCCTTACATCCAGGTTGGGTAAACCAGGAGGCGAAGTCTGGGCATTGTATGTTTAGGCATGTGGCAATCAGGTCTAACGAAGGATAGCCCCAGAAGGAAAAGATATAGTCTGAAATTGTTCTGCTGAGTTGCCACTCGTGCTCTACGGGTAGGGGATCTCTGCTTAGTCAGTCTGCTAGAGAACTGAGTTCCCCAGGAACGTTTGCAACACTAGGACCATGTTCCGCTTGAGTGCCCACTTCCACGTTTTTTGGGCTAGCCTGGACAGACTTGGAAAGTGCCCCCCCCCCCACCCCCTGCTTGTTTATGTAAAACATGGCAGTGGTGCTGCCTGTGAGGACTTGCACTGTTTGGCTGTTTGGCCTGATGTTTCTGTTTATTCATTTTACATAGCGCTTTAATCCAAAGCGCTTTACAATAAAACAACAAGATACAATAATGGAGAAGCAAGTTAAACACGAGACAAACCAGCGTAACAATACGTAGAACAGTTTCTCCGGATATTGGAGATGAGGGAAAAGTGAGAAGGAAGGAAGAGAAGGGAAGGGAAGGGGACAAAATTCAATTATGTGATATAATGTCGAGTGGCTGTGAGAGGAGGGGAGGGGGAGGTATGGGGATGGGGGAGAAGGTAGGAGGTCAAGGGGGGAGTAGAGAAGAAGGGCTTTGAAGGAGGTGCAGAAGGAGGTGTATTTGGGGGTGGAGCGGATAGAGAGAGTTAAGGAGTTCCAATGAAGGGAGGCCAGAAGCTGAAAGGAGCAGAAGTGAGAAACAGCACAAGGAGACGGGGGTACAGTAAGTAGAAAGAGGTCAGCGGAGCAGAGAGAGGGAGTGTAAAATGATAGGAGAGAAGAGAGATGGCGGAAGCAAGGTCATGTAGAGATTTGAAGACCAAACAGAGAAATTGAAATTTAAGTTGAGGGGAAGGGGAGCCAGCCGAGTTGAGAAAGTTAGGAGGAAATAGAGTCACGAGGGCCGAGGAGGCAGAGAGTACGAATAGAGGAGTGGTAGATGGACTTGAGGGGGGTCAGTTGAGAGGCAGGGAGTCCAAAGAGGAGAGAGGAACAGTAGAAGAGACGGGAGAAGATGAGTGAAGAGCTTAAGAGTTTAGAAGCGTGGAAGGTGAGAGAGGACCTGATCTTGTGGATGTTGTAGAGATGGTGACGACAGGAACGAGAGGTGAGAGAAATGTGATGGGAGAAGGAAAGGGAGGAGTCGAGGTGGATGCCAAGGTTGTGAGCAGATGGGGAGATAGGAAGGGGAAAAAGTGTTAGAAGGAAAGACGAGGACTTCCGCTTTGTCTGTGTTGAGGGAGAGAAAATGGGATGACATCCAGTTTTTTATAGCTGTAAGGAAGGAAGATAGGGAGTGATGAAGGTCAGGAGAGAAAGAGCAGAAGGAGAGAAAGATGACGGGAGCGAGAAGGGAGGTATAAAGAGAGATGCACTTGAAAAGCTTGCACAGCTTTATGTGATTCTGGGCTGTGATATGGGTCCACAGGCCATGCGCTGTGTGGTGAAGGTAATGTGCTCCCCTCCCGGTGAGAGATGCGTCTGTTGTGACTATCGCTTGCACTGTGGGGTTGCAAAAAGGTTTTCCCTTCAACAGATTTTCCTTTGCCCACCAGCATAGTGCTTGAACTAGGGTTATAGAAACAACCACTAGATTGTCCCACGGATCGCTTGCCTGAGAACACTGTTTCACTAAACACTCTTGCATTAGTGGTGCGCAAACGTGCGTGCGGAACCAGTTAAATGCATGAAGCCATCACCCCGAGCAAGCGCATTGCTTTGCATACGGTTATTTGATGACCGCCTAGATACAGAGGTATTTGCACCAGTATGTTTTGCATTCTTTCGCCTGACAGGAAGACTAGCCCCTCTTCCGTCTTTATGATAGCTCCTAAAAAAGGTTTTGTTTTGCTTGGAACGTGACTTTATTTTTTCTTGTTGATTGAGAATCCCGTTTGGAACAGGAGATTGATTGTTCTTTGGATATTTTGCTTGCAAATTTGGGGGGATTCCCCTGTTATTAGCCAGTTATCCAAATAAGGGTACACTGGGATTGCTTCTCTGCGTAGGTGCGCTGCCACTACCGCTAGTACCTTGGTGAATACCCTTGGAGCGGAGGCTATATAGCACCTTGAATTGGTAGTGTTTATTCGCCATCTTGAAGCGCAGGCATTTTCTGTGCACTGGAAACATTGAAATATGAACGGATGCATCTTTCATGTCCAAGGTTGCAATGTAGTCCCCCTGTTTATTAGTTCCTGTAGCATTGTCATGCAGAATTTTTGTTGCCTGACATGTGTGTTTGCAGGGCGCAGGTCTAGGACAGGGCGCATTGTTTGGTCTTTCTTTGGTACAAGAAGTACATTGAATAAATACCCTTGTTTACCTGGTTTGCCAGGACGATTTCTATGGCGTCCTTTAGTAGCAGTGCCTTGACCTCTTCTAGCAGTATGTGTTGTTCTTCCTGTGTAGTTTGTCTTTGTCTTGGCGGGTGGTTGTCTGGTGTTTGTATTAGCTAAATGCAATAGCCCTCTGCCCCGGTAGAAAGCACCCACTTGTCTGACGTGATCCCTTCCCATGTGTGGGTAAAGTGAAAAATACAAACTCCCACTGGAGTGGCATGGGAGGGGACCTGTAGCGGGTGATCATGCTTAGGGGGTGGATCCCCCTCTTGAGGAGGAGGTTATGCTCCTACTTCTGGACCTTCTGTGTCCCCTTTGAAAAGTTCTGTTGGGAGGACTGCCCCTGTGAAGAACTCCCGGATTATCTCTGCCCACCCTGGTTGTAATTGGAGGACCGCTGGGCGTACTGTCCTCTAAACGGCGTATATTGGAACCTCCTCTCTGCACAAAGGGTTTGTTAGCGAGTTGTCCCAGGGATTTGAGTTGTCCCAGGGATTTGAGGGTGTCATATTCCTTCTTTGCACTTTTCAGTGCGTCCTCGACCGCTTTGCCGAATAATGAGTTGGGCTCGATGGGCATGTTTAAAAGGGTAGCCTGGGTCTCCAATTTGAAACCCGATTGACGAAGCCATGCATGGCGTTTGATGAGGGTACCTTCTGCCACAATTCACCCCATATTGTCTGTTGCGCCCAAGTTATTTTTAAGAATGCAGCTTGCTACTTGTCTCCCTTCAGCAATAGTCTGTAAGAGGGGTGTCTTTAGGGGTTCTGAAAATGAGCCTTTGTTGTGCGACCGCATCCCACTTAGGGAGATTATAGCTGGATGATAGCGTAGTGTTAGCTATTCTCACCTGATAGGCAGCCGAGGAAGCTACTTTCCTGCCCAGGGTGTGGATCTTCTTGCTCTCCTTGTCAGGAGGGGCTTCGGCAGAGGCTAAAGGTGTACCTGCTCTCATGCTTGTGGTGGTGGCTACTAAAGAGTTGGGCTTTAGCTGCCCCCTAATGTACAATGGGTCTGAAGGGGCTGGTCTAAACCTTTTTTCAGTGCGTGGTGGGCGAAACCTGAAGGTATCTCCCTAACTAGTCCCCGGGGATCTGTCTTCCAGGTCGCCAGGACACAGCCATCACTATTGGATCCAGTTCCTTGGGGTTGACCAGTGCGGGACGATCCCCTGGATGGGGGGTCCTCGGGGAGTGGAAGTGGGACACCGACGGATGAGACACAGTATCCCCCTTCTTTCAACACCTTTTCCCCATCCTACCACGTAGGATATTCAGAAACACTGCCGCTACCCCCCTTTTCTGACACAAACTCTTTCGCACACCACGAAAGACAACGGACTAACACCAGAGCCGTTTAGCTAACATGTCCCAATACAAGGGTCAGGCAAAGTCAAGCAATTAACCAGAATCACACACACCTGACGGCCCTTTCCCTTCCCCACAGGGATAAAAAGTGGAGCACGAGAGCACAATACGAGCAAGGCAGAGAGCACAACGAGACAGCTATCCCGGTACGGTTATTCAAGAGGAGGAGAAAGGTGGCGAGAAGCGAACGGGCGACAAGGAGAGAAGCAACCTTGCCCTTTCCGACTGAGACCCGGGAAACCTCCAGGAAAAGAAGCATAGGACAGCGAACAATAGCCAGTGTGTGTTGCAGCAGATGTCAACGGTACACGGAGCATGCCTACGCTGATCAGCAGGACAGAGAGAGACGCCTGCTACTGTGGTACCGTCCTTGACTCCAGATACAAAAAAGCCAAGAGGTTCATCACAGCCGGTGAGTCGAGGGATGAGACAATAAGAAACCGAACTGCGTTGAAGAAAACTGCAAAGTAGCAACTTAAGGGAAGCTCAACGAACTGTTAACATTAAGGGAAAAGCAGCTGCAGAAGGGTCTGGCACCAGGTGGGTGCTCAATCGAGAGAGACTGGTTGATCCCGCGTTTGTTGAAACTACTGATACCAGAAGGATTTGTGAGAGCCGCAAGGACAAGGTCAAAGTGGTCATACAGAGGTCTAGCAAAACCCCTTGTACAATCAAAAGTCTTTGACCTGCACGAAAGCCGAGGGAGACAAATCCCGAATAATGAGAAAGAGAAAGAACTGGGTAGTTAGCAAAAGTGAACCCGACAGAGGGATGCCGGCAGGAAGGGGCAAAGCATGATGCCCTAAAAAGAACATTGTGATGACAAGAGTGAACCCGACAGAGGGATGTCCACAGTGTGTTGTTTAAAAAGACATTAAGACTTGTGAATGCAACAAGTGAGAATGTTCTGTGAATAAGCCATAGTGAACCCGACAGAGGGAGGCTGAGATTTGAGAAGGGTCTATGCCCTGAAGAGGGGGACACAGGGGTGAGGAACCATCACCCTCACTGCCATAAGAAGATAACTTGTTTGTTATTGTTGAACCTGTAAGGCCCTCGCAGCAAAGAGACTTTTTGCAAGAAGTAAAGACGTAACCACCGAAGGTTCTGATAGCTGGGAACGTAACTATTGTCTCGTGCTGGCAAAGCTCGAGAGAGCATTGTGCTTAGAAGTCCTGTCTTGTTCTGTGCTTAAAACACAGGGAAGGGAGACCCACCCAGCTACCACATCCCGACTTATTATTTGTGAACACTTCTTTCTTTTTTGTGAACATTATACCACACCCTCTTTGTATCTAGTTGTAAAGTTTGGCAATAGTTTTCTTTTAATATAGGCCCTTTTATTTGACACGACGTCACTAGGACTGCCTTCTTTTTCATTTGATGGTCACAGCTTTCTCCCATCTTAGATGTAGGTTTAGATTAGGCATTTTTCAAATCTGCATACAGTTTAATAAACACCCTTGAACTGTGATCACTTGTGTCTGTCTTTACTGTTGTCACCATGAGTACCTTACAGTGAGTTGGATGCCCTTGTCAGATTGGGGATAAGTAGAGAAGGCTGACTACGCCTCTGGACAGATTGAAGCAGTGGGATGAACTGTGCTGCAGATCTCTTATTTATTTATTCATATTTGTTAAGCGCACAACAGCCCGTGGGCATCGTGGCGCTGGTTACATACAATGAGAAGCTTAGTTACAGTAGAAGCAGAAATATCATTTTACACATGTTGAAGAGTACATAGAGTTAGTTGCAGTGGGAAAGAGGGGTAAGAGGTTAGAAGGGTTAGATGCTAGTTGAAGAGAGGTTTTCAGATTTCTCCAAAACGTAAAGAGGGAGGTTTCCGCTCTGAGGGAGGTAGGGAGCAAGTTCCATAACTTGGGTGCTATGTACGGGAAGCCCAGTCCTCCTCCTTTGGTTCTGTTGATGTGTGGGATACTGAGTTGATTTGTGTAACGTGTTCTGATGGGTCGGGCTGTGGTGGCTCTGGATAGTGTTTCCGATAGGTATGAGGGGGCCGTGGCGTTGCTACATTTATGCGCAGTAGTGAGGATTTTAAAGGTGATGCAGTCCTTGACTGGGAGCCAGTGGGCTGCCTGTCTGGCTTCAGAGATGTGATCTCTTCTGGGAATGTTTAGAGCTGCTCTTAGCGCATTGTTTTGAGTGACTTGGAGTTGGTTTGTGTATTTAATAGAAATGCCTGCTAAGAGAGCGTTGCAGTAGTCTAATTTAGCACCTATGCTAGCTCTTGCTACTGAAAGTCAATTGGACTTGGTTAGGAAGGGTTTTATGGCGTTGATGAATTTGGTGCTTCGGGCCGAGGCTGAGACAATAGCATTGACTTGCTTATCCAAGGATAGTGGAGCGCCAATGTGAACCCCAAATGTTTTTATGGAAGATAAAACAGGAATGATGGAGTTGTCAATGTTGAAGTTGGAATAGCTGCTGTCTAGCTTGGTTAGAGTAGACCTATCCCCAAGGATGACCTCTACAAAGTCCTTATCGACTTCAGCTTCCTGGGTATCTATCTTAAAGTGTTCTGCAGCCTTTAAGAGCAGGTCATTGTACTGCAGCTGGTTGTCCATCGGGAATCAGCCATTGGTTGGTCGGTATGGTCTGGTGATTGGATGATGTACGTCATAGTATTGATCTATCTCCCATGTGTCCCCTTGGTCTTCAAGGTCTGTAAATGAGCCAGGGTCTTGGGAGTCTTGAGTGTCGTAATATGTGTCCTGAGCCACGTCTTTATCTGATGAGGCATTAGTGTTGCGTTCAGTTGGTTCTTTTGGCATCAGGCTGCTTGCTGGCTGCTTCGCCTTTAGAGTGTCCCTGAAGTTTGGGGTATTGATCAAAGAAATTTACAAAACTAGACATTCTCCTCATGACCCTATCAAACTGTTCGGGGGTCAATTGTGAGGCGCTTGGCAACACTGAGGGAACAGGTGTAGGCAGAGGCTCTGGAGCAGTTTGTGATGCATTGCCCCTGAAAGGGTTTCCTTATGGGTAGAATAATCCCTACTCTTTGAACCTTGTGATATTGAGGCTTGGGGCGTCGAGGATTTTGAGTTTTTCGATGTCTTTGCCTTGAGCACGATGTAAGAGATGTGTTTTTTAATTAGATCACTCATTTTTGAGCTTTTTGCAGGGGCTGTCGACGCGTCTTTCGACACACGGTCGTCGGAACAAGAAGAGTTTCCAGATTTGGTTGCGGTGTCGGAAACGGACTTCGGTGTCTGTTTCGGGGGTCTGTTGTGTGGAGATCGCGACCGCGATGGCCCAGAGGACAGGGATTGTTCAGACCTTCCCTTCGACACCGTGTGTGGCTTATCAGTCAACGACGTGGTCAACAGTCGGCCATGGGGGATGTGCTTGGTGAGGCGTGTACTGGAGGTGCTTGAGCCGCGGGGTGTCATTTCTGTAGTAGAACCGCCGGCCTGCATGTTGGAGTTGGGGGCTCACACGCGAGAATCCATCGGGTCCTGATCGCCCTCTGCATCACTTAGGACGCTGCCATCGCTGGAGGCTCCCTTGACGTCCATGGCGGCCTCGGCCTGCATGGCTTGGTGGGCCCAGTGTTTCGTTTTTCGGTCCTTTAAAGTTTTTAGCCTAAACAGTTTGAAGGACTTGCACTGTTTTTCAGGGTGTGGTCCCTAGGGAGGCAAAGGTTACACACTCATGTCAATCCTTCCAGGGAAACTTCCTGTTAAAGGAAGGACAGAATTTAAAAGGAGTATTTTCCATAGTGTGTAAAGATGGCAGCCTGACGGAATACAAGGAAGTATAGGGGAATATTAAGTGAGATGGAATATAAACCTCCCCCACTCTCAATACCGTATTGGGCCGAGGCCCGTTGGGGCCTGGGTAGGCCGCAGCCAAAGTTTAGCAAGACGGGAGTCAGCGCTGAAGAGTGGTCTTGTCCTCGAAAGCCGTCGCTGGAGATCTTACGGTGTACGGTCGTTGAAAGGACAGAAAGAAAGTATAACTTTTTGTATGTAATTGCGTCAGCCAGAAGAAGGAACTCTGCTATATGCGTCAGACTACGATGGCGGGAAAAAGCAATCTGAGGGACCTCCAAGCGTGAAGGACCTTGGGTACAGTGAACGTCACACTAGGGATATTACTGGCACGCCCTGTCAAAGTCCATTTTCGAGTTTCGAAAACAAAAAAATGTAATACTCTGCAACTACCACTAGATGACGGCCTATGCATAGCATGTGATCTAAGCAGATACAGAAGCCTCAAACATAGTTGTGTGTGTTTTAATAAAGAGCAGCTATTACCCGAAGGCATTGTGGCGCTAAGGATGCAAGAGCAGGGTGCAATGTTGAATACAGAAATTAGCTACGATTAACAAGGTTTTCAGCCATTTCCTGAATTCTAGTAAATTTGTTTCACTACATAGCGATGGCAGGAGTGAATTCCACATTCGTGCTGCTTGGGCTGAGAAGGAACGACCACCTTTCCTTTCCTTCTTGTATTTTGGAATTAGAGGATTGGTCCTGAGCGTGTGATTAGTGATTTGAAATTTAAATGTGTGTGAGAAAGGGGAAGAATCAGGCCAGCATAAGCTTTTAAACCTAATGCACATACTTTTAAAGGCTATCCTCTTTCTTACCGGAAGCCAATGTAGAGTTCTCGGGTAGGAGTAATATATGGCCATATTTTTTCCACATTGAAAAGAATGTTCGCAGCTGCATTCTGGATTCTTTGAAGGCATTGAACAATAGACTCCGATATACCTAAATTTGCACTGTTACTGAGGTTCAATCTGGATAGAATTAGAGATTTCATAACCGTTACTCATTAGGGAAAAGAGAGAAATTAGAGTAAAAGCCTAATTTCCCTGAGCAGGAAAAACCAGGATTTGGTTAACTTTGCAGGAAGTTCACCTGTTAATTTTACAAACCTTCCCATTATATGTTTGAGATCAAATCAGATTGTAATTTTAGAGGGTGGGCATCAATTAGGTGGGAGGTATATTTATTGATGGCACTTTTGTCACTTTTAACAAGCTCATGGTAAAGGGAGAGGTCAATGAGCTGACAATGTTTCTTCTTTAGACTAAACGATTAGAGGACTTTAACAGCCAAGAGGAAACTTGCTGCAATGTATTACCCATGGTATGCACACTTAAGGAAACATAGCAGGATTGTGGTTGCACCTTTAAAGAGAAACTACTATACATGACGATCCTAGCATCGTAACTTTGTTGAGTTATGAATCATAGAGTGCACTGTTTTGAGAAGTATGGCTGCTTTAATGATTCTCTTACAATATCTATGGATACTGCCATAAATATGGAAGACTCAGTGATGTCTGTGATTATATGGGAGACCGATTTGTAAACATTTGTTGCTGGTATACACTGAAAGCTATTGTTTCCTTTAATTATTTGTTCAAATGAGCAAGGAGTGCTTAATGACACCAAGGGTGATTAATAACAATGAAAATGCAAAATAAATTCTTTTTTCAAGTATCTCCAGAACACTAACATCCATCAACCCTAAACCCTGCAGAAAAGCATAAGTACATGATAGGCAACAGAAGATTGACATATGGGAGATCCAAGAACACACATTGTGAAAAATAGGATTATTTTAAACTTGGACTCAAATGTTTTCAACACCACACTTGAATGTATGGCTTAGATGACCTTGCACAGCTATTGCATCCCATTCAAGGAAAATGAGCAAAACACTACCTGGCCAGCAGATGATGGGCTTGCACAGTTCTTTCGGTAGCAGGCAAGAATCTGTGCACACTGGTTGATAAGTGTATCCCGTACAGTCTTTGTTTGATTATTCATGACCCCGCGAAAAGCTGTAAAGGCAAAAGAGGCAAGAAAATCTGTCAAAGCTGGCCAATAAGGTGTCCTTTCCAGATATTGAAAGTGGATATCTCATGCAAAACCTGAAAGTTACTCACCATAGCAATTCCTGTTCTCCCATTTCATAGTTGTCCTTTCACCATACATTTTAGAAAATTGGTTTCTGAACCACAGAAAGCATTTGTGGCATGTTAAAAGAGCTCTACATTATTATAACCCATTACTTTGTGGTGATTTACTTTGTTTTTACTTCAATTTTGTGTATGGGGCGGGGTGTCCCCACATGCTGAATAGCTGAAAACCCCCACATAGCCTTCTGCAAGGCTGTCAAGATGCTACTCTTCACCTAATCCCAACTATGCGCCATCTGTATAAAAAATGTTTGTATTAAGTTTGCATTGATTCCAAATACCATTCAGATGCAGCATGCAACTTAGCTCATCACATGTAACAGCGCCTTGATGCCAAAGGGCTGTTTGCGCGCTACATACATTTTAATAAATGAATGTGCCTCTTCCCCCTTCACTATGACCCCAACACCTCCCCAACCCCTTATAGCCCTGAACTCTTTATTACATATACACAATTACCTCCTCACGAAGTAATGACAACCAAGTAAATTACCACAAAGTAATTTATTTTGTTAAACCAATGGGATACTGTAAAAAGTGAAGCTATTGTACAGTGGTTTTGCACACTTAAAGCAATCAGTGGCTTCACCTTCAAGTATGTTATGCCTCCAAATTATTATTAAGACATGTAGAACGTGGGGAAGGTGTGAGGGTAATATGTGGAAGGGGGACCTCAGAGAATAGTAGTTAGTAGTACTTTAAATAACTTACATTCTCCCACATCTGTGTCCCCCTTGCCCCATGCTCATTGTAGTAATCCAGGACAAATAATGGGAGTTAGAAATTAAACAAAAATGTTCTCAAGTACAGATTGACAAAATCTAGATCTGCCCTTAAACCAGTGTGCGTAAAATGGCTGGTGGAGCAGATAGGGCAGGCAGGGTGGGCTGCTGCCTGGTGGATGAGTGTTGCTCATTTCCATGTCACCTGGTGGTGGCGACCAAGGGATAAACATCCCCTCACTTCCCGAGCAGAGCTGGCAGGTGGTACGGGCTGTTGCCTGCTGACCGAGGCGTTGTATGGGGGACCCTGTGGTATTGTTTCCAGTGCTTCTACTGGTCGCACAGTCTCACAGGGTTTGTAAAGCTGATTTTGGCGCCTTTTTGCGCTAAGAGCAGGGGTTTAATAAGTGCCACTTATTTACTGGAACTGGCAGTGATCTATTACCAGGTGACTAAGGTGTCTTAATCCATGAACTTGATCAAGCAGCTTGATTGGATTGCTCTACCCAATTACTGATCATCTGACCATAGCAAAGACAGAACGGTGGCTTAAAAAGCAGGTAACTAAGATCTTGATAATTGTGTTCTGCTAACTGGGCCTGGTTCATCAGCTAATCTGATGGCTAGCAAAACCCATCCTAGTCAATGTAATTTAGACAGCTAATCCAAAATTAGCATGTAAGACTAATGTTAACCTGCAATCCAGTCAGGTATCAACCCTTCCATCCCCCAACAGCATTTTCTGTATAAGTACCCTTGCTGATGTGGTGCGTTAGTGGGTTGCGTTATCGGTTATATTGATAACAGCCAATGGATAAAATCATTGCACTATTATGCTAGTTGACATCGACTGTAAAGATGGATTTCTAAAATCAGGCATGGTGAACAGATTTTAGGAGGCCACTGTTATTATGGTTAACAGGAATCTCTGAGAGTTTAGCCAAAACCCAATCAAGTAAGAGTGGAGAGCAGTCGAGGCTTAGTCTCAGGGAAGTGTGAGCGTGGCCAGGGGAACTCAATGAGTGTACACACAATAATACACAATAAATCAGTTTAGACTCTCCGTTCTAAAAAAAGAAAAAATACACTTTTTTTTTAGGCCTTTAGAACACCTGAATTATGAAATTAGCAGATAATATTATCACACAACCCTCTATAACACGAATATATACAATAACCACTATGTTCAGTCACTATACATCGGCAAACCTTTAACCTTTACAAGTCCAAACGCTAAGATGTTTGGGACCTAGTGCCCAGAAATCACAGGTTCCAACACAAGGTTTCTCAAAGGGATTTATTCTCTAGAGAGATGCAATGAACTTGTGGTGATGATTCAGAAACGTTTCAAACTATTTAAAAGTTTAACAATTTACTTGAAGACAGGCAAGTTCCCTCAACTCTTCCAGACTCAAGGCTAACCCAGGTGCAGGGTACTTGACCCAGGTTCCACGACCAAAGGTAATAGGAAGATAGGAGGCAAAGGGAGTTATTCCCAATGTTGTCATATGGAGGACGGGGAGTGGGAGTGAGGGGACAGGCACAGTTTTATGCTTACTTACCCCCGCCTGACGCAGATAATCCCATGGATTATGATGGGTAGAGGGGGGGGGGGATGGCCGCTGTGACAGTCTTCCATCCTTTGTTCCAGTGAGAGATGCCCAGCGATTCAGGCTCGAGGTTTCTTACGGTCGGGTACAACTGCATGATGCGATCCCTGCCAAAGAAAAATGCCACGAAGCAGACCACACAGTGGAGGAAATTGAGTTCCAGCGACGATCAAGGTTTGCAGGCGAGGACAGGCGTCCTCACAATCATGGTCACAGAAGATGCTCCAGGACAGGTTCCCTTGAAGATACGAAGCTTACAATCGGGTAAAAGGCAACTTGTGGCAAAAGCCAGCTACCACTAAATTTGCGGGCTTCAATGCGGAACAGTGATGCTTCTGGTGAGGTAGGCTACGAAGGAAGCTGGTCAGTCCACCGGGCAGTCCAGGGACACTCCCGAAGGCACTGAAGGGATGGATCCTTGAGAAGGCATTGAGACTAGTTGGTCCTAAAAGTCCAAGAGCTGAAGCACTGCCCAGGGTCTTCAGGGATCAGGCAGAGTATCAAGGCTTCAACGTGCCAGACACTGGAAGGGATACTGGGCCACTTCAGTCATCGGGTCATCAATTGTATGCTCTTCTTCAAAGGACTCTTGGCTCTTGCATGGATCTAAAGAAAGGCTGCTGGAGTCATCCTCTTATGCAAAATCTGAGCTGGATGCAAGTCCAGGCACACCAACGGTAAGGACCTGTACCATTCAAACAGCCTGTACTTGACCAATCAGGGACAACTACTGGTTTCACATTGTTAGGAAAGATTCTCTTTAGTGCACCTTTCCGTCCATCTTTATGGAACCCCTAAACCTTTTGCTTTTATTTTTGAATCTGACCTGTACTTTTTGCAGTACAGTGAAGCCTTATGCTTCACTGCACTGGCCTTTGCTCACATGTTATGGGGAAACTGAGATGTCCTTCAGGCTATCAGTACTGGGAAAGTGTTTCCCTTAGTCGTGTTACAATGTTGCTACTTGTGGTTACTTTTGTATCACTTGTGGTAACTTTTTATCATTGCACAAAGCAGCTTCCACTGCAGTGCAATGGGGTGCATTTTTGTTTTGCCCTAGACTAACACTCAGAGGATTTTTTGTTACTCTAGATGTGCTTAAAACATGGGTTGGTGGCAGCAGTGACTTTTCTCCACTTTTTTTGTGGGGGTGGGGGGGGGGGAGTTTCGTTTTAGCTTTACAGCATTTACCGCGTTTGGCTACTTACTGTGGCTACTGGTCAAACATGGCCGTGCCACAAGATTTTTCACCTGTTCTTTTGCCATCTTGTTCTTTAGCCTTCTTCCTGGCCTCAGAGGCCAGGAAGATCCTTATAAGGACTTCCAGTGCCCGGGAAAGCAGCAGCTTTTGGCGGGCTACTGGAGGGCTATGTGTGTTTGCAGGCAGGATGTGGGCTGGGTCAGTCTGACTCCAATCCACATACTGGTTTCTGTGTGTCTGAGTGGTATGCATCAATGTTCCCGCCAGTGGTTCTGATTGGACCACTGCTGGGCTGTGTGTGGGCTAGACCTGCTATTGGCTTTCAGCTCGGACCTGGCTTTTAGGATAAGAAGGGGACCCTTGCATTCATTTTTGAGAGTTCCTGGAGAAACCTGAAGGAGCCAAGTATCCTGTCCAGCTGTGAGACCTGCAAAGAAACCGGAAACCTGAAGGAGGCCTGCCAACCAACTTCTGCTGCAGCCCTGGTGGAGCCCTGTCTTGCTCATGATCTTCAGTAGGCTTGCAAAGGTGCTACGACCCTTGGATTGGAGGGACCATCCATTCCAGACATCTGCTTAGCGTCCTAGCACAAAGGGGCGCCGAGATGGACCAGTAAGCCTGACTGTGGCTACCGAGTCCAGTTGCATCGCTGTGCACGGTGTGCACCGTCTGAAACCTGCTTACCCAACAAGTCCAGTCCTGAGAGGGGTGCTGCATCGTTTGTTTTTGCATTCATCGACCGAGAGTTCTTCCACCAGCAAAATACAACAACCGGAATGAAGCTCGAACCTGCAACCCCTGAAAACCAAGGACAGCGGATTTCGGTGGGAAAAGCAATGTAGGACACCCTTCCTTTGTTCTACCAAGTCTGATGAAGATTCGGAGTAAGGGGGGTACATTATTGAGCTTTTAACCTACCCCAATACTCCCATTAAAAGTCAATGGGTTTATAATAAACCTATTTCTAACACTTTTGGCTTTGCCAATACTTGCCTATGCAAGACTTCTGACTGTTGGGGTTAATTGAGGGCATTAGTCTACATTGAACCCTACCTCTAAGAACCCTTCACTGGACCCCAGAGACCCTACCCGCATATTGTTCCTGCATATTAAATTCTGTGGAACTGTATCCTGAACAATTGGGCACAAGGCCCCAGGCAATTTAGGGTTGGACAATTTTAGCTAGGGATCATCTCTGTGGACCTTTTTGTGTATATTACTTGTCTAGCCATTCCTCTGCAGAGTATTTGATTTGTATTATGCTTTACACACCTGTGAATGTATATATGTATTTAGTTTGATAGTGTTGTGTGATAAGTCTACCTACTTGCATTAATTTTTCTATAGTGTAAATAACTTTTTTTATACATCCTGTCTAAGTGTAATTTGTGATGCCCATTGTGTGACCTCATTGTGGACACTTTACAAGCTCACCACCTGTGAAGAATTTAGCCTAGACCGCCTGTCACTGCTACCTAAACTGGCTTGGCTACAGCTTTCCAGAGTTGTCCCTGTCACAATATAGGTTGGTCTTCTATACATCTGTCCACCAGGCCAGAGTATAGAAAATCAGTCCTAACACACATTTGTCCCTGTAGTAGACTTTCTGGCACCAGTGATGCGACTGAGACTAGACAGTCCCAGCTCTCATTCTGGGCCACACACACACTCATAGGCTCACTAGCACGTGGAAGCAGCAGCTTTCCCAGGCAAGTGCATGACCATATAAGGACATTCCCGATTGAGAAGGCCAAACTACAATATGGACAAAACGCAAACGAAATTCTTGTAGCACAGCTATTTTAGGGCACTACCCATGTTTAGTAGCCATATGTTGTAAATGAGAATGTGTACACCAAAAATAAACCAAAAACGGTAAACTGTAACTGCTGCCAACTGCTTGTCATTAGGTACATATAAAAAAAAACCAAAATCTTACGTATTAAAGATAGGGTGAAACTAAAGTATCCCCATTGCACTGCACTTTAAGGTGCTGTGTGCAAAGAAAAAAAAACAGAATTCAAAAAGGGAAACGGCTTCCTAGTCAGATGCAGGAAAAAAACATAGGGAAATGAATGCATAATTCGATCAATTAAAATCAAAAACCCTGGAAAAGACAACTAACAAATTGACAAAGGACACTAAGGATTTCATGCCGGAAATAATTCTCTGTATTTGGCTGAAGATTACCAGAATGCAGGAATACAGTAAATAAAGACATCCTACTTGTTTCAAGACAAATCGCTGAACAAAAGACTGAGTGACATTTTCAGAAACCCCCAGCTAAGAATGCCCCTCTAAGGACTATTACGATTATAGCAAATTCCCTCCATCCTATTACAGATGCACACAGCACCCACTTTTTAGGAAGAGGGTATCCCAGGAGACACATTTCTGTGCTCCCGTAATAAGACGTGCTGGAGCGTGGCGGACTGCTTTTAGGGTGCGCTATTTACTCTCATTTACTACCGAGTATCGTCTGCGTATTGGTGGATGGCTGTATTGGAATCTTTGAGGAGCGTGCCCAGAGGCTCCATGTAAAGGTTAAAGGATTGGTGAGAAGATGTAGCTTTGGGGGACTCCACAGGAGACTAGAGCCGGTTAGAATGCAACCAGTTCATCTGGTAAGCCTGGTGTATGCCTGGAAAGTAGGAGGTAAACCAATTCAGGACACGGTCACAGAATCCCATCCTGTCAGCAAGGAGGGAGAGAAGGATGGGGTCGTCAACTGTGTTGAATGCAGCTGAGAGGTTAAGGAGGACGAGGGAGGCATGAGTCACCCTTATCCATGATCGGCGATCATCATCCACAACCTGGATGGTGGTGTCTCAATGCTACACTTTGGACCGAACCCTGATTGATAGTCATTTAGGAGGTGGAGTTGTTCGATTCTAGCAAGTAATTGAGTAGCAAATACTTTCCCCAAGATTTTGCCAATAAACGAGAGGTTGGTAATGGGCCTGTAGTTGGCCAGGTCATCTGGAACTAGGGTTGGGTTTTTCAAAAGAGGTCGAATGAGACCAGTCTTGAGGGTGTCCGGGAATGATCCTTCTGCAAGGGAGGCATTGATGATGCTGAGGAGCACATTGAGCTCTGGGCCCGCATTTGTTTAATGAGGGAGGTCGGAATTATATTGTCAAAGTAAGAGGTAGGTTTGAGGGAGGTAATCATTTTTAGGCGATTCGGGGAAAAGAGGAGAGAATTCAGTCCAGAGGGGCACTTGCATTCCATGGTGCAGGGGATGCTAATGCTGTGAGAGGTTGAATTGATGGTCTCTCCGATTTTGTCTATTTATTCAAATAAAAAAAGTGTTGATTCTGTCAAATTTTTCCTGAGTTTCTGGTACCTCAGGGTCGGGTGAGGGTTTGTTACAATGCTTTACTACTTCAAAGAGGGCTTTGCTCCTGCTAAAGGCTGTCACAATGGTGGTGGAGTAACATGCAGTTTTGGCCTCGGTACAGAATCCTATGGTTTGCGTGCAGAGATTGGTAGTTGGCGAGATCTCCCA
Organism: Ambystoma mexicanum; assembly: GCF_040938575.1. Classification (NCBI taxonomy): domain Eukaryota; kingdom Metazoa; phylum Chordata; class Amphibia; order Caudata; family Ambystomatidae; genus Ambystoma; species Ambystoma mexicanum. The sequence goes on from NC_090929.1 coordinate 816,516,837, forward strand.
AGTTATGGTTTTTGCGCCATCGTTTCTCTAGGGCTCTGATTGAGTGTTTGTTGGAGGCTAGCTCAGGGGTGTACCACGAGGTGGATGGATTGGTCTTAGCCCGGCTGGATTTTAGGGGGGCATGAGTATCCACTAGTTTCACAGCAGAGTTGTTGAATAATTCCAAGAGGCCTGATGCATTCCGTGGTGGGGAAGTCTGCAAAGTTTGTTTCTAGCTCACCGATGGGGAAGGTTTTGAATGAATGGCGTTAAGCCTGACATTTATGAGTCATAGTTGAGTGGGTGACTGATAACGGGAAGGGCGGCGTATGCCAATATTCAATTTGTCCAATATTGCCCTTTCACTAGAACAGATATCGGTACTAATGAATATGTCCTACCAATCCCACAAATTGGTTTGAAACAGAATTATTAGGGAGTTTTACTAAAGTACACCTATAGTAGGATTAGAGAAGACTCACGCTTCGATGTACAAGGCTCCGATTCTTAGATTTGGCCTGAACCACCCAAAAGGTTTGGGAGCTATAGCTGAGCTGCTAGCCTTAGTCTAGGAGGGAGAAGGGTAAGTACAAAGAACTCAGGGCACACCTATAGTCAAGAATACACTTATACACAGTACATTTATACACATTATTTATTATAAATACTAAGGCAACTAACAATATCATATACACAGTAAGTAAACATATTTACAGTTATAGTGTAGAACATTTAAGCATTACTCAAAGCAAAAGCAGACTTTAGATAAATACAGGTAAGTAGTCAAAGTAGCAAATTAATTTTTTAACCAACATTCAGCTAAGAGACAGATACTGGTAAGTACTTTACAGCAACCTATACTTTAGAAAGTCCAGCCTCCTCTGTTAATGAGAGTGAAGACCAGTGGGGGAACAAGGATAACAGAGCCCTAGGGTTGAAGAATAAAGAAAGGCAGACGCTGTCAAAGTTGTCCAAACAAGCAGGTTTCTTCTATGTTGAAGGTAGGTAAAATGTGTATTTTAAAGATGGTTCAGGGAGGTCAGTTCGACCTCTTTGAGGATTGTAGACCCACTGTCATCAGGCCTGGGAGACCACAGTTTGGTTGTCCACCCCAATGTGTCTCAGAAAGCACAGGAGGAGTCTGATTTAACACAGTAAGTACCTAGGAGCGGGCCAGTACCTTTTCATGAAGAAAGAAGACAAAGTCACTGTCGGGTACCCAGGTGAGGTAACAGCAGCCCCTGTTCGGATTCTTGGCCTGGAGATGAAGAAGGAACTTTGCGCAGGAGCAGACGGTAAGCTTCTCTGGATGGGAAGCCCAGCAGACTATCTTCACAATACTAGCTCGTTAGTTATCACAAGGAAAGTAAAAAGGGCAGCTCAAAGAGCTTCAAGCAACACTGCACAGAAAGTGCGGTTTGCTGCATCCATAAATTGCAGATGCAATTAAAGTGCAAGGAAAGCAGGACTCCAAAAAGACAGAACCAAAAGGGTTGAAAAAGGTTCCCAGAGATGAGTAAAAGACGGAGTGATTTGTGGAAAAAGGTTCCCACTCATTCAGGAAAACTGATTTAAAAAAAATCAAGAGTCCGACAGAGACCACCAGAGGGCGCAGCCAGGATGGACACCTAATCCACTGTCTCACTTGCCCGACAGCAATCTAATGAAAGAAACGCACTAATGGCAACTTGACAGTATTATAAAAATCAGGCAGTGGGGACCGAATGACACATAGAAGCATCATATCGGGCCAGAAGTGAATCGGTTCAGGGAAACCGGAGAACCAGGTGATGAAACGCTGCTGTCATGCAGCCACCCTTGTCTCGTACACATAGACGCACTCACAGTCAGGACCTGATCTGCCAGCCTGGTTATGCAGCCGCCACGCCCGCAGTCCAGTTCTTACCTCCATACGGGAACTATTCTCAGTCGCGGAAACCACCACCGCACTTCCATGGGCGGTTTTCCTGGTGGTTGCCCTGGAGACTGGGGAACGCTCTCAGAGCGTCTATGGCATCACGCATTCGGCGCAGGCAGTCACGTGACCCGGTGCCAGGGTCACACGCTTAAAAGCGGAAGTAACGTTCAACACGCCGCTTCTCAGCTGTTCTCTTTGTAGGCGAGTGGCATTCCTGGTGATTTTGTTGCTCCACGGATATTCTTGGCTTTTGGACCTCTTGGCTTGGAACTTGGACTTGCTATTGGATTGCCCTTCTGTACTGTTGCTCCGTGGATTGGATTGTGTGCTTTACCTTTAACTGTGCAACTCCACCCAGCACACCTTCAGGCTGTCGGACCAAGCTTCATCTCCCCTGCGCGAACCTGTCTCCTGTCCTACAGGAGGACTGTCTACCCTCCCCGCTTCCGGGCTTTTTCAGTCTCCCATTAGGTAGGTCATCCCAAAGGGCTGGATTTGCTTGTGGTTACTGCAGTACACATACCTTGCCCTCTGACTCACCGGTTTCCTTCCTTCTAGTCACCTGGAGACCTGGTGCAGCTGTTCCGGCCACCTGTGGCCTCAAAGACTGGCTAGCGAGTTCATTGTCGCTCCCTGGCTGATACTTGGGAACAGAGGTACCACGCCATATTGCATCTTGACAGCTGCAGCCAGTGGAGACGTAGAGGCCCTGGGTGAGACACGAGAGAGGACTCTAGAGCAGCTGCGCACAAGTTGATAGTCTGCTGGGTGGCCGCAGTAACACCGGCTCGGGGCCATTGCTCCCCAGAACGGGGGTGCAGTGGCCCCCCAGTCACATTGAGGAGACTGGACTGCGGCACAGTGAAGCAGCAGCCATAATCACACAAGGTTGGGTGCCCCCCCCCACACATACACACACACACTAACAAGCACACTGGGGGGGGGGGGGGCTCACGGACGAAGTCAGGCCACGGCAGCAAGTGCAAGACCGCCCGCAGCACACCATAGCGGCCCTGTCCCTGGGATGAGCATGGCGAGAACAGTCATACCAGTGCAGAGGGGCTCCCACACTCAACAATCCCTTACCTCTGGGGGAGAACAGGACAAGCCTGATCGTCCTTCCGAGGACAGCTTGGTAAGGCCCCCCGAGACCCTCAGCTTGGGATCCGGCAGCCTGGAAGGACTCATGTCTGTCCCCGGCCCGCCCGGAAGAGACCCAGGGCCCCTCTGCTTCGGAGTCGGTAGCCCTAGAGGTCTTGGGCCTGCCAGAACCTGAATGCGAGGAACCTTGATCAGTGGGAACCCCAAGAAGGCTTTGCAGCGCTGTGGAGCCGTGCTGAACAGAGGGCCTACCTTGTCTTGACGAGAGGTCCCTGAGACAAAGTATTTGAGGTGGGGCGGAGAAGTGCGGAAGATCTCCCTTCACCATGACAAACGATTCTTCAATGCCCTGTGACCGAGAGGGCTGCAGGCCGAACATGAGTCCCAGCGGTGGTCGGACCCCAAGCATTCAAGACAGAGAGCATGGGTCCAAGGCCGACAAAGAACTGTCGCATGAGACACATCTCGTGAATTCTCCTGCGGTCAACATGTGCTGGGGGAGGCAAGGCACCAAAGGGGAATGAAATAAAAATTGAAACAACAAACGTGGAGCAAACAGAAAGCTAAAAAAGTCTGAGCTGGCTGCAAGGTCCGACACCATCCGTGTGGAAAAAGGGACTGAGGTGAGGTGCCGAGGGGCAGGGCCTCAACAGATCATGCCGCGCCCTAGTGTGCAATTCTAAATTTAAAGGGGAAGCTCATTTTTTCAAAGGCAAAGGCTCTGGTACCGTCCCCACGTCGCCCACAAGGATGGAGGAAAGGTGATGGGACGTAGGAGTATGTTGATTGTTGGAAAGCGAGGGGCCCAATTTGGTTGGGGCTATTTTCTTTCCTCAGGGCGCGTCTGCCTTGAGAGAGTCGCCCCACTTCCTGTCCAAACAACAGGACGCGACAGGTCAACGGGTAGGGTGGGGGAACTGGAGGAGCCTTAAACGTACATGACATTAAAGGGAACTCGAGAGTGCCGGGCGAGCAGAGGGGGATCACTGCAACTTGGGGGTGGGGGATCAGATCAAGGGACTCAAAGTACTGGACACGTTGGTTTTACCTGTGAAGAAACGGGAAGTACTTGATAATCTATAATATCAGTTTAAGGGGCGGGTCTTTGAAAGTCAAAGGGCTGAACTCCCCGCAGAATCGCTCAAATCTAAATTCGAAGAAGGGGAGGGAGTGGGATAGATGATTTGGTCCAGCGAATCAAAAAAAGTGGGGTTGGGGATGCTGATAAAAAAATCGTTGGGCCTCAAATACTGCAAATTAAGAGACGAATGGAGGGGAGGCTGCTGGTGGTAAATGGGAACATAGGGCACATGGTGGTCACGCTCAACTCAGTGTACACCGCCAATCAGCGGCAAACCCAAGTCTGCGCTGGCGCACTGGAGACCTTGCTCCAATGGAAAACTGGCCATCTTATCTGTGGAGGAGACCTGGACCAAACTGCAGACTCCACAGCGGACTGGAAGTCCTTGAGACCCTGTGAGGACCCCCCCCCCCCCTCCCGTTGCTCTGTGTGCCCCTCTTGCATGAATGGTCACTGATAGTTTCCTGGAGGACTCTCCACCCACAGATGCAGGCATACACCTTCTCCTTGCCCGATATGTCCTACACCAGGATCGACTATATTCTCATATAGGTCTCACAAGAACACATCAGAATAGATGATGGTAGTGTGGTCAGACCACAACATTGGGTCTGCAATGAGACTCTGTATGGGGATAAGGCCTTCAGGGAAACCCTTTGTAATGGGATCAAAGAATTCTTCCAAATTAACACTAAGGGGGATACACCCCTGCACAAAATCTGGGAAGCATCCAAAGCCACCATACACGTCTCCTAATATCGAAAGGCACTGGAAAATAAAGAGAAAAGACAATCCTTTAAACATACCTGAAATAAAATTAAAAAAAAACAAAAAAGAGGGCGCTCAGGGGCCAGTCAGGGGACATAGAGGTAAGGCAAGCTGAGAGAGAACACAGGAAGGAACTGGGGGACGTATGGGGAGGGAAGACGGTCGCGCAATTGCACCACATCAAACAAATATTCTGAAATAGGGGATAAAGCCCATACCCTACTAGCATCGGAATGCGCAGTCTACAAAATCAGAGAAGAAAGGGCGATGACACACAACCAGCCTGTGTACTATACCAGACTATACGCTACAGAGAACACAGGGCATGAGAGTGACATACAAAACTACCTCGACAGGCAGACACTTCCCAGAGGACAGAACAGCTCTCGATTCTCCAATAAGTAGTGAGGAAGTTCTTAACGCCATCGCCAAATTAAAAGTAGGCTCAGACCCGGGACAAGACCGATTTACTCCGGGATTATATAAATATCAAAGTACTTTCCTGGTCCTATTTCTGGTACGACTATTCAATAGCATGTTAGAGGGTGGTGTAAGGAAGGCAGGATATCAACAAGACAAAAACAAGTGACCACAGTTCAAGGGTGTTTATTGAACTTCAAAAAGGGTTTAAAAACACCCATCTAATCCTAAATATAAAGATAGGAGCCAGTTACGACCATCAAATAATATTAACTCAGTCCTAGTGGTGTCTTGTCAAAACAAAATGAGAAATTACCTTAACGTAATGTTTGTTCTATGGATTCTTCTCCCGCAGATTCCCCCTCATGATAGATATCCATCTTCCAGCTCTGCTGTTGGGAAATTATTCGACAGTGGGTATAGTGGACCTCAACTCAGCCGTTGATCCGTCTGGTCTGGCTCTCGATCGTCGGTTCCGGACGTGACGTCTGGCATTGTATATATATCACGTCACTAAGCACCATGACTTGGTTCCTTTAAATGTTTCTTTAAATGTTTCCACTTGCGATTTAATGCTGCAGAAGAAAAACATAGGAGGAGGCTAATTTGCCATTTTTTGTTTAAAAAACAGAAACGGTCATGCCAGAGCCATCACCAGATGACTTCTTGTTTGGACAGAAGCGACAACCCACAGAACTTTCTAAGCAGGGATGGATGGGAGGGTAGATGAGGAATCTGCGGGAGAGGAATCCATAGAAAAAACATTATGGTAAGGTAATTTCTCATTCAATGGATTGCTTCTCTCCCGCAGATTCCTCATCACAATAGACTCCCCAAGCAGTTAGGACAATGGAGGAGAGCGGAAATATTTAAACCAGTCGATTTTGCAGAACCGGCCTACCGAACCTAGCATCATCTCCCTGTGCAAAGTCCAAGGCTTGGAGTTTGGTGAAGGTATGCAAGGATGACCAAGTGGCCGCCCGGCAAATATCCCTAACAGGGACACCTCTCTGGAGGCCCGTAGAGGCTGAGACCCCTCTGGTCGAGTGAGCCCTGATGCCCGCTGGAAGCTCCTTGCCTGCCGAATGGTAACACTCAGATATGCACAAGAGGATCCGCCGTGATAGGGTTTGTTTAGTGACAGCAAGGCCTTTTCTGGACAAGGAATGGGCCACAAACAACTGGTCCGATTGCCTAAACTCAGACGTACACGCGACATAGTAGAACAAGTTATTTACCCCAGGTAACGTTCTTTCGACTGGAAGTTCCTCCAACATATTCCTCATCTTTGACATGTAATGTCCAGCTTCGGCTGCTTCAGAAAACTTTTTCGGCAGAGGGCGCCCTGCGTCGTGTCGATGTCCCTTGAAGGCCTCCGTCGAGGGTGATGTCATTGGATGTTCTAAGTAGCATGCACGGCGCCCGTTGGCCTCAGTTCTGTTTTTCCCCCTCTTTGTGTATCAGAAGTGCCCATAAGCACGGCCAGGACGGTACTCAGCCTTGTGGGAACGAAAGCGGTAAGAGCATAGGAAATTCAAAAGATGGGTAGGTTGGGAGGGCGATGAGTAATACGTTGGGAGGAACATCCAGTCGAAAGAACGTAACCAGGGGTAAGTAACTTGATCTTCGAATGGATTGTGTCCTCTGTTAGGAAGAATTCTCTGTTTAGGCTGAATTTCCTAACCTAGTGAGTCCCCCAGCAGCTTTGCTGGATTTTTGGGGTTTAATTTTTTCTCCTGCCAAGAGTGAGACTCTTTTACCCTCACTCTTGGACATGATTTGAGTGTGTCTCTTTGACTCTAGATGTGTTTAATGGGTCATGGGGTCTTTTACTCCATAGGGCTTCATGTGTTTTTGTGATGTGTGTTACACAGCACCCTCAGTGCAGTAACACACGGGTGTCATAGTGACCCCCCAGTATAGACTCCATACCCTGGGACTGACTACTGTCTCCCAGGGCATGTAAAGTCACCATTGACTTTACTAGTCTCAAATTCTGAACAGAACCAGTACAAACCATCATTTGTGGACGTACTGGCCGGGGCAATTCGATTGCCCCGGGGTCTGTTAGTCGAGGCGGCACATCTCCGTCCCCCCTGATCGAGTTTTGGCTGGTGGCAGTGGATACTACTTTTTATATTCGACCGCGAATATATCCCTATGGGATTTCCCATTGTTCGAGGCTACCAACTTTAATTATTTAATTCCTATAGCCTCGAACATACCGCCGGTTTATTTATTTAATATTAATTCTCCGGTTGGTATTTTTTGCCAGAACTCGGTTCTAAAATGGCGTTTGTGTTCGCTTCTGTGACTCCAACCCAAGTTGAGCTCTTTGTTCCACTTTTTGGCGGGCTTCTCCACAGCCCGGAGAGTCTTCTTCCTTCGACTGGTGGGGATAACCAGTCTGCTTCCTTTTCCGCTTCCTGGAGCATCTCGTGGCCGCCTTGCCTGTGCCAAGCACCCTGGCAACCGGGATACCACGTTTTACCACTACTGCGAATCAAAGGGTAGTACCTTTAACCGGAAAACTCTGCGGCTGGTTTCTTCCCTGGCAGTGCAACGACCTTCATCTTTCCTCCACGTCGAGATCTTCTCTTCCTCTGGACGATGCCGTGACTTGCACCCGCCGCCAGGAACAACTGCCCCCGCTGGAGGATCTTTTCCACATAAGGTACCGTGTTCCGCCTGGCTTCCCTTGCAACCGACTGTACGGGGTAGATTTAGTCCCCGGCTTTCGACCCTGGGTTAGTCTGGGACACCCTGGCTAAACTTTTCTGAAACCTAACTAAAACCTTTCTGAACTCACTGCAAGACTTTTTAAGCCTGTTGGCATTGTGTGATCTTGGGTGCATTTGTGCCCTACTCTCTCCAAGAGTGGGCCCGGCCTATGGACTTTGGCTCACAAGTAACTTTGGACTTTCCTGCCTTGCTTAAGGGTTCCTAAGTATTAGTATGGTGTATTTTCCTACATTCTGCCTTTTTCCCTCGCTTTTTCGTTAACTTATTGGAGTGCCATCTATAGTTAAGCGCTCACCTCTGTCTGGAAATAAGTGGTGTTAACTAAGACTTGTCTGATAAGGAAATAGGGATGTATATATAATAATAGTAACTGTGTTTAGAGTGATTTACCATAATAGTGCTGGAGTGTTTCAATAAGTGTGTTTTTAAATAAATAATTATATACCTTGATACCAAAGCTCTGGTCAGTGTTTGCTTGTGCTATTGTATCTAAGTGCCTATTGTGTATACTTTGCATTCTGCCTAACTCTTCTTGAGGGAGGTATGACTGCTCAGCCACAGCTACCAGGTAAATCTGGGTGGTACAGACTGCTACCAAGTGGGTTTACTGCCAACACCTGCAGTCCTAAATCTTTTGCAGTGGTCCCGAAGGGAACTGCACAGGTTTCTGCCTAACATCCTCCAACGTATTCCTCATCTTCGACAGACTCCCAAAGCAGTATGCATGATAGGAGGAGGGTGAAGAATTTAGACATGCAGAATATTCAAAGGGCAGAATAAAGGACTGCCTTGCCAAAATCGACATCCTGAGCGTGGAAAGTATCCAGAGAGTAATGCCTGGTAAACATGTGTAAAGGATGACCAGATTGCAGCATCACAGATTTTCTTAATGGGGACACCCCTCTGCAGGGCAGACGTAGTGGCCATGCCTCTGGTGGAATGAGCATGCGAACCCTTGGGAGGGTCTTTGCCTGCCTGCCAGCCAATAGCATTCTGAAATAGCTACGATGATACCCCTAGACAAGGTCTGTTTGGAAACAGCCTGGCCTAGTCTGTGTCCTGTATACCCTACAAAGAGTTAGTCGTCCAATCTCAATATGGAGATCCTGGAAACATAAAAGCTTAATGCTCTCCTCGGGTCCAACCGATATAGCCTTTCCTCATCCTTACTAGGATGCGGAGGAGGATAGAATGCTGGTAGCACAATCTTTTGCCTTAGGTGAAATTCCGAAACAACCTTAGGCAAAAAGGAGGGCTTCACCCTCAATACAACCCTGTCTGTATGGAATATAGTAAAGGGTAGCTTGGAAGGAAGCACTTGCAACTCAGTCACTCTTCTTGCAGTTGTAAGAGCAACCAACAGGATGGTCTTCAAGGTCAACAACCTCAAAGGACATGAGTGCAATGTTCAAAAGGAGCACCCATCAGGAATTTTAAAACCAGGTTGAGGACCCAATACCGGAACCTGGAATATAGAAGGTCGGAACATATTTGTGAGCCCTTTTAGAAATTGAGTGAACAGAGGGATCTTAAAATAGCAGCATTCCTCTGAAGAGCGCTTAAAGATGCACAGCGGCGCCAGGCACCCCTTAATGGTACCAACCTGTAAACCTTTTATGTGCCGAAGAAAGCCGAAAGGATAGAGAATCAGGTGTTGTACACTGAAAAGGATCAACATTCCAGTCTCTGCACCAGTCACAAAATGTATTCCAACGGCAACGGTACAGAGACTTTGATGTTAGCCTCCTAGCCGAAAGCAACATCTCCATCACGTCATCTGGAAAGTCCCAATCCTTATACCTCAACCTTTCAGAGAAGATTCTCCCTTAGCGGAAGACGTATCAGAGGATAGATGGACATATCCAGAAGGCCTGGGTACCACGTTCTTCTGGCCCAATCCGGGGCAATGAGGATCATGTGGTTCCCGAACCTCCTCAACCTCCTGATCACTTGAGGAGAAACGGGACTGGAGGAAACTCGTTCAGTCGTGGGAATTCCCAATCCACCACAAACACGTCTCCTAGAGCTCCTCTCGGAGGAAATTCCCTTGAGCAGTACAGCTCGCACTTCCAGTTGATACTGGTCGCAAACAGATCCACTAGAAGTGGTCCCCAAAGGGCGAAGATCTCTTGAAGGACTTCCTGAGCTAGATCCCATTCATGGGAGACTGTGTTCTGCCTGTTCAGAGCGTCCGCCGCTGTGTTCTCCTACCCGGCCAGGTGAACCGCCGACAGGGAGATTCTTTCTTGAATAGCCCATTACCAGAGCTGCATTGCCTCTCTGCACAGTGGTAGTGACCCTACGCCTCCCCTCATGTTGAGTTAGTGCATGGCCACCGTATTGTCAGTCATAATCAGGACATTCTTTCCCCGTACAGATGGCAGAAAAGCCTTCAACGCTAGTCTGATTACCCTCAGCTCCAAAAGATTGATGTATAGTTTGGACTCAGATGGAGACCAACGACCGCCGACAGTCAAATCGTTGGCGTGAGCTCCCCAACCCGTGAGTGAGGCGTCTGTCATTAAAGTGATCTCCAGCCACGGTTGCCAAAAGTGCTCGTCCCTGTGATGCTGGAAATCCATCAGAGGGACAGGGCTTCTGAAACCTTTTTTTAAAAAAAATAATTTTTATTGGTTTTTACAACAAACAAAACTTAACCATCACACCTGACATTTTCAGTTACAAGTTTCTTGGCATGCATTGCATGTTATTTGTTAATGTCTTCCTCCCCTCCCCTCCCTTGAACTCGAGCTTCCACCTCAGTCCCTCAGGCTTCCCTCCTTAGGGTTGACTCCCTTTGCCGTTCTCGGGCGTGTCATATTCACTGGAATTGGCATGGGAGGATCCCGGCAACGTGGCTACCATTCTATCAGAGGTCCCACTTCCTCATCCTCCCCTCTGTTAGCTGCCTCATACCATACTACTGTCTCAGCATCTGCCCATTTCATTAGATCGTTCCACCATGCCTCTAGTCTGGGTCTATACGCAGCTTTCCAGCTCATGCTATTCTCCTCTTGGTCAGAATGTAGGCCATGTCCTTAAATTTGCATACGTGTTTCAGGTTGCGTGGTCTGGTAAATCCCCCCCCATCATGCATGCCCACACGGATTCCACGTCTAGTTTGATTCCCTTTTCGGATAGTCTTAGCCTGATTTCCTCCCACTATATGTGATCAATTGGGTTGATGTGACTTGAAGTACACCAAATGACAACGCATTTCTATTTATTGAAATAATGTCTGCTATTTGGTTTACATGCCTCCTTAAGGATGATCATACATCTTTGTGGTAGGTTAAGAGCTCCGAACTCTATGACCTCAGGAGCCAGGCTGCCAAGTTTAGTGTTTGCAGACATGGATGTAGTGTTGCTCCCCGATTCTGTGACAGCATGTTGTATGGGCACAGAAGTTTGACTGGAGGACAAAGTGACATTTTCTTGAGGTGCTAGAACCATGGTTGATGAGCCCACGTTGGTGCTATTAGGATTAGTGTTCCTGGTGCATCTTGTGAACTGCTGACGAGGAGTGGGGGGGGGGGGCAGGAGGGAAAGCAAAGGCACATTTTGTTGAACCCTGATCCTGAGACCGCTCCCCATAGAACTTGTCAGGGGATACCTGGAAGTGAAGCCTGAGCATCGTGTGTTTTCCCGAGTTGCGAAAAGGTCCATCTCTGGATGTTCCAGTCTGAGAAGACATTGTGTAAGATGTCTTAGAGTAAGCGCCAGTCGTGTTCTATGGGCTTTTGAAAGTCTCTGCTGAGCATGTCCGCTAGAAGATTCCGTTCCCCTGGAATGTGTTGTGATTGGAGGAACATGTTGTGCTTGAGTGCCCACTTCCATATATTTTGGGCTAGTTTGGACAGCCCTGGAGAGTGTGTTCCCCCACATAATTGTGGTGCTGTCTGTTAAGATCAGTACTGTTTTGCCCTGTACCTGTTGATGAAATGCTTTGAGGGCTTTGAACACTGCAAGTAGTTCCAACAGGTTGATGAGTTTGTTGGCTGCCGATTGTGTCCATGTGCTGTGTGGTCGAGAAAGTGTGCTCCGCACCCCGAAAGGGATTCGGGTGGCGAGAGTGGCTTCCATTGCAGGAGTGGTGAACGACTTCCCCATCACACGGTTTTCCCTTGTCCACCACCGTAATGATAGAACGATAGCTTTCGAGACAACCACTAGATCATCCCTCTGACCGCTTGTCTGAGACCATTAGCTTGAGAGCCAGACTTGCATCGGGCACATGCGCAGAACGTGAGGTATATTATATTGTATTTGTATCGTGCCCATACACAGGTGTTTCAGAGCATGACGAGGCAAGGGAGGGGAAACAAGGGAGGACAAAAACAACGATCTTACTAGGTCCAGTGACATTGAGAATGTGCAAGTGCAGTAGAGAGAGAAGGGGGAAAGTGCGAGGGGCAGGGGAGGAGAGAAAAGTGCTGAACACGTGATAGAACAACATGTAGTGAAGCCAGCATGTGGTAAGTGCAAGGATAAAATGCAGACAACGGGTGTCTGATAAGTGCTAGAAGCGGACTGTAGGGTAGCAGATACAGACCCAAGTGCAAGGGTTGCCAGGAGGCAGTGCAGGTGTGTGGCTGGCCAGCAGGGATCTGGGCCCGAAATCAGAGGATAACCAGGTGCCCGGTGCCAAAGCAGACAGATTAGCAGGGGAGAGGAAGAGCAAAGGCAGAAGCAAAGAGGAAGGTCTTGAGGTGCTTCCGGAACCGAAGATGGTTCACCTCAAGTTTCAAAGAGGCAGTGAGGCTGTTCGAGAGGGAGGCCACAGCCGTGGAAAGTGATCTACCACCAACTCGTTGCTTGGAGAAGCGACTGACCCCGAGGGAGTTGGAGGTGAAGGAGCGAAGAGCTCCAGTAGTAAGATATTTGGGGGAAGGGTGAGTTGAAGGTATTGTGGACCCAGGCCCTAGAAAGCCTTGTGGACAATGTAAAGGGTCTTGAATTTGATCCTTGCAGCCACTGTGAGCCAATGTAGAGATTTCAGGACTGGAGAGATATGATCCCAGGGCTTGAGGCCAAGGACAAGTCGCGCAGTGCCATTCTGGATGAGCTGCGGAGAGTGGTTGCAGGCAGATTTAGAAAGAGCCTGTTATAATAGTCCAGCCTAGAGAGAACCAGAGCTCTAGAGACAGTGAGCGTCTGGGGGAAGGAGAGGAAAGGAAGAATACCTCTGAGGAGGTGCAGTTGGTAGTTAGACTTTTTTTGAGACGTCAGAGATGTGTGGAGAAAAGGAAAGCATGGCGTCGGAGATAACCCAGAGGTTCTTAGCCTCGCAAGTGGGAGCAGGGAGAGGGCCAAGGGAGGCCGGCCAGAGAGTGAGAGGAAAGGAAGTTGCAGGTGTGCCGATGAGGAGGATCTCGGTCTTACTGGCATTAAGGCAGAGGTCATTGACGGCACACCACTCCTGGATTGCTGACAGACAAATATGAGAGAGAGAGAAGAGGTGGCAAAGGGGAGCCTGAAAGCAAGTTGGGTGTCATCTGCATAGCACTGAAAGATTGAGAAAGGAGCGGTTTTAGGGAGAATTCTCAAACATGTGCTAATTCCCTCCACCTTAGAGACCCCCCCACACCCCAGCAACTTTGCTGGATTTTGAGGGTTTGATTTCTTTAACCTGGAGAGAGTAAGGCCCTTTTTCCCCCCACTCTCTCATGTATTTTAATGTGATTTGAACACTGTTTCTTTTGGTTATGGAGTCTGACAAACTCCATAGGCATCATGTGTTACGTCGTGTCAGACAGCACCTTCAGTGCAGTGGCACAGGGAAGTCATACAGATTCCCTAAAGGTTTGAATACCTTCTCTGGGATAAACTACTGTTAAAGTGAAATTGACTTTACTTACATTTGTAGCCTTCTAGACCCAGCACACACTATCCTACAATAGGGTGCTGGAGGGGTTACCTAGTATCCCCTTTGTCTAGCTTCTCATGTAACATTTTTTATGTAGCCTTTCCTCACTGAATGGCTGGTGGCAGTGGTTTCGTTTTAACTACCATGGTGTGCATTTATCGCAGGCTGTGTTCGCAGGTGCAGTAAAGCACCCAAGGGTGCAATTTTTGTCAAAATGGCCCGTTCTTTTTTCGCCATTTCTTTGTGGAAAGGTCCTTCTTGAGATTTACTCTGCGTGCCAAACCAGGTTTGGTCCCATTGTTCGCTTTGCCTTTGGCAGGATTCACGAGTGAAGCCCGCCTCTGGCTCTCGGGTGTCTGGGGTAGGCAGGAAGTGAGGGAGGTGCCCGAAACTCCCTGTGCTTAGTCTCCTAGGAGACCCAAATGCACTCTGCGGTGATTGGCCGGCTGACTATCTGGCATGGACAGCCACCCTGCTGGGTGAGTGACAGCTAGGCTGGAGTGAATGGGAGAGAACTGAATAAAAGGCGAGTCTTTTGGTTTGGAAGGCAGAGTCGGCCACTGGACGAAGGAACTGAAGAATAACTTGAAGAGGAAGCCTGCTGCAACTCCTGGACCATTGGTTTGTCCGGTGAAGCCCTGCTGCAGTGCCGAAATGCCAGGTTCGCATCGACAGAGAAGCCCCTGCAAGGACTACTTCTCCCTTTGAGTTGCTGGGACCAATCAACTCCAAAATAAGCCACCTGGACATCCATCTCGGAACTGGTTGAATTTCCACAGAGTTTCTGCTGGAAACTGTATAGCCAGGGAGAGGAACACCAGATTGTGTGCGTTGCTTTTAAGCTGGCCTAGAGCTCCAGGAAGATCCTCCGGACTTCCAGGAAGCAGGACTGACCGAGCCTGAGCCCCCTCAACAGATTGCAGGACCCCAGAAGCAAGGAAAGTCCATCTCGACAGCCAGGAATGGCAGTGTTGCTATTTGAGGTAGTCGCGAGGAGCTAAAACACTGAACAGGCACTAAAGGTGAAGTTTGCTGGTTGCGAGTTTTGACCGTCCCAGTGCAGTGCAGGAGTCCCCCGACATCCTCCCTCTTTTCCCTACAACTGAGGCACAGGAACAGGAGTCATCTGCTGCATCTTTTCTTAATTTTAAAGGTACTGCACAAAGTACAAGAGAACTTGCCCCTTGCTGTTGAGTTGCATGCATCTTCTACTACTCACAGGTCTAATCAACTTGTGGCCCGAAGGATTCTTCTTTTCTTCAAAGACTTCTAAACATTGTGCAAAGTCTTTTCCATTTACCTACCAGAAGTGCTTCATCCTATATAAGACTTTTGCCCATTGACTTAGGCGTAGCCTATTGTACTGAATGACTCTTCTTGGGGATCCAAAAGAATTTGCCTGCTTAAGAATATTTGTGGTTTCTTGTTTGTTCTAAATGATCTTTTCCTTTGACTTATTACTATATGATCCTAAATGCAACAATGATATATTAATGTCCCAGGATCCTAGCAATTGAAGCCACCTGAAGGTGTAGGTGGTGTCTGTGGGTCATCCCAAAAGGGTATCTAGTGATTTAGAGATAGTAAGAGTGTGTAGTTCATGAAGTGTATTTGAGAGTTACTATTATATTGCTCCCTCCTGAAGAAGGCGTATTCTAACTGACTGATAAATTAATAATTGTTTATTCAAGAAAACTTGTAACTGTAAATCTCTGTGTAACTCCACTACAGCTCACATTGACCCCTCTTGAGAAAAGCCTGGTTGCTCAACACGCTACCAAAACTGTGTAGTACAAGCTTATATACCAAAGGTTGGGTTTCCTATACCTGTAGTCAGAGTTGTTTGTAGTGTTCCCAGAGGGTACTGCATACAACCTTTGCCTAACAAGCAGCAATGCAGTGGGCGAGCGGTGCAAGCTATTGGTTGAAAAGCCAGAGAGAGAGCTTAGACCCCTGGGCAACAGCACAGGGAGAAAGTGACAGAGGAAAGAAAGGATCCAAGTTGGACCTGGGAGGGTCGGTTGGAGAGGAAGGAGGTCACCCAGGCCAGGGCCTGATCAATGATACCCAGGTTATGTGTTATGCTTACCTGGTCTCTGTGGAGGCGTTGGGGCACGGTTGCAGCCCTCCCGGGGGTGAGGTCGCTCGCGTCTGACTTCGCCTTCTGCGCTTATGTGGGTACTGGTGGTAATAGGTGATACTGCTTGGGACTGCTCCTGCGTGGAGAATAGGGGGCGCGAGTATGCCAGCTTGTGCGCCGGATCCCCTTCCAGACCACTTCTCCCAAACCGTGGTACGCATGGGATGCGCTGTCCCTGGAAAGCTCACCTGTTGATTAGTTTTGGCGAGTACTCCTTCCTGCTGCTTCTGGCAGGGGCGCTTGTATGATCTTGACCGAGTTCCTTCACTGGTCCCTTGCACGTGGTAGTTCAGTCCTGCTGCGACTAAGCCACTATACTTCGGGTAAGTGTTCGCATTTGCCTTTGTCTTTCCTTGTCTGTTTTTGTTGTATTGTAAAGTTTGTTGTCTTGTATTGCTGTCCGTTCCACTTTTGATGTTTGCCCTTTTGCTTTCTTCCCTTGCAGGTGATGTTGCCGGCCTGGCAGAAGCTGCGGAGGGAATGAGGAACGAAGCTGCAGCGGTTCAGCAGCTGGTAAGTTAACTAGGGGGCGCACCGGTTTCCTGGAGCTGAGTATGCAGAAGAACGCCTGGTTTCAAAGGTAAGTAAACTGGTCGAAGCGGCAGTGAGCGTCACGTTGCATGTGAGTGCACAGTAACGCGAAGCACCAGCCTTGAGGATGGAGCAGGTTATATAGCTGAGCTTCTGAAGCCACGCCCACCAAGTTCAGCCTGCCTGCCACACCCTGCCACACCCGATGAGTAGGCACATGAAGACCAGGTCTAGGGAGCCACACCCGATGAGTCAGCACATGAGGATGTTCTCTGGAATGAAGGCTTTCAGCTTCTGGAAAGTTCTTGTAAAATAAAAGCACTCTTGCACTGAAATAAAGTAAAAGCACTCCTGCATGGAAATAAAGTGTTCCTGCTCACATCTCTATATGAGCCTGGCGACAAAGACTGAGTCCAGCCAGGGCCCCTGTGTTTATGGGTCCCAAAGGGACATAAGTGAGTCAAGTGACCCATTGCCCCCATCACTAGATGGTGTGGTTTGTGTGTTCTGGGGCCTGTGGCCATGACATTATTGTGGAGGCGATTGAGCAGGATGACATGGTTGACTGTATCAAAGGCAGAAGAAAGATAAAGTAGGATGAGGACAGATGGGATATTAGAATCACGATTGGAGAGCAGGTCTTCATGGATGTTCAGGAGAGCAGTTTCCGTAATTCTGGCAGCTCTGAAGCCAGACTGATGGTCATGGAGACAACCAACAGAATCGGTCTGAAGATAAAGCTGGGAGATGGCCAGCTTTTCCAGGAGTTTTCCCAGGAAAGGAGTGATAGAGATCGGGCGGTATTTAGCCGGGCAGGAGGGGTCGGCAGTGGGTTTCTTGAGAAGAGGGTGCCCAAGAGAGTGCTTCAGAGGGGAGGGAAGGCTCCAGAGGTGAAGGAGTGGTTACAGAAGTCGGCCAGAGCAGGAGCAAGGGTATCAATGAGGTCCTTGATGGTTTTGGATGACCAGAAAAGAACCTGTTTTGACGAGAATTTCATAGATCAGAGTTGTCTGGCAATCTATTCAGGGGAGAACAGAGGAAAAGATGAGACAGAGGGAGGAGAGACGGCTGCACGGGGGTCAGGGGCAGCAGAGAGAAGTGGGAGGATGAGAGTGTGGCCAGGATGTCCTGGGTGTTTGAGAAGAAATGAGAGACAAGGGCGGTGCAGAGGGCCTGGGAGGCGACAGGAGAGGTAGAGACTGCAGCAGGTTTGGCCACCGTCTTGCAGATTATAGAGTTCGGCTGAGTTGTTAGGTACCACATAAATACATGAAGTCATCATACTTAGAGGGCGCATGGTCTTTTGTACTGTTATCTGTTTTTTCCACGAAAGCTATCCCTTTGGATACAGTGCGCTTCGGTTCCCTATCGAGAATCTTGGAGTAAAAATCTTTAAAAAATTGCATCATTATCAGTGTCTTCGACTTCGAGATCAGGTTTGAAGAAGTGCCAGGATTGCGAGGCAAAGATATCCTTTACAGAACCCCATCAGGTGTCTCTGTGGTGGCTCGGATCCTCTCACGCTACCTTTGACTGTAAGGCCTGCCTATCGATGATGGCAAAAGCCCTGAAAGAGCGAAGAGGAAAATTTGCGGCAGGTAGGTCAAAATCCCCTTCGATGACCCAGTCGAAAAGACAGACAAGTCGAGAAATATTTCTCACCCCTTGGTCCCCCTCTTCCGGGCTCAGACCCTTCTCGAATATTAGCCTCCATCCGTCGGGTACACTACAGCCTTTATTCACAAGATTTCATCTGTTGTATTCACTAGTCTCAATGTCTTTTTAAACAATCCATTGTGTACATCCCTCCGTCGGGTGTAGTCTTGTCATCACAATGTTCGTGGGGTTGTCATGCTTCAACCCGTTCTGCAGGCATCCCGCAGCCGGGTTCACGATTGCCAATTATACACCTCACTCTGTTTTATCACAATACAGGATTTACTTCTCTTAGCTCCCTTTTGTTCATGGGTCCAAGACTTGACTGTACAAGGGGTTTTACTCGACCCTTGCATGACCACTTCAACCGTCTCTGTAAGGCTCTCCTAGGGCCTTCTTCAGTAGTTTCATCAAACACATAAAAGGGGGGGGGGGGGGGAGTGCCAGCCAGAGTCTTTCGAATGCCGGACCACTCTACAGCTGGTCTCTCGCCTGTACTTTTAACAATTCTTTGGCTCACCTTATTTTGTCACTTTCAACTTTTGTTCAACAGTTTGATTTCTTTAATCTGGTCTCCCTCCAACTCACTGGTTGCTGGTCTTTGGCGTCAAGGACGGTATCACATTAACAGGCGTCTCTCAGTGCCTTGATTATCAGCGTAGAAGGGCTCCGTGTTCCGTTGACATCTGCTACAGTACACTCGGGCTATTGTTAGCAGTCTTATGTTTCCTTTTCTGGAGGCTTCATGGGTCTGGGACAAAAAGGGCTAGGGCCCTTCTCTCGTTGTCATCCTTTCGGTTTCTACCAGCTTTCGTCTCCTCTTGAACTTCTGTCTTTTAATAGCTGCCTCATCGTGCGATCTGCCTTGCTCGTAGTGTGCTCTCGAGTTCCACCTTTTATCCCCCTGGGGAAGGGAAAGGGCCGTCCGGTGTGTGTGGTTATTATACATTTTCTGACTTTACCTGACCCTTGCGTTGGGACATGTCAGATAAATGGCTCTGGTGTAAGTCTTTCGTGGTGCGAGAGAGTTTGTGTCAGAAAGGGAAGGGGGTAGAGCTTCTGGATAACCTACGAGGTAGGATGGGTAAAAGGTGTCATAAGAAAGGAGGACCCAAGACTCACCCGTCGGTGTCCCACTTCCACCCCCCCTCAACCCGAGGCCTCCCCCTCATCGAGGTGATCCTCCCGCACTGGCCCACTCCCACGAACTGGATCCAATAGCGATAGCTGTGTCCTGGCCATCTAGATGACAGCTCCCCAGGGACTAGTTAGGGAGACATCTTCAGGTTTCTCACACTACATACTGAGAGATTTGGAGCAGCATGTTTCTTATTTTTTTTTTAAACATTTTTTCATTTTTAAAATGATATAGTTTAATTTCTAAACTTTTCATTTACTCATAGCACAGTATTAAGTCAGAAAATAAGATTCAATAGTCCTTCATGTTCAGTCTTAGACACCATTTTCTATGATGTTATTCCAGAATAACATAATATTGGATAATGGTGTAAACCAATTTCTTATTATTGCCCAACAAAATTTGTGCCCAGCGTTCTTTTGGAGCCATCTGTGTATTATTTGTCAAAAATAGCTCTCTAAACAAGTTACACTTCTCTGTTAAAGCAGTGCATTGCATTATTATATGAAACAGTGACTCTACAGTTTCTTTTTGGTTACAAAATCTGCAAAACACCTGCGTGTTTGAGATTTGTTTGGTTTTCATTAATAGTTCTCGTGCAGGTAATAGATTAAGACAATCTCAAAAACGGTCTCGAATTTGTTGGTCTGGAAAAAGTACAAGGTAGGTCGGTAGTTGGTTTATCAAGCTGATCTCAGATTCGCAAATGAGGTCCATTTGATACTGGACTTTGAGATGAAGCGTGGTTATCCAATCATTTACAATGATTTTTTTTTTGCATGTTGTGGGTGCCGAGTCAGCATTTCGATTGAGATCTCTGCCACTCAGTATTTCGTCCATGGCGTTTTTCCAGTTGTTCAAAGCTTTATCATTAGAAGATGTTTCTTTATGGTGCAAGTTGTCGATTGCCCATATCTGTTCTTCGCTCAGTATTTTTCTATATAGGTCAAGTTGTTTCCAGGTCATTACAGAGTGTAAAGATTGCGCAGCGATTTCATACTGGATACGCGGCATTGGATAAGACGGTGGTAGTGACAAAACTTTTCACCAAAAGATTGTCTCTAGCTGTTGCCAAACTGAGTTATCAAGGTTGATCAAAGTCTCACTTCCTTAGAGACAATATTTTCGTTTTTTGTGTATTCATTTTCAATTCATTCAAATAGGATTCCAAATGGTTAAGGCTTATCTGAAGGCCTCTTGGTGTTTTATCAAATATGACAATATCATCGGCATACATCATAAAAACTAACTGGGCCGCATTGAGATTCAGTGGATTGGTTGTTGGATTTCTCATACATTCTTCGAAGTCAGATGTAAAAAGTTTTACAAGGGTGGCCGCTAACATGTTTTGTATCCTCTCGTTGGAAGGGAAGACAATGCAGTCTTCTGTCCGAATGAGAGCCCCAAGAAGAACAAGTTACTTACCAAACTGGTAACGTTCTTTCGATGGGATGTTCCTCCAATGTATTCCACATCTACGACAGTTGTATTCCACAGCTGTGCACTTCCGAAACTTTTCAGCAGAGGGTGCCCTGCGTCGATGGTGTCGAGCCAACCGTAGATGTCACCGGATGTTAAATATATGACGCACGGCGCACGTTGCCTCAGTTTAGTTTTTTCCCTCAGAACGTGTGACACCAGTCTCCTGCCAGTAGAACCACCTACAGCCTTGCGGAATGGAAGCTGCAATCACAGAGGAAATTCTCCAGAGGGGCAGGCTGGGAGGGCGATGTGGAATACGTCAGAGGAACATCCCATCGAAAGAATGTTACCAGTTTGGTAAGTAACTTGTTCTTCGAAGGGATTGTGTCCTCCGACGTATTCCATATCTATGACAGACTCCCAAAGCAGTACCACACATATGGAGGAGGGAAAGAATTTAGAATGTGAAATTTTGGATTGCCCAATCAAATGGCTGAATAGAGGACTGCCTTACCAAAGGCCAAATCCTGTCCATGGATCGAGTCCAGGGAATAGTGCTTAACAAAAGTATGGACAGAGGCACATGTGGCTGCTTCACAAATATTGCGAATAGGAACACCCCTTTGTAGAGCCGTGGAGGCAGCCACACCCCTAGTAGAGTGAGCCCGTAAGCCTACCGCAGGGTCCTTCTCCGCCAAACGGTAGCATTCGGAGATGGTCAAAACAATCCATCTGGACAAGGTCTGTTTCGAAAACAGCCTGACCCAAGCGGTGTCCAGCATCACCTACAAAGAGCAAAAGCTCCCCTCGGATCCAACCTATGTAGCCTCTCCTCTTCCTTACCAGGATGCGGAGGAGGATAAAAAAGCCGGAAGAACCACCTACTGGCTCAAATTAAATTCGGATACAACCTTAGTAAGAAAAGAAGGTTGCACCCGCAGGACAACCCTGTCCTTATGTAAAACAATAAAGGGTTGCTTGGCAGAAAGTGCCGGCAATTCACTGACTCTGCGTGCAGAAGTAACCGCAACTAAAAACACAGTTTTAAAAGACAACAGTGGACAAGAGTGTAAAGGCTCAAACAGAGCTCCCATCAGGAACTTTAAAACCAAATTCAAATCCCAACCCAGCACCTGGAAAGGGGACGGTGAAAGCACATTAGACAGTCCTTTCAGAAACTGTGAAACCAAAGGAATATTAAAGTAAGAAAATTGAAAAGGATCCACATTCTGATCCCTGCACCAGTCGCAAAACTTCCAACGGTACAGGGATTTTGTTGCAGGCCGCCTGGCCGAAAGCAACACCTCCATCACGTCATCCGGGAGGTCCCAAACCTTGTATCTCAATTCAGATACCAAGCGTGAAGGTTGAGAGACCTGACCACTGGATGGAGAACCTGACACCCCAGTGAGAGCAGATCGTCTCAGTAGGGAAGACTGCGTGGAGGGCAGATAGACATGTTGAGAAGGTCCGGGTACCACGCTCTCCTGGCCCAATCCGGAGCAATGAGGATCATTCGGGAACCGAACCTCCGTAACATCCGCAACACCTGAGGAATGACGGGGACTGGAGGAAACGCATACAGCAGTGGGAAGGACCACTCCACTACGAACGCGTCCCCTAAGGCTCCTCTTGGTGGAAATTCCCACAAGCAGAATCTCTTGCACTTCCGGTTGACACTGGTGGCGAAGAGATCCACTTGCGGGGTCCCCCAAAGGGCGAAGATCTCCAAAAGGACCTCCTAAGCCAACTCCCACTCGTGAGAGAACGTCCACCGCCACTTTGTCGTCTCCGGCCAGATGAACTGCTGAGATCGAGATTTCCTGTTGGATGGCCCAGAACCAGAGCTGCATCGCCTCCCTGCACAACGGGAGTGACCCTGCCCCCCCCTTTTTGTTGAGGTAATGACCACTGTGTTGTCCGTCATAATCAGGACAGTCTTCCCCCGCACAGAAGGCAGAAAAGCCTTCAGGGCCAGCCTGATGGCTCTCAGCTCTAACAGATTGATATGAAGTCTGGATTCCGACGGAGACCAACGGCTGCTGGTTGTCAACTCGTTGGCATAAGCGCCCCATCCTGTGAGGGAGGCATCCGTCACAATCGTCACCTCTGGCCATGGTTGCCAAAACGGTGCCCCCTTCATGAGATTCCCTTCGTTGGCCCACCATAGAAAATCCTGGGCAACCGAGATAGGAATCCGAACGGGATCCGACATCTTGCTGGAGAACTGCGACCACTGCATCTTGACAGCCCACTGCAGGGATCTCATCCGCAGTCTGGCCTCTGGCACCAGAAAAATGCAGGATGCCATGAGGCCCAGCAACGTTAAGAATTCGAATACCGGGAGACTTTGGGCACGTTGAAACTTGTCCACCATTTGCAGAATGTGATGAGCCCTCACCTGGGGAGGCGAACACTGCCCCAGGGACGTGTCGAGCACTGCTCCAATGTATTGGAGCCGCTGGGAAGGTGTCAAATGCGACTTCTTTAAATTCAGGGAGCAGCCCAGCTTGTGAAGGGAATGGCAGGTGACGGACAGATGATCCAGGGCTTGCTCGGGGGAACACGCCCTGATCAACCGATCATCCAGGTAGGGGTAGATGTGAATCCCCCCTCCTGAGGTACACTGCCACCACCACCATCAGCTTGAAGACCCTCGGGACGGAGGTCAATCCGAACGGCAGGACCGAAAATGAAAGTGCGAGTCGCCAGCCGGGAACCTCAGGTACTTCCTGTGCTTGGGATGAATTGGCACATGAGAGTAAGCATCCTTGAGGTCCAGAGACACCAACCAATCCTGAAGTTGAAGGGCCTGGAGGACTTGAGAAAGAGTTACCATCCTTCCTGAGAAGCTTGTTCAACCGACGCAAGTCCATGATGGGTCTCAATCCCTGTCTTTCTTTGGGATCAATAAATAAGGGGAATACCATCCCTTGTTCCTCTCCGCTACAGGCACCAGTTCTATGGCACCTTTCTCCAGCAGGGATAGGATTTCCTGCGCAAGGAGCGGATTTGGACGCTTCAAAGCGTCATATATACATCCAGTGATGTCGACCCTTGAGGGACATCGGCTCAACGCCATCGACGCAGAACGGCCTCTGCTGAAAAGTTTCTTAAGTGCACAGCTGTGGGACACAAGTGTCATAGATGTGGAATACGTCGGAGGACACAATCCCTTTGAAAATGCTTTACTTGGCTGGGGACTAGACTATTGCTTCTTGTTGATGGAGAATCCCAATTGGAAAAGTAGGTCCGTGGTCTTCTGGGTATGTTGTAGACATGCTAGATGTGGGTCTCCTATCATAAGCAAGTTGTCCAGATAAGAGTACACTGCAATGGACTGTCTGCGCAGGTGCGCCGCCACCACCGATAGAACTTTCATGAATACTCTTGGTGCTGAGGCTATGTGTAAAGGGAGAACCTTAAACTGATAGTCTCTCCCACCTTTAAGCTTAGGTATCTTCTGTGCGCTGGCAACATCGAAATATAAAAGTATGCATCTTTCATATCCAATGTTGCCATGTAATCTCCTAGTTTGAGAAGGGGAATTACTTCCCGTAAAGTTGTCATCCTGAATTTCTGAGGCTTGACATACTTGCTTACATGGCGCAGATCTAAAACAGGGCGCATTGGTAAGATCCTTTTTGGGTACAAGGAAGTATATTGAATATATTCTGTTTACCTCTAAAACTGGGAGGAGTTCCATCGCTCCCTTTTGCAGCAGGCTTTCCACTACTGACTGCAGGATGAGGTCTTGTGTCATCTTTCTTGTTCTCGGCAGATGGTGCTGGGGTTTCTGAAGGAATTCTATGCAATACCCCTTGGCCAGAATCTTTAAAGACCCACTGATCTGATGTAATGTAATTCCCTCCCATGCGTGGGTGAACGTTATTTGACCTCCTACTGGGGATGCATGGGAGAGAACCCTGATGGACGTAGGATAGCCCTTAACAGCTGCATTCCTACCTCTACCCTTGCCACAGCAAAATCCTCGCTGCTGGGAGGTTTGATATGTGGCCGGTGATCCTTGAGCTGAATACCACAGGGATCCAGTACATCTGAAATCTGATTGTGAAGGTCTGGAGAAGGACTGGGATAGAAAGGACTGCCGGGTTGGAGATCTGGTTTAAGGTTTAATGTGTCTTGTGCTCTTTTTTTTGCCGTTTTCAATGCTTCATCCACTGCTTTGCCAAATAAAGCTGACTATCGGTTTATTGATGCGAGTTGTCCGAGTTGATGGCTTGAAACCAGAGTTATGTAGGAGAAGAAAGGGTAGGAGTTATGTAGCCAGGACTGACGTTGGAGTAAGGTGCCCTCTGCCAAAACTCTGCCTGCCGTTTCTGCAGAGTCCAGAGTGTTTTTAAGAATATTGTGTGTCACTTGCCTGACCTCTCTAACTATAGATAGCATTTGAAATTTAGTAGGGTCAGAAAAGTTCTTTAAGCCTTCCTGAAGTGAGCCTATTGAACATCACTATAGCTAGCGAACAGTGCGGTGTTGTTGGCAATACGAGTGGACAATGCCGCCGAAGCTGTAACTCTTTTCCCCAGGGCATAAAGCTTCTTCTACTTCTTGTTAGGAGGTCCTTCTGAAGTGGAGCGGGGAACCCCCAGCCCCATTCTGGTAGTCGTGACCACCAATGAATCTGGGACAGCATGACACCGAATATACAAGGGGGTCATATGGTGATGCTTTAAAAACTTTCTTCTACCCGTGGATTAACTGCACATGTGAGTGAGAGGCGTGGCAAGGGAAGGAGCAATTAGTCCTTTGATAGAATTGAGAAAGGGAATGCACTAACTGCTTTCTTTTACTTCAAAATGTCTTCTACAAAGTCTGGGCCAGGCACTGCTCCTTGTGTATGTATTTTGACATGTTCTTCAGCCTTTTTTTTAGAATGTTTTTAAAAAGCAATTGGAAGAGTAGGAGAGAGAGGAGTCAAAGATGGCACCAAGGTTTTTGCCTCACAAGAGAGTAAAGGAGGGGACCCATAGAGGGCGGCCAGAGGGAGGGAAGGTGGGAGCGAGTGTCCCAATGAGAGGGATCTCAGTCTTACTGGCATTCAGGCAGAGATCATTGGCAGTGCACCACGACGGAATAGCAGTCAGTCAAGGAAGAGAGGAGGAGGAGGAGGAGGGAAGCTTGAAGGAGAGCTGCATGCCGTCTGCAGAACACTGGAAGCGAGGAGAGAAGGAAGAGATCAAGTGGGCCAAACCAGCAAGGTAGATGTTGAAAAGCCACAGCTAGAGGATAGAGCCTTGAGGCACGCTGCAGGTGGAGAGTGTGATAGGAGAGAGAAAAGGGCCTGGTTGAACCTGGGAAGGTCGATCAGAGAGGAAGGAGGTCACAGAGCCGATTTGTCAGGGTGGCATGATTGACCGTGTCGAAGGCAGAGGAAAGATCCAGGAGGATAAGAACCGATGGAGAGTTGGAGTCAAAATTCGAGAGAAAGTCTTTGCGGGTGTTCAGCACAGCAGTTTCTGTGCCTCTGGCAGCTCTGAAGCCAGACTGGTGGCTGTGGAGACAACCGACAGATTCGGTGTGTTGGGTCAGTTGGGAGATGGCCAGCTTCTCCAAGAGCTTGCCCAGAAACGGGATAATGGAGAAAGGGTGGTAGTTAGCAGGGCAGGAGGGGTCAGAAGAGGGCTTTTTTAGGAGGGGATGCACAAGGGCATGCTTGAGAGGGAAGGCACTGGTAGCAAAGGAGTGGTTACAGAAATCAGCCAGGTAAGGCACAAGGGAGGCAATGCTGTCATTAATAGTTCTGGAGGAGCAGGGTAGCACCTGTTCTGAGGAGACTTTCATAGAGAGGACTTGTTTAGAACCCTCATTCGGTGCTATGGGTGAGAAAGATGAGAGAAGTAGTGAAGGGGAGAGGAGAGCCAAGGGAGGCATGAGAGTTGGGGATCGAGGGGGTTAGAGGAGAGTGGCAACAGAATGTCCTGCGTTTTGAAAAGGAAGTGGGAGGCCATTGAGGTACAGAGGGTCAAGGATGGAATGGGAGACATGGAGACTGCAGAAGTATTTTCAAGTTCCTTGCAGATTTTAAACAGTTCGCCAAAGTTCTTAGTGGCCCAAGAGATGCAAGCTTGGATAGGAGTCCTCTTCTTGGAGCGGATGGAGAGTCTGCATTGCCTTTTGAGTAGTTGACGGGTCAGTTTGTCAGAGGATGTGTCTGTTACCCACCACTTCCTCTCAGCCAGTCTGCAGTTGTGTTTCAGAGAGGCTAGGTTGGAGTCATATCAGGTGTTGCGCTTGGAGGCAGGCTTCATTCGGATCCCCATAACAGGAGCAAGGTTATCCAGGGTGTTGGTGATAAGAGAGGTAAACATTAGCAAGAGCAGAGTCAGTGTGGGAGTCTGCGGCAGGAGTGTGCGGGGGAATGAGAGGGCAGCAAAAGCAGCAACTGATGCTTGCTCCATCGGTTGAAATAACAGAGAAAGAGATAGACAGTGCAGGCAGAGGCTTAGCAGGCAGACCTAAGTGATCCAGATAAGAAGACAGGAGGGAATGGTCAGACCAGGAGATTGGTGTAGTGAGAGGGTTGGAGATAGGAATGTCAGACGAGATAAGAGCATCCAGGGAATGTCTGGAGAGTGCATTGGACCGGAGGGATGAATGAAACTCACTGAGTTTACGTAAGAGTCCAGTGGCCGCCTTGAGAGAGTCAAGGTGAATATTGAAGTCACTGAGGAGGAGACGTTTGGAGGTAGAGGCAAGAAGGGAAGTGGTGAGGTCAGACTAGGTCCGAGTGGGAATGATAGTAGCAGGGATCCATTCAGCGAAGATCAAGGCCACTCTGCCTCCAGACCGGTTACGCCTGGGATTAGAGGATTGTGTAGCCCTCATGGAGGAGTGTCAAAAGCAGTGACAGAGCTGGCAGTAAACCAAGTCTCAGTGAGGGCGAGAATGTCGAGGTCAAAGTCTTGACAGATATCAGAAGCACGTTGGACGACAGAACAATAGTCGAGGGTAGCTAGGTGGACCTGGTTACCACCTTTGAAGATCTTTCGGGAGGGGTAAAGGGATGTGGTATGCCAATCTTAGGAGGAGAAGGGGGCATGGGGGGTAGCCGCGGGAGAAGGGAAGAAGTTGATGAGACGGAAGGCACCTATTAAGAAAGAGAAGGTTAGGCTGAGAGCCCTGGGCTATGACCGTGCCATTGTGATAGATATTAACGATGCCCCTAAAGGTTGAGAAGTCTGCCAAGAGTACTTCCCATATGGAGCCTCCATTAATGGGAGACGAAGAGAAAGAGAGGACAGAGACCATATGTGGAGTCCATAGAGCCGAGGATGTCAGTGATAGTCTGCTTGGAAGAAGCATTGACGTAGGTGTCAGCGATGGGCAGGCCTGTATTGGAGATCAGGAGATCCTTTTTGAACTTTTTTCTTCCAGGCTTCGAGAGGGAGGTAGGATAGGTGAGAGTAGCAGTTGAAGTAAATAGGTGAGATGGCGAGCACCATGGATGGAGGGAGAGCGTAGCGAGATGGAAAGAAAGGTGGGAGAGGTGGGAGAGAGACAGAACTGCACAAAGCACTACAAACTAACCAGGCTGTCTAGCAGCAGATGGACGCAAATAATTCAGGTGCAGACAGTAGTGACCTATCTGGACTCTTCAGGGCCACCTCTGGCAGTCAGGCCCTCCTTCCAATGTGGCAGATGCAGATGCACCAGGCGCAGGCCTTAGGTTATTAAGTTAAAGGTGGCCGAGCTCAAAGTACCACCTGCCAACTCTTCCGCAAGCCCCTGACAATTGTCAAATTTCCACAAAGGGACAGTTCTAGGAGATTTACTGCATTGTTCACCGAAGCTGCTCTCAGCCTCCAACTCCACAGATTGGGCTGTGCAGTGTGTTGCGGTTAGGTGCCCCAATCCACGCCCGCTGGCGACATCCTGCAGCCTCCATGTGCCTTGGTGCTCCGCCAGCTCTCCTCAGCATCACTGGGCTCACGGCCCACCATTCAGATGAAACTTAGTACATCAGTGGGCTACGGGTTAGTAGTTGAAGCACCAACAGGGATTGGCACAATCACGATCTGGGGCCTGGGAGCAAATGTCACATGCACACGTGAGTCTCAGAACTAAGTCCCTCCCCCCCAACCACGCACTGCTGCTAAAAGGAATGATAACTGATATCAACCTGCATGCCCCCCCCAGACTTGGGCGGGTCAATACCTGTAAGGGGCAGGGTTCGTGATCTCCAGCATCTTATTTTGCTCTCTGCTCTGGCAGCTGGTAGCAATGCCGGAACGGCAGCGCAGTCTGCAGATTGGAGCAAGACCCATAAAGATTAGCGTAGGGTCGCTGCCACGCACCAGCCCGCTGCTTCCTATCACCGTGAGCAGGGCGCTCCTTCCTGCTAACGCCGGGTCACACTAGGCATCCTTCGTTCTCAGCGGTGCGACACTCTGGAGACATGACCTGCAAGCAGCCGACTCTCAGAGGAGAGCCTGTCGCACTGAACGACTGATGGCGCTCACCGCCTATCCGCCCACTCATCAACTCCCGACAGGGCCACTCCTCACACACAGTCTGGGCCAGCGCCAAACTTATTACTGCTCTCAGTACCCACCCAAGCCTGCCATCTTGTTAAACAGGTGCCACTCGTAATCGGCGCCACAGCTCAGCCCCTGTGGACCCACATCTTCTCTCCGGTACACTTCTCCCCCTACTCCTGGTACTTCTGGGAGTCTATTGTTGGAAGGGCCCAAATTCGCTGCTCGGTCTTGGAGTGTTGTGGCTCTATTCAGGGACCATTGACGCGGGGCGCTCTCTGGCTTTGGGTATCTTACCTCTCCTGTCCTCTGTCCTTTGATTTAGGCGAGGATAGGTCCACAACTGTTGTCCACAATGCTTACGTGTCGCACCCGTTGGGATGGGATGGGATGTCCCTTACACTCGGCGGACCGAGTACTATTCTCTACTCCGACTCCATTCCAGAATCCAGTGTCCCTTACTGCTGTTCCGACCTGCCGCTTCGTACCTCTAGCCCCCGGCATTCCTCCTCCTTGTTCCACCACCCGGCCTTCATCCATGCAGTCTGTCGCCATCTTGCTTGGTGCCCAGCCGCTCACCGGACCGTCTACCTTCTCACCGATCTCGCCTCATGGGCTCTCCTGGTCCACCAAATTTTGTCCACTTCTGCCTCCAACATTCACCTCCCTCTCTCTCCTAGGAGACTTGGGTACTTGAGGTCCCTCTTTTAAAAGAAGAGTCATCTTTCTTATGGGAAATTGTTCTGAAAAACAAAAACTGACAGTTTGGGCATTGTCCAGGTCCCTGTTTTTAGGTGTTAGTGGAAGAGGGAAAACTATTTCATCTAAGTTACATGGACTACTCTGCAGGGACTGAGACAAACTCTCAGTGGCTTGAACATAACCTTGGGTAAAAGGGGGAGAAGTATGCTGGGTCCCAGTACCCAGTAGCAGAGGCAGCTTGTGGTGGCACGGTGGGGTCGGATAATGGGCACCAGCGGAAGGCTGGGGGCCACACTGTTTTTTTTTAGATGTTTCCAGTGCTTCATCCACTGCTTTGCCAAATAAAATGGACTCATCTATCGGTTTGCCACTGCCCCTCCCCTGGCTCCGCCACTGCCAATACCAACAGGCTGTGCAGCAGCTTGTTGAGGTGTTTCAGTGTGTTTTCCCTTAATTTGGGATGAGAATGCTTTTTTCAACATATGTTTCAAAATATCCAAAGCGGCTGGCAAAGATTTACAGGAGGTACCTTGCGAATGAACAGACTTGGAACCATGTGCTGGACGCGGAAGCGCAGGAGGGCTGAGAATGTGGATGGCCTCTGAGTTTCGACAAAACTTTCGACATACCCACAGGTCCAGCTGGCTTTTTTGACAATACTGTCGAAGAGTGCCCATGGGTTGTGTGCTTATGAGATGGTGTCTGCACGCGTGTGCCCTTGTCGCCAGAGGACACCCCCGTAGTAATGCTTTCTACATACCTAGTGGGGTTGGGGACGGACACACGGGAGACTAAAGACTCCACTGTGCTGTCTTCGGCATACAAACTGGAGCCGCTGCTGCTGTAATGCTCTTCATCAGAAACTATCGCACCGGTGGGTGAAAGGAATTCGGCCGTCATTGCGTATGCCACCCACCGTTTAGTGCACCTGTCTAAGAGTTTTCGGCTTAAATAGTTTACAGGCCTTGCAATGCAGTTCGTTGTGATCCCAAGGAAGACAATTACTGCACTCTTTACGAGTGTCCTTCCAAGGAAAATTCCTGTTGCAGGAAGGACAGAACTTAAATGGTGTTCTTTCCATGCTTAATAGAAACCAAAAGGGCAGACAGACAAAGGAAAGTATGGGAAAGCATGAGAAAAGGCATTCTCTAATGTCTGTAAAACGTTAGAAAACCCCCCACTCTCCTTATTGTAAAGGCCGAAGCCTGAAGACAGCCACAAGCTGTTGTCAAGATTTCAGTCATTGATGTCCTTGGACGGTATCTAGAAATGTTCATCAAAGCAAAGTCGAAATTGTACGTTGAAGATGTGAAAATGGTAAATATATATATATAGCAATATATATGACAATGCATTACTTACCGTAAAAGCATTTCTGATGGTTGTATCTGCTTAGATTCACATGCTGTGCATAGGTCCGACATCCAGTGGTCACTGCGGAGTATTGCATTTTGTTTTTCGTAGTCGAAAAGGGGACGTCGACAAGGCGTGTCTGTAACACTATCCCTATAGTGACGTGCGTTGTACCCACAATCCCTCACGCGTCGAGGTCCCTCTGTTTGTATTTTTCTGCCCTGAGGGAGCCTTCTAGACGTGAGTGAGTACAGAAAAGAGAGAAATATAGAAAAGGATGTCTATGTTCCTTCCATCCGAGCGGGGAGGAAGGGTGGGCGCATGTGAATCTAAGCAGATACAACCATCAGAAATGCTTTTACGGTAAGTAATGCATTGTCTTCTGATGTTTGTTAATCTGCTTAGAATCACATGCTGTGCATAGACTAGCGAGCAGTACCCGGAGTTGGCGGTGGGTTATGAGAAGGAACAGTAGAGAAAAGATGTCTTAATACTGCCTGTTCCACCTGGGAGTCAGATCTAGAGTGTGCATCTAGACAGTAGTGTTTTGTAAAGGTGTGCACAGAACTCCAGGTAGCCGCTTTGCAGATGGACTCAAGGGGAACATTTGCAATGAACGCTATGGAAGCCCCAGTGCCTCGAGTGGAATGTGCTCTTGGCTTGAAGGGTAGTTCTCTCTTAGCAAGAGTGTAACAGAGAGTGATGCATTGAACAAACCATCTAGATATAGTGGACTTTGAAACTGCATCTCCTTCTCTTCCTGCTGCCACAGAGACAAAGAACTGATTAGTCCTTCTCAGTGGTCTGGTTCTTTCCATGTAGAACATGACAGCTCTGCGTACATCTAGTGTATGCAGACTTTTTTTCTCCCAAGCTGGAAGGGTTTTGAAAGAACGTTGGTAGTTCTATAGACTGGTTTACATGAAATTTCGAGATGAATTTTGGTGCAAACCTTGGGTGTGTGCGTAGAACCACCTTATCCTTGTGAACTGTTACGAAGGGGTCTAGTACAGAAAGAGCCTGTAGTTCACTTACTCTCCTAATGGAGGTGATAGCTATTAGGAAAGCAGTCTTAAGAGTGAGATATTTAAGAGTTGCCTTGTGCATGGGTTCGAAAGGGGTGCCCATGAGTCTAGAAAGTACCACGTTTAAGTCCCATCCGGGAGCTGGGTTAGCTATCGGAGGGTGTATTCTCTTTACCCCCTCCATGAAGGCCTTGATAACTGGTATCTTCCACCACGACAATTTAAGTTGGGAAGTGGTGTATGCAGAAAGTGCCGCTAGGTGGACTTTAATGGAATTAAACACTAGACCTGAATCCAGTAAATGGGTCAAGTACAGAATAATGTTAGTGGCAGAGCAGTCAACAGGGTTGATGTTCTTACCTCTACACCAGATGACAAATCTTTTCCACTTGCTAGAATAGCAGTGGCGAGTATTAGGTTTTCTGGCTTCCCTGAGGATGTCCATACATCTCTGTGGGAGATGTAAATGTCCAAATTCTATGATCTCAGGAGCCAGGCTGCTAAGTTCATGGTCTGAGGGCATGGATGCAGTGTCCTGCCCTTGTCTTGTGACAGCATGTTGTACGGGCAGGGAAGTTTCATTGGGGGAGATGGGGACATCTCCATCAAGTGAGCGAACCATGGCTGCCGGGCCCACATTGGGGCCACTAGTATCATGGTAACCTGCTCCTGGTGCATCTTGTGCACCACTTTGTTGAGGAGGGGAGTCGGGGGAAAGGCGTAAACAAATTTCCCTGACCATTGAATCGACAGACCGTTCCCTTTGGACTGGTTCTGGGGGTACCTGGAGGCGTAACTTTGGCATTGTGAGTTCTCCAGGGTTGCGAACAGGTCTATTTCCGGGAATCCCCATTGCGTGAAGACGTCTAAGACGATGTCTTCGTGCAATTGCCATTCGTACTCTCTGGGCAGGGGGAAGTCTCTGCTGAGTTTGTCTGCTAGCAGATTGAGTTCCCCTGGTACATGTTGTGATAGTAGGAACATGTTGTGTTTGAGAGCCCACTTCCATATATTCTGGGACAGCTTGGACAGTCCTGGAGAGTGAGTGCCCCCTTGCTTGTTGAGGTAGTACATGGCTGTGGTGCTGTCTGTGAGGACCATCACTGTCTTTCCTTGTAGGTGTTCCTGAAAGGCTTTCAGTGCTTTGAACACCGCTAGCAGTTCCAGCAGGTTTATATGCTTGGATGCTAAGCTCGGAGTCCACACTCCGTGAGCAGTCTGATGGGATAGGTGAGCCCCCCCATCCTGTAAGGGATGCATCTGTGGTTAGAGTGGCTTCCACTGCGGGTGTGGCAAAAGTTTTCCCTAATAACAGGTTTTCCTTTGTCCACCACCGTAGCGAGAGAACCAAGGCCTGCGAGACCACCACTAGATCGTCCTATTGTCCGCTGGCCTGACACCACTGGCTGTAAAGCCACTCTTGCATTGGGTGCAAGCGCGCGTGAGGTACCAAATAAATACATGACGCCATCATCCCTAGCAAGCGCATTGCTTTGCGTACCGTCACCTCTCGACCTGCCACATAATAGGGGATCTGAAACAGCATGTTTTGGACCCTCTCGTTGGAGGGGAAGACGAGGCCGTCCTTTGTTCGAATTAGAGCCCCTAGGAATTGTTTGATTTGGCTGGGGTCTAAGCTGGACTTCTTTTCGTTGATGGAGAAGCCCAGTTGGGACAAAAGGCCTACGGTCTTTTGGGTATTGGAGAAGCATGTTTCGTAAGAATCCCCTGTTATGAGCCAGTCGTCGAGGTAAGGGTATACCGGAATGGATAACCTGCGCAGGTGGGCCGCTGCCACTGCCAGTACTTTCGTGAATACCCTTGGTGCAGATGCTATCCCGAAGGGTAGTACTCTGAACTGGTAGTGTTTGTTCTCTATCTTGAACCTGAGATATTTTCTGTGCGCTGGCAACATTAAAATATGAAAGTATGCATCTTTCATGTCTAGTGTTGTCATGTAATCCCCCTGTGATAACAGTGGGATCACTTCCTGCAAGGTCACCATACGAAACTTTTGGGGTTTGACAAACTTGTTCGCTGGGCGCAGATCTAATACAGGGCGCATGGTTAAATCCTTTTTGGGTACAAGGAAGTACACTGAATAAATACCTTCTGTTACCTGAGATAGGGGGGACAGCCTCTATAGCTTCTTTTTTTAGCAGCTCTTCTACTTCTTGAAGAAGAATAGTGAGGTGTTCCGGTGTCATGCGTCGGTTCCGTGGGGGTCTGTATTTCGGGGGACCGTTCAATTTGATGCAGTATCCGTGGGCTATGGTGGATAATACCCAGCGGTCTGACGTTATTCCCTCCCATGCTGAAAGGAACGATGTTAGCCGGCCCCCGACCGGTGATGCATGGGAGGGGACCCGAATCTTCGGGTCATTTGTTGGTATTGGGCGTGGGACCTTTGGGGCTGGAGCCGCGACCTCTTCCTTTGCCACGACGTTGGCCTCTTTGACTGAACTGGGTGCTTTGGTTAGAGGGCCAGTTGGTAGCAGAGTAAAATTGCTGTTGGCTTTGCTGCTGGCGTTGGCCACGAAAGGAGCGTCTATTGCCATAGCTGCGTCTGTTAGATGGCCTAGAAATTTGGTCAAGAGTCTTGATGGTATCAAACTCTTTCTTCGCATGTTCTAGGGCCTCATCAACTGCTTTCCCAAACAGATGTGTTTGTTCTATGGGCTTATTTATTAGGGAAGCCTGGGTTTCCGGCTTAAATCCCGAATTGCGCAGCCAGACATGGCGTTTGAGAAGTATTCCCTGAACCAGGGAACGGCCAGCCGTCTCTGCGGCATCTAAGGAGTTCTTTACGATGCCCTGGTTTACAAGAGTTCCCTCTGAGATTATAGCTAGCAGGCGTGAACACAGGGGTTCTGGAGCGTCCTCTGCTTCGCTGCGCAGCTTGCTCCACTGTGCATCTGCGTAGCTAGCCAGTAGGGAATTGTTATTTGCAATCCTAGTTGAGAAGGCGGCGGAGGTCGTGATTCTCTTCCCAAGTGCATAGAGCTTCTTGCCCTCTTTGTCAGGTGGTGCCTCACTAGTGGATAGTGGTACCCCCGCTCTTTTTCTTGTATTAGTAACTACAAGTGAGTCCGGAATAGAATGTCCCCTGATGTACAACGGGTCAGAGGACGAAGGGCTGAAGAGCTTTTCTATCCGAGGGTTGACCCCTCTGACTAAGACCGG
This sequence comes from Ambystoma mexicanum, assembly GCF_040938575.1. Lineage (NCBI taxonomy): Eukaryota > Metazoa > Chordata > Amphibia > Caudata > Ambystomatidae > Ambystoma > Ambystoma mexicanum. The sequence continues at coordinate 816,552,360 of NC_090929.1, forward strand.
ATTGGAAAGGGAAGGAGTTATTCTTCTCTTTATAGAAGCCAGGAGCGGAATAGACTGACTAACCGGGGCTTTTTCTTTAATAACTTTTTCTACTAAGTCTATGTCCGGAAGAGTCTCCCCCCCTGTGTCTATTTCAAAATGCGCTGCTGCCTTGCGCAATAGTGCATTAAGTGAAGGCTGGTCATCTATGGGGGAGGTGTTTCCAATAGGTGAGTCCTTGGGAGGAGAAGGGTGAAAGGCATCCGGGTCTGAGTGCACTGATGGGGATTGCCAAGGCTGCACTGATGGGGATTGCCAGGGCTGTGATGTAGCTGTATCTTCTTCAAAAGCTCCTGCACTAGTGTAAGGGTCTTCTTCAAACCCCTCTTCCTCATGTTCTTCCTCTCCACCCAAACATTCCTCATCTTCCTGGAGGTATTGCTCCTCTTCAGTGAGGTCATATGCGTCTGTAGAAGGGGGAAACAGCCTAGGAATCTTGACCCTAGGGTCATCCTGGGTCCATTCTCTTGGTCTTTTGGGTGTGGGTGGGTTTTGGCTACCCAAAAACCTTTCCATTTTCTCCATACAAGAATGGAGTCTTTCAAGGGTCTCATGGGGAACCCCTGAATAGTCTAGAGGGGGGAAATCAGTGTTTTCACCTTCCAAACGCTTAGAACGCTCCCACAACGTCGACGAAAGGTTTCCGTCGCCCTCAGAAAAGCCCTCCGGTAGTTCAGAAGTGCCCTTAGATGAAGGGGGCAGTTCCTGGCTACTCTTGTGCTTTTTCAGCGTTTCTATATCTTTTGGTGCGGTATTCGACGTCTGTTTCGTCGTCCGCTTACGTTTGTCTTCGGAAACAATTCTCGCCAGGCTCTCGACGACGAGTTCGTCAGTAGAGGGTTCTGGAGTCGACGTTGCCTGCGTTACGCGTTGTTTCTCGACGGCCGCTCTATGGAGCGTTACGTCGGATGTTTTTGAGGTAGCGCCCGTATTAGATGAAAGCCCAATCGCTGGTCGCGGCTGCGTTTGCGGGTGGGGCTTGAGACCCTTACGGTCTGAGGTAGACGCCGGAGTGCCCTGCATCCCCTTCGGCGCTGATGGATCCTTCGTCCTCGACGAAGAAGAGCCGTGGGTTGTGTGCTTAGGGCTATGGGGTCTGTGTGCGTCCTTGTCGCCGGGGTGTTCATCCCCATAAGCAGGGCGTGAGCCGAGCCCGTCGGGGCCGGGGACGGACGTCGAGGAGCGCGAGCGCTCCTTCTGGGGGTTAATGACTTCCGTAACGGACGTCGAGTGATCACCCTCCTCGTCACTTTCTGTAACAGCGGCGGGAGGAAACTGACTTTGACATAGCGTAGTCCGCCCACCTCTTAACTTTCCGTTCTTTAAGAGTTCTTGGTTTCAAGAGCTTACAGGCCGCGCAGCCGTCCTCTTTGTGATCGAGGGGCAAGCAACGATTACAGAGCTTGTGTTTGTCCTTCCAAGTGTATTTGCCCCTACAGCGTGGGCAAAACTTAAAAGGTGTCCTCTCCATAGCTGAGGCAATAAAAACTGGTGATAACCCCAAGGGAAAGATAGGGGAGAAAGAAAGACATTCTCGACGAGAAGATAAAAGTTCGAACCCCCACTCTCCCTACTGTATGTTGGCCGGCGAGGCCTGGCCACGTGTTCGGCAACGCCGAAGGATCTCCTCCGTCTCTTCCCCCTCCGTCGAAAACTTGCTTGGCGGAGAAACAGCTTCACAGCTAACGTCGAGGGGAGGGATCTTTAACAATAAATATAAATTAAGGACCGAGGTCCGTAGTAAGTGTTTTGCAATGTCTCTCTAGGAGCTCCGCGTAAGGCGACCATAAGCTGGGCGGAAAAAAACAATCTGAGGGACCTCAACGCGTGAGGGATTGTGGGTACAACGCACGTCACTATAGGGATAGTGTTACAGACACGCCTTGTCGACGTCCCCTTTTCGACTACGAAAAACAAAATGCAATACTCCGCAGTGACCACTGGATGTCGGACCTATGCACAGCATGTGATTCTAAGCAGATTAACAAACATCAGAAATCATGGATACGTTACGAGCTCTGCATTAATGCGACCAACCAGAATGGTGGGTGTTAGGGAGAATTCTTTGTTTAGGCTGAATTCCTAACCTAGTGAGTCCCCCAGCAGCTTTGCTGGATTTTTGGGGTTTAACTTTTTCTCCTGCCAAGAGTGAGACTCTTTTACCCTCACTCTTGGACAGGATTTGAGTGTGTTTCTTTGACTCTAGATGTGTTTAATGGGCTATGGGGTGTTTTACTCCATAGGACTTCAGGTGTTTTTGTGATGTGTGTTACACAGCATCCTCAGTGCAGTAACACAGGGGTGTCATAGTGACCCCCCAGTATAGACTCCATACCCTGGGACTGACTACTGTCTCCCAGGGCATGTAAAGTCACCATTGACTTTACTAGAGTACAAACCATCATATTGTGGACGTACTGGCCGGGGCAATTCGATTGCCCCGGGGTCTGTTAGTCGAGGGGGCACGTCTCCGTCCCCCCCTGATCGAGTTTTGGCTGGTGGCAGTGGGTACTACTTTTTATATTCAACCGCAAATATTTCTCTATGGGATTTTCCCATTGTTCGAGGCTACTATCTTTATTTAATTACGATAGCCTCGAACATACCGCCGGTTTATTTATTTATTCATTCTCCGGTTGGTATTTTTTTGCCAAAACTCGGTTCTAAAATGGCGTTTGTGTTCTCTTCTGTGACTCCAACCCAAGTCGAGCCCTTTGTTCCACTTTTTGGCAGGCTTCTCCACAGAAGCCCTCCAAAGTGGTGCCACTCTGTCTGGGGTACTTAGGAGTGGGATTTAGGCACCCTGGACTGAGTTGCCTAGGCAACTCAAGTCGCACTCCGTCCTGATTGGCCCAAGTGGTGAGCCGGCCGGCTCACAACTTAGCATGTTTGAGTGACAGCTAGGCTGAGTGAATGGGGACTTTCTGCATAAAAGCAGGGCTTTGGGGACTGGAACTTCAGAAGTCGCCACAGGACCTAAGAATCCGACGAGGGAGAAGCTGAGCTGACATGCTACGACACCACCGGTGGAGCCCTGCTGAACCGTCTCACCACTTTTCCCGACGACAGAGGAGATCTCCCGCCGGAGAGTCTTCTTCCTTTGACTGGTGGGGATAACCAGTTTCACCGTCTTTTCGCCTTCCCAACGCATCTCGTGGCCACCTTGCCTGTGCCAAGCACCCCGGCAACCGGAATACCATGTTTTACCACGACCGTGAAATAAAGGGTAATACCTTTAACCGGAAAACTCCGCGGCTGGTTTCTTCCCTGGCAGTGCAACGACCATCTTTCCTCCAAGTTGAGATCTTCTCTTCCTCTGGACGACGGCGAGACTTGCACCCGCTGCCAGGAACAACTGCCACCGCTGGACGATCCTTCCCACTTAGGTACCGTGTTCCGCCTGGCTTCCCTTGCCACCGACTGTACGGGGTAGATTTAGCCCCCGGCTTTCGAACCTGGGACACCCTGGCTAAACATTTCTGAGCCTCTCTAAACTCTTTTCGAACTCTCTGCAAGACTTTCAAAGCCTAGTGTAACTGTGTGATCTTGGGCGCATTTGTGCTCTGCTCTCTCTAAGAGTGGGCCCAGCCTATGGACTTTGGCTCACAAGTGACTTTTGTTCTTCTGCCTTGCTAAAAGTGTTCCTAAATCTTAGAGTGGTGTATCTTCACATATTCTGACTTTTTCCCTCCCTTTTTCATGAACTTATTGGAGTGCCATCTATAGTTAAGCGCTCACCTCTGTCTGGAAATAAGTGGTGTTAACTAAGACTTGTCTGATAAGGAATAAGGGTTGTATATATCATAATAGTAACTATGTTTAGAGTGTTTTACAAATAAGGGTGTTGGAGTGTTTCAAACAGTGTGTTTTTAAATACATAATTATATACCAAAGCTGTGGTCAGTGTTTGCTTGTGCTATTGTTTCTGAGTGCCTATTGTGTATACTTTACATACTGCCTAACTCTTCTTGAGGGAAGTCTGACTGCTCAGCCACAGCTACCAGGTAAATCTGGGTGGTACAGACTGCTACCAAGTGGGTTTACTGCTAACACCTGTAATCCTAAATCGTTTGCAGTGTTCCCAAAGGGAACTGCACAGGTTTCTGCCTAACAGTGGAAGAAAATAATCTGGGAGACCTCAATGCACGAGGGATCATGGGTAAACTACAGGTCACACTAGCGATAGTGTTACAATCACACCCAGTCAACATCCCTTTTCGAACTTCGAAACAAGATGAAATACTCTGCAACTTCCACTAAATGTCAGACTATATGCTAGCATGCAACTGATTATAAGCTAATCCACAACTCTCAGAAACTTGTTTTGTAAGGATTTTGTGTCACAATACTTAACTGTGATTTTTATATGCTTAGTGTGTAAACTAAAAGGCCTAAAAAAAAATTATATTTTTATATACTTACGCATAGAGCAGGTCGAGGTCCCACTAAGCCATCAGTGTACTCCTGAGTTCCCAGTTGTGGAAAGTCCCTGGAGCAGAACTACCTGAGATTCCTCGTTAGACTGGAAGCCAAGAGGTCCACCTGAGTCGTCCCACAATGGGAGAATACCTCCTGCAGATCTTCCTGATAGAGCTACCACTTGTGCAAGGCTTAAGTGTGTGAGCACAATGCATCCGCAATCATGTTCTCCATGTCGACCAGATGTGCAGCCATCAGAGACACACTGTTCTCCTCACAGTCACATTTCATCTCTGCACAGAGGCAAGGAGCCCACACCACCTTGATTGTTGAGGTAGTGCATGGCAACTGTGTTGTCCATCTTGACTAGTACAGTCTTGCATCGTACCGAAGGGAGGAAAGCAAACAGGGCTAGCCTGATCGCTCTCAACTCCAGCAAACTGATGTGTACCGGGCATTCCGGAAGAGACCACGTCTTGTGGGGGAGTATCCAAGCCTTTCAGGGACACATTTGTGACTAGAGATAGTTGGGGCTAGGGGTGTCGAAACAAGGCCCCTTTCAGTAGGTTGTCTCTCTGGGACCACCATTCCAGGCCTCTGGACACTTTCACTGAGACCTGAAGATGATCTGTGGTGCATCCCTGATGCTGATACCACCGCCAACTGAGGAGCCACTGCAGGAACCTCATTCGTAGCTGGCCCTCTGGCACTACAAGAATGCAGGATGGTAGAATACCCAGCAGGCGCAGAAAAGCTGAGGCAGGAACTTTTGTGTGTGATTGGAAGACCGGTAACAGATTGGTATTGTTCGTTATTTGATACTTGGGCGGGAAGGCCCTGCCCAGACGAGTGTCCTAAACCATCCTGATGAACCGAAGGGGCTGGGATGGCAAAATGTGACAATTGTTGAAGTTCAGGGAGAAGCCCAAGCTATGCCATAGGCGGCACATCCAGTACACGTATGCAGATACCTGATGTGGGGAGCAAGTTCGGACAAGCCAGAAAGACATGGATGCCTTCCCTTTTGAGGCAAGCCACTAGTATGGTCAGCAGCTTGGTGAAAACCCTGGGTGCCGAAGAAAGACCGGATTGCAGGACCTTAAATTGATAGTGGCAATGTCCTATCGTGAACCGCTACTGTGCCTTTGGCACATGGAAGTAGGCGTCCGTGAGATCCAATGAGACAAGCAGGTCCTGCAAGTCGAGTACTAGAGGGATCTGCATCAGAGTAACTATCTTTAACTTGTTACTGTACAGTTACAGGTTCAGGAGTCGCAGGTCTAGAATGGGGCGCAAGCCACCATCCTGCTTCAGCACTAGAAAATAGGTTAAGTACCAACTTGTTCCGAGTGGGACACCTGTTCTATGGTGTCTTTTTGCAGAAGCCGACTGGCTTCTTCCATCGTAAGTGGATCTAGAGGTACATGCTGGATGGATAGGGTCTGGTACGCAAGGCCTTGATGAAAAGGGAGGCAGCAACCCTGGAAAGGCCCAGGCCTCTGACTTGGTGTTATTCCATTCCTCACCAAACCAGGAATTCCTGTCCTCAACAAAGGACAAATGGTGGAAGTCTGCTTCACAGAGGCTTCACGCCAGGGTCAGCAGAGGGTATGGAGACAAGCCAGCTCTCGGAGCACCTCTGCCCTGACCCCTGTTGGAATGGCAGTGTAAATGCCTACTTGAAGGGCCTGATCTCTGTCCCTCTGGGAGTAAGTGGCGAAGGGACGACACCTTGCCTGCGAGTTGCTGTTGTCCCACCAGGCCTAGAGACTTGACAGCCATTTGGAGGACAAACCTTTGAAGGGACTCATCCGCCTTAGCGCCAATTTAATTGTGGACATCAAATGGCATATGCAGGAGCTTTGTCTTGAGATCTGGGGTAAAACATGAGGTCCTCAGACAAGAGTATCTCCTTAATACCATCCCAGTGACCATAGTTCTGGGCAAACCAGACTTGAGGATCTGCCTATAAGGTTCCTTGCCATCTTTCACAATGGCCTGGAAACCTTCACGCATTTCCCCTTCTGTGATATTTTCGGATGCCTCCGAAATGACTAACCAAACGCCATATGGCACAGGAGATGTTGATGTCTTTCAGGCCCAGGATAGCCGAAGCAAAAACCTTTCTTCCTCAGAAATCAAGTCTCTAACTCTCCCTGTACGGGGTAAAGGAGAGAAAAGAGGAAGACTTAATATTAGCTGATGATATCTAGCCCATAAGGCTTTGAGTGGAAGCATGTGTCGAAAAGAATAAAGATCAAATGCTGCTGAACTGTTTCTTTGCCAGATCACGGTCCATGGTCAGGACGGTGGCCAGTTAGGTTCACAGTTCAAACTTCAGAGCGTCCACCGCTGGGTTAAAGGGTAGGAGGGTCTTCTTTCGAGAACCATCATCCAAGATATCAGTTAGCTCATGCCGCAACTTAGGTCTAAAAGGGGCATATATTTGTAGGGTATCTACCATCTACACCATCAGGCGCTGGAAAGTGGATTGAGTTTTACCCAGAGTCGGTGTAGGGACACCGTCAAACTCTGTCAAAGTGTCCAACCCAATTGCTTTCTGTAGGTCAGCTGCAATGTCTTGTAAGTTACCATCCTCTCCATAAAGTCGTCAGGGAAGTCTGTAACTTCCTTGTGGCAGAAGGGTTCCATCCCAAAGGGGATGCAGTCACCCTCATTATAAATGTCCGGCATGCGGGACATAAATGCAACCTCAGGGAGTGGGGCATACTCCTGAGGTACCTTGTCACCAGAGGTGCTGCAGAGGAAGGATTTTGAAACTGGTAGACAGACGTCAGAGGACAGAACTTTGCAGAGCAGTGACAGGTCCTCATTGTAACAGCTGTGGCCGAGCCCAGTGGCATATGGTCGTGGACTCTTATTGAGTCTCTGCCGATTCAAACAAGCACGTTGCTGTAGGCACTGAATCCTTTGGCACTGAGGTCAGGGCCTTGCTGAAGATATCCATCTTCTTCAGACAAAAGGCTTCCCATTCCTCGAGAGCGGAAGTTTAGTTTGGATAAGTTACCCGTGGTGGCGTTTCCTCAGAGGAGTCTCTTGGGCAATGAATGCTCGTCCTGGAAGAAGAAGAATGTTGCTTTGAAGAACCAATCGGTGACCAAGCGCAGAAACATGTAATAAAGGTCACGCCGCGTGATATATAATATATACTGGCCTTGCCATCCTATAAGGGCGTTGGGTGGAGCCACGCTGCACCTCTGGCAGCAGAAAAGTTTCAGAATAGCCGTTATGCTTGGAGATAGATATCAATGGTGAGGAATCCATAGGAGTAAGAGATCCATTAGGAATCCCATGCCAGTTTGAACGGTGCAGATTCTTAACACTGGTGGTCTGGGGGAAATACTGCAACTTGAAATTTGGATAAAAGAGGGACTCCTGCAGCCATTCAGCAAATCATTGTTGAAGTGAAGGTCCCTTTGGGGAGGAGAATCCTACTGAAGACCCTGAACTCGTTGCATCTAGCGAAGCCCTGCTCCATTGCTGATCTCCAGAAGCCCTTCATCAGCACTTCTACCTCTGGACAGGTGATCGACCCATGCCGGAGTATCTTGCCCTTTGAAGCCTTTGGAAATTTCACAAAACCATCCTGTGGGTGGACCAGCTTTCTTGTGGGTTACATTGCTGTTTCGGATCGTAATCCCGAGTTCGGACTTGGGACTCTGCAGACTCATTTTCTATGGACTGCAAGTGGCTCAGCCAAGCCCCTTTTCATCCAATGATGAGTCTCTTTTTAAATAACTAGGCATTCAAAGATCTGGGTTTATTAATTCCTTGTCAGGCTGCAGCGTGTGTCCCTAGGTTCATAACCCCAGTTGATGACTATACCTGTAAAAACACACAGGGTTCAATTTACTTGACTTGGAATCCAAGGGATTGCTAGCTTCGGCCAGGAAAAGACTGTTTACACTGGGCAATCAGCTCAAGAAAATGCTAATTTTTCCTCATTTAAATCAAATCCCACTTGACTGACTATGGCGAGAAGGCAAGCTGTATTTCCCACTAAAATGCTAGTGCATTCCATTTGTAACCAGTCCCCTCGTAATGGCTTTGCCTCCAGGTTCTAACCAGTCCAGGGACTTGGCAGAGAAATTATTCTAGAGGCCACGTATATAATTACAGTGGGGCTTTTTATAGTCACTTTAGATTATTCTTTTAAGGCACAGAGCCAGCATTGACATTCAGGTAATCTCCCCAATCTGCTAGAGCCCTCCACTGTCTGCTTCATCCACCTCAAGGAAATCAGGTCTCAGTGCATATAAAACAACTTTCTTCAGGCTTCCTTTTGTACAAGGCCCATGGTCTCTCCTATTTCAAGATTGCATCCAATTCTATCACACATCCATTCAGAGGTTCCCTTTTCGTCATCCTTAAAAATCCCAGAGTTTTCCCTGAATTTTTGTGGGTTGCAACCTAAATAAGCTCTAAACGTTCCCACATTATATAATACCACATTCTAATTTTGCATCTGTTGCATCCTCTCATTGGTTCCATTAAGAAGCTGACACATCCCAAAGAAAACCAATTTTATTAGCTCATCATATTTTTGAACATGTCACAAGGGTGATGATGTACAAATTAGACTTAAATTCACATTTTTTGCCCTAACTTTTAGTAAAAATGTTTCCCCATTATTAAAATATGGATTTTCACAATCACACTGAATCTAGGCATAAGCAACATAAGTTTGTGAGATCAAAACTGACTGAATTATTACTAGTTACATAATGTATTAACAGATTGTATTTGGTTTTGTATTTCTGGGCACATGCTCATGGGTTCATAACGTGTCCTTTTTGTTCTAAACCTGTACTTTGGGAAGTTATAGCCAAAATAGTTTGTACACCAAATAAGATTTCAAATGGTCAGCTTCATTTCTGTCAAACTCTGCATGTTAAGGCTTCCTTTCAAGTGATCAATTAATATTAGTAGCTGAGATGGCCCCTATAAAGAATTCCATTAGCTCAACAAAAGGTGAATTTCTGGTGAGGGAGTGTTCACAAGTCTATTAGAAGTAAGTCCTTAGATTAGGTTTCAAGAAACCAGACCTCACGCCCAGGCGATCACCTATCACATTTTATGGGCTATTGAGGCCACGGTTCGAATTAACTTGAGTGCAAAAGATGTACATGTAAGATATTCTCCTAAGCCTGTAGTACTTGACACTTTTGTTGTACTAGGCTTAATGATTTATTTGATTGCTCGATAAGAGGCCAGTCTTTTCATATGGCTTAGCTGGGGCTCCCACACTTCAAAAACATATTCTTCAGATACACCTCTGAGCTGATACGGCCGCATATCATGATGTTTACTTGAACCAGTTTTGGCAAAGTCAATTTTAGGAATTTGCCATATAATGTAATACTCCAATATGCTTAATTCTCAATAGGATGAATACACCCATTAATTCTGGTGCAATTAAAACATATAGGCCTTCATTTATAATTACATCCCAGTGATTTCTCTTCCATAATTATGTACAGAAGTTGACTGGGCAGATGTACTGCAGTTAGAGAAAGAAACAATGTCATTGAACATTATTTCAAAAGCCCTGAATAAGATGCATTTAATAAACGTAAAAAAAGGTGTAAGTTGCTTACCTGCAACTATTGTTCACCAGCATGGGTCTGGCATGGATTCACATGCTCATGAATATTCCACGTTGTCAGGCTGGGAACCATCGGTGAAAGAAAAAACTGTTTCACTTTCACTTCAAAACTGTATTTCTCCTCTAAACCAATCACTGTCTCTGGGTCATGCTGCCCCCATCCAATGACAGTCCCCTCCCTAAACTCCACCCCTGGTGGCCATCTTCAGATTTGGTAAGCAGGTAAAGAGCCAGTATGAACCAAGAAGGGCCACAGAGGGGAAGGAGGGAGAGTTTGCATGTGAATCCATGCCAGACCCATGCTGGAGAACAATAGTTACAGGTAAGTAACTTAAACCTTGTCCAGCATGGGGTCTGGCATGGATTCACATGCTTATGAATAACAATTACACAGAGGTACACACCACACAACCATGGGAGGTGGCAATGCTCAACAGAAGCAATAAACACTCACCTCTGGAACAGACGCACCTCAAGAGAACAGCTTGCGCAGCACTGCTTAGCCGACTTGGGACTCCTCCATGGAATCCCAGTCGATGCAGTAGAACCTCGTGAAGGTGTGCGGGGACCTCCATGTAGCAGCCATGCAGTTGTCGAGCAGGGGCACATCAGAGAGAAACGCTGTTGTTGCTGCAATGCCTCTGGTGGAATGGGCTCTCGGCCGGCCTGGCACCAGTCTGCTCGCCAGTCGATGACCGTGCATGATGCAGTCGTAGAGCCACCTGGAGATGGAAGCCTACAATAAGGCCTTTCCTTGATTTACAGGTTCAAAGTTGATGAACAACTGAAGTCTGCCGAAACGTTTTAGTATATGGCACGTAGAACTGCAAGGCATGGCCAAATGTCCAGCGAATGCAAGGCCCTTTCCGCTGGTAACGACGGATTCAGGAAGACTGGTAACACCAAAGGCTCATTGAGGTTTAACTCCGAAGGCACCTCTGGCATGAAGGTGGGGCGTGTACCAAGTACCACCCTCGAAGCATGGAAAGACAAGTAAAGGTGCTTGCAACACAGGGCCTGAATCTCCCCGACCCTCCTGGCCGAGGTGATAGCCACGAGCAAAGCGGTCTTCCACGAGAGAAACCTGAGTGGGACCTGAAGCATGGGTTCGAAAGGCACTCCCACAAGCTTGGTTAGCACTATATTGAGCTCCCAAGCCGGGGAATAAGCCTTCACCGGCAGGAAAGTCCTAAAGAGCCCCTTAAGGAACTCCTTGACGAGTCTGAGAGACCACAGCTAAGGTCTGCCCAGAGACCTGGTGTACCTGGATATGGCGGCAAAATGCACCTTGATAGAGGCATGAGCCAGTCCCGCTTTGGCCAAGGAAAGAAAGTATGGTAGAAGTTGAGGGGCCTTGATCCGTAGTGGGCTAATCTTCTGAGTCCTGCACCACACGGAGAAACGCTTCCATTTATGCCTGAAGCACTTCAACATTGATGAAGCCCTGGCCAGATGTCTTTACATTTGTCGGGAATAGCATAACCCCCAAACTATAGAGCTGCAGAAGCCATGCCCTCAGGTTCAGGTACTCTGGGTCGTGATGCAGAATCCCACCCCCCCTTTCCGGAGAAGGTCCGGGAACAGTGGTAGCCTGATGGAAGGGGCACTGTCTGAGTGTGTTGATCACACATAAAAGAGGAAACGCGTACAGGAATGTTAGGGAGAATTCTCTGTAAGGCTAATTTCCCAAACCTAGTGAGTCCCCCCAGCAGCTTTGCTGGATTTTTGGGGTTTATTTTTTCTCTCCTGCTAAGAGTGAGATTATTTTACTCCCACTCTTAGACATGATTTGAGGTGTTCCTTTATCTTACCATGTGTTTTATGGGCTATGGGGTCTTTTACTCCATAGGGCCTCATGTGTTTTTAATGTGGGTTACACAGCACCCTCCGTGCAGTAACCCAGGGGTGTCGTAGCGACCCCCCCACATAGACTCCATACCCTGGGACTGACTACTGTCTCCCAGGGCATGTAAAGTCACCATTGGCTTTACTAGTGCCAAATTATGACCAGAAACCAGTACAAACCATCATATTGTGGACGTACTGGTCGGGGCAATTCGATTGCCCCGGTGTATGTTGTTCGAGGGGGGCACGTCTCCGTCCCCCCCTGATCGAGTTTTGGCTGGTGGCAGTGGATACTACTTTTTATATTTGACCGGGAATATATCTCTATGGGATTTTCCCATTGTTCGTGGCTACCAATTTTAATTATTTAATTCTTATAGCCTTGAACATACCGCCGGTTTATTTAATTAATATTAATTCCCCGGTTGGTATTTTTTGCCAGAACTCGATTCTTAAATGGCGTTTGTGTTCCTTCTGTGACTCCAACCCAAGTGGAGCCCTTTGTTCCACTTTTTGGCAGGCTTCTCCACAGAAGCCTCCAAAAGTGGTGCCACTCTGTCTGGTTACCACAGGGGGTGTGGGAGGGGGTTTAGGCACCCTGGACTGAGTTACCTTGGTAACTCAAGTCGCACTCTTGTGTGATTGGCCCAAGTGGTGAGCCGGCCGGCTCACCACTTAGCATGTTTGATTGACTGCTAGGCTGAGTGAATGGGGGTGTGCTGCATAAAAGCAGGGCTTTGGGAACTGAAACTTCAGAAGTCACCACAGGACCGAAGAATCCGAGGAGGGAGAAGCTGAGCAGACCTGCAACGACACCAACGGTGGAGCCCTGCTGAACCGTCTCACCACTTTTCCCGACGACAGAGGAGATCTCCAGTCCGGAGCGAGTTCTTCCTTTGACTGGTGGGGATAACCAGTTTTGCCTTCTTTTCACCTTCCTGGAGCATCTTGTGGCCGTCTTGCCCGTGCCAAGCACCCCGGCAACCGGAATACCACGATTTACCATTACCGCAAAGAGAAGTACCTTTTAACCGAAGAACTCTGCGGCTGGTTTCTTCCCTGGCAGTGCAACGACCTTCATCTTTCCTCCACGGCGAGACCTCTTCTTTCTCTGGACGAAACGCCGACTTGTACCTGCTGCCAGGAACAACTGCCTCCGCTGGAGCTTCCTTCACACTTAAGGTACTGTGTCCCGTCTGGCTTCCCTTGCGACAGATCGTTCGGGGTGACAGTAAAGCCTCGACTTTCTAACCTGGGCTAGCCTGGGACAACCTAGCTAACTTTTCCTGACTTTAATTTCATCCTTTTTGTGTGAACTATCTACAAGACTCTTTGGGCATAACCCCACTGTGTGAACATGGACCCCTTCTGCTTGCTCTCTCCAAGAGTGGGCCTTGCAATTGACTTCCTGGCTCTCCAGTAGAACTCTGCCTATCCTGCCTTACTGTGGTTCTTTTAAAAGTATTGAAACTTGTGTGCTTCCTTAACTCTGCCTTTTTCCCTCCCTTTCTTTATAACTTATTGGAGTGTCATCTTATGTTAAGTGCTCACTTCTGTCTGAAAATAAGTGTCTTAGTTGTGTATCCGAAGAGCTACTGAACTTGTCAACTTATGAGGAAGTCGACGACCAGGATCTGAGCCTCCCTGATGTGGCGCCCATCGTCGACTGTCTACCTGCTCTAACCATGCCAAGATATGTCTTGGTTGATCTACCTAAAGAGGTGTGTGCATCAAACATGGCTCCTGATGCGACCAATAACGTTGATTGCCAACTTGTTCCAATTATGCTAAGACAGGTTATGGTGGAACGACTTAAAGAGGTGTGTGTTCCTCATACAGCCCCAAAACCTCATCAACCACTGGTATTGCCCGTTACGACTGCACTGGCTGCAAAAGGTTTTACGACTGATGCCACAGCTGAGAAAGTCACCACGAGCGAAGGAAAAAGTCAAATCCAGTGCAACAAAGCACAAAGAAGCTGTCAAGTCCTCTATCCCCTTACTTTAACTCAAGCTGACGCTCCAAAATCCGTGTCAACCTTCATGATACTGGACCAGAAACGGATGAAATTGGTAACCCTCGCTTTAAACACAGATGGCCAACGAAATGCTCCTGCGACTCAAAAGAAGGCAGATAGTCTTAATGAGTCCCAAGCTGTGGCCCCTTCAAAATCCGATGTGCTGGAACAGATGCGTTCCGAGCGCACAGGTGGTGCTCTGCTGTGCCACAATGATACCTCTACAACCAACAAGCCAAAGGCAGAAAATAGCAAGAGCACCCTGAAATCAAAGGATAAACAAGCCAGAAGCACTGTTCAGAAACCACAGGGTCGATATCAAGTTCTCCTGGAACGGATAGATTCCTCGGATCATTTAATCTTAAATCACCACAATGTGTTATGGCTATGTCATCTTGTGCCTAGCCTTAGAGCTATTGAATCGGGAGATTTGAAAACCGTTGAATTTTTTGATGAAAACAAAAATGATGCGGTCATACTCCATCTACAATCAAAACTTATAGTAGATATCCTGATGGAAGCAGGCCCGGTGTTGATGTCTTTGGGTTTCGACATATCTGTCGTAGTTAAACATCCTGTGTCTGGGCTTCTGGAAAATGACTTGAGCTGTGTGCCTGTTAATGAAGCTAAGCAATCAAATGCTCATGTCATTACCGCCGCACAACCGCAAATAGCGCAGTCACAAATGTGCAGCTCACAAGATGATTCGACGGATAAAATATCTATGAGTGATCCCATAAGGATAACAATTCAAGGGGCTGTAAGGCTCCCAATCTCTAGTGATGACATTGAGGAAGTTGTGAATTCAGCCGTGCCAGACAATGATTGGTCCTGGTTAGCCGGCACCTTAAATTGCGAAGCTGACAATGCCAAGCCAAGGGGAACCGGCAGACCTGCACAATAGGATCCTGGAACACGAGGGGATTTACCCATCTGTTCAATACTCCCTGGGCTATTGATCTGGACCTCATTTGCTTGCAGGAAACATGGCTTAATGAGATCCCCATCTTCGAAGGCTTTGAAATTGCATTCAATCCGGCCATCAAACAGTCTAAGGGCAGACCTATGGCTGGTCTTTTAGTGGCGGCAAAGATAGTGTCAGGTCTCAGGATTGTTGAATCTTTCAATCCATCTCCTTTTATACAAGTAGTGGTGATCAGTCTCTATGTGGGAAGGAACGCTCTTGCACCTAAAATATACATCATAAACCTATATTGGAACCATTCGGCTGTTGGCTCAGAGTCCTTTATTGATCAGGTTACCTCAACAATTGACGACCTAACAGAAAAGGAGAACATGATCGAGCTTATCGTCTGCGGTGACCTTAACATTGATTGCATCACGCATCTAAATCTACCTGGCGCCAAAAAAACATTCAATACCCACCAAGAGAAGATAGTAAATCAATGGTGCACGGAAATGGACCTACGTGGGTTAACGATGTTAAACGGCCAAACAGTTGGTGATATACCTGCTCGTCCTACTTGGCGTAGAGGTGACCAGAGTTCGACGCTTGATTATATTTTTGTCTCCGGAAATCTACACGAGGGCAACTCGTCTGGAGATCACCAATATGATCCATAGTGATCATGATATGGTGACTCTTGGTCTTCATAATCTTATGGAGTGCGAGACCAGAACGTGGCCGCATGCAGTGAGAACTGGAGCATCCAGAATACGGCTACACCTTGAAACTGAAGAGGTTACTCAAATCACCAAGGGATTTCAAAAAAATTCTGAGTCACCGGAATACTCCCATCTGCTATCTCAATTCGAAGAACGGAAAAATAAACTAAAACATGCAGTCTTCTCACCCAAACATAGATTTGATTTGGAAATTCTTCAACATAAAAGAGCCTTACGTCGTGACTTAAGAAATGCCCACGGACAAAACCACCCAAATATTAACAACGTAAAAAGAGCAATGAGACAAGCATACAAGAACTGGCTCAAATCTCAAAGCGATTATGGTACAAAACGATGCAGAGCTGATGCTGTCCAAAATGACGAGTAACAATGGAAGAGACTATTGGAGACTAATAAACACCACTTTAGCTCCACAGCACGCCCTCCAAGCAAATTTGGTCTCAGAAGTTGAGTGGACGTCATTCTATACTGAGCTTTTCTGTAAAGATGCGACAACTTCAGAATGGGTCGGTCCCTCTCTTACTCATTGGGATATCGTATTCCCTAGAGACGATATCCTTGAAGTCATTAAAAAGCTGCACGATTCCAGAGCTCCGGGCCCGGATGGTCTGACCAATTTCTCTATCAAACAACATCCAGATGAATGGTCAGACCTCTGTACAATACTATTCCAAAGGATTGTGCAAGGTTGTAGTACACCTAAATCGTGGAAATCTGCGGTGATTGTTCCAATTTTTAAGAAGGGTGACAGACGTAATCCCAAAAACGACAGACCAATTGCGCTACTGGACGTGTTGGGAAAAATCTATGCCACCCTCCTGCAACAAAAACTACTGAAGTGGTCCACTAACTCCAACCGGGTGGATCCGAGACAAACTGGGTTTGTGAAGGGGGTCGGTTGTGGAGTGAACCTGCTGCTGATAAACCTGCTGAAGATGGAAGCTCATCGCTCGACATCCAAAGTATATTTGGCTTTAATTGATTTATCCCACGCGTTCGACAGTATCAACAGAGATTTGCTTTGGGGAAAACTGGGTGCCTGGAACTGTCCTCCTAGCCTATTGGCGGCTATACGTGAGCTGCACACTAATACCACAATCAAAATCAGATTAGATCTCAAAGGCTCACTATCGGCTCCTATCAATACACACAGAGGAGTGAAACAAGGGTGTCCTCTTGCAGCCTCCATTTTTAATCTGTTCATATCGGATATTAAGGAGATCTTTACCGATATAGCAACCTTTCCACCAAAAATCAATGGTACACACATTGACTATCTTGTGTACGCTGACGACCTTATTCTTATGGACTCTACACCGATAGGGTTGCAGCGTAAACTCACCACTCTTGAAAAATATCTAGTGGTCAATGGTTTGTTAATAAATAAACAAAAATGTGAGATCTTGGTCCTTGAAAAACTTGCGGGCAATAATGGGAAGGTGAAGAAATTCAACTGGTATCTTGATAAAGAACCAATTAGGATTGTGAAGAACACTTCGTACCTAGGCATGAAAATTAACGCCAACCGAAATGATGCTCCTTGGGTTGAAGCAACCAAAAACAAATACCGCCAGTTGGCGTGTCAGGCCTCCCTGATTAATAGAAAATTTGGGAAGTTCTCTTTGAAACCTACTGTAACCTTTTTTCAACAAAAAGTGGTGCCTGCATTTATATATGGTGGTGAAAATGCCTTTAGCTGTGATTACGAGTTGTGGAACACATTAGAAAACATCTTTTGGTCCAAAGTGTTATGTTTACCAAAGGGTACGCCCACAATTTGTATAAGATTCGAACTTTCCTATATCTCGATACAAGCTTGTTTAGGAAAACGAGGCAAAAAGATCCGTTGCCACAAATCTGCATAATACAGCCACTGGGAAACGATACATCTGAAACAATGCTATCCCAATGGAACAGATTATGTCTCGAAGTCCTAGTAATGTACGACATTTCTATACAGACCCTGATGGACAATCCAGACCAGGCCAAAAAGAAGATGTGGAGAGTGGACTGGATCAGAACATGTACTGCAAGATCGGAATCGAAAACAATGAAGGATGTCCCAGTGGAAACTAGAGTATATGGGCAGCTGCAAAACTACCTTACTTGTTTTCCCGACCAACATAGCAGGGCTTTGTATATGCACTTTAGGCTGAACATTCTGGCAACCAAGGAACGTTTAAGTTTTTGGGCACAACATGCCGACCTGGATTCAAAGTGCCCCTTTTGCCAGTCTGAAATTGAGACTTTAAAACACTGGACAATGTCATGTTCTGGGTTTGTTCAGCAAAGATCTATCATTTTTGGTTCAATAACCGCTAAATATCAAACCTTGACAAAGGACGATTGGTGGAGAGCCTTATTTGAGGGTTCTAATCGACCTGTCTTATACGCTCTAGTGGCATTTATTCGTGTGATAAAGGACGCGCTGAATGCTGTGCCTATAAAATCAAAGCCTAATGAAAGTCAAACTCCAAAGTGATCTAATTTATGCATGTGTTATTCGAACCTGTGTACCTAAACGAAATTGAACTGATCGGAGGGCGAAGACTTGGAATGTCTGGATTGTGGAAAAAATTCTATGTGTGTTGTATTTATCTTCTTTTTAAAGGTTTGTATAAACCAATAAAAATAAAAAAAATAAAAATAAAAAAAATAATAAGTGGTGTTTCTCACTAAGACTTGTAAGTGAATAGGGTTGTATATATAGGATAGTGACTGTGTGCTGAATTTACTTACCTCGTTTTTGCTAGTGTAAATCCCAAGTGTGTCTGTAAATAAATAATTATATACTTTTACACCAAAGCTCTGGTCAGTGTTTGCTTGTGCTACTGTGTCTCTGTACCTATTGTGTATACTCTGCATACTGCCTAACTCTTCTTGAGGGAAGTCTGACTGCTCAGCCACAGCTACCAAGTGAATCTGTGTGGTACAGACTGCTACCAAGTGGGTTTACTGCCAAACACCTGTAGTCTTAAATCTTTTGCAGTGGTCCCCAAGGGAACTGCACAGGTTTCTGCCTAACAAGAAACTGTCCCTCTCACGGGAACGAGAACACATCCCCCATGCTCTTAGGCTGTGGGAACCTGCTGGCAAACTTCTGGCACTGGGTGTTCGCCGCCGTCGCACAGAGATCCATCTGGGATCATCCCCATTTGACGAATAGCAGATCCACAAGGTCCTGGCTGAGTTGCCACTTGTGGCAAGAACGCAGTTCCCTGCTGAGTCAGCAATGGCGTTCGTGACTCCCATCAAGTGAAACGTAATGATGAACATCCCTTGATGAATGGCCCACTTCCAAAAGTCCTGGGTCTCTTTGGAGAGTGCTGGAGACACGGTGGCCTCATTTCCAGATATAGAACATAGTCGTGGTGTTGTCTATGAAGATCCTCACCACCTTGTCCTTCAATGATGGCAGAAAAGACTTGAGGGCCAAGAATATGGCCCGAAGTTCCAGGACGTTGATGTGCAGATTCCTTCTCCTCTGGTTGCCACAGGCCTCTGGCGTGCAACTGTCTGGTGTGGGCTCCCCATGCCTCTAGAGAGGCGTCTGTGGTAACCGTCTCCTGGTAAGGAGGAACTTGAAATGGAGCTCTCTGGACGAGATGCTGCTGAACACTCCACCACTGTATCGCCTGACAGAACTCTTCAATGAGAGAGATATTGTCTGTAAACTCCAATACTTGCATCCACCTCGCATCCAGGAACTCCTGGTGAGGTCTCATGCACAGTCTGCAGGGGTGAACGAGGTTGATGCAGAAGGACTACATGCCCAGAAGCGACTTGATGGACCGCTCCCAACATCGCTGCCTGGGTGGATGACAAGCGCTGCACCTTGCCTTGTATGGTTTTCACCCTCTCATCCGAGGGGGATGCCAAACACGTCACTGTGTTGAGTCGTGCGCCCAGGAATAGAGCGTCCTGAGATGGCTTCAAGCAACACTTCGTATAGTTTATGGAGAACCCCAGCTCCATAGGCAGATGCACAGTTCTCGATGTGTGCTCAATTGGCAGCAACTGTGAGCGGGCCCACACCAACCAGTCGTCCAAGTAGGGGTATACGTGGATGCCTTGCAGACAAAGATGCGCCACCGGGGCCAGGCACTTCGTAAACACCCTTGGGGCAGACTTCAGGCCGAAAGGCAGAGCCTTGAACTGCTAGTGCTGACCCTGAACTACGAATCGCAGGAACTTGCAGTGCTTTTTGTGACTGGGGATGTGGAAGTAGGCGCCAACGTTGTCAGAAAAAATCCCTGTTCCAGCTGGCTGAGCACGTGCTGCAACGTAACGATCCAGAACTTTTGGGATTTTAAGTACTTGTTGAGATGGTGTAAATCCAGAACCGGCCTCCAACCCCTGTCTTTTTTCAAACTAGAAAGTATCTGGAATACACTCCAGAGCCCCAGAGTCACAGGCGGACGGGGTCTATTGTCCCTTTCAGTAACATGGACCGCACCTCCTGCAGAAACTGTGACCCGTGTAGTTCTTGCCATTGAATCAGAGGGATCCGAGAACACCCGCGTTGGAACTCCAAAGTGAGCCCTTGTTCGAGAGCATCCAGCACCCATCTGTCCCTGGTGATCTGCTCCCATGCGCCGACTAATGTCGCCAGCCGGCCTCCCACTGGGGTGCTTAAGTGGGGGCTCGGAGCCACGGCCGGTTCAGGCCTGCTTGGTGGGAGGCGTTCTGCCTTGCGGATGCAGCTGGCGCTGAGCTCCGCTGCCTTGAGAGCACCCCCTGTACGCCTCTTGAGTGGAAGAGAACAAGGGCTTCCTGTAAGGGGGTCCAATAACCCTTTGAAGATCTTCCTGGCTTTCCTCTGGAGGCGCGAAAGGATGAGGATCGTCGCTGTTGCAAAGTCCCCAGGGAACGTGCCGTCTCCGTGTCACTCTTTATCGCCTGCAAAGACTTGTTGACTGCCTTTCGGAAGAGGTTTTTCCCCATTGAACGGCATATCCAGAACCTTTGTCTGAACGTCCTGGCAGAAGTTTGCAGCCTTCAACCAACCTTGATGGCACAGAGACACCCTGTTCACCATCTGGCAAAAACCCATGTCCCCGATATCTACCGCCACCATGATGGCGTGATCCAAGGCTACTTCCCCCTTTCTGTGCCTCAACCTTCATGTCTCTGTGCAGGAAGTCCAGAATAGTAACCAGCTTGAACCAGAGTTCCTGGTAATAACGGGACAAAATGACTAGAGCATTCACTGCTTTGATCGTAGAGGCTGCCGTGTAAATAATCCTCTTGCCCATCGCGTCTAGCTTCTTCCCCTCCTGGCCAGGTGGTACCATGGCTGCCGAGGGCGGGTTCACTGATAGTTTTCCAGCAGCAGCCGAGACCACCGAATCTGGCGAGGGCTGAAACCTTAGGCACCAAGGAGCCGAAATGGGCACCCTGTACTTCTTTTCCAATCTTTCCCCTTGGTCATGGCCATACTTGGGTTTTTCATTAGGGCTAGGCCCTCCACCCAGATGGCGTCCATGAAGTGAATGGACATGATAGTTTTTCTTCTTGACTCGCGCTGCTGGTACATGAAACCCTCTGTCGTCTCCTCAGGAACCAGCTGAAACAGTTCAGAGGCCCTCGATATGACTGAATGAAAGGATCCAACTTCGTCCGGGGTGGGGGGCCCTATGGAGTTCGTACGCATGTGGAGTATCCCTGTCCGCCGCAATGAAATCCGTGTCCTCATTGGTACCAGTAGCTGTAGTAGCCGTGTCTGTGTGCGGATCCGGGGCTCCGGTAGAAGTCTTATCCTGATAAGGTGACAGAGGGGTCCTCTCGTGGAGGTGCAGGTTCCGCTGGGGGCATCCTTTGCTTGATTTCAGTGACCAGTGTGATTAGGGTTGATAGAATGTCCAGAGACACGTCCCTAGGTCTAGGGGTAAACAAAGCCAGTGTAGTGGGATCCGGGCTGATGCGTTTCCTCTTCCGCACAGGCAACGGAGGTCCGTTATCAGATTCCCCACCTCTGTGGTCTGAGCAGCACCCCTCGTGTGGATCATTGTCCTCGTTGGACTTGAGTAGATCTGTTCCGGTCGATCCTCAGTATCCTGTCGTTCCACATACCTGGGAGGCTCCACAGGATGTTGGTTCGGAGCCGCAGCCTGGTCTTTCACTGGCACCGGTTCCTTCGCCACTGCTTCTGCCGCCGTATCTCGCCTTGGGGGCAGGACACGCGTGGAGTGGCTGCAACTTCTTCCTGGACCCGCTCTCCATCAGAGCCACTTTGGATGTCGGTGACGACCAAGTGCTTGTGACTGCCGTTGTGTACTTTGTTGGCCTGGCCTGGTGCAAAGCCTTAGCTGGCTTTGACGAGTCCTCCCCAGACTTTTGCCTTGTCGGATTATCCACAGACACGTGGAGTTTGGCTGGGTTCAGAGACTTTCTCTTTGAAGATGCCTCTTTCGAAGGCAGGCTCACCATGGAGGATGATGGTGATGTTGAATGCCTTTTGGCCGAATTGGGACCTGCATCAGTGGTGAACCTAGCAGAGTTAGCGTCGCAGAGCTTGGCCTTCTCTTTGACCCCCACAAGGGAGTACGCTCCTCGGACCGGTCAGTCCTGGATGAGGCTTGATCCCACCCCAAGGGTGCGTCAGAGGCGTTGCTCGACTTGAGCCACGCCGACAGTCTGTTGTATCGGTCTTTTTTGGTTTTCTTCAAAAAACCACAGCACACCTCGTATCCCTCCTCATCGTGGTCTGGACGCATTTATGGTGTCGATCTTCCACAGATATGTTTCTTAAACCACACTTCGTACAGAGTTTGAAGAGACTGCAGCCTTCCTCCTCCTCTTCAGCCATGCTGAAAGAGTGCAAAGTAGGCCCAAGGACAGCATTCTGAAACTTGGATGATTCGATGGTGGATAAAGACCTTTGTTGTTAGCGGAGCCCCGCCGCCGGTCTTTATCCTTTGACAAAGACTATGAGGCAAAAAACAATTAAATTTTAGGTATTTAGTGAAAAATGTACATAAAAACACGAAATTAGCTCAGAGAGCAACTTGAAGACTCCCAACAGTGAAGCGTGCGTTACACATCTGAAGATGGCCACCAGGGGTGGAGCTTAGGCAGAGTACTGTCATTGGATGGGGCAGTGATTGGTTTAGAGGAGAAATACAGTTTTGAAGTGAACCTGAAACAGTTTTTTTCTTTTAACAAGGATTCCCAGCCTGGCGACAGGGAATATTCATGAGCATGTGAATCCATGCCAGACCCCATGCTGGAGAAATGTACATTCTCAAATATATATTTATCTAACAAGTCTTATGATCCTGATGAAGTAAAATGTCATATCTTTGGTGCTCAAATATGAAAGTGGCACTCCACTTGAAACCACATGACATCATTTTCCAGTTGATGTGCAACAGAATACCAGTCTTGGGCGAACTAGTATTTTGGCAAGTGCAGTTCAATAAATATTAATAAGTCAAGTTTGTGGTGAGCACCATACTATTTGTAGGAAATTGAGAATTTAGCCAAACACATAGTATTCCTCACATGAACAGACAGGCACTGCTCACTGCCAACTGCCCTGATTAGGTTAGTTTCCATGTTCCTTAATTCTTTACCCTACGCAAGACCTCTGCGACTACATCGCAACAAACTTCAGCAACATAATACTCCAAATTCAAGCCCACACTGGGCCGGGGGGATAGCTCAGGGACAACACGTTTGTCTTGTAAGCAAGACAACGCATAGCAACACAGGTTTGAATCCCGGTCTCGCGCTTAGAAACCAATCTCGGGTATTAAGCGTGTTATTAAAGAATAATCATAATTATTTGTAACAATTCCAACAAGTGCAACAGCACCAGAAAAGATGGTCTGTCATCCCTTCTTCACCATGCATGGTCAATCTAAATAACCAAGCAGGATTTCCAGAAGACCCATTCACACCCATTGCCTAGAAAGCAAGAACTAAGCAATCCCAACATTCCCCCCTACTTAACATGTATGTTAAGATGGATTTCAAGAATCTGGCATGATAGACAGATTTTAGGAGGCCTCCCTAGTTAGAGAGAACAGGGGAACTCAGAGGTCTGCAACACCCAACCAAGGTAGCAATGGAGAGCAGTCAAGGCTATTCTCAGGAGAGTGGGGTCAAGGGTCCACATTGAGTCCACACAGTGAAGCACACAATTTGATTTAGACAGGCAAGTAGAAAAATACCATAGTTATTCTAGGCCCAAAATACACACTATGAAATTAAATAAGCAGATGATATCACACAACACTATTATAAACATATATCCAGTCAACAGAGGTTCTTATAAATGCATTCAATAACTTAATCAACAAAAGAATATAAGTGATGGCGTAGGATGGAACCAGGCCACAAAAGAGTTCCCCTAGCTTCAGAAGTCCAATCCCTATGAGGAGTGGGGCCTTGTGCAAAGACTCGCAATGCCACTTGCCAAAAAGTATCTGATGAAAATAAAGTTCTTGTGTTGGTGAATGTTCCAGAGAAGATATGCAACAAAGTTACTGGTAGGTAAAAATGTGTTTCTATCTTTCAGGTACAACTGCTTTAGACACGATAATCAAAAGGCGGTGTAATGGACTACCACCTCAGTTTTATTTTAAGGAGAACAGGAAGGGGGCACACATGCTTTGTGTTTTGTCCTCCCCCACCCAGACTTTCACAGATGACTAGATGAGTCGACTGGCCGTCAGTGGAGGTAGGTTTTTCCCGTTGTTGGTCCCAGTGAGTGAGGGGCGCCCAGGAGCTGCAGGTGCAAGGATTCTTCCAGTTGGTTCCAGGAGCTGAGTGCAACCCTTCACAATGGACAAAATCATGAAGCACAGATGCAGGCCTCATCAGGACACTTCATAAGACAGGGGAAGGTGAGTGCCAGCAACTGCCACCGCACACAGAAGAGGCCAGGTGTTCTTCCAGTCACGGTTTTGAAGAAGACCTTCCAAAGCAGGATCGTTTGAAGGTGGGAGGCTGAAATTTGCCAAGAAGGTGACTTACACCACAAGTCAGTGACTACCAAACTCCCGGCAGCAAATTCAGAAAGACTACTTTTCTAATGAGGTAGACCACTGGAGAGCTGGTCAGTCCACCAGGTGGTCCAGGAACAGCTTTAAAGGCTCAGAATGGCTGGATCCTCGAGAACAAGTCGAGACTGGTTGGTTCTACCAGTGCAGGAGTTGAAGCACCTCACAGGTCCTTCAGAGATCAGGTAGGCCAACAGGGCTTCAACAGGCCAGACGCAGGAAAGGATGCTGGCACTCTTCGGGAGCCTTCCTCAGATCGTCAGGCGGCTGTTGCTCTACACAAGATACTTGGCTTCAACTCTGAGCTGATGAAATGGCTGCAAGAGTCCCCTTCTTATCCAAAATCCAGCATGGAAACAAGTCCAAGCCCGCCAATGGTAAGGATTTGCACCATTCAAAACAGCCAGTGGTGGTCCAATCAGGGAGGGACCATTGTGGGTGTCACTCATGTCCACCCTCAGACTTTCAGGCACCATGGATGTGGAGTGGAACCAGATAAGTGGATGACCTTGTATGGGATTTCCTAACCTGCCAAGGCAGGAAGAAGGCCAAACAACAATATGGCCAAAGAATAAGCAAAATTCTCTTGGTGTGGCCATTTTAGGGCACTAGCCACGTTCAGTAGCCATACGCGGCAAATGTGCACACAACACTAAAATCGTAAAAATAGAATTTATTTATTTTATTTTTATTTATTTAAATGTATAAAGCGCTCAACGGCCCTGGGGCATCGTGGCACTGTTACAGAGTTCTTACTTGGTTGTACAGTTAAATAACATTACATGGTATAAGAGACACAACAGTGACAGGAATAGAAATAGTGGTTACAGTGGTTACAGTGTAACTGGGTATAGGCAGAAACATTAGCACATTACGGGTCAGTGGAGGCAGGCAGGCTAGGTGTTTGGTTGTCAAAACATTCCAGAATACTGTGTATGATGTTTCGTTTCTATTCGAGTGCTAAGGGGAGACCGTTCAAGTTTTTTGGTGCTAAGTGTTGGAAGCTCGCACCTCCTGCTTTGGCACGTTTGAAGGGTGGCACATAGATCTGGTTGGTGAGGTGTGACCTCGTAGGTCTGGAAGAAGTGACGGGGGTGATCCTGTCAGATACGTATGGGGGAGCATTTGTGTGTGATTGCAAGAGTTTTGAATAGGATGCGCTCCTTAACCAGCAACCAGTGTGCCTCTCTTCTAGCTTGAGAGATGTGCTCCATTTTGGGGATGCCAAGAGCTGCCCGGAGGGCATTGTTCTGTGTGACGTGTAGCTTTTTGATGTTTTTGGCAGATGTACCTAGGAAGAGGGCATTACAATAGTCAAGTTTGGGGCCTACTATGGCTCTGGCAATGTTAAGACATTTCTTGGTAGATAGGAATGGTTTGACAGCGTTGATGATTTTAGTGGTGAATGCAGCCGATGAGGCAAGGGCACTGAACTGGCGTGTCATGGATAACGAGGAGTCGAGGAATACACCTAGCGTTTTGACTGACGGTGATACTGCGATAGGAGTGTTGTCAATGTTGAAGGTAGCGTATTGAGGGGAGAGTTTACTGAGGGTCTCATTGATGCCTACCAGGAGGATCTCAGTTTTGTCTCCATTAAGACATAGGCCGTTTGCTGCCATCCATGTCTGTATGGCTGCGTAGATGTTGGTTAGGGCTTCTGAGTCTTGTTCATAGGATCCTGTGAGTGGGAGGAGGACATGCGTATCGTCGGCATAATTGGTATAAACTATGCCGCGATGATCCAGGTCATTGAAGAGGGGGAGGGTGAAGATGTTATACAGAGTTGGTGCTGTGCATGAGCCCTGTGGGACTCCACAGTGAATGGTGGTGGGGGCAGCACAGGCACAGTCTGAGAAGACCCTCATAAGTCTCCCTTTGAGGAAGGATTCAATCCAAGCTATGGCTTGGGGGCGAGAAGTGGGCAGCATCTTTAAATTGTTTGCAGAGGGTGTCTTGGTTGACTAGGGCAAAGGAGGACGATAAGTCTAGCAGTAAGAGAAGTGCCGGTTTGCCTTTGTCCATAATGTCGCCAAGTTGTATTTTGAAATCCAGTAGGGCAGTTTCAGTTCCTTGGCCCAGGCGGAATCCGGTCTCTTTTGCCTAGGATGCAATTATCTTCCAGTATGCAACCTTGTCCAGGATTCTGAGCAGGAACGGGACTCTAGTGATTGGTCTGTAGTTGTTTGCTATCCCTGGGTCTAGCGAGGGATTTTTTTTTTTAAAGTGGGCGGACCCATGCTTCTTTTAGACTATCAGGAACTGAGTTAGATTTGAAGGAGGCATTGACAAAGGTTTTGAGGAAAGGGGCAAGGGTGTCTGTACATTCTTTGGCCAGCTTGGCCGGACAGGCATCGCCTTTGCAATTGGAGGGTTTGATATTCCTCATGTCCACTATTTCAGATTCGGTTACATCTCTGAAGGAGAGGAGTTTTATGTCCTTAGCGTCACTGCTAAAAGTGTGGTATTCTGTCTGGATGTATTTAGAGAGGCTTACGTGGTGGGCATGGATCTTTTCTTTTTGCAGGAGTTAAATTTTGTTAATCAGAGCTGTTTGAAAATTGGAACACCATGCTTCGTCTTTCAACTACTTCTTGAGCGTTTGTGATTGGTGTGGACAGCTTTTTGAAGACGGAGAAGATCTTTCTGGATTCGGAGGAGACGTTGGTGATCCTGTCAATATAGGAGGAAGATTTAGCTTGAACTATAGCTTGCTTGTATCGCTTGGCTAAGGTTTTATAAGTGATGAGCATGGCGTCCTGAGGGGAACCTTGCCATTTGTTCAAGGCTTTGCATTTTAGTGTGCGTGACATGCATTACTCGTACTTTTATTAGAAGGGTTAGTGAACTATAGGTCCTTTCACTACTAGACACTTTTGTTACTGTCCACAGAGATAAGGTGGTTCTGCGCACTCACCCTCGATTTTCGCCTACATTTTTTTCCAAGTTCCACGTGAACCAGTCAATAGAACTGCCCACTTTCTTCCAGAACCCAACTAAAATGGCCAAAAGGAGCCTACACACGTTAGATGTGCGCAAGGCAGTCATGTTTTACCTGGAAAGGACGAAACCACTGAGAAAGACAAACCAATTTTTTGTTTCAGTGGCAGCTGGCAGAGAAGGGCATCCTGTCTCTAAATCAGCTATCTCAAGGTAGATAGTCAAATGCATCACTCTTTGTTACACTCTTGTTAAGAGAGAACTGCCCTTCAAGCCTAGAGCACATTCTACTCGAGGCACTGGGGCTTCCATAGCATTCATTGCAAATGTTCCCCTACAGTCCGTTTGCAAGACGGCAACCTGGAGTTCTGTACACACCTTTACAAGACACTATTGCCTAGACACTCATTCTAGGTCTAATTCTCAGGTGGGACAGGCAGTACTAAGACATCTTTTCACTACTGTTCCTTCTCACAACCCACCTCCAACTCCGGGTACTGCTCGCTAGTCTATGCACAGCATGTGATTCTAAGCAGATTAACAAGCATCAGAAGAACAAGTTACTTTCTTACCTGGTAACGTTCTTTCGATGGGATGGTCAGACGACGTATTCCATATCTATGACATGTAATCACCACAGCTGTGCTGCTTCGGAAACTTTTTTCGGCGTCTGCGTCGATGACGTCGATGCGCCGTCGTCGAGGGCCTCCTCCGACGTCCGACGTCATCCGATGTGA
Organism: Ambystoma mexicanum; assembly: GCF_040938575.1. Taxonomy (NCBI): domain Eukaryota; kingdom Metazoa; phylum Chordata; class Amphibia; order Caudata; family Ambystomatidae; genus Ambystoma; species Ambystoma mexicanum. The sequence goes on from NC_090929.1 coordinate 816,580,635, forward strand.
TAAGTAGGACGCACGACGCCCGTAGCCTCAGTTGTAGTTTTTTCCCCCAGAACGTGTGACACTAGTCAACTGCCAGTCAGACACAAAGCCTTGCGGAACGTAAGCTGCAATCGCAAAAGAAATTCTGCAGCGGGGAAGGCAGGGCGGGAGCGATATGGAATACGTCGTCGGACCATCCCATCGAAAGAACGTTACCAGGTAAGAAAGTAACTTGTTCTCCGAGGGGATTGGGTCCTCCGACGTATTCCATATCTATGACAGACTCCCAAAGCAGTACCAGAGCAAGGAGGAGGGAAAGAATTTAGAATCAAAATTTAGAATAGCCAATCAAATAGCAGAGCAAAGGACCGCCTTGCCAAAGGCCAGATCCTGTCCTCGGATGGAATCGAGGGAATAGTGACGTACAAATGTATGTACTGAAGCCCAGGTGGCTGCATCACAGATGTTGCGAATAGGAACACCCCTCTGCAGGGCAGTAGACGCAGCCATACCCCTGGTAGAATGGGCCAGCAAGCCAACCGGTGGGTCCTTACCCGCCAAGCGGTAGCACTCCGAGATGGCCAAAATAATCCAGCGAGACAAAGTCTGTTTCGTCACAGCTTGCCCCAAACGCTTTCCAGCATAACCAATAAGGAACAAGTTACTTACCTGTAACTGTTGTTCTCCAGCATGGGTCTGGCATGGATTCACATGCTCATGAATATTCCCCGTCGTCAGGCTGGGAATCCTCGGTAAAGAAAAAACCAGTATCAGTTTCGTTTCTGATCTGTCTTTCGTAGTAATAACCAATCACTGGTCTCTGCGTCATACTGACCACAGCCAATGACTGCCCTCTACCTAAGCACCGCCTCTGGCAGCCATCTTCAGATTTGGAAGCACGTGAAGTGGCAGTATGACCAAGTGAAGAGCCGCAGAGGGGTAGGCGGGAGGGTTCGCATGTGAATCCATGCCAGACCCATGCTGGAGAACAACAGTTACAGGTAAGTAACTTGTTCCTTCTCCAGCATGGGGTCTGGCATGGATTCACATGCTCATGAATAAAGAATACATAGCAGTATACACATGCACAACCACGGGAGGTGGCAAAGGCTCAACATTAAGCATAGCATCAAACTCAACATTAAGCATCTTACCTCCTCACCAGGCTCACCTCAGGCGAACAGGTTGCGCAGCACTGCTTGGCCGACCCTGGACTCCTCCCTGGAATCCCGATCGACGCAGTAGAACTTCGTGAAGGTGTGCGTCGACCTCCACGTAGCAGCCCTGCATATGTCCAGCAGGGGCACACCAGAAAGGAACGCCGTGGTAGCTGCGATCGCTCTGGTGGAATGGGCTCTCGGACGGCCGGGCAGAGGTCGGTTTGCCAACCGATGACAGTACATGATACAGCCGGAGAGCCATCTGGAAATGGAAGCCTTCGAGAGAGCCTTCCCCTGATTGACAGGTCCAAAGTTCACAAAGAGTTGTGACGTCTTCCGAAAACACTTTGTGCGGTCCACGTAGAACTTCAGCGCTCTAGCTACATCCAGCGAGTGCAAAGTCCTCTCAGCCGGCGACGAAGGCGACGGGAAGAATACAGGCAACACCAAGGGTTCGTTGAGATGGAAGTCCGACGGTACCTTGGGCATGAAGGAGGGGTGCGTCCTGAGCACTACCCTCGTGTCGTGGAAAGTCAAGTACGGGGCCTTGCAGGAAAGGGCCTGGATCTCTCCCACTCGTCGTGCGGAGGTGATGGCCACAAGAAAAGCAGTTTTCCACGATAGAAACTTCAACGGAGCCGAGTGCAGAGGCTCGAACGGAGGTCCCATGAGCTTGGTCAGCACCACGTTGAGCTCCCACGTCGGGGCCGGAGCCTTCACCGGCGGGAACGATCTGAACAGTCCCTTCATGAACTCTTTCACCAGGCGATGAGACCACAAGGACGTCCGCCCCGTGGTTCTGGTGTATCGGGAGATCGCAGCAAGATGAATCTTGATGGACGCGTGTGCCAGGCCAGCTTTGGCCAGCGTCAGCAGGTACGGCAGTACTTGGGGAGCCGTAATCCGTAGAGGGTTAATCTTCTGTGCGTGGCACCAGACAGAGAACCTCTTCCATTTGTGTCCGTAGCATTTAAGAGTCGAGGACGCCCTGGCCTTTGCAAGAACCTCTCTGCAGTCGGCCGGTATGTCGTATCCTCCAAACTCTAGCGCTGCAGGAGCCAGGCCTGCAAGTTCAGCGACTTCGGGTCGTGGTGGAGGATGGCGCCTCCTTCCCTGGAGAGTAGATCCGCGTCCGCCGGCAGCTTGATCGGCGGGGACGCTGACAAGTCCAGAAGGTCCGGGAACCATATCTGCCTCGGCCACGAGGGTGCGACGAGGATCATCCTGCACCGTGACCTCTTGAGCAGGTTGACTAGCCGGATTAGCAGAGGCAAGGGAGGGAACGCGTAGAGGAACAGGCCCTCCCAGGGGAACGAGAAAGCATCGCCCATGCTCCTCGTCTGGGGAAACCTGCTGGCGAACCTCCGGCACTTGGTGTTCGTCGCCGTCGCGAACAGGTCGATCTGGGGTGTGCCCCACCGTCGGAAGAGTCGATCCACCAGATCCTGCCGTAGTTCCCACTCGTGGCACGAGCGCAGCTCCCTGCTGAGTGAGTCGGCGATGGTGTTTTTTATCCCTGCCAGATGAAACGGCACCAGAAAAATCCTTTGGGCGACGGCCCAATGCCACAGGTCCTGCGCCTCCTTGGACAGCGCTGGGGACCTGGTTCCGCCCTGTTTCCTGATGTAAAACATGGTGGTGGTGTTGTCGGTGAAGATCCTCACCACCTTGCCCTTGAGGGACGGAAGGAAGGACCTGAGGGCCCAAAACACTGCACGGAGCTCCAGGACGTTGATATGCAGGGACTTCTCCGTCGGGAGCCAGAGTCCCTTTGCGTGCAGATTTTCGGTGTGCGCTCCCCACCCTTCCAGGGAGGCATCCGTAGTCACAGTCTCCTGGTGGGCTGGGGTCTGGAAGTCCATGCCCGCCGTCAGATGCGCGCGGGTGCCCCACCACCGTATCGCTCGTCGGAAGTTCTCGTCGAGCTTGATCCTTTCCTCGAAGCTGCCCGTCGTCTGGATCCAGCGCGCATCCAGGAATTCTTGCAACGGGCGCATCCGGAGCCTGCACATGGGAATGAGGTAGATGCAGGAAGACATCATCCCGAGGAGGGACTTGATGGACCTCACTTTGGCCGCGTCGGCCACCAACATCCGTTGCACCTTGCCCAAGATGGTCCTGGTCCTCTCCTCCGACGGGGAGGCCAGAAGGGACTCTGTGTCGAGCCTCGCTCCCAGAAACAGTGCGACTTGCGCGGGCACCAGGTGGGATTTGGCGTAGTTCACGGAGAATCCCAGGTCCGTGAGGAGTTGGACGGTCCTTGCCGTGTGAACCACGGCGAGCTCCCTCGTCTTGACGCGGATGAGCCAGTCGTCCAGGTAGGGGTAGACGTGGATCCCCTCGCGGCGCAGCTGCGCCGCCACCGGTGCGAGGCACTTGGTGAATACCCTGGGTGCCGACCGTAGTCCGAAGGGGAGGGCTCTGAACTGGTAATGACGCCCTTGGACCACGAACCTGAGGAATTTTCGGTGCCCCTTTAGGATGGGAATGTGGAAGTAGGCATCCTCCAAATCCAACGACGATAGGAAATCCCCTTCCTCCAGCTGGCCCAGGACGTGCTGGAGGGTGACCATCCGGAACTTCTGCGCCTTGATGAACTTGTTCAGACGTCGGAGGTCTAGGATGGGGCGCCATCCTCCCGTCTTCTTCTTCACGAGGAAGTATCTCGAGTAAACTCCGGAGCCCCGAAGCCTCTTTGGGACGATTTCGATGGCGCCCTTCCTGAGCATCGCCTTTACCTCCAGGAGAAGTTGAGGGACGTGAAGTTCTTTCCTGGCCACGGGGGGGACGCGCGGGCACCTTCTTTGAAACTCGAGCGCGTGGCCCCGGGCCAGGGCGTCCAGCACCCAACGGTCGGTGGAGATGGACTCCCACACGCTGACGAAGCCCGCCAGCCGGCCTCCCACCGGGGTGCTCCGGTGGGGGCCCGACCCCACAGCCGGTTCAATCCTGCTTGGACGCGGCCTTGCCGCCTTGACCTCCTGGGCGACGACGGCGGGGTCCGCTAGACTTGCCTCGTCCTCTGTAGGCCTCTTGCGAACGACGAGCGGGCCGCTTGACGGTAGGAAGCGGAACCGCCGCCGGAACCTCTGGAGGCGCCCTTGCCTCCGCTGCTCCGAAAGGGCGTCCGACGTTGCTGCAGAACTCCGAGGGCCCGGGCCGTCTCAGTATCCGCCTTGATGGCCTGAAGGGAATCGTCCACTGTCTTCCCAAACAGGTTGTTCCCGTCGAAGGGCATGTCCAGGACTCTGGTCTGGACGTCCTGCCGGAAGTCCGTAGCTTTGAGCCATCCACGACGTCGAAGGCAAACGCCGTTGCCCAGCTGGCGGAACCCAGTGTCGGCGATGTCCGTCGCCACGGTGATGGCGTGGTCCGAGGCCACCTCACCTTCCTGCAGGATCTCCAGGGCCTCCGCCCTCTTGTCGTCCGGCAGAAAATCCAGCAGGGGAGCTATCTTGTACCAGAGCTCCCTGTCGTAGCGAGCCACGATAGCCAAGGCGTTGGCCGCTTTAATCGTCGTCGCTGCCGACGAGATGACTCTACGTCCCATAGCATCCAATTTCTTTCCCTCGCCGTCCGGCGGGGAAGTCGATGTGGAGGCCGCACCCCCCCCCCCGCTTTCTTCCTGGCTGCCGCGGAGACGACGGAATCCGGGGTAGGCTGCGCCCGGAGGCACAGGGGGGCCGTGTCCGGGACCCGGTACTTTTTCTCGTACCGGTCTCTTCTAGCTGGCGTCGTGGAAGGGTTCTTGAGGAGGGAAAGGCCCTCATCCCAAATGTCGTCCAACAGAGGCACTGCGAGGACCGTCTTCCTCTTGGCCTCGCGCCGCTGATAAAGGAAGCCTTCCTTTTTCTTCTCCTCAGGGCAGAGTTGGAAAAGCTCGGAAGCCCTGGAGATCATGGAGTGGAAAGATCCGATCTCGTCGGGCGGAGAAGCCCTGGCGGGAGGCGACGACGGAATATCCTCGTCGTATGCCTCGTCGTCCGTACCCGTCGCTGCCGTGTCAGTCCCCGTATCATCCCCTCGGGTGGACGGGGAGGAGGGCTGGACGGGGCGCGACGGTTGAAAAGGAGGTGGTGGATGGATCCTTCTTTTCTTGGTAGGGGGAACACCAGAAGGTCCCGGTTCTGGATCCCCCGACGGGAGAGGTTCCTCCGTCGGTAACGGTAGTCTCGTCCTTATCTCGGAGCATAAGGACTGTATGGCCAACAAAATGGCCGCCGAGTTGTCTTGCGGCGCTGGCAGAGGGGAATCCGACGGGCGAGCAGGGGCCCCGTCGGTATCCTCGACGATGTCGTCGTCGTCGTCACCTGCGTCGGGGTCCATTCCGACGGGCTGGCCTTCTTCCACGCCTAGGCCGTGGCTTAAGACCTCGATCAGCTCCTCTTCTGAGGTTGAGGCCGAATCTACGACAACGCCCTGCCCCCCCTTCTTCCCCACGGAGGGTTTCACGGGGGTCCTATCGATGGGCACAAAAGAAGACTCCCTCCGAGGAGGCAGGGAGATTCTGGGCCCCGAGGTCGCCACCACTGGCGCAGCCTCCACAGGCTGAGCCAGGGCCGCCGCGACCGTTTCGATAGAGGGCTTGGTCGGATGGATCAAGGCCTTCACCACCTTAGGTGCGCTCACCGCCTTATCCTTGAGGGAGGGGGCACTGCCACGCTCCTCCTCTGTTTTAGAGCTCGACCGGGGCCTCTCCAGGAGTTTCGCCGGGTGCTCGGCCTTCCTCTTACCCGACCCAGAGCGTTGGCTCGTGGTTGATGGTGCCGGGGAGGGTGCGCCCTGCCTGGCGCCCGTAGAGCCCGACCGTTCGGCGCTCCCGGTGCCAGCGGACTCGCGGTGCTTAGCCTTATGTTGGGCCCCCGTCGCCGGGGCGCCCTTAAAGGTCTTAGAAGACCGCTCGGATTTCTTCTTCTTCTCGCCAGACGGGCTCTTACCCTCCAGCCAGTTGGCGAGACGTTGATGGCGGTCCTTCATGGTCCGTTCCGACATGTTGCCGCAAAACGCACAGTCCTTCTCCACGTGCGTCTTGTCCTCATGAAGGCAGTAAAGGCAGAAAGAGTGTTCGTCCTCCTTAAAGACGTTCTGCAGCTGGCATCCAGGGCAGACCCTGAACAGCTTTCCGGGCGTCGAGCTTCCCTTCTCCTGGGCCATCTCCGAGACCGGGCCTGAGAAGCTTCTGGAGTCCTCCGAAGTGTAGCTCGACGAAATCTTCACCCTTGAGGGGCGCAGACGAATCCGACACGGGTCCCCGTTGATCGGATGTAGGATCGGTGGAGCTTGAGGCTCTTTTGACCGAAAGAATCGAAGTTTTTGTGAAAAAAGCGCGAAAAATAGCACTAACGCTCGAGAGCAATAGCACGAGGATCCCAACACATGAACGTGCGGTAAAAATCTGAAGATGGCTGCCAGAGGCGGTGCTTAGGTAGAGGGCAGTCATTGGCTGTGGTCAGTATGACGCAGAGACCAGTGATTGGTTATTACTACGAAAGACAGATCAGAAACGAAACTGATACTGGTTTTTTCTTTACCGAGGATTCCCAGCCTGACGACGGGGAATATTCATGAGCATGTGAATCCATGCCAGACCCCATGCTGGAGAAAGAGTTGATCGTCCACTCTGACCCGGGACATGCGTGAAACATAAAAGCTTAAAGCTCTCCTAGGATCAAGCCTATGGAGCCTCTCCTCTTCCTTACCAGGATGCGGAGGAGGATAGAATGCCGGAAGAACAACCTTCTGGGCCAAATGAAATTCCGTCACTACCTTCGGAAGAAAAGAAGGACGAACTCTAAGGACAACCCTGTCCTTGTGAAATACAGTGAAGGGTGGCTTAACTGAAAGTGCCTGTAACTCACTCACTCTGCGAGCGGAAGTAACCGCAACTAAAAACACAGTTTTCAGAGTTAACAGCCTCAAAGGGCAAGAATGTAAAGGCTCAAACGGAGCACCCATAAGAAACTTAAGAACAAGGTTTAAATCCCAACCGGGCACCAGGAAAGGTGACGGAGGGAACACATTAGTGAGCCCTTTCAGAAACTGTGAAATTAAAGGGATTTTAAAGTAAGAACACTCTTCAGACGAGCGCTTAAAGATGGACAGCGCCGCCAGGTAACCTTTAATGGTACCCACTTGCAAGCCCCTGTGGGCCAAAGAAAGTAAAAAGGACAGGACCATGGGGATGTCACATGCAAAAGGATCCACATTCTGAACTCTGCACCAGTCGCAGAATTTACGCCAACGGCAACGGTACAGAGACTTTGTTGCTGGCCTTCGGGCCGAAAGCAACACCTCCATCACGTCTTCAGGGAGGTCCCAATCCCTATACCTCAACCTTTCAGAAGCCAAGCGTGAATGTTGAGGGATCTGACCTCTGGATGGAGAACCTGACCCCCCTCCCGTGAGAGCAGATCATCTCGGTAGGGAAGACGATGCGGAGGGCAGATGGACAAGTCGAGAAGGTCCGGGTACCACGTCCTCCGAGCCCACGCCGGAGCAATGAGGATCATCCGGGAACCGAACTTCCGTAACCTCCGCAGCACTTGCGGGATGACGGGGACTGGAGGAAACGCGTACAGCAGCGGGAAGGAACACTCCACCACGAACGTGTCTCCTAAGGCTCCTTTTGGAGGAAATTCCCGCGAGCAAAACCTTTCGCACTTCCGGTTGACACTGGAGGCGAAGAGATCCACTTGAGGGGTCCCCCAAAGGGCGAAGATCTCCAGGAGAATCTCCTGAGCCAACTCCCACTCGTGAGAGATCATGCTCTGCCTGCTCAGAGCGTCCGCCGTCACGTTTTCGTCTCCGGCCAGATGAACTGCCGAGATCGAAACTTCCTGGTGGATGGCCCAGAACTCGAGCTGCATTGCCTCCCTGCACAGAGGAAGTGACCCTGCCCCCCCCCCTTTTTGTTGAGGTAGTGCATGGCCACTGTGTTGTCCGTCAGGATCAGGACACTCTTTCCTCGCACAGTCGGCAGAAAAGCCTTCAGGGCTAGCCTGACGGCCCTCAGCTCCAACAGATTGATATGGAGTCTGGACTCCGACGGAGACCAACGACTGCTGACTGTCAGCCCGTTGGCATGAGCTCCCCAATCCGTGAGGGATGCATCCGTCACGATCGTCACCTCCGGCCAGGGAAGCCAAAATGGAGCCCCCTTCATCAAGTTGCCTTCGACGGCCCACCACAGAAGGTCCCGGGCGACCGAGGGCGGCACCTGAACCGGGTCCGACATCCTGCCGGAGGACTGCGACCATTGCGTCTTGAGCGCCCACTGCAAAGATCTCATCCGCAGGCGAGCCTCTGGCACCAGAAGAATGCAGGATGCCATGAGGCCGAGCAACCTCAAGAACTCGAACGCTGGGAGCGTCTGGGCATGCTGAAACTTGTGCACCATCTGCTGAATGTGAAGAGCCCTCACCTGGGGAGGACAACACTGCCCCAGGGAAGTGTCGAGCACTGCTCCGATGTACTGGAGCCGCTGTGTTGGCGTCAAATGGGACTTCTTTAAATTGAGGGAGAAGCCCAGCCTGTGAAGGGAGTGGCAGGTGACGGACAGATGATCCAGGACTTGCTCGGGAGAGCTCCCCCTGATCAACCAATCGTCCAGGTAGGGGTAGACGTGAATCCCCCCTTGCTTGAGATGCGCTGCCACCACCACCACCATGAGCTTGGTGAAAACCCTCGGGCGGAGGTCAATCCGAACGGCAGGACCCGAAACTGAAAGTGCGAGTCGCCAACCGCGAACCTCAGGTACTTCTTGTGCTTGGGATGGATCGGCACATGGAAGTAAGCATCCTTGAGGTCGAGTGACACCAACCAGTCCTGAAGCTGAAGGGCCTGGAGGACTTGAGAGAGAGTAACCATCTTGAACTTGTCCTTCCTGAGGAGTTTGTTCAAACCGCGCAAGTCCATGATGGGTCTCAATCCCCCGTCTTTCTTCAAAATCAAAAAATAAGGGGAATACCATCCCTTGTTCCTCTCCGCTACAGGCACCAGTTCTATGGCGCCTTTCTCCAGCAGGGCTTGAATTTCCTGCGCAAGGAGCGGATCCGGACTCTGCAAAGAGAGGTTCCCCGGTGGATTGTCGCGAGGCCTGTGCGAAAGGGAAGATAGTAGCCGTGGGTTATGATCTCCAGAACCCACACATCTGAAGTAATGGCTTGCCACTCTACAAGATGCTGCGCCAGCCTTCCCTCAACCGGCGAACCATGGGACATGGCCTCATGACTGAATGGGAGCGGCTGCGGCGTTACCTGAGGGCAAAGAGGCAACTGCCCGAGCGGCCTTGGCACCTTTGACTGCCAGCTCCTCTCGCTTTACTGAAGGAGTAATAGCGAAAGGAACCACCCCTCCACTGCTGTCCCCTAGGACGAAAAGGCGGAGGTTGGCGAACTGCAGCGCCCAACGACTTCGCTGCAGCTTTTGAGGTCTGCAACCTCTCAAGGCTCTCGTCAGCCTTGCTGCCAAAAAGGTGTTCACCGTCAAAGGGCATGTTGAGGAGCCGGGACTGCACATCAGGAGCAAACCCCGACTTCCGCAACCAGGCAAACCTGCGTATTACGGTGCTCGCCGCCATGGACCTACTGACGCATTCAGCTAAGTCCAAACCCGACTGAACGGACTCACACATGGCATCCTTACCATCCTGGACCATAGCAAGGAAACCATCCCGTTCGTCCCCTTCAGGAATATGTTCAGCTGCTAATGCAACACAGTTCCACAGAGTGTGTGTGAAACGAGACAAGGCACAAATGGAGTTGGCCGCCTGAAGCGCCATACCACCAGAAGAAAACACTTTCTTCGCCCAGCCATCAAAACGTTTGTCGTCCCTACCAGGAGGGACGGTAGGGTACGACGCCTGCTTTGCCGGGGCCGTGGCCGCCTGCACCACCAAACTCTCCGGAGTGGGGTGCCTGGTCAAGTAGCAGGGGTCGCTACTGGCTGGATGGTATTTTCGCGACAAGGATCTGACCACCGCCGGGAGACTCTCCAGAGCAGTCCAAGCCGCCGCCACCCTTCTCTGTAAAGCCATATGGAACGGCAGTACCGGATCAGTTGGGGGACCAACATCAAGGATGTCCGTCAGATCATCCTGCACAAACTCCCCTGGGGGAGCAGACCATCCCAAGTACTCAGAAACCCTAGCCATAAGACGCCGGTACGAGGAATCGGCATGAGAGCCAGGCTCAGGCCTACAAAACTCCACCTCCGGAGAGGTGTCCAGTCCACTGGCATCATACAGTGACTGTCTCAAATTGTCAAACTGACTATGGCCCGAGACAATTTCATCTGGAACCTGACTAGGAACCAGGCCATCAGAATCCTCATCCGCCTCTGAAATATAGTCCAGGTGGCGAAAAGAAGGCACCCGAGAGTGCTTGCTCTTAACCAGAGCCTTCCTAGGGGGTTCTCCCGTGCCACGGGGTACCTCCGACACGAAAGGCGTCGATGGCGTCGAGCGAATCGGCGCCGGCGTCGAGCGAATCGGCGCCGGCGTCGAGAGAACCGGCATTGGCGCCGAGAGGATCGGCGTCGAGGAAATCGGCGTCGACTTCAGATGCAGCGCCTCCAGCATCGGCGGCGTCGACACAGCCCTCGAAGCCGGAGCCCCGAGCGTGTCCCTCGACGACCTGAGCGTCGACGGCTTCGACGACTTCCTCGGAGCCGGAGCCTCGAGAAAGCCTGTCGACGCCCTCGACGCCTCAGACGTCGATGTCTTCCTTGAAGACATCGACGCCTCAGACGTTGATGTCTTCCTCGAAGACCTCACAGGTGCATGCGGTCTGGAACGCGTCGAGGACCGGGACCTGGAACGGGTACGTCGAGAACGAGTCTCCTTGTCCGAACGGGACCTCTCCCGTGACTCGTGCCGACCACTCTTGCGAGCGGTGTCTCTCGACCTCTCACGACCGACCCCACTCGGGGGCGCGGACGGCTTAGTACCCTGCGACTCAAGAATCACCAGCATTTTCTTCCCGAAGGAAGCCCATTCCTCCGGCGTCGCACGGCTGGTGGGGTAAGCGACGTGCCGGGCAGAGTCCTCCGAAGAGGACCCGGAAGACGACTGGTGTCGGCGCTTCTGAGAATGCCTCGAAGAGGCTGAGGAGTGGCGAGACCGACTCCTAGAAGGAGACTCACGAGACTTCCGACGATGACGCGGAGAGTCACCCCTCGAATCATCTGTCGAAAGCCCCGCAGACTTCGACTTCCTGGGCTTGGACACCCGACCTACCGACAACTTCTTCTTACGTTCGCGTAAGGCTTTGGACGTGAGCGACTGGCAGTCGATAGTCATCCATGTCGTGGGCCTCCCTGAGGCACCAGAGGCAGGCGTCGTGCGAGTCCGTCACCGACATCTTGGACCCACACTCCCCGCACTTCTTGAAACCCGGACGCGGGGTCGAAGACGAAGTAGAAGACATCTTCACACGAAGGGTTTTCACAAAACGAACAGGTTCGAAGAACCGAGAAGAACAGAACTCCAAAGAGTCAAGGCGTTAACCGAGATTCACGAAGCAACACGTTCGCGGAAAAAACGGAACTGAGGCTACGGGCGTCGTGCGTCCTACTTATCACATCGGATGACGTCAGAGGAGGCCCTCGACGACGGCGCATCGACGTCATCGACGCAGGACGCAGAAAAAAGTTTCCGAAGCAGCACAGCTGTGGTGATTACATGTCATAGATATGGAATACGTCGGAGGACCCAATCCCCTCGAAAATTCTTTCAGTTCTGAGGAGAACCATGAGATGGAGTGTTTTATTTTCTTAGCTTTTTTGCTCTCTAGTGGGGCGATAGGGTCTACTGCGGTTTTGAGTGTTGTTTTGTAGATGTTGGCTAAGACTGCAGGGTCTGATGAGTGAGGGCTGGAGTATCTATGAAGGGGAGAATTCTCTCTTTTGTGAGAGTGCGTGCACTTCTAGCTAGAGCTGGTGGGACCGAGTTAGAGTCAATAGGGGTGATGGTGGTGGGGGGATGATGAAGTGTACAAGGTGGTGGTCAGTTCAGGGGGTGGGGGTGCTGGAGCTGATGCCGACATTGCAGTTATGGTCTACTACCCAATCTAAGGCGTGCCCTTTGCAGTGAGTGGGGGCGAGGATTTTTAGTGGAAGCGGAGTTCCTGCAGTGCTTTTGCTAGGGCTTTGGCTGGTCTGTACTTCTGGTCATTGAGGCTGAGGTTGAAATCCCCCAAGTGTATGGATTTAGAGGTACTTTTGAGATTTTCGCCAAGGAGGTGGATAAGGTTGTCGTGGAAGTCTGCTATGGGTCCGGGAGGGTGGTATGCTATGTGAACTGCAATGGTGGTGTTGGGGGAGATGGCAATCTTGACTGAGAGGAAGTCTACGTTCTCACCGAGGGTAGAGGTTGTTTGTCTAGCTGCTAGGCTCTCTAACTAGGAGGGCTACTCCCCCACCTCTAGTCATGGGTCTGTCTTGCCGGAAGATGGTGTAGCCTGGTGGGAGGGCTAGCGATAGGGTAGGGCTTGAGGCTTCGTGCAGCCAAGTCTCAGTAATAGCTAGGGCATCTAGTTCAAGATTGGTGATAATGTCAAAGATCTCAGTGGCGTGTGCTGGGAGGGATCTAGCATTGATCAGGGCACATTGTAACGGTGCTATGTTGAGTTTGATGGAGCCTTTGTTGGACTGAATGGTTGTGCTAGCTTTGGTAACCTTAGGTGGGGCTGGAGTAGAGTCTATGAGAGGTGAGTCTTGGCTTGTGGTGTCAGTGTAGGCTTGGGGATGGTGGCTAAGGGTGCGTGCTCATGACGTGAGCATTGGCCTAGGAGTTTATTTCTAGTGCCTACGGATCTAAGGCGATAGCGTGTCATTGGTGAGGTTTTGGAGCGATGATTAGGTTGGGTGAGCATGTTGCATGATGGGCTGTGGCTGCGCAATTGGGGTAGGAAAGAGGAGGGCGGAATGTTGGTGTGGGGTGGAGGTGCGGGGGGTATCATGGTGTGTTCCGGAGGGTGGCGGTAGATATTCTGGCGAATTTCACAAGCAGCACAGGCTTGTGGGAAGCAGAGCAGGATTCTGTGCAGGCAAGGTAAGCAATATGGGCAATCTGGTGAAGTGCGACACAGTAATGCAGGCAATATCAATAGAAGTACAGCAGGGTAAATGCAGGCAGTGGGGCACTCCGGTGAGTCCAATGATTAGCAATGGGGGGTGGTTACTTCGATTAGTGCGGCATGCTGCAGAAGGCACCGAGAGGGGCGTAGATGCGTGCTACAGTGTGGGACACCCCGCTACTATAGCAGGGGCTGAAGGGTGTGTGGCTTTAGCAGATGGATGGGGCTAGATATATGGGCTCACATAGCAATATTTAACCACCGATTTCTTACCGCGTTGGATGCAAAGTTCCGCGTTCTGCAGTGTCCATGTGTTTTTCGTGAGTGTTGTGGGGCAGAGTTTCAGCCGGCACTGACAGGCTCGGGACAGGGGGCCTTAGGCAGATGGGCCAGCTTCCACCTGCCGGCGGCTACAACTGGGTAAAGTAGCTGCGGTGAGCAAGGTTGCTTAGCAACCTGATAAACTAAAGATTTGGGTTGCACAGCGGCCATTTTATCAGCTGAGAAGGCAAATGGCTGGCGCTTCAATTGTGGCACGTAGTTGGGGATCTGGTTCACAAATACCATGGAGGGTGGCAGATCACGCAGGCTCAGTTGATGTGATTGCACGGTTCGAATCCTTAAGCTGGTGAGTAATCGTGCTGGGAGACACGTGGCTGGCGCGAAGAGTGCATGTCCTCTCTTCAGCAGCGATGCGAGGCATAGGGGCTCTTGCCCTTCTGGAGGCTGTGGGTGAACTGGGCTCGGGACAGGGGGCCTTGTGCAATGGGCCTTAGGCAGTTGGGCAGGCAAGTTGGTGCCACAAGCTTGTTTTTAGGCACGTATACAAGGTCATCCAGGTAGAATGTAACACTCATCAGTGACGATTCTCCTCATAGGGTCCCATCAGACAAAACACCAGGCAAATCACAGCAACCAGAATCACAGAGATATCACACAAGCCCCAAAGGTTCCGGTAAGATTTACTTAAGCTATCTGAATATTGGGAATAGTAATCATATCACCTCCAATCCCCTGATATGTATGTATTTTCCTTTACAGGGAATGGATGCAATGAAGAAATGTCCCATTTCTGTGGAAGAGATCCGTACCAGTTAAAGAAATTAACAGACAGCTACAACCAGAACTGTTCTTTTTAAGCTAAGTGCTCACATAGGGCACTAAAATAGGTCCTGAAGAAAGCGGCAAACGAGTTTCCCCGCTGAAACCGGTCGACACAACCCACCAGACTCACGATAATTCAATAGTCTTCTGGGTGATAGGACATTGAGAATAATTGTTTTAAATCAACAGATTGGAAATACTTCTAAGAGACAGTGGTCATACCACATTTTTATGATAAGACAAATGAAGGTCAGCAACACCATTAAAGATAATTTTTGACTGACCTCAGTGTGCATTTTTAGCATAGGAAAGTAGTGAGCCAGGATAGGGAGAGCGTTCTACGCCCCCTTTTTCCCTTCCCTTCCCATATAGAGAGGCGACACACCAGCGCCTAACTAGGGACACTACACTCCAAGGGACAGTGAGCTTTTTTCTGGATAGGGACATTTAGTTATTTACAGGGACAAAAGCGCAAAGTTTAATTTTATATAAAAAAGTGACATAATGGGTTCTGCTCAGGATGTGATAAAACGTATAAAAGGTAACCAGAAATCCTAAGTGCAAAAGACTGGGGTGATACAAAAGTAGCACCACTACACTGCATTAGAAGATGCAGAGCGCGGGGGGCGGCGCTGTGGAGCAGCCCAAGATGGCTGCCTAGCCTTTCAGCTCCGTGCGGCCTCGGCATTCATCTGCTCCCATCTGCGGTTCCCGATATTGTGAAGGACTATCAGCTGGCCGAGTTGTTTCTGCCACTTCACTGGACATTTTGTGCGATTTTGGTCTCGATCGGCCCACCTGGGACCTGGCTGGCGGCCCTGTCGAATTTGGGCCTAGCACTCCACCCGGCCCCAGCGGTTGCCTAACATCCGGCCCTCCCGCCTGGCCTGCCTGTCTCCTGGATTCCCCTCCCCGCTCCCGCTGCCCGCCGCTCTGTGATATCGCGGCGAGTGCCTGTGGGTCCTGCTGCGGACGCCGCCACACTGTGGATGCCACCTGCGGCATCAGTGATCATCGCGACCCCCCCGGCGCCGATGACACAGAGGATCCCCTCACCCCGCTGCCGCAGTCCAGGTGAGCGGGGGCTGGAGCGGTGGGCATCGAGACCTCTGCCCGCTGTCTGCGATACTACAGGCCTGTACTGTCATAAGGAAGTGGCCCTCATCATACTGTCTGCCCACTTTTCCGCTGACAGCGTCGTCGCCTCTGCCCGCGCCCCCCTAAGAAAGAGCCTGCTGGCACCCCCACGCAACCTGTACACATAAGGAGGCCGCGATCGCTTGCCATCACAGCCTTGCCGCTCCGCCGCTGACTCTCTGCGATCCACGGCGGTCCCCCACCTGCCTCTAACCGCCTACCGCCACCGAAGGACACTGCGTTTGAGCCTGCCGGCCATGGCCCATCTCAGCTCTCCATCCTACCCATAAGTGGGCCCTCACTGCAACCGTTCCCACCACAACAACAATGCCTAGCAGAAATAAGGCGGGGGCCCAAGGAGGCACAATGGACAAATACACCAAAGCGGTCCCTCAAGATGACCCAGCCAGCAAATCATCGCTACAGGACGAGCCAGATTTAACCCAGCACCGTGCGGTCGAGGCCCCTGACCTCACCCTACTAATGGAATCCATGGCTAAAAACTTTGCCTCCTTCGATGAAAAATTAAAATTAGACGACATCAACGACAACGTCGCCTTGCTTAAGGCTCGAGTGGACCAGGCAGGATCGAGGATCACCGAGGCGGAAAATAGGATCTCGGGGGAACGAAGATAGCATCACCGCGCTCCAGGACACAGTGGCCTCCCTAACGGGTGGCATGAAAGGAGTCAAGGCGAAGTGTGACGACCTGGAGTCGCGCTCCCGTAGGAACAACTTGCGCATTATCGGGGTCCCCAAAAATGCCCTCAAGGGGCGGATAGAGGATGCATTGGAGAAACTCAAGGACCTACTGGACGACCCTGCTCTCTCTCCGTATTTCACGGTCGAGCGGGCTCACCGGGCCCTGGCTCCACAGCCCAGACCCGGCAACATCCCTATACCAATTATTGCCAAGATTCTCAACTACCGCGACGGAGATCTCATACTCCGCCTGTCGCGGGAAAAGGCAGACCTGCGTTTTGAAGCCCATACGGTCAGAATCTTCCCGGAATTCTGCTGGCGGTGCGGCAGGAAAGGCCCAAGTTCCTAGGCGTCAAAATGCTGCTCAGGTAGCGCAACGTCCCCTATGTCATCCTTTTCCCGGCACGACTAAAGATTACCCATGATGGTAAGATCTTCTTCTTCACTGTGCCTGACGAAGCGGTGAAGTTTATTGAACTACATACACCTCTCGCCGGGCCACGAGCCGACCACACACCATAGACTACACAGCCTATGATGTTCTCAAAATGTCCACGGATCCGTGACTTTTGATGTGTTGATGGCAACCCCACCATGTCCACTCAATAACTGCGGCCTCTTGCCATGTGTATGCGGGCCACGGGCTAGCTACTGCACTGCTTCTTTGCCTTCTCCCTCACCTGCACCCTGGAGCTATCCCTGTGCCCTGCTTTCTCTTGCGATGTCATCTTGCCAGAGCGTCTTCTCTGGTTCTCGGAGGCTGTCTATGATACCCGTTTTACCGCAACAATACACTCGGGACAACGCCTGCTGCCCCACATCAAGCCACACATGCCGGCCGCACGGCACTAGTGCCCCCCGTTGCAGTTGCAATGTTTGCTTTCACTTTTATTTTGTTCTTCCTATTGACTGACCCCTGTTGGGCTAGGATGTGGCCCTATCCACGATGGATCTGGTCCTCCGACCTTTGGTTCCCGGTCGGAGCAAGCCCAAGGGGCATCGGGTGTGTTTTGGGGTGGGGGATCTGCACTGCATGTTGGGGCTGGGCAGTGACGGTGGGGAGTGGCGTAATTGGGGTTGTGTTAAGTTATAAATATGGCTGAGAGACGCATGACCTTAACTCAACACTGCTGTGCACAAAGCAGGTGGATGAGGGACAATCCTTACGAATACTACTACTGGGATGTTCCATAATATATTGCTATGGCTTTAAACATTGTCACATGGAATGTTCGTGGCCTAAGCAATTTCACTAAGGCCCGCAGGATAACTGCCTATGCCCAGCGACATGGCGCCAAAATCCTTTCTCCAAGAGACCCACGCTCTAGGGCGCCTAGCAGCATGTCTCGCCCCCACGTGGGGCAACAACAGATTCTACACAAAGTACTGCACCCAATCCAGGGGGTCCTAACCCTAATCCATAAGTCAGTCCAGTTTTCCCTGCGCTCCAGCCATATTGACTCTGAGGGTAGTTATGTGATCCTCCATTGCTCACTCGCCAATATGGAATGCCTCCTAGTGAACAAATATGCCCCAAACTTTGATGCCCCCGAGTTCTTCGATGCCATCACCACCACGCTTCTGAAATACATTGGGATTCCCATCATCTGGGGCGGGGACATGAATTTGATCCTAGACAAAGACCTGGATAGGTCCGGGACGGCCCGCAGAGCCCCATCACGCGCAGCCCACAGGCTACACGCCCATATCGACACACTGGATCTCAGAGATGCATAGGGAGCTCTCAACCCACAAGTTAGAGAGTACACTTTTTACTCGTCGGTATATCGAGCTGCATGATGGGCAGGGTCATGGAGACCAAAACACTACCGCGCACACTATCGGACCATTCATTCACCGGTAACACTCCAGATAACACTGGGACACGACCAGCCCCCCCCCGCTCCTCTTGGAGATTTAAGTCGGAGGCCCTGCTAGACATAGTCTTTAAAGCCGATATCTTAGCTGATATCAACACCTTCTTCGAGTGCAACAACAGGCATGACACCTCCGATAGAGTGCGCTGGGAGGCATTCAAGGTCTTCATCAGAGGGATGTGCATATCTAGAGAGGCTGGGGTCCTCAGGGCCATAAAAAATAGCTTGCAACAGTCAGAAGCGAAATGAAAAGAGCTTGAGAGGGCATATGCCTCCTCTCCTTCCTCAAATGCACCGGCACAGATTAGAGCGGAATTAGAAACATTCGAGTCCCACGTCCTGAGAGAGGTTCGGTACTTCGCCCGCCCTGTGGCGGCCAGGAAGTATGGTGAGGGGGATAGGCCGGGTCGAACACTGTCCAGACTGGTCCGAACTGAGGGGGGCAGGATTCGCATTGATTGCGTCAAGGACACACGAGGCACCATGTGTTGGTCTGACCAGGAAATCCTCGGGACATACACCACATTCTACACGACCCTATATGGCTCACAGCAAGAACACAGCCTGCAAGACACTGACGCCCTATTAGATCAGATCCCCATGACCCTCCTCTCCCGCGTGACCAGCGACCTCCTTGAGGCCCCTATCACCCTCGATGAAATAACCACGGTCATCTCGAACTGCCCCAGGGGCAAAGCGGCAGGCCCCCGACGGCCTCACCTCGGAGTTTTATCGGGAGCATGTAGCTATTCTGGCACCCAGACTCCTGGAGGTGTGGAACGAATCCCTAGAGTCAAACATCCTACCCCCATCCATGCGTGAGGCGCTTATAACTATTACCCAAGCCAGGCAAACCATTGGACGAATGTGGGTTTTATAGGCCCCTTTCTCTGATCAATACTGACACAAAAATATTCGCCAAGATCATTGCCAATAGGTTTCTCCCCATTATGCCCCACCTAGTCCACCCCGACCAGAGTGGCTTCGTGCCCGGCAGATCTACCGCCCTAAATATCCGTTGCCTGTTCAATGTTCTGGCTAGAATTGACCCCAACGCACAGGCCGTGGCGGTCACCCTCGATGCCCAGAAGGCAGTTGATATGGTGTCCTGGCAATACATGTGGGCGGTGCTCCACAAAATGGGAATTGGCCTACGCATGAGGTCGTACATCAAACTCCTCTACACAAGCCCCGCTGCCAGAGCCCTGGTCAACTCCAGGGCCTCGGCCCCCTTTGCTCTCCACAGAGGTACCCGCCAGGGCTGCCCGTTTTCTCTGATACTCTTCGCGCTCGCCATACAGCCTATGGCTGACAACGTAAGGGACAAACATACGCGCAAAGGTATACGTCTCCGTGATACTCCCGAGCTGGATTTGACCTTTATGGACTTCATTCATTCACGGTGCGTCACTCTTTCTCAACTCTCATGCTGGACTTCCTTTGCATCTTGTACTCATGGTGGCCCTGAATCATGCTATTCCCATCTTCATCTTGTATCCTGGCTTGCAATATTATGTGTTACTACTGACTTCTGCAATTGTATTCGCTCTCCACTCTTGCTTCGCCACTCTTTTTGACTGCTTACTCTCTGTTCTGTCCTCATTTCCCTTCTCCCTTTTCCTATCTCCTCCCCTTACTTTCTTCTATGCACTTACTCTATCAGAATTGTCCCTGGACGTAATATGATAACAACCTCGTCTGTTTCCTCCACCCTCCCATTACTGTTTTTTTCCTCCCCACCACCCCTTCAGCACTATCTGAAATGTCGTCAGGCCTAGTATGATAGTCGATTGTTTTGTTCACCCCCTCCCTTTCTGCACCCCTCTCCCTCACCTTTTGTTTTTCTCCGGCTCTACCAGAAATTTCGTCAGGCCTAGTACGGTAGTCGCCTGTCTGTTTCCATTTCCTTCCCACTCTCCCCCACCCTTCCTTATCTATGTCTTAGCTCTTGCACTATGTGAAATGTCGTCAGGCCGAGTACGATAGTTAATTTCACATCCTTACTGTTCATGGCCGGTAAGAATGTGGTTGTATTTTCCCTTGTTCCCTCCCTTGCCTTGAAGCGCTTTGAAACACATTGTGTATAGGCGCTATATAAATAAACAATCATATCATACCTGTACGCCGACGACGTGCGCCTATATATTAGAGACCTGGCTGCCCACATAGATCCGATATTGAGAGACATAACCAAAATTGGCACTTTCTCGGGCTTCACCATAAATGATTCCAAATCCGAAATCTTCCCGCTCACCGCGTCCACTACACAACCGTCCTGCAAATTCCCCCTTCGATGGTCACCGGGAGGCATCAGGTACCTTGGAGTGCAGGTGTCCCTCACTAAAGATTCACTGTTGGCTGACAACTATGCGGCTGTGGCGCAGCTTGCTGAGGCTCAAATGTTGAAATGGCGCAGTCTCCCACTCTCTTTGTCGGGTAGACTATCTCTAATCAAAATGATTATGGTCCCTAAATTCCTCTACGTCTTTACAAATGTGCCGATCTGGCCCGGAAAGCGATATTTCAAGAATCTACACGCTGCGTGTGCCCAATTTCTGTGGCACTCGGGCGCGGTTCGTAAGAAATGGCAACACATGACTCTTCCCTATGGTAACGGGGGCTTCACTGCCTCCGATTCTGCCAAATATTGGACAGCTGCGCAGGCCCAACACGCCACATACTGGTACACGTTCTCTGACCCCCACCGCATGTGAAGCTCGAGAAACTAGCGAGCGAGAGCGTTAACACCCTCTCCCTCATCCTCCATTACACATATCACGCTGACGCCCCGGCAGACCCTGTGGCGGCCACTGTTAGGGCCTGGAAACATATCTTGCAGATACAACCTGACCACCACCCGTACTACAAATGGCTGCCCATCTGGCAGTTCCCGGGCCACAGCCCTACACATAAGCTTTTGATGAAACACTGGCATGATCTAGGCTATCGGGCCCTGACCGACTTTTACCCTGACGGGAAGTTTATCACTCCGCAGACGTGGCGCCCCAGACACCGAGGTACTGCATTGGAACTGCTACAATACTACAGGCTGAGAGCGGCGTTCCGCGACTGGTGGCCCTTATACCCAGATGAGCCTCCAGACTCACCTGAGATCCAGTATATATCCAATTCGGCTGGTGCTAGGGGGATAGTGTCTGCACTGTACAAACTGTTGATGGCCGACCCCACAGACGTGCCAATCAAGGCGCGAGATACGTGGAGTGAGGAGCTGGGCCTCCCCATCACGGACACAATGTGGGGGAAAATGTGCACACACACTCGGACCACCTCTCTGAATGCCAGGCATAGGTGTATGCAATACAAGCTCCTTAACAGACTATATTACACACCTCAAAGACTGGACAGTTTTGCACACACCCAGGCCCGCACCTGCCCTAAGTGTAGTTCTCCTGCTGCAGATCATACTCCTATGTTCTGGTCCTGTGACGCGCTGGGCCCATACTGGAAGGCCATAACTGAAGCTCTCTCAGACATCACAGCGTCCCGTATCCCTGCAGAACCCCTAGCTGTACTGTTCGGCCTGTGGGATAGCCTGGAATTGAGGAAAAGGTCTAGGTTTCTCAATGTTGCCACCATTATAGCCAAAAAATGCATATTACAATGTTGGAAGCGCCGACCCCCCCCCCTCGTTTGAGATGTGGATGAGGGCCCTCACCTGGACTCAATTGTGCAAGGAGGACTATATCAATACCCTCCCGCTGGCCTCCCGCCCCAGGAATGTGTGGACAGAATTTTGTACATATTTAAATAACAAAGACAACCTAGAACTATTGTCCTCCCCTCCTCCTGGTGATGTAATCTAATCCACTGCTGTGCCGCTTGGAGCTGGGCAATGGTCCCACCGATATCTACCTAACATTCCCATGTACTGCACTACTATGTATATATCTGTCACTCTTGCTATGCTGTACAGTGTGTTGATTGTCTGTTCTCTCACCATGCCAACAAAGAAAAGTTTAAAAAAAAAAAAAGAAGATGCAGAGTGCAATGTTAAAAAGTTAACAAAAAGGTAAAAATACGAAAGGGAAACCGTTTGACAGTACTCATAGTATGAAGGACTCGGTTCCCCATTACAATATGAGCAAAAGGCCAAGGGAGAGAAGCTGAAGGCTTCACCTTCCCTGTAAAAAGTAAGGACAGGTTAAAAAACAAAAGCAAAATGTTTGGTTGTCCATAGAACTATTGAGGGAATGTTGCCAAAGGAGAACTCTTCCCCAACACTTGCCCCCACTCCCCATAAGACTACAGGCGGGAGTATCTAATGCACTTCTGGATGGGTTTCCTGTTCCAATCAGTTAAACATTCTGGACAGTCCATCAGCATTGCTATGTTGTGCATCTGAGCTATGCTCAGTAGTGATGCCAACGCCTTGAATGCTTATGAACCACCTTAGCAACTTAGGATTCCCTCCCTTCAAACGTATTAGCCACTTTAAGAAGCTCATTGTCAGTCTGCACAGTGAAGTGAGTCCCAAAGGACCTACACTATGGAAAAACGCTCCTTTCCCACAGCCGCCCACCTGTGCTCTGTGTTCCCTGCCTTTGTCATCTAACTGTGAAAGGACAACACCTATTCCCAGTATCAGAGGCATCTGTCTGCACAGTAAAAGGTCTGAGAACAGGGGCCTGACAAAGGGAATCCTTTAGCACTTGGAAGGCCTTCTCACAATACTCAGTCCAAGTGCCTTGTGAAGGCAGTCAGAGGACCAGCTACGGTACACCATAGTTCATACAAAAGAGTGCAATTGTCCGTGGACAAGTACATACACTCCTAATATTTATGATATAAAATGCGCAATAAGGCGCCACACAATCCCTTCCGCTGCGGAAGTTGTTTGTAGGATGTGAATCTAGACAAAGAACAGTTTATTCAAAAAAGGTTTTTAAATGTTTTTCATAAACTAATTACCATCATCATAAGAATAAGCACAAACAGAGAAAAACATTCATTAGCAATTATTAAAAAACCAACTGGATGACACCCTGCTCATTTTCAGGCTACCCTCAGCCTCCTCCTCTTCTTCCCTCATCTCTGTCTGTCTGCTATCCAGGAGTGGTGTGCAGCCAATGACCTCTGCCTTAATGCCAGTAAGACTGAGATTCTCCTCATCGGCACACCCGTTCCCTCCTTTCCTGTAGCTCTCTGGCCGGCCTCTCTTGGTCCTCTGCCTGCTCCCACTTGCAAGGCTAAAAACCTTGGAGTCATCTTCGACTCCACACTCTCCTTCTCTCCCCACATCTCTGATGTCTCTAAGAAGTCACACTACCAGCTGTACCTCCTCAAAGGTATTCTCCCTTTCCTCTCCTTCCCCCGGAAGCTCACTGTCCCCAGAGCTCTGGTTCACTCTAGGCTGGACTATTGCAACAGCCTCTTTCTAAATCTGCCTGCTTCTACTCTCCACCCTCTGCAACTTATCCAGAACAGGACTGCGAGAATTGTCCTCAAGCCCAGGGATCGTATCTCTCCAGGACTGAAATCTCTGCACTGACTACAAGTGGCTACGAGGATGAAGTTCAAAACCCTCTGCATCGTCAACAAGGCCTTCTGGGGCCTTGGCCCTAAATACCTTCAACTCTCTCTTCCCAAATATCTTCCTTCTCGAGCTCTTCGCTCATCCACCTCCAACTCCCTCAGGGTCAGTCGCTTCTCCAAGCAACAAGTTTGTGGTAGATCTCTTTCGTCGACTGGGGCCTCCCTCTGAAACAGCCTCACTGCATCCCTTAAACTTGAGGAGAATCCTCTCCGGTTCCGGAAGCACCTCAAAACCTTTCTCATTGCTTCTGCTTTTTCTCCGCCTCCCCTGACCTTCTGGCTGTAACCGGTACTGCACTGGCTACCTGGACACACTCCGATCGCAGGCCCAGGTCCCTCCCCCGCCAAGCGGCACACACCTGCACTACCCACCTGGCAACCCCCTCACTTGGGGACTGTTTCTGTATCCCTACAGTCCCCCTTCCAGCTCTTGACACCCAATGTCTGCATTTACTCATGCACTTGCCACATATGCTGGCACTTACGTATTGTTATTATTAATCCCTTGTACTGCACTGTCCCTGCCCACCTCTCACGCCCTTGCACGATCTGAATGACACCTGGCTTAGTAGGATCGCTATCCGTAATCCCTTTGTTCACCTCCCTTGCCTTGTTGCGCCTTGAAACACTTGTGTATAGGCGTGTTATAAATGCCATATCATAACTGTAAAAAAGCACCACACCCACCGGTGATCTCATATCTCACACCATTCATCTCATACCCTTTCATCCCCATTCATACTAAAATGCATCAACATATATTTTCTTCAAGGTGGTATATGTTGTCAAGATTTCTTTAAACATATTGATTACCACATTGTTTTCTGTACGAACCGAAGTTAGAACCAACTCCGAGTGGAGTGGGATCTAAGGTTTTACCATAGTTTGCCATGAAATTTCTGTAATACCCAGTGAGCCCTAGAAAAGCTCTCACCTAGGTTTGCGTGAGTTGCCCAGTCTTGTATAGCATAAACTTTGCTGGGACGAGATTGAAATCTGCCCCCACCAACCTCATGCCTAAGGTAGGTCACTGAACCGTGACCAATCTGGCACTTGGTAGCCTGCAACACAATTTCCAGGTGTCGCACATGTTCTTCCCAAGTAGAGCTGAAAATGGTTAAATCGTCCAGATAAGCTATGCAGAATTCATGCAACCTATTCAGGACATGAGTGACTAGCCTTTGTAAAGTGGCAGGTGCATACTTTTGTCCAAAGGGCATTACCCTGAACGAGTAAAGTGTCACGTGTCGAGAATGCAGTCTTTTGCTTGGTATTTTGTGTCGGGGATATTTGCCAATATCCTGCAGTAAGGTCAAAGGTGCTAAGGTACATGGTAGCACCTAGCTTGTCCACTAACTCATCAGTTTGTGGGAGGGGATGAGCATCTGTCTTTGTGACAAGCATTATAATCTCTGTAATCCACACAGAATCCCAAATCAGATGTAGCTGCTTTTGGCATGGAAACTACAGGACTGGACCAGGGACTACATGAGGGGTCTATGGCACCCAGATACAACGTTTTGTTGACTTCAGACTTCATGTGGGATCTCACTTTGCCTGACATCCTATAGCTCCTACGTCTGGTAGACACAGTGTCTCCAGTGTCAATGCCATGTTTGCACCAGGGTGCCAAGCCTGGAGTGAGTGAGAGCAAGGAGCATGGTACTGCCTAAGTAAAGCCTTAACCTCATCTTGCTGCTGTGGAGTCAGTTGAGGGGACAAATTGACACCCTCAATGGAGCCATCAGAAGGGCTAGCCTAGAAAAGGTCAGGAAGAGGTTCAGGTTCCTCTTCCTCCCCATCTGAAGCCAGATGTAGGGCTCCCATTTCACCCCAGGGATGAATGCCTTCAATCTATTAATGTAGAAACACTTTGGGACCCTGACCAGGTCTTCCAATGACCAACAAATAGTTCACTTTACCCAGTCATTCAACAATAAGATAAAATGACATGGGCACTTACCTTGTAAAGCTCTAGGCCTTATTGGGTTGATAATCAGGATTTTTTTGGACTGGGGAAAATGACCAAGTGGAGTTTTTAGGTCATACCTATTTTTGACCAAAGCTTGTCCAGCCTTTAAGTTGTAATTGGCCAGCCTCTTTCTCAAGCCTAACACATAGTCTACTACATTGATAGTGACAGCAGGAGCGGGCATCTCCCAACCTTGCTCGACTATGGCAAGGGGACTGCTGATAGGGTGACCAACAACAGTTCAAAGGGGCTAAAGACAACCCCTTCTAGAGGTACCTCCTTTTAGGCGAAAATTAAGCATGGCATCAGGAAATCCCAAGTTCTCCTCTGGGGCTCCTCAAGAAATCCAATCATTCTTTTGAGAATCCTATTGGACCTCTCAACTGGTCCATTGGTCTGTGGATGGCATGTACATGAAAATATATTTGTCACCCCACATTACTTCCACATGGTCTACTTTTATTTAGAAATGAAGTTGCTGCATCTGTCGAACACAAATTCCTTAGGGAAGCCAACCCTAGGAAATATGCCCAGCAATGCTCTTGCAACTGACTTGGCAGTCAGTCTTCAGTGGGATGGCTTCAGGATATCTTGTGGCATGACCAATGATCACAAGGATAGACCTACAGCCAGAGGACGTGGGTGGGTCAAGGGGACCAACAATATCAATCATCAGAAAAAGGTAAAGGTACCACTGGAGCCTGGATTTTTGCACCACTTTTGCCAGAAATCCTGTCCTTCTCAGGGCCTTCACCCTCCAAGTAGGAGTAGGCCGGTCTCCTTATTCCTTCAAGTGATTGACACTCACATTGGCCCTTACTATACTCTTCCCTTGAGTGACCACCTCTGCCATCCTGGTGTCCAGAATGGCAGAGGTGGACAATCTTCCTCAATCTGCGGTTTAATGGATCAGCTCTTTTTTGGACAACAGAGAAAGTTGGTTCTTTTTGGAGGAGGCAGAGGCCTTCCCAGTCCTAGTCAACTTTGGGGTGTCGCATGCATCTACCCCTGTTTATATAACATCTTCATGGCCGCCTTCTTTGCCATCTTGGAGCAGGGGGGGTGGTCACGTTTTCCAATGATGCAGATGACACTCAATGTGACATCCCGATGACTGGAATTCATTCGAAAGACGAAGATTAACTTAATGGAGTTTATTCTCTGAGTGGATGGTCTGTAACAATCTTGCTTTAAATAGATGCAAAACCGAGCAGAACCCTTAGGTCAAATAATCAGAATTATCTGGTTTCTCTCCCAGATGCAGAACCAATAAGGGAGAAAATTGAGCTTTCTTCTCTGCCACCCCAAAAGCCTGAAATGTGCTCCCTTCGGAGCTGCGTAGACTTGGCTCTCTGAATCTTTTTGAAAACTTGGTTGTTCTCTTAAATCTCTGATGTTGCTTTGATCTTTCGATCTTAGACCAGATCTGCATTCCAAAAACTGCCCATTTCTCTGCTGCTGTTTTTTTCTGCATTTTGTCTGCGCCCTAATGCCCAAGGGACCACGGTTGCGCTATATAAATACAATAAAGTGACCCCAATCTGCAATTAAACTCGGCAGTTCAGCGTGACCATGGGGGTTGAGTATTTCATGCAGCCCCTCTTCCTCAACCGGTTAAGGGCTTGGCCAACTACCGCCGTGGGTGAGTTAGGGAGAATATTGTGTTTTTTCCCCCTTTAGCCTTAGGTTTCCTCTTTGGCTTTGGCTGGGCCTTAGGCTTGGCTAAGGCAGCCTTGTGTGTGGACGTTCTGCAATGTTCCCCACAGGTCTTAAGTCTGAAGTAATTCCCTAACAGAACTTTTCAAGGGACTTGCATCTGTACATTAGTAGGTATCCTGACCACGCCACCATTCACAGCTAAAGTGACAGGCATAACTGTAAACTTGAGAAGGGGACCATCAACCACGGGCCTTTGACCAGAGCTTCTGAATTTACCAAAATGGAATCCACTACAGTCCGACTGGCCCCAGTGTGATCCAGCACAATATCCTTAAAATAATGCTTAGTGTTATCAGTATGAAGGCATTCGTCTTAGCAACTCTAGGTTCCCAAGATCCCAGGGAAACAAAAAAACCTCAGATCCTATCCCACTGGGTAAGGAATCAGAGGAGCCGCCGATTTCAGGGAACCCATCATTGCAAGGCATGAACACTTACCTGCATGGGACTCTCGCCAAACTCTGTTGGGTTACTTAAGGGGAAGCCGGTTCCCTGCACCTAGGGGGTGCAGGGCCGTTAACGACACAGGAAGGCTGGTGCAGTATCCCACTGTAAGCAGAGGGGGCAGGGCGAGGGCCAGTACCTGGAACCCAGGTACTATCGACACCTGGCTGGTCCGTTTCCACTATCTAGTCTGTAAATACGAGTCTTGCCGGTCTTCCGGGTGACTATTGTTCTCCTCTTCACAGGAGACGGACGTCAACAGGAGTAATGAAAAGACCTAGGGACGGCACCCTTACCTGTCGGGATTTAGTTTGAGGCGCGGCTCGAAGGGTCTGAAGCAAGACTCAACAAGGGCCTAAACGTATCAACCTGAATAAAGGACTTTTTGTTTGGTACCGCAAGGTTGTGTCCCTCGTTCGTTCACAAAAGTGGTGGCAGCAGCGGAATCTCAACACGCCATGAAGGGGATTAAGACTCTAGCAGAGGGGCAACAGCAATTGCAGCAACTCCTACAGGTGCAAAGCCATCAAGTACAGGCTGATCACAAGCGTTTCAGCTGGTTATTCAGATTCAAGCCGCCACTCAAGAAAAGAACCAAGAAGAACTGAAGCAGATAACAGAGGTGATGGTGACTTCTCTGGGACACCCAGTAGCCCCTACCTCAGTCTTGCATCCATATCGACTGGGCAGGGATCCCATGTTTTTTTCCAGCAACTTTGAGCGGGTCACCCGCAATGCCCAATGGCCAGTAGAGCATTGGGGTCACTATATCGCTCCATTGCTAACTGGCTCTATATGCAAGGTGCCTACCAGGCCGCCAACCCCAGCAGTGATAACAGCTATGCGGAAATCAATCAAGCATCCTAGAACGTCAGGGTATGGATGACGAAACGTACAGGCTCCGCTTGAGCGAAACCCGCATCAAAAGCGGAGAGTCTTCTAGACAGTTGTATTATCACATTCAGGATTTTACAGGTTGAAGCCCTCTACCGCCTCTTTGCCTTAATTAATGGAAAGGATCCGTTTGGAACAGTTCATTGAGGCCTTGCCGGGACTGATGTAGCGCTGGGTGAGACAGCACCACAGGTCATCCCTTACAGAAGCCATTAATATAGTCACTGCTTTCCAGAAGGCCAGCCTCCCTAAACAGTGAAACACTGGAATTGTTCCTCCTGACTTCATAAAAACGGGTCCCGCGCATCCTGGCCCATTGGAACCTAAACCTCTTCGACCAGCAGTGAGGAGCATCCCTTGGCCCAACATTCCAAAACAGCTGCAATGCTTTGATTGTGGCAAGTGGGGGCATATAGCCCGTTTTTGTCCGCGGTCACAATGCTGAATGCATGCAAGTCAGGGTTCTTCAGTCCCGAGAGTACCGGAGAAGATGTCCGCCTTACACCATGGATGGCACCATAGACGGAAAACCTTGTTAAGCCCTACTCAATGGGGAAGTCAGCAGTCGGCAATTAGACCAGAAGTTAAGTCGTGTAAAGGGCATATTATACAAATAAAGTGCGTGCATAGCGACATCAGATCATATCCTTCCAGGGTAATGAAGTTGGGGATGGAAACAAGGACTTCCATATTAGAACTGCCATAATGCCTTTCTTGCCGTCCCCGCTTCTCCAGGGAACAGACTTTCCCAAGCTTGGTAAATGCATGCGGGAGGAAGACTGGTGTGTGGGGGGGAGGGAGGGTGAGCCCCTTTTTCACATACGAAGGGGAACCCTCCCTCCCTGGTAAAGAGTAGGAAGAGTCGAAGGGAGGTGAGGCCTGAGAAGAGGAACTGGGCTACACAGGAGGCTCTTGTGGGTGCGACAGACTGGATCCCAGAGGGTAGCGCAACCACCTTCATGAGTGAATCCCTTACGGACCCCACACTACAGAGAACACGAGAACGAGCGGCACTCTCCCGGGATCCCCAAGAGCCCCTAGTGTTAGGCAAAGTTTGAATGCAGTAGCCTCTGGGAACATTACAAACAACTAGGACTACAGGTATAGGCAACCCAACCTTCGGTATAAGCTTGTACTACACAGTTTTGGTAGAGTGTTGAGCAGCTAGGCTCATCTCAAGAGGGGAAATGTGAGTGGTAGTGGAATTACACAAAGATTCACAGTTACAGGTATTCAAATAAACTCTTAGACTCAAGGTTTCTTGCATAAACGATTAATAATGTATTTACCAGTCAGTTATAAAGCCTTGTTCAGAAGGGAGCAATAACATAGTAACACAAATATACTTCAATACTGTACACTGAAATTCTGAATCAGACAAGACCCTTTTGGGATGGCCCACAGACACTACCTACACCTACAGGTGACTTCAGTCACAAGGGTGCTGGGGACATTAATATCTTACTGTTGGCATCCAGTAAGTAAGTAAAAGGCAAAGCTTATTAGAACACAAGAATTTACAAATATTCATAAGCAGGTCAAATACTTTCAGATAGCACTTCGAAGAGTCATTCAATTCAATAGGCTAAGTCAAAGTCAATACGCCAAAGTCTTTTTATAGGATGCAGCACTTCAGGTAAGTAAATGTAAGTCTTTGCACAAGTTCCTAAGAGTCTTTGATAAAAAGAAGAATCAAATGTAGGGTCACAAGCTGATTAGACCTGTGAGTTGCAGAAGTTACAAGCACTTCCACAGTAAGAGGTAAGTTCTCTTAGACTTGTTTTACAGAACCTTAGTAAAGAAGAAAAGATGCAGCTGAAGACCACTCTTCCTGTGCAGCTCTGCAGATCTCACTGTTCCTGGGCCTCAGTCGTGGGGACAAGAGGGAGGATGTCTGGGGACTTCTGCATTGCACTAGCACCGTCAAAGCTGGCTATTGGCAAACTTTACTTTTAGTGGCTGTTTCGCGTTTCAGCTCCTTGCGGTACAACAAATAGCAATACACACGGTTCCTGGCTGTCAAGGTGGACTTTCCTCACATCTGAGGTCCCGCACTCAACTGAGGGAGGTCAGGCTTGGTCAGTCCTGCTTCGTGGGAGTCCAGAGGATCGTCCAAAAGCTTTAGGCCAGCTTACAAGCAACGCACACAATCTGGTGTCCCTCTCCCTGGCTCTACGGCTTCCTGCAGCAACTCTGAGGCAATTCACCAGCTCCGAGATGGGTGTCCAGGTGGCTTAATTGGCAGTCGATTGGTCCCACCAACTCAAAGGGAGAAGTCCTCCTTGCAGGGCTTCTCTGTCGATACAAACATGGCGATTCAGACCTGCAGCAGGGCTTCACCGGGTAAGCCAACGGTCCAGGAGTTGCATCAGCCTTCCTCTTCAAGCTCTTCTTCGGTTGGTTAGACGCCGTAACCAAAAGAAACACAAAGGTAAAATTCACACAAAAATACACAAGAGAGTGGGAAAAAAGGGGCACACTCTCTCCAGGTTAAAAAAAGACAAGTCCTCAAAATCCAGCAAAGTTGCTGGGGGTCTCTTAGGTGGAGGGAATTATTACATTTTTGAGAATTCTCCCTAACACCCGGGACCGTGGTTCAAAGTGAAAAGAGGCTTATACTATTGAGTTATTGCAAAACCCAGAAACGTGGAGACAGAACAACTGTTGGTGCCCAGAGGTTTTCGCAATCTAGTTATGAGACTAGCGCATGAGGAGGCCTGCGGTGGACAACTCGGACCGGAGAAACACAAGAACAAGGCCTGAAGCGATTCTTTTGGCCTGGCGTGTATGCAGATGTCACCTGATACTGTCAGGCCTGTGCAACATGCCAGAAGACTAGCCCCTATGCACCCCCAAGGGCCCCCTTGCAGAAGATGCCCTTGATCCGAGAGCCATTCTAACAAATAGGGATGGACATAGCAGGGCCTTTAGAACCAACCAGCCATGGCCATCACTACCTGCTGGTCGTGGTTGACTATGCTCCACACTACCTGGAGGCCTTTCCCATCAGGGGTACCAGTGCAACTCAAGTATGCAACCACCTCATCCCATTTTTTTCCAGGGTTGGGATACCGGTGGAAATTGTTACAGACCAGGGGAGGAACTTTGTGTCTGCCATCATGAAACGAGTGTGAACAGTTAAGGATCAAGCAGATCAGAACATTTGTCTACCATCCCCGGATCGATGGACTGGTGGAACGGTACAATTAGACACAAACACATGCTCAAAAACTCCCAAAACTGGGACCGTGCCCTACCTTGGGTTCTCATGGTGTTAAGAGATACGCCACAGTCTTCCACGGGATTCACCTTGATGCATTACATTCCTGAACTAAGGGCCCATATGGAACAAAATGGTGTGACAAACCTTGTTTAGTGATGGCGCTGGCTGTTGGTTGTTAACCAAGGGTTGTAAGCATTTGTAGAATTAATGAAGAAGTGACTCCTAATTTGTTGTCATCAATACTGATTTTAATGCAGTAACAAACATGGATCACATGTCTAGCAAAGTATGCTGGGTGAGGGTGAAACAAAAGCCGATGCGCGTTTCGACCGTAGTCTTTATCAAGGCAGACAATTGGTAGCAGTCCTTAATGGGAGTGGAAAGCCTGGAGAGCCTCCTGGTAGGGTGCTGGATAGCCAATCGGAGACTGTGGCGTATATCTTAACACCATGAGAGCCAGTCATCTGCAACAGACACACACGTCGCTGAGTGGCTCGAGCTGCCGATTCCCAGGAACCTAGCTGTCACTGCAACCCATGAACACTTACCTGCATGGGACTCTGGCAAACCTCCGTTGGGTGACTTAAGGGGCAGCCTGTTCCCTGCACACTGGGGGTGCGGGCCGGGAACGGCACAGGAAGACTGGTGCAGTATCCCACTGTAAGCAGAGGGGGAGGGGCAAGGGCCTGTACCTGGAACCCAGGTATTATCAACATAACTGGTTGGTCCATTCCCACTATCCAGTCTGTAAATGCAAGTCCTGGCGGTCTTCCGGGTGACTATTGTTCTCCTTTTTACAGGAGACGGACATCAACGGGAGTAACGAGACCTGGGCATACGAAGACAGAGAACCGCTGTTAGGAGACTGCACCCTTACCTGTTGGGAGTTAGTTTGAAGCACGGCTAGACGGGTCTGAAGCAGGGCCCAACAAGGGCCTGAGCTTATCAACCTGAATAAATAACTTTTTGTTTGGTATCGCAAGGCTGTGTCCCTCGTTCTTTCACAGTGACACTCTATGAGAAACCCAAAGATCAACAGCAATAGGCAGCATTTTAGGATCTATGTTAGGGAGGATTCTCAGAAATGTGCTAATTCCCTTCTACCTTAGAGACCCCCAGCACTTTTGATGGATGTTATGACTTTTAATTTTTTACCTGGAGAGGGAGGGGGGGGGGGGGAGAGAGAGAGAGAGAGAGAGAGAGAGAGAGAGAGAGAGAGAGAGAGAGAGAGAGAGAGAGAGAGAGAGAGAGAGAGAGAGAGAGAGAGAGAGAGAGAGAGAGAGAGAGAGAGAGAGAGAGAACTTTTACTTTTTTCCCCACTCTCTCATGTATTTTTGCTGATTTGGACTCTGTTTCTTTTGACTTTGGAGTCTGAGAAACTCCATAGGCATCGTCTTTACATTGTGGCACACAGCACCTTCAGTGCAGTGGCAAAGGGAAGTCTTCTAGATTTCCCAAAGGTTTAAATACCTTCTCTTGGTGAAACTACTGTTTCCAAGAGCAGTGAAGTGAAATTTACTTTACTTACATTTTGTAACTTTGTAGACCCAGCACACACTATCTTACCATAGGGTGCTGGAGGGCTTACTTAGTATTCCCTTTGTCTAGTTTCTCATGTAACATTATTATGTTACCCTTTCTACAATTAATGGCTGTGGCAGTGGTTTACGTTTTACTACCATTGTGTATTTTTACCACGGGCTGCGTTCGCAGCTGCTGTAAGGCACCCATGGGTGCCCACTTTGTCAAAAGGGCCCTGTTCGTCTTTTTCACCATTTCCTGCTGGAAAGGTCCTTATTGAGATTTACTCTGCGTGCCAAACCAGGTTTGGTCCCTTTGTTAATTTTGTCTTTGCCGGGATTCACACGGGAAGCCCGACTCTGGCTCCAGTATGTCTGGCAGGGGCAGGAAGTGAGGGAGGTGCCCAAAACTCCCTGTGCTTAATCCCCTTGGTTACAGGAATGCACTCAAAGGTGATTGGCCGGCTGGCTGTCATTGGAGGAGAGCCACCCTGCTGTGTGATTGACAGCTAGGCTGGAATGAATGGGAGAAACATGCATAAAAGGCGAGGCTTTTTGGCTTGGGAGGCAGAGTCGACTACTGGACGAAGAAATCTGAATAAGAACTTAGAAGAGACGGCTGCTGCAACTCCTGGACTGTTGGTTTGCCCGGTGAATCCTTGCTGCTGTGCTGAAGCTCCAAATTCACCTCGACTAGAGAAGCCCTGCAAGGATGACTTCTCTCCTTGGGTTGGTGGGACCAATCAACCCCAAAGTGAACTCGTCTAGACATCCTCTCGGAGCTGGCTGTACTTCCACTGCTACTGCTGGAACCGAAGTCCCAGGGAGTGGAACACCAGATTGAGTGCATCGCTTTTAAGTCAGACCCGAGTTTATGGAAGATCCTCCGGACTCCCAGGAAGCAGGACTGAGCTGAGCTGAGCTACCTCAACAGACTGCTGGACCCCAGATGCAAGTAAACTCCATAGTGGTAGCCGAGAACCGCAGTGGTGCTATTTGCTGAGAGGCGAGAGCTGAAATCGCAAAGTGCTGCTGACTTGAAGTTTGCCCTTTGCTGCTGCTGCTGCCTTTGCAGGACCAGTGCAGTAGTACCCAGATGTCCTCCCTCTTGTCCCCACAACTGAGCCCCAAGGCTGCATGGGGAACAGAATCCAGCTGGAACCATTTCTTCTAACCAAAGGTACTGTAAAACTAAGAGGACTTACCTCTTGTTGTGTAGCATTACTTGTTCTCAGTTGAGACTTGTCTTGGTTGCCTTTGCAGAGTTGCTACAGCTTTGTCCCTCACAAGCTTCACAGCTTGTGGCCCTACTGATTATACTTTTTCTACAAAGACTTCTAAAACATTGTGCAAGGCTTTTACTTGCCTACAAGAAGTGCTTCAGCTCACCTAGACTTTTGCCAACTTAACATTGGCTGGCCTGACTCCCTGAAAGACTGTTCTTACCTCTGACTTTGTGTTTTACATTTCCTCCAGGAAAGGGTTCATTTACTTTGCATTGGGGGTTCAAAAGTACTTACCTGCTTCAGAACATTTGTGTGACCTTTTGTTTTATTCTTAAACCCTTTTCTTCGACACACAACTCAGTATTGCTCTACATGTACCAGAGATATATTAATGTCCACAGTGTCCTAGTTATTTAAGTCACCTCAGGGTGTAGGAATCATCTGTGTGCCATCCCAAATGACTATTTGCTGATGTAGAGAAATTAAGAGTGTGTATTTTGAAGTGTATTTGTATGTTACTTTTATATTGCCCCTTCTGAAGAAGGCTTATTCAACGGACTGTTACATACATTAATAATTGTTTAATCCAGAAACCTTGAGTGTAAGAATGTATTTGAATACTTGTCACTGTAGACCTCTGTGTAAAAACACTACTGCTCACATTGACCCCTCTCTTGAGGTAAGCCTGGCTGCTCAGCCACACTACCAACCCATGTAGTACAGACTTACTATTGCCAGGTCGTCAATGTTGCTGTAGTGTCACAAAGGGTACGGCACACAATCTTGCCTAACAATCTAACTCCTTTCAATCTGCCAAATGCTGCTTAGGCCCAGGGGAACATGAGGCAAAACTACAGACATGATCATTTATTGAATGATTGTGCCTTCAGAACACAGAAAAACAAAAACAACTAAACAGGAGTATACTAATAGGTACCCTGGTCTCTCTTCTAAGTAAAAATAGGTTTACTCTGTAGGAGCATTTATGATTGTCCGATTCAAATTCATGTGTTTTTTCTGTTCTTAAATTTTTGTTTCTTCATTTGCAAATTGTATTTCATACTCTATCTTGATTCAAAAACAATTTTTATCCCTTAGGAAAAATATTGGTTTTAGGTCTTAGGTATTTTCACTATGTACCAGTCACTGTTTACTGCATTATTATTAACAAAAGATGATACACTTAGACACTTGTTTATGTTTTTTTTACTTGTGACTCCTTGAGCACAAAAATAGATGAACTCATATGAATAATGACAACAAATTGAGTTTTTTTTAGTGTGAATTCTCTACTCTTTGTTCAATAATGTATACTGGCCCGAATCCACACCTGCACTAAAGGGGCGACCCTACTTTTTGTAATAGCAAAAATATGTTCCAACATGACCAGGTTGAACATGCCTTCAAAAGCCGTTACTTTGTGGCATTCTACCCAACCATTCAAATTCTTCAAGGAATCTGTCACAAAAGACACCCAAGTATTATTCAATTTCAGCCTATATTTCCTGAAACTCTTAAGTATTGGGCAGGAGTTTTCCAAAACTTTAAGAGGGGAGCCTGATTCATTCAATTTGTCAAAGTCTTTTCTGTCCGCCTTAGACATTTCGACAATTACACTGCAGCCAGAACTGGTTAGTCTGCTGAGCAACCAATCAATCTCATCAGGCTCAGCTACTTCTTGCCCCTCACAAGCATATTCAAAGGTTTAAACCGATCAATATAATATTTGTTCATCATACAAACTGAGCATATTCTTAGGAAATATTGGATGAAAAGAGGATCTAGAACCACTCCCAGAACTTCTGGAGGAGCCTCGAGACTCTTGCAGTCTGGACAACTCCAACTGGTGGCCTGTCATTCTGTTTCTCAATCCTGTCAAACTCCAGTTTAGCCATGTTAAAGTCCAACTTTTTCTCACATGCTTATGTTTTTCTCTCTTAAGCTTGCACAAGGACTCTTCTTCTGAGGTTGACACAAACATGAGAAGACCCCTCTCTTCCTGAATTCTCAATAGTGGCAGTAACCACAAGCCCATTGCTACTACTGTGACCTGCCCCAGCATCTACTGCATCACTATTTAGAGGCAAAGGAACAATCTGCGGCCCCTGGTGACCTAGCAATTTCTGTATCAAATCACCTTTGACACCAGAGGACGGAACTCCTCTGTCTAAACACCACATATTTAAATGTTCTACTTTAACAGTAGACTGGGTGAATGATTCCATATTTAAAAAGAGCAGGCAACTGTTATACCAACTACTAACTTCAAATCACAGTGTTCTGTGTAAATAGAATTATGATACTACACCGGTGAACAGCACTGCGGTACCAAAGTCCTTGGATTTCTAGAATCTGGCCTGGTGGACAGATTTTAGGAGGCCACCCTACTTATAGTGAACCGGGGAACTGGGAGGGTAGCCAAAACCCAATCAAGGTAGCAAAGAAGAGCAGTCAAGGATATTCTCAGGAGAGAATGAGTGGGGTCAGGGACCCACAATGAGTTCACACGACTGGACAATTCAATCCAGTTGTGCTTTCAGACCTTCCAGAGCAGGATCCTT
This sequence comes from Ambystoma mexicanum, assembly GCF_040938575.1. NCBI lineage: Eukaryota > Metazoa > Chordata > Amphibia > Caudata > Ambystomatidae > Ambystoma > Ambystoma mexicanum. The sequence goes on from NC_090929.1 coordinate 816,617,779, forward strand.
GAAGCTGGGAGGCAACTTACACCGCAAGCTGGCGACTACCAAAGTTCTAGCGGCGAAAATAGAACGGTGACTTTTATAGCAATGTAGCCCACTGGAGAGCTGATCAGTCCACCGGGCGGTCCAGGAACATTTCCGAAGGGGTCAGATAGGCTGGATTCTCAACAACACGTTGAGACTGTTTAGTCCTACCAGTCCAGGGGATGAAGCACTGCACAGGTCCTTCACAGACCAGGTAGGCCAACAGGGCTTTAACGGGCCAGACGCAGGAAGGGATGGTGGGCCTCTTCGGGAGCCTACTTCGGACGGCTGTTTCTCTACACAGGATACGTGGCTTCAACTCTGAGCTGAAGAAATGGCTGCACGAGTCCTCTTCTTATCCCAACTCCAGCCTGGAAGGGGTCAAAATCAGCGACCACTGTGTGTTTCACTCATGTCCCATCCCCAGACTTTCAGGCACCATGGATGTTGAGTGGGACCAGACAATCCCACCCCCTTCCTAGGAGAGAGAGACACACAGACACACAGACACACACACGTATCAATAGCCCCGCGAAAAGATCAGCCAGCTTTCCCGGGCAAGTGCAAGGCCCTTACATGGGATTTCCTGACCTGGCAAGGCAAGAAGAAGGCCAAACAACAATACGGCCTAAGAACAAGTGAACATTTCGTGGCATGGCCATTGTAGGGCACTAGCCATACGCAGTAAACACTAATGTGCTACTAGAAATAACCAAAATTGTAAAAATATAAATTTCTGCCACCAGCTTACCTTTAGGTACATATAAAAAGTACCTAAAAATCGTAAGTGTAAAAGACTAGGGGGTTATACAAAAGGATCCCCACTGTACTGCATTGCAAGATACTGTGTGCAATCTTTAGCAGTTATCACAAAGGTAAAAAACTGGAAAAACTGTTTCCCAGTACTGATAGTCTGAACGACGAATCAGTTTCCCCATAACAAAATGAGCAAAAGGCCAGGGGAGTGAAGCTGAAGGCACAGGGCAGGTTAAAAAACAAATGCAACAAGTTTGAGGGTCCATAGAACTATGGAGGGGAAGTTGCCAAAAGAGAAATCTTTCCTAACAATCAATCGAGTAAGGATCCTTTACTGCATGCCAAAAAAACTACCTAAAAAAGAAAAAAAAGCAGATTAAATCAACCCTGCAAATTACCAAACAATCGCGCTCACCTTCCACCACCAAAAATCCCAAGAAATGTATTTACTAAGAACTACTGGAATATCGGTCTATGTTGCTCTGCCAGTTGTGAGAACCTGTTGCACTTTATGTTCTTTTGTCCCTCTTATATACAACTTAATCTCTAACAAAGGTAATTCGGGAATAAAGATGTACATGTATTTTTATATTTCTTACTGCTAACGTATGGAGTGTGACAACAAAAGTAAAATTTAAGAAATGAAAATTACACATCTACTAAGGATAGTAACAACTTCCTTGGTTCCGCTGCATACATCATTTGCTGAAAATCAAAAGCTTATTAGTATTCATAGCAATCTGTTAACGCAAATTAATTTCAGCCTACACGAGTTGCAAAGCATAGGACAAGAAAGTCAACTATCCTATGGCGACCTTCTTCAGGGCTATTTTCTTATTTACCGTATCAGCCTGTACTATGTGATCCTAAGGTTTATATATTTTATATTTCATATAGTCTCCAAATATCACTCAAATTTGTGACACTTGAATATGGTTGCATGATTCTTAGCATACCTGATCAATGTCTTGCTCTCTGAGTAATTATTTAAGTTCTTCGCTTTCTTAAATTCTTTCAGTGTATCCATATCTAGTTCGATGCTGGGGATCTCCTCTCTCCTGCAGCTTGATAACCGTGTGTGTCCCAGTCATTTGGTACTCTATGCAACATAGTGGCAGGCCTTGGTAAGTGGATATACTGCAAAGGTTTAGATTGGGTACAACTCAAAATTATATTAGTTTAGAAGATTGATATAGTGCAATAATAGGACTTACAGAAGTCTAATTTTACGAGATGTCAGTTTCTATCAATGTCTCCCTGCATTGTGTTATTTATAGAGAACATATATGCAAATAGTTGGTTGTGCTTTTTATGATATCTCAGGCAGGCCCTAAATATTTATGAATGGTAATATTTGTAATGATTGATAATTTTTTATGTTATGTAATAATCACAATTATTATCTTGTGTGTTTTTATGGTATATTATATTCCAAAATAAACCTGAAACTGATTGAATGTGGGAATATGTTGAAAATAATCTCCTCCGCAAGTTACAACACTCATTGAGACCGAGAGTAACCAAATCCACTCTATGCTCTATATGGGACATTCTAAAATATGATTGACACCAACTCACCAAGAACACTCAGCCATAAGTTCCTAATAAAAACTAGAGAACACTGGAGTGGACTGCATCATTCCACGGCGGATCAACTGATTCCCAACCAGAAGGACTGAAGCTACACAGCCTGTTTCAGCTCACTCCTCCCCTCCTGCTCCCCCATGTTCAGATGCAGAGTACCTCCAAGGGTTAAGTTTCTGACCTCCACTCTAACATTCACATTGCACTACTACCTGAACTTATTAACAATTCAAGCCTCACATGCTTCAACTACACAGGCGACCCACACGTTTCAATAGAGTTAAGATTACAAAACATGGCAGCCAGACAGTTCCGCAGGCTGAAAAGATATTAAAACATAGATCCCCTGCTCCCCATTACACTATATATTCCGATCAAGCTAACAAGATGTTTCAAAACACTTTCCATAGCCCACCAGGCTTTCCCTGCCAGGGGCTCTGAATTCATTATAAGGAAAATCCAAATTCAAGCACCACCAACGATCAAGAGTATTTTGGTCTTGCAACACTTAGTAATGGTACCATCCTTCAAACGTAAACAGCATGTAGGGTAATCCTTCTCTTTCCTGTCAAATTAGTTCTCTGCCTTAACACCGCCACACAGAAGAAAACCACCTAACCTTTAGAAAACAACTGAAAACCTAGATTTTCAACTAGCAACAGGTTTGAGACCAATATTGCAACCTCAACAAACATACACACAGTCACAGCTTTCTGGAAAATCTCTGCCTAAATTCTACCCCCATGCATGGATTCAACAAGCTAATCACCAACAAAGAACCTATTGGAGTATGGAACCAGAGCAGCACTTGGGATCAAGTTACTTCTGCCCCCCCCTGTAATTTGGGGGCTGCTATAGCAAAACTTTCCTGGTCTTTTTCAGAGGCAAACACTCGAGTGAATGGTCAAATCACGTTCTGGAAACCCAAATATTTGCTTCCGAAGTAGGCAGCGACCATGACTAAAATACAGCCACTTTCACACAATGGAAACCAAAGTTTGTGTACTACCTGCATGATGTTTATTATGAGAGCAAGATCTATGGGTCTCTCAGGGAGGAACTCTGTTCCTAAGCTGTATGAAAGTTACAAATGCATTGTACTGAGAAGTGGAATAAACGCAACAAACTTGCAAGGTAACACAAAACAGAGTTCTGTCCCTTGTAAGCACGGCTCAAGTCCTAAAAAAAAAAGTTGGGGGGCTTGGATGTATGCAGTGGGAGATAACGTAAGACAGTGAAGGTAAATTGAAAGAAATTTGCATATTTCGTTTTAGAGTGCCTTTTCCAATTCAAGGACAAATAGGCATTTGACAAGATAACATGTTTTTAAAAATGTTTCTTGCTAAATAAAAAAGGTGCAGACATTTTGTCTTTGAATGTGTAAGAAAACGTTTCCCATATAGCAAAGTTTCAATAGGAGTTCTATAGAAGCATCTGTTTAGAGACTCTTGTGGACTCAAAGCTTGGTTTCTTGTCTCTTAAGCGCGTAACCTGGTTTTGAATCCCAAACACGGCTCTCTTTCTAAAATGGCGACAGCACTTTTATTTTTTTTTAAAGTGTTTTAACTAATTTAAAACACAGGGAGGACGACAGCATCTACCCTCTGAAAAAAGTGGGTGGGCGCCATCCACCAGTGTGTTCCCTCGACGTGAGCCTTGCTTGTAAGGCATTAGTTTATGACTCTCTGGGGTAAAGGGGTCACTTAACCAGTTAAGAGGGTTTACTTTAGAGCTCCAGCTTAGGACTTTCTTCCAAACAGTAAGCACGAATGGAACAAATTAAATCTATGTGAGAGCTAAAACTATCATACAAATGCATGACAAACTGTAAGGTTGCACTAGCCCAATTTAAGCAAAAGAAAACAGAGATTACTTACTTACCTGTAACTGTTGTTCCCAGGCATGGGTCTGGCATGGAATCACATGCTCATGAACATTCCCTGTCGTCAGGCTGGGAATACTCAGTAAAAGAAAAGAAATCTGTTTAATTTCTGAACTGTCTTTCTCCTAACAACCAATCACTGAGCTCTGGGTCATACAGCCCCCAGCCAATGACTGCCCTCTACCTAAGTCCCTCCTCTGGCAGCTCAGATTTGGTAGCACGTAAATTGGCGGTAGGACCAAGGGAAGAGCCGCAGAGGGGTAGGCGGGAGGGTTTGTATGTGAATCCATGCTAGACCCATGTTGGAGAACAACAGTTACAGGTAGTAACTTGTTCCTTCTCCAGCATGGGGTCTGGCATGGATTTACATGCTCGTGAAGGGAATAGTTTCTTACCTGTAACTCCATTTCTCCAGCATTGGTATCTTTCATGGATTCACATGCTTAGAATATTCCCCGTCGTCAGGCTGGGAATCCCCGGTACATTATATAGACCCTTTCCCGTAGGAAAACTTTTTCAACGCTTATGCGTCCTATCCACCTCGTTTTGTATCATGCGTGCCCGCGCCGTCAGGACGCCATGATATAAATACAGGACCCACCCCCGCGCTCCCTCAGATTTCGGCCCCCAAAGTAGTGGGGGAACCAGTTTGCATGCCCAGGGGAGGCAGGCGGGCGCATGTGAATCCATGAAAGATACCAATGCTGGAGAAATGGAGTTACAGGTAAGAAACTATTCCCTTCTCCAGCATTGGATCTTTCATGGATTCACATGCTTAGAATAGATTACATAGCAGTACCATCCCGAAAAGAGGAGGCGTGCATGCAAACTCACATACTTTCCTCACAATGCCCGTTCCCTATGGTCGTGTACCCATCAGCAATTGTTAACATAGAAAACGAACAATATTCAATCATAATTGCAACAAGATCTAACCCCTCAACCGGGGCGTACCTTATTGTAATAGGTGTCGAAGCACCGCCTGTCCCATCCGAGTATCTTCGGCATGTTGTTGTGACAGGCAGTAATGGCGGGTAAAAGTGTGTGTAGCTGCCCAGGTAGCCGCCATGCAGATGTCCCCCAGAGGGACTCCAGACCACAGCGCCGTCGACGATGCCGCCGCTCTAGTTGAATGAGCTCTTGGGCGTCGCAGAAGAGGCTTCCCAGCCTTGGAATGGCAGTACGAAATGGTAGACGATACCCATCTTGACAGTCCTTGCTTTGAAATGGCTTTGCCTTTAGCACCCAAACCATAGGCCACGAACAATTGCCTCATTTTCCTGAAAGGTTGCGTGCGATGAAGATAAAACTTGAGAGCCCTTTTCACGTCTAATGTGTGTAACGTGCGCTCCGCTCCCGAGCATGGCTCTGGAAAAAACGTAGGTAAGACAATAGAGGAATGTTTATGGAACACTGAAGGAGCTTTCGGTATGAACTGTGGGTTAGTGGCAAGGACCACCTTGTTCTTGAAAAATCTTAAGTATGGTGGGTCTACCATTAGAGCTTGGATTTCCGAAATACGTCGGGCTGAAGTGATGGCCACCAGGAAGGCCAATTTCCACGACAAAAACTTTAGAGACGATGATGACATTGGTTCAAAAGGAGGTTTCATAAGAGACGCTAACACCAGATTGAGGCTCCACACCGGAGGAAATCTCTTCTCGGGAGGGAAACTCCTAAACAAACCTTTAAGGAAGTGCTTAATCAGGCGGTCGCTGAATAATGGTGCGGAATGTCATTGACGTGTAAACCTGGAGATGGCGACCAGGTGTACTTTTATCGACGACACCGATAAGCCCTTTTGAGCTAAGAACAGCAAGTATGGAAGGAGCTGTTCCGGCGTAATCGACTGCGGAACCAAACCTGGTTGATCCACACACCACTGACAGAAGTGTTTGTGGAAGGTGCTCTTGCCGCTTGCAGAATACGACGACACTCCTCCGGAATCGTTAGCTGACCAAATTCGGCGAAGTCAGGAGCCAGGCCGTCAACTTGAGGCTGTCCGGGTCGTGATGCCAAACGATACCCTCCTGTCGAGACAGAAGGTTGGGGATCTTCCTGAACCTCATTGGCTCCGCCGCCGCTATGTGCAGCAGGTCTGAAAACCACACCTGTCTGGCCCAATACGGGGCCACCAGAATCACCCGACATGGGTACTTGAGGATCCATTGCAACGTCCTCCGGATAAGAGGAAATGGAGGGAATGCGTACAGGAATTTGTTCGTCCATGGGAAGGAGAACGCATCCCCCAGTGAGCCCTGCTGAGGCCATCTGCTTGCATACTGCGGGCATTTCCTGTTGTCCTTCGTCGCGAACAGATCGATGGAAGGATGTCCCCACTTCTTGAATACATGTTGTAGTTGCTGGTCGTTCAGCACCCATTCGTGAACTTCGTTCATTTCCCTGCTGAGGGCATCGGCCTCCACATTTCTCACACCTGGCAGGTGGAACGCCAAGATTAGCATATTGTGTTGCAGGGCCCAATGCCAGATTTTCTGTGCCTCCATCGACAGGGACCTGGAACGTGTTCCTCCTTGTTTCCTTAGGTAAAACATTGTAGTCGTGTTGTCCGTCATGACACGCACCACAGAGGTTCTCAATTGAGGAAGAAAAGATTTTAGAGCCCACCGCACTGCTCTCAGTTCTAGCAGGTTGATATGCAGGGAGGACTCTTGTAACGACCACCGGCCTTGTACCTGTAACGTATCCAGATGAGCTCCCCATCCGCTCAGCGATGCATCCGTCACCACCGTCTTCTGGAACTCCGGTTCCACCAGAGGCATTCCTTTCGTTAAATGAGTAGAAACTCTCCACCAACAGAGTGCTTGTACCAGTTGTTCGTCGATGACCAGTCTGTCGGACCAGCGACCTTGGCTCTGCGCCCAACGGTCCGCTAGAAATTCCTGGCAAGGCCTCATAAACAGACGGCAGTTGTTTATCAACGGAATGGAGGATGACATCGTCCCTAGCAGGGACATGTATTTGCGCACCGACACCCTGGTACCGCATCTCCATTCCGACGCCTTGCTTTTTAGCTTCTGTATTCTTTCGCTGGATGGTCTTACAAGGCTTGTGTGCGTATGAAACTCCGCTCCTAGAAAGACCAAGGTCCTCGAAGGCTCTACAGAGGACTTGCTGAAGTTTATCGCGAAGCCCAGTTCCTGTAAGAGGGACATCGTGGCCCCCAGACTGTTTCGTGTTTGTTCCATGGACGAACCTCTGACCAGCCAGTCGTCTAGATAGGGATAGACATGGTGACCGTCCTTCCTTAAATGGGCCGCTATAGGGGCCAAACACTTGGTGAACGTCCTGGGGGAGGACTTGAGACCGAACGGGAGGACCTTGAACTGAAAATGCTTTTGCCCGACGACGAACCTTAAATATCTCCTGTGTCGTGGACGTATTGGGATATGAAAATATGCGTCCTGAAGGTCTAGCGACGACAGATAATCCATGGGTTGCACTGACCTGATAACCTCCTGGAGCTTTAGCATTTTGAATTTTGAGCTCTTTAGCCATTTGTTGAGTACCCTCAGGTCGAGAATGGGCCTCCATTTTCCATTTGGCTTCTTGACAACGAAGAACCGGGAATAAACCCCTTGTCCTTCCTGTGCCACAGGAACCCGTTCTACCGCTCCTTTTTGCAGCATAAGCGCCACCTCTTGTCTTAGAACTCGAAGGTGGGGCTGGGCCGAAAACACTGGCGGAAGACTTGGAGGCTTGTTTTTGAATTGCAGCGCATGACCCATGCGAATCGTGTCCAGAACCCATCGATCTGTGGTGATGCATTTCCATTGGTCGATATGATGAGATACTCGACCCCCCAGGACGTTCCGAAGGCCGTCATTGGTTGCTGGTTTGCTTGTCCTTCGTTGACGAGGGACCCGAGCCGCGTCGTCTGGAGGCTTGATAATCTCTGCCTCTACGTGCCGACTGGGATGCACGTCTGTAACCTTGTGAGGAGTATGAGGGCCTGTTAAATCCACGGTCCCTAGAGGCTCCAAAGCGGGAGTTTCCGGAAGCACCCCTGAAGGGGCGAAAAGAGCGAAAACCTCTACCTGTCTGGAGGGCGCCGAGAGACCTAGCGGTATCCGTGTCTTCTTTCATCCCCTTCAAGGCTTCATCTACCTTGTCTCCAAACAGATGTTCTCCTTCACATGGCATGTCTAGGACTTTGTATTGGACTTCAGGTCTGAAAGTAGTACATTTGAGCCACGCTTGTCGACGTAGTACTACGCCATGATCGATTTGTTTTAAGCCAGACTCTGCTAGGTCCACCGCAATATTAATTGCGTGGTTCGAGGCCTCCTCACCATCTCGTACTAGCAACATGGCTGCTTTTCGATGTTCTTCCGGCAGATGTTCTAGGATAGGGGCTAGTTTATGCCACATCTCCCTATCGTATCGTGATACAATCGCCAAGGAGTTGGCTGCTCTTACCGTCGTGGCGCCGACTGAGAGCACCTTTTTTCCAAAGGCGTCCTGCCTCCTGGCCTCGCTTTCTGGTGGGGTTGAACATTTTTGCTGTACTCTGGCCTTCCTAGCCGCTGCCGCCGATACCACAGAGTCTGACAGAGGCTGAGATGTTAGACATTTTGGAGTGGACTCCGGAGCTTTAAACTTTTTCTCAAGACGCCCCTTAATAGCCGGTTCCGAGAACGGATGACGCATCGTCTTGAGGCCTTCTTGCCACACGTGGTCCAGGATTGGGATGGCAAATACCGATTTCCTCCTTTGACCCATGTGATCAAAAAGAAAACAGTCTTTCTTTTGCTCCTCAGGAATTAAGCCGAACTCGGAACACGCTTTTCCCATCATTGCATGGAAGGCTCCCACATCATCCTGAGGAGATGGTTGTGCCTGGCTCCTCGTAGACTCTACCTCTACATCCGAATTCCATGTTGGGTCTCTCGACGGTGACAGGGAAATGTCCGACCCTGAGTCACCTTGTATAGAATCGGACTCCGATAGCTCACCCGAGGACGATCCTTCGCCACCTGGGAGGCCGACGGGCTTTTGGTCGTCGAGCGAGCTGCTTGAGCTTGTTCGTCGACGGAAGGTGCAGAAAATATCGACGATGAAGTGCCAGGCTGAGGGATCTGCGTATCCAGACGCTGCAGGAGCTTCTGAAGTGTATTAAGCACATCCAGAGACAAAACCGTCTGGGGGGTCAGCAACGTCGAGGATAGAGGGACCACACCCCCACTCGCACTCGTCGTCGACGTATTGGAAGGCCGTAAGCCCAAGTCCGACGGCTGCATAACCATGCCACATTCTCCTTCCACCGACGACGCCGACAAGGCCGTGTCTGGCTGCAGTAGGACCTCAGGGGGGGCCGGGTCACAAGCCTCTGGCTGCCAGGCCATAGATTGAGTCACCGTCGACGAAGGAATCCCCACCGCTGCTGCCTGAATAGTAATAGGCATCGTCAGCGACACCGGGGTCGACGAGCAAGTAGCCGGCACCGAGCCTTTAGACTTCGTAGCTGATTTCGTTGCCGACTTCCCTGCTGAAGAGTCTCGACTCACGGAAGACCTAGGACGGTCCCCTGAGGAGGATTTTGATGCCGCTTGCCTCTCCGTCTTAGAGGATGAGGAGGAGGAGGACTTTTTGTGTGATGAGGAAGACCCAGCATGCTTCCCCGTATGCTTGTCCGCAGGGCGTTTTTCGACAGGTCGCACCTTCTTCGAGGGAGGTTCCGACTTGCTCCTGGAGGCCGTGGAGCCAACTTCTGATGCCGGATAGGCACCCGCTCCGTCGTTAAGCCAGTCGACCAACCTTCTTTTCCGGTCTTTAAGGGTTTTTTGGGAGAAACCCTGGCATATCTCGCATGTATCCGCCGTGTGGTGCGGGTGGAGACAGTAGATACAATCCATGTGGGCATCACCTTCATAGACTTTTTTGAGTCCACATGTCGCACAAGGACGAAATAAAGCTTTTCCGGACATATTTTTTCCAGAATGTAACGTCGCCGAAGCGAAAATACAACCTAATTTCGACTAGCAGTAACCACGAGGATCCCACTACTTTGAAAGACGGTTGAAATCTGAGGGAGCGCGGGGGCGGGTCCTGTATTTATATCATGGCGTCCTGACGGCGCGGGCACGCATGATACAAAACGAGGTGGATAGGACGCATAAGCGTCGAAAAAGTTTTCCTACGGGAAAGGGTCTATATAATGTACCGGGGATTCCCAGCCTGACGACGGGGAATATTCTAAGCATGTGAATCCATGAAAGATCCAATGCTGGAGAATAAAGAATACATACCAGTACACACATGCACAACCACAGGCGGAGGCAAGGCTCAACAGAAGCAATCCCTCTTAACTGCTCACCTGGCTCACCTTCAAGCGAACAGGTTGCGCAGCACTGCTTGGCCGGCTCTAGACTCCTGGCTGGAATCCCTGTTGACGCAGTAGAATCTTGTGAAGTTGTGAGTCGACCTCCACGTTGCAGCCCTGCAGATGTCCAGCCGGGGCACACCAGAAAGGAAAGCCGTTGTAGCAGCGATCGCTCTTGTAGAGTGGGCTCTCGGACGGCCAGGCAGTGGTCAGCTTGCCAACCAGTGACATTGAGTGATACAGCCGTAGAGCCACCTGGAAATGGAAGCCTTGGACAGGGCCTTCCCATGGTTCACAGGACCAAAGTTCACAAAAAGCTGAGAAGTTTTCCGGAAACTCTTTGAGTGGGCCACATAAAACTTCATTGCTCTAGTTACATCCAGTGAGTGCAAAGTCCTTTCAGCCGGCGAGGAAGGCGTCGGAAAAAACACAGGTAACACCAAGAGCTTGTTGAGATGGAAGTCCAACGGCACCTTGGGCATGAAGGAGGGGTGCGTCTGCAGCACCACCCTGGTCTTGTGGAAAGTAATGTGGTTTACATGACAGTGCCTGGATCTCACTCACCCGTCGTGCAGAGGTGATGACCACGAGGAAAGCGGTCTTCCACAACAAAATCTTCAGTGGTACTGTATACATAGGTTCAAATGGAGGGCCCATGAGCCTAGTCAGCACCACGTTGAGTTCCCATGCCAGGGCCGGAGCCTTCACCGGCGGGAACGTATGGAACTGTCCCTTGATGAATTCCTTAACAAGACGGTGCGACCACAACGAAGACCGTGCCAGGGATCTCTGGTGTAGTGGGAGATAGCCGCCAGATGAACCTTGATGGAGATTTGAGCCAGCCCCAATTTAGCCAATGACAGTAAATATGGCAGTACTTGAGGGGCCGTGACCCTCAGAGGGTCGATCTTCTGTGAACGGCACCAAATTGCAAATCTCTTCCATTTGTGTCCATAGCATTTTAGACCCCTTGTCCTTGGCGAGCACCTCCTTGCAGTACATCGGAAGATCGTAACCCACAAACTCTAACGCAGCAGGAACCAGACCTTCAGGTTCAGCGATCCTGAGTCATGGTGCAGAATTGTGCCTCCTTCACTGGCAAGAAGATCTGCGACCACTGGAAGCTTAACTGGAGGGGTCGCTGACATACTGAGAAGGTCCAGGTACCAGATCTGCCACGGCCACGCTGGTGCAACAAGGATCATCCTGCACCGGTATCGGCTGAGTTGGTTGATGACTCGAAGAAGCAATGGAGGGAATGCATATAGAAACAGGCCCTCGCAAGGGAATGAGAACGAGTCACCCATGCTCCCCGGCTGGGGCAACCTGCTGCTGGCAAACCTCTGACACTTGGTGTTCGTCGCCGTCGCAAACAGATCGATCTGGTGATTGCCCCATTTGCCAAACAGGTTGTCCACTTGGTCCTGCCGAAGCTCCCACTCGGGGCAAGAGCGTGTTCTTTACTCCTGCCAGGTGGAATGGAATGAGGAACATCATCTGGGCCTCTTTGGAGAGTGCTGGGGATCTGGTGCCCTCCCTGTTTCCAGATGTAAAACATTTACCTCGTTGAGCACGATCCTGTCTTGCAAATTTCCGGACACCTGGATCCAACAGGCTTCGAGGAACTCCTGCAGCCGGTGCATCCGTAACCTGCAGAGTTGGATGAGGTAAATGCATGACATCATGCCGAGCAGAGACTTGATGGTCCTCACCGTGGCAATCTTCAGAGCCAACAGCCGCTGCACTTTGCCCAGGATGGCCGCTATCCTCTCTTACGACAGTGACGCCAGGCATGACACTGCGTTGAGACGGGATCCCAGGAACAGCGCGTCCTGCGATGGAGTCAAGCAGGACTTTGCATGGTTCAATGAGAAACCAAGATCCGTCAGAAGGCAGATGGTCCTCGCTGTGTGGTCGACGGCGACTTCTCTTGATCTGGCACGGAGGAGCCAGTCGTCCAAGTAAGGGTAGACATGGATCCCTTGCAGTCGTAGATGGGCCGCCACCAGCGCCAGGCATTTGGTGAAGACTCTGGGCGCCGACTTCAGTCCGAAAGGAAAGGGCCTTGAATTGGTAATGCTTCCACTGAACGACGAAGCGCAGAAACTTGCAGTGTCCTTTGAGAACAGGGATGTGGAAGTACGCATCCTCCAGGTCCAACGACGACAGAAAGTCTCCCTCTTCCAGCTGCCCAAGCAAATGTTGAAGAGTGACCATTCAGAACTTCTGGGACTTTATGTATTTGTTCAGATGCTGCAGGTCAAGAATGGGCGTCCAGCCGCCGTTTTTCTTTCGTACGAGAAAGTACCTTAAGTCCACTCTGGACCCCCAGAGCTGCTTTGGAACTAGCTCCATCGCCCTTTTCTTTAGCATGGCCCGAACTTCCAGCAGCAGTTGAGGGACGTGGCATTCCTGCCGGGCCACTGGTGGTATTTGGGGACACTTCTGTTGGAACTCTAGCGTGTGTCCGTGGGCGAGAGTGTCCAGCACTCATCGGTCGGTGGAGATGGTCTTCCACGCGCTGACGAAGTTCGCCAGCGGGCCTCCCACCAGGGTGCACGGTGGGGGCCTGACGTCCTGGCCGGTTCATTCTTGCTTGGAGGTCGACAGGCCGCCTTGCGGTCCTTGACAACGCCAGTGTCCCCGCCGAAGGCCTTGGAGCGGCTCCTGTTGGTTTTTTGGGCCGAGGAACGGGAGGGTTGATGGTAAGAGGAGGAGCCCCCACCGAAACCCCTTGAAGATCGGCTAGACTCCTGAGGACCGAAAAGACGGCCGGCGCTGCTGTAGCATGCCCAGGGCACGTGCCGTCTCCGTGTCTGCCTTGATGGCATGTAGGGACTCATCCCCAGCTTTCCCGAAAAGATTGTCCCCATCAAAGGCCATGTCCAAAACCCTTGTCTGGACTTCCTATCGAAAGTTGGAGGCCTTAAGCCAGCCATGACGGCAAAGGCAAACGCCATTGCCCATATGGCGGAAACCCGCGTCTGCAATATCCATGGCCACTGTGATGCCCTGGTCCGACGCCACATCGCCCTCCTACAGAATCTCCAAAGCCTTTAAACCCCCTTATCGTCGGGGAGGAATTCCTGTAGAGGAGCGAGCTTAAACCACAGCTCCCGGTCACATCATGCCACGATAGCGAGGGCATTGGTGGCGTTGACGGTCGTCGCCACAGAGGAGATCACCTTCTTACCCATCGCAGCCAACTTCTTTCCCTCGTCAGGAGGGGTGGACGCTGCAGAAGACGTTGAGTCTGATGATTTCTTCTTGGCCGTTGCAGAAACCACTGAGTCCGGTGACGGTTGGGCCCGCAAGCACCCTGTACTACTTATCCAGCCAGTCCCTCTTCGCTGGGGCTGTAGAAGGGTTCTTCATGAGAGCCAGTCCTTCATCCCAAACGTCATCCAGGAGCGAGACTGAAAGGATGGTCTTCATCTTTGCCTCGTGGCACTGAAATAAGCAGCCCTCCTTTTCCTCCGGCGTGAGCTGGAAAAGCTCATGATCTGGAGATTATCGCATGGAACGATCCTATCTCGTCCATAGGGGAGGATCTGGGAGGAGGAGACGGGAGGTCCCCCATCTCGCCGTCATCTGTTCCTGTCGTCGTCGCTGTGTCCGACTCAGTCTCACCTGCGCGGGGTGGCAGAGAAGGAGGTCAAGGGTGGCAAGGAGGCAGCGGGTGCCTCTTCCTCCTCTTGGCTGGCGGTTCCTCTGTCGTCAGCGGGGCGGCCGGTGCCGCGGGAGGAGCAGATGGCGGGGTCGCCGGCATCCTCCTCTGTATCTCAGATACCAGAGTATGAGGGGCTGAGAGAATGTCCATTAACAAGTCTCAAGGCAGCAGTTTGGCCGTAGGCGGTTGGGGCGTAGGAGTAGGACCAGGGCCCTCGTTGTCCTTGGACCCTCCGTCGCCTTCCTTGACGGTATCCTCGTCGTCGCCCTCGTTGTGAGGAGCAACTCGGACTCCCCCCTCGTCATCGCCCTCCTGGATGGTCTAGAGGTAAACAAGTTCATCCTCCTCGGCAGAGGAGATTTCCGTGCCCTGGAGGATTTCAACAGCTCGCCCCCTTTCTACGAGTCCAGGGGGACGATCTCAGGGAGATGATCGGCATCCTCTTCTCCGGGGTTTTCTCAATGGGCTGGAACAAAGCCCCCTAAGGGGGAGGTTGGGGTCACCCTTGCCGTCGGAAGGGCGCCCTGAGGTTCGCCCCTGCGGCCTTTGTAAGGGACGCTACCACCACCTCGATGGAAGGCGCTGACTTAGTCTGGTGCACCTGGGCCTTCACGGTCAGGCCGGGCCCCTTGTCCTGCTTGGACTTCTTCGGGGGTCGTATCGGACCCTCGACCCCCTTTGGCCTTCTCTGCCGGACGCCGTACCCCGTTTTGCCTTCTCCTTGGTCGTCTCCGGGGCCACCTTTAGCTTACCCGGGTAATCCAACTTCCTCTTGTATGAAGATCCAGAGCGTTGACTGGAGACCGATGTAGCTGGGGATGTCGAACGCGCTCTGTCCGTCGCAGAGCCCGCCACAGCAGCGCTCCCGACGGTGGTGGACTTGCGGTGCTTGGCCTTTTGTTGGAACCCCACGGGTGGGGCGCCCTCAAAGGACTTAAAAGCCCGCTCATGCCCCCCCCTGGGAACCACCCGTTGCAGAGGCCTTGGCCTGCAGTCACTCTTGCAGCTATTTACGCCGATCCTTCAACGTGCGTTTCGAGAGATCACGGCAAAACGCACAATCCTCCTCCTTATACGTTGGGTACAGGCACTGGGAATGTTTGTCGTCCATGTGCACATTCTGCAAACCGCAGTCAGAGCAAAGCTTGAAAAGGGAAGGGAAATCCTTCTCCTCCGGCATGATCCACAAGGTGGAGGCCTGAAGAATCTATTGGAAGCTTCCACAAAGAAACTCTACGAAATCCGCCCTTCAGGGGCGCTGAAGAATCTGAAAAACGGGTCCCCGTTAATTGGAAGGATGATCGATGGAGCACATGGGCTCGATTGACCGAAAAATAGAGAAACCTCTTTCAAAAAAGCGAAAATCGCAGCAAAAGCTCGAGAGCTAAGCACGAGGACTCCCAACACTTGAATGTACGGTAAAAATCTGAAGATGGCTGCCAGAGGAGGGGCTTAAGTAGAGGGCAGTCATTGGCTGGGGGCAGTATGACCCAGAGCTCAGTGATTGGTTGTTATGAGAAAGACAGTTTCGAAATGAAACAAACAGATTTTTTCTTTTACCAAGGATTCCCAGCCTGACGACTGGGAATATTCATGAGCATGTAAATCCATGCCAGATCCCATGCTGGAGAAGCTGGGAAATTAAACGGAAACTGGTCTTTGAAAAGCAGCATACCGATTTGCATTTACAATTTAAAACCATTTCTGAAATGAGGATTCTTGGGTCCTGCAACTGGAGGGAAGTAACTCAAGAGTGCACATTAATGGAGAGAAACTTCACTGAGATCTTAATAAAAACTGGTATACATAAGGCTGAACATTACTTGGGATTATAGAACATCATGCTTTTTGATCTTATAAAGTAATATTCTATCTTGGATTTAGATTCCCAACAACTTTACAGACCATACAGGGACATTTTGGCATTGATATTCAAACCAGGCTTCTTTTCTGCCTTGAGAGAAAAAGTTGGGATTTAACCTTGTAAATAGTCTACTTTGCGATTGTGTGGGAAATCTTATTAAAAAATAAATTATTAGTATGCTTCATACGCCAATCACTTACCAAACTTGGCAAAGTAATTGATGAGTGTATCTGTCTCGCAGTTCCTGTATAGATCAGCCAATTGAGTGCAGCAATTCAGGGAGAGGTTATGGATACGTAGTCGACGTTGTCCCCCACAACTAGTGTACAGCACAGCACACTTTAAAGGGGAGGGAAGAAGGGGCAAGAAAAGACAGGATAGCAAGTATATTAAAAATTCTGATTGTTAAGTTGACATCATATTAAAAGGACATAACCGAGAAGGAATACATTAACTGCTGCCACAATGCAAGAGTTGTCCAGGGAGTCATGCTCTGGGGTAACGAAGAGTGAGGCTCATTCTAACAAAAGATTTACATGTGGCACCTAAATATCAACTTGGGTCTGAAGCATGCATTTTTAAATATACTAGCAATGTGCTTAACTGGAAACAGTGTGCTGTTCATGAAGTTGGAAACGGTTAAACAAAACAATACTTTATCCTTTTATAATTTGAACATTAAATCACACAACCCTTGGCTACATGTGTGCAAGAAAGTTTAATGTCAGGAATATGAACATCCTCCAGAATCTCAGTTATACAAAACTTATAGGATAACGGGGTGGTCAAACACATATACAAAAAACTGAACTTTCATTTATAGAGCATGCATAAATATTGTACGCTGGTTGATCAATACAGAGACAGAAAAGCCATCTTAGTGTGAGTGGTTGGTAATGCGAGGCAGACAACTGCTTGTTGATTTACCAACATTTGCCATTCATTTTGTTAAAGAAATTATGTTGAAAAAAATGACTCACTATGCTTATTGTGCTGAGGATTACCCTGCCTAACCGAAGCTAAGGGAACACAATAACACAGGATATCTGGCCCTCACACTAAGCAACAAATACATAAATAATATATATTTGGCAATGTAACATCAAATGAATAACCTTCACAGTCTAATATCCTGGGTGATGTCCCTTCACAGGTTTGTTGGTGTTCAAACAAAGAAAGAAATGTCTCAAATCAGTTATTGCTATTTAAAAGTCAATGGAAACGTTTGTCAACCACATTTCCACCAGTAGATCTCTTCCTCAGGTAAAAAGGCTAAGGCGTTTAGGTGGGCTGTAGGTGGCCAGTTCCTTGATACTGTAGACCCTATAAGATACTTGGGTGTGCAGTTCAATAACTCCATCTATGAACACCAATGGGTGAAAGATCTGAAACAAAAAACCATGAGTCTTGCCTTCCAAGCGGCAAAAATAAACAGAACCAGGGATAAAGAAAATTTACCATAGCTTTTGACGTTCTACTTGCAAAAGTAGTTCCTATATTAACTTTCGGAGCTGAGGTCAGCTGGAACATCAGCGAGCATATTTCGAACTCTTTAGAAGGGCGTTTTTTGCACTATGTTCTCCACCTACCACAATGTGTCTCAATGATATCTTTATGAGACGAACCGTCCCTGAACTCCTTGTATAGCCACGTGATCTGGAAATCAATCACACTAATGCGAAAAATGTCTGTTGAAAATCCAATGCCCACCTATCGAATATTCAACAAAACCTATTCTGACAATAATGTTACCTTATTAGACATGTGGTGTCTCAGAGTACAAGCCTGGGTCGATGCCGCGTGAATCTCCGAGTTTGATCTTTTCACTAGACCACAATACACAAAAAAGAAATTTGAATCTTGGGCTTGGATCAACATCGACGAACGGGGAAAAACTGTCCTCAACAAACTGGCTAGGCATTGGTCAAAAAAAGTTACATTTCCAGTCGCATTATTTAATGCATTCTCCATCTCGCTATTACCGTGAGCAATTCCTAAGGTTTCGACTGAACATTTTGAAATCTAAGGAAATTCTCTGGCAAAGAAAAGATAAACTGGCAAAAGACAATCTATGCCGTTTCTGTTCCTTGGCAGTCGAATCACTGAAACACTTAGTCATCGAGTGTGAGAAAACTAGTGCCATGCGTTCTGTACACCTGAGTCAATTTGCTCCTTTAGATAACGACATATTCGCTTGGTGGC
Source organism: Ambystoma mexicanum (assembly GCF_040938575.1). NCBI lineage: Eukaryota > Metazoa > Chordata > Amphibia > Caudata > Ambystomatidae > Ambystoma > Ambystoma mexicanum. Next base: position 816,636,098 of record NC_090929.1, read on the forward strand.
TTAAGATTTCATCTGGTGCAAATGTTAAACATGTTGGTGCAATTGTGAACTATCTAGATGCACTACTGAAATGCCCGCTTTGAGCAGTCATCTCAAGCCTTTATTTTGTGTTTTGGAGGAAATGAACTGGGATAGAACTGACTCTTCGCATGTTATGTACAAACTGGCTGATTTGTCTTTATCTTTGCTTTTGTTCACTTACTTTCTCTTTCTGACGTGAAGAGCTATCGGTTTTGTAAGAGCATTTTGAGTTATGTTCGTGGAATTGAAAAAAGTTTTTATGTATGTTAAAACTAGATTTTTCAATAAAAAAAAAAATCTTCCTCTTGGTGAAATATCCACTTTCCACTTTATCCAAATAGTACCAATGGTAAACCCAGCCACGATGCTTTGTCACCTTCCTCAAGAAGACTTGCCACAGTTGAAAAAGAAATTCAACATTCATTAACACCAGTGATACACAGTTCTTAGTTAACAGTTTGTATTCTCTTGGTTACAGTTTTGAGCTTCACAAAGGTATATTTGTCAGGATGACTTACTGGTACTGCTGCTTCAACTTTTAACAACTTCAGTTCTACTTCATTCACTATGAGAATAGCCATCTTTGTCTCACAGTACTCCTCTTAGTTTTGACTACTATAATACTGCTTCCACTGATAACCAGATATACCACTATTGCTCAGTACTTTGGACTACTACCACAGCTTCAGGGATTTTTATTTTTTAAGAAGGGCTTCGACAAGATATACTTCAAAGTACTTCAACAACTTCAAGCAGGCAAGCCACTCTTCGTCTGAATAACTCTTCAAAAGGGGCAGCCTCTTTGCCTCCCTTGTCTGTCTGCCTCAACAATAACCTGACTGTCTTGGAGACTCACTTCTCTCTATCTCCCACAGTCTCTAGCACTACAGGTTGTCAACTTCAAAAAAGTCTTTACAAGCAACGGTCTCCCTTCCCCAACTTTATCTTCAACTTTCTGCTAGTTAGTATCCCGATCCATTACCCAGAAGCCTTGGTGCCACTCTTAGCTTCGGGTAATATATGCACACTTGTATCTTAGGCCAATGCACTTGTATCAACTTCACAGTACAGTTAGATTCCTTAACTCTGGGAAACATTGGTTTCAGTGTAAATATGGGGAGACTCTAGCCTTGGGCAATGCTGGTCTTCTTCAATTGTTATACACTTAAAATTCTTTAAATGAAAGGAAAGCTGTGTTAGAATAAAGAATAGAATTCAGTCTTTATTTGAAATTTAGAATTAGGCACACAACCACTTCTTGATATAGTAGTTTTCAAGGTTTAAGATTGGTATTTAATTGTATTCCTGTGTGAAAGTAAAGGATAGAGTTCAGGTCTCCTTTGGGAATCGCAATTAGGCACACACAACCATCCTCCGATGTAGATTGTTACTTTTGTATTGTCAAGTTAGGTATTTGGTAATGGACCTAGCAGCGTTCCCTCTCTATAATTAGGGACATGCAACCACTCCTTAAAGCAATAACAGTCTTAGAATAGTGGAACAATGGGTTTTAGTCACACTAGTTTCTCACGTGAGTAAAAGACTTATCGTTATAAGGAAGTGCTACATTTCCATTGTTCAGAGTATTTTAGATGCAACAAACATCTTCTACTCGCTTAAAGTCTTACTCGAGTTAACAAGGAGCTGGATACTGTTGCCGGCAATGATTGCGCAATGTTAACGCTGTACTTCACTCACAGGCTTCTTAGACACTTGCTCTGCAGGTCGCACTGCTTTCCTGACTTCTGCCACAACTTCTACTGCTTCTGGCTCGATGGGCACCTACACCCTTCTCCTGAAAAGGTGTCTACAGTCCAGCAATATGTTTTGGGAGCTCCTTTCACTCCCAAAACCTGTGGCTGAACAATTACTTCTTGCCTTGGTCTCGGCAACCACAGCAATCAGGCTCACATGTGAAAAGACCTTTCTCCTGCACGTCATTCACTGCACAGCCTCTGCACTTCAGAGTTTGGGGGGGGAAGAGTGCCCTGTCAGACCAGACGGGTAAAATCTGCTGTCTCCACGTTCTGGCGTCCCACTTGTTCTCCCACTTCGGCTTGGTTTGCCAGTCTCACGCCATCTTCCTTCTGCTACAGCTCGCATTCCAGTCACAGTTCCAGCTCCTTTCACTCCTAATTGCCTGCACCCGAGGGGGCTTATATCTCGGGTCACAGATTTTGTGCGTGGAGGGACACTAGAATAGCAATATGCAATCACCTGTTTTGGCAACCCAAAAAGGCACCTCCTTTCAGGGGACAAATACATAATCTCATTCAATGGAATCTGCTCACCAACCTGGGCCCCGTTTCCTCCCAGGTGATCCTCCCGCAGTACACCAGGAAGAGTCTGCGTCCCTGGTCACCTGTGCGGAGACTTAATGCAGGGTTTTGGTCACGGATCCGCAGGATTCTTTTCATTAGATTACTTGCAACACTGTTATCCACTATGCTAGATGTTTCAGGTTTGGAACAAAATAATACTTAAAACCATGCATTATAAAAAAGTGTTTAGTATCAGAACCAAACCAACAACTGATGTCACAGTACCCGATATCGCCCCGTTTTGTTTGTTGAACACACTGCTCTAGTTGAATCATAAGATAAGATTAGTTTCTTCTGAGAAACACTCATTTCCATCATAGAATAACTAGGCCAGTCAGTTCGGGAGATTTTTCTACAGCCCTCTGTCAAGAGATTTAAAACCAACTAAACTAGAGGCAAGACAGGATATACAACTAAAAGATAGACCAAAGTTTGTAAAGGGTACCTGATCGGGCAAAATCTCATTTTGGGGGGTCTGCGGTCCCATTTTATCAGACCCATATTATTTTTGTTTATCCCCCCCTTTTGCTTTAGGGTCTCTGACCTCTCTTTGTGGTCGGAGGGACACTTAATGAAACCCCCTGCCAGAGTAACCTTTTTTACCATATGGTCCTCTGGTAGCCCATACGGCCCCTCGGACAGGGGTGCTTTTGAAGTATCCTGGTTTCGGCCGTAGTGTGATTGAACACCCTACATTGGTTTGAGGGAATACGCTGTTAAAAGTTGTAATTTGGTCTTGACTTCAACAGGGGTGAAGAAAATGTACTACATTAGTAGCCCAACGTACCTTGGTGTACTAAAGTTTTTTTTTAAAAAAGAGCTACTCTGCCATTTTGTTTTTTGGTCATCGCTTTGTCCTGGGAAAGCATAAGGCAGGTCTAAAACGGCCACTGCACACATACGTGCTCACTCTGATTTAGCCATGTCCCCGCTAATTTGCTTTGTACTGGTGTAGACAATTCCCTAGCCTGAGATAGGCCATTAAACATCTTGTGTGAGTGGATGTTAAGAATGATTTCCAAAATCAGCACTTAGTGGGAAGATTTTGGGAGGCCACCATATTTAAGGTAAATAGGAGAGAGACTGAAAGGTTAGCCATAAGCCAGTCAAGGTAAGGTAGGTGATCAGTTAAGGCTTAGTCTCAGGAAAAGTGAGAGAGTAGTTTGATGAGTGCACACAGAGAGAACAATAAGTAACAAGTTACTTGCCTGTAACTATTGTTCTCCAGCATGGGTCTGGCATGGATTCACATGCTCATGAATATTACCAGTCAGGCCGGGAACATTTTCACGTTCACTTACAAACTGTAGTTCTCCTCTAAACCAATCACTGTCCTCTGGGTCCTACTAGCCCGCATCCAATGACAGTCATCTCAACAGTCATCTCCCTAAGCCCCTCCTCTGGCAGCCACCTTCAGTTGTGGTAAGCAAGTGGCAGTATGAACAAGAAAAGGCGCAGAGGGGTAGGAGGGAGGGTTCATATGTGAATGGATGCCAGACCAATGCTGGAGAACAATAGTTCCAGGTAAGTAACTTGCTCCTTCTCCAGCATGGGGTCCGGCATGGATTCACATGCTCATGAATAAAGAATACATAACAGTACAACATTACACAACCACAGGAGGTGGCAAGGCTCAACAGAAGCAATTACTCTAACCTCCGGAACAGGCTCACCTCAAGCGAACAGATTGCATAGCACTGCTTGGTCAACTCTGGACTCCTCCCTGGAATCCCCGTTGAGGCAGTAGAATCGCGTGAAGGTGTGCGTGGACCTACAAGTAGTAGCCCTGCAGATGTCCAGCAGGGGCACTCTGGACAGGAACGCTGTTGTCACAGTGATCGCTCTGGTAGAGTGGGCTCTCGTACGGCTGAGCAGCGGTAGGGCCGCCAACCGATGACAGTGTGTGATGCAGCCAGAGAGCTACCTTGAGATGGAAGCCTTGGACAAGGCCTTCTCATGGTTCACATGACCAAAGATCACGAACAGCTGAGAAGCCTTCGGAAAACTCTTTGTGCGTGCCACATAGAACTTTAGAGCACAAGCAACGTCCATCGAATGCATGGCCCTTTCAGGCGGTGACGTAGGCTTTGGAAAAAACACAGATAACACCAAAGGCTGGTTGAGGTGGAATTCCGACAGAACCTTCGGCATGAAGGAGAGGTGCGGCCGTAGGACCACCCTGGAATAGCGGAAAGTCAGGTATGGCTGCTTGCAGCATAGGGCCTGGATCTCACCCACCCTCCTGGCAATAGGTAATGGTCACAAGGAAAGCTGTCTTCCACGGGAGGAACTTGAGAGGGGTCTGATGCATTGGCTTGAAGGGGGCCCCCCCCCATGAGCCTCATCAGCACCACATTGAGCTCCCACGCCGGGGCAAAAGTCTTCACAGACAGGAAAGATCAAAACAGACCTTTGAGGAACTCCTCGATGAGACGATGGAACCAAAGAGATGATCTTCTGCAGACCTGGTGTAGGGTGAGATAGCCGCCAGATTCACCTTGATAGAGGCGTGTACCGGTCCGGCCTTGGCCAAGGACAAGTATGGAAGAAGCTGCAGGGCCGTGACCCTAGGAGGGGTGGTGATCTGTGACCGCCACCCCTTAGCGAAATGCTTCCACTTGTGACCGTAGCATTTAAGAGTCGACGACGCTCTGGCCTTGGCAAGGACTTCCTTGCAGTCCGATGGGTGCATTCCTTTAACCATGGGGATTAAGCATAGGGAGTTTCGGGCACCTCCCCAACTTCCTGCCCCTGCCAGACATACTGGAGCCAGAGCAGGCTTCACTCGTGATTCCCGACAAACAAAGGGACCAAACCTGGCTTGGCGCGCAGAGTAAATCTCAAGAAGGACCTTTCCAGCAAGAAATGGTGAAAAAAGAAAACCGGGGCCATTTTTACAAAATGGGCACCCATGAGTGCCTTACTGCAGCTGCGAATGCAGCCCGCAGTAAAACACACAATGGTAGTAAAAAGTAAACCACTAACACCAGCCATTAATTGTAGAAAGGGTAACATTAAAATGGTACATAAGAAACTAGACAAAGGGTATACTAAGTAACCCCTCCAGCACCCTATGTTAAGATAGTGTGTGCTGGGTCTAAAAAGTTACATATTTTAAGTAAAGTCAATTTCACTTCAATGCTCTTGGAAACAGTAGTTTAACCAAGAGAAGTTATTTAAACCTTTGGGAAGTCGGAGAGAAGTCGGACTGAAGGTGCTGTGTGACACAATGTAAAGATGATGCTAATGGAGTTTGTACATGAGAGAGTGGACAAAAGGTCTCGCTCTCTCTAGGTAAGAAATTAAAAAGTCCCAAAGTCCAGCAAAAGTGCTGGGTGTCTCCAAGGTAGAACGGAATTAGAAGATTTCTGAGAATTCTCCTTAACACAGCTTAACTTAAAGAAAACAGAGGCGATTCTCTTTAGACCAAAACATGTATTGGAGAGGAATTGTAGTCCACCCCCACCTCTATTTTTGGGCTCAAGACTCAAATATGCTTCCACAGTAAAAAACCTGGGATGCATATGGCAGAGTGATCTGGGCTGCAATGGTCAAATCTCAGGTAAAGTGCTGTCAGCTTTTCATAACATACGGCTGTTGCGGCAAGCTCTCCCTTATGTGCCTGAGACTGACCGCGCTTTGGTTGTGGGAGCTCTAGTTAATTCGAAACTAGACTACTGTAACAGACTCCTTGCTTGAGTTCTGGCAAAACAGATCCACCACCTACAAAGGGCACAAAACGCAGCAGTCAGACTAGTGTTTGGCACACCTAAAAATACTCCAACTTCAGGATCGTATAAAGTTCAAGATTAGAGGTCTGGTGTTTAAATGTATTAATGGTTTGGCACCAAGCTATCCGAGGGATAAGCTGAACTTCTACCACTCCGCTCAGGCCCTAAGGTCGGAAGATAAGGTACACTAATTCCTTTTTAACATTCCGTGCAGGTTTAAAAACTCATCTTTTCAAGGGGGGGGGGGGGGACAGGGGGAGGTGTTGAGCAGCCCGAAAATGGCTGCCTAGCTGCAGAGCTCCCTGAATCGAGGAACTTAATCCGGCCTCATCGGCGGTCCACTCTGCTGCCATCGCCATACAACTTGCTGGGCTGCTACCTGACACCTGCTGCCTGCCCGGACCGAGTTTTGGACTGCATCGAGCTCCGGAGGACCCGCTACATTGTCCATGACTTTGCGGCCTGCGCTCTCCGGCGCTGCCGCGTGCTTGATGGCGGACCTCCCCGGCGGAGACCCCGCCCCGGATTATCGGCTGGATCGGGCTTGCCTGCCGGCCCTCATCGCCCTGCTGCTGGATTGCGGCGTGCACCGGGGAGTGAGTCTCCCTCCTTCCCCGGGGGTTGCGGCCCCTCCTGTATCTGGCCGCGAGGTGCGGAGGACTCGGCCCCCCCATCTGCCACTCTCCTGGAACGCCCCAGGTACCTGTGTTGCGGCGCTGTGTCCTGGCCTGTCTGCGGTGCCTGGGAAGCAACTGCAGCCTTCCACCGCCCATAGCAGGCCGGAACTGCGCCGAGCGCACTACGAGCAGGTGAGGCGCTGGGGGGGGGCGGTATTGATCCCTCCTGCTTGTAACATCCAGGGGGGTGCCTCTCCGCTGTGTGTGCCCCCCCCTGCTCACCCTGGACTGTCCCAACCACAGCATGGCCTGACCTCGCCTACAGGGAGGCGGCCCCACATTAAGGCTCTCACTCCTATTGGGACCGACTGGGCTGTTAGGGAGAATTCTCTGTTAAGGCTAATTTCCCAAACCTAGTGAGTCCCCCAGCAGCTTTGCTGGATTTTTTGGGGTTTATTTTTTTCTCCTGCTAAGAGTGAGACTCTTTTTCTCCCACTCTTAGGCATGATTTGAGAATGTCCTTTGACTATGTAATGTGTTTTATGGGCTATGGGGTCTTTTACTCCATAGGGCTTCATGTGTTTTTGGTATGTGTGTTACACAGCACCCTCAGTGCAGTAACACAGGGGTGTCATAGTGACCCCCAAACATAGACTCCATACCCTGGGACTGACTACTGTCTCCCAGGGCATATAAAGTCACAATTGGCTTTACTAGTCTTAAATTGTGAACAGAACCAGTACAAACCATCATATTGTGGAAGTACAGGTAGGGGTAATTAGATTGCCCCTGGGACTGTTTTTCAAGGGGGCACTGTCCAGTCCCCCCTTGTTGAGTTTCTGGCTGGTGGCAGTGGATACCACGCAAAATATTCCACCGGAATATTTCCTATGGGATTTTCCCATTCATTTTAAACGCACCACTTTTTGGTGCAATGTTAAAGATACCGCCGGGTTATTTATTTAATATTTATTCCCCGGTTGGGTCTTTTTGCCAGGACTCGGTTTTAAAATGGCGTTTGTGTTCGCCTCTGAAACTCTAACCCAAGTCAAGCCTTTTGTTCCACTTTTTGGCGGGCTTCTCCACAGAAGCCCTCCAAATGGTGCCACTCTGTCTGGGGTCAACAGGATGTGTGGCAGGGGGATTAGGCACCCTTGACTGAGTTTCCTTGGCAACTCAAGTCGCACTCTTGTGTGATTGGCCCAGTGGTGAGTCGCTGGCTCACCACTTAGCATGTTTGAGTGACAGCTACGCTGATGAATGGGGGTTTTGCTGCATAAAAGCAGGGCTTTGGGGACTGGAACTTGAGAAGTCACCACAGGACCTAAAGAATCCGAAGAGGGGAGAAGCTGAGCCATCTACGACGACGACGACACCACCGGTGGAGCCCTGCTGTACGAAACTCACTACTTTCCCGACGACAGAGGAGATCTTCTTCCAGGAGAGTCTTCTTCCCTTGGAGCTGGTGGGACCAACCAGTTCGCCTTTTTCGCCTTCCTGGATCGTCTCGTGGTCGAATCGCCCGTGCCAAGCACCCCGGCGGCCGGATAGCCACGCTTCACCACTACTGTAAATAAAAAGGTAGTACCTTTTAACCGGGAAACTCCGCGGCTGGTTTCTTCCCTGGCAGTGCAACGACCTCCAGCTTTCCTCCACGTCGAGATCATCTCTTCCCCTGGACGAAGCCCCGACTTGCACCCGCTGCCAGTTACAACTGCCTCCGCTAGAGCTTTCTCACCATTTCAGGTACTGTGACCTGCCTGGTCTCCCTTGCAACAGATTGTCCAAAGTGTCCCGTAAATCCTTGACTCTCTATCCTGGGGTGACCTCGGACCTGTTAACATTACCTTTCTGATTTGATCCAACCTCTTGACTTTTCTGCAAAGACTTTGAGTGCATTTCCACTGTGTGATCTTGGGCACATTCCGCCTTGCTCTCTCCAAAAGTGGGCCTGGCCTATGAACTTTTTGCTCTACAGTAGACCCTGCCTTTCTTGACTTGCTGGGGGTTCTTAAAAGTGTTGGTACTGTGTGATTTTCCTATTCTGCCTTTTTTCTCCCTTTTTAAACAAATTATTGGAGTGCCATCTACGGTTACGCGTTCACCTCTGTTTTGCTAAATAAGTGGTGTCTTAACCTAGACTTGTCAAACAATTAACTAGGGAGGTGTATATACTTATAGTGACTGTGTTTGAACTTGCTTGACATATTAGTGCCAGTGTATTTTACAAGTGTGTTTTTAAATAAATAATTATATACTTTTATACCAAAGCTCTGGTCAGTGTTTGCTTGTGCTACTGTATTTTTAGCCCTAGTGTGTATACTCTATATACTGCCTAACTCTTCTTGAGAGAAGTCTGACTGCTCAGCCACAGCTACCAGGTAAATCTGGGTGGTGTAGACTGCTACCAATTGGGTTTACTGCATACTCCTGTAGTCTTAAACTTTTTGCAGTGGTCCCTAAGGGAACTGCACAGGTTTCTGCCTAACATGGGCACATGATACACCTGGCCACGGCCAACTTGTCCAGTAGTCATCACGGACCTCCCCTGCCTCCGGCTTGGTGACATTTAATTATAGGCGGCCTGACACCCGGAGCAGCTGTGTATGCCCCAACGCGCCCGCTGCGTGTCCCCCAACGGCACCACCCCTCCAACGTTCTGACGGGCAGACGCCCCACTTCTACTGTGGCCCCTAACTCCACCCGGGCTGCTGCATAACGCGCCCCTTTGCTACCAGATACGTTCAATACTGAGGGCTGCACCACCAACTAACCCAATTGCACCTAGGCGCAATGGCGCCGTTGAATACTTCTTGGAACCTCATCACAAATTGCCATCAATAGCAAGTGGTGGGCCGTCTCTTACTCCTGGCTCCGTCGTTGGGAACTGAATCTGTTATTACACACCTGTGTCCTGCATAACGCCGGGTCTGAACCGACGGGCCCCCTCAATCACATCAGCACTGTCTAATAGATCTAGAGGGGCCAATAAGGTGGGCGCCATGGACAAATTCGCAAAGGCCACCCCTCGTGCGGAGGTTGAGCCCGAGGCACCCGTCCAGGAGGACTCTGACCATGTGCCCTCCTCCAGTGCATCTGCTCTGGATCTCACCGCAATGTTGGAATCCATGGCCAAAAATGTTGCTTCCTTCCATGAAAAGCTTGATGACATTAACGCCAATGTGGCATCCCTCAAATCTCGTGTCGACCAGGCGGGAAATAGAATCACGGAGGCCGAAAATCGCATTGGGGCAAATGAAGATAGTCTACACTCGCTGCAGGACACGGTGGCCACTCTGACCCGAGACATGAAAACTGTAAAGGCAAAATCTGATGATCTTGAATCCCGCTCACGCAGGAACAACCTTCGTATTATCGGGGTTCCTGAGAATGCCCTCAAGGGCTGTATGGAATTGGCAGTCGAGACACTTCTTAGAGACCTCCTGGGCGACCCTGCCCTGTCACCATACTTTACGGTCGAGCGAGCCCACCGTGCCTTATCACCACGCCCTAAGCCAGGGGACTTCCTCAGGCCTATAATTGCCAGGATCCTTAATTATAGGGATAGAGACCTCATCCTCCGCATGACCCGCGAGAAGGGGGACCTCCGCCTTGACTCACACCATTCGTATATTCCCCGACTTCTCCGTTGGGGTACAGCAGGAGAGACGCCAGTTCCTTGGCGTCAAGAAACTACTACGGGAACGCAACGTCCCCTATGCAATCCTTTTTCCAGCCGTCTCAAGATCACCTTCAAGGAAAAACTGTACTTTTTCACTATCCCGGAGGAAGCCGTGAAATTCATGGAATCTCAGATACCACTTCACAATGCAAATGAGGATCTTGATGCCAATTACTGAATCCCATCAAATTTTTAATCATGTAGCCTAGTCATTATTGTTTGTTCTTAATGTGCTGATGGTAACAACATCCCACTGTCCCAATTACGCATGCACACTGGATGCTCGCAACAACCATGCCTGGCATTGACCTTTGCGAGGCCGTCTGTGGTCCCTCCCTGGTCCCCGCAGGTCTGTCCTCAGTCACTCACGTCAGATCTCACATTTGCCCCATTGTTAACTAGCGGGGTGTGGGACAAGATGACTAGCATGCGTTCTAATGTTCTATGTACCGCCTGATACTCTACGCTATCCGTATCTGTCCTAGTTCCACCTCACGGCAACAGCGCACCCCACTGCGATTGCAATGTTCATTTTTGTTACGTTATTGTTGGGTTTTGGCCCCGGTTGAGCCACTAGCGAATTGGACCCATGTTGGGGACCCATCGCTAACCCCGTATCGATGTGGATTTTGGTTCTTAACGGAGGGTGGATACATTACCCACGAGGATGGGGTGGTGCGGTTGGGGGGGTGTATGGGCCGGGGACTGTTATTGGAAATGGCAGAGGCAGAATTGAGCACTACACTGCATCGGGGCACATGCATAGAGTTGTTTCACATGGTGAATGTATTGTACGGCGACAGAGCTGGGATGTACCCTGAACCCCGAGAATGCCTACTATAGTAATGTCTTGGAACATCCGGGGCCTGAGCAACTACACCAAGGCCCGTAGAGTCATGGCCTACGCCAACAGACATGGATGTAAAATACTATATTTACAGGAGACACACGCCATGAGCCCCCTCACAAAGTGTATGGCCCCATCCCGGGGACCCAATAGATATTTCAAGTCGTACTTACACAGGCCAGGGGGGTCCTGACGATGATTCACAAGTCACTCAAGTTTGCACTGCACAGGAGTTGCATCGACACAGAGGGGAGATATGTCATACTACATTGCACGATAACCAATATAGAATACCTCTTGGTGAATACCTATAGGCCTAATGTGGACACGCCCGATTTTGTTGATCTGGTGGCATCCATCCTGCTGGGCTATGCGGGGGTGCAGATTATTTGGGGTGGGGATATGAATTTTATCCTAGACACTACCTTGGATAGGACTGGCACGGCCCCTAGACAGCTGACTGGTGGGTCACGTAGACTGCTGGCTCACTGCACAACCCTTGATATACGTGATGTATGGAGGACACTACACCCACAGACACGAGAATACACCTACTACTCTTCAGTCCACAACAGCCCCTCTAGAATAGACATGTTTCTACTGTCAAGAGGAATGCTGGGTAGAGTGGCAGATACATGTATACTTGCCCGCACGCTCTCAGACCATGCTCCGGTCCTGCTCGCTCTGGACCTTGGTGCCCTCCCCCACCTACCATCAATACGTGGAGATTTAGGTTGGCCGCCCTTCAGGATATCATCTTTAAGGCAGACATCCTCGCCGACATCCAATCCTACTTTGAACACAACACATCCCAAACCACCACGATGGCAACCCGATGGGACGCCTTTAAGGCCTTTATCAGGGGAATGGCCATTTCCAGGGAGGCGGGGGTTCTTAAAACTATCAGAGCAGCCCTCAGCCGGTCGGAAGCCAGATTGCACGAACTAGAACAGGCACACCCGGCATCAGTTGACCCTGCTGTTCTTTCCCAGATTAGTGAAGAGTTGCACTCATTTAATGAATTGGCCACAAGGGAGGTCCAGCACTTTAGCCGCCCTCAGGCAGCCCGGAAGTATGGAGAGGGTGATAGACCTGGCAAAACACTAGCTGCCTTGACGAGGGCAGAGTGGGGCATTACCCAGATCACTTGTGTTAGGGATAAACAAGGGGCAATCAATGGTCTGACCAACGGATATTGGATGTCTTCACAGACTTCTACACGGAACTATACTCCCAACCTCCCGAACACAATAAATCCCATATGAGAGACCTCCTTGCGCAGATTGCCACAACTTGTGCCTCCACCGCAACCAGAAACCAACTGGACTCTCCGATTGTATTGGATGAGATTGTTGAGGCCATATCAGGTCTCCCTAAAGGCAAGGCACCCGGCCCCGATGGGCTTAAGGCGGAATTTTATCAGGAGCACACTGCACTCCTGGCCCCTAAACTCCTTGAGGTGTGGGATGATGCACTCCGACTGGGCTCTCTCCCTCGCACCTTGCGTGAGGCTGCCATCACAGTACTACTTAAACCCGGCAAACTCGGTGATGAATGTGGGTCGTATAGACCCCTCTCGCTAATGAACCTTGATACCAAAGTTTTCGCTAAAGTGATTGCCAACCGCTTTCTTCCAATCATGTCATATATGGTACATGATGACCAATCAGGGTTTGTGCCTGGGAGATCCACATCCCATAATATTAGGAGACTCCTCAATGTCATGGCCCGAATTGACCAAGGCACCAAGGCTGTTGCGGTCTCGCTTGATGCCCAGAAGGCATTCGACATGGTATCCTGGAGGTATATGTGGCTGGTGCTGGAAACCATAGGCATTGGACCAAACATGATTGGATACATTAAATTACTGTACACCTCACCAGTGGCCAGGGTTCGAGTCAACTCCCAGACGTCTGGCCTAATCCCACTCTTCAGAGGCACCCTACAGGGTTGCCCGTTCTCCCCGATTCTTTTCACCCTGGCGATAGAGCCAATGGCGGATCATGTAAGGGCACGCCATTCACGCAAAGGGATACGGTTGAAAGACGTTCCCGAAATCATTTCACTCTATGCCGAGGATGTACTGCTATTCATTAGAGACCCCACCAATAACCTCGATCCAATACTACGGGACATCACCCGCATAGGTACCCACTCTGGATTCACAATAGATTACACCAAATCCAAGCTCTTTCCCCTCACTAGGTCCACTCCACAGCCGGCCGCAGAGTACCCCTTGCGCTGGTCCCCTGAAGGGGTTAAGTACTTAGGGGTCCAGATATCCCTGACTAAAGAAACACTACTAGCCGATAACTACTTAGCAGCGGCACAACAAGCTGAAGAAAAAATGGAGCAATGGCGCTCCCTCCCATTGTCGCTGGCAGGCAGACTCTCACTTGTCAAGATGGTATTACTCCCCAAGCTGCTATACATATTTTGCAATGTCCCCGTTGGGCCCGGAAAGAAATATTTCGCGAGACTACATGGGGCTTGTGCGCAGTTCTTATGGCACTCTGGGGCAGTATGGAAAAAATTGTCTGACATGACACCCCCGTATGATAAAGGTGGGTTCACCGCCCCTGACATGATGCGGTATTGGACCGGTGCTCAGACACAATGCACCTCGCATTGGTGCCATGGCCCTCCTCCTCGCCCCCATGTTAAATTGGAAGCTCTGGCGGCTGCTGGAATCAATGTCATGTCACTGATACTGCACCGCCAATATGAGCCGGACTCCCCTATTGACCCGGTCCATACCACTGTACACGCCTGGAGTCGAATATTCAAGTCCTGTGCCGAACACCACCCGTATTACAAGTGGCTCCCTGCCTGGCGATTCCCCAGGCTGGAACCCACACATGCAATGGCCCTGGCGCATCATTGGAGACCCTGGGATACCTTGCTCTAACAGATTTTTAGCCAGATGGGCAATTCATTACACCACAAACATGGAGGCCGGGCGATTCCGGTTCAGCCCTGGAATTTCTGCAATATTACAGACTCTGTGATGCCTTTCGTGCCGCCTGGCCAACCTTCCCCATTGAGCCCCCGGAGTCTCCCAGGATTGCTTACATTGCCAACTCGGGTGGTGCCCGTGGGGTGGTTTCTTCGCTATACAGGATATTGCTAATGGGCGCCTCGCCACAACCCTCCAGGGCCCGGGATGACTGGCCGACCGAATTAGAACTGGACCTCACGGAGCACATGTGGTGGAAGATGTGTTCACACACTAGCAGGGTTTCCCTTAACTTCTGTTATCGCACCATTCAGTATAAATTACTCAATAGACTGTACTATACTCCATACAAGATCTCCAGGTTCGCCCGAACCACCCCTCAACTTTTCCTTCGCTGTGGTGCAGAGAACGCTCATCACCTACACACATTCTGGGGTGAGATCCTGGAGACATTAACTGAGATCTGTGATACTCCAGTTGACCCAGACCCACTAGGAGCCCTGTTTGGTGTGTGGCAGTCTGATGGGGCGAAATATATGGCCACATTTTTGAATGTGGGTTGCATTGTGGCTAAGAAATGTATTCTACAAAACTGGAAAAGCCCCTCTCCCCCCTTAGTCCAAAAATGGCTAAATCTACTTACCTGGTCCCGCAATTGCGAGGAAGAGTTTATCAATACAATCCCAACCAGATCCCGCCCCAAGAACATTTGGACTGCCTTTAACCGCTATCTCCACGGCCTAGATGAGACTTCATCGGGGAAAGAGTCATCCCAAACCCCGCGTTGAAGCGTTGCACCATCTCTGATGTGCTGTGATGCCATCATTTCTCACTTGCTGCTCTATTTCATTGTAACGTTCCCGTTGATCTGATGCATGTATGGTCTGAATGTAATGCTCACCCTGATGTATGTGTTTGCAGTATGCATTTGCCAACAAAAATAAAAATGTAATTTTTTTTTTAAAAAACTCATCTTTTCAAATAATTTGTTCTCTTGCTGTGACTTCAGGGATATTACTGCCATGTGATTGATCCCACATTCTGTTTGATGACACACTTCACCTACACCAGAATTAGATTTGGTCAATTGTGTGCGCATTAAATAAATGCTTCAATCAATCAATAAGGTAGATGCAAGAAAACAGCATGCCGAGCTGCGACTTGATGGTCCGCACTGTGGCGGTCTTCAGTGACAACAGTTGTTGCACTTTCCCCAGAATGGCTGCTACCCTCTCCTCCGTGGGTGACGCTAGGCAGGAGACTGTATTGAGTCTGGCTCCTAGGAACAGCACGTTCTGCGATGGCGTCAGGCAGACTTCGGATAAATGATGGAGAATCCCAGATCCGTCAGCAGCTGGACAGTAGTCTCCGTGTGTGTGACGGCCAACTCTCGCGAATTGGCCTTGAATGAGCCAGTCGTCCAGGTACAGGTACACGTGCATTCCCTGTAAAAACGCAGATGGGCCGCCACCAGGCAATTTGTGAACACCCTAGGGGCAGACTTCAGTCCGAAGGGGAGGGCCTTGAACTGGTAGTGCCGGCCCTGCACTACTAAGCGTAGGAACGCTCAGTGCTTCTTGTGAATGGGGATGTGGAAGTAGGCGTCCTCCAAGTCCAGCGACATCAAGAAGTCTCCTTCCTCCAGTTGGCCGAGCACGTGCTGCAACATGACCATCCTGATTTTATGAGACTTGAGGTACTTGTTGAGATGCCACAGATCTAGAATGGGCCACCAGCACCGGTTTTCTTTTCAACTAAAAAGTATCTGGAATAGACTCCGGAGCCCCAGAGTCATCTTGGAACCAGCTCCCATCCCCCTTTTTGTAGCATGGCCCGTACCTCCTCCAAGTTGAGGGATGTGCTGAACCTGCCGGGCCACCGGAGGGATCCGCAGACACCTATGCTGAAACTCCAGGTTATGTTCATGGGCAAGAGCTTCCCGCGCCTATCTGTCGGTGGAGATCTTCTCCCATTCGCTGACTAACCCCATCAGCCGGCCTCCCACCGATGTGCATGGGTGGGGGCCCGACGTCTTGGCCGGTTCAGTCCTGCTTCGGGGTCGGCATTGCACCTTTAGGACAACAGCACAGATAACCTCCACCGTAGGCTTTGGAACAGCCTCTGTAGAGCCTCCTGGGTCGTGTGCCTGTAGGGCTGGCGGTACGACGAGGAGAAAACCTTCGTCGACCTGTCCGACTTCCCTCTAGAGGGGTGAAAGAGCAGTGTTTTTGGAGAGTGCCCAGGGCACGGGCCGTCACCGCCTTGATGGCCTGCAAGGACTCGTTGACGGCCTTCCCAAAGAGGTTATCACCGTTGAAGGGCATGTCCAGTACTCTCGCTTGGACCTCCTGGTGGAAATTTGTGGCCTTCAGCCAGTCTAGACAACAAAGGCAGACACCGTTCCCCATCTGCTGGATGTCTATCGCCACTGTGATGGCATGGTCTGAAGCCACCTATCCCTCCTATTAAAAGGCAATCGCCTCCATCCTTTTGTCGTCGGGAAGGAACTCCAGAATCGGGCCCAGCCTGTATCACAATTCCCTGTCGTACCTGGCCAGATTTAGCCGGAGGCTGATCGGGGGCCACAGGGACTGGGGCCTGCAGCATTTTTTCAGAATTTCTGACACCAACATGTGTATGGTCGATCGGATGTCCAGGGATACATCTCTCGGTTGAGCCCCCGCGCCATCGTCGGCGCTGACGTCCTTCATGTCCTCGTGGACCGTGTGCAGAGACTCTAGTTCCTCGTCATCCGTGGACGAACATTCCATGGGCTGGGGCTGGCCTGGTACTTCATGCTCCCCCCGCCCCCATTTGGCACCCTGAGGGGTCGGGCTGGGCTCAGAGAGAGCATCCTCTTCTCTGGCGTGCCAGCAGGGTTTGCCACCGCCCACGCTGAGGCCACCCGCCTCAGAGGCAGGGACACCCAGGGTAGAGTAGGGGTTACACCTTCACGCGGTAAGCCCCTTTGGCCTTCGATAGAGCAGCCGCCACCAGCTCAATCGTTGACAAAGATGACTCCTGCGACGCTGGGGCCTTCTTGGGCAGGGCAGCCGCCTTTTCCTTCTCTGGCTTCCCGGGCTTCTCCCGCAGCTTAGCCAGGTTGGACAATTTCCCTTTTGAGGAGGAGCTCGATCGCTGACTGGCGATAGAGGAGGATGGAGATGTTGACTGCGCCCTGCCCATCGTGGGACCTGCTTGTGCAGCGACCCCGATGGGACCGGATTCGCAATGCTTGGCCTTGTCTTGGACCCCCACCGATTGGGCACCCTCAAAGGACTTGGAAGCCTGCTGCTCGAACCGCCCGGTCGTGGGTGAGACATGAAACTGCTTGGGGCAAAGAGCAGAGGCCTTGGCGTTTAGCCATGTTGCCAGTCTACTGTGTCGATCCGTCATCGTTTTCTTGGAGAAGCTGATGCAGATCTCGCACTCTCCTTCTTTGTGGTCCGGATGAAGACCCAGGCACTGAATGTGTTTGTCCTCCACAAACACGTTCCGTAGTCTGCATCTGGTGCAGAGCTTGAAAAGGGATCTTCCTTCCTCCTCCTCCGCCTCGGTCATGGCCGGAGGTGCGGAGTAGGCCCGAAGGAAACTTAGAAGAAATTTCGATGATACTTAACCTTGAGGGGTGCTGAAATTCACAGACAAACGCATCCCCGCTGTCGGACGATAGAGAGAAGAGCACACAGGCTCTTTTTCGAGAGAAACATTTTTCGTCGAAAAATTAAAAAACTGTAGAAAATAGCTCACAGAGCAAAACTCGAGGACTCCCAACACTTGAACGTGCGGTAAAAATCTGAAGATGGCTGACAGAGGAGGGGCTTAGGGAGACAACTGTCATTGGATGGGGGCAGTATGACCCAGAGGACATTGATTGGTTTAGAGGAGAAATACAACAGCAACAGGCATTTAGACATACCAACCATGGCTCGGGATGTTCCCGTTTTCACTTGTGTAGGTTCCATACTTCACCCTAGGGTCTTTGTTGTGTTCTTGATCCCACAGCGAGGGTCATCTAGACAGAAGGATACTTTGTTTCTTGGGATTTCGTTTCCTGTTGGTCGCTGTGCACAGGGATCGGTTCTGGACAGCTTCCAGTTGAAGACTCAAACGAAGATAAAGGCATACTTCTGCAGGTGGTAAGGCCAGGGGACACGTTAGGGACACGAAGAAGACAAGATCCGTCTAAGGTAACCATGGCCAGGTGGCAACAAGCGATCGTACAGCGGTGAACTCGGAAGCAGCTCCAGCACAGCTTCGTTTGAAGCGAGGTGGCTGAAATTGCGAGGATAAGCGACTTGTGGCACAAGCTGGAGATTGCCAAACAATGATTGCTGCAGTGAGGTAGCCCAGGAGAGAGCTGGTCAGTCCACGGCCACTTACGAAGGCTCAAAACGGACAGATCCTTGAATAGAGTTTGAGACTGGTTGTTCTCACCGGTCCATTCCCAGCTATTCTCCCCACTCTGGCTCACATAGTTCAAGCCCCTTTGTCTGCAAAAGTAGCAGCTTTCCCTGGGAAGGAGTTTTCCATAGAAGGCAAATCCTGACCTGAGAAGGAAGGAAGTAGGCCAAAGAACAATAGGGCAAAATGTTAAGATGGATGTCTAAAGTCAGCCCATGGCGGCTGAGGGGTAGGATTTTTTGAAGACCACCCTTTTCATGGTAAACCTGTGCTAGGGAGAATTCTCAGAAATGTGCTAATTTCCTTCTGCCTTAGAGACCCCCAGCTCTTTTGCTGGACTTAAGGAATTTTATTTGATCCTGGAGTGTGAGAGACCTTTTTCCCCACTCTGTCCTGTATTTTAATTTGATCTCTGACAAACTCCACAGGCATCATCTTTTTATATTGTGACAGCACCCTCAGTCCAGTATCACAGAGAAATCCTTTGGATTGCTGCAAAGGTTTAAATACCTTATCTTGGATAAACTATTGTTTCCAAGAGTAGTGAAATGAAATTGACTTTACTTACCTTTTTCTCTTTGTAGACCCAGCACACACTATCTTACACAGAGTGCTGGAGGGGTTACTTAGTATCCTCTTTGTTTACCTTCTCATGTATACATTTTATTATACCCCTTCTACAATGAATGGCTGGTGGCAATGGTTTACTTTTTCCTACCATTGTGCGTTTTTTACCACAGGCTGAATCCTCAGCTGCAGTCGTCTTTTTTTGCCATTTCTTGTTGGGAAGGTCCTTCTTAAGATTTACTCTGGGCCCCAAATCTCGTTTGTCCCTTTGTTCATTTTTTCTTTGGCGGGATTCACTGGTGAAGCCCGCCTCTGGCTCCAGTGTGTCTGGCAGGGCAGGAAGCAAGGGAGGATCCTGAAACTCCCTTTGCTTAGTCTCCTACAGGAATGCACCCAAAGGTTATTGGCTGGCTGGCTGTCCTCGGCAGACAGCCACCCTACTGTGTGAGTGACAGCTAGGCTGCAAATGAATGTGAGAGAATTGCATAAAAGGCGAGTCTTTTGCAAAGAAGGTAGAGTCGACCACTGGACGAAGGAACTGAAGAAAGGAACTGGAAGAGAAGCTTGCTGCACCTCCTGGACCCTTGGTGTGGCCGGTGAAGCCCTGCTGCAGTGCTGAAGCTACAATTTCGACATCGACTAGAGAAGCCTGAAAAGGACGACTTCTCCCCTTTGGTTGGTGGGACCAATCAGCCCCAAGACCAACTAGAATGGAACCCCTCTCTCTGCTGGCTGTAATTCCATTGCTGCTGCAGGAACCAAGTGTCAGGGGACAGGAACACCAGAATCGAGTACATCGCCTTTAAGCCGGAACCAAGCTCCAGGAATATCTTCCGCAGTACTAACCAAGCCTGAGCCACCTCAACAGAGTGCTGGACCGCAGAAGCAAGGAAAGACCACAAGGTGTTCAAGAACCGCGGTGGTGCTATTTGCGAGTACCTGAAACCGCGAAGTGCCGCTGTTAGGGAGAATTCTCAGAAATGTGCTAATCCCTCTCTACCTTAGAGGACCCCCAGCACCTTTGCACGATTTTGGAGCGAGGCCCTTTTTCCCCACACTCATGTATTTTTCTGTGATTCAAACTCTGTTTCTTTTGGTTGTGGAGTCTGACAACTCCATAGGCATCATCTTTTACATTGTGACACAAAGCAACTTCAGTACAGTGACACAGGGTGGTCTTTCAGATTTCCCAAAGGTTTAGACACCTTTCTCTTGGATAACTAATTTTTCCAAGAACAGTAAAGTGAAATTGACTTTACTTACATTTGTAAATTTCTAGACGCAGAACACACTATCTTAAGATATGGTGCTGGAGGAGTTACTTAGAATCCCCTTTGTTTAGTTTCTCATATAACATTTTTATGTTACCCTTTCCTCAATGAATGGCTGGTGGCAGTGGTTTACTTTTAACTACCGTGGTGTGCTTTTATTGCAGGCTGCGTTCGCAGCTACAGTAAAGCACCCAAGAGTGCCATTTTGTCAAAATGGCCCGGTCGTCTGTTTTTGCCATTTCTTTGTGGAAAGGTCCTCCTTGAGATTTAGGTTTGGTCCCTTTGTTCTTTTTGCCTTTGGGGGATTCACGAGTGAAGCCCGCCTCTGGCTCCAGTATGTCTGGCAGGGGCAGGAAGTGAGGGAGGTGCCCGAAACTCGCTGTGCTTAATCCCCTCAGTTACAGGAATGTATCCAAAGTTGATTGGCCGGCTGGCTGTCCGGCAAGGACAGCCACCCTGCTGTTTGGCGTCTAGGCTGGAACGAATGGGAGAAACCTGCATAAAAGGCGAGGCTTTTTGGCTTGAAGGCAGAGTCAACCAATGGACAAAGGAATCCGAAGAAGAACTTGGAAGAGACACCTGCTGCAACTCCTGGACCGTTGGTTTGCCTGGTGAAGCCCTGCTGCTGTGCTGAAGCTCTGAATTTGCCTCGACTAGCGAAGCCCTGCAAGGATGACCTCTCCCCTTGAGTTGGTGGGACCAATCAACTCCAAAGTAAGCCCGCCTGGACATCCTCTCGAAGCTGGTTGTATTTCCGCTGCTGCTGCTTGAACAGAAGAGCTAGGGAAGAGGAACACCAGATTGTGTGCGTTGCTTTTAAGTTGGCCAAGAACTCCAGGAATATCCTCTGGACTCCCAAGAAGCAGAACTGACCGAGCCTGAGCCACCTCAACAAAGTGCTGGACCCCAGATGCAAGGAAAGTTCATCTCGACAGCCAGGAATCCACAGTGGTGCTATTTGCTGAGACACGAGGAGCTGAAACCGCGAAGTGCCACTGAAAAGAAGTTGGTCCTTTTCTGTTGCCGATCGTCCCGTTGCAGTGCAGGAGTCCTCCAGACGTCCTCTCTCTTGTCCCCACGACTGAGGCCCAGAACACAGGATCTGCAGAGCTGCACAGGAACAGAAGCCAGATGGAACCATTTCTTCTAATCAAAGGTACTGTACAGTCTAGAGAACGTACCTCTTGTGTAGCCTCACTTGTTCTCAGTTGAGACTTGTCTGGGTTGCTTCTGTAGAGTTAACAGCTTCTTTACCTCACAAGCCTAAACAGCGTGTGGCCCTACTTTGATTTCTTCTTTTCTACAAAGACTTCTAAAACATTGTGCAAGACCTTTACCTACCTCCAAGTGGTGCTTCAGCTCATCTAGACTTTTGCCCAATTGACTTTGGCCTAGCCTGGCTCCCGGAATGACTCTTCTTCCCTCTGACTGTGTTTGGTCTTCCTTCCAGGAAGGGGATAACTTACTTTGCATTGGGGGTTTTCAAAAGTACTTACCTGCTTCAGAATATTGTGTGCTCTCTTGTTTTATTCTAATAACCCTTTTCTTTGACATACTCCTAAGTATTGCTCTAAATGCAACAGAGATATATTAATGTCCACAGTGTCCTAGCTATTTTAGTCACCTGAGGGTTTAGGAAGTGTGTGTGCCATCCCAAATGGGTATTTGCTGATTTAGAGAAACTAAGAGTGTGTATTTTGGAGGTATTTGTGTGTTGCTATTATACTGCTCCCTTCTGAAGAAGGCTTATTCAAACTAACTGTTAAATACATTAATAATTGTTTAATCAAGAAACCTTGTGTTTAATAGTTTATTTTGGATACTTGTCACTGTGAATCTCTGTGTAAATCCCCTACACCTCACATTGACCCCTCTTGAGATAAACCTGGCTGCTCAATCACGCTACCACCCTGTGTAGTACAGACTTATACCAAAGGTTGTGTTCCTATTGCCAGGAGGCCAAGGTTGTTGTAGTGCACCCAAAGGGTACTACTCCAAATCTTGCCTAACAGCCGCTGATCTGAAGTGTGCCCATTGCTCCCAGCGACCTTCAAACTGTAGTGCAAGAACTCCCAGACATCCTTCCTCTTGTCCCCACGACTGTGGTCCAGGAACAGGATCTGCAGGACTACAACAGGAACAGTAGCCAGCTGGAACCTTTTCTTCAGACTCAAGGTACTGTGAAACTAGGGGTACTTCTCTCTTATTGTGTGTAGCTTGCTTGTTCTCACTGGAGACTTGCATTTGCTGCCCTTTGCAGAGTTGCTTGCATCTTTGCTTCTTCACAAGTCTCTCAGCTTGTGGCTCAACAGTGATTTCTTTTTGCAACAAAACTCTCCTCAACATTGTGCAAGACCTTTGACTATCTTCAGCAAGACTTCGCTCAAGTAACATGGACTGTCCTGGGTCCCTGAAGACTCTCCTTACACTCTGACTGTGTTTAACTATCCCTCAAAAAGTCATACATACCTAACTTGTATAGCTGGGAAACGGTTAATCCAAATTGCATTGGGGAATTCTAAAAGTGCTTACCCGTTTGAGAAACCTGTTAACCATGGTTTCCTTCCCTAACCTTTTTCCCACAACTTCAGTATTACCTTTTAAGTGTGAAAATTGTTATATTAATGTCCACGGTGTCCTAGCAATTGAAGTCACCTCAGGGTGGGGTAAGTGTGTGTGCCATCCCAAAAGGGTATCCACTTACTTAACTGAACTGAATTAGCGTATTGTTGAAGTGTATTTACAGTGTTGCATATTGCTCCCTTCTAAAGAAGGCTTATGTTAAAACTGACTGTTAAATTAATAAATAATTATTGAATCACGAAATCTTGAGTATAACCCTACAGCTCACATTGACCCTCTCTTGAGATAAGCCTGGCTACTCAGTCACTCTACCACCCTGTGTATTACAGGGCTATACCAAAGGTTGGGTTACCTATTGCCAAGAGGACAAGGCTGGTGTAGTCTCCCACAGGGTTACTACATACAATCTTGCCTAACAATAGGGAAGACATTGAGAGGTTAGCCAAAGCCCAATTAAGATAATGTGGAAGAGCAGTCAAGGTTTTGTCTCAGTTAAAGTACGAGAGTGATCTAGGGCTACAATGAGTCTACACAGATCACACATAATTCAAGTTAGTCACTAAGTATTTGAAAATAGAATTATTTATTAGGCCCTTCTGAACACACAAAGCTTACAGAAATTGCAGGTGACGTAATCAAAAATCATATACAATACATATATACATTTATCCTTAGAAATAGATTGAATATCTCAAAAGTTGAGCAGCCAGATGCAGGTAAAACAGTTAGATTGGTTAGAATGTCATGCATTACTCACCGTAATAGCATTTATGATGATTGTATTCTGCTTAGACTCACATGCTGTTCATATAGTCTGACATCTAGTGGAAATCGCAGAGTACTGAATCTTTCTTTCGAAGATTGAAATGGGACATAGACATGGGCGTGACTGTAACAGTAACCCTAGCATGATATGTAGTGAACCCAAAATCACTCACACATTGAGGTTCCGCTGGTTGTTTTTTCTGCCGCTGGTTGTGTTTTTTCTAGTCAGCGTGAGCTAGTACTGAAGAGAGAACGTGTAAGAGGTCTATGCTCCTACTCCACGAGGGGAGGAAGGGTGGGCGCATGTGAATCTAAGCAGATACAATCATCAGAAATGCTATCACGGTGAGTAATGCATGTCTTCTGATGCTTGTCGGTCTGCTTAGATTCAAATGCTGTGCATAGACTAGCGAGCAGTATCCTTAGATGGTGGTGGGCTGCGTGAAGGAACAGTAGCAAAGAGAGGCCTTAGCACTGCTTGTCCCTCCTGAGAATCAGACCTAGAGTGTGTATCCAGAGTATAGTGTAAAGGTGTGTACAGAACTCCAGGTTGCTGCTTTGCAAATGGAACCTAGAGGAACATTTGCAATGAATGCTATGTGTGCTCTGGGCGTGAAGGGTAGATCTCTCTTGGCAAGAGTGTAAGACAATGCGATGCAGTTTACAATCTCCTTGGAAATTGCTAATTTAGAGACAAGGCCCTCCTTCTCTACCAGCTGCCATTGATACGAAGAACTGGTTTGTTTTCCTTAGTGGCTCTGTCTTTTCCAGATGGTAAATTACCGCTCTCCTCACATCTAGTGTGTGGAGGCTTCTTTCCACCACATTAGTGGGGTTTTGGAAAAAAGTGGATAGTTCTATGGATTGGTTTAAATGGAACTTTGAGATAAATTTAGGCGCCAAGCAAGGGTGCGCGCACAAAACCACATTGTCTTTGTGAATCGTGACAAACGGATCCTGAACTGAAAGGGCCTGCAGTTCACTAACTCTCTGTATCGAGGTGATCACCACTAGGAAGGCAGTCTTGTGAGTGGTTTAAGGCTAGCTTTGTGCATTGGTTTAAAGGGAGGACCCATCAGTCTGGTAAGACCACCATTCAGGTCCCATCCAGGAGCTGGGTTGGAGATAGGGGAATGAAGTATTTTTACCCCTTCCATAAAGGCTTTAATTACAGGAATTCTCCACCATGAAAAAACTTGCTCTGGGACGTGGTGTACGCCGAAAGTGCGGCTAAGTGGACTTTAAGAGAATTGAAAACCAGTCCTGAGGCTAAAAGGTGAGTTAGGTAAAGGAGGATATCTTTAGGTGAGCATTCGATAGGATTGATGGCCTTGCCATTGCACCAGATGACAAAGAGCTTCCATTTGCTGGAGTAGCAATGCCTGATGGTAGGTTACCGTGCCTCTCTGAGTAGGTCCAGGCATCTTAGAGGGAGCTGGAGGTGCCTGAACTTTATGATCTCAGGAACCAGGGTGCTAAATTGAGAGTTTGAGGGCATGGATGAAGTGTTTCCCACCGGTCTTGAGACAGCATGTTGTACGGGCATGGCAGCTTCCTGGGAGGGGAGATTGACATTGCCATGAGATGGGAGAACCAAGGTTGGCGGGCCCACACAGGGGCCACCAGGATCATGATCATCATAACTGATTCTTGGTGCATCTTGTGCATTATTCTGTTGAGCAGGTGAATCGGGTGGGGAGGGGGCGAAGCATAGACACATTTCCCGGATCATGTTATCCAAAGACCGTTCCCCTTTGAGCGGTTCTGAGGGTACCTGGAGGCGTAATCTGGGCATTGACCGTTCTCAAGAGTGGCGAATAAGTCGATCTCTGGAAAGCCCCATTCTGCGAAGAACAATTTCCTCCTGTAGCTTCCACTCGTGCTCTACGGCGTAGGGGGAATTCTCTGCGGAGTATGTCTGCTAGAAGATTGAGTTCCCCTGTAACATGTTGTGAAAGGAGGAACATGTTGTATTTGAGTGCCCACTTCCCGATGTTTTGGGACAGTTTGGACAGCCCTAGAGAGTGAGTGCCCACTTGTTTGTTAAAGTAGTAAATGGCTGTAGTACTGTCCGTGAGGACCAGAACTGTTTTCCCCTGTAGGTGTGTGTGTAAGGCCTTCAGGGCCTCGAACACTGCTAGCAGTTCCAACAGGTTGATGTGTTTGGATGCTACTGCTGGAGACCACATGCTGTGCGCCATCTGTTGAAGGAGGTGAGCCCCCCACCCCATCAGAGATGCGACAGTGGCTTCTACTGCGGGGGTGAAGGTTTTCCCTTGACCACCACTGCAGAGACTGAACGAGAGCTACTGAGACAACCACTAGATCGCCCCACTGGCCGCTGGCCTGACACCATTGGCTCGAGAGCCACTCTTGCATGGGGTGCATGCACAGACTAGCGTGAGGAAGTAGGTAGATGCAGGAAGCCATCATCCCCAAAAGTCGCATGGATTTGCGTACGGTCGCCTGCAGACTGGATACATTAGTGAAGGATCTGGGACAGCATGTTTTGAACCCTCTCGTCAGAGGGAAAGACAAGGCCGTCTTTTATCCGAATTAGAGCCCCAGAAACTGTTCGACTTGGCTGGGGTTTAGACTGGATTTCTTTTCGTTGATAGAAAAATCTAGGTTGAAGAGGCAGTCTACAGTCTTCTGCGTATTTGTTTGGCATGTCCCGTACGAATCCCCTGTATTGAGCCAGCCGTCGAGGTAAGGATAGACTGGGATGGACTGCCTGCACAGGTGGGCAGCTACTACCACCAGTACCTTTGTGAATACCCTTGGTGCTGAGGCAATGCCAAAGGGGAGAACCTTGAACTGATAGTGGGTGTCCTCTATCATGAACCTGAGGTACTGTGTGTGCTGGAAAAATGGAAATATGAAATTATGCATCTTTCATGTCCAATGTGGCCATGTAATCCCCCTGCTGCAGCAGTGGGATTACCTCCTGCAGTGTTGTCATCCTGAACTTTAGATGTTTGACATAAATGTTCGCCGGGTGCAGGTCTTTATAACAAGGTGCATGGTGAGATCCTTGTTGAGTACAAGGAAGTACACTGAATAAATAACCTTGTTTACCTGGAGACGGGGGATGACTTCTATGGTGCCCTTTTCCAGCAGGGCCTAAACTTCTTCCAGCAGGATACGCAGGTGTTCTGGCGACAGAAGTCTGCTTCTTGGAGGGTGGTGTTGAGGTGGTCAGAGAAACTCTATACAGTACCCATGGGCAATGGTCTTTAGTACCCAGTGATATGAAGTTATCCCCCTCCCAGGCGTGGAGGAATGATGACAAGCGACCCCCGACCGGGGACGCGTGAGAGGGTCCTGAACTGGCGAGTCACTTTGAGGTGGAGGCCGTGGAGCCTCTAGGAGTAGAGTTCCTGTCACTACCCTTGCCCCTAGAAGGGCCTTGTTGTTGGTATTGGAGGTTACCAGAGGAGCCCTGGCCAGAGGACCAGGGGGTATTCCCTGAGCCTTAGTGTCCTTGGGGACGGCAAGAGAAGGATTGGTCACAAACGGACTGACGCGACTTAGAGCCTTTACACTGGTGGAAGGGTTTAGCCGTGATCTGGCCAAGCGATTTTAGAGTTTCGTGCTCTTTTTCTGCTGTCTCTAGGGCGTCATCAACCGCCTTCCCAAAAAGGTTGGAGTCCTCCACTGGCTTGTTGAGCAGAGAGGCCTGAGTTTCGGGTTTAAAGCTGAAGTTTTTTAATCAGGCGTGTCTTAAGTAAGGTCTCCTGGGCTAAGGTGCGTCCAGCGGTCTCAGCCGAGTCCAGAGTGTTCTTCAGTATATTATGGGTTACTTGTCTGCCTTCAGCCACGACCGCCAGCAGGCGTGATCGGGTGGGCTCTGGGACATCTTGAAGACCATCCTGAACTAGGCACCATTGGACATCGCTGTAACTTGCCAGGAGAGTGGTCTGATTTGCAATCCTTGTGGAGTAGTGCGCAGAGGCAGTGACCCGTTTACCCAGGGCATAAAGCTTTTTACAGTCTTTGTCTGGAGGGGCTTTAACCGAGGACAGTGGAAACCCTGCCCTCTTCCGAGTGGTAGTAAACACCAAGGAATCCAGTGTAGCATGACCCCTTATGTAGGGTGGGTCGGAAGGTGAAGGGTGGAATAATTTCTCAAACCAGAGTATACCGCCTGGGTGAGAGACGGGGACCGGAAGGAAGAGGCCAGGCACCTCTTTATAGAGTTTAGTAAGGGGATGGCTCGATTAGTTGGAGCCTCCTCCTTGAGGATATCCTCCACCAACTGAGTCTGGAGCTGCTTCATGCGTTGCAATTTGGAAATGATCGTCAGCTCTTTTTCAAATGGCGTTAAACATTTGGTCGTCAACAGGTGACAAATCCCTCTGTGAAGGAGAAGGGGATCGACGTAGATGACGTCTGGGTCAGGGGTATGCGTTGGTGTTAGCCAAGGGCCCTGCTCCTCCGCCTGATCCGGATTCCAGTCTGGGTCCTGATCAGCCGGGTCTTGTGCAAAAGGATTAAGGTCTTCATAAGAATCCTCCTGTGTTGGGTCATCTGGGACATCCAAGATATCTTCCTGGTGTCCCTGTGCAGAGATGGGTAATTTCTGCAATTTGTAAGGAATGCGGCAGGAGTCCTCTTCCCTGTATCTTTTGGGTGTAATGTACAGGTCTGAAAAGTAAATGTACTGGGCCGTTTTGTCCATGCATTGCTCAAACCGCTACCGAGTCCATAGAGAAGTGGCAGAATGGTATGGAGGAGGAAAAAGCTGTCCAGGAGGGGGAGATGTTCCCAATAAGGCCTTAGAGAGAGGCTGGGGGGCCTCAGAATACTCCTCTCGATGAGAGGGGGTACCCTTGTGCTTTGTTGCTGACGAAATGATAGCCGCAAGGCAGTTGTATGAAGGTCTGCACGCGCTTGAAGGTGCAGTCGTGGTCTGTGACTCCACCGATGCCTTAGGCACTTGTGTGCCTTTGGACGATGTGTCGACGACGGTGTGTTTTTTAGGGTGAACGCCCGTTCCAGAGCGATGCCTGTTAGGACGGATTTCTGAACTCTGTCCTGGTGGCGCAGAAGTTCAGAAGGCCAACCTAATTACTTGGAACAGGGTAACCTCTGGACGAGCCAGACCAATCAAGGTAGCGATCGCGGCGGTCAAGACTAGGTCTCAAGAAGGGTGAGGGTGACTGAAAGCCCGCAATTAACACACAGCAAGATCACTTACAAACTACTCCAAACAGTTGTTATATTAAAAATATATACACATTTATTTCAAGGCCTTTAAAACAATGACCGTAGCGAGAAAATCACAATATCACAATATTAAACCAACACATACCATATCAACACAATATATATACAAATACGACAGTCGCAAGCGTTATATGCACGAAATGTGTAGTCCACCTAAAAGGGAGGGAAAACAGGCAGTGCGAAATAATGCTTAGACCCAGTTCACCTTCAGAGGCACCTAACTAGATGGAAGTCCGAGCCCTGCGAAGAGTGGAGCCTTGTGCTCAAAAGTACCTGCACATGCTGGTGCCAACGGGCAAAAGGAGAAGCTCTTCGAGGGAAATCAGGCAGTTCAGTTTAGTGCACAAAAGAAGAAGAACAAGTTCCGCGACTCAAGCGCAGCCTCCACAGTGGGCAGAAGCATAGCGCGAGTACGGAAAAGGGTGCTGTTTGACACAGCGGGGAAAAGCAATGGGCTCCTGCAGGAGGGCGACCAGATCCTAGCTATGCTACTCACCGGTCCCCGATGCAAGCAGACCCAGGCTTCTCCGCGTCCGTTTCAGTAGCTGGCAGGTTCAGAAGAGCAGGGAACGCCTCGTCGTCGTGTTGAGTAAAAAGACGTCCCAATCGAAGAAACCCGCACAGTTTGTCACCACAGCAGGGCAACGGAGCGGCCGTGTGAATCTGAGCCAAATGTACACTACTCACTTCCGACCTGGGAACGCCAAGTGTACGAAGCGTGTGAGAGTGACCAGGACTCGAAATACTACACAACCTGGCGGCGGTTACAGAGCAAGACTCCCGTGTAAGCTGGTCAGTCAGCTGGATGGCCCAGAGACGCTTCCGAAGGCTTACTGGCAGGAGATGATGAAGATGCCGAGAATAGCTGTTCCCGCTATTCCAAGGGACGAAGCACCAGTACAGGCCTTCTGGTTCGATCAAAGGCGAAAAGGGTTTCACAAGGCGACAGCAGTGCAGAGCAGAAGTCCTTCAGCGGGTCACCAGCGATTCCTCGGTCCAGCTTCTTGGTTGCAGGATACTTGGCTCCTGTATTTCTTCGTTCGTGAGAACTCAGGAGATCGACATGGTAGTGGTGTTTCCAGCCCCCTCTTATCCACGGTTCCCTTCGCACCAAAACGGAGGGGACCCAATGGGAGATCCGCTCATCAACACTCACACCATTCGTGGACCAATCACGGACCACGGTGGTCCCAGGCATTCACACCACCCTAGACTCTCTGGCACCCAGGATGTGTATTGGGACCAGACATCCCAGCCCACATCCTGAAGGCACACAAAAGACATGTAGAAGCCCACGAAAGCATCCGTGTTTCGCGGAAAAGTACATGCCCAAATAAGGAAGGCCCCGGGTCGGCTCGACCTGGGGAAGGTGAAGGGAGCAAGACGGTCAGCGGACAGGACAAAGGAGCCTCGTGGTCTGGCCATTTTGGGAGCCAGGCCACCGTTTTGGGTTAAGCGCGGAAAACGCACTTAGAACGCCAAAAGGAGCTCAAAACACAAGAAAACGATCGCTGCCACCATTCCCGTCCCTGAATCACTTGCACCGATCAGATACAATCCTAAACGAGTATCTAGGGCCTGTAGAAGGCTAGAGACCCAAGAGAGCTGTAACTTAGTTTACAGTGCCCTCTTGTGTCATGTTGCACGAAAGCTGCAACATGATAAAAGAAACTACGGGAAACAGCGTTCCCCGGTACTGACTGTCTTAAGGGCATGTCAGTTTCCCCGTAAGAAAGGAGCGAAAGCCCAGAGGAGTGCGGCAGAAGGCTGCACTTCTCTGGCAAAGTCAAGAACAAGGTGAAAAACAACAGCAAAAAGTTTAGGGGTTGCCACATGGAAGGAAAATTACCTACAATTACGAAATCTTTCCTAACAATGCCCAATTGCATGCTGCGAAAACGGTGGCGTGGAGGGCCCGAACCGCGCGGTACATAAGGTGCTGTCGAAATATTCGGCGGCCCTGTGGGCATTGTGCGCTTCTTTGACAACTCTGTTGAAGAGGCCATAGGAATTGTGTGCTTGTCTACACGTGGTGCGTGAGTGCTCTTGTCGCTGGGGTGTGATTTCCCCATAACAGTGACGCTGGCCTGTCTGTCGGGGTTGGGGACAGGCATTTGTGAGCCCACAGGCTCTGCTGAGAGGTCGATGGCTTCCAATTCGGAGCCATGGCCGCCGAACGATTCCTCGTTGTCCGAAGCGGCAGCGCCAACGGGAGGCAGGAGGGGGGAGGCTTTCGGCCTGCATACCGTAGGCCGTCCACCGTTCAGTCCGCCTGTCTCAACATTTTTGGCCGAAAGAGCTTACAGGCCTTGCACGAGCAAGGAACACACTGATTGCATTGGCGATGGGTGTCCTTCCAAGGAAAATCTTACCATTACACGACGGACAAAATTTAAAGGGCGTCCTCTCCAAAGCAGAGGGTAGCGGCAGCCAGACCAACAAGAGAAAGAGGGGTGAAGGAAATACATTCTCAGAGAGGAATAAACCCAGACACCCACTCTTCCCTACTGTAAGGGCCTGACCGGAGGGCCGAGCAACACGGTCAACAGTCGGCAAGCAGTTGTAGATGTCGTCGGCGGCACCAAACCCACGGAGCAGTCGTCGAGAGAATTTGTCGGGAGACTAGACGACTGTAGGTCGTGTGGACAAAGTTTGCAATATAAAACTCATGCGAGCTCCGCATAGGCATAGGCGACCAACTAGGTTGGCGGAAAAAAACAATCTGAGGGACCTCGACACGTGAGGGATTTTGGGTACACTACATGTCACTTTAGGGATAGTGTTATAGTCACGCCCATGTCGATGTCCCCTTTCGATCTTTGAAAGAAAGATGCAATACTCCGCGATTTCCACTAGATGTCGGACTATATGCACAGCATGTGATTCTAAGCAGATCCACAAGCATCAGAAAATGTATTACAAACCCAGTTGCCTTATGAAGTCCAGCCTAATATGTATGGGACCTTGTGCCAAAACTTCACAAGTTCCCACTCTTGTTTCTTCAAGGAAGGTATTTCAGAACTGATGCAGTTGGCTGTGATGGTTATTTGGAAGATCTTTAAAGTAAGGATGGAACAAGTTACTTACCTGTAACTCCTGTTCTCCAGCATGCGTCTTGCATAGATTTGCATGCTTATGAATATTCCACGTCGTCAGGCTGGGAAACCTAAGTAAATAGAAAGCAGTTCTGCTTTAGACTGAATACTGCTTGTCTCCTCTATAGCCAATCAGTGTACTTTGGGTCAAACCGCTCCCAGCCAATGAGACTCACCCTCCTAAGCTACACCCCTGGTGGCCATCTTCAGATTTGGTAGCGTATGAACCAAGAATAGCCATAGAGGGGAAGAATGGATGGTTTGCATGCAAATCCATGTAAGAACCATGCTGAAGAGGAGGAGTTACAGGTAATTAACTTGTTCCTTCTCCAGCATGGGGTCTTGCATGGATTCACATGCTCATGAATACAATTACTCAGCAGTATGCAGACAACCATGGGAGGTGGCAAGGCTCACAGAAGCAATACACTTACCCCTGGAAAAGACTCAGTTCAAACGATATGGGACTCCTCCCTGGAATCCCAGTAGAAGCAGTAGAATCTTGTGAAGGAGTTGATAGACCTCCACATAGCAGCCCTGCAGATGTCAAGCATTGAACACCAGAGAGAAATGCAGTCGTAGCTGCGATGTCTCTGGTAGAGTGGGCTCTCGGCCGGCCTGCAAGAGGTCTGTTGGCCAGACGATGACAGTGCATGGTACAGCTGGAGAGCCACCTGGATGTGGAAGCCTTCCCGTACCCCACAGGTCCAGAATTAACAAACAACTGAGACATCTTCTGAATGTTTTTCCTGTGTGCCACATAAAACTTCAGGGCACGAGCAATGTCCAGGGAATGCAACGCCCTCTCAGCAAGCATACAGAAAACTGGCAAAACCAAGTCTCATTAAGATAAAAAGTCCCAAGGGACCATTGGCATGAAGGTGGGATGAGTCTGCAGCACCACCTTTGCGGCGTGGAAGGTCAAACACTGTTGCTTGTAGGAAAGGGCTTGAATCTCCCCAACCTGTCTGGCCGAGGTGATCGCCACCAGTAAAGCAGTCTTCCACAGGGCACGATGCATTGTCTCAAATGGAGGCCCCATGAGTTTAGTCAGGGGCCTTCACAGGCGGAAAAGTCCTGAAGAGGCCCTTGAGGAACTCCTCGACTAGCCTGTGCGATCACAGGGAAAGTTTGCCGGGTGCCAGTGTGTACCCGGATATGGTAGCCAGATGAACCTTGATGGAGGCACGAGCCAGACCAGACCAACTTTAGCCAATAAGAGCAGATACAGGAGGAGCTGCAGAGCGGTTATCCATTGCGATGTAAACGTCTACGTCCTGCACCACACTGTGAAGCGCTTCCATTTATGCCTGTAACAAGACAATGCTGAGGGTTGTGATGAATCCAATCAAGTCAACACATATTGCCCAGTGATAACCTCCTCCCATGTGGCCAGGGGACAGCAGCTGCTACCTGATCCTGACCATGGGGGCGGTTACATGAGGGAGGATCACATGGGACAAGACAACTACCGAGGAGATGTTATGACTTCATTGGAGGAGACACACTGTTCCCCACCTACCCATGAGATCCCCCTGAACCCCAAGACCTTAAAGGCCTATTGTCAGATAACGATTCCCTCTCGTAGAGGAAAGCAATAACGCTTTTTTCTACATCATTCTTGTCAGTGCCCCACTTTTTATCCAAACACCCATACCTCACACAACACCCTTTGTTCTTGATGTGGTTTACAAGTTCAGAAGAAGAACCATTTAAGAGTTAAGAGTCCAAAGGTAACCATGACCTCTGATCTTGATGTGCCTTTTAGTGCAAACCGTGGAAAAAAACACCCAAGAGTTAAAAGTCCAAAGGAAGTTATGGATTTCAACTCCCATAACCACTCAGGTACTGAAACACGGACAAGAGAGTTTGTGCTGAGTGGCAGGGACTCAAAGTGCACAATGCGGATTAGTTCTTTTTCCAAACCGTCGAGTGGGACATTTGAAAATGGTCACCGCACTATGGAGAAGGAAGGTGCAGAGGGAGATGCAGAGGCAGACGTCTCCATTCATGCCGGGGCTCCTGAACACAAAGCACACCGACAGAGCCAGTAGGACAGAGGAGACCGTTGGGAAAGGAAGAGGATCGCTGCGTGTAAGCAGGAAGGACAGTGGAGACGGCAGGAGTAGCGCAGAAGCTCCTGGAGGTTAGGTTGCTCAGCGAGGCAGCAGACCTCACCCTGAACTGAGAAGCAGAGCTGGCATGTGATTGCAGAATCTAGGAGAAGGGGACCATCCTCTAGACCTTTAGCTTTGAGAAAATATTTGTAGGAATCATTGTTAAACTTTTGAACAAGTGCAAGGGTCAGGATAGGTTGGACACAAGGACGGTTTTTCAGTTACTGACACAGACAGATTCTTAGTTTTAGTTTCTAGGTAGGGAAGTTCCTCTTTCGAATACGGCTAGAGAGGTGTTTTTACCACCCATTTTTATTTAATCAAATATCTACACTTGAGAATACAACAACCCTGTGTCAGTCTAATTTCTGACTCCTCAGAGGGTGCTCTGGGCTTGGCCAAGATCTTCTTCCACTCTAGCTGCAGTGAACAGTGCCCAAACTCTAGGGCGGCAGGAGCCTGGCTGTGAGGCTCAGTGACGCTGGGTCGTGGTGCAGTATTGTTCTGTGATGCTGGAAATGCATTGGAGGGACTGGGCCTCCCTGTCCTTGTCTGTAGTCCTTTTTCGTGCATGTTGTGGGTCATCTTTTGCACAGGAGTCTATGTGGGACTCCTGGCAGTGCAGCTCTTCTTTTTGGTTTGGTGTACAGACTTTTGGGATACCCTTATGGCACCCATGGGTGGGGTTACACCCATGCACCCCTAGTTTATGTTTTTGGGCACCTATGTGTGGCCCACAGAGCAGGGTATGGGCTGGTGGCAGCTCCATGCTGAATTTGACAGGTGCTCCGAGTATCCTCCATTTTGGGGATACCCAGGCCTTGCCATTGGAATCAGCTGATTCCTGATCAGAGACAAGATGGCCCCTGTGGCCTCTTGCTTTCTATTGCCTGTTATCTTGTTTTTCCCAAAGTCCTGGGAAGCCCTGACTCTGTTCCCTTCCCCCTGACTGGCTGTTGGGTGGAAGTTCCATATATGGTATTGTGAGGAAGTCCAGGCCAGACTGGCTGGAGCCTTCCCAGTGACTGTATGTTGTGGGTACACCCTGTGGGTGGGACCTGGGTGAATGGGGTGTGCGACCAATATGCACTTCTTGTTATGGGTGTATAGTTTCTGGTATGTGACACAAAGACTGAGACAGCCCTGCCCGAAACTGGTATGAATGCAGTATGGAGTGCTGAATGGCTGGATACTTGTCCCAATATACATTCCTTGTTATGAGTGTCTGAGATGGAGGAGAATGGCCTGAATGCCTTGTAAGCCTGATTGGATGCCTGCCCGCTGAATGCCATTCTGAGTGATTGGTTGCCTGAGTGTGACCCAGCAGAATGAATGAGAGTCCAAACAGTATATCTGGGCGCCTCTCACTGCTAGAAATCAATCAGAAGCTGAAGTCGAAAGTGATGCTTAACCTTGAAGCCCACTGGAAGAAGAAGAACTGCTGATGCTCTCCTTCGCTAATCTGAAAGCTGCGTGACTGTCAAGGAACTGATCCAAGAGAGGACCTGGGTAGGAGACCTCTTCCCGAGCTACTAGGGACCATTGTGCACCAGCTGATGTTGTTTGCCAAAGCTCCCTGGACATCAGACCCTTGAAAGGCTGCCGATAGGAGACTGGGACCACGAAGCGAAGCGCCCGGACATTAAAGTCCATTGCCGTCACCTACCAGAGCACAGTGCTCGTTTTTCTAAGAACATTGAAACAAGGACTCCCTTGCTCATCATCGTCGACCGCTTTTGTCCTGCCGGAGAGAGTCAAGGCCGCTGACGACCGAGGAGAATCCACCAATGAGTTTCCTGCCACCCAAAGACTGCAGAGATGCTGACGACTAGACGACGTTGCTGGGCCAAAGTTCTTCATTGACTCCGTGCGGTAACGAACGCTCGTCGTCGAGGTGCACCGCACGCCTCAGCTTGCAGTATGTTTTTGACGGATCGTCAACGAGCACTGCAAGAAGCGAAGCTGCTGCGGCAACAACAGTGTTCACCCCTTTTTCCTCATGGGATCTCAACGATCCATGGCTCCTGCCTTAAAGGGAGCCGCTCAAGAAGTATCCTTTGACGACCGACGTCGAACTCTGCTATTCCAGGTACATTGGGGTGGTAGAACCTTTCTAGGGGGAAATAAGACTTAATAGACAATATATGGACTGGGTTTGTTAATATCTTTATTTACAGGTTACCCAGGTGGGGGGGTTCCTCATACAGAACTGTACCTAACGGTAGAGGCCAGTATTCTGCCTATTGTTTTAACCAACCTGCTTTCCTCCTATGTCTATTGTTGGTTCACTTTATTAACTGATTTGTATGACATTTGAACGGAGTACAGTTGATGCATTTTAATGGAATCAAGCGTAATTGTGGTACCACATTGAGACTGTATATATTTACCATTTTAGAATTGTCGGAGCACAAAGTGTGTTATTGTATGTGTACATAATCAAAGCCTTATTTATACAAAGACTGCGTTTTCACTAACATAGTGTATGGACAGGCCTTTGTGGGTGCTTGGGCACTACACTGTACTTAAGAACCAGCCCGCATCACTTCCTGAGAGCTAGGCCCTCCTTGCTCGTCCACGTTTAGCATATAGAGAATCTTGGCTGGGGTCCTCTGTGCCTCTCCTCTGCCATATAGAGAGCAGGAGTACAAACACCCCCCTCCAGTCTTTACATGTTCCACTTTCTCTGTAGAGAGGGCCGGGAAGTGGAGGCAGCTGGATGGCCGGAGCAGCTGACAGATGAGAAGTTCCGGGTACCAGATCTGTCGCGGCCACTCCGGCGCTATGAGGGTCATCCTGCAATGGAAGCGTTTCAGTGTGTTGATCACACAGCCCATCCCACGGGAATGAAAATGCATGCCCCAGACTCCTTGGCTGATGGTGAACTTTCAGCACTTCAGTTGGCAGCCATCGCAAAGAGGTTGATCAGGGGGGGGGGCACCACCTGCTGAAGAGACGAGACACATGCGTCTGTTGAAGATCCTACTCTTGTCAGGACCACAGCACCCTGCTGAGAGAGTCTGCAATGGTATTCTTGATAACTGCCAGGTAAAAGGGGAGGAACATGCTGTCATGATGCCTACCCCCGGGCATCCGGACCAAGCCCATCAGCCCCGGGAGCAGGCATCCAGGTGCTTACTAAAAGCCCAGCAGCCCCGGCTAGGGGCTGTCTGGGTACAGTCCTGGCGCCATTGGCGCCAGGCTCATAGAGGAAATCAGTCCTGGCGCCTATCATGTACATTACTTACCTCATGCAGACCATGCTGCAATGGAGTCAAGCCAACGTGAGGCCTGAATGGGACTACTTTACTTCAGGGACTATTTTTTACTCCGGTGTGGTTCTAGGGGAACTTCTTACCTGGGACTACTTTGAAGGATATTTAAACCATGTCCGAACAGCAGCACATGCTTCGCGTTATTCTGCATCCAGCAGCGTAACACTCACCATGCCTGCAATCAGCATCCTGTCTTGTGCCACGCCCGCCTCGAATCCAGAGCTCCTAGAAAAAGAGGAAAGAAGCAGGAAAGGTTAGAAGACGGACATTATTTTAATTCCTTACCTGATTCATCACGTCTTCGAACTTGGAAAAAACATTATTTCTGCACGCGTCACATTGCCAGCTGCAGCGCCGCGCCATACTCACCAGTCCTCACAGCATTTTTCCATTCGGCGCTGCCTCCATCATTTTCTTCGCCGAACTCCAGCATCTAGGGGACAAAAGAAATAGAAGGTGAGCTGAGAGAGCCAACAAATACAATCTCTTTTTACCACCTTAGACTTATCTGATTTACCACCGGAGGCCTTATTCTTTAACATCCCACAACTTCTTACGCCGCACCTGAAGGAGAGAGAAAACAACAAGTTAAATACACACATCTTTTACCGGACAGTGTTGGGTAATACAGAATCTTTCCTGAAAGCCATCAGCTGCCACAAGACAATCTTCTCTTGGACCCAGCTGCAACACAAGAAGGGAATGGGACAAGAGTGAACATCGGACATATTGAACTCTTTGGACTTTATACTTACGGGCTCTCGCCAGGAACCTCGGAGTCAATATTCATCCGGAACTCTTCCAACGCCTTCGAACCAAGGAAGCAACTGGTATCTACGCGCCCCTGCATTCCACGCAGGATGGAGAGCTCATCATTCAAAAACATAAGGTGAGATTACTGAAAGGGAATATCGGAGGTGGTTAGTGGGGAGAACAGTGGGGTGCCATTACTAGAATCCACGGGTGGCTAAATCCCTTTCTCCACTTGCAGGAGAATACTTCTACGGGTCAAGCAGACGAGATTAAGCAGGCCAGTCCAGTCTGTCATCTCAGCACTACACTTCACGTTGGAAGAGACCGCTGCTGTCCGGGTCCGATTGACGCCCCTGTGGGAGCCAGGTGAGCATAACACATGCCTTGCAGTATGGCCCAGCGCCACAAGGACTGGGACTCCAGGGAAAGAGTCCTGCTTCCGGACATAAAACACGGTAGTGGTATTGTCTGTGAAGACCCGCACCACTTTCCTCTGTAGTTGAGGTTGGAACGACTTGAGGGCCCAGAAGAATGCCCATAGCTCCAGGAAGTTGATGTGCAAGTCCTTCACCTCCAGTAGTGTGAGAAACCAGAAGGTGTCTCACCCATTAGTTCCAGAGGATCTGCCACCCAGATGTTCAGGACACAGCCATTGCTTTTGGATCCAGTTCCTGGGGGTGGACCAGTGCGGCAGGATCACATGGGTGAGGGGTCTTTGGAGAACAGGACACCAGATGGCGAGACGCGGTATCCACTTCCCTATAACACCTTTACCCCATCCTTTCAGGTAGAATATTTAGGAACTCTACCCCTCCACCCCCTTACAACACGACAAACACTTTTACATGGACAGCACACTATGGGAGAAAACAGACTAACACCCGGGCAGCATACCCGACGTGCCCCAATTCCATGGTCAGGCGAGGTCATGCAATAATTGACCATCGCCCACACACTTATCATTAAGTTTCCCCACACGGATAAAAGGCGGAGCACGAGAGCACACTCTGAGCGAAGTAAAGCACATGAGGAGCAGTTCCAATACGGCAGCTGAACGAGAGAGGAAAGATGGCAAAACAGAAGGGGATCGCAATGTGGGAAGTTCGCTTGACCTTTTCGACAAGGAACTGTTACTTTCTAGAAGCCTCGAAAATAAGAAGCGTAAGACCTGGAAACCAGGCAGAAGAATCCTGTATTGTGTGTTAGAGTTACCAGGGGCCCACCCGCATACATAATCAAGGTAGGGAGAAGAGGCACTGTGGTACTATCTTTGGCGCCAAGAGCAAACCAGCGTCAGTGAAATCAACCCAGGGGGTACGTTGGGGAGATCGATACAAGACCGGTCTGTGCTGAAGCTAAGGTTGCAAGCAGCAACATTGTAGGGTGGGCGCTTGGGCGAGGATTGGAACAAACATTAAAACGCATGTGATAAGAGATGCTAGTAAAGTTGAAATGCTGAAGAGTGATTGAACTTTAAAAGCAAGATACATTACCTTTGACAGAGTGGTTTGGCACCGCAATATGGACTCTAGCTTTGTCCATATGTTTTATTTGTGACATGTTTCTTGAATAGTTGACCTGACCATTTTTTCTGTTGAGTTATGTCCCTCCGTTT
The DNA here is from genome assembly GCF_040938575.1 of Ambystoma mexicanum. NCBI lineage: Eukaryota > Metazoa > Chordata > Amphibia > Caudata > Ambystomatidae > Ambystoma > Ambystoma mexicanum. Next base: position 816,675,947 of record NC_090929.1, read on the forward strand.
TTTTTTACCTCAGTATTTGGTTTACCTACCTATGCGTGCAAGGGCGGGGTAGCCCATGTTCATTTTCTTTCAGTTACTCAAAACAGCAGCAGTACAAGGATTTTGTTGCTTGCATTCTGTCTGAAAGCAAAATCTCTATTAAGTCATCCGGGAGTGCCCCATACTTGTATCTCAACCTCTCAGAAACCATCTGTGAAGGTTGACTGTCTTAACCTCTGGATGGAGAACCCGGCCCTCCTTTTGCAAGAGAAGGTCTTCTGTTGCAGAAGCCGCATTGGAGGGCAGATAGACATGTCCAGAAGGTCCGGGTACCACGACCTCCTGGCCCAATCCAGGGCAATTGGGATCATGAATTTCCCAAACTTTCTCAACCTCCTGATCACAATATAGGAGTATAAACTCCCAGTCCACTAAAAGCGCGTCTTCTAGAGCTCTTCTCTGGGGAAATTCCCTGGAGCAGAACAGCTCGCACTTTTGGTTGGCACTGGTTAGAAACAGATCCAGTTGAGGGGTTCCCCAAAGTGTGAACATCTCGTGAAGGTGTTCCTAAGCTAGTTCCCACTTGTGGGAGACTGTGCTCTGCCTGCTCAGAGCATCCGCTGCCGTGTTCTCCTCTCCAGCTACGTGAACTGCTGATGGGGAGATTCCTTCTTGGATTGCCCAGAACCAGAGCTGCATCGCCTCTCTGCAGTGGTAGTGAGTGAACCTACATCGCCTCTTTTGTTGAGGTAGTGTATGGCCACTGTGTTGTCTATCATTATCAGGACATTATTTCCCTGTACAGAGGGCACCAGGGCCTTCAGCGCAAGTCTGATTGCCCTCAGCTCTAAAAGATTTATGTGTAGTTTGGACTCGGATGGAGACCAAAGACCGCAGATTGTCAGATCGTGAGGCGTGCGTAACTACCGTCATCTCTGGCCATGGCTGCCAAAATGGTTCAGAATGTTGTCCTTGCAGGCCCACCACAGGAGATCCGGACGACTCTGCTCGGAACCTGAAGAAGGTCTGACATCTTGCCTGAGAATTGAGACCACTGTGTCCTGAGAGCCCATTGGAGGGATCGCATTCTCAGGTGGGCCAGTGGCACCAGGAAAATGCAGGATGCCATGAGGTTGAGCAACCTTAAAAAGCCCAATGCTGGAAAATCTGGGCACTCTGAAATTTGGTGATCATCTGCAGAATGTGATGATCCCTCACCTCGGTTGGTGAGGCTTTTCCCAAAGATGCACCCAGGACTGCTCTGATGAACAGAGCGTTTGAGATGGTATTATGTGGGACTTCTTGTAATTGAGGGAGAAGCCCAGTCTGTGGAGAGAGTGGCAGGTGACGCTGAAATGTTCCAGGACTTGTTCAGGAGAATGTGCCCTGATCAGCCAATTGTCCAGGTAGAGGTAGACGTGAATCCCCCCTCAAAGAAAGTGTAACCATCCTGACCTTGGCTTCCTGAGGAACTTGTTGAAGCATCTCAAGTCCAAGATGGGTCTCAATCCTCCATCCTTCTTGGGGATTAGGAAAAAAGGAGAGTACCACTGGTTGTTCCTCTCCGTTACAGGTACTGGTTCTATATGTCATGATGCCTACCCCGGGGACCCAGACCAAGTCCGGCAACCCCAGAAGCAGGCATCAAGTTATGCTAAGCAAACCCAACAACCCCTGCTAGGGGCCATTTGGGTGCAGTCCAGGCTCATATGGAGAGTCAGTCCTGGCGCCAGGCTCATAGATTAAAACTTACCTGATGCAGACCATGCTGCAAGAGCTCCAAGCCAAAGGAGGCTTGGAAGGTACCTAAGGGACTATTTTTTACTCGGGTGGGGCTGGGGAGGAATACTTACCTGGGACTACTTTGGAGGCTATTTAAACCACACCCGAAGAGCAGCACACGCTTCGCGTTATTCTGCTTCAGGCAGCGTAACGCTCACTGTGCCTGCAAGTCTGCATCCAGTCTTCTGCCACGCCCGCCTCGAGTCCAGAGCTCCTGGAAAAAGGGGAGAGAAGGAGAAAAGGTTAGAACAAGAGCAATACCTTTGATCCTTACCTGAATTCCCGATCCATCGCGCCTTAGAGCTGGAAGAAAGAAGTTATTTTATGCGCGTCGCCTCACCTGCTGCAGCGCTGCGCTGAACTCACCGGCCTTCGCAGCATCTTCACATTCCACCGCATCCTTCTGCATGCTCCCGCCTCACTCCGGCACCTAAGGGGAAGACAAGAACAGCAAGGTGAGCCAAGGGAATGCACAGAGGCAATATTAGTTACCCCCCATAGACTTACCTGATTTACCACCGGGGGTACTATTCCTCTTCACGGGTCGGCGCAGCTTCCACTGCATCCTCGCCGAACCCCGGCCCTTAAGGGGAAACAAAAGGACAGCAAGGTGAAAGAAAGGGACAAACAAGGCGAAACCTCCTCACCACAATAGACTTACCTGATTTTACCGCCGGAGGCGTTATTCCCCGAGACTTCATATTTTATCTCAGCGCCTGAATAAGGGAGAAATCAACAGGTTACATATTGACATTATTTTATCGAACTGTGTTGGATAATACAAATCCTTACCTGAATATTACCGTTTGCCACGAGGAACTCTTCGCTAGGGTCAAGCTGCAACCTGCAAGGAATCGGACAAGAGTCAAAGTCAGACATTTGAACTCTTACGAACTACATACTTACAGCGTTTTGCTGGGGATCTCAGAGTCAATATTGTTCTGGAACTCACCAATTCCTTCGAGCCAGTGAAGCAACTGGTTATCAACACTCCCCTGCGCTCAATGCAGGATGGAGAGCTCATCTTTCCAAACCATCAGGTGAGACTATAAGAGGGGACATCAAAGGTGATCAGTGGGGAGAACAGCAGGAGTGGGGGAGGGTTAACGCTCAACTCCACGGGTGGTTAATTCCCTTTCTCCATTTGCAGAAGAATATTCCTACGGGCTGTTAGGCAGAAACCTGTGCAGTTCCCTTAGGGACCACTGCAAAAGATTTAAGACTACAGGTGTTTGGCAGTAAACCCACTTGGTAGCAGTCTGTACCACACAGATTCACTTGGTAGCTGTGGCCGAGCAGTCAGACTTCCCTCAAGAAGAGTTAGGCAGTATGTAGAGTATACACAATAGGTACAGAGATACAGTAGCACAAGCAAACACTGACCAGAGCTTTGGTGTAAAAGTATGTAATTATTTAAAGACACACTTGTAAATTACACTAGCAACAAAGAGTTAAGTAAATTCAGCACACAGTCACTATTATATACATACAACCCCAATTACTTATTAGACAAGTCTTAATGAAAAACACCACTTATTTTCAGACAGAGGTGAGCGCTTAACATAAGATGGCACTCTAATAAGTTATTAAAAAGGGAGGGAAAAAGGCAGAGTTATGGAAGCACACAAAATTCAATACTTTTAGAAGAACCACAGTAAGGCAGGATAGGCAGTGTTCTACTGGAGAGCAAGGAAGTCAATTGCAAGGCCCACTCTTGGAGAGAACAAGCAGAAGGGGTCCAGGTTGACACAGTGGGGTTATGCCCAAAGAGTCTTGTAGATAGTTTGCACACAAAGAATGAAATTAAAGTCAGGAAAAGTTAGCTAGGTTGTCCCAGGCCAGCCCAGGTTAGAAAGTCGAGGCTTTACTGTCACCCTGAACGATCTTTCGCAAGGGAAGCCAGGCGGGACACAGTACCTTAAGTGTGAAGGAAGCTCCAGCGGGGGCAGTTGTTCCTGGCAGCGGGTGCAAGTCGGTGTTTCGTCCAGAGGAAGAGGAGGTCTCGCCTTGGAGGAAAGATGAAGGTCGTTACACTGCCAGGGAAGAAACCAGCCGCGGAGTTCTTCGGTTAAAAGGTACTACCCTTCTCTTTGCGGTAGTGGTAAGCCGTGGTATTCCGGTTGCCGGTGTGCTTGGCACAGGCAAGGCGGCCACGAGATGCTCCAGGAAGGTGAAAAGAAGGCAAAACTGGTTATCCCTACCAGTCAAAGGAAGAAGACTCTCCGGACTGGAGATCTCCTCTGTCGTCGGAAAAAGTGGTGAGAGAGTTCCGCAGGGCTCCACCGGTGGTGTCGTCGTTGCAGGCCGGCTCAGCTTCTCCCTCCTCGGATTCTTAGGTCCTGTGGCGACTTCTGAAGTACCAGTCCCCAAAGCCCTGCTTTTATGCAGCAAACCCCCATTCATTCAGCCTAGCTGTCAATCAAACACACTTGGGCCAATCACACAAGAGTGCGACTTGAGTTGCCAAGGCAACTCAGTCCAGGGTGCCTAAACCCCCTCCCACACCCCCTGTGGTACCCAGACAGAGTGGCACCACTTTTGGAAGCTTCTGTGGAGAACCCGCCAAAAAGTGGAACAAAGGGCTCGACTTGGGTTGGAGTCGCAGAAGAGAACACAAACGCCATTTTAGAATCGAGTTCTGGCAAAAAATACCAACCGGTGAATTAATATTAAATAAATAAACCGGCGGTATGTTCGAGGCTATAGGAATTAAATAATTAAAGTTGGTAGCCTCGAACAATGGGAAAATCCCATAGGGATATATTCGCGGTCGAATATAAAAAGTAGTATCCACTGCCACCAGCCAAAACTCGATCAGTGGAGACGGAGACGTGCCCCCTCGACTAACAGACCCCGGGGCAATCGAATTGCCCCGACCAGTACGTCCACAATATGATGGTTTTTACTGGTTTCTGTTCATAATTTGGGACTAGCAAAGCCAATGGTGACTTTACATGCCCTGGGAGACAGTAGTCAGTCCCAGGGTATGGAGTCTATGTTGGGGGGGTCGCTACGACACCCCCTGGGTTACGGCACAGAGGGTGCTGTGTAACCCACATTAAAAACACATGAGACCCTATGGAGTAAAAGACCCCATAGCCCATAAAACACATGGAAAGACAAAGGAACACCTCAAATCATGTCTAAGAGTGGGAGTAAAAGAGTCTCACTCTTAGCAGGAGAAAAAAAATAAATCCCAAAAATCCAGCAAAGCTGCTGGGGGACTCACTAGGTTTGGGAAATTAGCCTTTACAGAGAATTCTCCCTAACACGGGCCAAGCAAACAAAGGTAGGTGGGCCAGTCCAGTCCGTCATCTCGGCACTACGCGTCACATTGGTGGGGGCCGCAGCTGTCCAGTTCAAATAGACGCCCCTGTGGGAGCCAGGTGAGCGGAACACTATAGCACCTTTCTCTAGCAGGTTCAAAATTTCCTGCACAAGGAACGAATCTGGAACTTTGAATGAGTGACTCACTGGTGGATGGTCTTGAGGCCTTTATAGAATGGGGAGGTAATAAACCTGGGCTACTGTTTCCAACGCCCATGCATCTGAAGTAATACCCTGCCATCCTTGAAGATGCTGCAAGTGTGTCTCCCACCGGGGTCTTGTGGGTTAAGGCCTCATTGAGGTTTTGAGGCGACTGAAGCAGCGGCTGAAGGTAAAGTAGCCGGCCTTGGGCGGGCTTTGCACCTCTCCTTCGTCCACCACAAGGGAATCTTCTTTGGCCCCTTTGACTTGCCAGTCCTCTCGCTCTTCCAAATGAGGAGCAGAAACAAAAGGACCTAACCCTCCAAGATGAGCCGCTGATGGTTGTGGCTGTCTGATAGCGGCAAGAAGGGATTTGGCTGCCGGCTTTGAGGTCTGCAGCTTCTCTAGGCGTTCAACAGTTTTGCTATCAAACAGCTGGGTGCCGTCAAAGGGCATGTTGAAGAGCCTGGCCTGCACGTCCGGTGCAAATCCCGACTTCCTCAACCACACAAACCGGCATATTACTGTGTGTGCCACCATCCTTACTGAAGAGACTAACACATAGTCTACTTTCCGTCTCTTACAATATTCAGGAAGCCGTCTCTCTTCCCCTTCGGTGCCGTGGCTGTACAGTCCCACAGGGTGAAGTAAATTTAGCGAAGGCACAAGTGGCATTTGTAGATTTCAGAGCCATGCTCCCAGCAGAAAACACTTTCCTTGCCCAAGCGTCGAAAGGCTCATCATCCCTGTCTGGGGGAATTGTTGGATAAGCTGCCTGTTTAGAGGAAGAAGTCGCAGCCTGAACTACCAGGCTTTCAGGCGTAGGATGTTTAGACAAATCGTCTGGATGGCCCGTACTTTCTTTTGAGGTTTTTATTCACTGCTGGACTTGCCTCAGGGGCCTCCCAGTTTGCCTTTACCCTTTTTTGCAGGGCAATATGAAAAGGGAGTACCGGATCCTTCTGAGGACCCTTATCAAGGATATCGGTCAGGTCATCTTGCTCGAAAGGGGGAGCAGGCCTGCCCCGTCCCAGAAACACTATTACCCTAGAAAAAAGGTGTGTGTATGGGGCATCAGCATGTTATGCCGGGTCCAGTTTACATATACGTCCCGTTTTATATAAGTCTTTTAGCCTCGACTCTTACGAGATCAGTGCTTCTGGGACGTTTGGCGTACCATATTGTAAATCAAAAGGAGGGGTATCTGTGTCATGCTACTTCCATGGAAGCATTAGCACAAGTGGAGGCTCCAGCACAAAACGGTGAATACTCACTCAAGATGGCCGCTGCGTGTATAACAACGTACCGTGCCATAGGCATGGTGCGTTGCATCTGTCTCCCAGGAGCTTGCTGCTGTGTTCCACAGTTCCTTTGGTTGCTACCTCGTTAGCATAACTACCCTACCGTTCCTCGGCAGGTCCCCCTCTGTCCATCCTTTCTGATCCCCCTGCTCTCCCTTGCTCGCTCGTTTGCAACTTTCTTTTCCGTCTTAGCACCTGGTATTCTTGCACCGGCTATCTCCTGCGTTTCACCCGCGGGGGCGCTCCATCTTTTTCCTCGTTCTTTGACCACCAACTAGTCTCTTCGGCTTTTCCGTTTGGCGGCCCCTTTAGGACTGCCTTTCTGACTCTCCTTGGTCTGCGCCCCTGCGCGTCCTTGCCGCCTCTCTAGTTTTCACTCTAACCTATTTCTCTGCGCTTAGTCTATACTGGTGTGTTTCCCCCTCGCCTTACCTGCCGTGGCTCTCGCCCCTTCTGGCGGCAATTCCGCCCGTGTTCATTCCTCTCGGCTGGCTGGTTCCAATCCTCCACTCAGGGAGACATCCGGTTCCTCCCAAGCATCCTCGAGCACAGGAGGAATTCCGAACCCCAATTCGGACCCTCTATAACACTCATTGAAGAGTTCCAAGGGTATTAAACCGGCATTCTACCTGCTGCTCTTTCCTCTGCATGGACTTGGAAACTACCACCCTGCATTCCAGTCTTTGAGGATTCTTCAACTTCAGACAGACATATCCACGGAAGCTGCCCTACCAATCTTTCAGAGACATTTCCAATCGTAACTGCTAGGGTTTTTTGGGAAGCCGACCCTATTTGCACAACAAGAAAGAAAAGAAAGTAAAGGAGAAGACGACTAGGAAGATTAAGTCCAGGCAAAAGGAGTCATCCAAGAACCGAGATAGCTCATTTGAAGAAAGAGGTTAGGAGGGGTCTCGGGAGGGTACTCCAGAGCACGACAATCTGTCTGAAGGATCATGTTCTTCATAAATTGAAGACAAAGATTTGAAGAAATCCTTCCTAGGTAAAGGTTTAAACGTTTTGTCAACAGCTTAATGATAATGCAGTTTTAGACGGCAAAGGCGTTGATGGTCTTGACACCGATGGTGTTAATGGCTTCAACACACATGGCGTCAATGTTTTTGAAGACTTTATAGAAGACCTCGAGGGGCTCGATCCCTGACTCGTTAGAGTGTTCGATTTCTCATCAAGTCGAGACCTCGAAGGTTCTCGTGGGGTTTTTGGCCTGTGTCCCGGGCGTGGTATTTTGGCTTAGTGGTCTGCTTGCCAGCCTTCAACAGCGCAACAGGGGCAGGACTCTTGGTCTTCTGTTTCGAAGGGGTCGGAGCCTCCTTATCTAAAAAGTTTAACATTACCTGTCTGAATGCCTCCAATTCAGCAGGAGTTGATGATTTGGTCAGGCAAGATATTGTTCTCTCAGGAGTAGTATCGGAGGAAGAGGTGGAAGGTGACCTATGGCATCATTTCATCTTTCAAGAAGATGAAGAATGATGCGACCCACTCATGGATTCGAAAGCACTTTGACTTTTTCCTTCGAGGAATGTCGCCTCTCGACTCGGACAGTCGCTTTCTGGACGGAGTCGAGGGGGATTTAGTTGGGGACCTTCCCTACCCACCGCTAATTTCCCTTTTCGCTCTTTCAACGCCTTCCCGGTCATTGCCCAACACACCACAGACACCCGATGGGGGTCCGTGAGTGACATCTTGGCGCTGCAATCATGGCTTTTTTTTTAAAAAAACCCAGTCTTTGGGGTTGATGGTGTTGTTGGTGTCACGACGAGGGCCGGCACCGCAAAATGACAAAAAAGAGTTCCCACTCCAGAAGCCATTCCTCATCCTCATGCAAGAACGCCACCATCGTCGGGAATCGAGGGAGGTAGGCCCTCTAAGGGGCAAACCTCTCCGGAGGAATGGGATTCATTTAAAAAATAAAAGCTTCAAATGTTTCGCCAACAGGTGGCTGTTGGCGCGGCACCCCCGTCCCACGCTTGCCAAGAAGTCGATGCCTTTGGCGCCGACTGAGCTTTCGAGCTCTGTGAACCACGAGGCAAGAAAATCACCCTCTAGAAGCCTCTCCCATGATGCCCAACGCCTGTCGGAGCCGTCAGTGCCGACACCAAAACAATAGAGGTGATGGCTGGAAGGTCCGGAATGAATTCTAACCTGTGGCATTGCTCTGGGCAACGCCCCATACCATTTTTCTTTGCCCGTCAAGCCATTACAAAAGGGAAACACATACAAATCAGGCTTGGTCCCACCCGAAAAGGGGCAGGCCAGCCCAAACTGCTTGGTCACATCCCTTCTGCACGAGACCACAAGCATCCCCAAACATGTTTCAGCCTTGTTGGGCCTCATCAGTGAGGAGTAGCTTGGGTCACTAGGCCCAGCAGGATACCCAATCCATCGGCCTCTCGGACTCCGCTACAAGCGAATAAGCCTTGGCCTCAGCATCCAGAGCTACGGATCCGAAGGATAAACCCTCAACGTCAGCGCCTTTCAACCGCTATCGTGGACAAGCTTTTTCGGCTCAATGCAGTCAATTTTCAGCAGCAATCAGGCGAGGAATGTGTAGAGGTCGACCCCATCTTAGAGGGTTTAGGCAGTGTCAACAAAGTTGAGGGCCGAGACAACCTGATGGCACTTGCTCAGGGCCATCAAGATGCCAGACCTTGAGATGCAACAAAAACAACCCTACACTCACGCTCATGTCAAGTTTAGGACATTGGTAAAGAAAGTGGTTTACACCCTCAGCCTCAAATCGTCCGCAATTCCCCATCAAGGGTATGACCGTACAGATATCCTGGATGAGGGCCCGGCTATTGAGCACAACAGGCCCTTCAATCAGACCATAGCTGACCCTTTGGCTTCCATCTGGCGGAACCCATGCACTCTGCCCCCCCACAACCGAGTTACCAATGTCACAGGGTCAGTATAGGACGGCAAGAGGGGTCCCTTCCTTCCTCTCAACACACCCTTCGCCTGAAGCGCTGGTAGTTCAGGCTGCCACTATATATTCCAGGTGCCTGGCAACCACATCAAATCTCCCTACAAAGAAAAGGATAGACCCTTTGGCCAAGAAGGTTTTTACCTCCGGCAGCATGGCTTTCAAGGCCACAAATGTAGCTTGCGTTTTCCCCTAGTTCTCCTGCAGTTTGTGGAAAGCTGTCGAGCATGCAGCAGAATACGTCCCGGAAGGTCATATGCGGGACCGATTTATACAGCTGGTGAAGCATGGTATGCAAACTGCCAAGCAGTCCTTGCAAACAGGCCTGGATATTGTGTTCTGTGTTGGCCGCCCCATGGGGTCGGCAGTAGTTATGAGAAGGCAGGCCTATTTGAAAGCTTCCGGCTTCTCCCCCAATGTACAAAACCACCTTCTAGACATGCCTTTTGAGGGGGAGATGCTCTTTGTACAGAAGGATAACTCAATGGAGAAATTTAAGGAGTCTAAAATTGCTGCAATGTCGCTGGGTCTGGCTGCGCAGCCGGCTAAGCCTGCTTTCAGCTTTGCCTATAGAGGCAGAGGCTTATAGGCGCTTTGTGCCTTTTGGCAGGAAGCGCAGCCCCCACAAGCCTGGTAGGAGTTTATCGCCTCCCGGAAGGGCCAGAGGAGCTTCTAAGGGCCAGCAGACAGCAGCTGCAGCGACATCGCATTTGAAGCAGCTTTCATTTAACCCTCCCACAACGTACTGGTTGGACGCTTGGCAGGGCATTGGTCCCAGGGGCAGGAGATAACCTCTGATGCCTGGGTCCTGCAGTTAATTCATTGGGGTCATTGTCTGCCCTTTTTAAGAAAACCTCTGGACAGATACCCGTCTTCACCGATCCAACCATGACAGGAGCTCCAGGAAGAACTAAGAGCCCTGTTGTCGAAGGGTTCAGTGGAAGAGTTGACTCCCGATCAGAGAGGGTCGGGCTGGTATTCCCGGTATTTCCTGGTAGCCAAAAAAGGAGGAGGTCCCTGTCCCATTCTGGACCTCAGGGCTCTAAACTAGTTCCTCAGAAAAGACAAATTCAGGATGGTGACCGTCATGGCCACAAGCCCCAGAACACAAAAACCACACCATCTAGTGATGGGGGCAATGGGTCACTTGACTCACGTATGTCCCTTTGGGACCCATCAACACAGGGGCCCTGGCTGGACTCCGTCCTGGCGCCTTTGGCACCAGGCTCATATAGAGATGTGAGCAGGAACACTTTATTTCAGTGCAGAAGTTTTTTTTTTTACAATAACTTTCCAGGAGCTGAAAGCCTTTATTCCAGAGAACATCCTCATGTGCTGACTCCTCGGGTGTGGCTCTCTAGGCCTGGTCTTCATGTGCTGACTCATCGGGTGTGGCAGGCAGGCAGAACCTGGTGGGCGTGGCTTCAGAAGCTCAGCTATATAAGCTGCTCCATCCTTAAGGCCGGTGCTTTGCGTTACTGTGCACTTGTGTGCAACGTGACACTCACCGCCGCTTGGACCAGTTTACTTACCTTTGAAACCAGGTGTTCTCCTGCATACTCACCTGGAGGAAACAGGTGCTTCATCGCTGTTAGGGAGAATTCTCTGTTTAGGCTGAATTTCCTAACCTAGTGAGTCCACCAGCAGCTTTGCTGGATTTCTGGAGTTTGTTTTTTTCTCCTGCCAAGAGTGAGACTCTTTTTCTCCCACTCTTGGACATGATTTGTGGTGTTCCTTTGAATGTTCATGTGTTTCATGGGCTATGGGGTCTTTTACTCCATAGGGTCTCATATGTTTTTTCTAGGTGTGTTACACAGCACCCTCCGTGCAGTAACACCGGGGTGTCATAGTGACCCCCCACCATAGACTCCATACCCTGGGACTGACTACTGTCTCCCAGGGCATGTAAAGTCACCAGTGGCTTTACTAGTCCCAAATTACTAACAGAACTAGTACAAACCATCATATTGTGGACGTACTGGTAGGAGCAATTCGATTGCCCCTGGGTCTGGTGTTCGAGGGGGCACTGTCCCGTCCCCCATTGTCGAGTTTTGGCTGGTGGCAGTGGATACTACTTTTTATATTCAACTGCGAATATATCTCTATGGGATTTTCCCATTGTTCGAGGCTAATACTATTTTAACATAGCCTCCAACATAACGCCGGTTTATTTATTTAATATTAATTTACCGGTTGGTATTTTCTGCCAGAACTCGGTTTTAAAATGGCGTTTGTGTTCACCTCTGTAACTCCAAACCAAAGGTCGAGCCCTTTGTTCCACTTTTGGCGGGCTTCTACACAGAAGCCCTCCAAAGTGGTGCCACTCTGTCTGGGTACCACAGGGGGTGCGGGAGGGGGTTTAGGCACCTTGGACTAAGTTGCCTTGCCAACTCAGATCGCACTCTTGCGTGATTGGCCCAAGTGGTGAGCCACCCCGCTCACCACTTAGCATGTTTGATTGACAGCTAGGCTGAATGAATGGGGGTTTCTTGCATAAAAGCAGGCCTTTTGGGACTGGAACTTCAGAAGTCGCCAGAGGACCTGAAAATCCGACGAGGGAGAAGCTGAGCCGACCTGCTACGACGACACCACCGGTGGAGCCCTGCTGAACCGACTCACCACTTCCCAACGACAGAGGAGATCTCCCGGCTGGAGAGTCTTCTTCCCTTGACTGGTGGGCACAACCAGTTTACCTTCTTTGCTCGCATCCCAGGACGTCTCGTGGTCGAATTTCCCGTGCCAAGCACCCCGGCAACCGGATAGCCACTTACCACTTGACCGCGAATAAAAGGACCGCTCCTTTTAATTGAGAACTCCGCGGCTGGTTTCTTCCCTGGCAGTGCAACGGACTCCTGTTTTCCTCCACAACAAGATCCTCTCTTCCCCCGGACGAAGCACCGACTTGCACCCGCTGCCAGGAACAACTGCCCCCGCTGGAGCGTTCGTACCATTTTAAGGTACTGTGTCCGCCAGGCCTCCCTTTCTAAAGATTGCTACAAGGTAACAATAACCCCTTAACCTTCTGGACTGGGCTGGCCGCCTTGACCATCTAACTGGTCCCTTTCTTTTTGGTCCAACTCTTTCTGAAACTTTTGCGAGACTTTTGGGCACTTTCAAGCGTGTGACCTTGGATACATTTCATCCGGAGCCTCTTAAAGTGGGTCCGGCCTTGTTGACTTTGACTTTACGGTTTTAATCTGCCTTCTTCTCCTACTGTGTTCTTCCGAAACTGTTGGGATCTGTTTCTATCTTTGCTCTGCCCTTCTCTCCCTTTTAAACCGATTGATTAGAGTGCCATCTTCGTTAAGCGCTCACCGCTGTCTGAAAATAAGTGTTGCTTTACTTAAGACTTGTCTAATAATCGTTGAAGGGAGTGTATATCTTTTAGCGACCGTGTTTTTGAACTGCTTAATATTAGTGCCAGTGTGTTTAACTAGATGTGTTTTTAAATAAATAATGATCTCTTTTACACCAAGCTCTGGTCAGTGTTTGCTTGTTCTACTGTGTTCTTTTGACCTATTGTGAATACTCTATATACTGCCTAACTCTTCTTGAGAGAAGTCTGACTGCTCAGCCACAGCTACCAGGTAAATCTGAGTGGTACAGACTGCTACCAATTGGGTTTACTGCCAACCACCTGTAGTCTTAAATCTTTTGCAGTGGTCCTAGAGGGAACTGCACAGGTTTCTGCCTAACAATCGCTTCATCTGCAGACTCATCTCCTGACATCCAGTGATCTTGACCCAGACACCGCACTCTAGATCCACAAACTCGGACCCTGTGAAGAAGAAGAAAGACCAGGTTAGAACATCGGTCCTAGGGCCACGCCACATTTGAACCCTGCACGCCCCCTAGTTAACAATTTACCAGCTACTGTACTGCTGCAGCTTCGTTCCTCATTCCCTCCGGCTGCCGCCTCGAGCGCTACAGCTTCTGCCGGGGCGGCAACATCACCTGCCAGGGAAGAAAGCAAAAGAGCAAACAGAACGGACAGCAATACAAGACAACGAACTTTACAATACAACAAAAACAGACCAGACGAGGAAAGACAAAGGAAAACAGGAACACTTACCTGAAGTATAGTGGCTTCGTCGCAGCAGGACTGGACTACCACATGCAAGGACCAGTGAAGGAACTCGGTCCAGATCATACAAGCGCCCCTGCCAGAAGCAGCAGGACAGAGTACTCGCCAAAACTAATCAAAAGGAGCAGTCCTGAGCAGCATCATCTATTACCACGAGTCACCACAGAGGTGAAGTCGGACCCGAGTGACCTCACCCCCGGGAGGGCTGCAACCGTGCCCAAACGCCTCCGCAGAGACCAGGTGAGCGTAACAGTGACGTTGAGAGAAATTCTCCACTCTCTCGAGCTTCAGGACTGGCTGTTGTCCCTAGACCTGCAGGATGCCTATATACATGTGCCCATACATCAGAAGCACAGGAAATTCCTGCAGTTTCTCGTTGGGGACTAGCACTATCAGTTCAAAGTGCTACCCTTTGGGATGACCTCCACTCCAAGAGTTTTCACCAAGGCTCATGGCAGTAGTCCGCAGAACTGGTTTTGTCTCACCTGGAGGACACCTGTTGGCTACTTCACAGGCTGGGCTTCTCCCTGAACTTCAAGAGGTCCCACATGACAATGCTCCAAAGGCTCCAGTTCATCGGGGCAGTCCAAGACACTCAGGCAGGGAAGGCCTTCCCTCCCGAGGAGAGAGCCGACAACATACAAAAGATGGTCCAGTTGTTCTGAAACCAAGCCACCTTACCAGTGGCTTCCTTTCTCTGCCTTTTGGGCCTCATGGCCTCCTGCATTTTCCTGCTGTCAGAGGCCAGACTATGCATGAGATCACTGCTGTGGCTCCTACAGGACCAGGGGTCTCAGTATCTGGGAGCTCTCTCGGATCTGCTCAGGGTGTCCAGCCAGGTAGTTTGTGGACTCGGCTGTTGGAACACAAGTAGGAATCTTATGGCAGGGGAACCCTTCTGGCCTCCTTGGCCTCAAAACCTGAGTGGTTACAGATGCGTCCTTTAACAGTTGGGGCGCTCACTGCGAGGATTTGTAGGTGAGCGGCCTCTGGACTGCATCGGAAGCCAGGTGGCGTATGAACAGGCTGGAGTTGTGATCCATCAGGCTAGCACTGAAGGCCTTTGCCCCATCACTCAAGGGGAAGCATGTCCTGATTCTGACTGACAACACAATGGCCATTCACTACCTAAAAACAAGCAAGGTGGAGGGCATTCCCGTCCCCTGTACACAGTAGCGATGCAACTGTGGTTCTGGTTGCTAGAGAATCAGATCTCGGTCTCAGCAGTTCATCTGGAGGGGGCAGAGAACAGTTTGGTGGATGCTCTGAGCAGGCAGAGCACGGTCTCACACGAGTGGGAATTGTGCCAGGAAGTCCTGGAAGAGATCTTCGCTCTCTGGGGTACCCCAGCGGTGGATCTGTTTTCCAATGAAGCCAACAGGAAGTGCGAACAGTTTTGCTTGGGGGAATTCTGGTGGATTGGACATTCCCTCTCCATTACGCGTTCCTCCGATCCCTGTCATTCTCTGGATTTTCAGGAGGTTGAAGAGGTTTCGAGCGACGATCTTGATTGGGCGAGAAGGATGTGGTACTGCAACCTCTTGGATCTTTCCATCTGTCTACCTCGGCGGCTGTACCCTTCACCCAGTCAGAGGGTCGGATACTGCACCCGAAACCGGATTCCCTCAACCTACATGCGTGGCTCTTGAGCGGATGAGGTATGATGACTGGGACCTCTCTGAGGAAGTTCTTGAGGTGTTGCTGGCTGCACGCAGAGCGTCTACAAGATCTCGGTATGCGTGCAGGTGGATAAGATTTGAGGTGAATCTTAGCGCGAGATTGACCCCATCTCTTGCCCCACCACAACGGTGATGGAGTTCCTTCTGTCACTAGCCTCTGCAGGCCTTCAGGTTCCTTTTTCACCATACCAGTCATGGCCCAAATTCTGAAGGGCCTCCTCAACAATTTTCTGCCAATTCACTTTGTTCCGGATTGGGACCTTAACCTGGTTCCGTTAGGTAGAATTATATGCAGTACCTTTTGGGTACACACCACACAATTAAGACTACAAGTGACAGTACAATTTCACCTTTGGTACAAGCCTGTACTACACAGTTAAAGTGGTAGCAGTAGCAGATCAGCCAGACTTATCTCAAGAATAAGTGAGCAGTAGCAAATAGTTACACAAAGGACAGCAATTACTACGATTCAGGCAAACACTGACTCAAGGTTTCTAAGTAAAAGAATATATATTTATTTACTCAACAGTTGTATAATATTTCACTATTATAAGCAAGTCAAAAATCACAATCATAAATACACCACACCACGTCCCTTAAATTCCAGACAAGTTAAGCTCACAAAATGAAGTGAGAGCAAAATGGCACTCCAGGAATTTAAAAGGGAGGGAAAGACAAAATTATTCGAAATTAGGCAAACCAACAGGGCAATTGAACAAGAGAAACTACAGTGAGGAGATCAGCTAGAAAAGGCATAGGGTCAAAGTCAATGGGTCAAAAGTCTTTTGCTCAAGATCACACAGTTCAGGGTAGTTTGCGGTAAAGTTTGTGGCACCGATTCGGGACGAGGTTGGTTGATAGAAAAGTTAGTTCGAAGAGAAGGACAAGCCTTCGGATTGGAGAAAGATTTCAAACACTTTCACTGCGGTTGAACGAAACGGACAACCAAATTTGCACAGTACCTTAAAATGGAGAGGGAGCTGTAGCTGCGGTGGATGTTCCTGGTGGTTCCTGCAGGCTCACGGTTCCTGAAGCGACTGTCAGACTGACCATGAAGTAGGCAGACTGGAGGATCCTGCGCCACCCAGGGAAGAAGCCAGTAGCAGAGCAAAACAATGAATAAAAGGTGCGTTCCTTAAAACCCAAGCAGGGTCCGACCTTCCTGGCTATCCGGCCCACTGTAGCTCTGTACAGCGAATTCGACCAGAGGAGGGGTCCTGGCTTGCAGTTTGGGCAAACTGGTTGGTTCCACCAGCTCAAGGGAAGAAGTTTCCTGGAGGATCTGCTCTGTCGTCGGATTCGGGCCTGCAGCAGGGCTTCACCGGGCGGTTCAGTCGTTGTAGGGATCCTCTTCTTCCAGTTCCGCGTTGGTTCTTTCGTTCCAGTGGTGACTCTGCCTTTCCAGTCCCAGAGACCGGCTTTTTACGCAGTTTTCCCCCATTCATACAGCCTGGCTGGCAATCACACAGCAGGGTGGCTGGCCTGGCAAGGCCAGTCCCCTTAGCCAATCAGACAAGAGTGTGACTTGGGTTAACAAGGGAACTCATGGCAGGGGTCCGAAGATCCCTCCCTCACATCCTGCCTACCTAGACTTTCAGGCACCTTAAGGAGGGCTTCTGTGCAGAAGCCAGCGAAAAAATAGCGAACAAAGGAATCATCCCCAGTTTGTCGCGCAGAGAAAAACACGAGAAAGACTAACAAAGAAATGGCGAATAAACCCAGCCGGAGCCAAAATAAAATGTATTTGGTCAAGCGGGTTTATGTTCGAGGATAATATAATAGCCTAAAGCAATACCACGTTTATATAAGATAATCGTGGTAGAAAAGTTAGGGTAGTTACCACTGCCACCAGCCAAGTCTTAATGTTAAGGGAGCGAAACAATGCTCACAGACACAGACAAAAAGGGATAAGAGTTAACCCTTTCCAATACTCCATGTAAGATAGGGTGTACTGGGTCTGTGGTTTAAAGAGACTACATAAAGTTAATGGCAACTTTACATGTTTCTGGGGGACATTAGTCGGCCCCAGAAAGCTTTGAGTCAATGGGAAGTCTAAAAGACAACCCTGTGTCATTGCACTGAAGGTGCTGTGTAACACACAAAAAGTGGTGCTCATGGAGTAGGAGAGGCTCCAGAGCCCAAGAACACACACAATGGTAAAAACACACATGGCAAAACACATGTAAGAGTGGGAAAAAGGTTCACACTCTTACCAGGTGAAAAAAAAAAATCCTAGAGATCCAGCAAAGCTGCTGAGGGACTCATTAGGTAAGGGAAATTAGCCATTTATGAGAATTCTCCCCAATAGGTTCTCACCTTTCTTATGGCAGCTCTGTTTGAGCCTATGCGTTCTTTTTCACTTAAGTGGTCCTTTTTGAGTGCAACACATCAGCCAGGAGTGTTAGCAAGCTGCAGGCCTTATGCTGCCCCCCTTTTTATGTTTCTTCAGAGAGAAGGTATCTCTTAAGGTCAGACCAGGGTTCCTTCCGATTGACTTGCCAGTGTTCTACCCTCCTCCTGACCCCTCAAAGGAGGAAGAGTGCTTTCACCCTCTCAATCTCAAAAGAGCCTTGAGTTTTTATGTTGCTCGCATAGCGGAGTTCAGGAAGACGGACCAGTTGTTAATCGCCCATTCTCTTTCCCGCAAAGGTCTTGCGATTACTAAAAAAAAAAACATCCGACGCTGGATCATTTTATGCATCTCTGAGTGCTACCAGTCAGAGGGAAAAGAAGTTCCACCGGGTATCAGGGCCCATTCCACAAGGGGAGTCTCTGCTTCCACGGCCCTTCCAAGGGGGAGGGGGTCCCTGTTTGGGACATTTGCTGTGCTGCCACATGGTCTTCATTACATACTTTTAAAGCATTATGCTTTGGACGTTGCACGTGGGGCTCATGCATGTTTTGGGAGAGCAGTTCTGCAGAACCTGCTGGTGTAATCCTTTATGCCCCCCTCCTTTACTGCTTTGGGAGTCTATCAAGAAGAGGAATCTGTGGGAGTAATGAAATCCATTGAAGGAGAATTTACTTACCTCCGGTAACATTCTTTCGATTGGATGTTCCTCCCAAGCATTCCTCATCTTATGATAATATATCTCTAGCTTCAGCTGTGTCTGAATTTATTTTCGACAGGGGGGTGCTTTGTGCCATCTCGTCAAGTCGATGTCCCTCGAGGGCCTCCGTTCGACTGTCGACATTATCAATATAAGTAGCGCACACAGTACCCGTTGGCTTCAGTTCTGTTTTTCCCCCCTCCTGAAGAGGAATTAGCAGGCATACCATATACTGTAGGATCAAAGAAAGCGTAAAGTGTAAGAACACATTAATTGTACGGCGGGGTAGGTTGGGAGGGCCGATGAGGAATACGTGGTAAGAACACTATCACCGTCCTAATCTTCTTTACCCCACCCCCGCACCGCTCATCACCCCAACCTCATGAACAATGCGTTATGGAACGCCAGATCCATCTGCAACAAGACCGCAGCAGTTCTCGACATATTCTTTCGCCTCAACATTAATTTCCTATGTCTGACTGAAACCTGGATCCCCCTCATAACACTTCTGTCCCTGCTTCCCTAACCACCTCCTCACACTCCTCCTCTACTAGGCCTTCCTCTCCCATCTTCTCACGGCGTGACCTTCGCAACTTTGATCCTTCCCTCTTTATTGACACTTGCTCTTACTCTCTCCATGACTTCTCTTTATTGTCAGCGAATGATGCTCTATCCTCTCTTTCCTCTTCTATCTCCACTTCCATTGATCAACTTTACTCCCTTCCTCTCTTCCGCCCAACCCGGAAACCCTCTCAACCTTGGCTCACTCCTCACCTCCTCTCAATGCGGCGCCTTCTCCATCGTCTAGAGAGACTCTGGCTCAAAACCCCCTTGCTCTCCAACCAAACCTCCCATTTCTCTTACCATGCTCTCTTCGACTCTTGTCCTGCCTCGGCTAAACGCTCCTATTACTCTAACCTTCTCCACTCCCAAGCCTCCCATCCTCGCCGTATCTTCGAAACTCTCTCTCGGCTCCTCTCCCCTCCCACTCCTGATCCCTCCTCCTCTTCCACACTTTCTCCCTCTGACTTCGCTCACTTCTTTTCCTCCAAGATGCTTCGGCAAAAAAATAAACTGCTCCTCGGACTTGCCCTCTTCTCCTCCCCCCCGCACCCACTCATCCTGCATGTCCAACTTCTCACCTATCTCCCCTTCTGAAGTCTCCACCCTCCTCTCCAAAGCCCACCCCAACCGACCCTCTCCCATCCCTTCTCATCCCTAAGATCTACCCTCTTCTTATACCCCATCTTACTTCCTTCTTCAACATCTGTCTTTCCTCAGCTACCTTTCCCTCTGCTTTCAAACATGCCACGATCATCCCTATTCTGAAAAAACCATCTGCTGATCCCCTTCTCACCTCTAACTTCCGACCTATCTCTCTTCTTCCATTCCTCTCCAAGCTTCTCGAGCGCTTCGCCTACTCTCAGCTCTCATCCTTTATCACCAATCTCTCGTACCCCCCTCCCAATCTGGCTTCCGCCCTAAACACTCTCCTGAAACTGCTCTCACCTATATCCTTAACTCCCTCCTCTCTGCTAGGCACCCTAAGAAATCCTCTATTCTTATTCTCCTCGATCTCTCTGCTGCCTTTGACACGGTCGATAATCCCCTTCTTCTCCACACTCTTTCCTCCTTTGGGTTCAAAGGCTCTGTTCTCAACTGGCTATTTTCTTACCTCTCCTCCCTCTCCTTTACTGTTTCTTGGGTCCTCTCCATCACAACCTCTTGAATACGGTGTACCTCAAGGTTCGGTGCTTGGACCTTTCCACTTTTCCCTTTACACCTCCCTCCTAGCCCCTGTAATCTCCTCGTTTGGCATTTTCCACCACTTCTATGCTGACAACACTCAACTTTTCCTCTCATTCTCCTCTTTCTCAACTGACCTCCACCTAAAACTTTCTTCCTGCCTTACTACCATAAAGAACTGGATGTCTTCCCGCTTTCTCTCCCTTAACACTGACAAGACTGAAGTCTTATTCTTACCCTCACACTCTTCCTTCTCCCTCTCCTCCACCTTTCATTCTCTTTCCACCCTCCAATCTCCCTATCTCTCTCCATGCCCGTAACTTAGGCATTCACTTTGACTCCTCTCTCTCTTTCTCCCACCATATCTCGCTCACTTCTCGCACCTGTCACTATCACCTATTCAACATTTGCAAAGTCCGCCCCTCTCTCACGTTCCATGCTACCAAACTTTTAATCTCCTCCCTTATCTTCTCCCGCCTCTTCTACTGCTCTTCCTTATTCTTTGGTCTTACCTACTTCTCATCTCGCCCCCCTCAAATCCATCTACTACTCTGCTGTTCGTACTCTCTGTCTCCTTACCACCCGTGACTCCATCACTACTTCCCTCTCCTCTCTTGGCTGGCTTCCATTTCACTCTCAACTCAAATTTCACTTCCTCTGCCTCGTCTTCAAATCACTCCATGGTCTTACTCCCCCTTATCTCTCCTCCCTCATCTCTTTCTACGCCCCCTTGGTCTGCTGACCATTTCCTTCTCACTGTACCTCTGTCCCCTTGTGCCCCCTCCCGTTTCCGCTCCTTCCAACTCCTAGCCACCCTGCACTGGAACTCCCTAACACTTACAATCCGCTCTACCCCCTCCTTCTCCTCATTCCGTACCTCCCTTAAATCTCTCCTTCTCCACTCCCCTCCTTGAAACCCCTTCCTGTCTCCCCTCCCTCCCTTATCCTTCCCCTTGACTATTTCCCTCCCCTCCCCAACCTCCCCACTCTCTCCCTTTACCCCTCCCCCTACCCCTTCACCCGTCCCCTCCCTACCCAGTCCCACTCCACTACTCTCCCTATTCCCTTCAGTTAATTGCTCTTCTTGCTGTTTTGTTCACTGATTCATATTGTAACTTTGCTTCGACTGTTATATTGTTTATGTTTTATGTATTAAGTTGTTCACTTGTACAGCGCTTTGGTGTAAAGCACTTTATAAACTAATAAATACAAATACAAAATTGAAAGAACGTTACCAGGGGTAAGTAACTTGTTCTTCGAATTAATTGTGTACTCCCACGTATTCCTCATCTTATGATAGACTCCCAAAGAAGTAATAATTTGGTGGTGGGAGTACGAATTACATTTTTTCTTTCTAATCATGTACTGAATGAAGGACAGCTTTTGCAAATTGTCCTCCCTGACTGGAAGCTGAATCCAGACAGTAATGGCTCACAAAAGTGAGGACAGATGACCAAGTGGCAGCTGAACAAACGTCTTTGATTGGGACAGCTCTTTGAAAAACAGCAGAGGTTGTCCTGCTCCTTGTGGAATGTGCTCTTAGACCTTCCAGCGGGGCCTTGCCCACTAGTCTGTAGCATTCACCAATAGCCAGGATGATCCACCTGGATATTATTTACTTAGTAACCACTAGACCCAATTTGGGGCCAGTATAGCCAATGAATAATTGGTCATTTTGGTGAAATTTAGCCATTCTGGATATGTAAAAACGGAGCCCTTTTAGGGTCCAGTCTATGTAATCTTTCTTCCTCCTTTTCTGGATGGGGAGGTGGATAGAAAGTTGTTGAAGTAACTTTTTGCAACAAGTGGAAGTCGGAGGCTACCTTAGTGAAGAAAGAAGATTTCATCTTGAGAATGACCTTGTCTTTATGGAAAGCTGTATGAGGCGCCTTGAAACACTTGTGTATAAATGCCATATCATATCAGGAGGTTTACAGGAAAGGAGCTGCAACTCTCTTACACTGCAGGCTGATGTTATTGTAATAAGCAAAACAGTTTTTAATGTCAAAATTCTTAATGGGCATGAGTGTAAAGGCTCAAAAGGAATGCATGTTAAAAATCTTGGGATCCCATACAGGGACATTGAATGGAACTGGTAGAAATACATTAGTGAGACCTTTGAGGAATTGAATAATCAGAGTGATCTTAAAATATGAATCCTCCTCTGAAGAGCGCTTGAAAATAGATCGCGCCGCCAGGTACCCTTTAATTGTTCCAATCTGGAGCCCCAGATTATCCAGATGTAACAAAAAAAAAGAAAGCACCATAGGTGTATCGCATTGAAAGAAGGGATCCACATTCTTATCCCTGCACCAGCTGCTGAACTATTTCCAACGGCAGCGGTACAAAGATTTTGTTGCTGGCCGTCTGGCTGAAAGCAAAATCTCCATTAGGTCATCCGGGTGGTCCCAATAGTTGTATCTCAGCTTTTCAGAAACCATGCGTGAAGGCTGACAGTCTTGACCTCTGATTGGAGAACCCGACCATCCTCTTGCGAGAGAAGATCCTCTCTTTGTGGAAGATGCATTAGAGGGCAGATGGACGTGTCCAGAGGGTCCAGAGTACCACGTCTTCCTGGCCCAATCCGGAGCAAGTTGGATCATGGATTTCCCAAAGTTTCTCAACCTCCTGATGATGTGAGGAATGGCGGGGACTGGAGGAAACACATGCAGGAGTCGAAATTCCCAGTCCACCACGAACCAGTTTCCTAGAGCTCCTTTTGGGGGAAATTCCCTGGAGCAAAACCGTTCGCATTTCCGGTTGACACTGGTCGCGAACAGATGCACTTGAGGGGTTCCCCAAATGGTGAAGATCTCTTGAAGGGCTTCCTGAGCTAGTTCCCACTTGTGGGAGACTGTGCTCTGCCTGCTCAGAGCGTCCGCTGCCCTGTTCTCCTTTCCGGCTAGGTGATCTGCCACTAGGGAGCTTCCTTCTTGGATTGCTCGGACATAGAGCTGCATTGCGTCTCTGCACAGTGGTAGTGACCGTACACCCCCTCTCTTGTTGAGGTAGTACATGGCCACTGTGTTGTCTGTCATTATCAGGACATTCTTTCCCTGTAAAGAGAGCAGCAGGGCCTTCAGCGCTTATCTGATTGCCCTCAGCTCCAAAAGGTTGATGAGTAGTTTGGACTCCGATGGAGACCAACGACTGCCGATTGTCATGTAAATACCAAATTCATGTAATTGCCATGTTTCTTTGCCTCAGCAAGACTTAAACCCACTGCCCATGTTATAGCATTATGTCCATGTTAAATCAACTGCTTTTGTGTCCGCACACGAGGCCCAGGGTTTTCGCCTTGAACATATATTACTCATAGGTTTAGGAATGTTCCCTCTGCTCTCCTTTCCTGTAAAGGCTACATAAATAATGTCTGTTAACGCTCTTGCACTTCCCGTCCTGTCTAAAGCTGCCGTGCGAGTCAGCATGCATTCACTGACCCTGGGGTCTCCTCTATGAATGATGATTGCTAGCATCCGCACTCTTTCCCGAAACATAAGCATAAAGCGTATCTATATTCGGAGTTGTTATTCTCTGGGATATGTGGGAAGGGGAACTTGTGTCAGACGCTCGTGCGTCATTCTGTAAAAAGATATGCCCTGCTATTGTCCAGCAGCCCATGAATGGATATTATTATCACTACTGCGGCAAGATATGTGTAGTTTGCAAATTCCCCACTGTGTAAAATGTGATGAATTAGCTTGTTTTTACGACCACGCATGTTAAAGATTACACGTGCATCCTGAGGGGTATTTTGACTTGCTTAGATCAGCTATATGAGTAATGACCATTTGCAATGTCCGGCCTTTGTAAAATGTCACTGCAAGGGCTGGAATAACAGCCAAAAGTGTTTTGGCAGGAAACTGTATGTCAGGAAGTGCCTGGGCTTTGCGCCAGTCATAAGACTCAATGTAAATGTTTTCCTATAAAGAGCATGCTCACTGTAATGTTAGTAGCTCACTCTAGATAGCATCCCTATGGTGTATCTTGCAGTCAGCCCTTCCGCGGAAGCTTTGTATTGCAATAATTGATTGTTAAACTCACTTACTAGTGTGTTTATTGATGGAGACCTCCGCCTGGTGAATTTTAGCATTGACTGATTGGCGTCCCTGACTGGTGGGCCTTGCAGATGCAGTCCATCGCTTTGATGCGTGCCTTCCATTGAGCTCCCGTCTCCGGTGGACGACTTAACTGGGCCCAAACACTATCGCACCTTTGAATGCAAAAAAACAGCGCGGTCCTCCCTTGAGACGGAGATCAAGAAGGAGAGAACGACTGCTCTGCCAAGGACCAGACGAACCAGACAGAGGGGAGGTCTCCTTGGTGCGGTGAGTGCATTTGTGTCTGCAGAAAGTATTGGTGGATGGTAAGCCACATTGGTATCAGTTTTATGGTACGTATTATTTTTGATTGTAGTAAGGATATTTTAATTAATAATGGGGAATTTGTGCGATAGAAATAAGAATGAGGAACCTATGCATGCGCCTGCTGAAGGCACTCCATGTTACACTATGTTAACCAATTATGGGTTGGGGGCGGTACAGTTTTGTAAAAACTGGGAGGAATACACAAAGAAGTCCATTCAATTTAAATGGCCCAAAGCAGGCACTTTTTGTATACCCATAATCGAAAATCTTGAATTAGTGTTATTAAAAAGAAAGGTTCGCCCCGCCCAGCACGATGCTATTCGCCAGTGGCGAACAGAAGCGATAAAGCAGAAAATGTCCCAAGATAAAAAGGATAGGAAAAAGCAAAAGCGGACCTTACAGGAGAAGGCATGTGAATTAGATAAAGAGTTTGAACACCGGCTAGATGTAGAGGATCGGGCTGCATTGATAAAATTCAGTAAAGGCATGTACCCACTCCTCCCCAAGCCAGAGAAAGAGATAGTCAGCCTTGACAGCGAGGCTGATCAGGATACAATCTGATTGACAGAGAACCTTTTGCGATTAACAACACCTGTCAGACCCCAGCCTAACGGCGCGCACCTTGCCCAGACTGCACCCCCTCCCCCTGAATACCCACCCCCATATGGTACCCAGACTGGTACTATGGACCCAAATGGTGTCGAGGAGCAGGAAGTAGGGCGCTTATCTAGACAGGGGCCCTTCTTCCCCCCCGGTTGAATATGCAAAATTAGAGCGCATGGCACAACAAGTGTTTGATAACCCGACCTCATGGATAAAACAAAGGTTATATACCTGCCAAAAGAAGGAATTTCGACAGGTAATGAAAATGCATTGTGACCTTCTTCATGCATGGCTGAGGAATGAGGCTAAACGCCAGTGGCCCATGGGTTTGTTTGTTATTCATAAGGCCATTGACACTGAGAAAGATCGGGCAACCCTGTGGCACCAGTATGACCAAATCATTGATGAGGTAACAAAAGTTATGAAAGATGATGATGATCAGTTAAAAGAGGAAGAAGAGGAACGTTGTAGAAGAGAGCAGTCTTTGCATGATGCCAAACCGACGGGAAAGGCGTTGGTTAAAAGGATATATGATTAAAAGGAGCCAGGGAAGGTGGGATATTGGACGGATCTATTTACCACCCATAGCAAGGCAACCCGACTGGTATGCTTGCAAGAGCTCTTGAACAAAATGGGATCAGAATGTGAAACAGGAGGGCGGGAGGATGTTTGCAAAAAGGTGAGAGAGTGCCAGGCTGAATTGAAAACGTATAAACCGAACTGGAAAGCGGAGGATCTTAGGACGGGTAGATTGTTCAAAGAATTATTGGAAGTGTTTCTCCCAGGGGCCCAGCTGGTCCAAGTAATGGCACCACTGAGGGAATGTGCGCCCATTGCTACAGCAGCCCACGACCCAAGTGACAAGACCCTCACGGTAACCAAAACATATGTCTATGTACCCTTCACTAGAGCAGAACTGTTCAGTATAATAAAAAGCACCCCAGACCCTAGGACCAATGCCGCGGGATTCTACAAAGAGTTGAGAGCGCTATTTAAAATGTGTACCCTGACTCTGCAGGACATTGATCATCTAATGTCCGCTGTGACCCCGGCTGATGTATGGGAACCTTTTATATCTCGGAACCCCCCTGGGAATGCCATCGATTGGACAGAGTTAGAAAAACAGGATACAGACCGGAAACCAACCATTCCAGAGGACCTAAAAACGCTAGGGATAAGAATATTAAGGGCACTGAGTAGCATGTTGCCAGAGGTGGATGTGAATGTAGAAAAAATGGATGCAGTTATACAAGGCCCTGCAGAAACAGTTGGGGACTATTTTCTGAAATTTGAAAATGCATTCAAGGCACACAGTGGCCAGTCTGTTAGCAACCCCACGGGTCAGAGATATTTCGCCATGGGCTTTGTTAAGGGTTTACGAAAAGGAATTAAGAACCCACTTAAATTGGGCGAGAGTACTTGGCAGGCAAGCACCCCATCCCAGATCCTAGAGATGGCTAAATATTACGAGCGACAGGAAGAGGAAGAAATGGAAGGTAAGTAACAGGCAGATAGGAATCTAAAAAATAAGGTGCTAATGCAACAATTGGTGCAACCGCCTTACAGTAAACCGAAGGGCCAGAAACCCCAGGTAAGAAACCCTACAGGTAACACTACGCAATGGACACCCCCGCGAATAGACCAATGATCATTTTGCAAGCAGACGGGACATTGGAAAAATGAGTGTCCCATATTGATGGCGCAGAATGGTCAACCGGCGGGTGGGAGAGAAAGGGGCCAAGGTGGACCCCCCGCGGGACCACCTCAAGGCCAGGGAAGGTTTGTAAACCCCGAAAATAATGTATTCTCAAATAGTGCAGCGCAGCGACAAATGGTTAGAGTGGATGGCAATGAGTTTGTGGAGGATGAACTAAGTGGAATGATGTTCTTTGATAACACAGCAGCAATGAGTTGAAACGCCCCTAGTGAACCTGAGGAGATGGTGTCTGTTCCTATAGACCAGAAAGGACTGTATGTTAACTTGCAGATAGGACAGCACCCCACCGTTAGATGCTTGGTCGATACCGGAGCAGGTAACACCTCGGTTGACGCCAAGGCTGTCCCCTCAGTTCCACTATCAGGTGAAAACAAAGTTTCCGTAGGGTTTGGTGGGGAACCCATATGTACTCCAGTGTCCCAGAGAGTTGAGACGTCTATATGTGGAGTGAAATTGACTAACAAATGGTTACTTACTAACAGGTGCCCCGAGAATCTCCTTGGGTTGGATCTTTTGAAAGCTTTAAATGCAACTATCTATTGTTCCCCAACAGGCGTTCGTATGACCATATGTAAATCCAAAATTGGTGGTTGTTATTTGGTTGAACCATTGTCACCAGAGTTACAGGAACTGCCCGCAGAGCTTTGGGCTGCTGGTAGTAATGATGTAGGTGTTTTGAACATTCCCCCTGTTGTGATTGTTAGGTAAGATTTCCACAGGGCTGGTAAATCTTCCTTGCCTGGTTCAACTCCAGAACTTTTTGCTTTTCTAGTGAGATATTTTCCATTAATACCTCAGTGAGTGGGAACCTTTTTCCACACTCACCTGTCTTTAACTCTTTTTATGGGTGTCATTTTTTAGACTCTCCATAGTGTCTTTTTAAAGTTATCATGTCTAACAACTTATTGGCAATAAGTGCCTGTTGTTGCTGGGTTGCCCTAGGGGCTCCCCCTTTAACTTTCTTGTGCTAACCTTGAGTGAACTACAGTTCCCAAGGGTAGAAAGGATCTTTGGATCCCTTTTCCATTTTATTCTGTGAAACCAGCACACCCCACCTTATGCGGAGTGCTGGGGAGATACAATGTATCCCCTTTCACATTTAAACTGTAACAATTCTGTTACAGTGACAAGCTTACCTTTAATGGCTGGTGGCAGTGATACCTTTTACTAATTTGGTGCACCTGTACCGCGTGCTGTAATCACAGCTGCAGTAAAGGCACCTAAGGGTGCTCATTTTTACCAAAATGGCCCCTGTCTTCTTTTTCTACCATTTCAGTGTTTCTTGTCGTTTCTTGTTCCTTCCCCCGACATCCAGGGCGGGAAAATCCTTTGTTTGAGTTTTGTCTTTGGCGGGAGTCCCCTGGACACCCCGCCCAGGCTCCAGTCAGTCTGTAAGCACAGGAAGTGGGGGAGGGGTCCCAAACTTCCCCCTCCTTTGTCTTAGGTCTTCCTTCAACTGGGCCAAATCCCAGTGGGGGGTTGGCTGTCCTGATTGGACAGCCAAACGCCCCTTTCTTGTAAAATTCGGGGAGAGAATGCAGAGGTTGTGTTGCAGTTCCTGATAAATGCTGGAAACCTGGAAGCTGAAGTCATGTCGACCACTGGAACCGAAAACCGAAGAGGATGACGAAGGAAAAGCGGCGGGAATGATTTCCAGCGGCCGGAGAGCCTGCTTTGTAACCAGAGCCAGCTGCAGCCCTTCCTTCCAATCGACCTGGGGTCTCCGAAAACGACGACCCGAACCCAGAGCCTGGTGAGACCCACTAGACTCAAGACGACCTGCATTTTGAGCCATCCCACGGGTTGCTGCGACCTTGCGTTCTTGCAATACCCCAATACCCTGGGACCTCCTGCCACTGTGCGGTGCATGGTCTTCCGAATTCCGAATCTCGCTGAAACTTCGTGGGCATCTTGGTCTATCTCCAGAGACACGAATCGAGTCCAAAAAGTCCCCTCACAAGAGTGCTGGACCTTTTAAACGACGAGAATTCAACCGCGATTTTCTGTCTTCTTCTGTGCTCCTTGAAAAGGCGCCAAACCCGCAGAACCGCATTCAGCCACAAGAGAAATCTTGCCTAGAGCCTTCTTCATTGATCCCTGCTGCAAAGTCCCTTCTGAGGTCTTGTGTTCAGTCTCCAGGACAAGGAATCCAGTGACCGGGTATTTGGCTGCAGTCCCTGAAGTTCTCCTGCTGCAATCTCTTCTTCATTGCTGAGGTACTGTGTTGGCTTGGGTATATACTTACCTTAAGCCTGTTGGGATTTCTGTGTAGTCCTGGGGTGTTTTCTGTGATTGGGAGGTCCCTCGTCCAGTACACCCAGTCCCACTGCTAGAATCCTGCTGGGGTGTCTTCTGTGAAGCCCCTGGACCCTCTTCTAACCCTAGAAGTAAAGTACTCACTTGTTTGCCCAGTTTTCCTAAGGAAACTCTGGCTTTTGCTACTAAAGAACTTATTCTAACACTGCCTGTTGGTCACTAGTCCTAGTGACCCCCCTTCTGTCACTGAGAACACTCATGCTCTAAGGGAAAAGACTTTGAAGGGATTGGGACTTCTGCCTAGAAAAGAAATCAAGTGTTTTTACTTACTTGTAAAGAGTTGGTTGGTAACTGTAATTCTAAGAGTGAACAGTTACAAAAGTTCTTACTGATCTTGGATGTGTGATGCACTATTCTTAAAAGTATGGTTAACATCTTTCCTTCCTTAGCCACTGTTTTGCCAGTCTAAAAGGAAGTAGATGTGAAGGTATTTTACTCTCCTGTGATTAGGTTGTGCCTCTTTACAAAAGTAATGTGTTGGTTTCACCAGATTATTCCTGAAGGGTAATTGTATGAGTGTCCTCCAACTGTTGGTATCACCAGGTTAGTCCTGCTAGGATAACTGTATGAGTGTCCCCCAACTGGGTCTTGCTTCCCCTGACTTGCTGCTAGCCTGTCTTTAATAAGTCTACATTAGGTGGTTGCCTACCTAGAATATCTATTCAGTAAAGTGTGACATTGGGTTTTACTTTCCCCTTCATTGTGAAGTTAAAGTAAGTGGGTTTTACTTACCTTGTGTTAGCTGTGTGCCATCCAAAACAAGTTACAAGAGTTATTGCTTACCTCAATCTGGGGTTCCCTGATTCCCAAAGCATCTGTAATTGTACATTACATCCATAGCTATTACTCACCTGGTATAACTGTGTGTTATGACAAAAGTAGTTATAGGTTTTTACTGCACCTAGAATAAGTGTTTCACTATTCACCAAAAGAATATTGTCCAGTTGACTGTTTATGTGATTTGTTCCAAGAGTCACTGTACAACTGGAAGGGCCTACTGTCCTTGTATTACCAAAAGTAATCTAAAAGTAACCATTGGTCTTTTACTCCCAAAGAATAGGCTTGGCCTATACTAAATGTGTATAACAAGGTTTTGACTTCCCTAGAACTACTGTTAGGTGTTCCAAATAAGGTCTATACTTGGGTCTGTGTACTTTCAAGTATAGTGTTGTGTTTTATATTGTGATTTCATATAATGTTTCAGTATTTACTTAACCCCTAGATTTATCTGGGCCTACTTGTATTTAAATAAATCCTTTATTTTTATAATACATAGTGTTTCAGTGTTTCTTTGGATCATTTGTATTACAATTTTCACTTGTACTGTATCTACTGCCCTCTCTCCCTCCTAAAATAAGCCTGGCTGCTCTGCCTACGCTACCATGTACTCCGGTGGTACAGTTTTTATACTAAGAGTGGAGTCTTGTACTGCCTCAGTTGAATGGTTTTACTAGGCCCTTAACTGGACTTCAGAAAAACTGTCCTAACAGTGATCAAGGTAAAACATGGGGTCCCTCTACCCCGAACCCCGCAGTACGAAATATCTCCAGTAGGGGAAGCAGCATTGGTAAGGATTGTACAGGATTTAATACGACTTGGGGTTGTTGAAGAGTGTGATGACAACCCATGTAACTCCCCGATTCTCCCGGTTCATAAGAAAGGAGAAGAAGTGACCCCGTATAGATTTGTCATTGATCTTAGGAGAATTGATAAGGTTGTGGACCCCAGGTATCCAGTTGTCCCCAGTGTAACAAGTATTCTCACTATGGTCCCTCCCACGGCCACTCACTTTAGTGTCGTGGATTTAAAAAACGCCTTTTTATCCATACCCATAGCTGAAGAATCTAGATACTTCTTCTCCTTTGTGTTAGCACAACGACAATACAGGTTTTGTCGAGCACCCCAAGGTTACACAGAGAGCCCGGCTATCTTTAGCCAAGCACTAAAACAGCAGTTGGATGAAATTCTGTTACCCTCTGGTGTGATGCTCATACAATATGTGGATGATATTCTCATTTGTGGAGATACTGAATTAAGTTGTAAAGAAGGTACCCTGATTGTGTTACAGCATTTGGCATACCATGGCCACAAAGTGTTGCTTAAGAAAATGCAGTATGTACAGTCCAAGGTTGATTATTTGGGATATGTCCTCACTGCAGAGGGTCGATCACTGTCACCTGAGAGGGTACGGTTAATACAGGAAATGGCCTATCCCAGTACCTTTAAAGAATTGAGACGACTGTTAGGTATTACCTCATATTGCCGTCATTGGGTCCCAGAGTTCTCCCTGATAGCTAAGCCCCTGTTACAATGTTTGAAAACAGAAAAGGATCAGACCCCCTTCACTTGCACGCAAGAAATGAGAGAGGCCTGCGATGCTCTGAAAAGCGCATTGTGCAGTGCCCCAGGGCTCGGGACACCCAATTACGGCAAGCCTTTTACTCTTTTTGTACACGAACAGCAAGGTTGTGCCCTATCTGTATTGACACAGGAACAAAATGGAAGGCAAAGGCCTTGTGCTTATTTTTCTGGTACCTTGGACAGCGTGGCTGCAGCGCTTCCCCCATGTATGCGATCAGTTGCTGCAGCAGCGGTAGCTCTTAAGCAAAGCGCTGGTTTAGTGTTGGGAACTGCCGTCATTGTAAGAGTTCCCCATGCTGTGGATGTATTGCTCAATAGAACTCACTCAGCACCTCACAGCTGCCCGCTTAACGCAATATGAACTGACATTGTTTGCACCAAACGTAACTATCATGAGATGTAATACTTTGAACCCGGCTTCCCTTTTGGCCTTGCCGAGTGGTGAGGGGGATCAAGACATGCATGATTGCCTTATACGCACTGATGAACAGACCCGAGGTAGGGTCGATTTGAGTGACCTTCCCCTAGAGGGAGGTGATGGGATTTTATTTTGTGATGGCTCATGTTACAAACTGGAAAGTGGGGAGACAGTGGCTGGGTACGCAATAACAACTGAAAGTGAAATTGTCCATATGGAACGCATACCCGAGTTATCAGCGCAAGCTGCAGAAATAAGGGCATTAACAAAGGCTCTGGAATTAAGCAAAGATTTAGCTGTGACCATCTATACGGATTCAGCTTATGCACATGGCGTGGCCTTTAATTTTGGTCTACTATGGAAAGAGCGAGGGTTTCTTACCTCGCATGGAACAAAAATAAAACATGGTAATTTGATAAACTATTAGCGGCATTGGCTGAACCCGCCCAGGTGGCCATAGTGAAATGCTCCGCCCATAAAAAGGTGGTAGATTTTGTGGGGCAGGGGAGCGATTTAGCAGACCAGGTGGCTAAATATGCTGCAGAACACTGTAAATTGCCCGTTCCAGAGTGTAACATGCTGCAAAGGAATGTGGAAGGGAAAGGGGATGAGGGCGGATGGGAAAAGGGCCCTGAGGAGATAGTAAAGGACATTCAAAAGGAAGCGGCAGATTGCGAAATTAAAGTTTGGACTAAAGACAGTAACAATGGACAAACTCCTAAAGGGGTGTGGCTGGACAAAATCAAAATGAGGTGGTTGCTCCCTGACAGTTATTTACCCACGGTAGTCGATATGGCACATGGGAATGCCCATGTTAATGCAGGTGCAATGGAAGACAATCTGAGCAAAGTATGGAAAAACCGGAAAATTGAATCCTATTGCAGGAGATGGGCAGCACAGTGTGCTGTCTGCTTCCAGCATAATGTGGGCAAATCTGTGAAAGTACCAGCAGGTCATAGCAGACTTCCTACACAGCCATTTGAGGTGGTGTATATGGACTTCATACTAATGGAACCAGTTGCTAAATTAAAATATTGTCTTGTTATGAGGTGTGGATTCTCTGGTTGGACGGATGCTTACCCATTAAGAGACAACACTGCTATTTCCACAGCTAAATGCATCCTGAAATACTGGGTGCCCCAGTATACAGTGCCCAGCTTTCTGTATTCTGACAACGGAGTACACTTTACAGGTCAAGTTGTGAAGTATGTATGTACTGCCTTGGATATCGATCAGCGATTCCATTCCGTCTATCATCCCAAGAGTGCTGGAATTATTGAACGATCGAATGCCGTAGTCAAAAACAAACTGGCAAAAATATGTGCCTCTACAAACCTGAAGTGGCCAGATGCCCTTCCCTTGGTATTGTTGAGTATGCGGACCACTCCAAAGGGGACGCACAAATTGTCCCCTTTTGAAATTGTAATGGGCCGCCCTCCAAGTGCACGGTCCATCCCAAAGCCAAGAGTTATTGGTAATATTGAACAACCGCTGTTGAGGGATTATTGTGCTGAGCTCACGCATAAACTGTCTATTATCCATAAACAGGTCAAAGACGCAGCCCCGTCAGCCTTGGAAGGAGAAGGCCACGCCATCAAACCAGGGGACTACGTCCTCGTGAAGAGTTTTGATCGCACCAATTGCCTGCAGGCCCGCTGGAAGGGGCCATTTTTGGTCCTACTGGCGACGCAAACTGCTGTGAAGGTTGCTGGCCACAAAACGTGGATCCATGCCAACCATCTTAAAAAGGCACCACCTCAGATAGTCCACCCCCCGACCAAGGACACAGACCACTTTGCAGCCGAAGCTACGGAGGACACTCCCAGGTATAATCTACGCCCTAGGAAGCAACATTGATTGCCTTTGTTTGAACTCTGACATCTGGCTGAGAAAGGACTTGGTAAAGGGTCGGAACAAACAAAGGACAACCGAGACACAGATGAAGTGGCCTCAGCAGCCCCTCCTGGGTATGAAGTAGCCCCACCGAGACACAGATGAAACGGCCTCAGCGTCCCCTCAAGGGTAGGAAGTAGCCTCAATGAGACGTGTCAAGGTAAGGTGCCAGAAGCAGGACGGGTTATACTGTGCAACCCTTGCGATCTAGCGCATAAACGGACGGCACCGTTAGGGACTTTTGAACATTTTTGTGTAAATATATAATATATATAACGTGTGACATTTGACGGCCAAGTTCCGGAACTCAGCCATTTGGGATTAGCCCTGTGCGAGGGAACAAAACAGGTTGTTACAATGAATGACGAGGACGCAGGGCAGAGGCGTCCACGAGTTGACAGATATGCATGCACCCCAAAGGAAAAGCTCTTCTTATCCCTTGTCTGTATTGTTATAACAGTAGGGTCCGCAATATTCCTCTGGTACCTTGAGCACCATGATATTTATGCTGCCCATAATTTGCTGCCTCCCACGCCTCAGCCTCCAACACCAGAACTAGTAACTATTCCCCATATAGATCAGGAGTATCGGAAAAAGCACCCTAGGAATCGCATCCTCACATGGAAACAAACCAGATACTAAATAAAACCAACTGTTACATATGTACATATGTTCCCCATAGCCATGAAAGCAGACCCGAATGGTACGCGACTCCTGCTTACAAGTGATACATGCGTGCCTTGGCGAGATTATCTTTTTCGTGCCTCCCGAAACTATACCGAAAATGTAACACTCACATTTGTGAATAGGAAAAATGAGACAAGCACTCAGACTAGAATACAGGGAGGAATTTATATTCCTCTAACACCCAATGTAACTAGGTATCTTAATAGATCCATTTCCTGCCCATCTAAAGAAATAGAAATGATTCCTCTAACCGACTATATGAGAGACAACAAAGCAGTACTACCACACCCAATCCCTGCACAAAATATAGCTCGTAGGGCCCCCTTTTGTTACCAGCGAAACAAAACACATGCTCAGGCTGTTTTCATGGGTAGACAACTGCCAGAATATAGTAGATTTGAATAGTATATCCGCACCCTTCAGTCCCCCTAAGGGGGCAATGTTTATTTGCGGGGAAGAAGCATACCTCTGGTTACCCCGCTATTGGAAAGGTAGATGTACCGTTGGATACGTAATGTTAGGTTTGCATTACAAATCTGTGGAGGAAGTGAACTTAAAACCCAAGGCAAAGAGAATAAAAATGGGTACACGGGATTACCAGCGAAGGAAAAGAGATGTTATTACTAAAGAAGACATCACTTGGGATGAATTCTTTGATTTCCTAAAGGGCATAGTGATGCCCATGGGAATAGTTATGAATTCCAGAAGCATTAGGCACTTGGCTAGATTAGTAGAAAAGGAACTAAATGTGACCGGTGACATACTGGCAAACCTCACTAAAAAAGTACAAGCAGTCCGGATGGTCGCATTACAAAACCGACTAGTATTAGACACAATGCTGGCAGAGGTAGGAGGGGCTTGTAAAATAATTTGCACTTCCTGCTGCACTTTTCGACCTGATTATAGCACCGATATCTTTAAAGGGATCGATGAAATGCATAAAATGGCAGCTCAAATACATTCTGAATTTGGGCCTGGGGATGGGACATCCTGGTTCTGGGATCTATTACGGAGCTGGGGATGGAAGCTCCTCACCCCTCTTCTTGTCATAGGAGGATTAATAGCTGCTTGCTGCTGTTGCATTCAGTGCTTTCCCTTATGTATGTCCGTCAAAGGAGATTGCTGCAGGAAAATGATGGGAGCACTGGCACCCAAACCCACTAATGCCATGGCCACCAACGAGATGATAAGTTAGAGGAGGCAATCGAGGGGTTACAAAAGATTGATGTGTCGGACAACGACAATGAAAGAATAAATGAATACAAACTAAACCATGTATATTACTGATAAAGTCTTGCTGAAGCAAAAGGGTCGTTTGTAAATACCAAATTCATGTAATTGCCATGTTTCTTTGCCTCAGCAAGACTTAAACCCATTGCCCATGTTATAGCATTATGTCCATGTTAAAGGATAGTTCCGGGACTTTTTTTTTATTGTCCCTACGGTTCGGCCATGTGTTTTTAAGCATAAATCGGTAGATCGTAGAAAACTTTCCTATGGACCTTACCCGACTTTTCGTCCATTAACGCACTCGAAATCAGCCGCCATTTTCTGATAATCCTATAATTTCCCCCCATCGACCTGGCTCACCTGCTTTTGCGGCACTAAATCAAATCCCCCGCCCCTGAGCCTGACATCAGCAGACGCGTACCGCCCATTTCCCAACGCCAAAGCACGTTTCGTGTCAACAATCGCTGCGCTTCAGCTAATGAAGTGTCGCCATGGAAATGGCAGGACGCCTCTTTCCTCAATAAGTATAAACACACCGTTTCACAACACACAGCAGCAGATTTTCGATTCCATTACTCTCTCTGTGTTACTTTGAGTATTCTGTGACTCGTTTCTGTGCTCTGGTCAGCTACCTTCGCCGCTTCTAGGCCTTGTGAACACCTGTACCATCTCTGTAAATTATTTTACTTTCTTTACCACACAATGGCTACAATAATGCCGTATATGTACGAGCCCGAGTACACCGAGGAAGAACTACTGGAAAGGCAAGCACGCGAAAACGATGGGGATTCGGACGGCAGTTGGGAGGACCAGTCAACGGATGAAGAGCCTGGACATGTCGCATGGACGGCGTCTCCACCTGGTGCACGTGCAATCGGTGCGAGCTAATGCCAACTGAGGAGGAGAACTGCTGCTGCCGTGAAAATTCCAGGTGCTTGGCCTACATTTCGGAAGGCGAGCCAAGTCCGCAATGCATCACCGAGCTGCCAGAGTTCAGGGAAGCCTGCCTCTCACGGACCGTGTTGAGGATGATGATGGTGCTTATGCAAGAACTTCGCGGCACTGTTCGTCCGCGTAATCCGAGTAACGAGTAAGTATACTCTGGTTGTGATGTCAGTGATGCCACTACTATTTCATGGTCGTCTCCCACATATAAAATTACATCTACATATCATTCGAATGCATGTAAATTGGTTCCATATTGTGCATTTTCTAGAATGACATTTTTTACCTGAATCGACAGTGATAATAAAGTTTTGTCATTTTAATACAGTTTGCATCTTTCATTTTCACAGGTGGTACAGGCTGGTGGCCTATCGTTGCTTCACTTGGTGGCTTCACGGGAGGCTCAGACACCGCGTTCGGAGAGTAATACCTGCCTGTGCGGTACTTGCCATTAGACAACATTTCCCCAGCGACAGTGGACAATACCGCGGATTTTCCCTGGATGTGCTGCAACCGGAACTTTACAATGTGTAATGTTTATTATTTATGTTCAATTGAAATTAAGATCTAAAATAAAACCCAACATATATTTTAACAATGGTTGTTTGATTTTTTAAATGAATCTAGTGTGTCTCCATTGAATAGTCTTCCTGTGCCTTGTCTTGTCACACCACATGTCTCCGGCCAGCATCTTCCCTCACGCTGGCCGCCCACCTTCAATCCACATAACCGTTGAACCCATATGCAGCAGACATACATATGTTATTTTGCGGGTTGGCATAAAGCCTCCCGGCCTTGCCTCCTCCCCCAAAAATACTTACCACACCACTTTGTTCAAGCGTTGGCAATAAAAGGCCGTTGGATTTTATTGATACAAAACATGGTTATAGGTAAATAATCAATATAGTTGATCATAATAAATCATCCTTTTGGGCACCGGGTACAGAGATGACCCCCTCTGGCCCGTGCCGCCTTGCCACCACAGGCCAGCCTGCTGCTGACTAACTGCCTAGGCATCCAGGGTCTCCAGGGTGAACTGCACCCATATATTCTCCTGGGAGGGTGAGGTATTTATAAACTCACCCCCCTGCCTTCCATGTACTAGATCCTGCAGCCTGCCTCTTACATGCAGTTAGATGGCCTCTCCTTGGTGAGGCCCTGCGGCAAACGAGTCTTGTCTGCACGACCACCGCCCCAATCCACCCCCCGCCCTATCAAAGGCAGTTCGCACCGGGGTACTTGCGCTGGCAAGTGGAGCTGTCAGGGAGCGATAAAGGCCAAGAGGTGCCAAAGACCATGTACACTTCAAAGTGGTCTATAGAGCATGGGTTGTTGTTCCCATGTCTACCTCCAGACCCCGTGTCTCCTGCCAAGCATCCCCCCTCACGCTGGACGCCCCCCTGCAATCCACATAAGTGTGTCTCCATTCACGAGTCTTCCTGTGTCTTGTCTGCACGACCACCGCCCCAATCCACCCCCCGCCCTATCAAAGGCAGTTCGCACCGGGGTACTTGTGCTGGCAAGTGGAGCTGTCAGGGAGCGATAAAGGCCAAGAGGTGCCAAAGACCATGTACACTTCAAAGTGGTCTATAGAGCATGCGTTGTTGTTCCCATGTCTACCTCCAGACCCCGTGTCTCCTGCCAAGCATCCCCCCTCACGCTGGACGCCCCCCTGCAAACCGCATAATGCCACGACATATACACGTCATTCATTCACAAACGCACCCCTGTTTCGAATTCTTTATAACCCACTTCATATTTCTAATGAGAACTTCTTTGCGCTTTGCTAGTCAACCCGTGAAGGTGCTGGTTATCTGCTCTTCGTCTCTGTGAACTTCCGTGACCACTTCGAGGAAACTCGTCAGTTTGCAACCTGTGAACTGCTCCCTGTTCTACGACAAGAAACTACTCTGATCCCTGCATCTAACTGTCTGTTCGTCAAGGTAAGGCCATGTACCATAATCATTTTGCGTCCAATTTCTTTTCGTTCAAGACAGTACATGCAAGGAACTAGTCACATGTTCTGAGTTTAGTCAAATTATTTTTCTATTTTTTTAAAGTTATTCAAATACTTATCCGCATGTGAATAACGTGTATAGTTCCAAGAACCAAAACGAACCTTGCATTGAACCTTTTATGTGTCATTTAATTTTTTAACACATTGGTATTCATATAGAATTGTTGATCTTTACTTTTCAGAACTTTCCACAATGCCTGCCTGTTCCATTGGCGGTTGCCCTTCGAAGACCCATAAAAAATCTGAAGGTACTATAATGCATGTTTTCCCTAAGACAATAGATCAGATAAGGGAATGGGTCCGATATTGCGGATATCCACCGTCTGAGCTTGAAAGTAGAGTCCTAGAAGTCTTTGCGGACAAGAGGGGTGATCGATACCGCATCTGCAGCAGGCACTTTAGCTCAGACATGTACTCCACATCATTGCTAATAAAGAAGAGCACACCGCGAGCGAAGCGAAAGTTGCTCTCAACCGCTATTCCCGCTCTATTCGTCCACATCCCTCCACTGGTGAGTCAAGTTTACGTATTTATCTCTCGGCCTTGCGGTAGTGTGTAGCATTAGCTAACAATAATTTCCCCATTTATGGATCCACTCAATATGAAGGCGGAAGATTCTCCATCCGTGTCGTTATTGCAGTCATCAGCCACTTCAAGCGCCTATCGGGTAATCTTACTTAGCTATTCTGCCACTGACTTGTTTTAGGCATGTAAATCAATAGTTTTAATTTATCGTGTAATTATTTTACCTAATGGTACACCCTTGTACTCGTCCTCTAGTCTTTGTTTTCAGTTATAATTATTGTTATCCAAAATAATGCAAGTACTGTCTTTCAGGGAGATGCTGAGGAGTCCAACGCATTGACGACAACTGTTGATGTCACTCAGATGCTCGAGGTACGTTTCCAGACAGTTCCATCGATGGAGATCATCAGATCTTGCATTCTTGTAGCGTGATTGTTACACACAATGTTTCTTTCGTTTTTAGCCATTGATATGTCCTTCTGTCGTCGCCCTCCTATGTGTCTTCTTTTTTCAATATTGTGTTCATTACTAATGAAAGTCCTATGTTTCAGGGAGTCGATGGAGCATTAGTCCAAGAAGAAGGGGGAGCATGCAGTTACGGGTCGGCGCAACAGCTTGCAGAAGTGTGCACCGCAGTTACATCGTCCCTTGATGTTCTTATGCATTTCGAGGTATGGATACTGACAGTTCGATCAAGCGAAATCATATGACGTGATTACATCCGCTATACTTCTTTCTTTATTAACGCAAGTACTATGTTTCAGGGAGATGACGGAGCTTCTTCTACAAGAACATCACCCCTAGTAGTTGATGCAGATCTCTGGGTGGTGACACTTCCAACGATCGAGCAAATCGAATCATATTTAGATATCCATTATTTATTTTAGACAACTGATCATTTGTGCAGGTCTATTTAGATGAGCCGTTGACGCCTGCATAAAGTTTATGTTCTTTTTAACAAAACAGAAAACCAGTGTAATGCAATTACTGTGTTTCAGGGAGTTACTGAAGCATCATCTTCAATAATATCATCAATGGAAGTCTATGAGGAGCCCGAGGTATGGATCTTGACAGTTCCATCCAACTAGATCAACAATGCGTGAATAATTGTCGTTTGAATGTTCTACACAAAGCGTTCATTCGTGTTTTGCTATTGAGATGTACGTGGGTATTGGTCCCCAAGTACATTTTGTGTTTTCAATATTATTATACATACTAATGAAAGTTCTATGTTTCAGGGAGTCGATGGAGCGTCAGTGCGTGATGGATGTGCTTATCATGAAAATATAGTCGTTGCAGCGCAAGAGGAAGTGGAGACATGCACACACGAGTCGGAGCAACAGCGTCCTGATGTTGAAGTTCGAGGCAAGAAAGTTTCAAAGAAAAGAAAGCAAAAGAAGGTTAGTGTCCTGGTCACTATATTATGTTGTTTTTCACTGTTAATAGTTCAATACTGTAAGTTGTGTTTAAACTGAACATCCCTTTTCCAATCTGTCCTCTAGTTGCGAGTGGGTGTACGAACTAGATCTACACAGACAGTGCTTGTCAAACCTTTTGGCAGGGACTTGAGACTGGAGATGCATCGTACCAATGGGAAGAATATGAAGTGATTGACAACGGAGCTATACCACCACCAGCCATTGATAGTGAATGTCCTCCTGGTAGTTCGGATGCAGTCGGAGATCAATTCACAGAATCCACACCCGCAAAAACTAAGACCGCGAGAAAGTTGAAGAAATTGTTTTATTCACCCATCGCCGGAGAAGGAACAGATGTTGCAATGGAAGAGAATGAAGTGGACGACAATGAAACACCATCAATATCACTGAACATAGCGGAAGACGATATCAGAGATTCTACCTTTCATGTGAGTGACATGTCCTCAACGTTACAGGCCGAACCAGCTGGGATGCAGAGTGACAGTATAAGGAAAGAGGCCAAATTCATTGTATTCGATAGTTGTTTGATTGATATTATTATTAGGATGAAATGTGGGCATTCGGTTGGTGGCGAAGTATGTGGGGAGCCATTGATTAATGTGACTTGTGCAATTCGAGGCACTAACCTTAAAATACATGCCACCTGTACAAAATATCATCCTTTCTCATGGTCTGCACAACCCATGCTGGGGCAACTGCCAGCAGGCAATCTACTTTGTGCAGCGGATGCACTTTTTAGTGGTTCAAGTTTTTAAAAAGTTAGAGTCTTTCTTTCAGTTTGTGGGAATCCATTTCATTGCGAAAACTCAGTTCTACAAATACCAAACCGATTATCTATTTCCAGCCATTAGCGAAGCTTGGAGAATGGAAAAAATGTCTATTGATAGTACATTCGCGGGCAAACGGTTCAGGCTAGCCGGTGATGGACAGTGCGACAGCCCAGGATTTTCAGCCAAGTACTGCACCTACCACTTTCAGGACATGGAAAGTAAGAAAATTGTGAGTTCGGTGGTCGTGCAGGTGTCACAAAGTACATCCTCAGTGGCCATGGAGAAAGTTGGCTTTGTAGCATCATTGCAAGAACTACAATCGCGGGGAATGGTGATCGACCTGATAGCCACGGACAGACACGTTTCAATTGCCAAGACAATGAGAGAAGAGTACAAAAATATAAATCACCAATTTGACGTTTGGCATCTTGCAAAAACAATCAAAAAAATGTCGGCTGCAGGTAAAAAAAAAAGATATGCAAGGTATTTCACAGTGGTCCAAGTCAATCAGCAACCATCTTTGGTGGAGCTCAAAAACATGTGGAGGGTCGTTGGAAATTCTACTGGAAAAATGGCGGTCAGTAATGCTACACTGTAGCAACGTTCACCGCTGGACCACAAACCAACATTTCCACAATTGTGAACATGGCCATTTGTCCACAGAGGAGGCACGGAAGAAGAAGTGGTTGATTCCTTCATCACCCACTCACAAAGCCATTGAAAAGATTGTATTTGATAAAACTATAACAAGAGATTTGAGGGGACTCACGGAATTCTGCCACACAGGAGATTTGGAGGTGTTCCACAATATGTGCCTAAAGTACAGGCCAAAACGATTGCATTTTGGCATGGAGGGCATGATAAACCGGACTCTTCTAGCGGTCTTGGCACATAACCATAATGTTGGCCGTCAACAAAGTAGGACGACCGGAACTTTAGGGACGCTTCGCTACAATAAGGCCTTCACTAAAAGAAGTAAACAATGGGTGATCAAACCAGTGTTTGAGGATATGCAATATGAGTTTATTGAGAGACTTATTGTTGATGTCCTAGATAGGCACATACATGGAGTTGTGAACGAACCTGTGCAGGGGACAACTGCATTGCCACCCAACATTGCCTCTGTTCCATGTCCACCTAAAGCAGAGCTCATTGAGAAATACACATCACGGTTTAAATTATTGTAATTTGATTGTCTGTTCTCTCGAGTCTCCTCATGTCGCAGGCCCAT
Organism: Ambystoma mexicanum; assembly: GCF_040938575.1. NCBI lineage: Eukaryota > Metazoa > Chordata > Amphibia > Caudata > Ambystomatidae > Ambystoma > Ambystoma mexicanum. Next base: position 816,718,496 of record NC_090929.1, read on the forward strand.
TGAATATGTGTAGCTATGTATTGTGTAAATAAAAGTGATTGCTCTGTGAGTCCTGTGAGATGGCCTTACACTGAATGTAGCTAACTAGGAATGTGTGCTCGTTCAAAGTGAAGGTCAGCTGCTTTGATTTTTTGCTCGGGTGCCGGAATGGCCCACGACTCAGTACAAGGTTCTATTGTTATTTGACCTTGACAGGCCGGGACCATCCCGAAAGACTTCTTTTTGGGGGTGTGGGGCAATAACGTAAGAAACGATAATGAATATAATTTCAGAAACGAAAGCCATTTAATGTTCGTTCATTAGAAGAAATAACGTCGGCATAGGAGGAGTGGTATTTCGGGGTTGCCCTACGCACAGACACAATGGAAAATGCAAATATAATGTAAGTAACTCTTTAGATGAGTTTATACCGCAATTTGATTACTATACAGTAGCTTTAAAGACGGGTTAAGTTGTACTTGTTCGTTCTATGTGGCATATTGTTTTGTACCGCGCACTATCTTGAGGAGAACCATCTCCTTTTACGGAAGCACCTCAAAACCTTCCTCTTTGCTTCTGCTTTCTCTCTCCCTCTCCCCTGCTACAACTGGTCCACTGTCTGCGACCTCGGTCCTGGGCCCTTCCACTCTCCACCTGCACTGCCTCCCTGTCAACCCCTGCACTGGGGGACTGTCTCAGTATCCTACAGCCCCCCCTTGACGTATAATACCCAGTTGCACTGTCCTAGCTATGAAATAATTTCCCGACCTAATATATAAAATGAATAATTTTAATAAAGATCTGATGGTGAGACTAATTTCATTTTTTATGTTTTTAAAACAGGTACATCCTTCATTATTGTATGTGTCACGAGTACCAGACACCGGCGGATGGCTTTTACAACCGGCAGTTGCTTCTCCGCGTGAACAACGTTACCACCCTGACCATTTTATGGGACGATCGCAAAGTACAAGTATGCCCTTACGCGGTACTAACGGCTAGATGCAACATACAGACCGTTGTGGTGGCCTAGTGCCTCGTTGTTGGAACAGCCATGCGATTATCAGTGCGACCGAAGAGCTTATTTTATCGTAAACCAACACCCTGTGTACTGCACACGAACATCGCTTGCCTCAAGACGAACTATTTTGGATCGAGAGCAAAGAAAAATGCAAATCGCTGAATATTCTCTAAACATTTGATGTCCAATAAATGTACTTTGCCAAATGTACAATCTTGCCGTTTGCTTTTAAACCACAGTTTCATATTCCGAATTTATCCTTATGAACAGTTTATCCTTATGAACAGTAAAGAAAGGATCCTGCACTGACAGAGCCTGAATTTCACTGACATTTCTTATAGATGTAAGAAGGCAGTCTTCTAGGTCAGGTGTTTAAGACTAGCTTTATGCATGGGTTCAAAGGGTGGGGGGATGAGTTTAGCAAGCACCACATTAAGGTCCCACCCTGGAGGTGGGTTAGAAATTGGAGGGTGGAGTCTCTTCACCCCTTCCATAAATGCTTTGACCACTGGCACCTTCCACCATGACACCTTGTTATGGGAGGTGGTGTAGGCTGACAGCGCTGCCAGGTGTACCTTAAGAGAATTAAATACCAACCCTGCATCCAGTAAGTGGAGCATGTAGGTGACAATATTGGAAGGAGTGCAATCAACTGGGTTGATTTGTTTATTCTGGCACCAAATAACAAATCTTTTCCACTCAAAGTAACAGTGTCTTGTATTTGGTTTCCTTGATTCTTTTAGGATATCCATGCATCTCTGTGGTAGATTGAGATGGCCAAACTCTATGACTTCAGGAGCCATGCTGCCAGGTTCATCGAGTTGGGTTGAGGATGGATTGCTTGTCCTCCGTGCTGGGAGAGTAGGTTGTGCCAGCACGGGAGTCTGATGGGTAGGTGCGAACCACGGTTGTCTCGCCCACATGGGAGCAACTAGAATGAGCGTCGACGATTCCCTGTGCATCTTGTTGACCACCTTCCTCATGAGAGGGGTTGGTGGAAAAGCATAGGCAAACATCCCTGACCAGTTCATCCATAGGGTGTTCCCCTTGGAGCCTGGTTGGTGGAACCTGGATGCGAATCCTGGGCATTGTCTGTTTTCACTTGTGGCGAATAGGTCTATAGTGGGGAAACCCCACTGTGAGAAGAGGTCTCCTATGGCTTCTTCGTGTAGACACCATCTGTGTTCCCCTGGGAGGGGATCCCTGCTTAAAGCGTCCGCTAGAGAATTCAGATCGCCTGGAACATGTTGAGACGACAGGTAAATGTTCCGTCCGAGGGCCCATATCCAAATTTTCTGGGCAAGCTTGGACAGATTTGGCGAACGAGTGCCCCCCTGTTTGTTTATGTAAAACATTGCCGTCGTGCTGTCATTAGGATCTGTACTGACAGGTTTGATAGGTGGGGTTCGAACGCTCAAAGCGCTCTGAAGACTGCCAGAAGTTCTAGCAGGTTGATGCGATTCTTGGCCACTGTGTGTGACCAGAGGCCCTGAGCTGTGTGGTGAAGGAGGTGTGCTCCCCATCCTGACAGGGACGCGTCTGTAGTGACTACAGCCTGTATATCTGGATCGTAAAAGGGTTTTCCCTTTGACAGGTTCGCTCTTGTCCACCAGCGAAGAGACTGTACTAGTGATGGCAAAACGACCACTAGATCTTCCCACTGACCACTTGCCTGAGACCGCTGTTTCGCCAACCATTCCTTCATGGGTCGCATGCGCAGGGGCGCGTGGGAAACCAGGTAAATACATGACGCCATCATGCCTAGCAAACACATCGCTTTGCGAACCCTTATATGACGACCGGACTGATATTGAGGAATTTGCAGTAATAGAGTCCGAATTCTTTCCTCTGATGTAAAGGCCAACCCCTCTTGGGTGTTTAGGACAGCTCCTAGGAACTGTTTGGAGGTGCTTGGCACCAGGCTTGATTTTTTCTCGTTGATTGAGAAGCCCAATTGGAAGAGGAGGTTGATCGTTCTTTGGATGTTGGAACTACAAATTACAGGGGTTTCCCCTGTGATGAGTCAGTCGTCCAGGTAAGGGTACACTGGGATTGCCTTCCTGCGTAGGTGTGCCGCCACCACCGCCAGTACCTTGGTGAATACCCTTGGAGCCGAGACTATACCGAAGGGCAGCACCTTGAACTGGTAGTGCTGACTGTCCACCTTGAAGCGCAAGAATCTTCTGTGCGCCGGGAACAAAGAAATATGAAAATAGGCATCTTTCATGTCCAATGTTGCCATGTAATCTCCTTTTAGTAGGGGGATTACCTCTTGGAGTGTAGTCATGTGAAATTCTTGAGGCTTGATATACTTGTTTGCAGGGCGTAGGTCTAATACTGGGCACATTGTTAGATCTTTTTTTGGCACAAGGAAGTAAGTTCAATAAATACCCTTGTTTACTTTGTTGCCCGGGCCGAGTTCTAGTGCGTCATTTGCAAGAAGAATGGCGATCTCCTTGAGGAGGATTCTTTGGTGGTCCAAGGAGTGTATTTTCTGTCGTAGAGGATGGTTTCGGGGGCGTTCCAACAGTTTGATACAGTATCCTGTGGACAGCACCTATCTGTCCGAGGTGATCCCTTCCCATGCGTGGGTGAAGGTGGAAATGCGCCCCCCCCTACTGGGGTTGCATGGGAAGGGACCCAGAGCGGAATGTCACTGTTTGTTGGGGGGTGTAGGGCCTCTACCTGGGCTGCCTCTCCCCCTACCGCGGCCCATCTTTTGACCACTGGCGAAACCTTGTGAAGCCTGTTGGTTGCCTCCCCACGATGTTTCTTGCCCTTGAAAGTAATTAGACCCTCTCTGGGAATTTTGGCCGTGAGAGCAATGAAAATTATTATTCCCTCGTTGGTTTATGGGTTTATTAGATAACTGCCCAAGGGACTTTAGGGTATCATATTCGTCCTTGGCTGTTTTGAGTGCCTCCTCCACCGCTTTCCCAAACAAGACATTTGGTTCCACCGGCATGTCAATGAGTGTGGCTTGTGTCTCGGGTTTAAACCCAGACTGCCTCAGCCAAGCGTGTCTCTTGATGACAGTGCTTTCTGCGATGCGCCAGCCTGCATTGTCTGCTGCGTCAAAAGTCACCTTGAGGATGCAACCGGACACCGAGCTCCCTTCTGACGCAATCTGGGCCAACTGGCCCTTTAGAGGTTCAGGTCCGGAGGCAATGAGGGCAGCTACCTGCTCCCATTGGTGACAATTGTGACTTGCCAGCAGAGTGGTGGTATTAGCAATTCTTGCCTGGTAAGCGGAAGCCACTTTCCTTCCTAGCCCATATATCTTTTTGCTCACCTTGTCTGGGGGAGCTTCGGAGGATGCTTGAGGTGTCCGCGACCTCTTTCTGGTGGTGGTAACCACCAATGAGTCAGGTTTAAGCTGACCCCTTATATAAAATGGGTCAGAGGGGTCAGCCCTGAATAATTTCTCTATTCTAGGGTTAACTGCCCAGGTAAGATTAGGGGTGAGCAGGGAGGGGTCAATTCTGCATTGAATGGACTTCAGAATTGGTATGGCTTGGGCAATGGATTTTCTATCCCCCATAATTTGCTCTGCAAAGTCCCTCTCTTCTTGAACCCCTTGAGTGTCTATCTGAAAGTGCTCTGCAGCTTTAGCTAAGACCTCATTCAATAATGGCTGATTATCCACAGGCGAGTCATTGACCGGTGGATCCTTCGGAATAGGGGAGTTGAGACTATAAGCCTCTGCCTTGTCTTCCGCCTCCTCAACCTGATCCTCATCGTCTCCATAATATTCGACCCCTGCCTGGTCGGCCAGTATTTGTATGTCTGGATCTTCAGCATACTGAAGATGAGGTTGAATAGTGAGTGGGTCGAAAATCAGGCCCTGGACTGGAATCTCAATACGAGGTCTCTTTCTAGGAGGCTGAGGGTCTTTGGATCCGGAAGGAGTAGAGGTAGCAGGGGTATTCTGATAGCTCAGGAAGTAATCAGGGTTTTTCTCGTAAAAATTTGCCATAAAAGACAGTCTACTCAACACTCTGTCGATGTCTTCAGAGCTCCATTCTTTGGAACTGGGAATGAAGACCTCTTGTTGAGGTTCCTCTTCTATTCCAATATCCAGTGGAGTGGGAGGGACAACTTTAGGCCTAGTAACAGGGTCAGGGGTCTTGGACTTCTCAGAAGTCTTATGCTTGTCCTTCTGAAGCTGGGGTTCAGATGCTTTTTTCTGCTGTTTCACCCCTTTTCCATGTGTAGAGCCATGTTTCCCTGACTCTCTGGCTTTCCCTGAATCTTTCGACGTATGGCGTCGAGATTCGGAGGTGGGTTGACTGGGTTCTGTAGTTTTAGAGGGGGGACGTCGAGACTCGGAGGCAGATGTGGAACGAGCGGCCAGAGCTGACTTTGAGCGTGCTGCTTGGGGGTAGAGGTCGGATTCGTCTTCTGACGACCATACCTCTGTGACTTTAGGAAATGTGGCACTTTTCGCAATTGTAGACGGTTGCTGCGTGTCATGAGGCGATCGAGATCTGGAGCGCCCAGAGGACACCGATTCTGCGGACCGCTCTCTTTGTGCCTTTTTCTGCCAATCACTCAACACACGTGTCGAGTCTCAGGAGGGGTTAGTGTGTTTAGATGAATGTGTGTGGGTAGCGCTTGTGCCGCTGGGTGTAGTCCCCATAACTGCCCCGCCGGACAGTCCTCCGAGGCTGGGGGCTTGCGCGTCTAACAACGCCCCTCTGCCCTCGCCGTCCGATACGGCGGCATTGCTGCCATCACTGAAGGAACCCAAAGCATCCATGGCCTCGAGCTGCCTGGCCTAGTGGGCCCAAGGTTTGGTGGAGCGGTCCTTTAGTGTCTTAGCTTTTAAGAGCTTTCACACTCTGCAATTTGCTTCGGGGTGGTCCCTAGGCACACACAGATTACAGGTGTTATGCTCATCTACCTAAGGGAACTTACGGTTGCACTGGGGGCAGAATTTGAAAGGAGTACTCTCCATATGTTATTAATAGCAGCGAGCGAGTGTATGTAGGAAAATAAACGAGTGTGAGTATGTCCACCCCCCACGCTCCCTACTTGCAGGGCCGAGGCCAGAGGCCCAAAGTCCGTCGTGCAGTCTTGACGGCTGTTCGTTCTTCAGTATCGGCGTCGATGTTCGGAGTCTCGACGTGGGATAAGAGGAACGGGATTTTTTTGGTAAATATGTGATAAATGGCTAAAAGCCAGGGAGTATGGCAGAAAACAACAGTCTGAGGGTCCTATACGTGTGAGGGATCATGGGTACAGTGGACGTCACACTAGGGATAGTATTACTGGCACGCCCTAGGTCGCCCCCCATTTTCGAGTTTCGAAAAACAAACTGTTATACTCCGCAGCTTCCACTAGATGTCGGCCTATGCACAGCATGTGATATAAGCAGATTCCACAAGCCTTAGAAGAACAAGTTACTCTCTTACCTGGTAACGTTCTTTCGCTGGGATGGTCCGACAACGTATTCCATATCTATGACAGTAATCACCACGGCTGTGCTGCTTCGGAAAATCTTTCGGCGTCTGCGTCGATGACGTCGATACGCAGTTCTCGAGGGCCTCCGTCGAGCCGAAGTCACCGGATGGCATAAGCAGGACGCACGGCGCCCGTAGCCTCAGTTGTAGTTTTTTCCCCAGAACGTATGGCACCAATCTTCTGTCAGTAAAACCACAGAAAGCCTTGCGGAAACGTAAGCTGCAATCGCATAAGAAATTCTGTAGCGGGGCAGGTGGGGGGGGAGCGATATGGAATACATCGTCGGACCATCCCATCTAAAGAAGGTTACCAGGTAAGAGAGTAACTTGTTCTTCGAGGGGATTGGGTCCTCTGACGTATTCCATATCTATGAAAGACTCCCAAAGCAGCACCAACGTATGGAGGAGGGAAAAAGAATATAGAAATTTAGAATGCCCAATCAAATTGCAGAGTAAAGGACCGCCTTGCCAAAGGCCAGATCCTGCCCATGGATAGAATCTAGGGAGTAGTGTTGTACAAAAGTATGGACCGAAGCACAAGTGGCTGCTTCACAGATGTTTCAAATAGGAACACCCCTCTGCAGGGCAGTAGAGGCAGCCATACCCCAAGTAGAATGGGCCCGTATGCCTACTGGAGCGTCCTTACCCGCCAAGCGGTAACATTCAGAAATTGCCAGGATAATCCATCTAGACAAAGTCTGCTTAGTAACAGCTTGTCCCAAACGCCTTCGGGCGTAACCAATAAAGAGTTGATCGTCCACTCTGACCCGGGACATGCGTGAAATGTAGAAACTTAAAGCTCTCCTGGGATCCAACCTATGGAGCCTCTTCTCGTCCTTACCAGGATCCTTACCTTACCTGACCCCCCCCTTCCGTGAGAGCAGATCGTCTTGGTAGGGAAGACAACGTGGAGGGCAGATGGACAAGTCGAGAAAGTCCGGTTACCACGTCCTCCGGGTCCATGCCGGAGCAATGAGGATCGTCCGGGAACCGAACCTCCATAACCTCTGCAGCACTTGCGGGATGAAGGCGACTGGAGGAAATGCGTACAGAAGTGGGAATGACCACTCCACCACAAACGCGTCTCCTAAGGCTCCTCTTGGAGGAAATTCCTGCGAGCAGAACATTTTGCACTTCCGGTTGACACTGGAGGCGAAGAGATCTACTTGAGGGTTCCCCCAAAGGGCGAAGATCTCCAGGAGAATCTCCTGAGCCAACTCCCACTCGTGAGAGATCGCGCTCTGCCTGCTTAGAGCGTCCGCCGTCTCGTTTTCGTCTCCGGCCAGATGAACTGCTGAGATCGAAATTTCCTGCTGGATGGCCCAGAACCAGAGCTGCATCGACTCCTTGCACAGAAGAAGTGACCCTGCCCCCCCCCCTTTTTGTTGAGGTAGTGCAAGGCCACTGTGTTGTCCGTCAGAATCAGGACATTCTCTCTTCGCACAGTCGGCAGAAAAGCCTTCAGGGCAAGACTGACGGCCCTCAGCTCCAACAGATTGATATGGAGTCTGGACTCCGACGGAGACCAACGACCGCTGACTGTCAACTCGTTGGCATGAGCTCCCTATCCCGTGCGGGATGCATGCGTCACTATCGTCACCTCCGGCCAGGGAGCCAAAACAGAGCTCCCCCTCATCAGACTGCCTTCGTCGGCCCACCACAGAAGGTCCTGTGTGACCGAGGGCGGCACCTGAACGGGGTCTGACAACCTTCCGGAGGACTGTGACCACTGCGTCTTGAGAGCCCATTGCAGAGATCTCATCCACAACCTGGCCTCTGGCACCAGAAGAATGCAGGATGCCATGGGGCCGAGCAACCTCAAGAACTCAAACACTGGGAGACTCTGGGCATGTCGAAACTTGTGCACCATCTGCTGAATGTGATGAGCCCTCACCTGGGGAGGAAAACACTACCCCACGGGCGTGTCGAGGACTGCTCCGATGTACTGGAGCCACTGAGTTGGCGTCAAGTGAGACTTCTTTAAGTTGAGGGAGAAGCCCAGCTTGTGAAGGGAGTGGCAGGTGACGGACAGATGATCCAGGACTTGCTCTGGAGAGCGCGCCCTGATCAACCAATCTTCCAGGTAGGGGTAGACGTGAATCCCCCCTTCCCTGAGATACACTGCCACCACCACCATGAGCTTGGTGAAGACCCTCGGGGCGGAGGTCAATCCGAATGGCAGGACCCAAAACTGAAAGCGCGTGTTGCCAACAGCGACCTCAGGTACCTCTTATGCTTGGGATGGATCGGCACATGAAAATAAGCGACCTTGAGGTCTAGATACACCAACCAGTCCTGAAGTTGAAGGGCCTAGAGGACTTGAGAAAGAGTAACCATCTTGAACTTGTGCTTCCTGAGGAGCTTGTTCAAACCGTGCAAGTCCATGATGTGTCTCAATCCCCCGTCTTTCTTCGAAATCAAAAAATAAGGGGAATACCACCCCTTGTTCCTCTCCGCTACAGGCACCAGTTCTATGGCGCCTTTCTCCAGCAGGGATTTTATTTCCTGCGCAAGGAGCGGATCCAGACTCTTCAAAGAGATTCCCTGGTGGATTGTCGTGAGGCCTCTGCCGGAAAGGAAGACCGTAGCCGTGGGCTATGATCTCCAGAACCCACACATCCGAAGTAATGGCACGCCACTCTACAAGATGCTGCGCCAGCCTTCCCCCAACCAGCAAACCATGGGACATGGCCTCATGACTGAGCTGAAGTGGCTGCGGCAGTGCCCGAGGGCAAAGAGGTAACTGCCCGAGCGGCCTCGGCACCTCGAGTACCCTCTTTTCTACCTCTGGCACTCCTACGGTGGGCCCTTGACTTGCAGCTCCTCTCGATTTACTAAAGGACGAGTAATACCGAAAGGAACCTCCCCTCCATTGCTGTTCCCTAGGACGAAAAGGCGGAGGTTGGCAAACTGCAGCGCTCAACGACTTTGCTGCAGCTTTGGAGGTCTGCAATCTCTCAAGGCTCTCGTCAGCCTTGCTGCCAAAAAGATGTTCACCATCAAATGGCATGTTGAGGAGCCGGGCTTGCACATCAGGACCAAACCTCGACTTCCTCAACCACGCAAACCTGCGTATTACGGTGCTCGCCGCAATGGACCAGCTGACGCAATTAACCATGTCCAGACCCGACTGAACGGATTCACACATGGCATCCTTGCCATCCTGCACGATAGCAAGAAAACCATCCTGTTCCTCCCCTTCAGGAATATGATCAGCCTCTAAGGAAATACAGTTCTACAGAGTGTGCGTGAAACGAGACAAGGCACAAACGGAGTTGGCAGCCTGAAGCGCCATACTGCCAGAAGAAAACACCACCTTCGCCCAGCCGTCAAAACGTATGTCGTCCCTATCAGGAGTGATGGTAGGGTACGACACCTGCTTTGCGGGGGCCCGTAGCCGCCTGCACCACCAAGCTCTCCGGAGTGGGTGCGTGGTCAAGTAGCAGGGGTCGCCACTCGCTGGGCGATATTTCTTCAGCAAGGACTTGCTCACTGCCGGGAGACTCTCCGGAGAAGTCCAAGCCGCAGCCACCCTTCTCTGCAAGGCCATATGGAATGGTAGCACCGGGTCAGTTGGTGGACCTTGGTCGAGGATATCAGTCAGGTCATCCTGCTGAAAATCCCCGTGGGGGGGGGGAGCCGACCACCCCAGGTAATCCATGACCCTTGACATCAGGCACCGGTATGAGGACGCGGCATGCGTGCCAGGCTCAGGCCTACCAAACTCCACCTCCTGAGAGGTGTCTAGACCACTGGCGTCGTGCAACGACTGACGTAGGTCCTCAAGTTGGCTATGACCAGAAAGGTCGTCATCAGGAACCACACCTTCCTCAGACCCCTCATCCACCTCAGAAATATAATCCAGAGGCTGGAAGGAGGGTACAGAAAAAGGAACAAAGACATGTTTAGCCTTGGCCAGAGCCTTTCTGGGGGGTGCCAACGTGCCACGGGGTACCTCTGACAAAGCCGCCTCGAAAGGCGTTGACGGAATCGCCGTCGAGTGCAGTGCCGACAGCTTCGACGGCGTCAACACAGGCCTCGAAGGCGGATCCCCGAGCGTGTGTCTCGACAGCCTGGGCGCCAATGGCGTCGATGACTTCCTCGAAGGCGGAGCCTCGAGAGAGTCCATCGACTACCTCGGCGCCGCAGGTGTTGATGTCTTCTTCGAAGACTTCACAGGTTGTCGCGGTCTCGAGGGCGTCGAGGACCAGGACCTGGAACAGGCATGTCTAGAGCAATCATCCTTGTCTGACCGGGACCTCGAAGGCGCCCGGTGGTCGCGACGACCGCTCGAGCCCAAAGGCTTACGAGCAGCATCTCTAGAACGGGCACGGCCGGCGTCTTTCGATGGGGCAGACGGACCAGAGCCCTGCGATTGGAAAAGCGCCAACATCTCCTTTTGGAAGGAATCCCATTCCTCAGGAGTAGAATGCTTGTTGGGACAAGCAACCTGCCGACGGGTGGAGTCCTCGGATAAGGACAGGGAAGGAGACCTGTGACGGTGCTTCCTGGAGTGCCTCGAAGAGGCAGAAGAATGGCGGGACCGACTTCCAGACCGAGCACCCCTGGACTCACGACGACGATGCGGAGAGTCGCCCTTCAAATCATCCGTCGAAAGACCAGTGGAACGCGACTTCCGGGGCTTGGCCATCTTACGGACCAACAGCTTCTTACGCTCCCGCAAGGCCTTCGATGTGAGCGATTGACAGTCGACACAGTCATCTGTATCGTGGTCCTCCCCGAGGCACCAGAGGCAAGTGGCGTGCGTGTCCGTCAGCGACATCTTGGACCGGCACACCCGACACTTCTTAAAACCGGACCGCGGGGTGGAAGAAGCCAAAGACATCATACAATATCGCAAGGAAGAAACAGGTTCGAAGAACCGAAAGAACAGGATTCAGTAGAACCGAGGCGCGCCGAGATCTCCGAAGCGAACACGTTCGCGGAAAAAACGGAACTGAGGCTACGGGCGTCGTGCGTCCTACTTAGAACATCCGGTGACCTCGGCTTGACCGAGGCCCTCGAGAACAGAGTATCGACGTCATCGATGCAGGACCCAGAAAGATTTTCCGAAGCAGCACAGCTGTGGTGATTACTGTCATGGATATGGAATATGTTGGTGATCCCAATCCCCTCGAAATATATATGATACATTACTCACCGTTACTGTATTTCTGATGCTTGTATCTGCTTAGATTCACATGCCGTGCTTTGGCCGTGATCTAGTGGAAGCTGCAGAGTATTGCAGTTGTTGTTTTCGAAACTCAAAAAAGGGATGTCGACAGGGTGTGCCAGTAACACTATCCATAGTGTGACGTCCACTGTACCCATGGTCCTTCCCGCGTCGAGGTCCCTCAGATTGTTATTTTTCTGACATGAGGTAGCATGAAGTGTAGCACGAGTACAGATATATCCAAGCAGATATGTATCAGACAAGCTCATAAGCATCCATGTGCCTTCTCTTCGAGGGGCGGAAGGGTGGGCGCATGTGAATCTAAGCAGGAACAAGCATCAGAAGTATGATTACAGTGAGTAATGTATCCATTCTGAGGCTTGTGGAATCTGCTTAGATCACATGCTGTGCCTAGATTAGCGAGCAGTGTTAGGAGAAGGTGGCGGGTTGTGAGAAGGTTCATGGGTGAACAGATGTCTTAGAACCGCTTGTCCCACCCGAGTATCTGTCTTGGAATAAGTGTCAATGCAGTGGTGCTGAATGAAAGTGTGTACTGAGCTCCATGTAGCTGCTTTGCAAATGCGGTCTAAGGGGACATTTGCAATAAATGCCAGAGTAGCTCCTGTCTCCTTGTGGAGTGAGCTCTTGGCATGAAAGGCAGTGTCTTGTCTGACAGGTAGTAGCAAAGTTGTATGCATTGGACTATCTATCTGGAGATGGCATTCTTGGAAATGCGATCCCCTTCTCTGCCTAGGGCTACAGAGACAAACAAACAGTCTGTTTTTCTTAGCGGTCTGGTCTTGTTTACATAGTAAACGACTGCCCTCCTTATATCTAGTGTGTGGAGTTTTACCTCAGCTGAGCTCTTTGGGTTCTGGAAGAAAGCCGGAAGCTCAATGGATTGGTTCATATGAAATTTAGAGATGAATTTAGGAAAGAACCTAGGATGAGTACGTAAAACCAGTTTCTCCTTGTGTATGACAATTAACGGATACTGCACTGACAATGCTTGCAATTCACTAACTCTTCTTATGGAAATAATAGCCTCTAAGAAGGCAGTCTTATAAGTCAGGCGTTTAAGGGGGTCCCATGAGCTTAGCGAGTACTACATTGAGATCCCATCCTGGCGGCGGGTTAGAAATTAGAGGGTGGAGTCTCTTTACTCCCTCCATGAATGTCTTGATGACTGGCACCTTTCCGCATGAGACCTTATTGTGGTAGGTGGTGTAGGCTGACAAGGCCACCAGGTGGACCTTTAAAGAGTTGAATACTAACCGTCAGTCTAGCAAGGGGAGCCTATAATTTAGAAAGTGGGAATGGGTATATTCTATGGGGTTCATTTGTTTAGACTGGTACCAAATTACAAATCTCTTCCACTTGTCGAAATAACAGTGTCTAGTGTTAGGCTTCCGTGCTTCCTTCAGGATATCCATACATCTATGTGGTAGGTTAAGATGTCCGAACTCTATGAATTCAGGAGCCATTCTGCCAAGTTCATTGAGTGAGGTTGAGGGTGAACTGTTAATCCCCTGTGTTGAGTGAGCAGATTGGTCAGGCAAGGGAGCTTGATGGGATCTCACATCGCCAGTTTGCGCATATGTGGATGCCAAGGTTGTCTTGCCCACATAGGAGCAACTAGGATGAGCATCACTTGTTCCTTGTGGATTCTGTTCACCACTTTTCTTCAAGAGAGGAGTCAGGGGTGAGGGGGGGCGGGGGGAGCGTAAGCAAATTTCCCTGACCAGTTCATCCATAGAATGTTTCCCTTGGAGCCTGGCTTGGGGAACCTAGACGCAAAGTTTGGGCATTGACTGTTTTCGCTTGTAGCAAACAAGTCTATTGTGGGGAAACCCCATTGAGAGAAGAGGTGCTCTACAACCTCTGTGTTTAGTTGCCATTCGTGTTCCTCCGAGAGGGGATCTCTGCTCAGTGCGAGTTGAGTTACCCTGGAATGTGCGGAGACGATAGGAATATTTTCCGTTTGAGTGCCCATTTCCAAATTTGTTGCACTAGCCTGGACAGATTGGGAGAATGTGTGCGCCCCGGTTTGTTGAAGTAAAACATTGCTGTAGTGCTGTCGGTTAGGACTTGCGCTGACTGGTTCGCTAGCTGTAACTCAAATGCCTTAAGGGGCTTGAACACCGCCATTAGTTCCAGCAGATTGATGTGGTTCTGTGCCGTAGCATGAGACCACAGACCTTGAGCTGTGTGATGAAGGTAATGAGCCCCCAACCCGGCGAGTGAGGTGTGTGTTGTGACAATCGCTTGCACTTCCAATTCGTGGAAGAGTTTTCCCTTCAACAGATTTTCTCTTGTCCACCAGCAAAGGTTTTGTACTAGTGTTGGCGAAACAACCACTAGATCGTCCCACTGACCGGTTTGCCCGAGACCATTGTTTCGCCAACCATTCCTGCATTGGACGCATGCGCAGGTGCGCGTGTGGTACCAGGTAAAGGCAAGATGCCATCATGCCTAGCAAACGCATAGCTTTGCATACGCGTATCTGGCAGCCGTCTTGATAATGAGATATTTGCAGTAACATGTTTTGGACTCTTTCCTCTGATGAAAAGACAACCCCTCTTCTGAGTTTATTACAGCTCCTAGAAACTGTTTGGTTGTGCTCTGCACTAGGCTTGATTTTTTCTTGTTTATGGAGAAGCCCAATTGAAAGAGAAGGTTGATAGTTCTTTGAATATTTTGCCTGCAAATATGGGGAGTCTCCCCTGTAATCAGCCAGTTATCCAGGAAAGGGTCCACTGGCATTGCCACCCTGCGCTGGTGTGCTGCCACCAGTACCTTCGTGAATACCCTTGGAGCAGATGCTATTCCGAAGGGCAGCACTTTGAATTGGTAGTGCTGGTTTGCCATCTTGAAACGCAAGAATCTTCTGTGTACTGGGAACATTGAAATATGAATATAGGCATCTTTCATATCCAATGTTGCCATGTAGTCCCCCGCTTTAGCAGACAGATTACTTCTTGTAGCGTAGTCATGCAGAACTTTTGTGGCTTGACATATTTGTTTGCAGGGCGTAAATCTAATAATGGGCGCATTGTTAGATCTTTCTTTGGCACAAGGAAGTAGGTTGAATAAATACTTTTGTTTACGTGTTTGGCCGGGACGATTTCTATGGCGTCCTTTTGGAGCAGCATGGCGATTTCCTCGAGGAGGATGCGTTGGTCTTCTTTGGAGCGAGTTTTTTGGCATGGGGGATGGTTCCAGGGTCGCTTGAGGAGCTCCACAAAATAACCGTCCGCCACAGTGAACCGCACCCATTTGTCTGAGGGGATTCCCTCCCATGCTTGGGTGAAATTTGAAATACGCCCTCTTACTGGAGAGGCATGGGAGGGCACCAGAAGCGGGTAGTCACTGATTTGGAGGTGTGGTACCATCTCTAGAGGAGGAGCCCCTCCCCCGGCTGCAGGATCTGTGCGGCCCCCTTTGGTAAACTAGAGAGGCCTGGCCTTGATTGCTACCCCAGGATGTTCCCTGATTTTGATTGTAGCCTGAACCCCTCTGGGAATTTTGTCCGCGTGAGCGACGAAAATTACTATTACCCCTCTGGCCAGTGGGTTTATTGGTTAGCTGGCCCAATGATTTCAGTGTATCGTATTCCTCTCTAGCAGTTTTCAAGGTGTCTTCAACGGCCTTTCCAAAGAGTACGTTGGGCTCAATGGGCATATTGAGAAGTGTGGCTTCCGTCTCTTGCTTGAAGCCGGATTGGCGTAACCAAGCGTGACGCTTAATAATGGTTCCTTCTGCAATAATTCTGCCTGCATTGTCTGCGGCATCAAGATTACTCTAACATGCAGCTTGAAACTGCCCTGCCTTCTGCCGCCACAAGGGGTTCAGGTGCGGATGACAACAAAGCTGAAACCTCATCCCATAACTTGCCAAAAGAGTGGAGTTATTAGCTATCCTCGCCTGAAAGGCCGCCGAAGAGATCACTTTCCTCCCCATCGTATACAGCTTCTTACTCTCCTTGTCCGGAGGCGCCTCAGAGGAGGCTAGGGGTGTTCCTGCTCTCTTCCTTTTTGTTGTAACTACAAGAGAGTCAGGCTTGAGCTGCCCCCTGGTATAGAGAGGGTCTGATGGAGCAGGTCTGAAGAGCTTCTCTATGCGGGGTTAACTGCCTGCGTATGGTTAGGAGTTTCCAGCGAGGGCTGTATCTTTTGCTGACTAGTCCGCAGGAGGGGAATGAACTGAGTGACAGCCTTTTTAGCCCCCAAATATCATCAACAAAGTCCTTGTCTTGTTGAGTTTTTTGCGTTGCTATCTGGAAATGCTCAGCCGCCTTGACGAGCACGTCATTTAGTAGTTGCTGGTTATGTATATGTGAATCTTGTCACAGGAGGATCCTGATTGGCGGGAGAGTCCATGTTATACATGTCTGGATCTGGGTCATCCTCATCATCCCCATAGTAAGGGTCTGCGGCCTCTTGAGATACATAAAGGTCCCTAGTCTTGCTGTGATAGAGTAGCTAGGGTATTGGGGCGAGATCTTTTTGCAAGGGATTGAGAAGCAGTGGCCAATACAGGGATCGGAGAACCAAAGGCTGCTGTTGTGGGTGGGGTGGACTGAATAATTTTGAAATAATCATGGTCCTTTTAAAAAAGAATTGCCATGAAGGTCATCCTTCTCATGACCCTATCAATATCCTCACATGACCATAGGCCAGAGCTAGGAATGGACCTAGGGTCTGAAGGGTCCAATGCAACTCCCCGATTTTGAGGAGTGGATGGGACTTTAGGTGAGGGCTGGGCCTTTTTCTTTAGGGCTGAAGACAGGGAATCTTGTTCCTGTGCGTCCTTACTCTTGTGAGGGGAGCCATCCTTCTGGGACCTTTCCCTATGAGGGGTCTTAGAAGACTTCTTCTTGGGCTCCCCAACTTTTACTAGGCCTTCTGGGATGTGCTTTTTAACCAAATGGGCTAGTCCCGCCTGTATAGGATTTTTGATCGTTTGACGAAGAAAACGCCTTTTCACAGCAAGGGATCATTCGAAAAAGTAGGATAAGTGGGCCAGTGGAAGGCATGCAAGGCATGTGGGACTGCCCAGGCATTCACTCTGCTGGTGACCTTTCAGCTTCCATTCATCTCCAGAATCTCCACTAGGAGGATACTTTTCATTTGAATAGGGTGTTGCTGCCATGCAAGCTCGGGCGAGCCTTTGAAAGGCTTCCCAAGATGGCATGGCTGCGGCGCAGAGGGCCCGAGTCTTAAATAAAGTGTGGAGAGACTGACGCAGACATGTTTAACCTTTGGGATTGTCCTGGATCCTCCGGGATTTTAGGGAATATCAGGCCTGTAATAAAATGCTGCTGCTGTCTTCTGTGACGAATTGAGGGAATTCATCCCTTTTCCCCCGCAAGGGGGAGCCACCCCCTTTGGGACTAGGGAGGTGAGCCCACTATGCGATATACACCCTAGGAGACAGGGCAAGCAGAATCTCTCTCTGGTGAACCCCCCACACCAACCTTTAGGGGACAAGACGTCCCCAAGCAGATATGCATCCATGCCTCCCTATTGTATTGACTCCCAACTGTTTGTAGGGTATATGCCAGCTTAAGCATGTCATGACATGCAGATCCTTTTAAACAAGATTCGCTTGGTTTCGGACCTTGTTTTGGTGACGCCCATACCTAAAACTAAGAACCTATGGTGTCATCTCTCCCATTGCAGGAAGGAACAGAAAATGCTTGGGGCCCCCTCACCAGAGGAGAGATCCAGTCCATCACTGGAGTCGATTCATCTGCATCAGAGAGCAGAGGAGAGACTTTCCCTCGCAAACACGGGGGGAGGGGGGAGAAACAGGGGTGGGGGGGCAAGACCACGTTGGAGGCATGTTGGATGAAAAGCCCACGGAACGCTGCTGAGCCTGGGGGAAAATACAAAGCTGCCTTACTGGTTTACGGCTGTCTGCCCAACCAGGCGCCTAAGTCCTGCCCAAGACAGACACAAGAAAACTAGTGCGGAGACCAGGCGGCAAGGAAGTCGGAATCACAATTCCTTAGCAGTTGAAGCCGCCAGCTCCCCCGACATGCACTAGCGTAGGAAAAAAAAGGTTCACTGCCAGAGTGGGAGCTAGAGGAGGGTGGAAAAACCTGAAGAAGCCTGTGAGGGGCTAAGAAAATAGCAAACAACGAACTGAACTTGCGCATAACCCATGAGGGGTGGACATTAAAAATATTCCAGAAATGGGAAAATACTGAACCAGAAGCCCAAGATGGGTCAACTGTAAAAAAAATAACCCACAGGGGACAAACACAAGAAAAGAGTCAGTGAGGGAACGATAAGGAGAGCATCCCAAAAAGGGGTGAATACCAACTGAGAACAATAAAGCCAGAGAGGCCAACAAGCCTACAAGAGGCAGAGATAGAGAAAACCTTGCAACGGGATGGAAGAAACCAGTAGCTTAAAGAGCCAGTTAGCTCAAGTCGAGCTAAGAGAAAAATACTATCACCCATTCTATCATAGTGAAATCAAGACATACTGTTTGTGTCAATGTAAGCAAGCTAGCAAGTGCCAGCCACTTCTACCCAGAAGCAAACATTTTGAACTATTGGCATAATTTGTGTGGGGGTCCCGGGTAACATTCTCCAGAAGTGGGAAAAGACTTTAAAAAACGGAACTTTGAACTTGAGCATTATCACCAGGCCGGAGCTTGATCGAAAGAACAACCAGGCAGAAGACTGGTTGCAACAGGAGTCACCACAGTCAGGTGATGACAGGCGATCTTCCAAGGGCGAACAAAGTAGCGGGTCCTGCATGGCTTCTGTTGATGCAAGAAGACTGCAAAATACAGGAGCAGGCTTCTTGTTGCACGTGTCTTATTTATTCTTGAGATCAGGCAGAGGAACAGGGCTTCACAAGGGACTTCAATGGAGTTGCTGCTGGTCAGCTGCAGGGGTCATTTTAGGGTTGTCAACGGGCTGCTCTTCTTCACAGAGGACTTGGCTCCAACAATGATCTCCTTTTTACCCAAGATCAGGACTGGAAGCTCGCTGAGGTTCACCAATGTTAAGGATCTGCACTACTGAAACAGGAAGTTGCCACCACATCTGCATAGCAACAGACATTGAATGTGAACTGGGACGAGACAGCCCCCATATCCGGGCTCACACTAAAACTGCCCCTTTGCCCTTGAAAGCAGCAGCATTCCCCTGGGAACAGACATTTCATATTAAGAATTAAGCTGGAAGGTGGCCAAAAAAACATGGTCCTCTTAGGGTGATGGCACCGTTTTAGTAGCCCTTTGTGGTAAATGCAAAAGTGTACAAGAGAAAAGTATAAAACACGGTAGACCAATATCCATTGCCACCAGCTTATCCTAGACACACTGTAAAAGAAACCAAAATACCCCTATCGGAAAAGTTATGATACAAAGTATCCTAACCACACTTCACTTAGGGTGACGTGTTTGATTGTAACAATATAAGAAATTAACAAAGAAAAACATTGTCTCTCAGTAATGATAGTCGAACGGGCTAACCTGTTTCCCCATAACAATGAGCAAAAAAATAAGGGAGTGAAGCAAGTGGTTTACTGACCTCCAGGAAGTGAGGACAGGAGTCTGAACAAAGAAAAATGAAAGGGGTGTCCCAAAGATCTCAATGAGAGGAAAGCAGCAAAACTAAAAATGTTCTAACAACAACTCTAACCAGTCCTGCAGATTAAGGGCTTGGAGGATCTGATCTAGAGTAACCATCTTGGATTTGTTCTTTTGCTTTAACAAACTTGCAAACCTCAAATTGAGTATTGGGTGCTAGCCTCAGTCTTTCTTCCGATCAGAAAATAAATGGAGTACCACCCCTTGTCTGCTTTTGAGCTGGGAACCAACAGTACTGTGGGGAAGACCTATGCGAAGTGCCTTCATCCCCCAAGACTGGTTGGGGCCAAACAGTCTCCTGTTCTGCTTGATGTACATCAGTTTTCGGTCGTAGGAGCGTACATCTTTACACATTTCCTTTGTGTTAGGAAAGATCTCTTTTGGCAACTTTCCCTCCATAGTTTCTATGACGGCCCCAATGGTTTTGCTTTGTTTTTGAAACTGTTCTGAATTTCTCAGGGGAAGTAAAGCCTTCAGTTTCACTTCCCCTGCCTTTTGCTAATTTGTTATGGGGAAACTGATCAGTACTTCAGACTAGCACTACTGGGAAACTGGGTTTCCCTTTTTACCCTTTATCTTTTGTGACTTTTTAACATTGCACACACCATCTTATAATGCAATGCAATGGGGATACCTTTGCATCATGCTAGCTTTTTCACACCTGGGATTTTTGGTCACTTTCATATGTTCCTAAAGCCATTTTTAATGTGCACATTCATGTTTACCTGAGGGTTCGGAGCGCTTTATAAATGCTAAATTATTATTATTATTACCACGTATGGCTACTGAAAGTGGTCAGTGCCCTAAAATGGCCATGCCACAAAATGTTTGCTGGTTGTTTGCCCATATTATAGTTTGGCCGCCTTCCTGCTTTACCAGGTCAGCAAATCCCTCATAAGGTCATGGCATGTGCCCAGGAAAGCTGCTGCTTTCGCAGGTTAGGGCTGCCTTAGTATGCATGTGGCCTAGGAAGGGGGTGGGACCGTCTGGTCCCATTCCACATTCATGGAGCCAGAGAGTCTTGGTGTGGGGCATGAGTGAAACCAATAGTTGTCTCTGATTGGACAACTACTGGCTGTTTGAATGGTGCAGATACTTACCATGGGTTGGCTTGGACTTGCTTCCAGGCTGGATTTTGGATAAGAAGAGGACTCTTGCAGTCATTTCTTCAGATCAGCGTAGGATCGAAGAATCCCTTGTTGACCAACAGCTGACTGAAGATCCGACGGACACTCCTGAAGAGGCCTAGCATCCCTTCCTGCGACTTACTAAGACTGGTTAAGCCCTGTTCGACTACCTGATCTCTGAAGAGCCTGAGTGGTGCTTCAGCTCTTGGACTAGTGGGACTAACTAGTCTCGATGCCTTCTCTCGGATCCTGCCATCCTGAGCCTTCGGAAGTGTCCCTGGAACTTTGAAAGTGCCCCTGGACCAACCGGTGGACTGACCAGCTCTCTTGTGGGCTTACCTGCTGGAAGTATCCCCATAACGCAGTTATACCACAAGCTGGCAACCACTGAACTTCTGGGTGCAAGTCGCCTTTCCTGCGAATTTCAGCATCCCAGCTTCAAGGGATTCGGTCCTAGAGACGCTTGTTCAACCGTGACTAGAAGGATGCCGGCCATCGTCTGTGCGCAGTTGTCAGTGGAACTCGTCTTCCCCAGTCCTGTGAAGTGCCCTAAAGAGTCCTGCATCAGTGAATGTTGCATATCTTCATCTCCAGGGGTTGCATCTTGCACCTGGACCTGACCGGGAGAATCCTTGCACCTGCAGCTCCTGGGCACCTCTCATCGGAACAAACAGCGGGAAATCCAACCTCGAGCGGCCCCCAGTTGACCAATCAAGGCATCTGGGAAAATGAGAGTCAGGGGGTAAGTAAACGCAAAGCATTTGCCCCACACCCCTGGTTCTGCATACGATAACATTGGAAAACAGTCCCAATCTTTCATTCCACTGCCTTTTGTCGATCCTGGGTAGCATTTTCTGAAAGATAACAACGCAACTTACTTACCTAGAGACCTTGTTGAATATCTTCTTTGAACAATCACCAACACAAGGAACATTAGAACTTACCAAGAGAGACTACATTCTGGGGAGCATTGTGGCTCCTGTGACGTTTGGGCACAAGCCCCCATTCTTTCTTAGGGTTTAGACTGCTGAAGTTGGGGAAATTCACTTGTGACTTGGTTCCATCTTTACTGCATTATTTTACTTACCTCCCGTGTCAATAACGTCATTTGAATGCATTATAAGAACCTATGGTGAATGTATATGGCAAACATTACTCACCGTAATCGTATTTCTGATGCTTGTATCTGCTTAGATTCACATGGTTTGCATAAACCGACATCTAGTGGTAGCTGCGGAGTATTAAATATGAAGTTTTTAAAGTTCAAAAAGGGACGTTGACAGGGCGTGTCTGTATTTCTAACCCTAGTGGGATGTTGAGGTCCCTCAGATTATTTGTTTCTGACAAGAGGGAGTCTACGGTATAAGCGTGGAGTATAGGTAGAGACCATGAAGTGTGAAAGATCTATGTTTTTCCCAAGAACCTGCAACTCCAAGCCCGAGGCTTGTAGATCTCCTTAGAATCACATGCTTTGCATAGATTAGCCAGCAGTACTTGTAGAAGGAGGAGGGTTGTTTGAAGTTTGCACTGCAAAAAGATGTTTCAACACTGCTTATCCCACCTGTGCATCACCCTTGAAATGTGTGTCCAGACAGTAATGCTGGGTGAAAGTGTGTACTGAACTCCAAGCGGCAGCTCGGCAAATGGCATCTAGGGGCACATTTGCTATGAAGACTAGGGTTGCCCCTGTTCCCAGAGTGGAATGTGCTCTAGTCTTTAATGACAACATTCTCTTGGCAAGAGAATAGCAAAGTTGGATGCAGTTGACAATCCATTTAGAAATTGCAGCCTTAGAGATAGGATCCCCTTCTCTTCCTGTGGCTATAAATACAAAAAAACCCTGTTTTTCTGATAGGTTTAGTCTTTTGAAGGTAAAACATGGCAGCTCTACGTACATCTTGTGTATGAGGGCTTTTTTTGCTGCATTTGTTTGATTCAGGAAAAAACGCTGTAAGTTCGAAAGCCTGCTTTACATGAAATTAAGATATACATTTCGGCAAAAATCGAGGGTGAGTGTGTAGCACTACCTTGTCTTTGTGGATAATCACAAAGGGGTCTTGTACTGATAGAGCTTGCAGTTCACTGACCCTTCTGATAGAAAGTAATGGCTATAAGAAAAGCGGTTTTATAGGTTAGATGTTAAAGGCAGCCTTGTGCATAGGCTCGAAGGGGGAACCCATCAGAAACTGAGCGTATAATTTTTTAACAACTCCCATGAAGGCTTTTATAACTGCCACTTTCCACCATACAACTTTGCTTTGAGATGTGGTGTAAGCAGAGAGCAGCCAGGTGTACTTTCAGTGAGTTAAAGACTAATCCTGAGTCTAATAGATATAGAAGGTAATTGACTATATTTGACGGTGAACACTCAATTGGATTGATAGAAGGTGTCTTGCACCATAACACAAATAGCTTCCATTTGTTAAAACAGCTATGTCATGTGTTAGGTTTTCGTGCCGCTAAGGATTTCCATGCACCTTTGGCCTAGGTGACCAAATTCTATGACCTCAGAAGCCAAGCTGCTATATTCAATGTCTGAGGGCATGGTTGGAGTGTTGTCCCTTAATCCTCTCAACAGATTGTACGGACAGGGTAGTTTCATGGGAGGACACAGGGGCATCACTTGAAGTTGAGAAAACCAGGTTTGTCGTGCACACATAGGAGCTATCAGCATACGGGTTACTTGTTCGGTGTAGCTTGTGGAGTATTATGTTGAAAAGAGGTGTTGGCGTGGAGGTGGGGGGGATGGACACGAAGTGGGAGCGTATGCAAATCTCCTCGACCAATTAATTAGTAGTACGTTCATTTTGGAACCTTTCTGGGGAAACCTGGACGCGTAATCTAGGCTTTGTGCGTTCTCTTGTTTAGCCAGGAGGTCTATTTCTGGGAACCCCCAGTTTGGGAAGACGTTTAGCATGTCTGTGTTTAGTTGACACTCGTGTTTGGAGGGCAGCATTGCAATTCTGCCTAGCACGTCCGCCCGTGAATTGAGTTCCCCTGGAACATGTTGTGCTACTAGAAACATGATTTATAGTGCCCCCAGCCAAAATGTTGTGGGCTAGTTTGGACAGCTCTGCAGAATGTGTCCCCCACGTTTGTTTATATAAAACATGGCGGTGGTACTGTGTGGTAAAATTAGGACTGTTTTGTGTACTGAGTCCTTAATGCCTGAAGTGCTTTGAGGACTGCTAGCAGTTCCAGAAGGTTGCTATGTTTCTTTGTCAATGTTTGTGTCCATAACGCGTAATCAGTGTGATGGAGAAAGTGAGCTGCCCCACCCTGCCATTGATCCGGCTGTTGTAAGAGTGTCTTCAATTGCTGTGGTGTTGACATGTTTTCCCTTTAACAGATTGTTTCCACATGCTGCTTGCTTGTGACCACTGTTTCGCTAACTACTCTTGCATTGGACGCATGCGCAGTCTGGCATGTGAAACTAGGTAGATGCAGGAAGCCATCATGTATAGCAGGCACATTGCCTTTCGTACTGTCACTTGACAACCAGCTACATACTGAGGTGTTTGGAACAGCATGTTTTGCACCATCTCTTCGGAGGGGGAGACTAGAGCGTTGTTTGTTTTGATTAGTGCCCCTAGAAACTGTTTTACTTGGCTGGGTACTAGACTGGACTTCTTTTCATTTATGGAGAAGCCTAATTAGAACAACAGGTTTATTCTCTGTTGTGTGTTCTGGAGGCACCTTTGAGGTGTGTCTCCAGTAACTAGCCAGCTGTCCAAGTGGGTACATTGGAAGGGACTGCCTTCACAAATGGGTGGCCACCACTGCTAGGACATGTTTGAACACACTGGGTGCTGATGCAATGTCGAATGGTAGCACTTTGAATTGGTAGTGCTTGTATCCCAATTTGAATCTTAGGTATTTTTTGTGCGCGGACAATATTGAAAAATAAAAGTATGCATCTTTAATTTCCAATGTTGCCATGTAATTGCCCAGTTTTATTAGTGGGATGACTTCCTGCAGCGGTGTCATCCTGAATTTATGAGGCATGACATATTTGCAGGTCACAGCTCCAGCACTGGTCGCATTCGTTGATCTTTCTTCGGAACAAGGAAGTACATTGAAAAAATACCTCTAGTTTCCTCTCGAAATGGCACCAGCTCTATAATTCTTTTTTGTAGTTTTATCTTGATTTCTTCCTGTAGTATATGAAAATGTTCTGAGGACATTTTCCTCGCACAAGGTGGATGGTGGTGCTGTGATTCCAGGAACTCTACGGAGTATCCTTTGGCCACTGTGTCGACTACCCAGTGATCCAAGTTATTCCCTCCCATAGCTGGGCAAAGAGTTGTATGCAATCCTCGACTGGGGATGCTTCGGAGGGAATGTGAATCGGTCCGTAATTTGGCGGCAGGGTTTGCTGTGCCTCTAGAGGCTGCAACCCTGTCTCACCCATTTCCCATGGTGACGCCCCCTCTGCCGATATTCATATGAGAAAGATTGACCCTTTGGGCTGTGGAAGGAGGTACCAGATGCTCCTGAACCAGATTGGTTAAATCTGTGAAACCTTGTACACAAACTGTCCAGCGTGTATTGGATACTCATCTTTGTACAAAAGGCTTGTTCGAAATCTGACCCAGTGTTGATGGTTTTGCGCTCCTTTTTGGTAGTCTCCAGCTGTTCATCCACAGCTTTCCCAAAAATGACTGCCTCGAGTCCCAGAGCCACGAGTGTCTTTTGACGAGTTTACCTTCTGCAATAACTCTTGCAGCGGTGTCAGCAGAGTCCAGGACATTTTTGAGAATATTTTGCGACACTTGCTTGCCCTCTGTGGACACTGAGTAAGTGCGACCTTGTAGGCTCAGGCAAAGAGTCTAGGCTCTTGATGACCTCATCCCACTGGGTGCCGTTGTAGCTGGCAAGCAACGTAGTGTTATTTGCTATTCTGGTCATATAGGCGCCAGAGGTGGTAATGCGCTTGCCCAACGTGTAAAGCCGTTTACATTCCTTATTAGGGGCCGCCTCTGAGGTGGAGAGTGGAACACCAGTTCTCTTCCTGGTGGTAGTGCCCACAAAGGAATCTGGCTTCACATGTCCTCTGATATAGAAATGAGCAGATTACTGCTCTAGTGAGCGAAGGAGTAAAAAGAGACAGAGAAACTCTCTTTTTGATGGATTAAAGTAAGGGAATAGATTGACTAATTGTGTTTTCTCATTGAGTATATCGTGTACAAAATAATTTCCTTCAGGGGCGGTTTCCTCGGTTTGTATGCAAAGTGGTGAGCTGCTTTTCTCAGCAGGCTATTATACAGTAACTTGCCCGATATTGGGGGGGATATGACCACGCTTGACTGCTGTGGTTTCGGTTGGGTCGATAATAGTGACATCAGGGTCATCTTGGTCTTGTAAGTATCATCAGCATCCTGATTGGGTCATCTTATCCACACACCAAATGTCCTGGTCTGCATGATCAGATGGAATGTCTCCATGCTGAGAGCCTTGAGAGGCATTTAAGGATGTGATGGTAGGGTTAGGAGTGGGCAACAAAAGGTGCTGCGGCTGAGTAGGCCTCAGGGGTTCATAAAACAGATGCACAATTTTTTGTCGGATAGGGAACTTTTGCATGAAATCGACAAAGGATGACACCTTACCCATGGTTTCCTCAAATCTCTCGAGTCCATGTTCCAGTTTCTGGTGTTTCAGCCAATGGGAACAGTGCTACATCTGGGTCTACTCTAGTGATATCTACTGGGCTTTCCCTTCAAGGTTTCTTCTGCAGGGATGAAGAAATAGGCGAATGGGCTTCTTCAAAGTCACCAGGAGTCTAAAGCTTCTTATGGCGATTTTCTGTTGAAAAGAGTGTCTTTCACTTTCTCAACTGCTGTTTCAGCGTCTCCGCCTGATCCGTTTGAGGTTTGTGCACACCCACTGCCGGAATCTTATATTTAACGCCTTGTGGTTGGTGTGGTTGAAGAACCACAGCAGGCTGTTGACGGTGGATCAGTAGGTCGAGATACTCCTACCGCCGGCGTGCAGCCTTCCTTCGACGGGGTAGGTGCTTGAGTGTAGGCATGTGCGCCGTCGTCGCCAGAGGCTTTACCCATAGCAGCATGCTGCAACTACCTTTAGAGGCTGGGGATAGGCACGCATGAGCCGGAAGGTTCCCGCGTGGTGTCTTCAGGCTTCGATTCAGAGCCTCTACTGCCTTGGGCTTCCAAATCTGACTCGGAGGCCTGCAGCTTCTCCAACTCTGTCATCATGGCGTGTGCTACCCGCTGCTTTGTTCAGTGTTCTTTAAGGGTTTTAGGTCTAAAGAGCTTGCAAAATGCACAGGGGGACTATGTGATTGTGGGGAAGGGAGTGGATACACACTATGTGTGTCTTTCCACAGGAACTTTTGATTGTACTTTGGGCAAAATTTAAACTGAGTGCGCCCCATGGTGAAATGCTGAGAAAAGGGCACTGAGACGAAAACAGCAGAGACTAGGAATTGGGGCAGGCATTCTCCAGATAGAAAGGATCAGTCCCCCCCCCCCCCAACTCTCCCTACTGGTAGGCCAAAACCAGGTGTAGGCCGAGGCCCGTTGTCAGAACAAACGTCTGTCTCAGTCTCTGAAAATCAGCCATTGAGATGATTCAGAAGGTCAACCGTCAAGAAGGTGCGTTGAATGATAACTGGTAAGTAAAATAAAGAGGTCATTAACTCCCAAGTAGCTTTGCTACGGGACTCTGCAATGACTATCCACCATCTGAGGGACCTCCACGCGTGAGGCATCATAGGTACAGTGGACGTCACACTAGGGATAGAATTCCAGACAAGCCCTGTCGACGTCCCTTTTGAATTTCGAAAACTTCATGTGCAATACTCCACAGCTTCACTAGTTGTGGACCTATGCAAAGCATGTGATTCTAGGCAGATCCACAATCCTCAGACATTTTTATTATTGAATATTGTGCAATAATATCACCTGCTACTTTCATATGCTTAGTGTGTCTAAAGGCCTACAGTAAACATTTGTATGTTTATACTTTTCTGTCTGATTTGAATTGTGCATTATATTGTGTGGACTCATTGAGGGCCCCTGATCCCACTCCCACTCTCCCGAGACATTCCTGGACTTCTCTCCACTTTTACCTTGACTGGGTTTTGGCTAACCACTCAAGAGTTCCCTGTTCACTATAACTTGGGTGGCCTCCTAAAACCGATTCCCATGGCCAGATTGTAGAAATCCATCTGAACATGCTGCAAGGCCCAGAACCAGATGTTCATCATTGCAAGGACCTCTCGGTGGCCAAACGGCAGGCACTCTTTGTGGGCATCCTCGAGGCTCTGCTGGGACCCTGGTAGATCCCTTTCTTTGGCAGGAGCCTCGATCTGGAACGGCCTCCCTGCCCCTCTACGTCTTCAGCAGGATCTCCAAGTTCCAGAAGCTTCTCAAGACCTTCCTTGTCGCCTCCTCCTTCCCTCCCCCCTCCCTTGCTAGCCTCCTCCTGCCACTGTGACTGGTTCCCTGTGTGCCCTATGAGTCTTACCGGGGCCAGGCCTTCCTTCGACCAGTCTTCCCCCTGCACCTCATTACCAGCACTTGCCCTCACGCTCGCTTCCCTGACCAGCCTACTGAGTCTAGTCCATCCGTTTCCTCGCACTATTGGCCCCTGGCACTTGCCCTCTTGGGCTCCCCCTAGCACTTGTCCAGTCCCTGTGGGTCCATCCCACCTGCACCTCTACCTCACTATCCCGATCTCTATCCCATCTCTTAGCCCTGACCTGCCCCCTTCCCCTGCACTTCTTGTTACTGCACTTGCTCAATCCGAATGTCACAAGACCTAGTAGGACCGTTATTGCTTTTTCCTCTGAACCGATGCCCCCACCCCCCACCCCCCCCTCTTTGTGTTTTGTGGCGCCTAGAAACACTTTTGAATGTATAGGTACCATACAAATGTTCAATAAATAAATTACCAGGTACATGAACAAACTCTTACCTCCCTGTAATGTTTTTTCTGATGGATGTTCCTGCCACAGATTCCTCATCTAGGATATCCCTATCCCAGCATAGCTGTTCTTCGGAACCTTTTCTGCCGCCAGGGGGTGGGGCGCAGTGCAGCTCTATGCAGGCTCTGACCAACATCTCTATGCACCCAGCCACCGGATATGACATTGGGGCCAACATATATAGCAGTTCAGCACCCCATGACCTCAGTTCCAACCCTTTTCTCTAGCACTCTGAAGCAGAGGGACCATAGAACCAATGGTGTACTAAGCTTTCCACAGAGGGGCAGGTAGGGAAGGCTGTGAGAAATCTGTGGCAGGAACATCCATCAGAAAGATCATCATGCAAGGTAAGTAATTTGTTCTTCTAAAGCAGTATGTAAATCTGGAAGTAAGAGAAAGCAAGGACACCACGTAAACCAGAAAACTCTGGAGGAATGCCTACCAAAACTTACATCATGGCCCACCAAGGGATCCAAGCACTAATGCACACGTAGCTGCCTGGCAAGTGTCCTGGACAGGGACTCCCCTCTGCAGGGCAGAGGTGGCAGCCACTCCTCTGGTAGAGTGAGCTCCAAGACCCTCAGGCACATCCTTCTGAGACAGGTTGATAGCATTCTGAGATGCAGAGAATGGTCCGCCTGGACAGGGTTCGGTTAAGTCACAGCCCGGCCAGCAAGAGCACTAGCGTAACCAATGAAAAGCTGGTTATCCTTCCTAGTCTCTCTAGTACGAGAGACGTAGAACCTCAGTGCCCGTATCCGGTCCAGCTGATGGAATCGCTCCTCTGCTTTGGAAAGGTGAGGCGGAGGAAAAAACACATGAAGGTGGATCTTCTGAGATGGAAATCCGAGACCACCTTCGAGAGAAATGAGGGCCTCACTCTCAATGTCACCATCTGTTTGGAAGAAACCAAATAGGGAGGAAAAACAGACAATGCCTGGAGGTCACTCACCAGTCTTACAGAAGGGATGGCAACCAGGAAAATCACCTCAAGTGTGAGCAATCTAACAGAACAGCAATTAAGGGGCTCAACGCAGCGCACACAACAAATGGTAAAGCCGAATTCAAATCCCACGCCAGAACCATAAACTGGCGGGGAGGAAACTGGTTACACAGACCGCTCAAGAACTGCATAACAGTGGCGATTGTGAAAAATTAGCACCCTTCTGGGGACTTCTTGAATAAACAAATAGCGGCGAGGTAACTTCACAGTGCCAGTCTACAGGCCTTCATGGGCCCAGCAAAGTAGAAAATCCAGCACAGGGAACAGGATAAAAGATCCAGGGCTATTTCTCGGAAAGGTACACCACCTGCAGGCATACATGGATTTTGTAGTGGGCCTCCAAGCTGAAAGGAACACATCGAGGACATTGTCCGACAAGTCCTACTCACTGTAGCTCAGCCTCTGAGTAGCATGAAGGTTTATGCTGCTGAGGTTCGGATGGAGGACGCGTCCCTGGAGAGCAAGTCCACTTTCCTTGGAAGGCATTAAGCAGGGTAGATGGACATGTCCAGCAACCACGTTCTCTGGGCCCAGTCTGGGGCGATCAGGATCATCGTGGTTTAGAACAGGAGCAACCTCCTACTCGACCGTCAATGCATTTCCCAACGTTGATCAGTGAGCAGTACCCGGAGTTGGAGGTGGGATGTGAGAAGGAACGGTAGTGAAAAGATGTCTTAGTACTGCTTGTCCCAATCAGACCTAAAGGAAGTGTCTAGGCAATAGTGTTTTGTAAAGGTGTGTACAGAACTCAAGGTAGCAGCTTTGCAAATGGACACGAGAGGAACATTTGCAATGGAAGCCCCTGTGCCCCGAGTAGAGTGTGCTCTAGGCTTGAAGGGCAGTTCTCTCTTGGCAAGTTTGTAACAGAGTGTGATGCAGTGGACAATCCATTTAGAGATGGCCGATTTAGGGACAGGGTCCCCTTCTCTACCAGCCGTCACTGAAATGAAAAATTGGTTTGTTTCCCTTAGTGGTTTAGTTCTTTCCAGATGACTGCCCTGAGCACAGCTAGTGTGTTTTGGCTTCTTTCTGCCACGTTGGTAGGGTTCTGGAAGAACGTAGGCAGTTCTATAGACTGGTTCACATGGGATTTTGAAATGAATTTAGGCGCAAACCTTGGGTGAGTGCACAGAACTACCTTATTTCTGAATTGTGACAAAAGGGACTAGAATAGAAAGGGGCTGTTCACTAACTCTTCGTATGGAAGTGACTGCCACTAGGAAGGCTGTGTTGTAAGTGAGTGCATTTAGGCTTGATTTGTGCATAGGTTCAAAAGAGAGACCCCATAAGTCTGGTTAATACCACATTTAGGTGCCATCCGGGAGCCGGGTTGGAAATGGGAGGATACATTCTCTTAACACCTTCCATAAAAGCTTTAATCACTGGAATCTTCTTCCAAGGCACTTTCTGCTGGGATGTAGTATGGCTGAAAGTGAAGCTAAGTGAACCTTTAGTGAATTGAATACAAGACCTCAGTCATAATATATGTGTAGAGGAACATTCAATGGGATTGATGCCCTTGGTATTACACCATATGACAAAGCGTTTCCATTAATTGGAGTAGCAATGTCTGGTGTTAGGTTTCCTTGCTTCTCTGAGTATATCCATGCATCTCTGAGGAAGCTGGAGATGCCCAAACTCCAAGATTTTAGAAGCCATGCCGCTAATTTGAGAGTTTGCGAGCCTGATTGGAACGTTTCGCCCCCTGTCCTGAGACAACATGCTGTAAGGGCAAGGCAGTTTAATCGGAGGAAAGAGACATTTCCATCAGATGGGAGAACCAGGTTGGCGTGCTCATAACAGGGCCACCAGAATCATGGTAACTGGTTCCTGGTGCATATTGTGCACAATTTTGTTGAGTAGTGGAGTTGGGGGGGAAAGCGTAAACAAATCTCCCTGACCATATTATCCAGAGACCATTCCCCTTTGATTGGTTTTGAGGGTACCTGGAGGCGTAATCTGGGCATTGTGAGTTTTCCAGAGTTGCAAACAAGTCGGTCTCTGGGAAATCCCATTCTGCAAAAACATTGGAGACGATGTCTTCGTGTAGTCGCCATTTGTACCGCAAGGGCAGTGGGAAGTCTCGGCTAAGCATGTCTGCCAGAAGATTGAGTTCCCCTGGAACGTGTCGAGACAATAGAAACATCCTGTGTTTGAGAGCCCACTTCCAAATGTTCTGAGATAGTTTGGACAGCCCTGGTGAATGGTTGCCCCCCTGCTTGTTCAGGTAGTACGTGGCTGTGGTGCTGTCCGTGAAGACCAGTACTGTCTTTCCCTGTAGCTGCGTCTGAAAGGCTTTCAGTGCTTTGAACTCCGCTAGTAGCTCCAACAGGTTTATGTGGTTGGAAGCTACCGCTGGGGGCCAAACCCTGTGAGCCTTCTGATGAAGAAGGTGAGCCCCCGACCCCGTGAGGGATGCGTTTGTTGTGAGAGTGGCTTCTACTGCAGGGGTGGTGAAGGTTTTCCCCTTCAAGAGGTTTTCCCTCGGCCACCACCTCAGAGAACGAGGGCTACAGAGACAACCAGTAGATCGTCCCATAGTCCGCTGTACTGACACCATTGCTGTTTAGCCACTCTTGCATGGGGCGCATGCACAAAAGCGCGTGAGGAACCAAGTAAATGCAGGACACCATCATACCTAGCAGTCGCATGGCCTTGCATACCGTCACCTTGCGACCGGCTACATACTGAGGGATTTGAAACAGTATGTTTTGAACCCTCTCATTGGAGGAGAAGACAAGCCTGTCTTCTGTCCGAATAAGAGCTCCTAGAAAATGCTTGACTTGGCTGGGGTCGAGGCTGGATTTCTTCTCGTTTATGGAGAATCCCAGACTGAATAAAGGTTGACTGGACAAGGGCACAGTGTTTGCCTGCTGGTAGGACCCTTCCTGGGTCTGTCCTCACTGCCTGGTACTGGAGGCCACGCGCCCTGGGATTTAAAGCACAGGCCCCGACCCTGCAGCAGTGAAGCCCGCCGCAGGGTAAGGGTGCAGTGTTTGCCTGCTGCTGGGACCCTTCCTGTGTCTGTCCTTGCTGCCTGCAACTGGAGGCCACGCCCCCTGGTATTTAAAGCACCGGCCCTGACCCTGCACCGGTGAAGCCCACGGCGGGGCAAGGGTGCAGTGTTTGCCTGCTGCTGGGACCCTTCCTGTGTCTGTCCTCGCTGCCTGCAACTGGAGGCCACGCCCCCTGGTATTTAAAGCACCGGCCCTGACCCTGCACCGGTGAAGCCCACGGCGGGGCAAGGGCGCAGTGTTTGGCGCCGAAGTGAGAGGCGACTTGTGGACAGCACAGAAGCCTGAGGTGGGAGACCCTGCCTGCACAGAGACTGTTCCCCAAAACCTGCTCTGACCTTCATCGCTGTACCAGCCACTTTGTGGCCACGTTTCTCCTTGTCCACTTTGGGAACTGACTGTTTCTAGCATGGAGTCTCCCCTCGATTCTCCCCTTCCTCCACTCCTGTTTTGCCCTGCCATCCTGGATCCACAAGCTCCTGTTGTCCCAAAATTTCAGAGCAAGGTGCTGACCATGAAGAGGCAATGCTGCCAAGCTGGACCATTGAAGGAGGCAAACATAGCCTGCATTGTAAACACACCCATTGGGCTCGACGGTGTCAAGGAAAAGGGTATTGTTGGATTCCCTCCATCCTTAACCTTACCTACTGACCCACAAGACCACATCTCTGACCCCCCCCCCCAGGCCCCTGGTCGACCTTCTGGCTGTAACCATATTGAATTCCCCCCTTGACTCTGTTTGCCGTGGACTTGCAAAATCATTAGCCACAGTGCTGGGGGAATTTGCCTCTGGAGAGTCTGGAGGGGAGTACCCAACCATCTGATGCCATCTCAGAGCCCCTTACTGTGGCCACTGAACCCCCACTGATTGCTGGCACACTGGCCGATCACCGTATTTGTACTGAAGCACCAACCTATATGGATATAGAGGTCTGTGCTACTGGCTCTGCTAATTCTGCACCCATGTTTTCGGGAGCCCTGGGCTCTTCAAGCTGCGTTTGGAGGGAGCAATTCCCCTCTATTAGTCCTGGGGGAAACCCTTTTCTGTGTCTCTTTTCACTCAGAGCTCTTAATCCTACCTGCCGGGCAATAGAGCATAGTCCCGACCGGTCAACTGATGACATCTGCTCCATGGGGTGATGCAAGTGCAATCTGGTACTCACAGAGGTCTTGGCCGAACTGACAGCTATTAAGAATGTACTCCTGGTTTTAGTAAATAACCAGGGGGATGGAGGTAAAAGGCACAGGAGGACTCTGTCACTCTTCCCCAAAAGGACAAAGGTCTGACAAACCCACTCCCGGGGCATCCTAAGGCTCAGGATTCCATGAACCAGCCCTTAGATGTGTATGCTCCCCCTCACCGTAGGGCTCACAACAGATTGTCCTCTACTCCAGCTACTGTGTATACTAGAAACAAGCACCGGAATTGTACTACCGCACCTCTTGATAAGCCACTGCCTTCTTCAGCTGTGAAGCAAGACCCACAACGTCCTCCCCTAGGCCAAGGTCCAAACGCTTCAGCCCAACACATGTGGCATCACAAAAGGGAACTTATCAGGGCCACACTCCAAGGGCGGGCCCGGCCCTGTCACAATTTATTTGCACAGGGTACCAAAACCGTTGGAATCCTAGTCTGAACCAAGAGACGTTTTATTGAATAAGTGCTTGCATTGGTTGCAGTCTGTGAGAGGTTGTACGTTTGTTGCCAGATAATCTATGGTGGGATGCTCTAGAATCCGAAGCAAGGGTTTGAACTCCCACGATACTGTGAAGTTGGTCTTCTGTTTTTGATGAAATCTGATTAAGTATGTTTGGCCACTGTATTTGTTAGGATGCACTTTGATGGCCTTCTGGCCGAATAAAGTTATTGATTGAGTATTTGCTAAGCATGTTTCGTAGGAGTCCCCTGTTATGAGCCAGTTGTCGAGGTAAGGAAAAACTGATGGATTGCTTGCAGCGTTGAGCCGTTGCCACTGCCAGTACCTTTGTAAATACTCTTGGGGCTGAGGCAATGCTGAAGGGAACGACCTTGAACTGATAGTGCTTGCCCTCTATCATGAACCTTGGGTACTCTGTGTGCCGGCAACATTGAAATATGAAAGTATACATCATTCATGTCCAATGTTGCCATGTAATCCCCCTTCATGAGAAGAGGAATTACTTCTTGCAGCGTCACCATACATAACTTTTGGGGTTTGACAAACTTGTTCCCTGGCGCAAGTCTTGAACAGGGTGCATGGTTAGATCCTTTTTGGGTACAAGGAAGTACACTGAATAAATACCCTTTTTTACCTGTAGAACAGGGACGACCTCGATAGCGCCCGTTTTCCTGCAGGATCTTGACCTATTGTAGTAGGATCTGGAGGTGTTCCGGTGTCGGACGCCTGGATCTTGGGGGGTCTGTACCGAGGTGGCTGGCAGAACTCTATACAGTACCCGTGGGTGACTGTCTTGAGCACCCACTGGTCCGATGTGATCCACTCCCATGCATGCAGGAATGATGTTAATCATCCCCTGACCGGGGAGGCATGGCAGGGGACCAGGACTCGATAGTCATTTTTGGCCAGAGGCCGGGGAGCCCCTAGGGGTGGCATTGCGACCCCTTCCCTTTCCCCGACGTTGTCCTCTGGGAGGGTAAGTAGTGGTATTAGAACCTTGTCCCGAAGACCACTTGTTTCCTGAGCCATACTGATTATGTGGGGAACGTTGATAGGATTGCCCGCGAAAGGAGCAGCGAGAACATCCCCCTCTTTGTTGAAAAGATCTGGTTCAAAGACTTGAGGGTCTCATGTTCCTTTTTGGCGGTCTCCAGTGCCTTGTCCACCGCTTTCCCAAACAGATTGGAACCTTCCACAGGTTTGTTGATCAATGATGCCCGAGTCTCGGGCTTAAACACAGAGTTCCTCGGCCAGGCATGGCGCTTTAAAAGGGTACCTTATGCCAGGGAGCGACCAGCTGTTTCAGCAGCATCCAAGGTATTCTTGAGTAGGTTGTGATTAACTTGTTTGCCCTCCGATACGACTGCTTGCTAGTAGGTGGGTGCAAACAGGTTCTGAGACTTCTTGCAGGCACTCCTGCAGTAGGTTCCACTGGACATCTGAATAACTAGCCAATAGGGTTAGGGTGGTATTATTGGCTATGCGCGTGGAGTAAGCGGCAGCAGTGGTGATTCTTTTTCCCAAAGCATATAACCTTTTACACTCTGCCTGGTGGCGACTCGCCTGTAGACAAGGGGATACCCAACCTTTTCCTCGTAGTTGTGACCACCAGAGAGTCTGGTGTAGCATGAACTCTGATATATAGTGGATCGGTTGGGGAGGGCCAAAATAATTTCTCCACTCTGGTATCGACAGCTCTAGTCTGACAGGGTGTCAATAAAGAGGGGGCTATACGCCTCTTGATGGAATTGAGAAGGGAATAGCTTGGCTAGTCGGATGCTTCTCTTTAAAAATGTCCTCCACAAAATCATAAACAGCCTCCTGTGTGGCTATCTGGAAGTGCTCTGCCGCCTTCCTAAGAATGGCATTGAACGCCATTTGGTCGTCCACAGGAGAGGCCGGATGCAGAGGGGGAGACGATGGAGAGTCGAGGCCTATGGCATCCTGGTCCGTGGTTCGAGTTCTAGATATCCATGGTGGGTTCTCACCAACAGGTTGGTCATCTGCCCAATTTAGGGTGTGATTACGAGGATCATCGAAAGGATCATCCCCCTGTGCATAAGGGTCAGGGGGAACCTCTTCAGGGTCGGAAAGGTCAAAGACCTCCTCATGGAGAGGGTCTGAGGTCCTCTGGTATTTAGTAACTGTGGGTATAACATAAGGGATCTCCTCACAAGGCCTTTTTGGGACAAACCTTTGAAAAATCTAATATTTCTAGCCTGTTCATACACCACTCCAATTTTTCCCTAGTTCATTTAGATGACCCGGAAGTGTCTAAAGGGGGAAAGAACTCCTCTAGAGGATCCTGCAGTATAGAACATCAAGCTTTTTCACTGAGAGTCTTCGAAAAAGACTAGGGGATCTCTGTAAAGTCTTGTCTCTCTTTTGGGCGTTCTGGCGTCTCTTTCAACATACTTTTGGGCCCATCAGCCCTTCCGGGCGTTCAGATATGTCCTTTGACGTTTCTTTGCGTTTACTAGCTGCCGAGACAATCTTTGTGAGGCTTTTCGCTGATGCTCAGCGTTGCAGGAAGGTGTTTAGGCTGAGAGGGAGGCTGCGCAACCAGAGTTTTCTTAAGCGCCGGCGCGCTCTTAGAATGCGCATCGACGTGAGATTTGGTGCTGCCGCCCTTAGTTATAGAGTGCCTGGATATCGCTCACTGACGCGGTTGCAGGGAGGGCTGGCGATCCTGCGAATCGGCGGGTGTCGCTGAGGTACCCGACACACCCGTTGGCGCCTTGGACTGCTTCGGCTGGGAGACCGAAGAGGTACCGGGGGTTGTGTGTTTAGTCCTGGGGGTTGTGTGTTTAGTCCCATTTGATGTGGGTGCGTCCTCGTTGCCGGGTTGTAACCTCCCCATAGCAGGACTTGCGTCGTGCCTATCGGGGCCGGGGACGGACGGCTTGGAGCGAGTATGCTCTGTTGTCAGGTCAATGGCATCTGTGTCGGAGCCATGGTCGTCGCTATGGGCCTCATCGCTTTCGCCGGCTGTGGATGCGGGGGAGCTACCCTCGGCCTGCGACATTGCATAGGCCACCCACCGTTTTATACGACGCTCCTTTATGGTCTAAGGCCTAAGGAGATTACAGTGCTGACAGGACGCTTCAGCGTGGTTGAGGGGGAGACTCTTATTGCACCGAGGGTGCTTGTCTTTCTAGGGAAATTTTCCCTTACAGGAAGGGCAAAATTTTAATGGAGTCCTGTACATAGCGCAGGGAAATGGAAGCAACGACAATGCCAAAGGACAAAGAGAGGGGAGAACGAAAAACATTCTTAAAAGAAAGGAACCCCCAGAACCCACTCTCCCTACTGTGTAGGCTGGCCAGAAGGCCCGGCCACACGGTTGACAGCGTTGACCGGAAAGGCCAGCCATCGTAGTCTGTTGTTCCGTCTTCGGCGGCGGTATAGTAATTGTCGAAGAGGGGACAAATGTTGTATAAATGACCAAATGTCGGATTTTTACTAATTTGCAATTTTCGATAGAGCTCCGCATAAGACAACTAGCTAGCTGGGTGGAAAGAAACAATCTCAGGGGCTTCGACATGTGAGGATTTCTGGGTATACTACATGTCCCATTAGGGATAGTGTTACAGACACGCCTATGCCGACGTCCCCTTTCGATCCCCGAAAGACAAGATGCAATACTCTGCGGGTTACCACTAGATGTCAGACTATATGCACAGCATGTGATTCTAAGCAGATTAACAAGCATCAGAAATGCTGGCTCTGACATATCCAACACATAAAACATATAAAGGAGTTGGATGGAGCCGGCGCACAGAAGCACTGCGGTGTTAGGAGGAGCTACATGTTATTTATGACTTCACCTTTCATGTGCTGTTTATGTTAAGCAATGTCTCATGTATCCTAGCTACCTTGGAACTCATTGCTTACCTTCAAAAAGGGTTCTGATTCTGAAGGAGGTTGAAGGTCGATGGGGAGAGGCTGAGCTGTGGTCTCCTGCTGGGGGCCGTTACTCCTGGATGAACCTAATACTTAAATAAATCATTCAACTGTGGAATGTTTTGTGGAGTACATCATTGCATCTTTTAACATGCGGCCCCTGGCGGCGTAAAGGTTCCGGAAAACAGCTGTGCTAGGATAGGAATTTCATAGATGAGGAATCTATTACAGTAAAGAATCCGTTAGAAGCAGCTTTGTTGTGTAGTCAGACTGAACTGTAAGCAAAGGTTGCCATATTCATGGTAACCTGCAGGAATCAAGCTTTGTTCTCTGATCACAAAATAGCTGTAGCAGAAAGGAGCATTCTAAAAATAATACTAACAGCTGCAACCAATCAATGAGTTACACACAATGTCAAGCAGGGATACCTATTCAGTGAACATTTTTACAGGGTATCGTTGGGCACCATAACATCCCAAGGACAGATGCAGAGTTACATCATCATTGAGGGCATGGATGAGGAATCACTAGGAAAAAGGCAATCGGGGAACCATGAGGGGACAAAGCAATGTTTGGGGACTCCCTGGTAGTCACAGATCAGAATATTTATTTGAACGGGATCGCAATATCACAATCTAATATCGTCCTCACTTTCTCTCATTGATGAAAGTTTTAATCTTGTCTAAGCTGATCGAAGTTCTCCAGCGACAGCCAAACACCCCCACGTGAAGTACTTGTTTGACATTGCCTGTGCCCTTAAGGCAAAGGCTCACGGCACAGAACTCTAAACACACTCTTTCTAAACAAAGTCTATTGAACCCAAACATGTGAAATAAATGTTCTTTGTATACAGATGATAGTTTACATTTAATTGTACATGGATTGAAGCAGGCAACACCTTACATTAAGTGCATGCAAATAAATATTCTTTAATAGTGATGTTTGTATATAGTGCTCACCAAAAACAAGATTGCACTGTCCAGGAAAGATGCATATACAAACAGAGTGGGGAAGAATTCCACCAATGTTGGTTCCACCCAAGTAGTAAATACCACATCAACTGAAAACACTTATAAATTATTGTTCTAGTAAACTCCACGAAAACGCTTCAATGCTGTGTAACCATTCTTTATTTGATGGGCTCCTTTCTACAGAAGCTGTTTCAATGGCCCACTCACTATCAAAAAGGAGGAATCCTTCCTAGGATTTAAAAAAGCATTAAAAACATGGCTATTTAACCTAGACTAGCATATTCGAGACAGCCACTCCAGACATTACGAGTCCACCCGGGCTAATAGAACTTTCATCCTGTGGTGGACTGAACTGAACATTGTAAATACAACTGAATGCTTTTGTGTACTTTCTTATGCATTCTTTAACTGTCTTATCTTGTAACCACATGTATCTTCTATATGTATAAATGCCATTTAAGTAACCCTGCCTAAGATTATTACTAAAGCTGTCTGTAACCACGCCATGATACCTCAGGGTCTGGGCGTGTAACAAATGTAATAAATAAATAAAATAAACAGAAGCCCTGGCCAATGTATTTCGGACTCATGCCCATCAGGACCATCACATGAATATCCTTGAAGACATTGGAGGTGGTCAGAAAGTCAACAATGAGATTGTCAACTGGGTAAACGAAAGCCTTGTCTTAAGCATGCAGCTGGAACTGGCAACAGCCTGGTCCCAGCCTCTTTGATTTCTGCATGGAGACAGAAAAACACTGTTGTGATGAAGGACATGAGATCCTGTAAACCGCCCTGCAAGAGAAGCTCTTTCACTTACTGGGTTGCTTGGCCGTTGTTGAGCAGTGGTTTCAGGAACTGCTACCATGAGTACTTGCCTCTGGCACCCAAGTTGGTGGATTATTCAAGATACTTACACTTAGGGGTCCCAACTGTCGAAGGTTTCGGCTGTTCGCCTTCAACCGCATTTGCCATTTACTGGCGTTGGCCCAAAACCTTCCGAGCGAACTTCCTGGGCTGCAAGATCTTTAACTTTGGACTAAATATCTTCTTGAGGGTGTGTGCTGGGTCTCATGTGGTAAACTGCTGCCTTATATACACCTGCATGGGAGAATAGAGACTTACCTGACTTTGCCCCATAACTGCATCTGTGCCTACAGACTTAGTCCCATTCATTTCTATGGGGATCTTTTTCCAACCACTCACAATTCTTTTAAAGTGATCACTTTGGATCCATGGTGTTTTAGGCCAAAGGCTACACTTTTAGCATGTGGCACTGAATTGTAATGCAAGTTTCAAGTTTTATATTACACTCTTGCTTATGGAAATGTCTTGCTACTAGATTAAACTTTTGGTTATTTGTGTTTCTTTGTATTTCTCAAGTTAAATGTGAAGTTATTGGTCTGGTATTGTCAGTTTAATTGAATCCTGACTTTGGGGGACCTTAGGGCTTGTTTTCTACAGTAGTAACCCCTTTTTCTCTCTTTTTGTACTGTATATTGTGGACTGTGGGCATTTAAATCATGTATGTTACTTTGTACAGGAGGTTTAGGAATGTATGCGACTGTTCCTATGTTGGGTCCCCAACAGGACAATGTACATATGTTATTCTATTGCCTCTAGGGTTCCCTTTTTTCCCCACCCCTTAGTCTCATATTGTGCCATCCTCTAGGTAATGGACAACATATGCAGTTTGTGAGTGAGTTGTGTCTTAGCTGACCATTACTTATTTTATACATACAGTTACTACTATGTGTTATGTTTAACTCAAAGTACATATTAAACCAAACAGTATATATGTGTGCTTTGATAATAAAGTGTATATTTTTTCAGTTCATCGATTTACTGTATTTTTTGGAGCCAACTATGGGCATTTACTATACTTCACTGCCAGCATACCTCCACCCCTTGTGTTAAGCCTGACTGCTCTGCCACAGCTACTAATGTAGAGAGTTTGCACTTTCCTTTTGGTTTAAACTGTTTTGCCTTGTGTTAAATGGCTTCTCATCCCTCACTAGAGGGATGTGGAAAGATT
This sequence comes from Ambystoma mexicanum, assembly GCF_040938575.1. Lineage (NCBI taxonomy): Eukaryota > Metazoa > Chordata > Amphibia > Caudata > Ambystomatidae > Ambystoma > Ambystoma mexicanum. The sequence goes on from NC_090929.1 coordinate 816,759,398, forward strand.
CACCAGAGAATATACCACATAACTGAACATCAGAACCAATTGATAATTTCAGTAAGATCAGAGATGGCATGATGTGAACTGATTAAATGCCAAAATGAATGAGTACATCATGTGGGAATAAAGAAGAGATAAGAATCAAATCTTCTGCTCATAAAAGTGAGGAAACCACAGGCTTATACCCAACCAGCTGCTAGGGAGAAACAGGAACTAAGTGTGGTGATCAGTGATGCACCTAGAACAAGCGCGGGTTGACTAATTGTGAGGGGACAGTATATTCGAGGGGCCCTTTTTCAGTTCTTAAGAGACAGCATCTTATTGCTTTTCATCCTACCAGTTTGAATGTCGAAAGAGACAAATGCCACAACTGATATTAAACATATGATCTCAATCCTACCACTATAATCTTCTCCAACCTCCAGGTTCCTGATCAGGATACAAATAAAGCTAAATACAGACAAGCAAATATAGACAAACATTGGGATCCACACAACTCTTGCAAAATAATGTAGCTCTTTAATTGTATGAAGACTCTATGTACAGACCACCGTACCTGGAGAAGTGCTCCATTTTCTTCACTCAGTTTGTCATCATGTTTGAACTCAATGGTGACAGTTTTATCTGTGTCCAGTCCTGCCAGTTCCACATCAGTTGTATTGCTCATGTAGAAAGCGCCAAAAAAGTCTGTCGCCCGAATTCCTACAAAACAGGTATGCACATTGTAACTGCCTAATCCGCCCATTTGATTTCATTTAATGGTTTATTGGACTGATCATATATACCAGTGCTTGTTCGGACTCGCATAACAGCGTCAAATCCAACCTCTTTCTGAACGTCCCTGCGCAAGTCATTCAAAAATCTTTCGCTGTCCATCTCCACCTACAAGGGTATTTCAAGAGAACATGGGTCACAAACATTACAATGCATGGAAAATAATACAATTATGAAACAGACCAAAATAATAAGCTCTTTACTCAGAAGAAGTCAAAGTACCATATTTTAAAAACATGTATTTGTTCTGAAGCCCATTGCTTTTCGATATATGTAGACTACAGTTGAGCATACCACTGCATGCAACTAAAATATTGAATCCTTGTTTATATGTATCTCAAAGTAAAAGCTCTGTACTGCAAACCCTGGCATAAAGATTCCCAATATTTATAAGGCCTGCATTTGTAAAGGTATTAAATCGTCTCAATATGCATTATTACAAATCTTTTAATAGTTTTAGAAACGTTTCTAAGGTGCTTTTTATTGCTGGCTAAAGGTGATCAGGGAAATATAAATCTCAGAATGGTGCTGAGGTGTGGTAACACTTTGGGCTTCCAATCCACATAACAAGACGACTTTTACATAATGGCTTCCTCCAGAATGAGCACCAACGTTTGCTTCAGATCCTACAACCATATTCTGTAAATAGTTAATTGCAATTGCTTTTTAGTAATGACAAAACCTATTATTTACAGTGGTAAAAAACAGCCAACCCGGTAACAAGACAGTTTCAGGTTCAAAGATCAATCTTTGAAAACAAGGCTGTTGTATGTGAGAATGTTAAATGTTGACTACACAAATGCAAGACCCTGTCGAACATCTCAAAAGTGTTCTAGCAGAAAAGTGCACATCAAACAAAAGCATACTGGAAATATACCTCTTTAGTAAGACACCACCCAGGTGTTAGCAGTAAACCCAATTGGTAGCAGTCTGCACCACCCAGATTTACCTGGTAGCTGTGGCTGAGCAGTCCGACTTCTCTCATGAAGAGTTAGGCAGTATATAGAGTATACACAATAGGGCAAAAAATTACAGTAGCACAAGCAAACACTGACCAGAGCTTTGGTATAAAAGTATATAATTATTTATTTAAAAAACACATTTGTAAAAATACACTGGCTCTAAAATGTCAAGCAAGTTCAAAACACAGTCACTAGAAATATATACACCCCCCTAATTAATTATTTGACAAGTCTTCGGTTAAGACACCACTTATTTAGCAAAACAGAGGTGAGCGTGTAACCATAGATGGCACTCCAATAATTTGTTTAAAAAGGGAGAGAAAAGGCAGAATAGGAAAATCACACAGTACCAACACTTTTAAGAACCCCCAGCAAGTCAACAAAGGCAGGGTCTACTGTAGAGCAAAACGTTCATAGGCCAAGCCCACTCTTGGAGAGAGCAAGGCGGAATGTGCCTAAGATCACACAGTGGAAATGCACTCAAAGTCTTTGCAGAAAAGTCAAGAGGTTGGATCAAATCAGAAAGGTAATGTTAACAGGTCCGAGGTCACCCCAGGATAGAGAGTCAAGGATTTACGGGACACCTTGGACAGTCTGTTGCAAGGGAGACCAGGCGGGACACAGTACCTGAAGTGGTGAGAACGCTCCAGCGGGGGCAGTTGTTCCTGGCAGCAGGTGCAAGACGAGGCTTCGTCCAGGGGAAGAGATGATCTCGACGTGGAGAAAAGCTGGAGGTCGTTGCACTGCCAGGGAAGAAACCAGCCGCAGAGTTTCCCGGTTAAAAGGTACTACCCTTTTATTTGCGGTAGTGGAGAAACGTGGCTATCCGGCCGCTGGGGTGCTTGGCATGGTCGATTTGACCACGAGACGATCCAGGAAGGCGAAAAAGGCAAACTGGTTGGTCCCACCAGCTGAAAGGGAAGAAGACTCTCCTAGAAGATCATCTTCTCTGTCGTCGGGAAAGTGGTGAGTTTCGTACAGCAGGGCTCCACCGGTGGTGTCGTCGTTGTAGATGGCTCAGCTTCTCCCCTCTTCGGATTCTTTAGGTCCTGTGGCGACTTCTGAACTTCCAGTCCCTAAAGCCCTGCTTTTATGCAGAAAATCCCCATTCATCAGCCTAGCTGTCAATCAAACATGCTAAGTGGTGAGCCGGGCAGCTCACCACTGGGCCAATCACACAAGAGTGCGACTTGAGTTGCCGAGGCAACTCAGTCCAGGGTGCCTATTCCCCCCCCTCCGACACATCCTGTAGACCCAGACAGAGTGGCACCACTTTGAGGCTTCTGTGCAGAAGCCCGCCAAAAGTGGAACAAAGGGCTCGACTTGGGTTAGGGTTTCAGAGGCGAACACAAACGCCATTTTAAAACCGAGTCCTGGCAAAAAGACCCAACCGGGGAATAAATATTAAATAAATAACCCGGCGGTATCTTTAACATTTAAATAACCCGGCGGTATCTTTAACATTGCACCAAAAAGTGGTGCGTTTAAAATGAATGGGAAAATGCCATAGGAAATATTCCGGTGGAATATTTCGCGTGGTATCCACTGCCACCAGCCAGAAACTCGACAAGGGGGGACTGGACAGTGCCCCCTTGGAAAACAGACCCAGGGGCAATCGAATTACCCCTACCAGTACTTCCACAATATGATGGTTTGTACTGGTTCTGTTCACAATTTAAGACTAGTAAAGCCAATTGTGACTTTATATGCCCTGGGAGACAGTAGTCAGTCCCAGGGTATGGAGTCTATGTTTGGGGGTCACTATGACACCCCTGTGTTACTGCAATGAGGGTGCTGTGTAACACACATACCAAAAACACATGAAGCCCTATGGAGTAAAAGACCCCATAGCCCATAAAACACATTACATAGTCAAAGGACATTCTCAAATCATGCCTAAGAGTGGGAGAAAAATAGTCTCACTCTTAGCAGGAGAAAACATTAAACCCCAGAAATCCAGCAAAGCTGCTGGGGGACTCACTAGGTTTGGGAAATTAGCCTTTACAGAGAATTCTCCCTAACAATACACTGCACCAGAAACATTTGGAAAATGAATATAACTTTCTTTAATCATTTTATTTACATTTTCAAATCCATCCACGAAACATAATAGGACACATTCTGTTTTGACTCCTCATGTCCGATCATCCATTTAAAAAAAAAAAAAAAAAAAAAAAAAAAGACACTTGCATAATGCCATCAAAGATAATCACACTGGTTCACCATTTCATCGTTCTCTCTGTAGACCTACCAAGCGAAGTGAGCATTCCATCCAGATGAATTTAACCCTCAAAATATGTTCCAAACTGTAACAATTACTCCCTGTTGACCCACATCTGTTCAGTTTCTGAAGGCATCCATTGGCCTAATACAAGTCTGCATTCTAGAAATGTGCATTTGTCTAGGACTTTAGTCATATGTAGGCAAGGACCTATGTTACCATTTGACTGCAATGTGCCTTTTAGCTATGAGTGCTGTGCAGATGATGCATTATTGTTTCTAGAATATCCACTGCTTTACAAATTCCCGGCAGAACAAGTTTGGGATCTATCTATGGTCTAATGATGTTTTCTATCCTCTTTCAGTACATGGGATGAGAAGAACTAACCCCAAACAAACCCACAGTAAGGCAATAGGGTTTCTCCCAACCATTTCACAGTTTACGGTTAGTGAAGATGTTCTCTTTTGCACCTTTCCCTACATTGATTTCAATGAAACACCCTTCTATTTTTAAACCGGTCAACTTTATGAAGGGAAGTAAAGCCTTCAGCTTCACATCCCTTGCCTTTTGCTCATTGTTATGGGGAAAGTTACTAGCTCCTCAGACTGTCAGCTTGACTCACACAAGTACCAACTGGTAACGTTCATTCGACTGGATGTTCGTCCAACGTATTCCACATCTTTGACATGTAATGTTCACAGCTGTGCTGCTTCAGAAACTTTTCGGCAGAGGGCTTCCTGCATCAATGGCGTCGGGTCGATGTCCCTCGAAGGCCTCAGTTGAGGGTGACTTCACCGGATGTTATAAGTAGGATGCACGGCGCTCGTAGCCTCAGTTCCTGTTTTCCCTCCACAACGTGTGACATGCCCCAACACAATACCTACTTGACTGCACATAGCCTTGAGGGAACGCAAGCTACAACAGCATAGGAAATTCTTCAGAGGGGCAAGCTGGGAGGGCAATGTGGAATACTTTGGAGGAACATCCAGTCGAAATAACGTTACCAGTTGGTAAGTAACTTGTTCTTCGAATGGATTGTGTCCTCCAACGTATTCCACATCTTTGACAGACTCCCAAAGCAGTATCCATGATTGGAGGAGGGAGAAGAATTTAGAATACCCAATCAGATGGCAGAATAAAGCACTGCTTTACCAAAGGCCAAATCATGACCATGGACAGTATCTAGGGAGAAATGCTCGACAAAGGTATGGCTGAAAGCCTATGTTGCAGCATCACAAATGTTCTTAATAGGAACACCCCGCTGCAGGGCAGTGGATGTAGCTACGCCCTTGGTGGAGTGAGCACGCAACCCATCAGCAGGGTCCTTGCACGCCAATCTGTAACATTCAGTAATGGTGAGGAGAATCCACTCAGTGGATAATCCCAATCCGTGCCCAGTGTACCCCACAAAAAGCTGGTCGTCCACTCTGACCCTGGACATCCTAGAAATCTAAAAGCTCAAAGCTCTCCTAGGGTCCAACCTATGGAGTCTCTCCTCTTCCTCACCAGGATGAGGACGACGATAGAAAGCCGGAAGTACCACTTTCTGGCTCAGATGAAACTCACACTACCTTAGGTAGGAAGGACGGATGTACCCTCAGTGCAACCCTATCCTTGTGGAACATAGTAAAGGGTGGCTTAGATGAAAGTGCCTGCAATTCACTCACTCTGCAGCAGATGTAACTGCAATTAAGAAATTAAGAAAACTGTCTTGAAAGACAACAGTCTCAAAGGACAAGAGTGCAGAGGTTCAAACAGAGCACCCATCACGAATTTCAAAACCAGATTCAGATCCCAAACCGGCACCTGAAAAGGGGACGTAGGGAACACATTTGTGAGCCCCTTTAGAAACTGGGAAATCAAAGGAATCTTAAAATAAGAACATTCTTCAGACGAGCACTTGAAAACAGACAGTGCCGCCAGGTAACCCTTAATGGTACCCACTTGAAGACCTCTGTGGGCCAAAGAAAGCAAGAAAGACAGAACCATCGGAATGGAACACGGAAAAGGATCAACATTGTTTCTGTTGCACCAGTCACAAAACTTACGCCAACGGTACAGGGATTTGGTCGCTGGCCGCCTGGCTGAAAGCAACACCTCCATCACGTCATGCGGGAGGTCCCAATCCTTATATCTCGACCTTTCAGAAACCAAGCGTGAAGGTTGAGAGTCACGACCTCTGGATGGAGAACCCGACCCCCCCTCTCGCGAAAGAAGGTCCTCTCTGTGGGGAAGACGGCGTGGAGGACAGATGGACATTTCTAGAAGGTCTGTGTACCACGCTCTCCTGGCCCAATCCGGAGCAATGAGGATCATGTGGGATCCGAACTTCTGCAACCTCTTTAGCACCTGAGGAATAACTGGGACTGGAGAAACACATATAGAAGCGGGAATGACCAATCCACGAGGAACGCGTCCCCTAAAGCTCCTCTCGGAGGAAATTCCTTTGAGCAATACCTCTCGCACTTCTGGTTGGCACTGGTCGCGAACAGATCCACTTGAGGGGTGCCCCAAAAGGCAGAGATCTCCTAAAGGACTACCTGAGCCAACTCCCACTCGTGGGAGACCGTGCTCTACCTGCTCAGAGCATCTGCCGCCGCATTCTCCTCTCCGGCTAGATGAACTGCCGAGAGTGAGATTCCTTGTTGTATTGCCCAGAACCAGTGCTGCATCGCCTCTGCACAGAGGAAGTGACCCCCCCCTCCCCTTTTTTTGTTGAGGTAATGTATGGTCACTGTGTTGTCCGTCATAAGCAGGACACTCTTCCCCCGCACAGACGGCAGAAAAGCCTTCAGGGCTAGCACGATGGCCCACAGCTCCAAAAGGTTTATGTGGAGTTGGGACTCCGACGAAGACCAACGACTGCTGGTGGACAACTCGTTGGCGTGGGCTCCCCATCCTGTGAGGGAAGCGTCCGTCACCACCGTCACCTCTGGCCATGGTTGACATAAGGGCTCCTGCTTCATTAGATTCTCTTAGTTGGCCCACCAAAGAAGATCCTGAGAGACCGAGAGGGGAATCTGAAGAGGATCCGACATTCTGCCTGAGAATTGTGACCATTGCCTCTTGAGAGTCCAATGAAGGGATCTCATCCTCAGCCTGGCCTCTGGCACCAGGCAAATGCAGGATGCCATGAGGCCGAGCAACCTTAAGAATTTGAAAGCCAGAAGACTCTGTGCACGTTGAAACTTGTTGACCATCTGTACAGTGTGATGAGCCCTCACCTTGGGAGGCGAGCACATCCACAAGGATGTGTCCAACACATGCCCCCCCCATCTACTGGAGCTGTTGGGAAGGTGTCAGATGCGACTTCTTGAAATTGAGGGAGAAGTCTAGCTTGTGAAGGGAGCGGCAGGTGAGGCAGAGATCATCCAAAGCTTTTTCGGGAGAATGCGCTCGGATCAGCCAGTCGTCCAGATAGGGATAGACGTGAACCCCCCCCACCCGCCTCTCTGGAGATACGCTGCCACCACCACCATTAGCTTGGTGAAGACCCTCGGGCAGAGGTCAAGCCGAATGGCAGGACCCAAAACTGAAAGTGCAAGTTGCCAGCCGCAAACCTTAGGAATTTTCTGTGGTTTGGATGAATCGGCACATGAAAATAAACATCCTGTTGGTCCAGAGACACCAACCAATCCTGAAGTCGAAGGGCCTGAAGGACCTGAGAAAGAGTAACCATCTTGAACTAGTCCTTCCTGAGGAACTTGTTCAACCAAATAAAGTCCAAGATGGGTCTCAGTCCTCCGCCTTTCTTTGGAATCAAAAAATATGGGTAATACCATCCCTTGTTCCTCTCCGCCACAGGCACTAGTTCTATAGCGCCTTTCTCCAGCAGCATCGGCCGCCCTCCATTAGGAAAAGTCTGTCTTCCGGGCCGGACAAAACACTGACCCTCATTGGTTCAGTGCACACGCACCACGTAGCTCCTACGAGCCACGTAGTGAGTGTGTGCTGCACCAGTGGAGTTCCAGCATTACGGCTGGCGTGGTTAATAAGGTTTGATGCCGGAAGGCATTTCAGCCTTGCCATGCCAGCCGTAGTACCAGACCTCGCCAGCGTTCCAGCTAGCCTGCCTTCCAGCATGTCCAGTAAGTACAGATTTCTTTGGGGGGGGAGGGGGGATGTGTGTGTGTGCGCGTCAGGTCTTTCTCCTGCTTGTATGTGGAGATGCTGGTGTGGGGTGTTTGTCGGGTCTGCCTGAATGTGTTTGTGTGCAAGTTCAGTGTATGTTGAGATGGTGGGTGGGGGGGGAATTGTGGGGGGGGGGGTTTGTGTCGGGTCTGTTTGAATGTTTGTTGTGTGCATGTTCAGTGTATGTTGAGATGCGGGGGTGGGGGGTTCGGGTCTGTATGGGTGCATGCTTGTGAGTTTGTATGGGGAGGTGGGGGTGGGGGGTCTGGGTCTGTATGGGTGCATGCTTTTGAGTTTGTTTGGTGAGTTGGGGTGGGAGGTTTGAGTCTGTGTGGGTGCATGGTGTATGCTTGTAAGTTTGTATGGTGAGTTGGGGGTGGGGGTCTGTATGGGTGCATGGTTTATGCTTGTTATTCTGTATGCAGGGGTGGGAATGGTGGGGGGTTGGGGTCTGTATGGGTGCATAGTGTATTGGTGTATGCCTGTGAGTTTGTGTGCTGAGTTGGGGGTGGGGAGTTCGGGTCTGTATGGGTACATGTGTAGGCTTGTGAGCTGAGTTGGGGGTGGGGGCTCAGGTCTGTATGGGTGCATGGTGTATGCTTGTGAGTTTGTGTGCTGAGTTGGGGGTTACAGGGCTCAGGTTTGTATGGGTGCATGCTTGTGAGTTTGTATGGTGAGTTGGGGGGCTCGGGTTTGTATGGGTGCATGGTGTATGCTTGTGAGTTTCTATGCTGGGGTGAGGGTCTGTATGGGTACATGGTGTATGCTTGTTAGTCTGTATGCGGGTGTGGAGGTGTTGGGGTCTGTATGAGTATGTATGCATGGTGCATGCTTGGTGACATGAGGCATAGTGTTTGGTTGGAGGGGTGGGGGCCATGGGACATAGTGTTTGGTTGAGGGGTGGGGGCCATGGGGCATAGTGTTTGGTTGAGGGGTGTGGGACATGGGGCATAGTGTTTGGTTGAGGGGTGTGGGTCATGGGGCATAGCGTTTGCTTGAGGGGTGGGTGTCATGGGGCATAGTGTTTTTTATTTGGGGTGGGGGTCATGGGGCTTAGTGTTTAGTTGGGGTGGGGGTCATGGGGCATAGTGTTTGGTTGAGGGGTGGGCGCCATGGGGCATAGTGTTTGGTTGGGGTGTGGGGGTGATGGGGCGTAGTGTTTGGTTGAGGGGTGGGGCCATGGGGCATAGTGTTTGGTTGGGGGGGGTGGGGCGGGGCCTAGTGTTGCACTCCAAGAGTGGTCGTGGTATCTTGGAAGGCAGCTATTGCACACGCAATGTGTGTCTTTACAAGGAAACAATGGTATAACAATTTGGGGATAACGTAAAGGAAACACTGACCCATGTGCATTGAGAAGTACAAGCATGCCGATGTAAGGTAAAGAAGGGGCATTCTAAAAAACGTATTTATAAATGTCCCACTGTTTACTTTACTGTGTTACTTATAATGCGCTAACACACCCGAAGGCCTCAGGGCACTCTTCCTAACGAGCGGCTTTCGGCTCTGTGTTGAGTCGCTTAGGTTCTGGCGGCTTGCCAGTGTCGATTTTCGGTTCTAGGTCAAAGTTTCGAATGCAAAGGATCGAATGACCAAAGGGTCGAATCAAAAGGACCCAAAACCAAAGGGTCGAATTTATTTTTAAAAAATGTTTTTTTGGGGCCCCCAAAAACCACTTTTTTTTCAAAAACGGAAACCCCCAAAAAAATATTTTAAAAAAAAAATCGACCCTTTTGTTTTAGGTCAAATTGACTCTCACCTTTGGCATTCAATCCTTCTGAATTTGGTACTTTAACTGGGCACCTCGATATTTTCTAGTAAACGATAGCGGAAAATAATTTAACTCTACAATTATACACCCAAAGCAATGGTTGGAAATAACAGTTTGAGAACTTCAACGCGGGAAGGATCATGGGTATATTTAGGATAAGGATAGTGTGACAAGCATGGTCCGGTGGATGGCCCTTTTTCATATTAAGAAAAACAATTTGTAATTCTCTGGACCGACCACTAGATGGCGGCCGATGCAAACCATGTCAATACAAGTAGATTCCCAAGCCTCAGAAATAAATGTACTCCAAAGTATTAAAAGTAGCGCACACACTAAAAACCAGTGAAGAATCTACAGAAGACCCAAAGCACTTTTAGTCCACAGGAAAAAAATATACATGTTAGAACAGTATTACCCACTTAGGGAGGACTTTAAAAGTGAAGAGCAGGGATGCGTACTACAAAAGACTTACAAAATATGAGGTAGGTAGTAAGAATCAGTTGAACACTAAAAGTATGCAATGACGATTCACAAGTATAAATGTTTCAAGTCATAGCAGGTTAAAAATGTGTCCATAGACACCAACGGGACAATATAATGTTATGAATCACGACCCTACCAGGGCTAACGGCCACCAATTGGACTGGATCATAACCAACAACATTGAGACCAATAACTAGGTTACCTCTCCTTGTATATGGACAGACCATTACAAAATAGTTTTTGACCTGCACCTACCTAGTCCAGCAAAAAAATAGACGAACAAGGCAAGTAAAGTCCTCTCCAGAAATTTTAAAAACATTGAAAGTGCGAACCTACAACTTTGTATCAATAGCATCCTGGCCGACATTGTTGAAAATGACTCGTGTGACACTATTATCAATAAATATGATCAGCAGATGCTCTTGTTAATCAACCAGAAAGCACTGACTAGAGAAACAACTGTCAGGCCCAACCTCAACCACCAAAAATGGTTTACACCGGAACTCACCTCGCTTAAGAAAGAAGAAAAAAACGTAGTGAAGCAGAATGGCTTGAAAACCAAACAAATGACCAGAAAACAAGCTGGAAATCACTTGAGAAATCCTACAAAACCAAGGACAATGAGGCTAAAAATAACTATTTCAATAGTCAAATCGAAACCTCCTCTAATTCAGCCAGCAAGCTCTTTGATATTCTTAAATCCATAGCGAAGCCCAAGGCGCTGGCCCCCGTATTTATACCATCACAATCTGAATGTGAAAACACCCAGGTAGCATTTGCTAACAAAATAACTAAAGCTAGAGATCACATTGCACTAGCACAAGCAAAAAAACCTTTACGTAGCCTCCCTGTAGAACAATCATTGATAACTGGAAAGGAGAAGTTTCAATTTCAACCTATGTCTTCAGAAGCCATGCTAAAAACCTTAGCTTCCATGAAACCATCCTCATGCGCCGAAAACATTCTCCCTCCCAAGATCATCCTACAACATCCTGAAATCTTTACCCCACTCTTCACTAAAATTGTTGACACATCTTTTCGGGACCAAGTAGTGCCTAGCAACATAAAAAAGGTTACCATCACACCGCTAGTTAAAAAAACTACCCTAGACCCGCGAGACCCCAACAATCTAAGACCCATTACCAATTGTAATTTCACTTTCAAAATAGTGGGTAAAATAGCAACAGCTCAACTCCAGGAGTATGTGGAAAGCCACAAGATCTTACACCCTCAACAATCTGGCTTTAGAGCAGCTCACAGCATCGAGACTGCTATGCTGGACTTACAGTCCAGAATGCTGGAAATTATGGACAAGGGCAAAGCTGGCGTACTGGTCCTGTTAGATCTAAGCGCTGCCTTCGACTTGCTGGACCACCAGCTCCTACAGCAAGCACTCGAGAAGATTGCTAACTTTTCAAAAGAGTCAATAAGCTGGTTATCATCATTCCTGGAAAACAGAATATCCAGAGTACACTGGGGTGACAAATTCTCATCCGAGTTTAGCATCTTTTGTGGGGTTCCACAGGGAGCTAGTCTGTCCCCTCTGCTCTTTAACCTATACATTCATTTCCTATGTGAGCTACTACAAAAACTCCAGGTATTCTTCACCAACTATGCTGACGACACTCAGCTGGTTCTAGAACTGAGTGGGGATCATACTAAAGATAATATGACACTAAACACATTATACGAAAACATCGAAGATTGGATGGACAATAACTGGGTGTGCCTGAACGGCAATAAGACAAACTAATGGTCTTTGGCTCTACCCAGGCTCGCGCCAAACTCTCTGTCTATCAGGCCTTCCAAATTAAAGAAACCCAAATTCCAGTGGCAGACAAAGTTAAAACCCTAGGCATGACGCTGGAAGCTTCCCTCAACTCAGATGCTCAGGCTATGTATGTTAGCAAAAACTGCAACTATTACATTAGGCTCCTCAAAGCTATCAGACCTCTACTGAGTGAGAAAAACTGCGCCACAATAGCAAGAGCTATCATCATGTCGCGTTTGGACTATGGTAATGCCCTCCTGGCAGGAGCTAGCAAGCAAAGCATCCAAAAAATCCAGCTGGTCCAAAATAATGCGATCAGAATGGTAAAAAAGAAAGCAAGAAGCGAACACATTTGTGAAGCTAGAAGTGAGCTTCATTGGCTGAGAATAGAGGATCGCATTCAATTTAAGTCCATGTGCCTAACTCACAAGTGCTTATATCGCAAGGCCCAAGCTTACTTGAAGTCCAAACATACCTTCTACCATCCCCCCAGGACATTAAAATCAAAAGCAAATGGACTTATGACTCCCCAGAAACATAAGAAGGAACTTGGCATGGGTAGAGCTTTCCCCAACCGAGCGGTAGCCAATTGGAACAAATTGCCAAAGCACATCAGATTGGAGCCAAATCTTATGACATTCCTCAAAAAGCTCAAAACCAAGCTTTTTAAGTAACCCTCTGTCCAGACCTACTTGAAATAGGTAACTAGTATCTTTGTATCTGTCCTGTTGCAACACTTCAGGCTCCCTCCGAGTCATGTCCTTGTCTTTATGTGAACGCCCCGATGCCTGCGGGCAGTCGGTGCTATAAAAATAAATAAATAAAATAAATAAAAATATCAACATTTTAGCTAGCAGTTAAAGGAAAAAGTTAGGTAAGTATTATCAGCGTTCCAGGAGAGCCGTGGGCGAGATAACTGTCAGGGTGGCAACAACCTATGCCCACACTATACTGGTTTCTGACTCAGGTCCCCAAATCATAGGCCCTGAAGGAAGACCCAAGGGACTGAAGGTGGCCATCTGCAAAAGGATGTGGAAGAGCCTGCTGATTCTTGGGGACATGGCCAACAAGTTGTGGATGCAGTAGTCAAAGGAGATGCCTGGTTATACAGGTTGAGGTTATGATACCCGATTCATGGAATGCACAAAGAGTCCCTGAGCACAGGTGGATGGTTTCTGCTGCCCAGAAGATGTGAAGAGACTCATACCAGATAACATGTCAGCCCAGTGGACTGCAAGACTTCCACAGCAGTGAAATAAGACTGGCCTTTCGGATAAAGGCCAGTGATGCTCCAGTGGGCACAAAAGACATCAGGAATGGATGCAGATGGGTCTGCCAAAGAGCAACAGCAGTAATAATCAATGTCAGATGTCCCACAATGAAGTGGAGGCGTTTGAGAAGCAGCAACAACACTGGGCTCCAGCACAGCAACAGGGCACCAACTTCAGCCTTACTCATAAATAAAGGACGCTGAAGCTCAACAGGATGCACACGTGGCTGTACAGGAGAAGAACCTAGTTGTTCACGCAGGATTAGATAATAGAATACTCCGAGACAGGAATCCCCTGCATGGGTAGGAACAGGGAGTCTCCTTCAGACAGCAGGGAAGAGGCAACATACGCAGAAGCGCAGTGAATTTCGCGAGTGTTGGAATACACATCCTCATGATCGCTAGCCTTTTATCAGGGCTTTCAGCACAGTCAAGCACATTCAACAATACCCTGATATCCAACACAGCACAATCACTCGATTAGACACAATAGTCCAGTCTATTGACAGAATTTTGATGTTTAAACGCCATTAGGGAGTTTAAAGTATCAGCACTAAAACAGATTTCCAAAGCAGCCTCAACACAAATGCTCCACCTTTTTAGGCAGCAAAGAAGGCCAGCACTCCTCTCCTCTCTTGTAATAAACAGAACCTGCCCTCAAGATGGACGTCTCAGTCCGAAATGCATCGGCATGGGTCTCTCTCTGTGCAAAAACTATGAAAATTAAAGAGAAGAGCACTACGGAAAGAATTATGAGCACTTTGTGTTCGTCTCATAATGATTAATTATACGTTTTAGTATGCAGTAGTGTTAATTACACCCCCAAGCGTCTCCAGGTCTAGTGAATGTCTCACTAGACATTATTTGTTCAACAAGCAACATAGGCCCGTGGCAAAGATCGAATGGATATCATCATCTTGTTCAGCAACATTGAATGGTGATGCGATTGAAGGTAGGACGGACACAGACACACACAGAGTTTTGGTGGCTCCCCAATCAAGACTGGCCAGCCAAACTCCACTTTTATGAGCACATCCACAGAGGGATTATAGGTTGGGATTTCTGGAAAACCCTCCCCAGAACTGGTTGCCACACATTCACACAAAGAAACCTTTTTGGAATCTGGAGAGAGCCTACTTAGCCAAAAATAGCTAAAATGACCATTCCGTGTGATAAATCTAACAATCACAAAAATGGCTTCTTTTCAGTGCTTTAAAATCCCCTTAAACGTCAGTTTGCTCCTGGTCAGGGATCACGTGGCTACTAATGTGCTAAAAAGACAACTGCTGCAGGCAAATAAAGTATAAAGCTGTCACCAGCCTGCAACCCTAAACACATTTACAGGATCAGCGAGTTGGCCATGGTAGCCAAATGGGCCACTAAGGGCAGCACATCAAAACACAATTGCAGCTTTCAAGGGGACCGCAGGAAACAAAAAAGTCAACTAAGATTCAACATGACCAACTCAGCAAAAGGAGAGTCAAAATTACTGATCCAACACCCTTGAATGACAGGCAGGGGACAGACAGCTCATTGACATGGGTCCACGTGGTGAAATTAGGATTTCCAGGATTCAGAGTTGGAGTGGTCAACTTTATGGACGTCAAAGAGCTTGCTCCAGTGTTGCCCGATAGGTCTTCTGTGAGAAATACGTATTCTCCTAAACGTGTGCGGTATCTCATTCACAGATGTTGTGACCCGAATCCCAGTGCAACTAAGGCCTTGTTAAAATCTTGCTAGAATGTCGATTCAGAACAAATGACCATGGTAGAAGCATGGGTAGGCCCAGTAGGAACTGCAGTACTTTAACCAGACCCTACAGATGCAGGGTGACTTGCCACATAGCTGCTAGCTGGTGTGGACCCACAGTCCCCTACGAATGGAGTTGCAATCCTCTTTCCACCCCTCCCACTGTTACCTCACCCAAACACACACACACTGTACAGAGGTACTCTGGCTGAAAGGCTTTTAAGCTCTTCGTCCTTACATACACCTCTGTAAGGACACAAGTGTTTGGTTGCACTTCCCTCCTTTTTCTTGTATGTCTCAAAATATCTTGACAGTGCAGGAATACCAAAAGTATTCTTTTCACTTCTGGATTCTGCTTTGAAGGAAGCAAATTGAAACGGTGACAGTGCACAATTAAACAATTCTTGTTGAGATGCGAGACACTGAATGGACAGAGTGCGGGCCAACCACTTAATTGGTCAAACAGGATCCACATCTCGAAAAAACAAACAAGGCATTCACCAGAATCAGGGGTTGCAGAAACTAGTGAAATAGAAGAAGGTGCCACTTAAGGCAGAGGTAGGGGCCTTTTCTTTTAGAGAAGCTAAACCTCTATATCATCAGCCTCCCAGAATTCTGCCGGACTCACTGGGATTTTTAAGGTGCATAAGCCTTTTGTTTTTTGCTTACCTTCTACATTTACATTTTGTCTGGGAACATTGGACTATTCTTCTAAGGTTCCAAAGTGATGAGACCACTCGCCTTTGTTTTGGTTTCCATGCTTTCCTATGGCAGAACCCACCACCTTATATGGGGTGTTGCCAGAGACCCTCTATGGTCCCTTCTGCAATGTCATTTTGGGACCACTGGATAGCCCCTGGACCTACCAGTACAGGTGTGGCCATCTCCCTTTTATGATTGTTAGGAAAGATTTCTCGTTTGGCAACTTTCCCTCCATAGTTTCTATGGAACTCGCCCATCTTCATGCATTGTTCTGTCCTGACATTTTAAGGTGAGTAAAGTCTGCACATTCACTTCCCCTGCTTATTTTCTTATTTGTTTTGGGGAAACTGATCAGTCCTTCAGACTATCAGTACTGGCAAACAGTTTCCCTTTTATCTTTGTTTAACCTTTTCACATTGCGCACGTTACAATGCAGTAACGTATTGCGATGCCCAGGTATTTAAAAGAGGTAGTCTCCCATTTGAAGGCCAGGACAGGGAGGCTTTCGGCCCTAGCCTCGCTTAGAGCAGCCAGTGGATAGAGGCAAGATTTGTCCTGGTTAATTTGTATCCCTGTGTACCTGTGGAACCCCTCCAAGGTCTATAATATGAATCGTAGGATGTGCTCCGGGTCGTTTAGGTAAAGGAGCATGTCGTCCGCGTACATAGAGACCAGGTGTGTCACCCCATCTATTTCTATGCCCCCAACTCCATACTCCTGACTTAGCTATGCTGCTACTGGTTCCATGGCTATGATGTATAGCATGGAGGAGAGTGGGCATCCCTGACGAGTGCCCCGGTTGAGCCTCCATTTATCGGAATAGGTGTTGTTAGTGCGTACCCTAGCGGTGGGGTTCGTGTATGTAAGTTTAGTCCACTTTAGGAAGGCTGGCCCGATGCCCATCTTAGTCATGGTGGCATACAGCCAGTTCCAGCGGACCAAATCAAATGCTTTGGTGGCATCTAGTGACGCCACTGTGTATTTCCGGGGGCTACCATTGGTGCTGAATATGACATGGTGTAGCTTGCGTAGGTTTTCAGTGATGGAACACCCTGGCACGTACCCCGTCTGGTCATGGTGTATCAGGAGAGAGATAGATTTCCGCAGCCTTCTCGCCAGCAGTGCAGTCAGGATCTTGTCTACGTTTAACAAGGAGAGGGGCCTGTAAGAGCCACACTCTATGCCGTCTTTTCCAGGCTTTAATAGTGGGATTATTAAGGCTTCTCTCATGGTGTCAGGGAGGGTGCCTATTTCGTATGCTTCGTTGTATACTTGGGCTAGTAGTGGGGCCAATGTGTCTTCATATGTTTTATAGAACTCCCCTGGGAGCCCATTAGGTCCAGGTGCCTTCCCAGAGGGCAGTGTTCTAATGGTGGCCATGACCTCCTCAGGAGCGATGGGCTCATCCAGGGCCTCTGCCGTTTGCTCATCCAGCTTGGGCAGCCTGATGAGGTCCAGAACGTCATCTATTTCGGTATCTGTGGGCGAAGGGGGGTTCGGTGTATGGGGCTTGGTAAAACCCGGAGAATACTAGATTGATCTCAGCCTGTGTTTGCGCCACCTTTCCATGGCTGCTCTGTGGATTTGGCAGATGGGCGCTCTGGGTGCTTCGCGTTTATAGAGCCACGCTAACAGCTTCCCAGGCTTATCCCCTAGGGCATGGTTCCTTTCATTGTGTTTTGCGTAACTGAGTTTCCCTATTCTTTCCCAGTGCTCCAAACAGGCTTGTTTAAGTTCAACCACCCTTTTATTTTGGGCTGGGTCTGAGGTGGCCTTGGCTTCAAGCTCCATTAACTCTCCCTCGGCCCTCTCTAGGGAGGTCACCACGGCTTTCAGGGCCCCACCCGCGGCCGCCATCATTTCGCCCCTCATTACCACCTTGTATGCCTCCCATGCTGTGCTGATGTGTTGGACACTATTTTCATTTATTTGCCAATAGTCTATTGTAGTTTTCCTGATTTGCTCACAGAAGGCCCGGTCTAGTAGGGCTTCACTTCTGAGCCTCCACGTGGGTGCCGGGGATCTTGGTGGTAGTACAGACCAAGTGGCTGTAAGCTGGGAGTGATCTGACAGCACTCTGGCCTGATATGGAGTGTCGCCAAACGATGCTTGATGTTCCTCACTCACAAATATGGAGTCTATTCTGGTGTGTACGGCATGAGGGGCAGAGTAGTAGGAGTACACTCTTTCCTCTGGGTGCTGTTCCCTCCAGAGGTCTTTTAGTGCAAATTGCCGCATTAGTGCCAGGAGTATTTTTGCGGGAGGGGCGGGCGTGCTTGCTATCTGATCTGTCGATGCATGGGTTGAGGGTACAATTGTCATCACCCCCCCAGACCAGTATGCTGTCTCTATATGGGGCTAGTCTGGTGTACAGTGAGCGGAAAAAGACTGGAGTGTCGTGGTTTTGGGCGTAGGTATTAATTAGGCATAGTTCCTTTCCCTCTATAGTGCCATGTATCCGGGCCATTCTACCTTCGTCATCTGTTTTAGTGTGCAGTAGTTTGATGGGGATGGTTGGTTCTATCCATATTAGGACTCCTCTAGTGTACGAGGAGTATGCAGTGCCCATCACTGTCCCTCTCCAAACTTTGGCTAGCGCCGTTAACTTTTGTGCGTTCAGATGAGTCTCTTGTAGGAGGGCGATTCCCACCTTGTTACACCTCAAATGTGTGGATTCGGTGCTGCTTGACTGTAGCTATTCGTTTCTCTGACGTTCCATGACATGATCTTGATTTTTTCAGCCATGTGTGTGGTGAGGTCAAGAGTCTCTGGGTGGCGTTCGTTTCGATGCAGTATTCATTTCCAGTGGATTTCGTCTCTCTGGGTGGTCTTGGCTTCCCTTCAAATACAACCCCAACTGCAATCCCAACTTGGGGGTTCCCATTCCCTTAAACATTAAACACCCCTGTAACCAAACAAGTCTAGCGAGGTTCCCCCCGTTCTGACTATCCCGTTTCCGCTCCATTTGACCTATAGGTCTCTTGGTGACCTACGGGCGGGTGAAAGTACCCAAACTACTTCTGGGGGAAGAAGCAAGTCTTCTTCAGTTGCTGTCGCTTATGTGGTTGCTCGTCTCCTGGGTAGATCGTCCCAGATGAATCTTGATGCTTATGGAAGTGGCACGCTACGCTCTGGGTGCCTTGTTCAGTGTTTGTATGGGGTCCTCCCCTTAGTGTGGGGTTTGGCGTGGTTTACGCTGCTTTGCTTCAAGGTCAGGGATCTGTTCATTGTCCATCCACTCGCTGGCTTCCGCTGGCGTGTCGAATAAGTGAGCTTTGTTATTGTGCACTATTTTCAGTCTAGCTGGATAGAGAAGCATGTAGTGTATTCCTGCGCTTTTCAGTCTCGCTTTGGTGTGGATGAATTGAGCCCTGCTCATTTGAACCTGGAAGATATAATCTGGGTAGATGGCGACCTTTGCGGAGTCTCTCTGGATGCGGCCACCCGATTTCGAGAAAGCGAGGATTGTCTCTCTGTCTCTGTAGTTTATCACTTTGGCTATTATTGGCCTGGGAGGGTCCCCCGGCGACGGCCGCTTGGTAAGGGACCGGTGAGCTCTCTCAATGGTGAAGCCTTGGGATAATTTGCCGGCTCCTATTTCTTGCAGTAGGAGGTCCTCGACGTAGTTGGTGGGGTCATTCCCTTCAATACCCTCTGGGAGGCCTAGTAATCTGACATTATTGCGGCGCGCCCGCCCTTCCGCCTCGTCAGCTCTGTTCTCTGGGTTTTTGACCTTCTGCTTGAGGGCATCCACGTCTTTCAGAAGTTGGGCTTTTGCTTTAGAGTTCTCGCGCACTTGAGTTTCAAGCGCGTCAGTCCTGTTCACAATGGAGCGTACATTTTGTCGTAGCAAATTTAGGTCGATTGCAACCGCGTCAATTTTGCTCTCCATTGTTCGCTTGAGTACCCTGATGGCTTCCAAGAGCTGTGAGTTTGCTGGTTCAGGGGGCTCATTGCGCGCCGCTTCAGCTTCAGCAGTGCTGGCATTCGGCCTAGTTGCACTGCTTGCAGTGTAGATTTCCATGGTGGTCTGCTTCTACTTACACCTCGCCCCTTTAGTGGTCATCACCTCAAAGGCAGGCCTGCCCGCCAGCCCCAGATCCGGTTGTCTCGGAGGTGGCAGTGGTGTCGTGCTTTATAGATTGCGTGATTGCAGTGCCCACCTAATGGTGCTCACTGGCTGCAAGTGTCTCCAGCTATTCTTTTGCTATACGTGAGCTAGATTTCTGGGCTCTCTCCGGCGCCACAGGGTTCTCTTGCTGTTTGTGGTGTGCGTGGGGGGCACAGTGGGAACTCCACCCGGCTCGTCT
The DNA here is from genome assembly GCF_040938575.1 of Ambystoma mexicanum. Classification (NCBI taxonomy): domain Eukaryota; kingdom Metazoa; phylum Chordata; class Amphibia; order Caudata; family Ambystomatidae; genus Ambystoma; species Ambystoma mexicanum. The sequence goes on from NC_090929.1 coordinate 816,779,533, forward strand.
GAATAATGGCTCACTTATCAACAAGTTCCTTCGCCAGAGGGAGCTCTGGGATAGAATTGTAGTGGGTCGCTGGTTGTGTTCAGTCCCACCAGGCAGGGTGCTAGCAGCCTTGTGTGTTAAGGTTCAATGTGGGGGGGCTTGCTCCGGTGCTCAATGTGGGGCACTCTTTGCCGTGTGGCTTAGTCCTATGCCTTTCCAGGCCTGTCACAGCTTGAGGTGGCGGGATGGTTGGTGCATTGCTAGCAGGGATCCGGGGTGCCAGGGGGCCACTCACTGAGTGAAATCGTGGCTGCAGTGGACGTTTCGGCGCTCCCACCTCATCCGCTCCTTACCTCGCTCCACCTGGTTGCTCCCCCGGGCTCCGTCGCAATCCGGTCGTTGGCTGTGTTCTTGGGGCGGGGGCCGTTCATGCGCCTCTCCCCTCCAGGGGCGTGCCACGGGTGCGCGTCCCTTCAAGGCAGCATGGAGCCACACACGGTCTGTGCGCCTCTCTTCTCTGCAGGCTCCGGGGTCGGTGTGCTGATCTTCTCTCTGGCCGCCCGGCAATAGTCCACGATCGGGACTCCAGGGCCCCAGGTGTCAGGACTCTTCGGCGCTCCTCAGCTGGTCTCTCTGCCTCAGAGCCAGCGGCGCAGACCCCTCCCCGCACTCACGCTTCTTGCCTTGGGTTTCCTTAGCGGCCGCAGGCCCACTGGATTTGGGCTGTGTCAGGGCTTGTGTGCAGGGCCAGGCCACCCCACGGCTCACATGGCGTGCACCATTTTCCAGGGTCCGCAGTCCGATCGCGGCTCTGCGTTTTGGCAGAAAGGACGCCCGCAGTTCTTCCAAACTTCAGGTGATGGTGCCTCGGGTACACGCCTGTGTCTGCAGCATTTCTTCAATGGTTTTTCCATGTTATACCATGGATTTGCAGCGATATCAATATCGCATAGAGCGGAGCTGCCTGGAGTGCGACTTGCTTACATGGCGGTTAGCCACGCCCAGAGGGTTAATCTTCTGCAACCGTCACCAGGTCGCAAAATGCTTCAATTTGTGTCTGTAGCACTTCAGAGTAAGACAACGCCCTGGTCTTGGCGAGCACCTCGTTGCAGTCCGCTGCAGCTCGTAACCACTAAACTCTAATGCTGCAGGAGCCAGGCCTTCAGGTTTAGTGATCCTGGGTTGTGGTGCAGCATTGCGCCTCCTTCCCTGGAGAGGAGATCTGCGACCACTGGTAGCTTGACTGGAGGGGAAGCTGACATACTGAGAAGGTCCGGGTACCAGATGTGCCTCTGCCACGCCGGTGCGACAAGGATTATCCTGCACCGGCACCCTCTGAGTTGACGGATGACTCCTAGTAGCAGCAGCGGCAAAGGCGGGAACGTGTACACGAACAGGCCTTCACAAGGGAAGGAGAATGCGTCACACATGCTCCGCGGCTGGGGGAACCTTCTAGCGAACCTCCGCCACTTGGTGTTCCTCGCCGTCGCAACAAATCGATCTGGGGTCTGCCCCACCTTAGGAAGAGGTTGTCCACTTGGTCCTGCCAAAGCTCCCACTCGTGGCAAGAGCACAACTCCCTGCTGAGGGAGTCGGCAACTGTATTTCTGACTCCCGTCACGTGAAAAAGAATGAGAAACATCTGGTGCCCCCCTGCTTCCGGATGTAAAACATCATGGTGGTATTGTCCATGAAGACCCTCACCACTTTGCCCTTGAGAGACGGAAGAAATGACTTGAGGGCCCAAAAGAATGCCTGTAGTTCCAGGATGTTGATGTGTAGTATCTTCTCCTCTGGCAGCCACATCCTCTGGTGTCGAGACGTCCGGTGAGCAATCCCCAGCCCTCCAGGGAGGCATCTGTTGTGACAGTGTCCTGGTACAGCAGGCTCTGGAAGTTCGTGCCTCCGGCGATGTTCGAGTGCACACCCCACCACCTTATCGCTCGACGGAATTCATCGAGGACGATCCTGTCCTTGAAGCTTCCGGACACATGGATCCAAAGGGAGTGCAAGAATTCCTGGAGTGGTCGCATCCGCAACCTGCAGAGCTGAATCAGGTAGATACATGACAACATCATACCGAGCAGTGACTTAATGGTCCGCATCGTGGCGATCTTCAGTGCGAACAGCCGTTGTACCTTGCCCAAAATGGCCGCTATCCTCTCCTCTGACTGAGACGCCAGGCATGATACTGTGTTGAGTCTGGATCCCAGGAAGAGTGTGTCCTGCGATGGAGTCAAGACTCTGCATAGTTCAGCGAGAACCCCAGATCCGTCAGGATCCGGACGGTCTTCTCTGTGTGATAGACGGCGATGTCTCTTGACCTGGCCCAAATGAGCAAGTCGTCGAGCTATGGGTACACATGAATTCCCTGTAGTCGTAGATGGGCCGCCACCGGAGCCAGGCACTTCGTAAAGACTCTGGGCGCCGACTTCCATCTGAAAGGGAGAGCCTTGAACTGGTAGTGCTTCCCTTGTACGACGAAGCGCAGGAACTTGGAATGTTTTTCATGAATGGAGACGTGGAAGTAAGCGTTCTCTAGATCCAACGATGACAACAGAAAGTTTCCCTCCTCCAGTTGGCCGAGCACGTGCTGCAGCGACCATCCTGAATTTCTGGGACTTGATGTACTTGCTGAGCTGTCATAGATCGAGAACGGTCCTCCAGTCCCCGATCTTCTTTCATACTAGAAAGTATCTTGAGTTAACTCCGTAGCCCCGGAGTTGCTTGGGAACCAGCTCCATCACCCCTTTTTTTTTAACATGGCCCGAACCTCCAGGAGCAATTGAGGGATGTGTTGTTCCTGCCGGGCTTCCGGTGGTATTCGCAGACACTTCAGTTGAAACTCCAAAGTGTGTCCGTGGGCGAGAGAGTCCAGCACCCACCGATCGGTGGACATGTTCTCTCCCACACTGATGAAGTTCATCAGCTGGCCTCGTGCCGGGGTGCAGGAGTGGGGGCCTGAACGTCTTGGTTGGTTCAGTCCTGCTTGGAGGCCGGCACACCACCCTGGGAACCTTGACGACGACGGCCACCTCCGAAGGCCTTGGATCGACCCCTGTAGGCTTCCTGGTTCGTGGAACGGGAGCGTTGGCGTAAGATGACAATCCACCACCGAAACTCTTCAAAGATCTGCTCGACTTCCCCCCTGACGAACGAAAGGACGGAGCTGTGGCAGCGTGTTCTTGATGGCCGGAAGAGATTCATCGACGGCCATGCCGAAAAGGTTGTCCCCGTCAAATGGCATGTCCAGGACCCTCGTATGGACCTCTTGCATAAAGTTGGTGGCCTACAGCCGGCCACAACAATGGAGGTAAACCCTGTTCCACATCTGGCAGAACCCTGTGTCCACAATGTCCGGAGCCACGGTGATGGCGTGGTCCGACGCCACCTCACCTTCCTGAAAGATCTCCATTGCCTCGACCCACTTGTCCTCGGGAAGGAAATACAGGATCTGAGCGATTTTGTATTATAGCTACCGGTCGTACCTGACCAGGTTCGCTAAAGCGTTGGCCACCTGGACCGTCGACGCTGCTGAGTAGATGACCTTACTACCCACAGCGTCCAACTTCTTCCCCTTGCCGTCTGGGGGGGCAGAGAGTGAAGACGACGAGTGACTACTTTTTCCGAGCAGCTACCGAGTCCGGCAATGGCTGTGACCGCAGACAATTGGGTTCAGACTCCGGTAACCGGTATTTCTTTTCTAGCTGGTCTCTCTTCGCCGGGGCTGAGGCAGGGTTCTTCAAAAGCACCAGCCCCTCATCCCAGACGTCGTCCAGGAGTGGCACCGACAGAATGTCTTCCTTTTGGCCTCCCGGCGCTGCTACAGGAAGCTTTCCTTCTCTTCCGGGGTGAGCTGGAAGAGTTCCGATGCACAGGCAGTCATGGAGTGGAAGGAGTCCACTTCGTATGGCAGAGAAGCTCTTTGGGAAGGAGAGATTCCGCCGTCTGTCGTCGCTGAATCCATCCTAGTCTCCCTAGGGGAGAGGGCAGTGGCGGTTGAGTGGAGGCATAGGGTGTCTCCTTTTTTTATGCAGTGGTAGCCCCGGTGTCAACAGGGTCGTCACCCATCCTCTTCTGAATCTCCGACACGAGTGTGTGGAGGGTCGAAGGAATATCCTTCCACAGATCTCTGGGAGGTGCCTGGGGAACATGGTCGCTGGGCGCAGCTCCTATGTCGTTGTCTCCGCCGATGTCATCGTCTTCGCCTCAGGCGTGCATCTCCTCAATGTTTTCATCGTCCCCACCGTTTTCTGGGATGGTGTGGATGGAAACTAGGTCTTCCTCGTCAAAGAAGAGATATCCGTGCCCTGGTGTTCTTCCACGCCCACCCCCTCCTTTTTGTGTGCTGAGGGGTCAGTCTCAGGCTAAGGTCTGGCATCCTCTTTTCCGGGGACTTCTCCACTGGCTTGGCCGAAGCCTCCCGCCTGGGGTGTGGGGTGGAAGAGCCACCCTGACTGCCACAGGGGTACCGTGGACCTGGTCAGTCCCTTTCACGAGTGCAGCAGCAACCAGCTCGATAGACGAGGACGATTTGGCCTGGATCGCCTAGGCCTTCACGGGCAGGTCGGACACCTTGTCCTACTTGGCATTCTCTGGTCTCTCCCGCAGCGTCCACAGGGTAGCTGATTTTCTCTTTGACAAAGAACTGGAGCAATGGCTGGAGATTGAGGCTGATGGAGACGATGAACGCACCCTGGCCGTCGAGGGACACGCTTGCGCAGCAACCCTGACGGAAGCAGACATGCGGTTCTTGGCCATCTCTTGGGCCCCCATGAATGGAGCGCCCTCAAAGGATTTAGAAGCCCTCTATGGCTGGCTGGATTCAGATGAGGCATGCCCCAGTGAACCACACAGGGTAGAGGCCCTGGCTTTGAGCCACACCACCAGTCTGACGTGACGATGCTTCATCGTGTGCTTGGTAAAGCTCAGTGATTGGTTTAAGGAGAAAGACAGTTTATAAACTGAAGTGAAACTGTTTTTTCTTTTACCGAGGATTCACAGCCTGACGACGGGGAATATTCATAAGCATGTGATTCCATGCCAGACCCATGCTGGAGAACAACAGTTAAAGTTAAGTAACTTGTTCCTTACCCGCCGTAGTGACTAACTTACTCCTAGTCCATAGTCCCCTTTCCTCCATACGTCCCACCATCCTCCCCTCTAATAAAACTGGTGTCATTAGACAATGTTAATATTGTTTATGCGTCAATGGAGACTGAGGAGTGGCGCCGGTGGGCGGAGTTAGGGGAAATGCATGCTTCCAGGACCGCGCCCCTGCGCGCATCTAAATTTAAAGGGGAAGATGATTTTTCTGGTGAAAAAGGTTCTGTCTCCCGTCCCTAGCGAGGGACGCCCAAACAGTATGGAGGAAAGGGGGCTATGGACTAGGAGTACGTTAGTCACTATGGTGCATAGATGTTTCTCTGGCTTGATCTGCAATCATCTGCTTTATTGCACCTGTACTCGCGCTACACTTCATGCCACCTCATGTCAAACTGAGGGACATCGATGCGTGAAGGACCATGGGTACAGCCCTGTCGATGTCCCTTTTCGATTTTCAAAAACTGGAATACTCTGCAGCTACCACTAGGTGTCAGACTATGCATAGCATGTGAATCTAAGCAGATAAAGCACAAGAATTACGATTACTGTGAGTAATGTACCCCATCTACTGCGATCAGCTTGACTTTGGCACATATACAAGTAACCAGAAATCCCAAGTGTAAAAGTCTAGGGTGATACACAAGTGCACACAAGTACGTAGACAAGATCCTGACTGCACTGCTGGCGAGAAGGCTGCGGAAATCTATCTCTCTCCTGATACACCATGACCAGACGAGGTACGTGCAGGGTGTTCCATCACTGAAAACCTACGCAAGCTACACCATGTCATATTCAGCACCAATGGTAGCCCCCGGAAATACACAGTGGCGTCACTAGATGCCACCAAAGCATTTGATTTGGTCCGCTGGAACTGGCTGTATGCCACCATGACTAAGATGGGCATCGGGCCAGCCTTCCTAAAGTGGACTAAACTTACATACACGAACCCCACCGCTAGGGTACGCACTAACAACACCTATTCCGATAAATGGAGGCTCAACTGGGGCCCTCGTCAGGGATGCCCACTCTCCCCCATGCTATACATCATATCCATCAAACCAGTAGCAGCATACATAAGGCAGGAGTATGGAGATGGGGGCATAGAAATAGATGGGGTGACACACCTGGTCTCTATGTACGCGGACGACATGCTCCTTTAACTAAACGACCCGGAGCACATCCTACGATTCATATTATAGACCTTGGAGGGGTTCCACAGATACACAGGGATACAAATTAACCAGGACAAATCTTGCCTCTATATCCACTGGCTGCTCTAAGCGAGGCTAAGGCCGAAAGCCTCCCTGTCCTGGCCTTCAAATGGTAGACTACCTCTTTTAAATACCTGGGCATCACAATCCATTGAGACCCCAAGACAGAGCACTTCCTGAACACTGTAAAAGCAAAAGACTGTCTGGAGAAATCAATGGACTTCTGGGGAAAGCTACCACTCTCAGTGGCGGGTAGAGCTGGGCTGCTCAAGATGGTAGCACTCCCACGATTGTAACACTACTTCAGCAACGTCCCACACAACATTCCCCCGCAATTCTTTAAGGACCTTAAACTCTGCAGAAGATTCCTATGGCAGGAGGGGAGACACAGAGTCGCTCTAGAAACACTACAGAGACCCTACTACAAAGGGGGCCTGAAAATCCCCAACTTCGAGCTTTACTACCTAGCATGCCAACTGAAGCACGTAATCCAATGGATGGCTGACGAACTTTGTACCGACACCAGACTCCTGCAGCCTGCCTTACCCAGGTGCTACTCAGGGACTTGCTCTGGTCCACACCAGCCCTAAGGTAATACAGCATATACCTAACCAACCTTGGGACCCAGATTTGGAGACGAGCCTGCAGAGCCACAACATTAAACAACCCATACTCCCCACAAATCCCAATAGCCTCTATCATTGCAGCCAGACCATCCGGCCTGATGGAGAAAAGGAACATATAGGAGCCCTGCGGCGTAGCTACCCTTGGTGACCTGGTGGGCGACTGGGGCATCCTTACATTTACCAAACTGCAAGAAACATCCGGACTACCAACGGGGCAGTTCCTCCTACACGGTGCAGTGGTGAGAAAGCTCACAAGCAGATGACCCGGAGCGGAAAACCTAGAAGCCGGGCACAAAGTCATAGAAGGCATGCTGAACGCCGCCGAGGGAGGACACGAAACCTCCAGACTTTACGAGACGCTGCTGGACTGCACAGCCCGTCGGGATCTTAAGAGCAAAGCAAAATGGGAACAAGAGCTAGGCCACCAATTCAAAGACAAAGAATGGGAAGCTATACTGCATTACCACACGAAAGTATCCAGAAACGCCCGTCTGCAACTTGCACAGTTTTACATCGTCAATAGAGCCTATCTTACACCCAAAGTCATCTAAATTTAAAGGAGCGAGAATCACAGAATGCCCTAAATGCAACAAACCCAGTGTAGGGATGACCCACATGTTCTGGGATTGTCAAATGGTGCACTCTTTCTGGACACAAATAGAGGCCAAAATGGCCAGCGCAGACATCACACTGGATGTACAGTCGCCAAAAGCATGCATCTTGGCAGATACAAAAAAAAAAAAAACCCTAAACAAGCTTAAAGACTTGATGTACATCCTAGCGAAAACACATATCGCCATGGGGTCGAAAAGCCCCAAAACCCCTAGCATGACTCTGTGGTGGGAAGACCTACGTAAATGGTCAGCAGCAGAAACTGGGGCTTGGGAGAATGCTCAACGGGCGCAGAAATTGGACATCAGCGAGGATCTACAACATTGGGTGGCGCTCATGGTGACACTGTTCCACCCACGAGAAATAGTCACCTCTGACGACAGCGCAAGCAACTCATGAAGACACGCAGGAACAGGCGGAATTGAATCCTTTTGGGCATGGTCTTGGGAAAGTTGGGAGGGGGCGGGAGGGTATTTGGGACTATTTAACTGTTGAACAATGAAAAAATGGTTGTAATGTTCAAGAAAACTAATAATAAAAGATACAAAAACAAAAGATTAACCCTCTGAGGGTCACGGCCCCACAAGTCCTTCCATACTTATTGTTGTTGGCTAAGTCGGGGCTGGCGCACGCCTCCATCAATGTTCATCTGGCGGCTATATCCCGCTACACTAGATCTCCAGGACAGACTTCGATTTGGTCGCACCGTCTAGTCAAGGAGTTTATCAAGGGACCATTCTGATCGTTCCCACCGGTGAAGGCGCCTACCGCTTTGTGGGAACTCAACGTGGTGCTGACTAGGCGGATGGGGGGGCCCTTACAAGCCTATGCATCAACCTCCGCTCAAGTTCCTTTCTTGGAAGACAGCCAGACCATCCGGCCTGATGGAGAAAAGGAACATATAGGAGCCCTGCGGCGTAGCTACCCTTGGTGACCTGGTGGGCGACTCATGGCCATCACCTCTGCCATGAGAGTAGGTGAGATCCAGGCCCTGTCCTGCAAGCAGCCTTATTTGACTTTCCACGAGAAGAGGGTGGTGCTGCGGACGCACCCCTCCTTCATGCGCATGGTTCCGTCGGAATTTCATCTCAACGTACTCTTGTTGCCTGCGTTTTTTCCCCCTGACAACTTTGTTGCCGCCTGAAGGAACAAGTTACTTACCTGTAACTGTTGTTCTCCAGCATGGGTCTGGCATGGATTCACATGCTCATGAATATTCTCCATCGTCAGGCTGGGAATCCTCGGTAAAGAAAAAATCAGTTTCAGTTTCGTTTCTGAACTGTCTTTCTACTAGTAACCAATCACTGGTCTCTGGGTCATACTGCCCCCAGCCAATGACTGCCCTCTACCTAAGCCCCTCCTGTGGCAGCCATCTTCAGATTTGGTAGCACGTAAAGTGGCATTAGGACCAAGAGAAGAGCCGCAGAGGGGTAGGCGGGAGGGTTCGCATGTGAATCCATGCCAGACCCATTCTGGAGAAGAACAAGTTACTTCTTACCTGGTAACGTTCTTTCGATGGGATGTTCCTCCGACGTATTCCTTATCTTTGATAATTCGTCTCCAGCTTGCTTGCCTTGGAAACATTTTTCTCAGTAGAGGGCACTGCGCATCGACGTCCGTCGAGTTGGTGTCCCTCGACAGCCACCGTATCGGCGCCGACGTCACCATGCCCATAAATAGCCGCGCGCAGCGTCCGTTGCTCAGTTCCGTTTTGCAGCATAAGATACATCCTGCATGAATTGGTTATTGACCTTGAAGAAGCGTAAGCTGCAACCACAAAGGAAGTATTACTGCGGGGATGGATGAGAGGGGCGATAAGGAATACGTCGGAGGAACATCCCATCGAAAGAACATTACCAGGTAAGAAGTAACTTGTTCTTCGAAGGGATTGTGTCCTCCGACGTATTCCTTATCTTTGATAGACTCCCATAGAAGTGGTGTGTAATTGGAGGTGGGAGTAAAAACGCCATGTTTCCCTTTAGAAATTAACAGAATGTAATACGGCTTTGCCAAACCTAGTCTCTTGACTAGAGGAGGAATCCAGGTTGTAAAATCTTGTGAAGGTATGTGCGGATGACCATGTGGTAGCCGCACATATGTCTCGAACCGGAACCACTCTTTGGAGGGCTGAAGAGGCTGCAATACCCCTGGTTGAATGAGCCCTAAGATTTTGAGGAGGCTCTTTTCCTGCTAGTTTGTAACATTCCAGAATGGCCAAAATAATCCACCTGGAAATGGTCTGTTTTGTTATCGGTAGTCCCAATTTGTGCCCTGAGTAACCTACGAACAGTTGGTCTGCTTGCCTAATCCTAGCAAGTCTGCTGATGTAAAAGCTTAAAGCTTGCCTTGGGTCCAGCCTATGTAGCCTTTCTTCCTCTTTCCCCGGATGGGGAGGAGGATAGAATGAAGGTAAGGTAATTTTCTGAGTGATGTGGAATTCAGAAACCACCTTTGGGAGGAAATTAGGCTTCACCTGTAGGACAACTTTGTCTTTATGAAAAATTGTATGAGGGAGTTTACAAGATAGAGCTTGTAATTCGCTCACCCTTCTAGCAGACGTTAGTGCCACTAATAAGACAGTTTTAAGGGTGAGAAATCTTAGCGAACAAGAATGGAGTGGTTCGAAAGGAGTACCCATCAGGAAATTTAAGACTGAATTTAAGTCCCATAAGGGAACTTGGAATGGTCTTGGAGGATAGACATTAGCTAATCCCTTTAGAAATTGTATAACTAAGGGTAATTTGAAATACGATGGCTCCTCTGCAGTGCGCTTGAAGATCGATAGCGCTGCGAGATAGCCCTTGATAGTGCCAACTTGAAGGCCTGAATTTGCCAAATAGCGTAGAAAGGATAACACAGTTGGTGTACCACATGAAAAGGGGTTGATATTCTCTTCTCTACACCAGCTGCAAAATTTGTTCCAACGGCAGCGGTATAAAGACTTTGTTGCTGGCCTTCTGGTCGAAAGCAACACCTCCATGAAGGCATCAGGGAGGTCCCAATCCTTGTATCTCAACCTTTCAGAAGCCAAGCGTGAAGGTTGACGGTTCTGATGTCTGGATGGAGAACCTGACCTCCCTTCTGTGAGAGAAGATTCTCCTTGAGTGGAAGGCGAATTGGAGGGCAGATGGACATGTCCAGAAGGTCCGGGTACCACGTTCTCCTGGCCCAGTCTGGGGCAATTAGGATCATGGTCCTCCGGAATCTTCTCAACCTCCTGATCATTTGAGGAATGACAGGGACTGGTGGAAATGCTTACAGGAGTGGAAACTCCCAGTCCACTACGAACGCGTCCCTTAGAGCTCCTCTCGGGGGAAATTCCCTTGAACAAAACAGATCGCACTTCCTGTTGGTACTGGTGGCGAACAGATCCACTTGAGGGGTTCCCCAAAGGGCGAAGATCTCCTGAAGGACTTCCTGAACTAGTTCCCACTCGTGGGAGACTGTGCCCTGCCTGATCAGAGCGTCCGCCGTCCAGTTCTTCTCTCCGGCTAGGTGAACTGCCGATAGAGATTCCTTTTTGATTTGCCCAAAACCAGAGCTGCATTGCCTCTCTGCACAGTGGCAGTGATCCCACGCCGCCTCTTTTGTTGAGGTAGTGCATGGCCACTGTGTTGTCCGTCATTATCAGGACATTTTTTCCCTGTACTGATGGCAGGAAAGCTTTCAGCGCTAGTCTGATTGCTCTCAGCTCCAATAGGCTGATATGTAGCCTGGACTCCGATGGAGACCAACGACCGCTGATGGTCAAGTCGTTGGCATGGGCTCTCCACCCCGCGAGTGAGGCGTCCGTGACTACTGTTATCTCCGGCCATGGTTGCCAAAACAGTTCTCCTTTCAAAATGTTCTCTCGATAAGCCCACCATTGATGGTCTCGGGCTAGCTTGTCCGGAATCCGAAGGAGATCTGTCATTTTTCCTGAGAACTGCGACCACAGGGTTCTTAGTGCCCACTGGAGAGATCTCATTCTCAGGCGAGCCTCTGGCACAAGGAAGATTCAGGATGCCATGAGGCCTAGCAACCTCAAAAAGTCGAAGGCTGGGAGATGTTGGGCATTTTGAAACTTGGTGACCATCTGCAGAATATCTTGAGCCCTCACCTCTGGTGGCAAGGCTTTTCCCAGAGAAGTGTCCAGGACCGCTCCGATGAACTGGAGTCTCTGTGATGGCATCATCTGTGACTTCTTTAAATTGAGGGAGAAGCCCAGTTTGTGAAGGAAGTGGCAGACATAATCTAGCTGATCTGAGCTTGTTCCGAAGATACAGCCCTGATCAGCCAATCGTCCAGGTAGGGGTAGACGTGAATCCCTCCCCTCCTTAGACTTGCAGCCACTACCGACATTTACTTGGTGAAGACCCTCGGGGTGGAGGTCAGCCCAAATGGCAGAACTCGAAATTGATAATGAGAGCCGCCAATTGCGAACCTCAGCTATTTCCTGTGTTTGAGATGGATTGGCACATGGAAATAAGCATCTTGGAGGTCCAGAGATACCAGCCAGTCCTGGAGCTGGAGGGCCTGAAGGATCTGAGAGAGAGTTACCATCTTGAACTTGTCCTTCCTGAGGAACTTGTTCAATTCTCGTAAGTCCAAGATAGGTCTCAGTCCTCAGTCTTTCTTCGGTATGAGAAAGTAGGGGGAGTACCAGCCCTTGTTCCTCTCCGCTACAGGTACCGGTTCTATGGCACCTTTCTCTAGCAGGTCTAAAATTTCCTGCAAGGGGAGCGGATCTGGAACTTTCAGAGAGCTGTTCCCCGGTGGATGACTGAGGGATGCGTAGAAAAGGCAGGCAGTAACCTTGGGCAACTGTCTCCAATGCCCAAGCATCTGACGTAATAGCCTGCCATTCCGTTAGATGTTGAGTTAACCTGCCCCCTACTGGTGTCTTGTGAGGAGAGTCCTCAGAGCGGTTTGGAGGCGGCTGATGCAGATGCCAAGGGTAAAGAGGCACCTGCTGCGGCTTTTGTATTTTTAACCCGTCCACCTCGGGTGAATCTTTTCTGACCCCTTTGAACCGGCTGTCCTCTGCCTCTTCCGAATGCGGAATAGAAGCGAAAGGACTTACCTCTCCAAGAGGTTCCTGAGGGGCGATATGGTGTCTGACGGATTTCAGCTCCCAGGGATTATGCTGCTGCCTTTGAAGTTTGTAGCTTTTCTAAATTGTCATCCGCCTTCTTACCAAACAAAGAATAGCTGTCAAAGGGCATATTCAAGATTCTGCTTTGCACATCTGGAGCAAAACCAGACTTTCGCAACCAAGCAAATCTCTGGGTTGTTGTACTTGCCGCCATGGCCCTGCTGATGCTGTCAGCAGAATCGATGCCAGTTTGAAGGGATTTGCACATTGCGTCTTTACCATCCTTGATGTTTAGAAACGCTACCCTTTCTTCTCCCTCCGGGAGGCAGTCAGCCGCTGATGAAGCACACTCCCAAAGTGTGTGGCTGAACCTTGCGAGCGTACAAGTAGCATTGATGGATTTCAACGCCATGCTACATGCAGAAAATACTTTTTGGCCATAGAGTCATATCTCTTGTAATCCCTGTCCTGTGGACCAGTAGGGTAAACCGATTTACTACCTGATGAAGTTGCTGCTTGAACAACCAGACTCTCCGGAGTTAGGTGTTTGGATAAATATTCAGGGTCAGCAGTAGACACCCTATATTTGGCTGATAATTTTTTGTTAACCGCCGGGATAACCTCAGGGGTTTCCCAGTTTGCCAATATTTTCCTTTGTAATGCCACATGAAATGGCACCACAGGATCCTCCTGTGGACCTTTAACCAAAATGTCTGTGAGGTTGTTGTCATGATCTCTGCTTCCAAAAGGTCAGGGTTTTCCCAACTCCCTTGGAAGCAGATCCATAACCCAGGTTCCGAGTGCCAACCAGTCCCAATTGGGACCTTTTGGACCCAGTCCTGGCGCCAGTGGCACCAGGCTCATAAATATGCCCAGTCCCAGCACTGGAAGCGCTGGGCTCATAATGCTTGGGTGGACTTACCTGCAGCAGACCATGCTGCTTACTTGCCTGCCAGTTGAGCCTCTGATCCTCTTCTGTTTGGAACTACTTTTCCTGTTGGGTGGGGCAGGAGCCACTCCCTAGGTTCAGAACACTGGAACTCTTCTGGAAAGCAGGAACTCTTTTCTTACCTAGGCGTGGCTGTGGAAGGAGACACCTAAGCACTACAGGAGGCTATTTAAACCACACCCGATGGATGAATCTTGCTTTGCGTTATTCTGCATCCTCTGCAGCAGAACGCTCATCGTGTCTTCTGCATCTGATCCTGGGCCTAAGGAAAAAGGCTTACCATCCTGAATCCAGTCTTCAGCAACACCTATAAAGACAAGAAAGAACAGGTTAGCATTACGGTCTTCAGTGACAGCGCTTCAGTTACCTGGTCCATCGGCTGTCACCAACGCCTCGCGCTGCATTCCGGCATCTGAAAGACAAAGGCTTACCTACTCTTCGTGCGCTCCGGAGGTCTTCGCACTGCATTCCGGCATCTGAAAGACAAAAGCTTACCAACTCTTTGCACGCTCCGGAGGCCTTCGGCGCTGCATCCCGCATCTGAAAGACAAAACAAGGTGCGTTTAAAGACATTGGGGAACTTTAATACTCACGTGCCATTACTCCTTTCCACATCCAACCCAGTGGGTATTCCGGCACCCTGCAGCCGCTCCGAACTTGTACCTGCAAAATAAAAAGACAGTTAGAGCGCATCGTGAAGCAGGCAACAAGCGCTTACTTACGTGCTTCCAGGCGCTTCTATTCATCACACGGGCTCCATCTTCAACTCACTTCAGCCCGTCATCCGCCATCGCCGGAACCCTGCAAAACAAGAGACATCATTACTAAAGACTTTTAAAGACATTAGAATTACTCGAAACTTACCGTTCGTGCAGTAAACGACGGACAGCAGTCCTCTGAAGTCAAGAGGCCTGCTCCCCTTATCCAGTGAAGAAACTGGTTACAGCACCCTGCCCCGAGGCAGATGGAGAGCACGGCGTTCACTTACCTAAGGTGAGAGCGTTAACCTTTGGGGTTCTACAGGAGAAGAGAAAGGGAAGAAGAGAGAGACATTCAATAACCCAGTTCCTTAATCCCATATTTTCTATCTGCAGACATCTTACCCTTCGAGTCAGACATACAGTGCACAGAGGTCCAGCCCAAAGAGCCAGCCGTGTGTTACACATCACCTTTGAAGATACGGTATACGCCCAGTCAAGACCGGCGCCTCTACGGGAATCAGGTGAGCGTTACAGTTGTCTTGCTGAAAAGCAGGCGAGGGTGTAGACGACCCCATTAACTCTATTATCCTTGCCATCAAGGTTCTATAAAGGGGTTTCAGCATGTTCCCCTAGGTCTGGTTTGGCAAATTCCACTTCTGGGGAAGTGTACAACCCACTTGCTTCATGTAAGGATTCTTGGAGGTCCTTTAACCTACCTTCCTCAGAGGTAAATTCCTTTGGTACAGGAGTTGCAGATCCCTGCAACTCAAAAGGTCTTTCCTGATCCGAATTCTCTCCTTCATAAATAGATAAGGCTCTGGAATGATCAGATCTTGAAAATGGTTTAAATCCCATTTCCAGAGCAGAAGGGGCCAAATTCGTCATAATTGGCTGAGAAAACGTCGACATTGTCGACGCGGACGTTAAAGGCTTCGAAGCCATCGAAAAAGGCGTCGAGAAAGTTGGTAGAGGCCTCGAGGAACTCGAGAGTATCGGAATTCTACTCGAGGAGGCTCTGGGTATGGCCACTGGCTGTGAGGTGGCCGTGGGTTTGTCCTTTCTCAGCGTCGAAGACGGCGTCGAATCGACTGACCTGTGCGTCTAAGAACCCTTCGATAATGGCGTCGAAGACGCGACCTTGCCTTTACTCGGGGGTTCGTGGCGTTCTCGAGTAGCTTCTTTCGCCGGGTGCTGCGACTCGCAGCATTTTCATTTTTTCGGGTCTTTCACCCAGGGTGTCACCCTCAGCAGTCTTCGACGGGGTCGAGGCCGCTTTCTCGAAGACGCTAAGCATCTTTTTCCTGAATTCCTCCCACTCAGCCTGAGAGCTATGTTTTGGGGGGCAGGAGACCCTTTTCGGGGAAACAGAAGAAGACGAGGAAGGGGATCTTCGACGTCTCTTTTTTGAATGCTTAGATCTCGAAGAGTGATGGGAACTGCTTCGAGACCTAGAACGAGAATGTCTTTTGTGATGGCGAGGAGACTAATGTCTCAACTCCGCCGAGGAAACTTTCGAATAAGTTTTAACTGCCTTACCTCTCTCAAGCTTTCCCTTACGCTCCTTCAAGGCTTTCGCCGTCATGGACATGCAGTCCTCGCACTCCGAACAATGGTGCTCGACTCCCAGGCACCACAAACAGATCCTGTGAGGATCCGTCCACGACATTTTCTTTCCACAGTCGACATTTTTTGAAGCCGGACCATGGAGTCGTCAGTTCAGATGAGGAAGCCATTGAGTACGAGTCGGTATTCTCGAGGAACAATGAAGTATATTTGACTGAAGAACGGAGCAACGATATTCCGAGGCACCACGAAGCGCGGAAAAACGGAACTGAGCAACGGACGCTGCGTGTGGCTATTTATGGGCATGGTGACGTTGGCGCCGATACGGTGGCTGTCGAGGGGCACCAACTCGACGGACGTCGATGCGCAGCGCCCTCTACTTAGAAAATTTTTTCTGAGGCCAGCAAGCTGGAGTCGAATTATCAAAGATAAGGAATACGTCAGAGGACACAATCCCTTCGAACAACAGTTACAGGTAAGTAACTTGTTCCTTCTCCAGCATGGGATGTGGCATGGATTCACATGCTCATGAATATAAGAATACATGGCAGTACACACATGCACAACCACGGGAGGTGGCAAGGCTCAACATTAAGCAGTACAACAACTCAACATTAAGCATCTCTTATCTCCCCACCAGGCTCACCTTAAGCGAACAGGTTGCGCAGCACTGCTTGGCAGACTCTTGACTCCTCCCTGGAATCCCGGTCGATGCAGTAAAATCTCATGAAGGTGTGCGTCGACCTCCACGTAGCAGCCGTGCAGATGTCGAGCAGGGGCACACCAGGCAGGAATGCCGTGGTAGCAGCGATCGCTCTGGTTGAATGGGCTCTCGGACGGCCGGGCAACGGTCGGTTTGCCAACCGGTGACAATGCATGATGCAGCCGGAGAGCCATCTGGAAATGGAAGCCTTCGAGAGGGCTTCCCTTGGTTCACAGGTCCAAAGTTCACAAACAGCTGTGATGTTATCCGAAAACTCTTTGTGCGGTCCACGTAGAACTTCAGCGCTCTAGCCACATCCAGACAGTGAAAAGTCCTCTCAGCCGGCGACGAAGGTGACGGAAAGAAAACAGGTAACACCAAGGGCTCGTTGCGATGGAAGTCCAACGGCACCTTGGGCATGAAGGAGGGGTGCGTCCTCAGCACCACCCTCGTATCGTGAAAATTTAGGTATGGACGTTTACAGGAGAGGGCCTGGATCTCTCCCACTCGTCGTGCGCAGGTGATGGCCACAAGAAACGCTGTCTTCCATGACAGGAATTTCAACTGTGCTGAATGCAGAGGCTCGAATGGCGGCCCCATTAGCCTGGACAGCACCACGTTGAGCTCCCACGCTGGGGCCGGAGCCTTCACCGTTGGGAATGACCAGAACAGTCCCTTCATAAACTCCTTCACCAGGCGATGGGACCACAGCAATGATCGCCCTGGCGTCCTGGAGTAGCAGGAAATCGCAGCTAGATGGATCTTGATGGAGGCGTGCGCCAGCCCCGCCTTGGCCAGCGACAGTAGGTACGGCAGCACTTGAGGGGCCGTAATCCGCAGAGGGTTCATCTCCTGTGCGCTGCACCAGACAGAGAACCTCTTCCATTTGTGTCCATAGCACTTGAGAGTCGAGTGCGCCATGGCCTTTGCAAGCACCTCCTTGCAGTCCGCCGGGATATCGTACCCTTCAAACTCTAGCGCTGCAGGAGCCAGGCCTGCAAGTTCAGCAACGCCGGATCGTGGTGGGGTATGGCGCCTCCTTCTCTGATAAGGAGATCCGCGTCCGTCGGCAGTTTGATTGTGGGAACGCTGACATGTCCAGAAGGTCCGGGAACCAGATCTGTCTCGGCCACGCCGGTACGACGAGGATCATCCTGCACCGGGTCCGTTTGAGTTGGTTGATGAGTCGCAGGAGCAGCGGAAATGGTGGGAACGCATAAAGTAACAGGCAGTCCCAGGGGAACGAGAAGGCATCGCCCATGCTCCCCGGCTGGGGAAACCTGCTGGCAAACCTCTGACACTTGGTGTTCGTCGACCATCGCGAACAGGTTGTTCTGGGGATTGTCCCGTCGTCGGAAGAGGATATCCACTTGATCCTGCCGCAGTTCCCTCTCGTGGCACGAGCGCAGCTATCTGCTGAGTGAGTCAGCAATGGTGTTCTTTATTCCTGCCAGGTGGAAGGGTACCAGAAACATCCCTTGGGCGACGGCCCAATGCCACAGATCCTGGGCCTCCTTGGATAGGGCTGGGGATCTGGTGCCTCCCTGCTTCCGGATGTAAAACATCGTCATGGTGTTGTCGGTGAAGAACCTCACCACCTTGCCCTTGAGGGACGGAAGGAACAACCTGAGGGCCCAGAACACAGCTCAGAGCTCCAGGACGTTGATGTGTAGTGAACTCTCCTCCGGTAGCCAAAGGCCTCTCGCGTGGAGATCTCCAGTGTGAGCCCCCCATCCCTCCAGGGAGGCGTCCGTCACCGTCTCCTGATAGGCCGGGGTCTGGAAGTCCATACCCACCATCAGATGCGTGCGGGTGCCCCACCACTGGATCGCTTGTCTAAAAGTCTCGTTGAGTGAGATCCTGTCTTCGAAGTTGCCCGTCGCTTGCATCCAAAGGGCGTCGAGGAACTCCAGCAGTGGTCGCATCCGTAGTCTGCAAAGGCGCACGAGGTAAATGCAGGGAGGACATCATGCCGAGCAGGTTTCTTTGACGGACCTCACCTTGGCCACGTGCATGGTCAACAGCCGTTGCACCTTGCCTAGGATAGCCTTTTGTCCTTTCCTCCAAGTCCAGCGACGATAGGAAGTTGCCTTCCTCCAGCTGTCCCAGGACGTACTGGAGGGTGACCATCCAGAACTTCTGAGACCTGATGTACTTGTTTAGATGACGAAGGTCCAGGATGGGTCGCCAACCGCCGGTCTTTTTCCTTACGAAGAACTTACGAAGAACTACCGCGAGTATACTCCAGAGCCACTTTGGGACGACTTTGATGGCTCCTTTCTTTGCATCCAGCACCCAACGGTCGGTGGGGATGGACTCCCACACGCTGACGAAGTTCGCCAGCCGGCCTCCCACCGGGGTGCTGACGCTACGGCCGGTTCATTCCTGCTCGGTGGCGGTCTTGCCGCCCTGGCCTCCTTGGCGATGACAACGAGGTCCCCCTGGCTTGCAGCGTCCTCTGTAAGCCTCCTGCGACGAGGAGCGGGCCGCTTGGCGGTACGTCGAGGAGCTGCCGCTGAATCCTTTGGAGGCACTTTGCTTGCCTCCGGAGTTCCGAAAGGGCGGCCGTCGTTGCTGAAGATCGCCTAAGGCACGAGCAGTCTCCGTGTTGGCCTTGATGGCTTGCAGTGACTCGTCTACTGCCTTGCCGAACAGGTTGTTCCCCGTCGAAGGGCATGTCCAGGACCCTGGTTTGCACGTCTTGACGGAAATCGGTTGCCTTGAGTCAACCGCGCTGGCAAAGGCAAACGCTGTTGCCAATCTGGCGAAAGCCGGTGTCGGCAATGTCCGTAGCCACCGTTATGGCGTAGTCCAATGCCACTTCTCCTTCCTGTAGGATCTCCAGGGCCTCAGCCCTCTTGTCGTCCGGGAGGAAGTCCAGCAGGAGAGCGATTTTAAACCACAGCTCCCTGTCGTAGCGGGCCACAATCGCGGGGGCGTTGGCCACTTTAATGGTAATCGCCGCCAACGAAATGACCCGTCGTCCCATGGCGTCCAGGTTCTTCCCCTCGCCGTCCGGCGGAGATGTCGAAGTTGACACCGTCGCCCCGCCGCTTTCTTCTTGGCCGCCATGGAGACGACCGAGTCCGGGGTAGGCTGCGCCCTAAGGCACATGGGGGTGGAATCCGGGACCCGGTACTTCTTGTACCGGTCTCTCTTGGCAGGGGTCGTGGATAGGTTCTTCAGGAGCGACAGTCCCTCGTCCCAGATGTCGTAGGGTAATGGAACAGAGAGGACCGTCTTCCTCTTGGCCCCCTGCCATTGATAGAGGAAACCTTCCTTCTTCTGTTGCACGTGGCGATCATGGCGTGGAAGGAGACAATTTTGTCTGGCGGGGAGGCCCGAGGAGGTGGTGATGGAAGGCCCATCCCCTCGTCACCACCGTAGTCTTCCGTCCCCATCATGGCTGTCTCCGTTCCCGTATCATCCCTCGGATCAGGAGAAGGAGATGAAGGCTGCGAAGGCCGAGAAGGCTGGAATGGAGGGGGTGGATGAATTCTCCTCCGCTTGTTTGGAGGGCTTTCCAATGGTCCAGGCTCCGCTGGGTCGTCCGTTGGTGGTAAGGGCAACCTGGTCCTCATCTCCGTATACAAGGCCTGGATCGCCATCAAGATTGCTCCTGAGTTGTCTTGTGGCCCAGGGACCGGCTGCGACGGGCGGGGAGTGGAGTCCTCCGCCTCCACGTGTTCCTCGTCGGCACCGCCGTTGCTTTCTTCAACCGCCTCTTCAGGATCCTTCCCGTGGGACCGGACCTCCTCGAACTTCTTGTTCAGGATCTTCGCAACTCCAGCCAGCTCCTCTTCAGAGGCTGTATCTGTGTCCGTGATGGCCACCGGGCCACCACCCCTCTTTTTCCACCCAGGGTTTCACAGGGGTCTTATCGATGGGCTGAAAAGAGGAAACCCTCCGCGGTGGCAGGGAAAATCTAGGCCCCGAGGTCGCCTCCACGACTCCCTCGATAGAGGCCTTAGCCGGGTGAATCAAGGCCTTCACAACCTTGAGGCCTTCACCTTGGGAGGAGGGTCACCGCCTCGCTCCCCCTCGGTTGTCGCCGTCGGGGTCGACCGGGGCTTTTCCTGAAGCTTATCCGGGTTCTCCGCTTTCCTCTTCCCCGAGCCAGAGCGTTGGCTCGTGGTTGATGGCGTCAGTGAAAGTGCGGCCTGCCTAGCAGCCGGGGAGCCTGACCGTTCAGCGCTCCCGGTGCCCGCGGACTCGCAGTGCTTACCCTTTTGTTGGGCCCCCATCACCGGAGCGCCCTCAAAGGACTTAGAAGACCGCTCGGACGACTTCTTGTCACCTACCGCTGGGGTCTTCCCCTCCAGCCAGTTGGTGAGCCGGACACGTCGATCCTTCATAGTCCGTTCCGACATGTTCTTGGAAAACACACAGTCCTTCTCCACGTGCGTTTTGTCCTCATGAAGGCAGTAGAGACATCTGGAATGCTCATCTTCCTTGAAGACATTCTGCAAACCGCATCCATGGCAGCTCCTGAAAAGCTTGGATCCGGGCGTCGTGTTTCCTTTGTCTTGCGCCATGTCCACACGGGGTAGGCCTCCAAGATCATCTGGAATCCTCCAAGAAGCAAAAACTCAGCGAAAATTTCACCCTTGAGGGGTGTAGAAAAATAAAACGGGTCCCCATTGATCGGAAGTAGAAACCGTGGAGGTTGAGGCTCGATTGACTGAAAAATTGAGATTAGACTCTTTGAAAATCGCAAAACACGGTAAAAGCTCAAGAGCTATAGCACAAAGACTACCATCACTTAAACTTGCGGTAAAAATCTGAAGATGGCTGCCAGAGGAGGGGCTTAGGTAGAGAGCAGTCATTCGCTGGGGGCAGCATGACCCAGAGACCAGTGATTGGTTACTAGTAGAAAGACAGTTCAGAAACGAAACAAACTGATTTTTTCTTTACCGAGGATTCCCAGCCTGACGACGGGGAAAATTCATGAGCATGTAAATCCATGCCAGACCCCATGCTGGAGAAAGGACTTTGCACTTGTTGGATGTGGCTCGAGCGCTGAAGTTTTATGTGGCCCGCACAAAGAGTTTCCGGAAGACGTCTCAGCTTTTTGTGAACTTTAGTCGTGTGATCCATGGGAAGGCCTTGTCCAAGACTTCCATCTCCAGGTGACTCTGCGGCTGCATCACTCATTGTCACCGGTTGGCAAACCAACCGCTGCCTGGCCGTCAGAGAGCCCATTCTACCAGAGCGATTGCTGCGACAACGGCATTCCTGTCTGGTGTGCCCCTGCTAGACCTCTGCAGGGCTGCTACGTGGAGGTCTACGCACACCTTCACGAAATTCTACTGCATCGACAGGGATTCCAGAGTGGAGTCCAGAGTCGGCCAAGCGGTTCTACGCAACCTGTTCACTTGAAGGTGAGCCTGGTGAGGAGGTAAGAGTAATTGCTTCTGTTGAGCCTTGCCACCTCCTGTGGTTGTGTATGTATGTACTGCTATGTATTCTTTAGTCATGAGCATGTGAATCCATGCCAGACCCCATGCTGGAGAAGGAACAAGTTACTTACCTGTAACTGTTGTTCTCCAGGATGGGTCTGACATGGATTCACATGCGAACGCTCCCTCCTGCCCCTCGGCAGCTCTTCTTGGTCATGCTGCCACTTTACGTGCTACCAAATCTGAAGATGGCTGCCATAGGAAGGTCTTAGGGAGAGGGCCATCATTGGCTGGGGGCAGTATGACCCAGAGCTCAGTGATTGGTTTATAGGAGAAAGACAGTTTATTAACAAAAGTGAAACATTTTTTCATTTAACGAGGAGTCCCAGCCAGACGACGGGTAATATTCATGAGCATGTGAATCCATGCCAGACCCCATGCTGCAGAACTTAAAATTAAACCTACGCCCCGTCGCCTTTCCTCCATATTGTATGGGCGAGTACAACTGAATGTAGCCCCAGGGTGGAGAGGTGCTCTCAAGAAAACAAGTTCCTTAACACTGCCTGACGAAATGCTGCATCCGACCTGGAGCCGGCATCTAAGCAGTAGTGCATGCAGAAGGCCGAGGGCGTAGCCCATGTAGCCGCCTTGGTGATAACTTGCCACGGGACGTGCCGCTGGAATGCAACCACAGTTGCTTTTGCTCTGATTGCGTGGGCATTCAAATACGCTGCAAGAGGTTTGTGCTGCCATTCCTACACCTCCATGATGGCCGTAACCATTCACATTGCTATGGAAGCCTTGGAGGCTAGACAGACTTTCACCCACCAAAGGTGACAAAGAGAGCGTCTGATTTGCAGAAGCTCCTGGTCCTGTCTAGGTAGTATCTCAGCGCACGCCTCACATAGAGACAGTGCAATACCCACTGAGCATTGACCTTGGGTTCGGCAAAGATCGTTGGTAGCACTATCTCCTCGATTAGGTGAAAAATGGAGACCACCTTAGATAAGAATACAGGGTCAGGTCTAAGCACCACCTTAACCTTTTGAAAAATAGTATAAGGCTCTGAAGCCACCAGTGCCTGGAATTCACTGATCCGTCGCGCCGAGGTAAGGCCAACCAGGAGGGCCGTATTAATGGTGACTAGCCTGGTGTCGGCGGACACCATAGGTTCGAATGGTTTATGCGCCAGGGCGCCCCAGACCACATTGAGGTCCCACGCTTGGTGTGGCTCTTGATAGACAGGTAAAGACTGGTAAGGCCCACCAAATGTCTTAACCACTGGATTGGAGGAAGAAAATACCTCCTCCGAGTTCCTGCAGGCCCCAATGGTCACTAGACATGTGCAGCATGTGTCTACCTGCACCCCCCAGTGAGTGAGGTGCGCTGAGGAGGATAGCACGTCGTCCAATGTGCAAGTCAACGGATCAACCTCTTTATTCTGCCCAGTGACAAAACCTGGTCAACTTGCTTTTGTACTGGCTCCTGGTAGCATCGCTCCTAGCCCCCTGTATAATGTCCAGGTTAGCTTGTGACAGATGCAGATGCCTCAGTGTGACCTGTTCAGAAACCACGCTGTGAGGGCTAACTTCTGGGGGGCAGGGTGGATGACTGTGCCTCCCTGCTGAGCGAGTAGGTGTGCTGGACCCAGCGGAAGGTGCACCAGGGCCTGATCAGACAGGCTGAGTAGTCCCGAGAACCATGCCCTTGCTGGCCACCACAGAGCTATCCGGATGATACGGAGGTGCCGGGCCTCCCTGATCTTGCAGATTACCACGTGGACCAGGGGAGTGGGAGGGAAGGCATACGCATCCATGTTGTTCCACTAAACCTGCATTGCATCGCCCAGAGACCCCCAGGCCTGTCCCTGCCAGGGCGCAAACTGGGGGCACCGCCTGTTGCTATACCCAACTACCCTGTTGTCACCAACAAGTAACCCCTATGCACTCCAATGGGGTCAAAAGACCTCTTAAAGCGTTTGTCCTGTGTTCCTGGGTATATGTTATATAGTATTTTAGAATAAAATTATTATTCACAGTGGTATTGTTCAAAGTAACAATTCCATAATACTTGTCAATTAGACATGTTTACTAAAATTTATAACACAAAAATGAGAAAATAGGGTTCAATTTCTCCGCATAACTTACATAGATTTTAAATACAAAAAAGTTTCACTGTATAGAACTGTTGCTGTCCTATCGTACATTTATCGTGTACTATAGTTATCAAACCAAGTTATTCATTCTTGAATCAAATTTAAATAAGTTAACTGTTGTATTTCCAAATCTATTGTTTCACAATTAGCCGACGCGTTTCGGATATATTAATCAACATCATTGCTTTTTCAACTCAAAATTCTATCCTGCTTGATTCGGTTCAAATTCATCTGTGTATCTGTAATTAACAATAACGTATATTTTAATATAGGTAATTCAGTTATATCTATTAATAAACTGCTATAGTGTGTCCAAAGTTGACTAACCTCATATGGTCTATCGTCTTTCAGGCTTTAACTGAATGCTCATGTCCAGTTTCTACTTAGTTCACATAGTTTAGGAACCTACATCAGATAATAATACACATCACTAAAAATCACTAAAAATAGCCTAGTCATTAGTTTAAATTGATTTGAAATGAGCATTCCTAAACTATGCGAACTAAGGATAAATGAACAAGTTACCTACCTTTAACAGTTGTTCGCCAGCATGGGTCTGGCATGGATTCACATGCTCATGAATATTCCCCGTCGTCAGGCTGGGAATCCTCTGTAAAGAAAAAAAGTCAGTTTCAGTTTCATTTCTGAACTGTCTTTCTCCTAATAAACAATCACTGAGTGTTAGGGAGAATTCTCTGTATAGGCTAATTTCCCAAACCTAGTGAGTCCCCCAGCAGCTTTGCTGGATTTTTGGGGTTTATTTTTTTTTCTCCTGCTAAGAGTGAGACACTTTCACCCACTCTTAGGCATGATTTGAGAGTGTCCTTTGACTTTGTAATGTGTTTTATGGGCTATGGGGTCTTTTACTCCATAGGGCTTCATGTGTTTTTGGTAAGTGTGTTACACAGCACCCTCAGTGCAGTAACACAGGGGTGTCATAGTGGTCGCCAAACAGACTCCATACCCTGGGACGGACTACTGTCTCCCAGGGCATGTAAAGTCACCATTGGCTTTACTAGTCTCAAATTGTGAACAGAACCAGTACAAACCATCATATTGTGGAAGTACTGGTAGGTTTAATTAGATTGCCCCTGGGTCTGTTTTCCAAGGGGGCACTGTCCAGTCTCCCCTTGTCGAGTTTCTGGCTGGTGGCAGTGGTTACCGCGCAAAATATTCCACCGGAATATTTCCTATGGGATTTTTCCATTCATTTTAAACGCACCACATTTTTGGTGCAATGTTAAAGATACCGCTGGGTTATTTATTTAATATTTATTCACCAGTTGGGTCTTTTTGCCAGGACTCGGTTTTAAAATGGCTTTTGTGTTCGCCTCTGTAACTCCAACTCAAGTCGAGCCCTTTGTTCCAGTTTTGGCGGGCTTCTGCACAGAAGCCTCCAAGAGTGGTCCCACTCTGTCTGGGTCTACAGGATGTGTGGGAGGGGGGAATAGGCACCCTGGACTGAGTTGCCTTGGCAACTGAAGTCGCACTCTTGTGTGATTGGCCCAGTGGTGAGAGGCCTGGCTCACCACTTAGCATGTTTGAGTGACAGCTAAGACTGATGAATGTGGGTTTTCAGCATAAAAGCAGGGCTTTGGGAACTGGAACTTCAGAAGTCGCCACAGGACCTAAAGAATCCGAAAAGGGAGAAGCTGAGCCGACCTGCAACGACGACACCACCGGTGGAGCCCTGCTGAACCCAACTCACCACTTCCCAAAGACAGAGAAGATCTTCTTCCAGGAGAGTCTTCTTCCTTTGAGCTGGTGGGGTTAACCAGTTTGCCTTTTTCGCCTTCCTGGATCGTCTCGTGGTCGAACCGCCCGTGCCAAGCACCCCGGGGGCCGGAAAACCACGCTTCACCACTACCGCGAATAAAAGGGTAGTACCTTTTAACCGGGAAACTTTGCTGCTGGTTTCTTCCCTGGCAGTGCAACGACCTCCAGCTTTCCTCCACGTCGAGATCTTCTCTTCGCCGGGACGAAGCACCGACTTGCACCCGCTGCCAGGAACAACTGCCCCCGCTGGAGCTTTCTCACCATTTCAGGTACTGTGTCCCGCCTGGTCTCCCTTGCAACAGACTGTCCAAGGTGTCCCGTAGATCCTTGACTCTCTATCCTGGGGTCACCTCGGACCTGTTAACTTTTCTGAACTGATCTAACTCCTTTTTGAACTACCTGCAAAGACTTTTAAAGTGTACTTCAACTGCGTGATCTTGGGCACATTCTGCCTTGCTCTCTCCAAGAGTGGGCCTGGCCTATGAACTTTTTGCTCTACAGTAGACCCTGCCTTTCTTGACTTGCTGTGGTTCTTTAAAAGTGTTGGTATTGTGTGTTTTCCTATTTCTGCTTTTTCTCTCCCTTTTTAAATAATTATTGGAGTGCCATCTTGGTTAAGCGCTCACCTCTGTGTTGATAATAAGTGGTGTTCTTTTCCTAAGACTTGTCGAATAATTAATCAGGGAGGTGTATAAATTCCTAATGACTGTATTTGAACTTGCTTGACATATTAGTGCCATTGTATTTTTACAAGTGTGTTTTTAAATAAATAATTATATACTTTTATACCAAAGCTCTGGTCAGTGTTTGCTTGTGCTACTGTATTTTTGTACCTAATGTGTATACTCCATATACTGCCTAAATCTTCTTGAGAGAAGTCTGACTGCTCAGCCACAGCTACCAGGTAACTCTGGGCGGTACAGACTGCTACCAATTGGATTTACTGCTAACACCTGTAGTCTTAAACTTTTTGCAGTGGTCCCTAAGGGAACTGCACAGGTTGCTGCCTAACACTGAGCTCTGGGTCATACTGCCCCCAGCCAATGACTGCCCTCTACCTATCCGGTATGGGGTCTGGCATGGATGCTCATGAATAAAGAATACATAGCAGTACACACATGCACAACCACGGGAGGTGGCAATGGCTCAACATAAGCATCTCTTAGCTCCTCACCAGGCTCACCTTCAAGCAAACAGGTTGTGCAGCACTGCTTGGCCGACTCTGGACTCCTTCCTGGAATCCCTGTCGACGCAGTAGAACTTTGTGAAGGTGTGCATCGACCACCACGTAGCCGCCTTGCGGATGTCCAGCAGGGGCACACCAGACAGGAATGCTGTAGTTGCAGCGATCGCTCTGGTCGAATGGGCTCTCGGACGGCCAGGCAACGGTTGGTTTGACAACTGGTGATAATGAGTGACGCAGCCGGAGAGCCACCTGGAAATGGAAGCCTTGCAGAGGGCCTTACCATGGTTCACAGGGCCAAAGTTCACAAGAAGTTGTGACGTCTTCCGGAAACACTTTGTGCGGTCCACGTAGAACTTCAGCGCTCTAGCCACATCCAGTGAGTGCAAAGTCCTGTCGGCCGGCGGCGAAGGCGTCTAAAAAATACAGGTAACACCAAGGGCTTCTTTAGAGGAAAGTCTGACGGCACCTTGGGCATGAAGGAGAGGTTCCTCCGCAGCACCACCCTTGTGTCGTGAAATGTCAAATAAGGTGGCTTACAGGACAGGGCCTGAATCTCACCCACTCGTCGTGCAGATGTGATTGCCACGAGGAAAGCGGTCTTCCGCGACAAGAGCTTCAGTGGAACTGTCTGCATAGGTTCGAATGGAGGGCCCATGAGCCTAGTCAGCACCACATTGAGCTCCCACGCCGGGGCAGGAGCCTTCACCAGTGGGAATGAACGGAACAGTTCTTTAATAAACTCCTTAACCAGACGGTGTGACCATAATGACGACAGTCCCAGAGATCTGGTGTATCGGGAGATAGCTGCCAGATGAACTTTGATGGAGGCATGAGCCAGTCCTACTTTGGCCAACAACAGCAAATAAGGCAGCACCTGCGGAGCCGTGACTTGTAGAGGGTCGATCTTCTGTGTACGGCACCAAAGAAGTGAACCGCTTCCATTTATGTCCATAGAAATTAAGAGTAGATGATGCCCTGGCCTTGGCAAGCACCTCCTTGCAATCCGCTTGGAAGTCGTAACCCCCAAACTCTAATGCTGCAGGAGTCAGGCATTCAGGTTCAGCGATCCTGGGTCTGATGCAGAATTGCGCCTCCTTGTCTGAAGATCTGCGACCACCAGAAGCTTGACTGGAGGTGACGCTGACATGTCGAGAAGGTCCGGGCACCAGCTCAGCCTAGGCCACGCCTGTGCGACGAGGATCATCCGGCAACAGGACCGCCCAAGTTGATCGACTAGTCGAAGAAGCAACAGCAACGGAGGGAACACATACAGAAACAAGCTGTCTCAGGGGAATGAGAATGCGTCCCCCATGCTAGGCGACTGGGGAAACCTGCTGGCGAACCTGTGACACTTGGTGTTTGTCGCTGTCGCAAATAGATCGACCTGGGGATTGCCCCAATTGTGGAACAGGTGATCTACTTGGTCCTGCCGAAGCTCCCACTCGTGGCAAGACCGCTGTTCCCTGCTGAGCGAGTCGGCGACTGTGTTCTTCACTCCTGCCAGATGAAACGGGATGAGGAACATCCCCTGGGCGACGGCCCAGTGCCATAGGTCCTGCGCTTGCCTGGAGAGCGCCGGGGATCTGGGGCCCCCCTGCTTCCTGATGTAAAACATAGTGGTGGTATTGTCCGTGAAGACTCACACCACCTTGCCCTTGAGGGACGGAAAGGAAAGACTTGAGGGCCCAAAATACTGCCTGCAGCTCCAACATGTTGATATGCAACATCTCCTCCGGTAGCCCCAGGCCTCTTGCGTGGAGACTTCCGGTGTGAGCCACCCATCCTTCCAGGGAGGCGTCCGCTGTGACCGTCTCCTGGTGCGGTGGGGTCTGGAAATCCGCGCCTGCGGACAGATGTGCGTGAAACCCACACCATGGTAACGCTTGGCGGAAATTCTCATCAAGTGTGATCTTCTCCTCGAAGCTTCCCAACACTTGAATCCAACGGGCGTCGAGGAACTCCTGTAAGGGACGCATCCGTAGCCTGCACAGCGGAATGAGGTATATGCATGACGACATGCCGAGCAAAGACTTGATGGACCTCACTCTTGACATCTTCAGGGCCAACAGCCGTTGTACCTTGCCCAAGATGGCCGCTATCCTCTCCTCCGACGGAGACGCCAGGCACAACACTGTGTTGAGTCGGGATCCCAGAAACAGCGCGTCCTGTCATGGAATCAAGCAGGACTTTGCATAGTTCACCGAGAACCCCAAATCCATCAGTAGGCACGCAGTCTTCGCCGTGTGGTCGACGGCGAGCTCCTTCGTGCTGGCCCGGATGAGCCAGTCATCCAGATAAGGGTAGACGTGAATGCCCCGTAGTTGCAGCTGCGCCGCCACTGGCACCAGACACTTGGTGAAGACCCTTGGCGCAGACTTCAATCCGAAGGGAAGGGCTTTGAATTGGTAGTGCTTCCCTTGCACCACAAAACACAGGAACTTGCGGTGCCCCATTGTGAATGGGGATGTGGAAGTATGTGTTCTCCAAGTCCAGCGACGACAGGAAGTCCCCCTCTTCCAGCTGTCCAAGCACATGCTGAATTAGTAACCATACAGAATTTCTGGGACTTGATGTACTTGTTCAGTCAACGAAGTTCAAGAATGGGCCTGCAGCCCCCGGTCTTCTTTCTGACAAGAAAGTACCTTGAGTACACTCCGGAGCTCCAGAGCCTGTTCGGGACGAGCGCTTTCGCGCCTTTCTTTAGCATGGCCCGCACTTCCAGCAACAGCTGAGGGACGTGGTTTTCCTGGAGGCCACTGGTGGCATTCTGGGACACTACAGTTGAAATTCGAGGGTGTGTCCGTGGGCGAGAGCGTCCAGCACCGAACTGTCAGTGGAGATGGTCTTCCACATGCTTCCACAAGCTGATGAAGTTGCCAGCCGGCCTCCCACCGGGGTGTACGAGTGGGGTCCTGATGCCACGGAGGGATCAATCCTGCTTGGACATTGAAGGGCCGCCTTGGGGACTTGGCGACAACGATGTTCGCCTCTTCCGAAGGTCTAGCAGCGGCCCCTGTTCGTCTGCTGGGCCGAAGAGTGGGAGGGTTGGTGGTAAGAAGAGGATCCCTCGCCGAACCCCTTGGAGGATCCTTGGGACTTGCTGCCTGAGGTCTGAAAGGACGGCTTCCGTTACTGAAGAGTGCCCAAAGCACGCGTCGTCTCCATGTCCGTCTTTATGGCTTGGAGAGACTCATCCACAGCCTTCCCGAACAAATTGTCCCCGTCAAAGGGCATGTCCAGCACATTCGACTGAACGTCATGCCTAAAGTTTGTGGCCTTGAGCCAGCCACGACGACGAAGGCAAATGCTGTTGCCCATTTGACAGAATCACGCGTCAGCAATGTCCGTGGCCACTGTGATGGCGTGGTCCGACAACACCTCGCCTTCCTGCGGAATTTCCAGTGCCTTCGACCTCTTGTCGTCGGGGAGGAAGTCCAGGATGGGTGCGATCTTGAACCACAACTCCCAGTCGCAACGAGCCATGAGGGCATTGGCGGACTTGATGGTAGTCGCCGCAGAATAGATGAGCCGTCGTCCCATGGCATCTAACGTCTTGCCATCACTGTCCGGTCGGGTGGAAGCCGCAGAGGCCGAACCACCCGATGACTTCTTCCTGGCCGCCACAGACACCACAGAGTCCGGAGAAGGCTGGGCCCGTAAGCACTTGGGCGCAGCGTCCGGTACCCTGTACTTTTTCTCAAAGCTATCCCTCTTTGCGGGGGCCGTGGAAGGGTTCTTCATGAGAGACAAACCCTCATCCCAAATGTCATTCAAAGTGGGACCGAGAGGATTGTCTTCCTCTTCGCCTCTCTGCGCTGATATAGTAAGCCCTCCTTCTCCTCCGGAGCGAGCTGAAAAAGTTCAGACGCTCTGGAGGTCATTGAGTGGAATGAACCAATCTCGTCCGGCGGTGAAGATCTGGGCGGTGGAGACGGGAGGTCCCCTAACCCGCCATCATCGTACATGCACGTCTTTGCTGTGTCTGGTTCCATCTCATCCCTCGGCAGGAGTGGGGGGGGGGGGGGAATGGCAGAAAAGGGGGGGGGGGACTGGTGAGAAGGGTGGCAAGGGAGATGGAGGGTGTACTCTCCTTCTTGGCCGTGGGATTCCCCCATGGGAGAGGGGGGGGGTGCTGGCACCACGGACGGGGCTGCCGGCGCTATAGGAATCCTTGTCTGGATCTCCGAGACCAGCATATGAAGTGCCGAAAGGATGTCCACCGAGAGGTCTCTTGGAGGTGCCTGAGGTGGTGTTGGAAGCTGAGATGCAGGCGGAATAGGCCGCTGGGGGACCAGCAGTCAGCCCAAACCATCGTCGCCTTGCTGCTCTTCCTCGACGGAGTCCTCGCTGTCGGCACGCTCGCCGTAGGGCCTGCTTCCTACGTTTCCCTCCTCCTGGATGGTTTGCAGACTGGTGAGCTCCTCCTCAGAGGAGATATCCGTACCCTGGAGGGCCACTGCAATCTTTGCATCCAGCGGTGAAGGTCTCGAGGATATGATGGGCATCCTCTTCTCCGGGGTCTTCGCTATGGGCTTGAAAGCAGACCCCCTCTCCTGGGTGGAAGGGACACCCTGGTCCTAGGGTCTGCATACTGCGGGACCGTCTAGGCGGCCTTCGCCAGAGACGCCGCCACCCCCTCGATGGAAGGCTAGTCCTTCGCTGGGTGCACCTGGGCCTTCAAGGTCAGGGCTAGAGCCTTGTCCTGCTTGGCCTTCTCCTTAGGGGGGAGGGTCTGAGCCCCTCTCCCCCATGGATTTCTCCGGTAGGACGGACTTGGGCCTCTCTGAGTTTTCCGGGATGGTCCGACTTCCTCTTGGCCGAAGATCCTGAGCATTGACTGGTGACGGAGGCTGGAGACATCGAACGTGCCCTGGCCGCCGCAGAGCCCGTCGCAACGGCACTCCCGGTGACAGTGGACTTGCGGTGCTTAGCCTTCTGTTGGAACCCCATGGGAGGGGTGCCCTCAAAGGTCTTAGGAGCCTGCTCAGCCTTCTTGGAACTGCGAGAGGCATGCTGCTGGGACCCACCCAGAGCAGGAGCCTTAGCCTGTAGCCACTCATTTAGCTGACTGTGTCGGTCCTTCATTGTGCGCGAGGACATCTCCTGGCAAAACGCACAATCCTCCTCCTTGTGCGCCGGATACAGTCAGTAAAGACATTCAGAATGCTTGTCGTCCAAGAAGACATTCCAAAAGCCGCAGCTGGAGCAGATCTTGAACAGCGGAGCCGAATCCTCTTCCTCCTCCGACATGGTCCACGTAGCGTATGCCCGAGAATCTTCTGGAAGCCTCCACGAAGAAACTTAACAAAATTCGCCCTTGAGGGGCGTTGAGAAATCCGACAACTGGTCCTCGTTAATCTGATGGGTTGATCGAAGAGCACAAGGCCCGATTGACCGAACAATAGAGTAATACTCTTCTAATCAACACAGTAAATGCTCTAGAGCTAAACACGAGGACTCCCAACACTTGAACGTGTCGTAGAAATCAGAAGATGGCTGCCAGAGGAGGGGTTTAGATAGAGGGCAGTCATTGGCTGGGGGCAGTATGACCCCGAGTTCAGGGATTGGTTTTTAGGAGAAAGACAGTTCAGAAATGAAACAGATTTTTTCTTTACTGAGGATTCCCAGTCTGACGACGGGGATTATTCATGAGCATGTGAATCCATGCCAGACCCCATGCTGGAGAACTGGACCTTACCTATATGAAAACATACCTTATTGTTAACCTTCCACCAGTACACCTTGCTTTGAGAAGCGGTGTACGCGCATAGAGCCGCCAGGTGAACCTCAATGGAGTTAAATACTAGCACAGAGTCTAGTAAGTGGAGCATGTAGTGGAGAATGTGTGATGGAGTACATTCTATCGGATTTATACTCTTTGACTGGCACCATATTACAAATCTTTTCCATTTGTTAAAATAACAGTGTCTGGTATTTGGTTTGCGTGCCTCCTTGAGGATGGCCAAACACCTTTGCAGTAGTTTTAAATGGCCAAATTCTATGACTTCAGGAGCCAAGCTGCCAAGTTCATAGACTGAGGTTGTGGGTGGAACGTTGTCCCCCCTCCCCCGTGCTGTGTGAGCATGTTGTTGGGGCACGGGAGTTTGATTGGATCGCACATCGCCAGTTTGCGCAGATGTGGAAACCAAGGTTGTCTCACACACAAAGGAACAACTAGGATTAGTGTCACTTGTTCCTGGGGCATTTTGTTCACCAACCTGCTCAGTAGCGGGGCCGAGGGGAAAAGCGTAGGCAAATTTCCCTGACCAGTTCATTCAACGGGCGTTGTCCTTGGACACGTGTTGGGGAAACCTGGATGCAAAGTCTGGGCATTGGGTGTTTTGGCTTGTAGCAACAAGTCTAAAAGGGGGGTACCCCATAGGGAGAAGATATTGTTTAGGATATCTTTGTCGAGTTGCCACTTGTGCTCTTCGGGTAGAGGATATCTGCTTAATGAGTCTGCCAGAGAATTGAGTTCCCCTGGAACATGTTGCAACATTAGGAACATGCCCCGCTTGAGTGCCCACTTCCACATTTTTTTTTGCTACCCTGGACAGACTTGGAGAGTATGTGCCCCCTGCTGTAAAACATGGCAGTGGTGCTGTCCGTGAGGACCTGTACTGTCTGACCTGAAAGGTGCACTTGGAAAGCTTGCAGTGCTTTAAGCACTGCTAGTAGTTCCAAAAGGTTTATGTGATTTGTGTCCACAGCACAGGCCACGCGCTATGTGGTGAAGGTAATGGGCTCCAGACCCGATGAGCAACGTGTCTGTTGTGACTAACTGCTTGCACTGTCCGATTGTGAAAAGGTTTTCCCCTTAACAGGTTACCTTTGTCCACCAGCGTAGCGCTTGAACTAGGGTTAGCGAAAACACCACTAGATTGTCCCACTGACAGCTTGCCTGAGACCACTGTTTCGCTAACCACTCTTGCACTGGTAGCATGTGCAGCCGTGAGTGCAAAACCAGGTAAATGCATGTCATCATCATCCCGAGCAAGCGCATTGCTTTGCGTACTGTTATTTGGCAACCAGCCAGATACTGAGGTATTTACAGCAGTATGTTTGTGCTCTTTCGTTTGATGGAAAGTCTAGACCCTCTTCTGTTTTTATGACAGCCCCTAAGAATAGTTTTGTCTTGCTTGGAACAAGACTTGACTTTTTTTCTCGTTGATGGAGAATCCCAATAGGAACAGGCGATTGTTCTCTGGGCATTTTGCTTGAAAAAGTGGGGGTATTCCCCTGTCATCAGCCAGTCGTCCAGATAAGGGTAGACTGGGATTGATTCCTTGTGTAGATGTGCTGCCACTACCGCTAGTACCTTGGTGAATACCCTTGGAGCGGAGGCTATGCCGAAGGGTAGTACCTTGAATTGGTAGTGCTGGTTCGTTATTTTGAAAATGAAGAACCTGTGCGCGGGGAACATTGAAAAATGAAAGTATGCATCTTTCATATCCAAGGTTGTCATGTAGTCTCCCTGCTTTAGCAGTGGGATTACCTCCTGCAGTGTTGTCATGCAGAACGTTTGTGACTTGACATAGGTGTTTGCAGGGCGCAGGTCTAGGACAGGCTGCAGTGTAAAGTCTTTTTTCGGCACAAGGAAGTACACTGAATAAATACCCTTGTTTACTTTGTTTGCCAGGAGGATTTCTATGGCGTTCTTTAGAAGTAGCACCTTCACCTCTTCCAAAAGGATACGTTGTTCTTCCTGTGAAGACTGCCTTTGCCTTGGTGGGTGGGTGGTTGGTTGGCGTTTGAATCAGTTCTATGCAATATCCCCCCGCCACAGTGGCAAGTACCCACTTGACCGAAGTGATCCCCTCCCATTCGTGGGTAAAGTGTGAAATACAACCTCCTACTGGAGTGGCATGGGGGGGGGGACCTGAAGCGGGCAGTCATTGCTTAGGGGGGGGTTGAGCCCCCTCTTGAGGAGGAGGATCTGCCCCTACTTCGAGACCTTCTTTGCCTATTTGAAAACCCTGTTGTGAGAACTGCTCTTGTGACAAACCTTGACCACCTTGATTGTAATTTGAGGCCCATTGGGAGTTTTGTTGTCTGAAACGACGAGAGTGAGAGCTCCCTCTTTGCCCAAAGGGTTTATATTCCGCTTTCGTGCTCTTGAGCGCATCCTCCACCGTTTTGCCAAACAAATCATTGGGTTCAATGAGCATGTTGAGGAGGGTTGCCTGGGTTTCTAGTTTGAAGCCTGATTGGCGTAGCCATGCATGGCGTTTAATCAGTGTGCCTTCTGTCATGATTCGCCCTGCATTGTCCACTGCGTCCAAGTTATTTTTGAGGATGCAGTTGGCTACTTGTTTCCCCTCTGCGAAGGTGAGTGAAAGCTGCGTTTTGAGGGGATCTGGTACTGAGTCTATCTGTTGAGAGATTTCATCCCTCTTGTGGCAATTAAAACTGGCTAATAACGTAGTATTAGCTATCCTTGTTTGGTAGGCTGAGAGGGAGCAACTTATCCTTCCTAGGGTGTATATATTCAATGGATCCCGATCACCCTCAGCATCACTTAAGACGTTGATGCTGCTGCGCTGGAGGCTCCCTCGACGTCCATGGCAGCCTCAGCCTGCATGGCGTGGTGGGCCCAGCGTTTGGTCTTGCGGTCCTTTAGGGTTTTAAGCCTGAAAAGTTTGCAAGATTTGCACTGCCTCTCAGCGTGATCCCCGGGGAGACAAAGATTGCACACCGGGTGCAAGTCTTTCCAGGGGAACTTCCTATTGCAGGAAGGATAACATTTAAAAGGTGTGTTTTCCATGATGAATGGGGGTGGCAGCCTGGTGAAATAGATGGGAGTACATTCTCTAAAAGAGACTAGAATATGAACCTACCCCCGCTCTCCCTACTGTGCAGGGACGAGGCTCGGCGGGGCCTTTAGAGGCCGTAGACAAAGGATTGCTGTGCCGGATGTTGCTGTTGTCGACTGAAACTTGTCCTCGAAGCCGTCGCCGAAGATCTTGCGGTAAATGGATATCGAAAGGACAGAAAGAAATACTACAGTTAAACTTTTTCTAAATAATGGCGTCAGCCAATATGTTACTCTGCGATATGCGTCCAACTATGATGGCGGGAAAAAACAATCTGAGGGACCTCGACGTGTGAAAGACCATGGGTACAGTACATGTCACACTTGGGATAGTATTTCTGGCAAGCCCTGTCGATGTCCCTTTTCGATTTTCGAAAAACAAAAGAACAAGTTACTTACCAACTGGTAACGTTCTTTCGATTGGATGTTCCTCCAACATATTCCACATCTTTGACATGTGATGTCCACAGCTGCGTACTTTGGAAACTTTTTAAGCAGCGGGCGTCCTGCGATGGCGTTGGGTCGATGTCCATTGAAGGCCTCTGTCGAGGGTAATGTCACCAGATGTTATAAAGAGGACGCACAGCGTCCGTAGCCTCAGTTTATTTTTTTTTCCTTCATAACGTGCGACATGCACATATACAATGCCTGCTTTACTGCACATAGCCTTGCGGAAACAAGCTGCAATCGCATAGGAAATTCTTCAGAGGGGCAGGCTGGAAGGGCGATGTGGAATAAGTTGGAGGAACATCCAATCGAAAGAACGTTAGCAGTTGGTAAGTAACTTATTCTTCGAATGGATTGTGCCCTCCAATGTATTCCACATCTTTGACAGACTCCCAAAGCAGTACCAGAAAAATGGAGGAGGGAAAAGAATTTAGAGTACCCAATCAGATGGCAGAATAAAGAACCACCTTACCTAAGGCCATATCTTGACCATGGATTGTATGCAGGGAGTAATGTTTAACAAAAGTGTGGAAAGAAGCCCATGTGGCTGCATCACAAATATTTTTTTATAGAAACTCCCCGCTGCAGGGCTGTGTAAGTAGCTACGCCCCTAGTGGAATGAGCGCACAACCCTTCCGGAGGGTCCTTGCCCGCCAAACGTTAACATTCAGTAATGGTGAGGATAATCCACCTGGACATGGTCTGTTTTGTCACAGCCTGGCCCAATCGGTGACCAGCATACCCCACAAAGAGTTGATCGTCCACTCTGACCCTGGACATCCTAGAAATATAAAAGCTCAGAGCTCTCCTAGGGTCCAACTTATGGAATCACTCCTCTTCCTTACCAGGATGAGGAGGATAGAAAGAAGGAAGAACCACTTAACACTACCTTAGGTAGAAAGGACGGACATACCATCAGTAAAACCCTGTTCTTGTGGAACACAGTAAATGGCGGCTTCGATGAAAGTGCCTGCAATTCACTCACTCAGAGCGGAAGTAACCGCAACCAAGAACACTGTCGCGATGGACAATAATCTCCAAGGACAAAAGTGCAAAGATTCAAACAGAGCATCCATGAGAAACTTCAAAACCAAATTCAAATCCCAAACCGGCACCTGGAAAGGGGATGGCAGGAACACATTAGTGAGTACTTTAAGAAATTTGGAAATCAAAAGGAATCTTAAAGTAAGTACATTCTTCAGATGAGTGCTTGAAGATAGACAGCGTCGCCATGGTACCCACTTGAAGGCCCCTGTGGGCCAAAGAAAACAAGAAAGAAAGAACCACTGGAATGGAACACTGAAAAGGATCAACATTTTGTCCTCTGCACCAGTCGCAAAACTTACGCCAACGGCACAGGGATTTTGTTGCCGGCCTCTTGGCCGAAAGCAACACCTCCATCACGTCATCCGGGAGATCCCAATCCTTATACCTCAACCTTTCAGATACCAAGCATGAAGGTTGATAGTCCTGACCTCTGGATGGAGAGCCTGACCCACCCTCGCGCGAGAGCAGATCCTCTCGGTAGGTAAGACGGCGTCGAGGGCAGATGGACATTTCTAGAAGGTCCGGGTACCACGCTCTCCAGGCCCAATCCGGAGCAATAAGAATCACGTGGGATCCAAACCTCCTTAACACTTGAGGAATGACCGGGACTGGAGGAAACGCGTACAGTAGTGGGAATGACCAGTCCACTACGAATCCGTCTCCTAAGGCTCCTCTCTCAGAGGAAATTCCCTTGAGCAGAATCTCTCGCACTTCCGGTTGGCACTGGTGGCGAAGAAATACACTTGTGGGGTTCCCCAAAGGGCAAAGATCTCCAGAAGGACTTCCTGAGCCAACACCCACTCGTGAGAGATCGTGCTCTGCCTGCTCAGAGCATCCGCCGCCGCATTTTCCTCTCCGGCCAGATGAACTGCAGAGAGCGAAATTTCCAGCTGGATTGCCCAGAACCAGAGCTGCATTGCCTCTCTACACAACAGGAGTGACCCTACCCCCCCTTTTTTGTTGAGGTAATGCATGGCCACTGTGTTGTTCGTCATGATCAGGACAGTCTTCCCCCACAAAGATGGCAGAAAAGCCTTCAGGGCCAGCCTGATGGCCCTGAGCTCCAACAGGTTGATGTGGAGTTTGGCCTCCGACGGAGACCAACGACCGCTGACGGTCAAGTCTGCGGCATGAGCTCCCCATCCTGTGAGGGAAGCGTCTGTCACTACAGTCACCTCCAGCCACGGTTGCTAAAACTGCTCCCCCTTCATCAGGTTCACCTCGTTGGCGAACAAAAGATCCTGGGAGACAGAGTGGAACCTGAACAAGATCCGACATCTTGCCTGAGAACTGCGACCACTGCATCTTGAGAACCCTTTGCAGGGATCTCATCCTCAGCCTGGCCTCTGGCACCAGAAAAAATGCAATATGCCATGAGGCCGAGCAACCTTAAGAATTCAAAAGCCGGGAGACTCTGGGTATGTTGAAACTTGTCCACCATCAGCACAATGTGATGAGGACTCACCTTGGGAGGCGAGCACTTCCA
This sequence comes from Ambystoma mexicanum, assembly GCF_040938575.1. Lineage (NCBI taxonomy): Eukaryota > Metazoa > Chordata > Amphibia > Caudata > Ambystomatidae > Ambystoma > Ambystoma mexicanum. Next base: position 816,818,365 of record NC_090929.1, read on the forward strand.
AGAACGTGTCCAACACAGCCCCGATGTACTGGAGCTGTTGGGAAGGTGTCAGATGCTACTTCTTGAAATTGAGGCAGAAGCCCAGCCTGTGGAGGGAGCAGCAGGTGAGGCTGAGATGATCCAAAGGTTGTTCGGGAGAACGCGCTCAGATCAACCAGTCGTCCAGGTAGGGGTAGACGTGAATCTCCCCTCGCCCGAAATACGCTGCCACCACCACCATTACCTTGGTGAAGACCCTCGGGGCAGAGGTCATTCCAAACGGCAGGACCCGAAACTGAAAGTGCGAGTCACCAGCCGCAAATCTCACATACTTTCGGTGCTTGGGATGAATCGGCACATAAAAGTAAGCATCCTGTAGGTACAGAGACACCAACCAATCCGGAAGTTGAAGGGCCTGGAAGACTTGAGAAAGTGACCATCTTGAACTTGTCCTTCCTGAGAAGTTTGTTCAACCAACTCAAGTCCAGGACGGGTCTCAGTTCCCAGTCTTTCTTTGGGATCAAAAAATAAGGGGAATACCATCCCTTGTTCTTCGCTACAGGCACCAGTTCTATAGCGCCTTTCTCTAGCAGGGGCAAGATTTCCTGCACAAGGAGCAGATCTGGAAGCTTGAGAGAGATTCCCCAATGGATTGTTGTGAGGCTGCTTTAGGAAGGGAAGGCAGTAGCTGTGGGAGATTGTATCCAGAATCTACACATCCAAGTAATGGCTTGCCATTCTTCGAGATGCTGAGACAGTCTGCCCGCAACCGGCGAACCATGGGACATGGCCTCATGACTGTTTTGGAGCGGCTGCAGCAGCGTCTGAAGGCAGGGAAGCAGCTGCTGAGTGGCTTTGGCAGCTCTATTTCCCCGACCACCACGGGTACTTTTACGCTGACCCCTTTGACTGGCGGCTCCTCTCGTTCTACCAAAGGAGGGGTAGTAACGAAAAAAGCCTCCCCTCCACTGCTGACCCCTAGGACGAAAAGGCGGAGGTTGACACAGCTGTGCTTGAAGATTTTCCCGCAGCTTTTGAGGTCTGCAACCTCGAGGCTCTCGTCAGCCTTGCTGCTAAACAAATGCGCGCCATCAAAGGGCATGTTCAGAAGACTGGCCTGCACATCAGGAGCAAAACCCGACTTCCGTAACCATGCAAATTTGCATATAACGGTGCTCGCAGCCATGACCAGATAACACTGTTGGCCGTGTCCAAACCCGACTGAAGGATTCACACATGGCATCCTTGCCATCTTGCACGAGAGCCAGGAACCTATCCTTTTCTTCCCCCTCGGGGAATATGCTCAGCCGCAAGAGAAACACAAGTTCCACAGAGAGTGTGAAAATCTTGCCAAGGCACAAGTGGAGTTGGCTGATTTGAGCCGCAGAAAAAACCTTGCGTGCCCAACCGTCGAAGCATTTGTCGTCCTCATCAGGAGGGATGGTAGGTTACGCCAACCTGAATCACCAAACTCTCGGGAGTGGGGTGTGATGAAAGGTAGCTGGGGTCACTACCAGAAGGGCAGAATTTTTTAGTTAACGATTTATTTACTGCCGGAAGAGATTCCGGGGCCTGCCAAGCAGCCGCCACCCTTTTGTGCAAGGTCAAATGAAATGGCAACACCAGGTCAGAGGACGGACCTTAATCCAAAATGTCTATTAAGTCATCCTGAATAAAAGCTTCAGGAGGACTGGACCAACCAAGGTATTCAGTTACTCTAGCCATAAGTCTCCTGTATGACGACTCGGCATGAGCCCCAGGCTCAGGCCTGCCAAATTCCACCTCCAGCGAAGTGTCCAGGACACTAGCGTCATGAAGAGATTGTCTCAAGTTTTCCAATTGGCTATCCCCTGAAAACAGAGGCCACATCAGGCTCAACAGGGTCAAGATCTAAATTTGACGTCTCCTCTTCCTCATAGATGTCATCCAGAGGGAGGTAAAAGTCCAAGTCTTACAGACTTGAAAGTGGCCTTCCTTGGAGGATCCACAGTACCAGGGATCTCCAACGGTAAATTTCAGCCAAAAGGCCCCGAAGGCGTCAAGGGCGCTGATGGCTTCGGCGTTTCAAAAACATCCAAAGTGTTTCTTGGGTTAAATCCCAGTACCCTGTTGAAAATTTGAACAGATCTCGTTCAAATTTTCAACAGGGTACTGGGATTTAACCCAAGAAACACTGACTGCAAAAGAAGATGTGCTTTATAACGATTGGAACACTGAGCAAAATATGAGATGAACAAGTTACTTTCTTACCTGGTAACGTTCTTTCGATGGGATGGTCCGACGACCTATTCCATATCTATGACATGTAATCACCACAGCTGTGCTGCTTCGGAAACTTTTTTCGGCGTCTGCGTCCTGCGTCGATGACATTGATGCGCCGTCGTCGAGGACCTCCTCCGACGTCCGACGTCATCCGATGTGATAAGTAGGACGCACAACGCCCGTAGCCTCAGTTGTAGTTTTTTCCCCCAGAACGTGTGACATTAGTCAACTGCCAGTCAGACACAAAGCCTTGCGGAACTTAAGCTGCAATCGCAAAAATTCAGCAGCGGGGAAGGCAGGGCGGGAGCGATATGGAATACGTCGTCGGACCATCCCATCGAAAGAACGTTACCAGGTAAGAAAGTAACTTGTTCTTCGAGGGGATTGGGTCCTCCGACGTATTCCATATCTATGACAGACTCCCAAAGCAGTACCAGAGCAAGGAGGAGGGAAAGAATTTAGAATCAAAATTTAGAATAGCCAATCAAATAGCAGAGCAAAGGACCGCCTTGCCAAAGGCCAGATCCTGTCCTCGGATGGAATCGAGGGAATAGTGACGTACAAATGTATGTACTGAAGCCCAGGTGGCTGCATCACAGATGTTGCGAATAGGAACACCCCTCTGCAGGGCAGTAGATGCAGCCACACCCCTGGTAGAATGGGCCCGCAAGCCGACCGGTGGGTCCTTACCCCCCAAGCGGTAACACTCCGAGATGGCTAAAATAATCCAGCGAGACAAAGTCTGTTTCGTCACAGCTTGCCCCAAACGCTTTCCAGCGTAACCAATAAAGAGTTGATCGTCCACTCTGACCCGGGACATGCGTGAAACATAAAAGCTTAGAGCTCTCCTAGGATTCAAGCCTATGGAGCCTCTCCTCTTCCTTACCAGGATGCGGAGGAGGATAGAATGCCGGAAGAACAACCTTCTGGGCCAAATGAAATTCCATCACTACCTTCGGAAGAAAAGAAGGACGAACTCTAAGGACAACCCTGTCCTTGTGAAATACAGTGAAGGGTGGCGTAACTGAAAGTGCCTGTAACTCACTCACTCTGCAAGCGGAAGTAACCGCAACTAAAAACACAGTTTTCAAAGTTAACAGCCTCAAAGGGCAAGAATGTAAAGGCTCAAACGGAGCACCCATAAGAAACTTAAGAACAAGGTTTAAATCCCAACCGGGCACCAGGAAAGGTGATGGAGGGAACACATTAGTGAGCCCTTTCAGAAACTGTGAAATTAAAGGGATTTTAAAGTAAGAACACTCTTCAGACGAGCGCTTAAAGATGGACAGCGCCGCCAGGTAACCTTTAATGGTACCCACTTGCAAGCCCCTTTGGGCCAAAGAAAGTAAAAAGGACAGAACCATGGGGATGTCACATGCAAAAGGATCCACATTCTGAACTCTGCACCAGTCGCAGAACTTACGGCAACAGTACAGAGACATTGTTGCTGGCCTTCGGGCCGAAAGCAACACCTCCATCACGTCTTCAGGGAGGTCCCAATCCTTATACCTCAACCTTTCAGAAGCCAAGCGTGAAGGTTGATGGATCTGACCTCTGGATGGAGAACCTGACCCCCCTCCCGTGAGAGCAGATCGTCTCGGTAGGGAAGACGACGTGGAGGGCAGATGGACAAGTCGAGAAGGTCCGGGTACCACGTCCTCCGAGCCCACGCCGGAGCAATGAGGATCATCCGGGAACCGAACTTCCGTAACCTCCGCAGCACTTGCGGGATGACGGGGACTGGAGGAAACGTGTACAGCAGCGGGAATGACCACTCCACCACAAACGCGTCTCCTAAGGCTCCTTTTGGAGGAAATTCCCGTGAGCAAAACCTTTCGCACTTCCGGTTGACACTGGAGGCGAAGAGATCCACTTGAGGGGTCCCCCAAAGGGCGAAGATCTCCAGGAGAATCTCCTGAGCCAACTCCCACTCGTGAGAGATCGCGCTCTGCCTGCTCAGAGCGTCCGCCGTCACGTTTTCGTCTCCGGCCAGATGAACTGCCGAGATCGAAACTTCCTGCTGGATGGCCCAGAACTCGAGCTGCATCGCCTCCCTGCACAGAGGAAGTGACCCTGCCCCCCCCCTTTTTGTTGAGGTAGTGCATGGCCACTGTGTTGTCCGTCAGGATCAGGACACTCTTTCCTCGCACAGTCGGCAGAAAAGCCTTCAGGGCTAGCCTGACGGCCCTCAACTCCAACAGATTGATATGGAGTCTGGACTCCGACGGAGACCAACGACCGCCAGCCCGTTGGCATGAGCTCCCCATCCCGTGAGGGATGCATCCGTCACGATCGTCACCTCCGGCCAGGGAAGCCAAAATGGAGCCCCCTTCATCAAGTTGCCTTCGACGGCCCACCACAGAAGGTCCCGGGCGACCGAGGGCGGCACCTGAACCGGGTCCGACATCCTGCCGGAGGACTGCGACCATTGCGTCTTGAGTGCCCACTGCAAAGATCTCATCCGCAGGCGAGCCTCTGGCACCAGAAGAATGCAGGATGCCATGAGGCCGAGCAACCTCAAGAACTCGAACGCTGGGAGCGTCTGGGCATGCTGAAACTTGTGCACCATCTGCTGAATGTGAAGAGCCCTCACCTGGGGAAGTGTTGAGCACTGCTCCGATGTACTGGAGCCGCTGTGTTGGCGTCAAATGGGACTTCTTTAAATTGAGGGAGAAGCCCAGCCTGTGAAGGGAGTGGCAGGTGATGGACAGATGATCCAGGACTTGCTCGGGAGAGCTCCCCCTGATCAACCAATCGTCCAGGTAGGGGTAGACGTGAATCCCCCCTTGCCCGAGATGCGCTGCCACCACCACCATGAGCTTGGTGAAAACCCTCGGGCGGAGGTCAATCCGAACGGCAGGACCCGAAACTGAAAGTGCGAGTCGCCAACCGCGAACCTCTGGTACTTCTTGTGCTTGGGATGGATCGGCGGATGGAAGTAAGCATCCTTGAGGTCGAGTGACACCAACCAGTCCTGAAGCTGAAGGGCCTGGAGGACTTGAGAGAGAGTAACCATCTTGAACTTGTCCTTCCTGAGGAGTTTGTTCAAACCGCGCAAGTCCATGATGGGTCTCAATCCCCCGTCTTTCTTCGAAATCAAAAAATAAGGGGAATACCATCCCTTGTTCCTCTCCGCTACAGGCACCAGTTCTATGGCGCCTTTCTCCAGCAGGGCTTGAATTTCCTGCGCAAGGAGCGGATCCGGACTCTGCAAAGAGAGGTTCCCCGGTGGATTGTCGCGAGGCCTGTGCCGAAAGGGAAGATAGTAGCCGTGGGTTATGATCTCCAGAACCCACACATCTGAAGTAATGGCTTGCCACTGTACAAGATGAGGCGCCAGCCTTCCCCCAACCAGCGAACCATGGGACATGGCCTCATGACTGAGTGGGAGCGGCTGCGGCGTTACCTGAGGGCAAAGAGGCAACTGCACGAGCGGCCTTGGCACCACGGGTACCCTGTCGTCCACCTCTGGTACCCCTGCGTTGGCCTCTTTGACTGCCAGCTCCTCTCACTTTACTGAAGGACGATTAATAGCGAAAGGAACCACCCCTCCACTGCTGTCCCCTAGGACGAAAAGGCGGAGGTTGGCGAATTGCAGCGCCCAACGACTTCGCTGCAGCTTTTGAGGTCTGCAACCTCTCAAGGCTCTCGTCAGCCTTGCTGCCAAAAAGGTGTTCACCGTCAAAGGGCATGTTGAGGAGCCGGGACTGCACATCAGGAGCAAACCCCGACTTCCGCAACCACGCAAACATGCGTATCACGGTGCTCGCCGCCATGGACCTACTGACGCATTCAGCTAAGTCCAAACCCGACTGAACGGACTCACACATGGCATCCTTACCATCCTGGACCATAGCAAGGAAACCATCCCGTTCGTCCCCTTCGGGAATATGTTCAGCCGCTAACGCAACACAGTTCCACAGAGTGTATGTGAAACGAGACAAGGCACAAATGGAGTTGGCCGCCTGAAGCGCCATACCACCAGAAGAAAACACTTTCTTCGCCCAGCCCTCAAAACGTTTGTCGTCCCTATCAGGAGGGATGGTAGGGTACGACGCCTGCTTTGCCGGGGCCGTGGCTGCCTGCACCACCAAACTCTCCGGAGTGGGGTGCCTGGTCAAGTAGCAGGGGTCGCTACTGGCTGGACGGTATTTTCGCGACAAGGATCTGCCCACCGCCGGGAGACTCTCCGGAGCAGTCCGAGCCGACGCGACCCTTCTCTGTAAAGCCATATGGAACGGCAGTACCGGGTCAGTTGGGGGACCAACATCAAGGATGTCCGTCAGATCATCCTGCACAAACTCCCCTGGGGGAGCAGACCATCCCAAGTACTCAGAAACCCTAGCCATAAGGCGCCGGTACGAGGAATCGGCATGAGAGCCAGGCTCAGGCCTACAAAACTCCACCTCCGGAGAGGTGTCCAGTCCACTGGCATCATGCAGTGACTGCCTCAAATCGTCAAACTGACTATGGCCCGAGACAATTTCATCTGGAACCTGACTAGGAACCAGGCCATCAGAATCCTCATCCGCCTCTGAAATATATTCCAGGTGGCGAAAAGAAGGCACCCGAGAGTGCTTGCTCTTAACCAGAGCCTTCCTAGGGGGTTCCCCAGTGCCACGGGGTACCTCCGACACGAAAGACGTCGATGGCGTCGAGCGAATCGGCGCCGACGTCGAGAGAACAGGCATCGGCGCCGAGAGGATCGGCATCGACGAAATCGGCGTGGACGTCAGATGCAGCGCCGCCAGCATCGGCAGCGTCGACACAGCCCTCGAAGCCGGAGCCCCGAGCGTGTCCCTCGACGACCTGAGCGTCAACGGCTTCGACGACTTCCTCGGAGCCAGAGCCTCGAGAAAGCCTGTCGACGCCTCAGACGTCGATGTCTTCCTCGAAGACCTCACAGGTGCAGACGGTCTCGAACGCATCGAGGACCGGGACCTGGAACGGGTACGTCGAGAATGAGTCTCCTTGTCCGAACGGGACCTCTCCCGTGACTCGTGCCGACCACTCTTGCAAGCGGTGTCTCTCGACCTCTCACGACCGACCCCACTCGGGGGCGCGGACGGCTTAGTACCCTGCGACTCAAGAATCACCAGCATTTTCTTCCCGAAGGAAGCCCATTCCTCCGGCGTCACACGGCTGGTGGGGTAAGCGACGTGCCGGGCAGAGTCCTCCGAAGAGGACCTGGAAGACGACCGGTGTCAGCGCTTCCGAGAATGCCTCGAAGAGGCTGAGGAGTGGCGAGACCGACTCCTAGAAGGAGACCCACGAGACTTCCGACGATGACGCGGAGAGTCACCCCTCGAAGCATCCGTCGAAAGCCCCGCAGACTTCGACTTCCGGGGCTTGGACACCCGACCTACCGACAACTTCTTACGTTCACGTAAGGCTTTGGACGTGAGCGACTGGCAGTCGATACAGCCATCCGTGTCGTAGGCCTCCCCGAGGCACCAGAGGCAGGCGTCGTGCGAGTCCGTCACCGACATCTTGGACCCACACTCCCCGCACTTCTTGAAATCCGGACGCGGGGTCGAAGACATCTTCACACGAAGGATTTTCACAAAACGAACAGGTTCGAAGAACCGAGAAGAACAGAACTCCAAAGAGTCGAGGCGTTAACCGAGATTCACGAAGCAACACGTTCGCGGAAAAAACAGAACTGAGGCTACGGGCGTCGTGCGTGCTACTTATCACATCGGATGACGTCGGAGGAGGTCCTCGACGACGGCGCATCGACGTCATCGACGCAGGAAAAAGTTTCCGAAGCAGCACAGCTGTGGTGATTACATGTCATAGATATGGAATACGTCGGAGGACCCAATCCCCTCGAAATTGAAGATTAAAACAGGACAAGGCCTTGAGGACGACCGTACTGGTCGAAACATGTGTCGGCTATACCATTACTTTAATGCACGACAAGAATATAAAGAAAATATCACTTTGAGAATATAAAGCAAACATCTCTTGGATTTCAATGTGTGGACTTTATTGCTTTGAATTGAATAATATAATGACTTGCTACTGAATAGAGTACTATGGATGAGGAATATTAGTTTCAAGCGCGGTGATAGTCTTACAACAATCTATAAATCTAAATCAGCTTTTGGTTCAATACCCTGTTCAGATGTAGTGTGTCCCAAATATTGTATGGAGGTTTTACTGAGTTTAAATTTGTCTTTACTCGATGTTTAACCTGCTTCCATAAATATATTCAATACTTCCCTCAATCTCTTATGTTCTTCATGATCTTTTGCATATACCAACATCATCTTGGAAGCATAATGCACACTTCATGTCATGAAAAAGCGGATACATGATGTGTTGGAAAACCGCAGCAGCTGATATTACACCAAAAGGCATGCGTTTGCATTGGAACAAACCTTCTGGCGTAATAAACGCTGGTATATTCCTTGAAGACGGGTGAAGCACAATCTGGTGATAAGCAAATTTTAATTCTAAAGTGCTTATAACTTTAGCTTCCTTAATGGTACCTAACATTTCGGTAATATTGGGTAAGGGATGTCTGTCCGGTATTACACATTGATTTACAGATATTAAGTTAATACCCAGCCTGAGTTTACCATTGTGCTTATGTACCACAACTAGAGGGAAGTCCCATTCAGCTGCTTCTATTCTTTCAATAACATCATGCTTTCCCATGGCTAAAACTTCTTTTACTGCATCTCTCATGCCTAATGGCACACTTCGGAGTTTTTGTACAACTGGAAAGGAATCTGGTTTTATTCTAATTTTGTGCATACATTCTTTGAGACTGCCCAATTCATTTCGAAATACAGCATGATGTGATAATTCATTACTAGCAGCTATGGCACATACAGTTTCTTCAGCATTGGGATCTAGCTTTATCTTAATTTTTTTTTGATGTGACCAACTTAGTAATGGATTGCTCCCTTTCTTAGAGACATATACTTTGCCTTTAGCTGACCTGTCCTTGAATTTCATAATAGCCCAGAACCATCCTTCTAATTCAATAAATATGTTCCAGGCCGCTCATTATGATCTGAACACAGAGGCCAAATCACAGGAGCTGCCCACAAAAGATCCAACTGTATGGGCAAGGCTTTTCCCATATCCGCAGCTGTCAAATTGAATAGTCTGCCTGTAGATCTAAGACTAGAAACCAACCTTTTGTGCTTCAGGAAAAAGCTGAAAACCCTCCTCTTCAAATAACTCCAGAACTACACTACCGTCTATATATTGTCCCGTCTACACGTTAGCCTACTTGCTGCCTTATGTGTCTTTATGTGATGCCCTGATGCCTGAGGGCGACCGGCGTGATGCAAATAAATAAAAAATAAAAAATTCTCTTTCCTCCATAGGCAACTGGTCGTGTCGACTACATTAAGGGAAACAGACCTTTGTAATTTTTCCTCGAAAATATGTTTGGGCAACAAAGTGTATTTTGCCCCCGAGTCTATCACCATGTCGAGTTTCATTCCTTCAAGCTCGATGGTGGACATGGGTTTCTCAGTGTCAGCATCATCCTCCTAAACAGTGACAACTTCATCAGAAGTAAAGTCAAATGAGACCATTGCAGTCTTCCATGTCCACACATTGTTCATCTAAACAGGGTAGGTTTTCACTCTTAGTTCTACAACACGAGGTGAGATGCCCACGTCTACTGCATCTTTTGCACAGAGCTTTGATTGCTGGGCATTTGTCGCTGCTTGCAAAGTGAGAAGGACTGTAGCAACGAAAACATCTTTTCTTATCGGATTCAACTTTTCCACCTCGGTTTTTTTATGTACTTCTTCCCAATTTCTTTCCTAAAATTCTGTCTCGTCATATTTGTCTGTCTGTACAGTAGCTATCTCGATAAACTCTTGTTCTTCTGGTTTCTTCTCAACTTGTTCGATCCTTTTCTCCAATCCCTTGACACATTTGTGGGTATGCTCTACTTCCTTTGCCACCTTTATAACTTTGTCAATGGTGGGATTGCTTTTGGCCCATAGTGCTTCTCTTTTTCATTGCAACACTCAAGCATAAATTGATCTCGTAGCCTCTCAATTAAGGTGCAGCCAAATGTGCATGAAGCTGCTAGTCCTCTCAATGCCGTGATATACTGTTTCACAGATTCATCCTTTGCCGGTTTTCTTTTTCCAAAGTAAAGTCTTTCCAAAATGATGCTTATGCACTTCTCGTAGTGTTTATCTAGCATTTTGATGCATTTCTCATATACTCTGATAGGCCCGCAGATTCCTCTTCCGAATAGTGGAGGTAGATTTTCAAATTGTTCTTGGTCGTAATTACCAAGACAGTGCATAAGAAGACACTTTTTCCTCGCTCCAGAAAAGTTTACACCAAGCATAGCTAATACATAATGATCAAACCTCTTTTTCCACCTCTTCCAGGGTATGTTTGGTTCCCCTTGGACTTCCAAAAAGTTATTTGGCGGTGGTACACCTTGTAGGGCCGTTTGTGCTTGCAGGGAGAATTAATTTATTATAGTGTTCTTTCAAAAACCAATAGAAATGGTTGGAAGAGTTATATTCAGCACAATCACATTTGGGGTTGAGAAGGTATTAGAGGCTTCAGTGTACCTTTGGTGATATTGCTTCCTGCTTTAGTCACAGTATTTCATTAATGTACATTTGTAATGTGTTGTACCGTTTTGATGTAAATCTGCAGTGCACTGTACAGTTACTGGTAGTAACCATAGAGTAGTCGGATTGATGCGTAAGAGTTTTCTGCCTTAATAGTTTTGTCAATGTTACACGTGCATTCGAGTATCTGGCTGAAAAGTCTTGCTTGGATACATTGATTCTATGCAATGCGGCATTACGTGTATTGGATTGCAATTACTGTTACACATGCATTCGGGTATCTGGCTGAAAAGCCATGTTTGATTCTACGAGGTGCAGCGTTGTGTGCAATGAAATGCAATACATTGCTCTCCTTCCGTAATCTGTTCATGTAAACGGGCTAGCGTAACAAAACAGGTGCAGTGACAGTTTATGTTGATTGCCTTGGCAACCAAGATGGCGCCATGTAATCCGACGTTGCTAGCTGCTTTCCTCTAGCACGTCGGGTAACTGAAGAAGCTGCTTTGTCCTGCATAGCGCATCACATTTTGTAAGTTTGGTTCTTTCCTTTAACGCACATGATGTCTCTCTTTGAGAGAGTTGCCGGGGTGACCGTGTGACTCACGCATGTAGCCCTCCGATGGCCTAACAGCAGCGCTCGTGCCTGGCTTTCGGTGCAGGTTCCTGTTGGGCGATAGGGATCTCGGCTTCTTGTAAACAGCGCAATAGAGGGATACTAATCTAAAGATCAAAGCGCGGCAGCAGAAAGACGCTCCAACCTGTTTGGCTGTATGCCTGCTAGACCGGATAACAGCGATTGGTTTGGTGCCACAGTTACTCGGTGGGGCCACTGTGGTGTGATACTCTCATTGCCAGTAAAATGATCCGCCACATACTGGTAAGATTTATGGCTCATTTATTGTGATAAGGCTGGACCACATTAATGCCCCACCAGTCTTGTCAAAGGCTCCTTCTAACTGCCTTGGCGCTCTGCCCACATTCCCATTCTAAGTTGTACATGCTATTTTCCATACATGTTCTCCACATAAGCAGAATGCTACATTGCCCCAGGTATCAGATTCTTTACTCGAGCTATGGCTAACTGGGCAATTATGCAGTTTATGGGAGAGGGTGAAAGCTCAAAAGGTGTACGTCAGGCTGAAGCAGTATCTGGTGTGTGCAGGTGCTGGAGTCTCTACCGGGCCAGTGCCAAGATACTGGTTGAGATAAGTTCACTGAGTTTGGGGAATGAGGGCAAGAGCTGTCCTGGCCAGTTGGCCTTCGCATGGAGGTTTCATAAATGCTTGTTGACTAGCGCTTTTCCTCTTGTCCTTGAGAGGGTGAGCGACCACAGAACAAAGGCTGTTCCTCTAGTTAAAGATGATTTCTGATAGGTCCTTGGCTTGCCACCACAAACTATTGGATCCTAGTATATCCCTGCTAAAATGGATCTTTAGAACCAGCCCTGTGGACAGGTTGATAAACCACCCTATTCTAGTGAACAGGGAAAGACACAAATGTCTAGCCAATTTCGACGGAAGAGCTGGTCTGGCACTCCGTGTCGCCTGGGCTTCTGGATGTACTGCAGTAGTCTGAAGAGTTACCCATTAGTGCTGCTGCTTAACTGTTGGTAGATTGCCTTGTCCAGACTGGCACCTATATGTTGAGTGCAGCTTGTGTGGCCATTAGATGCATGGCCCATATTCCGGTGTCAGTGCATGAATGTTCATGGAGCCCCAGTTCTTTTTGTTTAATATTAATGAAGAGCACACAATGGGAACTCTAAGTGTGGGCAGTGTGAGGAGTCAGGAATGAAACTGACACAAGTGAGTCATGGCTTTGGTCAAAGATGTTTATAAAATAAAAGGGGGTGGGCAAATGTTGCCCCTGCTCTAGAGGTGTTTCCCTGCCTAAAACCAAAACTAAAAGGTCTGTCAATGTCAGAATGTCTAAAGTAAAACTGTCCGGTGTCCAAAGTTCTATTCTGATTAGAACACACTTGCAATTTGCATTCACCTGGTATACTCTCCTGAAAGGGTTTTTCCTCTTGCAGATTTCTGTGTCTCTCAATTTGCCTGGTATACTCTCCATCCAGGGCCTTCTCTCGTGTGTACTCTGCGCACATCTGTAAACTTGTCAGTCTTTTATACTTGTTTCACTTCCTTAACTTGCCTGGTGCACTATCCCGCCAGGGCTTTTCACTCAGATGCAATACATACAATCACAAACTTGATAGCTTCTTTTGCATAATTTGTTAAACCTTCTTATGAGTATTTCCCTTGTTTGTTCTTTCTCATTTGCTTCAATTATCTGCTCTAATTATGTTGGTTGTATTTTGCAATGCTTCCCTTGGGTGGACTCACCGGCTTTGGTTGGTGTATGTCGGTTCTCCTGCCGTAAGTCTGTGGAGATTGTGCAGCTCTCTGCCTTCTCTCGCCGCTCTGTACTGCTTCACTGCTCCCACCTGCCAGTTTCACAGTTCTCCAGGCTTCGGTTCAGTGGACTCTGCTTTGCAGCACCGGTGTACGCCCAGAAGCTCTCTGTCTGCTTCTGGTGTCCTCGGCGCGTGTGTCCACCTGCAGACAGCCTTCCTTCTTGGAAAGCCTCTTCGCTCCACGGACAAAGTTGCCGTCCTCCAGTCCCTCACTCTGCTTCAAGAGAGGCTGCCTTCTCCAGCCAGCGAGATTGACTCCTCCTCATATGTTTCGCCAGTTTAAATCTCCCGACTTCGGATTGACTTTCCCAAACACTAGAGCGCAGCATGTGCTTTGGGCCCTCAGTAATCCTCCTTACTTGGTGCACCATTTTCGTTCCAGTACTTTTGGGTTTATGTTACAGGTAGTTTGGTTTTGACAAATTGGCAGTGTTTCTAATGGTGCCAAAATGCCCATCCACATTTGATGAATGTACAGAGTCAAAGAGAATGTCCTCAATGTCTTTCCTAGGAAGGTGAGGACCTACCAGGACCTCCCTGACCTGTTCCAGGGCAGTCCTTCAGACAGCTCCATTAAGGGTGTCCAAGTGGCCCCTCACCGGACTGCTGATCAACAAGCAGAGGTGAAAAGTTTGCTGAGGCAATTTTCCCCCTTGTTCTCAGTCTCCTGGTTTGACACCTTGGTGCAAACATGACATTGACACGGGAGACAGTGTACCTACCAAAGGTATGGGATACAGGATGTCAGACAAAGTAAGGTCTTACATTAAGACTGAGGTGAACAAAATGTTGGATCTTGGCGTGATTGAACCCTCTAGTAGTCCTTGGGTCCAGCCCTGTGATTTTGGTTCCAAAGGCAGGCACCTCTGAACTGAGGTTCTGTGTGGATTACAGGGCTCTGAATGCTGTCACCAGGACAGATGCATACAGCTTGCCTAGAACAGATGAGCTGGTGGATACTTTGGGTGCCTCCGAATACCTCAGCACATTTGAACTCACTGCAGGCTATTGGCAAATTTCTCCATGGCATGTTCTTTAAGGCCTATTGGCAAATAGCTCTTGCAGAACATGCCAAGGAGAAGACAGCTTTCTCAACACCAGAGGGTCTTTACCAGTTCAGGGTAATGCCTTTTGGGTTGAAGAGTGTCCCTGCCACTTTCCAGAGGCTTGTGAATGATGTCCTTAATGGGTTGGATGAATTCGGTCTAGCATATCTGGATGATATAGCAGTTTTCAGTGGCACCTGGGAGGATCATGTGAAGCACCCAGTGGTTGAAGTGTACGAAAAGAAGTAGTGGAACTATGTTCCCTGCTGGCCTGCACCCACCACCCACAAACTACATCGCCACGCCCTCTCCCACACACAATACAAACCCCTGAACACTTGCACCTGCTGTTTAAGGGAACGTTCAGTGCAGTGCACTGAAAGTGCAAGCTGCAACGTCTTCCTACACTTATTTTAAAACAAAACCATTCTGGGACGGTTTCATTTTAAAATAGAAGTATAGGAGCTGTAAAACGTAATTTAAAAAAGTAGGAGGAGCACCACTCCCGACCTCTCCCACTTACTTCGACCACTGGAAGCACTTCAAGATTGTGTTGCAGGCTCTTCAGAAGGCCCACTTGACTATAAAGGCCAGTAAGTGCCAGATTGGACATGGATCAGTGGTCTACCTTGTACATGAAGTAGGTGGAGGGGAGGATACAGCCTCTACCCAGTTAAGTACAAGCAGTACAAGACTGGCCTACCCCCACTACTCAGACCCAAGTTAGAGCCTTTTTAGGACTCACTGAGTACTACAGAAATTTCATGGCAGACCATGGCACCATAGCTGTCGCTCTGACTGCTCTCACAACTCCCAAGAAGGTAACATGGTCTGAAGAGTGTGGGAAGGCCTTCAATGGCTTAAAAGACTCCTTGTGCCAGGCCTCTGTTCTCAGGGCCCTTGATTACCAAAGACCTTTTATTTTGCAGACAGATGCCTCTGGCACTGGGATAGGAGCTGTACTATCACAAGTAGATGAGAAGGGTAAGGAACACCCTATTGGCTTAATTAATCGCCAGCTTAAAGGACAGAGCTCAGATGGTCCACAGTAGAGAAATAATGTTTGTCCGTTGTGTGGGCCCTAAGGAAGCTGAGGCGCTACCGCTATGGGACCCACTTCACTGTTCAAACTGACCCTAAGCCCTTAAAGTGGCTAATGAACATGAGGGTTGGAATCCAAAGTTGCTCATGTGGTCCATAAGCATTCAAGGCTTTGACTTCACTATTGAGCATAGGCCTCGTGTCCAACATAGCAATGCTGATGGGGTATCCAGAATGTTTAAACCAACCTGAACATTCATCCAGGGGTGGATAAATTCCTCCTGTCCTTGGTCTGGGAGGGGCAGTGTTAGGAACGATTCCAATTTCATGTGCAATTTTCCCTCCAGTTGTGTACCCTCCAACTTTTTGCTGATGTCTGAACACCATAGTCTGACTGGAGCACAGCCTTCTGCTGCACTCCCCTGGGCTTTTCTCTCATTTTTAATGGGGAAACTGACATGCCCTTAAAGACAGTCAGTACGTGGAGACTTTGTTTCCCTTAGTCCTTGTCGCAACTTTTCTGCAACATGTAACAAGTGTACAATGTACCTTACAGTACAGTGTCTTGGGTCTAGTCATTTCCAAAGGCCCTACATACTCTCAAGGATTTTCCTTGGACAGGGCTGGTGGCAGCTTATCACTTAGCATATTTGTAACCCTTTCTTGCCAGGTAAACCGCGATTACTGTGTTTGGCACGGTTAGGTGCCCTGGCTCCAAAATGGCTGCACCACAAGGTTCTTTGTCCTATCCTTTGGCCATTTTGCCCTTTCACCTTCCCCAGGTTGAGCAGACCCAGATCAGTCCTTATTTTGGCATGCATTTCCTGCAAAGCGCAAAGCTTTCACGGGCTTCTGCATGCCTTGTGTGTGCGCCCCCAGGATGTAGGCTGGAACGTCTGGTTCCAATACACATCCTGGGTGCCAGATTCTCTAGAGTGCTGTGAATGCCTGGGACCACTGTGGTCCATGATTGGTCCACGTATGGTATGCCTGTATGTGAGCAGATCTCCCATTGGGTCCTCTTCGCTTGGGCGCGAAGGAGATTCTGGATAAGAGAAGGCCCCAAACACCCATACCATGTCGATCTCTGGAGTTCTCACAGAACGAAGGATAGGATCCAAGTATCCTGAAACTAAGAAGCCGAGTAGAGGAACCGCTGTGACCCGCTGAAAGGTTTGGCACCCTGAGCCCTCTGTCGTCCCGCTGGACCTCCCTGCATCCGATCGTCCTAGAAGGTCTGCAAAGGCGCTTCGATCCATTGGAATAGTGGGACCAACTATTCTCGGCACCTTCATCTTAACCTGCAAGTAAGCCTTTTCGGAAGTGTCCCTGGGCCATCCAGTGGACTGACCAGCTTGTGCAGACATTGGGCTCTGATACCGCCTCCGTTTAGAGGAGGTCCTTGAAACTTGGCGAATCGCAAGCTGTGTTTTCACGGCACTCTCACACCGGATTTCGTACACTTGGCGTTCCCAGGTCTGAAGTAAAGTGAGTGCGCTCGAACCAGAATATACGCAGTTGCCATGTCGCCCAGCCGTGGTGACTAACTTTGCACGTTCATTGCAGCTGTGGTCCTCTGTGCCCTGAAGCCTGCTACATCGGAACTGGTCTGATCCATCCACCAGGAGCGAAGAAATCGCCACTGTCCCGTAGGGAAATCAACGGTGTAACTTCGTCGCTGAAAGCTGCAGAGCTGCGAGACTGCCGCATTTGACCCTGCAACCGAGTGGACTCGACTGCCGAAGTTTGGTCTGGAGTGCGCCAGGGTCGGTGAGTAATCGCAACCCTAATGGTGGCTCCTAGCACATCCATCCAATTTTACACATGAGTGGCCCCCGAGGGCCCCTCGCCTTTCCACTGCTAGTGCGAACTAGCAAACTATTCCCAACTCTTGGAATCAACTTTGCCCTCAAGTGGAGGCCCTCCTCAAATAGTGGGAACCGATTCTGCATCACCTCACCTACCTTCCTGAGTTGCTACAGCCCCTACAAAAGGCCGTGCTTTGCCCATTTGAAGAACCGCGTGCGTCAGCATCGCAAGTACATTTGAGCATTAGGCTCCTCATGTTAGGGATTGGACTGCCTTTCAGTTAGGATTGTATTTGATACATAAGGGCCTAAAGACTATTTGAACTGCCTGCTTCCTTTCCTGTTTAGGTTGTGGACCAATTTGGTGCATTCATCCTTTGGAACCCATTGGTCTTGTATATATGTGTATAGATAAGATTGTGTTGGTGTAATAGTATTGCTGTGATTTTCTTACTGTGTTGAATTGCAAAGGTCTTGGAATAAATGTATTTGTATTTTTTACATATATACACCTGACTGTGAGTGATTTGTAAGTGTCCTTTACTCTGTGTGCTCACTGAGGTCTTTCAGTCACCCTCACCCCTCCTGAGACCTAGTCTTGACCGCCGCCATAGCTACCTTGATTTGTCTGGCTTGTCCAGAAGGTTACCCTGTTCCAAGAAACTAGGCTGGCCTCTGCCCACCAGGTCAGAGTTCAGAAATCCATCTTAACAGGCTGGAACGCAGCCTCCCTTCTGGGAGGGAGGGACACTCTTGCCTTAGGAAGGGCGCCCTGCGGGTTCACCCCGCAGCCTTCGAAAGCGATGCTACCACCACCTCGATGGAAGGCACCGCCTTCGTCTGGTGCACCGGGGCCTTCCCGGTCAGGCCAGGCCCCTTGTCCTACTTGGCCTTCGTGGTCGTCCCGGACACCTTGTCCTGCTTGGCCTCCTCCTTAGGGGTCGAGTGGGAGCCTCAGTCCTTTTTGGCCTTCTCTGCCGAGGGTAGGCCGGACGCCGTACCTTGGTTTGGTCTTCTCTTTGGCCGTCTCTGAGGCCACCTTTAGCTTGTCCGGGTGATCAGACTTCCTCTTGGATGAAGATCCAGAGCGTTGACTGGAGACCGAGGCAGCTGGGGATGTCGAGCGCACCCTGGTGGCAGAGGAGCCTGCCGCAACGGCGCTCCCGCCGGTAACGAACTCGCAGTGCTTGGCCTTTTGTTGGACCACAGCAGGAGGGGAGCACTCAAAGGATTTAGAAGCCCGCTCAGCTTTCCCGGATCCGGGAGAGGCATGCCCCTGAGAACCACCCGGTGCAGAGGCCTTGGGTCTGCAGCCACTCTTACAGCCGTTTACGCCGATCCTTCAACGTGCGTTTCCAGAGTTCACGGCAAAACGCACAATCTTCCTTCTTGTGCGTTGGGTACAGGCAGTACAGGCACTGGGAATGTTTGTCGTCCATGTAAACATTATGCAAATCGCAGTCGGTGCAAAGCTTGACAAGAGAAGGGGAATCCTTCTCGTCTGACATGATCCACGCGGTGTAGGCCTGAAGAATCTTCTGGAAGCCTCCACGAAGAAACTCGGCGAAATCCGCCCTTGAGGGGCGCTGAAGAATCTGAAAAATGGGTCCCCGTTAATCAGAAGGGTGATCGATGAAGCACACAGGCTCGATTGACTGGAAAATAGAGTAAAACTCTTCCAAAAAGTGAAAGTTGCAGTAAAAGCTCGAGAGCTAAGCATGAGGACTCCCACCACTTGAACGTGCAGTAAAAATCTGAGGATGCTGCCAGAGGAGGGGCTTAGGTAGAGGGCAGTCATTGCCTAGGGGCAGTATGACCCAGAGCTGAGTGATTGGTTGGTAGGAGAAATACAGATCAGAAATTACTGAAACTGATTTTTTTTCTTTTACTGAGGATTCCCAGCCTGACGGCGGGGAATATTCATGAGCATGTGAATCCATGCCAGATCCCATGCTGGAGAACATAGAGGACCATCATTTTACTTTAAGTCCATTCCTCCTCGATCTAATAGGTGCAGAAGTAGTTAAGGTTTCGTGGAAAGGTTAATTAATATGGATGTCAGCATTAAAATAGCCAACGATTATCTGTGGCTTGCCAATTCCGTGTTTTTCTAGCATGTTCTTAACTATGCCAACATTTAATTTAGTAAAGGAATGACCAGGGGGATCATAGACAATCAAAAAAAGAGACCTCAAGGCAACCTAAGAGACCTCCAAGAACAGTCTGTGGATTCACGAATATCCTGAATTTGCCATGGATGGGAAACAGATAAGACTGGCTTTTGGACAGCCTTTAGGTCCTTTAATTGCAACCTTTTGGATAGTCTTGCGTCCGTCCAACTCTATGGTCTGTCAGCCAGGTCTCTTGCAATGTCAGTATAGTAAACACATCAACAGCTGACCAAAGCCCTTCATCTTCAAACAAGTGGGAAAAGCCTTGTGTGTTCCACGAGTAAAGCACTGGGGGGTCACCGTAGCTGCAACCCAAAACCCGCCTTAAAGGCAACAGACAGCCATTGCCAAAAGCCATCACATGGGGTTACTAAAGGAGAATTGGAATTCACAGCAGTACGGTCAGATATATTGCTTAAGACCTGGGGTATTTGAGGTGCGACAGGTGTAACGTGTGGATGAGAGCACACTTCACTTCCCATTGTTTTATTTTGACAGCCCAGTCTTACATTAAACACCATTTGTGTTTATAGACGTACTGATATATTTTTTTTTGTTGGTACCCCAACATTCACTGGGGAAAGGGGATGTTTCTCATCCTGTATATACACAATTTTACATTTATAACCTAATTGAAACAATTTGTCTTCAAAGTTCAGCACATACGAAATGACATCTTCAGAGCTAAACCAAATGTTTGAAATACTAGATGTCACATGCTCGATTTGATCTATGATTTTTATATCTTCTGTTTTAATGATTAGCAAAGGTAGAACTGAGTGGATAATACTCAAAATCTTACAACGGTTAAGCAGTGGAGACACTTCAGTGTTGAACACAGATTCAACCTGGAGTGCTTTGATGGAAAATGTATTTGAATGTAAAGGTTTCTCAATATTAGAAGTACAGCTTACATTTGCGTCCGATTATGCTACCGAAGTACAATGCTCGGGAAAAGTGGATTGAACATATTATTAAGGGGACAACCTAGTAGAGGGGGCAGAGTAGGAGGGGGTATGGCTGTAATAGATTTACTAGAAGGGGGAAACCAGTAGGAATAGTCATATTTGAATTAGAGGATGCAGAGGTAGTGTTCTTAACAGTTTAATTGCTAAATTATAGCAGTGTTTAGAGTTCCACTCGAGTTAGTAGGTAAAGCTATAGAGTGCAGATCATTAATTACATGTCAAAGATTTAGGTCTTTTAGCATACATAAATGCTTGTGATACAGGAGCTACCTTTTTTTCTATTAAGCCTTTTAGGGCGGGAGGTAACTTTGTTAGTTGAGCGAATAGCATTGGAAGAATGAGAGGCAAAAGAATCTGAAAAAAGTTATTGGAGTCAGGAAAATACCCTGATAAAATACAGATTGTAAATCAAGTTTATTCTCACATTTCGAAATTAAAATTGTGAGAAGGTTTTCAAATGCTAAGAACATATCATTGGATGACATACTAGTATTACTCCTATCATTAGGGTCGGAAGGTTCAGTGAGAGAATCTTTATAATCTCTAAAATCAGTAGAGGGGTCAACAAGTTCAGATACAGGACAGTCATCAATTTGAGGCTTATCATTAGGGTTCTGTATATGATTTTCTACAGTTAAGGTCAGGGGGTCATGTAAATGTTGTGGATCAATGCTGAGAGAATCAATTGAGCAAGAAGTGTTTATTAGGTCGCCTATATATTCTACTTCATCAGTGGGTATTGTAACATCATGATTTCCATCAGGAGAGGTGGATAAAACAGCTGTCCAGTCAAAAGATCGAAAAAAAAAGGATCGAATGACCTTTTGCTCGAATGCAAAAGGATCGAAAAAAAGGTCGAATTTTTTAAAAATGTATTTATATATATTTTTTAGTTTGGGTTGGTAAAAAAATGTATTTAATAAAGAAAATGGGGAGCTGGGGGGGGGGGGACACCCCCATGAAAAAAAATGTTAAAAAAAATTCGACCCTTTTTTTTGATCCTTTGACTGTCGATCAAAAGGCATTCTATCCTTTTGTTTTCGACCCCATCACTGGCAACCAACAAAACAGTATCACATGGACTGAGTCCTAGCAGAAGTAACAGGAACTGCTAATGCGACAGCGCACAAATTCGAGGCGACCGAATCGGTCGTGATATCGAACGAGATGTCATCAATGTTAACATCAGAAGATAAATATTTTGCTGCAGTAGATTGAATAGGGATGCCAATAGGTAAATATGCTGTTGGAGGAGACTCTTCCACTGCTTCAATCACAACGATCAAACAGTATGTGTAACTGAAGGGTTCTTGACCAACGGGGTAGATGTTGTAGGTTTGTTCGTTTGTAAAGGTAGACGAGCAGTGACAGCTGCTGCTGAAGTAGCATGTGTAATTATCTGGCGTACAAAACATGCTTTGATGTAATACAGACCTCGGACAGGATTCCTTGGAGAGTTACAGAAATTCGCTTTTTCGTAAGGGAGCCTTGTTAGAACTGTGCAGCAAGACGAGAGGTCAATATTCGCAACAAATCTAATAATACAGTTCAAACTAATTCAGACGTGATATTAAAAGGTCTTGTAACAGGACAGCATATGATATAGCCAGGTAAATACAAGGAACTTAACACTCACAGACTAGTTAAGATAAAAGGGACATTAATGTCTATCGAATGATTGTAATAGACGTTAGACTAGAGTTATAACGGCAAGCCATAAAAGATACCAAAGAAACACTCGAAGCTGTCTCGCGAGTCGTTTCTCATAAGAATTGTGTGCTACTTACTTACGGATTGTTAAAAGACAGGAGTCAGAGATACAGATTGCTGGCAAGAACAGGAAACGTACTGCATGGATTTAGAGTAAACTATAGTAGCAGAATAGAAAGGTGTAGGTAAAGCTGACAGCTTATCAGCCTACCAGCACAATTCCATCAGCGCACTTTGCTGATTGCGCACGCGCCGAATGCGCATGGACAGCAGTATTTAAACAACACCGGGTCAGTGGGCGTGGCCAACAGGGTAAGTAACTTTTCAGCTGCACAGTAGCTTTATTCTAATAATCTTCCAATTTGTTCCCAGGGCCCCAAGCCGTTAAGCCCCGGAACATGGAACAAACAGCAGCACACTGCGTGTGCTACGCACAAGCTGTGTGCTTTTAAGGCTTGTGCTGTCTCTTCCACCGGCACCAGTCCACAGCCAGGGAAGACAGACTCCAGCAATGAACAACTTGGTCAGCAGCGTAGAATCAGCAAAGATAAAAGCCTCACACGATTCACAGAACACACAGCTGCACACCGCTATTAGTTCTTCTGTATGTCTTCATACAAATATTGTTTATTTTAAAACAATGGGATTGTGCCTTACCTATATAACTTGTGTGATATTCCGTCTGCCCATTTCCCCTATTAAAAGTATAGCCTTGACTGATCGGCTAAACTTAACCTTTGGATAGCCAGGCATTAAATAGGAGGTGCCCTGTGTGATGAATCCAGTGGAGTCATCACGGATTCCTGGTAGGGATCTCCTCCCATGTGGCCAGGGGAAGGCAGTCGCTACCTGATCCTGACTCTGGCGACGGCTTTGTAAGGATGGATCACATGGGAGGAGACTACCACCTGGGAGATGTTCTGACTTCATTGAAGTGCAGTTTTCACCCCCTTTCCTCCAAGGAAGATCCTCTGACACCTAACACATTAATGGCATATTGTCATTTAACGGTTCCCACATTTAGAGGAAATCAAGAAACTTTGTCTTTAGGGTATTTAAGTCAGGCCCCCACATTTAACCCAAACACCCACAACTTACAAATACCACCTTCTGTTTCGAATGTATCTTATTGTAAACATCTTGAGAAAAACCATTAGAGAAGGAGAAGCCCAATGACATCCATGGACTCCAACTCCCATTATCACTCAGGTTCTGAGACAAGGAGGAAGAGGAGAGGGTTTGTGCAGTGACAAATGCCCAAAGTACAAAACGCAGGCTAGATTTTCAAAGCCTACCGTGCGCAGACATTTAAAGATGGTGACCGCTCTAAGAAGTCGAGCAGTGCATGAGAGGACGGTAGACTCCAGGCAGAGGTTCGAGAACACGAGACACACAGAGAAGGTTACTGGGACAGAAGGAGGGGCACTGCAGACTAGCATGAAAAGCCATGGAGACAAAAGGTGCGGCTCAGAAGCTCTGTGGTGTTGGGTCGCTAGTGCAAGCAGCGTTAGTCCAGACCAAGAGAGGAAGCCAGCGTATGACTGCAGAGCTGCACAGAATGCTGGAGAGACCTCCGTTGACTGCAGTGTGGAAAGACAATAAAGCAGCTGTTCCACAAAGACGCAGGCATAAACGGACATGCTGGAAGAGCCCGCCGAGTCTGCCAAAAGAAGTTGAGGGACCCTGGGGTGTTCTGACAAGAGTGCCAGCCCATATTTGATAAATAGGAGACTGTTAACGATGGAGCGAGCCTAAGAAGATTATTTGAATGCAGTCAAGACAAAGTACAAATACAAACCCCAATCCAATACAGGTGCATGGGATATCATTGTGAGGGAGACGTTTAAGCAAGTGCTACAATAGGCAAATATACCAAGTACCTCGTGGTATAGGCCCTATCTGTATAACAAAGTGTTAGGAAAGATTTGGAGAAGTTCCCTTTGGGTGCACTACAACAACCTTGGCCTCCTGGCAATAGGAACCCAACCTTTGGTATAAGTCTGTACTACACAGGTTGGTAGTGTGACGGAGCAGCCAACCGTATCTCAATAGGGGTCAATGTGAGCAGTAGGGGAATTAGACAGAGATTCACAGTGACAAGTATCCAAATTAACTCTTACACACAAGGTTTCTTGATTAAACAATTATTAATTTAAGAGGTCAGTTTAAATAAGCCTTCTTCAGAAGGGAGCAATATAATAGCAACACACAAATACCTCCAAAACACACACACTTAGTTTCTCTAAATCAGCAAATACCGACTTGGGATGGCACACAGACACTTCCTACACCGTCACGTGACCTAAATAGGTAGGACACTGGACATTAATATAGCTCTGTTGCATTTAGAGCAATACTTAGGAGTATGTCAAAGAAAAGGGTTATTAGAATAAAACAAGAGATCACACAAATATTCTGAAGCAGGTTAGTACTTTTGAAAACCCCCAATGCAAAGTAGGTTAACCCCTTTCTGGAAGGAAGACCAAACACAGAGGGAAGAAGAGTCATTCAGGTAGCCAGGCTAGGCCAAAGTCAATTGGGCAAAAGTCTAGGTGAGCTGAAGCACTTCTTAGAGGGAGGTAAAAGTCTTGCACAATGTTTTAGAAGTCTTTGTAGAAGAGAAGAAATCAAAGGAGGGCCACAAGCTGTTTAGGCTTGTGAGGTAAAGAAGCTGTTAGCAACTCTACAGAAGCGATCAAGACACATCTCAAATGAGAACAAGTGAGGCTACACAAGAGGTAATTTCTCTTAGACTGTACAGTACCTTTTGGTTAGAAGAAATGGTTCCAGCTGGCTTCTGTTCCTGTGCAGCTCTGCAGATCATGTGTTCCTGGGCCTCTGTCGTGGGGACAAGAGGGAGGCCGTCTGGAGGATTCCTGCACTGCAATGGGACGATCAGCGACAGAAAAGAACCAACTTCTATTCAGTGGCACTTTGCGGTTTCAGTTCCTTGCGTTTCAGCAAATGGCAACACCACAGATTCTTGGCTGTCGAGATGGGCTTTCCTTGCATCTGGGGTCCAGCACTCTGTTGAGGTGGCCCAGGCTCGGTCAGTCCTGCTTCGGGGAGTCCGGAGGATCTTCCTGGAGCTCTTGGCCAACTTAAAAGCAATGCACACAATCTGGTGTTCCGGTCCCTGGCTCTTCGGTTCCAGCAGCAGTAGTGAAAATACAACCAGCTTCGAGAGGATGTCCAGAAGGGCTTACTTTGGAGTTGATTAGTCCCACCAACTCACGGGGAGAAGTCGTCCTTGCAGGGCTTCTCTAGTCTATGCGCATTCAGAGCTTCAGCACAGCAGCAGGGCTTCACTGGGCAAACCAACGGTCCAGCAGTTGCAGCAGGTGGCTCTTCCAAGTTGTTCTTCGGATTCCTTCATCCAGTGGTCGACTCTGCCTTCCAAGCCAAAAAGCCACGTCTTTGATGCAGGTTTCTCCCATTCATTCCAGCCTAGCTGCCAAGTCATACAGCAGGGTGGCTTGTCCTTGCCGGACAGCCTGCCGGCCAATCACCTTTGGTTGCATTCCTGTAACCAAGGGGATTAAGCACAGGTAGTTTCGGGCACCTCCCTCACTTCCTGCCACTGCCAGACATACTGGAGCCAGAGGCAAGCTTCACTTGTGGATCCCGACAAAGGCAAAACAAACAAAGGGACCAAACCTGGTTTTGGGGCGTAGAGTAAATCTCAAGAAGGACCTTTCCACAAAGAAATAACAAAAAAAGACGACTGGGGCCAATTTGACAAAAATGGCACCCTTGGCTGCTCTACTGTAGCTGCGAACACAGCCCGCGGTAAAAGCACACCACGGTAGTTGAAAGTAAATCACTGCGACCAGCCATTCATCGAGGAAAGGGTAACAACAAATGTTTAAATGAGAAAATAGACAAAGGGGATACTAAGTAACCCCTCCAGCATCCAATTGTAAGATTGTGTGTGCTGGGTCTAGAAAGTTACAAATGTAAGTAAAGTCAATTTCACTTTACTCTTCTTGGAAACAGTAGTTATCCAAGAGAAAGGTGTCTAAACCTTTGAGAAATCTGAAAGACTTCCCTGTGTCACTGCACGGAAGGTGCTGTGTGTCACAATGTAAAAGATGATGCCTATGGAGTTTGTCAGACTCCACAACCAAAAGAAACAGAGTTTGAATCATAGAAAAAGACACGAAAGCGTGGGAAAGAAGGGTCTCACTCACTCCAGGTAAAAAATTAAAGTCCTCAAAATCCAGCAAAGGTTCTGGGGGTCTTAAAGGTAGAGAGGAATTAGCACATTTCTGAGAATTCTCCATAACACCAAGAAACTGTGAATCGATTAAGAGAAGTCCAGGCAGGCAAATACCAAACGTTATGTAAAGGTACCTGGCTGGAGAGTACACCAGGGGTACTGAAAGTAACTATTAAAAGAAATCCTAGCAGGCGAGTGAACCAGGGAATTGAGACATTTCTGGCAGGGGCGTATATCAGGCAATCTGTAGAGTTAAAAGAAATCCTAGCAGGCAAATATACCAGGTGATTGAGAGTGATTAAAGGAATTATAAAAGGAATCCTGGGAGGCGCGTATACCATGTGGATGAGATTGAATGAAGATTCCTGGCAGGGGAGTACGCCAGACAATCTGTGGAGTTAAAGGAAATCCTACAGAAAGACTGTTGCAAAACTTGTGATTTAAACAAGAACTTTGTGAGTCCAGTAAAGAAACAAAGGAACTATTAAATTAAAGTGAAACTTTTGCCATCTTAATTAAGAAACCAGGGCATCCTCTGAATCCAATGTCTCTACCTAGGAGAACATTTTTGTTGGAATCATCATTACATTTTTGTTCGGAACACTTTCCTTGCACCCTTTGTTGTTTTGTTCTAGTTTAAGGGTCAGAATAGGACGTTTTGGACATAACGACAGGTTTTTCAGTTTCTGGCTTCCTGACATAGACTGATCCTTACTTTTGATTTTTAGGTAGGGAAATTCCTCTTATAATAGGGTCAGTTAGGCAGTTTCCCAACCCATTTTTGTTTTAATAAATGTCTTTACTTGAGACTATGAATACCTGGTGTTCAACTTATTTATGACCCCTTACACCTTCTTCCAAGGCGTTGATTGCTCTTTCTGAAAGGTAAACCTACAGTAAAGTAAAATCCTTTTAGCACATGTCCACGTCAGCAGAATAAGAACATGTTCTCTTACAAGTTCCAGATACACAGGGTTCTGGGGGCCAAGTAGGAAACAATAAGCTCAGGATTTATTGGGACTTCATAGCAAACTGTCTGGATGTAGCACCTGTCAATGCAGCTGCTTAGAATGGATGCATCCCTAGTGAATTGGGTATCCAGCTACCATGTCACTGTGAAAATGGCCGCCAGGTTATGACATTTCCTTAAAAATGCACCCTTCAGGCAATCAAACACTTTCCCCAAATATTGTAGGATTGAAGGTAATAATATATAATTATGCCCCTCTTAGAATATTTGGGGAAAAAATGTTAGTGGACAGAGAAAAAAAGTCACCTATCTGGCGACTTTTTCAGAATGACATTATCACATGGAACCGTGAATTGTTAAAGAATAAGAAATTGGCTGTAGCGAGCACAATGAACTGTCTATACTTTAGAATAGTCCGCTTGTCTAACTTGACAATACGTGTACTAGAGCAGAAATGGAGTACTGGAGTGCTGTACAAAATTGAAGAAAGAAATGTAAACAGACAGTTTAGCACATTTTCAATACAATTCCAAACAAGAGCAAAGCAGAGAAAGTGTTTTTATTATTTTAGATATACAAATATAGTTTTTTTTAATTCTTGCATTGAGGCCAGTATAATTTCAGATGGTGCAGAACAGATAAAGGGAAACCGAATAGAAAGAGAAAACCATTTCCCTTGCTGTTTATTTGGCCTGGAAACAAAACAAAAAAAGAAGACTATGTCCTTCATTACATGTTTGGTGTAATTACAGTGGTAAATCTGGCAAAATACCCCAAAACTGATTTACTGTTACCGCCACTTGATCCAGCGGAATTACAGCCGGTTTTGCAAGTGGTGGTAGGCCGCGTTAAGACCCCATTTATTTGTAGGTCATAGTACTCCATGGGGATTTCAGCTGATTTACTACCGCCAGCTGTTTTTGGACGGTAAACTGGAGGAATTAAACACAAGCATTCTGCTGAAACCTTTTCCTTCACCTTATCTTCAAACTCAAAGTTTGGTGGTAATGCAGTGCCAACTTCATTACCACTGCTTTTTTGCCACACCAAACTCATAATGAGTCCCAATGTCTAACTCTGCAGAAGATGAAATGGAAATAATGTAAACAGGTCTGAAATCAATGATTGACTCAAAGGGCAGGCTGTGATGATTTTTCAGCAGTGTGTGTAGCAGGGGGCACCACACACTGCACCACTAAGATAGATAAAGCAGGAATTTTCGATGTTGACAGCAGTACTTAAAAATAAGATTAAAGTAGAATTGCAGGTAAGTCTGCTTTTTTCTTTTTTTCCAAAATCGATCAAACCAGACAAACTATGTATTTAGTTTTGAAGCCGATACAAACAAGAGCAACATAGCAATATAAAAATGTTTAAGATGCAAAAACGCACGAGGAAGAAACCACAGGTGGGTGCATGAATTGCAGATTTTACCTAATATTTATAAGGTCATGTTTTAGAAGCTGGGTAGGACGGAGGAGTATTTGGATTTATGGGCATCCTTTAATGAGCTGTATGGATAATTTCAATTGCATATTACTGAATATTTGAGGGGGTGGGGTATAGGATTGTTCGTATTTTTGGTTGGGTCCGTGTGTGTTTTTTGTGTCTTGCGATTGGATTTAGATTTGTGGGGGTATCGGTGTTTTTTGCGACTTTCAAGTGGTATTACTGCAGAATTTAGTATTATTTTAGTTCTTATAATTTTGATATGATGTGGATTGCATATACAGTTTTTCGACTTGTATTTATTAGATAGTTGTTTCTTTGAAAATATATAAACATTTAAAAAAAAGATGCAAATACATAAAATAATATCCAACATAACATCCAGCGTTCCAGTTTTAACTGAATTATAGAAAGAAAAAAAATAACATGCATGTGTTAATCGTTAAACCTTTTTATACTATAGTTGGTGAAATAAGTGGGTGCCATTTTATGAAACTACAAAAAGCACATTGCGATTTATTTTTTTAAATTTGGAATTCATCATTATATAGTTGACAACTAAGTGGCTTACCTGGAAAAACATGTACTTATAAATGGAACCCCCAGTTTGATGAGATACCAGACCCAGTGTTGCCACATCCAAATATTGGTTTGGAAAAAGAAACAGGTCCACACAGCATCCCTGAGTGACACAGTCCTTGGCCAGGTTACTGTAGAAACTTGTCTGTGGTTGAAACAATGTCTGCAGAGAGAGGATGTTCTGGTTAGAATGCTTTAGTAATGCATAAGAGAAAGGAAGATGTGATGATGGAGAAACTACCATCAACTGGATGTCTGCTCCTCTGTTCTAAGCATGTTTTAACACTAATGCCACAGTAGACACCATACACCCCTCCCCCCAACCCCTCCCCAACACACCTCACATTCCTGTAAATTTTGTACCCAAAAAACAAGCTGGTGGAACTCAACACTGTTACTCTAGGATGCAATCAGGATAAAAGTGCTATCTGCATTATATTAATTATTCCAAGTTCAGCATGCCCTAATGCATGAACATTCTTAACAGAAATAATGTTCTGGAAGAAAAAGGAGATATCAATTTCACTGCTATCTCTTAAAGGGTATCCAAATAAGACCAACATGTTTTGCCACACATCACCTTCTCCTTGTCAGTGCCGATCAATTTCCTGTCATCTCTGTTTTTAAGCTTCCCTGGGGCTTCAGCAATAGGCAGTGATGTGTGAAAAATAAAGAGCTTCCCTGCGCAGTCTGCTGCCTAGAGTGATAATACAATTAGTAGGTCAGAGAAAAGGCATGCAGAATAGTTAACATCCACTATTAGTAAAGCAACATTAATCAGACATGTGCAGTAAGTGTGGAGACCAAACATTACTTTTGTACAATATTTTGGAAATATATATGCTAAAGATGTACAAGTTGGGCAGTATACCGCATCTAGCAATGGTTGGATGCAAAAATCGCTCGATATATCACATTATTAACATCCACAAACATGGTTTCATGTGAAATTTTAAAAAAAAATCCAGGACTCAAATCTAAATTGATCATAAAACGCTAAGATTTGTCCAATGATATGACAATAAAGAAGACACATAAAAACAGAGTATTCGTTATTGATACAAATCCAAAAATTAGGTAATCAACAGTTGTTAAGAGTCCCAAAGATCAACAATTAGACTGAAATGCCATTTCCGAAGACCATCAACCACAGAAAATATATTATTTCCATAATACACTATGTATTTTTATACTGTGCGCTCTGTTTAGTTTAGTTTCCTTATTTGTACCGCACACCGAACCCTGAGGTAACTGGATGCCAGAGACTTAAATGAGTTTCAACAGGTTAAAAGCATTTTTTTGAAATATACAATACAGTGAATGTAAGTGCAGTTGACCAAGTTACATAGTGGTCGCAATAGAGGGTTACAGGCATAACAATCAGAGAGTAGTGCATTTATTGTTGGCGAGCCGAGATTTAGTTTTTGCTCTGAACGTCCAAACGAAGGTTAGTTTCTGAGGTTGAGCAGGATAGCGTTCCATTGTTTCGCTGCTAGAACCAGGAACCTTGACCCTCCTGCTTTTTTTAAGGTGTATTTGGGAATGTTGAGGCAGTGAGAGTATTTGGTTCAGGTAGGTCTGGCTGATAACCGTTTGTTAAATCTGTCTGCTAGGTACTTAGGAGCGTCATTTGAGAGACATTTATGAATGATGACCAAAGATCTGAGGGAGATTCTGTCCCGGACTGGGAGCCAGTGTGCATTTTGTCTGAAGGTGGTTTGCTGGTTAGTGGTTCGCTGTTGCTAAAGTACTTATATAGCTAAACAAGGTCTATAATTGTTTAACATAATAAATGTGTATGTGTTTCAGTATATCAGCTTGCTGTATTTTCTGTGCTTTGTCAACCTGCAACCCCTGCCTTGAGTTAACCCCGACCACTCTGCCATGTTAACATTTTAAGAGAGGGTTGGCTTCCGTTTTGGACTGGATGTGTTGTGTTAGGAAAGATTTCTTTTTGCAACTTTCCCTCCATAGATTCCTACGGGACCTCGTTCTTTTAGCTCAATGTTTGATAATGTACTGACTTTTTGAAGTGAAGTAAATACTTCAGTTTGACTTACCTTGTGCCTTTTGCCCATGGTTATGGGGAAACCAATCAGTCCTTCAGACTATCAGTACTGGGAAACTATGTTTTCCTTTTTGATTCTTGTACTTTTTAACATTGCACACAGCACCTTACTTATGCATCACCCTAGCTTTTTACACTTGGGATTTTTGGTTACTTTTAGATGTGCCTAAAGACAAGCTGGTGGCAGCAGTTACATGTGTACCGTGTTTGCATTATTTTTGGTGTGCACATTTGTGTTTACCCTATTTGGCTACTAAATGTGGCTAGTGCCCTAAAATGGCCATGCCACGAGATGTTTACGTATTCTTTGGCCATATTGCAGTTTGACATTCTTCCTGCGGTTAAAAAACAAAAAAGTATACCTCATTCACTTGCCCGGGAAAGCTGTGGCTTTCGTGGGCTGGTGAGTCTTGTGAGTGAGAGGCCCAGGAAGGGGGCTGGAGCATTTTAGTTCCAGTCCACATCCATGGTGCCAGAAAGACTGGGTGTGGGACAAATGTGAAACCAGTAGTTGTCCCAGATTGGACAATTACTGGCTGTTTAACATTTGTGGGCTTGTACTTGCTTCCAGATCGGATTTTGTATAAGAAGAGGACATCTGCAGGCCATTTCTTCAGATTGATGCTGGAGGCAAGAATCCCTTGAAGAAAAAATATCTGCAGAAGATCCAAAGACGACTCCTGAAGTGGCCCAGAATCCCTTCCTATGTCCAGCCCGCTGAAGCCCTGCTCCTCAGCCTGATCCATGAAGACCCTAAGTGGGCTTCAGCCTTTGGACTTGTGAGACTAACTAGTTTTAACGCCTTTGAGGATCCAGTCCTTCAGAGCTTTCAGAAGTGTCCCTGGACTGCCCCGGTGGACTGACCAGCACGCTCGTGGGCTACCCCACAAGAACCGTCACCATTCCAAATTGAGGTCTGGAACTTTGATGGTTGCCTGCTAATGCCACAAGCAGCCTTCTCCCCCAAATTTCAGTTTTCCACCATCAAGTGAACCTGTCCTGGAGCAGTTGCTGTAACTATGAAAGGAAAGCTGCCTGTTGTCGCATGTGCGCGGAGACAGACGTTGGAACTCTCCTTCCTTCAACCTGTAAAGTGACCTGAAGGAGTCTACATCTGTGGATTCTACATTTCTTCTCTGAAATGGGCTGCATTTCCAGTCT
Organism: Ambystoma mexicanum; assembly: GCF_040938575.1. NCBI lineage: Eukaryota > Metazoa > Chordata > Amphibia > Caudata > Ambystomatidae > Ambystoma > Ambystoma mexicanum. The sequence continues at coordinate 816,850,776 of NC_090929.1, forward strand.
ATCAGAAGCATCCTCTAACCCGCAACTCCTGGGCCCCTCTCACAGCAACAAATGGTGTAAAACTGAGCCACCAGCAACCCCCAGACAATCCACTAAGTAATCTGGGAAAATCAGAGTGAGGGGGGTAAGTAAGCAACAGTGTGCCTTGTTAGGCAAAGTTTGAATGCAGTACCCTCTGGGAACACAACAAACAACTAGGACTACAGGTATAGGCAACGCAACCTTTGGTATACGCTTGTACTGCACAGTTCTGGTAGTGTGTTGAGCAGCCAGGCTTATCTCAAGAGGGGAAATGTGAGCTGTAGTGGAGTTTTAAAGATTCACAGTTACAGGTATTCAAATAAACTCTTACACTCAAGGTTTCTGGCATAAACAATTTATTTATCAGTCAGTTATAAAGCCTTCTTCAGATGGGAGCAATAGAAAAGTAACACAAATATACTTCAATACTGTACACTGAGTTTCTGAATCCGACTAGACCCTTTTGGGATGGCCCGCAGGCACAACCTACACCCACAGGTGACTTCAATAACAAGGGTGCACTGGGGACATTAATACCTTACTGTTGGGATTCAGAATACCCTTTAAAAGTAAGTAAAAGGCAAAGGTTATTAGAACACAAGAATATACAAATATTCATAAGCAGGGCAAATACTTTCAGTTAGCACTTAGAAGAGTCATTCAATTCAAGAGGCTAAGCCAAATTCAATAGGCCAAAGTCTTTGTATAGGATGCAGCACTTCAGGTAAGTAAATGGAAAAGTCTTTGCGCAATTTCTTAGGAGTCTTTGATAAAAAAGAAGAACCAAATGTGGGGCCACAAGCTGAGAGACTTGTGAGTTGCAGAAGTTACAAGCACTTCCACAGTAAGAGGCAGCTGAAGACTTCTGTTCCTGTACAGCTCTGCAGATATCTCTGTTCCTGGGCCTCAGTCTTGGGGACAAGAGGGAGGACGTCGGGGGACTCCTGCACTGTACTGACACCGTCAAAGCTGGCAACTGGCAAACTCTACTTTCAGTGGCTGTTTCGCATTTCAGCTCCTTGCGGGACAGCAAATAGCAATAAGAGCGGTTCCTGGCTGTCGAGGTGGACTTTCCTCACGTCTGGGGTCCTGCACTCTGCTGAGGGGGTTCAGGCTTGGTCAGTCCTGCTTCGTGTGAGTGCGGAGGATATTCTAAGCTTTAGGCCAGCTTACAAGCAACGCATACAAACTGGTGTCCCTCTCCCTGGCTTTACGGTTTCCTGCAGCGCTCTGAGGAAATTCAACCAGCTCCGAGATGGGTGTCCAGGTGGCTTACTTGGGAGTTGATTGGTCCCACCAACTCAAAGGGAAAAGTCGTCCTTGCAGGGCTTCTCTGTCGATGCGAACTTGGTGATGCAGACCTGCAGCAGGGCTTCACCGGGCAAACCAATGGTCCAGGAGTTGCAGCAGCCTTCCTCTTCAAGCTCTTCTTTGGTTCCTTCGTCCAGTGGTCGACTCTGCCTTCCAAGCCAAAAGACTTGCCTTTTATTCAGTTCTCTCCCATTCATTCCAGCCTAGCTGTCACTCACCCAGCAGGGTGGCTGTCCTTGCCAGATAGTCAGCCAGCCAATCGTCACAGAGTGCATTTGGGTCTCATAGGAGACTAAGCACAGGGAGTTTCGGGCACCTCCCTAACTTCCTGCCTACCCCAGACACTATGGAGCCAGAGGCGGGTTTCACTCCCACAGCCCGTCGAAGGCGAATGAACAAAGAGACCAAACTTGGTTTGGCGAGCAGAGAAAAACTCTAGAAGGACCTTTCAACAAGGCCGCCCGCCCGACCCTGGAAGTTCGCTTAGCCTAGCCAGGCCCACTACAGGCCATACAGTCGGCCCATTGGCTGCCTTGCCCTCTTAAGCCGGATTGGCTGCCGGCAGGCATAGCCGGCCCGCCTCCAACAAGGCCCGCGAGAATAAGGCTGATGCCCGTTTACTGCCGATTCTGCGTCTGCAAGGCCCCCTGGACCTCGAACACAAACCTGTCAAGGTAACTTTTATCATGCATGTGAAATTTACCGTAGAGGCCACAACTTATCAGCATCCCATAAACACACCTAGCCTGCTGACTCGATCCTCTGCCCAGCATTTCCACGTACTGCTTAACCCTACTGCCTGCTACTGCATACTTCTCCCACATGAAAGATATTGTCAATACCTCCCACGGCCCGGCGGGACGTCAGACCCTTAGAACTACTCTGACCCTAGCCTTGCCACGCCTAGTCACTTGGTCCTTTTAGCCTACTGTACTGCTAATCTAGGTACTGCGTCTTAGCCTACTGTGCTGTCTCAAATCTAGGTGATGCCCTGCTCCGTGTTTTTTAGCCTACTGTACTGCTAATCTAGGTACTGCATCTTAGCCTACTGTGCTGTCTCAAATCTAGGTGATGCCCTGCTCCGTGTTTTTTAGCCTAATGTACTGCTAATCTAGGTACTGCATCTTAGCCTACTGTACTGTCTCAAATCTAGGTGATGCTCTGCCTTGCGCTTTTAGCCCACTGTACTGCTAATCTAGGTGCCGCACAGTTATCTGCCACCCAGGCCCTACCTCCAACCTCCGAATTTCAGTGAACCCTGTTTGCACATGCATCTTAGCCCTACGTTTGAATCCCTGACTTTAGATAAACCTGCTTGCACATGCATTTTAGCCTCACTCCTAACTTCTGAATCTGAGTGAACCCTGTGTACCTAGACTCATTCGCGCAGCCGTTGTGTTGCCTTACCAAGCCATTGTGCAGCCCACATCTAGCCACCGTGTTGCCCACACCTAGCCAATGAGCCGCCATTACCGAGCCATTGTGTTACCACTGCCCATACTTAGCCACTGTGTTGACAGCCATTGTACGCTCTATAGAATGATCCCCATCCTCTTCCTCCTGATCACCCTTTGCCCTACAATGACAACAGCAAACCACCCACCGCAGTCTATGCCTACTGCAACGTCAAACTCTGATGACGAGCCCCGACCGACCAGCACCCCAGACACTAACCTACAAACTATAGAGATAAAGATACCTACCACCCACCACCCCATAACAAATATTCCATGCGATACCTTAAGTAGAAATGCAAAATTACGATCTAGACTACCCAAAATCTATGAACCACTAGCCAGACTAGCCACCAACCCTAGCTATACAAGAAACCACCAATGCAATGCCCCCAAACTAGACACCTCCCCCACCAAAAAATATTCCTACACTGACAGTCCCACTAACAACCACCGCAAATCAAGCAACAGACCCACCAAAAAGAAAAGCCATGTCACCCCTGCGACACCCAAACCAAACATACCCCTGATGGGTGCCCTCATTAATGCTAGATCATTGATGGCACATGCCACCGAAATTGCCAATCTCATCCAAATAGGCAATTATGACCTTCTAGCCATAACGGAAACCTGGCTTCACCAAGCAGCAGGACCCGCTTTGATGCTTGCCCTGCCCCCTAACTACAACATTCTCAGAGAGGACAGAACCAACTCTCGAGGAGGCGGCCTAGCCATCATCGCTAAAAACAACCTCGCCATAACAATAGAAATGCCTTCAATCACCAAATCTTGTGAATCCTTAACCGCCAAACTCTCAAAATCACCCTCCCAATCTATCAATATACACCTCATCTATAGGCCACCAGGTCCCATTGGAACCTTTGAGGAGGACATCTCTATGATCCTCTCAAACAATCTAAAAAACTCATCGCAAGCCATCCTCCTGGGAGACATGAACTTAGGTTTCAATGACCACAAAGACTTGCAAGCGACTAACATCGCCAATGTCATCACAGAACTGGGATTTACCCAAAGAATCTCACAACCTACCCACGAAAAAGGTCGAACACTCGACTGGGTAGCCAACCACAACTGTAATGTAACAATTACCGATGTCTGCCCACAAATCTGGACAGACCATGCACTAATAACCTTCCTCATAAATGAAAACACCACCCAACCCAAGGAAATTGTACTGCCCCCCCCCCTACCGACCAGAAATAAAAAAAACATAACCACAGACAAACTGCTACAACTTATCATCCCAACCCTAAATTCCTTATCTGAATTGCTAAACCCAACAGCCCTAGTGACCGTATTCAACTCAACCATGGCCACAGCCTTGGACACTATTGCCCCGTTGAAAATGAGAAAAAGCAAGCCCAGAGCACACTTAAATACTTGGTTCACCCCTCACCTCAAATCCCTAAGAATTGAAAAACGCAAATGCGAATCCGCCTGGCGACTAACTCCATCAGAGACTAACAAAATAGCTCTCATCAGTGCCTCTAAGATCTACAAAAATGAAATAAGGAAGGCCAAAAAAGAAAACTTCAACAACAGAATATCACAGGCTAAGTCTGGAACCAAAGAACTATTTCTTATACTAAAGGAACTGGAAAACCCTATCCCTGCTCCAGACAACTGCGATAAAAATAAAACGTGGTGCTCCAACATCCAAAAAGCTCTAAACAACAAAATTGCCACACTCCAAACCAAAATTGAGAAAAAGAAACAAACTATACCCACCTCAACCAATCCAAGCGGTAAACCACCCACCTCCACCAAGCCAGAACACAAATTCAACTTCACCAAAGTAACAATCCTGGAGATTGAAAAAATAATACTCTCGCTCAAACCAACTAACTGTCGAGGCGACATATGCCCAGCCCAACTGATAAAAGACGTGGCCAGAGACCTTTCCCCATTTATCACCAAACTTATTAATGCTTCCTTTGCATCAGGCACTATACCAGGCAATCTTAAGCAATCATGGGTCCTCCCCCTCCTTAAAAAGCAAACCCTGGACCCCGCCATCCCGGCTAACTACAGGCCAATCACCCCGGTACCATTTCTGCTAAAAATCCTAGACAGAGTGGCCTACCTACAAATCCAAAAATATCTGGAGATGCACCAACTATTAGGTACCAGACAGTCAGGCTTCAGGCCTCAACATGGCACCGAAACTGCACTTATCGATCTCAAAACCCAGGTCGATGAGCTGAGAGATCTTGGAAAAACTGCCCTACTCCACTTGCTGGACCTCTCAGCAGCATTTGACCTGGTGGATCATGATGTGCTTTGCACCCACCTGGAAACCGCGGCCCACTTCTCCACACATGCCATTGCATGGATCAGGTCGTTCCTAAGCGGCAGAACCATGAGGGTTTTCTCCACCTCCGCAGCGGCTGACCCAGTACCCATCACATGTGGCGTTCCCCAGGGATCCTGTGTCTCTCCGACCATGTATAACATCTTCACGAAGCCCCTGTTCGATGATTTGGACCTTCTTGGTGTCACCTACACAAACTATGCAGATGACACTCAGATTCTCATCCCACTTTCGGGGGATTATGAACAGGATTTGGCCTTGGTGAACAGAATATACCTCATCATTCAGGCATGGATGGCCCGTCATGGTCTATGCCTGAATGATGACAAAACGGAACTCATCATACTGGGGAACACACAAAATATCAAAAAACTGAACGATAACTACTCATCATTTGTCACAGATGGCAACACCATTAACGTAGCAAAAGAAGTAAAAACACTAGGTTTTTACCTCGACTCTTGCCTCTCCCTAACAAAGCAGGTGAATGCGATGGCCTCTAGCACCGCTTACACCTGTAAGCTGATTAGAGCAGCTAAACCATATCTATCCTCCGCCAGCTGCCTCACCCTATCAAGAGCCCTGGTATTATCCAAATTGGACTACTGCAATGCACTATACATAGGGTCCAATAAACACACACTGCAAAAAATCAAAACCCTGCAGAACAACGCCCTTCGAGCCGCCCTAGGAATCCCAAGAAGAGAGCACATCTCAGACGTCAGAAGACAATCTAATTGGCTATCCACAGCTGACAAAATTAAACTCAAAACAGCATCACTGACTTTCAAAAGTATTAATGACCTAGCCCCCAAATACCTAACAGAAAGATTCAAAAGGAGAACTTCTAGCAGACCTACCAGAGAAGCATACACCAACCAACTAGCCGTGCCCCCATTTAAACTGAGCACAGCCGGAGGCACCAGCTTCCCTGTCAAAGCGGCCCAGCTATGGAACTCCCTCCCATCATCCTTAAGATCTGTCCAATCTTATCCACACTTCAGACTCAATTGCATTAAATGGCGCAAAGAAAATGACCTATAACCTACTAGACTAGGACTATTCACGTCTGACCCACCTGTTAATCCGCAGCCGAACGCATACCGCGTTTATCACCCGCTTAACCCACCTGCTCCTGACACTCAATGCTTACTGTGTACACATCCCGTGCACACTCACGTGCGCATGTAACCACGCATACTGTCATCACTTACTAATGATACACCATGTAACCTTCCTGAAATGTGTAACTGTAACACGTACATTGTCATCATTTACTGCTAATGCACCTTGTAACCCTCCTGAAATGTGTAACTGTAACATGTAAGCTTAAAGTATTCTTGAACACGCGCCTGGATACCCTCGGGTCTGGCACGCGCTACAAATAAATAAACAAACAAACAAACAAAGAACTGGTGAAAAAAGAAGACCAGGCACGATTTTGACAAGGATGGCTGGACGCCATTTTGAAAAAGATGGCTCCCGCAGTTAACGTTACCGGGTCCGTGAACGGTCTTAGTAAATGCAAACCTTGGTAGTTCAAAACGAAACCAGTGCCACCAGCTAGTCAACTGAGGAAAGGGTAACATAAAAGATGTTACATGAGCATTTAGAAACAGATGATACTAAGTAACCCCTCTAGCACTATATGTTAAGATAGGGTGTGCTGGGTCTAGCAAGTACAATGCTAAGTAGGGTCAATTTCACTCTACTACTCTGGGTAACAGTAGTTTATCCCAGAGAAGGTATTTAAACCTTGGGAAATCTAAAAGACTTCCCTTTGCCACTGCACTGAAGGTGCTGGGTGACACAATTGTAAAAGATGATGCCTATGGAGTTGGTTAGAATCCATAACCAAAAAGAAACACAGAGGTAACATTCTCACAAAAATACATGAGTGCGAAAAAGGGTCACACTCTTCCCAGGTAAAATAAATCAAGTTCTCAAAATCCAGCAAAGTTGCTGGGGATCTCTAAGGTGAAGGGAATTAGCACATTTTTGAGAATTCTCCTTAACATGCCTCCCCCCACCCTGTCCTCTATAGGATAACATTGGGAATAAGTACCTTTGTCACCTATCTCCATTCCACTCACCTCTGGTCACCGATAAAGGGTTGGGTATCCTGCACCTGGGTTAGCCTTGGGTCTGGAAGAAAAGGAAAGCTCATACTTACCTCTGGTAAGATTGCTGTAGAACTTTGAAATAGTTTTAATCTATCACCAACACAAGCCTATTGAATACTACCTAGAGACAAATAATGTGTGGCTCCTGTGACTTTTTGGGCACAATGCCTCCAGTGACCTTAGGGTTTGGACTTCTTAAGTCACAATATCTTGTGATCTGGTTCCCCATCATTTAAGGCATCTAAAACACTTACCTGCTTTGCTCCTGGAGTTATCGGATTCATGGTAAATTGTATATATTTGTATCAGAGTTGTTGTGCGATAGAGGATACCACCTATTAGATTCATTTTCCAGTGTTCAGAGGGCCTATAATAAATACTATTTTTATAATTGTTAGGGGAGTTTTTCCAAAGTCCACTGTTAGGTAGACTTTACAAAACTATCCCAATGGTTTGTAGTTCCCCAACTCTTAGTATCAGTCTGTACTACTGATAGATCAGCAAGGAATATCGAGGCTTAGTACCACCAAAAATTGAATCCGTCAGTTACAAAGTCAAAGTTATGACTATAACTTTATTCTGTAAAGATACAAATATCAAAGCAGATGGCTATCTGGCTCCCAAGCGCCTCGCAGTGTGTACCAGCAGACACAGTGAGGGGTGAGAGTACTGGTCATCACAAAGCATGCAGTATTTATACACAGTCCTGGTCATTGCCCAGCCCTTCTCCAAACTAATAAGTTACACATTTGGGTTTGTACCCAGTTCACATGACAAATATAACAATATTAGTTTACACTTTTGACATTTTGTCCTATCCTTGGAGATTCAATGGCATGTTGGTTATCCTGCTCAAGTTAAGCCCAGTTTCAAGAAACAAATTCAATAGTTTATTGCAAAGGAACATGGTTTTAACTTGTCTGCCATTTAGTTCTGATGTTTGTATATGGCTGAAGCTATAGATGCAGACAACACTTGAATTGAGGTTCACTGTGGCTCCAAGGTTCCTTAAAGATACAATACTGGCAAACTGTGTTGTATTCAGCTGTGTAGATCTTTCCGTGTTTCTTGAGCTTTAGGAGAAGTCCTGTTCCAAGAGATGCATAAAGGATTTCTTCTAAAACACACGGCTGTAGTTGCTTTGTGTGTCGTCGTTTTAAAGAGGATGAGTCTGCAGGCACAGATAACACTTTGAACGGGAGTTCATTTTGACAACAAGGTCTTTTTGCACAGGACAAACATTTCTGCTTTTGCAGTCCTAGTGTTGACATAGGCTTAAAGGTCATTCTGCTCAGTGGCAGCTGAAAACGTGGCTAATAATTTCTGAACAGGCAGCAGGAGTTGGGATTAAAAAGGCGGATGTTTTCAAGATGGCGGCGAAGTTAATTCCATCTAAATCGAGTTAATAGGTTTTAATACAAATGCAAATGTCTTAGGCCAATGTTCATAATCAGGTGGTATTTATGTGAATATGGTTTAACACTACTCATGGAACTTTGTTAGAGCAACAGAGCAGTCAGGTTTATCATAAGAGGAAGATGTGAGCTGTAGGATTGCACACTGAACCTAGTTAGTAAGGTATTAGCATAATTGACCTAAAAACATTGGACATAGAAAGTTTAAAAAAAATGTTTTATTTGTTTTGCAACAGAAAAAACAAACAGATTAAGACCATCAGAGTTGTCATTATATTGGTACATTAACAACGAGAATCAACGTCTATTTACCGGCAAGGATACGCGATCAGCAATGTTCCATGCTATGTCTGGGCCGATGGAATTGATCTTGACCCCCCACCCTCTCCCTCCTATTTTTACCCCCCATCCTCCCCAACCAAGTAAGCTTACATAACTACATAAACCAAACACAAACGGTGGTGGTTCTGAGATGGTTACCCACTCTGTATGTACACCAACACAAGGCCCCCCATTACCCCAAAAGGTCATGTTGCCCCCCTGCCTCCCTATGGCCTCCCCACAAACTCCTTATTGAGTGGATGGCCCCCTTCATGAGTGTATTAACAACTATGTATAGACGTTGGTCACAAGAATGATTCTACTGTCCCCAGACAGTTAGCCTCATGGGTCGTTCTGGCCTGCCGCCTGAGGGCGCCATTCTCCATGTAGTACATTTTAGTTAAGAGGGATTCCCATGTAGCTAGAGAGGGTGGGTGAGGATCTTTCCACACCAGGACCAGGGATTTCTGAGCTGCAAATAGTATTGTGTGTATGAGCCCCCGAGTTGTGTGCTCCTCGTGCCAGTCCTCATGATGGGCCCCGAATAGCATCTGAACGGGCGTCAGAGGAACCCAAGCCTCCCCTATTTCTTAGATTTTGCGGTGCATCTCCCGCCAAAAGCCCATGATATGCGGGCAGGACCATAACATATGCCCCATGGTGCCGAGTAATCCACATTCGGGCCAGCAGTGGGGAGAATGTGTAAGCCCCATCCTGAACCGCTTGCTCGGAGTGTAGTAGAGCTGCTGGACTATTTTGTATTGGATGTTCCTATTCTTGACAGTACGAGACTGCAGGTATGGCTTCAAAGAACTCACAGACATCCCCCACGCCGAGGTCTGTGCCCAGGTCCGCAGCCCAAAGAGACGCCAGGGTGTGGTTATGACCAACATTGTTTGGGATGCTGTTAGAATAAAATGCCCAAAGCTTGGGGAAAACATTCAGATTCTGACCAATTTCTATTTCCCCGGCTGTGGGGGGGTCGGTTGGCTGGACTTCTCTATGGTGTATTTGAGGATAACCACCAGAATGGTCCTATATTGGAGTCAGTGGTCTTCTCCCAACCCCAGTATCTGCCTGGCCTATGCAAAGGGAAGGGGAGCCCCGTTATCGATTAGCGCTCTCTTACCCCACCAAACAAATTAGACCTAGAGTCTAGGTCTCAGAACATTAATGCGGTAGCGAAGGGCAACAGCGTGGCTAGATACGATAGTTTTGGGAGGGAGTTCATTTTCACTGTGTTAATCCTGCCCGATAGTGAAAGCGGTAGTGTGGCCCATCTGTGGAGATCCTGTTGAAGGTTATTCATAATCGGGGGATAGTTAAGCTCCATTATATCCTGCCATTTGAGGCATATCTGTACATCGAGATACGCAATGCTCTTGAGTTGAAGTTCAAATGTGCGACACTGCCCGGAGCCCAGGGAATATCCGGTCTGCGGCATAAAATCTGATTTTGCCCAGTTTAGGACATGGCCTACGATGGGGCCTAGATCCTGGAACAGCTTTCGCAACCTAGAGAGGAACGCCTTAAAGTTGCTGACATACACTAAAAAGTCATCTGCTTAAAGGGACACTATGTTCTTCAGTGGGTCGCGTGATGCCTGTCCACCCAGGGTCGGCACACATCTTGGCTGCCAGGGGCTCAATGGTGAGTACATTTAAAAGAGGCAACAGCGGACACCACTGGCGGGTGCCCGAGTGAAGAGAAAACAGGGGGGAACTGATGCCGTTGGTGATCACGGTCGTAGTGGGGTGCTTGTATGGGAGACGTACCATATCGACATAGGCCGCGGGGAACCCAAACTTGTCTAACACCTGAAATATAAAGTCCCATTGGACTTTGTCAAATGCCTTTTCGGCATCCAGCGCCAATATCCCCTCTTCTGAGCCGGCCCCGCTGGTGATAACATGCAAAAGACATCTGACATTGTCTGCCGATTGCCTGCCCTGGATAAACCCTGTTTGGTCTTTATGGATGAGCGAGAGTAGTAGGGACTAAATTCTGTGCGCCAGACATTTTGCGAGTGTTTTTGCATCAGCACTGATTAGTGATATGAACCACACTCTATCGGGTCACGTCCTTTCCTATGGAAGACGATGTTAGCGTCGAGCATGGACTTCGGTAGGTAGCCTTGCGTTGCAGCATCCACAAACACCGCCTTCAGAGTAGGTGCTAGCCGGCACTCCAGCAACTTATAGAGGTCGGTGGAGATGCCATCCGGCCCAGCCGCTTTCCTCTCGACTCAAAGATCTAATCGCTTTGGCCACCACTTCTGTGAGAGGCAGCTAGCCGGTCGGCCTGCAGGAACGTCAGTTTAGGGAGCGCGACCGTGCCTAAAAGTCAGCTATGCCCTGTGGGTCTGTCGGGGGCGCCCGGGTGTATAATGCGCTATAAAACTGTGCAAATCTTCTATTGATTAACCCCTCGCCTACCAGCTGGCGACCGTCTACATCGTGAATAGAGTCGATTGTCTGGGCTGCAACGCCATCATATGTAAGGGTCTGTCCCCATGGCTATAGTACACCTGCGACCAGCTGGAGAAGGACCTCTGGGCCCTAGCCTTGGTGACGCGCTTCAGTTCTAGCCTTCGTTTACCCAGCTTTGCGAGGGATAGAGGGTTGCGCTTGTGTAGCCTCTCGGTGCTCAAAACATTGTCTCTCAACCTCCCCTCCTGCACTCCTCAGCTTTTAATTTGTAAGACGACCTGGAAATACACCGCCCCCGTAGGTATGCCCTAAATGCGTCCCAGCAAGACCCTGCATTCAATTCATCTGTCTGGTTCGTATGCCAGATTATATCCATGTCCCCTCTAGGTGCTCCCTGAAGTCTGGATAGCTCAGCGCCCTTAAATTCAAAAGCCAGGGTTGTCTCCTCAAAGAGGAGCTCAGTAAGTCTATGCATAGTACCACAGGTGTGTGGTCGGAGAGAGTGGTGGCCATAATGACGGACGAGCGCATGAGGTGAAAGGTGTGTGAGCCAATAATCTAATCTGGAGAAGCTGTTGTGTCTGGCCGAGAAGAAGGTGTAGTCCCTCTGGTGCATGTGTGCAGCTCTCCAAACGTCTGAGTTTGATCTTAGCCATGAGGGCTTGGAGGGCAGCAAGTTTCCTTCCCCGTGCTTGCACTGAGGTGGAGGGGTGTTGGCGGTCTATTTCTAGGACCAGTGCTATGTTAAGGTCTCCCCCCACTATTAGCGGCCCCCATATGCTGGGCACACCTGGTGAATGTGCTAGAGAAGAAGGTTGGCATATTAGTCGTGGGTGCATAGATGTTGAGGAGGGTAATACCTTACTGGCCGATCAACCCTGTACCAAAACATAACTACCCTCCCCACCACACCCCAGTCTACCACAACCTGTCCCACCTGAAATTGAATCCGACTGTGGATTAAGATGGACACTCCCCTTTTCCCTGGCAGGGGGAATGTATTGCCAACCCCCTCCTCTCCCCAGCACCGTCCCAGCTTTTACGACTCACACATGTTTAGGTGCGTTTCCTGCAAGAAGATGATGTCGCCTTTCATATCCCACATGAGATTGAGCATCCGCTTCCTTTTGATCTGGGGCCCCACCCTTGTATGTTAAGAGATTTTGTATTATGACCTTTCGGTCGCCACCTCATAAGCCGAGGAATCTTCCCCAAAAACAACATAACCGCCCACAACCAAACCCAACTTATGTAACCAGAATAACACTGGGTCCCCCGAACCGGGACCCAGTACTGGGCAAGCTAACACCATGCTTGAGGGGAGCCAGAATAGGGCCAACGGCTCCACCCTGTCCCTCTTGCATGCCACTGTTCCCTCGACCGGGAGCGTGGCCCAGGTTGTCAACTATAAACAGAGTGAACTTACATACTATCGGTGAAGCCATGGGGGGTTATGGCTTCTGTGTCTTTTCGCGGCCACTTATCCAGAATCCATAGAATAGGTCAACCTCCAACGGGGTCAACAGTCTGTCCAGGGAGGGTACCAGCCAGTGAATGGGGCTCGGGGTTCCGTGGATGGTCATGCTTTCTGCCGGTGCCCCTGTGCAGTGAGAAAGTCTCCCCATCTTTGCTGATCTAGTAGAGGTTGCTACAGCGGGAGCGTCCCGTCCGCCGTGTAAGCGGGGATCAGTCTGCTTTTCGAGTTGGAAGCAAAATGTAGCGGCAAGGTGCTTTCACCCAGGAGTTCCAGTGCCATGCTTCTGACCGCGTTGTGGTCTCGCCGATGGCGAAGATGAGCGCATCACCTTGGGGTGCCATTCTACTGGAGGGGGGGTTCCCCCGAGACCAGTCCCCACTGTTTCAGGAAACGCCAGGCACCCTCAGGACCCTCGAACAAATGATATGATAGGTTATTTATAACGCGCTTAGTACCCAGAGGTTTCTAAGCGTGGACCCGGGGATCGAACTTGCGATGCTCTATGTCGTCTTGCTTCCAAGGCGAGCATGTTGCCGCTGAGCTATCCTGCCAGGACGATTGCTTCTCAAGTTGAATGCACCAGGTCACTGGGAACTTAAGAAAGTGATGATGACCTGATCCCTTTAGGGCCTAGAATATGAGATTGAACCCCTTCCTGCTCCTAGAGACCTCTATGGAGAGGTTGTTGAAGATCCTGACCGCCGCTCCTTCCACATGGAAGGTGCCCACAGCTCGGTATGGCCATTTTATGCTGGAAAATCAATAGGCGCATGGTGATGGGAAGTGGGCAATCGCCCAGTGCAGGTTTGGGGACTGGAAGCTCAATGGACATGCTATATCACCATGGGTCGTGGGTCACAGTAGCAGTATGTCCTGGAGAAGTTTGTACGTGAAGGATTTGAGGTCCGGACCCTCCGCATTTTCAGGTAGGCCGACCAGGCGCAGGTTGTTGCGTCGGGACCTGTTCTCTTTCTTGATCCTCAACTTTTGCTCCAAGGTGCTGCACCTCTCTTATCAGCCTGTCGACGTCTGTTGCCATGGATGTGGTGTTATCCTCCAGCAAGCTGATCCGCTGCTCATTATCCGCTGTCCGGTCTGGCTGTGCGTTAAGTCTTGTTTGTACATCTTGGAGGTCCCATTTGATGTCTTGGACAGTTTTAGTGGTCTCCTGCGTCAACTGACTGATAGATTTAATTTCCTGCAGGATCATCTGGAGTGGCTCTTGGATTTGTGCTTCTATTACGAGTGGTTTTCGTGTGGATCGCAGCAGAACTGTGGCCCCCTTCTCCCCCTCAGAGATCAGTTGTTCCGTGGGGGTAGGCCAAGGTTGTAACATGCCCTTCAGGACCACAGAAGACGACCAGGCTGGGACCGCCCTGGGTACTAGAAGCTGAAGAGAGAAGGCGGGGGGCAGACCTCACTGGCTGCCGGCCTGTGGAAATATATTGTCTGAGGTCTATGCTACTGGCCATGCTATGTGCATTCCGAACCCTGCACCGTCACCAGGGTGTTGTGAGGCCATTTATTGGCCTGGGCAAAGTGGGAGGCAACATGTGGTAAACAGGTCTGGAGAAAAGCGTGGCCAGCCCCCTGGTATGGGCGTTGTTATATGCTTTGTCCCTGGGGGCAGTAAAACATGGCAGCAGGTGAACGCTCTGTTCCAGTGTAGAAATGGCAGGTGACTGTTCAGATCCTTATTTCACAATGTTCTGCTCCCTCGCCTATGTGGGCATCTTTAGCATTGAGGGGAGGAGGCTGTATGGGATGCTCCCTCCACTCCATAGTCAGGGGCCTGATTGGTGTTCAGTGCCTGGATAAACCCGCAGCTCGGGGCCCCGTAACGGGCCAAGAGCAGGGCAGCAATGGTGGCATGTCCATCCCTGCGCTACTCTATGCGCCTTGTCTGCTTATCTTGGCGTTCTGGTGGTTCACCGTGACCATCAGCCTGCTGTGGCATGCACATTTTCCCCTGTCCGAAGGGACTTACCGGTTGGGGGATGACTGCTCCCAGGGTGCCGGCCCAATGGTTGGTAACAGGGTAGGCCTGCGTGCTCCTCGTAAGTCCGCGAATCTGCATGAATCATGGTCGGGTTGCTGTCACCCTCGGCCTGACTGTGGGTGGTCCGCGCCATGCAGCTGGCTTGGAATGATGCTGCAAGGTGGATGGGCCTCCCCGGATCCTCCTTCCCGACGCAGGTGAAGTGGCGCAAGTCAGAGCGTGGTGTCCGGTGTCCCTTGCGGCGGGCTGCAGCAGATGGGATGACTGGCTGCTGTCATCCGCTGCATGGCCGTTCCATTCAGTCGGCGATTTTGTGGGAGTGCGGGCTCCTGCCAAGCCCTGTGTCCATCAGTGGATTCTTCTCACAATCTGCCAGCTGTCCAACCTTTTTGCCACGATATCTCGTGGTTCTGGTGGTTAATTTCTTCGCGCCATCAGATATCAGCACTGGAGCTCCACTAGCTCGCCACCATTTAGCTCAGGCTTTTGAGCACTGCCTGACCTAAAACACTATATTGCATATTTTTTTTCAGTCAAATTGAATTAAATTATATATATATATATATATATATATATATATATATATATATATATATATATATATATATATATGATACATTACTCACCGTAATCGTATTTCTGATGCTTGTATCTGCTTAGATTCACATGCTGTGCATAGGCCGACATCTAGTGGAAGCTGCGGAGTATTACAGTTTGTTTTTCGAAACTCGAAAATGGGCGTCGACACAGGCGTGCCAGTAATACTATCCCTAGTGTGACGTCCACTGTACCCAAGATCCCTCACGCGTCTAGGATCCTCAGATTGTATTTTTTCTGACATGAGGAAGCATGAGGAGTAGCGCGAGTACAGATAATCCAAGCAGATAGACAGAAAGGTAAGACTACAAGCAATCATGCGCCTTCTCTCGGAGGGGAGGAAGGGTGGGTCGCATGTGAATCTAAGCAGATACAAGCATCAGAAATACGATTACGGTGAGTAACGTATCCCTTCTGAGGCTTGTGGAATCTGCTTAGATTACATGCTGTGCATAGATTAGCGAGCAGCACCAGAAGAAGGAGGTGGGATGTGAGAAGGGTCATGAGCAAACAGGTGTCTTAGAACCGCTTGTCCCACTTGTGTATCTGACTTGGAATGAGTGTCAATGCAGTAATGCTGAGTAAAAGTGTGAATAGAGCTCCAAGTAGCTGCTTTGCAAATGGTGTCGAGGGGAACATTTGCAATGAAAGCCAGAGTGGCCCCAATGCCTCTAGTAGAGTGGGCCCTTGGCGTAAAAGGCAGAGTTTTTTCAGAAAGAGAGTAACACAGCTGTATACAGTTGATAATCCACTTCGAGATAGCGCCCTTAGAGACGCGATCCCCCTCTCTGCCTGTAGCTACGGAGACAAACAGTTGATCTGTTTTCCTTAGCGGTCTGGTTTTATTTACATAGTAGAGGACCGCCCTACGCACATCTAGGGTGTGTAGTTTCACCTCAGCCGAGCTTTGCGGGTTCTGGAAGAAAGCCGGAAGCTCGATGGACTGGTTTACATGGAACTTTGATATAAATTTAGGTGAGAACCTAGGGTGTGTGCGTAAAACCAGTTTGTCTTTGTGGATAGTAAAGAAAGGATCCTGCACTGACAGAGCATGAATTTCACTGACCCTTCTTATAGAGGTAATGGCTACTAAGAAGGCCGTTTTATAAGTCAGGTGTTTGAGACTACTTTTATGCATGGGTTCGAAAGGGGGGCCCATGAGCTTAGCTAGCACCACATTAAGGTCCCATCCTGGCGGTGGGTTTGAAATAGGAGGGTGAAGTCTCTTTACTCCTTCCATGAAGGCTTTAACTACTGGTACTTTCCACCACGACACCTTGTTATGGGATGTGGTGTAAGCCGAGAGGGCTGCCAGGTGTACTTTCAGAGAGTTAAAAACCAATCCTGCATCCAGCAGGTGGAGCATGTATGTCACGACGTTGGAAGGAGTGCAATCAATAGGGTTGATTTGTTTATTCTGGCACCAAATAACGAATCTCTTCCACTTGTCAAAGTAACAGTGCCTTGTGTTTGGTTTCCTGGATTCTTTTAGGATGTCCATACACCTCTGTGGTAAATTGAGATGTCCAAACTCTATGACCTCAGGAGCCATGCTGCCAGGTTCATTGAGTTGGGTTGCTGGTGCACTGTTTGACCTTGTTGCTGGGACAGTAGGTTGTACCAGGCTGGGAGTTTGATGGGCTCGCACACCGCCATCCTGCGTAGGTGTGGAAACCATGGTTGTCTCGCCCACATGGGAGCAACTAGGATGAGCGTCATCGATTCCTTGTTCATCTTGTACACCACCTTCCTGATGAGGAGTTGGTGGAAAAGCGTACGCAAACATCCCTGACCAGTTCATCCACAGGGCGTTCCCTTGGGAGTCTGGCTGGGGGAACCTGGATGCAAATCCTGGGCATTGTTTGTTTTCGCTTGTGGCGAATAAGTCTATAGTGGGGAAACCCCACTGAGAGAAGAGATCTTCTACGATCTCTCTGTGAAGGACCCATTCGTGTTCTTCTGGGAGGGAGTCTCTGCTTAGAGCATGCGCTAGGGAATTGAGCTCCCCTGGAACATGTTGCGATGACAGGAAGATGTTCCGTTTGAGTGCCCATATCCAGATTTTCTGGGCAAGCTGGGACAGATTTGGCGAACGAGTCCCTCCTTGCTTGTTTAGATAGAACATGGCTGTCGTGCTGTCCGTCCGGATCTGCACCGACAGGTTTAGTAGATGGGGCTCGAACGCCCGAAGCGCTCGGAATACTGCCAGAAGCTCTAGGAGGTTGATGTGGTTTTTGGCTACTGAGTGAGACCAGAGACCCTGAGCTGTGTGGTGGAGATGGTGAGCTCCCCACCCAGTCAGGCATGCATCTGTAGTCACCACTGCCTGTATTTCGGGATCGTAAAAGGGTTTTCCCCTTGCGAGATTCTCTCTTGTCCACCAGTGTAGGCTCTGTACAAGTGTTGGCGAAACAACCACTAGATCGTCCCACTGACCTCTTGCCTGAGACCACTGTTTCGCCAACCATTCCCTCATGGGACGCATGCGCAGTCGCGCGTGGGGGACCAGGTAAATGCATGACGCCATCATGCCCAGTAACCGCATTGCTTTGCGTACCGTTATTTGTTGACCGGACTGATAATGTGGAATTTGCAGTAGTATATTCCGAATTCTCTCTTCCGAAGGGAAGGTCAACCCTTCCTGAGTATCTAGAATTGCTCCTAGGAACTGTTTTGAGGTGCTTGGCACCAGGCTTGACTTCTTCTCGTTGATTGAGAAGCCTAATTCGTGGAGGAGGTCGATAGTCCTCTGAATGTTTGTCCTGCAAATTCCTGGGGTTTCCCCCGTTATGAGCCAGTCGTCCAGATAAGGGTACACTGGGATTGCCTCCCTGCGTAGGTGTGCCGCTGCCACCGCCAGTACCTTGGTAAATACCCTTGGTGCTGAGGCTATCCCGAAGGGCAGTACCTTGAATTGGTAGTGGCGACTGTCCACCTTGAAGCGCAAGTACTTTCTGTGCGCCGGGAGCATGGAAATATGAAAATAAGCATCTTTCATATCCAAGGTTGCCATGTAATCCCCCTTTTTTAGGAGGGGGATTATCTCTTGTAGCGTGGTCATACGGAATTTTTGGGGCTTGACATACTTGTTGGCAGGCCGTAGGTCCAATACTGGGCGCATTGTCAAATATTTCTTTGGCACAAGGAAGTAAGTTGAATAGATACCCTTGTTTACCTGGTGTCCTGGGAGGAGTTCTATCGCGTCCTTTTCTAGCAGAATGGCGATCTCCTCGAGAAGGATTTTCTGATGTTCTAAGGAGTGTACTTTTTGTCGTGGAGGATGGTTCCGGGGACGCTGCAGTAATTCTATACAATATCCTGTGGACACTGTTGACAGCACCCATCTGTCTGAGGTGATCCCTTCCCAAGCCTGGGTGAAGTTGGAAATGCGTCCCCCTACTGGGGTTGCGTGAGAAGGGACCCTGAACTGAACGTCACTGCTTTGGTGGAGGCGTGCCACCTCCCTTGTTGGGGCTGCCTCTGCCTCTCCCACGACCTCTTTTGTTACCCCTGCCGTAACTTTGGGTAGACTGCTGGCTGTTGTTCCACTGTGTACCCTGTCCCTGGGCATAGTTGCCTCTTTGTGAATTTTGGCCGCATGGGCGACGAAAATTACTGTTCCCCCTCTGGTTAGGGGGTTTGTTGGTTAGTTGGCCAAGGGATTTCAGTGTTTCGTATTCGTCCTTGGCGTTTTTCAGTGCGTCTTCGACCGCTTTCCCAAACAATAGATCGGGTTCCACCGGCTTGTCTATTAATGAAGCCTGAGTTTCTGTCTTGAACCCAGACTGCCGTAACCACGCATGTCTCTTGATACCAGTACCTTCTGCTATCAATCTCCCTGCGTTGTCCGCGGCGTCGAAAGTTGCTTTCAATATGCAACCAGACACGGCTCTCCCTTCTGCCGAGATCCGGGCCAATTGGCCCTTTAACGGTTCAGGAGCAGAGGCTATGAGTGCCGCGACCTCTTCCCATTGATGGCAGTTGTAGCTGGCCAACAGGGTGGTGGAGTTAGCAATCCTTGCTTGGTAGGCGGACGTTGAGGCTACCTTCCTGCCAAACCCGTAAAGTTTCTTGCTCTCCTTGTCGGGAGGAGCTTCTGACGAAGATAAGGGTGTTCCAGCCCTCTTGCGAGTGTTGGTAACAACTAGGGAGTCTGGTTTAAGATGTCCTCTTATATAGAGAGGGTCAGACTGGGCTGCCCGGAAAAGTTTTTCGACCCTGGGGTTGACTGCTCTGGTGAGGTTTGGGTTCACCAGGGACGGATCTATTCTTCGTTGGATGGATTTAAGGATAGGGATGGTCTGAGCGACCGGCCTCCTCTCTCCCACCAACTCTTCCGCGAAGTCCCTTTCCTCCTGTACACCGTGGGTGTCGATGTGAAAATGTTCTGCCGCGCGAGCGAGAACCTTATTAAGGAGGGGCTGGTTATCGACTGGCGAGTCGGTAACTGGGGCTTCGTTCTCTACCGGGGAATCTACTCTGTAAATTTCCTGCTCATCTTCTCCCTCCTCCTGGTCCTCATCATCCGCATAGTATTCCGTCCCGGTTTGTTCCTCCATAATTTCAAACTCCTGGTCCCCCTAAGGGAAAGGCTCTCCTTGGTACCTGGGGTGTGGAGTAGAGTATGGAGTAGAGTAAGGCTGTACCTCGAAGGGTTCAGGTCTTTCGAACCGGGCCCTTTTACTTAGGGGGATGGGATCAGTGGAACCTGAGGGTGTGGCTCCCTGAGGGTCATACGAGAGGAAATGCTCTGGATTCTTGTCGTAAAAATCAGCCAAGGAAGACATCCTTGACATGACCCTGTCTATGTCTTCGCTGGACCATTCTTTGGAACAGGGGATGACTTTAGTAGGCAATTTAGGGGACTTATCAAGGGTACCCTTGCTGGATGTTGATCTCTCAGTAGACTTGTATTTGTTTGTCTGTTTAGGGGGGGAAGGATGGTCTTACAGGAGTGGAAGAATGTGCTTTCCGCTGTTTCCCCCCCTCCCCGTGCGTGGAAAAATGTTTTCCCTGTCCCTTGGAGGCCCCGGAGACTTTCGACGCCTGGCGTCGAGGATCGGGAGAGGTATCTGTGTTTTTCGAGCGTGGGGCCTCGCTGGTGTTAACTGCGGGCTCCGTCTCTTGGAGCGCGGCCTGGGGGTGGAAGTCGTCTTCGTCCTCCGACGATCGAACTTCCATTAGTCTAGGGAGCGAGGCACTCTTGGCAAGAGTGGATGATTGCCTTGCGTCATGAGGCGATCTCGATCGAGAGCGCCCAGAGGACACCGAGTCGGACCGTTCTATCTGTGCCTCTTTCCGAGAAGTCGACGTCGTCGAGGTTCGGTTGGACTTAGTGTGCTTAGTGTGTGTAGGGTGTGTAGCGCTTGCGTCGCCGGGGGTCTTCCCCATAGCCGCCCTGCCGGACGACCTTCCGAGGTCGGGGACCTGCGCTCGGCTGTCTTTCGACGCCGTAATGCCCTCGCCGTCCGAAAGTACGGCGTCGCTGCCATCGCTGAAGGCGCCCTCCGCTGCCATGGCCGCCTGCCTGGCGTGGTGGGCCCAACGCTTTGTCGAACGGTCCTTAAGTGTCTTAGGTTTAAACCTACTACACGCTCTGCAGTTCGCTTCGGGGTGGTCCCTCGGCAAGCAGAGATTGCACGTGGCGTGCCTGTCGACCCAAGGGTATTTGCGATTGCACTTGGGGCAGAATTGGAAAGGGGTACCCTCCATACGCACCTTGAGGCAGCGGGCTGATAAGTGTAGGAAATATATAAGTGTATCTATATACCAAGAGTGAAGAGTATGTACCACCCCCCACTCTCCCTACTTGCAGGGCCGAGGCCAGCGGCCTACTAGGCCCGGGCCGAGGCCAGCGGCCTACTTGGCCCGGGCCGAGGCCAGCGGCCTTCCGAGGCCCAGATCCGTCGTGCAGCAGCCGACGGTCGATGTCTTCTCCAGCCGTCGTCGAGGGTCGACGTTGGTGTGGGGAAGGATGTCAATAAAGAATAATAATTTTCAATTATTAGCAAAAGTATGGCTAAGGCCAGGGGACTCCGCAAGATGCTTCCGACCAGTATGGCGGAAAAAAACAATCTGAGGATCCTAGACGCGTGAGGGATCTTGGGTACAGTGGACGTCACACTAGGGAGAGTATTACTGGCACGCCTGTGTCGACGCCCATTTTCGAGTTTCGAAAAACAAACTGTAATACTCCGCAGCTTCCACTAGATGTCGGCCTATGCACAGCATGTGATCTAAGCAGATTCCACAAGCCTCAGAAATATATATATATATATATATAGTAGATAAGGGTATAGATTAGGTTGAGGGGAAGTGGGGAGGATTGCGGGTGGAAAAAAGGTCAAATAAATTGGATCAAATGTGATTAGGTCAAATGTTTTAGGTCAAATAGACCCAAATGTTAGTAATGCACATCAAAGAAACACTTACACATACATTTATATTTTTAAAAAACTTATATTTACACAAGAATCACTTTTAAACACTTAGCACAATAAACCACAACACTTAAGAATACTTTAGAATACTTTTCAAAGGCCACTGCTTAGTTTGTAGTTGCTTGCGGTTACAATTGTTACAGCTTTTTGACAGTGAAGCCAGTTCCATCGTATTATCGGAAATAACGTGCACTTGCGAAACTTAGAAGTAATACAGTAAGACAATGCATTACTTACCGTAAAAGCATTTCTGATGGTTGTATCTTCTTAGATTCACATGCTGTGGTCACTACGGAGTATTGCATTTTGTTTTTCGTAGTCGAAACGTCGACAAGGCATGTCTGTAACACTATCCCTATAGTGACGTGCAGTGTACCCACAATCCCTCACGCGTCGAGGTCCCTCTGTTTGTATTTTTTCTGCCCTGAGGGAGTCTATTAGACGTGAGTGAGTACAGAAAAGAGAGATATAGAAGAAAGTCTATGTTCCTTCCATCCGAGCGGGGAGGAAGGGTGGGCACATGTGAATCTAAGCAGATACAACCATCAGAAATGCTTTTACGGTAAGTAATACATTGTCTTCTGATGTTTGTTAATCTGCTTAGAATCACATGCTGTGCATAGACTAGCGAGCAGTACCCGGAGTTGGAGGTGGGTTGTGAGAAGGAACAGTAGAGAAAAGATGTCTTAATACTGCTTGTCCCACCTGGGAATCCGATCTAGAGTGGGCATCTAGACAGTAGTGTTTTGCAAAGGTGTGAACAGAACTCCAGTTTGCCGCTTTGCAAATGGACTCAAGACGGACATTTGCAATGAAAGCTATGGAAGCCCTGGTGCCTCGAGTGGAATGTGCTCTTGGCTTGAAGGGTAGTTCTCTCTTAACAAGAGTGAAACAGAGAGTGATGCATTGTACAATCCATCTAGAAATAGTGGATTTCGAAACTGCATCTCCTTCTCTTCCTGCTGCCAATGAGACAAAGAACTGATTAGTCTTTCTAAATGGTCTAGTTCTTTCCATATAAAACATCACTGCTCTGCGAACATCCATTGTATGCAGGCTCTTCTCACCTAAGTTTGAGGGATTTTGAAAGAACGTTGGTAGTTCTATTGACTGGTTGACATGAAATTTAGAGATACATTTTGGTGCAAACCTAGGATGTGTGCATAGAACCACCTTATCCTTGTGAACTGTAATAAATGGGTCTAGTACAGAGAGCGCTTGTAGTTCACTTACTCTCCTAATGGAGGTGATAGCTATTAGAAAAGCAGTCTTAAGAGTGAGGTCTTTAAGTGTTGCTTTGTGCATGGGTTCAAAGGGAGACCCCATGAGCCTGGTTAGTACCACATTTAGGTCCCATCCGGGAGCAGGGTTAGCTACGAGAGGGTGGATCCTCTTCACTCCTTCCATGAAGGCTTTAATAACTGCGACTTTCCGCCATGACACTTTAAATTGAGAAGTGGTGTATGCGGAAAGTGCAGCTAAATGGACTTTAATAGAGTTAAACACCAAGCCTGAGTCTAGTAGGTCAGTCAGGTACAGAACAATTTGTGTGGGAGAGCAGTCAACTGGGTTGATGCTCCTTCCCCTACACCAGATGACAAATCGTTTCCATTTTCTAGAATAACAGTGACGAGTGTTAGGCTTTCTAGCGTCCCTGAGAATGTCCATGCATCTGTGCGGGAGTTGTAAATGTCCAAATTCTATGATCTCAGGAGCCAGGCTGCTAAGTTCATGGTTCAAGGGCATGGATGTAGTGTCCTGCCCTTGTCCTGTGACAGCATGTTGTACGGGCAGGGAAGTTTCACTGGAGGAGATAGGGACATCTCCATCAAGTGAGCAAACCAAGGCTGTCTGGCCCACATAGGGGCCACCAGTATCATGGTAACTTGTTCCTGGTGCATCTTGTGCACTATCTTGTTGAGAAGAGGAGTCGGGGGGGAAAAGCGTAAACAAATTTCCCTGACCATGGTATCGATAGACCGTTCCCCTTGGATTTGTTCTGGGGGTACCTGGAGGCATAATCTTGGCATTGCGAGCTCTCCAGAGTTGCAAACAGATCTATTTCTGGGAATCCCCATTGTGTGAAGACGTCGAAGACGATATCTTCGTGTAACCGCCATTCGTACTCTGAGGGAAGTCTCTGCTGAGTTCGCCTGCTAGCAGATTGAGTTCCCCTGGTACATGTTGTGACAGTAGGAACATGTTTTTGAGAGCCCACTTCCAGATGTTCTGGGACAGCTTGGACAGTCTTGGAGAGTGAGTGCCCCCCTGCTTGTTGAGGTAGTACATGGCTGTGGTGCTGTCCGTGAGGACCATCACTGTCTTCCCTTGCAGGTGTGCATGGAAGGCTTTCAGTGCCTTGAACACAGCTAGTAGCTCCAGTAGGTTTATGTGCTTGGATGCTATGCTCAGAGTCCAGACTCCGTGAGTAGTCTGATGGGATAGGCGAGCCCTCCATCCTGTGAGGGATGCGTCTGTGGTTAGAGTGGCTTCCACTGCGGGGGTGGCGAATGGTTTCCCTATTACCAGGTTTTCCTTCGAACACCACCGTAGCGAGAGAACCAAGGCCTGCAAGACCACCACTAGATCGTCCCATTGTCCGCTGGCCTGACATCACTGGCTGTTGAGCCACTCTTGCATTGGACGCATGCGCAGGCGCGCCAGAGGTACCAAATAAATACATGACGCCATCATTCCTAGTAATCGCATTGCTTTGCGTACCGTCACCTCTTGACCGGCCACATATTGAGGGATTTGAAACAGCATGTTTTGGACCCTCTCGTTGGAGGGGAAGACGAGGCCGTCCTTTGTTTGAATTAGAGCCCCTAAGAATTGTTTGATCTGGCTGGGGATTAAGCTGTACTTCTTCTCGTTGATGGAGAAGCCCAGCTGAAACAAAAGGTCTACAGTCTTTTGGGTATTTGAGAAGCATGCTTCGTAAGAATCCCCTGTTATGAGCCAATCGTCGAGATAAGTGTATATCGGGATGGACAACCTGCGCAGGTGGGCCGCTGCCACTGCCAGTACCTTCGTGAATACTCTCTGCGCTGATGCTATGCCGAAGGGTAGCACTCTGAACTGGTAGTGTTTGCCCTCTATCATGAACCTGAGGTATTTCCTGTGCACTGGCAACATTAAAATATGAAAGTATGCATCTTTCATGTCCAGTGTTGTCATGTAATCTCCCTGTGAAAGCAGGGGGATTACCTCCTGTAGAGTCACCATACAAAACCTTTGAGGTTTGACACATTTGTTCCCTGGGCGCAAATCTAGTACAGGGCGCATAGTTAAGTCCTTTTTGGGTACAAGGAAGTACACTGAATAAATACCTTCCGTTACCTGGGATAGAGGCACGACCTCTATAGCTCCTTTTTCTAGTAGTTGGTACACTTCTTGAAGGATGGCGAGGTGTTCTGGCGACATGTGTCGTCCCCTTGGGGATCTGTACGTAGGTGAAGTGTTGAATTCTATACAGTAGCCGCGGGCTATGGTTGATGGTACCCAGCGGTCTGATGTTATACCCTCCCATGCTGGAAGAAAGGATGTTAACCGGCCCCCGACCGGCAAAGCATGGGAGGGGACCCGAATCTTTGAGTCATTTGGTGTTGGTGGCTTGGGAACCTCTAGGGGTAGGACCCCGACCTCTTCCCTTGACATGACGTTGTCCTCTTTGGTTATATAGTCCACTGGTGCCTTGGTTAGAGGACCAGTTACCTGCAGAGTATTGCTGCTGCTGCTGTTGCTGCTGGCGTTGGCCTTGAAAAAAACATTTGTTGCCAAAACCACGTTTGTTGGGAGGCCTTGAAATTTGATCTAGTGCCTTGATTGTGTCAAATTCCTTCTTTGCAGTCTCTAGTGCCTCATCCACCGCCTTACCAAAGAGGTTTGCATCTTCTATAGGTTTGTTAATAAGAGATGCTTGTTGTCTCAGGTTTAAAGCCTGAATTGCGTAGCCATACATGGCGTTTGAGTAGGATTCCTTGGACTAGGGAACCCCCAGCCGTCTCTGCAGCATCCAGAGTATTTTAATAATTCTTTGGTTGACTAAGGTCCCTTCAGTCACCGTGGCTAGAAGGCGAGTACGTAGGGGTTCCGGTACCTCCTCAATGTCCTTACATAGTTTGCTCCATTGTGCATCTGCGTAACTTGCCAGCAAAGAGTTGTTGTTGGCAATTCTTGTGGAAAAGGCAGCTGAGGCTGTAATCCTCTTTCATAGGGCATACCATTTTTTACCCTCTTTATCTGGTGGTGCCTCGCTAGTTGACAGCGGGACCCCTGCTCTCTTCCTGGTATTTGTCACCACTAAGGCGTCTGGTACAGAGTGGCCCCTGATATATAACGGGTCCGATGGAGGAGGACTAAATTTTTCTATCCTCGGGTTGACCCATCTGATCAACGCGGGAGTGGATAGTGAAGGAGTAATTCGTCTCTTTACTGAGGCGAGGAGGGGAATGGTTTGGCTGACAGGGGGTTTCTCCTTAATGTTCTTTTCTACAAAGTCGATGTAAGGAGAAGTTTCCCCGGTCTCGAAATGCGCTGCTGCCTTGCGTAGGAGTGCATTAAAGGTAGGTTGATCGTCTATAGGAGATGTATTCCTAATAGGTGAGTCTTTCGGTGAGGACAGGTTTATGGCTTCAGGGTCTGAAAACGCTGATGGGGACTGCCAGGGCTGTGAAGCGCCTTCTTCTGGGTCTTCTCCGAAGCCCCCCTCACCCATATCCGGGTTGTCTTCAAAACCTTCCTCATATAGATCTACATCCTCTTGTGGGGGGGGGGGGTCAAACAGCCTGGGGTACTTGGCCCTGGGATCCTCTGGAGGTCCCTCTCTTGATCTCTTGGGTGTTGGAAGGTTCTGAGTCTCCATAAACCCCTCCATTTTGTCCATACAGAACTGGAGTCTTTCTAGGGTTTCTTGAGGTACCTCGGAGCGGTCAGGGGGAGAAAAGGGAGGGCCTTCCGTTAGAAAATGCTTCGACCTATCCCATAACGTCGAAGAGGGGTTCCCCTCGCCTTCTGAAAAGCCTTCTGGTAGGCTAGGAGTCCCTCTCGAAGGAGCGGGCGGTTCCTGCCTTCCTTCTGACCTTTTCGGCATTTCCCGGGCCTTATGAGCGGTAACCGACATCTCTTTCGCCGTCCGTCTCTGGCTGTCGGTGGAAATAATCCTCGCCAGGCTCTCGACAACTAAATTGTCTGTCAAGGGTACCTCCGGCATCGACGTTACAAGCGTCGCTTGCTCTACGCTGATGGGCGCTCTCTGTCGGTGCGCGTCGTCTGGCGGTTTAGTGATAGCGCCCTTATCTGGGGTAGCCCAGTCGCTAGTCGTGTTTGCGGTTGCAAGGGGGGCTTCAGACTCTTACGGTCTGAGGAGGCCACCAGTAGGACCTGCGTCATCCGTTGGCGCTAATGATCTCTTCGTCTTCGACGAGGAAGAGCCGTGGGTAGTATGTTTATGGGAGTGTTTTATGTGTGCGTCCTTGTCGCCGGGGTGTTCATCCCCATAAGCAGGGCGTGAGCCGAGCTTGTCGGGGCCAGGGACGGACGACGAGGAGCATGAACGCTCCTTAGAGAGGTCTACGACTTCCGAAACGGACGTCGGGTTGTCACATTCCTCGTCACTTTCTGCGGCGGGTGATGAATCAGACCTAGACATGGCGTAGGCTGTCTACCTCTTGACCCTACGGTCTTTCAAAGTCTTCGGCTTAAGGAGCTGACAGGCCGCACAGCCGTCTTATTTGTGGTCGAGGGGCAAGCAACGGTTACACTGTTTATGCTCGTCTTTGCAGGTAAATTTGCCTTTGCAATGCGGGAAAAACCTAAAAGGCGTCCTCTCCATAGCTGAGAAACAGATTGCATGTGACAACAATCCCGAAGGAAAGGGAGGGGAAAGGGAAAGCGCATTCTCAAAGAGAAACAATAAATGTCCCACGACCCCACTCTCCCTACTGTATTTGGCTGTCGAGGCCAGGCCACGTGTTCGGCGAACGCCGAACAACCTCCTCTGTCGAAAGCACCGCTGGAGATCTTGATCGATGGTGACCAGCTTTGCAGCTACGACGCCGAAGGAGGGATGCAAGTAATAATATAAGTTAAGGGCGATCAAAAGTCGAATAAAGTTTTTTGCAATGTCTCTCGAGGAGCTCCGCGTATAGGGGACCAATATCTGGGTTGAAAAAAACAATCTGAGGGACCTAGGCACGTGAGGGATTGTGGGTACACTGCACGTCACTATAGGGATAGTGTTACAGACACGCCTTGTCGACGTCCCCTTTTCGACTATGAAAAACAAAATGCAATACTCTGCAGTGACCACTGGATGGCGGACTATGCATAGCATGTGATTCTAAGCAGATTAACAAACATCTGAAATACATTTACTCTGCATACTCACATAAGATAGTCACTATTAGGAAGGAAAATAGTTGGTTAGTGTAATACTAGCAAGGATTAAGGTTCTAGAGGCAGTTTCTTCACACAGCAAGTCTATTAAGGTCCAAAACGCAACCCTAGCTAAAGGCAGTTCGGAGGGGGCTTAAAGTCTAGACAAGCAGCGGGAACAACTAAACCTCCTGTGGATATTTTCTAGTCTCTAAGATGCAAGAGCATACAATCAACATTGGAGAGCCTGTTAAAGGACTTGCTAAAGGGACACAAGCAGCAGCTTGGGTCAGAGGTAAGAGGGGATATCCCTGGACACCTCTACGTGCAGTGCACTCCAATGCCCTGGAGTGACTTTTTGGATTAAGGTAAGCAAATCCTTTTGCCCTACAGTACCTTTGGTTTGAAGAAACATTTGTGGCTGAATGCTCCTCGATTTTGCAGCTCTGCACTCGACCTCCCGATTCCTTGGTCTGCTGACGAAAGGCAGTACAATGCATGGGAGTTCTCAGCAGCAGTCTCGAGGGAGGACCTCTGACACAGATTTCAGCAACTTCTCTAGTCACTGTGCGGTTTTGGCGCCTTTTCTGCAGCACCAACAAAGGATGCGATTAGCCCAGACAATCTTCTTTGGTTTCTGAAGTCCTGCACTCTGCTGAGGGGACTTGGATGAGTCAGATTGGCGGTTCACCTGGAGCTGAGAAAAGACCTGGCCGGATTTGGCCTTTCCACAATGATGCATTTCAATTTGGTTGGCGGTCTCCTGGTATTGGGGATACCACCAGTCAAAGGGAAGGAATCGTCCTCTTCTGAGTTCCTCAGTCTCGTAGAAAACAGTGGTCGCTTGACAGTGTTCCAAAGGGTCTGCAGGCATCTCTGGTGGTCGTCTTCTTCTTCGATTACTTCAGCTTGCTAACAAAGAACAACCACGCAAGAAATGACAAAAAAAGAAGGGAGCCACTAAGTTAGTACTTTGGTGACCATATTGTGCCTAACCGGTGCAATGAACTAAGCCTGCGGTAGAAAAATCACACAATAGGAACACGTCCACTGCCACCAGCCATAACTGAGAGATTGTCTATGTGACATAAAAGTCACAGGAGCAGAGAGAAGGGGGATACTAGGTATCCTCTTGGCACTCCACATAAGGTGGTGTGTGCCAATCTCTCAGGTTTTAGGAGAAATACTAAGTATCTCTCTATCCTTAAGAACTATAGTTACTCTAGGATACCGAAAAGAATCTCTAAGGAGAAAACTAAGGGTTCCCAGCAACACAGCCCATATGGTGTGCGCTGCAATAGTAAAATACGGTTCTAAGTGATTTTTCAGCTTTTTGAAGGCCACACGTAAAAAAAAGACTAATTTATTTCTTTTCCATTTTGTGCAGCCCTGAATAAGCTGATAAAGCACATGGCTGAGGGATATATATATAGGATACATAACTCCCCGTAATCGTATTTCTGATGCTTGTATCTGCTTAGATTCACATGCTGTGCATAGGCCGACATCTAGTGGAAGTTGCAGAGTATTGCAGTTTGTTTTTCGAAACTCGAAAAAGGACGTCGACACAGGGCGTGCCAGTAATACTATCCCTCGTGTGACGTCCACTGTACCCATGATCCCTCACGCGTGTAGGACCCTCAGATTGTATTTTTTCTGACATGAGGTAACGTGAGGAGTAGCGTGAGTACAGATAATCCAAGAAGATAGAAAGAAAGGTAAGACTACAAGCATCCATGCGCCTTCTCTCAGAGGGGAGGAAGGGTGGGTTGCATGTGAATCTAAGCAGATACAAGCATCAGAAATACGATTACGGTGAGTAATGTATCCCTTCTGAGGCTTGTGGAATCTGCTTAGATCACATGCTGTGCATAGATTAGCGAGCAGTACCTGAAGGAGGAGGTGGGATGTGAGAAGGGTCATGAGCAAATAAATGTCTTAGAACCGCTTGTCCCACTTGAGTATCTGTCTTGCAATGTGTGTCAATGCAGTAGTGCTGAGTAAAAGTGTGAATAGAGCTCCGTGTAGCTGCTTTGCAAATGGTGTCAAGGGGTACATTTGCAATGAAAGCCAGAGTGGCCCCAATGCCTCTTGTAGAGTGGGCTCTTGGCGTGAAAGGCAGAGTTTTTTTTCAGAAAAGGAGTAACACAGCTGGATACATTTAATTATCCATCTTGAGATGGCACCTTTATAGACGCAATCTCCTTCTCTGCCTGTGGCTACGGAGACGAATAGTTGATCTGTTTTTCTTAGCGGCCTGGTCCCGTCTATGTAGTAGAGGACCGCTCTTCGCACATCTTGTGTGTATAGTTTCACCTCAGCAGAGCTTTTGGGTTCTCGGAAGAAGGCCGGTAGCTCAATGGACTGGTTAACATGGAATTTTGAAATGAACTTAGGTGAGAACCTAGGGTGAGTTTGTAGAACCAGTTTATCCTTATTAACAGTAAAGAAAAGATCTTGCACTGACAGAGCCTGAATTTCACTGACCCTTCTTATGGATGTAATGGCTACTAAGAAGGCAGTTTTATAAGTCAGGTGTTTGAAACTAGCTCTCTGCATGGGTTCAAAGGTGGGCCCCATGAGTTTAGCAAGCACCACATTGAGGTCCCATCCTGGTGGAGGGTTCGAAATTGGAGGGTGGAGTCTCTTTACCCCTTCCATAAAGGCTTTAACCACTGGTACTTTCCACCACAACACCATGTTATGGGAGGTTGTGTAGGCTGACAGCGCCGCTAGGTGTACCTTGAGTAAATTAAATACCAACCCTGTGTCCAGCAGATGGAGCATGTAGGTGACAATAATGGAAGGAGTGCAATCAATCGGGTTGTTTTGTTTATTCTGGCACCAAATAATGAATCTCTTCCATTTATCAAAGTAACAGTGTCTTGTGTTGGGTTTTCTTGATTCTTTAAGGATGTCCATGCATCTCTGTGGTAGATTGAGATGGCCAAAAACTATGACTTCACGAGCCATGCTGGCAAGTTCACTGAGCTGGGTTGAGGATGCACTGTTTGTCCTTCGTGCTGGGATAGTAGGTTTTGCCAGCACGGGAGTTTGATGGGTTCGCACACTGCTAGTTTGCACAGGTGCAGGAACCACGGTTGTCTCGCCCACATTGGATCAACTAGGACCAGCGCCATCGATTCCCTGTGCATCTTATTGACCACCTTCCTCATCAAGGGGGTTGGTGGAAAAGCATAGGCAAACATCCCTGACCAGTTCATCCATAGAGCGTTCCCCTTGGAGCCTGGCTGGGGGAACCTGGACGAGAAGTCTGGGCATTGTCTGTTTTCGCTTCTGGCGAACAGGTCTATAGTGGGGAAACCCCACCGTGAGAAGAGGTCCCTACGACTTCTTAGTGTAGACACCATTCGTGTTCTTCCAGGAGGTGGTCTCTGCTCAAAGCATCTGCTAGTGAATTGAGATCTCCTGGAACATGTTGAGATGGCAGGTAAATGTTCCGTTTGAGTGCCCATATCCAAATTTTCTGGGCAAGCTTGGAAAGATTTGGCAAACGAGTGCCCCCCTGTTTATGTAAAACATAGCTGTTGTGCTGTCCGTTAGGATCTGCACTGACAGGTTCAACAGGTGGGGTTCGAACAATCTAAGCGCTCTGAAGACTGCCAGGAGTTCCAGCACGTTGATGTGATTCTTGGCGAGACCAGAGGCCCTGCGCTGTTTGGTGAAGGAGGTGTGCTCCCCATCCTGAGAGGGACGCGTCTGTAGTGACTACAGCCTGTATATCTGGATCATAAAGACGCAGAGAAGACGTAGAGAAATTGCCACTTTCGCTACAATTCACGTTGTGGTGTTGCACTATGGAGGCTTGCATTTGGGTCTCGTGCCTTGTTCATATGTGTTCCGTCAACTGAAGAAGTTGATGAAAGCAGTGAAGAACATTTTTCCCACTGCAAAGGTGCTTTTCTCATACATACCACCAAGAAAAGTATGCGACTATTGCAATCTATTTTGTTGCCAGCCAGAGGTCAGAAGGTGAGTTATCAACAGAAGCATGTGTGATTTTGAGTGCTGCTGGGATGTTCTCCTGTGACAATGAGATCATTGGTTCTCGAAATGTGCACCTTTTCAATGCAAATGGCATTTGTTTGTCCACCAGTGGCAATGCTACTTTGTTTTACACTCTACAGGCTGCATTGAAGATGTTACT
Source organism: Ambystoma mexicanum (assembly GCF_040938575.1). Classification (NCBI taxonomy): domain Eukaryota; kingdom Metazoa; phylum Chordata; class Amphibia; order Caudata; family Ambystomatidae; genus Ambystoma; species Ambystoma mexicanum. The sequence goes on from NC_090929.1 coordinate 816,883,238, forward strand.
GTAAGAATGTGAGGAGGAGAAGAGAACGAAAACACCTATAAAATCTGGAAAAAGGTGTTTCTTTGCAAGCACCTAAACAAATAAAATTAAAAAAAAGGCTCTTTTCAGAGCCAACCCTAAAAAGAAATCCACTGCCCTGGTTGAAATGTATAATATGATATGGCATTTATAACGCGCTTATACACAAGTGTTTCAAGGTGCGACGAGGCAAGGGAGGGGGAACAGAGGGAAGACAGACAATGATCCTACTAGGCCAGGTGTCAATCAGATTGCACATCTGCATGGGAGGGGGAAGTGGGAAAGTGCGAGTGGGAAGAGGAGAGGACAGTGCAGTACATAATAGAATAAATAACAGTAAGTAAAAGTACGGTGCAGAAAAAAGGTGTCAGGTGCTGGTAGTGGGACTGTAGGGATACAGAAACAATCCCCAAGTGCAGGGACTGCCAGGAAGGCAGTGCAGGTGTGCGACTGGCGGAGGAGGGGACCTGGGCCAGAGATCAGAAGGTGGCCAGGTAACCAGCGCATTCAGTTTCAATCAGAAAGTCAGCAGGGGAGATGAGGTGAAAAAGCAGAAGCAAAGAGAAAGGTTTTGAGGTGCCCTCGGAACCTGAGAGGATTCTCCTCAAGTTTCAGGGAGACAGGGAGGCTGTTCCAGAGGAAGACCCCAGTCGAAGAAAGGAGATCTTCTGTCAACTTGTTGCTTGGAGAAGCGACTGAGGGAGCGGATATGATATGGCATTTATAACGCGCCTATACACAAGTGTTTCAAGGCGCGATGAGGCAAGGGAGGGAGAACAGAGGGAAGACAGACAACGATCCTACTAGGCCAGGTGTTAGGGAGAATTCTCTGTTTAGGCTGAATTTCCTAACCTAGTGAGTACCCCAGCAGCTTTGCTGGATTTTTGGGGTTTATTTTTGTCTCCTGCCAAGAGTGAGACTCTTTTACCCTCACTCTTGGGCATGATTTGAGTGTGTTTCTTTGACTCTAGATGTGTTTAATGGGCTATGGGGTGTTTTACTCCATAGGGTTTCATGTGTTTTTGTGATGTGTGTTACACAGCACCCTCAGTGCAGTAACACAGGGGTGTCATAGTGACCCCGCAGTATAGACTCCATACCCTGGGACTGACTACTGTCTCCCAGGGCATGTAAAGTCACCATTGACTTTACTAGTCTTGAATTCTTAACAGAACCAGTACAAACCATTATATTGTGGACGTACTGGCTGGGGCAATTCGATTGCTCCGGGGTCTGTTAGTCGAGGGGGCACGTCTCCATCCCCCCTGATCGAGTTTTGGCTGGTGGCAGTGGATACTACTTTTTATATTCAACCGCGAATATTTCTCTATGGGATTTTCCCATTGTTCGAGGCTACTATCTTTATTTATTTAATTATGATAGCCTCGAACATACCGCCGATTTATTTAATTATTAATTCTCCGGTTGGTATTTGTTGCCAAAACTCGGTTCTAAAATGGCGTTTGTGTTCTCTTCTGTGACTCCAACCCAAGTCGAGCCCTTTGTTCCACTTTTTGGCGGGCTTCTCCATAGAAGCCCTCCAAAGTGGTGCCACTCTGTCTGGGGTACTTAGGAGGGGTGGAGGGGGATTTAGGCACCCTGGACTGAGTTGCCTAGGCAACTCAAGTCGCACTCTTGTGTTATTGGCCCAGTGGTGAGCCGGCCAGCTCACCACTTAGCATGTTTGAGTGACAGCTAGGCTGAGTGAATGGGGGTTTTCTGCATAAAAGCAGGGCTTTGGGGACTGGAACTTCAGAAGTCGCCACAGGACCTAATAATCCGACGAGGGAGAAGCTGAGCCGACCTGGCACAACAACACCACCGGTGGAGCCCTGCTGGACCGTCTCACCACTTTTCCCAACGACAGAGGAGATCTCCCCCCGGAGAGTCTTCTTCCTTTGACTGGTGGGGATAACCAGTTTCACCGTCTTTTCGCCTTCCCGACGTATCTCGTGGCCGCCTTGCCTGTGCCAAGCACCCCGGCAACCGGGATACCACGACCGCGAATTAAAGGGTAATACCTTTAACCGGAAAACTCTGCGGCTGGTTTCTTCCCTGGCAGTGCAACGACCTTCATCTTTCCTCCAAGTCGAGATCTTCTCTTCCCCTGGACGACGACGAGACTTGCACCCGCTGCCAGGAACAACTGCCACCGCTGGAGGATCCTTCCCACTTAAGGTACCGTGTCCCGCCCAGCTTCCCTTGCCACCGACTGTACGGGGTAGATTTAGCCCCCGGCTTTCGAACCTGGGTTAGCCTGGGACACCCTGGCTAAACTTTTCTGAGCCTCTCTAAACTCTTTTCGAACTCTCTGCAAGACTTTCTAAGCCTAGTGTAACTGTGTGATCTTGGGCGCATTTGTGCTCTGCTCTCTCTAAGAGTGGGCCCAGCCTATGGACTTTGGCTCACAAGTGACTTTTGCGCTTCTGCCTTGTAGTGTTCCTAAAGCTTAGAGTGGTGTATCTTCCCATATTCTGTCTTTTTCCCTCCCTTCTTTATAAACTTATTGGAGTGCCATCTATAGTTAAGCGCTCACCTCTTTATGGAAATAAGTGGTGTTAACTAAGTCTTCTCGGATAAGGAACAAGGGTAGTATATATTATAATAGTGACTGTGTTTAGAGTGTTTTACAATAAGAGTGCTGGAGTGTTTCAAACTGTGTTCTTAAATAAATAATTGTATACTTTTATACCAAAGCTCTGGTCAGTGTTTGCTTGTATTGTTGTATCTGAGTGCATATTGTGTATACTTTGCATACTGCCTAACTCTTCTTGAGGGAAGTCTGACTGCTCAGCCACAGCTACCAGGTAAATCTGGGTGGTACAGAGTGCTACTAAGTGGGTTTACTGCTAACACCTGTAGTCCTAAATCTTTTGCAGTGTTCCCAAAGGGAACTGCACAGGTTTCTGCCTAACAGGTGTCATTGAGATTGTGCAAGTGCATGGGAAGGGGAAAGGAGGTAAAGTGCAGGGGTGGGGGGGAAGAGTTGGAGGCAGATGAGCGAAGAGCCTGAGAAGGAAGATATTTAGGAAGAGAGAGTTGGAGGTATTGAGGCCCCAGGCCCCAGAATGCCTTGTGGAACATGCAGATGGTTTTGGACTTAATCCTCGCAGCCACTGGGAGCCAGTGGAGAGATTTCAGTCCTGGAGAGATACGATCCCTGGGCTTGAGGCCAAGGACAAGTCTTGCAGTCCTGTTCTGGATGAGTTGCAGAGGGTAGAAGCAGGCAGATTTAGGAAGAGGCTGTTGCAGTAGTCCAGCCTGGAGAGAACCAGAGTTCTGGAGATAGTGAGCTTCTGGGGGAAGGAGAGGAAAGGAAGAATACATCTAAGGAGGTGCAGCTGGTAGTGTGACTTCTTAGAGACGTCAGAGATGTGAGGAGAGAAGGATAGTGTGGAGTCGAAGATGACCCTGGGGTTCTTAGCCTTGCAGGTGGGACCAGGAAGAGGGCCTAGAGAGTCCGGCCAGAGAGTGGCAGGAAAGGAGGGAGCAGGTGTGCCGATGAGGAGAATCTCAGTCTTGCTGACATTAAGGCAGAGATTGTTGGCAGCGCACTACTCCTGGATGGCAGACAGACAGTCGGAGATGAGAAAGGGAGAAGAAGTGGCTGAGGCTAGCCTGAAAATGAGCTGAGTCATCCGCATAGCACTGGAAGTTGGGGCATAGCGCAGCAATGCAGTAGGCAAGAAGTGCCAGGTACTGGTTGAACAGCCAGGGAGAGAGGTTAGACCCCTGGGGAACACCACAGGTAGAGATAGAGATGGAGGAGAGGAAGGACCCAGGTTGAACCTGGGAGGGTTGATCAGAGAGGAAAGAAGTCAAGCACACCAGGGCCTGACCTGTGATACCCAGGTGTTCGCAGAGACAGTTGAGCAGAATGGCATGGTTGACCGGGTCAAAGGCAGAGGAGAGATCAAGTAAGATGAGGACACAGGGGGTGTTGGAATCAAGGTTGGAGAGCAGGTCTTCACGGATGTTCAGGTGAGCAGTTTCCGTGCTTCTGGCAGCTCTGAAGCCAGACTGATGATCATGGAGACAGCCAGCAGATTCAGTGTGAAGATTGAGCTGGGAGATGGCCAGCTTTTCCAAGAGTTTGCCCAGGAAAGGAGTGATGGAGATTGTGCGATAGTTAGCCGGGCAGGGCGGGTCGGCAGAGGGTTTCATAAGAAGAGGATGCACAAGGGAGTGCTTCAGGGGGGAAGGGAAGACTCCAGTGTCGAAGGAGTAGTTGCAGAAGTCGGCCAGAGCAGGAGCCAGGGAGTCAATGTGTTCCTTGATGATTTTGGAGGAACAGGGATGGACCTGTTTTGATGAGACTTTCATAGATCTGACTTGTCTAGAAACCTCCTCAGGGGAGAACAGGGGAAAGTCAGAGAAGGAGGGAGGAAAGGTGGCTGAAGAAGGTTCAGAGGAAGAGCAGGGAGTAGGGGGATGAGGGGGAGAGGAGGAGAGAGAGAACAGGATGTCCTGTGTTTTAGAGATGAAGTGAGAAGCCAGTGTCGTGCAGAGGGCCTGTGAAGGGACAGGAGAGGTAGAGACTGCAGCAGGATTGGCCAGTTCCATGCAGATTTTAAAGAGATCAGCCGAGTTGTTAGATGCCGCAGAGACATGGTCTTGGATGTGAGCTCTCTTCTTGGTGAGGACATAGAGCCGGTATTGCCTTTGGAGTAGGCACAGGCCAGTTTGTCAGAGGATGTACATGAAACATGCCATTTCCTCTCAGCCACCCTGCACTTGCATTTAAGGGTGACGAGGTCAGAGTCATACCAGGAGTTGCACTTGGCTTTGGGTTTCAAGCGGATCCTCATGAAAGTGGCAACATCATCAAGAGTATCAGATATAGCAGAGTGGAGAATGGAAACGGCTGTGTCAGAGTGTGAGTCAGCCAAAGGGGGGGAGGGATTGAGAAAGTGGCGGTGAAAGCCTCAACTGACACGCGCTTCATGAGTCGGATGACCGAGAAGATGGGTGGTAGTGTTCGAGTTGGCTTGGCCTGAGGGGTAGAAAGGGTGAGCTGGGAGGAGGATAAAGTGGTCACTCCAGGAGAGAGGAGTAGTGAGAGGGCTATAAAGGAGAAGGTCTGAGGAGATCAGAGCATCCAGAGTGTTCCCTGCAGAGTGAGTCGGGCTAGAGGGGAGAATAGAGAGTGAAAGAGTCGCAAAGGTTGCGGAAGAGTCTGGAGGAAGGACAGGAAGCATCCAGGTGGATGTTGAAGTCTCCAAGGAGGAGTTGAGTGGGCGAGACAAGGAGGGAAGAGGAGAGGTCCTCCCACTATGAGAGGAAGGAGGAGAGCTGACCAGGTGGCTGATAGATAGTAGCCACATTAAGGGAATGGCTAGGGAGAGAGAGAGAGAGCCTGCAAACGAGGCATTCGAAAGAGGAGTAGGCCTGCGTAGGAATGACAGAGGCAGGAATCCACCTGGGGAAGATCAGGCTACACCCCCTCTGGAACGGTTAGACCTGGGTGCAGCGGATCTTGTAGCCATTAGGGAGGAGATTGTCAAAGCTTGTGACAGAGCTGGCCGTGAACAAAGTATCGGTGAGACCGAGGACATCGAGGTAAAGTTCCTCCAGAAGGTGGCAGATGTCGGAGGGGTGTTTGACAGCTGAGCAAGAGTTAAGAGTGGCAATATGGAGGTGGTTGCCATCCTTGAAAGACTTCCGGGGAAGGGTATTCACCCACTCCCCGACACAGTACGAAAAGTCAGCGGACATAGCGTTAGGTCTAGGATTACATGTGCCACATCTCGGGCTTTTGAGGATGGCAGACATGGAAATGGGACTGTGGAGGCTAAGGGATTTCTCAATAAGATTTCTGGGTGTGGTGTGTACACACAGACTGTGGCAGAAGGTGTATTTGTATAGAGGAATGCAGAAGCGTACAGTTATTGCTCTGTGTTTCAGGAGTCAGCTTTATGGATTTTGGCAGAGTCCTAGATACATTGTTTGAAAGTGAATGCAAAACACTGTGCAGTGGCTGTTCATTTTGGATTCCATCATTTGGATGGGCACTGGTATGAAGTATGTGCAATAAAGTGGCTGCTTATGGTTCCTCTTTGTGCCACTTTGGTGACGCACGATCATACAGCCATTACTATTTTTCATTGTGGAGGAAAAAGTTTAGGACATGTTGCCGGAATAGGTCATGCATATGTTTCCAAGCTGCTGCATAATTTTTTGTAGCTTTACGCAGACACGGATGTGGCTACGTTCTTCTTGATTTCGTCCGCAAATGGAGAAAGCGTGGCACATTGTCAAGAACACGATTTGTGCCTTTCTCCGACATGTGACCATGTCCTACTTCCAATGGAAGTATTACGTTTCATAGCACAAAGATTTTTCGCACCAATGGCGTTCATCTCACTGATCCTGGCAATCAGGTTTCTCTGCGACCTATCCAAAATGCATTGCTGCCCTTTTTGGCAGTACAGCAAGCATTTCTCTAGTAGGTCTTGCACACTTCAACCCTTCGAAACGCAAACAAAAACAAGAGGAAGCCTCTTTTTACAGCCAGTCCTTTGTACTGGAACTGACTGCAATGTTTTTCACAGAGCCACGCCTCCCATTATTTGCAGAGCAATGTGTGGAGCCTATAGACTATGTGGCGGCCTGCATCCTTTCCATTGGCAATTCCATTTTTTACCTCTGAAAGCAGTTTTTGCTTACATGTTTTCCTTTTTCCGTTGTTTTGTATGTTTCTTGATCTTCTAACACATCACAGAAGTAAAGGAAGGAAAGGGCGGGTACGGAAGGGCCACCACCTACAAGGATAAGATAGGGCAAGTGCAGAGAGAGGAGGATGTTGGGTGGCCTTCACTTAAGTAGGCGGCAGTCATTGTCATGCTCCCGGACCGAACATTCCCAAGCACTTCGACGCTGCTCCCTCCTGCAGAGAACTGTGTCGCAGTACATGCACAATACAATGACCTTTGACAGGTAATGGTCTGCTGCGCAGCATATGGTCTGCAAGGGTGCTTTAGGGCTCTGCTGCCCTACAGGAGTGTTCCTGGTGTTGGCAGGATCAGATGTGGAGAATGGTGTAGAGGAAAGTAACCTACTGCATTGTTGGAAGGGCAATACCCGGCGCACTGCTGCCTTGTGTTTCGATTTGAGGTGTCGTTGCATGGAATATGGTCACTTGATGGTGCGACAGTAGCCGTAGCAGCAGCATTCACTGAGATGAGTACATTGTGAGATACAAGAATGCTTTCAACAAGGAGAAACGCAACCTCATTACGTGGCGCAAGAACATAATTATTCAGGCAGCCCCATATGGCCACAGTACCTTTGACACCACCACTGACATTCATTGAGATCCGAAGGTTGTGCCGTTTACTTAGTTGTCCTTACATTTAGTTGTATGAGAGTAACTAAGCAGCAACAGCGATGCCTTTTCCAGACTAACTACAGACTGTCACACTTGCAGTGAAATCCGTTCTCCAACTGTACAAACCGCAGGCGAGACCTCGACACTTTACCTCAAAGTGCTCAGTGCGGAGATGCTGTGTCTGTTTCCTGGATCATGGAAGGGTAAGCAGCACATTGATCAAATTAAAGGCCATTTAACATGCTCACCAGACGCTGGAGGATGCTGTTCCTTCCTCTCACTGGGCCTGAGGCAGCTAGGCCTGCTGCAGCCATAAATTGGTAGGTTTGGACAGCAAAATAAGTAGGCAGTACAACCGCTTTTCATGCGGTAGGATACCGCATTTATCGGTAGGGTTGGCGACAGGGGCAGTGTATCCAGGACACAGAGGATGAAATACGTATGCGCATAGCTGTGGAACGGACAGACCTGCGCTCCCACAACTAATTAAACATGCATCAGAAGATGCGAACATGCAGCCAGTACTCGAGTCCTAAGGATAGCTGCATTGTGATTGCACATACGCCGGGCAGGTACAGTCTCCCTGGGAGACCTCCATTTTGCTTACCTGCTGCCATCTCGGACAGCATTGTGCGGCACAGACTCACCATGCAATTTTAACACGAAAGGAAAAGGCCCTTAAACACTCAACACTTTACATGTACATGTTTAATGTGTATGATACATAGACCCTATTAGGGAAGGGGTAGCACAAACGGCTACATACACAGGGGAATTTGGGATTTTACCAAGTTCGTCATGTGGGGAGCCAAGAATTGAGGTCTCATCGTAATGTCTCTGCTCACAGGGATGTTGTTGGGGATGGTGAGCTGGGAAATGGGGAAGGGGTAGACGTGAATATAGGGCAGTGGTATTTCATTTCTCCAATACTATGTCCTTGTACAACATCTTTAAGGGGACCAAATTATTTCGCAATTGTTCTATTTTGACATCCAGGCTGTATAGGTTGCCTTTTAAAGCGTTTCCTTCATTTCTTGTGGCCAGATACTGTTGTGCAAGAGGTGCTGCTTCTGATGCATTGCTTTCATTTCCAGTATGTCCTGGTACAGATAAAAATATCCGTTAGGTGTATATGATGCGATACATACTGTCTTACTTTTCAGACTATGCTACGTACCAATGGCGTTACGATCGTTACTCATTTTGTGAAGAGGGAAATTCTCTTCCAGCCAATTTTAGGGTGCTTTGCATTGCTGCATACAAAAAACTCATGTTTTTTCACTGCTGTACATTGCACAAGCTGTGCAATTATAGGAGGAGGTTCAGTGTACTTACTGCGTTGTAGTGACGTTCTGCTCTCAATACTTTGCAGTCCTTACTCTGCCATTTGCTTCTTCGTTTCCATGTAAAGCAGAAGTGCAGTAATATTGTTGGACGCAGACGTCACTTCGCCTATTGGTGCACTCTATTATTGTGTACACACTATGCTTTTGCTCTGTTTCTTTCACAAGTACAGACTTTGCAGACCTACTCCATTTTTCCTTGCAATACACATACATGGTGCGCTTTGTACATGTGCCTTCTCTTTGCTGGATGCTACCACTATGGAAGAGAATCCCTGCCTTTTTCAGCAATTTGCATGCTAGCCGCGAAGAGACGCACAGGCCGCGGTTAGTGTGCCCATCGGCATGCAGACATCCATTTGGTATGCTGTATTGTACATCTATACAAACTAAGGGTATCCCGGTAAAAACCTATGAAATTCAGAGAAAAAACATTGTTAAAAAAGGTACGTTATGGTCCAGTTGCCCTAAGAAAACCCCATCAAATTTCGTGCACATAGTTTTTTTAAGGGACATTGCAGTTACTCTGTAGTAATACCAACCTATCCATATTATGGTTACACGTAAAACGGAAAACCTCCAGAAATTCGCATGTTATGGTAAGCTAAGCAACCATAACTCGTGCCACCATTGTTCATTGCTAAAACTAACACCCATGACATAAAAGATGACGTCACAAATGTCATTGATGACATCACGTCTGGCCCCCTCTTTTTTTATTCACTGACATATCTAGGCCAGGTGGTGGTCTTCATTAACAGTCAGCAACTAAACAGTCAAAATGTACTATATTTGGAGAGCTTACCCTTCTCATAAGGTCTTAGACTACTTTCCTTATGGTTCAGTAACATCATTTGATACATATAAATAGGAGAAGAAGCAAGCCTGAAAAACAGCAATTCTGTGCATGAAGATAATCAGTTAGGTTATAACCACTTTCAGGTAATACTGCTGCTTTTTTTCCGTACTTTACTTTCCCTGTGTATGCTCATATTTGTATGTGTTGTGGTCTCTATGTTTTGTGTGTAGTAGTCCAATTATGTAGTACGTGAGGCATTGTTAGCTACTTATTACATGTTCACAGTATGGACAACTCTGAAACAAAAGCATTCATCACTTTACTATCCAACAAGGCAACATGGAAACATTTTGAACATTGCACCTCTATGGTGCATGCTGCAGACAATGCCTACGTTTCTAAATGAGTAGGTACATGTAATGGAAAGAACTCTGTAATGCAATGGTCTGTATAGCAATGCAATACTTAATGAACTATGTATGTCATGATAGTTCTCCCAATGAACTCATCATTTTCTGCCAACATTATGACAATCCCTTGTGGAGGCTTTTCATGACAACTAACTGCACATGTGATTTCATCAATGATGTTCGCGCCAGTATTTCCTGTCTTCACATATATGGCTTATGCTATTCCCAACAAATAAATGAAAGCATTCAAGTCAGTCTGCGTGTAGACTTTTTTATTTTTGTGATAATTCTAGGCCCTTTTGGATGACACATGTTTCGGCATTATACTTTGCCTTTCTCAAATCCGGGCATTTCCCATCTGTTGGACTTGCAGATGGGATTTGACCCCAACTACTAACTGGACTGAAATAAAGCAGACTATCGGGACCGCAATACTTTACGAAATACCCGGATTTGAGAAAGGCAAAGTAATGCCGAAACACGTATCATCCAAAGGGGCCTAGAATTATCACACAAAAAAAAAAAGTCTACACGCAGACGGACTTGAATGCTTTCATTTATTCGTTGGGAAAAAAAGTTTTCTCTGTATACAAATGAATTGTGTGTTTGAAACCTGCCTATTGCCCCAGCTACGTGCACCATGAGCTGAGACCAAACCCTAAGAAAAGTACTTTAACAAATGACAAGGTTAACATCTAGATATGCAGCACCTTTTGAATTTTAATATTCTGACTGTCAGTGAAGAAAACCACTAGATATTTCAGTGAACAAAAACAAGTGGGCCAGATTTGTGATGTCATCAATGACATTTGTGATGTCATCTTTGATGTCCTGAGTGTTAGTTTTAGTAGTGCACAGTGGTGGCGCCAGTTATGGTTGCATAGCTTACCATAACTGGCGAATTTCTGAGGTTTTTCGGTTTTACTTGTAACCATAACATCCTTTTAATAACGTTTTTCATTGGATTTCATAGGTTTTTATTAGTGCAACTTAACCATAACATCCCTTAGTTTTTTCATTGATAAATATTTTTTTTTTATTCAGGTTTTTATTCAGGGGTTTCACTCCCCCCTCCCCCCAAACACCGTTTTCCTCCTTGCTACCTTAACCCCCACCACATACACACAACCGGTTTCATTCCTCCCCCCCGCCCCTTCCCTTCCCTTCTCAAACATTCCTTTTTTCACACACACACACTTTCCTCCCCTGGGTCTCGCCGTGCCCGTCAGACCCTGCGAGCACTGTCCAATCACAGAGCGATCTTTCTAAATCGCCCTTTTTTTTGCGTAACAATGTAACTATTATTTTACTTAATACCGTAAAATACAGATGCCTTAAAGAGATAGAGGAAAGTAGACTCCATAGGACAGGTAAAACACAGAACAGAGTTCCAAAAGATAGGGCCATTAAGAATGAATGAGGGGAAACAGGCTCCACTCATTCAGGATTAAAGAAAGAGGCCCAGAAGTCCATCAAAATGTGCTGGGGTTCTCACTAGGAGAGGGGATGAAGCATAGAAATGACAAATTCCCTAACAATAATTGACTGTCTAAATTTAATAATTGTGTGCCAAACTGTGTGGACTCACTGAGGGGCCCTGATCCCATTCACTCTCATGAGACTAAGCTTTGCTCTCCACACAACCTTGATTGGGTTTTGGTTAACCTCTCAAAGCTACCAGTTCATCATAACTAGGGTGGCCTCTAAGAATCTGTCCACAAGCCAAAATTCTAGAAATCTATCTCAACAGCTAGCCTCACCTTAAGGGTAATGGTTGTGTAGACCTCACCAGTGCAAAAGATGCCTCAATAGTCCCTGTGACTGCCTTTTTGGCAGATAGCTTTTTACAACTGGAGTATAGGAGTGGAGACCAGCATGTGCTCTCCTGACTGGTGTGCATCAGTCCCTTCCCAACCTGAGTCAGAGGCCATCAGATTCAGCCATGAATCAGACTATTCACATACTCACCAGATCTGGTCTTGACTGCACCTGCCAAAGTCTACCAGACTATACAAGGACATATTTTTATCCTTTTGTAAAAAGGAACACGTTACTTACCTGTAACAGTTGTTCTCCAGCATGGGTCTAGCATGGATTCACATGCTCATGAATATTCCCCGCTGTCAGGCTGGAAATCCTCGGTAAAAGATAAAACAGTTTCACTTTGCTTTATAAACTTTCTACTATATACCAATCCCTGAGCTATGGGTCATACTGCCCCCAGCCAATGACTGTCCTCTCCCTAAGCCCCTCCTCTGGCAGCCATCTTCAGATTTGGTAGCAGGTAAAGTGGCGGTATGACCAAGAAGAGCCCCAGATGGGCAGGAGGGAGGGTTTGCATGTGAATCCAGGCCAGATCCATGCTGGAGAACAACAGTTGCAGGTAAGTAACCTGTTCCTTCTCGAGCATGGGGTCTGGCATGTATTCACATGCTCATGAATAAAGAATACATAGAAGTACATACATGCACAACCACGGGAGGCAGCAAGGCTCACCAGAAGCGATTACTCTCACCTCCTCACCAGGCTCACCTTCAAGTGAACAGGTTGCGCAGCACTTCGTGGCCAACTCTTGACTCCTCCCTGAAATCTCAGTCGACGCAGTAGAATTTCGTGAAGGTGTGCGTCGACCTCCACTTAGCAGCCCTGCAGATGTCCACCAAGGGCACTCCAGAAAGGAACGCCGTCCTGGCAGTGATCGGTCTGGTAAAATGGGGTCTCGGATGGCCAGGCAACGATCAGTTTGCCAACCGGTGACACCGAATGATGCAGCCGGAGAGCCCCCTGGAGATGGAAGCCCTGGACAAGACCTTCCCATTGTTCACAGGGCCAAAGTTGACAAAAAGCTGAGAAGACCTCTGGAAACACTTTGTGTGGGCCACATAAAACTTCAGCACTCGAGCCACGTCCAGCGAGTGCCGTTTCAGCCGGCGCCGAAGGCGTCGGAAAAAACACAGGTAACACCAAGGGCTTGTTGAGATGGAATCCCGAAGAGCTATTGCACATGAAGGAGGGGTGCGTCTGCAACACCACCCTCGTCTCGTGGAAAGTCAAGTAAGGCTGTTTGCAGGACAGGGCCTGGATCTCACGTACTCTCCTGGTAGAGGAGATGGCCATGAGGAAAGCAGTCTTCCAAGACAGGAACTTAAGCGGAGCCTGATGCATCGGCTCGAATGGGGCCCTCATGAGTCTAGTCAGCACCACGTTGAGCTCCCTCACCAGGGCCGGAGCCTTCACTGGCAGGAACCGGGAAGACCATCCCAGAGACTTGGTGTAGCGGGAGATAGCCGCCAGATGCACCTTGATGGAGGCGTGAGCCAGCCCCAACGTAGCCAACGACAGCAGGTACAGAAGGATCTGGGGGGCCGGGACCATCAAGGGGTTAATCTTCCGCGACGGGCACTAGGTTGCAAAGCGTTTCCACTTTTGCCCGTAACACTTCAGAGTCAACGACGCCTTGGCAAGGATTTCCCTGCAGTCCGTAGGAAGCTCGTAACCACCGAACTCTAATGCTGCAGGAGCCAGGCCTTCAGGTTCAGCGATCCTGGGTCGTGGTGTAGGATTGCGCCTCCTTCTCTGGCAAGATCCATGACCACTGGCAGTTTGACTGGAGGGGACGCAGACATGATGTGAAGGCCCGGTAACCAGATCTGCCTTGGCCATGCTGGAAAGACGAGGATCATCCTGCACTGGCTGAGTTGACTGATGACTCATAGCAGCAGCGGCAACGGGGGCAGGGGGATGAACGTGTACAGAAACAGGCCTTCCCAAGGGAAGGAGAATAATGCATCCCCCATGCTCCCCTGTGTTAGGCAGAATCCTGTGCAGTGCCCTTAGGGACCACTACACAGAATTAAGACCACAGGTGGCAATGCAAGTTTTACCTTTGGTACAAGCCTGTACTACTATGTCAGAGTAGTAGCAGTGGCGGAGCAGCCAGTCTTATCTCAAGAGCATATGAGCAGTAGCAGAGATTACACAAAGGAACCACAATTACTGTGACTCAAGCAAACGCTGACTCAAGGTTCCAGGTAAAAAATATAAGTACATTTATTTTTAAACCAGTCGTTAGGAACACAACACTTCTATGAAACTCAAATAAAAACCACACATTTAATATACAACAACTAACCAATTCACTTTGTACACCAAGTCTCAAGGTAAGTACCCTGTGTTGAATGAACCGGTGTTACGAACAAAACATGTTACCATGAATACGATTGCGATCACTTTTTGACAGTTCGGTCTACTAAATAAACACGTATCCGTGACATGAATTGCTACCGGGGCAAAAACACACTTGGCACCTGAGATACCCAGAGGGAGTTGGAGGCAAAAATCACAGGCAATATTTTGGTTAGGCAGGCAGAATCAAGAAACACTCAGAGAAAGGAGTTCAAAAGTCAAAGGGCCAGAGCCAGGGCCGAAAGACACCGGGGCCTGTTGCCGAAGATCACAAAGTCAGACAGTTCACGTTTCAACATAGCCAAAAGTACTTCAATATTGTCAATGTTCGGAAGCAAAAGTTATAAGGAGGGAAGACAAGGGCAAGCCTTGGAAATGAAGAAAAGGGATTCACCCAGTTTCCTCAGGTAGAGCACAGTACCTTGTTCCAATGGTGCAGCAGGTGCCCTGGCAGTTGTTCCTGTTGGTTTCCTGCAGACCCACGATTCCTGGAGCTTCGTTGTGAAGGAGGACGTCTGAAGGGGGTCTGCACCACACAGGAATGAAGCCGGCAGCAGCGACGAGGAATAAAAGGTGTGCTCCTTAAAAACAGGAGAGGCTCTTCAGGTGGCTATCCAGACCACTACAGCAGCGTGCAGCGATTTCGACCACGGAAGAGGATCCTCTGGCTGTGGAAGATGAGCTGGTTATCCCCACCAAGCTCAAGGGAAGACGACTCCGGACTGAATCTTCTCTGAGTCGTTGGAGGGAAGATAGCTCAGGACTGCAGCAGGGCTTCACCGGGACAGGGTAGTTGCAGCAGCCGTCGTTCTCTCCGCTTCTCTTCGTTCCTTGTAGTTCCAGTGGTGACTCTCTGACTTCTATCCCAAGAGACCTGCCTTTTATGCGAAAACCCCCCATTCACACAGCCTGGCTGTCAATCACCCAGCAGGGGGGTTGTCCAGCCTGGACAACTACCCTGGCCAATCATGACAAAGTGCGACTTGGGTTTCCTAGGATACCCTGTGCAGGGGGTGACTACACTCCTCCCTCACATTCAGCCCACCTAGACACCCAGGCGCCTTGAGGAGGGCTTCTGAGCAGAAGCCCGCCAAAAGACAGTGAACAAAGAAGGCGAACCTAGTTTGCCGCGCAAAGTAAAACAAAAGAAGGACTTCAACAAAAAGAAATGGCGAATAAACCCAACCGGAGCCAAAAGAAAGACGATTTGGTCAAGCGGGTTTAGGTTCGAGGCTAATATAATAGCCAAGATCAATAACACGTTTATCCAATATAACCGCAGCAGAAAAGATAGGGTAGATACCACTGCCACCAGCCAAGTCTAAATGTTAAAAGAGCGAAACAATGCTCTAGGAGGTACAGATAGAAAGGGATAGTAATTAACCCTTTCCAGTACTCCATAAAGGATGGGGTGTACTGGATCTGTGGTAGATTGACTAAGTAAAGTTAATGGTAACTTTACCCTTTTCTGGAGGACGGTAGTCGCCTCAGAAATGGAGTCGAGGGAAGTCTCAAAGACAACCCTGTGCCGCGGCACTGAAGGTGCTGGGTGACGCACAAAAAAGAAGAGGGCTACTGAAGTGGTGTACCTCAGAGTCCACACTCACAAAAACAGGTTGAAACACATAGCAAAACACAGGTAAGAGGGGGGAAAAGCTCTCACTCTTACCAAGTGGAAAATAAATTAACTCCAGAAGTCCAGCAAAGCTGCTGGGGGACTCACTAGGTGAGGGGAATTAGCCATAGATGAGAATTCTCCCTAACACCCTGCTGAGGGAGTCGGTGACAGTGATTTTTACTCCTGCCAGATGAAAAGGAATGAGGAACATCCCCTGGGCGACGGCACAGTGCCACAGTTCCGGGGACATGATGCCCCCCTGCTTCCGTATGTAAAACAATGTGGTGGTATTGTCCGTGAAGACCCTCACCACCTTTTCCCAGAGGGACGGCAGGAAAGACTTGAGGGCCCAAAACACAGCCTGTAGTTCCAGGACGTTGATGTGTAGCACCTTCTCCTCTGCCAGCCACAGTCCGCTGGCATGGAGATGTCCGGGGTATGCGCTCCCAATCCCTCCAGGGATGCGTCTGTCATTACAGTCTCCTGGTTTGGAGGGCTCTGTAAATCTGCGCCCCTATAATCTGTGGGCTATACTGGAGTGCACGCCCCATGATCTTACTGCTCGATGAAACTCCTCGTCGAGCACGTTCCTGTCTTTGAAATCCCCAGACGCTTGGATCCAACGGGTGTTCAGGAACTCCTGGAGCGGTTGCATCCGCAACCTGCAGAGCCGGACCAGGTAGATGCATGACGACATCTTGCCGAGATGCGACTTGATAATCCTGACTGTGGTGATCTTCAGTGCTAACAGCCGTTGCACTTAGCCCAAAATGGCTACTATCCTTTCCTCTGATGGAGCAGCCAGGCAGGACACCGTGTTGAGCCTGGCCCCAGGAACAGTGCATTTTGCGATGGAGTCAAGCAGGACTTTGCATAATTTCAGAGAACCCCAGAGCCGTCAGCAGCCGGACGGTCCTCTCCGTGTGATTGACGGCGATGTCTCTCGAGTTGGCCGAGATGAGGCAGTCGTCGAGGTAAGGGTACACATGAATTCCTTGAAGCCGTAGAAGTGCCGCCACCGGTGCCAGGCATTTTGTGATGACTCTGGGGAAAAGCAAGTGGTCACACGGATAGATACACAAATTATTCAATTAGTGATCAAGCCTAGTAGGTGTAGGGAGGAGAAAAGGCTTGGTCAGGTATTAAATTGTCTCATCATATTTTATTATCATCAAAAAAAATCACTATAGAGTAAAAAATCATTCACACGATATCATAAAATGTACATAAACATAGAAAAAACTCTAAAAGCAAACCTATCAGATACTGCTAAACATAATTAATTTCCATCTATGTATCTGAAGCAGTGTACAATAATCAATATAAAAGGTGCTGTCAAAAAGTGCTTAGTGCAGTCGAGGGATGTGTTGTTACAGCCGGGACACCGGTGGTATTCGCGGACACTTTTGTTGAAACTCCAAAGTGTGTCCGTGGGCGAGAGCATCCAGCACTCATCGATCAGTGGAGATATTTTCCCACATGCTGGCGAAGTTCGCCAGCCGGCCTCCCAGTGGGGTGCAGGGGTGGGTGCCCGACATCCCAGCTGGTTCAGTCCTGCTTCGTGACCAGCGTGCCACCCTGGGCGCCTTGACAATGGCAGCGGCCACCTCCGAAGGTCTTGGAGCCGTCACTGTAGGCTTCCTGGGATGTGGAGAGGGAGGGCTGGCAGTAAGAGGACAATCCACTACCGAAACTCCTAGAGGATCTCCCAGACTTTGCTCCTGAGGGACGAAAGGACGGGCGGTACTGCTGCAGTGTGCCCAGGGCACGGTCCGTCTCTGTGTCAGTCTTAATGGCTTGGAGAGACTAGTCAACTGCCTTGCGGAATAGGTGGTCTCTGTCGAACGGCATGTCTAGGACCCTCGTCTGGACCTCTTGCCTTAAGTTTGTGGCCTTCAGCCAGCCATGACGACAGAGGCAAACACCATTCCCCATCTGGCATAACCCCATGTCTGCAATGTCCAGGGCCAAGGTGATGGCGTAGTCTGACGCCATCTCATCTTCCCGAAGGATTTCCATTGCCTCTACCTGCTTGTCTTCGGGGAGGAACTCCAAGATCCGAGCCATCTTGTACCAAAGCTCCCGGTAGTACCTGGCCAGGATTGCTAGGACATTGGCCACTTTGACAGTCGTTGCCGTCGAGTAAATGACTTTCCGCCCCAGAGCATCCAACTTCTTCCCCTTGTTGTCCAGGGGTACAAAACGTCGACTGCTTGGACGATTTCTTCCTCGCCACAGCCGAGACCACTGAGTCGGCGATGGTTGCGGCCTCAAACACTTGGGTGCAGACTCTGGACACAATACTTCTTCTCTAACCGGTCCCTCTTCGCCGTGGCCGAGGAGGGATTCTTCAGGAGCGTCAGCCCCTCATCCCAGATGACGTCTAGGAGTGGAATCGACAGAATGGTCTTCCTCTTGACCCAAGACAGAGCCTTGCGGAACGCCAACAGTTAGAGGAGAGGTGTTGTTGCTCCAGGAGACAGGATTGGTGAGGTACTAGGAAGTATTCAATCCAGGGAAGGGATCAATCGCGAATCCTAATCAGAAAGGTTATTAAGGATATCAGAGTGATTGACAGTGTCTAGATCAGAAGACAGGTCAAGGAGAATTAGCAGACAGGATACGCTGGAGGGCTTAGCAGAGGCGATGAAGTTGGACACATTTATGAAAGCAGTTTTCTTGGAGTGATGGGAGCGTAAACCTGAATGTAGGGTGTGTCGAAGGTTATGGATGTTTAATAAATTGGTAAGATGGTTGTACACAACCCTTTTGAACAATTTAGAGTAGTGCGGAAGGAGAGATACAGGGTGAAAGTTAGCTGGTAGGTTCGGTTCAGCCCCATGCTTTTTTAGGAGAGGGATGGCCGTGGCTGTTTTGAAAACAAGCAGAGTAGAAGGACAGATTGAAGAGTTCAGAGAGGTGAGAGGCCACTAAAGGGGCAACAGGCTTGACTATATGAGGAGCAAGAGAGTCTGATGGGGCACAAGAGGAGTTCACCTTCATCTCGGGAGGATAGCTCAGGGGCAGCGTGCTCGCCTTGGAAGCAAGGCAACACAGAGAAACACAGGTTCGATCCCCGTGTCCGCGCTTAGAAACCTCTGGGTATTAAGCGCGTTATAAATAACCAATCATATCATATCCGTAAATATAGCACTGTCAGTATTAGTGTGACTAAAGTGGGAGATGGAGGCAGAGGACAATAATGGAATAGGCAGAGTGTCAAATGTAAGAGGAGGGAGTGTGAGGAAGGTGTCAGGCGAGAGTCTCCAATTTTGGAAATGTTTGCAGCAAAGTATTCAGCTGGGTCATTAGCTGTGAGAGTGGATTGGATAGTCAGACTTCGAAGGAGTGGTAAATGAGTTTAGGGTGCTCTGTGTCGGTGAGGATGGTTGGAGGGAGAGTCAATGAGGGTCAGCTAGAAATCCCTTTTCACTCTATCAAGAGTGGACTTGAGAGAGTTTCGAGAGGTAGAGTTTCAGGTCCTCATGCAAGTGGATACACCTCCATTTGCTCAGCAGCCAACACATGTATGTGCGGGGAGAGCAAATGAATGCGGTGGCCCATGGCTGAGGATGCTGAGACTTGGGGGAGAAAGTAAGCAGTGGGAAGTGAGAGGAGAATGAGTGCTATAGTAGGGATTGGAAGCCGGAGATGGACGTGCTCGTGGAAGAGGCATCTGGTTCGAAAAAGGAGAGTGAGAACTGTAGGTCGCAGAGAAGGGGGGGGGTTAGCAGAAGGTGTACATTTCCTTTTAGTAATAGGTGAAGCAAGTAGTAAGGAAAGGTCAAAGGGTGGAAAGAAGATAGTGGTGGAAAAAACTGAGTGATCAGATATGGATGTGTGACAGTAGCATTATTGGCTGAGATAGAGGTGGAGATGAATAAGCGATCCAAAGAGTTACTTCCCTGTGTGGGTAGGTAGGTTATGGATAGAGTGGAGAGGATGGTCACTAAGAAAAGACTGATGTTCAGGTTTCTGAGAAGTAGTTGGAGAGGGAAGGTTAAAGTCACCTAAGAGAATGAGGTGATGTCAAGTGGAAAGAGAATCAAGGAGTTGCCCAAGATCATCAAAGAATGGTCCAGTGAGACCAGGAGGGTGATAAATGGAGATGTGAAACGAGTTAGGCAGAGCAATAGTAAAGATGCCAGTCAGTCGAGGGGAGTGAATGAAGGATAGTTTGCAGTTGTGTAGGGATGCCAGAGTGGGAGTGTCAAATAGAGAAATACAGGTTTCAGTAATAGCAAGGTCTACGGGAGGAGCGCTGGAGTGGAAGCAGTCTGTGATAAAGGACGTTTTGTTGCATACAGACTATGCATTACAGAGTGCAATGTTCAGTTGATGGGGTAAGGAAGAGAATTTGAGTCTCAGAGGAAGAGAGGCGAGGTGGATAGGTGTTAGAGGAGTTATGGTTAGCTTGTCGGCTTTGTTTGTTGGAACGAGGTGGGAGGGAGCTGGAGTAATGGAAGTTTCGAGTTGTACGTTTTATAAATTGGGATAGGAAACAAGAAAGTTGTAGCATGATTGCAGAAAGTGTAGGGAGAGGCGAGCAGGAGTGAATGTATTTAGGTGAGTAGCACACTGTGTAGAGACATTACAGTAACTAGGAAGCTACGGGTACTCGTAGGTGCAACAGGGAGCAAGGCAAAAGCTCCGACTAAGGGGCAAAAAGGCTGGTCAATGGCTTGTCTTCACCCTTCACTGTTCCACCCTAAACTGGGACACGTCTGGTAAAAGGAGCCTCTTGTGGCCTTCAGCTGGAGATGGGGTTGATCCAAGATGGCCACAGGAAGTGATGTCAGAAATCCCTCAGAGTTTCTAATGCATGAGCAAAACCAAGGTGCCCTTTCCCAGGAAGAGGATCACTAAATGTTATTTGCATGCAAATGCTTGGGAAACTTGCAAAATAGTATCACTACCACTACTGTCTGGGGATTGCACATCTAACGGGGTAGTTTTACTTGCCCCTTAAAGTATGACTTTTGTGCACCCAACCATGAGTAGTTTAAGGTCTCTCAGCGGCACTGCACAGAGATGAATTCCTAGTAAGGTCTTGGATGAAGACTCACTAGGGAAAAGAAGTTGAACAAGTGCAGTCCAAGCAACAAATTGGAGTGGTCTTGCCAGTGCCACAGCTCAGAACTTTCACCCTTGTACCTTACAAAAAATGCAAGGTACACATTACAGATATCACAGGATTCGAGAGGAATGACTGGAGGGGCGAGGGGGATGACATTCAAGTACTCTGTTGGAAGAGCATATAGACGATCTCCCAGTAAAACTCAGTTAAGGTCACAAATACGTGTTGGTCTCTTTTGACAAACTTGGTTAGTCCATCAAAAACCCTGCTAGAGACTGTGGACAGATTCTCACCATCCTATTCTGGTTAAGAGGGAAATGCACTAATGTCTAGCCATACTATCAAGGGAGTGTGAATGAGCAGTAAGGCTTATACTAGAGTGTGAGAGTGGTAAAGCATTCATTTTAGCATACACAGAGCAAGTTAGGCATAATGTATACAATGTTAAAGAGTTATATTAATTTAGGACATGGACAACTCTTCCAAATTAAAAATCACAGGTAAGTAAATTACTAAACAAAAACTACTAATATGTACCTCACACGAAGGGCGTGCTCCAGTTCTAAATACATTTCTTTTTAGGAGATACATACTCCAGAAGGGCAGCATTGGGGCTACTCGACTCCAATTAAGAATGCTGCACGGTCAGTCTTTCCGTCCCCACCCCTTCCACTAAGGTTCTCCTACTATAGTAATGGGCGAGTGTCTGTTCTCAGCACCTTGCACCTACAAGGACCAGAATTCCCTGCACTCATTGGTGATGAAATAATTAACACCTGGGACTGCTTTCCTGAAGAGAGCATGAGGCTCGAAAGCACTTGAAGGAGAAAACCGCTGGAGTTGCCAGGTATTCCGAGAACTGGAGTGCGCCCTTCATCTTTTGTAGTACATACACTACTAATATACAGACATTCACCTTGGGGTGCTCTACGACTACGATTTACTTTTAAACACAGTAGGTTAAGAATAAGAACGCTGTAGTATACCAAATTAAGTGAAGAAAAAGACAAGCCCAGTATTAAACCAATTTGAGAACTAATAGGTCAATATAAAGGAATTCATCACAGGCATATAAAAATAATGCTCTACGCTTTAAACGTTCTCCCCTTGCTTGAAGAGATACTGCCTAGCGCTCTTAAAACGATAAGTCCCAATGTTACCCTTTGCAGGGAGCTAGTGTTCTTTTAGGTAGGCTAAACTAGTGCTGGCAAAGCCTACAGCCAGTTTGGAAGTGTCGTAAAAGCGAAGAACAAATTAAGCAAAATTCTTAGGAGGTCCTCTCCCAACCACACCACCTATGGGGAAGTATGGGGGCTAAGTGAGTGGGGGTTTCCATGACCAGAACTCCACTGATCAAAGTCAGGCAAGGGAGAGAAGGCTAGGACTTTGCACCAGTTAAACAATATGGTGTTAAGTATTGGGGTAGAAGCAGGTGCTAGGAAGGATTTCTCTTTTGGCAACTTTCACTCCATATATGGACCCCCAATCTTTTTGCTTTGTTTTTTAACATGTTCTGACATTTTGAGGGAAAGTAAAGCCTTCAGCTTCACTTCCCTTTTGCTCATTTGTTATGGGAAAACTCATCAGTCATTCAGATTATCAGTAATGGGAACAAAGTTTCTGTTACGCTCACCTGGCTCCCACAGAGGCGTCGATCTGAACTGGACAGCTGCTGTCTCCACCAGTGTGACACGTAGGGCCGAGATGACGGACTGGACTGGCCCACCTAGCTTTGTTTGCTTGGCCCGTAGGAATAGTCTTCTGTAAATGGAGAAAGGGAATTAACCACCCGTGGGGTTGAGCGTAAATCCCCCCACCCCCGGTGTTCTCCCCACAGATCACCTTTGATGTCCCCTCTTATAGTCTCACTTGATGGTTTGAAAAGATGAGCTCTCCATCCTGCATTGAGCGCAGGGGCGCGTTGATAACCAGTTGCTTCACTGGCTCGAAGGAATTGGTGAGTTCCAGAACAATATGGACTCCGAAAAGTATGTAGTTCGTAAGAGTTCACATGTCTGACTTTCACTCTTGTCCGATTCCTTGCAGTTTGCAGCTTGACCCCAGCGAAGAGTTCCTCGTGGTAGCTGACAAAGTTCAAGTAAGGATTTGGCTTATCCTACACAGTTCAATAAAATAAGGCCAGAATGCAACCTGTGGCTTGCTCCCTTATTCAGGTGTGGAGAGAAAATATGAAGTTCGGGGAATAATGCCTCCGGCGGTAAAATTGGTAAGTCTATTGTGGTGAGAAGAGTTCCCCTTGTTTGTCCCTTCGTCTCACCTTGTTGTCCTTTTGTTCCCCTTTAGAGGCCGGGGTACGGCGAGAATCTAATGGGGACTGCACCGACCTGTGAAGAGGAATAGGACCCCCGGCGGTAATCAGGTAAGTCTATGGGGTAGTTACTATTGCCTCTGTTTATTCCCTTGGCTCACCTTTGCTGTTCTCGTGTTCCCCTTAGGTGCCAGAATGCGGCGGGAACGTGCAGAAAGATGCGGTGGATCGTGAGGATGCTGCAAAGGCCGGTGAGTTCAGCGTGGCGCTGCAGCAGGCGAGGCGGCACGCGTAAAATGCTTCTTTCTTCCAGCTCGAAGGCGCGGTGGATCCGGAATTCAGGTAAGGACCGAAGGTTTTGCTCTTATTCTAACCTTCTCGTTCTGGACCTCCCTTTTTCTAGGAGCTGCAGACTCGAGGCGGGCGTGGCAGAAGACTGGATGCAGGCTTGCAGACAAGGTGAGCGTTACGCTGCTGGATGCAGAATAACGCGAAGCGTGTGCTGCTCTTCGGCGTGGTTTAAATAGCCTCCAAAGTAGTCCCAGGTAAGTATTCCTGCCCAGCCCCACCCGAGTAAAAAAATAGTCCCTAGGTAAAATAGTCCCTTCCAAGCCTCATTTGGCTTGGAGCTCTGCAGCATGGTTTGCATCAGGTAAGCTTGCAGCATGGTCTGCATCAGGTAAGTTCTACTCTATGAGCCTGGTGCCTATGGCGCCAGCACCGCACCCAAACAGCCCCTAGCAGGGGTTTTTGGGCTTGCTCAAAATAACTTGATGCCTGCTTCCGGGGTTGCTGGACCTGGTCTGGTTCCTCGGGGGTAGGCATCATGACAGTTTCCTTTTTGCATTTTGTGACTTTTTAGCATTGCTGAAAGCAGCTTACATTGCAGTATAATGGGGATACTTTTGTATCACCCTAGCCTTTTATACTTGGGATTTTTAATTACTCTGATATGTGCTGTGGAGCGTCAGAAGGAGGAGAGATACTAGATTTTTCTAGTCTGCATTAGATTTTATTTAAATAATATGAACAATGCCTCACTTTTCCCAAGCTATGGATTTCCATACCTAAAACAACTAACTGAGGTGCTCGTCCATCTGTTTTGAAGTCCAAAAGTAACAGTGTCATCTGTCCAAATCTTAGCTACTCTGACCCTACACCACTAATACAAAAATAACTTAAGTCCAGGAGACTGACTCCCTCCTCCTGATGTTTCTTTCTCAGCAAGCTTCCATTAATACAGAATTCTGAGTCCTTGGCAATCATTTGCATCAATACATTCAGTTTACTTAGGACTTCAACGTCCTCTTTTAATGCATTCCTTTTCCTCGAGGTTCTTTCCCTCGGCTCGCACATAAACTTGAAAGTCTCTCGATTCATCTCACATTGAACTTGTGTCTTGAATATCATGGTGTTGGAGCTGCGTCACCGGGTCGGTAGTTCGCCTCTTGGAGTCTTCTCCCTATTTCATGACGGCAACCTATGTTGTCGTTTCTTTGCTACGACACCCACTGCAGTGTTGCTTCATGTACTCCTTCCTTCATGTTCGGGAAAGGGTCTCCCAATATAATCTCCTCTCCTGTCAGGTCTGTATATCTCCTTCGAGCGACCGGTAGTAGTTCGCTCAGCTTTCCAGAGCGTCTCAGCTTCCTGGCTCGACTTGGGCAACGCCCTGACTCGACTTGGCCAAGGCCTCTGAACAACAAACTGCACCTTCTCTGCTTCTCCTCTCGCTTTGCTGCCACAACAGCTTCAAACTTCCTGGGTTTCTCTCTCATTGTCGCCTCCAATACTTATGATGCTGCGCTGGTGCTTCCCCTGTGTAATGTTATAGTCTGTCTTTTGTGTAGGACTAGCATTGATTATTGTACTATTGTGTTTCTGTGTCACAGTACAGATTAGTGTTTTATTGGTTTTTTTTGTCACAGTAGCAGACAGGTACGTCTTTTCAGGTGAAGTATCACAGTAGCAAATACATAGTTATACGTCCTGTTGACTTCCATCAGGTTTCACTAACGTTTTTTTGAGATATTTGCAGGGGTCGGGGTTAGAGGGAGGTCGGTGGGGCCCAGGAAGTGGGTGGGACTGGCTGGTCCCTTTCCACATCCGTGGTGCCAGTCTCTAGATGTGGGGCATGAGTGAAACCACTAGTTGTCCCCGAGCGGACATCTACCGGCTGTTTGAATGGCGCAGAGTCTTAGCATTGGTGGGCTTAGACTTGCTTCCAGACTAGATTTTGGATAAGAGGAGGAAACCTGCAGCCATTCCTTCAGATTAGCATTGAAGGCAAGAATCCCTCGTAGTTGAGCAGTCGACTCAAGATCCGAAGAAGCAACAGCTAGAAATCCAACCCCCAGTCAGGCCATCTGAGAAAATCTGAGTCAATAAGTAAACAACCATTTCTCCCCCCAGTCCTCTATAGGATAACATTGGGGTCAAGTCTCTGTTTCCTAAACCTTCCATTCCCCTGCCTTTTTGTCATCGAACCTTCGTAGGATTGTCTGAAATATAGGAACACAATTACTTACCTTAGTAACCTTGTTGAATATCTTCTTTGAACCATCACCAAGACAAGTAAATTAGAACTTACTGTTAGGTCAGATTTTCATAGCAATGATACATTTTCCAGACCTGTGTCAACCAAAGAACCTTTTTCTTTTACTGGTGGACCTTTCTCAACACACTCAGAATGTTTTACTCTTTTGGGTGTTGTTAGGCAAACTTTGTATGCAGTACCCTCTGGGAACACTACAAACAACTCCGACTACAGGTATAGGAAAACCAATCTTTGGTATAAAATTGTACTACAAGTTTTTTTAGCGTGTTGAGCAGCCAGGCCTATCTCAAGAGGGGTCAATGTGAGCTATAGGGGAGCTGTAAAGAGATTCACAGTGGCAAGTATTCAAATAAACAGTTACACTCAAAGTTTCTTAAATAAACAATTATTAATTCATCAGTCAGTTAGAATAAGCCTTCATCAGAAGGGAGCAATATAATAGTAACACACAAATACACTTCAATACTGTACACGCTTAGTTTCTAAATCAGTAAAGACCCTTTTGGGATGGACCACAGACACAACCTACACCCTCAGGTGACTTCAATAGTTAGGGTGCTGGGGACATTAATATCTTACTGTTTGCATTCAGAATACTGTTATAAGTTGGTAAAAGGAAACGGTTATTAGAACAAGAGACCACAAATATTCTTAAGCAGGCAAATACTTTTGGATCCCCACAGCAGAGTCATTCAGTATAATAGGCTAGGCCAAAGTCAATGGGCAAAAGTCTTATATAGGATGAAGCACTTCTGGTAGGTAAGTAGAAAAGTCTTTGCACAATGTTTTAGAAGTCTTTGAAGAAAAGAAGAATCAAATGTAGGGCCACAAGCCGTTAGACTTGTGAGGGGTAGAAGATACAAGCTACTATACAGCAGGAGGTAAGTTCTCTCAGACTTTGTACAGGACCTTTGAATTGAAGAAAAAGTGCAGCAGATGACGTCTGTTCCAGTGCAGCTCTGAAGATCTCCCTGTTCCTGGGCCTCAGTCGTGGGGACAAGAGGGAGGACTTCCGGGGACTTCTGCACTGCAATGGGATGCTCGCAAACCGCAATCTTCAAATCAGTGGCTGTTCAGTGTTTCAGCTTCTCGCGTTTACCGCAAGTAGTAACACAGCGGTCCCGCACTCTGTTGAGGGGGCTCAGGCTCGGTCAGTCCTGCTTCCCAGGAGTCCAGAGGATCTTCCTGAAGCTCTAGGCCAGCTTAAAAGCAACAAACACAATCTGGTGTTCCTCTCCATGGCTATACGGTTTCCAGCAGCAACTGTGGAAATTCAACCAGCTGCGAAAAGGATGTCCAGGTGGCTTACTTTGGAGTTGATTGGTCCCACCAACTCAAGGTGGAAAATCGTCCATGCCGGGGCTTCTCTGTCGATACAAATTTGGAGTTTCAGCAGGGCTTCACCGGGCAAACCAATGGTCCAGAAGTTGCAGCAGGTGTCCTCTTCAAGTTCTTCTTCGGTTCCTTCGGCCAGTGGTCGACTCTGCCTTCCAAGCCAAAAGCGTTGCCTTTTATTCAGTTCTCTCCCATTCATTGCAGCCTAGCTGTCAATCACCCAGCAGGGTGGCTGTCCTTGCCGGACAGTTCCCGGCCAATCACTACAGAGTGCATTTGGGTCTCCTAGGAGACTAAGCACAGGGAGTTTCGGGCACCTCCCTCACTTCCCGCCTACCCCAGACACCCTGGAGCCAGAGGTGGGCTTCACTCATGAATCCCGCCAAAGGCAAAGCGAACAAAGGGACCAAACCTGGTCTGGCGCGCAGAGTAAATCTCAAGAAGGACCTTTCCACAAAGAAATGATGAAAAAAGAAGACCGGGGCCATTTTGACAAAAATGGCATCCTTGGGTGCTTCACTGCGGTAAATGCACACCATGGTAGTTAAAACGAAACCACTGCCACCAGCCATTCAGTGAGGAAAGAGTAACATACAATTGTTACACAAGAAGCTAGACAAAGGATACTACGTAGCCCCTCCAGCACCCTATTGTAAGAGTAACATACAATTGTTACACAAGAAGCTAGACAAAGGATACTACGTAGCCCCTCCAGCACCCTATTGTAAGATAGTGTGTGCTGGGTCTAGAAAGTTACAAAAGGTAAGTAAAGTCAATTTCACTTTACTGCTATGGGAAACAGTAGTTTATCCCAGAGACGGTATTTAAACCTTGGCGAAATTTAACAGACTTCACTGCGCCACTGCACTGAAGGTGCTGTGTGACATAATGTAAACTATGATGCCTATGGAGTTTGTCAGACTTCACAACCAAAATAAACACAAAGCTCAGAAATCACATTAAAATACACAAGAGAGTGGAAAAAAAGGGTCTCACTCTCTCCAAGTTAAAAAAATCAAATCCTCAAAATCCAGCAAAGTTGCTGGGGGTCTCTAAAGTGGAGGGAATTAGCAATGTTTTGGTAATTCTCCCTAACAAGTGTCATTTTTAAGACTTGCCATATTGTCTTTTAAAGGTTATCGGGGGTCATTACGAGTTTGGAGGTAGCCATGCCGCTATTAGCGCCATGGCTGCCTCCAAACCCGGGTCTGGTCTCACTGAATGGGGACTTACCAGGACATTCCGACCTATGCGGACCCGGTAAGTCGCCATTCAGTAAACCATTCCCCATTCCCATTTGAGCCCCCATAGGGCTCAATGGGAATGGGGAAGGCGCTAACAACGGGCCCGCAAATTGCGGGCCCGTTATTAGCTCCAAGGGAGCTTAGCGGGTCCCGCAAAGAACGGCTGGTCAGACCAGCCGTTCCTGCTGGAACCCCGCTAAAGGACCATGGAATTACCGCCATACTCGTAATGACCCCCATCCTCTGACAACTTTTGGAAATAAATGCCTATTGCTGCTTAGTTGACCTTGTGGCTCACCTTTTAACTTTGTCTGCCTGACCTTGACTATCGCTGAAGATAAAAATCGCACAAAGGAATTTCTCGCCCTGGATGTCAGAAGAAGAAACAAGAAAGGACAAGGAACACTAAAATGGTGAAAAAACAAGACAGGGGCCATTTTGTTAAAACGAATACACATGGCTGTGCAAACAGCCCCTGGTAAAAGTGCACTGATTTAATAAAAGGTATCACTGCCACCAGCCATTAAAGGTAAGCTTTTCCCTGTAACAGCATTGTTACAGTTTTAGTGTGAAAGGGGATATATTGCATTTCCCCAGCACTCCACATAAGGCAGGGTGTGCTGGTTGCACCTAATAATATGTACAAGGGATCCAAGGATCATTTCTACCATTGGGAACTGTAGTTCTCACAAGGTTAGCCAGAGAAAGTTAAAAGGGGAGCCCCTAGGGTAACCCAGCAACAATAGGCACATATTGCCAAAAAGTTGTCAAAGAGGATAACTTTTAAAATAAACTATGAGTCTCTTAAAAATGACACCCATAAAAAGAGTAAAAGACTCGGAGTGTGGAAAAAGATTCCCACTCACTGGCGGTATAGGGAAAAATAATCTGCCAGTCTAGCAAAACGTTCTGGGGTTGACACAGGTCAGGAAGATTTATCATTAATATGAACATCTTACCTAACATGGACGACTTGGCAATGCTTCGGGACTGCAGGGAGGTCAGGGTTCTGATCCTTCTTGACCTCTATGCAGCCACTGATACAGTGGACCATGGCATTCTCTTACGCGCGAGGAGCAACTGAGGATTTCTGGTACTCTGCTGGCCTGGTTTACATCATTTCTCAAACCACATGCAAACTGTGTCTCTCTCCGCTCTCATCATTCATCCCCCACTACTCTAACATGCAGCATCCCTCAGGGATCTGACCACACTCTGCTTCTTTTTAATCTTTATCTGTGCTCCTTGGCAGACCTAATTTCTGAACATGGGGTGCACTTCTATATTTATGCCGATGATACCCATTTAGTGTTTCGTCTCGACTCACCTCTGGATGAGCCGCTGCAAAAGCTGAAAGGCTGTTCATCAGCAATCGGTGGACTGGATGGCAAATAATTGGCTGAAGCTAAACGGGGAGAAAACAGAGGTCCAAGTGGTTGGTCTTCGTAAAGTGAATACCTTTTGGAGTTCAGACTACTGGCCAGTGTCCCTCGGCCCCTGCACTGTGCCCAGCACCTCAGTAAAAAGCTTGGGCGCGAGACTTCTGCCATCTGGTTCAAGAGAGGCCCAAATTGCTTCAGTGTGTAATGCAGACTTTGCTAAACGAAAAGTTTGTAGAAAAATTCGCCTTTTCTTGCCAGTGGAATGCCAGGTGAAGGTAGTTCCATCATCCAGGGACCTCATTTCACCAAAATTCCAGGGGTAGCGGAAGTTGACATCACACGACCATTGACCCCTGATGGCATCACAGGAAGTGATGTAATTTGACCCCGGCCCCAAGTGACATCACAGGAAGTGGTGTCAAACGACCTCCAGATTTTTTTGATGCATCTAGCACCAGTGTTTCCAGGTGCTCTCATTTCAGCCAGATATAAGAACCAAGGCACAGAGGGAGGCATGATTTGTCAATTATTACCCATTTGGGGAATGCCAATTTCCAGATTCGACGTGGGGTCTAAATGTAAAACATACATAATGCAGTATTTCTAACAGGGTAACCGAAATCTGTAATTCAGGCTACAGCTAGTGTATGAAACATCTATAAATGAATGGCCACAGAAGAACAAGTTACTTCTTACCTTGTAACCTTCTTTCGACGGGATGTTCCTCCGACGTATTCCTCATCTTAGATATCTCCTTCCAGCTCTGCTGGCCTCGGAAAAAATTTTCTCTAGAGGGCGCTGCGCGTCGACGTCCTCCGAGTTGATGTCCCTCGACAGCCGCCGTATCGACGTTCGACGTCATCCTGCCTATAAAGGCCGCGCGCAGCGTCCGTTGCTCAGTTCCGTTTTGTAGCCCACAGTATTACTGTCTGGACTAGACTAATCACCCTGAAGGAGCGTAAGCTGCAACAACAAGGGAAGTAGAACTGTGGGGATGGATGGGAGGGTCGATGAGGAATACGTCGGAGGGACATCCCGTCGAAAGAACGTTACAAGGTAAGAAGTAACTTGTTCTTCAAAGGGATTGTGTCCTCCGACGTATTCCTCATCTTAGATAGGCTCCCATAGCAGTATTCTATATTCGGAGGAGGGAGTACTGACTTCACGCTGTCTTCTATTGATAAATAGAATGCAGTACAGCCCTTCCAAACCTAGTCTCTTGACTGGAGGAGGAATCCAGATTGTAAAAACGTGTAAAGGTATGGACAGACGACCATGTAGCGGCCGCACATATGTCTTTAACCGGCACGCCTCTTTTGAGGGCCGATGAAGCTGCAATACCTCTGGTCGAATGAGCCCTAAGGTTTTGAGGGGGCTCTTTCCCTGCCAGTTTATAACATTCCAGAATGGCTAGAATGATCCATCTGGAAATGGTCTGCTTAGTTATTGGTAACCCCAGCTTGTGACCTGTGTAACCTACAAACAGCTGGTCTGCCTGTCTTATCCTGGCTAGTCTACTAATGTAAAAACTTAAAGCCCTCCTAGGGTCTAGTCTGTGTAACCTCTCTTCCTCTTTCCCCGGGTGAGGAGGAGGATAGAAAGATGGTAGGGTAATCTTCTGAGTGATATGGAATTCAGAAGCCACCTTTGGGAGGAAATTAGGCTTCACTTGCAGGACAACTTTGTCTTTGTGAAAGATTGTATGAGGGGGTTTACAAGAAAGAGCTTGTAATTCGCTCACCCTTCTAGCAGATGTAAGTGCTATTAATAAAACAGTTTTAAGGGTAAGTAATTTTAACGAACAAGAATGGAGAGGTTCGAAAGGTGTACCCATCAGGAAAGTTAGTACTAAGTTTAAATCCCATAGGGGAACTTGGAATTGTCTTGGGGGATAAACATTGGTTAACCCCTTTAGAAACTGTATTACCAAGGGTAATTTGAAATAGGATGGTTCTTCCGCAGTACGCTTAAAGATGGATAGCGCTGCGAGATAGCCCTTAATGGTGCCAATTTGAAGGCCTGAATTTGCCAAATATAGTAGGAAGGACAAAACCATTGGTGTACCACATGAAAATGGGTCGATATTCTGTTCTCTACACCAGCTGCAAAATCTGTTCCAACGGTAGCGGTATAAAGACTTTGTTGCTGGCCTCCTTGCCGAAAGCAACACCTCCATAACATCATCAGGGAGGTCCCAATCCTTGTACCTCAGCCGTTCAGAAGCCAAGCGTGAAGGTTGAGGGTTTTGATGTCTGGATGGAGAACCTGACCTCCCTTCTGTGAGAGTAGGTTCTCTCTGAGTGGAAGTACAATTGGAGGGCAGATGGACAAGTCTAGAAGGTCCGGGTAACACGTTCTCCTGGCCCAATCCAGGGCAATTAGGATCATGGTTCGCCGGAATCTTCTCAACCTCCTGATCATTTAAGGAATGACAGGGACCGGTGGGAACGCGTACAGAAGCGGAAACTCCCAGTCCACTATGAACGCGTCTCCCAGAGCTCCTCTCGGAGGAAATTCCCTTGAGCAGAACAGGTCGCATTTCCTGTTTAGGCTGGTGGCGAACAGATCTACCTGAGGGGTTCCCCAAAGGGCGAAGATCTCTTGAAGGACTTCCTGAGCTAGCTCCCACTCGTGGGAGACTGTGTTCTGCCTGCTCAGAGCGTCCGCTGTCAAGTTCTTCTCTCCGGCTAGGTGAACTGCCGATAGAGAGATTCCTTCTTGGATTGCCCAAAACCAGAGCTGCATCGCCTCTCTGCACAGGGGTAGTGATCCTACGCCTCCTCTTTTGTTGAGGTAATGCATGGCCACCGTGTTGTCCGTCATTATCAGGACGTTCTTCCCTTGTACAGCTGGCAGGAAAGCCTTCAGTGCAAGTCTGATGGCTCTCAGCTCTAACAGGTTGATGTGTAGTCTGGACTCCGATGGAGACCAACGACCGCTGATAGTCAAGTCGTTGGCGTGGGCTCCCCACCCCGTGAGTGAGGCATCCGTGACTACTGTTATCTCCGGCCAGGGTTACCAAAACTGTTCTCCTTTCAGAATGTTCTCCTGACAGGCCCACCACTGAAGGTCTCGAGCCACCCTGCCGGGAACCTGAAGAAGATCTGTCATTCTCCCTGAGAATTGTGACCACTGAGTCCTCAGTGCCCACTGGAGGGATCTAGGGATCTCATTCTCAGGCAAGCCTCTGGCACAAGGAAAATGCAGGATGCCATGAGGCCTAGCAACCTCAAAAAGTCGAAGGCTGGGAGACGTTGGGCATGCTGGAACTTGGTAACCATCTGTAGAATATCTTGAGCCCTCACCTCTGGTGGCGAGGCTTTTCCCAGGGAAGTATCCAGGATCGCTCCTATGAACTGGAGTCTCTGCGATGGTATCATTTGTGACTTCTTTAAATTGAGGGAGAAGCCCAGTCTGTGAAGGAAGTGGCACACGTGATTTAGCTGGATCTGAGCTTGTTCTGGAGAAACAGCCCTGATCAGCCAATCGTCCAGGTAGGGGTAGACGTGAATCCCTTCCCTCCTTAGACTTGCAGCCACTACCGACATTAACTTGGTGAAGACCCTCGGGGCGGAGGTCAGCCCAAATGGCAGCACTCGAAATTGATAGTGAGAGTTGCCAATTGCGAACCTCAGGTATTTCCTGTGTTTGAGATGGATAGGCACATGAAAATAAGCGTCCTGAAGGTCCAGAGATACCAACCAGTCCTGGAACTGAAGGGCCTGGAGGATCTGAGAAAGTGTGACCATCTTGAATTTGTCTTTTCTGAGGAATTTGTTCAATTCTCGCAAGTCCAAGATGGGTCTCAGTCCTCGGTCTTTCTTCGGAATGAGAAAGTAAGGGGAGTACCAGCCCTTGTTCCTCTCCGCTACAGGTACCGGTTCTATGGCACCTTTCTCTAGCAGGTCCAAAATTTCCTGCAAGAGGAGCGGATCTGGAGCTTTCTGAGAGCTGATCCCCGGTGGATGACTCTGAGGTATACGTAGGAAAGGCAGGCAGTAACCTTGGGCGGCTGTTTCCAATGCCCAAGCATCTGACGTGATAGCCTGCCATACCGTCAGATGTTGAGTCAACCTGCCTCCTACAGGTGTCCTGTGAGGGGAGTCCTCAGAGTGGTTTTGGGGCGGCTGATGCAGATGCCGATGGTAAAGAGGCACCTGCTGTTGCTGCGGCTTTAGAATATCTACCCCGTCCACCTCGGGTAGTTCTTCTTTGACCCCTTTGAGCCGGTCGTCCTCTACCTCTTCTGAATGCGGAGTAGAAGCGAAAGGACTTGCCCCTCGCAGAGGTTCCTGTGGGACGAAAAGGAGTCTGACGGATTGCAGCTCCTAGGGATTTTGCTGCAGCTTTTGAAGTTTGCAGTTTCTCTAAACTGTCATCCGCCTTTTTCCCGAACAAAGAAGAGCCATCGAATGGCATGTTCAAGAGCCTGGCTTGCACATCTGGGGCAAAACCAGACTTTCTCAACCAAGCGAATCTCCTGGTTGATGTACTTGCCGCCATTGCTCTGCTGATACTGTCAGCCGAATCAATGCCCGTCTGGAGGGATTCGCACATAGCGTCTTTACCTTCCTGTATAATATTCAGGAACGCATCCCTTTCTCCTCCCTCCGGGATGCAGTCAGCCGCTGTAGAAGCACACTCCCAAAGTGTATGGCTGAACCTAGCAAGGGTGCAAGTAGCATTAACAGACTTTAACGCCATGCTACATACTGAAAAGACTTTCATTGCCATAGCATCATATTTTTTATCGTCCCTGTCCTGTGGGACTGTAGGATAAGCCGTCTTGACATCGGTAGAGGATGCTGCTTGTACCACCAGACTTTCTGGGGGTGGGTGTTTAGACAAAAACTCTGGGTCTGTGGAAGATACCCTGTACTTTGTAGACAGTTTTTTATTTACTGCTGGTATTACATCTGGGGTTTCCCAGTTTGTCATGATCTTTCTCTGAAGAGCTTTATGAAAGGGCACCACAGGATCCTCTTGTGGGCCTTTGTCAAGAATATCCGTGAGGTCATCTTGTTGGAAAGATTGTGAAGGTGCAGACCACCCCATGAACTCTGTAATCCTGGCCATTAAGGCTCTGTAGGGGGTTTCAGCATGCTCCCCCGGGTCTGGCTTAGCAAACTCCACCTCAGGGGAAGTGTCTAACCCACTTGCCTCATGTAAAGAATCATGAAGATCCTTTAATCTGCGCTCTTCAGAGGAAAATTCCTCTCTAACTGGGGTTACAGGTCCCTGTAACTCAAATGTGTCTTGTTCAGACAAATCACCCTCTTCTAAAATTGAGGATATAGTTCTCAATTGTTCTGAACTCATAAAGGGAGTAAATCCCATTTCCAAGGCAGAGGGTGCCGAACTTGTCATTATTGGCCTTGAAAGCGTCGATGTCGTCGACGCCGAAGGCTTCGAGCGTGGCGTCGAAAACAGAGGTGGAGGCCCCGAGGACCTCAACAGAATTGGAATTCTACTCGACAATATCGAAGCCATCGACGTCGAGGGCCTGGGGATAGTCACTGGATGTGTGGTAACCGTGACTTTTCTTGGCGTCGACGCCGGTGTCGAGGCCGGCGTCGAGTCGACAGACCCATGTGTCGAAGGTCCCCTCGACAACGGCGTCGAAGACATCGACGTCGACGGGACCTTCGTCGACGGCGTCGACAGAACCTTCGAGGAAGGTTTGGAGGTCATAGTCCTGCTCGAGGGTTCGAAACGCGCTCGAGAGGTTTCTTTCGCCGGGTACTGCGACTCGCGGCGTTTTTTTACCTTCGGGTCTTTCGACCAGAGCATCGCTCTCGGCAGTCTTCGAGGGGGTCGAGGCCGCTTTCTCGAAGACGCTCATCATATTCTTTCGGAATTCCTCCCATTCAGCCCGGGAACTATGTTTCGTGGGGCAAGGGATTCTTTTTGGCGAAACAGAGGAAGAGGAAGACGGAGAAGGGGATCTTCGACGTCTCCTCTTCGAGTGCTTCGATCTCGAGGAGTGATGAGACCCACTCCGAGACCTGGAGCGCGAATGGTGACGAGGAGACGAATGTCTCGACTCTGTCGACGAAGAAGAAGCTTTAAAAGTCTTACCTTTCTCCAGATTCCCCCTAATCTCCTTCAGGGCCTTAGCTGTCATGGACATACAGTCCTCGCATTCCGAACAATGGTGTTCAGCTCCCAAGCACCACAGACAAATTCTGTGAGGATCGGTCAACGACATCTTTTTCCCACAATCTCGACATTTTTTGAAGCCGGATCGAGGAGTTGTCGGTTCCGACGAGGAAGCCATCGAGTACGGATCGTATAACTCGAGGTAAATAGGATTAATCTGACTAAGAACTGAGCAACGGTATTCCGAGGCACTGAGTAAGCGCGGAAAAACAGAACTGAGCAACGGACGCTGCGCGCGGCCTTTATAGGCAGGATGACGTCGAACGTCGATACGGCGGCTGTCGAGGGACATCGACTCGGAGGACGTCGACGCGCAGCGCCATCTAGAGAAAATTTTTTCCGAGGCCAGCAGAGCTGGAAGGAGATATCTAAGGTGAGGAATACGTCGGAGGAACATCCCTTCGAAGTACGTGTTATCTGTGGCATTGCTGTGTTGAACAAGCCAAAAAATCACTGACCTGGGAAGGCATGCTATAAAGACTGGAGGTGGATGTCTGTACTCATGCTCTCTATATGGCAGAGGAGAGGCACAGAGGACCCCAGCCAAGATTCTCTATAGGGTAGCGCAGGCCGAGCAATCAAGGCCTAGCTTCTCAGGAGGTGATGCGGGCTGGTTCTTAAGTACAGTGTAGTCCCCAAGCCCCCACAAAGGAATGTCCGCACACTGTATTAGTTAAAACACAGTCTTTATATAATTAAGATTATATACACAATCACAATAACTCACTTTGTGCTCAGTTAATATACAATCGCAAATATATGCAGTTCTAAGTGGTACCACAATTATTATCAGATTTCATTAAACTGCATCAACTGTACTCTGGTCAAATGTCACACAAATCAATTAATAAAGGTAACCAACAATAGACATAGGAGGAAAGCAGTTGGTTAGAACAATTGGCCGAATACTGGCCCCTACCACTAGACGCAGTTGTGTGGAGATTCCCCCCCACCTGGGCAACCTGTAAAATAAAGATATACTACAAGCCCAGTCCATATATGGTTCAATGAGTCTTATTTCCTTCTACAATGTTTCTACCATCCCAATGTACCTGGAATAGCAGAGTTCGAGGACGGGTTGCCAATGGATCCTTTTTGAGCGGCTCCCTTTAAAGAAGGAGCCACGGATCGTCGAGATCCTACAAAGAAAGAGGTGAACAACAAGGGTGAGGCAGTAGCTTTGGTCTTGGCAGTGCTAGTCGACGACGTCCTGCAAGGATGAGGCGTGCGGGGCACCTCGATGTCGATAGATCAGGACCGCAAAGAGCTGTGTGAAGAACTGTGGCCCAGCAAGGGCGTTGAGTTGTCCGGCATCTCTACGGTCTTTGGGTGGCGGGAAACCCACCGGCGGATGCTCCTCGGCGTGCCGACGGCCTGGCCTTCTCCGGCGGGATAGGGCGGTCGGCGGTGCAGACGAGCGTGTCCGGGAATCAAATGTCTTAATCAATGGAGCGTTGCGGCTCCGGTCATCGACGGCACGGCGTCAAGCAGTCCCCGCTTCTGGGCAACTACCTTCGACGGGCCTCCAGCGGTTATAGCAAACCTGTGAACCATGGTCGACAACGGTGGACGGAATGTCCGGTGCATCTCTTCGTTTCTCGTCGGCAGTCCCTGTCTCCAGCTGACAGTCTTTCGTAGGCTGACTTCCAGGGCGCTTCGGCGAAGGTTACCAGTGCACGATGGTCCCTCGTAGCTCGGGAAGAGGGTGCCTAACCAGGTCCGCTCTGGATCAGTTCTTGAAGACACAGCAGCTTTCAGATCAACGAAGTAGAGCAGCAGCAAGACTTCTCTTCCAGCAAGGCTTCAAGGTTAAGCTTCAGTTTCAATGTCAGTTTCAACTCCAGCTTCTGAACGATATCTAGCAGTCAGAGGCCCCCAGATATACTGTTGATCTCCCATTCATTCTGCTAGGTCACACTCAGGCAACCAATCACTCAGAAGGGCATTAAGGCAGTCAGTCAGCCAATCAGGCGCACAGTGCATTCAGGCCATTCTTCTCCATCCACACACTTAACACAGAATGTGGATTCGGACAAGCATCATGCCATTCAACACTACATACTGCATTCATACCAGTTTCGGGCAGGGTTGTCTCAGTCATTGTGTCAAACACCAGATACTAGACATCCACAACACAGAATGCATATTCGTCAAACACTCTATTCACCCAGGTCCCACCCACAGGCATACCCACAACATATGGTTGTTGGGAAGGCTCCAGCCAGTCAGGTCGGCACTTCCCCACACTAACATATATGGAACTTCCACCCAACAGCCAGTCAGGGGGAAGGGACAGAGTCAGGGCTTCCCCAGACTTTGGGAAAACCAAGGTAACAGGCGATGGAAGGCAAGAGGCCACAGTGGTCATCTTGTTTCCATCAGGAATCTACTGATTCCAATGAGAGGGCCTAGGCATCCCAAAATGGAGGATGTTCACGGCATCTGTCAATTCAGCACAGAGCTGCCACCAACCTGTACCCTGCTCTGTGGGCCACACACAGGTGCCCAAAAACACACTGGGGGCACAGGGTTGCACCCCTACCCATGGGTGCCATAAGGGTATCCCATGGGTCTGTAGACCAAATCAAAAGAGAGCTGCCCCGCCAGGAGTCCCACATGGAACTCCTGCGTGGAAAACACAACAGAACATATGATAAAAAGCAGTAAAGGACACGGATACGGAGGCCCTGTCCCTCCGATGCATTTCCAGCATCACAGATGCACTGCTGTTTAACCAGGAGAAAAATGCTGCATGAGCCAGGCCTGAAAATTCAATCATTGACCAGGGTTTAGTATCAACAAAATTCCCTGTTTATAAATGTATATATGATTCAGCTACCACTACGATAGAAGAAACCTATTAGATTGGTCTGCGTCCAAAGAGGGGAGTGCACCTGATGATGTTATCTTTGCTGGAGTATAATAACTGGTAAAGTTTCTTTCAATATACCCAAGACCCCCACCATAGTTTTTATTATCCAAGCGTAATACTGGGTGCCAGAGGACTTAAAAAAGAAAAACACCATTTAATGTAATATCATTGCTACGAAAATAAATTCATGGCACCACACAGTTATTTAAAATTGAAAACACCCACAAGTTGCTTGTCACCCAGGGACTCACTGGCAGTCTTCAAGGCACGCACTGCACACTAACCCTTTGTCAGACCTAGTGGTGCCAAATTGGCGTAGCACAAAATTTGGCAGCTCCGCAGCGAGCCATGCTGTGGGCCCCCCCCCCCCAAGCTCCTTAAAGCACAGGGCTCGCCACGCCCCGGTCCGGTCCAGACCACAATGTGTGCGGAATGTCCATGATGATTATGCCGCTT
This sequence comes from Ambystoma mexicanum, assembly GCF_040938575.1. Classification (NCBI taxonomy): domain Eukaryota; kingdom Metazoa; phylum Chordata; class Amphibia; order Caudata; family Ambystomatidae; genus Ambystoma; species Ambystoma mexicanum. Next base: position 816,922,289 of record NC_090929.1, read on the forward strand.
GTTGGGAGAATTCTCAGAAATGTGCTAATTCCTCTCTACCTTAGAGACCCAGAGCAACTTTGCTGGATTTTAGGACTTTTAATATTTAACCTGGAGAGAGTGAGAACCTTTTTTCCCCCACTCTCTCATGTATTTTTCTGTGATTTAAACTCTGCGTTTCCTTTGGTTATGGAGTCTGACAAACTCCATAGGCATCGTCTTTTTACATTGTGACACAAAGCACCTTCAGTGCAGTGACACAGGGAAATCTTTCAGATTTCCCAAAGGTTTAAATACCTTCTCTTGGACAAACTACTGTTTCCAAGAGCAGTAAAGTGAAATTGAATTTACTTACATTGTAAGTTTCTAGACCCAGCACATACTATCTTACAATAGGGTGGTGGAGGGGTTACTTAGTATCCCCTTTGTCTAGTTTCTCATGTAACAATTTGATGTTACCCTTTCTACAATTAATGGCTGGTGGCAGTGGTTTACTTTTTACTACCATTGTGTGTTTTTACCGCGGGCTGCAATTGCAGCCTTGGTAAAGCATGCATGGGTGCCCATTTTGTCAAAATGTCCCTGGTCGTCTTTTTTCCCCATTTCTTGTTGGAAAGGTCCTCCTTGAGATTTACTCTGCGCGCCAAACCAGGTTTGGTCCCTTAGTTCGTTTTGTCTTCGGCGGGATTCACTCCCTGTGCTTAATCCCCTTGGTTACAGCAATGCACCAAAGTGATTGGCCGGCTGGCTGTCCGGTGAGGAAAGCCAACCTGCTGTGTGATTGACAGCTAGGCTGGAATGAATGGGATAAACCTGCATAAAAGGCAAGGCTTTTTGGCTTGGAAGGCAGAGTCGACCACTGGAAAAGTAATCCAAAGACTTACTTGGAAGTGACGCCTGCTGCAACTCCTGGACCGTTGGTTTGCCCGGTGAAGCCCTGCTGCTGTGCTGAAGCTCTGAATTCGCCTCGACTAGAGAAGCCCTGCAAGGGCGACTTCTCCCCTTGAGTTGGCGTGACCAATGAACTCCAAAGTGAACTCGTCTGGACAACCTCTCGGAGCTGGCTGTACTTCCTTGCTGCTGCAGGAACCAAAGTGCCAGTGAGAGGAACACCAAATTGGAGTGCCTCACTTTTAAGTCATTCCTGAGCTGCTGGAAGATCCTCCGGACTCCTAATAGGCAGGACTGACCAAGCCTGAGCCACCTCAATAGAGTGCTGGACACCAGATGCGAGGAAAGTCCAAAGTGGTATCTGAGAGTCCACGGTGGTGCTATTTGCTGAGACGTGAGGAGCTGAAACCACAAAGTGCAGCTGAATAGAAGTTTGTCCTTTTCTGTCACCGACCGTCCGTCCCCAGAAGTCCTCCCTCTTGTCCCCACGACTGAGGCACAGGAATAACAGGATCTGCAGGGCAACACAGGAACAGAAGCTAGCTGGAACCATTTTGTATATCCAAAGGTACTATACAGTCTAAGAGAACTTACCTCTTGTCTTGTAGCCATACTTGTTCTCAGTTGAGACTGGTCTTGGTTGCCTCTGTAGAGTTGCTTGCATCTTCTACTTCTCACAAGCCTCCCAGCTTGTGGTCCTACACTGATTCTACTTTTTATACAAAAGACTTCTAAAACATTGTGCAAATCTTTTACATACCTGCAAGCAGTCCTTCAGCTCACCTAGACTTTGGCCTGGCTCACTGAATGACTCTTCTCTCCTCCGATTGTGTGTTTTTACCTTCCTTCCAGGAAAGGGTTAACTTACTTTGCATTGGGGGTTCAAAAGTACTTACCTGTTTCAGAATATTTGTGTGATCTCTTGTTTTATTCTAATAACCCTTTTCTTAGACATGCTCCTAAGTACTGCTCTAAATGCTAAATTGATATATGAATGTCCACAGTGTCCTAGCTTTTTAAGTCACCTGAGAGTGTAGGAAGTGTCTGTGTGCCATCCCAAATGGGTACTTCCTGATTTAGAGAGACAGAGTGTGTTTTGGAGTGTATTTGTGTGTTACGATTATATTGCCCCTTCTGAAGGTTTATTCAAACTGACTGTTAAATTAATAATTGTTTAATCAAGAAACCTTGTGTGTAAGAGTTTATTTGGATACTTGTCACTGTGAATCTTTGTGTAACTCCCCTACTGCTCACATTGACCCCTCTTGAGATAAGCCTTGCTGCTCAATCACACTACCAACCTGTGTAGTACAGACTTATACCAAAGGTTGGGTTCCTATTGGCAGGAGGGCAAGGTTGTTGTAGTGCACCCAAAGGGGGGTACTACAAATCTTGCCTAACACTGCTGCAGGGGCATGCACTACTGCAAGTGAAAGTAGTAAATAGGTTTTTCAATCAAAGCTTAAATCTTTAATGTAACAGAGAGAAGGGGGTGGTGCCTGGTCCACAAAAACACCGGCCACCAGTGGTGGCTGGTGAGTTGTTTTTTTAGAGGGTGTAAATATTTTCCACAAGTATGTGATTGCGACTGAGCATAGCGATGGTACCCAAACTAATGAAAATGGGTTGGGGGTGTGTGGGGGCCCTGGGGTGATTCTTCTCCCTCCGCAGAGGGAATGTTTTGAATAATGGGTTAAAATGGTGTATTACAAAGCACACTTTCTGGGAACATTTGGGTAAAAGCCCAACAATGTGGGTAAAAGACCAACAATCGGTTTTGTAGGGTGTAGGGTAAATCATGAAAAAAGTACAATAGATGCAAGTTCCCAAAAGTGCACAGGGCATTTCCCAATGCATTATCATGCCGGTCTCTGCAATATATGCCAGTATAAAAAAACATGTGTATGCTGGCTGTGCCAATACATTTCCATGCTGGCTCCACCAACATATGCTAGTATTCCCAATCAGATCATACATATGTTCGCTTTAAGACTTTTTTCTATAGTATCATTACTGGCACTGGACCCAAAACTGGCTCTGCCAATATATGCCAGTACTCCTAGGAAAGTACATACTCCCCTTGGTTTGGCCATTAAAGAACAAGTTACTTTCTTACCTGGTAACGTTCTTTCGATGGGATGGTTCGACGACGTATTCCATATATATGGCAGGTAATGATAAAATAAAGAATACTCGACTGGGTGGCCGACCACAACTGCCTAGCGAATATCACAAATATCTCACCTCTAGCTTGGACTGACCACCATTTAATATCATTTATGCTCTCTACTGATAGACCACCACCTCAGCCCACTATCAAGGCCCCACCTACCCTCACCAGAAACAAGAAAAATATAACAGCAGAAAGACTTATCCCTAATATATTCCCCACTCTCAATACATTGTCAGACGACCTAGACCCTGAGTCCCTGGTCGAAGAATATAACAAGATTATGGCCACTTCACTGGACCGTATCGCCCCCCTGAAACTCAGATCCAGTAAACCAAAAACGCACCTCAACAAATGGTATACTCCAATCCTCAAAAACCTAAGACAGCAAAAAAGAAGCTGTGAGGCCATTTGGAAAAAATCCCCTTCCGTCTCAAACAAACAAACTCTCCAAACTAACTACACTGTACAAAAAAAGAAATTTACTTGGCCAAACGTACTTCATTTGACTCTCGCATATCCCAAGCCAAATCTAATATGAAAGAACTTTTTTCAATCCTTAAAGAAATAGAAACCCCTATAGCACCCCCCGATACTTGCACTAAAGATAAAAGTTGGTGCTCAGAAATTCAAAATGCCCTAGCATTGTGACTCTTCAAAGTAAAATCTCCAACAAAAGAGCGTCCCTGAATAACACTCCCAACTCATAAATCAATGATAAACCCATGCCCACTGTCTTAGCCCGCTTCCAATTTGCCAAAGTCAATATTCTGGAAGTGGAAAAAATCATCCTATCTTTGAAACCGTCCAATTGCCAGGGAGACTTGTGCCCTGCTCAGCTCATCAAAGATGCTGCCCGGGACCTCTCCCCTTTTATCACAAAATTGATCAATGCCTCCTTCGTCACTGGATCCGTCCCTACTAACCTAAAACAATCCTGGGTACTCCCATTATTGAAAGAACCCACTCTAGACCCTGCCATACCCACCAACTACCGACCCATAACAACCGTTCCTTTCCTACTAAAAATTCTGGACAAGGTTGCCTATGTACAAATACAGAAGCACTTGGAAGAACACAACCTCCTAGGATCTAGACAATACGGTTTCCGGCCCCAACATGGGACCGAAACAGCTCTCATTGACTTGAAAGCCCAGATCGATTCGCTCTGAGACAATGGGCAAGCCGCCTTACTCCTTCTCCTTGACCTATCTGCAGCCTTCGATCTGGTCGATCACTCTGTCCTATGTTCACACCACCACCCTGCAGCCCACTTCTCAACAGAGGCCATCACGTGGATTACATCCTTCCTTAACGGTAGGACCATGAGGGTCTTTTCTCCCACAGCTGCAGCAGACCCCACACCTATCGCCTGCGGTGTCTCTCAGGGCTCCTGTGTCTCCCCCACACTATACAACATATTTACCAAGCCCCTTTTCGATGATCTGGATCATCTCGGTATCACCTACACCAACTACGCAGATGATACTCAGATCCTCCTTCCGCTTTCTGGAGATTAAGGAAAGGATTTGGCCTTGATAAATAGGGTGTACATCATCATCATCCAGGCATGGATGGCCACTCATGGACTATGCCTGAATGATGATAAAACCGAACTCATCATCTTAGGCACTACACTCAACATAAGAAAACTCGGCCCGGCCTACAATTCCTTTATGATTGACGGTAACATCATCAAAGTCGGACAGGAGGTTACAACCTTGGGATTCTATCTTGACTCCAATTTTACCTTCAAAAGACAAGTGAGCTCCCTTGCATCTTCTACGGCTTATACTTGCAAATTAATCCGCGCAGCCAAACCCTTCCTGTCGGACTCCAGCTGCCCGACACTCGCTAGAGCCCTTATTCTGTCTCGCCTTGACTACTGCAACGCCCTATACCTGGGATCTACCAAGGCTACCACTAGTAAACTGCAAACCCTGGCCATTTCTAGAAGGGAACATCACGAATCTCAGCCAACAGAACAAATGGCTCTCAGCCAAAGATAAAATTCTTTTAAAAACGGCATCACTTACTCATAAGTCTCTGAACAATGCTGCCCCAACTTACCTGATCAACAGATTCCACCAGCAGGCCTCATCAAGACCCACCAGAACTGCTTACAAAAATTGTCTATCGGTTCCCCACTATAGGGGGCAACAGCTTCCCAGTAAAAGCTGCTTTGCTATGGAATTCTTTGCCACCCAACCTTAGAATTGACATGCCCTACCAGAATTTCTGCTCACTGGTAGTCTCCTGGTTGAAACTTGAGACCCGCTAAGACTTTGTTGTGCCACAGCCGCCCGCACAATCTGTAACCACGTGTGCCTCCTGATTACCTGCCTGCGTGCCTTCTTGTTTACCTGTATATAATGGCCTGCAAGCCTACCACTGACTTATATATAACAATGGTGAATTTTATTCCGGCATTATGTATATTCTCTGTACTGTAACTAAGCTTCGAAACTTCTTGTAAAGGCTGCGCCCTGATACCCCCGGGTACGCTTGCGCATTATAAATAATAAAACAAACAAAACAAACAAACAATGTCCACAACACAGCTGTGGACATTACCTGTCATAGATATGGAATACGTCGGAGGACCCAATCCCCTTGAAAGTGACATGTCACAATAGGAAAACCTGTCCAAACTGGCTCCAATGTAAGCCAGTCTAGACCCATAAGAACACCTATCTTGCTTGATTCATCATAGAATCTCAGTAAAAAAGTCATGCTACAGTGAGGAATATACAGGCTGCTACGACAAAACATCAGTTTAGCGAGGTAACACTACTTATGCTTGCTTTGTTAAAGATGCCTAGTAATAAATGTCATGCCACAGTAAGCAATGGCTAGACTGACAGCACCAAAATGCCAGTCTAGCCAGGGAATGGCAGAAATGAACTTGCCTTTGCCTAAAAATACCAGTAAAACATGCACAGTCAATAAAGGATGTGGCAAAAATGCTCGGCTGATCACCAGTCTCCCAGGGCCTTACACACACATGCATCCCCTTTCACCCACCGGTCACTCACCCATACATCTCATCTCGCACCCGCTCACACTGGATTCACCACACAGACACACACCAAACCCCACCAGAACATTCAAACACACACTACCACATGTATGCTCATTCACCCACCAGTCACACACACACACACACACACATTTTCTTACATCCACTCATTGCATTATCTGCACAGGCACCCACCCACACCATTCAAAAACACACATCACATCACTTTCCATTCTCCCACCTGTCACTCACACCTTCTCTTACATCCACTCATTGCACACCCACCAGTCACTCGCACCTTCTCTTACATCCACTCATTGCATTCTCTACACAGGTATACACCCACCAAATTCAAAAACACACATCACATCACTTCTCATTCCCCCACCATTCACATACATACATTTGACACGCACTTCACACATGCAAAACACACATCATATTTTTTTTAAAAGCCTTCTTAACTTTCTTGCAGCTTCCGTTCGTCTTTCCATGCCCCCACGGCTCCTCCGTGCTGCTCACAAACAAGAACCAATAAGCTGCAAAAGCTTCCTGGTTCCTTCATGTGAGCTGAGGGAGAAGGGGTTGGAGCTGAACCTGACATGTGCCACATGTCATGGTCAGCCCTCAACCCCTATTGAGTGCCTCCCCGGCCCAGCGTTCACACTGATGGGTGAGGACTGCCAGGGACCCACCAGACCGCTGGAGACCCCCAAATGACGTCCCTGGGGACTGAATCTAAATGATTTTGCACCGAGTTCCATTGTGCACTTTTGTAACTGGTGAGCAATGTAGTGTTGTTCGCTACGCAAGTAGAGCAAGCCTTTTACACTCTTTGTCAGGTGGTGCTTCAGTATTAGACAACGGGACGCCTGGCGGGTTTTTTGGTGGTAGTAACAAGAGAATCTGGTTTGACATAGCACCATATATAGAGGGTCTGTTGGAGAAGGTTTAAATGTTAAAAGTATTTGTACCGCGCACCGTCACCAACAGAGTTGGTCCCCAGGCGCTCAGGCGGATCTGCAAATGAGAAGGCGGGATGGATTAGTAGGGTGAAGGGGGAGTAGGATAGTGAGAGGAGTGGTGTTCTGTTAGCCTCTTCATCTCGGTATACACTGTGCGCGGAGCTTTGGTGCCGGTATCGGAGCGATGTCAGTCCTCGTGTGCTGTTGGTGCGGCTTATGTGTTGTTGCAGTGTGGTGAAGTGTGTGCGGCTTGCGGTGCGAGGGGTGGTTGTGTGAGTTTTTGAATGAGTTAAGTATGCAGAGAGTTTGAGCTTTTTGGTTAGTGGGTTATATGTTTGCAGCTAATCTTAACAGCATAGCTGAATGCCTAGAATTCTGGGAGTCCTGCATGCTGGGAGTAGTACTGGTCCCCCAGTAAGCCCCGCTTCAGCCAACAGCGGACAAGTGCATATGCCACAACTAAGTCCGAGTGCCCTGCAGAGTCGTGAAGAGGTCCGAGGCCTCCCAATAAACCGCATCTCACTATGCAGCATGCAGAGATTGAGGCAACTCCCAGCTACAAGAGTCATGCGCAGTGGGGGAGGGGTTCAGGCTCCACAGTAGGCGGGCTACTTTGAAGCAAGGTTAGAGTGTCTATTCTCCTCCTTGGGTGTCGGAGCAGGAGTTGTGGTGTCCTATTTACTATGTGAATTTGTCTGCTTGAACTTCGGGTGAGGGCCAGGCTGGAATGCTATGGATGAGTCGTCAAAGTGCTTCTGTCTTAGTCGGTCTGTGTGTTCAGTCTTCAGTGTCCTCCTCTTGTGGCCATCTCATTTTGTCTTATGGTATGTCGTGGAGTGCGTTCCTTGGATTCTGTTGGTGTTCAGCTGTTTAGTGGGAACCGGGGTTGGCATCTTTATTCATCGTTGTTTTAGCGGTGTGGGCGTTCTAGTGGATGGTCTTCTAGTTACGCAGGGATTTGAAGAGCCAGGATTTGAGCAGTTTCCTGAATACTAGGTGGTTTCTTGTGTTCCGTATATTCTTTGGTGGGTCATTCCAAGTTTTCGGTGCCTGGTGAGAGAAAGGGGATCCTCCGAGTTTTCTTCTGTTGTAGGGTTTTGGTTCCAGGCGGATGTCGTTGCTTGATCTGAGGATTCTATCGGCTGGTGTAGGCGCAATTTATCTCACAGGAATTTTGCACCTTGGTTGTGTATTGCTCTGTGTGTGATGCACATTGATTTGAATTTTATTCCTTGTTTTATTGGTAGCCAATGTAGTATTTTTAGCGCGGGTGTGATGTGTTCTCTTCGGGGTAGTTTGAGATGGAGTCTGGCTGCTACATTTTGTATGCGTTGTAGTCTTTTTAGAAGTCTTTCAGGCATACCCAGGTATAGGCTATTGGCATAATCTACTCTGGACATGACCAGAGCGATGATGGTAAGTGTTTTGTTGGCGAATGACAGGAACGGTAGGATCCTTTTTGCCACTCGCAGCAGAAAGAAGCATTTCTTGAGTAGAGCATTTACTTGTGGCTCTAGAGTGAGATTGTTGTCCATCAGGACCCCCATGTTTTTTTACCATCGACGATGGCGCTGGGGTCGTTGCGAGTTCTCTTGGCCAAGGGATGTGGTTGATGTCTCCTCTGTTTTTTGTGACGATCATTCTCTCTGTTTTGCCTGGGTTAATTTTGAGGTGGTTCAGGTTCATCCAATTGAATATATTGCAAAGGCAGTTCTCTAGAGTTGTGTTTTCTTCTCGGTTGTGTCTTGTATTTTGAAGATTGTGTCTCATTGGCATAGTTGTAGCAGGTGAGGCCGTCTCTTTTGATGATTTGGATTAATAGATGCAGGTAGATGTTGAATAAAAGGGGGGAGAAAGAGGATCCTTGTGGAACTCCGCATGTGGAGTCTCTTGGGTTGGACTTGAAAGGTTTGAACCATACGGTTTCCGTTCTGTTTGTTAGGAAGGATTTGATCCATAGTAGGGCGGTGTCTGTGATTCCAAGTCCTTCTAATCTCGTTAGGAGGATGTTGTGGTCGACTGTCGAATGCTGCGCATAGGTCTAGGAGTATCAAGGCAGTACTGTTGTCCGAGTCTGCGTTTGCTTTTAGGTCGTCCCATATTGAGAGGCGAGCTGATTCCGTTCCCCTTATTGGTCTGAAGGCAACTTGTGCCTGGTCTAGTAGGCAGTGCTCTTCTATGAATTCTTGGGTTGTTTTGTAAACATACGTTTCTAGAAGTTTGGCTATGTACGGGATATTGGAGATGGGTCTGTAGTTGGATAAGTCCTCTATGTTTCCTGCTGTGTCAGAGTAGTGGCCTGATGTACGCCGATTTGAAGGCCTGTGGTACTTTCCTGTTGAGATGAGGACAGTCCTGCGTTATTCCATGGGAGTTCCTTGTTTGAGGATAGATTTGTATATGTCCGGGGGGCAGGGGTCTTCTGGAGAGCCTGATTTGTTGCTTTGATTTACCAGTTTGACGAAAGTCTCCACTGATATTTCCGGAAAACTTCGTAGTTTGTGCGGATGTTCCTCGTGAGGATAGGTGGGGTCTGTAGTGCGGTCGTGTGATCTGCTTTGTATGGATTGTTGGATGGTAATGATTTTATTTTTGAAGTGGTCGCCTAGGTCATTGCATAGTTTCATCGATGGAATTGGTGTGTTGTTGCATCCTGGTGGGATTTTTATTTCACCAATGATTTTGAAGAGTTCTTTTTGGATGTTTGGTTATCATAGTGTTATCGTAGTGTTTTCTCTTAGCTTTTTTTATTTCCTTTTTGTATGAGTGAATTTGTTGCAGAAATTTCAGTTTGTTTGTAGTGTTGTTGTTGATCTTCAATTCTGATTCTAGTTTTTGTTTTTTTCTTTTCATGGCACTGAGTAGTGGGGTGAACCATTTTGCCATTGCTTTTTTACGTGAGGGAGTGAAAGGTTTTTCTTTGGCGATGTAGTCTAGGGCTGTTACGATCCAGGTGTGGAGTAAAGCTACTTTTTTATTCAGGTCAGCTTCTTCCATAATTGTTGCTTGCGGTTTGCGGAGTTCCAGGAGTTCAGTTAGGCTGGAATTTCTTATGGTTCTCCAGTTTCTTTTCATGGTGATAGGTGGCTTGTCTTGTTGCTTGTTTCATGGAACAGCCATTGTGATTATGAATGGAATGATGAGGTGGTCGCTCCAGAGAATTTGAATTGGGGGTGCCGTGGTAATGAGTTCTTTATTGGTGAATATTGCATCAAGTGTATGCCCTGCCGAGTGTGTTGCTCCTTTGACTAGTTGTTGTAGATACATTGCTGCTAGAAGATTTTTGTGTGGTTGTGCTTTTTTCATCAAACCAGATGTTGAACTCTCTTAGGATGATCAGATGATTGTTCTTGATGGCTAGGATGGCGATTGCTTCCGTGAAGGCATCTACGAAGGTTGCATCGTAGGTTGGTGCTCTGTATATCAGTATGAATTTCAGATTTGTTTTGGGGTTTATTGAAAGGCGTAGGACTAAGGATTCACATTTATCAATGTTTTATGCATCTTCCAGTCTGATAGCTAGGTGTTCCTCGTGGATGATTGCCAGTCCCCACAATTTTTGGTTTTCCTGTTTGCTTGGATGCATTTGAAGTTTGCAGGCAGGCAGTTGTTGAGGGTGATCTTGTAGTTGTCGTCTAGCCATGTTTCAGTTAGAAATAGGATGTCGATACCTCTGTCAGATAGCAGGTCGTATATTTCGGTTGAATGTTTGGACATTGACCTAGCGTTTATTAAATTACAGTGGATTTTCTTGGTCTGGTTTTGTTTGTTTGTTCCTAGTTTTGGTTTGTGGTTGTTCCGTTGTGGTGTTCCTGTATTGATGTTGATTGGATAAAAAACAGCGACGGCTGCTTCTTCATTGAAGCCGTCGACTACATTGATAGCATGGCTGTTCAATTGTGGTGCTTCTCTCCAGTGATGACGACTGGTTGAAGAGCAGCAATGGCTTCATCTTCATTGAATCGGGCTGTTCGGTTAATTGTAGGGTTGTTGGTTACCAGGGCTTCGTCATCTTGTCTGGTATGTTGTGGGTATCGATGGCGCTCCTCTGTTCTTGTGATGTATGGGGTAAGGGGGTTGGAATCATCCCACCCTCTTATTCGGTGCTCCCTTCTTGTGTCTGGGTGTTTCAGGGGATTCTTTGTATGTGTCGAGATTTCAGTGTTGTTGAGGTATTGACACTCCTTGGTTGTCGCGAGGTAAGGTGTAAGCTATAAGGATTTTTCTCTTACATTGTTTATTCTGATGATAACCGTGTCAGGCGTGGCGTTTCCTGAATTTGAGGCTTCTTCTGATGGGTGCCGTTGGCTTTCTGTGTCTGTGGCCATTGTTGATGATCTTGCTCTCTTTCGCAGCGTTCCTTTCTGGGTCGGGGCATTTTGGTTCAAGGTGCAGAGGTAGCAGGGTAAGGAACAAGTTACTTACCTGTAACTGTTGTTCTCCAGCATGGGTCTGGCATGGATTCACATGCTCATGAATATTCCCCGTCGTCAGGCTGGGAATCCTCGGTAAAGAAAAAACCAGTATCAGTTTCGTTTCTGATCTGTCTTTCGTAGTAATAACCAATCACTGGTCTCTGCGTCATACTGACCACAGCCAATGACTGCCCTCTACCTAAGCACCGCCTCTGGCAGCCATCTTCAGATTTGGAAGCACGTGAAGTGGCAGTATGACCAAGTGAAGAGCCGCAGAGGGGTAGGCGGGAGGGTTCGCATGTGAATCCATGCCAGACCCATGCTGGAGAACAACAGTTACAGGTAAGTAACTTGTTCCTTCTCCAGCATGGGGTCTGGCATGGATTCACATGCTCATGAATAAAGAATACATAGCAGTACACACATGCACAACCACGGGAGGTGGCAAAGGCTCAACATTAAGCATCACATCAACTCAACATTAAGCATCTTACCTCCTCACCAGGCTCACCTCAGGCGAACAGGTTGCGCAGCACTGCTTGGCCGACCCTGGACTCCTCCCTGGAATCCCGGTCGACGCAGTAGAATTTCGTGAAGGTGTGCGTCGACCTCCACGTAGCAGCCCTGCATATGTCCAGCAGGGGCACACCAGATAGGAACGCCGTGGTAGCTGCGATCGCTCTGGTGGAATGGGCTCTCGGACGGCCAGACAGCGGTCGGTTTGCCAACCGGTGACAGTACATGATACAGCCGGAGAGCCATCTGGAGATGGAAGCCTTCGAGAGAGCCTTCCCCTGATTGACAGGTCCAAAGTTCACAAAGAGTTGTGACGTCTTCCGAAAACCTTTCGTGCGGTCCACGTAGAACTTCAGCGCTCTAGCTACATCCAGCGAGTGCAAAGTCCTCTCAGCCGGCGACGAAGGCGACGGGAAGAACACAGGTAACACCAAGGGTTCGTTGAGATGAAAGTCCGACGGTACCTTGGGCATGAAGGAGGGGTGCGTCCTGAGCACTACCCTCGTGTCGTGGAAAGTCAAGTACGGGGCCTTGCAGGAAAGGGCCTGGATCTCTCCCACTCGTCGTGCGGAGGTGATGGCCACGAGAAAAGCTGTTTTCCACGATAGAAACTTCAACGGGGCCGAGTGCAGAGGCTCGAACGGAGGTCCCATGAGTTTGGTCAGCACCACGTTGAGCTCCCACGCCGGGGCCGGAGCCTTCACCGGCGGGAACGATCTGAACAGTCCCTTCATGAACTCTTTCACCAGACGATGAGACCACAAGGACGTCCGGCCCGTGGTTCTGGTGTATCGGGAGATCGCAGCAAGATGAATCTTGATGGACGCGTGTGCCAGACCAGCTTTGGCCAGCGTCAGCAGGTACGGCAGCACTTGGGGAGCCGTAATCCGTAGAGGGTTAATCTTCTGTGCGTGGCACCAGACAGAGAACCTCTTCCATTTGTGTCCGTAGCATTTAAGAGTCGAGGACGCCCTGGCCTTTGCAAGAACCTCTCTGCAATCGGCCGGTATGTCGTATCCTCCAAACTCTAGCGCTGCAGGAGCCAGGCCTGCAAGTTCAGCGACTTCGGGTCGTGGTGGAGGATGGCGCCTCCTTCCCTGGAGAGTAGATCCGCGTCCGCCGGCAGCTTGATTGGCGGGGACGCCGACAAGTCCAGAAGGTCCGGGAACCATATCTGCCTCGGCCACGCAGGTGCGACGAGGATCATCCTGCACCGTGACCTCTTGAGCTGGTTGACGAGCCGGATTAGCAGAGGCAAGGGAGGGAACGCGTAGAGGAACAGGCCCTCCCAGGGGAACGAGAAAGCATCGCCCATGCTCCTCGTCTGGGGAAACCTGCTGGCGAACCTCCAGCACTTGGTGTTCGTCGCCGTCGCGAACAGGTCGATCTGGGGTGTGCCCCACCGTCGGAAGAGGCGATCCACCAGATCCTGCCGTAGTTCCCACTCGTGGCACGAGCGCAGCTCCCTGCTGAGTGAGTCGGCGATGGTGTTTTTTATCCCTGCCAGATGAAACGGCACCAGAAGAATCCCTTGGGCGACGGCCCAATGCCACAGGTCCTGCGCCTCCTTGGACAGCGCTGGGGACCTGGTTCCGCCCTGTTTCCTGATGTAAAACATGGTGGTGGTGTTGTCGGTGAAGATCCTCACCACCTTGCCCTTGAGGGACGGAAGGAAGGACCTGAGGGCCCAAAACACTGCACGGAGCTCCAGGACGTTGATATGCAGGGACTTCTCCGTCGGGAGCCAGAGTCCCCTTGCGTGCAGATTTTCGGTGTGCGCTCCCCACCCTTCTAGGGAGGCATCCGTGGTCACAGTCACCTGGTGGGCTGGGGTCTGGAAGTCCATGCCCGCCGTCAGATGCGCGCGGGTGCCCCACCACCGTATCGCTCGTCGGAAACTCTCGTCGAGCTTGATCCTTTCCTCGAAGCTGCCCGTCGTCTGGATCCAGCGCGCATCCAGGAACTCTTGCAACGGGCGCATCCGGAGCCTGCACATGGGAATGAGGCTGCCGCGGAGACGACGGAGTCCGGGGTAGGCTGCGCCCGGAGGCATAGGGGGGCCGAGTCCGGGACCCGGTACTTTTTCTCGTACCGGTCTCTTTTCGCTGGCGTCGTGGAAGGGTTCTTGAGGAGGGAAAGGCCCTCATCCCAAATGTCGTCCAACAGAGGCACTGCGAGGACCGTCTTCCTCTTGGTCTCGCGCCGTTGGTAAAGGAAGCCTTCCTTTTTCTTCTCCTCAGGGCAGAGTTGGAAAAGCTCGGATGCCCTGGCGATCATTGAGTGGAACGATCCAATCTCGTCGGGCGGAGAAGCCCTGGTGGGAGGCGACGACGGAAAATCCTCGTCGTATGCCTTGTCGTCCGTACCCGTCGCTGCCGTGTCAGTCCCCGTATCATCCCCTCGGGTGGACGGGGAGGAGGGCTGGACGGGGCGCGACGGTTGAAAAGGAGGCGGTGGATGGATCCTTCTTTTCTTGGTAGGGGGAACACCAGAAGGTCCCGGTTCTGGATCCCCCGACGGGAGAGGTTCCTCCGTCGGTAACGGTAGTCTCGTCCTTATCTCGGAGCATAAGGACTGTATAGCCAACAAAATGGCCGCTGAGTTGTCTTGCGGCGCTGGCAGAGGGGAATCCGACGGGCGAGCAGGGGCCCCGTCGGTATCCTCGACGATGCCGTCGTCGTCACCTGCGTCGGGGCCCATTCCGACGGGCTGGTCTTGTTCCACGCCTAGGCCGTGGCTTAAGACCTCGATCAGTTCCTCTTCTGAGGTTGAGGCCGAATCTACGACGACGCCCTGCCCCCCCTTCTTCCCCACGGAGGGTTTCACGGGGGTCCTATCGATGGGCACGAAAGAAGACTCCCTCCGAGGAGGCAGGGAGATTCTGGGCCCCGAGGCCGCCACCACTGGTGCAGCCTCCACAGGCTGGGCCAGGGCCGCCGCGACCGTTTCGATAGAGGGCTTGGTCGAATGGATCAAGGCCTTCACCACCTTAGGTGCGCTCACCGCCTTATCCTTGAGGGAGGGGGCACTGCCACGCTCCTCCTCTGCCTTAGAGCTCGACCGGGGTCTCTCCAGGAGCTTCGCCGGGTGCTCGGCCTTCCTCTTACCCGACCCAGAGCGTTGGCTCGTGGTTGATGGTGCCGGGGAGGGTGCGCCCTGCCTGGCGCCCGTAGAGCCCGACCGTTCGGCGCTCCCGGTGCCAGCGGACTCGCGGTGCTTGGCCTTATGTTGGGCCCCCGTCGCCGGGGCGCCCTCAAAGGTCTTAGAAGACCGCTCAGATTTCTTCTTCTTCTCGCCAGACGGGCTCTTACCCTCCAGCCAGCTGGCGAGACGTTGATGGCGGTCCTTCATGGTCCGTTCCGACATGTTGCCGCAAAACGCACAGTCCTTCTCCACGTGCGTCTTGTCCCCATGAAGGCAGTAAAGGCAGAAAGAGTGTTCGTCCTCCTTGAAGACGTTCTGCAGCTGGCATCCAGGGCAGGCCCTGAACAGCTTTCCGGGCGTCGAGCTTCCCTTCTCCTGGGCCATCTCCGAGACCGGGCCTGAGAAGCTTCTGGAGTCCTCCGAAGTGTAGCTCGACGAAATCTTCACCCTTGAGGGGCACAGATGAATCCGACACGGGTCCCCGTTGATCGGATGTAGGATCGGTGGAGCTTGAGGCTCTTTTGACCGAAAGAATCGAAGTTTTTGTGAAAAAGCGCGAAAAAATAGCACTAACGCTCGAGAGCAATAGCACGAGGATCCCAACACATGAACGTGCGGTAAAAATCTGAAGATGGCTGCCAGAGGCGGTGCTTAGGTAGAGGGCAGTCATTGGCTGTGGTCAGTATGACGCAGAGACCAGTGATTGGTTATTACTACGAAAGACAGATCAGAAACGAAACTGATACTGGTTTTTTCTTTACCGAGGATTCCCAGCCTGACGACGGGGAATATTCATGAGCATGTGAATCCATGCCAGACCCCATGCTGGAGAAGTGGTCCTCTGTGATGTATTGTGCAAGCACAGTATTGATGTTTATTTAGTCTTGATATGCTTGGATGCTCTCAGGTTCAGTCTGTTTCTGTTGATGGGGTGAGGTGCGTTTCCCATGGGTGCACTGTCAAGGGTTTTGGGGAAGTGGGCGTTCAGCTGTCGGGTGGTTTAGGAAGCAGTTGGGTGAGTAGTGATATCTCTCTGGGTATTGGCAGGGATTTGGGACTTGGTTTCACTGGTGTGGATGATCAATAATGGCAGGTAGTGCTTAACACTTCAGTTTGGGCTCGGGGGGGAGGGGGCCCTGTTTCAAAAGGTCTTGGGCGGTCGTTCGAGTAGCTGGTTTTGGGACCCCTTGGTGGCTAGAGGAAGGTCTGGGTTTTAGGGAGTAATAGTTCAGCACCCATCTCCGAGGTCACTGGACAGCGGGAGGGGCCTGGCTTCAGGTAGTGACTGAGTATAGCTGGGTATGGGGTCCTGTATAATGGGAGAGGCCTTAAAACATCTTCTACCCTAGGATTAACTGCGCGTGTAAGGGACGGTGTATTTAGTGACAATTTAATTCTCTTTTTAATAAACTGAAGCAATGAAATAGACAGAGTGACTGCTTTTTTTGTTTTTTTTGTTTTAAATATCGTCCACAAAGTCTGAATCCTCAACAGACTCTTGTTTGTATTTTTGAATGATTAGCTGCCTTTTTAAGCAGATAATTGAATAAAAGTTGGTAATCAATTGGAGATGTGGATCCCGGCTCAGCAGTAATTTTGGGTGACTGTAAAATGTATGTATTTATTTATTTCACTTCTAAAGCATGCAGCAACCAAAAGGCATTTAGGCGCTGTTACAACCAGTTACTCAAGAATCCATAACATAGGATGGTGCAGTGGTTACAGTATTGTCAGAAGAAATTATTCAAATAATGTTTTCAAGGCTTTGCGGAACAGCCAATAGGATGGTTCGGCTCTAAAGGCACGAGGCAGTGCGTTCCATTGTTTAGCTGCCATGTAAGACATTGGAACCACCTGCTCTTGCGAGTCTGAATTTAGGTTGGATGATGCAGTGAGCATAGGGAGTTCTCATCGGTCTGGCAGAATGGGCTCTGGAAATGTTTTGAGAAAGTTAGGGAGGGGTGCAGAGTTGGAAAGGCATTTCTGTGTGATGGGCATGGCTTTAAAGATGATTCATTTATTGATCGGTAGCCAGTGTACCAGTCTCCTTGCAGCAGAGATATGGTCTCTCTTAGGGATGCCGAGTGCTGCTCGAAGCGCGTTATTTTGGATGACCTGGAGCTTCGTAATGTTTTTTGCAGAGGTGCCTACGAAAAGGGCGTTGCAATAGTCCAAATTTGAACCAATGACTGCCTCGGCGACTTGGAGGCAAATTCTCTCTGGTGAGGAAAGATTTAGCAGCGTTGAGTAATTTTGTTCCGTGAGCTGCCGTGGATGCTATGGCGTTTACTTGACGTGACATCGAAAGAGTCTAGATGGAGTCTGTGCGTCTTGACAGATGTCGAGACTAGGATTTTGATGTCGTTAATGATGAAGGCAGAGTATTGGTCACCGAGTTTCTCAAGCACCACTGGGTCGCCTACCAGAAGGATTTCAGTCTTATTCCCATTTAGGCACAGATGGTTAGCCACCATCCAGGCCTGGATGGTTGTGTATGTGGATTTGAGCGTGCTGGACTTGCCTGTGAGTGGGAGTAGGATCTGTGTATCGTCGGCATAGTTGGTGTAGTTGGCGTCAAGGATGTCGAACAAAGGTCTAGTGAATATGTTGTATAAAGTGGGGGATGCGCAGGAACCTTGAGGGACTGACTCTGCAGCTGATAGGGGTGGGAGCAGAACCAGCAGACTCTGCAAATACTTTCAAGACTCTAACCTGTAAGAAAGAGGCAATCCATGTTATGGCTTTAGGGGCGAAGTTGGCAGCGGTCCTCACATTATGGCACAGGATTTTGTGGTCTACCAGGTCGAAGGCTGCTGACCAGTCTAGTAGGAGGAGGAGGAGGAGGAGGAGGAGGAGGACGACGGTGGGCTTGCTGGTGTCCCTGATCTCATCCAATTGTTTTTTTAGATCCAATAGTGCAGATTCAGTAGTGTGGTCGGGATGGAAGCCAGATTGCTGCAGTCCCAGTATATGGTTGGTTTCGAGGAAATGTTGGACTTGCAGGTATGCAGCTCTGGCAAGTATTTTCAGAAAGAAAGGCACAGTGGAGATGGGCCTGAGATTGTTGGGGTGAGTGGGGTCCAGGGTCATTAGCAGCAGCACCCACGCTTCCTTGTGGGTACTAGGCCTGATGAGAAGGAAGCATTTATGAATGCAGAGATGATAGGGGACAGGGCTTCCGCATATTCCTTGATGACGGTGGCTGGGCAGATATCCCCTTTGCACCTTGATGGTTTTCGACTGTTGAGGATAGCTTGGACTTCTGTTATCGTAGTCATTATTAAGTGAAACTATGGGAACGCTTTCAACTGGGGGTCCCGCATGGTGTCTGGGTTATGGTCAGTAGGTTGCGGGTGGGGGCAACTTCTGTGGTTCTGTGTTCTACTGTTTAGCAGATCTGTTTTTTTCAGCATAGCTCCCTGAATGTTAGTGCACCAGGCTTCATTCTTTGTGACTAGAAGTGGAGGGAAAGAGGAACTTTCCAGTTCCGTAAAGATTGTAAACCGTTCTTTGGTGTCGCATTTGGCATTTCGGGATTCTAGAGTTATAGGCCGATGATTTTGCTGCATTATGGCTAGTTTATAGGATTTGGAAATTTTATGGAACTCCGCTCTAGTGTTATAGCAGTTTTTCTGCCATGTTACTTCAGCACAGCGTTTACTGTTCCCAAGTTGAAGTAAGTCTGGGTTAAACCACACTTTAGAATATCTAACAGGTTTAGCTCTACGGGATGTAAGTGGGCAATGGTATCCACAATTGTAGTTAAGGTCTTTGTATGTAGGTTAGCAAGTGTGGAAGGGTAATTGGAGAAAGGCGGTTTGAGGTACGGCATGTCCAGCAGTGGTAGGACGTTCACCTTATTGAGCTTTTTTGGGCTACGCATACATGCTGGTGGCAGGGGCAGAGACATGGTCTTTTGTTTTGTGTGATGTGCGATGGAAAAAAGTATGATATGGTGATCTGACAGGGGCAAGGTGAGTTGGCGATGACTGTGATCCTGCAATTAAAGCGGGCAATCAAATCCAGGATGCAACCTTTTGAGTGGGTAGGGTTGTTGATGCTCTTGATTAACGCCTATGGGTTCATGGGCTTTTGCTAGGGATGTGGCGTGTAGGTCCCCGGATCATTGAGGCCTAGATTCATGTCCCCTAGCAGGATTATTTTTGAAGAGGTTTTAATGTTTTCTTCCAAGTTGTGAACGAGTTCTGCATTGAAGTTAAGGTTTGTGCCTGGGGGGCAGTCGATGATATGAAATGTGTTGGTGCAGGTGGCAGAGGGGAACACCGTCAGGGATAATATGTCTGCATTACCTGGTAGTGAGGTAGTCACTTGTCTAAATGTTAAGTCAGTTTTGGATATCAATGACACATCACCACCTCTGGCGTTTGGCCCATCTTTCCGATATATTGTGTAGAATGGGGGAGGGCCAGTGTAAGGGCAATGCCAGAGGCTTCTTGAAGTCAAGTTTCAGATTTAGCTAAGGTATCAAGGTTCTGAGAAGTGCGGAGGTCAGATATGTCGAATGCGTGAGCAGGTAGGGAGTGGTCAATAATGAGGGCACAGTTTAGATAAGGCTCTGGTACTGAGCAGGCTGGTTGCGAGGCATTATCATTGTCAGTCGCAGGTGAAGGGGGAACATTGGGGCAGCTAAGTTTGGCAGCAATAGGTACATTGTAGACATTGACATTGATATTTGCAGCAGTGGGTACATTGCATGCATTGACAATCATGGGTGTAATTACAGGACTGAACAAGGTAGATACAGTAGTGTTAGCTTTAAAAACTGGCTAAAGTACATTAGGGCAGCCAGATTTTGCAGGGTCGGGAGTGTAAGCCACGTAGGCCCTCTGTGGTATCTTAAGGAGGGTGGATGAGGCTGTTTGGGTAAGGCCATTAAGAAGGTGCACGTTTGAAGGCTGTTGTTCCTAACTAGCGTTAGGATAGGGAAGTCTGGTAGCAACGATGGGCTGGTCCGTGATCTCAGGTCAAAGTTGCGGGATTGCGTTGTGGTTGGATCGGCTAGGCCATTAGCAGTGAACTGTTCTGTGAGTTGATCAGGGATTTGGAGAATGCAAGGGGTGAGGAGGCCAGTCACTTTAGGAGGCTGCCATGATAGTCTCAGCTGGTGTGTGTTCGTACAGGCTTTCTGGAGACAAGGGTTTTGATGGTGTAGTGATGGTTTGTGGACAGTGCTGTCCCGGGTCTGGGGCCATGGTGAAGGGCCTTGAGTTGCACGGGGCCTCTGTTTCTCCCAACGGTCCGATTCCTTGGCACAGGTGGTCGCAGGTCGATCTACTCAAGTGACCACTTTTTGGAGAGGGTGCGAGGGCAATAGCGCCGGTGTGAGGAACTTGAATGGTGGCGGTAGGGGGATGATTAATTAATCCTGGTTTGGAGGGGATCCCTTTAGTTATGGCGTCAAGGGCAGAGAGTTTACTCACAGTTTGATGGACTGGTGCAGACGTTGTGCCAGGCTTGCTTGAGGGATCAGCAGGAAGTGCCGTCTCGCAGCCTCGCCGGCAGAGACCAGCAGAGACCACCAGCAAAGGCTTTAATCGCTGCCCTTGCTGGATGGCCGGCTTTGCTGCTCGGCTCCGGGAGTGGGGATGGATAGGTGTGAGGCTTCCTCCCATCAGAAGGTAGCAAGGAGGATGAAGCAAGCTGAGAGGCCAATGGAGCTCTGGGTCCTGCGGCAGCCATCTTGGGATGGTCTTCATTGTAGGAGATGCCTGTCCAAAATAGTAACATATGGGTCGTCTGCGTCATCATCGGTTAAATCACAAGGATCACCATACCATGTCCCCTGGTCCTCATTACCCTGATCTTGGTCATCATGATCTTGACTATCTTGGAATACGTCAAGTTGTGGCTGATGAGTTACATCACTGATGGTATTATTGAAGTACTTGTAATGGTATAGAGGCAAGAGTGTTGTTGGAGGGCTCCTGGGTGTTTTCCTGTGCGAATAGCAGGTTTTTGTATTTTCTACAGTTGTTTCAATGGACGCGAAACATGTTCCGTTGAGTGTTTTTGAACGGCAATCAGAAGCTGTTTTTCTTTTCTGCCATGCGATAGAGCGGAAGCACAGTGGGCTTATGACGTGTGCAGTCAGAAGATCACAAAAACCTTCTGTTGCAGTGTGGGCTTTTTTCAACTGAACCGTCGAAGAATGGTTAGGGGATGTGTGTTTATGATTTTTGTGTCCCCCTGTGAAGAGTGTGCTTATGTGTGTCTTTGTCGTCAGGTGTTGTTCCCATAACAGTGCGCAGGGCCCGTTTACCGGAGCTGGGGACTGACATGCAGGAGTCTGTGGACTCCTCTTGAATGTCTTCGGAGCAATATCTGTTTTGGTCTTTCTCATCCGATGTGAAGGTGCCAGTGGGGTTCCCGACCTGGCCTGCATGGTGTAGTCCGCCCACCGAGGAGCGTCTTGGGCCGAAGGAGCTTACACAACGCACAATTCCTCTCTGGATGGTCATGGGGAAGACAGTGGTTACACACTTTATGTAGGTCTTCACACTAGAATTTTCTATTGCACGACAGACAGAACTTAAAATGAGTTCTTTCCATAATTTTGTGTAAAAGTAAAGGCAGCCAGGCAAATGTAGTAGAAAGAGGAAGTGAAAAGATGTCTTTCTCTAAGAGAAATGAATGATGTTCAGTTCCCCCCCCCACTCTCCCTAATGTAAGGCTGAAGCCTGTTGTAGGCTGAAGCCAGAGGTAGGCGTTAGGCAAGATTGTATGCAGTACCCTTTGGGTGCACTACAACAACCCTGACCTGGCAATAGGAACCCAACCTTTGGTCTGTACTACACAGGTTGGTAGTGTGGCTGAGTAGCCAGACTTATGAGTTGCACAGAGATTCACAGTGACAAGTATCCAAATAAACACATACATACAAGGTTCTTGAATAAACAATTATTAATTTATCAGTCAGAGTAAGTCTTCTTCAGAAGGGAGCAATATAAAAGTAACACTCAAATACACTTCAAAACACACACTTAATATTCTAAAATCACTGAAGACCTTTTGGGGATGGCCCACAATCTAAACCCTATGGTGACTTCAATAGCTAGGGTGCTAGGGACATTAATATCTTACTGTTGCATTCAGAATACTTTTAGAAATTGGTTAAAGGAAAAGGGTTTTAGAACAAACAAGAGATCCCAAATATTCTTAAGCAGGCGAATACTTTTAGATCCACTAAGCAGAGTCATTCAGTTAGAACAGCTTAAGCCAAAGTCAATGGCCAAAAGTCTTATATGGGCTGAAGCACTTCTGGTAGGTAAGTAGGAAAAGTCTTTGCACAATGTTTTAGAAGTCTTTGAAGAAAAAAAGAATCAATGTAGGACCACAAGCTGTTTAGAGTTGTGAGTAGTAGAAGATGCAAGCAACTCTACAACAAGAGGTAAGTTCTCTCAGACTTTACAGTACCTTTGTAATGAAGAAAAAGTGCAGCAGATGACTTCTGTTCCTGTGCAGATCTCTCTGTTCCTGGGCCTCAGTTGTGGGGACAAGAGGAAGGACTTCTGGGGACTCTTGCACTGCAATGGGACTTTCGCCGCTCGCAACCGGCAATCTTTCCAACAAGTTGCACTTCAGTGTTTCAGCTCCTCACGACTAGCGCAAATAGCAACATTGCGGTTCCTGGCTGTTAAGATGAACTTTCCTTGCTTCTGCGGTCCCATACTCTGTTGAGGGGACTCAGGCTCGGTCAGTCCTGCTTCCTGGGAGTCCGGAGGATCTTCCTGGAGCTCTTGGCCAACTTAAAAGCAACGCACACAATTTGGTGTTCCTCTCCCTGTCTATTCGGTTTCCAGCAACAACTGTGTGGAATGGCAACCAGCTTTGAGAGAATGTCCAGGTGGCTTACTTTGGAGTTGATTGGTCCCACCAGCTCAAGGGGAGAAGTCTTCATTGCAGGGGCTTCTCGGTCGATACAAATTTGGAGTTTCAGCACCTCAGCAGGGCTTCACTGGGCAAACCAAAAGTCGAGGAGTTGCAGCAGGCGTCCTCTTCAAGTTTTCCTTCTGTACCTTCGTCCAGTGGTCGACTCTGCCTTCCAAGCCAAAAGCCTCGCCTTTTATTCAGTTCTCTCCCATTCATTCCAGCCTACCTGTCAGTCACCCAGCAGGGTGGCTGTCCTTGCCGGACAATCAGCCGGTCAATCACTACAGAGTGCATATGGGTCTCCTAGGAGGCGAAGCACAGGGAGTTTTGGGCATCTCCATCACTTCCTGCCCACCCCAGACACCCTGGAGCCAGAGGCGGGCTTCGCCCGTGAATCCCACCAAAGGCAAAGCGAACAAAGGGACCAAACCTGGTTTGCCATGCAGAGTAAATCTCAAGAAGGACCTTTCCACAAAGAAATGGCGAACAAAGAAGACCAAGGGCAATTTTGACAAAAATGGCACCCATGGGTGCTTTACTGCAGCTGCGAACGCAGCCTGCGGTAAATGAACACCACAGTAGTTAAAATTAAGCCACTACCACCAGCCATTCAGTGAGGAAAGGGTAACAAAAATGTTACATGAGACGCTAGACAAAGGGGATACTATTTAACTCCTCCAGCACCCTATTGTAAGATGGTGGTTGCTAGGTCTAGAAAGTTACAAATGTAAGAAAAGTCAATTTCACTTTACTGCTCTGGGAAACAGTAGTTTATCCCAGAGAAGGTATTTAAACCTTTGGGAAATCTGAAAGACTTCCCTGTGCCACTGCACTGAAGGTGCTGTGTGACACAATGTAAAAGATGATGCTTATGGAGTTTGTCAGGCTCCATAAACAAAAGAAATACAAAGTTCAGAAATCACATTAAAATAGATGAGTGGGGGGAAAGGGGTCTCACTCGCTCTAGGTTAAAAAAATCAAGTCCTCAAAATCCAGCAAAGTTGCTGGCGGTCTCTACGGTGGAGGGAATTAGCACATTTCTGAGAATTCTCCATAACAGTAGGGAATGTAAGGAAGACATGGTATCAAACAGTGAAGATAGACACAAGTGATCACAGTTCAAGAGTGTTAATTGAACTTAACATGGATTGATTGAACGCCTATCTAAACCTAAATCTAAGGATGGGAGCAAGCTACGATCATCAAATAATAACGCAATCCTAGTGGAGTCTGCCAAAATAAAAGGGCCTATACTAATAAACCTGTTGCAAATCCTTACTTCTAAATACAAAACTGTGTGGGACAACAAAGTGTTCAAGAAATTGTATATCAGGATAGGTGAGCAGTCGGGTTCCCTTCCCCACGTTTTCAGCACGGCGCAAGGTGGCACGTGCAAGCTTCGCACACACTCTGGTTTCTTGGCCACAAGCTAACAGTTGAAATCATAGGCATCATAATTTTATTTATTGTGTTATAGTTTAAATTTTTATAAACTTTACACAAGAAAGAAAATAAAATTAACAATAAATAGCATATGAACAGAATAGTAAAATACATATATACTTTTTTGCATGCACCTCTAAAGGGTTAAGCCCAATCTTATTTCCACTTGTAGCCAGATAGTATATAGGGCTGTCAATACACGTAAGCTATTCGAATTAAGGCAATGATGCCAGAACAAGGCGTCCCCAATATGCATTATTTCATGTACATGGCTACCAAGGAGGGGTGAATATATGCTGGCCATCATCAAGCATTCCGTCAACACATGTTTTGCCGTCTCCAACTGCTTTTGTTTTTTACATAGACGGCAGCTGCGGTCCTCTACGGCAATCCTGTCTTTTCTCCCCGTATTGCTAAGAGTGGGGAGTTGTTCAAGCCTAAGTAGCAATATGAACCGTCTGAGTCTTACAGATGGACAAATATTTAGGTATCTCTGGGGTTTCCTAAAATCAAATAATCTATATTGCACGAATTGGAAGCTGCTCAGACTTTTAAGATGTTTAAAGTTCTCCAGCCAGTCCCAGAGATCGACACGTTTACACAGTGCTCTATTTACCTTCTCCGAGTATTTGCCATCTCTGGGACGCCAGCCTATTTCGGAGAACAAGTCATTCATCTGGTCAGTGATTGAACAGGTCAGCCCTTCCTTCTCAATTTCTTGATTAACCGCTGTTAATAGTCCATTAGTTGTATCTCGGGTCATTCTGAGATATAACGAGGCCCTTTTCTTGAGTACTGGGCCTTCTGCCAAAGTCTCTCTCCCAACGACAGTCTCTTATTGCAGAGGGCCTGATGTAACAAACAAAAGAGTTCCTTTCCTTTGTCAGCGTTTTCACATTCACAAGTTCACGACTGGTCTCCTTCCTTTGGGCTCGGACCATGGATCCCCCTTGATCGGGCTGAGATCCTCTTGATATCAGAATCGAAGACTTTCGAATGTGCAATGGGTTTTGCTTGAACCGTCACAGGATCACTTTGATTCACTTCACACAATTGTATTTCACATCAATCTTCTACTTTTGTTTCTCTGGTTAGGATACCTTATAGAGACCTTCGATTGAGCACATTCATGTTGCCGGACCACTCGGTCAACGGTATCGTAGCTTTCTTTCTCAAGTTCAAACATTCATCAGCAGTTTAGCTTTACTCGGATCTCTCATCACACGCGTTTAATAATGCTTGTTATAAAATGTTGCTGCTTGCATCCTTGACTACAACACAGACTGTCTTGCATCAGTCTCCCCAACTCACTGGCTGTGTTAACCTCAGTTGTTTCTTTGTTCTTGGAGCCAAGGACGATACCACAGCGTCTGCTGCTCCTCCCAGCCTTAGTCTGTTACGCGGGAGGGCCGTCAGCATCTCCGACACACAATGCAGGATTCGTCAGTCTGGTTTCCTGGCCTTATGCATTCTGCGTTGAAGGTTTCTTGATAGTAACGCCGTCTTGCTGAAAAGGTCAAGGGTGTTTCTCTTCTTACGAACCCTTTGTGCTCTGCTGTCTTTCTCCCCTTATTCAGCTTCCTACTCGAAACTGTTGTACCTTTGTGTGCTTTGCCTCGCTCAGAGTGTGCTCTTGTGCTCCGCCTTTTATCCATGTGGGGTAATGTAAGTCAGGTGTGAGTGATTGCCAATAATTGCCTGACCGCGCCAGACCATAGTATTGGGGCAGGTCAGGTATACTGCTCAGATGTGAGTGTTTTCTCCCAGAGCTGGCTGTCCGTGTGAAAGTGCTGAAGATGGGAAAGGGGTGGGGAGCAGGCTTCCCACGTATCCTACCTGGTAGGATGGGATAAAGGTGTTGCAGGGGGTGCGATACCGCGTCTTGCCATCCGGTGTCCCACTCCCACAAGACCCCTCAACCAGGTGATCCTCCCACACTGGTTCACCCCCAGGGTCTGGATCCAAAGGCGATGGCCGTGCCCTGGCCACCTGAGAGAGAGATCCGCAGGAACTAGCGGGTGAGGCACATTTTGGTTTATCACAGGACATAGAAGAAATCATGGAAGACTTCAGTCGATGGTATTCAATATGGCTTGTCGAAATGTGCAGAGGATGAGTCAATTGAAAGACGTAAGCAAGTTGACAATTAACTTATCAAAGTAGCAACAGCTACGGACTCTACATAAGCGTGACGACAATGATGGCGGAAAAAAAACTTGATAAGCGGGTAGAGCCTGGTGAGGCCCGCCAGATGTCTTAACCACTGGGTTGGAGGATGGGAACACTTCCTCCTCCGAGTTCCGGTAGGCTCTGATGGCCGCCAGATGGGTACGGCATGTGTCAATATGCAGCCCTGAATGTGCGAGGTGTGTAGAGCGGGTCAACATCCTTTGATTCCGCCCAGTGGCAAAACCTAGTCCATTTGCTTTTGTACTGGCTCCTAGTCGCCTTGCTACAGGTGCCCTGTATGAGGCCTAGGACAGACGCAGATGCTTTAGTGTGACCTGCTCAGCAACCACGCTGCAAGGACTAACTTCTGCGGAGCGGGTGGATGACCCTGTCAAAGCTGTTCTCTACTGGAATGCGTTGCCTACTTACATCAGAATGGAACAACCATACTCCAGCTTTAGGCGAAATCTGCTGACCTGGCTGCGAGCGAACGACAACTAATATCAATTGAACCTCTGATCTTGGCATAACCTGCGTCTGTATATATAGGATACATTACTCACCGTAATCGTATTTCTGATGCTTGTATCTGCTTATATTCACATGCTGTGCATATGCCGACATCTAGTGGAAGCTGCGGAGTATTACAGTTTGTTTTTCGAAACTCGAAAATGGGCGTCAACACAGGGCGTGCCAGTAATACTATCCCTAGTGTGACGTCCACTGTACCCAAGATCCCTCACGCGTCTAGGATCCTCAGTTTGTATTTTTTCTGACATGAGGTAGCATGAGGAGTAGCGCGAGTACAGATAATCCAAGCAGATAGACAGAAAGGTAAGACTACAAGCAATCATGCGCCTTCTCTCGGAGGGGAGGAAGGGTGGGTCGCATGTGAATCTAAGCAGATACAAGCATCAGAAATACGATTACGGTGAGTAATGTATCCCTTCTGAGGCTTGTGGAATCTGCTTAGATCACATGCTGTGCATAGATTAGCGAGCAGTACCAGAAGAAGGAGGTGGGATGTGAGAAGGGTCATGAGCAAATAAGTGTCTTAGAACCGCTTGTCCCACTTGTGTATCTGCCTTGGAATGGGTGTCAATGCAGTAATGCTGAGTAAAAGTGTGAATAGAGCTCCAAGTAGCTGCTTTGCAAATGGTGTCAAGGGGTACATTTGCAATGAAAGCCAGAGTGGCCCCAATGCCTCTAGTAGAGTGGGCCCTTGGCGTAAAAGGCAGAGTCTTTTCAGAGAATGAGTAACAGCTGGATACAGTTAATAATCCACTTCGAGATGGCACCTTTAGAGACGCGATCCCCCTCTCTGCCTGTAGCTACGGAGACAAACAGTTGATCTGGTTTCCTTAGCGGTCTGGTTTTATTTACATAGTAGAGGACCGCCCTACGCACATCTAGGGTGTGTAGTTTCACCTCAGCCGAGCTTTGCGGGTTCTGGAAGAAAGCCGGAAGCTCAATGGACTGGTTTACATGGAATTTTGATATAAATTTAGGCGAGAACCTAGGGTGTGTGCGTAAAACCAGTTTGTCTTTATGGATAGTAAAGAAGGGATCCTGCACTGACAGAGCCTGAATTTCACTGACCCTTCTTATAGAAGTAATAGCTACTAAGAAGGCCGTTTTATAAGTCAGGTGTTTGAGACTGCTTTTATGCATGGGTTCGAAAGGGGGGCCCATGAGCTTGGCTAGCACCACATTAAGGTCCCACCCTGGTGGTGGGTTTGAAATCGGAGGGTGAAGTCTCTTTACTCCTTCCATGAAGGCTTTAACTACTGGTACTTTCCACCATGAAACCTTGCTATGGGAAGTGGTGTAAGCCGAGAGGGCTGCCAGGTGTACTTTCAGTGAGTTAAAAACCAATCCTGCATCTAGCAGGTGGAGCATGTATGTAACAATAGTGGAAGGAGTGCAATCAACTGGGTTGATTTGTCTACTCTGGCACCAGATAACGAACCTCTTCCACTTGTCAAAGTAACAGTGCCTTGTGTTTGGTTTCCTAGATTCCTTTGGGATGTCCATACACCTCTGTGGTAAATTAAGGTGTCCAAACTCTATGACCTCAGGAGCCATGCTGCCAGGTTCATTGAGTTGGGTTGCTGGTGCACTGTTTGACCTTGGTGCTGGGACAGTAGGTTGTACCAGGCTGGAAGTTTGATGGGCTCGCACACCGCCATCCTGCGTAGGTGTGGAAACCACGGTTGTCTTGCCCACATGGGAGCAACTAGGACGAGCGTCATCGACTCCCTGTTCATCTTGTTCACCACTTTCCTGATGAGAGGAGTTGGTGGAAAAGCGTACGCAAACATCCCTGACCAGTACATCCACAGGGCGTTCCCCTGGGAGTCTGGTTGGGGGAACCTGGATGCAAATCCTGGGCATTGTCTGTTTTCGCTTGTGGCGAATAAGTCCATAGTGGGGAAACCCCACTGAGAGAAGAGATCTTCTACGACCTCTCTGTGAAGAACCCATTTGTGTTCCTCTGGGAGGGAGTCTCTGCTCAGAGCATCCGCTAGGGAATTGAGCTCCCCTGGAACATGTTGTGATGACAGGAAGATGTTCCGACTGAGTGCCCATATCCAGATTTTCTGGGCAAGCTTGGACAGATCTGGCAAGCGAGTCCCTCCTTGCTTGTTCAGGTAGAACATGGCTGTAGTGCTGTCCGTCCGGATTTGCACTGACAGGTTTAGTAGGTGGGGCTCAAACGCCTGAAGCGCTCTGAATACTGCCAGAAGCTCTAGCAGGTTGATGTGGTTCTTGGCCACTGAGTGAGACCAGAGACCCTGAGCTGTGTGGTGGAGATGGTGAGCTCCCCACCCCGTCAGACATGCATCTGTAGCGACTACTGCCTGTACTTCGGGATCGTAAAAGGGTTTCCCCTGTGCGAGATTTTCTCTTGTCCACCAGTGAAGGCTTTGTACCAGTGTTGGCGAAACGACCACTAGATCGTCCCACTGACCACTTGCCTGAGACCACTGTTTCGCCAACCATTCCTGCATGGGACGCATGCGCAGGCGCGCGTGGGGGACCAGGTAAATGCATGACGCCATCATGCCCAGTAAACGCATTGCTTTGCGTACCGTTATTTGTTGACCGGACTGATAATGCGGAATTTGTAGTAGTATATTCCGAATTCTTTCTTCTGAAGGAAAGGTCAACCCCTCCTCGGTATCCAGGATTGCTCCTAGGAATTGTTTTGAGGTGCTTGGCACCAGGCTTGACTTCTTCTCGTTGATTGAGAAGCCTAACTTGTGGAGGAGGTCGATAGTCCTTTGAATGTTTGTCCTGCAAATTCCTGGGGTTTCCCCCGTTATGAGCAAGTCGTCCAGATAAGGGTACACTGGGATTGCCTCCCTGCGTAGGTGTGCAGCCGCCACCGCCAGTACCTTGGTGAATACCCTTGGTGCTGAAGCTATCCCGAAGGGCAGTACCTTGAATTGGTAGTGCCGACTGTCCACCTTGAAGCGCAAGTACTTTCTGTGCGCTGGGAATATGGAAATATGAAAATAAGCATCTTTCATATCCAAGGTTGCCATGTAATCCCCCTTTTTTAGGAGGGGGATTACCTCTTGTAGCGTGGTCATACGAAATTTTTGGGGCTTGACATACTTGTTGGCAGGCCGTAAGTCCAATACTGGGTGCATTGTCAAGTCTTTCTTTGGCACAAGTAAGTAAGTTGAATAAATACCCTTGTTTACTTGGTGTCCCGGGACGAGTTCTATCGCATCCTTTTGTAGAAGAATGGCGATCTCCTCGAGGAGAATCTTCTGATGTTCTAAGGAGTGCACTCTGTCGTGGAGGATGGTTCCGGGGACACTGCAGTAGCTCTATACAATATCCCGTGGATACTGTTGACAGCACCCATCTGTCTGATGTGATCCCTTCCCAAGCCTGGGTGAAGTTTGAAATGCGTCCCCCTACTGGGGTTGCGTGAGAAGGGACCCTGAACTGAGCGTCACCGCTTTGGTGGAGGCGTGCCGCCTCCCTTGCTGGGGCTGCCTCTGCCTTTACCACGACCTCTCCTATTACCTCTGCCGTAACCCTGGGTAGACTGTTGGTTGTTGTTGTTCCACTGTGTACCCTGCCCCTGGGAATAGTTAGATCCTCTCTGGGAATTTTGGCCGCGTGGGCGACGAAAATTACTATTCCCTCTCTGGTTAGGGGGTTTATTGGTTAACTGGCCAAGGGATTTGAGTGTCTCGTATTCGTCCTTGGCATTTTTCAGTGCGTCTTCGACCGCCTTACCAAACAACAGATCGGCTTCCACCGGTTTGTCTAACAATGATGCCAGAGTTTCTGCCTTAAAACCAGACTGCCGTAACCACGCATGTCTCTTGATAACAGTACCTTCTACTATCAATCTGCCTGCGTTGTCCGCGGCGTCGAAGGTTGCTTTCAAAATGCAACCAGACACGGCTCTACCCTCTGCGGAAATCCGAGCTAATTGGCCCTTTAACGGTTC
Source organism: Ambystoma mexicanum (assembly GCF_040938575.1). Classification (NCBI taxonomy): domain Eukaryota; kingdom Metazoa; phylum Chordata; class Amphibia; order Caudata; family Ambystomatidae; genus Ambystoma; species Ambystoma mexicanum. The sequence goes on from NC_090929.1 coordinate 816,953,364, forward strand.
AGGAGCAGAGGCTATGAGAGCCGCGACTTCTTCCCACTGATGGCAGTTGTAGCTGGCCAACAGGGTGGTGGAGTTAGCAATCCTTGCTTGATAGGCGGACGTTGAGGCTACCTTCCTGCCGAAACCTTATAGTTTTTTGCTCTCCTTGTCGGGAGGAGCTTCTGACGAAGACAAGGGTGTCCCAGCCCTCTTACGAGTGTTGGTGACAACTAGGGAGTCTGGCTTAGATGTCCTCTTATATAGAGAGGGTCAGACTGAGCTGCCCTGAAAAGTTTTTCAACCCTGGGATTGACTGCTCTGGTGAGGTTTGGGTTCACCAGGGACGGATCTATTCTCCGCTGAATGGATTTAAGGATAGGGATGGTCTGGGCAACAGGCCTCCTTTCTCCCACTAACTCTTCGGCAAAGTCCCTTTCCTCCTGTACACCGTGGGTGTCAATGTGGAAATGTTCTGCTGCGTAAGCGAGAACCTCATTTAGGAGGGGTTGGTTATCGACCGGGGAGTCGGTAACCGGGGCTTCGTTCTCTACCGGGGAATGTACTCTGTATGTTTCCGGGTCATCCTCTTCTTCCTCCTGGTCCTCCTCATCCCCATAGTAGGCCGTCCCGGTTTGCTCTTCCATCAACCCAAATTCTTGGTCTTCACGAAAGGAAGCCTCTCCTTGATACCGTGAGTATGGTCTTGCGTAAGGTTGTACCTCGAAGGGTTCGGACCTCATTGGAGTTTCAAACCGGGCCTTCTTACTCGGGGGGATAGGATCAGTAGAGCCTGAAGGTGTGGCCCCTTGTGGATCATACGAGAGGAAATGTTCTGGATTGTTATCATAAAAATAAGCCAAAGAAGACATTCTTGACATGACCCTATCTATGTCTTCACTGGACCATTTTTTGGAACTGGGAATGACTCTCTCAGCAAGTCTATGGGATTTATCTTGAGTAGCTTTGCTGGTTGTGGACCTATCAGCAGACCTGGGCTTGTCTGTCTGTTTAGGGGGGGGGGGGGGTGGAGTGTTTCACAGGTGTGGATGAATGTACAGGTAGTTTCTTCTGCTGTTTTCCCCCCCTCCCCGTGCGTAGAAAAATGTTTTCCCTGTCCCTTAGTGGCTCCGGAGTTTTTCGACACCTGGCGTCGAGGATCGGGAGAGGTGTCCCTGTCCTTCGAGTGTGGGGCCTCGCTGGCTTTAATTGCGGGCTCCGACTCCTGGAGCACGGCCTGGGGGTGGAAGTCGTCTTCCGACGATCGAACTTCTGTTAGCCTAGGGAGCGAGGCACTCTTGGCAAGAGTGGATGATTGCCTGGAGTCATGCAGCAATCTTGATCGAGAGCGCCCAGAGGACACCGAATCAGACCGTTCTGTCTGTGCCTCTTTCCGAGAACTCGACGTCGAGTCTCGGTTGGATTTAGTGTGTTTAGTGTGTGTAGTATGTGAAGCGCTTGTGTCGCCGGGGGTCTTCCCCAAAGCCGCTCTGCCGGATGACCTTCCGAGGTCGGGGACCTGCGCTCGGCTGTCTTTCGATGCCGTAATGCCCTCGCCGTCCGAAAGTACGGCGTCGCTGCCATCGCTGAAGGCGCCCTCCGCTGCCATGGCCGCCTGCCTGGTGTGGTGGGCCCAACGCTTCGTCGAACGGTCCTTAAGTGTCTTAGGTTTAAACCTACTACACGCTCTGCAGTTCGCTTCGGGTGGTCCCTCGGCAAGCAGAGATTGCACGTGGCGTGCCTGTCGACCCAAGGGTATTTGATATTGCACTTGGGGCAGAATTGAAAAGGGGTACCCTCCATACGCACCTTGAGGCAGCGGGCTGTTAAGTGTAGGAAATGTATAAGGTGTACCTATATACTAAGAGTGTAGAGTATGTACCACCCCCCACTCTCCCTACTTGCAGGGCCGAGGCCAGCGGCCTACCAGGCCCGGGCCAAGGCCAGCGGCCTTCCGAGGCCCAAATCCGTCGTGCAGCAGCCGACGGTCGAATTCTTCTCCAGCCGGCGTCGAGTGTCGAAGTTCGACGTTGGGGTGGGAAAGGATGTCAATAGATTATTATTTTAAATTCTAGCAAAAGTATGGCTAAGGCCAGGGGACTCCGCAAAATGCTTCCGACCAGTATGGCGGAAAAAAACAATCTGAGGATCCTAGACGCGTGAGGGATCTTGGGTACAGTGGACGTCACACTATGGATAGTATTACTGGCACGCCCTGTGTTGACGCTCATTTTCGAGTTTCGAAAAACAAACTGTAATACTCCGCAGCTTCCACTAGATGTCGGCCTATGCATAGCATGTGATCTAAGCAGATTCCACAAGCCTCAGAAGTATATATATATCTGAAGTATCCTTGTAATTGCTGTGTCCAGCTACCTATGGGTTTGGAGCGCATTAGCACACAAATAAACAAAAACAAACAAACCCTGCTCGGATAGAAGATGAGCTGGGTCCAGTGGAAGGTGAATCGGAGGCTGGTCCGATAGGCTCAGCAGCTCAGAGAACCATGGTCTAGCCAGCCACCAAGGAGCTATCAGAATGATGCTGAAGTGCTGTGACTCCCTTTTCTTGCAGATCACCCTGTGGACCAGGGGAGTGGGAGGAAATGCGTATGCGTTCATGCTGTTCCACTGTAAGGCGTTGCCCAGGGAGCTGAGGCCCTGTCCCTGGTCAGGACACAAACGGAGGGCACTTCTTGCTGTACTGGGTGGCGAAGAGATCCACCTGGGGGTGCCCCCATCTGCTGAAGATCCACTGGTGGACCAGACCGTCCAATTGCCATTCGTAATTGTTCACTCCCAGTCTGCTGAGCCTGTCCGCCTTCAGGTTGGACTCCCCCGGGAGGTGGATTGTACTCAAGAATATGTTGTTCTCCAGAGCACACACTCAAACGCTGACAGCGAGGCTTCCCACGGGTGGGGGGACTTGGTGCCACCCTGCTTGTTGATGCAATACATGCCGGTGGAATTGTCAGTTTGAATGAGGATCATCATTCCACTGATAAGCAGCAAAAAGGCTTTGAAAGCAAGCCAGATAGACTTCAGCTCTAGCCAATTGATATGGGCCTCCTGCTCCTGAAGGGACCAGACTCCGTGGACGTTGTGATTGTCCAGGGTAGCCCCCCCAGCCTTCCAAGGAGGAATCCGTGGTGATGGTCAGTTGTGGTGCTGCTTGCCAGAACGGCCTGCCAGCCCGAAAGTTGCAATCCATGCTCCACCAGACAAGGCTCTTCCGGAGAAGGGGAGGAATGCTGACAAGCTCCGCTTGGGAGCCCCACTCCCGATTCCATGAGGCTGCGAAGTACAGTTGCAATCTCCTCATTGTGAGCGTCGTGTGAGGTACTGCCAGTAGGAACGCTGCCATGAAACCCAGAAGATGCTGGTACCACCAAGCTGAGGTCGGAATCTGCGTGGGATGCAACTGTGACTTCTTGAGCTCGATGGAAAATCCCAGTTCGTGGAGTGTGTTCATGAGGGCGGAGGAGGTGTGCTGGACCGCCTCCACAGATCCCCGCCCTGTCTAGCCAGTCGTCCAGGTACAGGTAGATATGGTGCCCTTAGGCCCTAAGAAGGGCTGCCACAGCATTCATTATCCTGGTAAAGACACTAGGGGCTGAGTTAAGGCCAAACGGTAGGACCTTGTATTGGTAATGGAAGCCCATGATCCTGAACCATAGTAGGGACCAATGAGGCTGCCAAATTGGGACTTGTAGATATGCATCCTTCAGAACCAGGGAGCCCATCCAGTCCCCGCAATAAGAGCTGGCGTACCCATCTTGAATTTTTGAAGAGGGAGGGAGAGGTTCAGGGTGGAAAGGTCCAAAACAACTCTCAGGCCAGCATTGTTCTTCTTTTATATGGTGAAAATCCTGGAGTAGAAGCCCATGCCCCACTGGGAGGATGGGACTTCTTCCACTGTCTGGCTCTTTATGAGCGAACTAACTTCTGCCAACAGAGTTGTTGTCCCAATCTGTGGGACTGGAGGGGAGGAGAAAGGAGAGGGAGGAACTGGTAGGCGGTAACCAGGACACACTACGGATAGAATCCAGGGGTCAGCGAATCTTGAAGCCAAAACTGGGCGTGGAGGTCAAGCCTGACCCCCACCGGAATGTGGATCCGAAGGGGCGCGGCATGCCTGCTTTCCCTCTGAGACTGGGGCAGAGGAGGAGGACTGAAAGAAGCCCTTGCTCCCCCCTATCTTCTGCTGCTTATGCCGGTGCTGACTCAGAACGGTCCGGCTGCCACGACCTTCGTTCCTGGAAGCCCCGGAACCCGCCAAAGGCCTGTCCCTTGTCGGAGCGCAGATGCGACTGGGTGTAGGCCTTGGGTGTGGACTACGTGAGGATAGATAAGGACTTCACAGTTTGAGAACTGTTCTGCTCATCAAGCTCCTCATCGGTGGTGGAATAAAAGAGGTTGCCACCCTCGAATGGAAGGTCCAATATACATTCCTGGACATCCAGGTTGAACTTAGTAGCCCGTAGCCAGGCAGTCCTTCTCAAGTCTGTGGTGATGCAGATGGCATGTCCTGAGGTGTCTATGTGCGCCACAGTGTACTCCATGATATCCTGGACCACCATTTTAGCTTCTGCCAGCCCCGCCTTGAAACGTGCCTGGCTCTGCACTGGAAGTTCTGGAAGGAAGTCAGCTATTTCCAGAAAAAAGCCTCTGATTAACTGCTGCCAGCATGGCGTCTGCGTTAGATTGACGAAGGTGCAGTGAGGCGTTGGAATAGACGACTTTTCCATACGCCTCCCAGATCATCTCCTCCTTGCCTAGAAGTGCTGAAGACGAGGTGGCAGAGGACAACTGAGTCTTGGTGTATAGCGATGCTGCAGCGATCACAGAAGAGGTGGGTGAGGATGAGCAGACAGCAAGAGTGGATTCCCCTCCAACTGCCTGGACTTGGAGTTGAGGGGCCGATTGATAGGCTGGGCCGAATGGGCTTTCAGCCATCCCTTTTTGGCCACGGCGACAACGACCCTCTGCATTGGGATCTCGTTCTAGCCACGGGGCGTAGAGTGAGGACCTCAGCCAGGACCCCCCACCTCTGGTTGTTCCACCTCAGGTTGTGGAAGCCTCAAGTATTCGGCCAAACCTGAAAGCAGTTTGTGAAAGGCATTGCCTGAGGTTGGCGTGTTGGAGGAGTCCTCCTCATGGGTGGCCACTAGGGTATCTGGCTGGTCCGGTTCGGGTGGAGGAGTGCTGGGCGCCGAAGGCTGCGGTGTGAGGACCGGGGCCGTTGGCTGCTGTGGAGACTGGTGTGGAACCACCTGAAGGGTGGGAGGCAGGAGAGATGGAATTGAAGAACCCAGCGTGGGCAGCAGGGGCTGCACAGGGGCCTGCAGCGCTGGAGCCATAGGAGGAATGACTATAGGCGCCAGCGGTAGAGCCGGAGGGAGCACATCCCTGATCACATCCCGAAGGGTGGCCCCCATCTGAGGAGACCACATGAGTGTGAGGAAAAAAAACCTGTCCTCACAGGCCGGTGGGGTGGTAGTTGGTACGGAGTAGCGGGTTGCTCGGGTGGCTGCTTGGGCCTGTGCGTATTCTGCCTAGCTGGTTGCGGGGTGAATCTGCCCTGCGACGCTGAAAGATAAGCTGTAGGCCATGGACCTGGTGAAAACCAGTCCACCTTCAAACTCGTTCTCCCACCTGCTCCGCACCAGTGGGCGGTATCGGACGAGCAGCCATTTTGTCCGGGGAAGCGGCCATTTTGTCAGGCTGCATGCCAGGTGCCAGCATCATGGTGCTTGCCTTGTTGGGCCCGGCCTCCTCTAGTACTCTTGGCGATGGAGCTTGAGGCCTACCATGCACCTCAGGACGAGGCCAGGTAGGTGTATTGTCCTCGGCTGTGTCACCGGTAGTTCTGCGTATAGGCGCCCCCTCAGATATTTGTTCGGTACTAGGGCGTAGCCCCTCGGTGGACACCCATTAGAAGAAACTTTTGGTCCCTCAGCACTTTCTCCGGAAGGATTTAGCGACCCCTCAGCCGGTAGCTGAATCAGAATTGGTACCTGTGCTGGTGTGAGAACCTGAACGGTCCCTCCCGCTCAGGCGTTTACTCAGGAGTCACCCCTGCTGGGCGCGATGGAAAAAAGCAGCCCTACCTTGGGCCGTGAATTATGTCTGACGAAGTGTAGCCCTCTGGAGGCGACTTCTCGAAGAGCTGCCTCCACCGAGCTAACCTGTACTTCAGAGGGCACGGTGTAAGCGCTTCACATGCGGTACAACCCTCCCAGCCGTGATCAGGCCAAGGCAGCAGAGGCAAAGAGCGTGGGGTTCGGACGTAGGGAAAGGCCCTCTGCAGGCTGGACACGTGCTGAAGCACGATGGCATCAACATGCGCCGGGGAGGAGCGTGGCGCCAGAGGACCGAGTACCTGATTAACACCAAAAAACAGAAGACAGTATATGGGGAAGAGTGCATGGAATTAAAAGGCCAAAGCCAAACCCAGGAGTGCTGGGAAAAGCGGTCCGTTCCCGTCGACGCGGAAAAGGGGACTGGCGTCAGTGGGCAGAGTCAGGGGAGGACATGCTCCCAGGGCGACGCCCCTGTGCGCCTCTAAATTTAAAGGGGAAGAAGATTTGTTCTGGTGAAAAAGGTTCTGTCTCCTGTCCCTAGCGAGGGACGCCCATGCAGTATGGAGGAAAGGGGACGGGACGTAGGAGCACTTGCCCCTTGTGTACTAGAGCTGAAGTACCCCAACTACAAATCTGAGTGGACATTCTATTATTCAGAGAGATCACTTAGGTACACCTGTACCTCTTGCATTCCTCCTTCCAGCTTGGCCTTGATCCTTCTACCACCAATGGATGATCAAGAGCAAGCTACAGAGAGTTCCTTGCCCTGCTCATGAACCTACTCATATGATCATATATATGGTCTGAAGAAAACCTGATCCAAAGCAAGCCACAAGAAGTTCAAAATTGCAATATTAAAAAGAAAAATAGATGTGGGTAACATTCTACTGCTCAAGAATTAAAATATTTATGATTGGTCAATATTTATAAGCGATTTATTATGAACCAATACCAAAATTAGAGAACAGCAATAGTTATGAACAATTTTTTTTTCTCCATGCATTACAGTTCAGTCTATTAATTGTTCAATAAACAGATGCTGAAAAGGATGCATTTAAACAAACTGCCAAAGATTTGCTTGTGCGGAAATGACAAATTTGTCAGTTACTGAAACAAAGACTTGCTTGCAGAAGTAGAATCAAAGTCACTTTTTCCCAGTACTTTTCAAAAGCTACATAACCCAATGAAAGATCAGGTATTCCATGTATATCTTATGTAACGTCAAAAGAAACCACTTTTGCTAAGAGAGTAGAATATTCTGGAGAAAGCAGGAATGTTAGTACCAATAATTTTCAAAAATCTTTAGCTTAGACTCTTGAGGTTAAATTATATGTTAATGGCCATGCATTTCATAAGTTTTCACCTTCAGCGCTTCTAATCCAGCTTGGATCACAGGACCAAACACGGTTTCCGTTTCCCTTGTGTCAGCAAACATTTCAGGAATCTGGTCCAATAAACTGTATGGAAAAGAACAGCTTATTTACAGACTCTCCCTTAATAATGCAAAAATGTATATGATAATACCAATGGATTACTAAATTTAACAGTTAACATTAAATCAAGTGATAGTTTAGTTTTAAAATATTCATTCTCTGCACCTTTAACCTACTAAATGCTGAAGGCTCTTTGACGCATTAGCACATTGTCAATGCTTTATTTTTTGTTAGTTCATTCAGTTTGTCTGAAATAAGTAGTCAAAACACAGCCGCTTCTTCCAGAGTAAATTGTTCATATAAAGAGATATTGTTTATAAAATTCTGAACTCTATGAAATTAGAGTTAAAAAAATGTGTTCACCATTATCATCATCATCATCTTCTTCAGGCTTGCACTTAATTGGTAAAAAGTATAGAAAAAAGGAAAAACTAAATCAATTGTGATTTCCGGTACTCCTAGTATTTTTACTCTCCTTTTTTCACAGCATCCAGGACGGATTGTAAATTGAACTAATGAATGATTACTAAAAATTGTACACAGGACACCTGAGCGGCCAAGACTCTTTCAGAGAATTATTTCAAATTTGTATTGTTATTTATAACCGCGGTTCTGATTTGAAAGTATGTGTTAATAGGAACCACTTTGAGAGAATGCTTCCCTGTCCCACATGAGTAAGTTAGCAGTGCGCAGGTGTTCTGGAGATTTTTCTACAACCCTTTGGTTAAGGGGTGCAAAGAGATCTACCCAAGGAGGAAAACAATGTGTGCACCAAGTCAGCTCAAATCTTTCTCAACAGGTAACGTATCAGAGCAAGCAAGCTTCAACCTTAGGAAGGGATGGGCTGACAGCTAGGTACATTTCTATACAAGATTACACAGATTGCAGAGAAGATACTACATCGATATACTGAAAAATCTATACACTCTTCTCTAAAGTATTACACATAATATATAACTAAACCAAGTAAGGAACAAGAAGTTACTTACCTGTAACTGTTGTTCTCCAGCATGGGTCTGGCATGGATTCACATGCTCATGAATATTCCCCGTCGTCAGGCTGGGAATCCTTGGTAAAGAAAAAATCAGCATCAGTTTCGTTTCTGAACTCTTTCTTAGTAGTAACCAATCACTGGTCTCTGGGTCATACTGCCCCCAGCCAATAACTGCCCTCTCCCTAAGCCCCTCCCCTAGCAGCCATCCTCAGATTTGGTAGCACGTAAAGTGGCAGTATGACCAAGTGAAGAGCCGCAGAGGGGAAGGAGGGAGGGTTTGCATGTGAATCCATGCCAGACCCATGCTGGAGAACAACAGTTACAGGTAAGTAACTTGTTCCTTCTCCAGCATGGTAGCACTTGAGGTGCCGTAATCCGTAGAAGGTTGATCTTCTGTGCACGGCACCAGACAGAGAACCTCTTCCACTTATGTCCGTAGCACTTGAGAGTTGAGGACGCCCTGGCTTTTGCAAGAACCTCTCTGCAGTCAGCCGGGATATCGTACCCTCCAAACTCTAGTGCTGCAGGAGCCAGACCTGCAAGTTCAGCGACTCCGGGTCGTGATGAAGAATGGCGCATCCCTCTCTGGAGAGAAGATCTGCGTCCGTCGACAGCTTGACTGGTGGGGACGCTGAGAGGTCCAGAAGGTCCGGGAACCAGATCTGTCTCGGCCGGTGCGACGAGGATCATCCTGCACTGGGACCTCTTGAGCTGGCTGATGAGTCGAAGCAGCAGCGGCAATGGAGGAAACGCATACAGTAACAGGCCATCGCAGGGGAACGAGAAAGCATCCATCGCCCATGCTCCTCGGCTGGAGGAACCTGCTGGCAAACCTCTGGCACTTGGAGTTCGTCGCCGTCGCGAACAGGTCGATCTGGGGTTCACCCCCTCGTTGGAAGAGCCGATCCACTTGATCCTGGCGTAGTTCCCACTCGTGGCACGAGCGCAGCTGCCTGCTGAGGGAGTCGGCAATGGTGTTTTTATTCCTGCCAGATGGAAAGGAACCACAAACATCCCCTGGGCGACGGCCCAGTGCCACAGATCCTGGGCCTCCTTGGATAGGACTGGGGATCTGGTGCCTCCCTGCTTCCGGATGTAGAACATCGTGGTAGTATTGTCGGTGAAGATCCTCACGACCTTGCCCTTGAGGGACGGGAGGAACGACTTTAGCGCCCAGAACCCGGCGCGGAGCTCCAAGATGTTGATGTGGAAAGACCTCTCCTCCGGGAGCCAAAGGCTTCTTGCGTGGAGATCTCCGGTGTGTGCACACCATCCCTCCAGGGAGGTGTCCGTCGTCACCGTCTCCTGATGTGCTGGGTTCTGGAAGTCTGTGCCCGCCGTGAGGTGTGCACAGGTGCCCCACCACCGGATCACCCGATGGGAAACCTCGTTGAGCGGATCTGGTCTTCGAAGCTGCCCGCCGCTTGCATCTAGCGGGCGTCGAGGAACTCCTGTAGAGGACGCATCCGTAGCCTGCACAGGCGCACTAGATAGATGCATGAGGACATCATACCGAGGAGGGACTTGATGGATCTCACCCTGGCCATGTCCGTGGCTAGCAGGCGCTGCACCTTGCCTAAGATGGCCTTCGTCCTTTCCTCCGACGGAGATGGCAATCGTTCCACTGTATCGAGCTTCGCTCCCAAAAACAGTGCCACCTGCGACGGAACCAAATGGGATTTCGGGTAGTTGGAGAACCCCAGCTCCTTGAGTAAGCGGACGGTCTCCGCTGTGTGCTCGACGGCGTGTTCTCTTGTCCTTGCACTGATGAGCCAGTCATCCAGGTAGGGGGTAGACGTGGATCCCCTGCAGGCGCAGCCGTGCCGCCACTGGTACTAGGCATTTGGTGAACACCCTGGGTGCCGACTTCGATCCGAATGGAAGAGCTCTGAATTGGTAGTGGCTTCCTTGGACTACAAATCTGAGGAACTTTCGGTGTCCTTTTAGGATGGGGATGTGGAAGTAAGCATCCTCCAAGTCCAACGACGATAGGAAGTCGCCCTCCTCCAGCTGTCCCAGCACGTGCTGGAGAGTGACCATCCTGAACTTCTGTGCCTTGATGTATTTGTTCAACCGACGTAGGTCCAGGATGGGGCGCCAACCGCCTGTCTTCTTTCTGACGAGGAAGTATCTTGAGTATACTCGGGAGCCCCAGAGCCTCTTGGGGACGAGCTCGATGGCACCTTTCTTGAGCATCGCATTTACCTCCAACAGCAGTTGAGGGATGTGATTTTCCTTCCTGGCCACGGTAGGAATGCGGGGACACTTCTTTTGGAATTCGAGAGTGTGCCCGTGGGACAGGGCATCCAGCACCCAACGGTCGGTGGAGATGGACTCCCACACGCTGACAAACTTCGCCAGCTGGCCTCCCACCGGGGTGCTTTGGTGGGGGCCCGACGCTACGGCCGGTTCAATCTTGCTTGGAGGCGGCCTTGCCGCCTTGGCCTCCTTGGCGACGACGCCGAGATCCTCCTTGCTCGCTGCGACCCCTGTAAGCCTCCTGGGACGAGGAGCGGGCCGACTGGCGGTACGTAGAGGAGCCACAGCCTGATCCCTTGGAGGCCCCCTGCCTGCCTCCGGCTCTCCGAAAGGGCCGTCGTTGCTGAAGGACTCCCAGGGCTCGGGCCGTCTCTGTGTCGGCCTTGATGGCCTGCAGCGACTCATCCACCGTTTTCCCAAACAGGGTGTTGCCGTCAAACGGCATGTCCAAAACCCTGGTCTTCACGTCCTGACGGAAGTCTGTCGCCTTGAGCCAGCCACGTCGTTGAAGGCAAACACTGTGCCTAACTGGCGAAAACCGGTGTCGGCAATGTCCGTTGCCACCATTATGGTGTGGTCCGACGCCACCTCACCTTCCTGAAGAATCTCCAGGGCCGTCGCCCCATGGCGTCCAATTTCTTACCCTCGCCGTCAGGGGGGAAGTAGAGGTTGAGGCTGTCGCCCCCGCCGCCTTCTTCTTGGCCGCCGCTGAGATGACCGAATCCGGCGTAGGTTGAGCCCCGAGGCACAAAGGGGCGGCGTCGGGGACCGGTACTTCTTCTCGTACCTGTCCCTCTTGGCAGGCGTCGTGGATGGGTTCTTCAGGATCGCAAGTCCCTCGTCCCAGATATCGTCGAGTAACGGTACAGCGAGGACCGTCTTTCTCTTGGCCTCTCGCAGTTGATAGAGGAAACCCTCCTTCTCCTGTTCCTCGGGGCAGAGCTGGAAGAGCTCGGATGCCCTGGCGATCATGGCGTGAAAGGAGCCAATTTCGTCAGGCGGGGAAGCCCGAGGGAGTGGTGATGGAAGGTCCGTCCCGTTGTCACCACCGTCGTCATCCGTCCCCGTGTCACCCCTGGTGTCCGGTGAGGGGGATGAGAGCTCCACGGGTCGTGGGGGCATGAAGGGCGGGGAGGGATGAACTCTCCTCCGCTTGTTCAGAGGGCTTCCCGAAGGGCCCGGTTCTGGATCGTCCACCGGGTTCGTGGTAATCTCGTCCTTATATCCATGCATAAGATTTGGATTGCCATCAAAATGGCTGCCGAGTTGTCCTGAGGCTCGGGCAATGGCTGCGACGGGAGGGAAGGCTGCTCCTTCACTGGGGCCTTGTCAGCGCCACCGTCGCTTTCTTCGACCACCTCTTCGGGATCCCTCCGGTGGGATAGTACCTTCTCGAACCTCTCGTTGAGGTTCTTCACGGTTTCCACCAGCTCCTCCTCAGAGGCTGAATCCGTGTCCGTAATGGCCACCACCCCCCCCGCCTCTTTTTCTGCCGGGGTCTTCACGGGGGTCTTGTCGATGGGCTGGAAAGAGGATTCCCTCCGCGGTGGAAGGGAAACTCTGGGCCCCGAGGTCGCCTCCACTGGTGTAGCCTCCACAGGCTTCGCCAGGGCCGCCGCGACTTCCTCGATAGAGGCCTTAGCCGGTGAATCAAGGCCTTCACCACCTTTGGCGCGCTTGAGGCCTTCACCTTGGGGGGAGGGTCACCGCCTCGCTCCCCCTCGGCTGAATCCTTCGAGATCGACCAGGGCCTCTCCAGAAGCTTACCCGGGTTCTCAGATTTCCTCTTCCCCGAACCAGAGCGTTGGCTCGTGGTTGATGGTGCCAGGGAAGGCGTTCCCTGCCTGGCAGCCGAAGAGCCCGACCGTTCGGCGCTCCCGGTGCCCGCGGACTCGCGATGCTTAGCCTTCTGTTGGGCCCCCGTCGCCGGGGTGCCCTCAAAGGACTTAGAAGACCGCTCTGAGCTTTTCTTCTTCTTCTCACCTGCTGGGCCCTGGCGAGGCGGGTACGACGATCCCTCATGGTCCGCTCCGATAGGTTCTTGCAGAACGCACAGTCCTTCTCCACATGCGTCTTATCCTCAGGAAGGCAGTAGAGACATCTCGAATGCTCGTCCTCCTTGAAAACATTCTGTATCCCGCATCCAGGGCAGTTCCTGAACAGCTTGGATCCGGGCGTCGAGCTTCCCTTGTCCTGGGCCATGTCCATGGTAGGCCTCAGATCTTCTGGAATCCTCAAGAAGCGTAACTTGACGAAAACTTCACCCTTGAGGGGCATAAAAAATTCCAAAATGGGTCCCCGTTGATCGGAAGTAGAACGGTCGAGCTTGAGGCTCGATTTAACCGAAAAATGAGAAAATCTCTTTGAAAAAAGCGCAAAAACGCAAAAAAAGCTCGAGAGCTATAGCACGAGGACTCCCAACACTTGAATGTGCGGTAAAAATCTGAGGATGCCTGCCAGGGGAGGGGCTTAGGGAGAGGGTAGTCATTGGCTGGGGGCAGTATGAACCAGAGACCAGTAAATGGTTACTACTAAGAAAGACGGTTCAGAAACAAAACTGATACTGATTTTTTCTTTACCAAGGATTCCCAGCCTGACGACGGGGAATATTCATGAGCATGTGAATCCATGCCAGACCCCATGCTGGAGAATATGAAAGAATACACAAGAGTATAGACAATTGTAAAAACAGTAAAGGAACTTCGACAAGACACTTGCCACCCCTAAAACCTAGGTCAGGGTTAATACCTGATGATTAACTCACCTTGAATTGCTCAAGGAAACGGATGAAGAAAGTATTCTTTGACAAAAGGTATAAGGGATGCACAGAGTCACAAACATCCCAAACCATGCATTGAATATGTCCCTTACTATCACCAAAACATTGTAGCACAGAAACCTACCACATATGTACCAAACACACAATACCTGGAGGGAGGAAAAGGGTTAAAAAAACAGACAGACCATAACAGTCACTTTCAAAATGGTACAGTTAGGCAAAACCCTCCTGGGCCAATGGAGATACCAGAATACTCAAATCCAACACAAGACAAGTCTAAGAGTAGCAACAATAGATACAAAATACCCAAGCGGCAGCGATTCATTATTCTAAAATGGATTGATACTAGATCCCTGCTACAATTACCAAATTACTTATAAAACCGGAAGACAGTGCGAGGAGTGCCTCCAGAAGGGGTGGGAAAGCGCCGACTGTCAAGTTAAGTACCTGTTAAAGTACATTTTTGCTGATAGAATAGAGAACATGGGGACAAATCCAACAGGCTTACTGCAGATAGGGGGAAAAGCAAAGTAAGTCGTTATTTTACCATACAGCTGCAGCAGAACAGTCTATGAGCCAGAGGAGACACCAGAGGGCAATCTTCAAGAAAAGATTCAGCTAGGTTTCGGTGAACTGTTAGGAAAGATTTTCTTTTTGCTGCTTTCCTCCCATAGAAATCTATGGGACAGTAATTTAGCTTTTTTGAACTCCTGGTTTGACTTTTTGGAGTTAGGAAAAGCCTGATTTATTAACATTGTCTTTTTGCTGATTTTTATGGACGAGACTGATTAGTCCATAAGGCCATCAGTTCTGAGAGACTATGTCTCAGAAAATGTCTTGTAATGTTACAATTGCACACAACTGAAGAGGATCAAATTCATGACAAGGATGAAAGCCAGAAAACACTGTAATCACCCATTCTATTTCGGACGAATTCCCAACGGACCTATGATTGACAAGCATGTCGAGAGATATCCCCTCAGCCAGGCATACAGACCAGAGGCAGTGCAGACCTATCCCAGATTGGATAAAGAGCCATAGGTCATGATCCGAGACACTTCTATTGACAGTCTGGATTAAGCACCAAGAAGCAGAGGCACCACGACATAGCGGCGTTAGATATGAAGCCCACATGTCATCCGCCCTTCGGGACATAAACACACACTCCAATACATGAAGACGACCAGCGTACAATTCTATAGGTTAGAGGACAGATACATATACATACTGTCATTGCTTTTATTATTTTGCTATTAGCCAAACGCAGCAACGCAGAAACCGCAAGAAGCAAGAGATCCTGAGCAAAGCTTGCAGATGCTTACACGCAAATAACCCTATGGAATTTCAGGATTACCTATGGGACCTGACAGAACCACTTGTGACTAACATATGGAAATATAGTACAGCATGGAAACTGTAGAAACCGCATCATGTGGTTTAGGAAAATTACAGCAGGCTCCAGGCCTCACAACAAGAGACGAGCTAAGCTGATTTAGACTGGCCAGAGAGCAAGACGTGCGAGACAGGACCCACAGCCAAGGCCGAGAGATACGGATGACATTCCAATCCCCAGATGACAGAGGAGCCAGCTGCAAAAAAATATAATTCCTCATAATTCAGAGTTACACAGCTCAAATTTGTGGTCTATGAACATGTGACATTGCCGAAGCAGACAATGGACAGCGAGCAGCGGTGGGAAAGGAGCACTGGTCCCAGGCAGCAAGACACAGACAGCGACAAGTATGCAACAAGTGTTGCGCCGATCAGGAGAGCACTCATAAGCTAAGGTGGTACACACAAGTTACAATGCCGACACAGTCGTTCTCATTACCTTGAAGAGGTACACAGAGAGTTGAAAACCTTTCCAAGTCCCAGGTCTGGGGACGTCAGCTCTAGCAAACCACAGTTTAGTATCCTTGGGGTGGGTAGCAATGGGCAAGAACCAATGGGTAAGTCTGTCGCACTGCAACATAGTGACTTTGGGATAGACCAGGCCAGCCACCTGACATGCGAGGGCCAATAGAATAACATTTATACTGTCCACTATAGGTAGTAGATGCTCAATACCCAATCCTTTGGACCGATAGATTTTCTGGAGAAGGGCCCAAGTTGTGACGTGGCGCTGACGCCACTATACAGTAAAACCGACCTGTGAGACGAGGAAGAGTGAGATGTGCATGGATTTGTCCTGTTCCTGTGCTGATCCCCGTCGGTAGTGTCTGTAATAAATCGCAGTTTGAACTTGCCGTTGACCGAGTCCTCTGTGTATCCTGGGGGAGGGTGTTGGGCCCTCCAAGAGTCTGCAGACTTCAGTGTCTCTCTGGCATACCTGGGGGATCCTCCCCAACAAGTTGGTAGCAGAGGTGATGGTTGGCTGCGTCAGCCCGGCACCAGGTCGTCTCCTTCGCCGCCGAACCTGAGAGGCTGCAGGACCCACACATATTTCGAGAAGACAGGAACATGTGTGCCTGTGGAAAGGCCATCAGGAACACCTTGTAAATCATCCTGCCTGAAGTCAGCAACTAGTCCAGGCAGGCCAGGACGGGGAGGTGAGCGCCTTGAGGATGAGTCGGCAGCCGTGCAGCACCTGCAGACCACGGAGTGTAAGTATTGACCCAGTCTAACGGCAACTGTGGGTGTGGGAGGGTATGGAGTATTGTGAAGTATTGTCTAGTAGTGTCGTTTATTGTCTAGCATTGTCAAAGTGATTAGGGACAGGAGCAAGGTAAAAGTCCCTTTTCTATGTTTAGGGCACATTCGGTTTTAGAGGTAAAAGGTTCTGGTGAATAACCTAGACTACTGACTCGAGGACACGGATTACAGAACATATGGAAAAAAGGTATTCCTGTGTGTTGGGCGTTTTAGCAATGGTCATAGATAACGGTATCCCCATAAGGGTTAGCAAGGGAGCTGGCCTATATTGCAGAAGGTGAGTTGACTGGCTAAGTCTCCTGGAGCAAGATATTTCACATGCTAGGTGACGCAGCGGGTGCAGTTCGACCACAAGAGAATATTGGTATACTCTGCCTGGAGGCGGGAAGACAGAGGTTGGTTTTTTGTGTGGTTTGTGAGTAATGGTCTATTACAGTGTGCACACAATATTTGATTTTTCTGTATTACCTAGGTTAATAGTTCGGTGATGTCACTCTTAGGCTTGCACATAGGACACAGAGCTTGAGACGGTGAGGAGCTAGTATTGGAAACTTGGGATTGGCAGACGAGGTGAACCAGTGGCGGTGCGCGGAAGGCGCATGTGCAAGATTGTTAATGTTAAAGGATATTTGTACCGCGCACTCTCACCACTGGAATGGTCCCCTGGCGCTCTGGCAGCTCTGAAAAAAAGGGAGAGGTGGGGGGGAGTTAGTGGGGATGAGTTGGAGTAGTGCAAGAGCAGTGATGTGCTGTTGGCAGCCTCAGCCCGGAATTCCGTTGACTGGGTTTGGGTTGTTATACTGTCGGAAAACGTTGTGTGCTGTTGTGCGGGTCTATGTGTGCTTTGTTTTGTTGTTTCAGTGTAGTGAAGTTTGTGCGGATTGTTGTGTTGTATGTAGGTTTGTGGTTGTGTTTGGTTAGAATTTGAGATTTCTTGTATGCAGAGGGTGAAGTTGTTAGTGGGTTGGTTAATTGGCATTGCTGTCTTGAAGTGAGGTGCTACATTTCCGTATTTCTAATCAGGTGGGGTGTGTGGGCGTCCCCGTGTCTACGTCCAGATCAGGGCTGTATGACACTCATGGCCTCTTTCCCATATGGCATCCGTTCACATGCATAACCTTGCCCAAGTTGGGCACCGGCCGCCTACGTGACCCCTGTTTGTATGCGGGGCAGACAGGCGTTTGTGCGTCCCTTGCAGTCTAGCCCAGAAAGCATTCCCAATCTAGTAGGAGGGCGGCATCGGTAAGCCCGGGTTTACTCCCTCCATGTGTTGGGGCTGCTCGGCATTCATCATTTTATTCGGTTGCTCATTCATGTTATCGCTCCCACCACCTTTGGAATGTGGAAATGCTAACGCTTGCAATTATGCCAAGGGGTGGTGTGTGCCTTCATTCACAGTACTTTTTGGTCCATGCCCCTGCCAATATCCACAGCTTTAGTTAGTGTGGCAAGTGCTAACGTTCACCCAACTTTATACATGTATGATCTATAGTATCATTTATCGAGTGGGTGAAGGTTGTTCGCTGGGGATGTTGGATTCTGTCTGGATGAGTGTCGCTTCTGTCCTATTAGACTTAGTGTTATCTCTATTCTTGTAGTAAGAGATTCTTTATTCGGTTCTAGATGTTGTCATAGTCGTCCTAGATTTGTCCTCCTTTCCATTGCGTTTCCCGTTTGGTGGTTTGGTTTTTTAGTTTGAATCTGTGATGTTGAAGAGCCAGGTTTTTAGTAATTTTCTGAATTGTAGGTGGTCTTTGGTGTTTCTTATTTCTTTCGGGATGTTGTTCCAGGTTTTTCCAACTAAATGGGAGAAGGAGGAGCCCCCAAGTTTTTTCTTAAGGTATGGTTTTTCTTCCAGATGGATTTCATTGCTTGATCTGAGGAGTCTTGTTGGCTTGTAGATTGTTATTTTCTTTTGCAAGAATTCAGCTCCTTGTCCGCTGATTGCCCTGTGTGTTATGCACATTGTTTTGAAGGTGATGTGATGTTTGACTGGGAGCCAGTCCAGTGATTTTAAGGGCTGGAGTGATGTGGTCTGGGTAGTTTCAGGGGGGAGTCTGGCTGCTGCATTTTGGATTAGTTTTAGTTTCTTCAGGACTTATTCTGGTATCCTGAGATAGAGGCTGTTGGCATAGTCGATTCTTGACATGAGAGCGACTAGACTATTGTGAATGTTTTGTGGGTTAAGGAGAGGAAAGTTAAGATTCTTCATGCAGTGTGAAGGAGGAAGAAGCATTTCTTAATTACTGTATTTATTTGCAGTTCTAAGTTTAGGGTGTTATCCATCAGGACTCCCAGATTTTTTACTACATTAGATGAAATTGGTGCGGTTCCCATTTCTGTTGGCCATGGAATATAGGTGTTCTCTTGATTTTTGGATATAATCATGATTTCTGTCTTTCCTGGGTTGATTTTCAAGTTGTTGGCATTCATCTAGTTAAAGACTTCTTTTAGACACTGATTAGGCTTGAGTGTCTTCTATTTTGTAGATGATTTGAGTGTCATCTGCGTAGTTGTAGCATGTAATTTTGTATTTTTTGAAGATTTTGATTAGTGCAGTCTGGTAGATGTTGAAGTACAGTGGTGATAGTGAGGACCCTTGTGGTACTCCACAGTCGTTGACTCGTGGTGTGGATTTGAGGGGCTTTAACCAAATGGTTTCTGTTGTGTCTGCTAGGAAAGATTTAATCCAGAGTGGTGCAGTGTCTGTTATGACTATGTCTTCTAGTCTTTTGGTTAGGGTGTCATGGCTGACTGTGTCAAAGACTGCGGAGAGGTCGAGCAGAATCAGGGCTGAGGTAGTGTCGGAGTCCGCGTTCGTTTTTAGATCATCCCAAATGGATAGTAGTGCATTTTTTCTGTTCTTCTTGTGGGTCTGAAGCCAACTTGTGCTTGGTCCAACAGGTGGTGTTTTTCTACGTGTTCTTGGGTTAATTTGTATACGTAGGTTTCCAGGAGTTTTGCTGGGTAGGGAATGTTTGAGACCGGCCTGTAGTTGGAGAGGTCTTCTACGTCGCCACTTGTGTTTTTTAAAAGTGGTTTGAAATATGCCGATTTTAATGTTTTTTGGTACGGTTCCTGCTGCTAGTGAGAGATTTAGGAGGTTTCTGTAATATTCTGATGGTGTTCCTTGTGCGAGGATTGATTTGTAGATGTCAGGCGGGCAAGAATCGATGGGCGAACCTGATTTCTTGCTGTGTTTCACCAGCAAGGCGAAAGCCTCTGCTGATATTTCGGGAACGTTTTTGAGTTTGTGTTGTGGTTCTGTGTTAGGTTCGGTTGGTTGGATGTTATGGTTGGTTGGTCTGTTTTGTATGATTTGTTGGATGTCAAATTTGTTCTTGAAGTGGTCTGCCAGGTCGTTGCAAAGTTTCTCAGAGGGGTTTGGGGTGTTGTCGCAGCCTGGTGGGTTTCTCATTTCTTTAACGATGTTGAACATTTCTTTTTGTGGTTTTGTCGCATTGGTGATTCTGTCGTCATAATGCCTTCTCTTCGCCTTTCCTATTTCCTTCTTGTATGCTCGGATTTGTTTCTGGAACAGTTTCTTTCTCTCTGGGTTGTATTCTTTCCTCCATCTCAGCTCCATTTTCTTGTTGTCCTTTTTCATGGTGCTTAGTAGTGGGGTTAACCATTTTGTCATTGCTCTTTTTTGATGGGGTGAATGGTTTTTCAGGGGCGATCTTTTCGATTGTATCAACGATCCATTTGTGTAGCAGCTCTGCTTCTCCGTCTAGGTCAGCCAGCTCTAGTTCTGTAATTGAGGGCTTGGTTGTCTCCAGTTGTTCCAACAGGTTGCTTGTTTTGACGGTTTTCCAGTTTCTTTTTGTGGTGGTTGTGAGTTTGGGGGCCTGGATGCAGAGTGGAGTTGGTAGTGGGATGATGAGATGGTTGCTCCACAGTACTTGTATCGGTGGTGCCTTGGTGATAGGTTTTTCCTGGGCAAAGATTGCGTCGAGGGTGTGTCCTGCCAAGTGTGTTTCTCCTTTGACCAGTTGTCGTAATTTCAATGGTTGTAAGTTGTTCGGTCAGTGAGTTTTGGGAGTTGGCGTGACTTGCTTCAAATCAGATGTTGAAGTCCCCCAGGATAAGCCGGTCAAGTGGCACAGCGAGTAGAGCGCTCGCTTTGACATCTGTGCAGAGCCTGCTGACGCAGGTTCGAATCCCGGCGGGGCCAAACTCAGCCTTTCATCCTTCCGAGGTCGATAAATGAGCACCACACACCGTGGGTAATAATAAGCAGCGCTCAGATACCTGAGGGTTCGTAGCGCTATATAAATGCTAAATTATTATTATTATTATTATAATTAGATATTTGTGCTTGATGTCTATGTTGGTGATGGCTTCTATGAAGTAATCAACGAAGGTTGCATCATATACACCAGGATGAATGTGACGTTGGTTTTTGGGTTCGCTGATAGGTGTATGACCATGGTTTTGCAGTTGATGATGTTGAGAGGGTCGTCTGTTTTTATTTTTAGGTGTTCGTTGAATGCTATCACGAGACCACCTCCTTTTTTATGTTTCGTGTTTATTTGAAGGCATTTGAAGTTGGCTGGGAGGAAGCTTTGGAGTGTGATTTAGTAGTTGTCGTCCAGCCATGTTTCTGTGATGAATAGGATGTTAATGCCGTTGTCATTGAGAAGGTCAAAGATCTCTGTTGAATGTTTTGACATGGATCTTAAGTTTAATAGATTGCAGTGGAGTATAGAGTGTGGTTTGGTTTGGGCTTTATTGTTGGAGTTGTCTTCTAATCGGTGTTGGGGTTTCCTTTAGGGTCGATCTCTAGTTGAGATGTTGATACAGGTGCGTCTGTGTCGTCGAAGAGTTCTTCTAGGTTCAGTCTTAGGTTTTTGTTTTCCTCAGTTTCTTCTTCCAAAAATTGAGGGTGTCTAGTGGAGGTTACTCTTGATTTGGTGATGTACGGTGACGGTGTTATTGCGTTGATCATGTTTTTGTTATTTCTAGCGTTGTCTGATCTTTTTCTGCGCGGTTGTGTTTGCTTGTCTGCTGTTGCCGATTCTCGCGTTGGGTTGGTTCATTCTGGTATCGAGATATAGAGGTAGGTAAAGGAATTTTTAGCTTCTCTCAGCATTGGTTCGAGTGTTGTTCCTGTCAGTCGGAGTATTTTCTGCAGTTGCGCGTCTTTGTTGCTGTTTTCTGGTGGGTTTGTTCTTTCTGCTCTTTTTCTTCCCCTCGGTACAGGTCGTTTGCGTGGCATTTTGGGTTGAGAGCTGTTTTGGTCTTTCTTTCTTTGTTTTGCTTTGCTTTGATCTGGCTTTCTCGTGGTGTATTACTGGGTGAGGGAAATTGTCCGCTATAAGTTTGGTACTCTGTTGGTGGTCAGGAGATGGTATTGCTGACTTGTTTAGTCTGTGTTTTGAGTAAGATAGGGCAAGTTAGTTCGTATTGTATCTTTCGGCTAACGTTGGCTGCCCTTAATGAGTCTCCCTGGACGAGGTTCACTGCAGTGAGCCGAATATGTGGGGTTGGGAGGGTAGCTAGTTACTACATAAGTGAACTAAATGATTCAATGCTAACAGCTAGATATGAGAGCCCCGCACGGTGAGAGAAAGGGCTACGCCCAATCGGTGAAAAGATTACAATCCTGAACACAGGATACGAATTACAATTCTAAACACAGTTGAAAGAGTACAAATCTAAACACAGCTAGATTTGAGAGCCCGAGGCCCAACAGGTGAAATATTACAATTCTAAACACAGCTAGATTTGAGAGGCCTATGCCTAACAGGTGAAAGAGTACAAATCTAAACACAGCTTCATTTGAGAGTCCTGTATAGTGGGAGAGGGGCCTATGCCTAACAGGTGAAACAGTGCCATTCTAAACACAGGTTAAAGAGTACCATTCTAAACACAGGTGAAGGAGAACAATTCTAAACACAGCTAGATTTGGGAGTCCTGTATAGTGCGAGAGAAGCCTATGCCTAACAGGTGAAGGAGTACAATTCTACATTGAGAGAGTCCTATGCCTGACCGTTCAAATGGGTGCAATACTAGACATCGCTATGCTGAATAGTGTGAAGTCAAGGAAGGCTGAAAAGGTGTTTTTACAAAGGTGTTTTAGGATAGATTTGATAGGTCGACTAGGCTTCCAGGGCAGAGCTATTACTCCATTCCCCACCTAGGCCACTCTTACCTTACTGGTCCCTTGGTCAATGCTGGTTGACGGCTGGCCACTGGCATATCCTGCCAACACCTGCAGACACGATCTGGAGCCGCCTCTGTAGGAGCCGCCCTTTGCCTTGGGGCCCTTAGCCACAGGGGCTGCTGGGCAGAGGGCTACCATGGAAGGGTCGCTTAAGACAGTCGGATGGTCCAATCAGGGGAGGTGGGAGGGTTAGGGAGGCGGGAAGAAGTGCACGCATTGTGGGTGTGCCTTAGGAGGCAGTGGTTGTTAAAGCGGGCGGTGCGCGGAGCACGCCTGATAATTGAGGAGCAAGAGAGGCTCGCAGAAATGGAAATGTACTGCTATTTTATTGTGCCTTCTCCCTAAACAGCGGACTGTCGAAACCCTCGACTTGAGGTCAGGTAAAGGTAGTGATCATGTATCAGGGGAAATGTGGGGGGGGGGTGGATGGGACATGCCCCTTCAGCACTTGTGCAAGACACTTCCACCTTATCGAGAAAAGATTTGCAGTTATAGCATAGAACGGTCCAAAGGTACTGAGGGAAAGTTAACTAAACCATGGCCACCTTTCGGAAGTTTCCCCAAAAACGTGCAGCAATCACTACTGACACACATACAGGGTACTTATAAGGGGAAGAAGTTAACCAAGTGCATGGATATATATATATATGAGCTGTGTCGCATGTTTTAGGAGGGGGATGCCACAAGGCGTTGGTGGATGCTGAGCCAGCAGGAGGTGAAGGATCCAGGGACTCATCCCTCCGCACCTCTGTTCCTCCAAGCGTAGCATCCGATGACACAGATGAGCAAGGGATGCACCCAATGCGAGAATTAAGGGCAGCAGAGGGGTACTCAAATCCAACATATAAGCCACATATACTAAGGAGGAGAGGTGGAAAGGCAGCCAGCTATTCATCGTGAGGCACAGCAGTGCGCGAAGGAGGGCTCGGAGGCATAGCCACGAACGAGTGGATAGGAGGACAGATACTGACGAAGCTGCAAGGGAAGACAGATGGAGATGCAGAAGGGGTGACTAATGCAATGTAGGGTTTGAAGAGGAGCAGCAAAGCAACAGACTGGAAGGAGATAATGGATGAAGAGGATAGGAAGGAGAGGGACCGGGGGAGAGATTAGAGCGGGAGGACAGCGAGAGGAGAGAGGAAAACTTGGAGAGGGAAGATAGGGAACGAAGGAAGGAGAAGGAGCACATGGAGAGGGAACAGGAAGAAAGGATCGAGATCTTAAGGAAAGGAAGAGAGCGGAAATGAAGATGAGGGAGAAAAGGGAAAGGGAGCTGGAAAAGATTGAAAGATGAAGAGGTAGCAGAGAAGGAAAAATGCAAGTTAGCTGAGTGGGAGACGAAGTTGCAGCTGGATAAATTGGCAAGCGAGAGCGCGCAGGGAAGTGGACGAGCAAGCAATAAGGGCGGTAAAGACACAAGTAGCCCCACACAGAGGAGGCAACAGACTCGGGGAAGAAAGACAAACAGAACCAGACAGCACAAGTTCATGAGGCAGAAGCACGATAGAAAAGGAAGGGGCAGGCCTAGGGGACTGGGGGAGGGGGGGAGGAAGCAGAAATGACTTGACAGGACATCGACCTCAGCAGGAAACCTAACACAGTCTTGACGTCGAGGAGACCGAGTTTCGCAGACGGTTTTTGTAGTAACATGGACACAGGATCTGACAATGAGGACAGGTACAGTGGGGGCGAGAGGGGGGAGCAGCCCTGATCCCAGTCAAAGGGAGCGGGGACGGATAAGCGGGTGTCATGCGAATTTAGTACTCATACAGGGGAAAAAGGAGGGGGCAGCTCAGAGGAGCAGGCACGGCGAACGAGTGACTTGCATATCCAACATGACACCACTACATATAAAATCGATAGGCTTAGAGACCTCCCAGGATGAAGGAAAGGGGAGACAGCAATGGCTTGTTCAAGGGGACGGTTGACAAGGGGGCATGACGACAGCAGGACAATACCAATACTAGAACCAATAGATGTATGCGCAGGCATCGAAGTGAGAGAGGGGAACAACAAGTAAAACTGACTAGAAGAATGCATGATGAGGAGGCAGCGTTCACACAGATGTCCTTATTAGGCAGAGGAGGAGTGCAACCTCAGTATGTACCATGGAAGCACACAGACAAGGAGAATGTGAAGTGTATATTGCCATTGTTGAGTGCAGGGGCTGGGAAGTGGATTTATGAGATGGAGAAAATGACAGCTGGCCTTAGGCTTGCAGTCGGAGACGTAAAGGGGCTTTAGGTGTCGATCTTAGGAGATGCAGCTGATGCCGTATGGAAAAGGTGGGGTTCCCGGCAGTGATGACACAAAACACAGCACACGGTTCACCCTTTGAAAACTGCAGGGCAGCAGTATGGCAAGCACTGAGGGCACAATACCCAGACACGTCAGACATTGAGCGATTATGTCACGGAAGATGAAGGAAGACGAAGATCCTGTGCAGTACATTCAAAAGAGCTTTGGCGCCTTGAAACTCTAGAGCCTTGGGACTAAACAGTAGCAATATCTTATCACATACTGGTACAGGGGCTAGCAGAGCCAGTTCAGAAGCGTTTAAGAAAATTGGTAGGGATAGAGGCAAAAGCATGGCCAGGGATGCAACTCACGATAGTCCACCATTGTAGGCTATGGCAGGAGAAGGTTAAGAAAAAGGCAGAGGACAGGAAGAGAGATGAAGCGAAACTACTACAGAAAAAGCTATCCAAGTATGCGATGGAGGGGGCGGTCATAACAAGCCACGCCCCACAGCCGCAACAGCAGCCACAACGGCAGTATTTCACACCACCTCACAGACCGAGGGGTTCATGGGGTGGGGCGGAGCACAGCAAGGGTTTCGAGAAAGTGGGGACCCACACAGGGGGCGTGGCTTCAGACCACAGATACATCATAACCAAGGGGGCTTTCCAGGAGGGTTTTGAGGATATGGGCAACAGAACCCAGGGGATTTCTCGGGGGTTTCAAGAGCAAGGGAGAGAACCACCACAGTGTTGGACCTGTGGGCAGAGAGGACACATTTCAATAGTGTTTAGGTACAGGGGAATGCAGTAGAATTGGGGAGGGCAGGGCCAGCATCGCTATCAAGGGGACCAGGATGACTAGTATGCACAGGACCAACAACAGGAAGGACAGATGCAGGGCACACATCAACAGATGCCACAAGCACTCACGCAAGCATCACAACCACAAGTGCAGGTACTACAAATGCCAGCACCAGTACCACAGTATTTACAAGCACCAAAGATTTGAAGGAACACACAGCAATTAGCACAGATACAGAACAATGACACATCAGCACACGTGGACACAGTGGCGACAGTTCCCGTCAGATAACTTTGAGGAGTCACTATGGTAGGGAATAACACCTTTACAGAGAATGGCATGTCCCAGTACCCTCAACAGCACAGCCCACAGATGCACTTGATGTGTCCCATCCTGTCGATCAGACCCATCCCTGCGGAGGAACCTCGCATAGGGGTAGCGATAGGTGATAACACGTTTTCCTTTCTTGTTGACACAAGGACAACCAGGTCCTGCATTAGGGAAAGAGCATTAACATTGTCAGGCGATGCCATTAACACTCAAGGATTCTCTGGGGCTCGGCAAGTGGTTTCTTTTACAGACAATGTCTCACTATCTATAGGAGATAATGACCCATAACTGCCTTTGTTTTACTCGCGACAGACACCTGTAAACATACTGGGACAGGACATTATGAGCAGACGGAACAATAACAATCTCATTCACAGACAAAGGAATAGTGTGCTCCACACCTAGAATTCACATGCTAAATGTAACACAGATTTTTCAAGCCTATTTGTGGACGCAAGGTACAGAGGGGGGTGCCAGTGGACCCAGAGATGTTGCAATATGGAACTGATGAACAAGTTACTTACCAATTGGTAATGTTCTTTCGACTGGATGTTCCTTCACATCTTTGACATGTAATGTCCACAGCTGTGTTACTTCGGAAATGTTTTCGGCAGAGGGCGTCTATCCATGGAGCCGGGTCGATGTCCCTCAAAGGCCTCCGTCGAGGGTGACGTCACTGGATGTTATAAATAGGACGCATGGCGCCCGTAGCCTCAGTTTATGTTTTTTCCTCCATAACTTGTGACCTGCTCGTATACAATGCCTGCTTGACTGCACATTGCCCTGAGGGAAGGCAAGCTGCAATAGCATAGGAAATTCTTCAGAGGGGCAGGCTGGGAGGGTGATGTGGAAAACGTTGGAGGAACATCCAGTCGAAAGAACGTTACCAGTTGGTAAGTAACTTGTTCTTTGAATGGATTGTGTCCTCCAACGTATTCCACATCTTTGACAGACTCCCAAAGCAGTACCAGAAAATGGAGGCGGGAAAAGAATTTATAATACCCAATCAAATGGCAGAATAAAGAACCGCTTTACCAAAGACCATATCTTGACCATAGAGCGCATCCAGGGAGTAATGTTTGACAAAAGTGTGGATAGAAGCCCATGTCGCGGCGTCACAAATGTTCCCAATAGGAACTCCCCGCTGCAAGGCTGTGGAAGTAGCCACGTCCCGACTGGAATGAGCTTGCAACACTTCAGGAAGGTCCTTGCCCGCCAATCTGTAACATTCAGTAATGGTGAGGATAATCCACCTGGACATGGTCTGTTTAGTTACAGCCTGGCCCAATCGGTATCCAGCGTACCCAACAAAGAGTTGACCGTCCACTCTGACCCTGGACATCCTAAAAATATAAAAGCTCAGAGCTCTCCTAGGGCCCAACCTATGGAGTCGCTCCTCTTCCTTATGAGGATGAGAAGCAGGATAGAAAGCAGAAGTACCACTTTCTGCCTTAAATGTAACTCAGACACTACCTTAGGTAGAAAGGAAGGACATGCCTTCAGTACCACCCTATCCTTGTGGAACACAGTAAAAGATGGCTTAGACGAAAGTACGTGCAATTCACTCACTCTGCGAGCAGATGTAACCGCAACCAAGAAAACCGTCTTGAAAGACAACAGTCTCAAAGGACAAGAGTGCAAAGTTTCAAATGGAGCACCCATCAGGAATTTCAAGACCAAATTCAGATCCCAAACCAGTGCCTGAAACTGGGAAGGCGGGAAAACATTAGTGAGCCCTTTTAGATATTCAGAAATCAAAGGAATCTTAAAATAAGAACATTCTTCAGACGAGCGCTTGAATATAAACAGCGCTGCCAGGTAACCTTTAATGGTACCTACTTGAAGGCCACTGTGGGCCAAAGAAAGCAGAAAGACAGAACCCTGGGAATGGAACACTGAAAAGGATCGACATCTTAGCCTCTGCACCAGTCGCAAAACTAACGGCAACGGTACAGGGATTTGGTTGCCGGCCGCCTGGCCGAAAGCAACACCTCCATCACGTCATCTGGGAGGTTTCATTCCTTATATCTCAACCTTTCAGATACCAATCGTGAAGGTTGAGATTCTTGACCTCTGGATGGAGAACCTGATCCTCCCCCTCACGTGAGAGAAGATTTCTCGGTAGGGAAGACAGCGTGGAGTGCAGATGGACATTTCTAGAAGGTCAGGGTACCACGCTCTCCTGGCCCAATCTGGAGCAATGAGGATCATGTGGGATCCGAACCTCTGTAACCTTCTTAACACTTGAGGAATGACGGGGACCGGAGGAAACGTGTACAGACAGAAGTGGGAATGACCAATCCACGACAAATGCGTCTCCTAAGGCTCCTCTCGGAGGAAATCCCCTTGAGCAGAATCTCTCGCACTTCTGGTTGGTACTGGTCGCAAAGAGATCCACTTGTGGGGTTCCCCAAAGGGTGAAGATCTCCAGAAGGACTTCTTGAGGCAACTCCCACTCGTGAGAGACCGTGCTCTGCCTTCTCCGAGAGTGTGCCGCCGCATTCTCCTCTCCGGCCATATATACTGCCAAGAGTGATATTCCCTGCTGGATTGCCCAGAACCAGAGCTGCATTGCCTTTCTGCACAACGGGAGTGATCCTACCCCCCCCTTTTTTGTTGAGGTAATGCATGGCCGCTGTGTTGTCCGTCATGATCAGGACACTCTTTCCCTGCACAGACAGCAGAAAAGCCTTCAGGGCCAACCTGAGGGCCCTCAGCTCTAACAGGTTGATGTGGAGTTTTGACTCCGACGAAGACAAACGACCGCTGGCGGTCAGATTGTCGGCATGAGCTCCCCATCCTGTGAGGGAAGCGTGTTAGGCAGAAACCTGTGCAGTTCCCTTGGGGACCACTGCAAAAGGCTTAGGACTACAGCTGTTGGCAGTAAACCCAATTGGTAGCAGTCTGTACCACCCAGATTTACCTGGTAGCTGTGGCTGAGCAGCCAGACTTCTCTCAAGAAGAGTTAGACAGTATATAGGGTATACAAGATAGGTACCAAAATACAGTAGCACAAGCAAACACTGACCAGAGCTTGGGTATAAAAGTATATAATTATTTATTTAAAAACACACTTTGTAAAAGACACTAACACTATTATGGCAAGCAAGTTCAAACACAGTCACTTAATATATCACTATTATGGCAAGCAAGTTCAAACAGTCACTTAATATATATACACATCCCTGTTCACTTATTGAACAAGTCTTAGTTAAAACACCACTTATTTTCAGACAGAGGTGAGCGCTTAACCTAAGATGGCACTCCAATAAGTTAATTAAAAAGGGAGGGGAAAAAGGCAGAATTAGGAACAAACACAAAACCAACACTTTAGGAGAACCAGAGCAAGTCAGAAAAGGCAGAATCTACTGAAGAGCAAGAATGTCATAGGCCAGGCCCACTCTTGGTGAGAGCAAGGCAGAATGTGTCCAAGATCACACAGTTGAATAGTACTTTTAAATAGTCTTTGCAAAGAGTAAAAAAAAGGGTTGGATCAAGTCAGGAAAAGTTAGTTAGTAGGTCCCAAGTCATCCCAGGATAGAAAGTCAAGGATTTACGAGACACCTTGAACAGTCTGTTGCAAGGGAGACCAGGCGGACTCAGTACCTGAAATGGTGAGAAAGCTCCAGCGGGGATAGTTGTTCCTGGCAGCGGGTGCAAGTCGGTGCTTCGTCCAGGGGAAGAGAAGATCTCGATGCGGAGGAAAGCTGGAGGTCGTTGCACTGCCAGGGAAGAAACCAGCCGCAGAGTTTCCCGGTTAAAAGGTACTACCCTTTTATTCGCGGTAGTGGTGAAGCGTGGCTATCTGGCTGCTGGGGTGCTTGGCACAGGCGTTTCGACCACGAGACGATCCAGGAAGGCGAAAAGAGGGCGAACTGGTTATCCCCACCAGCTTAGAGGAAGAAGACTCTCCGGGATGAAGATCTTCTCTGTCGTTGGGAAGTGGTGAGACGGTTCAGCAGGGCTCCACCGGTGGTGTCGTCATTGCAGGTCGGCTCAGCTTCTCCCTCTTCGGATTCTTTGGTCCTGTGGTGACTTCTCAAGTTCGAGTCCCCAAAGCCCTGCTTTTATGCAGAAAACCCCCATTCATCAGTCCTAGCTGTCACTCAAACATGCTAAGTGTTGAGCCGGGCGGCTCACCACTGGGCCAATCACACAAGAGTGCGACTTGAGTTGCCGAGGCAACTCAGTCCAGGGTGCCTAAACCCCCCTCCCACACATCCTGTAGACCCAGACAGAGTGGCACCACTTTTGGAGGCTTCTGTGGAGAAGCCCGCCAAAAAGTGGAACAAAGGGCTCGACTTGGGTTGGAGTTACAGAGGCGAACACAAACGCCATTTTAAAACCGAGTCCTGGCAAAAAGACCCAACCGGGGAATAAATTTAAATAAATAACCCAGCGGTATCTTTAACATTGCACCAAAAAGTGGTGCGTTTAAAATTAATTGAAAAATCCCATAGGAAATATTCCGGTGGAATATTTCGCGTGGTAACCATTGCCACCAGCCAGAAACTCGACGAGGGGGGACTGCACAGTGCCCCCTTGAAAAACAGACCCAGGGGCAATCTAATTACCCCTACCAGTACTTCCACAATAGGATGGTTTGTACTGGCTCTGTTCACAATTTAAGACTAGTAAAGTCAATGGTGACTTTACATGCCCTGGGAGACAGTAGTCAGTCCCAGGGTATGGAGTCTATGTTTGGGGGTCACTATGACACCCCTGTGTTACTGCATTGCGGGTGCTGTGTAACACACTTACCAAAAACCACATGAAACCCTTTGGAGTAAAAGACCCCATAGCCCATAAAACACATTACAAAGTCATGTCTAAGAGTAGGAGAAAAAAAGTCTCACTCTTAGCAGGAGAAAAAAAATAAACCCCAAAAACCCAGCAAAGCTGCTAGGGGACTCACTAGGTTTGGGAAATTAGCCTTAACAGAGAATTCTCCCTAACAAAGCATCCGTCACTATTGTCACCTCTGGCCACAGTTGCCAAAACGGCTCCCCCTTCATCAGGTTCCCATCGGTGGCCCACCACAGAAGATCCTGAGAGACCGAGAGTGGAATCTGAACAGGATCCAACATCTTTCCTGAGAATTGTGACCACTGCATCTTGAGGACCCATTGCAGGGATCTCATCTGTAGTCTGGCCTCTGACACCAGAAAAATGTAGGATGCCATGAGGCCGAGCAACCTTAAGAATTTGAAAGCCGGGAGATACTGGGCATGTTGAAATTTGTCCACCATCTGCACAATGTGATGAGCCCTCACCTTGGGAGGCAAGCACTTCCCCAGGGACGTGTCCAACACAGCCCCAATGTACTGGAGCTGTTGGGAAGGTGTCAGATGCGACTTCTTGAAATTGAGGGAGAAGCGCAGCTTGTGGAGGGAGCGGCAGGTGAGACTGAGACGATCCATCGCTTGCTCGGGAGAACGCGCACAGATCATCCAGTCGTCCAGGTAGGGGTAGACGGGAATCTCCCCTCGCCTGAGCTATGCAGCAACCACCACCATTAACTTGGTGAAGACCCTCGGGCGGAGGTCAATCCGAATGGCAGAACCCGAAACTGAAAGTGCAAGCTGCAAGCCGCAACCCTCAGCTACTTTCTGTGCTTTGGATGAAATCGGCACATGAAAGTAAGCATCCTGTAGGTCCAGAGACACCAACCAATCCTGAAGTCGAAGGGCCTGGAGGACCTGAGAAAGAGTGACCATCTTGAACTTGTCCTTCCTGAGGAGTTTGTTCAACCAACGCAAGTCCAAGATGGGTCTCAATCCCCCGTCTTTCTTTGGAATCAAAAAATATGGGAAAAACCATTCCTTGTTCCTCTCTGCTACAGGCACC
Organism: Ambystoma mexicanum; assembly: GCF_040938575.1. Lineage (NCBI taxonomy): Eukaryota > Metazoa > Chordata > Amphibia > Caudata > Ambystomatidae > Ambystoma > Ambystoma mexicanum. The sequence continues at coordinate 816,984,924 of NC_090929.1, forward strand.
AGTTCTATATCGCCTTTATCCAGCAGGGACAAGATTTCCTGCACAAGGAGCAGATCCGGAAGCTTCAAAGAGACAGTCCCTGGTGGATTGTCGTGAGGCCGCTTTAGGTGTCATGATTCCTGCCCCTCATGTCCCCAGCCCTCCAAGATGTCAGGCTGGAGGCAGGCCACGATCACCTACCTGGCCCTCAAGGGCCTCTCCATCCCTCCAAAGACCCACTTGGAGTCAGACTTGGCGCTTGTTGCACCAGGCTCACTCACTCCCATAGGATAACATTGGGGATTGGACTTGTAGTGCGTTGATGGGGACAAGATGGATGCCCCCATATATTTCTGTTCCCAGAACTGCATGCGCGGTCTAGTCTTTTGGGTGTGGTTCAGCCCAGACACACCTGGGATACCAGAGACTATTTAAGCCACACCCAGGCTGAGAAACATGCTTAGCGTTTTCGGCACCTGCAACGTGAGACACACCGTGTTCGGATCGGTCTCCAGTAGGCCTGCATCTTTCTTCTGCACTCAGCTCCTTCAAGAACAAGAACACCGTTAGGAACAGCCTTACCTTGCAGCGCTTCTGTCCATCATTCATCGCTCCTTCTGTTCTGCGGGCATCTTATGCGGTGTCATTCCCATCCCGGCACGCCGCTTCCTAAGGAAAAGGGAAAAGAACAGAAAAAAGGCATTAGTAAGCATTCTGCAAATCTTTGCTTATTTTTAAATACTGTACGAGCTTCAAACGCTTACCTGAATCCCAGCCGCTCTGGGGGACCTCTGTCTCCGGAACTTCTCATCCATCTGCAAGAGGGAAAAGACACTCCAGGTTAGCGTGGAAACATCTAGAGATGCCGCATAGCGCGCTTACCCACCGCATTTGTTCTTCAGAACCGGCATCCATGCTGAAAAGGTTGCGGCACCTAAGAGACACAGAAAAAGAACTCAGTTCAATGCAAATACGAAAGGGATGCATCGTGCTCTCACTCACCTTCAGCGCTACTCATCTCAGCAGCACGCCGCCATCCCCGGACGCCGGCCATCATCTAAGGAAGGAAAGGAACGAAGTTAGAGAACTGTTCAAAAGACTCATTATACTTACCCGTCAGACTCTTGCCAGTAAAGTAACTAGGCAGCAACGAGCCTGCATCAATCAACGCGCCCCTGTGCTGAAAGCAGGACAGAGAGCACACTATCCAAGAAAACAAGGTGAGCTGTGGATCAAAGGGAAGGGTTGGACCCCAGGGAAGAAGGGGTTCAAGCACACAGAGACAATAGGGAGTTAAACTCTACCAATCCTGTGTTTCAGGCCCAGTCTCCAGTCGAATAGCCTGCAGGGAAGGGTTTGAGGTCTTAAGAGGTCAGAACAGGCTGAGTGACGTCCCTGTGGATACCAGGCGAGCGTTACATTAGGAAATGAAGGCAGTAGCCGTGGGCTATTGTATTCAGAACCCACGCATCTGAAGTAACAGCTTGCCATTCTTCGAGATGCTGAGACAGTCTGCCCCCCAACCGGCGAACAATGGAACATGGCCTCATAGTTGTTTTGGAGTGGCTACGGCAGCGCCTGAAGGCAAAGAGGCAGCCGCTTGAGCGGCTTTGGCACCTCTATTTCCGTGACCACCACGGGTACTTTTACGTTGACCCCTTTGACTGGTGGCTTCTCGCGTCCTACCAAAAGAGGAGTAGTAACGAAAGGAACCTATCCTCCACTGCTGTCCCTTAGGACGAAAAGGCAGAGGGTGACGCACAGCTGCGCTCATAGATTTAGCAGCAGCTTTTCATGTCTGAAACCTCTCAAGGCTCTAGTCAGCCTCGCTGTCAAATAAATGCGTGCCATCAAAGGGCATGTTCAGAAGACATGATTATACATCCGGCGCAAAAGCAGACTTCTGCAACCACGCAAATCTGCGTATAACGGTGCTTGCAGCCATGGACCGTATAACACTGTCGGCCGTGTCCAATCCCAATTGAAGGGATTCACACATGGCATCCTTGCAATCTTGCACGAGAGCAAGTAACCCATCCCTTTCTTCCCCCTTGGGAATCTGTTCAGCCGCTAGAGAAACAATTCCACAGAGTTTGTGAAAATCTTGCTAAGGCACAAGTGGAGTTGGCCAACTTCAGCGCCATACTCCCCACAGAAAAAACCTTGCGTGCCCAACCATCGAAGCGTTTGTCGTCCCTATCAGGAGGGATGGTATGGTACGCCGCATGCCTCGAGGTGGACGCAGCCGCCTGAACCACCAAACTCTCAGGAGTGTGGTGAAATGAGGGGTAGCTAGGGTCGCTACTGGAAGGGCGGTATTTTTAGTTAACGATTTGTTAACCGCCGGAAGAGATCCCGGTGTCTGCCAAGCAGCCGCCACCCTTTTCTGCAAAGTCAAATGAAAAGGTAACACTGGGTCAGAGGACAGACCTTGATCCAAAATATCTGTTAAGTCATCCTGTACGAATGCTTCCGGAGGACTAGACCAACCAAGATACTCAGTGACCCTAGCCATTAGTCTCCGATAAGATGACTCTGCATGAGCCCCAGGCTCAGGCCTGCTAAACTCCAACTCAGGAAAAGTGTCCAGACCACTGGCATCATTAAGGGATTGGTGTAACTCTTCCAACTGACTGTCCCCGGAAAAGACAGGAGCCACATCAGGCTCAACAGGGTCAAATTCCAAATCTGACCTCTCCTCATCCTCATAGATATTATCTATGAAAGAACAAAAGAAAGAGCTTCTGCCTAGGGACAGAAGAGGGTCTGCAATCCTCAACAGGCCTCACAGACTTGGAAGTAACCTTCCTTGGAGGATCCACAATACCAGGGACCTCCATCGGCAAATTCCGGCCAAAAGGCCCCGAAGGTGTCGAGGGCGCCGACGGCTTCGGTGTCGACAACAGCGCTGAGGGCTTGTGTGAAGGCAAAGCTTCGACATCTATCCGACGGACACAGCGACGACGGAGTCGATGCCGACCTCAAGCCCTTACCAGATTTCTGCAGTTTCGCTGCGAACGAAGACCGAGACCTGGATGCAGCCCGTCTCTGGGGATCAACCTGAATCTTGTCCGATCGGGACCTCAAAGGTTCCTGATGAGTACCGTGCCAAAGACCCGAAGGCACACGAGCCACGGACCGAGACCGTTCCCTGCCACCTTCTTCCGAAGGCATGGACGGAACTGTGCACTGCGATTGAAAAATCGCCATCATCTGCTCCCTGAAGGCTGCCCATTCCTCCGGAGTCGAGGACTTAGTGAGACAAGCCACTTTCCTCGCAGTGCCATCCTCCGCGGAGGACTGGGAAGGCGACCAGTGATGGCGCTTTCGGGAATGCCGAGACGAGGACGAATGGCGGGAACCACTCCAGGACCGAGATTCCCCGGGACTCCTTCCGACGAGGAGAGTTGCCCCTCAAATCGTCGGTGGACATCCCCTTAGCAGCTTTACGGTACTTACTGGGTTTAGAACCCCTACCTACCCGTAACTTCCCCTTACGCTCCTGCAAGGCCTTAGCAGTCAGCAACTGGCATTTCGAATAGTCGTCAGTGTCATGACTCTCGCCCAGACACCACAAACAAATGCGGTGCAGGTCCGTAATCGACATCTTAAGACTTGCAGCCCTGGCAAGTCTTAAAGCCAGACCATGGAGTCAGAGGGGGTCGAAGAAGTAGACATTCACGAGGAATACACGAGGCGTGCCGAGTTCTCGAAGCAAACACGTTAGCGGAAAAAACAGAACTGAGGCTACCGCCGCCGTATGTCCTATTTATAACATCTGGTGACATCACCCTCGACAGAGGCCTTCGAGGGACATCGACCCGACGCCATCGACACAGGACGCCCTCTGCCGAAAAAAATTCCGAAGTAACACAGCTGTGGACCTTACATGTCAAAGAGGGGGAATACGTTGGAGTACACAATCCATTCGAAATTGCCATTGCATGGCTTCCAGGAATCGCAGGAACGGTGTGGCGAATTCCAAACAAGTACCTATTCAGGCGTGAGCTACCAATGGATGAGGAAGAGGTAACCATAGTGCCAATAGAAATAGAGGCATTGTTTGCAAGAGGATTGGATAGCAGTACACGGGATGGATATGATAGGATATGGCATTTATAACGCGCCTATACATAAGTGTTTCAAGGCACGACAAGGCAAGGAAAAGGGAACAGAGGGACGACAGAGACAACAATCTTACTAGGCCAGGTGACATTGAGATCGTGCAAGTTCAGGGGGGGAAGGAAAAAAGTACAAAGGGGTAGGGGGCAGTGCAGTACATAAGATAATAGTAGAATAAATAAAGACAATAGATAAATAAAAAGTGCAGCCAGCTGGTGGGAAGTGCAAGTTTAAGTGCAGACATCAGGAATCTGGTGCTTGTAGGGGATACAGAAACAGTCCCCGAGTGCAATGGTTGCCAGTGGGGCAGTGCAGATATGCAACTGGCAGGGAGGGGACCTGGGCCCAAGATCAGACGGTAGCCAGGTAACCAGTGCAGTTTCAGCCAGGAGATCAGCAGAGGAGAGGTGGAGTGAAAGCAGAAGCAAAGAGAAGGTCTTGAGGGGCTTCCGGAACCAGAGATGGTTCTCCTCAAGTTTCAGAGAGGCAGGGAGGCTGTTCCAGAGGGAGGCCCCAGCCGAAAAAAGATCTACCACCAACTCATTGCTTGGAGAAGCGACTGACCCTGAGGGAGTTGGAGGTGGAGGAGCGAAGAGCTCGGGAAGGAAGATATTTATGAAGAGAGTTGAAGGTATTGAGGCCCGAGGCCACAGAAGACCTTGTGGACAATGCAGAGGGTTTCGAACTTAATCTTCGCCGCCACTGGGAGCCAGTGCAGAGATTTCACTACCGGGGAGATACGATCCCTGGGCTTGAGGCCAAGGAAAAGTCTTGCCGTCCTGTTTTGTATGAGTTATAGAGGGCGGAGAGTAAAGGCAGGCAGATCCAGAAAGAGGCTGTTGTAGTAGCCCAGCCTAGAGAGAACCAGAGCTCTGGAGACAGCGAGCTTCGGGGGGGGGGGGGAAGAGGACAGGAATGGAAGAATACCTCTGAGGAGTGGTAGTGTGACTTCTTGGAGACGTCAGATGTGAGGAGAGAAGGAAAGTGAGGAGTCGAAGATGACCCCAAGGTTTTTAGCCTCACAGGTGGGAGCAGGAAGAGGGCTAAGAGAGGCCGGCCATAGAATGACAGGAAAGGGGTGCCGATGAGGAAAATCTCAGTTTTACTGGCATTAAGGCAGAGATCATTGGAGGCACACCACTCCTGGATAGCAGAAGGCAGTCGGAGAGGAGGTGGCGGAGAGGAACCTGAAAATGAGTAGCGTGTCGTCCGCATAGCACTGAAAGTTGGGGATAACAGGAAGGGCAAGGAGAGCAATGATCGCAGTGGCAGAGGGATGCAGGTTAACCACAGTGAAAGATGAAGAGCTCGTCAGGGAAGAGAGGCTAGAAATAGAGATGGTGTTTGAAATGAGTATGACATACTGGTTAAGAATACACTACAGGGAAGTACCACAGAGAATGTCAATGGCACTAGAGGCGTCACAATCATTTTGGGAGGAGGTTATGCTCAAGGTAACCAGCACCCCATGGACTACAAGTCCTTATGACTTGGTTCACATTAAGAGCATAGGGGGAGTGAAGATCAAGTTGAAGCCAGGAGCAATTCTACCAAGAGTAAAACAGTATTCCCCTAACCAAAGAAGCAGATGAGGGCATTCATGAGACAATCACAGCCCTTATTGAGAGAGGCATTCTTGTAACCTCAGAATCTCCATACACTGTGGTGTATCCTGTGCGCAAGGCAAAGGGAGTGTCATGGCGTTTCATACAGGATCCAAGGCCTCTTAACCATATTGTAGAAGCAGAATATCCTGTATTTGCAAATTCAGTGAATTTTATACAGTATTCCGGCGGAAGCTGCCTGTTTTACGGTCATTGATTTGAAGAATGCATTCTTCTCAGTACCACTACACCCAGACTCGCAAGATTTGACCAGCTTTATGTATAGAAACCAGAAGTGGAAGCATACAAGACTTCCTCAGGCGTACTGTGAGTCACCATCTATCTTTAACAGAGTGATAGAGATAACCTTAAGCAACATACAGATGGAGAGTACAATTTTGCAGTATGTACATGACATTCTTATTTGCAGCACGACAGACGACCAGTGTAGACAGTGTTGGCTGACAAGGGATACAAGGTGGACAAAGAAAAGTTACAGTAATGTCAGAAGGAGGTGCTATACATTAGACAGATGATATCCCAAAATGACCGACAGATCACCCCAGAGAGAGCAGAAGCAATACACAGGACACCTAAACCCACAACAGTGAGGGAGATGCAACAGTTCTTCGGGTTATGCAACTACTGCAGAGCATGGGTTTCTGACTACAGCACATACACAAGGCCATTACTGGGTGCTTTAAACGAAGCACAGGAGGAAGAAAAGACACTGACATGGACCTCTGAGATGACTGAGGCATTTGAGGAACTGAAGGAAGCAATAAGCACAGCACCAGTGTTAGGGATTCCAGACTACAACAAGGAAGTCTTCATATTCTCTCAAAATGACAGTGTAGTGATGAAGGCAGTGCTGACACAGGACAAGCATGGGCCACAAGCCAATAGCTTATTACAGTGGGCAACTTGACCCAGTGAGGAGAGGACACTACCCGTGCGAACAAGCTTTGGCAGCTGCCGCATTTGTAGTACAGAAATCAGTAACAGTAATGATGGGGTGCACCACCACTCTACATGGAGCACGACCTGTTTGCAATACTGCAGAAGTCAAACAGCACCCCTGACTCACAAAGATCATCAGGAAATGAGGCGATACTGTCAAATGCAGGCCTGAAGGTAGTGAGGTGCACGAGTGTCAACCCAGCAACATTCTTGGCAGATGTCCTACAGGTAGGAGACTATGCACACGGAAATACAGCAAACAGAGTTGTTCAGTGGCACTCGCAAGGTAGAGGAGGATGCACTTGAGGGTGGTAGACTGTTCTTCAACAACTGACCAGACAGACGGGGTCAGGCATACTGGGACTGCAGTTGTGAGACTGAAGGAAGACGGGACAAGTGAAGTAGGAGCCAGTGCACGACTACCATCCCATTATTCAGCACAAGCAGCAGAACTAGTGGCCCCAATACTGGAAAACAGCATCGAGAAGTAGGTGACAATTTACTCAGACTCTGCTTATGTGACATCGACAGTACACTCTGGACTGTCAGGACGGCTCAGGAGAGGGTTCAGAAGGGCAGACAGGACTCCAGTGCAACATATACCTTTACTTTGCAGACAGATTGAAATGAAATTATGACAATGCATTACTTACCGTAAAAGCATTTCTGATGGTTGTATCTGCTAAGATTCACATGCTGTGCATAGGTCCGACATCCAGTGGTCACTGCGGAGTATTGCATTTTGTTTTTCGTAGTCGAAAAGGGACGTCGACAAGGCGTGTCTGAAATACTATCCCTATAGTGACGTGCGTTGTACCCACAATCCCTCAAGCGTCGAGGTCCCTCTGTTTGTATTTTTCTGCCCTGAGGGAGCCTTCTAGACGTGAGTGAGTACAGAAAAGAGAGATACAAAAGGAAGTCTATGTTCCTTCCATCCGAGCGGGGAGGAAGGGTGGGCGCATGTGAATCTAAGCAGATACAACCATCAGAAATGCTTTTACGGTAAGTAATGCATTGTCTTCTGATGTTTGTTAATCTGCTTAGAATCACATGCTGTGCATAGACTAGCAAGCAGTACCCGGAGTTGGCGGTGGGTTATGAGAAGGAACAGTAGAGAAAAGATGTCTTAATACTGCCTGTCCCACCTGGGAGTCAGATCTTGAGTGTGCATCTAGACAGTAGTGTTTTGTAAAGGTGTGCACAGAACTCCAGGTAGCCGCTTTGCAGATGGACTCAAGGGGAACATTTGCAATGAATGCTATGGACGCCCCCGTGCCTCGAGTAGAGTGTGCTCTTGGCTTAAAGGGCAGTTCTCTCTTAGCAAGAGTATAGCAGAGAGTGATGCATTGAACAATCCATCTAGAAATAGTGGACTTTGAAACTGCATCCCCTTCTCTTCCTGCTGCCACCGAGACGAAGAACTGATTAGTCTTCCTCAGTGGTCTGGTTCTTTCCATGTAGAACATGACCGCTCTGCGCACATCTAGTGTGTGCAGAGTTTTTTCTCCCAAGTTGGAAGGATTTTGAAAGAACGTTGGCAGTTCTATAGACTGGTTTACGTGGAATTTCGAGATGAATTTCGCAGCAAACCTTGGGTGCGTGCGTAGAACCACCTTATCTCTGTGAACTGTAACAAAGGGGTCTAGAACAGAAAGTGCCTGTAGTTCACTTACTCTCCTGATGGAGGTGATAGCTATTAAAAAAGCAGTCTTAAGAGTGAGGTCTTTAAGAGATGCTTTGTGCATGGGTTCGACTGGTGAGCCCATGAGTCTGGTAAGTACCACGTTAAGGTCCCATCCGGGAGCTGGGTCAGCTATCGGGGGGTGTATTCTCTTTACTCCCTCCATGAAGGCCTTTATAACAGGGATCTTCCACCACGACACCTTGAGTTGGGAAGTGGTGTATGCAGAAAGTGCCGCTAGGTGGACTTTAATGGAATTGAACACTAGACCTGAATCCAATAAGTGGGTCAGGTATAGAACAATATGTGTGGGAGAGCAGTCAATCGGGTTGATGCTTTTTCCTCTGCACCAGATGACAAATCTCTTCCACTTGCTAGAATAGCAGTGGCGAGTGTTAGGTTTTCTGGCTTCCCTGAGGATGTCCATGCATCTCTGCGGGAGCTGTAGATGTCCGAATTCTATGATCTCAGGAGCCAAGCTGCTAAGTTCATGTTCTGGGGGCATGGATGCAGAGTCCTGCCCTTGTCTTGTGACAGCATGTTGTACGGGCAGGGGAGTTTCACTGGGAGAGATCGAGACATCTCCATCAAGTGAGCGAACCATGGCTGTCGGGCCCACATTGGGGCCACCAGTATCATGGTCACTTGTTCCTGGTGCATCTTGTGCACCACCTTGTTGAGAAGGGGAGTCGGGGGGAAAAGCGTAAACAAATTTCCCTGACCATTGCATCGACAGACCGTTCCCCTTGGATTGGTTCTGGGGGTACCTGGAGGCATAACTTAGGCATTGTGAGTTCTCCAGGGTTGCAAATAGGTCTATTTCTGGGAATCCCCATTGTGTGAAGACGTCGAAGACGATGTCTTCGTGCAGTCGCCATTCGTATTCTTCGGGCAGGGGGAAATCTCTGCTGAGTTTGTCTGCCAGCAGATTGAGTTCCCCTGGTACATGTTGTGACAGTAGGAACATGTTTTGTTTGAGAGCCCACTTCCATATATTTTGGGCCAGTTTGGACAGTCCTGGAGAGTGGGTGCCCCCCTGCTTGTTGATGTAGTACATGGCTGTGGTGCTGTCTAAGGACCAACACAGTCTTGCCTTGTAGGTGTTCCTGGAAGGCTTTTAGTGCCTTGAACACAGCTAGTAGCTCCAGTAGATTTATGTGTTTGGATGCTACGTTCGGAGTCCACACTCCGTGAGCAGTCTGATGGGATAGGTGAGCGCCCCATCCTGTGAGGGATGCGTCTGTGGTTAGAGTGGCTTCCGCCGCGGGTGTGGCAAAGGGTTTCCATCTTTCTAGGTTTTCCTTTGTCCACCACCGTAGCGAGAGAACCAAGGCCTGCGAGACCACCACTAGATCGTCCCATAGTCCGCTGGCCTGACACCACTGGCTGTTGAGCCACTCTTGCATAGGGCGCATGCGCAGGCGCGCGTGAGGTACCAAATAAATACACAACGCCATCATGCCTAGCAAGCGCATTGCTTTGCGTACCGTCACCTCTCGACCGGTCACATATTGAGGGATCTGAAACAGCATGTTTTGGACCCTCTCGTTGGAGGGGGAAGACGAGGCCGTCCTTTGTTTGAATTAGAGCCCCTAGGAATTGTTTGATTTGGCTGGGGTCTAGGCTGGACTTCTTTTCGTTGATGGAGAAGCCCAACTGGAACAAAAGGTCTACAGTCTTTTGGGTATTGGAGAAGCATGTTTCGTAAGAATCCCCTGTTATGAGCCAGTCGTCGAGGTAAGGGTAAACTGGGATGGACAACCTGCGCAGGTGAGCCGCTGCCACTACCTTCATGAATACCCTTGGTGCTGATGCTATGCCGAAGGGTAGCACTCTGAACTGGTAGTGTTTGCCCTCTATCATGAACCTGAGGTATCTTCTGTGCGCTGGCAACATTAAAATATGAAAGTATGAATCTTTCACGTCCAATGTTGTCATGTAATCTCCCTGTGATAGCAGTGGGATCACTTCCTGTAAGGTCACCATACGAAACTTCTGGGGTTTGATAAACTTGTTCGCTGGGCGCAGATCTAATACAGGGCGCATGGTTAGATCCTTTTTGGGTACAAGGAAGTACACTGAATAAATACCTTCCGTTACCTGAGATAGAGGCACAACCTCTATGGTTCCTTTTTCTAGCAGTTGTTGTACTTCTTGGAGAAGGATGGCAAGGTGTTCCGTGTCATGCGTCGTCCCCTCGGGGGTCTGTATGTTGGGGAACTGTTGAATTCGATGCAGTATCCGTGGGCTACGGTGGAAAGTACCCAGCGGTCTGACGTTATTCCCTCCCATGCTGGAAGAAAGGATGTTATCCGGCCCCCGACCGGTGTTGCATGGGAGGGGACGCGAATCTTCGCGTCACTTGGTGTTGTTGGGGGCTTGGGAGCCTCTGGGGGTGGACCCCCAACCTCTCCCTTTGCCCCGGCGTTGGCCTCTTTGGCTGTACTGCCCACTATTGGTCTGGTAATTGGTGGCAGGGTACTGTTGCTGCCGATTCTGCTGTTGGCGTTGGCCACGAAAAAAGCGTTTGTTGCCATAGCCGCGTCTGGTAGTGGGCTTAGAGATCTGGTCAAGAGTTTTGATAGTATCGAACTCTTTTTTTAGCCATCTCCAGAGCCTCATCCACCGCTTTCCCGAAGAGGTTTGAGTCTTCAACAGGTTTATTTATTAAAGACGCCTGTGTCTCCGGTTTGAACCCTGAGTTGCGCAGCCATACATGGCGTTTTAGGAGTATTCCCTGAACCAGGGAACGTCCTGCTGTCTCTGCAGCATCCAGAGAGTTCTTTACAATACTCTGGTTGACCTGGGTTCCTTCGCCAATAGTTGATAGCAGGCGTGTACGTAGTGGTTCCGGCGCTTCTTCGGCGTCTTTGCGCAGTTTGGCCCACTGCGCGTCCGCGTAGCTAGCTAGCAAAGAATTGTTGTTCGCAATTCTTGCCGAAAAGGCAGCCGAGGATGTGACTCTTTGCAAGGGCATATAACCTCTTGCCCTACTGCCCTCTTCCTTGTATTAGTTACTACAAGGGAATCCGGTATGGAATGTCCCCTGATGTACAGCGGGTCTGAGGGTGAAGGAGTGAAAAGTTTTTCAATCCTTGGATTAACTCCTCTGATTAGTGCGGGTGTGGATAGCGAAGGGATGATTCTTCTCTTCACTGAAGCGAGGAGGGGAATGGTCTGGCTGACTGGGGGTTTCTCCTTAATTACTCTTTCCACAAAGTCTATTTCAGGAGAGATCTCCCCAGTGTCCAGTTCGAAATGTGCTGCTGCTCTGCGCAACAGGGCATTGAATGTGGGCTGATCGTCAATGGGAGACGTGTTTCTAACAGGTGAATTGTCAGGAGGATTTAGGTTCAGGACATCAGTGTCCAAATATACTGATGGGGATTGCCAGGGATGAGAAGGTCCTTCTTCTGGATTTTCTCCGAAGCCTTCTCCTACCATGTCTGGGCTGTCTTCCAGACCTTCCTCCTGGTTCTGTCCCTCTTCATCGTCCACAAATTCATCCTCCTCCTCCAAGTATTGTTCCTCACCAGTGAGGTCATACACATTATGGAAGTCTGAGGCTGTGTCCTGCTGGGGATTGACTGTTAGGGAGAATTCTCTGTTTAGGCTGAATTTCCCTACCTAGTGAGTCCCCCAGCAGCTTTGCTGGATTTCTGGGGTTTCTTTTTTTCTCCTGCCAAGAGTGAGACTCTTTTACCCTCACTCTTGGACATGTTGAAGTGTGTTTTCTTGGTTAAACCTTGTGTTGAATGGGCTATGGGGTCTTTTACTCCATAGGGCCTCATGTATTTTTGTGATGTGGGTTACACAGCACCCTCTGTGCCGTGACCCAGGGGTGTCCTAGGGACTCCCCAACATAGACTCCATACCCTGGGACTGACTACTGTCTCCCAGGGCATGTAAAGTCACCAAAGACTTTGCTAGTCTTGAATCCTGAACAGAACCAGTACAAACCATCATATTGTGGACGTACTGGCTGGGGCAATTCGATTGCCCCAGGGTCTGTTAGCCGAGGGGGCACGTCTCCGTCCCCCCTGATCGAGTTTTGGCTGGTGGCAGTGGAAACTACGTTTTATATTCAACCGCGAATATTTTCCTATGGGATTTCCCATTGTTTTAGGCTAACACATTTAATTATTTATTTACGGTAGCCTTAAACATACCGCCGGTTTATATATTTATTATTATAACTCCGGTTGGGACTTTTTGCCAAAACTTGATTCTAAAATGGCGTTGGCGTTCGCCTCTGTAACTCTGACCCAAAGTGGAGCCCTTTGTTCCACTTTTGGCGGGCTTCTCCACAGAAGCCCTCCAAAGTGGTGCCACTCTGTCTGGGGTACTTAGGAGGGGTGGAGGGGGGTTTAGGCACCCTGGACTGAGTTACCTTGGTAACTCAAGTCGCACTCCGTCCTGATTGGCCCAAGTGGTGAGCCGGCCGGCTCACCACTTAGCATGTTTGAGTGACAGCTAGGCTGGGTGAATGGGGGTTTGCTGCATAAAAGCAGGGCTTTGGGGACTGGAACTTTAGAAGTCGCCACAGGACCAAGAATCCGACGAGGGAAGAGCTGAGCCGACCTGCTTCGACGACACCACCCGGTGGAGCCCTGCTGAACCGTCTCACCACTTTTCCCGACGACCGAGGAGAACTCTTAACGGAGTGGCTCCTTCCCTTGACTGGTGGGGACAACCAGTTTTCGCCTTCTTTTCGCTTCTCGAGGTATCTCGTGGCCGCCTTGCCAGTGCCAAGTACCCCGGCAACCGGAACCCCACCACTTTTACCCCAACCACGAAAGTCGGTACAACCCTTTGACCGGAGGACTCCGCGGCTGGTTTCTTCCCGGGCAGTGCAACGACCTTCTTCATCTGCTCTTCTGCGAGAACTTCTTCTCCCCTGACCGACGTCGAGCCTTGCTGCCACTGCCTGGAACAACTGCCACCGCTGGAGGATCCTTCCCGCTTAAGGTACCGTGTTCCGCCTGGCTTCCCTTGCCACCGACTGTACGGGGTAGATTTAGCCCCCGGCTTTCGAACCTGGGAGTGCCTGGAATACCCTGGCTAAACTTCTAAGCCACTCTAAACTCTTTCTAACTCTTTGCAAGACTTTGAATCCCTAATAACAGTGTGATCTTGGGCACATTTTCGCTCCGGCTACTCTAAGAGTGGGCCCTGCCTAGTGACTTTTGCTCACCTGTGACTTTGTGCTTCTTTGAGCCTATTGCAAGTGTTCTGGACCTTAGAGTGGTGTGTTTAACCCATTTCTGTTTCTTTTTATCCCTTCCTTAAACCTACTAGAGTGTCATCTAACGTTAAGCGCTCACCTCTGTTTTAATTATGTGGGGTTAACTTAGAGTTGTCTAGATAGGAGTAAGGGTTGAAACTGCTTTCCTTATAACTGTGTTTTAAGTGTTTTTACTATACTTTGCTAGAGTGTTTTCAACTTATGTGTTCTTAAAAAAATAAATAACTATATACTTTTGAAACCAAGCTCTGGTCAGTGTTTGCTTGTGCTATTGTGTCTGAGTACATATTGTGTATACTTTGCATACTGCCTAACTCTTCTTGAGGGAAGTCTGACTGCTCAGCCACAGCTACCAGGTAAATCTGGGTGGTGCAGACTGCTACCAAGTGGGTTTACTGCTATACCTGTAGTCTTAAATCTTTTGCAGTGTTCCCCAAGGGAACTGCACAGGTTTCTGCCTAACACTGGTGTACAGCGGTGGGATTTGTATTGAGTATACATTTTATTGTGCTTTAGATACCTTAGTGCAACTAACCACAAAGCTTAGCACTGTAAAAGTAATCCTCTAACATGTCAGTTATAGAAAGCTATAGTCAAGAGTCCCTTGCAGCCAAAACTGCTGATTGTTTAAGAGTGCTCTGTAAACATAAGGATCTCCTGACTAAGGGCAAGAAAATGGAGCTGATTGAAAGATTGCTAGCTAACCAAAGCCTGGGTGATGGTTCAGAGGAACCTACCACTCCAGTAACTGTAGATGACAGTATTGAAATTAACATGGAGCAAAATGTTGATGATTCTGAGGAAGAGTCAGAAGAGGAGGGTGAGGCTGTTGTGACTGTCCCCCCTAGGCCTCTGCCTGCTCTACCTGCTGTACCTACTGGACCTTTACCAGGTCCCACATTTAGTCCTCAGTACTTTGAACTGGAGAAAATGAAGCTAGAATTGGAGTATAAGAAACTTAATGCTCAAACTGACAAAGAACTAAGGCTAAGGGAAATGGAGCTCAAGTATGACTTAGAAATGAAGAAATTATCTGTTGAGAATGCTTCTCTCTCCGGCTCCTCTAGAAGTTCCAGTCCTAAAAGACCCCGGATGCCTAAAGAATTGGTTGGTATGTATGAGCCTAAATTGGATGTGTTGGATTGGTTGTCTCTGTTTGAATATAATCATGGGCTCCAGAACATCACAGGAAATGACTTACTCACCTGGTTGTTCTCTAGGCTTCCCCCTGTTGCAACTGATGTGGTAATGGAGATGGGGGAGGAGGATAGGAAGGACTATGAATGTGTGAAACTAGCTTTGATAGCTAGGTTTGGGAAGACCCCTTCCCAGTATCTTAAGAGGTTTAGGAGCCTCAAAAAGCATGATGGTACCCCTTGGGCTACCTGGGTGAATGAATGTTTGAAAAACTTAGAGGGATGGATTAAGGGTTACAAGGTGAACACTTATGAAGGTATGAAGAATTTGTTTATGTTGGAGACTATTTATGATGCCTGCTCTCCTGAGCTCAGACAACACTTGGCTGATTCCAGGGAATTGGATTCCCGGAAACTAGCTAAGGCTGCTGACTTGTGGGTTGCCAACAGGGCCCCTCACAAGGATTCTGGGGTAACTCAGAAGAAGGATGGGGAGAAACAGTCTAAAAAGGACTCTAAAGAGAATTCTAATACTACAAATTCCAAAGAGGGCCCCAAACAAAACTATAAGGGTAAGCCACCAGGGAAACCAAATCAGGCTAGTATACCTCCTGGTCCCAGACCAGAAGGAGGTCAGAACAAGCCTCCATTCCAGCGAGCCTTTGGCTCATGCTTTGTTTGTAAGGCTACTGACCATGTGAAAGGAGATCCCAGATGTAAGGGTAAACCTTCCGGGGTCCAGCTTGCCTCCTTAGCCTTCGCTCCAGAAGAGGAAGTACATATGGCAAGTGGAAACGTTCTATTACTAGCTGATGAACCCACTGGAGTCTCAGCTAGTGTTTCTTTAGTCTCTCTGGGGTTGTGGGAACAACAGAATTTAGATGTCTATAACTCTATCCCAGATAATACTAAAGAGTATTATAAGGACAGTGTCCAGGTGAATGGTCAGGAGACTCCTGCCATTAGGGACACTGGAGCCAGCATAACTGTGGTGGATGAATCATTTTTCAAGGCAGAGGATGTTGCTAAGGCACCCAAATGCCTCACCAAGTTAGCTGGTGGGCCTGTGCAGATGTGTCCCCAGTTACCAGTTCTCATCCAATGTAATGATATGGCTGTAAAAATACCTGTCAGTGTACAATGTGAAGTGCCAGGTAGGGTTCTGTTGGGTAATGACCTCAAAGTTCTTGGAGTTGTATCTCATACCCCCAGACCCCCTAGCAAAAGGTTACAGGAACTCACAAAACCTGCAAGAGAGAAAACCCTGAGAGGGTTATCTCAGGAGATGATGACAGAAATCACTCCTCTCCCACTGGAGCAACTTACTGCAGTAACTACCAGATCAGGAGCAAAGGGGCAACCCAAGACTCCTAGGAAAAAGCCAGCAGCAAGCACCCCAGTGCTTCCAACAAGGACTTCCCCTAGGTTGTCCAAAGTTACACCTGTAACTCCACCTCCAGCTGAGGCTGAGAGGGAGGTACAACCCTGTGTGGTTGAGCTAGACTCTGAGGAAGAGCTAGAAGGAGGCCCCAACCTTATTGGAGA
The DNA here is from genome assembly GCF_040938575.1 of Ambystoma mexicanum. Taxonomy (NCBI): domain Eukaryota; kingdom Metazoa; phylum Chordata; class Amphibia; order Caudata; family Ambystomatidae; genus Ambystoma; species Ambystoma mexicanum. The sequence goes on from NC_090929.1 coordinate 817,001,196, forward strand.
TTTGGACCCTGAGGACCATCCTGAGCTGCAGTCGTTACTGGCAGAAGGTGGGCCTAGCAGGGCAGCTTTTCGTAAGGGGCAAAGAGAATGTCCAACTCTGGAGGGTCTCCGCCACCAGGCAGCTTCTCAAGCTGATGGGCAAGAGCCTGGGAAGTATAGGTTACACTGGGAAGATGGCCTCTTCTACAGTGAACCCACTGAGTCTGAACCTGGAGACTACAAACGCCTTGTAGTCCCACAAGAGAACAGACAACAGTTCTTACAACTAGCCCATGAGATACCTTTGGCTGGTCACTTGAGTTTCAAGAAGACCAAGGAAAGGCTCTCACTCTACTTTTATTGGCCAAAGATGGGGGCTGAAGTAGATAGATATTGTAAGAGCTGCCATACCTGCCAGACTTCTGGTAAGGTTGGTTCCAAGAATGTGGCACCTTTAGTGCCTCTCCCAGTTGTGGGAGTCCCATTTGAGAGGGTAGGGATTGATATTGTTGGTCCCCTTGATCCTCCAACCTCCTCAGGCAACAGGTTTATCCTTGTTGTAGTAGACCATGCTACTAGGTACCCTGAGGCAATTCCTATGAGGACTGTTACAGCTCCGGCTGTGGCTAAGGCCCTCCTCGGTATTTTTACCAGGGTTGGGTTTCCTAAGGAGGTAATCTCTGACAGAGGGTCAAACTTTATGTCCCACTACATGAAAGCCATGTGGAAAACCTGTGGAGTTACCTACAAGTTCTCAACCGCTTACCACCCTCAGACAAACGGGTTGGTGGAAAGGTTTAACAGAACCATGAAGAGCATGATAGGTGCTTTAGAAGAACCCCTTAAGAAAAAGTGGGACCTTCTACTGCCATGCCTTCTCTTTGCTTATAGAGAAGTCCCTCAGGAGGGAGTAGGTTATTCTCCCTTTGAGCTTCTCTATGGCCATCCAGTCAGAGGTCCATTGGCCCTGATTAAGGAGGGATTGGAAGGTGCTCCTCCCCTCAAGCCAGTCAGAGTGACTGACTATGTGATAGGTCTCCGGAGGAGAATGTCACACATGATGGCAGAAGCAAGTGACAACTTGAAAGCTGGTCAAGCTCTGGTCAAACATTGGCACGACCAGAAGGCTAACATGGTTGAGTTTACTCAAGACCAGCTAGTTCTAGTTATGCTCCCAACAAGGCAGAGGGCCTTGCAAGACAAATGGATGGGACCCTTCAAGATTGTGGGAAAACTTGGAGAGGTCAACTATCTGGTGGATCTGGGCAGACCCAGGGAAGCTCCTAGAGTCTTCCACACCAACCGACTAAAAGCATACATCTCCAGACCTGATGTAGGAGCCTTGCTTCTAGCTTCAGCTGCAGAGGAAGAAGAGAGTGAATCTCTCCCTGATCTCCTCAGAGGTGTGCCTTTAGACGAAAAAGTTGAAGGAGTCAATCTTTCTTCAGACCTGACACCTGAGCAACAAGAGGAGTGCAAATCTATGTTAAATCAGTTTGCCTCCCTGTTCTCACTGTCACCAGGCTTGACCCCTTGGGGTCAGCATGAGATACTCACTGGTGACTGTCTGCCAGTCAAAAGCAGAGGATACAGAATGTCAGAACATGTCAGAACCCACATCAAAGGAGAGATCAAGAAGATGCTTGATCTCGGGGTAATAGAGCCCTCTACTAGTCCATGGTCTAGCCCAGTTGTGTTAGTACCAAAGGCAGGATCCAAAGACTTGAGATTCTGTGTGGACTATAGAGCTCTAAATGCAGTCACCAAGACTGATGCCCACCCTTTGCCCAGGACAGATGAGTTGGTGGATAAACTTGGTGCAGCCAAGTACCTCAGCACATTTGACCTGACGTCAGGCTATTGGCAAATAGCCCTGACAGACCATGCCAAGGAGAAAACTGCATTTTCAACCCCAGTTGGCTTGTACCAGTTTAAGGTCATGCCTTTTGGACTAAAAAATGCACCTGCCACATTCCAAAGGATGGTGAACCAAGTTCTGGCTGGGATGGAAGACTTCTGCATGGCATACTTGGATGACATTGCAGTCTTCAGCCACTCCTGGGAAGAACATGTGACCCACCTAGGACATGTGTTGCAGGCTCTGGAACAGGCCCATTTGACAATCAAAGCCAGTAAGTGCCAGATTGGTCAAAGTAAAGTGGTCTACCTTGGACATGAGGTAGGAGGTGGAGAAATAAGGCCTTTGCCCAGCAAGATTGAAGCTGTGCAAAATTGGACAACACCAACTACTCAAACCCAAGTGAGAGCTTTTCTAGGCCTCACTGGATATTACAGGAATTTCATTGAGAACTATGGGACCATAGCTTCTCCACTGAATGTAATCTCCTCTCCCAAATTCCCTAAAAAGGTAAAATGGAATGAGGAGTGCAATCAGGCCTTTGAAAAACTGAAGAGAGCTCTTTGCCAAGCTCCAGTCTTGAGAGCTCCTGACTACCACCAACCTTTCATTGTACAAACTGATGCTTCCAATGTAGGTATAGGTGCAGTTCTAAGCCAACTGGATGAGAAGGGTAGGGAGCACCCCATTTGCTTCATCAGTAGAAAACTGAAGGATCCTGAGACAAGGTGGGCAACTATCGAAAGAGAATGCTTTGCTATTGTGTGGGCACTGAAGAAGTTTAGGCCATACTTGTATGGTTCTACTTTTGTTATTCAGACTGACCACCAACCCTTGAGATGGTTAATGCAAATGAAAGGGGAAAATCCAAAACTATTGAGATGGTCAATCTGCCTGCAAGGGTTTGATTTCACCATTGAACACAGGTCAGGGTGTCCCCATCAAAATGCTGATGGACTCTCTAGGATGTATATCATCGACTAGAGGTATGAGGTTCATCCAGGAGTGGATTAAATCCTCCTGTCCCTTAGTCTGGGGGGGGCGAGTGTTAGGGAGAATTCTCTGTTTAGGCTGAATTTCCCTACCTAGTGAGTCCCCCAGCAGCTTTGCTGGATTTCTGGGGTTTCTTTTTTTCTCCTGCCAAGAGTGAGACTCTTTTACCCTCACTCTTGGACATGTTGAAGTGTGTTTTCTTGGTTAAACCTTGTGTTGAATGGGCTATGGGGTCTTTTACTCCATAGGGCCTCATGTATTTTTGTGATGTGGGTTACACAGCACCCTCTGTGCCGTGACCCAGGGGTGTCCTAGGGACTCCCCAACATAGACTCCATACCCTGGGACTGACTACTGTCTCCCAGGGCATGTAAAGTCACCAAAGACTTTGCTAGTCTTGAATCCTGAACAGAACCAGTACAAACCATCATATTGTGGACGTACTGGCTGGGGCAATTCGATTGCCCCAGGGTCTGTTAGTCGAGGGGGCACGTCTCCGTCCCCCCTGATCGAGTTTTGGCTGGTGGCAGTGGAAACTACGTTTTATATTCAACCGCGAATATTTTCCTATGGGATTTCCCATTGTTTTAGGCTAACACATTTAATTATTTATTTACGGTAGCCTTAAACATACCGCCGGTTTATATATTTATTATTATAACTCCGGTTGGGACTTTTTGCCAAAACTTGATTCTAAAATGGCGTTGGCGTTCGCCTCTGTAACTCTGACCCAAAGTGGAGCCCTTTGTTCCACTTTTGGCGGGCTTCTCCACAGAAGCCCTCCAAAGTGGTGCCACTCTGTCTGGGGTACTTAGGAGGGGTGGAGGGGGGTTTAGGCACCCTGGACTGAGTTACCTTGGTAACTCAAGTCGCACTCCGTCCTGATTGGCCCAAGTGGTGAGCCGGCCGGCTCACCACTTAGCATGTTTGAGTGACAGCTAGGCTGGGTGAATGGGGGTTTGCTGCATAAAAGCAGGGCTTTGGGGACTGGAACTTTAGAAGTCGCCACAGGACCAAGAATCCGACGAGGGAAGAGCTGAGCCGACCTGCTTCGACGACACCACCCGGTGGAGCCCTGCTGAACCGTCTCACCACTTTTCCCGACGACCGAGGAGAACTCTTAACGGAGTGGCTCCTTCCCTTGACTGGTGGGGACAACCAGTTTTCGCCTTCTTTTCGCTTCTCGAGGTATCTCGTGGCCGCCTTGCCAGTGCCAAGCACCCCGGCAACCGGAACCCCACCACTTTTACCCCAACCACGAAAGTCGGTACAACCCTTTGACCGGAGGACTCCGCGGCTGGTTTCTTCCCGGGCAGTGCAACGACCTTCTTCATCTGCTCTTCTGCGAGAACTTCTTCTCCCCTGACCGACGTCGAGCCTTGCTGCCACTGCCTGGAACAACTGCCACCGCTGGAGGATCCTTCCCGCTTAAGGTACCGTGTTCCGCCTGGCTTCCCTTGCCACCGACTGTACGGGGTAGATTTAGCCCCCGGCTTTCGAACCTGGGAGTGCCTGGAATACCCTGGCTAAACTTCTAAGCCACTCTAAACTCTTTCTAACTCTTTGCAAGACTTTGAATCCCTAATAACAGTGTGATCTTGGGCACATTTTCGCTCCGGCTACTCTAAGAGTGGGCCCTGCCTAGTGACTTTTGCTCACCTGTGACTTTGTGCTTCTTTGAGCCTATTGCAAGTGTTCTGGACCTTAGAGTGGTGTGTTTAACCCATTTCTGTTTCTTTTTATCCCTTCCTTAAACCTACTAGAGTGTCATCTAACGTTAAGCGCTCACCTCTGTTTTAATTATGTGGGGTTAACTTAGAGTTGTCTAGATAGGAGTAAGGGTTGAAACTGCTTTCCTTATAACTGTGTTTTAAGTGTTTTTACTATACTTTGCTAGAGTGTTTTCAACTTATGTGTTCTTAAAAAAATAAATAACTATATACTTTTGAAACCAAGCTCTGGTCAGTGTTTGCTTGTGCTATTGTGTCTGAGTACATATTGTGTATACTTTGCATACTGCCTAACTCTTCTTGAGGGAAGTCTGACTGCTCAGCCACAGCTACCAGGTAAATCTGGGTGGTGCAGACTGCTACCAAGTGGGTTTACTGCTATACCTGTAGTCTTAAATCTTTTGCAGTGTTCCCCAAGGGAACTGCACAGGTTTCTGCCTAACATTGACTAGTCTCGGATATTTGGCCCTGGGGTCCTCCTGAGGCCCTTCTCTTGTTCTCTTCGGAGTGGGAGGGTTCTGGGTCTTCATAAACCTCTCCATTCTCTCCATGCAGAGATGGAGCCTTTCCATGGTTTCATGGGGTACCCCTGAGTGGTCTAGCGGGGGGAAATTAGTGTCATCTAGCTGAAAACGGCTCGACCTCTCCCATAACGTCGAGGAAAGTGTCCCGTCGCCTTCCAAAAAGCCTTCCGGTGTGCTGGGGGTCCCCCCCGACTGAAGGGGGTAGTCCCTGTCTTTCTTCGGGCTTTTTCGGCGTGTCTTTCGACCTCTGCGTAGCGCTCGACGTGTCTTTCGGCGTACGCTTCTGGGCGTCGGCTACAACGATCCTCGCCAAGCTCTCTGCGACTCGTTTGTCAGCGGAGGGCTGTGGTTTCGACGTTACGGGTGTCGATTGTTCTACGGCGGCGTGCGATCTCTGCTGGTGCGCGCCGGCCGATGGTTTGGGGGCGGCGCCCTTATTTGCCGAAAGCCCAGTCGCTGGTCGCGACTGCGAGAGGGGCTTCGAACCTGAACGGTCCGAGGAGGCCGCCGGTGGAACCTGCGTCTCCTTGGGCGCTGATGCTTTCTTCGTCTTCGACGAAGAAGAGCCATGGGTTGTGTGCTTATGTGTGGTATCGTGTGCGTCAGTGTCGCCGGGGTGTTCATCCCCATAAGCAGGGCGTGAGCCGAGCCCGTCGGGGCCGGGGACAGACGACGAACAGCGCAAGCGCTCTTTAGAGGGGTCTACGACTTCCGTAGCGGAGGTCGTGTTATCACGTTCCTCGTCACTGTCGGTGGTAGCAGCGGCGGGTGAAGAATCGGCCTTCGACATAGCGTAGGCCGCCCACCTCTTGACCCTACGGTCTTTTAGAGTCTTTGGCTTAAGAAGCCGACAAGCCGTGCAACCCTCCTCTTTGTGATCGAGGGGCAAGCAGCGGTTACACTGTGAATGCTTGTCCTTCCAAGTAAACTTGCCCTTGCAAAGTGGGCAAAACCTAAAGGGTGTCCTCTCCATAGCCGAGGCAATAAATCGTGATAACGACCCCAAGGGAAAGGAAGGGGAAAAGGAAAGGCATTCTCAGAAAAGAACCAGAGATGTCCCACGACCCCACTCTCCCTACTGTATTTGGCCTGCGAGGCCAGGCCACGTGTTCGGCAACGCCGAAGGATCTCCTCCGCTCGTCCCCTCCGTCGAAGATCTTGCTCGGCGGAGACAGCTTCACAACTGCGTCGAGGGAGGGATCGATATGTTATATATTAAATAGGAAAACGACCAAAGGTCGAGGAGATGGAATCTGCAATGTCTCTCGAGGAGCTCCGCGTAAAGGCGACCAGTAGCTGGGCGGAAAAAAACAATCTGAGGGACCTCGACGCGTGAGGGATTGTGGGTACAACGCACGTCACTATAGGGATAGTATTTCAGACACGCCTTGTCGACGTCCCTTTTCAACTACGAAAAACAAAATGCAATACTCCGCAGTGACCACTGGATGTCGGACCTATGCACAGCATGTGATTCTAAGCAGATTAACAAACATCAGAAATTTTATTTATATCGCGCTCGTACACAAGTGTTTCAGAGCGCGAAAAGGATTGAGGCGATTGCTTATCCAATACAGGTAGCAATAGTAAAGTGCCAAGCACACACGAAAGGGGAGGATCAAATCCCAAGGGAAAACAAAGCAGCAGACTTTGAGGCAAAATGCGCAGCATATTGTGGAGCAATGGGAACTAGGAAGTGCATCAAATGCGAGAGGAATCACCAGGAATATGGTACGGAAGGGTACACTGTGCTGCCAGAAGCACAGATCATGGAAGGAACTGTAGGTAAGGAGGGGATGCTCAATGTCTCCGACAGATGCCCTATGGCGATAGGATAACACAGGGAAAGTGGTGATGCCACTAGCATTACTGAACACTGCACTGACATAATTGCACTATCCAACACACACAGGGAAGGAGGTCATTGCTACACGCATTGGAGAAACATGGTTCTGTCCCAATTTGACGGAACACGTGGCTCAATTTGTGAACAATTGTCTAGTTTGCCAGCACTTTACAGCAGGACATACTCAAGAATTCTGAGAGGAGCCATACCGAGACCAGTAGGCCCATACCAGCATTTACATGTGGATTATGTAGAAGTTTTTGCCAAGGGTACCACTACATGATAGTGGATGTATGCCCATTCTCCAGGTGGATTGAGGCTGGACCCTGTTCACATGCTGACGCCCTTAGAGTGGCCAAGTTTGTAGTGAGGGAAGTGTTCCCAAGATGAGGCGTGTGCGAGGTCCTGCGGTCTGACAGTGGACCTCACTTCATCAATGAAGTGTTTCAGCATATCACAGCACAAATGTGCCTGTGTGTACCACCCACGAGTGAAGGGGGTGTGTGTGAACGCCTGAATGGCCTCCTGAAGGAGTGCAAAACCACGACCTAGCAGAGTACCAAAAAGAAGTGGCTGCACTGTTTACCACTCGCCTTGTTTGCATTGCGCAATAAGCCTGGGTCCGACCGCCATTTAACGCCCCATGAGGTGATAACGGGATGGCGCATGCATCTTCCCCTGGCTCCTCCCACAAGAGCACTGAAAGATTGTGAGATTAGTGCAGATGTGTTAGGACAGGAGATGAACGACTATGTTACTTCTTTGGTGGCTAGCGCTTCTTTTATCTCTCGCCAGATACGACACCAAGGAGGTCCCGAAGACATCAAAGAGAGCAACGACGACAGCGCACCACAAGACATAGGACTTAAAAACCCTGTAAAAGTGGGTAACATTGTCCTCCTACGTAATTTTATAAGGCGCTGGAATGCGCCTAGGTTCACCAGCCCGCATATAGTGGAGAAAGTGGCTGCCCGGGCTGTCAAACTAGAGGGTAAGACGGTCTGGAATCATTTGACGGACATCAAGCCCTACAAAGCAGCAGCCTCACCTGACAACAAAGTCACTGTGACCAACAGAGCCAAGTTTCAGCACCTAGGAGAGCTACAAGCGCGTTCTGAACTTAAACGACTAGGGAGACCAGGACATCCAATGGCCACGTGCTCCCGAGCAGCAGAAGTAGAGACTGGAATACATGTAGACATCAATTAGGATAAACTGTCTGCTTTACTATTCTGCACACAGAATCGACGTGAAAGCCGATGTGATTATACGGTTTGTTCATATTCATGTTGCCCTCTGCCCATCACCAAGATACTTTTTCGAACAAATTTGTCCATACCATAAGGAGACCCAGCAGATTTCGAGCCTGATACCCTGGAGTATTACATCTTGCCTTTATAGAGTATTTGGCCAAACATAACCACATCTTGAGCACAGTGATCCCCCCCAGTACTTGCCACATTAAGAGACCCATCAGTAAGAAAGGTGTGGGAAGAATTATTTGCCCTTGCCATCAGTGATTATTTGGTCCACTGGGCTTAAGAGCATGTACAATACTAACAAGTTAACGCATTTCATTGCGCATTCCAGGCGGTCAATTAGATCCTCAAGCTGCAAGCAGTGTAAGTGAAAATGAGGGAAACAAAGAGCATTATTATGTTGTGTCTATTACTTCCAAGTGGGTTGGCGGGAGTCATATTCTGGCGATTATATATTGTTGTTACTGATACCGCTGTACCCTCTACTAACATTCCCCCAACCCAAGCAGATGGAACAACCATGTCAAGTGGACAGGAAAACAATGCTGATAAGGTTAGGAGAGTTAAGTGCAGTGTTGATACAGACATGAAAGGGGTTGACATGTATCTCACCGACACTGCTAGAGTGTCTAATAACATGTGGTACAAACAAATGTTCAAAGTAGTTAAGGAAACCACAAGGGAGAGTTGTTCTTTCTGCTCTTTTTACTCCTAAGCAATGAGTGCGTCCAGAACGTTCAAAGCAACTGAAATAACAGCAGAAGGAGCAAAATACCTAATGTATCGCTCAATGGTGCAAACCAGAGGAAGATTTCAAGGGAAGACAGCCATGCTGAGATGAATTTCCAAAGCAACGTTCCAGAATGAAGACAATTACATAAAGACGTTTGACATGATGAACAATTATGGCCAGCTAAATGAAGCTATACAGTACATAACAGATGGACAAGACAAGGGAGAAACAAAGAATCACTTTGAAGGAACTGCCATGTCCCTGGACAAGAGTGAGGGAGACTGGAGGAGAGCCTGGTTTTTGGGAAAGACCACAGATACTATATGTATGGCCACGTATACACAAACGATGTGGTTACAGATTACCCGCTGGGAGCTCATGGTGACCATTAACTCCACTATACAGGGGTTCAAAGCAATAAAGCAAGAGCTCAGAGCAATAAGGTTGGTGGCGCTCCAGAAAAGATAGGTTCTGGATCTCCTCACAGATAAGTACAGAGGAGTTTGCACAAAAATATGGAGTTCCTGTTGAACATTAACTCCTATCTTCCCATCTAAAGGCTGTCCCTCTGAGGAGGTCAGGTAGAGGCTCACTCTCCTCCTCCTCTTGAGCAGAGGCTAGAAGCAAAGCTCCCAGTTCGGGTCTAGAGACCTCCTATGCATTTAGGAGGTTGGTGTGAAAGACCCTGGCGGCCTCCTTAGGATTGCCTAAGTCCACCAAATAATTGACCTCTCCAAGTTTTCCCACAATCTTGAAGGGTCCAATCCATTTGTCATGCAAGGCCCTCTGCCTTACAGGCACCATAACAAGAAATAGCTTGTCATGAGTAAACTCAACCATGTTGGCCTTCTGGTCATGGCAATGCTTCACCAGAGCCTGACCTGCTTTCAAGTTATCTGAAGCTTCTGTCATCATGTGTGTCATCCTCCTTCGGAGACCTAACACATAGCCAGTGACTCTCACTGGCTTGTGGGAAGGAGCACTCTCCAACCCCTCATTAATTAGGGCCAGTGGACCTCTAACCGGATGACCATAGAGAAGCTCAAAGGGACTGAATCCAACCCTTTCCTGAGGGACTTCTCTATAAGCAAAGAGAAGGCATGGCAGTAGAAGGTCCCACTTTCTTCTAAGGGGTTCTTCCAAAGCACCTATCATGCTCTTCATAGTTCTGTTAAACCTCTCCACCAACCCACTGTAGGGGGATGGTAGGCTGTTGTGAACTTGTAGGTCACTCCACAGTTTTCCCACATAGCTTGCATGTAGTGGGACAAAGTTGGATCCCCTGTCAGAGATAACCTCCTTAGGAAAACCTACTCTGGTAAAAAATACCAAGTAGGGCCTTAGCCCTGGCCTGAGCTGTGACTGTCCTCATAGGTATGGCTTCAGGATATCTGGTAGCATGGTCTAACAAAACCAATATAAATCGGTGGCCTGAAGATGTTGGAGGGTCTAAGGGACCAACAATGTCGATTCCTACCCTCTGAAAAGGGACTCCTACCACTAGGAGAGGCACCAAAAGGTGTCACATTCTTGGCTCCACTCTTGCCAGATGTCTTATAAGTGGGATAGCTCCTACAGAATGTATCTACATCAAACCCCATCTTAGACCAGTAGAAATAAAGAGAAATCCTTTCCTTGGTCTTCTTAAAGCTTAAGTGACCAGCATAAGGAATCTCATGGGCTAACTATAGATACTGAGGTCTCACCTCCTGGGGTACTACAAGTCTCCTGTAGTCTCCCTGGGTAGACCCAATAGGTTCACTGTAGAGGAGACCATCCTCCCAGTACAACCCCTGTGCTTCCCTGGCTCTTGCTCTTCCAGCTAGGAAGCTACCTGTTGGCGAAGTCCTTCAAGAGTAGGACACTCTCTTTGACCTTGGCTGAAGTCTGCCCTACAGGATCCACCTTCTGCCAGTAAAGATTGCATTTCAGAATGGTCTTTATGATCCAGATCTCCAACGGGGGGAATGTCTTCTACCAGCTCTGTATCTTCAGTAGCGGACTCAACCTCTTCTGGTTGGCCTCAGCTGGTTGAGTACACACAGGTGTGACTTTGGACTGTCCTCTCGGGGATGTCCTGGTTTGATGCAGAGGAGTGCTATCTTTCTTGTTTCCTGAGACCTTGGGTTTCCCCTTTGTCTCTTTCTTCTTGAAAATAGAAATTGGCTTTTCCTGTGGATTGGGTGTTATAGGTTCTTCTGGAACAACCCACTGAGAGTCATTTAAAGTGTGCTCTCTGGCCTTCCTAGTCTGCCCCTGCTTCCTTTTACTGGGGGCGCTTGATACAACTCCAAAAGGGTTTAAGTCATTCCCTAGCAGGTCTCTACCAGGCACCTAACTTTGTACACCGACAGGTATTCTTACAGTCATAGTGTTGCAGTGGATGAGAGCTGGTAGTATTGGAACCGTCTGGATAGGGCGTCCAGCAAGCGTAGTGGGGTCTTTGGGTGCCTTAGCAACATACTCTGGTTTGAAAAAGGTTTCATCCACCAATGTGATGCTGGCCCCCAGTGTCTCTAATGGCAGGGGTCTCCTGACCATTTACAAGTACACTGTCCTTGTAGTATTATTTTGTGTTATCTGGTATAGAGTTATACACATCTACATTCTGCTGTTCCCACAGACCCAGGGACACTAAAGCAACACTGGCAGAGACTCCAGGGGGGGTCTTCAGCCAGTAGTTGAAAGTTTCCCCTTGACATATGTACTTCTTCCTCAGGGATGAAGACTAAGGAGGCAGAGTGGACCCCTGAAAGTTGACACTTGCATCTGGGATCCCCTTTCAGATGGTCAGTTGACCCACAAGCATAACATTTTCCAAATGTTTTGACAAATTAGTGTTTCTGCTGACCTCCCTCTGGTTTGGCACCAGAGGTTTCACTAGACTGACCTGGTTTCCCATGTGGTTAACCCTTCTTATGTTTGTGGCCCTCTTTTGGATGGGAGGTTTTAGAATTCTCTTTGTCATCGTTCTTGTGCTGTTTCCCCTCATCCTTTTTAATGAGTGGCCCCAGAGTAGTCCTGTTGGCAAACCACAAGTCGGCAACTTTTCCTAGCTTCTTAGGATCAATCTCTTGAGTCAGCCAAGTGCTGTCTCAGGTTAGGAGAGCAGGCATCAAAAATAGATTCCAACAAAAACAGATTTCTCATTCCTTCAAAAGAGTTCACTCTGTAACCCTTAACCAAACCATCTAAGTGCTTCAAACATTCACACATCCAGGTAGCCCAAGGGGTACCATCAGTCTTTTTGAGGGTCCTATCCCTCTTAAGGTAGGGAAGGAGTTTTCCCAAATCTAGCTATCAAAGCTAGCTTCACATTTTCATACTCCAATCTTTCAAGTTCCCCCACCTCCATTACAGCATCAGTTGCAACCCAGGGGAGCCTAGACAAAAGCCAAGAATCAACTGATTCTCTGTGAAACCCTGAATCCCATAGTTATATTCAAAAGCACACAACCAATCCAAAATATCGAGTTTCACATCATACATACTCACTGCTTCTTTGGGCATGCAAGGTCTCTTTGGACTGGAAGACCTAAAAGACTAAGGGATATAAACATTTTCCAGAGACAATTTCTTCATTTCAAGAGCATGTTGCGTTTCCATTTCCCTTAGTTTGATATCCTATGTTTGGTTTCTGCTTGGATCTGTAATCATTTGACCTATAACTCAAGTCACGTTTTTTTCCAAGAGAGACAAATTCTAGACTCAGTGATGGACCTGGTGGGGTCCCCAAGGCTAAAGGTTGAGGCAAAAGGGCCTGTTGAGGTAAGGAGGGGCTCTCTTCCCGAGACTCCTCTGACTCTTCCGACTCTTCAACAATATTAGAGTTAGACTCTGAATTATCAACCTCATTATTTTCCACATTTCCTGGGATAGTAGGTGTGACAGGCCTACTACCCAGACTTTGATTATTCAACAATCTTGCAATTAGTTAATTTTTCTTTATTTTAACAGGGAGATTCCTGACTTTACAGATTTCTTTCAGTTGATCCACTGTTAAAATGATCAGGGCTTCCTGCCTTAAGTTATCCATATCTGGCACGTTACAATTGCTTTTCTAGTGGAGCTTAACCTTGAAGGTTTTTAGTTGAACAAAAGTAAAGCAAATTCTTAGTGTAACAACTCTACAATATATCCTCACCGCCTGCCACCAATGTTGCAAAGTTTGCATGCAGTACCCTCTGGGAACACTACAAACAACTCTGACCACAGGTATAGGAAACCCAACCTTTGTTATAAGCTTTTACTATACAGTTTTGGTAGCGTGTTGAGCAGCCAGGCTTATCTCAAGAGGTGTCAATGTGAGCTGTAGTCGAGTTAACCAGAAATTTACAGTTACAAGTATTCAAAAAAACTCTTACACTCAAGGTTTCTTGAATAAACAATTATTAATTAATTTATCAGTCAGTTAGAATAAGCCTTCTTCAGAAGGGAGCAATATAACAGTAACACTCAAATATACTTCATGAAATACACACTCTTAATATCTCTAAATCAGTAGATACCCCTTTGGGATGGCCCACAGACACTACCTACACCCTCAAGTGACTTCAATTGCGAGGGTGCTGGGGACATTAATATATCAATGTTGCATTTAGAATCCTATAGTAATAAGCCAAAGGAAAAGATTATTCAGAACAGAAAAAAGACCACAAATATTCTTAAGCAAGCAAATCCTTTCAGATCCCCCATTAAGAGTCATTCAGTGAAAGAGGCTAAGCCAAAGTCAATAGGCAAAAGTCTATGCAATCTGAAGCACTTCTTTGTAGGTAAGTAGAAAGTCTTTGCACAATGTTTTAGAAGTCTTTGAAGAAGAGAAGAATCAAATGTAGGGACACAAGCTGATTAGACTTGTGAGTAGAAGAGGATGCAAGCAACTCAACAGTAAGAGGTAAGTTCTCTCAGACTTTGTACAGTACCTTTAAAATGAAGAAAAGATGCAGTAGATGACTCCTCTACAGCTCTGCAGATCTCACTGTTCCTGGGCCTCAGTCGTGGGGACAAGAGGGAGGACGTCGGGGGGACACCTGCACTGCACTGGGATGGTCAAAACTCACAACCGGCAAACTTCACTTTCAGTTGCTGTTCCGTGTTTCAGCTCCTCGCGTCTAACGCAAACAGCAACACTGCAGTTCCTGGCTGTCGAGATGGAATTTCCTTGCTTCTGGGGTCCCGCACTCTGTTGAGGAGGTTCAGGCTCAGTCAGTCCTGCTTCCTGGGAGACCAAAGGATAATCCTAAAGCTCTTGGCCAACTTAAAAGCAACGCACACAATCTGGTATTCCTCTCCCTGACTATTCGGTTCCAACAGCAACTCTGGAAATTCAACCAGCTCAGAGAGGATGTCATTGTGGCTTACTTTGGAGTTGATTGGTCCTACCAACTCAAGGGGAGAAGTCGTCCTTGCAGGGCTTCTCTGTCGATGCAAACTTGGCGTTTCGGCACTGCTGCAGGGCTTCACCGGACTAAAACCAACAATCCAGGAGTTGCAGCAGGCGTCCTCTTCAAGTTCTTCTTCGGTTCCTTTGTCCAGTGGTCGACTCGGCCTTCCAAGCCAAAAGACTTGCATTTTATTTAGTGGTCTACCATTCATTCCAGCCTAGCTGTCACTCACCCAGCAGGGTGGCTGTCCCTGCTGGACAGTCAGCCAGCCAATCACCACAGAGTGCATTTGGGTCTCCTAGGAGACCAAGCACAGGGAGTTTCGGGCACCTCCCTCACTTCCTGCCTACCCCAGACACCCTGGAGCCAGAGGCGGGCTTGTAAATCTTACAGAGGACCTTTCCACAAAGAAATGGTGAAAAAAGAAGACCAGGCCATTTTGACAAAAATGGCACCCTTGGGTGCTTTACTGCAGCTGCGAAAGCAGCCCGCGGTAAAAGCACACCATGGTAGTTAAAAAGAAACCACTGCCACCAGCCATTCAGTGAGGAAAGGGTAACATAAAATGTTACATGAGAAGCTAGACAAAGGGGATACTAGGTAAACCCTCCAGCACCCAATTGTAAGATAGTGTGTGCTGGGTCTAAAAAGTTACAAATGTAAGTAGAGTCCATTTCAGTTTACTGCTCTTGGAAACAGTAGTTTAAGCAAGAGAAGGTAGTTAAACCTTTGGGAAATCTGAAAGACTTCCCTGTGCCACTGCACTGAAGGTGCAGTGTCACACAATGTAAAAGATGATGCGTATGGAGTTTGTCAGACTCCACAACCAAAAGAAACAGTGTTCAAAATCACAATAAATTACATGAGAGTGGGAAAAAGGGTCTCACTCTCTCCAGGTTAAAAAAATCAAGTCCTCAAAATCCAGCAAAGTTGCTGGGGGGCTCTAAGGTGGAGGGAATAAGCACATTTCTAAGAAATCTCCCTAAAAGTCTTCATGTAGGAAATTAAAAATCTGCACCCATTCCGTCGAGAATTTGACTGGATCCCCTTGGATCGTGTAGGTGACCCATTCCAGGGATACAAAGTTTCAGAGTTTGTGGTACCAGTCTTTGATATGTGGTGGGTCCTCAGACTTCCATTTCTGGGCCACCAACAGTAGGGCTGCAAAATGGAGAATGCAAAACGCCTTCCTTTTGTGTTTTGTCAAAGTTTGTTATCTTGGTCTGCCATTCTCAGGAGACATTCGCTTATGGGTCTCTCCGCTGTGAAAGCGAACATTGCCTGCATGTTCGCCTTCACCTCTTCCAAGAATGAGTGCAATTTGGGGCAAGATCACCCGACATGTAACCAGTGTGCCCTGTCCCCCCACTGCTCAGGGATATAGTGCCATTGGAACACTAATTTGAGCCACAATTCGCTGATCTGAATGGACCTAGTCATTCTGGGGATATCTGACCAGTGACACAACCATGATTCTGCCATTTGCATGAACCCAAGCGTCCCCACCCCGTTTGGTATGTGGGAACTTTCTACTGAACTACATCTTTTAAGAGCTTGTATATCTTAGAGATCAGATTTTTATTCCCTGTTAAAATGGATTTCTGAACTCTGACCTGGTGGGCAGAGGTTCAGGAGGTCAGCCTAGTCTCTTGGAACAGGGTAACCTTCTGTACAAGCCAGACCAAATAAGGTAGCTTGGCAGCGGTCAAGACTAGGTCTCAGGAGGGGTGAGGGTGACTGAAAGACCTCCCTGAGGGTGACCTTCCGGCCTCCCTGAAACTTGAGGAGAACCATCTCCGGTTCCGGAAGCACCTCAAAACCTTCCTCTTTGCTTCTGCTTTCTCTCTCCCTCTCCCCTGCTAAACAGCTAATATTCTTCACTGAAACTGCACTGATTCTGCAACTGGACCACTCTTAACGGCCTCGGTCCTGGGCCCAGCCACTCTCCACTGCACTGATGCCCTGGAACCCCTCTGTACTGCGGGACTGTCTCTGTATCCCTACAGCCCCCCCCCCTTTTCCAGCACTTGTTCTGCACTTACCTTGCACTTGCCACCAGCTGGCCCTATTTATTTATTACTTTACGCCACCTACCTTGTACTGCACTTCCCCCCCTTTCCCCTTTCCCCTTGCACTTTTCCCCCTCCCCCACCCCTGCACTTGCGCGATCTGAATGACGCCTGGCCTAGTAGGATCGTTGTCTGTCTCCCCTTGTTTCCTCCCCTCCCTGCCTCGTCGCGCCTTGAAACACCTGTGTATAGGCGCGTTACAAATGCCATATCATATCATATCAATGAGCACACAGAGAAAAGGACACTTACAAATCACTCCCAGTCAGGTGTAGATCTATTAAAAATACAAATACATTTATTTCAAGGCCTTTTTAGTTACAACACACAAATCAAATCACAGTAATACTAGTAAGCCAATACAATCCTATCTAAATACACATATACAAGACCAATGGGGTTTAAAGGGTTAATGCGCGAAATGGGTCCACAACCTAAAAGGGGAAGGGCCACTCGTGCGTAAAAATGGATGGAGGTGGTAGGGCCCACGGGTTAGGGTTGCGATTACTCATTGACCCCCAGCACACTCCGGACCAAACATCGGCAGTCAACTCCACTTCGGTTGCAGGTTCAAGTACAGCAATTTGGCGGCTCTGCAGCTTTCAGCGACGAAGGTAAAGCGAGGATTCCCAAATGGGACAATGGCGATTTCTCCGCTCCTGGTGGATGGATCAGGACAGTTTCACTGCAGCAGGTTTCAGGGGCAAGAGGGGCACAAAAGGAGCGCACCTGCAAAGTTTGTCACCACAGCTGCGCGACACGGTAACCGCGTATACTCCGGTTCGGGCGCACTCACTTTACTCCAGACCTGGGAACGCCAAGTATACGAAATTCAGTTTCAGTGCCGTGAAAACAGAGCTAGCAAGATACCAAGTTTCGAGGGCCTCCTCGAAACGGCGGTGGTATCAGGGCAAAGAGTCTGCGTAAGCTGGTCAGCCCACTGGTTGGCCCAGGGACACTTCGAGAGCTTACTTGCAGGGTTTGATGAAGTTGCAGTGAATAGTTGGTCCCACTATTCCAATGGGTCGAAGCGTCTTCGCAGACCTACGACTATGACCAGATGCAGAAGGGTCCCACGGGATGACAGCGTGCTCAGGGTGCCAAACCTTCCAGCGGGTCACCAGCGGTTCCTCGACCCGGCTTCTTAGTTTCAGGATACTTGGATCCTATGCTTCCTTCAGTGAGAACTCCAGAGATCTACATGATATGGGTATTTGGGGCCTTCTCTTATTCAGAATCTCCTACGCTCCAAAACTAAGAGGACCCAGTGGGAGATCTGCTCACATACAGGCATACCATATGTGGACCAATCACGGACCACGGTGGTCCCATGAATTCACAGCACTCCAGACTCTCTGGCACCCAGGATGTGTATTGAAACCAGACGTTCCAGCCCACATCTTGGAGGCACACACACAAGGCATGCAGAAGCCTGCGAAAGCTTGGCGCTTCGTGGGAAAATGCATGCCCAAATAAGGACTGACCCGGGTCGACTCGACCTGGGGAAGGTGAAGGGGCAAGATGGCCAAATGATAGGACAAAGAACTTTGTAGCATGGCCATTTTGGAGCCAGGCCACCTGTTTGTGCCAAACGCGGTAATCGCGGGTTACCTGGCAGGAAAGGGTTAAAAATATACGAAATGATAAGCTGCCACCAGCCCTGTCCAAGGCACATCTGTACTTCTCCTAAAAAATCCTTCGAGAATTGTACACTTGTTACATGTTGCAGAAAAGTTGCAAAGTTGGAAAGGACTAAAGGAAACAAAGTCTCCCAGTACTGACTGTCTTAAGGGCATGTCATTTTTTCCATAAAAAGTGAGCGAAAAGCCCAGAGGAGGCGGGGCTCTTCTGGTGAAGTCAGACTATGGTGTTTAACATTAGCAAAAAGTTGGGGGGTACACAACTGGAGGGAAAATTACACATAATAGGGAAAACTTTCCTAACATTCCCCGGGTTGGAGGTCAGGAATTTCTCAAAATGGAGTAAGTGTTCATAGAGCCGCTGACTTGTTTGTTGGGGTCATCAGCCAGTGACATACCTGAAAGTATTGGAAGTGCTGATTCTCCTGCAGACCCAGTTCTTTGCATATGGAAATGGATTTGATGTCCTACCCCACAAACATGTCACAGAATGTTGTACATCGTGCCGTTTTCCACTGTGGGAAAGAGGTAGCGTCTACGCCTGGGGTTAACTGAGGGTTCGCGAATAGTGGTTTGAAGGAGAAGGGAAAAGAGGCAGTGTGATGACGTCGGACACCTTAATCCCACGTATCTTCAACCAACCTTGTAATCTCGCTATGTTTCGTGGTCAGTCTGAACTAGGTAACCACAACTTTTCTCACATTCTCGGGCCCGCTATCACTTTTTCCATCTGTCGCCATCATCCCTTATTTGTGTCTTCCCAAAACCAGTGTTATCACTCCCAACTGTGCTGCTCAGTAGTATTCTCTATGGTTAGGGAGGCCTACCATCCCCCCTCTGTTTGAGCGAAGCACTAGAGGCACGCCAGGGGTTTCAGTACTGTAGGCTAGGTCAGCAGCTAGACCAAATTTAACATAGCTGTAGATGTATTCTAGAGTGCATGGATGCAGAGCTGTGCCTGCGGCATGTGTTCACAGATTTGGTGCGTTTATACATTCCTTAAACTTGGACTGAGTTTATCTTTGATGTTGCTGTATCAGGTTTTTTCTTATCCCTAAGTCTCTCAAGGCAATAAGCTGGTCGTTCGAGCACATCTTCTGGTGGGGTTAGCATACTGCCACTGGTAAGGAGCGGGCTAGTGGCATTCTTTGAGCGCAATAGGCAAATAAATTAAAGATACACTGCCATCTTTGGCAATGGTATAATTTCCTGTTCTTAGGGAGATTTATCATGTGTATGCTTCATCCCCTCTCCTAGTGAGAACCCCAGCACTTTTTTCTGGACTTCTGAACATTTTTCTGAAATCTTGAATGAGTGGAGCCTTTTTCCACTCATTCATTCTTATGGGCTCTGTCTTTTGGAACTCTATTCTTTGCATTGTATCTGTTCTATGTACTCTCTTTTACTCTATAACTCCATCTGTATCTTACTATTGCAGCACACAGCTCCTTATGGGCAGTGTTGCTGGGACCCTTAAGGTCCTCCTTTGAGATTAGTTTCTTTATCCTGGAGTAGGAACAAGTTACTTATATTTAACTATTGTTCTCCAGCATGGATTCACATGCTAATGAATATTCCCCGTCATCAGGCCGGGAATCCTCTGTAAAAGAAAAAAGTTTGACTTTCACTTACAAACTGCATTTCGCCTCTAAACCAATCACAGAACTCTGGGTCATACTGCCCCCAGCCATTGACTGCCCTCTGCATTAGCCCCTCCTCGGGCAGCCATCTTCAGATTTGGTACCACATAAAGTGGCAGTATGACCAAGAAGAGCCGCAGAGGGGCAGGAGGGAGGGTTTACATGTGAATCCATGCCAGACACGTGCTGGAAAAGGAACAAGTTACTTACCTGTAACTGTTGTTCTCCAGCATGGGTCTGGCATGGATTCACATGCTCATGAATGTTCCCCGTCGTCAGGCTGGGAATCCTCGGTAAAGAAAAAATCAATATCAGTTTTGTTTCTGATCTGTCTTTCTTAGTAGTAACCAATCACTGATCTCTGGGTCATACTGCCCCCAGCCAATGACTGCCCTCTCCCTAAGCCCCGCCTCCGGCAGCCATCCTCAGATTTGGTAGCACGTAAAGTGGCAGTATGACCAAGTGAAGAGCCGCAGAGGGGTAGGCGGGAGGGTTCGCATGTGAATCCATGCCAGACCCATGCTGGAGAACAACAGTTACAGGTAAGTAACTTGTTCCTTCTCCAGCATGGGGTCTGGCATGGATTCACATGCTCATGAATAAAAGAATGCATAGCAGTACACACATACACAACCACGTGAGGTGGCAACAGGCTCAACATTAAGCAATACAACAACTCAACATTAAGCATCTCTTACCTCCTCACCAGGCTCACCTTAAGCGAAGAGGTTGCGCAGGACTGCTTGGCCGACCCTGGACTCCTCCCCGGAGTCCCGATCGACGCAGTAGAATTTTGTGATGCTGTGCGTCAACCTCCACGTAGCAGCCCTGCAGATGTCCAGCAGGGCACACCATATTTCAATTTTAGGGCACCTGGCTAGGTCCCGATTTACCCAGGTGGGTATGCGTAGTATAAACAAAAGAATCGGGATGGGGAGATCCAAAAACAACGATACAGAAGTGCTAAGTGTGTGGGTTTATTATGTATTCACACAGGACATGGTAGATAACTTCACAATTTAATTTACATTACTTCCGATAAGCACGAAAGTTAAGTTGAAGAGGACGGACAGGGTTGGTTTATGCAGTAGTGACACAAGTGGGTGTAGGCCTCTGAGGTATAGAGGTCGGCACTACACTAGGATACATGTTGCCTCATAGATCGAGGGGGTATAGGAACCCGCAGTTACACAAAACACGAAAAGCACACAACAGTCTTTGAATTTTAGCGGGTGCAAGTAGTGATACAGTTGTGGTAGGAAGTTCGACACAGGGAGTGACACAGGGTGTGTTTCGGCCAAAGAAAGTGGCTTGGTTGTAGCCGTCTTTGTGCTGGCCTTCGTCAGGAAAAAGGGGGCACCAGTAGTGGTGCTGTCCGTACTGTCTGTGGGTGAAACAGAGTAATTAGGATCTCGGATAGTTGTTCGTTCAGTACTATAAGTATTAAATACGGGCCTAATTGTTGCCCACGTTGTACACCATGTGGTGTTTCTAAAAGACAGCTTACCTGCCGTGCAGGGAATCGGGTGGGTGCTGTCGGGGAAGCCGCGAAAAGTGCGGACCGTCCGGTGCTGGGATTAGCACTGGTGAAAGGCTTTAGTTTCCTAGGGGCTGGCGTGGTTCAAAGTCTCACGAAGCCGGAGTTGGGCGTAATTGGACCCCAGTCTGAAATGGAAATTAAAATCAAAAACAGGTATAGGTAACCTGTGAGGGTCAAATGCGCCAGGGAGTATGTCCGCGTAGGAATCAAATGGAACTTACTGTTGTCTGGGTGGTACGCTGCCGTGCTGGACGTGGACTGCTGAGAGCCGGATGAGTCGGACATCAAGAGAGCCGTGTTGGACTTTATAAAGGACAGCCAGTGGCTGGGGACCGGCGAATGGGAACCCACGATACAAGGGCGGCACCCAGCTTGGGCCAATCAGATGGCTGTGCGCCGTGTCCCAATGAAAAGGCGGTACTCCGTGTGTGATGTTGGGTAATGTAGTCCAATGTGGTGTACGGGGACTCCTGCTCATGGGTACTTGCACAACATAACAGATAGGATACATGGTTGCAAACAAAGGTCATTTACGTGCGCCATGTGGATGGGCGAATGCCGGTGAAGCAAAATAGACTCTCGTATACAATAGTGTTCACAAGGTGGAGGATAGATGTCCAGTGTATACAAGAGAAGTTAGTGCCAGTGTAACAATGCTCACAAGGTGAACAACATTGGAATCTAATGTGTGTCAGGACACACGTTCATACTCAATGGTCGAGCACAGTGGCCACTTGGAGGAGTACTCTAGAAGTGTTTCCATTCGACGGTTACATTTAGGCCGTCTTGCACAGAGTTCAATTTGTGGACCCATTTTTGTTCGAGTTTGGTGAGGGCAATGTTTATGTCGCCTCCTCGTCTTTGTGGCTGGAGTTGTTGGACCACGGTCCATGTGAATTGTTCGTGGGTATGCTTCTTCTTAGTGAAGTGTTCGACCAAGGGTTTGTCCTCGACTTGGTTTTTGATGCATGATCTGTGTTCATTAATCCTTTGTTTGACAGGTCTAATGGTTTTGCCAATATAGACCAGATCACAGGGACACTTAATGGCGTAGATCACGTGTTTGCTCTCGCAGTTGGTGTGGCTGTTCTGTTTCCATACCACGTTCTTGTGGATGAAAGTTTTGCTGTTGGTGGTAAAGCGGCAGGCTACGCATTTACCACAGCTGAAGTGGCCAACTACTGGTGGAAGGTTCCATAGTGTGGTGACTGGTTTGGTGGGTTCTAGGAAGGTGTGGACTAGGGAATCTTTTAGATTTCTATTCTTTTTGAAGGCAAACAGTGGTTTCTTGGCGAGGGTGCCTTCATTTTTAATCAGATGCCAGTGTTTGTTGATGGTATTTTTGATGAGGTTGCTGACTGGACTGTATGTGGTGACGCAAACAGTTCTATTGTTCGGGTCTCTTTCTTTGGTCGTTAGGCAAATTGTGCGGTCGGTGTTGGCTGCTCTTTTCTTGGCTGTCTTGATGGACTTCCTGGGGTAGCCTCTCTCTCCAAGGCGTGTTTGTAGTAGTCGTGCATGGTGGTTGAATTTTTCTCTGTCTGAACAGTTTCTCCGGATACGTAGAAACTGACCATATGGGAGATTGTATTTTAATCCTTGTGGATGGTAACTAGTGAAGTGGAGAAGGGTGTTCCTGTCAGTGGGTTTCCTGAAGAGTTCCGTCTTCAGTGTCTCTCCGGACCGATAGATGTGTAGGTCGAGGAAATTGATTTTTTGATGGTCCCATTCAATGGTGAACTTGATGTGTTCGTTCCGTGCATTGAGCCATTGGTGGAAGGCTAGTAATCCTTCAGCGCTTCCTTCCCAAATGAGTAATACGTCATCGATGTATCGACGCCAGACTTTGATGTGTGGTCTGTATGGGTTATCATCGTGGTAGATGTGATCATCTTCGTATTGTGCCATGTAGAGGTTGGCGACGTCTGGGGCGAACGTGGCGCCCATACTGACTCCTTTGATTTGCTGGTATATCTGTTGGCCGAATAAAAAGAAATTCTCGCCCATGGCGATCCGGATGCACTCGACCAAAAAGTTGGTGGGTATGGTGGAGGTGTTGGCTCGTTTTTCAAAGCATGTGGCCAGAGCCTGTAGGCCCTCTGCCTGGGGGATGGAGGTATACAGTGCCTCAACGTCCATGGTGACCAAAATGGACTCATCAGTCAGATGTATGGAGTCTAAGATCTTAATGGTTTCTGTGCTATCTCTTAGGTAAGACGCCATTTTGCCCACAAAAGGTTTCATGAAAAAGTCTGTGTACAAGGAGAGGGGTTCCAACAGTGAATCACAAGCGGAAACAATGGGTCTGCCCGGGGGTTTCGTGGGGTGCTTGTGGATTTTAGGTAAAATGTAGAATGCCGGAGTCCTCGGGTGTGTTTTGTTGAGGAAGATCCTTTCTTCTTGACAAATCCACCCTTGTTCTTCGGCATGCTTCGTAAGGTTGATGATCTCTTCTTGCAGCCGTGGTGTCGGGTCTCTGTTCAGCATCTTGTAAGAGGTTTTATCATTGAGGAGTCGCAAGCATTCCTGGTTGTAATCTGTGGTGTTCATGATAACAATGCCGCCTCCTTTGTCTGCTGGTTTTATAGTAATAGTAGTGTCCAGATTGAGGTCCTTTAGGGATTGTCTCTCCGTTGGTAGTAGGTTGTCTTGGTAGAAGTTTTTTTGTTTGATTCCGTCGGTGATTGTTTTCATCACGATTTTTTCAAAAGTCTCAAATTCACTGGGGATCGTGTGGGGAGGGGGTACGAAGGTAGATTTGGGTTTGAAACCTGTGATGTTCTCTTTGCTCCTCTCTGGTCCCTGGTTGGCTGACTCTTGTTTGCTGGGTATGTATACTTCGAAAAAGTATTTTAGCCTTAAAGTGCGGAAAAACCGTCTAAGTTCTGCTTCCGTATTGAAGGGGTCTGCTTTGGTAGCTGGAACAAAGGACAGGCCCCTCTCGAGCAGTGTTTGTTCGGCTTGGGCTAGTGGCCTGGAGGACAAATTGAAGATAGGAATGGTTTCTAGGGCTGGTTCGAGTACCACTGGCGCGTCCTCATATATTGTCCGGATTGTTGAGTACGCCTTCTCGGGCGGCCCCGTTGTCCCCCTCTCTGAAAAAACGGATGTTGTGGTGGTTGGTTCTGATTTCTGCCATTTCCGGGAGAGCCTGCAGTACTCTCGCTTGATGTGTCTGAACTGCCTGAGAAGTTGACTATCCGATTGCGCCTGTTGTAGTTCGTTTTCTGTTGTTGCTGGAGTTCCTCGTAATAAGTTTCTTTTAGGTAGGGATATGTTTTCTCCTCTACGTAGTTGTTAAGATCTTTTCTGAATTTTTGTACCTTACGCTCTACTGTGAGTTGGTTAAACTTGGTAACCTCTTCTTCTAGTTTTTCTAGTTTTTGTTTGGCGTCATTGATGGTTTTGTCATCTAAGAATTTCTTTTCCAGGGTCGCCAGATCATCTTCCTGTTTTTTGCATTCTTCCTGGGCAGTGTCAACTTTTTGGTCGAGTGCATCCGGATCGCCATGGGCGAGAATTTCTTTTTATTCGGCCAACAGATATACCAGCAAATCAAAGGAGTCAGTATGGGCGCCACGTTCGCCCCAGACGTCGCCAACCTCTACATGGCACAATACGAAGATGATCACATCTACCACGATGATAACCCATAAAGACCACACATCAAAGTCTGGCGTCGATACATCGATGACGTATTACTCATTTGGGAAGGAAGCGCTGAAGGATTACTAGCCTTCCACCAATGGCTCAATGCACGGAACGAACACATCAAGTTCACCATTGAATGGGACCATCAAAAAATCAATTTCCTCGACCTACACATCTATCGGTCCGGAGAGACACTGAAGACGGAACTCTTCAGGAAACCCACTGACAGGAACACCCTTCTCCACTTCACTAGTTACCATCCACAAGGATTAAAATACAATCTCCCATATGGTCAGTTTCTACGTATCCGGAGAAACTGTTCAGACAGAGAAAAATTCAACCACCATGCACGACTACTACAAACACGCCTTGGAGAGAGAGGCTACCCCAGGAAGTCCATCAAGACAGCCAAGAAAAGAGCAGCCAACACCGACCGCACAATTTGCCTAACGACCAAAGAAAGAGACCCGAACAATAGAACTGTTTGCGTCAGCACATACAGTCCAGTCAGCAACCTCATCAAAAATACCATCAACAAACACTGGCATCTGATTAAAAATGAAGGCACCCTCGCCAAGAAACCACTGTTTGCCTTCAAAAAGAATAGAAATCTAAAAGATTCCCTAGTCCACACCTTCCTAGAACCCACCAAACCAGTCACCACACTATGGAACCTTCCACCAGTAGTTGGCCACTTCAGCTGTGGTAAATGCGTAGCCTGCCGCTTTACCACCAACAGCAAAACTTTCATCCACAAGAACGTGGTATGGAAACAGAACAGCCACACCAACTGCGAGAGCAAACACGTGATCTACGCCATTAAGTGTCCCTGTGATCTGGTCTATATTGGCAAAACCATTAGACCTGTCAAACAAAGGATTAATGAACACAGATCATGCATCAAAAACCAAGTCGAGGACAAACCCTTGGTCGAACACTTCACTAAGAAGAAGCATACCCACGAACAATTCACATGGACCGTGGTCCAACAACTCCAGCCACAAAGACGAGGAGGCGACATAAACATTGCCCTCACCAAACTCGAACAAAAATGGGTCCACAAATTGAACTCTGTGCAAGACGGCCTAAATGTAACCGTCGAATGGAAACACTTCTAGAGTACTCCTCCAAGTGGCCACTGCGCTCGACCATTGAGTATGAACGTGTGTCCTGACACACATTAGATACCAATGTTGTTCACCTTGTGAGCATTGTTACACTGGCACTAACTTCTCTTGTATACACTGGACATCTATCCTCCACCTTGTGAACACTATTGTATACGAGAGTCTATTTTGCTTCACCGGCATTCGCCCATCCACATGGCGCACGTAAATGACCTTTGTTTGCAACCATGTATCCTATCTGTTATGTTGTGCAAGTACCCATGAGCAGGAGTCCCCGTACACCACATTGGACTACATTACCCAACATCACACACGGAGTACCGCCTTTTCATTGGGACACGGCGCACAGCCATCTGATTGGCCCAAGCTGGGTGCCGCCCTTGTATCGTGGGTTCCCATTCGCCGGTCCCCAGCCACTGGCTGTCCTTTATAAAGTCCAACACGGCTCTCTTGCTGTCCGACTCATCCGGCTCTCAGCAGTCCACGTCCAGCACGGCAGCGTACCACCCAGACAACAGTAAGTTCCATTTGATTCCTACGCGGACATACTCCCTGGCGCATTTGACCCTCACAGGTTACCTATACCTGTTTTTGATTTTAATTTCCATTTCAGACTGGGGTCCAATTACGCCCAACTCCGGCTTCGTGAGACTTTGAACCACGCCAGCCCCTAGGAAACTAAAGCCTTTCACCAGTGCTAATCCCAGCACCGGACGGTCCGCACTTTTCGCGGCTTCCCCGACAGCACCCACCCGATTCCCTGCACGGCAGGTAAGCTGTCTTTTAGAAACACCACATGGTGTACAACGTGGGCAACAATTAGGCCCGTATTTAATACTTATAGTACTGAACGAACAACTATCCGAGATCCTAATTACTCTGTTTCACCCACAGACAGTACGGACAGCACCACTACTGGTGCCCCCTTTTTCCTGACGAAGGCCAGCACAAAGACGGCTACAACCAAGCCACTTTCTTTGGCCGAAACACACCCTGTGTCACTCCCTGTGTCGAACTTCCTACCACAACTGTATCACTACTTGCACCCGCTAAAATTCAAAGACTGTTGTGTGCTTTTCGTGTTTTGTGTAACTGCGGGTTCCTATACCCCCTCGATCTATGAGGCAACATGTATCCTAGTGTAGTGCCGACCTCTATGCCTCAGAGGCCTACACCCACTTGTGTCACTACTGCATAAACCAACCCTGTCCGTCCTCTTCAACTTAACTTTCGTGCTTATCGGAAGTAATGTAAATTAAATTGTGAAGTTATCTACCATGTCCTGTGTGAATACATAATAAACCCACACACTTAGCACTTCTGTATCGTTGTTTTTGGATCTCCCCATCCCGATTCTTTTGTTTATACCAGCAGGGCACACCAGACAGGAACGCCGTGGTAGCAGCGATCGCTCTGGTCGAATGGGCTCTCGGACGGCCGGGCAGCGGTCGGTTTGCCAACCGGTGACAGTGCATGATGCAGCCGGAGAGCCATCTGGAAATGGAAGCCTTCGAGAGAGCCTTCCCTTGGTTCACAGGTCCAAAGTTCACAAACGGCTGTGACATCTTCCGAAAACTCTTTGTGCGGTCCACGTAGAACTTCAGCGCTCTAGCTACATCCAGCTAGTGCAAAGTCCTCTCGGCCGGCATGAAGGAGGGGTGCGTCCTCAGCACCACCCTCGTGTCGTGAAAAGTCAAGTATGGAGGCTTGCAAGATAGGGCCTGGATCTCTCCCACTCGCCGTGCGGAGGTGATGGCCACGAGGAACGCTGTCTTCCACAACAGGAACTTCAAAGGCGCCGAATGCATAGGCTCGAATTGGGGCCCCCATGAGCCTGGTCAGCACCACATTAAGCTCCCAGGCCGGGGCTGGAGTCTTCACCGGCGGGAACGATCGGAACAGTCCCTTCATAAATTCCTTCACCAGGCGATCAGACCACAAGGACGCCGGTCCCGTAGTCCTGGTATATCGGGAGATGGCAGCCAGATGTATTTTGATGGAGGCGTGAGCCAGTCCAGATTTGGCCAGCGACAGTAGGTACGGCAGTACTTGATGGGCCGTAATCCACAGAGGGTTAATCTTCTGTGCACAGCACGAGACAGAGAAACTCTTCCACTTATGTCTGTAGCACTTGAGAGTTGAGGACGCCCTGGCTTTTGCAAGAACCTCTCTGCAGTCAGCCGGGATATCGTACCCTCCAAACTCTAGTGCTGCAGGAGCGAGGCCTGCAAGTTCAGCGACTCCAGGTCGTGGTGAAGAATGGCGCCTCCTTCTCTGGAGAGAAGATCCGCGTCTGCCGGCAGCTTCACTGGTGGGGACGTTGACAAGTCCAGAAGGTCCGGGAACCAGATCTGCCTCGGCCACGCCGGTGGGACGAGGATCATTCTGCACCTCGACTTCTTGAGCTGGTTGATGAGACGGAGCAGCAACGGCAACGGAGGGAACGTGTATAGAAACAGGCCGTCCCAAAGGAACGAGAAAGCATTGCCCATGCTCCTCGGCTGCGGGAACCTGCTGGCAAACCTCTGGCGCTTGAAGTTCGTCACCGTCGCGAAAAAGTCGATGCAGGGTTTGCCCCATCGTCTAAAGAGCCGATCCAGCTGGTCCTGACTTAGTTCCGACTCGTGGCACGAGCGCAGCTCCCTGCTGAGTGAGTCGGCAATGGTGTTTTTTATTCCTGCCAAGTGGAAGGGAACCAGAAACATCCCCTGGGCGACGGGGATTTCCTGGATAGGGCTGGGGATCTGGTGCCTCCCTGCTTCCGTATGTAGAACATCGTGTTGGTGTTGTCGGTGAAGATCCTCACCACTTTGTTCTTGAGGGACGGAAGGAACGATTTGAGTGCCCAGAACACTGCTCGAAGTTCCAGAATGTTGATGTGGAGAGACCTCTCCTCCGGGAGCCAAAGGCCTTTTGCGTGGAGATCTCCTGTGTGGGCCCCCCAACCCTCCAGGGAGGCGTCCGTCGTCACCGTCTCCTGAAACGCCGGGGTCTGAAAGTATGTGCCTGCCGTGAGGTGCGCACGGTTACCCCACCATAGGATCGCCCTACTGAACTCCTCGTCGAGAGGGATCCTGTCTTCGAAGCAGCCCGTCGCCTGAAACCAGCGGGCGTCGAGGGACTCTTGTAGCGGACGCATCCGGAGTCTGCAAAGGGGTACAAGGTAGATACATGAGGACATCATCCCGAGAAGGGACTTGATGGACCTCACCCTGGCCACGTCCGTGGTTAGCAGGCGTTGCACCTTGCCCAAAATGGCCTTCGTCCTCTCCTCCGACGGGGAGGGCAATTGCCCCACTGTATTGAGCTTCGCTCCCAGAAACAGTGCTACTTGCGATGGAACCAGATGGGATTTGGGGTAGTTGATGGCGAATCCCAGTTCCGTGAGCAGCCGGACGGTCCTCGCTGTGTGTTCGACTGCGAGTTCTCTTGTCCTTGCACGGATTAGCCAGTCGTCCAGGTAGGGGTAGACGTGGATCCCCTGCAGGGGCAGCCGCGCCGCCACTGGTTCCAGGCACTTGGTGAATACCCTGGGTGCCAACGTTAATCCGAACGGCAGGGCTCCGAATTGGTAGTGGCGTCCCTGAACCACGAACCTGAGAAACTCTGTGTCCTTTTAGAATGGGGATGTGGAAGTAAGCATCCTCCAGGTCCAACAACGATAGGAAGTCGCCCTCCTCCAGCTGACCCAGCACGTGCTGGAGGGTGACCATCCTGAATTTCTGTGCCTTGATGTACTTGTTTAACCGACGCAGGTCCAGGATGGGGCGCCAACCGCCATTCTTCTTTTTGACGAGAAAGTACCTTGAGTACACTCCGGAGCCCCAGAGCCTCCTGGGGACGAGCTCGATGGCACATTTCTTGAGCATCGCCCTTACCTCCAACAGTAGTTGAGGGACGTGATTCTCCTTCCTGGCCACGGGAGGAATGCGAGGACACTTCTTTTGGAATTCCAGCAAGTGCCCGTTGGCCAGGGTGTCCAGCACCCAACGGTCAGTGGAGATGGACTCCCACACGCTGACGAACTTCGTCAGCCAGCCTCCCACCGGGGTGCTTCGGTGGGGGCCCGATGCTACAGCCGATTCAGTCCTGCTTGGAGGAGGTCTTGCCGCCCTGGCCTCCTTGACGACGACAGCGGGATCCTCCTTGCTTGCCGCAACCTCTTTAGGCCTCCGGGGACGAGGCGCGGGCCGCCTAGCGGTATGTGGAAGAGCCACCGCTGGATCCCTTGGAGGCACCCTGTCTGCCTTCAGAGTTCCGAAAGGGCCGTCGTTGTTGAAGTACCCCTAGGGCCCGGGCCGTCTCCGAGTCGGTCTTGATGGCCTGGAGCGACTCATCCACCGTCTTCCCAAAAAGGTTGCTGCCGTCAAACGGCATATCCAACACTCTGGTCTGAACGTCCTGGCGGAAGTCCGTCGCCTTGAGCCACCCTCGTAGTCGTAGGCAAACCCTGTTGCCCATCTGGCGCAAATCCGGTATCGGCAATGTCCGTTGCCACCGTTCTGGCGTGATCCGACGCCACCTCGCCTTCCTGAAGAATCTGTAGGGCTTCCGCTCTCTTGTCGTCCGGCAGGAAGTCCAGCAGGGGAGCTAACTTGAACCAAAGCTCCCTGTCGTAACGGGGCACGATCGCTAAGGCATTGGCCGCCTTAATCGTCGTCGCTGCCGACGAAATGACCCATCGTCCCACCCGTCGCTGTCTGGCGTGGAAGTGGAGGTTGATGCTGCCGCACCCACTGCCTTCTTCTTGGCCGCTGCCGAGACGACCGAGTCCGGCGTAGGCTGGGCCCTGAGGCACAAGGGGGCGGCGTCGGGGACCCGGTACTACTTCTCGTACCTGTCCCTCTTGGCGGGGGTCGTAGAAGGGTTCTTGAGGACAGCCAGCCCTTCGTCCCAGATGTCGTTGAGCAACGGCACTGCCAGGACCATCTTTCTCTTGGCCTCCCGTCGTTGATAAAGAAAGCCTTCCTTCTTCTGTTCATCCTGTAATCCGCATCCAGGGCAGCACCTGAACAGCTTGGATCCGGGCGTCGAGCTTCCCTTGTCCTGGGCCATGTCCGTTGAGGTAGGCCGCAGATCTTCCGGAATCCTCCAGCGTAAACTCGATGAAAACTTCACCCTTGAGGGGCGTAGAAGAATTCCGAAACGGGTCCCCGTCATCGGAAGTAGAAACGGTGGAACTTGGGGCTCGATTAAACCGAAAAAATGAGAAAATCTCCTGAAAAAGCGCGAAAACGCAGCAAAAACTCGAGAGCTAAAGATCGAGGACTCCCAACACTTGAACGTGCGGTAAAAATCTGAGGATGGCTGCCAGAGGCGGGGCTTAGGGAGAGGGCAGTCATTGGCTGGGGGCAGTATGACCCAGAGATCAGTGATTGGTTAGTACCAAGAAAGACAGATCAGAAACAAAACTGATACTGATACTGATTCTTCTTTACCGAGGATTCCCAGCCTGACGACGGGGAATATTCATGAGCATGTGAATCCATGCCAGACCCCATGCTGGAGAACAATAGTTACAAGTAACTTGTTCCTTCTCCAGCATGGGGTCTGGAATGGATACACATGCTCATGAATAAAGAATACATAGCAGTACAACATTACACAACCACGGGAGGTGGCAAGGCTCAACAGAAGCAATTACTATTACCTCCGGAACAAGCTCACCTTTAAGCAAACAGGTTGCGTAGCATTGCTGTGCCGACCCGGGACTCCTATCTGGAATCCCTGTCGATGCAGTAGAATCTCGTGAAGGTGTGCGTAGACCTCCACATAGCAGCCCTGCTGATTTCCAGCAGGGGCACATGAGACAGCAACGCCGTCGCTGCAGCGATCGCTCTGGTAGACTGAGCTCTGGGACGGCCGGGCAGTGGTCGGTTCGCCAACCGGTGACAGTGTGTGATACAGCCGGGGAGCCACCTCCAGATGGAAGCCTTGGACAAGGCCTTCCCATGACGCACAGGACCAAAGTTCACAAACAGTTGAGACATCTTCCGAAAACTCTTTGTGCGTGCCACGTAGCACTTCAGAGTACGAGCGACGTCCAGCGAGTGCAAAACCCTTTCAGCCGGTGACTAAGATTTCAGGAAGAACACAGGCAACACCAAAGGCTCCTTGAGGTGGAATTCCGACTGAACCTTTGGCATGATGGAGGGGTGCGGCCACAGCACCACCTTCAATTTGTGAAAAGTCAGATATAGCTGTTTGCAGGAAAGGGCCTGGATCTTGCCTAGCCTCCTGGAAGAGGTGATGGCCACGGGGAAAGCAGTTTTCCATGAGAGGAAATTACAAGGGGCCTGATGCACATGCTCGAAGGGGGCCCCCATGAGCCTCGTCAGTGCCATGTTGAGTTCCCACGCCGGGGCAGGCTCCTTCACTGACGGGAACAAAAAAAACAGTCCTTTGAGGAAATCCTTGACGAGACAGTGGGACCAAAGAGAAGATAGTGATGGAGATCTGGTGTAACAGGAGATATCCGCCAGATGCACCTTGACGGAGGCCAGCCCTGCCTTGGCCAAGGACAATAAGTACAGAAAAATCTGCAGGGCCGTGATCCTCAGAGGGTTGATCTTCTGTGCCCGGCTCCACCTGGCAAAACGCTTCCACTTGTGGCCATAGCACTCGATGGCGCTATGGCCCGGGCAAGGACCTCCCTTCAGTCCGCCCGAAATTCCTACCCTCCTAACTCTAAGGCTGCAGGAGCCAAGCCCTCAGTTTCAGCAATCCTGGGTTGTGATGCAGGATTGCGCCTCCTGACATCTTGACTGGAGGTGACGTTGACAGGCTGAGAAGGTCCGGCTACCAAATCTGCCACGGCCACCCCGGGGCAACGAGGATCATCCTGCTTCGGCACTGTTTAAGTTGATTGATAACATGCAGCAGGAGAGGGAACGTGTATAGGAACAGACCTACCCACAGGAAGGCGAACGCGTCCCCCATGCTACTCGCTGGTGGAACCTGCTGGCCAACTTCTGGCATTTGGAATTTGTCGCCGTCGCAAACGGATCGATCTGGGGTCTGCCCCATTTCCGGAAGAGGCAGTCCTCCTGATCCTGTTGAAGTTCCCACTCGTGGCAGGAGCGCAGTTCCCTGCCGAGGGAGTCGGCAATGGTGTTCTTGACTCCCGCCAGGTGAAAGGGGATGAGGAATATCTCTTGGGGGACGGAGCAGTGCCACAAGTCCTGCGCCTTTCTGGAGAGCGCTGGCGATCTGGTGCCCCCCTGCTTCCTGATGTCGATCATCATGGTGGTGTTTTCCGTGAAGACCCTCACCACATTGCTCTTGAGGGAGGGAAGGAACGACTTAAGGGCCTAAAACACTGCCTGCAGCTCCAGGATATTGATGTGGTGGAGAACCCTCTCCTCCAGCAGTCACAGGCATCTGGTGTGGAGGCGTCCAGTGTGGGCTCCCCAGCCCTCCAGAGAAGCATCCATGGTGACAGTCTCCTGGTACGGGGGCCCTGAAAACCTGTTGGAGTGCATGCTGCACCACCTTATCGCTCGACAGCACTCCTCGTCGAGAACAATCTTTTCTGTGAAGCTTCTGGACACCTGGATCCAGCGAGCGTCCAGAACTCCTGAAGGGGTTGAATACGCAATCTGCAGATCGGATCATTTAGATGCACGATGACATACAGAGCAGCGACTTGATTGTCCACAGTGCGGCTCTATTCCGAGGGAGTCGCCAGGCAAGTGACCGTGTTGAGCCTGGCACCCAGGAACAGTGCGTTCTGCAATGGTATCAAGCAGGACTTTGGATAGTTGATGGAGAACTGGTCCACAGCAGTCTCCCTTGAATTTGCCCAGATGAGCCAGTTGTCAAGGTACGGGTACACATGTATTCCTTGGAGACGCAGGTGTGCCGCCACTGGCGCCACGCACTTCATAAACACCCTGGGCGCCGACTTCAGTCCGAAGGGGAGGGCCTTGAATTGGTAGCGTCTTCCCTGTACCACGAAGCTCAGGAATTTCCGATGCTTCGCGTGAATGGGGACGTGGAAGTATGCATCCTCCAGATCCAGCGACGTCAAAGTCTTCCTCCAGGTGGCCGAGCATGTGCTGCAACGTGACCATCCTGAATTTTTGGGACTTGAGGTATTTGTTGAGACGGCGTAAGTCTAGAATGGGCCTCCAGCTCCCGGTCTTCTTTACCCAGAAGTATCTGGAGGAGACTCTGGAGACACAGAATCGCTCTGGAACCAGCTCTATCCACCCATTTCCTATCATGGCCTGTACCTCCTGCAGGTGCTGAGGCATGTGCTGCTGTTGCCGGATGCCCAGAGGTATCCGCAGAGACTTTAGAGTGATGATGGGCGAGAATGTCAGCAACCATCGGTCGGTGGAGATGATCTTCCACTCGCTGACAAAGCCCACCAGCCGGCCTTCCACCGGGGTGCATGGGTGGAGGCCCAACATCCTGGTCGGTTCAATCTTGCTTCGGGGCCTGTGTGCTGCCTTGGGAGCGACAACTTCGGCCACCTCCACCGAAAGCCTTGGAGCAGCCTCTGTAGGCCTCCTGGGTCGTGGACCGGGAGCATTGACGGTACGAAGAGGACGCTCTGCAGAAACCTTTCGACAATCTGCCGGACTTCCCACCTGAGGCACGAAATGAAGGGCTGTGCCCAGGCCGTCAGTGTCAGTCTTAATGGCCTGCAATGACTCATTGACATCCTTCCCAAAGAGGTTGTCGCCGTCGAAGGGCATGTCCAGCACCCTCGTCTGGACCTTCTGACGGAGGTTGGTGGCTCTCAGCCAGCCACAATAACAGAGGCAGACACCGTTCCTCATCTGCCGGAACCCTGTGTCCGCAACATCGAGGGCCACAGTGATGGCATGGTCCGATGCCACCTCCCCCTACAGGAGGATGGAGAGTGCCTTGACCCGCTTGTCGGGTAGAAACTCCAGCAGCACGGCCATTTTATACCACATTTCCCCGTGGTACCGGGCCAGGATTGCAAGTGCATTAGCTGCCTTGACTGTTGGTGCCACCGAGTAGATCACCTTTCTTCCCATGGCATCCAACTTCTTCCCCTCACTATCCGATGGAACGGAGGATGAAGACGAGGGGTTAGACTACTTTTTTCTGGCTGCCACCAAAACCACCGAGTCCGGTGAAGGCTGCAAACGTAGGCACTTAGGTATTTTTTCTCCACCCTATCCCTCTTGGCCGTTTTTTTCATCAAAGCTAGGCCCTCTTTCCAAATGTCATCCAGGAGAGGCACTGCCAAAATGGTCTTCCTCTTGGCCTCACGCCGTTGGTATAGGAAACCTTCCTTCTTGGTCTCTTCTGGCGTCAGTTGGAAGAACTTGGATGTTCTGGCAACCAATGCATGGAACGTCCCCACGTCGTCTGGGGGAGAAGCACTTGGCTGCGGCGAACCAGCCGCCGTGACCATGTCGCCATCCGTGTCCGTAGTTGCTGTGTCCTTCACCATATCCCTAAGGGGGAGGGCACGTGTGGAGCTTGATGCAGCAGCATAGGGTGCCGCTTCCTCTCGTCTGCCGGAGGCTGGTACGGTGCCACCGGCACCAGAGGCGATGGTGTCGCCGGCATTCTGTTCTGAATTTCCAACATCGGGGTGTATAGGGTCGAAAGGATGTCCAGCGATACATCCCTAGGAACCTTTGGCCTTCGAGCGGGCGGCCGCCACCAACTCAATCGTCGACATCAACTGCGCCACCTGGGCCTTCTGGGGCAGGTCGGTCATCTTTTCTGGCGCTTTCGACTTCTCTGGCTTTACCCGCAACTTCGCAGGGCTAGCCGATTTCCTCTTCAAGGAGGAGCTGGAGCGATGGCTGAAGATGGAGGCAGATGGTGAATAGGAGCGCGCCCTGCCCATCATGGGACCCGCTTATGTGGCGAACCCGACAGAAACATACTTGCAGTGTTATTAGTCATATTGTTGCACTGGATGAGAGCTGGTAGTATTGGAACCATCTGACAGGGCCTCCAGCAAGTTTAGTGGGGCCTTTGGGTGCCTTAGCAACATCCTCAGGTATGAAAAAGGTTTTATCCACCACTATAATGCTGGCCCCAGTGCCTCTAATGGCAGGGGTTTCTTGACCATTCACAAGTACACTTTCCTTGTAATTTTCTTTTGTGTTATCTGGAATACAGTTATACACATCTACATCTGCTGTTGCCACAGATGCAGGGACACTAAAGAAACACTGGCTGAGACTCCAATGGGGTCTTCAGCCAATAGATTAAAGTTTCAACCTCCCATATGAACTTCTCCCTCAGGGATGAAGGCTAAGGTGGCAGTGTGAACCCCTGAAGGGGAGTGTTCCTGGTGTGAGATTATTGGCGTTTCCTGGAGGTTTTGCAGTGTGTTTTCACTGTGCATTGGAGGCTGAGTAAGAACATAAAATCCCTCACCGGACGCAGAGCGTCGCGGAGTGTGAGGGAGTGTTCCTGGTGTTTGTGGTGGGACGTGTGGGCTGTGGCAATTATGGAGAGAGCTGCTGAGAAAACATCTGGATTGAAGAAATCGATCCCATCTACGACCATGACAAGGGCGCAGCTGCGCCAATGTAATTTGGTTCTGACCCCCTAGCCTGCCCAGGTCTGTGAGAGAGGATCTACGAACAGACTCGGCGTGCACTATTCAAGTAAGTGTGAAAATAAATGTCGGACTAACTGGGGGGGGGGATGAGTGTCACAATACATTCAAATACAAATGGAGCCGTGTTTGACAGGGGTGTGGCTCAAGGGTGGAGGGAGCGCCCGGATCTATTAGAATTATCTGCCCAACAGGGTCACCCCCCCGCAACTCCTGGCCACCGGTTTGACTCCCTGGAAATCGTGGGAAGGGGTGAGGGTTGGCCGCGAAAAGGGATCCCACTTGTTCGCACTGCAAGGAAAATTAAAATGAAAAGCGGCGTGAAATGTTGACACAGTTTAGAGGTTTGCAGGACTACAACAGAGGATTGAGGCCAGAGCTCACCTTGCAGGTTGCGGAGTCGGATTGTCAATTGATCAGCTTACCCACAATGCATCCTCCCGTTGTCGACACACCTCTTCTCGAAAGGCACTTTTCACCGCCTTCCAGTCATCGAGGCTTGGAGGTGGCTGTAGGCAAGTTGTTCGGCATACCGCAGAGGGAGGAGAACTCGAGACAAGGCGGACCAATAGCACTACGTGCATTGGCATGGCAAGCGGCCGAACGTCAATTAAAAGAGCATGGATTTCAACTAAAAATAGATGGACATAGTTCAAAAAAGCATAAATTGAAACAAAAGAAACACCTGACTCAACATGTGAGGGTAAAATGGTCATCGGACCGAATGGAAAAGAGGTAGAAATCGTGCCCGCCCAAACGAAACAGGATGATCAGAAAAGTGAAAAGGGTTACAACTACTCAAATATAAATTGTTCGGAAGGAGAAAGCACAAGTGATGAGGTATTTGCCCTAAATGAAGGCCAGGCATCAGAAAATAACTTTCAAGAGAACCTGGAAGTTGTACTTTCTCCCCGAATAGATGAATTGTGGGGATCGCCGCACAGAGGTGATTCTCTAGCTTTGGCGAATAAGGTCATTAAAGACCTAAGACAACTAAATGCCAAAGTGAATATCAATAAGCAAGGCGCATGCCAAAGCCCAACTATTGACAATTGGC
Source organism: Ambystoma mexicanum (assembly GCF_040938575.1). Lineage (NCBI taxonomy): Eukaryota > Metazoa > Chordata > Amphibia > Caudata > Ambystomatidae > Ambystoma > Ambystoma mexicanum. The sequence goes on from NC_090929.1 coordinate 817,038,787, forward strand.
GAAGCACTTAAAAATCAACTTGAAAACATTGGAATGCCCGGTGAGTCAAAAGAAATAAGGTTGAATGAAGATAGCTTAAGAAATAAAATCTCAGAAGATCAAAGACACTAGAACAAAAGGAAAAGGTTGTATTCCAGCCCACAGTTGTACCTCAGCTGTTTGCAAAAAATATACCCTGAAGAGAAGAAACAATCACAAAAAGTTGACAATGAGAGTCATTTCCAGGACAGAAAACAGGAGGGAGAAACAGAGTTACCTGTGCCTCGAGACTTGTCTGATGAATCCTCATTTGAATCATCTTTTATACAAAGAGTTCCCAAAAGTGAGACGAGTGGTACCAGCCCATCGAGGAAAATAAGCACCGGTGATCTCAGATGGTCAGGCGTTAAAAGAGATGGCGGAGACTGTGCTAAATGAATTAAGGCCAAACATCATGTCCTCAATAGTAATTGCATTAGCACCTCTTACAAAGATGTACTAACAGTTCTATGAAAATCACAGAGATCAAAATACCTTGCTCGCTCCAATGAGTTCAAAATGGACTAAAATGGAAATGGACATGGCTCTTCGAGAACAAGAAACTCAAAATGAAAAACAAAAAAATGATATGGCGGCCAAAGTGATCAAAGATCTCTTGATAAACAATAGTGAAGACAAGAGATTACTGGCAGAGGTCGCAAGAGAGGCCTTAGCAATTTTAAATCGACAGCAAGTAGACAAGAGACAAAAGATGGATGAGGCAGAAGGCCAAAATAGCCCCACGAAAAAGAGACACATAGGAGCCCACATAGACCTCAGAGGGGCAGTGACTATTGAGGAGACCGATTTCATCAGTTAAACAATTGACGAAAGTGCTTCCTCATCAGGAGCTTTAAATCTGTCTGAAATAAATCAAAACCAAGGAAAAACACAAACAATGAATGGAACAAGAGAGAAGAATAAATAGTGAAGATCACCAAGAAGGATTAGTGGAAGCCACTCCCTCAATCTCTCAGAATGCTGAAGGCCAAAGCACGGACCCCTATCGCGAGTCAAAAAAAGATCTAAATCCACAGGCAAAATCTTAAGAATCATATGCAATATTTGAAAAGGAAAAAAAGACAGTTAAAAAAGGGGAGGGTGGAGGGTAGAAACAAGGGAAGTGTACAGAAAAAAGAAAAATATGCCAAGCAACAAAAGAAAAGTGGCAAAAGGGTCCTGGCAAGTTTTTAAGGAATCTCAAGTCCTTAAATGTGACAATACCAACGGAAACCTGCCAAAACAAGGAAATTGTAGATCGAGATTATTTTAAAAATCAAACAATCCACAGAAACACACAAACTTGACCTTCAAAAAAACAAAAAGAAGACAGGTAAGCCAGAGAGTGAGGAAATGTCAGAAGACAGGCTCTTAAACCTCTCTACTTATGAAATAGAAGATGAGGAGGACTACAACAAAAATGAGCGATTGCGGGGGGCCCATACAGTAGAAGGCCCGGAGGTAAGAGTAGAGGAGAGGCATGATAAGAAAAGTGAAATCACAACTAACCCTCAAGATACATCTATTCAAGTATGTACGTTTGAAACCCCAGAAAAGACACCCTTGTTAGAAACTAATGGAGACCCGAGAGAATGTAGTCTGGAAAAATGTATGACAGTGGAGGAACAAAGAGAAAAAAAAAAGAAAAAAAAAATCACATGACACAGAAGCTTAAAGAGAAATTCCAAAACCAACAACCAATAGGTGCCAAGAGAAAGCAGGCTGCCTCTGGTACGAATAAAAAAAGGGTGGAAAAAGAAAAAAGCCTAATAGACGAGAGAGCGAGAACAAGAAGGAGCCAACTAGAACTGGGGGATTTGATTCAAGGAAGCCGGAGAAAGGAAAGAAAAGTGAGAGAGTAAATCTCAACAATGACAAAGGGGAACTACCTCTTACTTGAAAGATGTATCGGAGAACACGATGGTCTAATACTAAACAGACACATTGTAATGAAGCTCTTGAATCATGTTCCTCACATGAAGTCCACTGTGTCGAGTGATTTGAAGATTGTCGAATTCATAGAAGAAAATTTCCTGGATAAGGTGCAAATTCATCTATACTCCCCCATTGTAACCGAGATTCTCCTTGAAAGTTGAGAGGATCTGAACGCCCTTGGATTTGACCTAAGAGCAACTATACATCCAGGAGCTCAAAAAGGGTCAGAAGAAAAAAGAAAAATGTACTTAGATCATGGAAAACAAAGTCCATCTAGCTGGACTCCTGTTGAAATAAGTACAAAAAGGAAAATGTCAATAGAAGATGAAAATTTCAGAAGGCGAACCAAGTGAGACGCAAGAAGGCGAAGAGGCGAGCCCAAAAAAGCGAATAAAAATAACAGTTGCATGTAATCAAGAGAATAAGAAAGTACTGAGTGATTCCAACTTAGACTCATTAAACAAAAGAATGAGGAGAGCTGGGCTTGGATGGCAAGAGCATTTAACTTAACTATTCAAGTTAGTGCCATGTCTCTAAGGGAGCCAATTTTCAATGTGGAACCTGGAACACGAGGGGTCACGCTCATTTATTTGAGAGAGCCTCAAAATTGCTGAAAGAACTGGACATTGTGTGCCTTCAAGAAACATGATTGGTTACACCACCTTGTGTGGAAAGATACGAAATTGCTTTTAACCCCGCAATTCAAAACAAAAATGGCCACCCGATATCGGGCTTAATGACATTGATGAAATGAAAAAGCGGGCTTAGGATAATAAAAACAAACAATCCCACCCCCTACATTCAAGTCACTTCCATAAAATCGCAAGGTATAAGTGCCATAAAAAACCCATGTATACATATAGCAAATATATATTGGAATTACCAAGCAGTAGGAAGAATATCATTTGCAGACGATTTATGTGACATCATTGATGAGTTAATGTTGAATAATACTCATGCAAAAATAATTAGTGGAGACGTCAATCTTGAAATACTCACAAAAGTGGGGAATTTATCAAACAAACAAATGCAAAGAAGATCAATAAATTAAGTCATAACCGTCTGAATGGAAGAGCTGGATGTAAGGAACATTAGTCTGATAAATGGCACTATCGTAGGGGACAGTGCGCCGAATGTAACGTGGGAAAGAGGGGCACAAAGTTCGATCTCGGACTACTTTTTTTGTCTCAGAAGCCCTAGCCCAATAAATAACATCTTTAAAAGTAGAAAAAATTAGAGGAAGTGAACATAACCTGGTAAAAATGACCATGGAAACACACAGAAGTGCCAGCAGTGGCATCAATTTGGAATCAGCAAGTGGAGCTAGAACCAAGTCCAATAAGACTACGACTGAAAGAGGGGGAAATAAAGAACATAATGAAAGATCTAAATGACGAACACTCGAAGATGATTGGTTTAATTATGACCTTGCATTGCAAAAATATAAACAAAGGAAAAACGGAGGCGGGAAGCCAAGTTTTAAAAGACATGAATATGATCTAACGGTCGTTGCAAAGAAAAGGGAGCTGCGCCAGAAGATGAGGGCAATAGGAAATCCAAAGTTGCCAGAAAACAGAATTGAGAAGAAGATGCTAAAGAAACGGTATAACAACTGGATATGCATTCACAGATACACATGAGACCAGCAGGATGCAGAGAAAATGATGTCGATGTTGAAAAACAAAAACACAAGAGAATTTTGGTCAATTATAAATGGCATGGAAGCACCTCAGGGATCACTGCTGACAGATATGGTAACAGAAGAGCAGTTGGTTGACCATTATTCAACCCTATTCAATAAACAGGGTTTGAGCGAAGATCCAATACTCCCGGTGCTAAAAAGTTGGGATATAAAAATTTCAAAGGACGACATACTGCAAACTTAAGAAGAACAGTGCATTCCGGGCAGCTGGTCCTGACAGGATAACAAACAGAATGCTAAAGAAAAACCCGAACGAATGGGCAGACTATTGCATAACTTTCTTCGAAAAAATAAGGAAAGAAGCAAAGGTTCCTACCTCATGGAAGACCACACTAATTGTGCCTAGATTTAAAAAGGGGCAAAGAAGAGACCCTAAAAACTACAGGCCTATAGCCCTGCTCGACGTGGTGGGGAAAGTATACGCCAACCAAATCTTACACCACCTAACCTCAAGGATTAAGCTTACTGGGTCTTTCGATTACAGACAGTCTGGTTTTGTAAGAGGAGTTGGGTGTGGGCTAAATTTGCTAATGCTAAATTTAATAAATATGGAGACCAAAAGGAAAGGAACAACAGTTTATTTGGCATTTGTCGACTTAGCCCACGCATTCGATGGAGGAGACAGAGAGCTCCTCTGGTCAAAGATGGCAGAAATAAACTGTCCCCTTAGCTTGTTAATGGCCATTAAAGATCTGCATACTGATACAAGCGTCAAGATTCGTCTGGACCAAAGGGGAACCCTAACTGGCCCAATAAAAGTTTGAGAGGGGTAAAACAAGGCTGTCCCTTAGGCTCAACTCTCTTCAACTTGCTAATCTCTGATGTGAGTGAGGCAATGGAGGAAGTCCTTTCGTTCCCACCAAAAATAAACAGCAAGCACATCAGCTGGATGATCTATGCCGACGACATCGTCCTCTTAGATAGGACCCATATAGGTCTCCAGCAAAAACTAACCGCACTAAAGAAATATCTAGACAAAAATAGGCTGGAATTAAACGCAAACAAAACAGATTCTCCTGCTAAAAAGCCTGAAGGGAAGAAGTAAAACAAAGCAGAAATTCCGATGGAAATTGGGAACATAAGCACTAAGGAACAAGTTACTTACCTGTAACTGTTGTTCTCCAGCATGGGTCTGGCATGGATTCACATGCTCATGAATATTCCCCGTCGTCAGGCTGGGAATCCTCGGTAAAGAAAAAACCAGTATCAGTTTCGTTTCTGATCTGTCTTTCGTAGTAATAACCAATCACTGGTCTCTGCGTCATACTGACCACAGCCAATGACTGCCCTCTACCTAAGCACCGCCTCTGGCAGCCATCTTCAGATTTGGAAGCACGTGAAGTGGCAGTATGACCAAGTGAAGAGCCGCAGAGGGGTAGGCGGGAGGGTTCGCATGTGAATCCATGCCAGACCCATGCTGGAGAACAACAGTTACAGGTAAGTAACTTGTTCCTTCTCCAGCATGGGGTCTGGCATGGATTCACATGCTCATGAATAAAAGAATACATAGCAGTATACACATGCACAACCACGGGAGGTGGCAAAGGCTCAACATTAAGCATAGCATCAAACTCAACATTAAGCATCTTACCTCCTCACCAGGCTCACCTCAGGCGAACAGGTTGCGCAGCACTGCTTGGCCGACCCTGGACTCCTCCCTGGAATCCCGATCGACGCAGTAGAACTTCGTGAAGGTGTGCGTCGACCTCCACTTAGCAGCCCTGCATATGTCCAGCAGGGGCACACCAGAAAGGAACGCCGTGGTAGCTGCGATCGCTCTGGTGGAATGGGCTCTCGGACGGCCGGGCAGAGGTCGGTTTGCCAACCGATGACAGTACATGATACAGCCGGAGAGCCATCTGGAAATGGAAGCCTTCGAGAGAGCCTTCCCCTGATTGACAGGTCCAAAGTTCACAAAGAGTTGTGACGTCTTCCGAAAACACTTCGTGCGGTCCACGTAGAACTTCAGCGCTCTAGCTACATCCAGCGAGTGCAAAGTCCTCTCAGCCGGCGACAAAGGCGACGGGAAGAATACAGGCAACACCAAGGGTTCGTTGAGATGGAAGTCCGACGGTACCTTGGGCATGAAGGAGGGGTGCGTCCTGAGCACTACCCTCGTGTCGTGGAAAGTCAAGTACGGGGCCTTGCAGGAAAGGGCCTAGATCTCTCCCACTCGTCGTGCGGAGGTGATGGCCACAAGAAAAGCAGTTTTCCACGATAGAAACTTCAACGGAGCCGAGTGCAGAGGCTCGAACGGAGGTCCCATGAGCCTGGTCAGCACCACATTGAGCTCCCACGCCGGGGCCGGAGCCTTCACCGGCGGGAACGATCTGAACAGTCCCTTCATGAACTCTTTCACCAGGCGATGAGACCACAAGGACGTCCGCCCCGTGGTTCTGGTGTATCGGGAGATCGCAGCAAGATGAATCTTGATGGACGCGTGTGCCAGGCCAGCTTTGGCCAGCGTCAGCAGGTACGGCAGTACTTGGGGAGCCGTAATCCGTAGAGGGTTAATCTTCTGTGCGTGGCACCAGACAGAGAACCTCTTCCATTTGTGTCCGTAGCATTTAAGAGTCGAGGACGCCCTGGCCTTTGCAAGAACCTCTCTGCAGTCGGCCGGTATGTCGTATCCTCCAAACTCTAGCGCTGCAGGAGCCAGGCCTGCAAGTTCAGCGACTTTGGGTCGTGGTGGAGGATGGCGCCTCCTTCCCTGGAGAGTAGATCCGCGTCCGCCGGCAGCTTGATCGGCGGGGACGCTGACAAGTCCAGAAGGTCCGGGAACCATATCTGCCTCGGCCACGAGGGTGCGACGAGGATCATCCTGCACCGTGACCTCTTGAGCAGGTTGACTAGCCGGATTAGCAGAGGCAAGGGAGGGAACGCGTAGAGGAACAGGCCCTCCCAGGGGAACGAGAAAGCATCGCCCATGCTCCTCGTCTGGGGAAACCTGCTGGCGAACCTCCGGCACTTGGTGTTCGTCGCCGTCGCGAACAGGTCGATCTGGGGTGTGCCCCACCGTCGGAAGAGTCGATCCACCAGATCCTGCCGTAGTTCCCACTCGTGGCACGAGCGCAGCTCCCTGCTGAGTGAGTCGGCGATGGTGTTTTTTATCCCTGCCAGATGAAACGGCACCAGAAAAATCCTTTGGGCGACGGCCCAATGCCACAGGTCCTGCGCCTCCTTGGACAGCGCTGGGGACCTGGTTCCGCCCTGTTTCCTGATGTAAAACATGGTGGTGGTGTTGTCGGTGAAGATCCTCACCACCTTGCCCTTGAGGGACGGAAGGAAGGACCTGAGGGCCCAAAACACTGCACGGAGCTCCAGGACGTTGATATGCAGGGACTTCTCCGTCGGGAGCCAGAGTCCCTTTGCGTGCAGATTTTCGGTGTGCGCTCCCCACCCTTCCAGGGAGGCATCCGTAGTCACAGTCTCCTGGTGGGCTGGGGTCTGGAAGTCCATGCCCGCCGTCAGATGCGCGCGGGTGCCCCACCACCGTATCGCTCGTCGGAAGTTCTCGTCGAGCTTGATCCTTTCCTCGAAGCTGCCCGCCGTCTGGATCCAGCGCGCATCCAGGAATTCTTGCAACGGGCGCATCCGGAGCCTGCACATGGGAATGAGGTAGATGCAGGAAGACATCATCCCGAGGAGGGACTTGATGGACCTCACTTTGGCCGCGTCGGCCACCAACATCCGTTGCACCTTGCCCAAGATGGTCCCGGTCCTCTCCTCCGACGGGGAGGCCAGAAGGGACACTGTGTCGAGCCTCGCTCCCAGAAACAGTGCGACTTGCGCGGGCACCAGGTGGGATTTGGCGTAGTTCACGGAGAATCCCAGGTCCGTGAGGAGTTGGACGGTTCTTGCCGTGTGAACCACGGCGAGCTCCCTCGTCTTGGCGCGGATGAGCCAGTCGTCCAGGTAGGGGTAGACGTGGATCCCCTCGCGGCGCAGCTGCGCCGTCACCGGTGCGAGGCACTTGGTGAATACCCTGGGTGCCGACCGTAGTCCGAAGGGGAGGGCTCTGAACTGGTAATGACGCCCTTGGACCACGAACCTGAGGAATTTTCGGTGCCCCTTTAGGATGGGAATGTGGAAGTAGGCATCCTCCAAATCCAACGACGATAGGAAATCCCCTTCCTCCAGCTGGCCCAGGACGTGCTGGAGGGTGACCATCCGGAACTTCTGCGCCTTGATGAACTTGTTCAGACGTCGGAGGTCTAGGATGGGGCGCCATCCTCCCGTCTTCTTCTTCACGAGGAAGTATCTCGAGTAAACTCCGGAGCCCCGAAGCCTCTTTGGGACGATTTCGATGGCGCCCTTCCTGAGCATCGCCTTTACCTCCAGGAGAAGTTGAGGGACGTGAAGTTCTTTCCTGGCCACGGGGGGGACGCGCGGGCACCTTCTTTGAAACTCGAGCGCGTGGCCCCGGGCCAGGGCGTCCAGCACCCAACGGTCGGTGGAGATGGACTCCCACACGCTGACGAAGCCCACCAGCCGGCCTCCCACCGGGGTGCTCCGGTGGGGGCCCGACCCCACAGCCGGTTCAATCCTGCTTGGACGCGGCCTTGCCACCTTGACCTCCTGGGCGACGACGGCGGGGTCCGCTAGACTTGCCTCGTCCTCTGTAGGCCTCTTGCGACGACGAGCGGGCCGCTTGACGGTAGGAAGCGGAACCGCCGCCGGAACCTCTGGAGGCGCCCTTGCCTCCGCTGCTCCGAAAGGGCGTCCGACGTTGCTGCAGAACTCCGAGGGCCCGGGCCGTCTCAGTATCCGCCTTGATGGCCTGAAGGGAATCGTCCACTGTCTTCCCAAACAGGTTGTTCCCGTCGAAGGGCATGTCCAGGACTCTGGTCTGGACGTCCTGCCGGAAGTCCGTAGCTTTGAGCCATCCACGACGTCGAAGGCAAACGCCGTTGCCCAGCTGGCGGAACCCAGTGTCGGCGATGTCCGTCGCCACGGTGATGGCGTGGTCCGAGGCCACCTCACCTTCCTGCAGGATCTCCAGGGCCTCCGCCCTCTTGTCGTCCGGCAGAAAATCCAGCAGGGGAGCTATCTTGTACCAGAGCTCCCTGTCGTAGCGAGCCACGATAGCCAAGGCGTTGGCCGCTTTAATCGTCGTCGCTGCCGACGAGATGACTCTACGTCCCATAGCATCCAATTTCTTTCCCTCGCCGTCCGGCGGGGAAGTCGATGTGGAGGCCGCACCCCCCCCCCCGCTTTCTTCCTGGCTGCCGCGGAGACGACGGAATCCGGGGTAGGCTGCGCCCGGAGGCACAGGGGGGCCGTGTCCGGGACCCGGTACTTTTTCTCGTACCGGTCTCTTCTAGCTGGCGTCGTGGAAGGGTTCTTGAGGAGGGAAAGGCCCTCATCCCAAATGTCGTCCAACAGAGGCACTGCGAGGACCGTCTTCCTCTTGGCCTCGCGCCGCTGATAAAGGAAGCCTTCCTTTTTCTTCTCCTCAGGGCAGAGTTGGAAAAGCTCGGAAGCCCTGGAGATCATGGAGTGGAAAGATCCGATCTCGTCGGGCGGAGAAGCCCTGGCGGGAGGCGACGACGGAATATCCTCGTCGTATGCCTCGTCGTCCGTACCCGTCGCTGCCGTGTCAGTCCCCGTATCATCCCCTCGGGTGGACGGGGAGGAGGGCTGGACGGGGCGCGACGGTTGAAAAGGAGGTGGTGGATGGATCCTTCTTTTCTTGGTAGGGGGAACACCAGAAGGTCCCGGTTCTGGATCCCCCGACGGGAGAGGTTCCTCCGTCGGTAACGGTAGTCTCGTCCTTATCTCAGAGCATAAGGACTGTATGGCCAACAAAATGGCCGCCGAGTTGTCTTGCGGAGCTGGCAGAGGGGAATCCGACGGGCGAGCAGGGGCCCCGTCGGTATCCTCGACGATGTCGTCGTCGTCGTCGTCACCTGCGTCGGGGTCCATTCCGACGGGCTGGCCTTCTTCCACGCCTAGGCCGTGGCTTAAGACCTCGATCAGCTCCTCTTCTGAGGTTGAGGCCGAATCTACGACGACGCCCTGCCCCCCCTTCTTCTTCCCCACGGAGGGTTTCACGGGGGTCCTATCGATGGGCACAAAAGAAGACTCCCTCCGAGGAGGCAGGGAGATTCTGGGCCCCGAGGTCGCCACCACTGGCGCAGCCTCCACAGGCTGAGCCAGGGCCGCCGCGACCGTTTCGATAGAGGGCTTGGTCGGATGGATCAAGGCCTTCACCACCTTAGGTGCGCTCACCGCCTTATCCTTGAGGGAGGGGGCACTGCCACGCTCCTCCTCTGTCTTAGAGCTCGACCGGGGCCTCTCCAGGAGTTTCGCCGGGTGCTCGGCCTTCCTCTTACCCGACCCAGAGCGTTGACTCGTGGTTGATGGTGCCGGGGAGGGTGCGCCCTGCCTGGCGCCCGTAGAGCCCGACCGTTCGGCGCTCCCGGTGCCAGCGGACTCGCGGTGCTTAGCCTTATGTTGGGCCCCCGTCGCCGGGGCGCCCTCAAAGGTCTTAGAAGACCGCTCGGATTTCTTCTTCTTCTCGCCAGACGAGCTCTTACCCTCCAGCCAGTTGGCGAGACGTTGATGGCGGTCCTTCATGGTCCGTTCCGACATGTTGCCGCAAAACGCACAGTCCTTCTCCACGTGCGTCTTGTCCTCATGAAGGCAGTAAAGGCAGAAAGAGTGTTCGTCCTCCTTAAAGACGTTCTGCAGCTGGCATCCAGGGCAGACCCTGAACAGCTTTCCGGGCGTCGAGCTTCCCTTCTCCTGGGCCATCTCCGAGACCGGGCCTGAGAAGCTTCTGGAGTCCTCCGAAGTGTAGCTCGACGAAATCTTCACCCTTGAGGGGCGCAGACGAATCCGACACGGGTCCCCGTTGATCGGATGTAGGATCGGTGGAGCTTGAGGCTCTTTTGACCGAAAGAATCGAAGTTTTTGTGAAAAAAGCGCGAAAAATAGCACTAACGCTCGAGAGCAATAGCACGAGGATCCCAACACATGAACGTGCGGTAAAAATCTGAAGATGGCTGCCAGAGGCGGTGCTTAGGTAGAGGGCAGTCATTGGCTGTGGTCAGTATGACGCAGAGACCAGTGATTGGTTATTACTACGAAAGACAGATCAGAAACGAAACTGATACTGGTTTTTTCTTTACCGAGGATTCCCAGCCTGACGACGGGGAATATTCATGAGCATGTGAATCCATGCCAGACCCCATGCTGGAGAAACTGTGTAAATCATATATCCTACCTAGGAGTGGTGATAAGTGCTAACATAACCGGACTAACCAATGGATCAAAAAATAAAGAGTAAATGCAGAGCCTTGGCAGTGCAGGGAGCTGTCCTGCACCAAAAATTAGTGAAATTCTCCTTAAAGCCTGTGCATGGTTTTTACAAGGCTAAAGTAATTCCAGCAGTAATTCACGGTGCGGAAGATCTTTTGGGGGTCCCAATGTGAGAATATATTCTGGAAGAGAATATTACAAATCCCTCAAAGTGTTCCTACTGCATGCATACGGTACGAGCAAGGGCTAACATCAATAAATGTGCAAGTGATATGGAATTCGTTAGCTCTGTACAGAAAAGTCCAAGGTGCAGATAACTCGCCGCAATTTAAAATCTTAAAATCAGGAGCCTCAACAAATCCAAACGAGGTAATTAAGGAATGGAAAAAAAATTGTGAAATAATCCTCACTCAGCTAAAGACAGACAAAGACACACTGGAAAAAAATCCAAACTCTGTGAGGAAAAAACTTTGGGAAAGCGATTGGATAGAAACAATAGAACTGAGAGCATGACATGTACGTATGAGCGAATTTGTGATGGAGAGTAAGGCACTTAACGAACTGCCAAAGTATTTAAAGACATGCCCATGTAAAATCAGAAGAACATTTTTTCTAAAGTTTAGACTTAACCTGTTCCTCACCTGGGAGATAGAAAATAGGAGAAAGAGGAAAGGCGAAGTACTAAATACTAGATGTCTGTTCTGTCATAATGAAGAGGAGACGTTAAAATATTTAGTGATATTCTGTCGTAGGCTCAGAGACCTAAGAACAAAAATAATGGGAGATGAATTGAAAAATGCACCCAGTACTGAGTGGGGACGAGTGGTTGAAAAAGATGTTAGAAGGCGAGGAGAAGTTGACATTTCCCTTGGCATTCTTTTTAGAAGAACTGAACCTTCTTTTGAGCAAGAACATGGACTGAAGGCAGACAAATGATATAAACTGGCTAAAGCCCTATCCACTTCAGTGCCCTTTGTCTCCCATTCTATTATTCATGAGAAAGTTCTATGTGACAATGTAGAATGTAAACTCTAACAAGATTCCTTTTGCTCGTTTTTGTAAAGTTTGTAATAAACTGAATTAAAACTTTTTTGTTTTTTTTAAAGAAGCTTTATCCTAGCATCTGGGATGCCTTTCACATGTCAGTTGACCCACAAGAATAACATTTACCAAATGTTTTCTGGAATGCGGCTTCTGCTGGACTCCCTCTGGTTTAGCACCAGAGGTTTCACTAGATTGATTTGGTTTCCCATATGACTTACCCTTCTTATGTTTGTGGCCCTCTTTTGGGTGGTTGGATTTAGAATTATCGTTGTCATCTTTTGTGCTGCTTCCCCTCATCCTTTTTGTGAATGGCCCCAGAATTATTGTGAGTGGCCCTAGAATCCTTGTGAGTGGCCCTGTTGGCAACCCACAAGTCAGCAGCCTTTGCTAACTTCTTGGGATGAATCTCTTTGGAGTCAGCCAAGTGCAGTCTGTGGGGGAGAATTCTCAGAAATGTGCCAATTAAAAGACCCTCCCCCCCACCCAGAGACGTTTTTATGGGAGGACCCCCAACTTGGAAGGGGGCCCCTCAAGGCTAGCTGATTTGAAATAAGATTCCATTGTTCACCAGTCTTAAATAGCACATATCAGGATATCTTATGGGGTGCTGCTGAGGCTCTAAACTCATTGCCTTTCTGTTTTGACAAGTACATTCTGCCTTGATCAATTCATCATGTATTGCTTTCTGTGTTCACTGTGGTATACACAGTTTGCGTGTTCCTTATGGCACAACTCTGTAGCATTCTTTCCTTCCTGTGGGAATTATGTTGATCATGTGCAATAGGCAATGGTGAAATGCATATTGATAAAATGAGTGCCACAATGTTTCAGAAGTCAGAACAGTGTGCACCAGATAGGGGTTGCTGTAAAAACGAACATATCAACCGTATTGTGAAGGTCTAGAAATTGGTTTGTTCAGATGGGGTGCTGTAAAATCTAGGCAATCGCCTCCAACTATGGCATAAACCGTTAGACCAAGAGGTGAATAAGTATCCAATTTCAAGACTATGGAACAAAAGCGTTCATGCTTGTATCCTGGATTTGCCAACAGATGATACAGTGATCCTGCTCAAATCATCCAATATATCTTACATTACTGTGCTGTTTTCTGTGAGGTTTGCCTTCATGCATGCTGCTAGTATCGTTTTAGTCCATTACTTGATCTTTCTTCTTATGTAGGCCATTTGGGTGGAAGGGATGGTAGACAGAGAGCGGCCCATATGTTGCAGGCCTCAGGCAAGCATATTTTAAGGTCTGCTTCTTGGACAAAAAAACGGTTTGCTTTTTGGTAAAAGTCAAAGGTTTTTATGCATGTTTATACATGAAAATGTCACAAGCCATTGTTTTGGATGCATTTCCAATTTTAAAATACAAAAAAGGCAAACCCAGATAAAATTTGTTATATCACATAGATTATTATGCTGGTTCTTGTAAACTTCCCTTGATGGAGAGAATGAAGCTAGAATCATTCCTATTTTGCTTAAGACCGTTCTATAATATTTTGTTTAAAAATTGTCATGTTTGGTAATGCGATTTGTGTACTTTCCAAGTTCGTTTTTTATAAAATGAGATTGTTTTAGTTCATGGTAAGAACTGGAAAAGAAAGTGTTCAAATGCAGAAATTGCGGAGTTGGCACAAATCCGAGCTTCACCCCTTAACCAATGTGTGATCCTGGGCATCTCATTTAATCTTGTATTGCCTAACCTCTCAATATTGCCAGTCCCTAAACCTTTCAAAATTATCAGCCTGTCGGAGTGATTTCTGATCTTCATAAAAGCCTTATTCATGGTTTCACTGTGTTAATAGTGAGCATATTTATAATGCACACCACAGGTGTTTGTTCCTTTGATATCTAATGTTAACACTATATCCCACTTCTATTCTCAGTCTGGCTGGATAAAGACACCTTCCTGGTAGCTTCTAATCTACCTCCACTATCCATGCTACCGTATGTGTAGCGTTCTCCTTCCTTCCAATTGGTGGTCTCTAGCCATACATGAGCACTTTTGCATTCTGTGAGGCAGCTAATGTGAGTTCTCCGTCTATTATGGGTTACATGTACCTTTTACATACGGTCCTGCATTAATACTGCAGGCTGCATACCTTCCTGGATGTTATTGATACAAAAGTATCCTGTATGTACTAGAAGAGTAACCTCTTCATAGACTGCTAATGTTGGTCTTCAAATGCTACTTATTTATCATTCTGCATGAAGAGGGCAAGGGGACTTAAAGGGAGTAAACGTGCTTATTATGCTGCGAGATAGCATATCAACCTACAGGTTGTGAGCACGACGGGTGGGGGTGGGGAGCGTGACCAGTATTCTTGATCCCTTAATTCCTTTGATTTGGTGGAGGGGGTCCCAAAGATGTCCGTGCCCAGGGACCCAAAAGTGTTTAAGATGGCCCTGGCCCCACCTAAGAGACCCACAGCAACTTTGCTGGATTTTGAGGACTTGATTTTTTTTAACCTGGAGAAAGTGGAACCCTTTTTTTCCCCACTGTCTCATGTATTTTAATGTGATTTTGTACACTGTTTATTTTGGATGTAGAGTCTGACAAACTCCATAGGCATCATCTTTTACATTGTGTGACACAGCACCTTCAGTGCAGTGGCACAGGGAAGTCTCCCAGATTTCCCAAAGGTTAAAATATCTTCTCCTGGATAAACTATTGTTTCCAAGAGCAGCAAAGTGAAATTGACTTTACTTACCATTGTAACTTACTGGACCCAGCACACACTAACAATAGGGTGCTGGAGGGGCTACCTAGTATCCCCTTTATCTAACTTCAAATGTAAAAATTTTTACGTTCAACGTTTTGCACTTAATGGCTGGTGGCAGTGGTTTTTTTTTTTTTTTTTAACTACCATGGTGTGTCTTTACCGTGGGCTGCATTCACAGCTACAGTAAAGCACCCCAGGGTGCCATTTTTCGTCAAAATGGACCAGGTATTCTTTTTTTGCCATTTGTGGAAAGGTCCTTCTTCAGATTTACTCTGCGCGCCAAACCTGTTTTGGTCCCATTGTTCGCTTTGCCCTTGGCGGGATTCACAAGTGAAGCCCCCCTCTGGCTCCAGGGTGTCTGGGGTAGGCAGGAAGTGAGGGAGGTGCCCGAAACTCCATGTGCTTAGTCTCCTAGGAGACCTAAATGCACTCTGTGGCGATTGGCCGGCAGACTGTCCGGCAAGGACAGCCACCCTGCTGGGTGACAGAGCTGGGCTGGAATGATCGGGAGAGAACTGAATAAAAGGCGAGTCTTTTGGTTTGGAAGGCAGAATCAACCACTGGACGAAGGAACCGAAGAAGAGCTTGAAGAGGACGCCTGCTGCAACTCCTGGACCGTTGGTTTGCCCGGTGAAGCCCTGCTGCTGTGCTGAAACTCCGAATTCGTATCGACAGAGAAGCCCCTGTAAGGACGACTTCTCCCCTTGAGTTGGTGGGACCAATCAACTCCAAAGTAAGCCACCTGGACCATCCATCTCAGAGCTCGTTGAATTTCCACAGAGTTGCTGCTGGAAGCCGTATAGCCAGGGAGAGGAACACCAGATTGTGTGCGTTGCTTTTAAGCTGGCCTAGAGCTTCACGAAGATCCTCCAGATTCACAGGAAGCAGGAATGACTGAGCCTGAGCCCCCTCAACAAAGTGCAGGACCCCAGAAGCAAGGAAAGCCCATCTCGACAGTCAGGAACCGCGTGATGCTATTTGCGGTAGACGCGAGGAGCTGAAACACTGAACAGCCACTGAAAGTGAAGTTTGCCGGTTGCAAGTTTTGACCGTCCCAGTGCACTGCAGGAGTCCCCCAATGTCCTCCCTCTTGTCCCCACGACCGAGGCCCAGGAACAGCGAGACCTGTAGAGCTGCACAGGAACAGAAGTCATCTGCTGCATCTTAGCTTCATTTCTAAGGTAGTGTAACAAAGTCTAAGAGAATTTACCTCTTGCTGTAGAGTTACCTGCATCTTCTACTACTCACAAGTCTAATTAGCTTGTGGCCCTACGTCTGATTCTTCTTTTCATCAAAGACTCCTAAGAACTTGTGCAAAGTTTTTTCCATTTACTTACCAGAAGTGCTTCATCCTATACAAGACTTTTGCCCATTGACTTTGGCTTAGCCTATTGAACTGAATTACTCTTCTAGTGGGAACCAAAAGTATTTGCCTGCTTAAGAATATTTGTGGTGTCTTGTTGTTCTAATAACCTTTGCCTTTTACCAACTTCTAAGATTATTCGAAATGCCAACAGTAGGATATTAATGTCCCGAGCTCCCTAGCTATTGAAGTCACCTGTGGGTGTAGGTTGTGACTGTGGGCCATCCCAAAAGGGTCTTTACTGATTTTAGAAACTAAGAGTGTACAGTATTGAAGTGTATTTGTGTGTTACTATTATATTGCTCCCTTCTGAAGAAGGCTTATTCCAACTGACTGATGAATTAGTAATTGTTTATGGAAGAAACCTTGAGTGTAAGAGTTTATTTGAATACCTGTAACTGTGAATCTCTGTGTAACTCCACTACAGCTCACATTGACGCCTTTTGATACAAGCCTGGCTGCTCAACACGCTACCAAAACTGTGTAGTAAAAGCTTATACCAAAGGTTGGGTTTCCTATACCCGTCGTCACAGTTGTTTGTAGTGTTCCCAGAGGGTACTGCATGCAAACTTTGCCTAACACAGTCTCAGCTCAGGAGAGCAAAACTAGACTCCAACAAAAACAGATTTCACATTCCTTCAAAGGAGTTTGCTCTGTAATCCTTAACCCATCCATCTAAGTGTTAGGGAGAATTCTCATAAATGTGCTAAATCCCTTCAATTTACAGACCCCCAGCAACTTTGCTGGATTTCGAGGACTTGATTTTTTTACCTGGAAAGAGTGTGCGCCTTTTTTCCCACTCTTTCATGTATTTTGATATGTGTTTTACTCTTGTGTTCTTTGATTATGGAGTTAACTCCATAGGCATAATATTTTCATGTGTGTTACACAGCACCCTAAGTGCAGTGAGACAGGGATGTCTTTTAGACTTCCAAAAGGTTTAGATACCTTCTCTGGGATACACTACTGTTTCCCAGAGTCAGTAAAGTTAAATTTACTTTACTAATCTTTTTAAATTCCTAGACCCAGCACACACTATCTTCCTATAGAGTGCTGGAGGGGTTACCTAGTATCTCCTGTGTCTAAAAACTCATAGCAGTCAAATGCTACCCTTTCCTATCAGAATGGCTGGTGGCAGTGGTTTTACAACAAACTACCATGATTTTTCCCGAACACTGGTAGCTATAAATCACGACAGCCATGTTTTTCAAGATGGCGCATTAAGCCCCTTTGTTTCAACAGGTCCCGGTCTTCTTTTCTTGCCGTTTCTTTTTGGAAAGGTCCTTCTAGAGTTTGTCTCTGAATACCAAACCAGGTTTGGTCCCTTTGTTCCTAAGCTTTTGGCAGGCTTCAGGACTGAAGACCACCTCTGGCGCCCGAGTGTCTGGGGGTGGCCCGGAAGTGAGGGAGGTGCTCGAACTCCCTGTGCTTAGTCTCCTAGGAGACCCGAATGCACTCTGGCGTGATTGGCTGGCTGACTGTCCGGCAAGGACAGCCACCCTGCTGGGCGAGTGGCAGCTAGGCTGAAATTAAAGGATAGTTCCGGGACTTTTTTTTTATTGTTCCTACGGTTCGGCCATGTGTTTTTAAGCATAAATCGGTAGATCGTAGAAAACTTTCCTATGGACCTTACCCGACTTTTCGTCCATTAATGCACTCGAAATCAGCCGCCATTTTGTGATAATCCTATCATTTCCCCCCCATCGACCTGGCTCACCTGCGTTTGCGGCACTAAATCAAATCCCCCGCCCCTGAGCCTGACATCAGCAGACGCGTACCGCCCATTTCCCAACGCCAAAGCACGTTTCGTGTCAACAATCGCTGCGCCTCAGCTAATGAAGTGTCGCCATGGAAATGGCAGGACGCCTCTTTCCTCAATAAGTATAAACACACCGTTTCACAACACACAGCAGCAGATTTTCGATTCCATTACTCTCTCTGTGTTACTTTGAGTATTCTGTGACTCGTTTCTGTGCTCTGGTCAGCTACCTTCGCCGCTTCTAGGCCTTGTGAACACCTGTACCATCTCTGTAAATTATTTTACTTTCTTTACCACACAATGGCTACAATAATGCCGTATATGTACGAGCCCGAGTACACCGAGGAGGAACTACTGGAAAGGCAAGCACGCGAAAACGATGGGGATTCGGACGGCAGTTGGGAGGACCAGTCAACGGATGAAGAGCCTGGACCATGTCGCATGGACGGCGTCTCCACCTGGTGCACGTGCAATCGGTGCGAGCTAATGCCAACTGAGGAGGAGAACTGCTGCTGCCGTGAAAATTCCGGGTGCTTGGCCTACATTTCGGAAGGCGAGCCAAGTCCGCAATGCATCACCGAGCTGCCAGAGTTCAGAGAAGCCTGCCTCTCACGGACCGTGTTGAGGATGATGATGGTGCTTATGCACGAACTTCGCGGCACTGTTCGTCCGCGTAATCCGAGTAACGAGTAAGTATACTCTGGTTGTGATGTCAGTGATGCCACTACTATTTCATGGTCGTCTCCCACATATAAAATTACATCTACATATCATTCGAACGCATGTAAATTGGTTCCATATTGTGCATTTTCTAGATAGAATTTTTTTCAAAGCAGAATGACATTTTTTACCTTCATCGACATTGATAAGAAAGTTTTGTCATTTTAATACCGTTTGCATCTTTCTTTTTCACCGGTGGTACAGGCTGGTGGCCTATCGTTGCTTCACTTGGTGGCTTCACGGGAGGCTCGGACACCGCGTTCGGAGAGTAATACCTGCCTGTGCGGTACTTGCCATTAGACAACATTTCCCCAGCGACAGTGGACAATACCGCGGATTTTCCCTGGATGTGCTGCAACCGGAACTTTACAATGTGTAATGTTTATTATTTATGTTAAATTGAAATTAAGATCTAAAATAAAACCCAACATATATTTTAACAATGGTTGTTTTGATTTTTTAAATGAATCTAGTGTGTCTCCATTGAATAGTCTTCCTGTGCCTTGTCACACCACATGTCTCCGGCCAGCATCCTCCCTAACGCTGGCCGCCCACCTTCAATCCCCATAACCGTTGAACCCATATGCAGCAGACATACATATGTTATTTTGCGGGTTGGCATCAAGCCTCCCGGCCTTGCCTCCTCCCCCAAAAATACTTACCACACCGCTTTGTTCAAGCGTTGGCAATAAAAGGCCGTTGGATTTTATTGATACAAAACATGGTTATAGGTAAATAATCAATATGGTTGATCATAATAAATCATCCTTTTGGGCACCGGGTACAGAGATGACCCCCTCTGGCCCGTGCCACCTTGCCACCACAGGCCAGCCTGCTGCTGACTAACTGCCTAGGCATCCAGGGTCTCCAGGGTGAACTGCACCCATATATTCTCCTGGGAGGGTGAGGTATTTATAAACTCACCCCCCTGCCTTCCATGTACTAGATCCTGCAGCCTGCCTCTTACATGCAGTTAGATGGCCTCTCCTTGGTGAGGCCCTGCGGCAAACGAGTCTTGTCTGCACGACCACCGCCCCAATCCACCCCCCGCCCTATCAAAGGCAGTTTGCACCGGGGTACTTGCGCTGGCAAGTGGAGCTGTCAGGGAGCGATAAAGGCCAAGAGGTGCCAAAGACCATGCACACTTCAAAGTGGTCTAGAGAGCATGGGTTGTTGTTCCCGTGTCTACCTCCAGACACCGTGTCTCCTGCCAAGCATCCCCCCTCACGCTGGACGCCCCCCTGCAATCCACATAAGTGTGTCTCCATTCACGAGTCTACGTGTGTCTTGTCTGCACGACCACCGCCCCAATCCGCCCCCCCGCCCTATCAAAGGCAGTTCCCACCGGGGTACTTGCGCTGGCAAGTGGAGCTGTCAGGGAGCGATAAAGGCCACAATGTTTCAGAAGTCAGAACAGTGTGCACCAGATAGGGGTTGCTGTAAAAACGAACATATCAACCGTATTGTGAAGGTCTAGAAATTGGTTTGTTCAGATGGGGTGCTGTAAAATCTAGGCAATCGCCTCCAACTATGGCATAAACCGTTAGACCAAGAGGTGAATAAGTATCCAATTTCAAGACTATGGAACAAAAGCGTTCATGCTTGTATCCTGGATTTGCCAACAGATGATACAGTGATCCTGCTCAAATCATCCAATATATCTTACATTACTGTGCTGTTTTCTGTGAGGTTTGCCTTCATGCATGCTGCTAGTATCGTTTTAGTCCATTACTTGATCTTTCTTCTTATGTAGGCCATTTGGGTGGAAGGGATGGTAGACAGAGAGCGGCCCATATGTTGCAGGCCTCAGGCAAGCATATTTTAAGGTCTGCTTCTTGGACAAAAAAACGGTTTGCTTTTTGGTAAAAGTCAAAGGTTTTTATGCATGTTTATACATGAAAATGTCACAAGCCATTGTTTTGGATGCATTTCCAATTTTAAAATACAAAAAAGGCAAACCCAGATAAAATTTGTTATATCACATAGATTATTATGCTGGTTCTTGTAAACTTCCCTTGATGGAGAGAATGAAGCTAGAATCATTCCTATTTTGCTTAAGACCGTTCTATAATATTTTGTTTAAAAATTGTCATGTTTGGTAATGCGATTTGTGTACTTTCCAAGTTCGTTTTTTATAAAATGAGATTGTTTTAGTTCATGGTAAGAACTGGAAAAGAAAGTGTTCAAATGCAGAAATTGCGGAGTTGGCACAAATCCGAGCTTCACCCCTTAACCAATGTGTGATCCTGGGCATCTCATTTAATCTTGTATTGCCTAACCTCTCAATATTGCCAGTCCCTAAACCTTTCAAAATTATCAGCCTGTCGGAGTGATTTCTGATCTTCATAAAAGCCTTATTCATGGTTTCACTGTGTTAATAGTGAGCATATTTATAATGCACACCACAGGTGTTTGTTCCTTTGATATCTAATGTTAACACTATATCCCACTTCTATTCTCAGTCTGGCTGGATAAAGACACCTTCCTGGTAGCTTCTAATCTACCTCCACTATCCATGCTACCGTATGTGTAGCGTTCTCCTTCCTTCCAATTGGTGGTCTCTAGCCATACATGAGCACTTTTGCATTCTGTGAGGCAGCTAATGTGAGTTCTCCGTCTATTATGGGTTACATGTACCTTTTACATACGGTCCTGCATTAATACTGCAGGCTGCATACCTTCCTGGATGTTATTGATACAAAAGTATCCTGTATGTACTAGAAGAGTAACCTCTTCATAGACTGCTAATGTTGGTCTTCAAATGCTACTTATTTATCATTCTGCATGAAGAGGGCAAGGGGACTTAAAGGGAGTAAACGTGCTTATTATGCTGCGAGATAGCATATCAACCTACAGGTTGTGAGCACGACGGGTGGGGGTGGGGAGCGTGACCAGTATTCTTGATCCCTTAATTCCTTTGATTTGGTGGAGGGGGTCCCAAAGATGTCCGTGCCCAGGGACCCAAAAGTGTTTAAGATGGCCCTGGCCCCACCTAAGAGACCCACAGCAACTTTGCTGGATTTTGAGGACTTGATTTTTTTTAACCTGGAGAAAGTGGAACCCTTTTTTTCCCCACTGTCTCATGTATTTTAATGTGATTTTGTACACTGTTTATTTTGGATGTAGAGTCTGACAAACTCCATAGGCATCATCTTTTACATTGTGTGACACAGCACCTTCAGTGCAGTGGCACAGGGAAGTCTCCCAGATTTCCCAAAGGTTAAAATATCTTCTCCTGGATAAACTATTGTTTCCAAGAGCAGCAAAGTGAAATTGACTTTACTTACCATTGTAACTTACTGGACCCAGCACACACTAACAATAGGGTGCTGGAGGGGCTACCTAGTATCCCCTTTATCTAACTTCAAATGTAAAAATTTTTACGTTCAACGTTTTGCACTTAATGGCTGGTGGCAGTGGTTTTTTTTTTTTTTTTTAACTACCATGGTGTGTCTTTACCGTGGGCTGCATTCACAGCTACAGTAAAGCACCCCAGGGTGCCATTTTTCGTCAAAATGGACCAGGTATTCTTTTTTTGCCATTTGTGGAAAGGTCCTTCTTCAGATTTACTCTGCGCGCCAAACCTGTTTTGGTCCCATTGTTCGCTTTGCCCTTGGCGGGATTCACAAGTGAAGCCCCCCTCTGGCTCCAGGGTGTCTGGGGTAGGCAGGAAGTGAGGGAGGTGCCCGAAACTCCATGTGCTTAGTCTCCTAGGAGACCTAAATGCACTCTGTGGCGATTGGCCGGCAGACTGTCCGGCAAGGACAGCCACCCTGCTGGGTGACAGAGCTGGGCTGGAATGATCGGGAGAGAACTGAATAAAAGGCGAGTCTTTTGGTTTGGAAGGCAGAATCAACCACTGGACGAAGGAACCGAAGAAGAGCTTGAAGAGGACGCCTGCTGCAACTCCTGGACCGTTGGTTTGCCCGGTGAAGCCCTGCTGCTGTGCTGAAACTCCGAATTCGTATCGACAGAGAAGCCCCTGTAAGGACGACTTCTCCCCTTGAGTTGGTGGGACCAATCAACTCCAAAGTAAGCCACCTGGACCATCCATCTCAGAGCTCGTTGAATTTCCACAGAGTTGCTGCTGGAAGCCGTATAGCCAGGGAGAGGAACACCAGATTGTGTGCGTTGCTTTTAAGCTGGCCTAGAGCTTCACGAAGATCCTCCAGATTCACAGGAAGCAGGAATGACTGAGCCTGAGCCCCCTCAACAAAGTGCAGGACCCCAGAAGCAAGGAAAGCCCATCTCGACAGTCAGGAACCGCGTGATGCTATTTGCGGTAGACGCGAGGAGCTGAAACACTGAACAGCCACTGAAAGTGAAGTTTGCCGGTTGCAAGTTTTGACCGTCCCAGTGCACTGCAGGAGTCCCCCAATGTCCTCCCTCTTGTCCCCACGACCGAGGCCCAGGAACAGCGAGACCTGTAGAGCTGCACAGGAACAGAAGTCATCTGCTGCATCTTAGCTTCATTTCTAAGGTAGTGTAACAAAGTCTAAGAGAATTTACCTCTTGCTGTAGAGTTACCTGCATCTTCTACTACTCACAAGTCTAATTAGCTTGTGGCCCTACGTCTGATTCTTCTTTTCATCAAAGACTCCTAAGAACTTGTGCAAAGTTTTTTCCATTTACTTACCAGAAGTGCTTCATCCTATACAAGACTTTTGCCCATTGACTTTGGCTTAGCCTATTGAACTGAATTACTCTTCTAGTGGGAACCAAAAGTATTTGCCTGCTTAAGAATATTTGTGGTGTCTTGTTGTTCTAATAACCTTTGCCTTTTACCAACTTCTAAGATTATTCGAAATGCCAACAGTAGGATATTAATGTCCCGAGCTCCCTAGCTATTGAAGTCACCTGTGGGTGTAGGTTGTGACTGTGGGCCATCCCAAAAGGGTCTTTACTGATTTTAGAAACTAAGAGTGTACAGTATTGAAGTGTATTTGTGTGTTACTATTATATTGCTCCCTTCTGAAGAAGGCTTATTCCAACTGACTGATGAATTAGTAATTGTTTATGGAAGAAACCTTGAGTGTAAGAGTTTATTTGAATACCTGTAACTGTGAATCTCTGTGTAACTCCACTACAGCTCACATTGACGCCTTTTGATACAAGCCTGGCTGCTCAACACGCTACCAAAACTGTGTAGTAAAAGCTTATACCAAAGGTTGGGTTTCCTATACCCGTCGTCACAGTTGTTTGTAGTGTTCCCAGAGGGTACTGCATGCAAACTTTGCCTAACACAGTCTCAGCTCAGGAGAGCAAAACTAGACTCCAACAAAAACAGATTTCACATTCCTTCAAAGGAGTTTGCTCTGTAATCCTTAACCCATCCATCTAAGTGTTAGGGAGAATTCTCATAAATGTGCTAAATCCCTTCAATTTACAGACCCCCAGCAACTTTGCTGGATTTCGAGGACTTGATTTTTTTACCTGGAAAGAGTGTGCGCCTTTTTTCCCACTCTTTCATGTATTTTGATATGTGTTTTACTCTTGTGTTCTTTGATTATGGAGTTAACTCCATAGGCATAATATTTTCATGTGTGTTACACAGCACCCTAAGTGCAGTGAGACAGGGATGTCTTTTAGACTTCCAAAAGGTTTAGATACCTTCTCTGGGATACACTACTGTTTCCCAGAGTCAGTAAAGTTAAATTTACTTTACTAATCTTTTTAAATTCCTAGACCCAGCACACACTATCTTCCTATAGAGTGCTGGAGGGGTTACCTAGTATCTCCTGTGTCTAAAAACTCATAGCAGTCAAATGCTACCCTTTCCTATCAGAATGGCTGGTGGCAGTGGTTTTACAACAAACTACCATGATTTTTCCCGAACACTGGTAGCTATAAATCACGACAGCCATGTTTTTCAAGATGGCGCATTAAGCCCCTTTGTTTCAACAGGTCCCGGTCTTCTTTTCTTGCCGTTTCTTTTTGGAAAGGTCCTTCTAGAGTTTGTCTCTGAATACCAAACCAGGTTTGGTCCCTTTGTTCCTAAGCTTTTGGCAGGCTTCAGGACTGAAGACCACCTCTGGCGCCCGAGTGTCTGGGGGTGGCCCGGAAGTGAGGGAGGTGCTCGAACTCCCTGTGCTTAGTCTCCTAGGAGACCCGAATGCACTCTGGCGTGATTGGCTGGCTGACTGTCCGGCAAGGACAGCCACCCTGCTGGGCGAGTGGCAGCTAGGCTGAAATTAAAGGATAGTTCCGGGACTTTTTTTTTATTGTTCCTACGGTTCGGCCATGTGTTTTTAAGCATAAATCGGTAGATCGTAGAAAACTTTCCTATGGACCTTACCCGACTTTTCGTCCATTAATGCACTCGAAATCAGCCGCCATTTTGTGATAATCCTATCATTTCCCCCCCATCGACCTGGCTCACCTGCGTTTGCGGCACTAAATCAAATCCCCCGCCCCTGAGCCTGACATCAGCAGACGCGTACCGCCCATTTCCCAACGCCAAAGCACGTTTCGTGTCAACAATCGCTGCGCCTCAGCTAATGAAGTGTCGCCATGGAAATGGCAGGACGCCTCTTTCCTCAATAAGTATAAACACACCGTTTCACAACACACAGCAGCAGATTTTCGATTCCATTACTCTCTCTGTGTTACTTTGAGTATTCTGTGACTCGTTTCTGTGCTCTGGTCAGCTACCTTCGCCGCTTCTAGGCCTTGTGAACACCTGTACCATCTCTGTAAATTATTTTACTTTCTTTACCACACAATGGCTACAATAATGCCGTATATGTACGAGCCCGAGTACACCGAGGAGGAACTACTGGAAAGGCAAGCACGCGAAAACGATGGGGATTCGGACGGCAGTTGGGAGGACCAGTCAACGGATGAAGAGCCTGGACCATGTCGCATGGACGGCGTCTCCACCTGGTGCACGTGCAATCGGTGCGAGCTAATGCCAACTGAGGAGGAGAACTGCTGCTGCCGTGAAAATTCCGGGTGCTTGGCCTACATTTCGGAAGGCGAGCCAAGTCCGCAATGCATCACCGAGCTGCCAGAGTTCAGAGAAGCCTGCCTCTCACGGACCGTGTTGAGGATGATGATGGTGCTTATGCACGAACTTCGCGGCACTGTTCGTCCGCGTAATCCGAGTAACGAGTAAGTATACTCTGGTTGTGATGTCAGTGATGCCACTACTATTTCATGGTCGTCTCCCACATATAAAATTACATCTACATATCATTCGAACGCATGTAAATTGGTTCCATATTGTGCATTTTCTAGATAGAATTTTTTTCAAAGCAGAATGACATTTTTTACCTTCATCGACATTGATAAGAAAGTTTTGTCATTTTAATACCGTTTGCATCTTTCTTTTTCACCGGTGGTACAGGCTGGTGGCCTATCGTTGCTTCACTTGGTGGCTTCACGGGAGGCTCGGACACCGCGTTCGGAGAGTAATACCTGCCTGTGCGGTACTTGCCATTAGACAACATTTCCCCAGCGACAGTGGACAATACCGCGGATTTTCCCTGGATGTGCTGCAACCGGAACTTTACAATGTGTAATGTTTATTATTTATGTTAAATTGAAATTAAGATCTAAAATAAAACCCAACATATATTTTAACAATGGTTGTTTTGATTTTTTAAATGAATCTAGTGTGTCTCCATTGAATAGTCTTCCTGTGCCTTGTCACACCACATGTCTCCGGCCAGCATCCTCCCTAACGCTGGCCGCCCACCTTCAATCCCCATAACCGTTGAACCCATATGCAGCAGACATACATATGTTATTTTGCGGGTTGGCATCAAGCCTCCCGGCCTTGCCTCCTCCCCCAAAAATACTTACCACACCGCTTTGTTCAAGCGTTGGCAATAAAAGGCCGTTGGATTTTATTGATACAAAACATGGTTATAGGTAAATAATCAATATGGTTGATCATAATAAATCATCCTTTTGGGCACCGGGTACAGAGATGACCCCCTCTGGCCCGTGCCACCTTGCCACCACAGGCCAGCCTGCTGCTGACTAACTGCCTAGGCATCCAGGGTCTCCAGGGTGAACTGCACCCATATATTCTCCTGGGAGGGTGAGGTATTTATAAACTCACCCCCCTGCCTTCCATGTACTAGATCCTGCAGCCTGCCTCTTACATGCAGTTAGATGGCCTCTCCTTGGTGAGGCCCTGCGGCAAACGAGTCTTGTCTGCACGACCACCGCCCCAATCCACCCCCCGCCCTATCAAAGGCAGTTTGCACCGGGGTACTTGCGCTGGCAAGTGGAGCTGTCAGGGAGCGATAAAGGCCAAGAGGTGCCAAAGACCATGCACACTTCAAAGTGGTCTAGAGAGCATGGGTTGTTGTTCCCGTGTCTACCTCCAGACACCGTGTCTCCTGCCAAGCATCCCCCCTCACGCTGGACGCCCCCCTGCAATCCACATAAGTGTGTCTCCATTCACGAGTCTACGTGTGTCTTGTCTGCACGACCACCGCCCCAATCCGCCCCCCCGCCCTATCAAAGGCAGTTCCCACCGGGGTACTTGCGCTGGCAAGTGGAGCTGTCAGGGAGCGATAAAGGCCAAGAGGTGCCAAAGACCATGTACACTTCAAAGTGGTCTATAGAGCATGGGTTGTTGTTCCCATGTCTACCTCCAGACCCCGTGTCTCCTGCCAAGCATCCCCCTTCACGCTCGACGCCCCCCTGCAAAACGCATAATGCCACGACATATTCACGTCATTCATTCACAAACACACCCCTGTTTCGAATTCTTTATAACCCACTTCATATTTCTAATGAGAACTTCTTTGCGCTTTGCTAGTCAACCCGTGAAGGTGCTGGTTATCTGCTCTTCGTCTCTGTGAACTTCCGTGACCACTTCGAGCAAACTCGTAGTGAACTGCTCCCTGTTCTACGACAAGAAACTACTCTGATCCCTGCATCTAACTGTTTGTTCATCAAGGTAAGGCCATGTACCATAATCATTTTGCGTCCAATTTTTTAATTTATATCTATTTGCTAGTAGTCATCAAATTGCATCCATGTTTTCTTTTCTTTCAAGACAGTACATGCAAGGAACTAGTCACATGTTCTGAGTTTAGTCAAATTATTTTTCTATTTTTTTAAAGTTATTCAAATACTTATCCGCATGTGAAGAACGTGTATAGTTCCAAGAACCAAAACGAACCTTGCATTGAACCTTTTATGTGTCATTTAATTTTTTAACACATTGGTATTCATAGAGAATTGTTGATCTTTACTTTTCAGAACTTTCCACAATGCCTGCCTGTTCCATTGGCGGTTGCCCTTCGAAGACCCATAAAAAATCTGAAGGTACTATAATGCATGTTTTCCCTAAGACAATAGATCAGATAAGAGAATGGGTCCGATATTGCGGATATCCACCGTCTGAGCTTGAAAGTAGAGTCCTAGAAGTCTTTGCGGACAAGAGGGGTGATCGATACCGCATCTGCAGCAGGCACTTTAGCTCAGACATGTACTCCACATCATTGCTAATAAAGAATAACACACAGCGAGCGAAGCGAAAATTGCTCTCAACCGCTATTCCCACTCTATTCGTCCACATCCCTCCACTGGTGAGTCAAGTTTACGGATTTAGCTCTCGGCCTTGCGGTAGTGTGTAGCATTAGCTAACAATAATTTCCCCATTTATGTATCCACTCAATATGAAGGCGGAAGATTCTCCATCCGTGTCGTTATTGCAGTCATCAGCCACTTCAAGCGCCTATCGGGTAATCTTACTTAGCTATTCTGCCACTGACTTGTTTTAGGCATGTAAATCAATAGTTTTAATTTATCGTGTAATTATTTTACCTAATGGTACACCCTAGTACTCGTCCTCTAGTCTTTGTTTTCAGTTATAATTATTGTTATCCAAAATAATGCAAGTACTGTCTTTCAGGGAGATGCTGAGGAGTCCAACGCATTGACGACAACCGTTGATGTCACTCAGATGCTCGAGGTACGTTTCCGGACAGTTCCATCGATGGAGATCATCAGATCTTGCATTCTTGTAGCGTGATTGTTACACACAATGTTTCTTTCGTTTTTAGCCATTGATATGTCCTTCTGTCGTCGCCCTCCTATGTGTCTTCTTTTTTCAATATTGTGTTCATTACTAATGAAAGTCCTATGTTTCAGGGAGTCGAATGGAGCATTAGTCCAAGAAGAAGGGGGAGCATGCAGTTACGGGTCGGCGCAATGTTCTACAAGATCATCACCCCTAGTAGTTGATGCAGATCTCTGGGTGGTGACACTTCCAACGATCGACCAAATCGAATCATATTTAGATATCCATTACTTATTTTAGACAACTGATCATTTGTGCAGGTCTATTTAGATGAGCCGTTGACGCCTGCACAAAGTTTATGTTCTTTTTAACAAAATAGAAAACCATACTAATGCAATTACTGTGTTTCAGGGAGTTGCTGAAGCGTCATCTTCAATAATATCATCAATGGAAGTCTATGCGGAGCCCGAGGTATGGATCTTGACAGTTCCATCTAACTAGATCAACAATGCGTGAATAATTGTCGTTTGAATGTTCTACACAATGCGTTCATTCGTGTTTTGCTATTGAGATGTACGTGGGTATTGGTCCCCAAGTACATTTTGTGTTTTCAATATTATTATACATACTAATGAAAGTTCTATGTTTCAGGGAGTCGATGGAGCGTCAGTGCGTGATGGATGTGCTTATCATGAAAATATAGTCGTTGCAGCGCAAGAGGAAGTGGAGACATGCACACACGAGTCGGAGCAACAGCGTCCTGATGTTGAAGTTCGAGGCAAGAAAGTTTCAAAGAAAAGAAAGCAAAAGAAGGTTAGTGGCCTGGTCACTATATTATGTTGTTTTTCACTGTTATTAGTTCAATACTGTAAGTTGTGTTTAAACTGAACATCCCTTTTCCAATCTGTCCTCTAGTTGCGAGTGGGTGTACGAACTAGATCTACACAGACAGTGAAGCGAACGAGAGATGTTGCTTGTCAAACCTTTTGGCAGGGACTTGAGACTGGAGATGCATCGTGCCAATGGGAAGAATATGAAGTGATTGACAACGGAGCTATACCACCACCAGCCATTGATAGTGAATGTCCTCCTGGTAGTTCGGATGCAGTCGGAGATCAATTCACAGAATCCACACCCGCAAAAACTAAGACCGCGAGAAAGTTGAAGAAATTGTTTTATTCACCCATCGCCGGAGAAGGAACAGATGTTGCAATGGAAGAGAATGAAGTGGACGACAATGAAACACCATCAATATCACTGAACATAGCGGAAGACGATATCAGAGATTCTACCTTTCATGTGAGTGACATGTCCTCAACGTTACAGGCCGAACCAGCTGGGATGCAGAGTGACAGTATAAGGAAAGAGGCCAAATTCATTGTATTCGATAGTTGTTTGATTGATATTATTATTAGGATGAAATGTGGGCATTCGGTTGGTGGCGAAGTATGTGGGGAGCCATTGATTAATGTGACTCGTGCAATTCGAGGCACTAACCTTAAAATACATGCCACCTGTACAAAATATCATCCTTTCTCATGGTCTGCACAACCCATGCTGGGGCAACTGCCAGCAGGCAATCTACTTTGTGCAGCGGCCGCACTTTTTAGTGGTTCAAGTTTTTAAAAAGTTAGAGTCTTTCTTTCAGTTTGTGGGAATCCATTTCATTGCGAAAACTCAGTTCTACAAATACCAAATCGATTATCTATTTCCAGCCATTAGCGAAGCTTGGAGAATGGAAAAAATGTCTATTGATAGTACATTCGCGGACAAACGGTTCAGGCTAGCCGGTGATGGACAGTGCGACAGCCCAGGATTTTCAGCCAAGTACTGCACCTACCACTTTCAGGACATGAAAAGTAAGAAAATTGTGAGTTCGGTGGTCGTGCAGGTGTCACAAAGTACATCCTCAGTGGCCATGGAGAAAGTTGGCTTTGTAGCATCATTGCAAGAACTACAATCGCGGGGAATGGTGATCGACCTGATAGCCACGGACAGACGCGTTTCAATTGCCAAGACAATGAGAGAAGAGTACAAAAATATAAATCACCAATTTGACGTATGGCATCTTGCAAAAACAATCAATAAAAAAATGTCGGCTGCAGGTAAAAAAAAAAGATATGCAAGGTATTTCACAGTGGTCCAAGTCAATCAGCAACCATCTTTGGTGGAGCTCAAAAACATGTGGAGGGTCGTTGGAAATTCTACTGGAAAAATGGCGGTCAGTAATGCTACACTGTAGCAACGTTCACCACTGGACCACAAACCAACATTTCCACAATTGTGAACATGGCCATTTGTCCACAGAGGAGGCACGGAAGAAGAAGTGGTTGATTCCTTCATCACCCACTCACAAAGCCATTGAAAAGATTGTATTTGATAAAACTATAACAAGAGATTTGAGGGGACTCACGGAATTCTGCCACACAGGAGATTTGGAGGTGTTCCACAATATGTGCCTAAAGTACAGGCCAAAACGATTGCATTTTGGCATGGAGGGCATGATAAATCTGACTCTTCTAGCGGTCTTGGCACATAACCATAATGTTGGCCGTCAACAAAGTAGGACGACCGGAACTTTAGGGACGCTTCGCTACAATAAGGCCTTCACTAAAAGAAGTAAAAAATGGGTGATCAAACCAGTGTTTCAGGATATGCAATATGAGTTTATTGAGAGACTTATTGTTGATGTCCTAGATAGGCACATACATGGAGTTGTGAACGAACCTGTGCAGGGGACAACTGCATTGCCACCCAACATTGCCTCTGTTCCATGTCCACCTAAAGCAGAGCTCATTGAGAAATACACATCACGGTTTAAATGATTGTAATTTGATTGTCTGTTCTCTCGAGTCTCCTCATGTCGCAGGCCCATTGAATATGTGTAGCTATGTATTGTGTAAATAAAAGTGATTGCTCAGTGTACATGCAATGTGTCTCTCCACCGTTGCCCCTCCCTTCACCGTGCAGTTGTGCGAACCACCCGGGTGTCACCTGTGACTTTGCTCTGGAGTCTCCTCATGTCGCAGGCCCATTGTATATGTGTAGCTATGTATTGTGTAAATAAAAGTGATTGCTCAGTGTACATGCAATGTGTCTATCCAACCTTGTTCATTTGCGCATTAAATTAAACCAAACAGTAATATAAATCATTTTTCAAAAAATATAGAATGTCTCCGTATTTATGGTTCTCTGGGGCTGCAAATGCACGCAGACAAAATGCAAAGATGGAGTGTAAATTTCAAGTCCTGTGAGATGGCCTTACACTGAATGTAGCTAACTAGGAATGTGTGCTCGTTCAAAGTGAAGGTCAGCTGCTTTGATTTTTTGCTCGGGTGCCGGAATGGCCCACGACTCAGTATAAGGTTCTATTGTTATTTGACCTTGACAGGCCGGGACCATCCCGAAAGACTTCTTTTTGGGGGAGTGGTGCAATAACGTAAACGATAATGAATATAATTTCAGAAACGAAAGCCATTTAATGTTCGTTCATTAGAAGAAATAACGTCGGCATAGAAGGAGTGGTATTTCGGGGCTGCCCTACGCACAGACACAATGGAAAATGCAAATATAATGTAAGTAACTCTTTAGATGAGTTTATACCGCAATTTAATTACTATACAGTAGCTTTAATGACCGGTTAAGTTGTACTTGTTAGTTCTATGTGGCATATTGTTTTGTACCACGCACTATCTTGAGGAGAACCATCTCCTTTTACGGAAGCACCTCAAAACCTTCCTCTTTGCTCCTGCTTTCTCTCTCCCTCTCCCCTGCTACAACTGGTCCACTGTCTGCGACCTCAGTCCTGGGCCCTTCCACTCTCCACCTGCACTGCCTCCCTGTCAACCCCTGCACTGGGGGACTGTCTCAGTATCCTACAGCCCCCCCTTCCCAGCACTTGTTCTGCACTTACCTTGCACTCGCCACCAGCTGGCCCTATGTATTTATTATTTTATGCTACTTACCTTGTACTCCACTTCCCCCTCCCCTTCCCCTTGCACTTTTACCTTCCCCCTACCCCTGCACTTGCGCGATCTGAATGACACCTGGCCTAGTAGGATCGTTGTCTGTCTTCTCCTTGTTCCCCCCCCTCCCTGCCTCGCCACGCCTTGAAACACTTGTGAATAGGCGCGTTGCAAATGCCATATTATATCATATCAGTGACGAAGTGGTCCACTGGCGCTCAGGCGGCTCTGAAAAAGGCGGAGGAGAGGGGGTGGGTTACTGGAAATGACGTATAATACCCAGTTGCACTGTCCTAGCTATGAAATAATTTCCCGACCTAATATATAAAATGAATAATTTTAATAAAGATCTGATTGTGAGACTAATTTCATTTTTTATGTTTTTTAAACAGGTACATCCTTCATTATTGTATGTGTCACGAGTACCAGACACCGGCGGATGGCTTTTACAACCGCCAGTTGCTTCTCCGCGTGAACAACGTTACCACCCTGACCATTTTATGGGACGATCGCCAAGTACAAGTATGCCCTAACGCGGTACTAATGGCTAGATGCAACATACATACCGTTGTGGTGGCCTAGTGCCTCGTTGTTGGAACAGCCATGCGATTATCAGTGCGACCGAAGAGCTTATTTTATCGTAAACCAACACCCTGTGTACTGCACACGAACATCGCTTGCCTCAAGACAAACTATTTTGGATCGAGAGCAAAGAAAAATGCAAATCGCTGAATATTCTCTAAACATTTGATGTCAAATAAATGTACTTTACCAAATTTACAATCTTGCGGTTTGATTTAAAAGTACAGTTTCATATTCCGAATTGTGGCGCGCTGTGTTGTGAGCTGATCTGTGTTGGTTTCCGGGTTCTGTGTGGAGTCGCGTAGAAGACGCCTGGGCGCGTTTGCCTACGCAGCACAGTCACGTCATGGATAGAGGCGGGGAATATGAATGTTTTGATAAAGTCTGTTTCAGGGGCGGGGGATATGATTTAGTGCCGCAAACGCAAGTGAGCCAGGTCGATGGGGGGAAATGATAGGATTATCACAAAATGGCGGCTGATTTCGAGTGTGTTAATAGACGAAAAGTCGGGTAAGGTCCATAGGAAAGTTTTCTACGATCTACCGATTTATGCTTAAAAACACATGGCCGAACCGTAGGAACAATAAAAAAAAGTCCCGGAACTATCCTTTAATGGGAGAAAATTGTTTAAAAGGCGAGTCTCTTGGACTGAAAGGCAGAGTTGACCACTGGAACGAAAGAAACAAAGAGAAGCTGTACGAGGACGGCTGCTACAACTACTGGACCGTTGGTTTGCCTGGTGGAGCCCTGCTGCAGGTCCGAATCGCCAGGTTCACCCTCGACAGAGAAGTCCCTTCAAGGACGACTTCTTCCTTTGAGTTGGTGGGACCAATCAACACATAAGCTACCTGGATACCATTATCAGAGCTGGTTAGGATTAACCTGGGGGAAGCACACCAGCTTGTGTGCTTGAAGGAACAGCAACCAAAGAATTGCCCATTTTCCAGCTTTGTGACCAGTCCACGTTCAGTGTAGGAGTCCCACAACATCCTCCCTCTTGTCCCTACGACTGTAGCTCAGGAACAGCGAGATCTGCAAGAACTGCCAGGAACAGAAGTCTTCAGCTGCATCTTTTTCTTCAATATAAGGTACGGTGAAAACCCGACCAAGAGAACTTACCTCTCACTGCAAAAGTTTATGGAACTTTGGCAACTTGCAGGCCTAGTCAGCTTGTGACCCGACATACAAACCTTTCTTCCGTGAACTACTTCTATGAAACCTTGGCAAATACTTTTACGTTTTAAATACCAGAACCGTTTTTACTTATACAAGACACTAGTCCATTGACTTTGGCCTATCTATTGTATGGAATCAACTCCTCTGGTGAACTCAAACTATTTGCACTGTTTTAAAGTAACTAATAATAGTTTTATTAACTTGTGCCTTTTTGCTCCTACTTGAATGCTATTTGGCTCCTATTTCAACGGAGCTCAACTGCTTAGTAATCAGTATTGTATTATAACTTGTGTGTGATATTGGTTGCCTCATTTAGTGAATGCTTTATAAATGATTGTATAATAAATTAATAATTGTTTTTACCAAGAAACCTGGAGTATAAGTGTATCTGAATACTTACTATTGTAGACCTTTGTGTAACACCCTTACAAGCTCACATTCCCTCTCGAGATAATCCTGGCTGCTCAGCTCGCTACCAAAAAATTTGTGGTACAGACTTATACCAAAGGTTGGTTTTGCTTACACCTGTAGTCATAGTTGTGTGTAGTGGTCCTGCATGCAAACTTTGTCCAACACCAAGTTTTTCAAACATTCACACACCCAGGTAGCCCAAGGGGTACCATCAGTCTTTTTGAGGGTACTAAACCTCTTAAGGTACTGGGAAGGAGTTTTCCCAAATCTGGCTTTCAAGGCCAGCACCACATTCTCATACTCCAATCTTTCAAGTTCCCCCCACCTCCATTACAGCATCAGTTGCATCCTGGGGGAGCCTAGAGAAAAGCAAAGGAATCAACTGATTCCTGTATTTAAAGGCACACAATCAATCCAAAATATCAAGTTTCACATCATACATACTCACTGCTTCTTTAGGCAGGCAAGGCCTCTTGGGACCGAGAGGACTCTGGGAAGGAAATATTTTGAAGAGCATGTTGCATTTCCATTTCCCCGAGTTTGATGTCCTAATGTTTGGCTTCAGCCTGGGCTTGCAAACTTTTAAATTCCAATTCAAGTTTCATTTATTTTCAAGAGGCACATATTCTGGACTCAGTGATGGACCTTGTGGGGTCCCAGTGGATAAAGGTTGAGGCAAAAGGGCTTGCTGAGGCAAAGTCTTAATTTGCTGCTGTGCTTTTACAAGAAGCTAAAAACTAAAAGCTCAAGGTGCATGGTTCTACTTAAATGAAAACCACTATTCAGGACGAAAACGGGTGCCCATGTTGGACATCTTTGAGAAGCATGTCTCACATACCATTCAAGCAGTTTTACCAAGAAATAGTTTCTTAACAATGAAATTTGCCAACCTAAAGACAGTAACGCCTGTCACTTTACTACCCTAAGGTTAGAGTATGACAAATTATTTTCTCACACTTTAATCCACTGGAGCAACACATGATTTATCTCTAAATAAGTAGCTGCTTATGTGTATGGACTGAAAAAATGAATCTTTCCCAATGCATTGTCATTTCATTTGACATTTTTAATAAAAGCAAGAGAAAGGTTCAACATTGTATTCAGCCTCACCATTTATCACCAAGCCACAATGTAAACCACTCATGGCAACATAGCAAGCATTTTAGATTCCATTACCTGATGATGACTGCCCTGGATTCTTTCACATTCACAAGAAAGCCATCGAGCAGCGGGACAAACATGTCCGACACATCTGAGACAACCATCATCTGGGGCTGGGCAAGTGAGCTCTTTACATTGTAAAAATGAAGCACTTTGTTGTAGGTGACAAAGCCCACCCGGATGACCGACTCTTCCATTCCCCCTTCCCTGGAATAAGAGAAGAAACAAATAAATAGAAAAACTCGAAACACATTGATATTAGCACCATACTTCAAAGAAAGGACGCCTTCTAAAATAATGCTAAATATTAATCAAAAGATTTTTTCTATATGCATGGCTTCCTGTATTGCACTTAAGGGAAGCAATGACCCATGCCATCAAAGCTGTCTTAATAGTTTTTAAGTACATGTTCAAAGTTGTATTAGTTAAATACAATAGTAAAACTATTATGGATTATTGCAAAATATTTAATGTGAAAATATAGAAGACACACATTTCTTTAGAAATAGAGTGAAACTGTGGCTCTGTCATGAGCCCCAGGAGCTATATTTGTCCTGAATAGTTCACCAACCTTTTTCCTTAGTGAATCCTAGGAGGCTCACTAAGGGTTCTACTTTAGAGTAGCCAGGCTTATCTCAAGAGGGGTCAATGTGAGCTGTAGGACTGCAACATAGAGATTCACAGTGACATGTATTCAAATAACACATATACTCAAGGATCCTTGATTAAATAATGATTTATTAATTTAACAGTCAGTTTTAAACTAAGCCTTCTTTAGAAGGGAGCAATATGTAACACTCAAAATACATTTCAAAATTCACTTCTTCAGTTCAGTAAGTAAAAAACCTTTTGGGATGGCACACAGACACGTCCTACAACCTAGAACAGAACTGAGGCTACGGGTGGCGTGCATCCTATTTATAACATCCGGTTACTTCGCCCTCGACGGAGGCCTTTGAGGGACATCGACCAGACGTCATCGACGCAGGACAACCTCTGCCGAAAAAATTTCCGAAGTAACACAGCTGTGGACAT
Organism: Ambystoma mexicanum; assembly: GCF_040938575.1. NCBI lineage: Eukaryota > Metazoa > Chordata > Amphibia > Caudata > Ambystomatidae > Ambystoma > Ambystoma mexicanum. The sequence goes on from NC_090929.1 coordinate 817,075,628, forward strand.
TACATGTCAAAGATGTGGAATACGTTGGAGGACACAATCCATTCGAATGCAGGTCTTCGAAAGTGGGTCTCACCAGGATCTGGGTCGTGATCGTCGTTTTCACTGAGTATTTTTTTCATTTCTATGCTGATTCTATAATTTTATTTTAGACATTATGCACCCTAGAATTAGTACTTGACCACCATTAGATTATATAATGACTTAGTTTACACCTTGGGGACTTACAAATCGAGATAGCATAGCTATTTGAAAGTCACACGCATCGCGCCGTCTTATAGACGCGATGCGGTCACGTGGTTATGTAAATAACCCATTTCCTAGCAACACCACAATACGGCGATGCACTGCAGCGTTCAGACGGCTTGTCTCACGGCCGTGCTGCGTTTACAGGTATCTTTGCATTTTAGATTGTAATAGATAAACTGCTTCACTTAAACACATGTAGCCCTCTGATTACTCTAACTTTCATGCTTTTAGAAAGCCGTTGTGACCGCTGTCCTTTATTGGACCATGGGTGTTACTGACAGCCTGACACTCCTAAAAAAAAAGCTAAACTGGCTACACACCGGTATAGAGGTACCATTTGTTATTTGTTTTTCACTCCTTTAGCCTTATTATGTTGTTGATTTACTTGTTCCTTACTGCATTTATTTTGTTGTTTATTTCCAAACATATATTCAAACGCTCATATGAACATTCTACATTCTGGTATGTGTTTAAATTTTCTTTATTGATTTATGCATGTGTTTTTATGTTGTGTGTTCACATTATTTCAATACAGACTTGCCCTGATGAAGGAGTTTGTATACTCCGAAATGCATTGGCATATTAAGTCCATACCTAACATGTGATGTGTAGCTGCAGCCTCACTAAGATTCCATTAGTGTTGTGCTCTTATCAATGATCTTTTGATAAATTATTATTGAATTTATTTCTGACTTGGATTCTTTTTGACTATCATTTTTGAAATTGGATACAAGCATGTTTACCTATATACCGGAATATTTTGAAGAAAGTCTTTTTAACTTCATAACCCGTTGTTTTGGGTATAACGGAGAGCGGCTGTGTGACTAAGTTGGCCATACTTAGTCTTTTCCTTCACTGTTACTTTTCGAGTCAGGGTGTCTCCAGACTCTTCACAGCCAGCTCCCTAAAAGTATTTTTTGAGAAGCTTTATTCTTCTGTTTACTTTGTTACTTCATTTCAAGAATCATCATACAAAGTGGTGCCCACTTATTCCTTTCCTTGAAAAAAGAAGAGGGGCCATTTTGGTAAAATGAGCGCCCTTAGGTGCCTTTATTGGAGCTGTGAACATAGCCTGCGGTTACGGTGCACCAAATTAATACAAGGTATCACTGCCACCAGCCATTGAAGTTAAGCTTGTCCCTGTAACAGAATTCTAACAGTTTTAATGTGAAAGGGGCTACATTGCCTCTCCCCAGCACTCCACATAAGGTGGGGTGTGCTGGCTTCACAGAATAAAATGTAAAAGGGATCCAAAGATTCTTTCTACCCTTGGGAACTGTAGTTCTCTCAAGCTTAGCAAAAGAAAGGTAAAAGGGGAGCTCCTAGGGCAACCCAGCAACAACAAGCACTTATTGCCAATAAGTTGTTAAAGAGGATAACTTTAAAAAGACACTATGGAGAGTCAAGAAAATGACACCCTAATAAGAGTTGAAGATTATACAAGTGTGGAAAAAGGTTCCCACTCACTGAGGTATTAAGGAAAAATGTCCCACTGATAAAGCAAAAAGTTCTGGGGTTGACCCAGACCAGGACGATTTACCAGTTCTGTCAAAATGTTACCCAACATAAGGTATGTATGACTTTTTGAGGGATAGTTCTACGCAGAGTCAGAGGGTAAGAAGAGTCTTCAGGAAGCCAGGACAGCCAATGTGAATTGAGCAAAGTCTAGGGGAGGGGAGACACTTCTTGAAGACGGGCAAATGTCTTGCACAATGTTGGAGAGAGTTTTGTTGTAAACGAAGAATCAATGTTGGGCCACAAGCTGGGAGGCTTGTGAAGGGCAAAGCTGCAAGCAACTCTGCAAAGGGCAGCCACTGCAAGGCTCCAGTGAGCACAAGCAAGTTACACACAACAAGAGGCAAGTACCCCTAGTTTATAGTACCTTGAGTCTGAGAAGAAAAAAGTTCCAGCTGGCTTCTGTTCCTATTGTAGTTCCTGCAGATCCTGTTGTTCCCGGGCCTCAGTCGTGGGGACAAGAGGGAGGACATCTGGGGACTCATGCACTACAATTTGAAGGTCGGAGGTAGCAATGGGCACAATTCAGATCAGCCGCAGTTTGCGGTTTCAGCTACTCGCAAATAGCACAACTGCGGTTCTTTGACACCTTGTGGACTTTCCTTGCTTCTGGGGTCCAGCACTCTGTTGAGGTGGCTCAGACTTGGTTAGTCCTGCTTCAAGGGAGTCTGGAAGATCTTCCTGGAGCTCGGGTCCTGCATAAAAATGATGCACTCGATCCTGGTGTTCCTGTCCCCTGGCACTCGGTTCCTGCAGCAGCAATGAAAGTGCAGCCAGCAGAGAGAGGGGTTCCAGTCGAGTTTGTCTTGGGGTCGATTGGTCCCACCAACCCAAGGGGAGAAGTCATCCTTTCCGGGCTTCTCTAGTCAATGTCAAAATTGGAGCTTCAGCACTGCAGAAGGGCTTCACCGGGCAAACCAATTGTCAAGGAAGTGCAGCAAGCTTCTCTTCCAGTTTCTTTCTTCAGTTCCTTCGTCCAGTGGTCGACACTGCCTACATTGCAAAAGACCTCGCCTTTTATGCAACTTTCTCGCATTCATTCGCAGCCTGTCACTCACACAGCACAGCGGCTGTCCTCCAAGGACAGCCAGCCAGCCAATCACCTTTGGGTGCATTCCTGTAACCAAGGAGGAGACTAAGCACAGGGAGTTTCAGAGTTTCGGGACCGTCCCTTGTTTCCTACCCCTGCCAGACACCCTAGAGCCAGACTTCACCAGTGAAGCCCGCCAAAGACAAGCCTAACAAAGGGACCAATCGTGGCTTGTTGCGCAAAGTAAATCTCAAGCAGCACACCTTTCCAACAAGAAATGGCAAAAAAAGAAGAACGGGGCGATTTTGACAAAATGGGCACCCATGAGTGCTATACTGCAGCTGCGAACGCAGCACATGGTAAAAACACACAAATAGTAGGAAAAAGTCCACCACTGCCACCATCCATTAATTGTAGAATGGGTAACAAACATGTTGCATGAGAAGATAAGCTTTTGGGCCGCATTTCCATCTATATGGAAGAAAACAGAAGAGAAAACGTTATTCAGGAATTAACAACAGTATTGAGAGCAATAATACCAAGACAGAAAACGAGAAGGGGCAATGAGAAAACAGAAAGGGAAAGAGGAAGAGACAAGAGACATTGAGAGACACTACCTACCACCCAGGAGAAGCATAGTCGCAGCTGGACTGGACTATTACTTACCAGGGATCAGTGAAGGAACTAGATCCCATCAACAAGCGCTCCCTGCCTGAAGTAGCAGGACGGAGAGCTCATCAATTAACAGGTGAGCATTATGGGCCGGTACATGCCCACAGAAATCACACCTTGGGTAGAAAGGCTTGAGAGGTACAATAGTCACTGATCAGCGCACTCATGTTTTCTCATATCCACGCAGGAGCAGTGTCACCAATTGGCGCCACTCACAGCTTATCCGCAGAGGGAGAGACCTGACGGGGGTGATCTAACTCTTGGGAGGGCTGCAAACGTGCCCCCACGTCCTCCGCAGAGACCAGGTGAGCATAACAGAATGCGAAGCCTCTACGATTCTCTGCCTGGACGTTATGGAAACTTCAGAGACAGACCAATTGGCCCAATTACTAGGGGAATTACGGGCTGAAGTACATGCTGCAAGGCAGGAAACCAATGCATTAAGGAGGGATCTTATTGTAACTTGAGAAAGAACTGACGACATGGCAAGATAGATGCTACAGGCACAAGCAGGACAGGTTCCCTTGCCTGGGATAGCCCATTGTTCCACGCCACAGCAATCAACACTGGTTCAGGTGGTTCTTCCAGGGGCAGTGCCTCTAGCCCCGCCTTAACGCTTCATCAGCGATGCAAACAAGTTCACCATATTCATGAACCAATGTCGCCTTAATTTCTTATGCAGACCAGGAGCCTTTCCTGACGATCAAGCCAAAGATTCATTCGTACTCTCATATCTAGGAGGCAACGTGGCGGACTGGTCAATGCCATTGGTAACTCAAGATGATCCTTTGCTTTGGAACTTTGGGGATTTTCAGCATGAGATGGAGAAATTGTTTGCCCGACATATTCAAGGACAAGCTCTGGACAACAAATTGTTGTCACTCAGACAGGGGAATCAAGATCTATTAACCTACATTGCAACCTTCAATCATCTCATAGCCCAGACGAAAAGAGAAATACGCTATTTTATCGAGGGTTACGTGGAGAACTTAAGGATTTGTTGGCTTAAGTTGTGAACCCACCTGAGGGGTGTGCGGACTACATAGACCTGACAGTGCAACTCGATCATAGGTTGCAGAATAGGATAATGGATCGAGCTAGAACAGAGGGAAGGTCAGTTTATGTGCAATCGCTTGAGAACCAGACCAAACCACACAAACATTCAGAACCAATGCAAATCGGTAGATTACGGAGTCCTCTTACCAAGGGGGTAGGGGGGGAAAGAGCGAAAAGAAGACAGCAACAACTCTGCTTATATTGTGATAAAGCAGGTCACTTGCTCCGTGAATGCGCAGTAAAACCACCCAAGGAAATAGTTGGAGCAACGGACAAAAATGACAAAAAAGAAGGAGTACAGGACTTGGGAAACTCCAATGTCCAGCAAGCTTAGGGGTCCACTTGCCAAGCTAGAAAAAGGAATCCGTGCAGACCTCACATCTAGTCCTTCCGGTACTTTTGATAAATCACAAGCAACCGTCAAAGATACATGCCTTGGAGGCGTACATTGACAGTGGAGCTGATGAAACTACATTGACCAAGATCTGGCTCTCCGATTAGGCCTTCCTCTCCAACAAAAGCAGAAATGGGAAAACGTCACTGCAGTGGATGGTTCTCAGCTAGCATCCGGCCCGGTGACAATACACAGAGAAAGGAACAAGTTACTTACCTGTAACTGTTGTTCTCCAGCATGGGTCTGGCATGGATTCACATGCTCATGAATATTCCCCGTCGTCAGGCTGGGAATCCTCGGTAAAGAAAAAACCAGTATCAGTTTCGTTTCTGATCTGTCTTTCGTAGTAATAACCAATCACTGGTCTCTGCGTCATACTGACCACAGCCAATGACTGCCCTCTACCTAAGCACCGCCTCTGGCAGCCATCTTCAGATTTGGAAGCACGTGAAGTGGCAGTATGACCAAGTGAAGAGCCGCAGAGGGGTAGGCGGGAGGGTTCGCATGTGAATCCATGCCAGACCCATGCTGGAGAACAACAGTTACAGGTAAGTAACTTGTTCCTTCTCCAGCATGGGGTCTGGCATGGATTCACATGCTCATGAATAAAGAATACATAGCAGTACACACATGCACAACCACGGGAGGTGGCAAAGGCTCAACATTAAGCATCTTACCTCCTCACCAGGCTCACCTCAGGCGAACAGGTTGCGCAGCACTGCTTGGCCGACCCTGGACTCCTCCCTGGAATCCCGGTCGACGCAGTAGAATTTCGTGAAGGTGTGCGTCGACCTCCACGTAGCAGCCCTGCATATGTCCAGCAGGGGCACACCAGATAGGAACGCCGTGGTAGCTGCGATCGCTCTGGTGGAATGGGCTCTCGGACGGCCAGGCAGCGGTCGGTTTGCCAACCGGTGACAGTACATGATACAGCCGGAGAGCCATCTGGAGATGGAAGCCTTCGAGAGAGCCTTCCCCTGATTGACAGGTCCAAAGTTCACAAAGAGTTGTGACGTCTTCCGAAAACCTTTCGTGCGGTCCACGTAGAACTTCAGCGCTCTAGCTACATCCAGCGAGTGCAAAGTCCTCTCAGCCGGCGACGAAGGCGACGGGAAGAACACAGGTAACACCAAGGGTTCGTTGAGATGAAAGTCCGACGGTACCTTGGGCATGAAGGAGGGGTGCGTCCCGAGCACTACCCTCGTGTCGTGGAAAGTCAAGTACGGGGCCTTGCAGGAAAGGGCCTGGATCTCTCCCACTCGTCGTGCGGAGGTGATGGCTTCGAGAAAAGCTGTTTTCCACGATAGAAACTTCAACGGGGCCGAGTGCAGAGGCTCGAACGGAGGTCCCATGAGTTTGGTCAGCACCACGTTGAGCTCCCACGCCGGGGCCGGAGCCTTCACCGGCGGGAACGATCTGAACAGTCCCTTCATGAACTCTTTCACCAGACGATGAGACCACAAGGACGTCCGGCCCGTGGTTCTGGTGTATCGGGAGATCGCAGCAAGATGAATCTTGATGGACGCGTGTGCCAGACCAGCTTTGGCCAGCGTCAGCAGGTACGGCAGCACTTGGGGAGCCGTAATCCGTAGAGGGTTAATCTTCTGTGCGTGGCACCAGACAGAGAACCTCTTCCATTTGTGTCCGTAGCATTTAAGAGTCGAGGACGCCCTGGCCTTTGCAAGAACCTCTCTGCAATCGGCCGGTATGTCGTATCCTCCAAACTCTAGCGCTGCAGGAGCCAGGCCTGCAAGTTCAGCGACTTCGGGTCGTGGTGGAGGATGGCGCCTCCTTCCCTGGAGAGTAGATCCGCGTCCGCCGGCAGCTTGATTGGCGGGGACGCCGACAAGTCCAGAAGGTCCGGGAACCATATCTGCCTCGGCCACGCAGGTGCGACGAGGATCATCCTGCACCGTGACCTCTTGAGCTGGTTGACGAGCCGGATTAGCAGAGGCAAGGGAGGGAACGCGTAGAGGAACAGGCCCTCCCAGGGGAACGAGAAAGCATCGCCCATGCTCCTCGTCTGGGGAAACCTGCTGGCGAACCTCCGGCACTTGGTGTTCGTCGCCGTCGCGAACAGGTCGATCTGGGGTGTGCCCCACCATCGGAAGAGGCGATCCACCAGATCCTGCCGTAGTTCCCACTCGTGGCACGAGCGCAGCTCCCTGCTGAGTGAGTCGGCGATGGTGTTTTTTATCCCTGCCAGATGAAACGGCACCAGAAGAATCCCTTGGGCGACGGCCCAATGCCACAGGTCCTGCGCCTCCTTGGACAGCGCTGGGGACCTGGTTCCGCCCTGTTTCCTGATGTAAAACATGGTGGTGGTGTTGTCGGTGAAGATCCTCACCACCTTGCCCTTGAGGGACGGAAGGAAGGACCTGAGGGCCCAAAACACTGCACGGAGCTCCAGGACGTTGATATGCAGGGACTTCTCCGTCGGGAGCCAGAGTCCCCTTGCGTGCAGATTTTCGGTGTGCGCTCCCCACCCTTCTAGGGAGGCATCCGTGGTCACAGTCACCTGGTGGGCTGGGGTCTGGAAGTCCATGCCCGCCGTCAGATGCGCGCGGGTGCCCCACCACCGTATCGCTCGTCGGAAACTCTCGTCGAGCTTGATCCTTTCCTCGAAGCTGCCCGTCGTCTGGATCCAGCGCGCATCCAGGAACTCTTGCAACGGGCGCATCCGGAGCCTGCACATGGGAATGAGGTAGATGCAGGAAGACATCATCCCGAGGAGGGACTTGATGGACCTCACCTTGGCCGCGTCGGCCACCAACATCCGTTGCACCTTGCCCAAGATGGTCCTGGTCCTCTCCTCCGACGGGGAGGCCAGAAGGGACACTGTGTCGAGCCTCGCTCCCAGAAACAGTGCGACTTGCGCGGGCACCAGGTGGGATTTGGCGTAGTTCACGGAGAATCCCAGGTCCGTGAGGAGTTGGACGGTCCTTGCCGTGTGGACCACGGCGAGCTCCCTCGTCTTGGCGCGGATGAGCCAGTCGTCCAGGTAGGGGTAGACGTGAATCCCCTCGCGGCGCAGCTGCGCCGCCACCGGTGCGAGGCACTTGGTGAAAACCCTGGGTGCCGACCGCAGTCCGAAGGGAAGGGCTTTGAACTGGTAATGACGCCCTTGGACCACGAATCTGAGGAATTTTCGGTGCCCCTTTAGGATGGGAATGTGGAAGTAGGCATCCTCCAAATCCAACGACGATAGGAAGTCTCCTTCCTCCAGCTGACCCAGGACGTGCTGGAGGGTGACCATCCGGAACTTCTGCGCCTTGATGAACTTGTTCAGGCGTCGCAGGTCCAGGATGGGGCGCCATCCTCCCGTCTTCTTCTTCACGAGGAAGTAACGCGAGTAGACTCCGGAGCCCCGAAGCCTCTTTGGGACGAGTTCGATGGCGCCCTTTCTGAGCATCGCCTTTACCTCCAGGAGAAGTTGAGGGACGTGAAGTTCTTTCCTGGCCACGGGGGGGACGCGCAGGCACCTTCTTTGAAACTCGAGCGCGTGGCCCCGGGCCAGGGCGTCCAGCACCCAACGGTCGGTGGAGATGGACTCCCACACGCTGACGAAGCCCGCCAGCCGGCCTCCCACCGGGGTGCTTCGGTGGGGGCCCGACCCCACGGCCGGTTCAATCCTGCTTGGACGCGGCCTTGCCGCCTTGGCCTCCTTGGCGACGACGGCGAGGTCCGCCAGACTTGCCTCGTCCTCTGTAGGCCTCTTGCGACGACGAGCGGGCCGCTTGACGGTAGGAAGCGAAACCGCCGCCGGAACCTTTGGAGGCGCCCTTGCCTCCGCCGCTCCGAAAGGGCGTCCGCCGTTGCTGCAGTACTCCAAGGGCCCGGGCCGTCTCAGTATCCGCCTTGATGGCCTGAAGGGAATCGTCCACTGTCTTCCCAAACAGGTTGTTCCCGTCGAAGGGCATGTCCAGGACCCTGGTCTGGACGTCCTGCCGAAAGTCCGTAGCCTTGAGCCATCCGCGACGTCGAAGGCAAACGCCGTTGCCCATCTGGCGGAACCCAGTGTCGGCGATGTCCGTCGCCACGGTGATGGCGTGGTCCGAGGCCACCTCACCTTCCTGCAGGATCTCAAGGGCCTCCGCCCTCTTGTCGTCCGGCAGAAAATCCAGCAGGGGAGCTATCTTGTACCAGAGTTCCCTGTCGTAGCGGGCCACGATAGCCAAGGCGTTGGCCGCTTTAATCGTCGTCGCCGCCGACGAGATGACTCTGCGTCCCATGGCATCCAATTTCTTTCCCTCGCCGTCCGGCGGGGAAGTCGACGTGGAGGCCGCACCCCCCCCCGCTTTCTTCCTGGCTGCCGCGGAGACGACGGAGTCCGGGGTAGGCTGCGCCCGGAGGCATAGGGGGGCCGAGTCCGGGACCCGGTACTTTTTCTCGTACCGGTCTCTTTTCGCTGGCGTCGTGGAAGGGTTCTTGAGGAGGGAAAGGCCCTCATCCCAAATGTCGTCCAACAGAGGCACTGCGAGGACCGTCTTCCTCTTGGTCTCGCGCCGTTGGTAAAGGAAGCCTTCCTTTTTCTTCTCCTCAGGGCAGAGTTGGAAAAGCTCGGATGCCCTGGCGATCATTGAGTGGAACGATCCAATCTCGTCGGGCGGAGAAGCCCTGGTGGGAGGCGACGACGGAAAATCCTCGTCGTATGCCTCGTCGTCCGTACCCGTCGCTGCCGTGTCAGTCCCCGTATCATCCCCTCGGGTGGACGGGGAGGAGGGCTGGACGGGGCGCGACGGTTGAAAAGGAGGCGGTGGATGGATCCTTCTTTTCTTGGTAGGGGGAACACCAGAAGGTCCCGGTTCTGGATCCCCCGACGGGAGAGGTTCCTCCGTCGGTAACGGTAGTCTCGTCCTTATCTCGGAGCATAAGGACTGTATAGCCAACAAAATGGCCGCTGAGTTGTCTTGCGGCGCTGGCAGAGGGGAATCCGACGGGCGAGCAGGGGCCCCGTCGGTATCCTCGACGATGTCGTCGTCGTCACCTGCGTCGGGGCCCATTCCGACGGGCTGGTCTTGTTCCACGCCTAGGCCGTGGCTTAAGACCTCGATCAGTTCCTCTTCTGAGGTTGAGGCCGAATCTACGACGACGCTCTGCCCCCCCTTCTTCCCCACGGAGGGTTTCACGGGGGTCCTATCGATGGGCACGAAAGAAGACTCCCTCCGAGGAGGCAGGGAGATTCTGGGCCCCGAGGCCGCCACCACTGGTGCAGCCTCCACAGGCTGGGCCAGGGCCGCCGCGACCGTTTCGATAGAGGGCTTGGTCGAATGGATCAAGGCCTTCACCACCTTAGGTGCGCTCACCGCCTTATCCTTGAGGGAGGGGGCACTGCCACGCTCCTCCTCTGCCTTAGAGCTCGACCGGGGTCTCTCCAGGAGCTTCGCCGGGTGCTCCGCCTTCCTCTTACCCGACCCAGAGCGTTGGCTCGTGGTTGATGGTGCCGGGGAGGGTGCGCCCTGCCTGGCGCCCGTAGAGCCCGACCTTTCGGCGCTCCCGGTGCCAGCGGACTCGCGGTGCTTGGCCTTATGTTGGGCCCCCGTCGCCGGGGCGCCCTCAAAGGTCTTAGAAGACCGCTCAGATTTCTTCTTCTTCTCGCCAGACGGGCTCTTACCCTCCAGCCAGCTGGCGAGACGTTGATGGCGGTCCTTCATGGTCCGTTCCGACATGTTGCCGCAAAACGCACAGTCCTTCTCCACGTGCGTCTTGTCCCCATGAAGGCAGTAAAGGCAGAAAGAGTGTTCGTCCTCCTTGAAGACGTTCTGCAGCTGGCATCCAGGGCAGGCCCTGAACAGCTTTCCGGGCGTCGAGCTTCCCTTCTCCTGGGCCATCTCCGAGACCGGGCCTGAGAAGCTTCTGGAGTCCTCCGAAGTGTAGCTCGACGAAATCTTCACCCTTGAGGGGCACAGATGAATCCGACACGGGTCCCCGTTGATCGGATGTAGGATCGGTGGAGCTTGAGGCTCTTTTGACCGAAAGAATCGAAGTTTTTGTGAAAAAGCGCGAAAAAATAGCACTAACGCTCGAGAGCAATAGCACGAGGATCCCAACACATGAACGTGCGGTAAAAATCTGAAGATGGCTGCCAGAGGCGGTGCTTAGGTAGAGGGCAGTCATTGGCTGTGGTCAGTATGACGCAGAGACCAGTGATTGGTTATTACTACGAAAGACAGATCAGAAACGAAACTGATACTGGTTTTTTCTTTACCGAGGATTCCCAGCCTGACGACGGGGAATATTCATGAGCATGTGAATCCATGCCAGACCCCATGCTGGAGAAGTCAAGCTTCTGTTGCAGGACGGGCATCAAAAGGACATTACCTTCAATCTCATCGGTGCTCCTCAGTTCCAGAGGATATGGGAATGCCTTGGCTGGAGACCTAGGATCGACTGGCGGAAACGAGTTCTGACCTTTCTTCAAGACTGTGCCGACACCTGTTACAACAAAGACGTTGTCAACCTGAAACCAAAGAAAGGAATCGTGCTGGGCCTCACTGGCTCTTTACCACTTGAATACCTGGATTACCAGGATGTCTTCCAGAAAGAGCAAGCCAACTTTTGCCCCCGCACAAACCCTACGATTGCCAAACAGACCTTGTATTGATTTACGCTCCAACACAGCTGGAAAACCAACATTTTAGAATTTACCTGGATCAGTATCTGGAAAACGGTTTCATCCGTCCATCCAAATCCCCTGCTTCTTTGCCCCTCTTCTTCCTGCCTAAAAATGAGGGGGATTTAAGAACCTGTATTGACTACAGAGCTATCAATCAGATCACAGTAAAAAACCAATACCCCTTACCACTTATACCAGAGCTCCAGGTGAAACACGCTCAGATTTACACAAAGCTGGATTTACGAGGGGCCTACCATCTTGTGAGATACAAAAAAAGGAGACGAGTGGAAGACGGCCTTTCGCACAAAGTATGGCCTCTTCGAATACCAGGTCATGCCCTTCGGGTTATGTAACACCCCTGCGGCGTTCCAATTCTTTATGAATGACGTGCTCCATGAACTATTGGAAGTTTGCGCACTTGTCTACATAGATGACATTCTCATCTACTCAAATTCCAAGGAAGAACATGTTGGTCATGTCCAGGCAGTCTTCGAGAAGCTTCGACAACACCAGTTGTATGCCAAGCTGGAAAAATGTTTCTTCCATGTGACCGAGGTCGAATTTCTCGGTTTCATGCTCACACCACAGGGCGTACATATGGACAGACGAAAGGTGGACGCAATCCTCCAATGGCCCTCACCAACATCCACGAAAGGAGTACAAAGTGTGCTTGGATTCGCTAATTTCTATCGTCGATTTATACCTGGGTTCTCACAAATCGTACACCCAATTACCTCCCTGCTGAGAAAGAACAAGCTATTCCATTGGTCCACAGAAGCTGAAGAAGCCTTTCAGAAGCTGAAACTAGCATTTACCACAGCATCAGTTCTTCGACACCCTCGACCACACCTGCCATACATGGTTGAAACAGATGCTTCAAACGTGACAATGGGAGCGGTATTATCCCAACGGGACCCGGAAATAGGACAGTTACATGCCGTTGCATTCTGGTCCCGCAAATTTTCTGCCCCCGAATTGAACGACGCGATCACGGATAAGGAATTACTGGCGATTAAAGCAGCATTCAAGGTATGGAGACACTATCTTCTTGAGGCAAGAGACACGTTCACCGTCCTCACGGACCACTGTAACTTACAATACTTGAAGACTGCCAAAGCACAATCCTTGCGTCAACTTCGTTGGGCTCTCTTTCGCAGAATACGACTTTATCACCTATAGACCTGGAGTACGGAATGGAAAGGCTAACGCACTATCACGCAAGAGTGAAGAAAAAGAGGCTTTTCCAATGTCCGATCCCGTGGCCATCATTCCTGAAAAACTAATCCAAACCAAGATCGCCGCCACCATGTGTGTAGATGACTTAAAAACCAGTTTGCAATCCCAGATGAATCAGTCAACACAACAGGAATGGCTTTTAAAGGGAGACCGGTACACCATCGAAAACAATCTACCATATTTTCAAGGATGCTTACATATCAAGGACAAGAAACTGCAAAATCAAATCATCACTATCATGATTCATTAGTGGAAGGACATCCAGGAATAGCCAAAACTCAGGCTAAGATAAAGCAAAACTACTGGTGGCCAACTTGGAGAAAAGATATTGCCCAGTTTATTGCAACCTGTGGTGTCTGAGCACAACACAAGTCTCAGAAGAAAAACCGTGTTGGCTTACTACATCCCTTGATGGTACCGCCAGCACCTTGGCATACTTGGTCAATGGACTTTATCATGGATCTTTCTCCCAGCAATTGTTACAACACCATCTTAGACATTGTGTATTTATTCTCCAAAATGGCCCATTTCATCCCTCTGAAGGGACTCCCAACTGCATCGACTCTCGCTACTGTGTTTTTAGAATTGTCCGGTTGCATGGATTTCCATCAATATTAATATCGGATCGTGGAACTCCATTTGTTTCCGCCTTTTGGAGAAAGTGTTGTACAATTGGCAAAATTGACATCTGGTTGTCCACAAGCCATCACCCTCAAACTGAATTAACTAAATCAGACGTTAGAGCAGTATTTAAGGTGTACGTTACAGCACTCCGAGGACTCCTGGAAAAACATACTTTGGGTAGCCGAGTATACATACAACAACTCTGTTCACACGAGTACTGGGCAAACCCCATTCCATACTGTGCACGGAAGACATCCGCGGACATCAGTGTTTGATCCACTCGATACTTTGTTTTATGCAAGGTTTTTATCACTGGCATTTCCAATCACTCAGGTTCTTGAGGATGCGACAGAACATTTGACTAAGGCCAAAGAAAGAAAAAAACTGTTTGCTGATCGGCACCAAAAAGAAGCTCCCGATTACCAGATTGGGGATAAAGTATGGTTAACATCCAGATACATACCTTTGAAAGGACCAAGGACCTTCCGCCCCAGATATTTGGTCGCCTATACTATCAAAGCAATAATCAATCCTGCCGCCATGAAATTGGAGTTACCATCTCACATGAAGATTCACCCAGTATTTCATGTCCCTCTCCTCAAACCAATGAAATCTAATACACGGATTAGCCCTCCACAAGAGCTCGAATTACTAGATGGGGAACCGGAGTATGAAGTTAAATCCATCCTTGACTCCAAGGTGATTCGGTCCAAATTGTATTACCTTATAGACTGGAAAGGTTACGGACCTCAAGATCGAACACGGGAACCCAGTGAACACATTCATGTTCCACATTTAATCAGGCAATTCCATCTCAATAACCCCACCAAACCAGGACCAGGAGGAGGACCACCCTTGAGAAGGGCCTTGAGGGGGGAGTGCTGTCATGATCATCGGGCCAAGAACACAACCATTAAAGGGCCACATACACAGGGTGCCCGGATGGACACAGTCTTTGGCGCCAGGCTCATGAATAACAGTAAGCAAGAACATTTATTTGGGTCAAGAATGCTTTTATTATGGACATAGCACCTTATTTCGGGTGCACAGTCCATTTAACATGGGAACTTCCATCACTAAAGCAGCCCCACGTGTACTCTTGGGTGTGGCTGCTGCTATTGTGTTTCCTTGCACGTGCTGACTCTCTAGGTGTGGCAGGCAAGCCAGGCCTAGTGGGAGTGCCAACGATCGCAGCTATATAAACTGCTCCGATCCCCGAGGCAGACGCTTAGCGTTATTCTGCACTTCCATGCAGCGTTACGCTCACCGTTGCCTGGGATTAGACTTAACTTTGGAAATCCTGCTTCCTGCCTTCATACTTACCACCTGGGGAATCTGCTCTCACCTGTGCGTGTCTTCGTTGACCCCGACATTCTTCTTCAAATCTTCCGGAACGCTGACATCTTCATCTTGGCACCGCAGCTCATCTTCAAATCTTCCGGGAAGCTGAAATCTTCATCTTGGCACTGCAGAAGGACGCGCTCTGTCCGCGACAGCAGCACCTGCAAGTATAAACGAAAGGCAAAGTTAGACACTTAAAAGACATTCAGTTCAAGGTTGCGCTACCACCGAACCTCGCGCTTTTCCTTAAACCATCACTCACCTTTTGTCGGACTTTCCGGTTTCATCCATCTTCCTCCCGGCCGCGTTCTGCGCCCCACAGCTCTTTTGGGCCGCATTTCCATCTATTGGGAAGAAAACAGAGGAGAAAACATTATTCAGGAATTAACAACAATGTTGAGAGCAATAATACCAAGACAGAAAACGAGAAGGGGCAAAGAGAAAAGGGAAAGAGAAAGAGACGAGAGACATTGACAGACACTACCAACCAAGAGAAGCATAGTTGCAGCTGGACTGGACTTTCACTTACCGGGGATCAGTGAAGGAACTAGATCCCATCAACAAGCGCTCCTGCCAGAAGTAGCAGGATGGAGAGCTCATCATCAATAATTAACAGGTGAGCCTTATGGGCCGGTACATGCCCACAGAAATCGCACCTTGGGTAGAAGGGTTTGAGAGGTACAATATTCACCGATCAGCGCACTCACGTTTTCTCATATACACGCAGGAGCAGTGTCACCAATTGCCGCTGCTCAAAGCTTATCCGCAGAGGGAGAGACCCGACGGGGGTGATCCAACTCCTGTGAGGGCTGAAAAGGTGCCCAACGCCTCCGCAGAGACCAGATGAGCGTAACAGCAGGGAGCGTTATTACTGCAGGTGCTGGGTGTTAGCAAGTGGCTGAGAATAATATTTCTCCCGCCTGTGAGGGCGGGAGAAATATTATTGCCAGCCACTCTCTAACATGCAGCAACCGCAGTAAGCAGCAACAGTCCCGGGTGAAGATGTGGGCCACCCGGCCCCCCCACTGCTGATGGTGGAAACAGTGGGGAAGGGTCAGACTAGGGCATACAATTGTCTCGGGCACCAACAAAATAGTGCTCCAAAGTTGCAAATGGGAATTAATTCCTTTTGTGAGGCTGTTTGAATAACCCAATGGGGATGTTTCTGATAAAATGTGATGCAAATTGTACATTTTAGAGAATATTCAGCAACACTGGTCAAAACTATTAGCCACATAATTTAGTCCAGTAACTCATCAAACTGGGCCACATTGGCAAAAAAGGTGGCCCACTTTGACCCAAAAAATTGGCCCACACAAGCATTTTGCGTTTTTGGTTAAGCCATGGGCCTATTGCCCTATAGGCCAGTCCGAGCCTGCAGTGATACACAGAGTTTAGCCGCCAAATTTATCACGAGGTAGGCAACCAGAGCCAGTAGGAAGCTTTACACTGGCCATAACTTTAATGTGAGCACTGCACTGCAAATTAAAAGCCCTAGAGGCTTGTGGCCACTTTTGTTTGTAAAGGTGAAAGGCCCCAACGCTGTCCCCGTTTGCTGGGCTGGGTGTTAGCAAGTGGCTGCGCTGGCATTTGTTCGGATGGGAGAAATATTTTCACTCCATAGTGGGTGCTGAGGGACCCTGTCGATTCTCGAGCCCCCGTCCCCCATCCCCCTGAGTGAGTGTGCATTGTTGTGGGTAGGTAATGAGTTTTATTCTAAAAATATATTTTTAATGTTCATGGCCCAGCCACACGTCCTTGAACTGAAAAATGTTTTTAGAGCTGTATTTGTTTGGCCATTCATGCAGCGAACCTTTACATTTTACAGACATTGCACTGATGTTATACTTCAGGAGGTACATAGAAATCATTTCTGCATTCTTGCTAATTCTATATCTTGGGGAACAACTAATTCTGGTGACATTCAATATTAGTACACAATTTACATAAGCAAATTCTGCTAATCAATTCTTGATAACAAATTCATGTCTTGCATTCCAATCTGGTGTTCCTCTCCCTGGCACTTCGGTTCCTGCAGCAGCAAGGAGGTACAGCCAGCTCCGAGAGGATGTCCAGACGAGTTCACTTTGGAGTTGATAGGTCCCACCAACTCAAGGGGAGAAGGCGTCCTTGCAGGGCTTCTCTAGTCGAGGTGAATTCGGAGCTTCAGCACAGCAGCAGGGCTTAACCGGGCAAACCAACGGTCCAGGAGTTGCAGCAGGCGTCTCTTCTAAGTTCTTCTTCGGATTCCTTCATCCAGTGGTCGACTCTGCCTTCCAAGCCAACAAGCCTCGCCTTTTATGCAAGTTTATCCCATTCATTCAAGCCTAGCTGTCAGTCACACAGCAGTGTGGCTGTCCTTGCCGGACAGCCAACCGGCCAATCACATTTGGGTGCATTCCTGTAACCAAGGAGATTAAGCACAGGGAGTTTCGGGCACCTCCCTCACTTCCTGCCCCTGCCATACATACTGGAGCCAGAGGCGGGCTTCACTGGTGTATCCCGCCAAAGACAAAACAAACAAAGGGACCAAACCTGGTTTGGCACGCAGAGTAAACCTCAAAAAGGACCTTTCCACAAAGAAATGGCAAAAAAGACAACTGAGGCCATTTTGACAAAAAAATGTAACCCTTGGGCGCTTTACTGTGGCTGCGAACGCAGCCCGCGGTAAAAACTCCCAATGGTAGTTAAAAGTAAACCACTGCCACCAGCCATTAATCGTAGAAAGGGTAAAACAAAAATGTTATATGAGAAACTAGGCAAAGGGGATACTAAGTAACCCCTCCAGCACCCTACTGTAAAATAGTGTGTGCTGGGTCTAGAAAGTTACACATGTAAGTAAAGTCAATTTCACTTTACTGCTCTTGGAAACAGTAGTTATCCAAGAGGTAGGTATTTAAACCTTCGGGAAATCTGAAAGACTTCCCTGAGTAACTGCACTGAAGGTAAAGATGATGCCTATGGAGTTTGTCAGGCTCCACAAGCAAAAGAAACAGAGTTCAAATCACAGAAAAATACACGAGAGAGTGGGATAAAAGGGTCTCACTCTCTCCAGGTTAAAAATGTCAAGTCCTGAAATCCAGCAAAGTGGCTGGGGGTTCTAAGGCAGAGAAGAAATAGCACATTTCTGAGAATTCTCCTTAACAATTTGTCTCCGTTTAATGGAGTCTGGTAAACTCCATAGGCATCTGCTTTTTGCATAGTGACACACAGCAACCTCTTTGCAGTGCCACTGAGACGTATGTTGGACTTCTCTTAAAGTTTAAATACATTTTCTTGGGTGAACTACCATTCCCAAGAACAGTGAGATAACTTAACTTACTTACCTATTTTGTGGGTCCAGCACACACTGCCCTATGTGGAATGCTGGGGGATTACATAGTAGCTCCTTAACTCACTTTTCATATAACTTTTTGTTACACTAAAAGCTGGTGACAGTGGTTACTTTTTACTACGTTTTGTTGAAGGTACTAGCAGGCTGATGTCTCAGCAGCAGAACAGCACCTATGGGTGACCATTTTTCCAAAATAGCCCCAGTCTTCATTTTTTGCCATTTCTTGTTTGGTAGTTCCTTCTGGGCTTTTACTCTGTTTAAACTAGGTTTGAGTCCTTTGTGTGTTTTGCCTTTGGCAGGCATCAGCCCCGAAGCACGCACAGGCTCCAGTGTGTCTGGGAAGGCTGGAAGTGAGGGAGGAGCCCAAAACCTCACTGACCTTTGTTTGTAGGCAAGCCTGGCCGAAACCAGTTCCAACTGGGCTGGTGGCTGTCCTAGAGGACGACCCCCCCCCCTCGTGTGACAGCTGTAGGGTTGTGAATGAATAGGATTTCGCATAAAAGGCGAGGCTTTTTGGACTACAGGCAGAGTCGACCACTGGAACATCATATCCGATGAAGAGGATGAGCAGAGACGCCAGCAGCACCTTCCAGGAACACAGAAGCACCAGTGAAGCCTTGCAGCTGTGCTGAATCTGTTTTCCTTTTGACTGGGAAGATCAGTGCAGGATGACTTCCTCCATTGGGCTGGTGGGACAAACTAGCCTCGACACCGGCTTCATTTTGGTGCATCCCCTAACTTGCTGCGACTTTCCTAGGCTACCGGCCCCTGACCATTATCGAGTGCATCGTCTTCCTGAGAACGAATTCGGCTAAAAATTCTTGGGCACCTTCAAGGACCTCCAGAAGCAGTCATTATTTGTCCAGGTCCCCACCACAGAGTCCAGGACCGAGGGACCAAGGAAAGTCCAACCAGAGCGTTTTGTTTCTCTTTGGCGCTAAGAAAAAGGCACCAAAACCACAAAGAGCCGCTGAATTAGGTGGAATTCATTGCTGCCGAGTCCCTCTCCAGAGGGCTGTTGCAGAGGCCCACCAGATGGCCTCCCTTTCGTCACCACAACCAAGGACCACGAAAAAGGGTCTGCATCACTGCATCAGCAAAGCATCCAGCTGGAACCTCTTCTACAATTCTCAGGTACTGTGGGGTTTGGGGTATAATAATATATAATAATAATAACTACCTTTTGCCGTTTGTAGTCCTCCCTTGCTCGGGAAGTACTACTTTAACCCCTTTGGAGTCGACCTAAACTCACCTGTGCAGGCCTTCCAGCTTGTGCTCAGTCAAGTGGGTCCCCTTGAGCTCCAGTTCTCCAAGCTGCTTCAGAACTGGAACTGTCCCATTGACTTTGGCTGGCCTGGTTTCCTAAAGGCCCCTCTTCTGAACCCTATTGTCTTTGGGAGGGCGTGTTCCCTTACAGGTTTTAATTGCTGACACTATTATTGCTGGGATAAAAGATTCCTCTGGGAGAAACTATTGAACCAGTTGAAAGTGTGTTCTACTTGAACTCTTAATCATTTTCCCTCCTCAATCCAATTTTGTAACGGTGAACCAAAATAAGTGCTAATACTGACCTTTATTGATGCCACTCTGTGTGCTGGAACATTTCTAGCATAGAAAATAATTACTCATCTGCATTACAGGCTCTTGTTTAAATGAATTCTATCTTCCAATTAATGAATTGGAGTTACTATTAGTTGCTACTTTTTAAAGAATGTTTAATTTGCCTTGTGTATATATAAATAAATGTAAAATAACTAAGTGTGTAAGTGTTTACTTGGTGCCTTGTATTTACTGGTTTCATTGTGCTACTCTACAGCTCACACTAACCCTCATAAAATAAGCCTGGCAGCTCAGTCACTCTACCAACGTGTGTTGTACAGGCCTGTAATAAGAGTTGGGTCTGCCTAATACCAAGAGATATGTCTTGTGAACTCCCAAACCAGTTAGGCTTTACACAATCTTACCTAAAACGGTTGTAGTGTGGAGTTTCTGGAGCAGCAGTCAGAGATGTCACGGTACAAGGCTTCATAGGCATGGTGTGCATCTTAAGTCCACAGCACCGGAAATATGAAGCCAAGACTGTAGGTGGAGCTCACGTCACCAATGAGTAATTCACAGTAGAAAGACAGAAAGCAACCAAGTACTGTTGCTAGGTTACTGGGGCCAAGACCCCAACGAAGCGGGGCATCCTGCTGAAGACCTGGAACTGGTCAGTGCAGCCATCCAGCATTTTCTTCAACTGTCCTGGCAGAGCCCTTGCTCCTTTCCTGATCTCCAGAAGGCCTTCATCTGAGATTAATCTGTTAAACTCCCATATAACAAACAAAACTAATAGGAATTTGGGATAAGGGGGGATAGCATATGCCTGTTTAGGGATTGCCCGTCCTCTAAGGAGGGGGAAATCTCACCAAGTCACATCCTGCTTACCCCGTCATTTAGTGGGTGTTAAGCAGGCTCACCTCCCTAGTTCCAAAAGGGATGGCTTCCCCTCGTGGAGAGGGACAAATTCCCTGTTTGTCACACTAGGGAAGGGCTTCTTAAAGGTTTTGTATGGTGTTTGCCAAATCCTTTATTCCTTTAACCTGGTTTGCATTTTCTTTATTCACGTACTTTGCTGCACTTACAGTATTTTGAAAAGTGATTTTAACTGTATTTAAAAGTGAAGTGTTAGTGCTCTTAGCAGAGAACACCAAGGTGAATGTGTATATATTAGTAGTGAATGTTTCATTGTATTACTTACCTGTGTTTTTACATTGATAACAGTTGGCTAATTATTTGTATACATTCTTCCTAACTTATTTTATTAAGAATGCGCTGTATGGGTTTAACTGAACCCTTCACCACTTTCATGCCTACTTAAGTCTAAGCCTTGCTGCTCATCCAAACTGCCCAAATAGAATTCGGCTATACATGTTTGTCCCAGTTTATCAGAATAGGGTGGCAGCTCAGAATCTGTACACCAGGCTGATTCTGAAAATCCATCTTAACATGAACCATGACAATTCACACGCACACACGGCTTGTAACCAGGTAGCCCACTCACTGGATGTACAAGCGTTCGGTCTACTGTGAAGAGGACAGACCAAGGACTTACCATCACTTTCTTCCACCACAGGAAACTGTGGGAACTCGAGGAGCTGCTGCTAGCCTTATAGCAAATTCCAAGATAGTGCAGTCAACGCAGAGTGCTTTCATAGACGTTAAACGGCCAAAAGCCAATAAAAACACATTTCAGAATTAACCACTACCAAGCTATGGCACAATAACATACAGCAACGTGGGGATAGAAACGTAGCTATGCAATGCCAGTAAGCGCCACAAGTAATTGAACTGATGGATTGCCATCTGCGAGGGTGTGAAAGCCCTGGCTTTATTTATATCAATATAAAATAATGCAGATAATTCTGAAAAGGAGGTCTGCTAACCAGACTGCCTTTCAAAATGCTCTATGCCAAAGTTATATTTCACATATGTGTTGCTCTAACCAGTCGACTGACATGACAGCACCAGCTCTGCTGTGGCACAGAGACGTTTCTAAGGTCACCTGTGCTTCCCGTACAGCTGCCGGGATACAGTCAACGCAGGAGGAGTTAGCAAATTAACTTCTGCACCTCTGATCTAAATTTGAATTTTTATCTGCCTTAATCAGTCAGGTGGGAGGCAAATCTCTTAATATAAGCCATTCCTGGTTGTGGCAAAGTAACAGATCAAAGCACACCATTGTGAACCACAGCAATTTGATTTCACACCAGTATCAGCTCTTTTGGAAGGTCCCAGATGTGACAGGACTGATGTTTATTGGTGTCTACGGTTAATGACTCCACAGCTGCCTTGTGTAAACAATGGCCAGGGAGGCTGCCTCCTTTGATTCAACAGAAGGAAGGGACACGCCTTTCCCGGTAGCTCTCCTCAGAAGGGTACTTCAATAGCAGCACTGGCATAAAGCCAGCCTCATACTAGGGTGCTTATCACTGGAATGACTTTGAAGCCAGCAGGCATAGGAAGGGGAGGAGTTAGATCAGGAAGTTAATTTTGGAGAGGAGTTCCACGGTCTTGCTTTCAGTAAGGGCCCTCTTCCTTTTCCAGGCCCTCTTGCTTTTCCCGGCCCCTTCTGTTTTCATGCAATCAAGGCACTCTAGGTGTGATGTCATAAGGCAAAGCATACTTGCAACAAAAAGGGATTTGGGCCCCTGAGAGCAGGTTTGCCTTGGGCCAATCTCTATAACTTCTGCAGTGTATTTGTCTACACGCAAGTGCTACATTTGTTGCACTCCCTTGACTGACACGTTCCGGTCAGCTTCTGAAAAGTTTAATTCCTTCACGAGTGAAAAGCAACTGGTTACAGTTACCCGCTTGACAATGCAGACGGGTTGAGAAGGAACCACTCCATACTGTGGCACTTTGTCTGGGGCAGAAGGAATGTGTCTATGTGACTCTGGTGTTTATCCCCACTAGCGTGACATTTGATTTTTTTAACGTGTTTCAAAGGATATGGGTTGTTTGACCGAAGTCAAAGTTCACGGCAAAATGGATTGTAATCGATTGCGCTGCAACTCTGTATGACCTTAAGTCAAACAACCCCAATCCCATACCCCCAAAGCAGCCCTATATTAAATCCCCTTCACCTACTTACCTTCTACCCGGTAGCTGGTACTCCGTCCACTGCCCTGCAGCATAATTTCCGTCCCTCAAACGTGGGCCGGAGCTGACACGGCTGGGTCCCCTTTTTTTCTGAATCCCCTGCTTCCCATGTCAAGTAAGCGAGGGACACCCCTGCAGCCCCCAAAGTCTAATATACCGAAAATAGGGAAGCGAGGGACAACCCTGCAGCCCCAGTTCGGTATTAGGCTGCGAACAAACGGTAATACACAAATTCGAACAAAAGATCCATACGGACAGTTTTATTTGAACAAATTGAGTAATACCATTTCGACGCCTGTGAAACATACGTTGAGGGGCTTTTACGGACGTGTTGGGGTGGCCAGGTAAAGTCCTAATGATGAAGAAGGGTTTAGGTTGCGTGCGCCATATTTGTGACTGGGGGTGTGGCAAAGATAGCGCAAGATTGTAATTTTGTATGTGTATCCAGGGTAGTTAAAGCTGAATGTGTTATGTTACTTTAGTGTTACTTTGTATTCAAGTTAATACATTAGATTTGCACGCACATACAAAGACAAAACCCCCAAATTAAATATAAAACGCAATCTATATATAATGTGCGATAAAATGCATAGATGCTGAGCAGCAAGCAGTTTTAGAATTTGTATGCAATGAAGGGGACTGGTCATAAAGAACCCACTGTGAAGAAAAAACAGTTATTAAACATGCATGCACACCAATACATACACAGGGAATATAGATGTTCATGTAGTGGGCTTAAACTCAGCTACTGAAAAAGAGTTTTTATGGTCTGGTAATATCGCAAAGGCAGATGTCATCTTTTTTAAAGTGCATGGTGGCTTGCAGATGGATCCGAACATTTGCTTTGACTAACAAATGTGGAGTGAAAGACGTCTGAAACCAGGGTTGACCGATACTCCCTGTGCTTCAATTGTTCCTAGGATATGCCATGCATGCTGAATTGTTAGTCGTTAGATTAGCAGTTTCCAATGACACCAGCAAAAAGGGGTGAATGAGATGACTATCGACAGTCCAATAGGGAACATGTCTATTCTGCTCTCTAATGTCGTTTGAAGTATATGTGCAAACCATGTGCAAACTACATTTAGGATTAAGAGCTCTCAGACTAGCTGAGACTTGTAATGAATTATGTTTGTATACAAATGTTTAACTGTGTGATGCTGTCATGACCTGCCAGAGAAGAATCCTAAAAAGAGGTGTTCTAGGGGGTGCTGTTGCGCACATCTAAAACGGCCACCTAGTCCCAGAGCTCTGGCCTGTATGAATCCTAAACCGTAAATATCCTGCATCTGGGCTACCTACGAAGCGAAAACAACACACCGGCAAGTTGTGTACATCCCGAGGCACAAGCTGTGAAAATCTGGTGCTGCTACAGCTGGCCATTCGGGAGTTACGCCGTCCTGAAAATCCTGCGTACCCTGGCGGTGGCGTGGGCCACCCGCAAGCACCAGGAGATTCCCCCTGCGGAGCCGCTGGGGGAGGGGCGGCGAAGCACTGCGAGGATTGCTTTCTTGCTTTGCTGTACAGCGGTAGCAGGATTCGTACATCCATAGACTACGGGCGACTGGTGGAGTGATCCCTTGGTCGATCGGCTTGCGCGGAGGGGAGCCCAGCGGATGTCTGGCTGTGGCTGCGAGCCACTGGTGTGCCGCGGACTGGGATTCCCCCTGCGCGGCGACTACATTGAGAGGAGGCCCGTCGGAGACGCGCAGGTGACGGAGGACCGCGCGCCGAACGCTGCAGTTCCTGTTACACTACCGGCCTCAGGGGAGCTGACGGGCCGGTGTGCGCTCCCGTCCCCGGTGGCGACAGCTGGGGGAAGGTAATGGAACTCCCCCCCCCACACAACATCCCGGTTTACACCATCCTCGAGACATGAGATCCAGTAAGTGCACGGGGGCTGTGCAGTATATCCCCGTCTGACTATACACACATGGGCAAGGGGACAGAGAACGGAGACTCCTGGGTGTGACTGCGCACTTCAGGACTATACCAAGGTGGCAATACCCGTGATGCTGGTGAACTCCCAGCACAAGGAACACACTCAACGGGCTACATGACCCTGGCCTAGCAGGCCCGATCGGAGGAGTGCCCTTCTGGTGAATGCTTAAGGCCGAGGGCCGGTGGTACGCTACAGCGGCTGCATACCCTCGCTACTAAAGTGGAGCCCTGAGTACAACCCTGGAACTGCAGCAATACCCCTTGGTGGCGTACTGGGCTGGAATGCGTAGTGTACCCACGAGGTCCTTAGGAAGCAGTGCTTTACAAGACGCCAGGTGTCGTCTGAGAGGTGGGTTCCCTGTTCACGTGCCCTGGATTTAAGATCACCCCTTGCTGAGGCCACTGCACATCAGAAAACACTCATACCACGCTGCGGGTGATCTGCGGCGCTGTTTGGGTCCGCGCCCCTCGGGCCGCTGGCACTTTCATTGATCCCGAGGTTGGGGTAGCGGTGTGACCTCTGCCTTTGGCAAAAGACCGCAGTGGGGCAATTACAAGAAGGATTGGTCTCTAGAGCTTGGCTGGTAGCTCCCTCTTCAATCCTGTACTTCGACATACCTCAGAACTTTCACCACCTCCTGGCTGAACTTTGCAAGCCTGTTCTGGACAATAGGAGTGGCCGCTAACTGGGTGCATGGTCGCGATAGGCCCTATATAAAACCACGAGTAAACCGCTGCAGTGGACAGAGAGACGTGGGAGAACACAAGCCGCTCAGCTCATCATATGGGCCACCACGAGCAGAAACGGGAGCGCTCCATGAAAACGGGCCCAATGGACTCCTTTGCCAGCTCCCAGCCTGGTGGGTCCACCACACCACCACCAAAACAAATGGATAGCCACGTGGAACCCCCGACGGATGAGAGAGTGGACCGATTAATGTTAATGGTCCAAAATGGCTTCCTAGCGGTTAACAGCGAACTAGATGACATTGGGGCGACAATCAGCTCCTTGAAGGCAAGGGTCGACAAGGAAAGCACACGTATCGCCGAGGCCGAAATTAGGATCAGTACCAATGAGGACTTTATACTACAGCACAGCCGTGACATAGCCCAACTAAAGGGCGACCTCCAGAAAACCCTAAATAAATGCGAAGACCTTGAATCCCGGTCCAGGAGGAACAACATCCGTCTGGTCGGAGTGGCTGAGACTTTCGGCAAGGGGTCCATGGAACGCCAAGTGGAATCTCTCTTGAAAGACCTTTTGGGCCCAGACTCTTTTTCAGACCATTTCCTTGTGGAACGTGCCCACCGTACCTCGGCGCCTCCTCCGAAAACCTGGAGCACCACCACGCACGATAATCGCCCGTCTCCTCAATTATAGGGACAGAGGCGCTATCCTGCGGCAGTCCAGAGAAAAAGGTACACTATTTTACGAGAACAACAGGATACACATATACCCAGACTTTTCAACAAATATACGAACACTGAGAAGGTCTTATGAACCAGTTAAGAGACAACTGAGACTGAGTCAAGTTCCCTACTCACTTGTCTTCCCAGCAAAAATGAGGATTCAACACGGAGGACAGGCGCATTTCTTTGAAAATCCTACAGAGGCCATGTTATATGTTGAAGCTTCTATCCCCCTGCCTGCACGAGACCGGGCAATGTATCATAATGTGTCACCCCGGCCTGTTGAAGAGCCGGAGGATCCCGCCGGCTGATGCACTCCAGTTCTTGCCACACTGATACTGCTTAAAACCGAAGGCGGGGAGGTAGCCCTGATTATAACCACTTGTTTGAAGTTGGGCCGTGTGGTCCCCCTGGATTAATGGCCATGTGAGTACAGCTTACACCCCCAGGAGTGTTCTCAAGTTATGGTTCAAGGATTACATCGTGTTGGGGTTGATGATGCGGGTGGGGGTGGGAGTGGAAATCGATTAAGGGTTATACCTGGTGGCAGGCCAGGTCTGTTTGAGGAGTTAATGTTTGGAAAGTTATTATGTTAAAATCAGAGAGCGGTTATATAGCAGGACGCCCGTACCACTTGCGAAAGGGGCAAGGCTACGGACAGACGATTCTTCCAAGATACGGGTATGACACAGGCTAATAGGGGCTTAAATATTAAGCTACTTTCCTGGAACATTCGCGGGCTTAATAACCCGGTTAAAGCAAGGAAGATCGCAGCATACATTGCACGTCACAATCCTCAAATCCTTTTTAAACGAGACACACACGCACTAGGAAATGTTAATACTAAATTCCTACCACAATGGGACCCCCATAGATACTATACAGAATACTCAAAGCAATCTAGGGGAGTGTTGACTCTCATACACCCCAAGCTGTGCTTTAAATACCACTCTAGTAAAATAGACCCTCAAGGCAGATATGCACTAGTATGGGGGGAGCTGGCGGGGCACCAAATAATTCTCGTCAATACATATGGACCAAATGTGATCGATCCACAATTCTACTGTACAATACTTGATATGTTGACCGTGTCAGGGGAGGCACAAATAATCTGGGGCGGTGATCTCAATACAATGTTGGATCAATTCCTCGATCGATCCTCAGCCACCCCTAGGGCCCCTACCAGGGCTGCATTGGTGGTGATGCAGTTGATGGAACAGATAGGCATGATAGATGCATGGCGTACACTACACCCACAGGAGAAGAAATTCACCTTTTATTCGTCTGTCCAAGATTCTCACTCGCGCATAGACTACCGGCTTATTAGCTCGTCCCTAGCCGGCACGGTCTAGCTGTGAAATACACCCCCGTACCCTTTCAGACCACTCACCAGTAACACTAGACATTAAACTAGGCGACACCCCACCTCCAGCTAGAAGATGGAGAATGCCCCCCGCCGTCCTGATGGACTCCAATATCTGTGAAGCCCTACACCTGGAGATTGCGGAATTTATGGAAGTAAATGAGGGATCGGTGACCACCTACGCTACCCTGTGGGAGGCATTCAAGGTCTGGATCCGGGGAACTATCCTGGGCAAATCTATAGGTATGTTGAAAGCTGTGCATAGGGAACTGAGTATAGTCTAAGGCAAAATAGACTTGTTACAAACTGAATATGTTGTCACGCAGGACAAGTGAACGTTATCGCAAATTCATGTCGCGCTAAAGGAATTCAATGAGTTGGCCAACAGGGAAGTCCTATACATCGCTGCGCTAGCCAAGGCCCGCAGATACGGGGAAAGCAACAAGACCGGGAAATTCTTAGCTAATATGCTTAAAACCGATAGGCACCGTAACCCGATTCCCAGTATTTGGACACCAGCTGGGATAATTGTTAACAAAGAGCAGAACATTAATTCCACCTTTGCTGTGTTCTACTCCTCCCTCTACTCTAATCATGATACAAAGACTAAAGAAGACACGTTCCGGTACTTGGACAGCCTAGACCTTCCTACATTGTCCACTGTGACCCGCAACATACTAGACCAACCTATCAGAGTCGAAGAAATTGTAGAAGCCATTAAATCCCTGTCAGGAAGCCGCACCCCTGGCTCGGATGGCCTAAGTGCGGAACTATATAAAGAATTCCAGAGCGAATGAACCCCGCTACTGTTGAAAGTTTGGGAGGACGCAATGGACCGGGGGGTCCTTCAGGAATCAATGCGCGAAGCTATCATCACTGTCCTTCTGAAACCCCGTGGACCTGCACAGGATATGGCATCTTATAGACCCCTCGCCTTGATAAACACTGATGTGAAGATTTTCGCTAAGGTGCTAGCCACCAGACTCCTGCCGTATATGTCGATCCTGGTCCACCCAGACCAGGCTGGCTTTATACCAACCAGACCTACATCGCTCAACCTGAGGCACCTATTCAGTGTAATGGCACAGATAGATCCAGAAGCGAAGGTGGCCGTGGTGGCCCCGGATGCCGAAAAGGCTTTTGATTCTGTGTCCTGGACATATCTCTTCCTGGTGCTTGAACAGTTTGGCCTCGGCCAATACTTCATCAAATGCGTGCGGCTACTGTACACTCACCCGTCTGATAAAGTTTTAACCAACACCACTCTATCCCCCACGTTTCAATTACACAGAGGGAGCAGGCAAGGCTGCCCCTTCTCACCTATACTTTTTGCACTTACCATCGAGCCAACGGCGGAATATATACGCCAGAACCACTCACATAGAGGTCTTAGAATGACTGGTCCCCCGCAGATTATATCACTATACGCAGATGACACCCTGTTGTATGTCCGGGACCCAGAAGAGAATGTGCAACACATTATGTCAGACATACACGAGTTCTCAGAGCACTCGGGATACAGAATCAACGTCCCTAAGTCCGAAATATTTCCCTTTACCGATAGTATGGGTGACCTTGCCACAATTGTGGGGTTTAGGCCCGCTCCCACTCAGGTACGCTACTTGGGTATCATGGTTGCTAGGGATAAACAACTGCTATATACACATAACCACGTGGAACTGTTACTAAACTTGACAACCAAGTTCCAGATATGGGCAAACCTCCCATTGTCCCTGTATGGTCGAGTGGCAATACTCAAAATGGTAGTCCTCCCTAAACTCCTATATTACTTCAACAACATTCCGATCTGGCCCGGCAAACCCTTCTTCATGAAACTCAAGTCACTCACCTCCACGTTCATCTGGAACGGTAAGACGGCCAGGCTGGGGTGGGACAAGATGGTGTAACCATTCTCACAGGGCGGTATTGCTGTGCCAGATTTCGAACTGTATTATTTGTCTGCACGGGCTCAATTTGCTAAACATTGGTTCGATCCCGAGGAGACAGCTCCTCACATCCCCATTGAAAAACACGCTGTCCGCCCCAATGACATTCGATCAGTTCTCCTCAACCCTGTCTATGGAGTTATCTGCCCGTTTGACCCGGTGTACACAACCACACATGCTTGGGCCAAGATATATAAAAGAATAGGCCTAGAGACCCCATATGACCCAGAGGTCCCCCTGTGGAACTTCGAGTATCTCCCCAACATTTGACAAAGCCATTCAACAATCCTGGGATCCTAATAAGCTCTTTACATTGCCAGACGGCACATTCTGTAAACTCACAGATTTCATTGGGGTGGTGGGAAGAGGCCAACTTAAACGTTTCCAGTACCATCGCATGAGAACCGCTTTTGCTGCTAGATGGCCAACTTTCCTGATAGAGCCCCAGATACACGAATGTATTAGGGTGATAGTATCCACAAACAGCCACAATAAAGGGGTCTCGGTGTTATACTCGTTAGTGCAGACCCACTCCTCGTCACGTAATACGATAAAAGATACCTGGGAATGAGATACGGGCACCCAGATTGATGAAGTCAGGTGGGCCCGCTACTGTCAACTCACCAGATCTGTCTCTATGAACGCAGGGCTCCGGCTGATCCAATTCAAAATTTTGAACCAACTGCACTATGCTCCTGGCAAGTTAGCTAAATTTGTGGAAAATTGCACAGGAGCCTGCCCCAAATGCAATGCTCCAAATGCTGGACCATATCACATGTACTGGTCATGCCCCTTGATTGTGGAATTCTGGCGGGAGGTGGCGGAACTCCTTGAGGACAGAACGTCGATCCCGGCGACTCTGTCCCCCCTGAAGTACTTGCTTGCCGACATCGGTAAAGTAAGGGAAACCACGAGGCGTCCATTTAATATCTCATGCATTGTCGCCAAGCGCTGTATCCTCAAATCATGGAAATCTGCAACTGCACCAACCAGAGCCAATTTCTTAAAAGACCTATGTATGGTAAATGATGATGAACTCTGTTCTATCGGTCCCGACACCCTGTCGGCCCAAGGACATTTGGACACTGCTGCGCGTTTACTTGTGTGATCAGATACCGGATGCGGATGTAACACCTATCTCCTCACCCTGATATGTGATGTTTCTTGCCCAGCGTGTATGTACCAATAATGCAATTACATCTATAACTGTGTTATAATGTTTATGCAGATGGTCTTGTTGTAAACCTGCTCTCTCAATAAAATAAATGTTTTAAAAAAAAAATAAGATTTTTGCTGTTTTAACTGTGTAGTTCAGAGATACTTGGGTTAGTTTCACTGCATAGGGTCATCTAGCCCTTCCCGGCTGTTTGTACAATTAACTTGTTTTGCGTACAAAACATGCACTCCCTTCTTAGGTGGTTGGCCTGCACTGGGTTAAGGTGATTAGGGGCCCAGCACTTCATTTTTGGTGACCACGAAGGGACCCCAGGCTTTCCGAGACATTGGGGGGGGGGTGTCTTCTGTCCACACCACTCAGCTGTGGCACCTCCCTGCAGGGACCAGTCTTGTGCGCACGTTGAAAATGAGGTTTTATTGGCACCATATTGGTTAAAGGCCTGTCTGTTCCCCAGAGGCGTGGTACTGTGGTCCAGCTGTAAAGGACGAATTGACAGCACCACATCGGAGTGCTTTGAGTTCATGTGAGTGCACTTTTGGGGGGTAATGCAAGAAGGGAAATAAGGGAAAAAGCAGGGTTTTCTTTGATGTTAGGCAAAATTGCATGCAGTACCCTCTGGGACCACCACATACAATTAGGACTACAGGTGTAAGCAAAACCAACCTTTGGTAGAAGTCTGTACTACACAGTTTGTGGTAGCGAGCTGAGCAGAGGGAATGTGAGCAGTAAAAGGATGTTACACAGAGGTCTTGCGATCACAGGGGTTCAAGTAGACACTTGCACTCAAGGTTTCTTGGTAAAACACTTATTAATTTATTACACAGTCATTTAGAAAACATTCACTAGAAGGAGGCCACTTAATATCATACACAACTATACTTCACTACCACACAAATACTTTTGCGTAAATTAGGCTCCCCTGAAATAGGAGCAAAATAGCATTTCAGTTACTTTCAATGGGAAAGGCACACATTAATAGAATAGATCACACATACTTTCTTAGGCAGTGCAAATAGTTTCAATTCACTAGAGGACTTGATTCAGTTCAATAGGCCTATTCCAATGTCAACGGGCTAGTGTCTTCGATAGGAAAGAGCAGTTCTTGTAGTTAACGGTAAAGTCTTTGCCAAAGTTCTCAGAAGTAGTTTGTACGAAAAAGAATCCTATGTTGGGTCACAAGCTGATTAGGCCTGCAAGTTGGGAAAGTTTCACGAACTTTGACCGCGAGATTTAAGTTCTCTCAATCGGGTTGGCACAGTACCTTAATATGAAGAAAAAGATGTAGCTGAAGACGTTGGTTCCCGGCAGTTCCTGCAGATCTCGCAGTTCCCGAGTCTCAGTCGTGGGCACAAGAGGGAGGACGTCGGGGGACTCCTGCACTGCACAGTGACGGGTCAAAAAAGCTGGCAAAATGGAAGATCTTCGGTTCGAGTAGCTGTCGTCAAGCACACAAGCTGGTGTCCTTCCCCCTGGTTAATCCTAACCAGCTCAGAGAATGGTATCCAGGTGGCTTACGAGTTGATTGGTCCCACCAACTCAAAGGAAGAAGTCGTCCTTGAAGGAGCTTCTCTGTCTAGATGAACATGTCAATTCAGACCTGCAGCAGGGCTTCACCGGGCAAACCAACGGTCCAAGAGTTGCAGCAGCCGTCCTCTTCCAGCTCATCTATGGTTCGTTCGTTCCAGTGGTCGACTCTGCTTTCCAGTCCAAGAGACTCGTCTTTTAAACAGTTTTCTCCCTTTCATTCCAGCCTAGCTACCAGTCACCTAGCAGGGTGGCTGTCCTTGCCGGACAGTCAGCCAGCCAATAATGCCAGAGTGCATTTGGGTCTCCTAGAAGACTAAGCACAGGGAGTTTCGGGTACCTCCATCATTTTCTGCCCACTCCAGACACTCGGGCACCAGAGGCGGTCTTCAGTCCTGAAGCCCCCCAAAGGCATAGAGACAAAGGGACCAAACTTGGATTGGCACGCAGAGAAACTCTAGAAGGACCTTTCCAAAAAGAAATGGCGAAAAAAAGAAGACGGGACCTATTTAAACAAAGGGGCTTAAGGCGTCATCTTGCAA
This sequence comes from Ambystoma mexicanum, assembly GCF_040938575.1. Taxonomy (NCBI): domain Eukaryota; kingdom Metazoa; phylum Chordata; class Amphibia; order Caudata; family Ambystomatidae; genus Ambystoma; species Ambystoma mexicanum. Next base: position 817,108,236 of record NC_090929.1, read on the forward strand.
AACATGGCTCCCGCGATTTCTAGCTACCGGTGTTCGAAGTCGGGAAAAATCATGGTAGTTCGTTGTAAAACCCCTGCCACCAGCCATTTCGATAGGAAAGGGTAGCATTTGACTGCTACATGAGTTTCTAAACACAGGAGATACTAGGTAACCCCTCCAGCACTCTATAGGAAGATAGTGTGTGCTGGGTATAGGAATTTAAAAAGACTAGTAAAGTCAATTTAACTTTGCATTCTCTGGGAAACAGTACTTCATCCCAGAGAAGGTATTTAAACCTTTTGGAAGTGTAAAAGACATCCCTGTGTCACACACATGAAAAGATGATGCCTATTGAGTGATCTCAAAACTCCACAATCAAAGAAAACAAGAGTAAAACGCACATCAAAATACATGAGTGGGAAAAAAAGACTCGCACTCTTTCCAGGTAAAATAATCAAGTCCTCAAAATCCAGCAAAGTTGCTGGGGGTCTCTAATGTGAGGGGAATTAGCACATTTATGAGAATTGTCCTAACATTTGATTTAAGGGGTTTGGTAAGGGTAGAACAGTAGTGTATTTGTGGAGTTAGACGAGGTTACAGGGACTGAAAGGGTGAATGCTTTGAAAGAGTGAGTGAACTATTTTTCGTTATAAGTCCTTTGTATATATTTATACCTAGTTTGTTATTTTCGAGGTTTGATGTGGTATCCTACCCAACACGTCCATTGTGAGGTTTGTCCCAATACCCTTCAGTTTCGTTGTCTGGTTAGCTGAACCCCTCACCTAGAGCGAAGGGTGGCACCTCACTGCAAGTCCACCCACATATACATTCCTGAAATATATTCTTGCAACGTTCATTTTGTATTGACTGTGCGTATATGGAGCCCATGCCTCGCTTATTCTTGGTTAGTTGAATTAGTGAAGGGAATCCACCTGTAGTCAGGAAAAGATGGTATTGTAGCAGAGAAGATTAATTACTAGTGATGGCGGGAGCGAGCACAGCGGTGTTGTAGTGAAAACATTGTGCTCCTTCTATGCTCGAGGGAAGGAGATATCTCTGAGATAGTGGCCAGTGTGTGTTTTTGTATAAGATGCTGTCTTATGTTTAAGAGTGAGAAGTATAATTAAAGTGGATAGTGGAGCGATTGTGGTGAAAGCAAGTAAAATTAATGATTGTGGGAGAAAACTAAGAAACCCGGGAAGAGGAAAAAATGGGGGTTCTTTGGGTGGGTGGAAATGTTGTGCCGCAGGTTCGATTTCATTGTTATTTTTTATGTGAAATGATTTTGGGTATTAAGAGTAAAATACTACATTCTTGGCCTACTGAGGGTACTTCCGATAAGGAGATATTGGAGAACCTGCATACTTTTTTTTAACTACAAAGTACAAGGGCTCAAAGTTCGAGAAACGGTTAAACATGTTCGAGGTATGGAAGCTATGGTATGATGAATAAAAAAGGTGGAAAGGCCCATAATGTTAAAATCTCAGAGGAGGGGCCAAAGAAGGAGCGTGCATGAATTTCTTCCATACCGCCCCTTTATGGGTGCTATCCTTTATTACCCGCAAAAGCGTATACAGACCCTGAGTTCTAACTTCCATTTTCCCTAGCTGCCACTTCAGTGGTTGCGAGACGGACAAAGGTAGCGCCTACATCGACTACAATTCCTAGAGAACGGAGAGCTGTATGGGAATAACTCTCCCAACTGCTAGATTAGCAGAAAGATTAAGGGTGGAGGAACGGGAGAGTGAGGCCGGAAGTCAGAAGATTAGATGAAGGGTTGAGAATGAGGGAGAAAGGGGAGACTATGCTTTTTTCCGATAGGATAGACTGCAAAGGGTAGTAGAGACACAGGAGCGGGAAAAAATTGAAGTGCTAAGGCAAGTGGATGAAAAGGTAGTGCTGTTACGGTAGGAGAGAAATTAAGAGTGGGGAAGAAGTGAATAGACAGGCAAAGGATGAAGGAAGGTGGAGGAAGGAAGGAAGGTGGAGGAAGGAAGGTGGAGGCATGGGCAGGTTGGATAAATCAATCATCAAGAAGTCGATGTGGACCTGGTAAACAGAAATATTGCCATGGGTACAGGGTTCGAACAGGGAGGACGGGATCGGGCATGCTACAGTGTGCAGAGTAAGCTTCTGTGCCTGTAGAAGTATCAAGGGAAGTGATAACAGTGGTAGGAAACTAAGGGGAATTGGATGTCGAGCAGGAAGAGCAGGGTGTAGCTGCCCTATCTCCCGCTCCAAGGAGTAGTGACAGAGAATATTATGTGGAGTCTTAGGACACGTCAGGTTACTCACATGGCTGTAGTCAGTAGCAGGGGAGAGGTTGGGGAAACCCCAGTAAAAGAAGGTACAATTCAGTTTCCATTGCTCCAGAAGGGTCTGGGAAAGGTGTATTATGTCCCGTGGTCACACATGGAACGGAAATAATTTGATGACACTCCCTTCGCTCACTGCAGGGATTTATGCATTAAAGAAACATACTGCCGGTGTCATGTTGGTCATAGTGGACATGAAGAGCTTAATCACGGCTTTGATGAGGGAGCTGTCAGACGAACTTGGAGGAGAGCGGGGTATCTGGGAGTACAGTTGGTTTAAAATGCTCATGATGGAGCAGTTTTTAATAATTGCTGGGCACAGGTATGGGGGAGTGGGGGGTCCTGTGGATTATGTATCCCAATGCCCGATATAAATTTGATTCTAGCCAAAACAATGAAGTGATCCTGCAGCATACATCAAGTTAATTGAGCTGATATGGAAGGCAGAGACAGGAGAAGCATGGGATAAGAATGTGGTGATTTCTTACCACATGCTAAAGAAGGGACTCCCCAAGGAAGTGCAGCATGATCTAGATAAAGTAGTAGTGATAGAGGCCAAGAGAAGGGCGGATATTCGGCCACGCATTGTGCATTTTTGCAAGAGAAGGAAAAGGAGAGTATGGATCAGGCACAAAAGGCAGAGGCCAAGCTTGTTAAAAAAAAGCTTGTGAAAATCTGTTTGGAAGGGGCAGGGATTAACAGCTCCATCGAAGCACAGCAGGGGTAATTGGGACAACATGGACATGGTGAATCGGGTATGAGACAGAGTTGGATGGATGGGTATGCTCCTGGTCCAAGGCAAACAAGATGATTTCCAAGGGTTAGGGGAGGATTTTCACGAAGAAGTGGGTCATTTGGCAGGTTCGGAGGAACAGGGCCCTGATTTCACAGGCCAATGGAAAATAACTCTGGAGGGTTGGATGGGATTCAGTGTTGGCGGTGCAGAAGGATGGGACATGTGTCACGAGATAGTCGAGACAGGTCAAGTATTTTAACGTCGGAGCGCAGCAAATGCGATCCCCCAACCATGCCATATGCCCCAGACTTTGTGAGAACGCAGCAGGCACAAGCTGAATAGGACCCAGTGACTGGGGCTGCACAGACCTATGGGATTCCGCCGACTAAGCCAGCACAGGCACCCGTACAGACATGGGAGGAAAATCCTTTACCCCAAGGAACGGTAACTCATTACCCTCGAGCAAGTGTTTTTGGAGGGAGTCCTGATAACATGCACCAAGAGTAGGAAAGCCCACAGGGATCTCTGATGTGTCCAGTCCTATCAGTTACCACCGATCTGGAAGAGGGACCACGGAGAGGTGTGCATGTAGGTGACCAAATGTTTTCATTCATAGTCGATACAGGAGCTACAAAATCTTGCCTCAAGGAAGGAGAGTTTCCCCAGTCAGGTAAAAACGATGGACGGCCAATGTTTCTCTGGGGCTGTTCTGTCGGTTCCTTATACTGAAGACATACATATCAAGGTAGGTACACAAAACTTATCTTCTCCTTTGTTGCATTTGTTAGGCAAAGTTTGAATGTAGTACCCTCTGGGAACACTACAAGCAACTAGGACTACAGGTGGAAGCAAACCAACCTTTGGGATAAGTCTGTACAGTCTGTACTACACAGTTTTGGTAGCGTGTTGAGCAGCCAGGCTTACCTCAATAGGGGAAATGTGAGCAGTAATGATGTTACACAGAGGTCTACAATCAGAGGTGTTCAATAAACTCTTACACTCGAGGTTTCTTGGATAAACACTTATTAATTTAACAGTTATAAAACATTCACTCGAAGGAGGCAATTATATACTAAAACACACATATAGTTCAATACTGTGCACTCTAAGTTTCTGAATCAAATAAGACCCGATTGCACTGGCCCACAAACACAACCTACACCCACACGTAACTTTAGTGACAAGTGTTCTGGGGACATCAATATCTTACTGATGGCATTCAGAATACTTTTCAAGAGGAGTACAAGGCAAAGGTTATTAGAACATGAAAGTTTACAATTATTCTTAAGACAGTGCAAATATTTTGAGTTCACCAGAAGAGTCAATTTAATAGGCTAGGCCAAAGCCAATGGGCTAAAGTCTTGGAAAGGATACAGCGGTTCTGGTAAGTAAATGGAAAAGTCTTTGCAAAGGTTCTCAGAAGTAGTTTGTAGGAAGAAGAATCATATGTTGGGTCACAAGCCGATTAGGCCTGTGAGTTGCAAAAGTTTCAAGCACTTTCACTGTGAGAGGTAAGTACTCTCAGTCTTGTTTTACAGTACCTTACAAATGAAGAAAAAGGAGGCAGCTGATGACTTCTGTTTCTGGCAGTTCCTGCAGATCTCGCTGTTCCTGGGCCTCAGTCGTGGGGACAAGAGGGAGGACGTCGGGGGACTCCTGCACTGGGACAGTCAAAGGCTCGTAACTGGCAAACTTCAATTTTGGCGTCTGTAAGCAAAGCACACAAACTGGTGTCCCCCCCCCTCCCTGGTTCTACGATTTCCTGCAGCAACTCTGAGGAACTTCAACCAGCTCCGAGATAGGTGTCCGGGTGGCTTACTGTTGAGTTGATTGGGGCCACCAACTCAAAGAGAGAAGTCGTCCTTGCAGGGGCTTCTCTGTCGATTAGAACTTCGCAAGTAGGCACTGCAGCAGGGCTTCACTGGGCAAACCAACGGTCCAGGAGTTGCAGCAGGCATGCTCTTCTTCGGTTCCTTAGTCCAGTGGTCGACTCTGCCTTCCAAGCCAAGAGACTCGCCTTTTATTCAGTTCTCTCACATTCATTCCAGCCTAGCTGTCACTCACCCAGCAGGGTGGCTGTCCTTGGCGGACAGTCAGCCAACCAATCACCACAGAGTGCATTTGAGTCTCCTAGGAGACTAAGCACAGGGAGTTTTGGGCACCTCCCTCACTTCCTGCCCACCCCAGACACGCGGGCGCCAGAGGCGGTCTTCACTCCTGAAGCCCGCCAAAGCGAATGTACAGAGACCAAACCTGGTTTGGCACGCAGAGAAACACTTGAGAAGAACCTTTACAAAAAGAAATGGTGAAAAAAGAAGACCGGGACCTGTTTCAACAAAGGGGTCTTAGGCGCCATCTTGAAAAACATGGCTCCCGCGATTTAACGTTACCGGAGCTCTGAATAGTTTGCGGTCGGGAAAAATCATGGTAGCTGTTGTAAAACCACTGCCACCAGCCGTCTGACTGCTACATGAGTATCTAGACACAGGGGATACTAAGTAACCCCTCCAGCACTCTATTGTAAAATAGGGTGTGCTGGGTCTAGGAATTTAAAAGACTAGTAAAGTCAATTTCACTTTCCTTACTCTGGGAAACAGTAGTTTATCCCAAGAAAGGTATTTAAACCTTGGGAAAGCCTGAAAGGCTTCCCTGGTTCACTGTACTGAAGGTGCTTTGTAACACAATTGTAAAAGATGATGCCTATGGAGTTGGTTAGACTCCATAACCAAAGAAAACACAAGAGTAAAACACATATCGAAATACATGGGAGAGTGGGAAAAAGGCGCTCACACTCTCCAGGTAAAAAAATCAAGTTCTCAAAATCCTGCAAAGTTGCTGGGGGTCTCTAAGGTGAAGGGAATTAGCAAATTTTTGAGAATTCTCCCTAACTGTATTGAATATATACCCCGGCTATTCTCTTGGGTAGAGACCTAGTAAGCCAGCTTTGAATGCTGATTGCTTTCACGTAGGAAGGAATAGTAGGCTTGACTCCAGGTTTGTATCCGGAAAGAGAAGCATCGCGTTTTGCATGCATATCGTAGTGACAGCGTGATCAGGCGGGTACATTCAACTTTGTTTCTTTATGGGGTAATGGTTTTGTTGAGTTCGGTCCCGGGGATCAGAAATCAGATATGGCGGTTACTGACTTTTGTTGCGGCCTGTTGTGCAGCAGGAGTTAACACCAGGCACCATTGTTACGATTCTCCTAGAGACAGTAGTGATCAAGAGGAACAGGGTGGTTCTCTCATGCACTGATGAGGAAGACGGAGAGTGGCACACAGTTCTGTGCATCAGTTTGACCTTATCGCTAAAAGATGTGTCTGACAAGCAATTTTTCGAAGACACAGGTGAGACGGTTTTTCAGATTGGGGTACCTTGCCAGATATCGAAAGAACAAAGGTGATGTGGGGCTGCTAACGAGTGTTGGAGCATGTGCGGGTAAAATTGAAACCTGGAACGGTATCATCACGTGTTAAGCAGTATCCCAGGTTTATAGAGGCAGACGAAGGGATTTACGAGACCATTATGATGGTGTTAAAGCAAGGCATATTGCAATCTTCTGTATCCCCATGTAAGACTGAAGAAGGCGAAGGAGTCCAGTATTTGCACCCCCTCAATAATATTGAGGTGTAATTTCGGTGGTACCGAATACTGACAACATTCTCTGTAATATCCCTACTGGGCTGACCCACTTCACGGTCATCAATTTAAACAATGCATTATTCTCAGTTCCCTTACACTCCGATTGTAAGTACCTCACAGCATTTACGTATCGTGGTCAGATTTGAGCACATAAGGTTGCCCTGGTTCAGATGGATTTGCGGAATGTACATGTGTCCAGTACAGTAATCCAGTACGTGGATGATTTGCTAGTCTGTAGAACTTCAGAAGAGCAGTGTTGAGGAGAGTCAATAACGCTCCTCGCCGAGAAGGGGTACAAAGTAGACAAAGAACAATTGAAGTACTACCACACAGAGGTAGTGTATTTGGGGCAAGCGATATTGCCTGCAGAAAGGTAGGTAATGCCAGAGAGCCACCACAGTTCAGAATACGCCTCAGCCAGTCACGTGAAAGAGATGCAGCAGTTTTTGGTGCTCCAACTATTGTACATCGTGGATCTTTGACTACTCTAGTTAAGCGAGTCCCTTACTGCAGGGGCTTAAGGAAGCACCAAAGGTGAAGGGAAATGGTAACTTGCTTTTGGTAACTCAAGGCAACGATCAGCAATGCCCCGGTCTTGGCGACCCCGAATTGCAAGAAACCATTTAATTTGTTTTCTCCCTCGAATGGGCAGGTGATGACAGCAGTCCTTACCCAACAAACATGGCTAGGCCATAAACCTTTAGCATAGAGTCTTAGATCAAGTGATGCAGGGGCAGTTGCTTTGTGAACAAGCTTTAGCGGCAGCAGCTTTTGCAATTCAAAAGTCTTCAACCATTACCAATGGGTTGACCGGTGACATTGTATGTGGAGCATGTGGTCTTTGCGATCTTTTTAAAATCCAAGTCGACTTTGATGACACAAAGAGTTTTGGGGTAGGAGGTTATTTTATGAAATACATCGATACATTCCATACAGTGTCACCTAGTCAATCCTGCAACATTTATAGCCGAACCAATGAAACCTGATATTGTCCACCACTGTGCAACATATGAGGGAGAAGACGAAGAGAGGACGAGTGTTAAGGAACAAGTTACTTACCTGTAACTGTTGTTCTCCAGCATGGGTCTGGCATGGATTCACATGCTCATGAATATTCCCCGTCGTCAGGCTGGGAATCCTCGGTAAAGAAAAAACCAGTATCAGTTTCGTTTCTGATCTGTCTTTCGTAGTAATAACCAATCACTGGTCTCTGCGTCATACTGACCACAGCCAATGACTGCCCTCTACCTAAGCACCGCCTCTGGCAGCCATCTTCAGATTTGGAAGCACGTGAAGTGGCAGTATGACCAAGTGAAGAGCCGCAGAGGGGTAGGCGGGAGGGTTCGCATGTGAATCCATGCCAGACCCATGCTGGAGAACAACAGTTACAGGTAAGTAACTTGTTCCTTCTCCAGCATGGGGTCTGGCATGGATTCACATGCTCATGAATAAAGAATACATAGCAGTACACACATGCACAACCACGGGAGGTGGCAAAGGCTCAACATTAAGCATCACATCAACTCAACATTAAGCATCTTACCTCCTCACCAGGCTCACCTCAGGCGAACAGGTTGCGCAGCACTGCTTGGCCGACCCTGGACTCCTCCCTGGAATCCCGGTCGACGCAGTAGAATTTCGTGAAGGTGTGCGTCGACCTCCACGTAGCAGCCCTGCATATGTCCAGCAGGGGCACACCAGATAGGAACGCCGTGGTAGCTGCGATCGCTCTGGTGGAATGGGCTCTCGGACGGCCAGGCAGCGGTCGGTTTGCCAACCGGTGACAGTACATGATACAGCCGGAGAGCCATCTGGAGATGGAAGCCTTCGAGAGAGCCTTCCCCTGATTGACAGGTCCAAAGTTCACAAAGAGTTGTGACGTCTTCCGAAAACCTTTCGTGCGGTCCACGTAGAACTTCAGCGCTCTAGCTACATCCAGCGAGTGCAAAGTCCTCTCAGCCGGCGACGAAGGCGACGGGAAGAACACAGGTAACACCAAGGGTTCGTTGAGATGAAAGTCCGACGGTACCTTGGGCATGAAGGAGGGGTGCGTCCTGAGCACTACCCTCGTGTCGTGGAAAGTCAAGTACGGGGCCTTGCAGGAAAGGGCCTGGATCTCTCCCACTCGTCGTGCGGAGGTGATGGCCACGAGAAAAGCTGTTTTCCACGATAGAAACTTCAACGGGGCCGAGTGCAGAGGCTCGAACGGAGGTCCCATGAGTTTGGTCAGCACCACGTTGAGCTCCCACGCCGGGGCCGGAGCCTTCACCGGCGGGAACGATCTGAACAGTCCCTTCATGAACTCTTTCACCAGACGATGAGACCACAAGGACGTCCGGCCCGTGGTTCTGGTGTATCGGGAGATCGCAGCAAGATGAATCTTGATGGACGCGTGTGCCAGACCAGCTTTGGCCAGCGTCAGCAGGTACGGCAGCACTTGGGGAGCCGTAATCCGTAGAGGGTTAATCTTCTGTGCGTGGCACCAGACAGAGAACCTCTTCCATTTGTGTCCGTAGCATTTAAGAGTCGAGGACGCCCTGGCCTTTGCAAGAACCTCTCTGCAATCGGCCGGTATGTCGTATCCTCCAAACTCTAGCGCTGCAGGAGCCAGGCCTGCAAGTTCAGCGACTTCGGGTCGTGGTGGAGGATGGCGCCTCCTTCCCTGGAGAGTAGATCCGCGTCCGCCGGCAGCTTGATTGGCGGGGACGCCGACAAGTCCAGAAGGTCCGGGAACCATATCTGCCTCGGCCACGCAGGTGCGACGAGGATCATCCTGCACCGTGACCTCTTGAGCTGGTTGACGAGCCGGATTAGCAGAGGCAAGGGAGGGAACGCGTAGAGGAACAGGCCCTCCCAGGGGAACGAGAAAGCATCGCCCATGCTCCTCGTCTGGGGAAACCTGCTGGCGAACCTCCGGCACTTGGTGTTCGTCGCCGTCGCGAACAGGTCGATCTGGGGTGTGCCCCACCGTCGGAAGAGGCGATCCACCAGATCCTGCCGTAGTTCCCACTCGTGGCACGAGCGCAGCTCCCTGCTGAGTGAGTCGGCGATGGTGTTTTTTATCCCTGCCAGATGAAACGGCACCAGAAGAATCCCTTGGGCGACGGCCCAATGCCACAGGTCCTGCGCCTCCTTGGACAGCGCTGGGGACCTGGTTCCGCCCTGTTTCCTGATGTAAAACATGGTGGTGGTGTTGTCGGTGAAGATCCTCACCACCTTGCCCTTGAGGGACGGAAGGAAGGACCTGAGGGCCCAAAACACTGCACGGAGCTCCAGGACGTTGATATGCAGGGACTTCTCCGTCGGGAGCCAGAGTCCCCTTGCGTGCAGATTTTCGGTGTGCGCTCCCCACCCTTCTAGGGAGGCATCCGTGGTCACAGTCACCTGGTGGGCTGGGGTCTGGAAGTCCATGCCCGCCGTCAGATGCGCGCGGGTGCCCCACCACCGTATCGCTCGTCGGAAACTCTCGTCGAGCTTGATCCTTTCCTCGAAGCTGCCCGTCGTCTGGATCCAGCGCGCATCCAGGAACTCTTGCAACGGGCGCATCCGGAGCCTGCACATGGGAATGAGGTAGATGCAGGAAGACATCATCCCGAGGAGGGACTTGATGGACCTCACCTTGGCCGCGTCGGCCACCAACATCCGTTGCACCTTGCCCAAGATGGTCCTGGTCCTCTCCTCCGACGGGGAGGCCAGAAGGGACACTGTGTCGAGCCTCGCTCCCAGAAACAGTGCGACTTGCGCGGGCACCAGGTGGGATTTGGCGTAGTTCACGGAGAATCCCAGGTCCGTGAGGAGTTGGACGGTCCTTGCCGTGTGGACCACGGCGAGCTCCCTCGTCTTGGCGCGGATGAGCCAGTCGTCCAGGTAGGGGTAGACGTGAATCCCCTCGCGGCGCAGCTGCGCCGCCACCGGTGCGAGGCACTTGGTGAAAACCCTGGGTGCCGACCGCAGTCCGAAGGGAAGGGCTTTGAACTGGTAATGACGCCCTTGGACCACGAATCTGAGGAATTTTCGGTGCCCCTTTAGGATGGGAATGTGGAAGTAGGCATCCTCCAAATCCAACGACGATAGGAAGTCTCCTTCCTCCAGCTGACCCAGGACGTGCTGGAGGGTGACCATCCGGAACTTCTGCGCCTTGATGAACTTGTTCAGGCGTCGCAGGTCCAGGATGGGGCGCCATCCTCCCGTCTTCTTCTTCACGAGGAAGTAAAGCGAGTAGACTCCGGAGCCCCGAAGCCTCTTTGGGACGAGTTCGATGGCGCCCTTTCTGAGCATCGCCTTTACCTCCAGGAGAAGTTGAGGGACGTGAAGTTCTTTCCTGGCCACGGGGGGGACGCGCGGGCACCTTCTTTGAAACTCGAGCGCGTGGCCCCGGGCCAGGGCGTCCAGCACCCAACGGTCGGTGGAGATGGACTCCCACACGCTGACGAAGCCCGCCAGCCGGCCTCCCACCGGGGTGCTTCGGTGGGGGCCCGACCCCACGGCCGGTTCAATCCTGCTTGGACGCGGCCTTGCCGCCTTGGCCTCCTTGGCGACGACGGCGGGGTCCGCCAGACTTGCCTCGTCCTCTGTAGGCCTCTTGCGACGACGAGCGGGCCGCTTGACGGTAGGAAGCGAAACCGCCGCCGGAACCTTTGGAGGCGCCCTTGCCTCCGCCGCTCCGAAAGGGCGTCCGCCGTTGCTGCAGTACTCCAAGGGCCCGGGCCGTCTCAGTATCCGCCTTGATGGCCTGAAGGGAATCGTCCACTGTCTTCCCAAACAGGTTGTTCCCGTCGAAGGGCATGTCCAGGACCCTGGTCTGGACGTCCTGCCGAAAGTCCGTAGCCTTGAGCCATCCGCGACGTCGAAGGCAAACGCCGTTGCCCATCTGGCGGAACCCAGTGTCGGCGATGTCCGTCGCCACGGTGATGGCGTGGTCCGAGGCCACCTCACCTTCCTGCAGGATCTCAAGGGCCTCCGCCCTCTTGTCGTCCGGCAGAAAATCCAGCAGGGGAGCTATCTTGTACCAGAGTTCCCTGTCGTAGCGGGCCACGATAGCCAAGGCGTTGGCCGCTTTAATCGTCGTCGCCGCCGACGAGATGACTCTGCGTCCCATGGCATCCAATTTCTTTCCCTCGCCGTCCGGCGGGGAAGTCGACGTGGAGGCCGCACCCCCCCCCCGCTTTCTTCCTGGCTGCCGCGGAGACGACGGAGTCCGGGGTAGGCTGCGCCCGGAGGCATAGGGGGGCCGAGTCCGGGACCCGGTACTTTTTCTCGTACCGGTCTCTTTTCGCTGGCGTCGTGGAAGGGTTCTTGAGGAGGGAAAGGCCCTCATCCCAAATGTCGTCCAACAGAGGCACTGCGAGGACCGTCTTCCTCTTGGTCTCGCGCCGTTGGTAAAGGAAGCCTTCCTTTTTCTTCTCCTCAGGGCAGAGTTGGAAAAGCTCGGATGCCCTGGCGATCATTGAGTGGAACGATCCAATCTCGTCGGGCGGAGAAGCCCTGGTGGGAGGCGACGACGGAAAATCCTCGTCGTATGCCTCGTCGTCCGTACCCGTCGCCGCCGTGTCAGTCCCCGTATCATCCCCTCGGGTGGACGGGGAGGAGGGCTGGACGGGGCGCGACGGTTGAAAAGGAGGCGGTGGATGGATCCTTCTTTTCTTGGTAGGGGGAACACCAGAAGGTCCCGGTTCTGGATCCCCCGACGGGAGAGGTTCCTCCGTCGGTAACGGTAGTCTCGTCCTTATCTCGGAGCATAAGGACTGTATAGCCAACAAAATGGCCGCTGAGTTGTCTTGCGGCGCTGGCAGAGGGGAATCCGACGGGCGAGCAGGGGCCCCGTCGGTATCCTCGACGATGTCGTCGTCGTCACCTGCGTCGGGGCCCATTCCGACGGGCTGGTCTTGTTCCACGCCTAGGCCGTGGCTTAAGACCTCGATCAGTTCCTCTTCTGAGGTTGAGGCCGAATCTATGACGACGCCCTGCCCCCCCTTCTTCCCCACGGAGGGTTTCACGGGGGTCCTATCGATGGGCACGAAAGAAGACTCCCTCCGAGGAGGCAGGGAGATTCTGGGCCCCGAGGCCGCCACCACTGGTGCAGCCTCCACAGGCTGGGCCAGGGCCGCCGCGACCGTTTCGATAGAGGGCTTGGTCGAATGGATCAAGGCCTTCACCACCTTAGGTGCGCTCACCGCCTTATCCTTGAGGGAGGGGGCACTGCCACGCTCCTCCTCTGCCTTAGAGCTCGACCGGGGTCTCTCCAGGAGCTTCGCCGGGTGCTCGGCCTTCCTCTTACCCGACCCAGAGCGTTGGCTCGTGGTTGATGGTGCCGGGGAGGGTGCGCCCTGCCTGGCGCCCGTAGAGCCCGACCGTTCGGCGCTCCCGGTGCCAGCGGACTCGCGGTGCTTGGCCTTATGTTGGGCCCCCGTCGCCGGGGCGCCCTCAAAGGTCTTAGAAGACCGCTCAGATTTCTTCTTCTTCTCGCCAGACGGGCTCTTACCCTCCAGCCAGCTGGCGAGACGTTGATGGCGGTCCTTCATGGTCCGTTCCGACATGTTGCCGCAAAACGCACAGTCTGCGTCTTGTCCCCATGAAGGCAGTAAAGGCAGAAAGAGTGTTCGTCCTCCTTGAAGACGTTCTGCAGCTGGCATCCAGGGCAGGCCCTGAACAGCTTTCCGGGCGTCGAGCTTCCCTTCTCCTGGGCCATCTCCGAGACCGGGCCTGAGAAGCTTCTGGAGTCCTCCGAAGTGTAGCTCGACGAAATCTTCACCCTTGAGGGGCACAGATGAATCCGACACGGGTCCCCGTTGATCGGATGTAGGATCGGTGGAGCTTGAGGCTCTTTTGACCGAAAGAATCGAAGTTTTTGTGAAAAAGCGCGAAAAAATAGCACTAACGCTCGAGAGCAATAGCACGAGGATCCCAACACATGAACGTGCGGTAAAAATCTGAAGATGGCTGCCAGAGGCGGTGCTTAGGTAGAGGGCAGTCATTGGCTGTGGTCAGTATGACGCAGAGACCAGTGATTGGTTATTACTACGAAAGACAGATCAGAAACGAAACTGATACTGGTTTTTTCTTTACCGAGGATTCCCAGCCTGACGACGGGGAATATTCATGAGCATGTGAATCCATGCCAGACCCCATGCTGGAGAAGGAGGATGCTTTAGAGGGAGGTGAGGTACTATTTGTTAATGGGTTTTCAACGATTAATCAGGACACTGGTGAACGGCATACAGGTGTAGCTGTTGGGGTATGGGGGATACCAGATCAGACTGAGGAAACCATTGCATTCACATTACTCTGCTTAAGAGGCAGAACTATTAGCACTTATAAAGGCACTAGAAATGAGTTGGGGTAAGGCAGCCACTATTTATTCTGACTCTGTGTGTTAATGCGGTTACGCCACAGTACATTCTGGGTTATCAAGGTGGCAGAGAAGAGGGTTTAGGAGATCTGACAGGAACCCTGTCCAGCATTCAGTGCTGCTATCTAGACTAATCGAAGCGTTAATCCGGTTCACAGAGGTAGGCATTGTAAAATGTGCTGCACATACTAATCATACTAACTCCATTGCACTTGGAAATGATGCCGCAGACAAGCGATTGAAAGAAGCCGCACAATTGCCATTTACAGATTCCCAGAAAATGGAAGCCGTGTCCCAGCAGGTACAGATGCAAGCCCCATATACGGTAGTCCCATACTTCAAATCATAGAAATGCAAGATAAAGAACCTAACTAGGAAAATGAGCTTTGGGCAAAGAGATGATGTGTCAGAGGGGAAGGTAGTAATGCCTGTAGACATACTCCTTGTGGCTCTAGAGCAACTACATTACCCCTCACACACGACAACAAATTGCACCAGTGCTCCAGGGGGAATGGGTATTACCGAACCTCCAGGAACACGTTTTATCATACCACCAGTTTAATATTTAGGTGGCCGATATTGACCCAATTTTCACAGGGTGCACACATTTCCCTCCTAATGTAGGTGATCTGCCCACATCCTGGATTTCTTTTGCTGACAACACCGTTTTGTTTGACAAGACCCGTTTGGGTCTTCAGAGTACAATAGATGCGCTTTATTCATACGCATCTGAAAACATCTGCAAATCAACAGAAATAAAACCATGATTATGGCAATCAAATCAAAACAGAAGTATCAAATGGGTTACGTTTGGCATATGTGTGGAGAGCGATCGCAGAGCAATATTTGTACTTAGTCATGCCCTTTTACAGCACCCCCAGTACTCAGCAATATAATCACTACATTTCGCTAAAGGCCACTCACATATGGCAAGTAATTGATATCTATAAAAAAAGCGTAGTCCCTAGCATATCATATGGGATAGATATTTTGGCATACCACCAGGTCAAATGGTAATCATTGACAGAAGGAAAGTTATTGAGGTCTTTATTGGGAGTCCCTACACCGGTCCCTGCAGATGCATTGCCTCTACAGTAGGACACGGTCTCCCACTCACACAATGGAAAATGCCTTGCTGAAAAATGCTGAGACATTTATTGTTGGCCCAAACAGCACTATGTTGAAAAATGTGTGCCACATATCACACATCGATCCGATAACTTTGTTCACAAGGATTTGATCGTGACAGTGAGCAAACACTTAAAGGCTAAAGGATCGGCATTTTCTCTTGAAACTCAGCAAGAAATCTTTAGCCTGGGATAGAATGACCTCTGTTGATTATCTCACATTAAAGAAACGCTAAGTGTTGTACGCAACCCAGAGTTTTCCAGACAACGAACCGCATAGCTACCTCATTAAAATGTCCAGTAACAAACTTAAGAGATTAATTTTATATTTGCGACTGAATCCACTTCCTGTGTTAGTGGTCATGGGTGCTTGGAAACAAATTCCTTGTGAACAACGCTTGTTTCGTCTCTGTAAAAATGCCTTTGAAACCAGCTGTCACATACTTACTAGCAATCTATTAGAACATTATGCCAAGAGTTACATACATTTTTGTACCATTGAAAGAATTGGTCTAGACCAGTTTTGGTCAACTATATACTCTGCCGATTCACTGGTGATTTCGGCCATGCACATTTGGGAAATATTTTTACTTTAAATTGTTGCGCTCGAATCTGTGGATATTTGACGCAAGTTTACTTATTTGTAACATGTGTTTTATTGTACATATTCTGTTTTCTAGGATTGTGAAAGCTTTTGAAACTCATTGATTTCATGGTTTATTATAAATTTGTGGTTAATAATGAAGTTTTGTAATACGCAAAAGGCTAGATTATTAGCCACAAGCAATACATAAATCTCACTTTGTACTTAGAAAACTCTACTCCAACAACGAACACAATATATACAGTTCATTTAAATAACTAAGGCTTAAGTTGCTTACCTGTAACTATTGTTCTCGAGCATGGGTCTGGCATGGATTCACATGCCCATGAATATTCCCCGTCGTCAGGCTGGCAATCCTCAGTAAAAGAAAAAAAAACAGTTTCACTTTCACTTTAAAACTGTATTTCTCCTCTAAATCAATCACTGTCCTGTGGGTCATACTGCCCCCATCCAACAACAGTCCTCTCCCTAAGCCCGGCTCTGGCAGCCATCTTCAGATCTGGTAAGCACGTAAAGTGGTAGTATGACCAAGAAGAGCCGCAGAGGGGCCAGAGCGAGGGTTTGCATGTGAATCCATGCCAGACCCATGCTGGAAAACAATAGTTACACGGAAATAACTTAAGCCTTCTCCAGCATGGGGTCTGGCATGGATTTACATGCTCATGAATAACAAATACACAGCAGTACAGACTACACAACCATGGGAGGTGGCAAGGCTCAACAGAAGCAATTAACACTTACCCCTGGAACAAACTCAACTAAAGCAAACCGGTTGCGTAGAACTGCTTGGCCGACTCTGGACTCGGGACTCCTCCCTGGAATCCCTGTCGACACAGTAGAACTTTGTGAAGGTGCGCGTGGACCTCCACGTAGCTGCCCTGCAGATGTCTAGCAGGAGCACACCAGACAGGTACGGAGTCGTCGCAGCGATCACTCTGGTGGAGTGGGCACTCGGACGACACAGCAACAGTTGGCTCGCCAACCGATGGCAGTGCTGCCAGAGGGCCACCCTGAAATGGAAGCTTTGGACAAGGCCTTCCCATAGTT
Organism: Ambystoma mexicanum; assembly: GCF_040938575.1. Classification (NCBI taxonomy): domain Eukaryota; kingdom Metazoa; phylum Chordata; class Amphibia; order Caudata; family Ambystomatidae; genus Ambystoma; species Ambystoma mexicanum. The sequence goes on from NC_090929.1 coordinate 817,125,034, forward strand.
CACAGGACCAAAGATCACAAACAATTGACAAGTCTTCCGAAAACTCATCGTGCGAGTCACATAGAACTTCCAAAGCACAAGCAACTTCCAGCGAGTGCAAGGGCCTCTCCGCCAGCGACCTAGGTTTCGGGAAGAAAACAGGCAACACCAAAGGCTTGTAGAGGTGGAATTCCAACTGAACCTTCAGCATGAAAGAGGGGGCCTGCACAGTACCACCCTTTATTTGTTGAAAATTAGGTATGGTTGCTTGCATGATAGGGCATGGATCTCACCTACACGTCTGGCAGAGGTGATGGCAACAAGGAAAGCCATCTTCCACGAGAGAAACTTGAGTGGCATCTGATGCATAGGCTCGATGGGAGCCCCCTATGAGCCTCATCAGAAGCACATCGAGTTCCCACTCCGGGGCAGGAGCTTTCACTGGCGGGAAGGATCGGAAAAACCCTTTGAGAAACTCCATGACGAGTCTGTGGGACCACAGCGAGGATCGCCCCGGGGATCTGGTGAAGCGGGAAATAGCCGCCAGATGTACCTTGATGGATGTGGGAGCCAGCCCGGCCTTTGCCAAGGACAGCAAGTGATGCGAGGAGCTGTGACTCTCATAGGGGTAATCTTCTGTGACCGGGACACGTAGAAAAACATTTCCACTTATGGCCGTAGCACTTCAAAGTCGACGAGGCCCTGGTAAGGCCCTCCATACAGTCCGCTGGCAACGCAACCTCCAATCTGTAAAGCTGCAGAAGCCAAGCCTTCAGGTCCAGCGATCCTGGGTCGTGATGAAGGATTGCGCCTCCCTCTCTGGTGAGAAGATCCAGAACCACCGGCAACTTGACTGGAAGCGCCGCCGACAGGCCGAGAAGGTCCGGATACCAAATCTGCCTTGGCCACATCGGGGCGAAGAGTATCATCTAGTATTGGCATTGTCTGAGTGTTGATGACTGGTAGCAGGAGAGGGAACGGAGAGAACGCAGACAGAAACAGTCCTTCCCAGGTTAAGGAGAACGTGTCCCACAAGCGGCTCGGCTGGTGGAACCTGCTGGAAAACTTCTAGCATTTGGACTTCGCCGTTGTTGCAAACAGATCGATCTGGGGACTGCTCCATTTGATGAAAAGGTGGTCCGATGAAGCTCCTACTCGTGGCAGGAGCGCAGTTCCCTTCTGAGGGAGTCTGCGATGGTGTGCTCGACTCCCGCCAGGTGAAGAGGGATGAGGAACATTCCCTGATCGACGGCCCTGTGCCAAAAGTCCTGGGCCTCCTTGGAGAGTGCCGGGGATCGAGTGCCCCCCTGCTTCCGGATGTGGAACATGGTGGTGGTGTCCGTGAAGATCCTCACCACCTTGCCTTTCATAGATGGTAGGAACTACTTGAGGGTCCAGAATACTGCTCCTAGCTCCAGGATGTTGATGTGCAAGATCCTTCTCCTCCGGTAGCCACAGGTCTCTGGCGTGTAGACGTCCGGTGTATGCACCCTACCTTCTGGGGAGGCATCCGTGGTGACCATCTCCTGAAATCCTGTACCTTGGGCGATGTGGGAGCGGACCCCCCCCCCCCACCACTCTATCGCCCGTCTGAACTCCTTAATGAGGGATCTTGTCCATGAAACCTCCGGAAACCTGAATCCAATGGGGCTCCAGGAATTCTTGTAGGGGATGCATCTGAAACCTGCAGGGATGGACTTGCTAGATGCGGGATGACATCATGCCCAGTAACGACTTGATGGCCGTCTTCACCGACGACAGTCGTTGCACCTTTCTTTGAATGGCTGCTAGTCTCTCCTCCGAGGACAATGGCAGGCAAGGCAATGCTTTAGTCTGATGCTGAGGAACAGCACTTTCTGCGATGGTGTTAAGCAGGACTTCGGATAGTTGATGGAGAATCGCAGATCTGTCAATAGTCGGACAGTCGCTTTCGTGTGTTCGTCGCCCAGTTCCTGCGACTGGGCTCGTACCAGCCAGTCGTGCAGGTACAGATGGAAGTGCATGCCCTGTAGATGTAGATGGGCCACCACTGGTGCCAGGCATTTTGTGAACACCCTTGTGGCCGACTTCAAGCCAAATGGTAGTGCTGTCCCTGCACCATGACGCACAGACATTTCCAATGTTTCTTGTGAACGGGGACGTGGAAATAGGCATCCTCCAGGTCCGATGTCAAGAAAATCCCCTTTCTCCAGTTGCAACGTGACCATACCTGAATTTTTGGGACTTTAAATATTTGTTCAGACGTTGTAGGTCCAGGATGGATCTCCAGACCCCTGTCTTCTTTCTGACTAGAAAGTATCTGGAATAGACTCCGGAGCCCCAGAGCCATTGAGGAACTAGCTCTATCGCCCCTTTTTGCAGCATGGCTCGTACCTCTTCCAAAAGCTGAGGGATATGCTTCTCCTGACGGGGAACCAGCGAAATACAAGGACACCTGCGTTGGAACTCCAAGGTGTGCCCCAGGGCAAGAACTTCCAGCACCCATCTGTCGGTGGTGATTTGGCACCAGTGGCCTGCCCTGCAGGCGACGCTGTCCTCCGCTACCGTAGGCCTGGGAGCAGCCTCTGTAGGTTTCTTGCGTTAAGGCTCGGGAAGGTTGACTTGTAAGATGTGGAGAAACCTTTGGATGACCTGCTTCATTTTACCCTGGAGGAGTGAAAAGACGTGCAGTGCTGCTGGAGGGTGCTGAGGGAACGGGACGTCTCCGTATCCGTCTTGGTGGTCTGCAGGGACTCGTCGACGGCCTTCCCAAACAGATTCTCCCCGAAGTACCTTCGCCTGGATCTCCTGATGGACGTTAGTGGCCTTCATCCATCCCTGTTGACGAAGGCAGACACTGTTCCCCATTTGGTGGAACCCTGTGTTGGCGACGTCCACTGCCACCGTGATGGCATGGTCTGATGCCACGTCTCCTTCCTGGAAGAGAGCAAGAACTTCCATCTTCTTATCGTCGGGGAGTAACTCCAGAATTGGTCCTAGCTTGTACCACAATTCCCAGTCATACCTGGCGAGGATCTCCAGGGCGTTTGCCACCTTGATTGTGGATGCCGCCATGTACAATCACTTTCTTCCCTATGGCGTCCATCCTTTTCCCCTCGCTGTCCGGAGGGACTGACGATGGAGTCAGGTTAGCCGACAGTTTTCTCGCAGCAGCCAACACCAATGAGTACGTTGATGACTGCGCTATCAGGCAATAGGGTGCGGAGTCTGGCACCCTATACTTCTTCTCCAGCCTGTCCCGTTTGGCTGGAGCCATGCAAGGGTTCTTCATGAGGGCCAGGCCCCTCTTCCCAAATATCATCCAGAAAGGGTACCGCCATGATAGTCTTCCTTTTGGCCTCTCCCCTTTGATACAAGAAACCCTGCTTCTTGGTTTCCTTGGGTACCAGCTGGAAGAGCTTAGATGCCCTGGCAATCGTGGAGTGAAACGATCCCACCTCGTCCAGTGGGGAAACCCTATGAGGAGCATTCAAATGTGGAGATTCATTGCCTGTGGGGACAAAGTCTTTGTCCTCATCCATAGTCGTGGCCGTATCCGTGCTCTTATCAGGGTTTGCTGGGGGAGTTGAGGCCAGACATGGTAGAGGAGGTGGATATGGGGGCGTCAAATGACGCTTCCTCTTTCATCTGCAGTTTATCGGGGACCTGGGCTGTGCAGGTACCAGTGCCGGGGGCATCCTCATCTGTATCTCTGACACCAAGTTGTGGAGAGTCGATAGAATGTCCAAGGAAATGTCTCTCGGCTGAGAAGGCAGGGAAGGAAAACTAGGTCCTGCGCCATCATCCTCATGTACCATATGCATCGACACTTGATCCTCAGTCTGTGGATGAAACCTCCATAGTTGGAGCAGCAACCTGGGAAGACTGTTCCGGGCCTTCTTGCCCCTCACCACGACCCCCCCACCCCACCTCCTGTTTTTCCCCCTGAGGGGACTGAACCAGGGCCTGGCACGGTGTTTTAACCCCTTCTGGGGTGCCTGCATGGATACCCTTTGGGGGATGAAGGCTGTGTGTGCTGTAGGCCTCTGAAATACATGACGCAATCCAGCGGGAAATTGAAGCATTGGAGGCTGGTTTCCCCTTCGGGTCGCCAAACATGACAGAGTTGTGAGGAGCTTCTGAATTCACTAGTGCCATCAAGGTAGAACTTTACAGCTCTCCTAACATCTAAATTGTGCAGAACTCTCTATGCATCAGAGCCTGGGTTCAGGAAGAAGACCGGCAAAGAGGTTGACTGGTTTAAATGAAAATCAGTAACCACCTTCAGCAGAAAAGGATGAGTGAGAAGCACAACGTTATCCTTGTGGAATGTGAGGAACGGATGTTCCACAGAAAGAGCTTGGAGCTCACTTACTCGCCTTGCCGATGTAACCGCAATCAGAAAGGCAACCTTCCAAGAAAGGTATTTAACATCGGTAGTGGCCATTGGTTAAAAAGGTTGATGGCATAAAGCGGGGAGGACCACATTCAAGTCCTATTTTTGATGAGGAGTCTGAACTGCCGGGAAAAAGAAGTAAAATTCCTGCAAAGTGTCTCTTGATAGCATGGTTAGTCAATGATAAAGAGCAGCTGTCTGTAGAGAGGTAAGCCCCAATGGAAGACAAGTAGGTCCTGCAAGTCAGAACATGTATATCAGAGGCCGCCAGGTCCGAAATAAAAGACAAAACAGTGTTGATAGATGCCTGTCTGGGATCAAGGCTCTTGGCCCTCCACAAGCCCAAAAACCACAAAACAGCTAGAAATAGACCAAAACAGCTGCAGGCTTCACAGCAAGGGCAACATGTTGTGGCTTTTCATCATCCTCCTCGTGGTTGGGGAGCGGGTCCTCAGAACCCAGACAGCGCAGCATGACGCCCAAAGCAGACCAGGGCAGGCCAAAACAGCAGCGCCCTCTACCGCAGCAGGCCTCCCCATACCATATGTCTACAATTTCAATAAAGCACTTTAAATCTACTCCCTTTATCGGTGGACCATTGAGGCCATGTGCTACAACAAAACTACACACAACACATTTTGAAATGTAATTATTCGTAAGAGACAAGGTCATAGCCCTATTCCGAATAAATGTTCAAACAAATCCAGCCAAATATTCTAACATTCATTGCAGTTGTAAATACAATGAACAGAAGAATATAGATCCATTTAATGAAGGAAGCATTTTAAAACATGTATAAATCACATTACCATTATTTAAATGTAATCCACACCGGAAAACAACACTAGAGCAGTGCAGTGAGGCAAAGACACCGAGCAAATGCGTAAATAAGAAAAGCAGGGTATTACATTGGTAGATAATCCAGAAGCGTCTTCAGCTCCTCGCAGATCAAAGAGACTAAACCACTCTTCACAGCATTGTAGGACACATCAATCATGAAGACAAAGGCAGGAGGATTTGGAATTTTGTTATTCTGGGGGACACAAAAAAAAGTTTAAGCCAATGTATTTCAGAAACAAGGTGCAATGTGAAAGGAGATGCATGTGTGAAATACCAATTCAGTTTCTGTGCAAGTGCTTTTCTTTATTTGAATTTTATTTATATGATAAAAAAAATAACCTTTCAAATAAGAAACAGAAAAAAAGAGGGAAAAAAGACATTTTCCAGACTTTGAAGATTAAAATACACGGTTACATTGAAGACAATTAGCACAAAACCTACATTTAAAACAGTGATGCACGGACAAGAAAGAGGGAGATTAATACATAGAAAAATCTAAATTAATTTTGGTTCACTGATTCAAGGTTCACTGCATAAAAACAAGGTAGCCAACACAACAAAGCAAGCAGTAAATCCAGCTAGACAATATTTCCAAATTAATTCATTTTCCCCGAGTCAGCAGAGCAATAAACCTTTTAAAGAAATTCCACTTCAATCCATGACCCGCAGGACAATAGATCAGCATATGCTTAAGAGTTTCATCATTATCTTTATCCCGACAAAACCTACAAAATGCGAACTCTTCCTGCATCAATCCAAATCAAACCAAAACATCTTTAGTGAGCACTAGGTTCTATAGGAACCTGAGCCTAATACTCTTGTCAGAATAGATAGCCAAAAAGGGGGCTAGAGTTCCAAGCCTCTTGTGCTCCTTTTGAAAATGAGACAGTGAAGCATACAGATGGAAGCCATCAACAGTGTGTACCCAGTCAAGCGTATATAGAGCATATTTTATTCTTTTTGGTTGGATTCCCTATCATCTAACTCATAGTACAACCACAAGAGGACTGGAGCAGACTGGACTCTCCTCGGACTCGGCGTGTGAGTCTGAGGAGAGTCCATTCTGCTCCAGTCCCCGTGTGAGTTTCTTGCTGAGAGCAGCTGCAGCTACGTGCAACAGTGCAATTTGCTATTTACACACTGTATCTTTAAACAGCAAGGCTCTCATTTATTAACTGACTATCTGCACGTAGCGCGTGAGTCCGAGGAGAGTCCAGTCTGCTCCAGTCCGCTCTAGTACGCGAGGTAAGAGCTTGACTGGAAATTTTGGGGCAATCGGCACGCTGACTACTATTGCAGCACCGGCGCCGGTTAGAAACTGACCAACTTCAAGACTCCCAAGTAGAGGTGAGCAATTTAAAAGACATGTTACATGTAGAAATTGATCCAGAGTTTTCGCCAGTGCTTTCGCTTTCAGCTGTATCAGCAGCCCGACTTGCAGACATAAACCTTGCCTTAGATCCTACAACTTTTTCTTCCCCCAGTTCAACGTCACCCTTAGTCACACATCTTGAAAAACCTTAATGCGCACTCGATGTGGTAAAAAAAACTGTGCATGTGCAGTTGGTGGCAGTGGACCCAGACTGTTTCAAACACCTTTCGACATTACTGATACTGAGTTACTAAAACTCTGTATCCCAAATCTGTTTCATGTGCACAGTAAAAATGGAAATAACCTGTTAGACAAAAAGATGCTTACCGCTCAAGAAACTTATCTTACGAACAGCAATTCAGGGGGTTTTCTTTTCTCTCCAAAAATGCAAACCGTGGATCTTGAAATGATGCCGGCTCCTCAACAGACTTGGGTGGAAACGCCATCACAATATGACAATGCATTACTTACCGTAAAAGCATTTCTGATGGTTGTATCTGCTTAGATTCACATGCCGTGCATAGTCCGACATCCAGTGGTCACTGCAGAGTATTGCATTTTGTTTTTCGTAGTCGGGGACGTCGACAAGGCGTGTCTGTAACACTATCCCTATAGTGACGTGCAGTGTACCCACAATCCCTCACGCGTCGAGGTCCCTCCATTTGTATTTTTCTGCCCTGGGGGAGCCTATTAGACGTGAGTACAGAAAAGAGAGATATAGAAGAAAGTCTATGTTCCTTCCATCCGAGCGGGAAGGAAGGGTGGGCGCATGTGAATCTAAGCAGATACAACCACCAGAAATGCTTTTACGGTAAGTAATGCATTGTATTCTGATGTTTGTTAATCTGCTTAGAATCACATGCTGTGCATAGACTAGCGAGCAGTACCCGGAGTTGGAAGTGGGTTGTGAGAAGGAACAGTAGAGAAAATATGTCTTAATACTGCTTGTCCCACCTGGAAATCAGATCTAGAGTGGGCATCTAGACAGTAGTGTTTTGTAAAGGTGTGAACAGAACTCCAGGTTGCTGCTTTGCAAATGGATTCCAGAGGGACATTTGCAATGAAAGCTATGGAAGCCCCGGTGCCTCGAGTGGAGTGTGCTCCTGGCTTGAAGGGTAGTTCTCTCTTAGCAAGAGTGTAACAGAGTGATGCACTGTACAATCCATCTAGAAATAGTGGATTTTGAAACTGCATCATCTCCTCTTCCTGCTGCCACCGAGACAAAGAACTGATTAGTCTTTCTCAATGGTCTAGTTCTTTCCATATAAAACATAACGGCTCTGAGAACATCCAGTGTATGCAGGCTTTTTTCCCCTAAGCTTGAAGGGTTTTGGAAGAACTTTGGCAGTTCTATATACTGGTTAACGGGGAATTTAGAGCTACATTTTGGTGCAAACCTAGGATGTGTGCGCAGAACCACCTTATCCTTGTGAACTGTTACAAAGGGGTCTAGTACAGACAGCTTTTGTAGTTCACTTACTCTCCTAATGGAGGTGATGGCTATTAGAAAATCAGTCTTAAGAGTGAGGTCTTTAAGAGTTGCTTTGTGCATAGGTTCAAAGGGTGACCCCATGAGCCTAGTCAGTACCACATTTAGGTCCCATCCGGGAGCTGGGTTAGCTATGGGAGGGTGGATCCTCTTCACCCCTTCCATGAAGGCTTTAATAACTGGGACTTTCCACCATGACACTTTAAATTGAGAAGGGGTGTATGCGGAAAGTGCAGCTAAATGGACTTTAATAGAGTTAAACACTAAGCCTGAGTCTAGTAGGTGAGTCAGGTATAAAACAATTTGTGTGGGAGAACAGTCAACTGGATTGATGCTCCTTCCTCTACACCAGATGACAAATCTCTTCCATTTGCTAGAATAACAGTGATGAGTGTTAGGCTTTCTAGCCTCCCTGAGAATGTACATGCATCTCTGCGGGAGCTGTAAGTGTTCAAATTCTATGATCTCAGGAGTCAAGCTGCTAAGTTCATGGTCTGAGGGCATGGATGCAGAGTCCTGCCCTTGTCCTGTGACAGCATGTTGTACGGGCAGGGAAGTTTCACTGGAGGAGATAGGGACATCTCCATCAAGTGAGCGAACCATGGCTGTCGGGCCCACATAGGGGTGTTAGGGAGAATTCTCTCTTTAGGCTGAATTTCCTAACCTAGTGAGTCCCCCAGCAGCTTTGCTGGATTTCTGGAGTCTGTTTTTTTCTCTTGCCAAGAGTGAGACTCTTTTTCTCCCACTCTTGGACATGATTTATGGTGTTCCTTTGACTGTTAATGTGTTTTATGGGCTATGGGGTCCTTTACTCTATAGGGTCTCATGTGTTTTTACTATGTGTGTTACACAGCACCCTCCGTGCAGTAACACAGGGGTGTCATTGTGACACCCCACCATAGACTCCATACCCTGGGACTGACTACTGTCTCCCAGGGCATGTAAAGTCACCATTGGCTTTACTAGTCCCAAATTATGAACAGAAACCAGTACAAACCATCATATTGTGGACGTACTGGTCGGGGCAATTCAATTGCCCCGGGATCTGTTAGTCGAGGGGGCACGTCTCCGTCCCCTCTGATCGAGTTTTGGCTGGTGGCAGTGGATACTACTTTTTATATTCGACCGCGAATATATCCCTAAGGGATTTTCCCATTGTTCGAGGCTACCAACTTTATTTAATTCTCATAGCCTCGAACATACCGCCGGTTTATTTATTTAATATTAATTCGCCGGTTGGTATTTTTTGCCAGGACTCGATTCTAAAATGGCGTTTGTGTTCTCTTCTGTGACTCCAACCCAAGTCGAGCCCTTTGTTCCACTTTTTGGCGGGCTTCTCCACAGAAGCCTCCAAAAGTGGTGCCACTCTGTCTGGGTACCACAGGGGGTGTGGGAGGGGGTTTAGGCACCCTGGACTGAGTTACCTTGGTAACTCAAGTCACACTCTTGTGTGATTGGCCCAAGTGGTGAGCCGGCCGGCTCACCACTTAGCATGTTTGATTGACAGCTAGGCTGAGTGAATGGGGGTGTGCTGCATAAAAGCAGGGCTTTGGGGACTGGAACTTCAGAAGTCGCCACAGGACCTGAGAATCCGACGAGGGAGAAGCTGAGCCGACCTACCACGACGACACCACCGGTGGAGCCCTGCGGAACCGACTCACCACTTCCCGACGACAGAGAAGATCTCCCGACTGGAGAGGCTTCTTCCCCTGACTGGTGGGCACAACCAGTTTACCTTCTTCTCTTCGCATCCCAGGCCGTCTTGTGGTCGAATTGCCCGTGCCAAGCACCCCGGCAACCGGATAGCCACTTACCACTGGACCGCGAATAAAAGGACCGCTCCTTTTACCTGAGAACTCCGCGGCTGGTTTCTTCCCTGGCAGTGCAACAGACTCCTGTCTTCCTCCCCGACGAGATCCACTCTTCCCCTGGATGAAGCATCGACTTGCATCCGCTGCCAGGAACAACTGCCCCCGCTGGAGTATTCTCACCACTTTAAGGTACCGTGTCCGCCAGGCCTCCCTTTCTAAAGATTGCTACAAGGTAATAATAATCTCTTAACCTTCTGGACTGGGCTGGCCGCCTGGACCTTCTAACTGGTCCCTTTCTTTGTTCCAACTCTTTTTGAACCTTTTCAAGACTTTTGTGCACTGCAACCGTGTGACCTTGGACACATTTCGTTCTGACCCTTTTAAAGTGGATCCGGCCTACTGAACTCTAACTTCACGGTTTTACTTTGCCTTCCTCTGTTGTTGTGTTCTTGCAAAAGTGTTGAGATCTGTTTCAATTTATACTCTGCTTTTCTCTCCCTTTTAAAACAAATTATTAGAGTGCCATCTGCGTTAAGCGCTCACCGCTGTCTGAAAATAAGTGGGGCTTTACTGAAGAATTGTCTAATAGTCTTTTAAGGGAGTGTATATCTTTTAGTGACCGTGTTTTTGAATTGCTTACTATTAGTGCCTGTGTGTTTTTCTAGAAGTGGTTTTAAATAAATAATTATCTCTCTTTTACACCAAGCTCTGGTCAGCGTTTACTTGTTCTACTATGTTCTTCTGACCTATTGTGAATACTCTGTATACTGCCTAACTCTTCTTGAGGGAAGTCTGAGTGCTCAGCCATAGCTACCAAGTGAATCTGTGTGGTACAGACTGCTACCAAGTGGGTTTACTGCCAAACACCTGTAGTCTTAAATCTTTTGCAGTGGTCCCAGAGGGAACTGCACAGTTTCTGCCTAACAAGGCGTCACCAGTATCATGGAAACTTGTTCCTGGTGCATCTTGTGTAGTATTTTGTTGAGAAGAGGAGTCGGGGGGGGGGGGGGGGGAAGGGGGTTCAGGGGGGAGGGGTGAGGGAAGTGTAAAAAAATTTTCCTGACCATGGTATCAATAGACCGTTCCCCTTGGACTGGTTCTGGGGGTACCTGGAGGCGTAATCTTGGCATTGGGAGTTCTCCAGAGTTGCGAACAGATCTATTTCTAGGAATCCCCATTGTGTGAAGACGTCGAAGACGATGTCTTCGTGTAACCGCCATTCGTACTCCAATGGCAGAGAGAAGTCTCTGCTGAGTTGGTCTGCTAGCAGATTGAGTTCCCCTGGTACATGTTTTGACATTAGGAACATGTGTTTGAGAGCCCACTTCCAGATGTTCTGGGACAGCTTGGACAGTCCTGGAGAGTGAGTGCCCCCTTGCTTGTTGAGGTAGTACAAGGCTGTGGTGCTGTCCGTTAGGACCAACACTGTCTTCCCTTGCAGGTGTGCCTGGAAGGCCTTTAGTGCCTTGAACACAGCTAGTAGCTCTAGTAAGTTTATGTGCTTGGATGCTATGCTCGGAGTCTAGACTCCGTGAGCAGTCTGATGGGATAGGTGAGCCCCCCATCCTGTGAGGGATGCATCTGTGGTTAGAGTGGCTTCCACTGCGGGGGTGGCGAAAGGTTTCCCTATTACCAGGTTTTCCTTCGACCACCACCGCAGCGAGAGAACCAAGGCTTGCGAGACCACCACCAGATCGTCCCATTGTCAGCTGGCCTGACACCACTGGCTGTTGAGCCACTCGTGCATTGGGAGCAGGTGCGCGTGAGCTACCAAATAAATACAGGACGCCATCATTCTCAGTAAGCGCATTGCTTTGCATACCGTCACCTCTTGACCGGCCACATATTGAGGGATCTGAAACAGCATGTTTTGGACCCTCTCGTTGGAGGGGAAGACAAGGCCGTCCTTTGTTCGAATTAGAGCCCCTAGGAATTGTTTAATCTGACTGGGGTCTAAGCTGGACTTCTTCTCGTTGATGGAGAAGCCCAGTTGAAACAAAAGGTCTACAGTCTTTTGGGTATTTGCAAAGCATGTTTGGTAAGAATCCCCTGTTATGAGCCAATCGTCGAGGTAAGGGTATACTGGGATGGACAACCTGCGCAGGTGGGCCGCTGCCACTGCCAGTACTTTCGTGAATACTCTTGGCGCTGATGCTATGCCAAAGGGTAGCACTCTGAACTGGTAGTGTTTGCCCTCTATCATGAACCTGAGGTATTTCCTGTGTGCTGGCAACATTAAAATATGAAAGTATGCATCTTTCATGTCCAGTGTTGTCATGTAATCTCCCTGAGAAAGCAGGGGGATTACCTCCTGTAGAGTCACCATACAAAACTTTTGAGGTTTGACAAATTTGTTCGCTGGGCGCAAATCTAGTACAGGGCACATGGTTAAGTCCTTATTAGGTACGAGGAAGTATACTGAATAAATACCTTCCGTTAACTGGGATAAAGGCACGACCTCTATGGCTCCTTTTTCTAGTAGTTGGTCCACTTCTTGAAGAAGGATGGCGAGGTGTTCCGGTGACATGCATCGTCCCCTCGGGGGTCTGTACGTAGGGGATCTGTTGAACTCTATACAATAGCCGTGGGCTATGGTTGATAGTACCCAGCGGTCTGATGTTATACCCTCCCATGCTGGAAAAAAGGATGTTAACCGGCCCCCGACCGGCGTAGCATGGGAGAGGACCCGAATCTTTGAGTCATTTGGTGTTGGTGGCTTGGGAACCTCTAGGGGTGGGACCCAGACCTCTTCCCTTGCCACGACGTTGTCCTCTTTGGTTATATTGTCCACTGTTGCCTTGGTTAGAGGACCAGTTACCTGCAGAATATTGCTGCTGCTGCTGGCATTGGCCTCGAAAAAAAACGCTTATTGCCATAACGTTTGTTGGGAGGCCTTGAAATTTGATCTAGTGTCTTGATAGTGTCAAATTCTTTCTTTGCGGTTTCTAAAGCCTCATCCACCGCTTTACCAAAGAGGTTTGCATCTGCTATAGGTTTGTTAATAAGAGATGCTTGTGTCTCAGGTTTAAAGCCTGAATTACGTAGCCATACATGGCGTTTCAGTAGGATTCCTTGTACTAGGGAACGCCCGGCCGTTTCTGCAGCATCCAGGGTATTCTTGATGATGCTTTGGTTGACTAAAGTCCCTTTAGTCACCGTGGATAGAAGGCGAGTAAGCAGGGGTTCCGGTACCTCCTCAATGTCCTTACATAGTTTGCTCCATTGTGCATCTGCGTAACTTGCCAGCAAGGAGTTACTGTTGGCAATTCTTGCGGAAAAGGCAGCTGAGGCTATAATCCTCTTTCCTAGGGCATATCATACTTTACCCTCTTTATCTGGTGGTGCCTCGCTAGTTGACAGCGGCACCCCTGCTCTTTTCCTGGTATTTGTCACCACTAAGGAGTCTGGTACAGAGTGGCCCCTGATGTATAAAGGGTCCGATGAAGAAGGACTGAACAATTTTTCTATCCTAGGGTTGACCCCTCTGATCAACGCAGGAGTGGATAGTGAAGAAATAATTTGCCTCCTTAATGAGGCGAGGAGGGGAATGGTTTGGCTGACAGGGGGTTTCCCCTTAATGAATTTTTTGACAAAGTCGATGTCAGGAGAAGTTTCCCCGGTTTCAATCTCAAAATGCGCTGCTGCCTTATGTAGAAGTGCATTAAAGGTGGGTTGATCATTTATAGGCAATGTATTCCTAATAGGCAAGTCTTTTGGAGGGGACAGGTTTATGGCTTCAGGTTCTGAAAACACTGACGGGGACTGCCAGGGCTGTGAGTCCCCTTCTTCTGGGTCTTCTCCGAAGCCCCTATCACCCATATCAGGGTTGTCTTCAAAACCTTCCTCCTGTAGGTTTTCTTCCCCCCTCATTGCCTAGGAATTCATCATCCTCCTGAAAGTGGGTGTCCTCTTCAGTGAGGTCGTATAAATCTACATTTTCTTGGGGTGGATCAAACAGCCTGGGGTACGTGGCCCTGGGATCCTCCTGAGGTCCCTCTCTTGATCTCTTGGGTGTTGGAAGGTTCTGAGTGTCCATAAACCTCTCCATCAGGTCCATACAGAACTGGAGTCTCTCTAGGGTTTCATGAGGTACTCCGGAACGGTCAGGGGGAGAAAAGGGAGGGCCTTCCGTTAGGAAACGCTTCGACCTATCCCATAACGTCAAAGAGAGGTCTCCTTCGCCTTCAGAAAAGCCTTCCGGTAGGCTAGGAGTCCCTCTCGACGGAGCGGGAGGTTCCTGCCTTCCTTCTAGTCTTTTCGGCGTCTCCCGGGCCTTATGAGCGGTAACAGACGTATCTTTCGCCGTCCGTCTTAGGCTATCGGTGGAAATTATCCTTGCCAGGCTCTCGACAACTAAGCCGTCTGTCGAGGGTACCTCCGGTGTCGCCATTGCAGGCGTCGCTTGCTCTAAGCCGACAGGCGCTCTCTGGCGGTGCGCGTCTGGCGGTTTAGTGGTAGCGCCCTTATCAGGGGCTAGCCCAGTCGCAAGTCGCATATGCGGTTGCGAGGGGGGGTTCAGACACTTACGGTCTGAGGAGGCCGCCGGTAGGACCTGCGTCTCTGTTGGCGCTAATGCCCTCTTCGTCTTCGACGAGGAAGAGCCATGGGTTATGTGTTTATGGGAGGGGTTTCTTTGTGCGTCTTTGTCGCCGGGGTGTTCATCCCCATAAGCAGAGCATGAGCCGAGCTTATCGGGGCCGGGGACGAACAATGAGGAGTGTGAACGCTCCTTAGAGAGTTCTACGACTTCTGAAACGGACGTTGTTTTGTCACTTTCGGCGGCGGTGGGTGATGAGTCAGACCTAGACATGGCGTAGGCCGCCCACCTTTTGACCCTATGGTCTTTTAAAGTCTTCGGTTTAAGTAGCTGACAGGCCGCACAGCCGTCTTCTTTGTTGTCGAGAGGCAAGCAACGGTTACACCATTTATGCTTCTTTCCAGGTAAACTTGCCCTTACAACGCGGGCAAAACCTAAAGGGTGTCCTCTCCATAGCCGAGGAACAGATCGCATGTGACAACAACCCCAGGGAAAAGGAGGGGAAAGGGAAAGGCATTCTCAAAGAGGAACAATAATGTCCCACGACCCTACTCTCCCTACTGTATTTGGCCATCGAGGCCAGGCCACGTGTTCGGCGAATGCCGAACAACCTCTTCCGTCGAAGGTACCGCCGCCGGAGCTCTTGATCGGCGGTGAACAGCTTCGCAGCTACGACGACAAAGGAGGGGTGAAGAAATGAATAATTAAGGGCGACCAAAGGTCGAGTAAAGTTTTTGCAATGTCTCTCGAGTAGCTCCGTGTACAGGCGACCAATATCTGGGCGGAAAAAGACAATGAGGCACCTCGACGCGTGAGGGATTGTGGGTACACTGCACATAACTATAGGGATAGTGTTACAGACACGCCTTGTTGACGTCCCCTTTTCGACTACGAAAAACAAAATGCAATACTCCGCAGTGACCACTGGATGTCAGACTATGCACAGCATGTGATTCTAAGCAGATTAACAAACATCAGAAAATATGCCTGCAACACTCCCAAGTGTTGCTTTGGGGCACAGCAACATGCTAACTCTCAGTGAACGTAATACGGTAGTCAATAGTTTTCAATCATTGTCAAAACCTTCTACTTCCGCCAACTTGCTTCGAGAAACGTTGCTCGGAAGCGACACTGAGAATGCCGATCTGCCTCATTTATTTATTGTTTCCTCTCCTTCGAGTTGAAACTTACCAGCTTTTCAAAACCATACAAATGATTGCCTACTCAGCTACGACCCAGCAGCACGAGAAGGCCGTCTAACCAAACGATTAAAAACAGATTTTTTAACCCTGACAGGCCGGCTTAACGAAAACAGCTTAGGCACGAATGAAAACACCCCAGTAAGACACAAAGAAGTGACTTCGATGGCATCTGCAACAAAACACAGGCGAAGTTCAGTGGTCGATACAGCTTACAATGATCTCACGAGTACGCCACAAGTAAGGCCTCTGCCCCAAAAGACTATTGAGTCTCAAGGCAGTTTGGCCCGGAAAGCTCCATTATTGTCAAATAATAAAGAACCCACCAGATCCTTACTCGTGGATATCGCACAAAAAGCTAGTCTTACAATCAGAAAAGCAATCAAAGTGACAACCATCATCTCCCAGTCAAGCGGATGTTGACAGTGAAGCCATAAATAAAAGCAATCCATCTATAGCTGTAGGCATACAAATACATAACAATGTGTTAGCCGCTACATCAATTGCGCTGATTCCATTCGCGAAATTATATGAGTCACTCAATGACACGTTGAAAGATCAATGGCCCATGCTGGCCACTTTAAATTCCAAACTTTCAGTTTTTTGAAAATGTTACAACTCAAATTCAACAACGACTTGATGGTGAGGCAGAATCTTCAATGAAATGTCAAAATCGCTTAAGTGACTTAGCGAGGAACGAGTTGGCTGAAAAATCGGATCTTATAGAAGCAGTTCTAGACTGCACTAAATGGATGAGGCACAACTAGAAGAATTTCATTTTGGATGTAAAAAAACATCAATGTGCATGTAATCTTAAATGCACCGCGTTGCAATCAACTGCTCCTCTTGAGAAGATTGCCTCTCTGCCAGCAACCTTGCCAAAAACCGACACCTTCCCATCACTGACAGGATTAAACTGCCCATCTTCCCTGACGGTCAGACGAGCACCTAAAGACAACGGACCTGTGAATGTACATTCAAATAGTCAGGAAGATGTAACAGTGGCAGACTCAAATATTATACCACCTGTTAGGTAAGATATTCATAGAACTGGTCAATCTTCCTGACCTGGGGTAATCCCAGAACTTTTTGCTTTACTCATAGGATATATTTCCTTAATACCTTAGTGAGTGGGAACCTTTTTCCACACTCACAGAATCTTTAACTCTTTTTTTGGTTGTAATTATTGTGACTCTCCATAGTGTCTTTTTAAAGTAATCCTCTTTAACAACTTATTGGCAATAAGTGCCTGGTGTTGCTGGGATGCCCTAGGGTCTCCCTTTTTAACTTTTTGCTAACCTTGAGAGAACTACAGTTCCCAAGGGTAGAAAAGATCTATGAATCCCTTTTACATGTATTCTGTGAAAGCAGCACACCCCACCTTATGTGGATTGCTCGGGAGATACAAGTATCCCCTTTCACATCAAAACTTTAACAGTTCTGTCTCAGCGACAAGTTTACCTTCAATGGCTGGTGGCAGTCATACATTGTATTAATTTGGTGCACCTTCACTGTGGGCTGCGTTCACAGCTGCAGTAAAGGCACCCAAGGGTGCTCATTTTACCAAAATCGCCCCTGTCTTTTTTACGCCATTTTAGTGTTTCTGGATGTTTCTTGTTCCTTCCCCTGACATCCAGGGCAGGAAATTCCTTTGTGTGATTATCTTGGAGTTGATGATCCTTGATGAAAAGTTCACCTTCTTCAAGGCCCGATGATCCTTGATGAAAAGTTCACCTTCTTCAAGGCCCAAGACGATCCGTTGCTCCTGCTTTAAAGGCAGTCACTCAAGAAGGATCCATCGACACCTCCTCGAGGAACTCTGCTATTCCAGGTACTTTGGGGTAGTAGAAACACTTTCAAGGAAATAAGACTCACTGAACAATATATGGAATGGGCTTGTAGTATATCTTAATTTTACAGGTTGCCCAGGTTGGGGAGGGGGATCTCCACACAGAATTGTGTCTAGCAGTAGTAGCCAGTATTCTGCCAATTGTTCTAACCAACTGCTTTCCTCCCATGTCTATTGTTGGTTACCTTTGTTAATTGATTTGTGTGACATTTGACCAGAGTACAGTTGATGCACTTTAATGAAATCTGATAATTGTGGTACCACTTAGAACTGTATATATTTGCCATTGTAGATTAACGGAGCACAAAGTGAGTTATTGTGATTGTATATAACCTTGAACCGTAATTATATAAAGACTGTTTTCACTAATAGTGTGTGGACATTCCTTTTTGGGTGCTTGGGGACTACACTGTACTTAAGAACTAGCACGCATCACCTCCTGAGAAGCTAGGCCTCGATTGCTCGGCCACGTTTACCAAATAGAGAATCTTGGCTGGGGTCCTCTGTGCCTTTCCTCTACCATATAGAGAGCAGGACAACAGACACCCCCCCTCCCGTCTTAACACTGGTGGCAGTGGTGGGATGCTTATAGTTTTAAGAATCAGTGTATAACCGTGCCACTTACAAAATGTCTGCACTTTGTTAAATTGAGGTTTAGGGGTGTGCTAGATTATTATTATTTTTTTTTTAATTGATTTATTCAAACGAAACCAATACAAACCACACACGCAGTGCATGCATCAACAATACAAATGTTCATCGATGTATTCCGGTCACTGCTTCCCTCATCCCACCCCCCCTTACGAGCCTATTTGTTCCACGCACTCTGTATCTGCCTTGCGTGGTGGGGTCTCACACTCCGTGGATCCTGTCAGGTCTTGTACCGTTCCAAACAATTCCGCTATTAACGATCTCCATGCCATCAAGGTTCCCGCCTCCTCCTCTCCCCCTACATTGCTCGCCTCTTGCCATTCCATGGTTTCTGCCTCTGCCCATTTGTGCAACTCCTTCCACCACACCTCCACCCGTGGCTTATGACATGTCTTCCATCCCATGGCAATCCTTTTTGCGAGCACATTTGCTAAATCTTTCAATTTACTAACATGCTTAAATTTCTGCGATCTGGGGAACCCCTACCACCCCCCCCAGCAAGCAAGCCCAAGCTGTATTTACGACCATCGTGACCCCCTTTTCCTCTAGTTTCTTTGCTACTTCACCCCAGAAGCGCTCAATTACTGGGCATGCCCAGAACATGTGCACCATGCCAGCCTTTTCTTCATCGCATTTGGGACATGATTGTATCCCAGCATCCTTGAACCGGGATATCCTTTCGGGTGTCATGTATGCTCTATGCGCAATATATAGCTGTATCTGTTTCAGTCTCGCATTCCTTGACACCTTCCTATGGTATCCCAAAGCACGTTCCCACATCCCGTCCTCTAGCGGGGCACCCACTTCCGCTTCCCAGTCTAGTCTCAACTGTGTTAACTCCTTTCCGACCTTGGGCATCACCTCGTACAGTCTGGAGATCTCATGCCCCCCTCTGTCATATCATATGTCATGTCTACAGTAACATCTGGTTCTCCCTCCAGTACCGTTTCGGGCCATGTTCTCCTGATTCTCTGGACCATTCTGTGATATGTAATATACTGGCCCGTGTGTAACCCCCATCTCCTCCCCCAGCACTTCAAACTCTATGATGGTCCCCTCTAGCCAAATATATCCGATTGTCACTACCCCAACCGCCTCCCAGTGGTTCCTAATTATCATCCTCAACTGCTTATCTCCCCCCCGCCAGTGCGACTAGTGGCAGCTGCGGGGAGCATGGGAATGGGTTTTCCATCATCTGGCACGCTCGGCGCCACATCTCCCACCTGAGCTTCATCATCTTGGGGTGCCCTTCCATTTCTGTCTTGGGCAGCCAGATCAATTCTTTCAGATAAAATGGGGCACAATCTTGTCCAAACAACCTTGATTCGGGGGTCAGTTCATTTGACAGCCATTTAGCTATATATTGCAGTTGGCTCGCTACATAATAGACCTCATAATTGGGCAGTTTTATTCCCCATTTTTCATAGAAGTTCTGCAGCTTCCATAATGCCACTCTGTTCTGGGGACCATGCCACAGGAAATCCCTACACATGCTATTCAGTTTGGTGAAAAATTTCTAGTGAAAAGTTCTGGTTAAAAACTTCTTGGGTATCAGATATGGAATATTTCCAAATAGTGCAGGAGCCTAGGTAAGACCACCATCTTAAGCATTGCCCCTCGTCGCATCATTGCTAGGGGCAACTTCACCCAGAATTTCATACACTTCTCGATATTCTCTCGGTATTGTGTCTGTGCTCCTCTTCCACTGTGTGGTACACGTCTATCCCAAGATACCTAAATGTTCTGATCGCCCATGGTGTTTGTAACACCGGTAACCTTCCCACAGGGGTTCCCTTATAACTACCCAGCAGGAAGATACTAGATTTTTGAGGATTCACCGCTATGCCAGACAGCCACGCATATTTATCCATCACTTCTAGTATGTACTGGAGATTTTCCTCCGGATGCCTCAAGTACAGCAGCAAGTCATCAGCATACAAGGAGATCAGGTGTCGTTCTCCACCCACCTCGATACCTATAGTGTCATATTGTTGTCTAATGTATATTGCTAGGGGCTCCAAGACTACTATATAGAGCATTGGGGACCATGGGCACCCTTGTCTGGTGCCTCTACTAAGTTGCCATCTTTCAGATATCACCGATCCTGTTCTGACCCTGTCCAATGGTTCACTATATAACATCTTTGCCCACCTTATGTATCCAGACCCCATTCCGTAGTTCGCTAAGGCGGCAAGCAGCCAAGGCCACTTGACTGAATCAAAGGCCTTAACCGCATCCAAGGACACAATTGCCATTTCACCCTCGTTCTTGCTCCCCCATTCAACCACCCGATGGAGTCGTCTATGATTAGGAGTTACATTTCTATTCGGGACATAGCCCGTTTGGTCGGGGTGTATTAGTTTGCCAATAACTCTACGCAGTCTGTTCGCCAAGACAGCCGTCAATATCTCGCTGTCCTGGTTCAACATTGACAAAGGTCTTTAAGAGCCACAACTATGCCCAGGCTTTTTGGGCTTGGGAAGCGGTATTATGATCGCCTCTCTGAGTGACTCCGGCAGCCGTCCGACCTCAAATGCTTCATTTAACATTTCTAGCATTTTTGGGGGGGGGGAGCACTTCCTCCTTAAATACTTTTTAAAATTCACTCGGGAATCCGTCTGACCCTGGGGTTTTACTGGTAGGTAGCTGCCTCACCACTTCCTCTAACTCCTCCAAAGTAATCGGTGCATCCAGCTCCTCTCTTTCCTCCAAACTTATCCTAGGCAGTCCTATGTCGTCCAGCGTTTGTTATCTCCCCCGAGACTACTACCCTCCTCATCCCCACATAGTAACTTATAGTATACTGCAAACTCCTGATTAACTCCTTCCTGGGTGTCAGCTACACTACCATCTTCTCTCGCAATCGTTCTAATCGTGGGTCTGGGAGTTTCGCTCTTGTATAACCATGCCAGAAGCCTTCCTGTTTTATCCCCTCCCGCATGCTGTCTCTATATATTTTTTATAGTTGAGGTTACATAATCTTTCCCATTGCTCCGCACATTTCTGCTGCAGTTTCAGTATCAGTTCCATGTCTGCACCTCCCTCCTTCAATGCCTTTTCCAGTTCCCTTTCTGTTTCGTGTATATAAGCAAAATCCCACCTTGTAGGCCTTTTGATTCGCTATGGCTACCCTTCTCATCACCACCTTGAAGGCTTCCCATAATGTGCTCGCCGAGTCTACACTACCCGTATTTGTCTCAAAGTAGTTTATAATCTCCTCTCTTATATCTTCCCTGAAAATGGGATCCTTGAGTGCCTCTGCCCAAAGGCGCCATGTCGGAACCCTTGCCCTCGGGGGGCAGTATTGCCACCCAATAGCCAGAGGCGAGTGGTCCAAAGAGACCCTCGCTTTATATTCTGCTTGAGTACACTCCATCACCACGTCCGACGTAGCAAAGACAGAGTCCAGCCTCGTATGTAATTGCTACGGGGCAGAGTATTGCCTATCTTGGGGGTGTCTTGTTCTCCACACATCCACTAGACCAAAGTAGTCCAGTAGAGTCTGCAGCGCTTTGGCCGCTGGGGCAGGTCTATCAATCTTTCCATCTGATCTGTCTACCCTGGGGTCTAACACACAGTTCCCCCCCCCCCAGATCACCGCCCCACCCATGCATAGGCTGAGGTTAAGGCACGGAGTTCTGAAATATGCTGCCGTATTTTGGTTGGGTGCGAATGTATTCGCAATGCTTATGTCTCTATTCTCCACCAATCCCCTCAATATGATCATCCTACCATCCGTTTCCGCCACTTCCTGCAACAGCTGAAACGGGACATGCAGCGCCACACAGATGAGTACTCCTCTAGCATAAGCGGAGTATGTCGAGCCCACCACAACCCCTTTCCATTTCTTCACCACCATCTCCATCTTTTCCCGTGTCAGGTGTGTCTCCTGCAACAGTGCGATATCTATCTTTTGTCTGCGCAAGTACAACATAACCTTGTTCCTTTTTAGATAACTATTAAGTCCCCTGACATTCCACGTGATTATTTTAAGGTCCCCCATGACCCATTAGAATCCCCTTCCCCCCCCCTCTCGCCGTTGCAGTCCAGATCCCACTTCCATCATAATCTATATGGGCTTGTTTCCCAATTTAAACTCTCCTTAACTACTAGTTTTGGTCTAGATAACTGCATTACAAGCAATGGAATCTATTGTGATTGGTAAATTGCCTAGGATGAGCTTAGAGGCTCTCCAGAGTTCTTTTGAAGCCAGGGAGCTAGACTTTGTATATAAGTTTAGGGCTGAGCTGATAGCTGCCCTGGTGGACTACCAGATTGATTGTGAAGCTCTTGAAGGGGAGGATGTAACCATTTTTTTTATTTTACTTGTTACAATTTACAAAAAATGTTTACAAGAAAAGAAAAAAGAGGAGAGAATACCATTCTCATCTCCCTCCCTCCAGGTTCTTCGTCTAACAATTACATCTGAAGTCCAAGGTAGCCCACATGCAAGTCATGCATCTATTTTCAATTATTTCCAGTTTTCCTGTTCCAGCCCCCGGCCTTATTCCAGGTTGTGGTCCTGGAGCTTCAAATTCATGAAGAACTGCGAGACCGCAATCATGTAGGAGGTGTTGTCCCCTTCTATTAAGCGGTTCCACCAGTCCTCTTCATTACACGTTGTTGACTCCTTGAATAAATAACCCAAGTGTGCCATATTCAGCCTTGACAAAGAAGAACAAAGCAATAGTAAGTGTCGAATTGACTATGTGGGTCTTGTTTTTACAAAATCGACAACTGGTCCTGTGTTAGTTTCCTTATTGTTCTGATCTCATTCGTCGGCAGGAGATTAATTCGCACTCGTAAGAAGATGTCTCCATTGAGGCCCCTGCCCGTGGAGTTGCCACTGAACCCATTTCTGGGACGGCCACCATTCTTGCTGCCTCTGTTCCGACCTCCAGCAATGTTTCTTCAGGGAATGCCTTGGAACTTGAGTTAAGGATGAAATTGGCCTTTGAATGCCGCAAGTTGAAAATAGAAGCTGAGCTTAAGAGAGAGGAGTTGGCACAACAAGTGGAGCTCAAGAATAGGGATCCTGAACTCAAAGATAAGGATCTGGAACTTAAGAACAGGGACAGTGTCCGAAAATCCAGCTAGAGAAAGCTAGAGTGGAGACTTAAGCGAAACCAGTGGAGTGTGTCAGGTCCCCAGACACCAAGTTTATGAAATATTTGGTTGGTGTGTATGTGGAGGGTTCTGACATCCTCCAATGGATTGAAGCGTTTGAAACGGCTTGTGCAATTCATGATGTGGATAAGAGAGATTGGGCTAAGTGTTTGTTAAGCAGAGTGCCTCAGACTGGATATGACTGTATTCTGAAACTGAGTGTGGAAGAAAGGGGTCAGTATGAGTGCATGAAGTCTGCTTTGGTTGCCAAGTTTGGCAAGACGCCTACCCAATACCTGAAAAAGTTCAGGGATTTTCAGCAAAGAGAGAATGTGTCTTGGGTTGACTGGGTGAGTGCTGCACATATGAACATGATGGGGTGGATTGATGGATACAAGGTGAAACTTTTTGTTGAATTGTCCCACCTTTTGTTTGTTTAGCATTTTTCTGAAGCCTGTTCACCAGAGCTGCGTCAGTATGTTGCTGACCAGAACATTTTGGATCAGTTTAAGCTGGCCAGGCTGGCTGACAAGTGGGTCTCCCACCGGGTGTCCCCCAAGGACTCCAGTGGGAAGGACAAGGACAAAGAAAAGGGGACCTCTCAGAAAGCTGAGGAGTCCCAAAAGCAATCAGTCGGGTAAACCAAAACCTTACTCTCCTAAGACCCAAAAATCTAGTGGGGATAAGTCCTCGGTGGGTGGGAATAAGAGTAGTGGTCCACCTGCTGCAAAGCAGGCTCCCAGTGGTTCCAGCACTGTACCCCGCACTCCTGGCACTTGTTGGGAATGTGGGGCTCTGGACCACATGAAGGGTGACTCCAAGTGTAAAGGTAAGGCACTTGGAGTCCAAACCGTCAGCCTGACCTACCCTTACCCCATGTCCGAGGTGGAGGCCACTGTCCTCCCCTCCTCTACAGGGATCACATTCGGTGCTCCCGTAGAGAATTCCCAAGTGTCTTTGGGGCCTGGGACCAGTACGCAGAAGTACTGGCGACAATCCCACAGAACACTCGTAGGTTTTTGAGAAGTGTCCTCTTGAATGGCCAGCCTTCTACTGGTTTGAGAGACACTGGGGCAAGCATGACAGTGGTGGACAGGACCCTGCTCAAGCCAGAGGACAATGTAGGTGCTCCTCTGAGAAGCACCAGGTTGGCTGGTAGGCCTCCCAAATGATCGCCTGTAGCCTTAGTCACACTCATGATTGGAGACAAGACAGCAAAGCTTCCTGTCCTGGTTCAGGAGAATGTCAATGCTAGCATTCTGTTAGGAAATGATCTAGTAGCGTTGGGGTTGATCTCGGATGGTCTACCCATGGCTGCTGCTGCAGTCACTAGGTCACAGGTGAGACAGGGTTTGGCTGTGAGTCAGGTACCCGAGCCAAAGGCGAGGCCTAATGCAAGAAGACAGAAGAACAAGAAGGCCACCTCTGTGAGGGTGGGGCTCCTTATCTTCCTGCTGTTCCTACAGCACCAATTGGGATCCAGGCTCCGTAAGGGCTGGGTTCAGTGGAAAACCCAAACTCAACTCCTGAGGGAGAAGAGGCGGAAGGCCCTCCTGCGGGAGAGGAGCTCAACCCGGAGGACCACCCTGACCTTCAATGCCTGTTGGCTGAAGGCAGACCCTCCCGGGGGGACTTCTGTAAGGGAAAGGGAGTATGCCACTCTCTCGAGGGTCTGAGGGAACAGGTCCTGTCCCAGGCACAAGGAGAGGTGCCTAGGACATTTCGGATCTATTGGGAGGGCGAGTTCCTTGTTAGTGAGCCCCACTAAGCCTGAACCTGGTGCCCTCAAGAGGTTTGTGGTACCCCAGTTTTACAGGCCCTTCCTGCTGCAGTTGGCGCATGAGGTGCCCTTAGCTGGTCATCTTGGTACCAAGAAGACTAAGCAGAGGCTCTCTGCCCATTTTTACTGGCCCTGGATGGGAGTAGAAGTGGAGTCCCACTGCAGGACCCCCCCCGACTTGTCAGTTGTCTGGCAAGACTGGATGCAGTGTCATTGCCCCACTGCAACCATTGCCAGTGGTTGGCACACCGTTTGAGAGGGAGACTATCGACATTGTTGGTCCCCTTAACCCTCCCACTTCAGGTGGACATCGGTTTATCCTGGTCTTGGTTGATCATGCCACCAGGTACCCTGAGGCTATACCTCTTCGAACTGTTACTGCCAAGGTGGTTGCCAGGGTTCTCCTGGGCATTGTCACCCACGTTGGATTCCCCAAGGAGGTTGTCTCTGACAGAGGATCCAACTTCATGTCTAGTTACATGAAAACCATGTGGCAAGAGTGTGGGGTAACCTGCAAGTTCTCCACCTCTTACCATCCCCAGACCAATGGTCTGGTTGAGAGATTTAATAAAACTCTCAAGGGCATGCTAGGCACTTTAAAATAGACCGTAAGGAGGAAATGGGATCTCCTACTGCCATGCCTGCTGTTCGCTTACAGAGAGGTACCTCAAGAGGGTGTTGGTTTCAGCCCCTTTGAGTTACTCTTTGGACATCCTGTGAGGGGGCCTCTTGCCTTGATCAGAGAAGGTTTGGAAACCACCCCTCCAGGTCCTGCCAAGCAAGTGGGAGACTATGTGTTAGGCCTCAGGCGGAGGATGACACAGATGATGGGTCAGGCGACAGCGAATCTCAAGGCCAGCCAGGAATTGAATAAGTACTGGCATGACCTTAAAGCCTCGCAAGTGGATTGGACGCCAGGCCAGGAGATCCTTGTGATGGAGCCTACCAAGCCTCGGGCTTTGGCAGACACATGGACTGGACCCTTCAGGATAATCTCCAAGATGGGCGAAGTCATTTATCTGGTTGACATGGGAGTCTCTGGGGTAGCCCCTCAAGTATTTCACGTAAACAGGCTCAAGCCTTTCCAAGGCGAGCAGAAGTCTGGTGTCTCTTACTCGCATCAGAACAGGAAGACTACAGTGAGCCCCTTCCTGATTTGCTGCATAGCAACTCTCAGGATGGCTCAGTGGAGGGATTACATCTCTCTCCCGATCTGACGACAGAGCAGCAGAAGGCCTCCAGGGCTTTGCTTCGGCAGTATGCCTCTCTGTTCTCACCAGCACCAGGCCTTACACCGTGGTGTAGGCACGTAATTGACACTGGTGACAGTGTGCCTGTCAAAAGCAGGTGCAACCGTATGTCTGATACCGTTAAGAGTAAGACAAAAATGGGCGGAACCCTCTTTTTTAGTAAGGAGGCCTGACTCTAGAGGGTTAGGAGATATGTTGAAACAAAGAGGTAGAGTCATAGGCTACCCTAGACATAGGCGTGACTCAAGATCACCATGCATTTGCAGCGAGGCCAGGTGACTGCTGGCTCTCGAAAAGGAATATCACCGTAGACTACAGGAGTGATCAATAAACAAAAGGTTTATTTATTTTTTTACCTTGTCTTTATTGTTTTTCACATATCAACTTGCAACAAACGAACAATAAACCCTCCCCCCAACACCCCTCACCCTCCCCAAGGGGCATTCATGTCCGGGTTACGGGGATTACATTATGCACAGAAAATGTCAGCTACTTTAATATTGTGTGGGCACCATTGTTCCATAAAGTCTGACTGGAGATACTCTAGAACTCCTCCTCACTCCTTTGCAAACCTGTCCCTCGTTCCTTGTACCGTGTGGGTGACTTTCTCCATCCCCAACAGTGCCCACACTTTTTGTAGCCACGTGAAAGTCAGTGGGGTGTCTTTCTCTTCCAATTCTGGGCTACAGTTGACCAACCCGCTATTAGTAGTCCCATAAAGCCTCTCCATTGCGCTTTCTTGTACTTTTTGGCAGTTTCGTCTCTTAATCCACACATCCAGACTCCCTCTCCCATTTGTCCCACATCTGGAAACACTTTCCCCATCTCTCCCTTCACCTCCTCCCAGAACGGCACAATTCCCTTACAGTCCCACCAGGTGTGTCTCCAAGTTCCCACCTCTCCACATTCCCTCCAGCATTGATTTGACGTTTTGGGGAACATTGAATGTAGTCTATCAGGGGTACAGTGCCATTGTGTGGCTATTTTAATCCACATTCCTCGTGTCTGTGCTGATCTAGTCATCTTGGGGATCTTGTCCATAAGTCCACCCACTGATTTCTTGTTGGTTCCTCTCCCAATGTTCTACTCCATATATAGAGTCGATACCGATTTCTTTGCCCCTGAGTTGGTTAGGACGTATTTCTCAAATGAAGTGAGGGGTCTCGTTGCTGCCTTAGCTATTTCCGGGGATTTCAGCCAATGTTTGAGTTGCTCGTATCTGTATTTATCCCGTTTGACAAGTGATGAGTGTGGGTAGCATGATTCGTGCGGTCTGACTTCATTGTCTATGAACATTTCCCCAATTTTCATTATTCCCGCTTCTTCCCACCTGTCAAATGCCCCCTGTTCCATCCCCGGCAGGAACTGCGGATTCCGCCAAATGGGAGTGAAAGGGCCTAATGCAGTGGTCATTACACCTTTTCGTGTTTGGCTGTCCCACGCTTCCATTGTTGTCTTCATTATTTCACTAATCCCTATATTGGGGTGTCTGTGTTGTTTCAGTTTCCAGAGTAATTCCACTAGCAGGGTTCTTGCTACTGCCCTATCTTGTTTGGCCAGATCGGTTGTGGGTCTTCGCCCAGCCAGTCCCGAGCTGTCATGATCTCTGCTTCCAAAAGATCAGGACTTGCCCGACTCCCTTGGAAGCAGACCCATAACCCCGGTTCCGAGTGCCAGCCAGTCCCAATTGGGACCTTTTGGACCCTGTCCTGGCGCCAGTGGCACCAGGCTCATAAAGATGCCCAGTCCCAGCGCTGGAAGCGCCGGGCTCATAATGCTTGGGTGGACTTACCTGCAGCAGACCATGCTGCTTACTTACCTGCCAGTTGAACCCCGGATCCTCTTCTGTTTGGGACTACTTTTCCTGTTGGGTGGGGCAGGAGCCACTCCCTAGGTTCAGAACACTGGAACTCTTCTGGAAAGCAGGAACTCTTTTCTTACCTAGGCGTGGCTGTGGAAGGAGTCACCTAAGCACTACAGGAGGCTATTTAAACCACACCCGATGGATGAATCTTGCTTTGTGTTATTCTGCATTCTCTGCAGCAGAACGCTCATCGTGTCTTCTGCTTCTGATCCTGGGCCTGAGGAAACAAAGGCTTACCATCCTGGAATCCAGTCTTCAGCAGCACCTGTAAAGACAAAGAAAGAACAGGTTAGCACTACGGTCTTCAGTGGCAGCGCATCTCTTACCTGGTCCATCGGCTGTCACCAACGCCTTGCGCTGCATTCCGGCATCTGAAAGACAAAGGCTTACCTACTCTTCGCATGTTCCGGAGGTCTTCGCACTGCATTCCGGCATCTGAAAGACAAAAGCTTACCAGCTCTTCGCACGCTCCGGAGGCCTTCGGCGCTGCATCCCGCATCTGAAAGACAAAAGAAGGTGCGTTTAAAGACATTGGGCAACTTTATTACTCACGTGCCATTACTCCTTCCCACGCCGAATCCAGTGGGTATTCCAGCACCCTTCAGCTTCTCTAAAGCTCCGAACTTGTACCTGCAAGATAAAAGGGACAGTTAGTGCGCATCGTGAAGCAGGCTACAAGCGCTTACCTACGTGCTTCCAGGCGCTTCTATTCCTCACGCGGGTTCGATCCTCAACTCTCATCAGCCCGCCATCCGCCATCGCCGGAACTCTGCAAAACAAGAGATATCATTACAAAAGACTTTTAAGACATTTGAAGCGCCCAGAACTTACCGTTCGTGCAGTTAACGACAGACAGCAGTCCTCTTGAGGTCAAGAGGCCTGCACCCTTATCCAGTGAAGGAACTGGTTACGGCACCCTGCCCCGAGGCAGATGGAGAGCTCGGCGTTCACTTACCTAAGACATCTTACTCTTCGAGTCAGACATACAGTGCACAGAGGTCCAGCCCAAAGAGCCAACCGTGTGTTACACATCACCTTTGAAGATACGGCATTCACCCAGTCAAGACCGGCGCCTCTGCGGGAATCAGGTGAGCGTTACACGAACAACCTTTAACTGTGCAGCTTGAAAGTATCTCTGGAAGTGGGGGAGTGCCAGTCCGCCCTCCCTGGTTGGTGCAGCTAGAATCGCCCTGGCCAGTCTCGGGGTTTTTCCTTTCCACACGAAGGATGAGATTACTTTGGATAAAGTTTTAAACAATGATCCGGGGACCCCCACCGGAAGTGCTTGAAAGTGGTACAGAAGCTTTGGGAGGATGGTCATCTTCACTGCTTGAATTCTACCCCACCAGGAAACCATCAGAGGATTCCAACTTGCCAGATCTCTGCGTATGCTTGCAAGAAGCTGTGGATAGTTTTTCCCATAAAGTTGCCCTACCTTGTGCGTTAGTGTAATTCCCAGGTATTTAATGCCTTCCTCTGCAATCGTAAGGTTCAATGCTTTTGCTTCCCTTTATATTTCCCCCCTGTCTCCCGCCAGGATTAATAATTCCGATTTATTTCTGTTAATTTTTAGGGCAGATATGGCCCCGAAGTCTTCCAACATTCCTACCACTGTCGGTAGCGTTCGGCCAGGGTCTTCTAGTGCAATTAACATGTCATCTGCGTATGCTATCACCTTATGTTGCATGCCTGCCATGTCAATCCATTTAATGTGATAGGATTCCCTAATCTTCATTAGTAGGAGTTCTAAAAAGATATCATATAATAGAGGGGAAAGCGGGCAGCCTTGTTTTATTCCTCTTGATATTATTACCTTTTTTTGATGGCCACTCTACTGGTTGGGGAGTTATAGTTTGCTCTTATTCATGCAATAAAGTGTTACCCAAATCCCATGTATTTCATGGTTTTAAATAGCATGGGCCATTGTACCCGGTCGAAAGCCTTCTCGGCATCAACTGCGAGCAGAACCGCCGGGTTGCCGGTGTGTGTTATGCCTATTTTTTCCACTAGGTGAATGAGCCGTCTCAGGTTGTCGTGGGTTTGCCTTCCCGGGATGAAGCCCGATTGGTCGAAATTAATTAACCTTGGGAGAAGCAGGGATAGTCTTGCTGCCAGTATTTTTGTGTATATTTTTGCGTCCAAATTAATTAGGGAGATTGGTCTATATGATTCTGGGAGTGACAGGTTTTTCCCTGGCTCGTGGAATACTAGGACCTTCACCTCATTCATTCTAGGGGTCGCATTGCCACTATCTTTAAATGAATTCAGAAGTTGTTAGGACCGGGATCAGCAGAACTGCATATTTTTTATAGAATAGGGCCGTGAAGCCATCGGGACCGAGTGCTTTATTTGATGGAAGATCCCCTATAGCTTTCTTAACTTCCTCCTCCCGTATCGGGTTCTCCAGGGCCTGTCTGTCTTCTTCTGAAATTTGTGGAAAGTGGAGGGTTCTCAGATAATTGTCTTGTGCCTCTGCATCTGGGTGATCTGTGGAGTATAATTTCTGGTAATATTCCCCAATTGCCACCCCCATGTCTTGAGTGCGCGTCAAAAGTACCCCTTTCGTATCTCTGATGTTCTTAATCGTTGTTATTTTCTGTTTAGCACGGAGTTGTCTCGCTAGTAGCCTATCTGCTTTGTTTGCTTTTATGTAGTATCTTTGCCTTAGATACAATAAGCTCTTTTCTTCTCCTTTTGTGCGAAGCATCTCTAGTTGACCCTGTGTGTGTTTTAGCTTTCTCTTTAATGCTCTAGTGGGGTGGGTAGTGATTTTCACCTGTAGGTCTGTTATTGCATATTCAATTTCCTTTTCCCACAAATATCTGTTTCTCCCTCGTGATCGTCAGCGCTATTATCTTCCCGCAGATAACCGCATTAAACGCCTCCCAGACTGTGCTCACAGAGACTTCCCCACTGTCATTTTGTATAAAGTATTCTTCAATCATTTCCCTAACCGATTCGCCCGTTACTGGGTCCTGGATAATGTCCCCTGGTAGCCTCCACCTCCAGAGCCCGTTGGTTTTCCCCGGGAGATTCAGCTCGAGCCATAGGGGTGCATGATCAGATAGCTCTATAGCTCCCAGCTCCAGTCCTTGGATCATGCCCATGAGCCCCACTGAAACCCAGAAATAGTCTATTCTTGACATGGGATTATGAACGTGTGAGAAGTACGAATACCCACGTTATTCCCCCTTCAATTTCCTCCACACATCATTTAAGGCCATCCGATCCATCTGATGCTTGAGGCGTTTTGAGGGTGCCCCTTGGCCATGTGCACTCCCTGAGCTTATATCCACCTGTGGATTCCAAGCCATATTAAGATCTCCCCCCAGGATCACCTCTCCCTTTGCAAAGGCTTCCAGTTTTCCCAGGGCATCCCTGAGGAAGCCATCCTGTCCAACATTGGGTGCATATACTGACGTGAGTGTAATGCGCTAACCTTCCATAACCACATTTGCAAACGCATATCTTCCTTCTTTATCCGCGATTACATCCTCCAGCTTGGCATCCCACCCTTCTCTTATCGCTATCAACACCCCCGATCTCTTTTCTGTTGAGTTTGCCTGTGCCCATATTTGAACCCCCTTATGCGAATTGTCCGCTTGTCCCTTGCTCTAATATGAGTTTCTTGGAGCAATAGAAGATCCGCTCTTTCCCTTTTGAGCTGTTTCTCCAGTTTCACACGCTTAGTGGGGTGGTTCAGACCCCTGATGTTGTATGTTACAATGCAAATTTGCCCCATTTTGTGAAGTATGTGCCACTAGGCATTGAATCCCCCTTCATAACCCCAGCACTTGTTTTCCTGCCCCCCTCCCCCTTTCCCCTTCCCTCCAACCCCCCCCCCCAACCAAGAACCATGAACCAAACAACTTGCCCCTGAGAAGGGCGAGGGTTCCTACTGATGCTCGGGCGTTGCACCCTGAGCTCCCTGCCCTCCATCCACTCGGGGGAATGTTTTGTGGGGGATCCTAAACCCCACATTACCGTCTGTCCTTACCGAATTCCAAGTCAGCGCGTCCCACCCAGGCCGCCATCTCTGCCATTCTTAGACATTCTTAGACCATTCCATGGTTTTCCTCCTCCCACCCCCCGCAGGGGCTCCGCTTCACTGTTGCCAACCTTTGTCCCCGACAAACCTCTTCTCTTTAACCTGTCACAGCATCCTTCTGCGGCTTTCCCTTCCCGTACTTTAACTTTTTTGCTTGTTTGTTTCCCATCCCCTTGGTCTCCTCGTTAGTTCACCCCTTGGTTTTGATAAGTCTGTATCCTCTTCATCTTCTTGGAGTCCCATTATGTTGAAGCCTTCTTCCCGTGTGGTTACCCTTCTCTGCCCCCCCCCACCCCTCCAAGTGAAGATCAGTCCAAACAGGAAGGTCCATTTGTAACGGGTTTGTCTCGCTACCAATGCCTTGACCAGTGGGGCCATCGCTCTTCTTTTTTTCAATGTGACCAAGGCTAGATCTTGAAATAGTTGTATTTCTTGTCAGTTCATTCTAATATGCTCCATTTCTCTAGCCCTTCTCAAGATCTTCTCTTTTTGTGGGTACGATGAGAGGGCAACCAGAACATCCCTTGGTCTTTCCCCCAGTGCTCCAGATCTTTTCGGTCCGACACTGTGGACGCGGTCCACCCGGATTGAGTCCGTGTCTGGTGCATCAAGAATATCCCTAAATACTTCCTTCACTGCATTCATAAGGTCTTTGTCCAGGACTGTTTCCGCCATATTCTTGATGCGTATGTTGGACCATCTGGAGCAATTCTCCAGGTCTTCACACTGTATTTCCAGGTTGTGGGTAAGTCTCACCACATGTTCCTGTGTTTCGCTAACCTGCTGCGACTCTTCTTCGATACCCTTGACTGCTCTTTCCAACATGTCTGTTCTCTCCTCCATTTTGGCCACATTGACCTTCAAATCCTGCACCACCTGTTTCATGTCGTTTTTCAATGTCGTGAATTGTTCTTGTACGGTTGACATGAATTTTTCCTGTAGATCCAGAAACCATGCTTGCATGTCTTCCCTAGAGGGTGGATGTTGGTGACCCGTCGGTGCCATTCCCTCACCATGTAGGTCGTCCTGGCTCTTCCCTTTAGCTTGCGAAGTGGAGTCGGTTGACCACATCTGTAGGATATTTGCATCTTGCTTTGAGGACTGTGGGGTCTGCTGGGAAGCGCTACTTTTCCCTTTAGCCTTTGACATGTTCGAATTGAGTTGCTGGGATGCACGTGGGCTTTCCTATGATCTCTTATGGGCTGTGTAGTGAGCCCCTGCCACCTCTCCACTGGGTTCTCTTCTTGCTACGGGCCGGGGCCAGCCGAGGCTGCCCTCCCGTAGTTAGGTCCTTGCTTGAAGTTCTTATCTTATGTGGCACCTTTGTCGCTCTGGGTCTCCTTCGTCTGGTGTTCTTGCTTGTGCTGTCCCCGGCAAGCCACTCTAGTACCCTCCACCTCCGAGGCCAGCTGCCCGACCAGGGCTTGTCGTGAGGCTGAGTACCCCCACCTTCCTCTTAAGGCTTCAAGCTATGCGCTGAGTATGCACTCTCAGGCGGTTGTGCCTTTGTTGGGGGTCTCCTTCCCCCCACATCCCCGCCTGACTGTCTCTTCACTTCCTCTGCCCTACTGCCGTATTTTCTGCTACGCGGTTTCACCGCAAGTCTGCTTGTGCTTTGCAGGGGAGGGTGACGGTGGGGGTCAACTAGGGGGGGGGGGTATGCCGGTGGCCGCTTGTCCGTGTCCCCCCTTCGCTCCGCTCACCGCTGGGGATTTCCGTTATGGGTGGCTGTCCCCCTGTAATGCCCGTGGTTAATCACCCACACGGGATGGGCTGCCGCTCACAGGCCGGTGGCGCTCTTCCTTCACTGGAAGCGTTGCGCCTCCCCTCCTGGCGGCGAATGGCTCCTGACCGCTGGCGCAGTTTCCTCCCTCTCCGCCGCACCGGCTGTCTTCGGTGGAGGAGGGGCGGGCCCCCATCCACCAGTCCCTCTGCTGCGCCCGACCTGGCTCACTGTGACTTGTGCTCCATGTAGAGGGTGGGGGGGGGTGTCCCACGTCCCCCGACTCGATGCTCTGGTTTCCGCAGGGAGCTTCTGTTCCGACTCACTCCGGTGCGATGGCCGGGCCAGCCCGCAGGCACCTCCCGATGGGGGATGGGCGGTCTCCATGCCCCACGCCCCCGCACTGCGTGCCACCCTCTCGGGTTCCGAAAGTCACTCCCGGGTCCCAGGAGAGCAGGGGGAGCGATCCTACCGCTCTCCGCGTCCGAACTGCTGCATTTAGATGCTTATTTCGGCGGCCCAGGCGGAGAGCGTTTTAAACGCGACCCATCGCCCCGACGGCCATCTTGGAAATCCCTCCCCCCCCCAAAAAAAAGTTTCTTTTTAATTAACAAAAAGACATATATACAAAGGGTGCCGTAGCACGTGGAATATGCTTGGGCAAGTATTTTGTGGTCAGCATATTAAGTGGGTTAGTAGACAGAGTGCCAAATTATTTGATTTCTTGCATTGTTTTACATTAACAATGCGATAACATTGTCGACACACTGGTAGGTGTTACTGGTTCGGTGTGTAGTTGGTGGTGGGCAGTGGCTGTACAAGGTGAGCAGCGCTGCTGGGGTACACCGAACTGTCTTCAGGACAAAGTAGTTGTGATCGGGAACTTATTAATTGAAAATCGGGCGTCCACCTAAAGTAGAGGGGGACTGTGTTAGCGGTGAAGAAGGAGGTGATGTTCCTAAGATTAATACAAGGAAAAGCTGCAAAAGGTAACCTACCGGGTCAGGTAAGTAAGACGCCTTGTCTAAAAAAGTTTAATGTAGGACCAGTTGCTGATTGATGCGGCTGGGAGGCAGGTCTGCAGAAGTCAGATGCCAAAATCTAAGTAGAAAATGATAACATATATCAAATCTAGGTGTGCCACTCAGAAATTAGGCGTGCACGTGTCTATGGACGGTGCAGTGTAGCACTGCAACTATGGTGGATAATGACCAAGGGGAGTCCTTATTGTGCAAGGATTGTGCAAGGATTGGAAGTTCTGTGTGGACTACCGAGGAGTCAATGCCGTCACTAAAACTGACGCGCAGCCATTGCCCAGGGCTAATGAGCTTGTGTAGGTGCTGCCAAATTTGTGAGCACCTTTGACCGTACCTCAGGCTATTAGCAAATAGCTCCGATGGACCATGCCAAGGAAAATAAGGCGTTCTCAGTTCTCAACACCCGAGGGACTCTACCAGTTTAGGGTCATGTCTTTTGGGTTGAAGAATGCCCCTGCCACCTTCCAGAGATTGGTCAATCATGTGCTCAGTGGGCTGGAAGCATTTTGTGTGGCCTACTTAGACGACATTGCCGTCTACAGTTCCACCTGGGAAGAGCATTTGACACATCTGGATAAAGTGTTGCAGGCCTTGAAAAGGGCTAACCTCACTATCAAGGCCACCAAGTGCCAGATTGCTCAGGGGAAGTCGCGTATCTTGGTCATGAGGTAGGAGGGGGGTCAAATCCAACCTCTCTCCAGTAAAGCACAGAATGTACATGACTGGGAGACTCCCACTACTCAAACCCAGGAGAACCTTTTTGGGCCTCACTGGGTATTATCGCAATTTCATGGTGGACTATGGAACCATAGCTGCACCTACGACAGCTCTGACTTCGCCCAAACAACCTAGGAAGGTTAATTGGACTGAAAACTGTCGGGGGCCTTTGATGGCTTCAAAGAAAGTCTGTGTAGGGCCGCTGTATTGTGTGCACCTAACTACAGCAGACCCTTTATCGTCCAGACGGATGCCTGCAACACCGGAATTGGAGCTGTCTTGTCCCAGTTAGATGACAAAGGGAGGGAACATCCAATCAAAATAATCGGTGGACAATTCAAGGGTAGAGAACATAGGTGGGCTACTGTTGAAAAGGAATGTTTTAGCATAGTTTGGAGCCTTAGGCGTTTTAGGCCCTACCTTACGGGGTCTATCTTCAAGGTCCAAACAGATCATAAGCCCCTGAAGTAGCTTATGCAGATGAAGGGTGAGAACCTGAAACTGCTCAGGTGGTCCATTAGCCTGCAAGTGCTAAACTTCACCATAGAGCATAGACCAGGGAAGAGTCACGATAATGCAGATAGCCTTTCCAGAAGGTATATTGACCGTCTGGATGAAGGCATCTATCTCGTGGGAGATTAGGCACCCTAACCACAGTCCCGGGGGAGGAGGGGGCGACTGTGATGCTGGAAGTGCATCGGAGGGACAGGGCCTCTATATCCTTGTCCTTTACTGCTTTTTATCGTGTGTTTCGTCATGTTTTCCACTCAGGAGTTCAGGTGGGACTCCTGGCGGTGCAGCTCTCTTTTGGTTTGGTGTACAGACCCATGGAATACCCTTATGGCACCCATGGGTGGGGGTACAACCCTGTGTCCCTAGTGTATGTTTTTGGGCACCTGTGTGGCCCACAGAGCAGGGTACGGACTGGTGGCAGCTCTGTGCTGAATTGACAGGTGCCCTGAGTGTCCTCCATTTTGGGATGCCCAGGCCCAGTCATTGGAATCAGTAGATTCCTGATGGAAACAAGATGGGCCCTGCGGCCTCTTGCCTTCCATCAACTGTTACCTTGATTTTCCCCAAGTCCCGGGAAGCCCAGACTCTGTCCCTTCCCCCTGACTGGCTGCTGGGTGGAAGTTCTATATATGGTAGTGTGGGGAGGTGCCGACCAGACTGGCTGGAGCCTTCCCAACGACTGTATGTTGTGGGTACACCTGTGGGTGGGACCTGGGTGAATGGAGAGTGTGACGAATATACACTTCTTGTTGTGGGTATCTGGTGTTTGACACAATGACTGAGACAGCCCTGCCCGAAACTGGTATGAATGCAGTGTTGAATGGCGTGGTACTTGTCCGAATCCACATTCTGTGTTGTGAGTGTCTGGATGGAGAAGAATGGCCTGAATGCACTGTGCGCCTGATTGGCCGACTACCTGAATGCCCTTCTGAGCGATTGGTTGCCTAAGTGTGACCCAGCAGAATGAATGGGAGATCAACAGTATATCTGGGGGCCTCTCACTGCTAGAATTGGTTCAGAAGCTGGAGTTGAAACTGACATTGAAAGTGAAGCTTAACCTTGAAGCCCTGCTAGAAGAGAAGTATTGCTGATGCTCTACTTCGTCAATCTGAAAGCTGATGTGTCTTCAAGAACTGACCCAGAGAGGACCTGGCTAGGCGCCCTCTTCCCGAGCTACGAGGGACCATCGTGCACTGCTCACCTTCACCAAAGCTTCCTGGAAGTCAGACCCTCGACAGGCTGCCAACCGGAGACGGGGTCCGAGGAGAACGAAGAGAAGCACCGGACATTCCGTCCACCGTCGACCAGGGGTCGCAGGTTTGCTATAACCGCTGGAGGCCCTTCGAAGTTAGTTGCCCAGAAGTGGGACTGCTTGACGCCGTGCCGTCGACGACCGGAGCCGTAACGCTTCATTGATAAAGACATTTGATTCCCGGATGCGCTCGTCCGCATTGCGAACCGCCTTATCCCACCGGAGAAGGCCAGGCTGCGCCGAGGAACATCCGCCAGTGGGTTTCCTGCCACCCAAGGACCATAGAGACGCCAGACGACTCGACGCCCTTGCTGGGCCAAAGTTCTTCACAAACTCTTTGCGGTCCTGAACTATCGACGTCGAGGTGGCCTGCACATCTCATCCTCGTCGTCGATCACCGCCAGGACCAAAGCTGCTGCCTCAACGCCATTGAACTTTTGATCAAGGATCAACGCCAAGTTCACCTTCTTCGAGGCCCATCGACGACAAGTGGCTCCTGCTTTAAATAGAGTCACTCAAGAAGGATCCATCGGCGCCTCCTTGAGGAACTCAGCTATTCCAGGTACTTTGGGGTGGTAGAAACACTTCAGAAGGAAGTAAGACTCATTGAACAATATATGGACTGGGCTTGTAGTATATCTTTATTTTACAGGCTGCCCGGGTGGGGGCGGGATCTCCACACAGAACTGTGTCTAGTGGTAGGGGCCAGTGTTCTGCCAATTTTTCTAACCAACTGCTTTCCTCCTATGTCTATTGTTGGTTACCTTTATTAATTGATTTGTGTGACAGTTGACCAGAATACAGTTTATGCACTTTAATGAAATCTGATAATTGTGGTACCACTTCGAACTGTATATATTTGCCATTGTAGATTTACTGAGCACAAAGTGAGTTATTGTGATTGTATATAACCTTGAAGCGTAATTAAAGACTGTGTTTTCACTAATACAGTGTGCAGACATTCTTTTGTGGGTGCTTGGGGACTACACTGAACTTAGAACCAGCCCGCATCACCTCCTGAGAAGCCAGGCCTTGATTGCTCGTCCATTGCTACCAAAAATAGAGAATCTTGGCTGGGGACCTCTGTGCCTCTCCTCTACCATATAGCTAGCAGGAGTACAGACACCCCCTCCAGTCTTTACATAAGGGAAAGACTTTTGGGATTGGGCCTTTTGCCTAGAAAAGAAAATAAGTGTTGAAAAGTTACTTGCTTGTAAAGAGTTGGTTGGTAACTGTAATTCTAAGAGTGAACAGTTACAAAAGTTCTTACTTACCTTGGATGTGTGATGCGCTATTCTTAAAAGTATGGTTTACATCTTTTCTTACTTAGAAACTGTTTTGCCAGTCTAATAGAAAGTAGATATGAAGGTATATTATTCTTCTATGGTTAGGTTGTGCCTCCTACCAAAAGTAAAGTGTTGGTTTCACCAGATTATTCCTGCAGGGTAATTATATGACTGTCCTCCAACTGTTGGTATCATCAGATTAGTCCTGTTAGGAAAATTGTACGAGTGTCCCCCAGCTGGAACTGGCATCCCCTGACTTGCTGCTAGACTTTCCAGAATAAGTCTGCATTAGGTTGTTGCCTACCTAGAATGACCGAGTCATTCAGTAAAGTGTAACATTGGGTTTTACTTTCCCCTTCATTGTAAGGTTAAAAAAAGTATGTGGGTTTTACTTAGCTTGTGGTAGCTGTGTGCCATCAAAAAATAAGCTACAAGAGTTACTGCTTATCTCCATCTATGGTTCACTGATCTCAAAATCACCTGTAATTGAATATTATATCCTTAGGTTTTGCTCACATAGTATAACTGTGTGTTATCACAAAAGTAGTCAAAGGTTTTTACTGCACCTGGAATAAGTTTTCCACTGTTAACAAAAAGTATATTGTCCAGTTGACTGTTTAAGTGATTTGTACTAAGAGTCAGTGTATAACTGGTAGGGTCTACTGCCCTTACATTACTGAATGTAATTGTGAAAAGTAACCATAGGTGTGACCTATACTGAATGTGTATGAAAAGGTTTTAACTTCCCTAAAACTACTGTCAGGGGTTCCAAATAAGGTCTATACCTGGGCCTGTGTACCTTCAAGTATAGTGTTGTGTTTTTATATTGTGATTTCATATAATGTGTTAGTGCTTACTTACCCCTAGATTTATCTGGGCCTATCGGTATTTAAATAAATCCTTTATTTTTACAATACAAAGTGTTTCTTTGGACCATTTGTATTACAATTTCATTTGTACTGATACTACAGACCTGTCTCCCTCCTGAGATAAGCCTGGCTGCTCTGTCTACGCTACCATGAACTCAGGTGGTACAGCCTTATACAAGAGTGGAGTCTTGTACTGCTTCAGTTGAATGGTTTTACTAAGCCCTTAGTTGGACTTAAGAAAGACTGTCCTAACGCCACCATCAACAACCATGTTGGGCCCTGTGGAGGACTCCGAAAGATCTGCAGGTTTAAGCGCTGCCCTTGCCTCAGCAGTGGCCATTCCCCCTTATGATTGTGAAACAAGCAAATCACAAAATCCTGCTTCTACTAATATTGGCAACAAACCGAACTTTGTAGACGAGACGTGACAACATAACTGTTGTCATGCGCTATTCAGGTCCGTGCGGGTAGAATGTTATAAAGGCTCACTATTTGATGTGTGTCTATGAAAAAAAGGGGAGAGAAGTAATCTAAAAGGTATTATGCTGCATGTCAAACTAAAACAGCCTACTGCCACAAAATAATGGTGTAAACGGCTAAAGTTGCATTAATGAACAAGATAAGAACAATGGTTTGATCATTGCAATAAAAACAATCCAAGTACACTGGAGAGCATTGTTGTGATTCAACTAAGATCTTCCGTAAACCCACAGATGTGAACAGTTGTCTGCATCATGCAAGCCATCACCCTAAACATCTCAAAGACAATTTACCATACAGTCAGTTGTTAAGACTCAAAAGAATTACCTCTGAAGTGGCGTCACGGCTCCATCATTGAGTATAAATAAACAGTCCTTGGCAGATGCGGTCTGAGAGCTGTGCTTCCTGACCGCAATCCTGCGTTAGACTGTTGCTTCTTCTATCATCTAAATTGAAAGTAAGTTCTCTTTTACATCACAGGGCTATTACTTAAGCCTAGACGGACTGCAGGCACTTATGCTCTTATTCTCCCATAGGAAAACGGAGCTCCCTGACTAGACTACCTTCAGCAACCACTGCTCTCTCCGTGGACTTCTATCCACTATCTTACCGGAAGAAGAGTGAGTTCTCCTTCTCCCCATCTCTTCCCTACTTTATATTCAGGCTCTATTTATTTATTTGTATTTTTTCTAGGCATTATTATGTCTCAAGATAGTATATCCATGTATATTATAGGTTCTTAATGTGTAGAAATCTTGTTAAAACTACATTATTCTCAATCTTGGTCTCATTGACATAATATTTCGGTACCAAATGTACAACATGAATCAAATCATTGCACTCTTAACAATGGTACATTAGCAAGGTCAGGTTCATTGAGGAACTTGTAAGGAACTTGTAATTCTTTAAGAATTGTCTGTTTTTTATAAAAAGTGATTTAACTTGGTTAATTATTCTTCTTTTGACCTTCTGTAAAAAGTAATTAATGCTTGATCAATTATTTGTAGATTAAAGTGAAAGAATTATTGAAGATTTATGCCCCTGATGAAGAGAATATGAGTCTCAAAACGCGTTGGGCCAACCTGAAAATAATAAAAAAGGAGAAGACATCTTTTCCTCTAAAAACGAACAGAATTATTGTATGTCATTCTTTGGATGTATTGAACAACATATCACTATCATTCTAAAAATTGTATACACTGTATGTGTGTAAAATATACAAAATGTCTTCTTGAAACCAGTCAGACCTGTTTTTACATCTCCTTAGGCTTATTGCCTCATTGACAGTGTGCAGGGGACGCAGCTTTCCAAGTTTTGGATTTCTTCTGTTCTCTAGTATATTCCAGCCTAGATACCAAGGCTGAGTCTTTCTCCCCTGCACCTCAAAATCTTGTCTGAAGTCGTTTACCATTAAGCATTATAAAAGATCTGTCTTTAATTGTCATTAACAATTTAGTGTGCAAGTGCATTTCAGCATCTTGGTTAGTAAAAGTTCTCAGAGTTGCCAGTTCTTCTCAGAATCTTCTTACAGACACGCTGAACCCTAATAAAGGATCATGGGTAGACTTTAAGATACATCTAAACCATCTTCTCCAACTTCAATTGACGTGTGTGATTTATCCACATATTCTATTGATGACGATGAAGCTACTTCTGGCAATTACACAGATGTAAATGAATCAATAAGCAACAGTATCTACTCGTCTTCAAGTTTAACCCTTTAAGTGCCAAGGACGAGGTATCTCGTCCTTGGAAGTGCATACGCAGTGCCAAGGACGAGATAGCTCGTCCTTTTCGGCACCTTGTTTTGAGCGATCCCTGTAAAGCAGGTCACTTTGCAAAGCAGGGATCGCTCAAAACTGTAATCCAACCCCCGGGCTATGTGAGGGGGAGGTCCCCCCTCACTGCCAGGGGGCTGGATTACCTTCAGTTTCACGTCGGCGTGCGTAACGCACGTCGGCGTGAAACTGAAAGTAAATTCCCCGCAGCAGCCATTTTCGGCTGCTGCGGGGAAGAGAGAAGGTAAGAGACCTTCTTTGTCCGCCTCGATCTCCGGCTGTATTTCAAGCCGGAGATCGAGGCAGGTATCGTTGGAAAGGGGAGATTCTCCCCTTTCCAACGATACCCATTGTGTGGCATTGCTGCCCGCGGATCGGGCGCAGGGTGCACGATCCGTGGGCAGCAATGCCACCGGATCAATACAGATCCGTTTGTGACGCAGGGGGAGGAGGGGGCTGCTTATTAGGTAAGCGCCCACCCC
Organism: Ambystoma mexicanum; assembly: GCF_040938575.1. Classification (NCBI taxonomy): domain Eukaryota; kingdom Metazoa; phylum Chordata; class Amphibia; order Caudata; family Ambystomatidae; genus Ambystoma; species Ambystoma mexicanum. The sequence continues at coordinate 817,167,321 of NC_090929.1, forward strand.
TCCCCCTTGGCCCCAAGGCATGGGGCCACAGCGGCAGAGACCCCTGGGGGCAGATGATCACTGCCCCCAGGGGTGAAATAAAAAAATAAAAAAAAAATAATAATAAAAAATCGAGGGATGGAGGGAGGTGGGAGGGGTTTTGGGGCCCTGGGGCCCACTAGACCACCAGGGATTTTGTAAAAAATGGTGTCCTTGGAAAGGGGGGGTTCCCCCCTTTCCAAGGACACCACATATATGAGGCATTGCTGGTCACGGATCGGCGCAGAGCGCTCGATCCGTGACCAGCAACCCACTAGACCACCATGGATTCGTTTGTGAGGGGGGGGAGGGGGCTGCCCCAAGTAAGCAGCCCTCTCCCCCCTCCCGGCCCCCAAAGCATGGGGGCACATGCATGAGAACCCTGGGGCAGATGGCTGACCATCTGCCCCAGGGGAATGAACAAAAAAAATAATTGAAAGTATGTGGAAAGGGGGTGGGGGTGGGGGGCCACTAGCCACCATGGATTTTTTATTGAATGAAAGGGGGGGGAGGGATGCCCCCCCCACCGAAGTAGAAAGGGACACCCCTTGTAACCATCCCTGGGGGCAGATATCTGCTCCTAGGAAGGGGCATCTGACCCCAGGGAGGGATGCATGAGGTGGGGCCCCCCCCTATCTGCCCCCAGGGTGGGTTGCATGAGGTGGGGCCCTCCATTTGGGGTGGGGAGGGTTGAGGGCCACCCCCCGTTGCGGTACAGCATGCGCTGCCAATTTAGGGTGGCCCTCAGCCCCCCCTAAAAAGCAGCCTGTGAATTTGTATTTTGTTTTTTGTTTACCCTACTTTGCTTGGTGCAGATGGCCAGATTAGTGTGGCTATCTGCCCCCAGGGTGCCCAAACCCTACTGCCCTATCTATTGGGGGTCCTGCCCCACCTTTTGGGGTGGCCCTCTCCCCCCTCGCCCCAAATGGAGGTGGGGTGTACCTCACACAGCCGTTTGGAGGAGGCCCAGGGAGGCCTGCATGAGGTGTGTCCCCCAGCCATTGGGGGTGGGGTGGGGGGGTTACCCCAAAAGGTGGGGCAGGACCCCCAATAGATGGGGCAGTAGGGTTTGGGCACCCTGGGGGCAGATAGCCACACTAATGTGGCCATCTGCACCAAGCGAAGTTGGGTAAACAAAAAAAAATATACAAAATCACAGGCTGCTTTTTAGGGGGGGCTGAGGGCCACCCTAAATTGGCAGCGCATGATGTACCACAACAGGGGGGTGGCCCTCAACCCCCCCCACCCCAAATGGAGGGCCCCACCTCATGCAACCCTCCCTGGGGGCAGATATCTGCTCCTAGGAAGGGGCATCTGACCCCAGGGAGGGATGCATGAGGTGGGGCCCCCCCTATCTGCCCCCAGGGAGGGTTGCATGAGGTGGGGCCCTCCATTTAGTGTGGGGGGGGGGGTTGAGGGCCACCCCCGTTGCGGTACATCATGCGCTGCCAATTTAGGGTGGCCCTCAGCCCTTGGTGGGGAGAAGCTGTAACGCAGGGCAGCCAGGGCTCCAGCAAAGTCGGCGGTAATATCCCTGGGCCTTGGGCACCCTTCTCCCATGTGGGTTTTTGCTGGTGGTTCTGGGTATTACATTCTGGGCCGATTTGCGTAAGTCAGACCTCTGTGGATTCCCACGGGTGTCCTCTTTTGGGAAATGCATGGGGTTCCCTGTTTCCCTTTCTGGCTCCTAGGCCCAAATCTGTAGGTTGCCCACATGAACAAAATGGGCAGTGGCGAATGGCTTGGGGTTCCCAGTCGGTTACCCTTTTCCTTTTGCGCCCCCGGTAGGTGCACCCACACATCTGAGGTACCGTTTTCATCGGGACACGTGTGGGGACACGGGAAGGTAGGCCACGTGTTGTTGGCGGTGTGTTTCGGTGGGTGGCCAGAGCGAAATGTCTGAGAATTGTCTTCATTTCCGGCCAATTTCAGAGACATTTCCCTATGTCCACTCACCGAAACACGTCGCCATCAGCAGATGTCATACCTTCTCGTGTTCCCACAGGTGTCCCGACGAAAAAGGTACCTCGCATGTGTGGGTGCACCTACCGGGGGCGCAAAAGGAAAAGGGTAACCCGCTGGTAACCCCAAGCCTTTCGCCACAGCACAATTTGTTCATGTGGGCAACCTACAGATTTGGGCCCAGGGTGTCCAAGCCAGCAAGGAAAACAGGGAACCCCATGCATTTCCCAAAAGAGGACACCCGTGGGAAAGCACAGAGGTCTGATTTGCGCGAAGCGGGCCAGAATTTATTACCCAGAACCCCAGACAAAGTGAACATTGTGTTTTTTCCCCACCAAATATCACACTTTGTCGGGGATTGTGGCTAATAAAAACTGGGGCAATTTGCGCAAGGCAGACCTCTGTGGATTCCCACGGGTGTCCTCTTTTGGGAAATGCATGGGGTTCCCTGTTTCCCTTGCTGGCTGCGACACCCTAGGCCCAAATCTTTAGGTTGCCCACATGAACAAAATGGGCAGTGGCGAATGGCTTGGGGTTCCCAGTCGGTTACCTTTCCTTTTGCGCCCCCGGTAGGTGCACCCACACATGTGAGGTACCGTTTTCATCGGGACACGTGTGGGGACGCGGGAAGGTAGGCCACGTGTTGTTGGCGGTGTGTTTCGGTGGGTGGCCAGAGCGAAATGTCTGAGAATTGTCTTCATTTCCAGCCAATTTCAGAGACATTTCCCTGTGTCCACTCACCGAAACACATCGCCAACAGCAGATGTCATACCTTCTCGTGTTCCCACAGGTGTCCCGATGAAAACGGTACCTCACATGCGTGGGTGCACCTACCTGGCCGCCAAGGGGAAAGCCTAAAACACAAGTAACCCCAAGTCTGTTTGCAGAGGGGAATCTCAGCCATTCTGCCGACCGGCACAACATACAGATATGGGCCTCGGGTGTCCAAGCCACCGAGGAAAACAGGGAGCACCATGCATTTCCGAAAAGAGGACACCCATGGGAATCCGCAGAGGTGTGATTTGCGCACATCGCCCCAGATTTTTTTACCCAGACACCCCCGCAAAGTCCGAAATGTGCCCCGGACTTTGCGGGGGTGTCTGGGTAATAAATTCTGGGGCGATGTGCGCAAATCACACCTCTGCGGATTCCCACGGGTGTCCTCTTTTCGGAAATGCATGGGGTTCCCTGTTTTCCTCGGTGGCTTGGACACCCGAGGCCCATATCTGTACGTTGTGCCGGTCGGCAGAATGTCTGAGATTTCCCTCTGAAAACAGACTTGGGGTTACTTGTGTTTTAGGCTTTCCCCTTGGCGGCCAGGTAGGTGCACCCACACATGTGAGGTACCGTTTTCATCGGGACACCTGTGGGAACGCGGGACAGTAGGCCATGTGTTGTTGGGGGCGTGTTTCGATGGGTGATTCGAGCGAAATGTGAGGATAATGCGTATTTTTTCCCACATTTCGGACTTTGCGGGGGTGTCTGGATAATAAATTCTGGGGCGATTTGGGCATATCATACCTCTGCGGATTCCCACGGGTGTCCTCTTTTCGGAAATGCATGGGGTTCCCTGTTTTCCTTGGTGGCTTGGACACCCGAGGCCCATATCTGTATGATGTGAGAGTGTGACATTTCCGGTGTGAAAACAGACTTGGGGTTACTTGTGTTTTAGGCTTTCCCCTTGGCGGCCAGGTAGGTGCACCCACACATGCGAGGTACCGTTTTCATCGGGACACCTGTGGGAACGCGTGACGGTAGGCCATGTGTTGTTGGGGGCGTGTTTCGATGGGTGAGCCGAGCGAAATGTGCGGCAATTGCGTATTTTTTCCCACATTTCGGACTTTGCAGGGGTGTCTGGGTAATAAATTCTGGGGCAATTTGGGCATATCATACCTCTGCGGATTCCCACGGATGTCCTCTTTTTGGAAATGCATGGGGTTCCCTGTTTTCCTCGGTGGCTTGGACACCCGAGACCCATATCTGTATGTTGTGCCGGTTGGCAGAATGTCTGAGATTTCCCTCTGAAAACAGACTTGGGGTTACTTGTGTTTTAGGCTTTCCCCTTGGCGGCCAGGTAGGTGCACCCACACATGTGAGGTACCGTTTTCATCGGGACACCTGTGGGAACGCGTGACGGTAGGCCATGTGTTGTTGGGGACGTGTTTCGATGGGTGAGCCGAGCGAAATGTGCGGAAATTGCATATTTTTTCCCACATTTCGGACTTTGCGGGGGTGTCTGGGTAATAAAATTTGGGGCAATTTGGGCATATCATACCTCTGCGGATTCCCACGGGTGTCCTCTTTTCGGAAATGCATGGGGTTCCCTGTTTTCCTCGGTGGCTTGGACACCCGAGGCCCATATCTGTATGATGTGAGAGTGTGACATTTCCGGTGTGAAAACAGACTTGGGGTTACTTGTGTTTTAGGCTTTCCCCTTGGCGGCCAGGTAGGTGCACCCACACATGTGGGGTACCGTTTTCATCGGGACACCTGTGGGAACGCGGGACGGTAGGCCATGTGTTGTGTTTGTGTGGTTTTCATAACGTTTTGACCCATTTGTGGAGCCCTTTGTCTCTCAACCCTTTCTTTTCCCAAATGTGACCTACATTTAGTCGCTGCTTTAGCCACCATACACTTTTGTAACCTGCACAAGTCACCTACCCTTGAAAAGGTCTGCCTGTGCTCTTTCAAAAAAATGTATGGCTGCCGTTCCTCACCACATTGGTTTTCCCAATTTACACATGCTAAGTGCGTCTGGTCAGGCCGTGAGCGTAAAACTCCTGTGTACCATGGCTCAGTGTTTGGCTTGTGGTATTGCTTGTTTTGTACAAACACTACAAAAATGGTATGCTCTCCTAACTGCAAGAGTCGGGGGAATGTAGCGGAGCATTGCTTTTCTCAAAATTCATAGAAGCCATTGCCGTACCAAGCCAACCATGTCCAACAAATACCTTTTTTTTCAGTCATTTTCCCGCTTTTCCCCCATTCGATGGCAGTTTCCCCTACCTAGTTGTTGCCTGACCTATGCAAATCACCCCTTCCTAAACTTGGAATTGTGTCTAGTTTATGTCTACTTTTCAGAAATATATGCCTTTCTGTCCTCCAATTTGGCTTTCCTGCCCTTTTCTTCCATTCCGTCCATGCATGTCCAAATGGCAAAAATCGCCTACCTCTCACAAAACGGTTGATAACCCCATCAAAATAATTTTTTTCCATTTCCACGCAACCTGTTCCTGAAAGCCAACACATTGGGGAACTCAGCACAGCAAACCATTTGTTCCTAGCTCTTACAAGGAAAAAACCACAGGCTTCTTTGTACATCATTTTATTGGCATTTTTTGATAAAAACCAAAATTTTCGCACATTTTCCTTATTTTCATCTCACCCCCCTACAGCAACCTGGGATTCCTGGGTGGCGTTACGACCGCCTACATGTGGGAAAAAAAGGAGCCAAATTTGGCCGAGATATCTCATGTAACGAAAAAGTTACAAGCCATTGAATGGCCACATACCAAAATCACCAAAAAAGGCTCTGGCACTGGGGAGAAATACCCATGGCACTTAAAGGGTTAAGGAAAAAGAAAACAACTGTAGGAAACTGTGCCGGGACCTCAAAAAAGGAAACTGACACTCGGAGAACACGACAAAAAAAGATGTTCATTGTCCAGCTCTCACCTGAAAAAAGGTGAAAAGTCTCAAGCAAACCAAGTGAAAAGTTCCATTTCTAATCTGAATCCAAAGCTCACATCACCACAGATTCAAAAACAAGAGGCAAGATCACCGAACAAAGATCGCTCCCATAAGTCACCCACATGCTTTTCCTTATAGGAAATTACAATTGGAGAATATTCTAAAAGAAAAGAACGAGGTTAATCTGAACAGATGCAACACAATGAAACTTCTACATTGCATCCCCTCACTGCAAACTAGTACATTGGAAGATATATCACAATTGTGGAATACACCTCTGAGAATCGTTTAGACTGGGTTTTTCTGCACGTAAAATCCCAGCTCATCGAAAACACATTAAGGGATGCTAAAGACGAACTCCTTTTCTTTGTATTCTATAATGGAGGATAGCTAAAATCCAATCAACCAGAGAGCTCTCACAACTCATCAGAGGTTCAGTCGTCCAACGAACAAAGAAGTGTCTTACGAGAACATATAGAATCTAGGCAGTCTGATAACAATGTATCCCGACATTGGCCTGAATTTATCAAAAGATCGAATGTCCCTACAAACTGGCAAGAAAATCGACATTAGCTAAATAATGAGAAGCAAGGTGAAATGTGCTCCTTGATCTCTTGGAATACCCAAGGGTTCATGCACTTATTTCACGATTCTTGCCTAATGATTGAACACAATTTTTTGATCTGTCCTCAAGAAAACTTGGCTGGGATAAACTCCAATTCGAGACGGGTATTTAGTTTTGCTGAATGCAGCTGCAAAAAAAACACAGGACTTTCTTTTTCAGGGTTGGTGACATGATAAAGAACAATAAAAACTGTAAAGTGGTCAAATCTGTTAACCCAAATATATTTGTTCAAAGAACAACATTATAAAGCAATTCAACGGATCCCAACAAAATCAGACAGATGATTATTGTAAACACCTATTGGAATCCGGCAATGATATTGTCTGCAAAGTAGATTACATCTGTTTCACTCTAATAGAGAACTGCATGATTGAATTTAGTGACCCGATTATCATCATCTGTGGTGACCTGAATTATTCTTAGTTTGATAATAATAGGCAGTTGAGAACTCTCGATGCAAATCAGTCTAATAACAGGTTGGAGCGAGGGCAATGGTGGAAATCTGAATTAGACATGAGGAACTGCGCAATGCTAAATGGTCACACTAGAGGAGACATTCCAGCCTCCCATACTTAGCATAGGAAACAAAGTCACAAAACGCTGGACTACATTTCGTCCTCAAGAAACCTTATATGTAGAATCGACCAGTGGACCATAAGAAAACTACCTAGTAGTGATCACGATGCTGTTAAGTTAACATGGCATATGAACATCAACCATCCAACTGCCTGTAACGCCAGGAATCTTGCAATTAATCAAGGTGCAAACAGATTACATATAAACAAGCAAGCAATAGCAGTTTTAATGTCTCGCATCTCCTCCAATCTGAATTCTACCACCAGCCAAGTAAACTTTGCTCTGCTTATTTCACAATTTAAAACCAGAAAAAGTGGATTCAAAATCAACCATCATACCAATAAATACCCATTCAGTGAGAAGGTTTGCGAAGAGAAAAAGATCATGCATAAAAGCATAAAACTTGGTTGCTCCTGTCAATTTACTATAGGCGATCAAGAAAAGGCAAAAAAATACCAAAATTGGACAATATCATATGCCTTGATTCGCGACCAAGAAAGAGCCGAAGAGATTCTTAGATGAATTTCTAATCATCATAGCAGACACACTTGGGCAATAATAAACGAAGGGTCACTAAACCAAAACGCTATTAATGACCAATGGCGTAAACTCCAAAGTATGGGTGACACACTTTACCAATGTATTCAAATGCCCGGCCACATCGATGCTCAGTCATGACACAGGTTAAAGCCTCTTGTAACGTCTATGGACAACGGATGATATCCTAACGGCAATTGCTAAATTAAAAAACTCAAGGGCTGCTGGCCCCGATGGCCTCACAAACATGTTAAAACTGAACAAAAGTCACTGGGGCCCCATTTATTGAAGCTCTATTTCGAAAGATGTCAACGACAAAAGAAATTCCTGCTTCATGGTTATCAGCAGTGGTAGTGCCAATTTTTAAGAAAGGCAATCGGGATGATCCTTCCAACTATCGCACCATTGCCTTACTATATACCATTGGAAAGATCTTTGCTTTGTTTCTTTAAAAAAAACTTGCAGTCTGGGCCATTGGTGCTGGCATCATAGATTGCCGCCAAACGGGTTTCACAAAAGGAGTGGGCACTGAGCTAAACCTAATTTTGTTAAATCTTTTGAAATTAGATACCTTAAAGTGGGGGAAAAAAGCTGTTCCTCGCCTTTGTGACCCTCCGGCAAGCTTTTGACAGCATCAACAGAGAAATCCTGTGGAAAAAATTGTAAATGTGGTCATTTCCATCAGACCTCTTGCATCCACCTATGGCCCTGCATTCTAATACAACGATCAAAGTTTGACTCAATGCACAAGGTGATCTCACCAATGAAATTCCAACAAAAAAAGGCATAAAGCAGGGGTGCCCTTTAGCGGCCTTAATCTTCAAATTGTTCATTTCAGATCTCCCAGCAGCCCTGAAAGACACCAACTCATATCCACCGTGAATAAATGGTCACCAAATTAGTTGGGCTATTTATGCCGACGACTTGGTGCTGATGGACACTACACAAATTGGGCTACAAAAGGCTCTTATTCAATCTCTAAGAGACTTTACACTCAAATGACCTCTTAAGAAATGTAAAAAAATCAAAAATGTTAGCCTTTGGAACCAAGTTGGGGAAAAGAGGAAAGAACTTTAAATGATTTATAGCCAACAAGGATCTTGAGACCACTAACTGCATTTGTCTACTTAGGAATAATATTTTTAAATCTATATGAGAACGGGACTGGTCACAGGATTTAAAAACCAGTCTTGTCATCAGAGAAACCTTATACTGGGCCGTTGAAAGATTGGACAGAAAAAATGGATGAACTTTTGAAGCAAGCTGGTGTTACAATGGAAATGGCTCGGACTACTCCACAGGTTGCAAAGAAAAAGTTAAGGTGGTGGGACTGGATCCAAACCACCGAAAAGCGTGATAAGGTAGTTTCATCATTTAACAATGGACCTGTTGTACGGGGTAATCAGACACCGCAATATCTAATAACATTTCCCTCATGCTACCATAGAGATCAGTTTTTGAGGCTGCGGTTAAATCTATATAAAACAAAAGAGATGTTGTTCCTGAAGCATGATAAAGACACTCGGAACAACTTATGCAGGTTCTGCGATACCTCATTTGAATCCTCCAAACACTTGATTACGGAATGCTTAGGTTTGATTAGTCAGAGAAATGTTTTTCTAAGCCAATCTGCCCCCCTAAACAAAAACATATAGGACTGGTGGTTTATGTTACTGGCAGGCAATAACTTCAAGTTAACGTGTGCAGTGATTGATTATTTGGACAAGGTTTTTAACAGTTGAGTAAGGAAATCCTCTTAATGAAGCCTGGATTCTACTACTTTTGATTTAGTGTTTAAAAGGGGGGTTGGCAAATGTTTATGGACTTTGAATTAAATTGAAATGAAAGTAATGTAATAAAGTTTGTAATAAACTAAAAGTTACAATTAAAAAAAAAAAATACAACCACATTCTGTTATTAGGGCTGTGCAATACTCATCACATTCTTACAATGCTCCACATCCATTTTCCACAAATAAGGATTCATCGGTAGGGAGCAACATTTGCCTGTGGAGTGAAAGACACTTCAACTGAGTTCTATCATTCAAAGAGACTATGCCCAGTTCATATTGTACTGAAAGGAGAGAGACAGAGCCAGGGACACAAAAGACATTCATCCAAATCAGGGCTTCACGTACTGGGTAGATACTCCAAGATAGTCAAATTGTAGGTTTATATAAATTGAGCTTACAACAAAGGGGTTCTAAAGGGTAGCTCAGGGCAAGTTTTACAACTCAATCATCTTCTTTGCACAATAGTTCTTGGTGTTGAAAAAAATATTTTGGGTAGCAGAAGTATAAGAAAAAAGACCATGCATCAATCTCCAATTTTGAAAATGTCTTCAAAGGGAAGAAAATCCTAAAATATGGGAAACCAACACCAGGGGTAGTAAATCAGTTTTAGTCTACTGTTAACCAAAGGAAGCACAGTTAGCCAGGAAAATCTAATTCAATAATTGATAATACTTTCCACCAGTTCGGGATTGTGGTAAGAGAATCAGGAGACTGACAAATTGCGATGAGAAGAAAAGACTTATTTAGGTGGAAAAACCTACTCTAAACTGGACATCAGGACGCCTTACAAAATGTAAAGGTGTCCTTGGACAATAAACATATCTAGCCTGATCCCAATCGTACCACTACAAAGTAACAACTATAAATAAAATGGTTACAGACTTCCTGTCCAGTTGGCTGGCTTCTGACCTGCACATGATTGTCCCAATGTATTATCAGGTAGAGTCACTGAGGCTTTAGCCCTCTTGCACATCTAAGATAGATGAGTTCCCTTGAGCTCATGCCAGTGGCATAAACGAAACCAAATGTCTGTAGGCGTTGGGCCTGTATTTCAGTTCTGACTGGGTCTCTCCTGGTTTGGTGTAGAACCACTTGAGTTCCTGCTCCTCCCTGGGCTCTCGGGTTTTATGCCCCCTTCTTGGGTCATCTCTCTCTCTCAACCCCAATCTGGGCTGTTTATTCTCTTGACCACTCTCCGGCTCTCAGCCCCTTTCACAGTTTCTAGTACCTCACCCCCTTGTGGGGTGTTCAGGTTCACGGCCCGCCTATGAGTGTGTGGCAACTCTGTGTCCTTTAGTGTAAAGCAAAAGTGATTCCAGGACTCAGCACCATCAGATATGTGCTCGTTTAATTGTGTTGCATTGTCACACATTCAAAAGCAAAAAAAGCCCATAAACGATAACATGTTTCGGCTATGCTAAGCCTTTTTCAAATCTGGGCTACATAGTATTACACAACCAATCATCATATGCATGTGATAATGTTTGCCATAATTACATCAAGTAAAGTTTGTAGAGAGGCATGATATCGGCATAAATGCAATGATGAAGTTACACAGTACAGATTATCACATCAAAGTATTAATGAAAAGACAGAAAAACAGGGGTTGGTTAAAGGATGTGGATAAGATGTGGACACGGTATATAGATGATACTTTCTGTATCATCGATGGAAGCACAGATGAGTTTCAGAATTTTGTGACAGCTCTGAACTTGAATTGCTTTGATATACAATTCACAGGAGTCTGTGATCAACACGAAATCAATTTCTTAGATTTGACAATACATACAGGTGGCGATAAGCTACAGACATGGACATTTAGGAAACCAACAGAAGTGAACTCGACGTTGCATGCTAGCAGCTGTCACTCTCACTCAACCATCTTCAACATGTCATCAGGTGAATATATTCGAGCGAGACGAAACTGCCAACATGAAGATAAATTTGAAGAGGAGTGTACTCTTTTACAACAACGCTTTAGGAACAGGGGTTACTCGAATAAATCTGTGACAAGGGCATATAAGAAAACAAAATCAATGAAGCAACAAGACACTTTGGGATATCGACCAAAGAGGAACTCTGATTTGAATATGGTAATAAGTTTCATTACCCGATATTGCTCTGACCACCGGAGAATACAGAAAATACTCAAGAAACATTGGTACCTACTCAAATTGGATGATCACATTTGTAACTTCGTGGGTGAGCATCCAAGTATAATCTACAAAAGAGCGAGCACACTTAAGTCCATACTTAGTCCATCCCTGCTGCTGGACATTACGAAAGATAATCAAGGCACATGGCTATATAGAAATGATCTGGGTTTCAGAAAATGTGGCACATGCCAGCAGTGTAAATATGCACATGATCCTACTAAGGAGTTTGAAGACATCAATGGCAAACATTGGGCCATTAAAACAGGGAATTAAGTGTAAAACAAAATTCGTTGTCTATTTTATCTGTGTATGTAAAAGATTATATATTGGTAGCACCAAGTGAGCTTTGAGAATCCGGATACGTGAGCACCTGGCAAAGATTGGCAGCCAGGACCCAACGATTCCACTAGCAGAACATTGGCAGAAGGCACATCAACTGCAGAATAAATCTGAGATCAAATCTATTGGTCTACAGCAAGTGACTTTGAATAAAAGGGGTGGTGACAGACTGGAAGCACTCAGGAAAGCTGAAGCGCGAACAATGTTATTTCAATTCCACTGTCACAGGTCTTAACAGTGATAACGAAATGGTTTCCTTTCTGTAGTATTGGCAAATTGCAACATAGCTCTTTAGTACATTTAGACTTGCAGTATTGTACACCTCAATGAATGTGAAATGTGTTGATTTTCCTGGAGTTTTACATTGCAGATGCAAAGCTGGTACCCCTACTGTGATATATGTTTTTCTATAATGTCGCGCAAGTAATTCTTTTTCTTGCATTACATATAGTACTCTTCCAAATTATCACGTTTGATTGAGTCAGCATGAGGTAGTTAAAGTTTCATTATGTTAACTGGTGACAACAGTTAGTAGTGGGCTCAGGGACCGCCTTGGTAATGGCGGCTGCCACCTCCAAGATGGTGGGAAGTTAATGATACTTGATGTCACGGCGGACGTTTTCCAAACGTTCCGTCAGACGCAGATCACTGTTGCAACGTTACACGCGTTGCCATGGACACCGTACATGGTAGAGATAACAAGATGGCGTCCCCGGTCGGCACTCTGTTTTTGTCGACGCGTGTGACTGCCTGTTCGCAGAGTGAAGGTAAGCCAGAGTGAGCTCTTGTCTTTGAATGCTCTGTTTTTCAACGGGTCTTGTTAGACTTAGACTCGTGAATCCGGATACGTAGCTAGATCGCTATAAACCATAGTGTATCTGTTTTGTAATAAGACATTTTGGGATGAGTTTGCATGTAAACTTCTAACAATATGTGCAGCGTGAGTGAAGTATCCCTTAGCATACGGGATTCCTGTTTTTTCATGTATTCGCATTACACCCTAGCCCACGGATACTTTCGGACACATTGTGATTAATACTAAGCAGGGACATCACAACACGTTACTTGCACTAAACATAGGGGATTTTTGGCATGAATACTTTCTTTTAGAATGAGAACTTAATCAACATCTTTGCTATACCAATATTTGAAATTACACTTGTTTACAGATTCTGTTCTGGGGATCTTACCCCTTTACTACTACAGTGACAATAGTCTTGTGGATTTGTCTCGTACTACTATGGATAAGCATTAACACCACGTACATAACTAGTTAATACGCTGACCTTGTGCCTATATTGGCTCTAATATTATTGATTTCACTAATCACTATACTTTTCTGGTTTTCTCTCCTTTGTGTTGTCTCCCCATTAGTTTATTTCATTGGTTTATTTTTGCAACATTGTTCATTTTTTGATATGTCTTTCTATACCCTTGTATCCTCCCCTTTAACCAACCCCTGTTTTTCTGTCTTTTCATTAATACTTTGATGTGATAATCTGTACTGTGTAACTTCATCATTGCATTTATGCCGATATCATGCCTCTCTACAAACTTTACTTGATGTAATTATGGCAAACATTATCACATGCATAGGATGATTGGTTGTGTAATACTATGTAGCCCAGATTTGAAAAAGGCTTAGCATAGCCGAAACATGTTATCGTTTATGGGCTTTTTTCGCTTTTGAATGTGTGACAATGCAACACAATTAAACAAGCATATATCTGATGGCGCTGAGTCCTGGAATCACTTTTGCTTTACACTGTTTGTGGTGACAGTTAGGCTTTACTACCGTCTGGATACAGTGACCTACGACATGCGTGTTTTTTCTACATGACCCTATATTCATGGCATTCTCTTTGAAATAGATTATCGATTTTTTACTCCTGGGATTGTGAGGCGTCGCCCCCCAGAGCAAAGTATATCAAAGCCATTGGTTTCAGTTCTGTGTCCTTTAGCTCTCTCTCCCTGGCATGGAATATACAGACACCCGCTCAGTCTTGGCCTGTATGGCAGCATGGTCCCTCTTGTACCTTTTGTTACCTCACCCTAGCTTGGGTTGTGCAGCCTCTAGTCCCACCTCGTGCTGCATGGCGGCTGGATTCATCTTCACCTTTCTCCTTTCATTCGCTCACCCCGACCTGGGGCCTCCCGGGACCAGCCTTCTGTCCTGCTGACTCCTTGAGCGAACCACCTACCTGTCTCACGTTGGGGACGTTCCTCGGGGGAGGCGGCAGCACGGTTTCTTGTCCTCCACATCCTTGCGCATGCTTCGGTTCTATGCGCATGCATCTGCGGGTGCGGTCAACCACCTCTCCTGCGTTTGCATCACTTCTAGATATGGCAGGGCTGAGCATCTGTGCGGATATCTTCTGGACTCAGCTTTGAAGGCGGGCGGGCCCTTCTCTACGTATTGGTTCCGCAGGCTGGTAAGCAGCAGGTCAGCTTGTTCTTTCCTTCTTCGTGTCAGTGTTTTGCAGCTTTTACATCAGTCTCTGAAAAGAGATAAAGTAATCCATTGGTTTTGCGATGGCAACAGCACCAGGTCAGGAACCAAGCCAGGCGAACATTCTTAAAGTGATTTAGTGAAGCGCCATAAATAACCAATGAAGACATTGGCTTCCTAGGATAGGGGAGGATGACAGCGGGAAGGGACTGTTCTCAAAGTGGGGCACAGGGTGCTTACCCCCATTGGGATCCCCATTGGGATTCCACTTAACCTGTCCCTGAGGATGTGTATGCTATTCAGGCCCACCTCCCCAGTCCCAAAGGGGATGGCTCCCCCATGGGAAGAGGGGATGAATTCTCTGGATGCCATCAGCAAAATATTTGCTTGAGAGCAAATGAAAATCCATTTATAGATAAGGAGATGAAGTACACATTGTACACCACAGTGACTTGTACTGAAGTCTAATGCTCCTTAATGGGGACTACTATATTCCTGCCCATACCTAAAACTGAGCACTCCTTGGAAATCATGAAGCAAATTTAATTCAATGGGCGCTATACAACATGACTGCAACAATTTTCCTCCCTTTTGATTGTACGCACACCGTTGGGTAAGATTTTCACAGAACTGGTAAATCTTCCTGACCTGGGTCAACCCCAGAACTTTTTTGCTTTACTAGTGGGATATGTTTCCTTAACACCTCTGAGTGGAAACCTTTTTCCACACCCACAGAATCTTTTACTCTTCTTATGGGTGTAATTTTTTTAACTCTCCATAGTGTCCTTTTAAATGTATCCTCTTTAACAACTTATTGCCAATAAGTGCCTGTTGCTGGCTTGCCCAAGGGGCTCCCCTTTTAAATTTATTTTGCTAAACTTGAGAGAACTACAGTTCCCAAGGACAGAAAGGATCTTTGGATCCCTTTTACATTTTATTCTGTGAAGGCAGCACACCCCACTTTATGTGGAGTGCTAAGGAAATACAATATAGCCCCTTTCACATTAAAACTGTAACAATTCTGTTACAGGGACACGCTTACCTTCAATGGCTGGTGGAAGTGAAATTGTGTATTAATTTGGTGCACCTTTACTGCGGGCTGTGTTCACAGCTGCAGTAAAGGCACCAAAGGGTGCTCATTTCACCAAAATGAGCCTGTGTTCTTTTTTTCACCATTTTAGCATTTGTCCTTTCTTCTTCCTTCTCCCGAAACCCAGGGTGGAAAATTCCTTTGCATGATTTTTATCTTCGGCAGTAGTCTCCTGGATTCCCCTCTCAGGCTCCAGTCTGTCTGTGAAGACAGGAAGCGAGGGAGGAGTCCAAAACGCCGCAGCCCTTTGTCTTCCTCCTCGCCTGAATGGGGACAAATCCCAGTGCGGGGCTGGCTGTCCTGATTGGACAACCA
This sequence comes from Ambystoma mexicanum, assembly GCF_040938575.1. NCBI lineage: Eukaryota > Metazoa > Chordata > Amphibia > Caudata > Ambystomatidae > Ambystoma > Ambystoma mexicanum. The sequence goes on from NC_090929.1 coordinate 817,182,870, forward strand.
GACCGTCCCTTCTTGTAAAATGCAGGGAGAGAATGCAGAAGTTGTGTTGTAATTCTGGATAAATACTGTGAACCTGGAAACTGAAGACAAGTCGACCATTGGAACTGAAACTGAATAGGATGAAGGAAAAACGGCGGAGACGATTTCTTGCGACCAGAGAACCTGCTGTGTAACATGAGCCTGCTGTAGCCCGCCCTTCCAATCGACCTGGGGACTCTGAAAATGATGACCCTGACCCAGATCCTGGTGAGACCCACTAGACTCAAGAAGACCTGTATTTGGAGCCATCCACATGTTAGGCAAGATTGTATGCAGTACCCATATGGTGCACTACAACAACCCTGACCTCCTGGCAGTAGCAACCCAACCTTTGGTATAGACAATACACAGGTTGGTAGTGTGGACAAGTAGCCAGGCTCATCTCAAGAGGGGTCAATGTGAGCTGTAGGGGAGTTACACAGAGGCTTGCAGTGACAAGTATCCAAGCAAACACTTGCACACAGGGTTTCTTGATAAAACAATTATTCATTTATTTACCAGTCTATTAATATAAGCCTTCTTCAGAAGGGAGCACTGTAAAACACCACACAAATATAATCCAAAATTACACAATCTCTTAGTTCAGAATAAGTAAATACCCATTTGGGATGGCATACAGCAGGGACCTACACCCACAGGTGACTTCAATTGTTAGGGTGCTGTTGACTTTAATGTATTACTGTTGGCATTCAGAATTAGGTAAGAGCAAGTAAAAAGGAAAAGATTATTAAAGCAAACAAGTTACCACAAATATTTCTTAAGCAGGCAAATACTTTCACATCCCTCAATCAGAGTCATTCAGTTAAAACAGGCTAAGCCAAAGTCAATAGGCAAGAGTCTAGATAGGCTGAAGCACTTCTTTGAAGGTAAGTAGAAAAGTCTTTGCACAATGTTTCATAAGTCTGAAGAAAAAGATGAATCAATGTAGGGCCACAAGCGGTTAGACTTGTGGGTGGTAGAGGATGCAAGCAACTCTACAGCAAGAAGTTCTTAGACTTTGTACAGTACCTTTAAAATGAAGAAAAGATGCAGGAGATGACTTGTTCCTGTGCAGCTCTGCAGATCTCTGTTCCTGGGCCTCAGTCGTGGACACAAGAGGGAGGACGTCGGGGGACTCCTGCACGGTACTGGGACGATCAAAACTTGTAACCGCAAACTTCACTTTCAGTGGCTGTTCATTGTTTCAGCTGCTTGCGCCTACCGCATATAGCAACACTGTGGTTCCTGGCTGTCGAGATGGACTTTCCTTGCTTTTGGGGTCCCGCACTCTGTTGAGGGGGCTCAGGCTCGGTGAGTACTGCTTCCTGGGAGTCCGGAGGATCTTCCCGGAGCTCTTGGCCAACTTAAAAACAATGCACAAACTGGTGTTCATCTCCCTGGCTCTAAGTTTTCCAGCAGCAACTCTGTGGAAATTCAACCAGCTCCGAGATGGATGTCCAGATGGCTTACTTTGGAGTTGGTTGATCTCACCAACTCAAGGGGAGAAGTCGTCCTTGCAGGGGCTTCTCTGTATTTGCGAACTTATTGTTTCGGCACTGCAGCAGGGCTTCACCGGGCAACCCAATGGTCCAGGAGTTGCAGCAGGCGTCCTCTTCAAGTTCTTCTTCGGTTCTTTTGTCCATTGGTCGCCTCTGCCTTCCAAGCCAAAAGCTTTGCCTTTTATTCAGTTCTCTCCTATTCATTCGAGCCTAGCTGTCAATCACACAGCAGGGTGGCTGTCCTTGCAGGACAGTCAGCCAGCCAATCATCAAAGAGTGCATTTAGGTATCCTAGAAGACTAAGCACAGGGAGTTTCGGGCACCTCTCTCACTTCCTGCCTACCCTAGACACCCTGGAGCCAGAGGCAGGCTTTACTCATGAATCCTGCCAAAGGCAAAACGAACAAAGGGACCAAACCTGGTTTGGTGCGCAGAGTAAATCTCAAGAAGGACCTTTCCACAAAGAAATGGAGAAAAAAGAAGACCTGGCCATTTTGACAAAAATGGCACCCATGGGTGCTTTACCGTGGCTGTGAACGCAGTCTGCGGTAAAATCCCATAATGGTAGTAAAAAGTAAACCACTGCCAACAGCCATTCTTCGAGGAAAGGGTAACATTAAAATGTTACATGAGAAGCTAGACAAAGGGGATACTAGGTAACCCCTCCAGCACCCTATTGTAAGATAGCGTGTGCTGGGTCCAGAAAGTTACAAATGTAAGTTAAGTCAATTTCACTTCACTGCTCTTGGAAACTGTAGTTTATCCAAGATAAGGAATTTAAACCTTTGGGAAATATGAAAGACTTCCCTGTGCCACTGCACTGAAGGTGCTGTGTGCCGCAGTGTAAAAAGATGATGCCTATGGAGTTTGTCATACTCCACAACCAAAAGAAACAGAGTCCAGATCACAGAAAAATACATGAGAGAGTGGGAAAAAGGGTCTCGCTCTCTCCAGGTTAAACATTAAAAGTCCTCAAATCCAGCAAAGGTGCTGGGGGTCTCTAATGTAGGGAGGAATTAGCACATTTCTGAGAATTCTCCCTAACAATCTCCTTAACAGGGACTACCAGGGCAGCACATAAAGAGCTACACTGGTAAAGGGGAGCTTAAAAATAACCTCATTTACACAAAAAAAGTCAGGAAAAATACTGGTTGCCTCTAAAAATAAAGGCAAGCTTCAAAAAGTGGAAATCCTCACTTGTAGGGCCACCTGCCAACACAGACATACTAAAGAAAACATTGCAGGATAACAAGGGTTACAGCTGCAATAACACCTCTGAATTATGTATCCCGATGCTTCCGAACCAGAAAATTTAAATCCCAAATGGCAAGGCCATTAAACACTGTTGTTGGTACCAGCATAGGAGAATCACAAGAACCCCTATGAGCATGATTGGTTAATACCTCCATTTATCTTTGCTGTTAAAGAACAAATGAATTGCCTAGATCACCACTTAATAGTGCAGAATTCAAGGATAAAATACATATCATAAAACAATGATCATACCTTACAGTAATCAACAGTTGCCAAGAATTCGTAAGATCCTGCTGAGAGTTCAGGTCTCTCATAGTAATCGACACGCTTGCCTGTGTGATCCAAATGCTGGAAATATTGCGGAGGAACTAAGAGAACAAAAAAATTAAATGAAAACCCCACCATTCTCTAGCTTTGAACTCTCTAATAACACAAAACAAAAAGACAGATTGAAAACACATTATCAAAGGAAGGAGGAAACAAAATGTATTTGAGGACAAGAAATTGCGATTTATAAGATTGGACACACATACACACCCCCTCCACCCTTGAAGGTTTAGTTGAAGTAGGGAAATTATCCCAACCATGGCTAGGTAGAAAAAGAAACTAAGATGGTGCATGAAAACCGTGCAGCCATATAAGCAAAACCCCTATGGACAAGAAATGCACAATATACTGACAAAAAAAGTCTCAAAAACCTGTGCAGGTGTTTCAAGATAATGCACGCGATGATGGCATAGGGAGGGGTGGGAGGGCGCAGAGGGGGTATTGGTCAAGTAAGTAACTACTGAAACTATTACTGCAGAATTGGAAAATCAGGATGTGATGTTGCAAGTGCTGAACTGTGCCTCTGGCATGAGGTGCCTGTGTGTTTTGCTTTTTCATTACTTGATTTACTAGCATTTTCCATGAGGTGTCTGCATCAAAGGGCATATCTGGGATGAAAATCAGCAGTGTGAGCGGGTGGTTAGTTGAAGGGAGCCACGCGTTGGGGAAATGGTGGATGTTTGTGCACTAGTTCGCTGTGAAATAAATAAAAGGGAGGGTGGAGGACATAATGGAGGAGTATGTTGTCCTAATTGTAATACTTCATTTTTGGTTAGGATAGTTAAGATAGTTCCTATATAATGCAAATTCAGACATGTTGGTGTGGTCTTGCATGCTTTATTTTTTTTAACAGAATTTGCTTCAAAGGAGGTGCATCATTTTAAGATGGATTTCTAGAATCGGAGACCAAAAGAAGATATTGCTCTTGGTGAGATTGTCGGCAAACACCTGTGTTTTGCCCCAATATTTATTAATACATAAAAATGATCTTGACAATTACATTTGTAGGATAGGACACACATTAATAAAACAGACTTTGTACGTGAGGCATCAACTTTTTTTGTGATCCAGTTCAATTAGCTAAATTTAAAATAAAGAAAAACCATGTATTGCCCCTTATGGAAAGAAAGGGTATGCTGAACTAATAACGTGTGTTACAGAAAAAACAGTACTCAATTGATAGTGTAAACAGTATCCCAATATCCTCTTTTAGTCTGGGCATCTTGATGAATGTGTGTGGTTCTTAGTCACCCTGATCCTTTGATTATATAGTTCTTAGTCCGCAGAGCCAGGAACCCTTATTATTCTTTTTAGAATCTGGCCTGGTGGACAGATTTTAGGAGGCCACCTCAATTATGGTAAACAGGAAGCTCAGAGTTTGGCCAAAACCCAATCAAGGTAGCAATGGAGCCCAGTCATGATTTAGTCTCAGGAGTGTAAGTTGGATCAGGGGCCCTGAACGAGTCCACACAGAAAACCACACAAAAATAAAATTCAATTTAGACTGTCAGTCACAAAAATACAGGTATTTATTTTGGACCATCATACAGTACTCATATAATACGCTTATAATAGTCTTATAATTTGTATACAAATATATACAATCACCATTAGGTTAACTTATTAGGAAATCATATCTGTTTAGATACACATGCTATGCATAGGCCGACATCTAGTGGTACATTTTTTGTTTTTGAAACTCGAAAAGGGTCGTTGACGGGGCGTGCCAGTAATACTATCCCTAGTGTGACATCCACTGTACCCATGGTCCTTTACGCATCAAGGTCCCACAGATTTCTGACATGAGGTAGCATGAAGTGTAGTGCGAGTACAGATGTAATAAAGCAGATTAGAGTAGATAATGCCAGAAAACATCTATGCACCTTCTATTCCACAGGGGATGAAGGTTGGGCGCATGTGAATCTAAGCAGATACAAGCCTCAGATATTTCTGGTGATCTGGATACGCTTGTGTATCTGCTTAGATCACATGCAATGCATAGATTAGCGAGCAATGTCTGGAAATGTGGTGGGTTGTGAGAAGGTACAGTGGCAAATAGATGTTTTAGCACTGCTTGTCCCACCTGTGAATCTGCATTAGAAAGTGTGTAAACGCAGTTATGCTGAGTAAAAGTATGTATGGAACTCCATGTAGCTGCTTTGCAAATGGCATCCACCGGGACGTTTGCAATAAAGGCCAAAGTAGCTCCTGTACCTCTGGTAGAGTGAGCTCTTGGAGTGAAAGGCAGAGCCTTGTTTGATTGGGAGTAGCAGAGCTGTATGCATTTCACTAACCATCTGGAGATGGCATTTTTTGAAACGTGATCACCTTCCCTGCCAGATTCTATGGAGACAAACATTTGCCCTGTTTTTCTTAGCAATTTTGTTTTGTTTACGTAGTAAAGAACCGCTCTCCTTACATCTAGTGTATGTAGGTTTTTCTCAGCTGAGTTCGAAAGGTTTTGAAAGAAAGCAGGTAGTTCAATGGACTGGTTAACATGGAACTCGAATATGAACTTAGGTGAAAACCTTGGGTGTGTTCCTAGTACCAATATGTCTTTGTGGGTAACAAAGAAAGGGTCCTGCACTTATGAAGGTGATGGCCACCAGAAAACCTGTCTTCTATGTTAGGTGTTAAAGGCTGGATTTGTGCATACGCTCAAAGGGAGGACCTATGAGCTTTGCAAATATAACATTGAGATCCCACCCTGGAGGTGGGTTAGAAATGGGGGGGGGGTAAAGCCTTTTTACTCCCTCCATTAACGCCTTAGCAGGGACTTTCCATCAGGCTACCTTGTTTTGTGAAGTGGTGTACACGGATAGAGCCGCTAGGTGAACTTTGATGGAGTTGAATACTAGGCCAGAGTCTATTAAGTGGAGCATGTAATGAAGACTGTGTGATGGGGTACATTCGATAGGGTTTACATCTTTTGACTGGCACCATATTAAAAATCTTTTCCATTGGTTAACAGTGTCTGGTGTTAGGTTTACATGCCTCTGAGGATTTCCATACACCTCTGAGGTAGTTTTAAATGAACAAACTGTTCAGGAGCCAAGTTCATAGATTGAGGATGTGGGTGAAATGTTGTTCCCCTGTGTTGGGTGAGCATGTAGACGGGGCACGGGAGCTTGATTGGATCACACATCGCCAGTTGGCACACATGCGGAAACCAAGTTTGTCTCGCACACACAGGAGCCACAAGGATTCAAGTTACTTGTTCCTGGTGCGTCCTGTGCACTATCCTGCTCAAGAGCGGTGTTAAGGGGAAAAGCGTAAGCAGATTTCCCTGACCAGCTCATCCACAGTGCATTCCCCTTGGATCTGGGTTGGAGAAACCTGGATGCGAAGTCTGGCCATTGTGTGTTTAGGCTTATGGGGGACAAGTCCAAAGGAGGATAGTGCCAGAGGGAAAAGGTGTTTGAAATTTCTCTGCTGAGCTGCCACTCGTGCTCTTCGGGTAGGGGATCTCGGCTTAGTAAGTCTGCTAGAGAACCGAGTTCCCCTGGAACGTTTTGAGACACTAGTAACATGTTCTGCTTGAGTGCACACTTCCAATTGTTTTGGGCTAGCCTGGACAGACTTGGAGAGTGTGCCTCCCTGCTTCTTTATGTATGTGAGAAATTGTACTGTTTGACCTGTTAGATGCACTTGAAAGGTTTGTAGGGCCTTGAGCACTGCTAGCAGCTTCAAAACGTTTGTGTGATTCTGGACTGATCTGTGTCCACAGGCCATGCGCTGTGTGGTGAAGGTAATTGGCTCCCCATTCAGAGAGTAATGTGCCTGTTCTAACAATCGCTTGCACTGCAGGGTTGTGAAATGGTTTTCCCTTTAGCAGATTTTCCTTTGTCCACCAGCGTAGTGCTTAAACTAGGCTTAGCGAAACAACCACTAGATCATCCCACTGACCGCTTGCCTGAGACCATCGTTTTGCTAACCACTCTTGCATTGGGGCACAGGCGCGACCGTGCGTGGAGCATCAGTTAAATGCATGAAGCCATCATCCTGAGCAAGCGCATTGCTTTGCGTATGGTTATTTGGCGACCGGCTAGATACTGAGGTATTTGCAGCAGTATGTTTTGTACTCTTTCGTTTGAGGGGAAGACTAGCCCCTCTTCCATCGCTGTGATGGCTCCTAAGAACGTTTGGTTTTGCTTGGAACAAGAAAGTACCCACTTGTCTGAGATGATCCCCTCCCATGCGTGGGTAAAAAGAGAAATGCAACCTCCTGCTGGAGAGCCATGGGAGGGCACCTGTAGCGGGTGGTGATTGCTTTGGTGGGGTGGAACGTCCTCTGAAGGAGGATGTTCCTCTACTTCTGGACCTTCAGTGGCCCCTTTGAAAATGTTGGGAGGACTGCCCCTGCGAGGAACCCCAGGATGAATTCTGCCCGCCTTGGTTGTAGTGGACGTATCGCTGGGAGTTTTGTCCTCTAAAATGGCATGTATTAAAACCGCCTCTCTGCACAAAGAGTTGGATTGTGAGTTGTCCCAGGGATTTGAGGGTGTCATATTCCTCCTTAGCACTCTTCAGTGCATCCTAGACCGCTTTACCAAATAAGCCATTAGGTTCAATAGGCATATTCAAAAGGGTGGCTTGGGTTTCCAGCTTGAAACCTGATTGACGTAGCCATGAATAGCGCTTGATGAGGGTACCCTCAGCCATAATCCAGATTGTTTTTTAGGATGCAGCTTGCCACCCGTTTGCCTTCAGCTATGGTTTGTAAAAGCTCGGTCTTCAGGGGCTCTGGTGTCAGGTCTATCTGTTGTGAGATCTCGTCCCACTTGTGGCAATTATAACTCACCAGAAGCTTAGTGTTGTTGGCTATCCTCAATAATTGGTAGGTAGCCGAGGAAGCTACTTTCCTGCATAGGGTGTCAATCTTTTTGCTCTCCTTATCCGGAGGGGCTTCGGCAGAGGTTAAATGTGTGCCTACTCTCTTCCTTGTGGTGGTCACTACTGAAGAGTCGGGTCTTAACAGTCCCCGGATGTACAAAGGGTCTGATGGGGCTGGTCTAAACACTTTCTCAATGCGAGGGTTGACAGCCCTTGTCAGATTGGGGGTAAGTAGAGAAGGCTGAATGCGCCTTTGGGCAGATTGGAGCAGTCGAAGGAGCTGTGCTGCAGATCTCTTATCCCAGAGGATGTCCTCAATGAAGTCTTTATCGACTTGTGCCTCCTTGCTATAGATTTTAAAGTGTTCTGCAGCTTTTAAAACAAAATTATACTACAGCTGGTTGTCCACCAGGTAATCAGCCACTGCTTGGTCAATGTGCTCTGGGGATTGGATTATGCATACATCATCGTCGTAATAGTATTGATCTGTATCCTCTATGTCCCCTTGGTCTGCTAAAGAACTAGGGTCTTGGGAACCCTGTGTCTGTCATGATGCCTGCCCCCGGAAGACCAGACCAGGCCCAGCAGCCCCGGAAACAGGCATCATGCCACTTGGAGCATGCCCAAAAGCCCCAGTTAGGGGCTGTTTGGGTGCAGTCCTGGCGCCTATAGCGCCAGGCTCATAAAGATAAAGTCAGTCCTGGCGCCATGGGCGCCAGGCTCATTATTGATAACTTACCTGAAGCAGACCATGCTGCATACTCACCTGAGACAGACCATGCTGCATGAAGACTCAAGCCAAATGAGGCTTAGGAGGGACTATTTTACTGAAGGGACTATTTTGTTACTTGGGTGGGGCTGTGGAAGAATACTTACCTGGAACTTCTTCCAAGGCTATTTAAACCACGCCCGGACAGCCACACGTGCTTCGCGTTATTCTGCTTGCTGCAGTGTAACGCTCACCGTGTTTCAGCAGCTCCAGTCTTCAGCCACGCCCGCTTCAGTCCTGGGACTCCTGAAACAAGAAGAAAAGAAGGATAAAGGTTAGAACAGGAGTTTTAACTTTAATCCTTACCTGAATCCTGATCCATCTCGCCACGGAGCTGAAAGACAGAAGTCTTTGAAGCATCGCTTCGCATTCCTACGGCGCCGCGCTGAACTCACCTGCTTGGCGGTACTTCAGCATTCCATCACGCTCTCTCCATCTCGCGGCCGCCCTCCGACACCTAAGGAGACAAAGACAGCAAGGTGAGCAAGGGGAGAAGGCAAAGACAATACAAGTTACCCCCCACAAAACTTACCTGATTTACCACGGGGGTCTCACCTCATCTCGGGTCAGCGCAGTCAACTCTGCTTCATCGCCGTACCCCGGCCACTAAGGGGAAAACCACAATAGACTTACCTGAATCTTACCAATTGCCATTTGGAAATCTTCGAGTGGATTAACCGGCAACCTGCAAGGAATCAGACAGAGTGAACATCAGACATTTGAACTCTTATGAATAATTGGACTTTAGAGTCAATACTGGAACTCACCAATTCCTTTACGCCAGTGAAGTAACTGGCCATCAACGCGCCCCTGCGGTCGACGCAGGATGGAGAGCTCATCCTTCCAAACCATCAGGTGAGACTAAGGAGGGGACATCAAGAGTGATCTGTGGGAAGACAACGGGAGTGGGGAAGGTGGGTTGACACTCAATTCCACGGGTGGTTAATTCCCCTTCTCCTTTGCAGAAGAATATTCCTGCGAGCCAGACGAACTAGGCTGAGTGGGCCAGTCCAGTCAGTCATCTCGGCGCTACACGTCACGCTGGTGGAAACAACAGCGGCCCAGTTCCGGTCGACGCCCCCGTGGGAACCAGGTGAGCGTAACAGTGTCATAATAGTATAGGTAATCAGACACATCTTGATAGGTAGATGTACCACGTTGTGTTAGGTCCAGGCGGGCTCTTTTGGCATCTGGCTGCTTGTTGGCTGCTTCTCCTTGATGAGGCCCCTGGAGGTTGGTAAGTTGATCTGGGTGTTGAGCCCCAAAAATGAATTAAAATAAACAAAAATAGACATTCTACTCATAGCTCTTATCAAACTGTTCAGGGATCCATTGGGAGGAGCTTGGTAACACAGTGGGAGCAGGTGCCGGCAAAGGCTCTGGAGCATTGGGCTGTTTGTGGTTCACTGCACCTGAGAGGGTGTCCCTAGGGGCAGAGTATTTCTTATCCTTTGAAACCTGTGATTTTGAGTAAAGTGGCGTCAACGTCTTTGCTTTGAGGAGAGCGTCTGAAACGTGTTTCTGAATGAGTTCCCTAATTTTTTTATTTTTAGCAGGGGCCGTCAACGCAGGTTTGCCGGAAGCTCGTGACTTTCCTGGTTTGCTTCTGATGTCAGAAACAGACTTAGCTTTCTGTTTCAGGGCCTGTCATGTGGAAAACGCGATGACCCAGAGGACAAACATTTTTCAGAGCTTCCCTTCAACACCACGTGTGGCTTATCGGTCGATGACGCAGTCGACTGTTTGCCATGGGGGATGTGTTTAGTGTGGCGTGCAGTGAGAGTGCCTGCGCCGATGGGTGTCTCCGTAGCATAACTGCCGGCCGGCCTGTTTGAGTCGGGGGATCGTATGTGGGAATCCATTGGGTCCCAATCGCCCTCAGTATCACTTAGGATGCTGCCATTGCCGGAGGCTCCCTCGACATCCATGGTCAGACTTCGCCTGCATGGCGGGCCCAGCATTCAGTCTTACGGTCCTTTAAAATGTTTGGCCGAAACAGCCTGCAGGACTGGCACCGTTTTAGAATGATCCCTAGGGAAGCAAAGGTTGCCCACTCTGTGGGAATCCTTCCGAGGAAACTTACTGTTCTAGGAAGGACAGAATTTAAATGGTGTATTTTCCATACTATGGAAAGATGGCAGCCTGGTGGAATAAAAGGAAGTATAGGGGAATAGGCATTATCTAAGGGAGATGAATTACGACCGCTCCCCACAATCCCTACTGTACAGGGCTGAGGCCCGTTGGGGTCTAGGGAGGCTGCAGCAAAGTTTGTCGAGACGGCAGTCGTAGTCGCCGACAAATAGTCTTGTCCTCGAAAGCCGCCGCCGGAGATCTTGCGGTATAGGTTTGTCAAATGGACAGAAAGAAAGTCTAACTTTAAACATTGTATAAGTAATGGTGTTAGCAAGAAGAAGTAACTCTGCAACTAGTGTCCGACTTTGATGGTGGGAAAAAACAATCTGGAGGGACCCCGATGCGTGAAGGACCATGGGCACAGTGGACGTCACACTAGGATAATATTACTGGCACGCCCTGTCGACGTCCCTTTTCGGAGTTTCGAAAACAAAAAATGTAATACTCTGCGGCTACCACTAGATGTCGGCCTATGCATAGCATGTGTTCTAAGCAGATCCATAAGACTCAGAAATATATATTACATGCATTACTTACCATAATAGCATTTCTGATTATTGTATCTGATTAGATTCACATGCTGTACATATAATCTGACATCTAGTGGTAATCTGCATCTTGTCTTTCGAGGATCGAAAGCAGACGTCGACATGGGCATGCTTGTAACACTATCCATGACGTGCAGTGTACCCAAAATCCCTCACGTGTCGAGGTCCATCTGGTTGTGTATTTTCTGCCGCGAGGGAGCCTTATGACTAACATGAGTGAGTACAGATAGAAAGTAGTTAGATGTCCTATGTTCCTTCTACTCCGAGCAGGGAGGAAGGGTGGGCGCATTTGAATCTAAGCAGATATTATCATCAGAGATGCTATTACATAAATAATGCATGTCTTCTGATGGAACAAGGTACTTACCTGTAACTGTTGTTCTCCAGTATGGGTCTGGCATGGATTCACATGCTCATGAATATTCCCCGTCGTCAGGCTGGGAATCCTCGGTAAAGAAAAAAATCAGTTTAATTTCTGAACCGTCTTTCTCCTAACAACTAATCACTGAGCATACTGCCCCCAGCAAATGACTGCCCGCTACCTAAACCCCTCTCTGGCAGCCATCTTCAGATTTGGTAGCACGTCAAGCGGCAGTAGGACCAAGAGAAGAGCCTAAGAGGGGTAGGCGGGAGGGTTCACCTGTGAATCCATGCCAGACCAATGCTGGAGAACAACAGTTACAGGTAAGTAACTTGTTCCTTCCCCAGCATGGGGTCTGGCATGGATTCACATGCTCATGAATGAAGAATACATAGCAGTACACACATGCACAACCACAGGAGGTGGCAGGGCTCAACATAAGCATCTCTTACCTCCTCACCAGGCTCACAGGAACAGGTTGCGCAGCAATGCATGGCCGACTCTGGACGTCTCCCTGGAATCCCTGTCGACACAGTAGAACTTTGTGAAGATTTGAGTCGATCTCCATGCAACAGCCCTGCAGATGTCCAGCAGGGGCACACCAGACAGGAACGCTGTTGTAGCACCGATCGCCCTGGTGGAATGGGCGCTCGGATGGGCAGGCAGCGATCGGTTTGCCAAACGGTGAGAGTGGGTGATACAGGCGGAGAGCCACCTGGAAATGGAGGCCTTGGACAAGGCCTTCCCATGGTTAACAGGACCAAAGTTCACAAAGAGCTGAGAAGTTTTGCGGAAATTCTTCGTGCAGGCCACATAAAACTTCAGCGCTCTAGCCACATCCAGCGAGTGCAAAGTCCTTTCAGCCGGCGACAAAGGCGTCAGAAAAAACACAGGCAACACCAAGGGCTTGTTTAGATGGAAGTCCAATGGCACCTTGGGCATGAAGGAGGAGTGCGTCCGCAGCACCACCCTCGTCTTGTGGAAAGTCAAGTAAGGTGGCTTACAGGAGAGGGCCTGGATCTCCCCCACCCGTCGTGCAGAGGTGATGGCCACGAGAAAGGCTGTTTTCCACGACAAAAACTTGAACAGTGCAGAATGCATAGGTTCGAATGGTGGCCCCATGAGCCTAGTAAGCACCACATTGAGCTCCCACATCGGGGCCGGAGCCTTCACCGGCGGGAACGAGCTGAATAGTCTCTTGACAAATTCCTTGACCAACTGGTTCGACCAAAAGGAGGGTCGTCCTAGGGATCTGGTGTAGCAGGACATAGCCGTAAGATTAACCTTGGAGGCATGAGCCAGCCCCGATTTGGCCAACGACAGCAAATATGGAAGCACCTGAGGGGATGTGGCCCTCAAAGGGTCAATCTTCTGAGGACAGCACCAAATAGCAAATCTCTTCCACTTGGGTCTGTAGCATTTCAACGTAGACAATGCTCTAGCTTTGGCGAGAACTTCCTTGCAGTCCACCAGGAGTTCGTAGCCACCGAATTCTAGCACTGCAGGAGCCAGGCCTTCAGGTTCAGAGACCCTGGATCGTGGTGAAGAATGGCGCCTCCTTCCCTGGTGAGAAGATCCGCAACCACTTGCAGCTTGACTGGTGGGGACGCTGACATGCGGAGAAGGTCCGGGTTACCAGTTCTGCCTCGGCCAAGCCGGTGCAGCGAGGATCATCTGGCAACGTCTGAGTTGACTGATCAGAAATGCATACAGAAAGAGGCCTTCGCAGGGGAATGAGAATGCCCCCCCCATGCTCCCCTGCTGGGGAAAACTGCTGGCAAACCTACAGCACTTGGCGTTTGTCTCCGTCGCAAACAAGTCGATCTGGGTATTGCCCCATCTGAGGAAAAGGTTCTCCACTAGGTCCTGCGGTAGTTCCCACTCGTAGCAAGAGCGCAGCGCCCTGCTGAGAGAGTCTGCAACGGTGTTCTATGCTCCTGCCAGATGAAACAGAATAAGGAACATCCCCTGGGCTACGCCCAGTGCCATACGCCCTTCGCCTCTTTGGAGAGCGCTAGGGATCTGGTGCCCCCCTGTTTCCTGAAGTAAAACATTGTGGTGGTGTAGAGAAGGAACCAAGTACCCCCACCTCAACCATCGCCCATATTGCCTATATGTTGGGAGCCAGAGTGTGAAACACATGCAGTACCAGTGAAAATCCTGGAGGCAAGATTTCCATTGAGAAAGCCATACCTGCCTACGAGACAGTATGATGGCTATTTGAATGAAATCCCAGAAGAAACAGGACCAATGAATGAAAGAGCAGATCAGTGACGTCACACAAAGCCAGATTGACGTACATAGAAGAGATGCAGAGACAAGATAATGTATATATTCTATAAGGCATCAAGAAAGTATCAAAGATAAGTGACATTTTGGGCTCAAGATGAGGAAACGTATGCTACAGAAACAAAGATATCAATTCATTTTACACGTGTACAGATACAAAGAAACACAAGCAGACAAATGTATTTATTACATTTGTATAGAGCACAGCAGCCCTTGGGCATTGAGGCACTTACTTGAGGGGAGCTTAGTTACAGGGAGAGGGCACATGGGGAGAAGCAGTTGTACATTGAGCAAAAAGATTCTTGAGGCTAGCTTTATAGTGAATAGATTGCGGCATGCGCCAATGGAAACATATATAGGAGTGAGTAAAGAATGGATGTTTCTTCTACGTGTTATATCAGGGCGGCACCAGAAAAGGAAGACCTTTTTCCTAGTGTGTTGCAGTTGAAAAGCAATAAAATTACAGAAGTGAATCTCAGAAAGGCGAGGTTGGATGAGCACCAAGAAGCCAAGGCGGCTCAGGACTAGGATGAGTAGAAATTTGTTACAATCGTCTGAAAGAATGAAACTCCTGTTCAGAAGACAAGGACGAAAACAAGGAAGACGTCAAAGGTATATTAAAAAATTGTATTTTAAATGCACCAGAGCTCAAATGTGTGGTCTTCAGTCACGTGGAGGGATGAAGTTGGACAAACATGACGAACCACACCTACATAGAGAGGCAGAGCATGCCTATACTCCCCTGTATTCTCCAGAGCAACGAACATTTCCAAGGACAAGTTCAAAGCCTAAATTAACAGCAGACCACTGAGGTAATGAGAGGCTAATTGGTGGGAAGCTATGGTTATGACCAGCTCACTAGCACCTGGAAGTCCAGCGTGCATGCTGCTAACGTATGTGGAAAAGTACTGACGGGTGCAAGAGTGGCAACCAATTGTAGGGGGCCACGTAATTAAGGGCCCTATAGTTTGTGTAACCAATGGGACGTTGTGTAATTAGTGACGTTCATAGTCACCTGTTTGAGGGGAGGGCTTAGTTGTCCCACCTGTTAAGGAGCCTATCACGTTCTTAGACTAGCATGGAATGTATACTTAGATGTTCCCTTAGAACCAATCACTCTCTTCAATAGGTTTTTGTAGTTTGCCACGTAGGATGACGTTAGCAAATACATAGGTCAACGTCATCAATGACAAGTTTTTACTATAAGTATGATGTTTTTTATGAGAATCGTTGAGACTATGCTGTGAGATGTCCGTTGATCTCCCCGTTTTCTACAATTGACATTAAAACAGTCAACTTTTGCCAACTTCATGAGTCGTTTCGATTATTGATGTTTGAGTATCTTCTGCATCCCCATTCATCTCATAGTATTTCTACCTCGTTGTTAGGCAGAATTGCATGCAGTACCCTCTGGGACCACCACACACAATTAGGACTACAGGTGTAAGCAAGACCAACCTTTGGTATAAGTCTGTACCACACTGTTTGTTGGTAGCGAGCTGAGCAGCCAGGCTCATCTCAAGAGTGAATGTGAGCAGTACAAGTAGTTACACAAAGGACTTTCAATCACAGTGGTTCAAGTAGACACTTCTACTCAAGGTTTCATGGTTAAACAATTGTTAATTTATTTACACAATCATTTATAAAACATTTAATTAGAAGAAGACAACTTATTATAGACCAATGCACTTCAAAACAAAACGTTTTTCAGGTAGTTTGAGCTCCCTTGAAAAAGGGGCCAAATGGCAGTTCAGTTACTTAGCGGTGAGCAAAAAGGACAAAAGTAAGTAGAATACATTATATATATTTTCTAGGCAGTGCAAATAGTTTGAGTTCACCAGAATAGTTAAATTCAAGTCAGTAGGCCAGGTCAAAGTCAATGGGCTAGTGTTCTGGATAGGAAAGAGGAGTTCTGGTATCAAACAGTAAAGTCTTTGCAAAAGTTCTCTGAAGAAGTTTAGGCAAAAAAAGAATCATTTTTGGGGTCACAAGCTGATTAGCCCTAGAAGTTGGGAAAGATTCACAAACTTCCTCCGCGAGAGTGGCATTCTCTCAATCGGGTTGGCACAGTACCTTTTTGTGAAGAAAAATGTTGCTGAAGTCGGGGTTCGTGGCAGTTCCTGCAGATCTCGCTGTTCCTGAGCCTCAGTCGTGGGGACAAGAGGAAGGACGTCGGGGGACTCCTGCACTGTACAGGTTTGTTGAAGAAAGCAAACAAAATGAAGTCACTTCAGTTCCAGTAGCTGTAGATTCAAGAACACAAACTGGTGTCCATCTCCCTGGTTAAACCTAACCAGCCTGGAGAATGGTATCCTGGTATCTTATGAGTTGATTGGTCGCACCAACACAAAGGAACAAGCCGTCCTTGAATGAGCTTCTCCGTCGAATGAGTTTGGAAAATTTTGGATCTGCAGCAGGACTTCACCGGGCAAACCAACAGTCCAGTGGTTGCAGCAGCTGTCCTCTTCCAGCTCGTCTTCGGTTCTTTCGTTCCAGTGGTCGACTCTGCCTTCCAGTCCTGGAGACTCACCTTTTAAACAGTTTTCTCCTTTCATTCCAGCCTAGCTACCACTCACCCAGCAGGGTTGCTGTCCTTGCCGGACAGTCAGACAGCCAATCACGCCAGAGTGCATTTGGGTCTCCTAGGAGACCGAGCACAGAGTTTCGGGCACCTCCCTCACTTCCTCCCCATCCCAGACACTCAAGACACCAGAGGCGGTCATCAGTCCTGAAGCCCGCTAAACGCCCACGAACAAAGGGAACAAGCCTGGTTTGGTGCGCATAGACTAACACTAGAAGGACCTTTCCAAAAAGAAATGGCAAAAAAAGACGACCGGGACCAGTTTAAACAAAGGGGATTAAGGCGCCATCTTTAGAAACATGGCTCCCATGATTTTTAACTACCAGTGATCGCTATCGGGAAAAATCATGGTAGTTTGTTGTAAAACCACTGCCACCCGCATTTTCAATAGGAATAAGTAGCATTTGACTGCTACATGAGTGTTTAGACACAGGGGATACTATGTAACCCCTCCAGCACTCCATTGTAAGATGGTGTGTGCTGGGTCTATGAATTTGGAAAAGACTAGTAAAGTCAATTTCACTTTTTTTTAATGTTTTAATTGAAACTTCAGTACAGCGAACCTGTTAGCAAACCAACAAGTCGCCAAGCTTTTGTTACAACACATCATCATGAATGTCTTGTTACCCATTACAATTTATGAGACATCGACTGTCCTGCATATAACATTTTATCATATCATCGCATTGATGTTAATTTAAGGATTCCTTGCAAACATCCTTTCTCAGTTAAATGTAGAGAATCTAAAAAGTTCACGATTGCACAGGTCAACTTAATGTTGTGTCCGGCAACCGCATAAGACCACCAGTTTTGATTGTCTGATTCAACAGGAGTAAAATCTCCTAAGTGGCGTAGTCGTCATGAAGTTAGCGCAGGGCATCCAGTCATTAGATGTTCGATGGATTCAATTTGAAGGTTGCAGAATCGGCAAAGATTGCCGTTTGCTTCGTTAATATGTCGTAGGAATTGCATTTCCCTGGTGTTCAATGCATTCAAACGCAGCCTCAGAAATTGGTCACGATGATGTTTGCGAGGGGCAAGTTACCAAGTAGCGACATTGAGCATTGAGTTTATGTTCGCCAATTCCCGATCTCAAGAATGTAGGCTTCGTTTTCAGCAGATCATAGTTCTGGATCCAACACCATTGGTCAAATTTCTTTTTTACACACTGAGGTTGACTGAGCAGGTCAACTATATTCAAGTCAGCACTATTTAGAGTGGCTTCCAGTAACTGCTGCCAGCCTTCGAGAAGGCCCAGTCGCCCACAGCCTGGATGATGTTCAAAAAGTTGGTATGACGGAGATGTAAGAGGGTAACTGCAGTACCTGACGCCAAAATAAGCCTTCAAGCTTCTGCCAAAACAAGGCGTCAATGTTTCAGCCTGATTCAGATCCAAATGTATTAGCGGGTACGACCTTTGGAGTATAGAAAATTAGTACCGGTTCAAGTGAAAATTTTCCATATTGCTTATTTATTTTTGAAGCTTGAATGCTGAATTGAATCATACGATTTGTGAGGTCGAACTTCCAATGATGTTCATTGATAGAAGTGTTGAAGGTTATTCTAAGATATCGAATGGAATTTACCGAACTCAAAAGAGATTCCATTGATTTTCCAGGAAAAGGACTTGTATTTTCTGGTACCACCGGCCCCACTGGTCACGATCTTTGTTTTACTTGTATTTAATTCGAGATCATTCCTATTAAGATACTCATGCAGACTTGTTAATGGGCGTTGAAGACCAATCTGTGTAAGATCTATTAGGACGAGATCATCAGCATAAGCTATGCAGAGAATTTCGGTGTTGTTCATCTTTGGCGAGAAGCATCTGACAGATTGCAGGTGTTTTGGAAGGTCGGAAATAAACAATTTGAAAAGTTCGGCTGCCAGGGGACATCCCCGTTTCACCCCCTTATCGGTAAAGATTTTCCTCAATAGGTCTTCTTGGTTGTTTAAGCGAATCTGAATGGAAGTATTAGAATCCAACATCTTAATTGGTTGTAGCAAATTTTGAGGGCAATTCCAATTTGACATTTTCTGCCAGAGCTTAACACGATTGACACTGTCAAACGCTCCTCGCAGATCAATGAATGCCAGATGTAGTCTCCTTTTTGCCTTTAGAGTTTCTGATTTCAATATAGTTAAGATCAGTAAGTTAACCTCGACTCCAACTCCTTTGGTGAAGCCGGTTTGACGAACATCATAGATTCCTTCTCGCAAGGACCACTGTACAAGTCGTTGTCGTAAGAAAGAAGCAAATAACTTGCCTATCGTATCTAGCAGGGCGATAATTGTCAGGATCTGCCCGATTGCCTTTCTTGTATATAGGTACGATGATGGCTTTGCGCCAAGATTCAGGAATGGTCCTTGAGGATAGTGAGCAGAACAAGGCTTCTATGAAAGCAGACCATTGCATTTCGTTTTGTTTTAGCATCGTGTTAGATATCGTGTCCGGGCCAGCAGCGTGCGAGTTCTTCAGAGCGAGTATTGCAATTCTGATGTTGTCTCGCAGTTTTTCCAAATCCCATGGGGTCACGTTATCAGATGAGACTCGAGTGTTGAGTGTTCACAAAATGAGTCTCCCATCTGGATAAATCGATTACATTTAACACAGAGGGTAAGTGACGCAAATTTCCTGTGTTCAAAATCGCCCAAATTTCGCGTGAATTCTTTGAGAGCAACCGTTTCATCATTTGTTCTGCTTTATCTTGTTCGATGATCATTTTTGCAGATTTTAGCCAATTCCGGTAAGTTTGGCGTCATGCTCGGATTGCACTTTCAAGATTGTTGTCACAAAGTCTTGTGAAGGATGACTTTTTCATAGCTCTTATATCACAACGCATCTTCCTTTTTGCTGTTGTTTGTAGTGAAGATGAGAGATGCTTATGGGAGATTCCCATCACTCTTTCTGCAGATTTGACAATGATAAACTTGACCAGAAGTGGTGCATACTCAACCGACAATCCTTCCTTCTGGTTGAATAATTGCAGACTCAACTAATGGATTTGAGAGTCATTCATCCGAAGACTGTTTCCCCCAGCATTCACTATAACGGGAGAGCGTACTGTTTTGCACATTGTGACCATTCCAACATACAGGAGAAGCACAAAAGGTCATGATCGCTGTCCAACATCTCACGAACTTCAAGCTTCAATTCTTGGGCAAAAAAGGTTTGGGATACCCAGAAATGGTCAATAATGGAACTTGATTTTTGGTTCGACCACGTTGCACACGGTGGTTGGTCACCTTTCACGTTACCATTAACCATTCAACAGTTTCTGTTTTGCAATGCCAAACTCCACATCTGGCCTCTAACATTTATCTCATCAATCGGTAAAGGAAGAAAGTGCTGCGATTTGTGGTCGATTTTGAAACAGGAGCAATTTAAGTCACCAAAACATATGATAGAGATGTTCAAATACGATGTTATGACCTCATGTAACTGAATTTAAGAAAGCCTTAGTGCTGATTTTTTCCGGGTTCCAGTATCCATTTAGAATTAGCAGATGTTTCCTTGTAGATATGTTATCATCGCCAGTCCGCATCAAGACCGTCTGGTCAAAGGGATTTGGACAGTGAGAATTCACAATTGACCATCAGGGATTGATTTTTACGAAGGTCAACAGACCAGATGACGGTCTCCCTTGTTCGCTTTTAATAGCTGGATTCATTACGATGACAAAGCCGTCTCTTGTAGGAGCCTCGCTTAACCAGGTTTCCTGGAGACATATAGCGAACACATTTTCCAATGGAACATCAAACCTGTTAAAGAGATGGCTGAATCCCCTTGTGTTCCACGACAGGAATTCATATGTTTGATCGCATGTGACTTGTCATGGCTACTTGGAGTTTGTTTTATTCTTCCAGATGTCATTAGTGTGGGAAGTACTCCTTTGGGAAATTGTATTCGATTGCCCAAAATTGGCCGAAAGTTTCATGGATTTGGGTACCTCACAGCGTCCATCAAAGTGATTGTCATTAGACGCAGGACTCAGTCTCGTGTTGTTCATAACTGAGCAAGTATTAGATGGTTCGAGAGTTAGGACGAATCCAAATACAAGTAGTTCATCCACGGCCTTCAGAATGGTTTTTCGGACGGAAGCAGATTCAATGTGAAGTAGTACTTGATCGCAACATTTCTCCGTTGCGTATTCTACTATCTTGATGGCGTCCGAAGTAAGGGAAGAGATGTAATTTAACAGTTTTAACACGTTTCGTCGGTTGAGATTTATGTCCTCAGCCTCTGACTGCAAGTTCTGTAGCCGCAGTTTACTACTTGTTGAACCAGTCCTTTCAGATTGGTGAACCCATGAAATGTAGTGCGCTGAATTGTTTTTCTGAACGCTGGTTTGTTTTGGGTTCAATTTTGAGGTCACTGACGCTTTATCTGTCAACGAGACTTTCAGACTTGCCTCTTGCTTGTTACCTTGTACAGCCTGTTTGATGTTTTTTAGTTGTGGTTGGATTTCTTTTGCCACACGATTGGTCGCCTGTTCACGACTCATGGAAAGCTCAGATTGATCATCAGAGTAAGTAGATAAATTGCAAAGGTCAGTGACAGATCCAATTGACCCTTCTATGGATCTGTCAGAGTCAATTCTGTGTCGTTTGCTTGAAGGTACAGGTTGAAGACGTCATTCATGCGACGTAGGGACCTCAGGCACGATCACGACAGGAGCCTGGAGGTTGACATTCCATTCTTACTGAGCAGCCATTTTTGGTTAGTGGGCCCATGTTTCTAATGAACTGTCTTTGATTTGTTGGTCTATCTGCTCTTTTTGAAGCCAGAGATCCTTTAAATAATGATTGCTTCTGAAGAGTTATTTTTTTGAACGGTTGGCTTATGGACAAGCGGTGTGAGTGATACAATTGATTTCGCAGGGCCTTCAAAGATCCCAAAAGACGCCTGTTGGGTGTCTGGATGGTTGAGCGTGTTTTTGCACAGCTTCTGTTGTGAGGCCTTGCTAGGTTGGTTGGTAAATTCGCATGTCAGAATATTCGCGTTCAATTAAGTACTGTCCACTGTGTTTTGGGAGGACTCAGAACGTTTTGGAATATTGACTTGATTTCCGACAGCTTTTGGGAGTCTTCCCTTGGCCACAGCTTCTAAAAAAGTTGTTTGGGTTCCAATACTTAACATGACTCTTGACTGCACATTCTTGGTGATTTGGCCAAAGACGTGTTGTTGCTTATTTGAATTCTTTGTTTGTTTGGCCTCCACGGATAGTGGGACAGGAGTCGTTATAATTGTAGCCTTTTGAAGCGTCTCAGCAGATGAATGACACATCCATTTGACAGCCCCAAGCTGGCCTTCTGTCAGGGTGTCATTCTGCCAATGGTGTCGCGCTGCAAGATCACTCAGCCTTTCTTGCCAACAAATGGTTTGGTCTGCTTCACGTAGAAGTTGACCCTGCAAGAAAAGGTTCCTAGTTTCGAAGTTACCCATTTTTTGTTTCAGGTTAGAGATTAGCGAGGTCTGGTCTTTTACGGCATCAAGAAGTGATTCGTACATCTTCAGAAATGGTAACAAGGCTGTTGACGATGCAGCAAGGACATTGTTATAAATCTGCATAGCAGCAGCTGATGAGAGGCTGGTTTAGCATTAGGGCCTGAATTCTCAGTTGCGGACGTATGCTGGCTGGTGCCTGCCTCGGAATGAGAGTCGCCTGTTATTGATGTATTTGTTATAGGCATTGCACATGAAGCACACTGAGTTCGCAAGCGTCAATGGCGTTGCTGATGATCGCTGAGTGCTTGAAGACGCCATACTATTTCGCAAATAGTTTCGAATTGCGATGAATATCCACTTTTAGGGTATCGTCAGGCATGCATACGCCTGATGCCTCTGCCGTGATGTTACTTGATTCAAAAGCGAGGTCCTGCATGGCATTTGATTTTGCGATAGCGATAAGCCGTTTATCAGGGCCTTGGAGACCATTGTGCATATTAATAAGCAAGGCATGTTCAGGTTCTCGTAAGTTGATTCGGACTGGCTCCTTCCCTTGATCAGCAGGATAAGCAGTCGTAGGGGAGGAAAGAATTATCGGTAGTTCGTCAGTTATCACTCACGTGTTTCCATTCGCATCAGACTTTTTATGTATTATGGATTCAAGACTTGGAACAGAAATTATTGCCGCTAAGAATCAGCTTTTCCTTAATTCTTGACTCAGTGTCAATAGTAAGAGAAGTTTTTGGCAGAAAATCCAATATGGCAATAGTTGTTTGTTTAGTTCGAACATTTTTATGGGACTCGAGCGTGATTGCGTCCTCTTCTTGAGAAACCTCCATTAACTCAGCGTCAGTGCATTCAAAAGGTGAAAAATAAACGTCAGCAGTTTCCGGAGTAGAGATTGACTTCTCTCTCTCTCTCACTTAGGGTAGTTAACGTGAGAAGGGGAGGGGGAGATCGGAGAATAATCAGTGATGAGTCGTTCAATGAAAGAGGTTTAAACTGTTGGTGCATGTTCTCTAGTTCCACCTCCTCTACGACTTCCTCAATTACGGTAATATCAAGAGTAATCGCCTTGCTCAACTGTGCGCCGGCCCCAGACATAACAGATACATTCGCCGGATTTCCCACCGGCTTACAAAGGTGTTGCGAAGCTGAACTCTCCCCGGAGTCCTGACTTCGAGAGCCGGGCTTTGCCGCGAGTGTCATTACCGTGGCGTCTTTCGCTGCATTGTTAGTAGGCGTGGCTGTGACAGTGGCAAGCTCGAGCAAAGGGAGAGAAATATCATGCGTAGTTTTCTTTGGAGCGCTTACCTTCGATATTTTAGTGGTTGTGTCTGATTTCATGGCAGTCCATGGGTTCTGCATACGACGTTGCTGAAGCGTTTTTTTTCGTAATGCAGGACCCTTGCGGCCAGTATTTGCAGTCATTGCGGTCCGCGGCGGACAGGGGCAGACTGGGACTCTGCTCCTCGACTCAGCGCACTTTACATTCTCTGGGAAACCGTTTATCCCAGAGAAGGTATTTAAACCTTTGGGAAGTCTAAAAGACATCCCTGTGTCACTGCACCGAGGGTGCTGTGTAACACATAAAAAGATGATGCCTATGGAGTTATCTAAAACTCCATAATCAGAGAACACAAATGTAAAACACACATGAAAACACATGAAAGTGGGAAAAAAGGCTCACACTCTTTCCAGGATAAAAAATCAAGTCCTCAAAATCCAGAAAAGTTGCTGGGGGTCTCTAAGGGGAAGGGAATTAGCACATTTCTGAGAATTCTCCTTAACACTCGTCTTAAAGGGCTGGGTCGACGCTCCCAGTTCACGCGGTAGCAGAGTGATGATGGTTTAAAAGTCCATCGAGATAGTAAGCTTTGGGGTCCCAGCAATATAAAACGTCCTCTGCCATTTAACTGGAAGGACATGAAGCTCCCTGTAGATAGCGGAAATATATATATATAAGCCTTGTAAGCGCAGGTTGGACTGGTCCCTTGTTTTCAGGCAGAAACCCCTCCCGACGTCTACAGGAAGCTGAGCAGACGGAAAGTTGAAAAGGCTGGTTGAAGAGGCGTCGATCCAGAGAGCCGGAAGTTGGAAAAATAAATGAGTAAAAACTGAGTGAGGTGGCAACTTTTTGAATGGGCAGTGAGTGGAGAGTGATGAGGGGAAAACGAGTAACAGAGGGAGAAGGAGCGTCGAGTTATTAAGTAATTGACTTGAGGAGAGGAGCCAAGCAATTGAGAAAACTGAGACGAGGATCGCCACAGTAGAGTAAGCCCAGTGTCCTGCGTCATAGCACTAACAAAAGTAATCGTATGTAGAGTCCCATTTGCGGATGAGGTAGGCTACATACTTGTTTAAAGACAGTCCATAGAGAACGATTCACATCCCAATTGGGGTATTTATTAGGGGCAAGGCTAAGTCTTGACAATCATAGACTGAGAAATATGTGGCCGGTCGAGTACGTCCGTTTGTCTGTCTGTTTTATGAGTCATATAAACATATTTGTGGTGAAGAAATGGTAGGCGAATTAAGAGACGTGAATAAGGAAATAGCGAGATTTAAGAGTTACTTATTTATTTGTTGAAATTGAATTGTTGGTATTAAGTGATTACGTAGATTGGAGTAAAAACGTGATATAAAGGGTTCAGAGCTGCGACGATTGGTGCATGCTCATATTGTATTTTTCTGAGACGTGTTTTTGAAAAAGTGGAAAGGCGAGTATTGACAGATAAGTTTAACGAGTCAAAATGGAGGATATCACTCCGCTTACACATCTCTGCAAACAGTTGCCGAAACACGCACCCAAGCTTAGACAGTATAGTGCGGAATGGGTTAAGGGCACGGCAGATAAGATGTTCATGCCATGGCCACAAGGGGGATCATTGTCGAAGGCAGTTTTGCAACACATGACGACATGTTTGCATGCAAGCATACACTGGAAAAAAGTTAGACAAAAGGCTAGCAAGCTTAGAGCTCTGGAAAATGTACCAGGAGGAAAGGTAAGAGCTGCCTCCTGAAGACTGGATACTTAACATATGCAAAGAGGGGGGTGAGGAGCCTTCTGCTCCCTCTGCCGCACCTGAAATAAAAAGCAATAGTAAGAAAGATGACGGAGTATACCCATTAAGAGAGCTTAGGCAGCGACATGGTACAGCAATACGGCATATGAGTCGCCTGCGCAAAGCGGTGACAAGGGTGCAGAGATAATACCTGAAAAAAAAGTGATCTATAAAGTACTGAGGGACAAAGAGACGTGACAAGGAGAGAAGTGATCGACCAAGTACATCCTTAGATATAGGACGAGAAATAAAGCAATGGAAAGGAGAGAAGGATAAAGCGGACGAGGTAGCGCTCATACAGAACGAATGGCTGGGTGGTCAGATTTTGCTCAAACTTGATGGTATGAGCATTGAGGAAGTAAGACAGAGGGAAGATAGAGATGACCGAGAAAAAAGATAGAAAACGAGAAGATTGAAAGAAGATGGGGAAAAAAGGAAAGGCAAAGACAGGAACAGTTGTATCAAGACGAAGAACTGAAAAAGCAGGAAAGGGCACAGGAGCAAAGAAAATATGATAACTGACAGGGCAATTGAAGAATGAGAAACGCTAGAAAGAGGAAGAGGAAGAACAGAAATTAAGGGATAAAAGATTAAAAAGACGTATGGACAAAGGGCATATGAGAGAAGAGATGAAAAAAATGAAGACAGGGTCAGAAGAAGCAAGGAAGTGAAGAGAGCTTGATGATGAAATAGAACGACAGAGAAGGCAGAGAGCACGCAACATTGATCACGTGCATAAGGAATTAATGGAGCCTAATCCAGTAGTAGCATTGGAGGACATAGAAGAATTCTTCCCGACACGAGAGCCAATACCAGGTCCATCTAGAGCAAATCTAGATGATTGAGTTTGACTCTAGAAGCATTGGGGACGTGATCAATTAAGTCTATTATGATACGTGGACTAAGAAAGAACTGACAGGAAAGGACAAAAACAATCGACTTGGGAGTACACAGCTGTACCACAGAGAGGAAGGCTTGTGTAGTTTTGAGACTAAAGAGTTGTCTTTAGATAGGCTAACTCTGAATAGAGACGAAGAGGAGGGAAGCCACACAAGTTAGGGACAGGATATGTCGGACGAAGATAAGCCTTCGGTGGGGAGGAGGGAGGTAACGCATGTGGTCCTGAAGGATGTTCTCCAATGGACAAGGAAGTAAGATCTAGACCTACTTATATCGCGGGCATCATAATCGCTGATGCTGATAGATCAACCTAAAGGGCGATGACATAGTGAGAGGGGGGATTCACCACCTTATGTGAGCATGTTAAGATCACTGCCAGGCAGAAGGCGGTGCAGAACCATTATCCCTGCTATGGAGAGACAGACGATGGGGGATGAATGTGAGTTTGGGATCACACAGTTTCCTTTGTTAGAGAAAGGAGGGGCCAGACCACAGTATATACCATGGCCACAGATGGATAACAATAATTTAAGATGTAAACTCACAAGTTTGATGTCGGGTGACGGAAAATGGATACACGAGTTAGAGAAAATTACAGGAGGAACACGTTAGCTATAGGAGAAAGAAAGATGATGCTAAGAAAGGTGAAGAGGCAAAATTGTTGTAAAAGAAATTGGCAAAATACGCCATCGAAGGGGCGATGTTGACTAGCGGAGAAGGGGTGGGTTTGTAGCAAGCAGCAGGCATGTCACAGGTGAATAACCAAAGGCAGTTCGATCAAGGTAATAATGGATTCGTACCACAAGGTAGGGGAAATTTCAGAGGTAGAGGCCTCCAGAATAATCAGTAAAATATCCAGAACAACCAAGGTGGATTTCAAAACATGCAGAATGATAATCAAGGCATGCAGGAAGGGCACATTAGGAGACCTCCTGTATGTTGGACATGTGGTATGTCAGGACACCTTGCACGCATGTGTAGAAGTCAAGTGTTTGGGCAGAATGGGCAATTTTCGAGAGGGACTACATACCCGCCTGCATACACTCAACACAATGGAGATTGGTTTGCCCAAAATCAGACAGTGCTGCAAACACAAGCGCCGAGAGTACAGCAAGATTTACAAACACAGCAGACAACAATGAATCCGCCACAAGGGCAGTCACAACATTCACCCATGCAGATACAGCAAGGCACAAGCACGGGACAGTTAATGACTCCTAGGATAGGAGGTGTCACTGTTGGAGGGAATCCTTTCACAGGTACAGGAATGAGAATGTACCCACAATAGGACAGCTCACTGGGAGACTTTATGTGTTCAATACTATCAGTGATGCCCAATCCTCAAGAGGAACCAAGGGTTTACATCAATATAGGAGGCAAATCTTTTGCTTTTTTAGTAGACACAGGTGCAACACGCTTATGTATACGAGAGGGTACATTTACATATTCTGGGAATGCCATGAATGCTCAAGGTTTCACAGGAGCTACAAGTAGAGTTCCTTTTACTGAAAATGTGCCCGTCTCTATAGGAGAATGTGACATGACTGTACCATTGTTATATTCGAGACGGACAACTGTCAATATATTAGGTTGTGATTTAATTATTTAATTACAACACCACAGACTAAACCAGGAGACCAAAACTGGAAAAGGATGACTAAACCAAAAAGACACAGACATCCCGGACCCGAGAGAGTAACGCCCACGGCACCTGGACGGGTGACACTGGCTAGACTGGAACACAGGCGATACACACGGAGACTGAGTCAACTACCCCAGACAATCCCACCAACACTTTCGCCCGCCCCTTAATTATTTACCACCAAGTACCACATGGTTGTGGAATTATCGAGATATTGGCAATCAACCCACTACCTGAGAGGTTGTCATTGGCAGATGCAATGGCCACAGGAGTATGAATGGAAGATAAGGGGAGCTATGAGAGAGCATGTTAGAGGCGGGAGCTAGAGGAGTAAGGAACCTGTATGCCAGTCAGACCCAGATCAGGACAAAGCCGCAACAGGGGAGACCACGCAAGACGAGCGCTTCAATTCAGGACAGAGACACAAACTAACCAAACCCTACTAACAATCTCCCTTTCTGCATACACCTCTCAAACTCCAAACCAAACAACCAAAACCTACAGCACAACAAACCGCACAAACTTCACTACACTGCAACAACAAAACAAAATTACACATAGCCTTGCACAACAGTACACGACGACTACCGGCCGCAAATATCTCAGGCCCAGCCAACGGACCCACCGGGCTGAGGCTGCCAACAGCACATCACTGCTCTTGTGCACTTTTCCTGCTTCCTCCCACTAACTCAACCTCCCCTACTGTTTCAGAGCCGCCAAAGTGCCAAGGGACCACTCCGGTGGTGATAGTGCGCGGTACAAATGTCCTTTAACATTAACATAACAAAGTTGAACATGACAATTTTGTTCAATGATGAGGGCATAATGTGTTGAACACCAGGAATGCATTATTTAATAATGAGTGAATTTATAATAGCATTTACAGGACAAATGGCCATACGAGGAGTACCACTAGTACCAGACGTTTTTCACTATGGGGTACGCATTATGTTAACATGGTTACCAGGTTTAGTGGGTAAAAGTATGAAAATACCTGCTGAATTTTTGTTTAGGCCTAGGATACCTATGGATGAGGAGGGGAGGACGAGTCTTTCCCTTAGAATTACAAGCAGCCATAGTGCCAGGAGAAATGGCTTTGCTTGATAGAAATGATTTGATTATGAAGTCAGACGATGGAGTAAAGTGATCCACATTGCGGAAGATTATAGATTGACTGACGTCACTGATGAGGATATGTTTAGAGACCATCCGTCAGATGAAGAAGTAGTATTTGAGAGGAGCGTCACTTATTGGGTGAGAGCAATAAGACGTGAGGTTCCTCAGAAAATGATGTTCGCACAGAAACTTCCTGAATTTTTCGATGAAGACATGGCAAAGATGTCAGTCTCATTGGGGACAACAAGCCCTTATGATGTAGGCCTATTAAAGGGGGCTGGAGAAGTGAAGATTACATTGAAACCAGGAGCCATTTTACCTCGGGCACGACAGTATCCCATGTCTCGAGGGGCAGATGAAGGTATTTTCAAGACGATATCCACCATGATGGAACAAAGTATCTTAGTGACGTCAGAGTCACTGTCTAAAATATCAGTGAACCCTGTGAAAAAAAGTAAAGGGGGCCTGTGGCTTTTAATTCAAGACCTCCGCCCGATAAACCAGATTGTAGAGGCAGAGTTCCCTCTAGTTCCCAATCATGCGACGATCTTATGTAGTATCCCTGTTGAGGCACGATATTTCACGGTGATTGACTTGAAAAATGAATTTTTCTCAATCCCATTGCATAAAGACTCACAAGAGCTGACGTCATTTACTTTTAGACAAAGGAAACTGAAAAGTACTTGTTTGCCTCAGGGGTACTGTGAGCCATCGATTTGCAAGAGTCCTGCAGATGGATTTAAGCAATATTGATTTGGAAAGTGTTGTGTTGCAATACGTAGATGACATATTGGTCTGTAGCACCTCAGAGGAACAGTGCAGATGCGATTCAGTTCAACTGCTGATTATTCTTGCAGAAAAAGGATATAAAGTAGACAAGGAGAAATTGCAGTACTGACAAGAGGAAGTGTTGTACATAGGACAGTTAATTTTGCATGAAGGAAAGAAGGTTACTGCAGAAAGAGCTGAGACTATTTTGAAAACAGCAAAACCGCACACGATAAAGCATATGCAAACATTTGTGGGATTATGTGAGAGCATGGGTCTTTGATTACAGTTCATACATAAGGCCCTTTTTGCAAGCTCTGAAAAAAGCACATGCAACCGAGGAAAACATTTTCTGGACTGAGGAGATGGAAGAAGGGTTTGATGAGTTGAAAAGGCAATTTGCACAGCTCCAGTTTTAGGGATTCCCAATTATGCAGAGGAATTCTTTTTGTTATCTCACACGAATGGCACAGTTATGACAGCAGTATTCACACAGATAACCACGTTGGGGTACAAGCCTTTTGCATACTACAGTGGGATTTTGGACCCAGTAATGAGGGGTCACTTTCCCGGGGAACAATCTTTGGCAGCCGCCTCGTTCGCCATTGAGAAGGCTGGCCGCATAGTAATTGGGTGTTCCATGATGTTATTTGTTGAACATGCTTTGCCATTGTGGAAAAACCGAAGGTACGTTGACTTCTCAAAGGGATTCTGCCTATGAGGTTGTCATATCGAATCCAGCGATTAAAATAGTTTGATGTAAAATAGTGAACCCTGCCATGTTTGTAGCAGAACCAAAGGCAGAAGACGAGCATGCGCAGGATTGCTCAAACTATGAAGAATTCTATGATGAGATCCCGAGGGTGAAAGAAAATGCGTTGGCAGCTGGGGAGATTCTCTTTATAGACGGTTCTTCAAGAATCAATCAAAATGATGGACAAAGATATACAGGTGCCGCTGTGGTAAAGCACATGGCTAATGGAGAGTTTGAAGTATTGATAAGTGCACGACTACTGTCTCACTTTTCGGCACAGGCTGCAGAATTAGTGGCACTGATTGTCGCGCTTGAGAATCATGCAGACCAGGAAGTAACAGTACAGTGACTCTGCCTATGTGACGTCGACAGTACACGCAGGGCTAGCACATTGGAAAAGGAGAGGCTACCTCAGAGCGGACAGCACTCCAGTGCAACACGCCGCCTTATTGGACACTCATTAAAGCACAACTCCCAGTAGCCATCGCAGTCATTAAATGCGCAGCTCACACTAAAAGGGCAGACTTTCTCACATGGAAATCAAGCTGCACACGAGGAAGCAAAATGTGTTGCATGTTCAGAAAATATAATGAAGTTTGACACGACTGATGTGAATGAAAGCATGGTGGTAATGATTAGTGTGCCTGAATGTTATAACGATCTGTCTAAGACTCCGTTTATGGAAATTCAAGAGGAAGCAGAATGAGAAAGACCTGTGGACACGGAGGGCATGCTCTTTATCCCCTTCCGAAGCACTGTGGTGACAAGACCGCACTGGTAATCCGGTGATGCCTGTAGCCTTATTAAGGGTGGCATTAGAACAGCTACAAAACCCTGCGCATGTCACTAGAGAGAGCCTCGTCACAACAATAGCAGAGGAGTGGTTTGTTCCAAATTTGGTAGAACACCTTGCATTTTATGTAGTAAACTACATCGGATGGCAAATGTTTACTGCTGGACACATGGTGTGAGGAGTTATCCCGAGACCTAATGGGCCTTTTCAGCACTATGTCAACATGCTGCAGGTCTACAATGGATGCAGATGCATGATTGTAATAGTATGTCCCTTTTCAAGGTGGATTGAAGCTGGTCAATGCACCCACCCAGATTTCACCTGCGCATTGACATTTTTTGTACGAGAACAGTTTCCTAGATGGGGAATATGTGAAGTGTTGAGATCAGATAATGGTCCTCATTTTGTTAATGAAGTCTTTGAACAGATTAGCTTGTTGCTTAGTATAAAGCACAAGTTTTCATTGGCTTATCACCCACAAGCAAACTGGGTCTGTGAGAAATTCATTGGCCTGCTTAAAGAAAGAATAGCCAAATTGAAGGATACCCTGGTAAAAGTATGGTTGCATTGTCTACCACGCATTGTATGCATTGAGAAATCAGCCAGGTTCCGACCACCATTTTACACCCCATGAAATAGTGAGAGGGGGTGGATGAGGACACCCCTCAGACCTCCACTAGAACTAGAAGTGATGCCCAGTTGACAGCAGAATTGTTAGGAAAGGAGTTACGGGCATATATGACATGTTTGACTACAAGTATGTGTCATTTCATATCAGCTCAAACGGAAGGGGTGTGGGGCTCACAACACAGATGGAGACAATACAACAACGGGATCTGAAACATTACGTCTTCCCAAACTTTTTTGCCAGTGATGCGATCTTGATCAGGAACCTTACGCATAGCTGGCACGAGACACGCTTTAACGGCCCATTCAATGTGGAGAACGTAACATTGTCAGCTGTAAAGGTGATCGGAAGACATGCGTGGATATTTCTCGGAGATGTAAAGATCTACGCTGGAGAACCTCCTTCACCCACACCCCAGTTGGAAGCAAGCATCAGGGAAGAACCTCAGCACATGCAGACTAGGTCCATGACGAGGAAGGAGGACGCAGAGACTGTTGAATAAGACAAATAAAGAGTACATTGGACTGTGGCTTGTTTCAGGACACACTTTTCAGCTACTAAAACAGGAGTGATAGAAAGCTATTTGTTCATGAGCCACAGGAGCTTGACGACATTGGACTGAGACATGTTTAAGTCTTGATCTGGTAGGAAAGAATGACAGATCTGGATTTCCTTTTCGACGACTTGAAGAGGGAACAGTTCCCCGATTCCTTTCTCACTGAATTTCTCTTTGGAGGTACCCAAGGTGGTGTCCAATGACAACGTTCATCGGATCATCCTTGCTATTTTTTGCTACATTCTTCGTTCTTGCCTTGCGTTGGTGGGGAGAACTTTTGCCATTCATAATTTCCTGCAAGATCCTAAGAATGGTCCGATCGTGAGGAGATTGCTCACAGCTACATTAGAGCAAGTTCTTAAGCTTCTTGAGTACAGTGGGGAAAACAGAAATGCCCCTATCGGATGACAGTGTGCATAGACTGGTTGGCATGGTCTTCTATTACCTAATTGAGGAATGCCCGCATCTTGTTGGAAGGCAAATTGATGTTCGCACCTTCTTGAGAGACCCGAGGAATACAGTGGCACTTAACAAATTGTTACGAGATATTATTTTGCAGCTCAACCTATATTCTGAGAGAACATTGAGAACGTCCTAAATGAGGCTTTCGAGTGCAGACATTGAGAACATACTTTCCTTTGTGTTTCATTACCTACCTGAGAAAAACCTGCATGTTGTCTGGCAAAAGGACAAGTCCTTTGTCTACATTAGGAACCCTGGTAATCGTCCAGCAATCAGCCAGCTGATGGAGGAACTTGTAGAACAAATTCACGAGCTTCCAGAGTATTTCATGATGTTGCCCGAATAAAAGTTAATTTTTCCTTCCTTAAAAAAGATGAAGAATGGCCAGCATCAACAGCAATAATGTAATGGCCAACAACGAGAGACCTCCACGATGTGCAAGAAGCTATTGTTTTAAGAAGTGGGCTATTTACACATGCATTTTGTTTATAGTGATACTTCTCTCACGTGCATACTGCTCACTATTTAGATCCAAATAGAGCAAGGATTCCTGCGTATCTTCATATGCAGAAGGAGGGTACAGATGTGGCAACTACAAGGCAGCCGAGACCTTATGTGATTGTTCCTACTTTGAAGGTACATGTGAAAGCACCTAGTCCTGAAATAGATAAATCAGGGCTTCCTTTTGGAGGGAGGCCTCGTAAGGCGGTTTTAGCAGACTCCCCATGGCCGCCATTCTCTGCTGCTAAGAGAAGGCTTCAGGATAGGAACAGGCTTCTGGAACTTTCTAGTACACAGGGAGCACATGTAAAAGCACCAGGAATACTGACAAATGTTCCCATGATGAGTCCAGTGAGAAGGAATTATGCTGACATACTTCATGAGATGATTATAGAAGCTCATAAGAAAAGAACTAGGCCTACGAGAAGTGCTAGGGAGGATAATCATGAGCTAAATGATTACCTGGATAGTACAGCACACTTGGGGAATAACATATGGTATCAGCATATGAAGGAAGTGGGAAGGAGAACCTTGAAGGAGGAATGCTTTGTATGTGCACTCCTGCCTTATAGCATGGGGAAGTCTAAGATCTTCATAGCTATTGAAATAGATGTCCTTACTGCACATTGTCTATCACACTTAGCATTCTGTCGTACAAGAGGCCTGTTCATGGGTCGAACAGTCTATCTCAAATGGGCAACTGAATGGACAGATCCAGAAGAAGAGGATTATGTGCAAGACACAAAGACAAGAAATAGGATGCATACTAAGAATCGCATGATCAGATAGGAAAAGCCTGGAGTAAAAGGAGCTGGAATCAGATGGGAAGCGAACAGAAGACTGGGGAGTCCAGGAAAATCTGTAGAAGACATACATAGATGGAAGAACAGAGCCCAGATGCAGATTTGGGGATCAGTGCGATCACCAGACGGTTGGGAATAAGGTGCGGTGATCTGCAAAGACTAGATAATAATGGGTCACTACCAGTCAACTATTGAGAACGTGGAAATGCTATGCAAGCCTTTATGGCTGAAACTTGCTAAACTACTAACATGGGTCGAAGACAAAGGAGGACCCTTGCAGATAGTGCCTTTGGAAAGTGCAAAACTGTGCTTCAGAAATAATGGGACGAGAAAATTCGGAGAAAACCAGACCTGTAGTCGAGTCTTTGATGCACCAGGAATGAACATTGGGACAGCAGTGATCATGGATCACTATTGGGCTTGTGGATCAGAGCTTATATGAAGCTACCCAAGGACTGGGGAGGAAGATGCTCTATAGCAAAACGTCCATGTTCCAGCATTGGTGATTCCTAAAAGTGACTTAAACCTTAACAGCTTCCCAAAAGCAGATGTTCACCTGAGGAAGAAGAGGTCTGTAGAGCTGATAAATCGAATGAAGAGAGAGAACTATTTCTCAGCCAAGTCAATAGAAGCCTTTGATGCCATTCCATATGAACACAGACTCTTCAGCCAGACTTTGTCGATATTCACGATCTTCATGCCAGGGATCCAAGTTGGAGCAAATACCAAATGGCTGCAGATTACCAGATAGGAGTTGCTGCAGACGATCAACACTACCATAAAGGGATTAAATACTATCAGAGAACAGCTGAGAGCCATAATGATGACTCTTCAGAATAGATATGTCCTGGACATGATCACAGGTATGGATGGAGACGTTTGTGCAGAAATAGGGGCATCATGTTGCACATTTATACCTTCTCATGACAAGAATGGCACCTTGACAGAGGCCATGGAGATGCTGATGAAGCTACACGGTCAGATGGTAGATGAAGTATTAGACATTACTGATGAGGGCTGGTCTGGATCACTCTTTTCTTGGGTTCCACAGTGGATGGCAGATATGTTCAAGTTCCTTGGAGCCCTGATAGTGGTGTTACTGCTTGGCTTCTGTGTGATTAGGATAATTATCTCACAATACAAGAAGACTGCAAAGAAAGCCATAGGGATGAAGATCATGATTGATGTTAAATCAGGATGGAAGGCCAGAGTGCGGACAGATGAAGAAATCAGAGATTTCGTGAAGGCCATCATTCATGCACCTGAGGGAGCAAAGTTCTTGTATCCGAAGAACCATAAGTGGTATGTGGGAAGATGGGTCTTTTGCAGTCCAAGTGGACATTGCATGCTCATGACTTGGAACAAGGATGAGCGTGTGAAATCAGCAGGATGCCTGAAAGGAGTAATTAAGATCTGGGTCCCAAAGAAGCAGTTCTTCAGAGGAGGATGTCTAGATGTGAAGAATGACGGAAGAGTGGTCGATGAATCGCCCAGAGGGGGGAGTGTAGAGGAAGAGCCAAGTACCCCCACCTCAATCATCTTGCCCATATTGCCTATATGTTAGGAACCAGAGTGTGAAACACGTGCAGTACCAGTGAAAATACAGATACCAAGGAGAATCCTGGAGGCAAGATTCCCATTGAGAAAGCCATGCCTGCATAAGAGACAGTATGATGGCCATTTGAATGAAATCCCAGAAGAAACAGGACCAATGAATGAAGGAGCAGATTGGTGGCGTAGAAGCCAGATTGATGTACATAGAAGAGATGCAGAGGCAAGAGAATGTATATATTCTATAAGGCATCAAGAAAGTATCAAAGATGAGTGACATCTTGGGCTCAAGATGAGGAAACTTATGTTACAGAAACGAAGATATCAAGTCAATTTACACATGTACAGATGCAGAGAAACGCAAGCAGACAAAGTATTCTTGAGGCTAGCTTTATAGTGAATAGATTGCGGCATGCGCCAACGTATACATATATAGGCGTGAATAAAGAAAGGATGTTTCCACTATGTGTTATAGCAGGGCTGCACCAGAAAAGGAAGGCCTTTTTTCTAGTGTCTCGCAGTTGAAAAGCAATAAAAGTACAGAAGTGAGCACCAGAAATCCAAGGGCACTCAGGGCTGGGATGAGTAGAAATTAGTTACAATCGTGTGAAAGAATGAAACTCATGTTCAGAAGGCATGGACGAAAACAAGGAAGACGTCAGAGGTCTATTAAAAATTGGTATTTTAAATGCACCAGAGCTCAAATTTGTGGTCTTCAGTCACATGGAGAGATAAAGTTGGACAAATATGATGAACCACACCTAAGCAGGGAGGAAGAGCTTACCTCTACTCCCCTGTATTCTCCAGAGCAAAGAAAATGTCCAAGGACAAGTTCAAAGCCTTAATTGACAGCAGACCACTGAGACGATGAGATGATATGCTAAGTGGTGGGAAGCTATGGTTATGACCAACTCACCAGCACCTGTAAGTACACCCTGCGTGCTGCTAACTTAGGTGGAAAAGTACTGACGGATGTAAGAGTGCCAACAAACTGTAGGGGGCAGCGCAATTAAGGGCCCTATAGTTTGTGTAACCAATGGGATGTTATGTATGTAGTGACGTTCATAGTCACCTGTTTGAGGGGAGGGTTTAGTTGCCCCACCTGATGTTAAGGAGCATATCACGTTCTTAGACTAGTATGGAACGTATACTTAGATATTCGCTTAGAACCAATCACTCTCTTCAATAGGTTTTTGTAGTTTGCCACGTAGGATGAGGTTAGCAAATACGTAGGACAACGTCATCAAGGACGAGTTTTTACTATAAGTATGATGTTTTTTATGAGAATCGTTAAGACTATGCTGCGAGACGTTCGTTTTCTGTTGTACTCCCTGTTTTAGATTATTGAGATTAGAACAGTCAACTTTTGCTAACTTCCTGAGTTGTTTCGATTATTGATGATTGAGTATCTTGTGCATCCTCATTCATCTCATAGTATTGCTACGTTGTCTTAAAGGGCTGGGTTGACTGCCAGTTCAGTGGGATTGTCCATGAAGACCCGCACCACCGTGCCCTTGTGGGACGGCAGGAAAGATTTGAGGGCCCAAAACACTGCCCATAGCTCCAGAAGGTTGATGTGCAACGTCATCTCCTCCGGCAGCCACAGGCCTCTGGCATGAAGACTTCCAGTACGGGCTCCCCATCCTTCCAGGGAAGCGTCCGTCATGACCATCTCCTGGTGCGGTGGGGCCTGGAAATCCGCGCTTCCGGTCAGATGGGAGGCATGCCCCACCACCTTATCGCCCAACGGAACCCTTCATCGAGAGTTAACTTGTCCTGGAAGCTTCCGGACACCTGGATCCAATGGGCGTTGAGGAACTCCTGCAGAGGGCGCATCCGTAACCTGTAGAGCCATATGAGGTAAATGCATGACGACAACATGCCGAGCAGAGACTTGACGGCCCTCAACGTGGCGATCTTCAGAGCTAACAGCTGATGTATCTTTCCCAGGATGGCCGCTACTCTCTCTTCCGATGGCGAAGCCAGACATGACATTGTTGAGCCGGGATCCCAGGAACAGCACGTCCTGCGATGGAGTGAAGCAGGACTTTGCATAATTCACTGCGAACCTCAGATCCGTTAGCAGGCGGACTGTCCTCGCTGTGCGGTCGACGGCGATATCCCTTGATTCAGCCCGGATGAGCCATTTGTCCACGTAAGGGTAGATGTGGATCCCTTGCAGTCGTAGATGGGCTGCCACTGGATCCAGGCACTTGGTGAAGACTCTGGGCGCCGATTTCAGCCGAAGGGAAGGGCCTTGAATTGATAATGCTTCCCCTGAACAACGAAGCGCAGAAACTTGCGCTGTCATTGTGAATGAGGATGTGGAAGCACGCATCCTCCAGATCCAACAACAACAGAAACCCTCCCTCTATCAGCTGTCCCAGCACGTGATGAAGAGTGAGCATTCAAGACTTTATATATTTGTTTAGTCGTCGTAGATCGAGAATGGGCCTCCAGCCCCCAGTCTTCTTTCGCATGAGGAAGTACCCTGAATAAACTCCAGAGCCCGGAGTCGCTTTGGAACTATCGCCCCTTTCTTTAACATGGCCCGGAACTCCAGCAGCAGCTGAGGGATGTGTTTTTCTTGCGGGCCACTGGTGGTATGTGAGGACACTTCCATTTGAACTGTACAGTGTGTCCTTGGGCGAGAGCGTCCAGCACCAAACGGTCCGTGGATATTGTCTTCCACGTGCCGAAGTTTGCCAGCCGGCCTCCCACAGGGGTGCACATGTTTCGGGCCAGACGTCCTGGTTGTGGTTTATTCTTGTTTGGAGGTCGACGGGCCGCCTTGGGGTCCCTAGCGACGACGGCATCCTCCTCCGAAGGTCTTGGAGTGGCCCCTGTTGGTTTCCTGTACCGAGGAGCTGGAGGGTTGGAGGTAAGAAGCAGAGCCCCTGCTGTAACCATTGGAAGATCAGGGAGACTTGCCTCCTGAGGACTGAAAGGACGTCCATCGCTGCTGCAGCGTGCCCAGGGCACGTGCCGTTTCCACCTTAATGGCTTATAGCAACTCATCCGCAGCCTTCCCGAAAAGATGGTCTCAGTCAAAGGGCATGTCCAAAACCATTGTCTGGATCTCCTGTCGAAAGTTGGTGGCCTTGAGCCAGCCACAGTGACCAAGGCAAACACTGTTGCCCATCTGGCGGAAAACCGTGTCCGCTATGTCCGTGGCCATCGTGATGGCGTGGTCCGACATCACCTTGCCCTATTGTAGAATCTCCAACCCCTCTAACCTCTTATTTTCGGGGAGGAAGTCCAACAGAGATGAGAGCTTGAACCACAGCATTGGCAGCCTTGATGGTTGTCGATGCAGAGTAGATAACTCTCCTTCCCATCGCATCTAATTTCTTCCCCTCGTTGTCAGGAGGGATGGAAGCTGCCAAAGACGTAGAGCCTGACAACGACTTCTTGGCTGCTGCAGAGACCACCGAGTCTGGTGACGGTTGGGCCCGCAAGCACTTGGGCGCAGAGTCTGGCACCCTGTATTTCCTCTCTAGGCGGTCCCTCTTAGCAGGGGCCGTAAAAGGGTTCTTCTTGAGCGCCTGTCCATCTGTTCATCCCAGATGTCATCCAGAAGTGGAACTGAAAGGATGGTCTTCCTCTTCACCTCACGGCACTGATATAAGAAACCCTCCTCCTCCTCTGGCGCGAACTGGAAGAGCTCTGATGCTCTGGAGATCATCGCATGGAACGAGCCAATCTCGTCCGGCAGAGTGGATCTGGGCAGAGGAGATGGGAGGGCCCCCATCCCGTCGTCGTCCGTGCCCATCGTCGCTATGCCCAACCCCGTCTCACCAGTTGGGACAGCGGAGAGATGGGAGACAGGTGGCAAGGAGGCATCGGGTGCCTCTTCCTCTTCTTGGATGGCGCTTCCCCCTTCGTCAGCGGGGAGGCAGGCACCGGCACTGATGGGAAAGCGGGCATCGTCGTCCACCGGCATCCTCTTCTGTATCTCAGATACAAGTGTATGGAGGGTGGAGAGAATGTCCACTGACAGATCCCTAGGCGGCAGCTGCGGAGGGACAGACACAGCTGGGGTGGAGCAGGGCCAGGGGTCGAGTCGTCCAGAGGCCCTCCATCTTCAACAACAGTATCTTCGTCGTCGTCGCCCTCGTCGTAGGGCATGACCCTGGCGTTTCCCTCGTCGGCACCGACTTCCTGGATGGTCTGGAGGTAGATGAGTTCCTCCTCCTCTGCGGAGATATCCTTGCCCTGCAGGACTTCAACACCACCCCCCCTGTTCGCGTCCAGAGGGGACGGTCTCACGGAGATGACCAGCATCATCTTCTCCGGGGTCTTCTCAATGGGCTGCAACGCAGCCTCCCTCCTGGGAGGGAGGGACATTCTTGCCTTTGGAAGTGCACCCTGCGGGTCAGCCCCGGTGGGCTTCGAAAGGGATGCCCACTACTAACCTTGATGGAGGAAGCAGCCTTGTCCTGCTAGGCCATCTTGGGGGCCTTTTCTGTCGAGGGTAGGCTGGACGCTGTACCCCGTTTAGTCTTCTCCTTGGTCGTCTCCGGGGCCACCTTCAGCTTGCCTGGGTGATCAGACTTCCTCTTGGGATGAAGATCTGGAGCGTTGACTGATGCAGCAGGGGATATAGCACGCGCCCTGGCAGGCAAGGAGCCCGCCGCAACAGCGCTCCCGGCACTAGCGGACTCGCAGTGCATGGCCTTTTGTTGGACCCGCGCAGGAGGGGCGCCCTCAAAAGGATTTAGAAGCCCGTTCAGCTTTCCCGGATCTGGGAGAGGCATACTCCTGGGACCCACCCACTGCAGAGGCCTTAGCCTGCAGCCACTCACTCAGCCGTTTACACCGATTCTTCAACGTGTGAGTTGAGAGTTTGTGTCAAAATGCACAATCTTGCTCTTTGTGTGTCGGGTACAGACAGTAAAGGCACTGAGAATGTTTGTCGTCCATGTAAACATTATGCAAACCACAGTCGGGGCAGAGCTTGAAAAGAGAGGGGGAATCCTTCTTTTCGGCTGACATGATCCACGCAGTGTAGGCCTGAAGAATCTTCTGGAAGCCTCCACGAAGAAACTCGACAAAATCTGCCCTTTAGGGGCGCTGCAGAATCCAGAGAACGGGTCCTTGTTAATCGGAAGGATGATCGATGAAACACAAGAATCAATTGACCGGAAAATAGAGTAAAACTCTTCCAAAAAGCGAAAAACGCATTAAAAGCTCGAGAGCGAAGCACAAGGACTCCCAACACTTGAACGTGCAGTAAAAATCTTAAGATGGCTGCCAGAGGAGGGGCTTAGGTAGAGGGCAGTCATTGGCTGGGGGCAGTTTGACCCAGAGCTCAGTGATTGGTTGGTAGGAGAAAGACAGTTCAGAAATTAAACTGATTTTTTCTTTACTGAGGATTCCCAGCATGACAGGGAATATTCATGAGCATGTGAATCCATGCCAGACCCCATTCTGGAGAAGCTTGTGAATCTGCTTGGAGTCACATACTGTGAATAGACTAGCAAGCAGTACCCAGAAAAGGAGGTGGGGTGTGAGAAGGAACAGTAGTAAAGAGATGTCTTCATGCCGCTTGTCCCACCTGAGAATCAGACCTAGAGTGAGTATCTAGGCAGTAGTGTTTTGTAAAGGTGTATATAGAACTCCTACTTGCTGCTTTGCAAATGGATTGGAGGGGAACATTTGCAATTAATGCCATGGAAGCCCCAGTGCCCAGAGTAGAGTGTGCTCTAGGCTTGACGGGCAGATCTCTCTTGGCAAGAGTGTAGCTTAGTGTGATGCAGTTTACAATCCACTTTGAGATGGCTGACTTAGAGACAGGGTCCCCTTCTCTACCAGCCACCACTGAAACAAAAAACTGATTAGTCTTTCTCAGTGGTCTCATCTTCTCCAGATAATATATGACTGCCCTCCACACATCACGTATGTGTAGGCTCCTTTCTGCCATGTTATTGGGGTTCTGGAAGAAGGTGGCCAGTTCTATTGATTAGTTCACATGGAACTTTGAAATGAATTTAGGCGCAAACCTAGGGTGAGTGCGCAGAACCACCTTATCTTTGTGAATAGTGACAAATGGGACTTGAACTGAAAGGGCCTGTAATTCACTGACTCTCCTAATTGAAGTGATTGCCAGTAGGAAGGCAGCCTTGTAAGTGAGAGCCTTAAGGGTAGCCTTATGCATAGGTTCAAGGGAAGATCCCATTAGCCTAGTTAATACCACGTTTAGGTCCCATTGGGGGGCTGAAGTCTTAACCCCTTCCATAAATGCCGGGATCTTCCACCACGACGACTACTTTTGAGACTTAGTGTATGCTGAAAGTGCAGCCAGGTGGACCTTCAGTGAAATAAATACCAAACCTGAGTCCAGCAGATGAGTCAGGTATAAAACAATGTGGGTAGGAGAGCAGTAAACGGGATTGATTCTCTTAGAACGGGACCAGATAAAGCATTTCCACTTAATGGAGTAGCAATGTCTGGTGTTAAGCTTTCTTGCCTCTTTAAGAATGTCCATACATCTCTGAGGGAATTGGAGGTGCCCGAACTCTATGATCTCAGGAGCCAGGCCGCTAAGTTGAGAGTTTGAGGGCAAGGATGGAGCGTCTCCCCTTGTCTTGTGTGAGCATGTTGTATGGGCAAGGCAGCTTCATCGGAGTAGAGATCGACATCTCCATCAGATGGGAGAACCAGGGTTGGCAGGCCCACATGGGGGTCACCAGAATCATTATGACTGGTTCCTGATGCGTCTTGTGCACTATCCTGTTGAATAGTAGAGTTGGGGGGAAAAGCGTAGACAAATTTCCCTGGACCATGTTATCCAGAGACCGTTCCCTTTGGAACGGTTCTTGCGGCACCTGGAGGCGTAATCTTGGCATTGTGGGTTCTCCATAGTTGCGAACAAGTCGATCTCTGGGAAGCCCCATTCCACGAAGACGTTGGAGATGATGTCTTCGTGTAAGTGACATTCGTACTCTGTGGGTAGAGGGAATTCTCGGTTGAGCACGTCGCCCTGAAGATTGAGTTCCCCTGGAACGTGTTGAGACAGGAACATCATCCCGTGTTTGAGACCCCACTTCCGAATGTTCTGGGACAGTATGGCTACCCCTGGAGAGTGTGTGCCGCCCTGTTTGTTCAGGTAATACATGGCTGTGGTGCTGTCCGTGAGGACCACTACTGTCTTCCCATGAAGTTGTATCTGAAAATCTTTTAGGGCCTTGACCACTGCCAACAATTCCAACAGGTTTATGTGGTTGGATGCTACTGCTGGGGACCAAACTCTGTGCGATGAAGGAGGTGAGCCTCCCACC
Source organism: Ambystoma mexicanum (assembly GCF_040938575.1). Classification (NCBI taxonomy): domain Eukaryota; kingdom Metazoa; phylum Chordata; class Amphibia; order Caudata; family Ambystomatidae; genus Ambystoma; species Ambystoma mexicanum. The sequence continues at coordinate 817,225,750 of NC_090929.1, forward strand.
CTGTCAAAGCTGCGTCTGTCGTGAAAGTGGCTTCTACTGCGGGGGTGGTGAAGGTTTTCCCTCGACCAGTACTGCAGAGAGAGAACGAGGGCTTCTGAGACAACCACTAGATCGTCCCATTGTCTGCTGGTCTGACACATTGGCTGGTCAGCCACGCTTGCATGGGGCGCATGCGCAAACATGTGTGTGGTACTAAGTAAATGCAGGAGGCCATCATCCCTAACAGTCGCATGGCTTTGCGTATAGTCACCTCGTGACTGGCTACATAGTGAGGGATCTGAAACAGCATGTTTTGGACCCTCTGGTTGGAGGGAAGACAAGACTGTCTTCTGTCCGAATTAGAGCTCCCAGAAATTGTTCGACTTGGCTGGGGTCTAGACTGGACTTCTTGTTTATTGACAATCCTAGACTGAAGAGTAGATCTACTGTCTTTTGGGTGTTTGATAGGCATGTTCCATGCAAATTCCCTGTTATTAGCCAGTCGTCGAGGTAAGGATAGACTGGAATGAACTGCCTGTGCAGGTGTGCCGCAACTACCACCAGTACCTTTGTAAATACCCTTGGTGCTGAGGCAATGCCGAAGGGAAGGACCTTCAACTTATTGTGTTTGTCCTCGATCATGAACCTTAGGTATTTTTTGTGCGCAGGAAGCATGGAAATATGAAAGTATGCATCTTTCCTGTCATGTTGCCATGTAATTCCCTGTTTTAGTAGAGGGATTACCTCTTGCAGTGTGGTCATACGAAACTTTTGTGGTTTGACAAACTTGTTCGCTGGGTGCAAGTCTAGCACAGGACGCATGGTGAGATCCCTTTTGGGTACAAGGAAGCACACTGAATAAATACCCTAGTTTACCTGTGGAAGGGGGACGACTGATTGCGCCCTTTTCTTGCAGGATCTTGACCTCTTGTAGTAGGATCTTCAGATGTTATGGTGACAATCGTCTGGACGTTGGTGGCCAGTATCGAGGTGGTTGGATGAACTCAATACAATAACTGTGGGTGACGCCCTTGAGCACCCACTGGTCTGTGGTCATTCCCTACCATGCATGGAAGAATTATGTTATCCGTCGCCTGACTGGGGAGGCACAGGAGGGGACCTGGATCGGTAAGTAATTTTTTATTTGAGGCCGGGAAGCCTCTAGGGGTGGTGGCTTCTATCCCTTCCTTTGCCACAGCGCTGTCCTCTTGGCTGATAATGGTTCGAGGCAGCTTCCCCCTGTCTTGAGGACCATGATGTATTTCCCGTTCTGTACTGATTGTGAGGGGATCGTGGGAAAGATTGTTATCGAAAAGAGGGGCTAGAGCTACCCCCTCGCTGCCGATAGGGTCTCTGTGTTATCTGGATTAGTGACTTTAATGCCTTCATGTTCCTTTTTTGCAGTCTCTAAAGCCTCATCGACCGCCTTTCCAAACAGGTTAGATTCTTCTACCAGTTTGTTAATGAGGGATGCTTGTGTTTCAGGTTTGAATCCCGAATTCTTCAACCATGTGTGCCTTTTCAACAAGGTCCCCTGGGCCTGTGTGTGTCCTGCCATCTCTGCAGGATCCAGGATGTTTTTTTAGAATGTTTTGATTCACTTGCCTCCCCTCCGACACAACCACCAGCAGGCGTGATCGTGTTGGCTCTGGGACTTCCTGCAGGCCTTCCTGGAGCAGATTCCACTGGACGTCGCTGTGACTAGCCAACAATGTGGTATTGTTAGCTATTCTGGTGGAATAGGCTGCCGCCGTTGTAATGCGATTCTCCAGGGCATACAATTTCTTGCAGTCCTTGTCCGGTGGTGCTTCGGCCGTAGACAAGGGTACTCCTGCCCTCTTCCTAGTCGTTGTTACCACTAGGGAATCAGGAGTGGCATGTCCCCTGATGTAAAGCGGGTCTGTAGGCTAAGGGCAAAAATGTTTCGACCCGTGGGTTTATTGCCCTTGTTTGCGATGGAGTCAGCAAAGAGGGGGCGAAACGCTGTTTGTTTGAGTTTAACAGCGGTATTGCCTGGCTTGAAGGTTGTTTCTCTTTCAAAATATCCTCTACGAAGTTGGTGTCTTGCACCGCCTCTTCTGTAGCAATCTGGAAGTATTCAGCTGCTTTTTTCAGGATAGCATTGAAGGCCATCTGGTCATCAATGGGAGATTCTGGTCTTATGGGAGGTGAGGCGGGAGGATCTATGCATAGTGTGTCTGCATCCAGGGTAGTGAACAGTAAAAGCCATGGTGCCTCACCCACAGGGTGTTCATCACCCCAATCTGGAGACGGTCTATAGGTTCATCAAAGGGATCCTCACCTTGAGCATAAGGGTCCCGAAGGTCCTCCTCTGGATCTGTTATATCAAACACCTCTTCCTGAGGAGTGTGGCTGGAGGTCCTCTGAAATTTAGCAATAGTAGGATAGTAGTCTTCCTCTCTTGGCCTTTTTGGGGTGATACATTTTTCTGAGAAAAGGATGACCCTGGTCTGTAGGTGCAAAGGGCTCTTTTTGGGGCCTTGTGTCCTTCGGTTGTCGAGTCTTGTCTGACAGAGTCTTAGACAAGGGTTGGGAAACCTAAGAATATTCTTCCTGACCTTCGACGCCTTGATGTGCGTTTCGAAGTGTCTTTAGGCCCATTAGCCGCCGAGATGATGCTAGCAAGACTCTCGCAGATCTCAGGCGTGTCTGGGAGAGATTTTGACAGTTCTTGCGGCTTTGCCGCGGCCTTCGGCATTGCCAAAACCTTAGGCGCTGATGCGCTCTTGTGGGGCATCTCGCCGGTTTTATGGGGTTTGGTGCTGATGCCCTTGTGACTTGATTGCCCGGACGCAAGCTGCCTAGCCGGTTGCGGCGAAGGTGGTCGACCCAGAGGATAGGAAGGTTCGTTCAAAGGGATTGGTGTACCCATTGGCTGCCCCCGACAAGTAGGCTCGGGGGGAGGGGCTGTGTGTCCTTGTCCCGGAGTGTACCCTCCCCATAGCAGAACCAGTTGCCTGCCTGCCGGGGCCGGACACTTCGGAGCATGGCTGCTACGCAGATAGGTCAGTGGCCTCCCCGTCGGAGCCACGGCTGTTGCTAAATTCCTCGTCACTCGAGGCGGGGGTGCTACTCTCGGCCTGCTGCATGGCTTAGGCTGCCCACCATTTAACTCGCTGTTCTTTTATTGTCTTAGGACGTAAAAGCTTGCAAGACCGACAAGACTCATCGTTATGATCGAGGTAGACACTTATTACACCTCCGGTGTGTGTCCTCTTCCATGGGTACTTGCCGTTGCAAGAAAGGCAACATTTAAAAAGGCATCCTGTACACAGCTCAGGTTTATAGCGACAGCAAAACCAGAAGGGAAAATAAACGTGAGAAGGAAAAGCATTCTTGAAAAAAAAACAGAGCCCCGGACCCCACTCTCCCTAATGTGTATGCCTGGCTGGAGGCCAAGGCCACACAGACCGGAGCACCAGCCGCCGAAGTCTGGAGTCGTCTTCCGAGGTCTTCGACGTTGGTTGTGAAGTAGTCGTCAGTGAAGGGTGACGAAAAGTTGAATGACTGGAGGTCGTGGACAAAGATATATATTAGCATTGTTCGAGCTCCGCATAAGACGACCAGCTAGCTGGATGGAAAAAAACCATCTGAGGGATCTCGATGCATGAGGGACTTTGGGTACATTACACGTCACGTTGGGGATAGTGTTACAAGCACGCCCATGTCGATGTCCCCTTTCGATCCTCCAAAGACCAGATGCAATACTCTGCGATTACCACTCGATGTCAGACTACATGACATATATATATATATATGATACATCACTCACCGTAATCGTATTTCTGATGCTTGTATCTGCTTCGATTCAAATGCTGTGCATAGGCCATTTAGTGGAAGCTGCGTAGTATTAGTTTGTTTTTCGAAACTCGAAAAAGGGGCGTCCAACTAGGGCGTGCCAGTAATACTATGCCTAGTGTGAAGCCCACTGTACCCATGAACCTTCACGCGTGTAGGACCCTCAGATTGTATTTCTTCTGACATGAGGTAGCATGAGGAGTAGCGTGAGTACAGAGTATCCAAGCAGATAGATAGATAAGACTACAAGCATCCATGCACCTTCTCTCAGAGGGGAGGAAGGGCGGGCGCATGTGAATCTAAGCAGATAAAAGCATTAGAAATACGATTACGGTGAATAATGTATCCCTTCGGAGGCTTGTGGAATCTGCTTAGATCACATGCTGTGCATAGATTAGCGAGCAGTGTTAGAAGAGGAGGTGGGATGTGAGAAGGATTATGAGCGAACAAATGTCTTAGAACCGCTTGTCCCACTTGAGTATCTGTCTTGGAATGAGTGTCAATGCAATAGTGCTGAGTAAAAGTGTGAATAGAGCTCCGTGTAGCTGCTTTGCAAATGGTGTCAAGGGGTACATTTGCAATGAAAGCCAGAGTGGCCCCAGTACCTCTAGTGTAGTGGGCCCTTGGCGTAAAAAAGGCAGTGTCTTTTCTGAAAGGGAGTAGCATAGTTGGATACATTTAACTATCCATTTAGAGATAGCACCTTTAGAGACGCGATCTCCTCCTCGGCCTGTAGCTACAGAGACGAACAGTTGATCTGTTTTTCTCGTCTACGTAGTAGAGGACCACTCTTCTCACATCTAAAGTGTTTAGTTTCACCTCAGCAGAGTTTTGGGTTCTTGGAAAAAGGGAGGTAGCTAAATGGGCTGATTAAAATGGAATTTGGAAATAAACTTAGGTGAGAACCTAGGGTGAGTTCGTAAAACCAGTTTATCCTTATGTATAGTAAAGAAAGGATCCTGCACTCAGAGAGCCTGCATTTCACTGACCCGCCTTATGGATGTAATGGCTAATAAGAAGGCAGTCTTATAAGTCAGGTGTTTGAGTGTAGCTTTATGCATGGGTTCAAAGGGGGGGGGGGGCCATGAGTTTAGCAAGCACCACATTAAGGTCCCACCCTGGTGGTGGGTTAGAAATTGGAGGGTGGAGTCTCTTCGCCCCTTCCATAAAGGCTTTGACAACTGGTACCTTCCACCACGACACCTTGCTATGGGAGGTGGTGTAGGCTGACAGCGCTGCCAGGTGTATCTTAAGTGAATTAAATACCAACCCTGCGTCTAGTAAGTGGAGCATGTAGGTGACAATATTGGAAGGAGTGCAATCAACTGGCTTGATTTGTTTATTACGGCACCAAATAACGAATCTTTTCCACTTCGCAAAGTAACAGTGCCTCGTGTTAGGTTTTCTTGATATCCATACATCTCTGCGGTATGGCCAAACTCTGACTTCAGGAGCCATGCTGCCAAGTTCATCGAGTTGGGTTGAGGATGCACTGTTTGTCCTCCGTGCTAGGAGAGTAGGTTGTACCAGCACGGGAGTCTGATGGGTTTGCACACCGCCAGTTTGCGCAGGTGCGGGAACCACGGTTGTCTCGCCCACATAGGAGCAACTAGGATGAGCGTCATCGATTCCCTGTGCATCTTGTTGACCATCTTCCTAATTAGAGGAGTTGGTGGAAAAGCGTAGACAAACATCCCTGACCAGTTCATCCATAGAGCGTTCCCCCTGGAGCCTGGCTGGGGGAACCTGGATGCGAAGCCTGGGCATTGCCTGTTTCCCTTGTGGCGAATAGGTCTATAGTGGGGAAGCCCCACTGAGAGCAGAAGTCTCCTACGACCTCCTCATGAAGACACCATTCGTGTTCTTCTGGGAGGGGATCTCTGCTCAGAGCATCCGCTAGTGAATTGAGATTCCTTGGAACATGTTGAGACGACAGGTAAATGTTCCGTCTGAGTGCCCATATCCAAATTTTCTGGGCAAGCTTAGACAGATTTGGCGAACGAGTGCACCCCTGTTTGTTTACGTAAAACATTGCCGTCGTGCTGTCTGTTAGGATCTGCACTGACAGGTTGATTAGGTGGGGTTCGAACGCCCAAAGCGCTCTGAAGACTGCCAGTAGTTCTAGCAGGTAGATGCGATTCTGAGCCACTGTGTGAGACCAGAGACCCTGAGCTGTGTGGTGAAGGAGGTGTGCTCCCCATCCTGACAGGGACGCGTCTGTTGTGACTATGGCCTGTATTTCTGGATCGTAAAAGGGTTTCCCCTTTGAAAGATTCTCTCTTGTCCACCAGCGAAGACTCTGTACTAGTGTTGGCGAAACGACCACTATATCGTCCCACTAACCACTTGCCTGAGACCACTGTTTCGCCAACCATTCCTGCATGGGACGCATGCGCATGTGGGGAACCAGGTAAATGCATGATGCCATCATGCCTAGTAAACATCGCTTTTTGCACTCTTATCTGGCGACCGGACTGATATTGAGGAATTTGCAGTAACATATTCCGAATTCTTTCCTCTGATGGAAAAGCCAACCCCTCTTTGGTGTCTAGGACAGCTCCTAGGAACTGTTTGGAGGTGCTTGGCACGAGGCTTGTTTTTTTCTCATTTATTGAGAAGCCCAATTGAAAGAGGAGGTTGATTGTTCTTTGAATGTTGTATCTGCAAATTACGGGGGTTTCCCCTGTGATGAGAGTCTCGTCCAGCTAAGGGTACACTGGGATTGCCTCCCTGCGCAGGTGTGCGGCCACCACCGCCAGTACCTTGGTGAAAACCCTTGGAGCCGAGGCTATCCCGAAGGGCAGCACCTTGAACTGGTAGTGCTGGCTGTCTAGCTTGAAACGCAAGAACCTTCTGTGCGCTGGGAACATGGAAATATGAAAATAGGCATCTTTCATGTCCAATGTTGCCATATAATCTCCTCTTTTTAGTAGGGGGGTTACCTCTTGGAGTGTAGTCATGCGAAATTTCTGAGGCTTGACATACTTGTTTGCAGGGCGTAAGTCTAATACTGGGCGCATTGCTAGATCTTTTTTTGGCACAAGGAAGTAGGATGAATAAATACCCTTGTTTACCTGGTTGCCAGGGACGAGTTCTATCGCGTCCTTTGCAAGAAGAACGACAATCTCCACGGGGAGGATTCTTTGGTGCTCCAAGGAGAGTATTTTTTGTCTTGCTGGATGGTCGCGGGGGCGTTCCAACAGTTCGATACAGTATCCCGCGGACACTGTGGACAGCACCCACCTGTCCGAAGTGATCCCATCCCATGCGTGGGTGAAGATGGAAATGCGCCCCCTACTGGGGATGCATGGGAAGGGACCCGGAGCGGAATGTCACTGATTGTTGGGAGGCGTAGCGCCTCTACCAGGGCTGCTTCTACCCCTACCATGGCCCCTCCTTTGACCTCTGGCGAAACCTTGGGTAGCCTGCTGGTTAACGCCCCACGATGTTCCTTGGCTTTGAAAGTAATGTGACCCCCCCTCTGGGAATTTTGTCCGCGAGAGCGACGAAAATGATTATTCCCACATTGGTTTGTGGGTTTATTAGTTAGTTGGCTGAGGGACTTTAGGGTGTCATATTCGTCTTTGGCCGTTTTGAGCACCTCCTCCATCGCCTTTGCCAACGAGACATTCGGTTCCACCGACATGTCAATGAGGGTGGCTTGAGTTTCGGGTTTAAACCCCGATTGCCTCAGCCAAGCGTGTCTCTTGATCACAGTGCTTTCTGCAATAAGCCACCCTGCATTGTCTGCTGCGTCAAAGTTAGCCTTGAGAATGCATCCAGACACCTATCTTCCATCCGATGCAATCTGGGCCAACTGGCTCTTTAGAGGTTCAGGAGCAGAGGCAATGAGGGCAGCTACCTGTTCCCATTGGTGACAATTGTAACTTGCCAGCAGCTGGTGGTCTTAGCAATTCTTGCCTGGTAAGCAGAAGTGGAAGCCACTTTCCTTGTTAGCCCATATATTTTCTTGCTCTCCTTGTCTGGGGGAACTTCTGAAGATGCTAGAAGTGTTCCCCGCCCTCTTCCTGGTGGTTGTGGCCACTGAGTCGGGTTTTAGTTGACTCCCTTATAAAGTGGGTCGAGGGGGGCGGCCCTGAATAATTTCTCTATTCGTGGGTTAACTGCCCGGGTAAGATTAGGGGCGAGTAGAGCAGGGTCGATCCTGCGTTGACTAGACTTGAGGATCGGGATGGCTTGCGCAATGGATCTTTTATCCCCCAGTATTTGCTCTGCAAAGTCCCTCTCTTCTTGGGCCCCCTGAGTGTCTATCTGGAAATCGGCTGCAGGCTTAGCTAAAACCTCATTCAGCAAGGGCTGATTATTCACAGCTGAGTCATTCACCGGTGGGTCCTTGGGAATAGGGGAGTCGAGACTATAGGCCTCTGCCAAGTCTTTCTCCTCCTCCTCCTCATCGTCGTCGTCTCCTCCATAATAGTCGACCCCTGCCTGGTCGTCCAGTATTTGTATTTCTGGATCCTCACCAGACTGATGGTAAGGTTCAATAGTGAATGGGTCTGAAATCATCCCCTGAACTGGAGTCTCAGTACGGAGTCTCTTAGTAGGAGCGTGAGGGTCTTTGGATCCCGAAGGGGCAGAGGTAGCAGGGTATTTTGATTACTCTGGAAGTAATCGGGGTCTTTTTCATAAAAATCTACCATAAAAGACATCCTCCTCATTACTCTATTGATGTCTTCCGAGCTCCATCCTTTGGAACTGGGAATAACCCTTTCCTGCTGTGGTTCCTCTTCTATTCCCATATCCTGGGGCGTGGGAGGGACAATTTTTGGCCTAGTGACAGGGTCAGGGGTCTTTGACTTGTCTGAAGAATTGGGTTGCTTTTCTTTCTGAACCTGGTGTTCAGAGGATTTGTTCTGTTTCCCCCCCTTACCATGTGTAGAGGCATGTTTTCCTGACTCTTTGGCTTTCCCCGAATCTTTCGACGCCTGGCATCGAGATTCGGAGCTGGGTTCGTGAGATTCTGAGTCTTAGAGGGACGTTGAATCTCGGAGGCAGACGTCGAATGAACTGCCGGAGTCGATTTCGAACGTGCTGCATGGGGGAAGGAGTCGGATTCGTCTTCTGACGACCATACCTCTGTCACTTTCGGTAAAGTGGTACTTTTAGCAACCGTAGACGGTTGCTGTGTGTCATGGGGCGACCGTGACCTGGAACGCCCAGGAGACACCGATTCAGCAGACCGTTCTCTGTGTGCCTTTTTCTCCCGACTCGACACACGTGTTGAATCTCAGGTGGGGTTAGTGTGCTTAGATGAAGGTGTGTGGGCAGCGCTCCTGCCGCCGGGTGTTGTCCCCATAACTGCCTTGCCGGACAGTCCTCCGAGGTTAGGGGCTTGCGCTTGGGTGTCTAACGACACCCCTGTGCGCCCGCCTTCCGATACAGCGGCGTTGCTGCCATCACTGAAGGAAACCACTGCGTCCATTGCCCCGAGTTGCCTGGGGTAGTGGGCCCAACGTTTGGTGGAGCGGTCCTTAAGTGTCTTTGCTTTAAAGAGCTTACAAGCTCTGCAATTTGCCTCGGGGTGGTCCCTAGGAAGACACAAATTACAGGTGTTATGTTGATCTACCCAAGGGAATTTGCGATTGCACTTGGGGCAGAATTTAAATGGAGTACTCTCCATATGTTATTCTCTGGCAGCGGGCGAGTGTATGTAGGAAATAAACGAGTGCGAGTAGGTCCACCCCCTACTCTCCCAACTTGCAGGGCCGAGGCCAGAGGCCTTCCGAGGCTCGGGCCGAGGAAAGAGGCCTTCCGAGGCCCAAAATTCGTCGTGCAGTCTCGACGGCTGTTCTTTCTCCAGTACCAGCGTCGATCTTCGGATTCTCGATGTGGGGTTTGAGAAACAGAGACTTTTTGTTAAAGTTATGATAATTGGCTAAAGCCAGGGAACTCTGCAAATATGCTTCCGACAAGTATGGTGGAAAAAAGCAATCTGAGGGTCCTACACGCGTGAGGGATCATGGGTACAGTGGATCTCACACTAGGGATAGTATTACTGGCACACCCTAGTTCGACCACCCCTTTTCGAGTTTCGAAAAACAAACTGTAATACTCTGCAGCTTCCACTAGATGTCGGTCTATGCACAGCATGTGATCTAAACAGATTCCACAAGCCTCAGAAATATATATATTTTCCAAAAGTAAGGTGGTGAAGCCTTCGTTATGTGGAGCTGCACTCCCTCATAGTTGGATTTCACCAGAATGTGGCTCCAATGGCCAGAAACATGCGAAGGTTGGGAAACACCAAAAACTGCCCTTCAGAGTGGTTGAAGATAAAAAAAAGAGCTTTTATTAGATCATTGCAGTTTTAAAAAAAGCTTCCCACTGTCAGTGAGGCTGACTGACGCGTTTCAACACACTCCTGTGGCTTGTTCACAGTAACTCCTCCCTGTCGTGGGAGCCCACTTTAACACACAAAATTAATTAAACAGTGAAAAAAGGTGACTAAAGCTGGCTTCTACTATTTCTGTCAGCTATTTTGGAAAGGGCTCGTAAAACTTACAGCATGTGTGTGCATTCTATTCGCTCCAGAATGGGAATGAGTTCAGCCTTCACGCTCATAAATACATGTGTTCAATATATGTTCTGAACGACAATATGTAAAGCTCCCCTGACAATTATGGGACGGTTCCCAAATTGTTCGTGTTTTTTCATCCATAATGGATTTTAATTAATGTTAGGAAACAGTGCTACTGATAATCCACATTGTTTGAGCCGTCAAATGTATATGTATGCCCTAATTTATTTCTGTAGCTTTTACATCTCTACTAGGTTGTTATATTGCCAGTAATATGGCCATGCTCAAATACCAGCATGCCCAAGTACATTTAAAGTGACAGTGCATAGTGCAAAATAGAGAGAGCAGCATCATTTTGCTGGATGCACGTGCCTCCAACATATAGGTCATGTAGATGCTGTAAATGATGGGAACCTGTTACAAGTACAATATCCTAACTTTAGAAATCCAAACTAACATGAATTGGGCCTTGTGCCAAATGCCAGAGTCCAGTACAATGGTTCTCACAGGTATGAGCTCACTTTATAAAAGATGCCATGGCCTTGTGGTGGTGATTAGTTTCAAACAAATTAAAAGTTCTATAACAATTTACCAGAAGATAAGGAGACAAAGGGGCTTGTTCCCAATGTTATCCTATGGGGGGCCTGAGGGTGTTTGAACAGGCCCAGTTATGCTTACTTGCCCACCCTTTGACTCTGATTTTCCTGCTGGGGGCTCGATCATCCACCCTTTTTCCCGGTGTGGGGTGCCATTTGGTTGCAGATTTGAGGATTATTCCAGTTGGGGCGCAAGTGCAAGATGCAATCCCTGTCGACAAACAAATAAAAAAATCCAACTATGTAAACCTCTTCAGGACACTTCACAGGAGGAAGGTAAGTTCTAGCCACGATCACAGTTTGCAGGTGACAGACGTCCTTCCAGTCACGTTCACAGCAGATGCTTCAGGATAGGTTCCCTTGAAGATAGGTGTTGGGACAGATTTTTCTAAAGTACACCTAAGTAAGACTTTATAAGACTATCCCTTGGGCAAAACAGAAACCCCAACTCATAGTATAGGCCTGTCCCTGTCAAGGTACAGGTAGGTGGCAGAGCAGCCAGGGTTATCTTAAGAGGGAGAGAGGATTGTAGGAAGGTACAAAGAACGTGAAGCATACATATGGTCCAAAGAAACACTTATACATTGATATATTGAAAAATAATGGTTTATTTTATATATACACAGGCAAAGAGAATTCTTTAGAAAGTCAACTACTATTATCGATAAACAATATTAAAATTAACACATATTTATGGTAAGTAAACCAAAGTATTTAGCACATTTAGAATGGCGGAATGCAATTCCAAGTTAAGCAGGCCCTATTGGTAGGAAACTGTTACACTTATTCTGTTTCAAACAGTAATAGTTATACTAGCAACAATCTTTCCATTTTACCCACAACGACCGCCAGCAGGCGGAACCCGGCCAACTATAGAGAAGGCCCACGCTGAAAAGGCCATGTTTGCGCCTGGAATCTTCACTGTCGCCTGGAATACGGAGAGGGCAGGAGCCCTTTCCCATTCGCCTTCAACGTTCTACAGCAACGCTGCGATCCCGACCCGCGCTCAGGAGCAGCTAGAGCAGCTGATGCTCTCTGAGCCAGCCACAACCGAGAGGTGAGCAGTCCCAGAAAGGCCAGAGTCCTTTTTCACCTGCTAAAACCACTACATTTAAGTTGAACATCACGGCATCCGACCCATTCTAAATCTTTGTCACAAGCCAGCCTGTCTGCCTCCTTAAGGGCCGCCGCCGTCTCATGCACGGTATGAGAATGAGGCTGTTGATCGGCCGCTAAACAATGATATTTCTATTTTACCCACAACTACCACCGGCAGGCAGAAGCCGGCCCACTATAGAGAAGGCCCACGCTGAAAAGGTCCTGTTTGCGTCGGGCCGCGGAGAACAGAGACCTAAAATGTTAGAGTGAGCGTTTTCTGGCCTCTGCACCTTCCACCACTGTTACATATATTGAGTGCACGGACCTCTATCTAGGCCTGCTCCAGCTAATTAGCCTCAATGCACCCGGCAACTGAGCTGTGTCATGTCTAGTCGCAACCAAAATTGTAGCTACTTTCCTCATGCTTACTGCCCAAATTGCCCCTGTATCCGAAACCATTCCCCATGCATTATGCCTAGTCGCACCTGTCTACCACTTGTGGCCAACCATGGTCATCCTCTCCAACGAAATCAAGGCTACACCATTCTTACCTCCACTTAATCACAGCTTAGTGGACTCAAACATCAGGACAACTCACTTTCTACCCAAGCTAAATTCACACCAGAACACGCAAATCTTAGGCCCCCGGTGTGGTGAGATCCATCCTCCAACCACATCTATTCTGCACCCCAATAGACCTTGCACCACTAGCCAGTCCTGCCTGACTGCAAACAGGAATCTCAGCAGGGGTCAAGTCCAAAAAATTAAAGTGGGGGACTCATCAACAAAGCCAAATGGGATGCAACGTCACCAGAAATTAGCATAACAAAGTGAAATGTGCACATTTCATTAAATTGGCTAGTAGCACCACCGAAATTGCACAGGACGAATGGCATTTGCCTTTCATAAAATCAACACACACAAACTCAAGTGAGGATATTTTCTTCTAATAGTGCTTTTGAAAACATTAAATGGTGTGCATGTGTTAAACTCCAAGAACCTATACAAATGTTTTCCCTGGAACTTGCAGTACCGAAATGGGTCATTTCAGTATTTTTTCCTCTGGTTATTTAGTGCAGTGGTGAAGCATCCGCCCTACAAACCTGACAACTGCAGGTGGATCTCGCCCCCCCCCCCCCCCCAAGGCCGGCTTTTATTCATAAACTCATAGTGGATCTTCAATGTTTCTAATTTAGGTGGGAGGTGGGTGAGGACTGAGTCCACCCTCTAAAAAAAGTGGGTGGACTCTGGCCAACCGCCTGTACCCTCTACTTGAGCCCTGAATCTCTGACTCGGTATCAGACTTCAGTCTCTATCCACTACGCACCATGACAACAGAACACACACGAACTCTGCGCCGCCATACTCGCCCATGTACAACCATAAACCATAAACAGAAACCTCAGAATTGGCACCAGACAGATTCCAGACAGCGAGGGACACCCATTGCATTAATCTACTGCCTTATATTACCACTAACCCTACTGGACCCAGGAAAACCTCACCCAAAAACGCAACCAACCAGAATAAATTACCCAAACAGAATAAAAAAAGCATCTACATTAACAAAGTCTGACCACAGACTATTAAGGGTGCGCTAATTAACGCCAGATTGCTAGTAGCACACGCAACAGACATTGCTGATCTGATCACAGCCGATAACCTAGATTTTCTGGCTATCACAGAATCCTGGCTGCATGCGGCAGCAGGACCATCACTCCTACTCGCTGTACCAGATAATTACACAATTGTAAGAGCTGACAGAGCCGATGCCAGAGGTGGCGGAATCGCCATCATAGCTAAATCCTAGATCTTAGATTAGCCATATCGCCCAAATTCTCATCCTGCGAACTACTGACAGCTAAAATTCCAATTGACAACTCCCACACCATAACTATCCAACTAGTATACAGACCCCCTGATTCTAGTAATGACTAAAAGTATCAAAATGTTCTCTCAAATGCTACTATTGACTTCAATCTAGGACTGAATGACCCGAACGATCACCAAGTATCATTAATCGCCAATACGATCACCGAACAAGGCTTCAACCTACAATTCACCCAACCTACCCATAGCAAAGGTAGAACCCTTGACTGGATAGCCGACCTCAACTGTGACACTAAAATTACCTCCATCACTCCCCAAACTTGGACAGATCATCTAGTGTCATTCGCAATCTCAATAAACACCCCAAAAAACTAAATAAAACCTGATAGCGCCACCTTGTCATACAAGGAACAAACGTAACATCACGGTGGATGCTATCCTATCACTTGTGATCCCCATACTGAACTCCCTAGAGGGAACCGAGGACCCTAACAAATTAACAGAAATATACAATTCCTCCATGAACAAAGCTCTCGACACCATCGCCCCTATCAAATTGCGCAAAGGCAAACCAAAAGCTCACTTGAATTTGTGGTTCACCCCAGAATTAAAAAGCTTACATGCTGAAAAAAGAAAATTAGAATCCATATGGAAGCACCTTCCCTCCACAAAGAACAAAACTAATCTAATGAACTTATCTGCAAAATGCAAGGAAGAAATAATCCGCACGAAACGAGACTCTTACAATAATAGAATAAATCAAGCTAGCTCCAGCACCAAAGAGTTATTCGTCATCCTCAAAGAGATGGCGACGCCCATCACCCCTACGGACCTTTGTGTCAAGAACAAACTCTGGTGTACCAACATACAGAACGCTCTCACCAACAAAATTGCCACTTTACAAGCCAAAATTGATGAAAAACGCCTAAACCTTCAAAATTTAGATATTCACCTAAACAACTACCACCAAACCTCCCCAAGACTTTACATTTTCCAAAGTCTCGGTACTAGAGGTACAAAAAAAATCAGTCTCCCGGAAACTTACAAAGTGCCAAGGCGATAGCTGCACAGCACAAATAATCAAAGATGGTGCAGGAGACCTTGCTCCATTCATTACTAAATTAATCAACGCATCTTTCACAACTGGTATAGTACCTAACAATCTAAAGGAATTGTGGGTTTTACCCCTCCTTAAAATAAAAAAAACTAGATCCCGCCATCCCCACAAACTATAGGCCAATTACCACAGTCCCTTTTTTACTGAAGATACTGGACAGGGTAGCCTATCTACAAATCCAGGAATATCTTGAGACCAACCACCTCTTAGGAACACGACAATCCGGATTTAGACCCCTACTTGAACCGAAACGGCATTAATTGACTTGAAAGCTCGACAAACTTAAGGACAATGGGAAAATGGCACTGCTACTACTCCTAGAATTATCGGTGGCCTTCGATTTGGTTGACCGTAAAGTACTGTGCAACCACCTTGCCTCGGCAGCCCATTTCTCTCAAAATACCATTACTCGGATACAATTGTTCCTTAACAGGACAATGCCTTCTCTCCATCCGCAGCAGTGGACCCTATTACCATTACACGCAGAGTCCCTCAAGGCTCCTGTGTATCACCCACTATGTACATCTTCACAAAGCAGTTATTCGATGATTTGGACCATGTGGGTGTCACCTACACTATGCAGATGACACCCAGATCCTCCTTCCACTGACAGGCATCTATGATTTTGATGTACTATCAGTGAATAAAATGTATCTATTCATTCAGGCATTGATAGCCACTCATGGCCTGTGCCTGAATGACGACAAAACCGAGCTGCTGATTGTGGGCTCATCAGCCAACTTGAAGAAACTAAACACAGACTGCGCCTCCTTCAACATCGATGGAAACATAATCCCAGTGGCCAAAGAGGTAAAAACTCTAGTGATCATGAGTACAGGGGACGTCACACTAGGGATAGTATTACTGGCATGCCCTGTTGGACGTCCCTTTTCGAGTTTCGAAAAACCAACTGTAATACTCTGCAGCTTCCACTAGATGTCGGCCTATGCACAGCATGTGATCTAAGCTGATTCCACAAGCATATATATATATATATATATATATATATATATATATATATATATATATATATATATATATATATATATATGACAATGCATTACTTACCGTAAAAAGCATTTCTGATGATTGTATCTGCTTAGATTCACATGCTGTGCATAGGTCTGACATCCAGTGGTCACTGCGGAGTATTGCATTTTGTTTTTCGTAGTCGAAAAGGGACGTCGACAAGGCGTGTCTGAAATACTATCCCTATAGTGACGTGTGTTGTACCCACAATCCTTCACGCTTCGAGGTCCCTCTGTTTGTATTTTTCTGCCCTGAGGGAGCCTTCTAGACGTGAGTGAGTACAGAAAAGAGAGATATAAAAGGAAGTCTATGTTCCTTCCATCCGAGCGGGGAGGAAGGGTGGGCGCATGTGAATCTAAGCAGATACAATCATCAGAAATGCTTTTACGGTAAGTAATGCATTGTCTTCTGATGCTTGTTAATCTGCTTAGAATCACATGCTGTGCATAGACTAGCGAGCAGTGCCCGGAGTTGGCGGTGGGTTATGAGAAGGAACAGTAGAGAAAAGATGTCTTAATACTGCCTGACCCACCAGGGAGTCAGATCTCGAGTGTGCATCTAGACAGTAGTGTTTTATAAAGGTGTGCACAGAACTTCAGGTAGCCGCTTTGCAGATGGACTCAAGGGGAACATTTGCAATGAATGCTATGGACGCCCCCGTGCCTCGAGTAGAGTGTGCTCTTGGCCTAAAGGGCAGTTCTCTCTTAGCAAGAGTATAGCAGAGAGTGATGCATTGAACAATCCATCTAGAAATAGTGGACTTTGAAACTGCATCCCCTTCTCTTCCTGCTGCCACCGAGACGAAGAACTGATTAGTCTTCCTCAGTGGTCTGGTTCTTTCCATGTAGAACATGACCGCTCTGCGCACATCTAGTGTGTGCAGAGTTTTTTCTCCCAAGTTGGAAGGATTTTGAAAGAACGTTGGCAGTTCTATAGACTGGTTTACGTGGAATTTCGATATGAACTTCGGAGCAAACCTTGGGTGCGTGCGTAGAACCACCTTATCTCTGTGAACTGTAACGAAGGGGTCTAGAACAGAAAGAGCCTGTAGTTCACTTACCCTCCTGATGGAGGTGATAGCTATTAAAAAAGCAGTCTTAAGAGTGAGGTCTTTAAGAGATGCTTTGTGCATGGGTTCGAAAGGTGAGCCCATGAGTCTGGTAAGTACCACGTTAAGGTCCCATCCGGGAGCTGGGTCAGCTATCGGGGGGTGTATTCTCTTTATTCCCTCCATGAAGGCCTTTATAACAGGGATCTTCCACCACAACACCTTGAGTTGGGAAGTGGTGTATGCAGAAAGTGCCGCTAGGTGGACTTTAATGGAATTGAACACTAGACCTGAATCCAATAAGTGGGTCAGGTATAGAACAATATGTGTGGGAGAGCAGTCAATTGGGTGGATGCTTTTCCCTCTGCACCAGATGACAAATCTCTTCCACTTGCTAGAGTAGCAGTGGCGAGTGTTAGGTTTTCTGGCTTCCCTGAGAATGTCCATACATCTCTGCGGGAGCAGTAGATGTCCGAATTCTATGATCTCAGGAGCCAAGCTGCTAAGTTCATGTTCTGGGGGCATGGATGCAGAGTCCTGCCCTTGTCTTGTGACAGCATGTTTGTACGGGCAGGGGAGTTTCACTGGGGGAGATAGAGACATCTCCATCAAGTGAGCGAACCATGGCTGTCGGGCCCAGATAGGGGCCACCAGTATCATGGTTACTTGTTCCTGGTGCATCTTGTGCACCACCTTGTTGAGAAGGGGAGTCGGGGGAAAAGCGTAAACAAATTTCCCTGACCATTGCATCGACAGACCGTTCCCCTTGGATTGGTTCTGAGGGTACCTGGAGGCGTAAATTAGGCATTGTGAGTTCTTCAGGGTTGCGAATAGGTCTATTTCTGGGAATCCCCATTGTGTGAAGACGTCGAAGAGGATGTCTTCGTGCAGTCACCATTCGTACTCTTCGGGCAGGGGGAAATCTCTGCTGAGTTTGTCTGCCAGCAGATTGAGTTCCCCTGGTACATGTTCTGACAGTAGGAACATGTTTTGTTTGAGAGCCCACTTCCATATATTCTGGGCCAGTTTGGACAGTCCTGGAGAGTGGGTGCCCCCCTGCTTGTTGATGTAGTACATGGCTGTGGTGCTGTCTGTAAGGACCAACACAGTTTTGCCTTGTAGGTGTTCCTGGAAGGCTTTTAGCGCCTTGAACACAGCTAGTAGCTCCAGTAGATTTATGTGTTTGGATGCTACGTTCGGAGTCCACACTCCGTGAGCAGTCTGATGGGATAGGTGAGCCCCCCATCCTGTTAGGGATGCGTCCGTGGTTAGAGTGGCTTGCGCCGCGGTGTGGCAAAGGGTTTCCCTTTTTCCAGGTTTTCCTTTGTCCACCATCGTAGCGAGAGAACCAAGGCCTGCGAGACCACCACTGGATCTTCCCATAATCCGCTGGCCTGACACCACTGGCTGTTGAGCCACTCTTGCATAGGGCGCAGGCGCGCGTGAGGTACCAAATAAATACACAACGCCATCATGCCTAGCAAGCGCATTGCTTTGCCTACCGTCACCTCTTGACCGGTCACATATTGAGGGATCTGAAAAAGTATGTTTTGGACCCTCTCGTTGGAGGGGAAGACGAGGCCGTCCTTTGTTTGAATTAGAGCCCCTAGGAATTTTTTGACTTGGCTGGGGTCTAAGCTGGACTTCTTTTCGTTGATGGAGAACCCCCACTGGAATAAAAGGTCTACCGTCTTTTGGGTATTGGAGAAGTATGTTTCGTAAGAATCCCCTGTTATGAGCCAGTCGTCGAGGTAAGGGTAAACTGGGATGGACAACCTGCGCAGGTGGGCCGCTGCCACTGCCAGTACTTTCGTGAATACCCTTGGTGCTGATGCTATGCCGAAGGGTAGCACTCTGAACTGGTAGTGTTTGCCCTCTATCACGAACCTGAGGTATCTTCTGTGCGCTGGCAACATTAAAATATGAAAGTATGCATCTTTCATGTCCAATGTTGTCATGTAATCTCCCTGATTTAGCAGTGGGATCACTTCCTGTAAGGTCACCATACGAAACTTCTGGGGTTTGATAAACTTGTTCGCTGGGCGCAGATCTAATACAGGGCGCATGGTTAGATCCTTTTTGGGTACAAGGAAGTACACTGAATAAATACCTTCCGTTACCTGAGATAGAGGCACGACCTCTATGGCTCCTTTTTCCAGCAGCTGTTGTACTTCTTGGAGAAGGATAGCAAGGTGTTCTGGTGTCATGCGTCGTCCCCTCGGGGGTCTGTATGTTGGGGAACTGTTGAATTCGATGCAGTATCCGTGGGCTACGGTGGAAAGTACCCAGCGGTCTGACGTTATTCCCTCCCATGCTGGAAGAAAGGATGTTATCCGGCCCCCGACCGGTGTTGCATGGGAGGGGACGCGAATCTTCGCGTCACTTGGTGTTGTTGGGGGCTTGGGAGCCTCTGGGGGCGGACCCCCGACCTCTCCCTTTGCCCCTGCGCTGGCCTCTTTGGCTGTACTGCCCACTATTGGCCTGGTAACTGGTGGCAGGGTGCTGTTGCTGCTGACTCTGCTGTTGGCCACGAAAAAAGCGTTGGTTGCCATAGCCGCGTCTGGTAGTGGGCTTAGAGATCTGGTCAAGAGTTTTGATAGTATCGAACTCTTTTTTAGCCATTTCCAGAGCCTCATCCACCGCTTTCCCGAAGAGGTTAGAGTCTTCAACAGGTTTATTTATTAAAGACGCCTGTGTCTCCGGTTTGAACCCTGAGTTGCGCAGCCATACATGGCGTTTTAGGAGTATTCCCTGAACCAGGGAACGTCCCGCTGTCTCAGCAGCATCCAGAGAGTTCTTTACAATACTCTGGTTGACCTGGGTTCCTTCGCCAATAGTAGATAGCAGGCGTGTACGTAGTGGTTCCGGCGCTTCTTCGGCGTCCTTGCGCAGTTTGGCCCACTGCGCGTCCGCGTAGCTAGCTAGCAAAGAATTGTTGTTCGCAATTCTTGCCGAAAAGGCATCCGAGGATGCGACTCTTTTAGCAAGGGCATATAACCTCTTGCCCTCCTTGTCAGGTGGTGCCTCACTGGTGGACAGAGGCACCCCTGCCCTCTTCCTTGTATCCGTTACTACAAGGGAATCCGGAATGGAATGTCCCCTGATGTACAGCGGGTCTGAGTGTGAAGGAGTGAAAAGTTTTTCAATCCTTGGATTAACTCCTCTGATTAGTGCGGGTGTGGATAGCGAAGGGATGATTCTTCTCTTCACTGAAGCGAGGAGGGGAATGGTCTGGCTGACTGGGGGTTTCTCCTTAATTACTCCTTCTACAAAGTCTATTTCCGGAGAGATCTCCACAGTGTCCAGTTCGAAATGTGCTGCTGCTCTGCGCAACAGGGCATTGAATGTGGGCTGATCGTCAATGGGAGACGTGTTTCTAACTGGTGAATTGTCAGAAGGATTTAGGTTCAGGACATCAGTGTCCGAATATACTGATGGGGATTGACAGGGATGAGAAGGTCCTTCTTCTGGATTTTCTCCGAAGCCTTCTCCTACCATGTCTGGGCTGTCTTCCAGACCTTCCTCTTGGTTCTGTCCCTCTTCATTGTCCACAAAATCATCCTCCTCTTCTAAGTATTCCTCACCCGTGAGGTCATACACATTATGGAAGTCTAAGGCTGTGTCCTGCCTCGGGTATTTGGCCCTGGGGTCCTCCTGAGGCCCTTCTCTTGTTCTCTTGGGAGTGGGAGGGTTCTGGGTGTTCATAAACCTCTCCATTCTCTCCATGCAGAGATGGAGCCTTTCCATGGTTTCATGGGGTACCCCTGAGCGGTCTAGCGGGGGAAAAGTAGTGTTATCTTGCTGAAAACGGCTCGACCTCTCCCACAACGTCGAGGAAAGTGTCCCGTCGCCCTCCGAAAAGCCTTCCGGTGTGCTGGGGGTCCCCCCGACTGAAGGGGGTAGTCCCTGTTTTTCTGCAGGCTTTTTCGGCGTGTCTTTCGACCTTTGCGTAGCGCTCGGCGTGTCCTTCGGCGTACGCTTCTGGGCGTCGGCTACGACGATCGTCGCCAAGGTCTCTGTGACTCATTTGTCAGCGGAGGGCTGTGGTTTCGACGTTACGGGTGTCGAACGTTCTACGGCGGCGTGCGCACTCTGCTGGTGCGCGAAGGCCGATGGTTTGGGGGCGGCGCCCTTATTTGCCGAAAGCCCAGTCGCTGGTCGCGGCTGCCGTTGCGAGAGGGGCTTCGAACCCGAACGGTCCGAGGAGGCCGCCGGTGTAACCTGCGTCTCCTTGGGTGCTGATGCTTTCTTCGTCTTCGACGAAGAAGAGCTATGGGTTGTGTGTTTATGTGTTGTATCGTGTGCGTCAGTGTCGCCGGGGTGTTCATCCCCATAAGCAGGGCGTGAGCCGAGCCCGTCGGGGCCGGGGACAGACGACGAAGAGCGCAAGCGCTCCTTAGAGGGGTGTACGACTTCCGTAGCGGAGGTCGTGTTATCACGTTCCTCGTCACTGTCCGTGGTCGCAGCGGCGGGTGAAGACCCGGCCTTCGACATAGCGTAGGCCGCCCACCTCTTGACCCTACGGTCTTTTAGAGTCTTTGGCTTTAGAAGCCGACAAGCCGAGCAACCCTCCTCTTTGTGATCGAGGGGCAAGCAGCGGTTACACCGTGAATGCTTGTCCTTCCAAGTAAACTTGCCCTTACAAAGTGGGCAAAACCTAAAGGGTGTCCTCTCCATAGCCGAGGCAATAAACCGTGATAACTACCCCAAGGGAAAGGAAGGGGAAAAGGAAAGGCATTCTCAGAAAAAGAATCAGAGATGTCCCACGACCCCACTCTCCCTACTGTATTTGGCCTGCGAGGCCAGGCCACGTGTTTGGCAACGCCGAAGGATCTCCTCCGCTCGTCCCCTCCGTCGAAGATCTTGCTCGGCTGAGACAGCTTCACAACTGCGTCGAGGGAGGGATCGATATATTGATCTTTAACAGGAAAAAACGACCAAAGGTCGAGGAGATGGAATCTGCAATGTCTCTCGAGGAGCTCCGCGTAAAGGCGACCAGTAGCTGGGCGGAAAAAAACAATCTGAGGGACCTCGACGCGTGAAGGATTGTGGGTACAACACACGTCACTATAGGGATAGTATTTCAGACACGCCTTGTCGACGTCCCTTTTCGACTACGAAAAACAAAATGCAATACTCCGCAGTGACCACTGGATGTCGGACCTATGCACAGCATGTGATTCTAAGCAGATTAACAAGCATCAGAAATATATATATATATATAAAATACATTACTCACCATAATCGTATTTCTGATGCTTGTATCTGCTTAGATTCACATGCTATGCATAGGCGGCCATCTAGTGGAAGCTGCAGAGTGTTACAGTTGTTTACGAAATTCAAAAAGGAATGTCCACAGGGCGTGCCAGTAATACTATCCCTAGAGTGACGTTCACTGTACCCCAGGGTCCTTCGCGCGTCAGCGTCCGATTGTTTTGTTCTGACATGAGGTTGCATGAAGTGTATAGACAGAAAGCTCATATAACATCTATGCACCTTCTACCAGGGGAGGAAGGGTGGGCGCATGTGAATCTAAGCAGATATAAACATCAGAAATACGATTACAGTGAGTAATGTAGCCCTTCTGAGGCTTGTGGAAT
Source organism: Ambystoma mexicanum (assembly GCF_040938575.1). Classification (NCBI taxonomy): domain Eukaryota; kingdom Metazoa; phylum Chordata; class Amphibia; order Caudata; family Ambystomatidae; genus Ambystoma; species Ambystoma mexicanum. The sequence continues at coordinate 817,248,404 of NC_090929.1, forward strand.
CTGCTTAGATCACATGCTATACATAGATTAGTGAGCAGTGTTAGGAGAAGGTGGTGGGTTGTGAGAAGGAGCAGCAGGAAACAGATGTTTTAGAACCGCTTGTCCCACCGGTGTACCTGCTGTGGAATGTGCGTCAATGCAGTAATGCTGAGTGAAAGTGTGTACTGAGCTCCATGTAACTGCTTTGCAAATGCTGTCTAAGGGTACGTTTGCAATAAAAGGCAGAGTAGCTCCTGTGCTCCGTGTGGAATGAGCTCTTGCCGTGAAAGGCAGTGTTTTATTTGATAATGAATAGCACAGTTGTATACATCTGACTATCCATCTGGAGATGGCGTTTTTGGAAATGCAGTCCCCCCTCTCTGCCTGTTGCTATGGAGACAGTTGATCTGTCTTTCCAAGCGGTCTGGTCTTGTCTACGTAGTAGACGACCTCTCTCCTCACATCTAGTGTGTGGAGTTTAACCTCAGCTGAGCTAGTTGAATTCTGAAAGAACGACGGAAGCTCAATGGACTGGTTTACGTGGAATTTAGAAATTGATTTAGGGGAAAACCTAGGATGAGTATGTAAAACAATTATTTATGGACAAAAAATAAAGGGTCTTGCACTGACAAGGCTTGTAATTCACTACTTATGGAAGTAATAACCACTAAGAAGGCAGTCTTGCAGGTCAGGTGTTTAAGACTTGACTGATGCATAGGTTCGAAAGGGGGTCCCCATGAGCTTTGCTAGTACTACATTGAGATCCCACCCTGGCAGGGGATTAGAAATTGGAGGGTGGAGCCTCTTTACTCCCTCCATGAATGCCTTAATGACCGGCACTTTTCACCACAAGACTTTACTTTGAGAGGTGTTATAGGCTGATAAAGCTGCCAGGTGGACATTTATATAGTTGAATACTAACCCTGAATCTAAAAAGTGAAGTAAATAATTTAGAATGTGTGAAGGAGTACATTCTACGGGGTTTATTTGTTTAGACTGGCACCAAATTACAAATCGTCTCCACTTGTCAAACTAGCAGTGTCTAGTGTTTGGTTTTCGTGCCTCCTTGAGGATATCCATACACCGCTGTGGTAGATTAAGGTGTCCGAACTCTGACTTCAGGAGCCATGCTGCCAAGTTCCAGGAGTGTGGCTGAGGATGTACCATTGTTCCCCCGTGTTGGGTTAACAGGTTGGTTAGGTACGGGAGCTTGATTGGATCGCACATCACATCTGCGCAAAATGGCGGATATCATGGTTGTCTCGCCCACATAGGAGTAACTAGGACGAGCGTCATCTGTTCTCTGTGCATCTTATTCACAATCCTGCTCATTAATGGTGTCAGGGGGGAAAAGCATAAGCAAATTTCCCAGAACAGTTCATCCATAGAGCGTTCCCCTTGGAGTCTGGCTCGGGGAACCTGGACGCGAAGTCTGAGCATTGTTCGTTTTCTCTTGTAGCAAACCAGTCTAGTGTGTGAAAATCCCATTGAGAGAAGATGTGGTCTACAACGCTTCAGTGTAGTTGCCACTCTTGTTCCTCTGGTAGGGGATCGCTGCTCAGAGAGTCTGCTAGAGCATTGAGTACCCCTGGAACGTGTTCGGAGGATAGGGACATCCCCCGTTTGAGTGCCCAACTCCATATTTTTTGTGCCAACTTGGATATCCTTGGAGAGTGTGTGCCCCCTTTGTTTGTTCATTTAGAACATGGCAGTTGTGCTGTCTGTTAGAATTAGAACCAACTGGTTTGTCAGTTGCATTTCGAATGCCTGAAGTGCTTTGAGTACTGCCAGTAGTTCCAGCAGGTTGATATGGTTCTGTGACGTGACCTGACCTGTGTCCACAGACTGTGCGCTGTGTGGTGAAAGTAATGAGCCCCCCACCCGGAAAGGGACTCGTCTGATGTGACAAACGCTTGCGCCTCCGGATCGTGGAAGGGTTTTCCCTTTAACAGATTTTCTCTCGAGCACCAGCGTAGGTTTTGTACCAGTGTTTGCGAAATAACCACTAGATCGTCCCACTGACCACTTGTCTGAGACCATTGTTTCGGCAACCACTCCTGCATTGGTCGCATGCGCAGACATTCGTGTGGGACTAGATAAATGCACAATGCCATCATGCCTAGTTATCGCATTGCTTTGAGTACGCTTATCTGGAGACCGACTTGATACTGGTGTATTTGCCGCAGCATGTTTTGCACTCTTTCCATGGATAGAAAGACTAGGCCTGTTTGGGTATGTAATAGAGCTCCTAGGAACTATTTCGATGCATTTGGAACAAGACTTCACTTTTATCATTAATCAAGAAGCCCAATTGGAAGAGAAGATATAAGGTTCGTTGCGTGTTTAGTTTGCAAAATGGAGAGTTTCTCATGTGATCAGCCAGTTGCCCAGGTAAGGGTACACTGTGATTGCCTCCCTGCGCAGGTGCGCTGCCACCACCGCCAGTACCTTGGTGAATACCCTTGGAGCCAAGGCTATTCCTAAGAGTAGCACCTTGAATTGGTAGTGCTGGTTTGCTACTTTGAACCGCAAGAGTCTTCTGTGCGCTGGGAGCATTGAAATATGAAAATCAGTATCTTTCATATCCAATGTTACCATGTAATCCCCCAGTTTTAGCAGAGGGATTACGTCTTGTAGCGTAGTCATGCAGAACTTTTGTGGCTTGACATTTGATTGCAGGGATACTGGGCGCATTGTTAGATCTTTCTTTGGTACAAGGAAGTATGTTGAATAGATACCCTTGCTTACCTCGTTGGACGGCACGATCTCGATGGCTTCCTTGAGGAGTAGCGCGTTGACTTCTTCTATCAAGATGAGTTGTTCCTCTTTTGACGCCTTCCTCTGGCGCGGGGGGAGGTTTGATGGTGTTTCTAGGAGCTCCACGCAATAACCTCCCGCGACTGTTGATAACACCCACTTGTCTGTGGTTATGCCCTCCCATGCGTGGGTGAAGTTTGAAATCCGTCCCCGACTGGGGAGGCATGGGAGGGGACCTGTAGCGGGGCATCATTGTTTGGGAGGCATTCCTCCACCTCTGGAATTGGAGAGTCTCCCCCGGCCGCGGCCTCTGCGCTGCCCTCTAGGCTAACCGTGGGACGCTTGACCCTGGTTGTAATTCCAAGATGTATTCTGGTTTTGTCCGTAACCGGAGCCTCTCTGATTTTGGCTGCGAAAACAGCGAAAATGGTTTCCCCCCCCTTTGTCCGGTCTGTTTATTAGTAAGTTGGCCAAGGAACTTGAGTGTTTCAATCTCGTCCTTGGCCTACTTCAGAGCATCCTCCACTGCTTTGCCAAATAAAACATTAGGTTCTATTGGCATATTAAGCAAGGTTGCCAGAGTCTCTAGTTTAAAACCGCATTGTAGAAGTCAGGCATGGCGCTTGAGGATACTGCCCTCTGCGAAGACATGTCTGGCATTATCTACAGCGTCAAGCTTGTTTTTAAGCAGACTGCTGGCAGTGGCTCTGCCTTCGGCTACGACAAGGGTGAGTTTAGGTTTCAGAGGTTCTGGAGCAGAGTCAGCTAGGGCAGTAACCTCGTCCCATTAAGTACAGTCATAGCTCGCCAACAGTGTGGAATTGTTGGCGATTCTTGCTTGGTAAGCTGCAGAAGTAGCCACCTTCCTACCCATGGTGTAGAGCTTCTTGCTCTGTCTGGTGGTGCTTCGGAAGAGGCCAAGGGTGTATTAGCTCTCTTCCGGGTAGTCGTGACCACCAGAGAATCCGGCCTAAGCTGTCCTCCTGTATACAAGGGATCAGACGGGGCCGGGCGGAATAGTTTCTTTATTCTTGGGTTAACTGCCCTTGTTTGATTGGGTGTTTCAAGTGAAGGTTGGATCCTTCTTTGAACGGACTTCAAAATTGGTATAAACTGGGTGGCAGCTTTCTTGTCCCCCAGGATGTTCTCGACAAAATCCTTGTTCTGCTGAGTCTCTTGAGTCTTAGTGCTCAGCTGCTTTGACCAAAATGTCATTAAACAGGGGTTGATTATCCACTGGGGAATCAGGTAACTGGGAATCCTGTGGAACTGGAAAGTCCATAGCATAGACCTCCGCCTCATCGTCGTCATTATTATCCCCCTTTTTCTCTACGTCATAGTATTGATCATCTTGATATTCTTCTGTGTCTGCATGTATATCAAAGATATGCAGGGGTGCAAGACTTTTTGGAAGTAGACATATCATAAAGATCAGAAGAGATGAGCGATCTCTTTCCTGATGGCTGGGATGATTGATGGGGCTCAGAAGTAGAAGGCTAATCAGCAGGGGGTGTATTTTGTAAGCTCTCAAAGGCTTGAGGGTGCTCTTCAAAGAAATTCGCAAAGAAAGACATTCTGGACATTACTCTATGCCCTCAGCTGACCATGTGGCTGACCTGGGGATAACACCAGGGTAAGGAACAGCAGGTGTGAGGGGATATAGGCAGGACCTCCCTATCCTCCTGTAGGGTTTCATCAGACTCCTGTACAGTGTCTCTGGCAGGGGTAGGCCCCCTTACTATGAGGGTTGTCCTTGTGGGACTTATCCTGGTCTTTCTGCTTATCTCTATGATCATAGCTCTTAGATGACGATTTCTTTGAACTAGTTGTTTTCAACGACACAGGTCGAGTTTTAGCACTCGAAAGGGCCTCTGCTGCGTCTTTCGATGTTCGGCAGAAGAGGATTTATGGGCAGCGTCTTTAGTCTTATGGGGCCTGTCATGAGGCAACCGACTCTTGGAATGCCCAGAGGACAGAGAATCCGCAGATCTGCCCGTAGATGCCAAATCTCAGTGTGTGCTTGACACATCGCCGCTGGGTATGTGTTTAGTGTGGGGAGATGGAGTGATTTTGCCGCCGGGTGTAGTCCCCACAACAGAGCCGCCGGCCTATCTTCAGGGACGGGGGCTAGCACTGGGGAACGTGGAAGTTCCCAGTCACCCTCGCCGTCCGAAAGGACGCCGTTGCTGGAGGCTCCCTCCACGTCCATGGCGGCCTCGGCCTGCATGGTGTGTTGGGCCCAGCGTTTCGTCCTATGATCTTTAAGGGTTTTGGGTTGAAAGAGCTTGCAAGCCCGACAGTGCCCTTCGTTGTCAATTAAGACACAGGTTACACACCTTGTGCTTATCGAATTTTTTATTACAGGATGGGAAAAACGTAAAGGGTGTCCTATCCATGATTGAGGCAGGCAGCAGGGTGACAAAGGAAAGGGGTGAAGAAATACATAATGAAATGACCGCCCCCCACTCTCCCTACTGTAAGGGTCTAGGCCCATTGGGCCTTCCAAGGCCGAAAGGAATCCGTTGAGTTTCTTCGTCCGACGGTTCATCTTGTCCTTTGATAGTTGATTTTGCACCGCGTCGAGACACGGCAGTCGAAAAAGGACAGGAAGAGTAATATTTTTAAAACTTTGATAAAGTAAATGGTGTTAGCCGAAATTGCACTACGCGATAAGCGACCGCTTACAATGGCGGAAAAAAACAATCTGAAGGACCCTGACGCATGAAGGACCATGGGTACAAGTGGACGTCACACTAGGGATAGTATTACTGGCACGCCCTGTCGACGTCGCTTTTCGAAAATAACAACTGTAATACTCCGCTGCGTCCACTAGATGTCGGCCTATGCATAGCATGTGATCTAAGCAGATTCCACAAGCCTAAAAATATCTCTCATATATATATATATCTTGCACATGCTTACATTGCTACTAACCTGGAGAAGCCATAAGGGACAATATAGGGGTTATAGGTCATCTGACCCAGCAAGAAAGGAGACAAGTTCGATTAACACAGACAAGCTGCCATGATCACTGCAGCTCGAGGCAAGCAGCAACAGGACCCACAGCCAAGGACGAAGGGGGAGCAGGACAATTCTAGCTACCAAGATAGTGAGCCACCTGCAGAAATTCAGGCTAACATCCTCAATTACAGACGAGAAGGCTTCATTTCATGGTCTCAACACACATGACCTAGCCAAAGAAAACTGTTCCCAAAGAACCAGAGAAAAAAAGATACAAGTGTTGCCTACATTTCGTCAACTGACTGCACTCTCACAGGTCTGTGTGATCAGAGAATAGCAACATAAGAGAAAACTTCGCACCTCCATGTTCCTTCCCACCACCTTGAAGGAGGTACATGCACTCTGAGAACTGCCTGGGCTCCCAGTTTGGGGGTGGTGGGTGGAAACGCTCACTCCAATCCAAATTCACCTTCAGCAGGGGGATATAATGTGTTGGAAGGGCCAATAGCCTTTCTGCATCCCTGCAACATTGTAGATGGGGGCTCTTCGAGGTGGTCCTAGGAGTCTAGCCAATACATTTCACATAGAAGACCTATGCGGGAAGCCTTGATATTGCAAATAGAAGGTTTGAGGGTAACCAGTCAATTGCGCTTAGAAGGCCTTATGAGGTGAGCCTGTCTACTATACAGACAATCTAATCACACTGATACATCAAAGACAAAGCTCCATCTGAGCATCAAGGTACATATTCATGCACCCCTTCGATCAACATCACCCACATGCATTAGAATGCAGCGACTGGCTATGACAAAATTCAGTCTAGCTAGACACATGAGTCGTCGCTTGCTCTTTTGCACACTCCTGGCCACCTGAGCACCCATCCGCATGTCTAACCTTCATGGGTAGCTTACTGGAGCTCGGCCAGCCCACCTAACTCCCTATCTTGGCCAAATGCACACACGCATTCTAATCCTTCTGACAATTTTCCCATACCTTGGACTCGGTCCCCCGATGGTGTTCCCACCACAAGCGCCTTGAGGCCATACTAATGGAATAAAGGTGCTATACAAATGACAAACTAACTACTTAGTACTACTACTACTACTACTACTACTATTATTAAGCAGTAATTTCAAATTGAGCAGAGCTGTCTAGAACTAAATAAATAACTATTTTTGCACACTCTACCTAACTTGTATTAATAAGAGTCCTCTGGATACGCTTAACTGAATCCTTCACCACCCTCATGCCTTCCTAAGCCCTGGGGTGAAGTCACACTACCCGGATACACTTTGGCTTGACATTAGTGTCTTTCCCCGTTCATCAGAATGAAGTGGCTCCACAGAATATGTACACAGGGCTGATCTGAAAATCCATCTCAACACTTAGGTATTCATTTTTCTGGGGAGGGCGGGGGGTACAGGCCTAAGATGGGCCTACTTTGAGCACAACCTACACATTCTGTAGCAGTTTGGGCCACTTTAGATCAGGCACTGGCCTCAGACATTCCAATACACACACTATGGTGTGGAGGCTTGTGGCCAACCTGATTGGTCAAACACCAACATATGCCCAGTGTAATTTCTGAGCTAGTTTACGATGGACACCCGTGTGTACAGGCAATCTAGGAGAAACCATGTTACTACACTCAGTCGGGATTTTTGCAGTGAAGAGGCCACTGCTGTTTTTTGGGAACTAGATGAAACCAAACTGAGTGCACCCTGTGTCCCGGGCTAACATCCAGTTCAGATTTGTGGTTGATGGGCATCCTTCCTGGGCTGTCATCCTTCGACAGGCCCCCCCTTTATCGGTTGGCCCAGGCGTGCCCATGTTGGGAGCATTTTCTGGGCTGTTTTACAGCTGCTTTCCGTTTTTACTGTCTGGGACTTCTAGCCGTCTAGGTCTATGCATAATGTGCTTTTTGATCAATCATGGTACTATGTGCAAGAGGGTCTGCAATATTGGCACTATTGTGTGGCATCTTGGGTACAGATAACTATGTAAATGACAGGTTTCACTGTGTCTAGGTTTCCTTGCCACCCCCTCTTCCATCCCTGCCTCCCTTCGCCAGGTTATGCACAGTGCCTATCGCTGGATAGTTGATTTACATGTCAACAGATGTGGCGCAGTGGGTCTTAAATGACTACTATTGTTTGCTATAGATACACAGGTTCCATTATGCGTTATCTGTGCAGAAAGTACTAATTTTAACCTGACAATTTATGTATGACTTTAATAAAGGTTAGATTTTTTTCAGTGTGTGTTTTCCTTTTGGCTAGCTGTGTGGGAGAAATGGCCTTCCTAAACGCCCCTTGTTTGGGTAGATTTTCATGTTTATGCATTCTCTCTTTAGGGTTTGATGACTCTGTAAAGTTAACAGTGTTTTGAACTATTGTAAATTAGCAACATTAGAACCTAACTGGGTTAACCAGTAGGATTCATTATATGAGAGCAATTAATGGTGCCGACGAGTAACCGCTGAAAGAAGGGATTTGTTGTTATATACCTGACTTTAACTCGTAGGTGTAAGCATTTTTTTAATAATTAAATTGTACTGAAGTTGTAACTGCACTTTATGTAACTGTTTTGCACTAACAATGTTATAATTGTTGCTTTTCTACTTCTCTTAAAATCGTTCTAGTAACTGATGTCTGTTTTTTAACACAAATATTGTCTTAATGACCTAATAAAATTGTGATATTTTAACTTTTTAGTAAAGGTTATATTTTCAATCTTTAATCACTTCAGAGATTGTGACACAAGGTTTTGCTCACTCAAGGGAATTACAACACATAGGCATATGAGATTCATATAGTGGAGAAACATACGCAAGTTTCGTAATGGGGATGAATCTCTAGCCCTTTAAATTTACCCCATTGTCTTTAATTGTTAAACGCTATGCATTCTCTCCTCCACATACAAGTCCCTCAGCACTTTTTGCTGAACGTATGTATTTTTGGTCTGTTCCACCGAGTCAGTGGAAAACTTTTTCCACACTCACTCATTCTTTTACCCTATTTTTGGGATACTTTTTATTTCTTTTTGTAACTCTCTCTTGGAGAAATGCTTTCCTACAAGTCATATGCATCGGTCATTGAAATTTGCTACATTCTGCAATGTGGCTGGGAGCCCCTTGGTCTTTCTTTTTTAGTATCCGTTATTCTCCTTGTGAGAACCTATGTTCCCAAGGGCAAGGGGATATTTAGTATCCTTCCTAACTTTTATATTGTGAAATCAGCACACCCCACCTTAAGTACCAATTTCAATTGGGTAATAATAGTAATGTATGTAAATATGTCCTATGTACAGCACTTTAACTTAAAGCACTATATAAAACAATATTTTATTTAGTATTGCGTTTTAGTACACCAAATACCATTACACAATACTTATTACATAACACAATTTCATACATTCTACATAGATATTCCTATATACAGACAAAAACTTTAAAACATTATATCATTATGAAAGTTTCATATCAATAACTGTCTCACTGAATCAAATCTGGATTCTCTGTAATATCACTTATCACCTCCTCAATTTTATCAAGCGTCTGCACCAATAATGTTGCCACGTCTAAGGTAAGCGACAAGTTTGCGGTCGTCATAAGTCTGTACCAAAATACTTTTACTATAATAGCAGAGGAAAAATTAATAAAGGGTTCAAAGGTTTGTAACCTTATTCATCATCGACGAGCATGGCAAAACTAAGTGCTCCCGTGACTCCAGAACCATTCAGCACAGATGCAGTTCCGTAGGGATACCCAGTTTAGGCCCCTACACCTCCAGTGTTGGTAAGCAGTTCAGCCTAAACTTAAGGTAACCAGTCTCAGAAACTATCTAACCTCAGTCAGAGGGAGATACAGAATATCATGCCCCTTATACAGTTTCAGATGTTCTAAATTCTGTATATCAGTTAATTAATCCCACCTTTTCTTTTCAATATTTAGTCGGAGTCTGACCTGCTCACGTCTAAAATACTCACGAACAGTTCACATCTTGTCCTGAATCCACGTAGAAAGGTATTCAAGTAAGAGTCGATGTGTGGTTTCTCTGATTTTATTATCTTGAAAAGACGGGAAAGGCTGCGATTCATGAATTGTATCCACCACGACACTAGGACCAGCTCCAATCTTATAGCACTTACTGGGACTGATCGGGGAAGGCCCAGAACTTGATTCGACACCCTGCCTTCCAAGATGTCAATAAATGTCCTATTCCCGCCCCTCAGTTTGCACCCGTACAAAATGGTAGCAGAAATTATTGACCTGTAAAACTTGATTAAGGGGCGCAGAGTTTATTCCTGACAGATATTGCCAAAGACAGATATTCTCCCTCGTTTTCTTCCATTTTCAATTCCTGTATTTTTTGTTTGTGTTTAAAAGAAACAGGAAAACAAATATCGAATACAGTCCACCTTCACGACTACTGTGTCTTTGATCTTCCAGGTATAACTATTCTGTTTCTTTGCTTTACTACAGGTCATTACGCAGGATTTAGCCGGTTTTATTGATAACTTGTACAGGGCCAAGTATTTCATTGCACCTGCCAAGGACATCTGTAGCCCTGTTGGAGTATAGTCCACAAAGAGGAGATCATCGGCATATGTGATGCATCCCAACTTCAGATCCATCCACTTTGGGGCATACCCTCCCCAAGCCCTGGCAGCCTCCGACAAGTCAGCCACATACAAGTTAAAGAGGGTTGGTGCGACCACACACCCCTATCACACCCCCTTTGTAACTTCAATTCCACTAGAGAGTTCTCCTGCAAGATTTAGCCTCACCTTTGTGATTATTATTAAATTGCTATTATGTGGAGTGCTGAGGGGTTACACTGTATGCCCTTGCCCCTGCTCCTGTAACTTTTTGGTTACAGTGAGGCACATCTGAATGGCTGGTGGCAGTGGTTTTATCCTACCTACTTTTGTGAATGTATTTCTTCCAGGCTGTACTCACAGCCGCGGTAGTGCACAGAAGGGTCCACATTGGCCCAAAATGGTGGCTATAAACATGTCTCTTTTGCTCGCCCCTTCTTCCATGCTGGGTGGGGGAGGTTCGATTTGACTTTTGTCTTCGGCAGGAATCCTTTGTGAAGCCCGCCAAGACTCCAGCACATCTTTTTTTTTTTTTTATTAAAAGTTTGATTAACAAACATTTACAACATCATCAGATTCAGTTAGTAAAATCAATTCATAGTAAAATAAATTGAAGTAATCATTGAACTTCATATTACATGTTTCAGTATATATCCAAAAAAGTAGGGCAAGTTCATACATTTCTCATACGTATGAATTACTAAAAAGATTGACTTCAAAAATTATTTCATTTTTCTTTCTCATCTAGTTCCAATTCCAATTTTTCAAGAAATGCACATAGTAGAACAATTACTTTCATTGAGTATCCCCACATTAATTTTTTCCAACACCAATCCCTCGCTTCCTGTGTCATACCCAGCACCTGTGGACCAATTAACGTATATCGCAAGGGTTCAAAATGTTCACAATATAAGGTAAGGTGTTTTAGGTTTTCTATCCAGATTTTGCCCTCACAAAATCTACACCATGGGTTCTGTCCGACGTGAGTATCTTTTTCCCATTTAATAGTTTTCTCAAAAGTATGGAACTGATTAAGTTTAAATCTCAGATAGAAGTGTCTCTGTTTGTTCGCCGGGAATTTAATCAAATAAGCTTTGCGTTGCAATCTCGATGTTGCAAATTTTGCAGCTTCAGAGTATAGTATTTTTGTTTGCATTTCCTCTAATGTTGCTAACCAATCCTGCTCATATAAGCGTTTCTTTACATGTCCCACGCAAAATTCAAGATCTTTTGGTTTTAAACCACATTCAGCAAGTTTCTCTATCATACATTTTGAAAACACCAACAACGATATAGGAACACGATTCCCAATCATAATTAAAAATTCCTCATACAATGACTGTTGCGGCGGAAACAACATCTTCCCATAATTTGTTAGCTGTCGCCAATGAAACCTGGTTAATAGAGCAGAGATTCCCAACTCCTGTCGTAAGATACAATTTGGGAGTGATTTTGGTAATCTCAAAGTCGCTTTCCACAATTGCCCTTGGATTTGGTCTAATATTAAGTCTATGTTACATAGACATAAATCAAGTCCATAAAGTAGAATTGCTTCCACTTTCAGCATGTAGAATTGCAAGAGTGGTTCCATTGAAAATTTACAATGTTTCATAAATACCATCCGCATTTGTGTTGTTAGAACATTTTTTTTTACATTTAGATTTGCAAACCACGTTTTTCTTGAGGGTAAGTCAATTACATCGTACCCCAAGTATCTCATATTTAAGGCAATGGGCATGTGGATAGCATGTATAGACCATTGCATTTTGGGAAGTTTCTTTTTCATGTTTTTTAGTATGAAGATACTTGACTTCTCGACGTTACATGTTAGATCGTTTTTAAAAAGATATGCTGCAAATATTTCCAATTTTCTTTGTAGGCCGTAAGGGGTTCGGTCAAAAATCAGCACATCATCTGCAAATGCAATCCATTGGATACGCAAATGTGCAAATCTTGCTGGAAAAATTATTTCCGCATTCCATATTGCCTCAATGTCAGAGATGTATAGGTTAAACAGGGTAGCTGCCAAGTTGCAACCCTGCTTAACCCCCACCTCGGTTGGAATCGGGACTGTTGTGGAACCAGAACTGTTGATGCGGACCAAATATGAAGTATTATGATGTAGTTTGGCCAACATTGCAATTAAATGGGGCGGAATCCCCATTTCAACCAGCTTTTCCCAGAGAAGAGTCCTGATAACGCAGTCAAAAGCTGCTGTTAGATCCACGGATGCCATATACAGTGGACCCGTGTTTGGAATATTCGTTTGGGCAATTAAATGAGCAAGAACAGTCGCATTTAAGGCAGTTCCCATTCCGGCGCGAAAACCGATCTGAAATGTCGAGAGGATAGCCCGTTGTTTAATGATCGCCTTAAGCTGTTGTAACAACAAGATAGCCAAGGTCTTGGCACTTGCATCAATCAAGGCAATTGGGCGAAAATTGCCTGGATTTGTTTTGTCACCTTTCTTATGGATTGGAACTATGACCGATTGGAGCCAAGATGAAGGAATAGTAGATGAGCGAATAATCTCATCAAATTGGGTTTTTAGTATCGGAGCCCATAATTGGACATTTTCCTTCAAAACACATGGTGGAAAGCAATCCGGACCAGGAGCTCTTGATTTATTCAACTTTTCGAGTGCCCATGTGATATCCTCTAGTGACCAACCCTCAAATTCTTTCAACGATTGGTTATTATAGTTAGCAGCAAGTACTTTAAATCTTTCCGGTAGAGCAAATTTTTCTTTGTAATATTGTATCCATGATTCTGCACTTATACTGGAACTTTGATTCACCGTTTGTTGGAAGTCATTACCCCTTAGGAGTGACCAGATAGAGCGCCTGTCATTTCTACACAATGAGGCTATCATTGTTTGATTCGTTAAATTATGAAGGTAGATTCTATAATTTTTTATGCGGTTACCATATTTATTGAGTACTTTTCGTTTTTGTTTATGATAATCACAGTTAGATAGACCCATTCCATTTAATTGCAAAATTTTATTTTTCTTTTGTTTCTTTAAGATTGCAACTCGAGTGGCCAATAAAGCAACTACCGGCGGCTTTGATATTTCTTTAGTTTTTTGAAAGACCAAATATGTGAGCGCTATTGTAATGATTATTGAGTTTTGTTTAATAGATAAGACTGTTGTATTTGAGTGATAATCATTCCTGCAATTATATACAAGCATCTTGATGATAACATTTAGGTTTTTGCAAGTTTTAGTATTCCATCGTAAGGAAGCACCTGGTCGATCTTCCAGAATAAATATACTAAATGGATCTAGTGGCAAGATTGGGTTCATTAGTTGGAAAGCTGCATATAATATACAATGATCACTCAATTCAATCGTCGCGGTCTCTACTCCCTTGCAACCCGATGATAGTTCCCCGGATACCGCAATGTAATCGATACATGAAGATCTGTTATTTCGGGACCATGTGGTCACCTTTCCTATTCCAAGAAAAGGTAGTATGTCTATATTCCAGCGTTTTAAAAATTGACGAAAGCGTATTCCCCGTCTCCTGCTGGACAAAATTTGGCTTTGTGGGTGAATTTGAGTTTTGTTTAGGGGAGTTGCAAGACAATTTGAATTAAAATCGCCTCCTATAATTATTTTTGCATTAGGCCATTTGCAAAAAACTTCATCAAGCAAGGAATCCAGATCATTCAGTAGAGAGTCCACTGCGGTACCCAATGGGTTAAAGTATACTGATACTATTAAAACATAGTCCATTGATGATAGTCCTGTGTTAATCACAATCGCAATGTAGGATGTTGTCATAGAGGTTAATAACAGGGAGTAAACAAGAGCAGTGTTTACCAAAATGGAAATCCCCCCTGATGGTCTGCCTTTGGGTACTCGTGTCGCAGGTTTCGAGTATTCCATAAAGCCTCTAATTTCAAGTGGTTTAAGAGCCATGGTTTCCTGGCATAACACTATGTCAGCAAATTCATGCGGGGCATAACTAGTTGCCACATTTTCAAATTTTTTAGCCCACATGAGTTCCATGATATTACTCGAAGGAGCTTTTTGCTACTACGAGTAATCTATAGTTGGTCCCTCCTTTCGATTCCCCAATATTGCCGGTAACCAAGACCAATCTTTAGATACAGCAGAGATAGCAACCAACTGTGCCAAGACTGCCGTACCCGTTAAATTATTTACATTGGCCATCGGTACTTGTTTATTTTTATTTATGGTAGTTGAAGGAATAGTCTCATTAAAGGTTTTAGCTTCATCAATTGTCTGAATTTGGAAAACAGCCAATCCAAGCATTTTTAGCTCTCGTCTGTGGTTCCAAATCAATTCAGCAATTATTGGGGATTGAAGTTCTAAGACCATCCTGTGATTTTTTATGGATGGAAGAGTGATCCATATGATGTCATTTGAAACCAGCGTTCTTAGTGCCGGAATTTTTTTAAAGGAGTGCAATATAAAGGATCTATTCAGATCTTGATCACCATTAATTTCCGGAGTACTGATCCAGCCCAAAATACTTGATATTGGCTTTACAAACATGGATTGATCCACAGATTCCTCCATTATCAAAGATTTTTTCGGCACCACCTCCTCCTCAGCATGATTGGATAATTGGTAGCTTTGAGTTACATTTTTTTTTCCAGAACCAGGCAGGTCCAGTGTCTCCCAATGCTTTGTCGTTCCTTCTTTCTCCAATTGCACTGGGGGTACGTTATTTGTTATATTGGATATCTGCGACTCTAACTGCGGGGCATTTATTTTTACACTTTTGATCAACCTGCAGTTGAGGAGGCGTGATTTTATCGTTATGCTTCCCCAATGATAGCCTATTGTCTTCTGAGGAATCTACTTCAGTGACAGTCCGTTCAGTAGTTTTCTTGTTGGGAATGGGTTTGTAGAACGCTGATAACAAAGACTGTTGGGAGGAGGACAGTGAAGCCGCAAATTCTTTCTGTTTGGCCGAAATAAATTTATCAGTCACAGACACTTGGGTTATTTCATTATTAGAAGCAGCATTCAATTGAAGTTGCAAAGCAAGGCGACTTGCAATAGTAAGTTCATCCACATCAATCGTTGCGTCTGAGTCTATATTGCCAGCAGAGGCATCAATATTCGCCTCAGTTGGCTTCACCTTAGCATTCAATTTTGGATCAAGGTTAGGATTTTGTTTCTGATTTTTTTCTTTTTGTTTTTGGTTAGAGTTTTGCATAACTTGTATTTTCTCATTGCGTAAATTTAATCTATTTATTGCACGGGTATGCAATCTTTTTTGTTTACGTGATAGAAATTGTTTTTGCCCCTGCGGCTCAATATGTACCTCTTGGGGGGGGGGGGGGGGGGGTTCCAAGTTCACGCCTTCCTTCACCTTTTCCTCTTTTATTAATTCTATCAAGTCGGATGGACTATCAGGTGATTGGTCAGAGGCCCTATTCTGTTCAATCAACTGATTAGATCCATTCGATTCTGATTGCATATCATTAGGTTGAATAAAAAAAGTTAGTTGGTCAATTTTCTCTGCATGAAGCGTTACCATTTGGCAAAGCTGTGCGTGTGAATAAATTTGTATCGTGTCCACATTTTTTGGTGCATTCACAATCTGGGCAAACGTCGAGGGAAAACTGTAAACTGGATCCCCCCCATTCTCTTTAGAAAGATCCTGTGGCTCACTACGATAATTCTCTGTTTGAGATGCTGTCGTGACAGTGCATATGCACGGAATACTAGGTGAGTAACAGCCTTTCTCCTTTTTATAATTCTCAGCAAAAATATAACCCTCCAATTTGTTAAGTTTAGAAGATATTCCGAGCAACGCTGTTTTTATATCACGAAGTTCGTAATGCGTGTACTCGTGACCCTTGTCAAGTAAGTTAAGAATCCTTGACATTACGGGGTAGGAAGCTTCAAAGCTCAGGAGATCCTCCACATCAGAAGATGATTTAGGGTGAAAATTCTCATGCGTTTCGATCTTCGGCAATTTATTGTGAGTGGAATCTCGCATATCCGGCGAAGAGCACACCACTCCCCTTTTTAGTTGAGAAGGGCCATCATTACACAGGTCTATAGGGACCTGATCGGAGGCGGAATTTTCGAGATCATTATAAGAATTGGCAGTTTCTGGTACTAAAGTGCATGGGATATCACAATGGAGATGCACTTTGTGCTTGCTAATTGGCTGTGCTGTCACTGGTGTAGACGGGCCATCAGACATTATGATCCGCTTCTCTAATTCCATTAGTATTGCTGGAGCCAAGATCGAAATGTCAGATGGTGGCCCCATATTAATGTCTTCCATGCTACCCAAGGCGTGATTAATCACTGTCTCTGGCTCTGGAACACTTAAGAAACTTCTCCTTGTTTTAGTTGGGTTGGCGAGATTCTCATACTTATTAATAGTACTACTTTCATGAATTGAATTGTCATTCGTAATAGCATTAATATTTGCGATAGCCTTATTATTTCCGTACATTTCATCCAATTTTTTCATTGTGGCATCAATGGTACGTTTTTTTGGAATGATTATCGTTTCCTTTAGCCCGCTCCGTAATCGAGAAGACAGTTTTACATGCAGCAAAAGTCGTGAAACTTTTTCGTGGGCAGTGGTGGATCACAAGCCGGGCTTTTAGCCTTACTCTTGTTTTTAACAATTCAGAGGTGCTAGCCTCTAAGTGTTAGGGTTTACCCCCCAAGTTATGGGAGGATAGTACCACGTGCAGTAGTAGATGATTAACACAGTATTCTTGTTTTCATAAGACCATCACTCCTGCAAGTATAATTCAATTGAAGAGAGGTATCCAACCCACAAACCCTAAACGTACCTTCCGAGTTCCCCAGTTTAACGCTTCCAGCGCACCGCGAACAGCAAACAGTACTTGATTCGTACTTGGCGGTGCGCTCGCGGTGCGCTAGGAGCAGTGCACTTGAGGACGCAGAAAGAGGTGCTCCCCTACAACAAGCGGAGCCTCTGCTCCGGAAGCAACCTAAACAGAAAACAAACAACTTTGGGTTAATGTTCAGCGTATCAAAATTGCGCCAACAACACACTCTAAATCTATGCAAGTCCACAGTCTGCAACAACAACACAACTCCACAGTTAATGAAGCGGTGTACCTACTGTGCACACTGAGTGCACTGTGCACATCCACACCCTATACCGCCCGCTTACTAAACCAGGGTGGTGGGTACCGTATCCCTAGAGTAGGGTGTTATACAAAAAGTCACCTAGTTCCTGGGAAGTTAGGCAAAGACTGGTGTAACAGCTTGAGACGTCCTCCAGTCGGCAGGATTTTTACACAAGCTTGAGCGTTCAGTGAATTCCCTCGAAGTCCGTGACAGAGGGACCGCGGCACACTCAACAAAGCAAGCAGCAAACTCAGCAAACAGTACTTGATTCGTACTTGGCGGCAGCACATCTTTGAGGACATGAAATTGAGTAGGAGTCAGACAATCTGTTCTTTTTCTTCTGGTGTGCCTGACTGGAACCAGTTCCAACTGGGGGGATGGCTGTCCTGAAAGGACCGCAACCACCAAGAGTTTGAATGGTGCATGTGTGCTGATTGATTTGCTTCCTGCATAAAAGGCATGGATCCTGAGGCTGAGCACAAGCTGACCCCCTTGGAACAGAAGAATCAATGAGGAAGAAGGAGAACATTTCTGCAGCCACTTCCAGATGACCGGAGAAGCCCTCAGAGTAATCAGTCTTGAGACGATCTGCATTTTGAGCCATCCCGCGAAGAGCTCCAACTTCCCTGGGCTGCAAACCGCCAATATCCTGGGAACGGCAACCATTGTGCAGTGCATCGCCCTCTGAGGATCGAATCCTCCCGAAACTTTGGTGGACTCCTTCCGGGCTGTAAGGCAAGAATTGGAGTAGTAACCCTGTGGGAGACTACACCACCCTTGTCCTCTTGGTATTAGGTAAACCATCTATTGGTATAGGTCTGTACTACACAGGTTGGTAGTGTGACTGAGCAGCCAGACTTATCTCAAGAGGGGTAAATGTGAGCTGTAGCATCGGAATCCACAAATACAAGTATCCAAATAACACTTACACTCAAGGTTTTCTAGTAAACTTATTATTTCTTTATTTAACGGTCAGTTTTAGATGAGAATTGTTTTAAAAGGGCAATATGCAACAATCAAAATCCTTTCTCAGAATCAAGGCAAAACAAGTAGATACTCTTTAGGGATGCTTCATACACACTTACTACACCCTGAGGTGACTTCATCGATATCACTTTTGCACTTTGTAAATTCTGAGGTTGGTCAAATGGAAAGGTTAGAGGAAGGAAAAAGGTTGACAGTTTCTCAGAGCATGTGAGCACTTTTAAATATCCCAATGAATTTTAGATTAAACCTTTCCCAGCAATATTAGTCAAAAACCAATGTATCACCTAAGAGGGACAGTTAGAATCAAAGTCAGTGGACTAGAAGAGTCTGCAGGGAGCTAGGACAACCATAGTCAATTGGAACGAAGTCTGGAGCTGATGCACTTCTTAGATAAAAAAAAAAAAAAAAAAAAAAAAAAAAGTCTTGCACAGAGTTAGAGAGTTTGTTGTAGAAAATCACTGTTGGGCCACAAGCTGTTACACTTGTGAAATTTAGAGCCAAGATCAACTCTAGAAATGCAGATACTGCAAATCTCAAATGAGAAAAGCAAGCTACCAAGAGGTAAGTACAGTCAGAACAGTATCTTAGGTTAGACAAAGAGGATCCGGCTGGCTTCTGTCTTGGTTGCAGTGTGGCAGATCCTTGGTTTTTGGGCCTCAGTCGTGGGGACAAGAGGGAGGATGTCTGGAGGATTCCTGCACAGCGGTTTGGAGGCAGCTACAGGCGCTTTTCAATTCAGCGGCACTTCGCGGTTAATAGCACCACCTCAGATCTTGGACACAGGATGGTCTTCCTTCACTCCTTGATTCCAGCACTCTGGTGAGGTGACTCGAGCTAGGTTGTCCTGCTTCGGGGGGGGGGCGTCCTCAGGATCTTCCTGGAGCGTCGGTCCGGCTTAAAGAAGTTGCACTCGACTACGGATTTCTCGACCCCTGGCACTCGTTCCAGCAGTAGCAAAGAAGTACAGCCAGTTGGGGAAGGTCTTCCAGCAAAGTTCGTCTCAGAGTTAGTTGGTCCCACTAACCCAAGGGAAGAAGTCGTTCTCTTGTCGATTCGGAAAATGAGGTGCAGCGCAGCAGCAGGGCTTCACTGGGCAGTTCAACGGTCCAGGAGGATGCAGCAAACTTCTCTTCACAATTCCTTTGTCGGATGTTTCGTCCATTGGTCGACTATCTTCAAGAAGCCTTGCCTTTTATGCAGGTTACTCCCATTCATATACAGCATAGCTGTCACTCTCACAGCAGGGCCGTTTTACAACAGCAAACACAGCCAATCAGGACTGGGTGCATTCAGGTAACCAAGGAGACAAAGGACAGGGGAGTTTCGGGTACTTCCCTTACTTCCTGCCCTGCCAGACACACTAGAGCCAGAGGCTGGTTTCAGTGCTGAAGACTGCCAAAGGCAAAACGAACAAAGGGCTAAAACCTGGTTTGGCACGCAGAGTAAAACCCAAGAAAGACCTCACAAACAAGAAATGGGGAAAAAAGAAGACCGTGGCCTTTTTGACACAATGCTCACCCATGGGTGCTATACTGCAGCTGAGGATTCAGCCTGCGGTAGAGAAGCAGTGGTAGATATGATATGGCATTTATAACGCACCTATACACAAGCGTTTCAAGGCGCGAAGAGGCAATGGAGGGGAAACGGAGGGAAGACAGACAGCGATCCTACTAGGCCAGGTGACATTGAGATCACGCAAGGCGAGGGGGCAAGGGGGAAAGTGCAGGGGAAAGGGGAGGGGGCTGTGCAGTACATTGGATAACAGTAAAATAAATAAAGACAATAAATATAATAAAAGTGCAGCCAACTGGTGGCAAATGCAGACCTCGAGTGTCAAGTGCTAGTAGGGGCTGTAGGGATACAGAAACAGTCTCCGAGTGCAAGCGTTGCCAGGGGGCAGTGCAGGTGTGCAACTGGCAGGGAGGGGACCTAGGCCCGAGATCAGAGGGTAGCCAGGTAACCAGTGCAGTTTCAGATTCAGCAGGGCAGAGGAGGAGAGAAAGCAGAAGCAAAGAGGAAGGTATTGAAGCGCTTCCGGAACCGGAGATGGTTCTTCTCAAGTTTCAGAGAGGCTGGGAGGCTGTTCCAGAGGGAGGCCCCAGCAGAGGAAAGGGATCTACCACCAACTTGCTGCTTGGAGAAGCGACTAACGCTGAGGGAGTTGAAGGCGAATGAGCTTAGAGCTCGACGAAGAAGATATTTAGGAAGAGAGAATTTATGATATTGAGGTCCCAGGCCCCAGAAGGCCTTGTGGACAATGTAGAGGGGTTTTGAACCTAATCCTCGCCTCCACTGGGAGCCAGTGCAGAGACTTCAGTCCTGGAGAGATAAAATCCCTGGGCTTGAGGCCAAGGACAAGTCTTGCAGTCCTGTTTTGAATGAATTGCAGAGGGCGGGAAGTAGAGGCAGACAGATTTAGAAAGAGGCTGTTGCAGTAGTCCAGCCTAGAGAGAACCAGAGCTCTGGAGACGGTGAGCTTCTGGGGGAAGGAGAGGAAAGGAAGACTACCTCTGAGAAGGCGCAACTGGTAGTGTGACTTCTTAGAGACATCAGATATGTGAGGAGAGAAGGAAAGTGTGGAGTTGAAGATGACCCCAAGGTTTTTAGCCTCACAGGTGGGAGCAGGAAGACGGCCAAGAGAGGCTGGCCAGAGAGTGACAGGAAAGGAGGGAGCAGGTGTGCAGATGAGGAGAATCTCGGTCTTACTAGCATTAAGGCAGAGATCAGTGGCGGCACACCACTCCTGGATGGCGGACAGACAGTCAGAGATGAGAGAAGGAGAAGAGGTGGCAGAAGGGAGCCTGAAAATATGTTGAGTATCATCCGCATAGCACTGAAAGTTGGGGCAGAGAGCAGCAATGCGGTAGGCAAGAAGTGCAGGTATTGGGTGAACAGCCAGGGAGAGAGGTTAGACCCCTAGGGAACACCACAGGTAGAGATAGAGGAGAGGAAGGACACAAGTTGGACCTTGGAGGGTCTTTCGCATAGGGAGGTCAGCCAGGCCAGGGCCCGATCGGTGATACCCAGGTTATCACGGAGACGGTTGAGCAGGATGGCATGGTGGACCATGTCAAAGGCAATAGAGAGATCAAGTAAGATGAGGACATGGGGTGTTGGAATCGGGGTTGGAGAGCAGATCTTCACAGATGTTCAGGAGAGCAGTTTCCGTGCTTCTGGCAGCTTTGAAGCCAGACTGATGGACATCGAGTCAACCAACAGATTCAGAGTGAAGATTAAGCTGGGAGATGGCCAGCTTTTCCGGGAGTTTGCCTAGAAAAGGAGTGATGGAGATTGGACGATAGTTAGCCAGGCAGAAAGGGTCGGCAGAGGGTTTCTTAAGAAGAGGGTGCACAAGGGAGTGCTTAAGGGGGAGGGGAAGACTCCAGTGGCAAAGGAGTGGTTGCAGAAATCGGCCAGAACAGGAGCCAGGGTTTCAATGTGGTCCTTGATGGTTTGAGGAACAGGGGTGAACCTGTTTGGACAAGACTTTCATAGATCGGACTTGTCCAGAAACCTCATCTGAGGAGAGCAGGGGAAAGGCAGAGAAAGAGGGAGGAGTGGTGGCTGAAGAAGGGCCAGAGGAAGAGCAGGGAGTAGAGGGGGAGAGGAAGAGAGAGGACAGGATGTCCTGAGTTTTAATGATGAAATGAGAAGCTAGGGCCGTGCAGAGGGCCTTGGAGGAGACAGAGGTAGAAACTGCAGCAGGATTGGCTAGCTCCTTGCAGATTTAAAGAGTTCGGCTGAGTTGTTGGATGCCGCAGAGACGCGGGCCTGAATATGGGCTCTCTTCTTGGTATTTGTATTTATAAAGCGCATCCGGGCCCGTGGGCAGCTGGGAGCATAAAGGTGACACGAACATGGTTACATACAAGCAATTAAAGACAGTTAAGTAGTAACAAATTTACAGATAAATAAGCATAAAAATCACAAAAGATACAGTAGCCAAATTACAAGTAGTATTTACAGTGGTACAAAAGTACTGTTAGTGAATGTGATAGGCCATTACATGTGGGTCACAGCCCTGTTCAGCGAGCCAGTTTATGACTTTGTGCTTTAAGGAATAGAAGGAGGGCACAGCTCTTACTGTAGTAGGGAGGGTGTTCCATAACTTGGCCGCCAAAACTGGGAAGCTGGCCCCACCTTCTTTTTGCAGTTTAAATCTGGGTATGCGCAGCAAATGGGTTTGGGTAGATCTTAGTGGTCGTGTGGAGGTGTGTGCCAAGAAGCGGTTTGAGAGGTATTCAGGTGCCCGGTTCGCTTGGCACTTGTGAGTCAAGGTGAGTGTTTTCAGTGCTATTCTTTGGTCAATAGGTAGCCAATGCAGGCTACGTCTGGTATCAGATATGTGAGATTTCCTCGGGATGCTAAGGGCAGCACTAATGGCATTGTGTTGTTTTACATGAAGTTTATTAATGTTTCTATGGCTGGTTCCAAGATAAAGAGTGTTACAATAGTCAATCTTAGACATTATTAGGGTTCTAGCAAGGATGATGCAGTTGGCAGTAGAGAGGAAGGGTCTACAGGCTGTTATCAGTTTGCAAGTATAAGCAGCTGATGAAGCCACAGCATTGGCTTGTCTGTTGAAAGATAAGGTCGAATCAAGATAGAAACCCAAGGTTTTAGTATCATTTAACACCTTAATGGTGTTCCCATCAATATTGAATGCTTTGAATAATGGGTCTAGTTTGTTCAGTCTTGGACGAGAGCCTTGGATGAGTAGCTCAGTTTTTTTCATCGGTCAAACAAACAAAGCCCATGGTGGGCCATCCAAGCCTGGATGGTCGCATAGAATTTGTTGAGGGTGATTGAGTCCAATACATGGTCACCTGAGATAGTGATGAGTACCTGGGTGTCATCCGCATAATTTGTGTAGGTGACACCCAGATAGAATTTCAAAGAGTGGCTTAGTAAAAACATTATAGAGTGGGGGAGACGCAAGATCCTTGCAGTACCCCACATAGAACAGGGGAAGGCTCTGCGGAAGCGGTAAATGAAAAGACCCTCATGGATCTGTAAGCCAAAAAGGATTTAATCCATGAAGTGGCTTCGTTAGAGAAATGAGGCAATTTTGAGGTGCTGACAAAGGATTTGATGATTCACCAAATCAAAAGCCGCTGATAAGTCGAGCAGTAGTTGTAGTGCCAGTTTGCCCTTGTCTTTTAAGTCCTCAATTTGTGTTTTTAAATCAATTAAGGCGGTTTCTGTCCCATGTCTGGGTCGGAAGCCTGATTGGCGAAGACCAAGGAGATTATTTGCTTCTAGGTAGGCCTGAATTTGGATGTATGCTACACGGCCCAGAATTTTTAGAAGGAAGGGTGCTGTTGTAATAGGTCTGTAATTGGCAGGGTTGTTAGGGTCAAGGGTAGGTTTTTTGATTAGAGGGATGACCCAAGCGTCTTTAAGGTTGTCAGGGACAGTCCCAGATTTAAATGAGGCATCAATGAAAGAGGTGATAAAAGGAGCCAATTCATGAGCAGCCTCTTTGATTGGGGCCGGGCATGCATCGCCTTGGCAGTTGGATGGTTTGATCTTTCTAATGATGTTTTCTACTTCCCACGTGGAGAGTTGGGAGAAGTTAAAGGGTTTAAACGTGCGTACATGAGTAGAGTGGTTATTTGTGTTAGGGTTATAAATGTGATCTATTGGAAGGCTACATTTTTTGGAGTTGATTTTAATTTGCAGAGTAGAATTTTTCTCTAGGAGCGCTTTTTGTATATTGGTACACCAGGTGATGTCAGTGATACAATTGTCGATAGGTGCTATAGGAGATTCAAGTTCTCTGAGAATCTTGAAGAGCTCTTTGGTGTTAGATTCGGCCTGAGATATGGGCTTGTTGTACATCTTTTTAGCCAAGAATATAGCATCTTTGTATGCAGATGTTGCCGTGTTTAGTATATTTTTGTTTGATTCTGTGGGGTGTCCTTTCCAGTGTGCCTCAGCATTTCTCTTATCTTTACGTAAATCTCTTAATTGAGGGGTAAACCGTGAATTCAAATGGGGGCGAGGTTTAGATTTCCTTAGTTTGAGGGGGGCTATGGCATTAAGTGCCTTTAGAAGAGTTCGGTTGTAGATGTCTACCAGGACTGTAGGGTCAGAGTGGGCTTCAGAGGCTTTGTCAAGAAGAGGAAGGATTAAGGGGAGAAGTTTCCCCTTGAAGATGTCCTTTTTATTTCTAGTGTAGATAGGAGGTGCCGGGTTGGATTTAAGACTAAGGTGATTGGATTTGATGGTGAAAGTAATTTTATGATGGTACAACCAAGTACATGGTATAACTGCTCCAAGATTAATAGAGCAGTTCAGATCGGCAAGCCAATCCAGAGTTCTTCCCTTACTGTGAGTTGGTTCAAGGATGTGTTAAGTGAATCCTGAGTCTACTAGTGAATTGGCTAGATCTTGTGCTGCCAGGTCCTTGGTGTCTTGATAACCTAGATTGAGGTTGCCAAGTAAAATAATCTGGGTGTTGGGCTTAGTATTAACTGTGAGGAGTGCTGATATGTCTTCAACAAAGGTGTTGATTGGGCCGGGTGGTCTGTAGATAAGGTGCATTGTGGCTGTTTGAGTGGGAGATATCTACAGTTTGACTGTTAATAGCGCAGCAGAGTTAATGTGCAAGTTTGGTATTTGTCGCAAGTTAAGAGATCTTTTAAAAATGAAGGCTACGCCTCCGCCTTTGGTGAGGGAGGAATCTCTATCACATCTAATGATAGCATAGTTCTCTGGCACTGCTGAGGATAGAAAGGGGCCCGAAGCTGCATGTAGCCATGTGTCAGTTACGGCAAGGAAATCCAAGGCTTCAATTTCAATGAACTCGGCAATGTCTAGAGCATGTGCTGTGATAGATCTAGCGTTGATAAGGGCACATTTGATTGGGGTGGCTTTAGCCTTGTGCGGAGTGGTGTTATAAATTGCAACTTTTTTTAAGCATGATGGTAGGGGTGGCGTTGTTTAAGTAGTGGCCTGGTTTAGATGAGGAAGAGGTCGAGTTGTGTGGTGTTTGCAATGTGAGTCTAGAGCCTAGTCTTAGTCTTAAGTTCCTGTATTTGGTGGAGCAAGGTTGGTTTGGTGTTGGTTTGGTAGTGAAGGGTTTGATCCATAAGGCTGGGTTATTCAGATAGAGATTTGGTGCAGATGTAGTAATTGCCTGATCCATATTGTGAGGGTGAGTTTCACAATGGTAATTAAATGTAACGCCTAATTTGTAGCATTAACTATCGAGATAGAACACAATAGGAGGGGTAGCCCTAAGGTTTGAAGTGCATGGTACATAGTGTACTGCAGGTGGAAGGTAGTTTCATGTAAACAAATGGAATACTGAGCCTATTAGGTTAGTATACTAGATGGTGCCAGGTAGCAGGGTCAGTTCTCGTATAGTAACGTATAGACGGTTGGGTATAAGGCATACTCCATGGATGTGATAATGCGTCAAGTGATGATAGGCACAGTACCAATACTGACTACCTCAGTAGTGAGTTGTGGAGATGATGCCTATTGCGAGTAGTGTGGGAGATGTGAGGCAATGTTAAGCCTGCAATAGGTGAATATTATGTCTGATAGCATCAGCTAACAATCAGGTGGAGGTCTGGTGGAGGATGCAAGTACATACCCCCTATAGTACTATATCTCAACTATTGCTTGGTGTAGTCTGGCAACATGAGTATTGAGTGAACCTAGAATGGAGCGCTGTGCTCAACAATAGCAATACAGTTGCGAAGGTACAATGTATGATGCGCAAGACGAAGCGTAATGGGAAATGAAGCAATACAACAGTAAACTGGTTAATTAGTAGTAACGAGTCATATGGCTAGTAGGATGTAAAGAGGCAAGGAAGAGCATGCAAGGACAGTGCATTGCCTGTATGGTGAACACATTTAACCCAGTTTTGCTATGGATAGTTATGAGAGTAGCACAATGCTGTATATATAGTGTTATAGAAGGTGCTGTTTCTGTAGTGTAGCGAGCGCAGTGCTTAGACAAGATTAGTTCTTAGGGAGCAGGGTGTAGTCATCAAGGTAATGATCCGACCAGTAGTGGGAAAGAGCATCTGAGTGTTGATGTTTAAATCAGGCCGTAAGGTAGCAAGGCGCTAGAAAGAGCATCTCAAGAAAGGCAGCATACGGGGCTGAGGGCATAGCTTGATGCGAAGACAATAGGGAGCAGAAATACCTTAGGTGCTAGGGCCAGTGGCTCCCAACGGCGAACAGACAGAAAACAGGAAGTTGGCCTTTTTCCTAGGGCCTTCTTCCACGAGGCCGGCTTCCGCCTGCCGGGAGCAGTTCAAACAAGAAAAGCAACGCTGTTGCTTAGAAACCGGGCCAAGCCTCGGTTTCATCCCACCAGCCATTTTCAGGTTAGGCGATGCACGTGGAATGGCAAATAACAGCAGCTGATTGCAATGGAGCAAAGCATCGGATTCCAGTATTCACTAATCATAGGATATTGTGGCATCCAGGGTAACACGCACTGTTATTTTGGTGTCACCTGCTAGACGTACCGCGGAGTCAGCTGAGTGCACAAGGGCACGATGTAGTGGGGGAAGACTGCTCCTACAGTCCTAGGTGAGCAGGGCTCCAGCCCTCTCCGCAGATGGTGGTGGCAGCCGGAGAGCAGGTACTGCCTTTGGAGCAGGCGGCAGGCCAGTTTGTCAGGATGTACCGGAAGCATGCCATTTCCTCTCAGCCACCCTGCACTTGCATTTAAGGGTGACGAGGTCTAAGTCATACCAGGAGTTGCACTTGGCTTTGGACTTCAAGCGGAACCTCATGACAGGGGAAAGAACTTCGAGAGTATCAAATTTGGCAGAGTGGAGCATGGAAAGGGCTGTGTCAGGGTGCGAGTCAGCCAAGGGAGCAGGCGACAAGCCAGTTTGTCAGAGGAGGTACCGGAAAATTAAACCACTGCCACCAGCCATTTAAAGTAGCGAGGGTAACAAAAATGTTTACATGAGTAAGTAGAAAAAGGGGCTACTAAGTAACCTTCCATCCCTCAACATAAGATGGGGTGTGCTAGACCTACAGAGAGAAAAGGTAAGTACAGTCAATTTCACTTTACTATTCTTGGGAACAGTAGTTCTCACAAGAAAAGGCATTTAAACCTTAAGAGAAACCCAAGGGACTTCTCTGTGACACTGCACTGAAGGTGCTGTGTGTCACGATGCCTATGGATTTTGTCAGACTCCAAAAAAAAAAAAAGGAAACAGATAATCCAAATCAGATCAAAATACATGAGCGAGTGAGAAAAAGGGCTCACTCTGTCCAGAGTGAAAATTAAAAAGTCCAGCAAAAGAGCTGGGAGTCTCTAAGGTTGAAGGGAATTAGATCAGAAATTAGAATTCTCCCTAACACGGGCCTCCAGAGGCAATATTACACTCCTTGAAGTTCCCCTCAACAAAGTGCTGAACCGAGAAAGCGAGGTGAATTGATCAGGCAACAACCATCCTTCATCTGAAATCCTAAAAAGGGTACCAAAAGCAGAGCCGCAAGAAGATACGACTAATCCTTTCCTTACGCCTCTTCACGCGACTGCTGTTACGAGATCCACTTCAGTGCCCCTCCTTTCATCTGCCTGACCAGGAATCCGGTGACAGGGTGTTAGGGAGAATTCTCCAAAATGTGCTAATTCCCTCCATCTTAGAGACCACCAGCAACTTTGCTGGATTTTGAGGACTTGATTTTTTTTTTACCTGGATAGAGCGTCACCCTTTTTCCTCTCTCTCATGTATTTTAATGTGAATTTTATCTCAGTGTTTCTTTTCATTATGGAGTCTAACAAACTCCATAGGATTCATCTTTTACAAAGTGTCACACAGCACCTTCAGTGCAGCGGCACAGGGAAGTCTTTCAGATTTCCGAAGGTGTAAATAACTTCTCTCGGATAAACTACTGTTTCCCAGAGCAGTAAAGTGAAATGAACTTTACTTGGCATTTTGCTTGCTAAACCCAGCACACCCTGTCTTACAATAGAGTGTTGGAGGGGTTACTTAGTATCCCCTGTGTCTAAATGCTCATGTAACATTTGTATGTTACCCTTTCCTCACAGAATGGCTGGTGGCAGTGGTTTCCTTATGAACTACCATGGCTTGCATTTACTGCGGCTGTTCGCAGCTCCGGTAGAGCTAACCGCAGGACCCATCTTTTTCAAAATGTTGCAGAGCCATCTTTGACAAAATGGTCCCCCGGTCGTCTTTTTTCGCCAAGTCTTTGAGGAAAGGTCATTCTAGAGATTTCCTCTGCGTGCCAAACCAGGTTTGGTCTCTTTGTTCATTTGCCTTTGGTGGGCTTTAGGAGTGAAACCCGCCTCTGGCTCCAGAGTGTCTGGGGTAGGCAGGAAGTGAGGCAGGTGCCCAAATCTCCCTGTGCTTAGTCTCCTAGGAGACCCAAATGCACTCTGTGGTGATTGGCTGGTTGACTGTCCGGCAAGGACAGCCACCCTGCTGGGTGAGTGACAGCTAGGCTGAATAAAAGGTGAGGCTTTTGGCTTGAAAGGCAGAGTCGACCACTGGACGAAGGAACCG
The DNA here is from genome assembly GCF_040938575.1 of Ambystoma mexicanum. Classification (NCBI taxonomy): domain Eukaryota; kingdom Metazoa; phylum Chordata; class Amphibia; order Caudata; family Ambystomatidae; genus Ambystoma; species Ambystoma mexicanum. The sequence continues at coordinate 817,277,302 of NC_090929.1, forward strand.
AAGAAGAACTTGAAGAGGACACCTGCTGCAACTCCTGGACCGTTGGTTTGCCCGGTGAAGCCCTGCTGCAGTGCCGAAATGCCAAGTTTGCATCGCCAGAGGAGCCCCTACAAGGACTTCTCTCTTTGAGTTAGTGGGACCAATCAACTCCCAGGTAAGCCACGTGGACACCCATCGCAGAGCTGGTTGAATTTCCTCAGAGTTGCTGTAGGAAACCGCATAGCCAGCGAGAGGGACACCGGATTGTGTGCGTTACTTTTAAGCTGGCCTAAGTCTTTTGGGAGATCACCCAGACTCACACGAAGTAGGACTGACCAAGACTGAGCCCCCTCAGCAGAGTGCGGGACACCAGAAGCAAGGACAGTCCAACTTGACAGCCAGGAACTGCGTTGGTGCTATTTGCGGTAGAAGAAACGCGAAACAGCCACTGAAAGTGAAGTTTGCCCTTTCCAGGTTTTGGCAGTCCCAGTGCATTGCAGGAGTCCCCCTCTTGTCCCCACGACAAGAGGCCCAGGAACAGTGAGATCTGCAGAGCTGCACAGGAGCAGAAGTCATCCGCTGCATCTTTTCTTCTTCACCAAGGTACTGTAAAACTTACTGTAGAAGTGCTTGTAACTTCCACAACTTAAGTCTAATCAGCTTGTGGCCCTACATTTGATTCTACTTTTCATCAAACCGCCTACGAACTTGTGCAAAGACTTTTCCATTTCCTTACCAGAAGTGTTTTATCCTAGCCAAGACATTGGCCCATTGACTTTGACTTAGCCTATTGAATGAATTGAATGACTCTTCTAGTGAACTCCAAAAGTATCTGCACTTCTAGGAATATTTGTGGTCTTTTGTGTTGTAACCTTTTACCAACTTTTTAAGAGTATTCTGAATGCCAACAGTAATATATTAATGTCCCCAGCTCCCTTGTTACTCAAGTCACCTGTGGGTGTAGGTTGTGTCTGTGGGCCATCCCAAAAGGGTCTTGTCTGATTCAGAAACTCAGAGTGTACAGTATTGAAGTGTATTTGTGTTACTATTCTATTGCTGCCTTCTGAAGGCTTTATAAATGACTGATAAATTAATAATTGTTTATGCAAGAAACCTTGAGTGTAAGAGTTTACTTGAATACCTGTAACTGTGAATCTTTGTGTAACGCCACTACAGCTCACATTGACCGGTCTTGAGATAAGCCTGGCTGCTCAACACGCTATCAAAACTGTGTAGTACAAGCTTATACCAAAGGTTGGTTTGCCTATACCTGTAGTCATAGTTGTTTGTAGTGTTCCCGGAGGGTATTGCACACAAATTTTGCCTAACACGGGGTCTGCTGTATCGCGGAGGCATCATGCTGCAACTTCTTCACTCCTGAGATATTGAGAGTGTCTTGGTAGAATACAGCTGAATTGTCACTCCTGTGTCGTTAGAGTGCTTATTCGTGTGTTTGGCAGTTTGCCCATAAACGTTTGCCAAGGCCTGACACCTGTGAACTTACAAGTAGACTTCTCTGAAGTCCCTGACCCTTTTTACCAACAACGAGTTTACTTACTTGCTACAGAAAACTTCCTCTGCAACTTACATTTCTATAGCTGTGCCTTACCTGTGTTGCCCTCCACACTGATTCCGAGACACTCATAACTAGTTAGGGATGGAAAGTGTCAGGCCTCTGAAATTATTGCCAAGTAATTACTTACCTTGTGTTGATTTTGTTTCAATTATCTTCCCTGAAACAGTTATTATAAAAGTATTTTACTTACCTTTGAATTGTATACAGTCATTCGAAAAAGTGGTTTACTAACTGAATAATGTATTGATTTTCCTAAAGTTCATTTTATTGTGTGTTATAGTATTGATATGTTATTCATATCGGTCTCGTACACAAGTGTTTCAGAGCGTGACCAAAAAAGGGAGGGTAACAGGGAAGAAACAAAACAATCTTACTAGGCCCAGTGACATTGAGAACGCGCAAGTGCATGGGAGAGGAAGAGGGGAAAGTGCAAGGGAGGAGGGGAGAAAACCGATAAATAATAAATTAATAAAGAAACAAACCGTCGTAGTGCAGACAGCAAGTGGCAAGTGCTGGGTTTAAGGCAGCAGACAGGGTATGTTTTATAAGTGCAGAACGAAAAAAGGGGGGCTGTATGAGTACAGATACAGACCCCAGTGCAAGGGGTGTCCCGGAGGCAGTGCGGGTGGGTGGCAGGATGAGCAGGTACCTGCGCCCGGAAGCGACAGAGGGTAGGCCAGGTGCACGGTGCAGAGAGAGTATAGATCAGCAGGAGAGGGTGAGTGGGGGGGCGAAGACCGATCCATAGGGAGGCCCCAGCCGAAGACAGATCTACCCCTAGCTCGTTTCTTTGAAAAACTACTGACCCTGAGGGAGTTCAAGGTAGAGAGGAGCGAAGAGCTCGAGGTGGTAGGGGGGGGGGGTATTTGCGGAGGAATAGCTGAAGGTATTTTGGAACCAGGCCCCAGAAAGCCTTGTGGACAATGCAGAGGGTTTTGAATTTAATCCTTGCAACCACTGGGAGCCAATGGAGAGATTTCAGAGCTGGAGGGATACGATCCCAGGGATTGAGGCCAAGGACAAGTCGTGCAGTCCTGTTCTGGATTAGTTGCAGAGTGTGGAGAGTAGAGGCAGGTAAATTTAGAAAGAGGCTGTTACATTAGTCCAACTAAGAGAAAACCAGAGCTTGGGAGACAGTGAGCTTCTGTGGGAAGGCGAGGAAAGGCAGAGTACCTCTTAGGAGGTGCAGTAGGAAGTAGTATTACCATTTAACTTTCCCTTAGTGTGTTTATATAAAATAAACCATTCTTTTTGCAAAACTTTGTGTGTCTGTTTCTCTTTGGGCTATGTGTATACTCTAAGTACTTTAACCCACTGCCCTGTTCTCACTCCTAACATTAGCCTGGCTGCTCAACCATTGCTACCAACATACTTGTGTGGTTCAGGCCTATGCTAAAGGTTGCAGCCCAAGTGAGAGTCTTCTAAAGTCTTACCTAAGGTGGACTTTTGTGAAACTCTTTAAAAGTCCTGCTGCATCCTAATGTTTAGCCTGATTGCTCTGCTATTGCTTCTAACTCTAGAGATTGCTTTGCTTGCCTTTTAGTTGGATGTGTTGCCTCACCAAAGAGTTACATGGTTGAACATCCTTCACCAGAAAGCTGTGCAATAATCTCCATAACAGCAGCCATTCATTTTCTAGCATTGGTCCAAACGCTGTGTTGCAGCATGCCTTTCATTTTTAACTGTGTAATGCCCAGGACAAACAATATTTAGAAATCTCAAAATTTTATTTTCCCCTTAATAATAATAATTTAGCATTTATATAGTGCTACGAACCCTCAGGGATCTGAGTGCTGTGTTAGGAAGAATTCTCATAAATGTGCTAATTCCTCCCACCTTAGAGCCCTCCATCTCTTTTGCTAAACTTTCGGACTTTGAACATTTAAATCTGTGTGTTTTACTCTTGTGTTTTCTTTGGTAATGGAGTTTTAAACAACTGCATAGTCATCAGCTTTTCATGTGTGTCACACAGCACCCTCAGTGCAGTGGCACAGGGAAAACTTTTCAGGCTTTCCAAAGGTTTAAATACCTTCTCTGGATAAACTACTGTTTCCCAGAGTAAGTAAAGTGAAATTTACTTTATTCTCTTTAAATTCCTAGACCCAGCGCAACCTATCTTACAATAGAGTGCTGGAGGGGTTACCTAGTATCCCCTGTGTCTAAATACTCATGTAGCAGTCAAATGTTACCCTTTCCTCTCGAAATTGCTGGTGGCAGTGGTTTTACAACGAACTACCATGATTTTTCCCGACCGCGAACACCGGTATCGTTAAATCGCGGGAGCCATGTTTTTCAAGATGGCATCTGAGCCCCCTTTGTTTAGACAGGTCCTGGTCGTCTTTTTTCACCATTTCTTTTTGGAAAGGTCCTTCTAGAGTTTTGCTCTGCGTGCCAAACCAGGTTTGGTCCCTTTGTTTCATCGCCTTTGGCGGGCTTCAGGACTGATGACCGCCTCTGGTGCCCGAGTGTCTAGGGTGGGCAGGAAGTGAGGGAGGTGCCCAAAACTCCCTGTGCTTAGTCTTCTAGGAGACCCAAATGCACTCTGGCGTGATTAGCCGACTGACTGCCAGGCAAGGACAGCCACCCTGCTGGGGGAGTGGCAGCTAGGCTGGAATGAATGGGAGGAAACTTGATAAAAGGCGAGTCTCTAGGCTTGGAAGGCAGAGTCGACCACTGGAACGAAAGAACCGAAGATGAGCTTGAAGAGGACGGCTGCTTCAACTCCTGGACCATTGGTTTGCCCGGTGAAGCCCTGCTGTAGGACCGAATCACCAAGTTTAGCTCGACAGGGAAGCCCTGGCAAGGATGACTTCTCCCTATGAGTTGGTGGGACCAATCAACTCATAAGCCACCTGGATACCATTCTCAGAGTTGGTTGTATTTTCCTCAGAGTGCTGCAGGAAACCGAACAACCAGGGAGAGGGACACCAGTTTGTGTGCTTGGCTACAGCTACAGGAATTGAAGATTTGCCAAGTGTCAGCTTTGACCAGTGCAGTGCAGGAGTCCGGAGTCCCCTGACGTCCTCACTCTAACGACTGAGTCTCAGGAACAGAGAGATCTGCAGGAACTGCCAGGAACAGACTTCTTCAGCTGCATCTTTTTCCTTCATTGTAAGGTACTGTGAAAACCCGACCGAAAGAACTTACCTCTCACTGCGAAAGCGCTTGGAACTTTGGCAACTTGCAGGTCTAGTCAGCTTGTGACCAAACATATGAATCTTTCTTTTACAAACTACTTCTGAGAAATGTGGCAAACGCCTTTCCGTTTAACTACAATAACTGCTTTATCCTATACAAGACTTTAGCCCATTGACTTTGGCCTAACCTATTGCATTGAATTGCCTCTTTTGGTGAACCCAATGTATGTGCACTGCCTAAGAGTAACTGTAATCTTCTTTTTATTAACCTATGTCTTTCAGCTCCAACTTCAAAGTACTCTGAATGCCATTTTGCTCCTCCTTCAAAGTAGTTTAAAAGCCTCAGAAACGTACAGTGTAAGTACTGAAGTATATTTGTGTGTGATAGATTGCTTCCTTCTAGTGAATGTATTATAACTGACAGTAGAATAAATTAATAAGTGTTTAACCAAGAAACCTTGAGTGTAACAGTTTATTTGAATACTTCTGATTCTAGACCTCTGTGTAACATCCTTACAGCTCACATTCCCTCTTGAGATGAGCCTCGCTACTACCAGAAACTGTAGTACAGACTTATACCAAAGGTTGGTTTTGCTTACACCTGTAGTCTTAGTTGTGTGTAGTGATCCCAAAGGGTACTGCATACAAACTCAGCCTAACACGCTGCTCATTACCACCCACGGTGTGTGGTGCTCATTTATCGACCTTGGAAGGACGAAAGGCTGAGTTTGGCCCTGCCGAGAATCCAACCTGCGTCAGCAGGCTCTGCACAGATGTCAAGCGAGCGCTCTACTCGCTGTGCCATCTGACCTTAGAACTGTTCCATTAATGGAAATAAATGTCACCATGCAGTATACTCTGGGTGCTTCTGAATCCTTTAGTCATGAGGGGCCGGTTTGAAAAGGGAAGAAACCAGCTAAGAAACATGAACACACACAGGGAAACAGGCTACCCCGCACTAAATCACGTGGGTACATGGATTTACGCTATGAAAAACACTGAAGTACAATCATCAGTCCACATAGAAAAATGTAGAAAAAACAATGTAATATAATATATTCCAAAATGAAAGACATCACACAGACCATAATTCACCACTCATTGAATTACAGGTTTGGCAAAAAAGCGAATTCAATGGTACAATCCCTGACAAATGTAAATGAATACACTTTCTACTGATGAAAAAAATCAGAGGTGAAGCAACAAGTAATGCAACAAGAACAATCATACCCGGGAGGTCGCATCTATTTTTTTTTTTTACTACCCTTCACAAAATAGTTGGGTCCCGAATATAGATAAATTAGTTCATTGGCAGTACATCATGGAAAGAAATTGGTGGCAAACTAAAAACCTTGGGAAAATTATACGTGTTCACCAATCGTTCCATTGGCTACAGTTAAAGCTACATACGCTTAAAGGTTCCATTTATGATGTACAAATTCCTCTCAGGTTGAGACTTTAGGGTTTCTATACCAAAGTGAACCTTGTCTGTATTCTTACCAGACCCTAGCATATCTTCCCTAGAGTTAGTCTCCTCCAAAAGTGACTGGAGGTTCTCACTGTTTGACCAACATAGTTCAACAGCCTCTCGCTATGTAGTACCACGTAGAAATTTAGATGACTCAGTTTACTCATATTTTAGAGGGCTTAAAGCAATATGGTCAGTGCTGAAAGGCTATTCAATTAGCAGTTTCATCCTGTGTCATCGTTTGAAATCATTGCAATGTAATGAATTGTCAACTACAACTTAGAATGTCCACAATTTAAAGTAGTTGTAACATTAATAATGAGAAAAGAGGATTCAGATGATCTTGAAAATGTTTTCTAGGATTTTGGAGTATCTATTTGAAAAGGTACACTTTTGCCCAATGTTAGGCAAGATTTGGAGTAGTACCCTTTAGGTGCACTACAACAACCATGGCCTCCTGGCAAAAGGAACCCAACCTTTGGTATAAGTCTGCTCTACACAGGTTGGTAGTGCGATTGAGCAGCCAGGCATATCTCAAGAGGGCTCAATGTGTGCTGTAGGGGAGTTACAGAGATTCACAGTCGCAAGTGTCCAAACTAACTCGTACACACAAGATTTCTTGATTAAACAATTATTAATTTATTTAACAGTCAGTTTGAATAAGCCTTCTTCAGAAGGGAGCAATATAATAGCAACACACAAATACCCCCAGAATACACACACTTAGTTTCTCTAAAACAGCAAATACCCATTTGGGATGGCACACAGACACTTCCTACACCGTCAGGTGACTTAAATAGCTAGGACACTGTGGACATTACTATATCACTGTTGCATTTAGAGCAATACTTAGGAGTATGTCAAAGAAAAGGGTTATTATACTAAAACAAGAGATCACACAAATATTCTGAGGCAGGCAAGTACTTTTGAAACCCCCCAATGTAAAGTAAGTTTACCCCTTCCTGGAAGGAAGGCTAAACACAAAGTCAGAGGGAAGAAGAGTGACTTTGGCCTAGCCTGGCTCCCCTAATTAATTGGGCAAAAGTCTAGGTGAGCTGAAGCACCTCTTAGAGGTAGGTAAAAGTCTTGCACAATGTTTTGGAAGTCTTTGTAGAAAAGAAGAAATCAAAGTAGGGCCACAAGCTGTTTAGGCTTGTGAGGTAGAGAAGCTGTTAGCAACTCTACAGAAGCAACCAAGACAAGTCTCAACTGAAAACAAGTGAGGCTACCACAAGAGGAAAATTCTCTTCGACTGTACAGTACCTTTGGTTAGAAGAAATGGTTCCAGCTGGCTTCTGTTCCTGTGCAGCTCTGCAGATCCTGGTTCCTGGACCTCAGTCGTGGGGACAAGAGGGAGGACGTCTGGAGGACTCCTGCACTGCAACGGGACGATCAGCGACAGAAAAGGACCAACTTCTATTCAGTGGCACTTTGCAGTTTCAGGTCCTCGCGTCTCAGCAAATGGCACCACCGCAGCTTCTTGGCTGTCGATATGGGCTTTCCTTGCATCTGGGGTCCAGCACTCTGTTGAGGTGGCTCAGGCTCGCTCAGTCCTGCTTGCTGAGAGTCTGGAGGATCTTCCTGGAGCTCTTGGTCAACTTAAAAGCAACGCACACAATCTGGTGTTCCTCCCACTGTCTCTTCGGTTCCAGCAGCAGTAGCAGCAGTGGAAATGCAACCAGCTTCCAGAGGATGTCCAGACGGGCTTACTTTGGAGTCGAATGGTCCCACCAACTCAGGGGAGAAGTCGTCCTTGCAGGGCTTCTGTAGTCGAGGCCAATTCGGAGCTTCAGCACAGCAGCAGGGCTTCACAGGGAAAACCTTCCAAGTTCTTCTTCGGATTCCTTCGTCCAGTAGTCGACTGTGCCTTCCAAGCCAAAAAGCCTTGCATTTTATGCAGGTTTCTTCCATTCATTCCAGCCTAGCTGCCAGTCAAACAGCAGTGTGGCAGTCCTTGCCGGATAGCCAGCTGGCCAATCACCTTTGGGTGCATTCCTGTAACCAAGGGGATTAAGCACATGGAGTTTCGGGCACCTACCTCACTTCCTGCCCCTGCCAGACATACTGGAGCCAGAGGCAGGCTTCACTTGTGAATCCCGCCAAAAGACAAATGAACAAAGGGACCAAACCCGGTTTGGCGAGCAGAGTAAATCTCAAGAAGGACATTTCCACAAAGAAATGGCGAAAAAAGATCGGCTATTTTGACAAAAATGGCACCCTTGGGTGCTTTACTGTGGCTGCGAACGCACCCCTCGGTAAAAGCACACCACAGTAGTTAAAAGTAAACCACTGCCACCAGCCATTCATCGAGGAAAGGGTAAAACAAAAATGTTACATGAGAAACTAGACAAATGGGATACGAAGTAACCCCTCCAGCACCGCACCGTATTGTCTAGAAAGTTACAAATGTAAGTAAAGTCAATCTCACTTTACTGTTCTTGGAAACACTAGTTATCCAAGAGAAAGGTGTCTAAACCTTTGGGAAATCTGAAAGAATTCCCTGTGTCACTGCACTGAAGGTGCTTTGTGTCACAATGTAAAAGATGATGCCTATAGAGTTAGTCATACTCCACAACCAAAAGAATCACAGAAAAATACATGTGTGCGAAAAAGGGTCTCGCTCTCTCCAGATAAAAAATGAAAGACCTCAAAATCCAGCAAATGTGCTGTGGGTCTCTACGGTAGAGGGGACTTAGCACATGTCTGAGAATTCTCCCTAACAAGAAACATAAATTATACATTTCAAAGTTCTTATACAAGCCCCCATTCACACAGGCTAATCATCATCCTACACCCCTTTAGGTGGTCAAGTTTCATTCTGTTTAAAGGTTTTTCCTCAAGTCTTACCTTCTGTAACACAGGTGCAGAAACAGCACTGGAAACGCCGCCCTCCCTCGATGAACTGCATAAAAGGGCACATATAGGCCTTGCATCTATTGCACCGTACAGGCCCGTTTTCTCCATGGTCTACCAAATAAGGGGGAGTCTTTGGGAGGAAATAAATGCGTTAATATAAATTGTCAACATATTACATTTTTCCACAAGAGAGAGACTGGACAGATCTCCACATGAGCACTTAACAGTAGACATTACATAAATACAAATTCACTTTGGGATATCACAAAAGGAATGCTACTTAGCTATAGTAAGAGGTTTGTGCTTGATATAGATGTACATGCTATGCATGCATTTCAAATTAGTAATGTTGCTTGCTCCTTTGGGTGGAGGAAGGGGTCGTAAAAAGATTCTTAAGAACAGTATGACAAATTAATGAATTGGGTCTTGTCTGTACAATTCAGGTTACAGCTCCCTGTGTCCCCTTTCAGTTGATAAGGAAGACGGAATTTCCATTTAGGAAATCTAGGGCCACATTTTGGGGCCCCTTTAAACTTTTTGCTTATGTTCCTCCTCTTATTTTTGGATCACTGAATTATCTTTGGTGATCAGATGGACTTCTAATGAAGTACCCTTGCAATTGCATCAATTGTTCACTAATTTTTAGGAAAGCTGTAGAGGTCACAGGGGTTCTTACTGGGTACCATGTTTGAGCCCTCAAGTGATCACATTTCCCTACATTGGTTTAAGGGAAGGCTGGCAGAAGCTGTAATTTAGGTTTCACTTTATAAAAAGTGAAAACTGGAAGACCCGAGCAATTATACCTGTTGCTCTCACTGGTAGGATGTAAGATTTACTTACTCGTAAAACAGCTTCAGAAGTTGCATGTGATTTTAACGAATCACAAAACAAATGAATGTTTAACAAACTAAAAATATATTACAAAAGTAACAACTTTTTTCATTGTTTTTGGGGGGGCGCCCCCCGAAACGCCTCTTTTTTGTATTCATACTTTTGACCCACCCTCCCTCCCTACACTGTACAGTCTAGTATAGTGAGCTGGGTGTTGCAGGGGACACCCTGCAGCACTCCTGAGAAAAAAAAATAATTAAAAAAAATGTGGGCTGCGGGGGTGTCCCCCGCAACACCCCGCTCACTATACTGCCACATCGGTTTGTACTGGTTTATGGATCTACGTGATTTTTCCGTCACGGAAAAATCAGCGACGGAAACGTTTGCATGAGAAATGTACGCACCACAAAATGTGTGTACATTTCCCATGCAAACATAATTTTAAAAAACCCACACCCCGAACACCCCCACGCACACCCTACTTACTGTGTAAAACACTGTGTCCCTGCAGCGCCAGTTCCCTTTCACTTCCATTATTGGGAACCGGCGCCGCAGAGTCTTTTTTTTTGGCCAGCTGTAGGGGTCCCCCCCCCGCGACACCCTGCTCACTATACTGTGCAGTACAGTTAGCAGGGAGTTGCGGGGGACAACCCTGCAGCCCCCTTTTTTTTGTTCGGGTGTGCTGCAGGGGTGTCCCCTGCAACCCCCACTCACCATACTGTATAGTATGGTGAACGGGATGTTGCGGGGGACACCCCTGCAGTCTTTAAAAAAATAAAAAAATGGATGCCAAAGGTTCGAACTTTTGGTGTTCGAACCTTTGGTAGCATGCATTTATGACCTTTTTGTACAGGTCGGACTGTTTTTTTGCAGTCATTTCTTACTATTCCCCGGTTTATACCAGTATATACCCCTGGGCTATTTCCATCACATCCTCCTGGGGTGGTCTGGGATAAATGGCAGCCCTAAGGGCCAACCCGATTAGATAGCCACCTGGCCACTTTGTCCCTAGCCCCCTCTTGTGATTGGTGTGGTGACTTTGGACAGCATCTCCGAGTTGTTGTATTCAAGGGTTAACCCTGTACATAATCTCAGGCCTGTTGAATTGTCGGAAGAAGCCGGTTTAGTTATCTGCTGGAGGATTTCCTGCCATTGCTAGAATTGTAGATCATCATTTGGCCATACTGGCTGAATTTACTGGTGTGGCTCCAATGTGACTTTTCTGCTTCTGGACATCCATTCTGGGTCCTCTGTGTCCTACTGCCTGCTGACCCCATATGTGTGCTGGGTCAGGCATTTCATGTTTGGATCGTCTCAAAGATGTTTTACTGGCGTTTACCACCAGAGCCTCCTGCCTTGGTGCTGGTCACTGCTGTCGCCTGGTGTTTAGATGCATTTCCAAACTCTTTCAGCCAAACCAATCAAGGTAACATGGAGAGTGGTCAAGGGGTAGTCTAAGGAGAGGCGAGTGGGGTCAGGGGTACACAATGAGTCCACACAGTGAGCAATCAAGGATTATACTTGGACAGTAAGTACAGAAATACAGTATTAATTATTGCCCAAAGAACATGATAAAAACGAACCAGAACTGGTAATATCACACAATACGGTTTATAGTCAAAATGTCGAAAAAAAAAATCGAATAGCAAAAAATTCGAAAAAAATGTCGAATTCAAAAATGTCTAAATTACATACATATAATAGAAAAGTCATTAATTTGAAAATAAAATGTCGAAAAAAAAATCGAAAAACCAATGTTAAAATAACAATGTAAAATGTCACAAATAGTAATGTTTTTTATGGGGGGGTCCCACCAAGCCCCCATCCTAAACCCCTACCCCAACCCCCCCCCTCCTCCCATTCTCCTCCACCCCTCATGGATATACCTTTAATTATTTAAAAAAAATGTTTAATTAAATATTTATTGCACTACCTTTTCATCAAATGTTTATAGTAGATAAAAAAAATGTCATTTAAAAAAAAAAGTTTCTATAGCTATAACTAACTATATACCAATTCTACTCTTTAATACCATATTGATATATTATAACACTTTCCTTATATTAACATTAATTCGGAAAAAAAAAAAAAATCGATATTTTTGTTTTTCGACATTATTTTCGAATAAATATTTTCGGCATTTTGACTTTCGAAAATATTGCATTCGAAAATATGACTGGACACCACACAATACTAATGGTATAAAACATATACAGTCACAGTTAATCAGTGCAGAATAATTAATTCACCCCCACAATAATTGAAAGGGAAAGTAATTAGTTATAGCATCAATAGTCCACAAGAATAGTAACCCTAACTCGAGAGCACATCCTGTTAAAAACACTCCCCATAAGTCACAAATGCCTCTCCAATAGTGCACCTGGATACCTCTCCTGAAAATTCTCCAAACCACAACGGTCCACTCATGCGCACCTCCTTGTGACCCCATGATTTGGATTACAAAGAGCAGGAGGCTGCAGCTTCCCAGTAGTGGCGGTGAAGCGCTGGAATGCACTTTCGCTCGGTCTCAGAGCAGAACCCGCATTCTGCACATTTCGCAAAAGTCTCAAAACATTACCCTTTTCACAAGACTTTTAAACGCCTTCAATCCGCTTGCATGCCTGAATACTCAACAGTACAATCTAATTAAGTCCCTCGCTACCCTTGCTTTTTGTATGTTCAATTGTCACGCCTGTAACCACTGTAACTAGCGCCTGGATGCCTTTCGGCTTAGTGTGCTTTAAAAATGCCAAATAAATAAACTTGCAAGTCCAACCCTAAGTTGAATGATGCCTTGCGCTCAAAAGTTCAAAGTTTCCAATAGTTTTAAGAGTTGGGAAAAAATTAGGGAAAGGGTCCTGTGGATATGAAGATTATTCCAAAAGGTTTTCCAAAGTGTTTACCCGTGACCGGAATGCTTTTCTAGCTTTTTGGGGGCTTTTGCAAATAGTGTTGGCACAGCCAAAGTATGGTAAAACAAATCAAAGTTCTTCACATCCTTCTAAAGTGTGGAGAGAAGGGCACCAGTAAGTATTGTTACTACTCGCCACCCGCACTCCAACTTTTCACCAGACTTGGCAGGTTTGATGGGGGTTTGCTGGAGTTAGGTTTTTCCCCACTGTTGGTTCCAGTTGAAGATGTCCAGGAGCTGCAGGGCAAGAGAAGTTCAGGTCGGGTCCAAGAGCAGAAAACAACCCTTTCCAGTGGGCAAAGTTAACGGGCACCGATGTAAGACTCTTCTGGACACTACCAGATGCAGGAAGCCCGGCTCCAGCGATGGTCACTGATGCATGGCGACAGTCGAAAAAAGCCTTGTATCTAAGATCTGTTGATGTCAGAATGCAGAAATTCCACAGGAAGGCTACTTGCAGGACAAGCTGAAGACCAATGCAGTTCTGAGTCAAATCGCGGAACAGCGATGATTCTACTGTGGCAGCCCAAACTGGAGATGGTCAGTCCACTGGATGACCCAGAGACACTTCCGAAGACTCCAAATTGCAGCGCCAAGAGAAGACGTTGAGACTGGTTGTTTCCACCCATCCAAAGGGTCAAAGCACCAGCGAGGGTCTTCTGAAATCACTAGCCAGACAGGGCTCCACATGAACAGCAGTAATATATGGTCGCCAGGCCTCTTCAGGATCGGTCCACGGGTCTTCCTTCATCTTCACAGCTACACAGGATACTTGGTTCCTCATCAGATCTCACAGGAACAGCTGCAGGACTCCTCTTATCCTAAAGTTCAGGTGAGCACAGAAACTCAGCCCAACCAATAGAAGATCTGACACGGACTGTGACACACACCCCCACACACCTCTCCCCTAGCGCCCATCCCCCCCCCCCCCCGTCACCCCCACCGTGCGAGACTACACCAGCCTTGTCCTCTTGGCAATATGTAACCCAACCTTTGGTATAGGCTTGTACTACACAAGTTGGTAGAGTGACTGAGCAGCCAGGCTTATCTCAAGAGGGGTCAATGTGAGCTGTAGGGTTGCAACAGAGATTCACAGTGACAGATATTCAAATAACACTTATACTCCAGGTTCCTTAATAAAATAATTATTGATCAATTTCACAGTCAGTTTTAAAATAAGCCTTCTATAGAAGGGAGCAATATGCAACACTTCAATACACTTCGACAATACAATCCTTCAGTGAATAGATTCCCTTTTGGGATGGCACACAGACAATTCCTACACCCTCCGGTGACTTCAATTGCTAGGAACCTGTGGACATTAATATAGCACTTTTCACACTTAAAAGGTAATACTGAAGTTGTGGCAAAAAGGAAAAAGGTTAGGGAAGGAAACAATGATTAACAAGTTTCTCAAAAAGGTAAGCACTTTTAAAATCCCCCAATGCAATATTGGTTAACCCTTTCCCAGCCATACAAGCAAGGTATATATGACTTTTTGAGGGATAGTTAAACACAGAGTCAGAGGGTAAGAAGAGTCTTCAGGGCACCAGGACAGCCAATGTCACTTGAGCAAAGTCTTCTTGAAGAACGTCAAAAGTCTTGCACAATGTTTAAGGGAGTTTTGTTGTAAAATGAAATCACTGTTGGGCCACAAGCTGGGAGGCTTGTGAAGAAGCAAAGATGCAAGCAACTCTGCAAAGGGAAGCAAATGTAAGTCTTCAGTGAGAGCAAGCAAGCAACACACAACAAGAGGCAAGTACCCCTAGTTTCACAGTACCTTGAGTCTGAAGAAAAGGTTCCAGCTGGTTCCTGTTGTAGTCCTGCAGATCCTCTTGTTCCTGGGCCTCAGTCGTGGGGTGTTAAGCAGCGTTTGTATGTAGTACCCTCTGGGAACACTACAAAAAACTCCGACTACAGGTATAGGAAACCCAACCTTTGGTATAAGCTTGTACTACACAGTTTTGGTAGTGTGTTGAGCAGCCAGGCTTATCTCAAGAGGGGTCAATGTGAGCTATAGAGGACTTCCACTGAGATTCACAGTCACCAGTATTCTAACAAACTCTTACACAAAAGGTTTCTTGAATAAACAATTATTAATTTATCAGTCAGTTAGAAAAAGCCTTCTTCAGAAGGGAGCAATATAACAGTAACACCCAAATACACTTCATGAAATACACACTCTTATTATCTCTAAACCAGTAGATACCCTTTAGGGATGGCCCACAGACAATACCTACACCCTCAGGTGACTTCAATTGCTAGGGTGCTGGGGACATTAATATATCACTGTTGCATTTAGAATCATATAGTATCATATAGTAATAAGTCAAAGGAAAAGGTTATTTAGAACATACAAGAGACCACAAATATTCTTAAGCAGGCAAGTACTTTCAGGTCCCCCAATAAGAGTCATTCAGTGAAAAGAGGCTAAGCCAAAGTCAATAGGCAAAAGTCTATATGAGCTGAAGCTTTTCTTTGCAAGTAAGTAGAAAGTCACACGGGAAGTACGCGAAGTACGACTGTTGACTGTTGGAACGTTGGCACACTGCGAGCCGCGAAGGAGAACTCGCTGCTTGACCGAGGAGCGGACGTATATGCAAGCAACACGGAAGTTGCCTGTCCCCTACGTGCCTCAAAATGCTCTGATTGGTTTTTGGCATCCCAAGCCCGCCCTGACCCCGCCCACCCTCTCAATTGAAAAACGCGTGTGTAGCGCACTCGCGCGCGCACACGGGAAGTATGCGAAGTACGACTGTTGACTGTTGGAACGTTGGCACACTGCGAGCCGTGAAGGAGAACTCGCTGCTTGACCGAGGAGCGGACGTATATGCAAGCAACACGGAAGCTGCCTGTCCCCTACGTGCCTCAAAGTATTAACTTTAAATGAACTTCCATCTGTCAGTTTAACAAAGTTAAAAGCTTTAGTGTGGTCCTTAAGGTCCATTCTCTGTACCTCCCTCTACAGATGCTCTGATTGGTTTTTGGCATCCCAAGCCCGCCCTGACCGCGCCCACCCTCTCAATTGAAAAACGTGTGTGTAGCGCACTCGCGCGCGCACACGGGAAGTACGCGAAGTACGACTGTTGACTGTTTGCTGCTTTGTGCAGTGGGCAGACAGGTTGTAAACACATGAGATTTTCCATTAGATGATACAACTTTCATGTGGCTCTTAAAGAATGTGGGATTTGTGATTCCAGATTAACTGGATATATTGTACGGAGTGACCTATTGTGTAAGGTAAGCAATTGCAAGGTGCGTGAGATTGTAATCTCTGTGCGTGGTTAAGAGGTGGGAGGTGATTTACTCATTGAAACTGTGCAGAAATGAAAAGAAGGTTCATCGGTGGTAAAGAAGATATGGCAATGTTAACGAATACTATTAAGACTAGGCGTATGAGCATGGCTCATGCAATTGCTCTAGCGCTTCCCGTTTCTTCGGATTCGGATTTAATTGAATGCGCTCAAAATGAATCCGCCAAATTAAGTACTGAAAGGCAGGATGTGGTTAGCCAGGACTCCTCGCAGTCTCTATTCAATGTGGAGCCGAGACTGAGAGGAGATGTTAGGATTGCTACCTGCGGCACTGAGTTGATGGAGTCACCACAAGGGCGGACCGTGGAGTCCTTCTTAGATACACCCCCCATATTTGCTTCCGAGGAATTGAATTTGTTGGGTTTATCGGTATATCCTGGTTCATCTACGCAATGCCCCAATTCTATGAGCAGCATGGGTGAGACTGCAGTAGCAAGGAATGAGTGCAGGGGGATTGATGGCCCGCAACCGATAGAAGGAAATGACGGGATTCAGGGTGAAATACTAAGAGAAGTAAAGTTGCAGACTTTTATATTGAAAGAAATTCTGCTTGCCTTGACTGCTTTCCCAGATATGCTAGCTGGAATTATGGCAAAGACAAATGCATCGAAAAGCAATGGCTTAACTGATAAACAGCGATCCTAAATAATGGTGCCCAGGCTTTGAGTGATGTTCAACTGTGTGGTCCCAAGAATGTGATTGAGGAGAAAGACCTGAGTGTCTTTGAAGTGGCTAATACTGTGATGAACATCAAGGGGGCGGATGATTTAATAATTCCAATAGTTGAGAATGAGCCTATAAAGGTTGCGGATATATTCAACATTAAGTTATCTAAAAAAAAAATGAAGAAAAATAGGCAAAAACAAGCGCGTGCTCAAAAAGCCTTTAATGTATCTTCACTAAAGTTCTTGAGAGAAACTAATATTTGTGACTCCGATATGACTATACTGAAGCAAGGAGTGACTGCACAGGCAAAGACCGTATCACTGGGTGGTTCGAATGGAGACGGGGTGCTTAATGAAGGGATTAGGACAGTAGTCCCTTCACTGAGTCCTCGTGCAAATAATATAGAGGAGATTCTTGGGAAGAATACGACTGAAAAAGGGGTAGGTGATGAACACAATGTGATGGGTGGTCTTGGTAGGGGGTCTACCAATAACACAAAAGCATCTGAATATTCTGACACAGTAAACAAATTATCAGACGCTATGAAAAATAAAATAGTTACTGATAGAATTGACACTAACCTAAGGAATTTGGAAATGGGTATGCTTGATATTTTTGATCTATTCAAGAATCCTGACGCGCAGATGCGTATAAAGATACCCGCAAGAGACATAAATGCCCCTCCTAAATCCAATCTGGATGTGGAGAACATGACTAAACTGAAAGCCAGAGTTAATGAGCAAAAGTGCACAACCGACGGCGAACAGGAAATCGCTGACTATAAGGCGAGTATTTCGAACTGCACTGAAGATACATCGCTACCTCAAGTAAGGGAAAATAGACAGTCCGCCATCTAACAATCATGACCTAGAGGGCAGAAATCAGCCTTTGACTGATGCGCATGTAAGATTTAATAAAGGAAATCTTGGCAAATAGATCCGATAAGTTAATGACCACAGAAAAATTACTTATAGGCAATAATCCTCCTATTGACAGCAGAAATCATGATACAAGAAAAGTTGATGGAGGAAATTTAAAGGATGAAGTGAGCGCTCCGGGGTGTACTAATAGTAAACTTAGAGGTATGGTGAGAGATCGGGAAGTTTTACAAGACCTCGTGTACCCACAGAGAGTGCAAGATCTAGATTACGATAACTATGTAAAAGGGAAAAGCCAGATTAGTAATCACAACGTTAAAATGCGAAGGCCTGATCAGCCTGCAGAAGCAAGTTTGATCCTATATTATGTGTTTAATGACGGCCACTCTCCCATCCTTAATAGATCATATGTCTTGAGTCTGTTTCGAGACATCCCAGAGTTAGCTCTTGTATCATCATGTGACATCCAACTGGTTGATTCTATCGACCCGAATGGGATGGACTTCGTACGTTTAGTAATTGCTTCATCAATGGTGCAGGCTCTGATTCTCAAGGAAGCTGGAGCGCTGCAGAAGAGGGGCTTTGATACGTACGAATATGTGGACCACAGTGACTATTTACCAGAGAAAAACGAGGACCAAAGATCTGGAAATTATAGTACAAGAGAGACTGAAAACGAGACGAATCAAGCTGGCGCTGGCCAGTTATCTATAAGTGATATGAATGAATGGAGAGCTATGGCGATTTCACTTAAGGAGACTCTGGAACAATTAAAAGGGATGGGGAAATCCAGTTAGTAATGACAACTTATTTAAACTGGTGTCCTGGAATTCCAGAGGACATATGCATTTGGTACAAAATAAAATAGTATGTAAGACTTTAGAGAAATTTGACTTTGTCTTACTACAGGAAACATGGGCTTGTGCTCCTCTGCTATGGGATGGTTTTGTTATGCTTTGCATGTTTGGCCGAAAAGGCAATAAAGGCCGGCCCAAGGGAGGTTTGGCAATTGCATACAGAAATAACCATGAAATATCAATGATTAGAGAGATACATATACACACGTCTTGCCTAGCAGCTATCTTTAGAATTGCATCAAAGAAGGGTATTATCCAGCTCATGATGATTAACATCTATTGGAATGATGCTGAAAATGACGATACTATACTTGAAAAATTGCTGCAGGATTTGAATACACTAATAGAGGAGTGGATAATTTCTACCCCAAATGGCTTAATGATCATAGCAGGTGATATGAATGCGGAACAATCAAGCAGTGAGAAAGCCTGGAATTTAAGTGGAGAGGGGCTTAATAACACGGAAAAAAATAATAAACAGCATAGAGGGGCTCTATGGTGTAACTTTGCTTACTCTTGGGGCTTGACTCAGTTGTATAATGAGAGACCGACCTGGAATGCCCGGGGGGCTTCCTCTATCATTGATTACATCTTTGCGAGTGAAAATCTAATTGGTAATATGCCAAATATGCTTGTGGAAGTTAACTCTGAAAGTGATCATGCCATGTTATCAATGAATCTGAATATAAAGAAACAAAGTAATACTAGCAATGCATATTGTCCTCAAATAACTGTAAATGTTAGGGGCTCCAGAATAAAGTGGAACTGGAAAAAAACAGTGAAATTTAATAATCTAATGCAACTTGATTTTGAGAATTGTGCATTGGAGGCTAAAAAGACTCAGTATTCGGTCGACAAATTTGGTGAGTTTCTGGGGTCAATGATGACCAAGTTTGAGCACTCTACATTGGTGGGGATTTCAAAGAAAAAAA
Organism: Ambystoma mexicanum; assembly: GCF_040938575.1. NCBI lineage: Eukaryota > Metazoa > Chordata > Amphibia > Caudata > Ambystomatidae > Ambystoma > Ambystoma mexicanum. Next base: position 817,296,707 of record NC_090929.1, read on the forward strand.
CTCACAGGCATACCTTCGATCTTGATATGAAATTACAAAGAGCAATGTTGAATAAGGACCTCCGAGTACTAAAAAAACAAAAATATAAGTTGCCTTCAGATGTGTTTGCTGAGAAATGTAGATTGAGGCGACAAGCATATAAGAACTGGAGGATTCATCACCAGGCCTGTGTATTACAGAGGGATGGTGAAAAAATGCTTAAAGCAATGAAAGAAACCAACTCGAGAAATTATTGGGCTCTGATCAACAGTACTGAGCTTACTCAAACCCAACTGAACACTAATCCCATTAGTGAGATGGTGTGGTGCGAATATTTTGAGAAATTATATGCGCGCTCTAGTAATGAGGATCACAAAATGGTTCAATTGAATCATAAGTGGAACCTTGATGTATCCATCATAAAAGTGTTATCTGTAATAAAAAGAATGAAAGCCTCCGGCACTCCGGGACCCAATAACTTGTCGATGGTATTGCTAAAGCAAAATGACTCTCTCTGGGCACATATATTGCATATGATCTTTAATGATGTAATTGTGACTCAAACCATGCCTGACTCATGGAAATTATCATATGTAATATTAATTTTCAAAAAAGGCAACCGTCAGAGTCCGAATAACTATAGACCGATTTCTCTGATAAATATTGAAACTAAGATATTCTCCGTCATAATTTTAGATAATTTGTTAAGTTGGATGGAGGATAAGGATATTCTTGACATCCTGCAGATCGGATTTCGTAAAGGCATAGGAACTGATGCTGGGAGCTTAGTACTCACTATCTTGCAGAATCAATCTTCAAGAATGGCGAATGCACCAATTTACGCTGCATCTATGGACCTCTCTGCCGCCTTTGATATGGTGGATAGGCCTCTCTTATAGCAGAGACTTTTAAACCTGAAAATGGAGAGGGGACTACTCTCCATGATCATCCATCTGTATACAAATACAGTTTTAAGGGTACGACTCAATAACGAGGGTCTGATGTCAAGGGAAATTTGTGCAATGAATGGCTTAAAACAAGGTTGCGCCTTGGCTGCAATTTTATTCAACTTATATGTTTCAGGAGCTAAGGATAGACTGGATCCATCAGGTTTAATAGCCCCTAAGGTAGGGGGATTCACGATCAAATGGGTGTCGTACGCAGATGACTTCATGCTTTTTGACAGAACAAAGATTGGCCTGCAACGGCTTATTAATGCGTTTGTGGGCTTTGTTGGTGATATGAAATTAAAAATCAATCCGAAGAAAACTGTAATAATTAATTTGGGAAACAGCAATAAGAAATGTTTAAATCCGGTATGGTTTGTAGAAGGTACAGCAATTCGCCTACAGAAAGCATTTAAGTATTTGGGTTATGCCTTTGCAAGTAACTTGACAAATAGTTTTGTGAAAAAATGTCTTGAAGTCAAAGTGAATGATGCGGCAAAGCAAATGAGTCATAGAAAGTAATATGGGAAATTTTCAATGGGAGCAAGTAGGGACTTTTACTTGATGAAAGTGATCCCAAGGCTGGCATATGGACTAGAGTTCTATCCTGAGAAAGAAAGATTATACTTAAAATCTATGGAATCAAAAATTTGGAAAAAATTACTCTTCTTTTTACCGAAAAGTATACCGATCGAATTAATAAGATACTAGTTTGGATTCAATTCTTTAAAATGCTCGATGGATTGTAAAAAAGCAATGCTCTATAGAAAGTGTTTACTTGCTAAGCATAACTCTTTGTATCAGGTCTGTGGAAACGATACTGGGAAATATATGTCTAATTTAAAAGAAGAGGTTGAAAACATAAGTAATATCGGCGTTTCAATGAAATGTTTGTTGGAGAGACCTGCTAAAACTAGAGCTCTGATTAAAGCATTCGACTGGGTTGCTAACAATTCTGTGATAATGAACTCAAAATTGTATGCTCAAGTTCTATCGTTCTGGAAATGGTTCCCTGAACCTGAACAATACCTGGTAAAATGTCCCTCCAGGAAACTGCGGCATAGCATTATGAGATTCAGATTTAATGTAATGAATACAAATGAAATAGCTGCTGTAAGGAAATTGATTCCTGAAAATATGAAAATATGTCGGTTTTGCTCGAATGAGGATTTTCCCGAAACACTGGGACATTTGTTATTAGGTTGCCCTATGCTTAAGAGAGAAAGATTTGCCTACTTTGCGGATTGTGTATTTGATACCTCTTGTGTAGTTAGAGAGCATTTATGGTTTGAAATGCTGCATGGTTGTAACATCTCGTTGAAAATAAGGGTGATAGCCTTCCTAGCAAATGTCTGCAAAGTCGTATAACAATAGCAATGAAAAGGTAACTAAGTAAAGAGTATATAGACATGTTTATTGTAGTTGAAGGAAAAGGTAAATTAGTGCTAGATAGGGAAACTGAATCAATCTTACCTGAAGATAATTGAACTGAAGAATTGATAGTAAATATTTACGAAAAGAATGGCTCAATTGTGTGATATATATTTTAATTGGTTTTATATATATGAAATGAAAACGGATTTACGAGTTATACTAAAGAGAAAACAAAATGAATGTCTATTTTTTATACAAAATGATGTTTTTAGAGGTTTGTGTTAATGAATTTTCTATTTTTTGTGTGGTAAACGAGAATTGTTTTTATAATGATTTTTTTTGATACTGTAAATTCGTAAATCTTCTACATGTCTATGCAAAATGATGTTTTACTATTTGTGTTAAATGATAAGTGTTTCTCTTATCAAGTTTAAATTTGTAAAGGTTTTTTTAAACCAATATACAATAAAGAAATAAAAAAAAAAAAAAAAAGTAGAAAGTCTTTGCACAATGTTTTAGAAGTCTTTGAAGAAAAGAAGAATCAAATGTAGGGCCACAAGCCGTTAGACTTGCGAGTAGTAGAAGATGCAAGCAACTCTACAGTAAGTTCTCTCAGACTTTGTACAGTAACTTTGTATTGAAGAAAAAGTGCACCAGATGACTTCTGTTCCTGTGCAGCTTTGCTGATCACACTGTTCCTGGACCTCGGTCGTGGGGACAAGAGGAAGGATTTCTGGGGACTCCTGCACTGCAATGGGACGGTCACCGCTCACAACCGTCAATCTTCAAATCAGTGGCTGTTCAGTGTTTCAGCTCCTCGCATCTACCGCAAATAGCAACACTGCGGTTCCTGGCTGTCGAGATGGACTTTCCTTGCTTCTGGGGTCCCGCACTCTGTTGAGGGGGCTCAGAATCGGTCAGTCCTGCTTCCTGGGAGTCCAGAGGATCTTCCTGGAGCTCTAGGCCAGCTTAAAAGAAACGCACACAATCTGGTGTTCTTCTCCCTGGCTATACGGTTTCCAGCAGAAACTCTGGAAATTCAACCCGCTCCAAGATGGATGTCCAGGTGGCTTACTTTGGAGTTGATTGGTCCCACCAACTCAAGGGGAGAAGCGAAGCCGTCCTTGCAGGGGCTTTTCTGTCAGTACACATTCGGAGTTTCAGCACAGCAGCAGGGCTTCACCAGGCAAACCAACGGTCCAGGAGTTGCAACAGGCGTCCTCTTCAAGTTCTTCTTAGGTTCTTTCATCCAGTGGTCACCTCTGCCTTCCAAGCCAAAAGCCTCACCTTTTATTCAGTTCTCTCCCATTCATTCCAGCCTAGCTGTCAGTTACCCAGCAGGGTGGCTGTCCTTGCCGGACAGTCAGCCGGCCAATCACCACAGTGTGCATTTGGGTCTCCTAGGAGACTAAGCACAGGGAGTTTCCCCCACTTCCTGCCTACCCCAGACACCCTGGAGCCAGAGGCCGGCTTCACTCGTGAATCCTGCCAAAGGCAAAGCAAACAATGGGATCAAACCTGGTTTGGCGCACAGAGTAAATCTCAAGGAGGACATTTCCACAAAGAAATGGAGAAAAAGACGATCGGGCCATTTTGGCAAAAATGGCTCCCTTGGGTGCTTTACTGCAGCTGCAACCGCAGCCTGCGGTAAATGCACACTGCAGTAGTTAAAAGTAAACCACTGCCACCAGCCATTCAGTGAGGAAAGGGTAACATTAAAAATGTTACATGAGAAGCTAGACAAAGGGGATACTAGGTAACCCCTCCAGCACCCTATTGTAAAATAGTGTGTGCTGGGTCTAGAAAGTTACAAATGTAAGTAAAGTCAATTTCACTTTACTGCTCTGGGAAACAGTAGTTTATCCCAGAGAAAGTATGATGCCTATGGAGTTTGTCAGGCTCCATAACTAAAATAAACACAAAGTTCAAAAATCACATGAGGGTGGGGAAAAAAGGGTCTCACTCTATCCAGGTTAAATAAAAGTCCTCAAAATCCAGCAAGGTTGCTGGGGATCTCTAAAGTGGAGGGAATTAGCACATTTCTGACTATTCTCCCTAACGGTGCCCCTCTCGATCCCACCACAGTAGGGAAGGCCAAGGAGATGGATCCTTGATAAGACTACCACTGATCTAAGTCAGGCCAGAGAGAGATAGGGACAGGATTTTACATTCATGTAACCCTATGGAGGAGAAGGGGATTCGGGGGGTACATGTATGTTAACTTACCACCCCCCGTCGCTTACTCAGATTTTCCCAGAGACCACTTCAAGGGTTCTGGAATTCGTTGCAACGTATTTCTGTGCTTGGTCCGGTCGAGTGAGGTCCAGGGACGCGTGTGCAGAGGTCTTTTTCATACGTGGGATTCAATTTTGGTTGGTTTCAGTACATCTATTACAGTTCCAGGGACTGTTTGCTGATCACCCTTGCGATGAAAAGAAGACCTCTTCTGCAGAGCAGGCTGACTCTGGAGACCTCCAGGGAGTGAAGAAGACAGGCAAGAAACAGGGGGGGGGGTCATCAGGATCAGGCAGTAACAGGCAATCTTCATTTGGCGAACAAAGGAGCAGGATCTGCACAGCTTCTACTTTGATTGGACGGCTGAGATTGAGGAGCAGACTTCTCATAAGACAAGCTGAAGATCTGCCAAATTCAAGGACGAACTCCGAACGGCGACAACTGCAGTGAGGTAATCCAGGAGCGAGCTGGTCAGTCCACTAGGATGTCCAGGGACAATTCTGACGGCTCGGTACACACAAATCCTCGAGCTGGGGCCGATACTAGCTGTTGGCACCAATGCAGGGGTCGAAATAGTGACAAGGGCCTTCTTGAGATCAGGGCAGAGGAGCAGGGCTTTACTGGGACTGCACTCGAGTTGATGCTAGTCAGCTGCAACAGTCATCGTCTGTCCTTCAGGAGGCTGTACTTGTTCATAGGGGTCTGTGGAATGGCTGCAGGAGTCTTAATTTTATCCAAGATTTGAGCTGGAAGTACGCTCAGGTCCAGCAAAGAGAAGGATCTGCACCATTCAAACAGTGGTCATCCAATCATGGATAGCCACTAGGCACACATTCTGCAAGCAACAGACAAGAGGTGACCTGGATGTGGACTAGGGTCACACACACACACAGTACAAGAGCCCCTTATGTCCCTTTATGGTAAAATAGAAACGTGAACAAGTAGAATGTCAAAAATACAGTAGAAAAATAACCAATGCCAGCAGTCCAATCTGGACCCAAGGCATTTGTAACCACAAAGTTACAAAGAAAAATCTACAAGGATACAAAGTATCCTAACCACATTTCACTTCAAGATGCAGCTTTAAAATTACAAGAAATCCTCTCAAGGAGACAGTCTCCAAGCACTGATCAGTTTAAGGGACTGATCACTTTCCCATAAAAAGTAGCGCAAAGTAAGGGAAGTAAAGCGTAAGGCTTTATTTACCTCTAGAAGGTCAGGACACAAGCCAAAATAAAGCTACATGAAAGGGTATCCATAAAGGTCTATGCGAGGAAAGCAGCAGAATAGAAAATGTTTCCCAACACTGCCGAGCTGCTGCAATTCACTTTGCTGGGTTCCCTCACTCTACTAGAGTCATCCTTGCCTGTACATTCGCTGCTGGCTTGAAGGGCTCCCTTGTGTGAAGGACGTTTGTTGCTCTTTTGGTCGTACGGGTCATCGCTGGCACCAGGTTTCAAGTCCCTGGCACCCACATCTCTAAATCATACCTAGAAAAGTACCACTTTTTACTTACTGGGTTGCTGAGAATCGCTGGAGCCTAATTTCAGTGAACCAACGTGTGTACCTAATCTATTGGTCCTGGAGTGATCGGTTATTCTCGATACTCACCCTTAGGGAACCCTCAGGTCCAGGATGAAGACCTTTCTGAAGCAAGTCCTTATTACATTTTTCATAGGTTAACACTGAGTGTTCTACCTTCTGAGTCACATCTGCTTCTGGGTTTCAATAACCTCAGGACTTTTCCTTGGGGTCTCGTCTGGCCTTCCCATTGGTTGGTTGCTCTTAAGGTGGATTTCTAGAATCTGGACTGGAGGACAGATTTTAGGTGGCCACCCTAGTTATAGTGAATAGAGGAACTCCGAGGTTAGCTAACCGCAAACAAGGTAAGCGTGGAGAGCAGTCAGGGCTATTCTCAGGAGAGAATGAGTGGGGTCAGGGGTACACAATAAGTCCACACAGTGAAGCACACAATTCAACTTAGACAGGCAAGTACAAAACATACTATATTTATTCCAGGCCTAAAGCTCACACAGAAATGAAACAAGCAGGTAATAATATTACACAACTTTCAATTTTAAAAACATATATACAATCACCGTTAGGTTCTTAGGAATGCATTTAATAACGTATTCAACAAAAGGAAGTTAAGTGGTGATGCAGTAGAATGGAACCAAGACATAGGAAATATATCATACGAGTAGGGCCTTGTGCCCAAAAGTCAGAAAGCTTCTTCTTAGGAAAAGGGTCTGATGTAGGAAGAGTTCTTGTGTTGGTGAAATGTTCCAGCGATATATTCAACAAAGAGCAGCTTTTAGATGCGACTATCAAAAAGCGATAGAACGGAATAGCCAAAGTTTATTCTAAGGACAACACGGGGAGAAAAATGCGTTGCGATTGCTTGCGCCCCTCCCCCGCCCCCGATTTTCCCAAGTGACTAGATGGGTCAACGAGGATGGCGAGGGTATTGCTGGAGGTTGGTTTTACCACCCTTGGTACCAGTCAGAGGTGCATAGGAGCTGTGGGTGCAAGGATTCATCATGTTATGTCAAAGAGCAACCCTTGGTGATGGAGAAATACAGAAAGCACCGATGCAAACCTCTTTAGGACACTTCACAAGATGGGGGAAGGCGAGTTCCAGTGACGGCCACAGCAAGCGGGTGACGATAGGTGTCCTTCTAGTCGCGGTTGAAGACGACCATCCAGAGCAGGATCCCTTGAAGCTTTGAGGCTGAAATTCAGCGAGAAGGTGACTTACACCACATGCTGGTAACTACCGTAGTTCCAGCGGAAAACACAGAATGGCGATGGTTATAGCAAGGTATCCCCACTGAACATCAGGTCAGCCCACCGGGTGGTTCAGGGACGGATGGATCCTCAAGAATACATGGAGACTAAGGGTTTAAGCAATGCACAGGACCTTCTCAGATCAGGTAGTCCAGCAGGACTTCACCGGGTCAAACGCAAGAAGGGGATGCTGGGCCTCTTTGGGAGTCGTCCACAGATCGTGAGTCGGCTGCTCTTCTACACAGGATACTTGGCTCCAATGCTGATCTCAAGAAATGGCTGCAGGAGTCCTTATCCAAGATCCTGGCTGCAAACAAATGCCAGCCCACCAATTGTAAGGACACCATTCAAACAGCCAGCAGTAGTCCAATCGGGGACCACTGTGGATTTCACTTTAGTCCCACCCTCAGACTTTCAGGCACTTCTTTCTGGGCCAAGCACACACTAAGGACAAACTAGCCCACGAAAGCAGCAGCTTTCCCATGCAAGTGCATTATATGGGATTTCATGACTTGACAAGGCAGGAAGAAGGCCAAACAACAATAGGGCCAAAGAACAAGCTAACATTTCGTGGCAAAGGCATTTTACGGCACCGGCCAGGTTTAGTAGCCACGTGACTAGGCACACTAAAAATAATGCAAAAATGATAAATATGTGATTTGCTGTCACCAGCATGTCTTGAGGCAGATATCAAAGTAACCAAAATCTCCAAGTGTAAAAGACTAAGGTGATATAAAAGTGTCCCACTGCACTTGAAGATACTGTGCGCACTGTCAAAACGTTACCAAAAAGGTAAATTGTAAAAAGAGAAACAGTTTTCCCAGGACTGATAGGTCCTTCAGACTATCAGTTTCCCCATAACAAAATGAACAAAAGGCCTAGGGAGTGAAGCTGAAGGCTTCAGTTACTTATAAAAAGTCACAATAGGTTCAGAAACAAAATGTTTGGGGGGTCCATAATGGATGGAAAGTTGTCTAAAGAGAAATCTTTCTGAACAGTTGGCATAGAATCTGCACAGATTTGTTGTAGAACTGAGACCTTCCTCCATTTTTCCTAAACATGTGCCAAGATCTTTCCTAGCAATGTGGCCTACTGCCATTTCAATTGACTTTTCTTCTCACCATGTAACTCTCCTTAAGTGGCATTCGGGATACTTACCTGCTACTGGACTTTTTCCCTGTTCCCATTTGAGGGTCAAGGACTTCTAGGCTAAAGACTAGAAGTTAAGTACTTATTAATCATGTTAACATTCATTTTTAAAGTCACTCTTTTCGTCTCTGAACTGCGATACAATACTCATCGTAATCGTATTTCTGATGCTTGTGTCTGCTAAGATTCACATGCTATGCATAGGCCGACATCTAGTGGTAGCAGCAGAGGTTTACATTTTTTGTTTTTGAAACCTTAAAAGGGACGTCGACAGGGTGTGTCAGTAATCCCTAGTGTGACATCTCCTGTAACCATGGTCCTTCACGTATCCAGGTCCCTCAGGTTGTTTTGTATCTGACATAAGGTAGCATGAAGTATAGCATGAATACATATGTAATAAAGCAGATAAGAGTAGATAAAGCCAGAAAACATCTATGCACCTTCTATTCCACAGGGGAGGAAGGATGGGGGTCATGTGAATCCAAGCAGACACAAGCATCAGAAATACAATTACGATGAGTAATGTATCCGTTCTGAGGCTTGTGGTTCTGCTTAGATCACATGCTATGCATAGACTAGCGAGCAGTGTCTGGAGAAGGTGGTGGGTTGTGAGAAGGTACAGCGGCAAATGGATGTTTTAGCACCGCTTGTCCCACCTGTGAATCTGCTTTAGAATGTGTGTCAAAGCAGTAATGGGGAGTAAAAATATGTATGAACTCCATGTAGCTGCTTTGAAAATGTCATCGAGAGACATTTGTAATAAAGGCCCAAGTAGCTCCTGTACCCCTGGTAGAGTGAGCTCTTGGTGTGAAAGGCAGAGTTTTGTTTGGTAGGGAGTAGCAGAGCTGAATGCGTTTCACTATCCATCTGGAGATGGTGTTCTTTGAAACGTGATCACCTTCCCTGCCAGGTGCAATGGAGACAAGCATTTGGTCTGTTTATCTGAGCGGTTTTGTCTTGTTTACATATGTTAGGGAGAATTCTCATTTCTGTGCTAATTCCCTTCAACCTTAGAGACCCCCAGCTCTTTTGCTGGAATTTATGACTTTTTAATTTTAACCCTGGATAGAGTGAGCCCTTTTTCTCACTCTCTCATGTATTTTGATTTGATTTGGATTATGTTTTTCCCTTTGTAGGTCCAGCACACCCCATTTTATGTGCTGGCGGGGGACTTAGTAGCCCCTTTTCCTGCTTACTCATGTAACATTTGTTATGTTACCCTCACTACTTTAAATGGCTGGTAGCAGAGGTTTAATTTTCCTACCATTGTGCTTTTCTACTGCAGGCTGAATCCTCAGCTGCAACATAGCACCCATGGGAGACCATTGTGTCAAAATGGTCCCAGTCTTTTTTCGCCATTTCTTGTTTATGAGGTCTTTCTTGGGTTTTACTCTGCACGCCAAACCAGATTTAAAGCCTTCGTTAATTTTGCCTTTGCCGGGCTTCAGTACTGAAACCCGCTCTGGCTCGTGTGTCTTCAAGGGCAGGAAGTGGCGGATGTGCCCGAAACTCCCCTGTCCTTAAGTATCCAAGGCAACCTGAATGCACCCAGTCCTGATTGGCTGGCTGGCTGTCCTTGTAGGAAAGCCACCCTGCTGTGTGAGTTACTACTTCGCCGTGCATGGATGGGAGAAACCTGTATAAAAGGTGAGGCTTCTTGGACTGACGACAGAGTCGAACACTGGAAGAAACATCTGATGAAGGAATCGTGAAGAGAAGCTTGCTGCATCCTCCTGGACCGTTGAACTGCCCGGTGAAGCCCTGCTGCTCTGATGGAACTCCTTTTCTTTTTTATTTTTTTTAAAACAATTTTATTAATTTTATTCAAACAAATAAACCCAACTCAACTTACAGTGGTTACATACCTTGCTCATAAATGCACATACATTGTCACTTTTCCACCCACTCTATTGCCCAGAAAGCCTACTTTCTCCCATTGTTAGTCTCCACCTCTTGCGGTGGGGAGACCTCTCCCGCCACGCTTATTCAATCATCATCACTTGGTCCATCATACGAGGGCCCAAACAACTCTGCTATTAATTGCCTTCAACCCACTAGGGCTCCGGCTTCGCCCTCTATGTCCCCTTTACACGCTTCCTGCCATGCCACTGTTTCTGCCTCCGCCCACTTCTGCAAGTCCCTCCACCACGTCTCCACATTGGGCTTGTGGCACGCTTTCCATCCCATTGCAATCCTTCTCTTCGCCAGTACATATGCCAGATCTTTCAATTTGCTCACATGTTTAAGCTTGCTTGGTCTGGGGAACCCTCCCAACAAGCAAGCCCACACCGTATCCACCTTCATGCGGATTCCCTTGTCCTCCATTTTCTGTGCTATATCTCTCCAATATTTCGCTATCAGTGGACATGCCCAAAACATATGCACCATTCCTGCGTTTTCCTCATTGCATTTTGGACACATTTGGCTTCCCGCGTTCTTAAATTTGGCTATCTTTAGTGGCGTCAGATATGCTCTGAGTTATATACAACTGTATTTGTTGTAACCTAGCATTTCTCGATACTTTTTTATGGTACCCCTGAGCACTTTTGCACATCCCGTTACTCATCATATCCCCTACTTTCTCCTCCCAGTCCAGTCTAAGTTGCACCACTTCTTTTCCCACTTGAGCAATACGTTTCATGTACTCCTTCTGCTATATCTTATATCACATCTAGTGTGGTGTCCGGTTCCTTTGCAAGTTCCACCTCGGACCAGGTATTTTTAATTCTTTGCACCATCCCATGATACGTAATATATTGTCCAGTACTCAACCCCGTTTGTTCCACCAACTCCTCAAATTCCAATATTTTCCCCTCTTGCCACACATCCCCCAATGTTGCTATTCCTACCGGTTCCCAATACTTCCTAATCATTAACCTTAGTTGCTTTTCTGTTCCCATCATTGTAACCAGTGGGATTTGCGGAGAGCACAGGGCCGACTTGTCCATCAACCGGCACGCCCTCTGCCACATCCCCCACCCAAGACCCAGCATCCCCGGATGACCTCTTAACTCCCGCTTGGGTAACCATATCATTTCACTCAAAAAATATGGGGTGCAATCTCCTTGATGCAGCTTATGCTCTAAGGTAGGCTCCGCAGAGAGCTATTTGGCTACATGTTGTAACTGGCTCGCTACATAATATACTTCCCAGTTAGGTAATTTAATGCCTCCTTTCTCGTGCGGGTTTTGGAGTTTCCATAGGGCTACCCTGTTCCTCATCCCGTACCATAGGAATTCCCTGCATATACAGTCCAGCTTGATAAAGAATTGCCGGGGTATGGAGTATGGGATGTTCACAAACCAATCCAACAGTCTGGGCAATGCCACCATCTTGAGCATCGCCCCACGTCCCATCATTGCCAAAGGGAGTTTCGCCCAGAACTTCATGCTGTTTTTTAGTTTCTGAACCGTTCTTTCTGTATTGTGCCTATGTCCGGCTTCTACTGTATGATATATATCTATCCCAAGATACTTAAAGGTTATGGCCTCCCACGGTATCTGGAGTACCGGCAAATTCTCAGCCAGGAGCCCTCTGTATCTGCCCAGCGGGAACACACAGGATTTACTTGGGTTCACGGCTATACCTGAGAGTTCGGCAAACCTCTCCACCACTTCCAATATATACTGCAGGTTCTCCTCTGGGTAGCGCAAATACAATAACATGTCGTCTGCGTATAGTGAAATTAAATGTGGTGTTTCCCCAACGGCAATGCCTATTGCGTCATATTGCTGCCTTAAATAAATCGCCAGGGGCTCCAAAGCCAGAATATACAACATGGGGGACCAGGGGCACCCCTGTCTGGTCCCTCTACCAAGTTGCCACCTTTCAGAGATCACAGTTCCTGTCTTCACTCTCGCTAATGGCTCACTATATATAGGAGTTCTACCCAGTGAAGATATCCTGGTCCCATACCATAGCTGGCTAGGTCCCCCTTCAGCCAGGGCCACTTGACAGAGTCAAATGCCTTGATCACATCCAGCGACACTATCGCCATTTCGCTAGTGTCCCCTTCAGTATGTTCGATCACTCGATGGAGTCGCTTCAAATTATTCGAGATATTCCTATTTGGGACATATCCTGTTTGATCAGGATGAATTAGTTTGGTTATGACCTTCTTTAATCTGTTTGCTAGAACTGCTGTTAAAATCTTACTATCCTGGTTTAACATTGATAGGGGCCTATAGGAACCACAGTCGTTACCAGGCCTGTTGGGCTTAGGGAGTGGTATATTAACTGCTTTGCTCAGTGATTCCGGTAGCCTCCCAACTTCATATGCTTCGTTAAGCATTTCCAGCAGTGGGGGGATAATCTCTGCTTTATATGCCTTATAAAATTCGCTCTGGAGTCCTTTTCCCGGGGTCTTACACGTGGGCAGCTGCCTCACCACTTCTTCTAACTCTTCTAGAGTGATCGGGGCATCTAGCTCCTCTCTCTCTTCCACACTAATTTGGGGTAGCCCAATGTCTTCCAGTATGTCTCCTATTTCCCCCTTTTTGCTTCCCGTCTCATCTCCATACAAGCGTCTATAGTAGTCTGCAAATTCTTGATTAACCCCCTCTTGCGTATCCACTACGTCGCCATTATCTTTCACTATTGTTCTAATTGGGGGTCTGGGGGCCTCGTTTTTGTAAAGCCACGCAAGGATTCTTCCTGGTTTGTCGCCTCCAGCATGTTGTCTTTCAATGTACTTTTTATAATTAAGATTACATAATCTCTCCCAATATCCCGCACATTTCTGCTGCAGCCCCAGTGCCGTTTCTGTATCTGCCTTAGTGTTACTGCCCCGTTCCAATACCCTCTCCAATTCCTTTTCAGAGTCCTGTAATTCGGTCAGAATCCCATTCTGCAGTCCTTTAGACTTGGCTATGGCAATTCCTCTCACTACCACTTTAAAGGCTTCCCAGAGTGTGCCCGCTGTTTTGACACTGTCAGTATTTATCTCGAAATAACTTATTTCCTCTCGCATATCCTCCCTGAATACGCTATCTTTAAGCGCTTCTGCACACAATCGCCATGTGGGTATCCTTCCCCTGCGGGGGGGGGTCGGTATTGTCATGTTAGCAGCAGTGGTGAGTGGTCTGAGAGGACTCTAGCTTTGTATTCAGCCTGCGGTATTTCGGTCAGCAACTCCTGCATGACAAATACATAGTCCAGTCTTGTGTGTAGGCCCTGTGGGGCCGGATAATGTGAATAGTGTCTTTCCTGCGGATGACGTGTTCTCCATGCATCTGCAAGCCCGAAATCCGCCAATAGTGCATGTAGTGCCTTTGCAGCCGGGGTGGGTCTAGCTATTTTGGTGTCTGATCTATCTATGGTGGGGTCCAACACACAATTGAAGTCTTCCCCCCCCCCCCCACAATAAAGCTCCCCCCACGCTGCCACTGAGTTTACTATACAGGGTCCTAAAATACACAGCTGTATCTTGGTTCGGGGCATAAGTATTCACAATGCAGATCTCTCTATTTTCCACCATCCCTCTCATAATCACCAACCTAACATTCACCTCTACCTGCGAGCTCAGCAACTGAAACGGAACATGTGGGGCCACCCATGTGATTACCCCTCTTGCATAGGTAGAGTATGTTGCCCCCACCACTGTCCCTCTCCATTTTTTCCGCACCACTTCTAGTTTGTCTTTCGTTAAATGAGTTTCTTGTAACAGGGCTATGTCCACTTTCTGTCTACGTAGGTACATCATTACCTTGTTCCGCTTCAAATAACTATTGAGCCCCCTAACGTTCCAAGTGACTATCTTAAGGTCTCCCATGGTTCATTTCGTTTTCCATGAAGTGTAGGCTTACCCCATAACTCTTCCCCAACTATAACAGACCACAGCACACAACCCCTTCCCTCCCTCCTCCCCACCCTACCCCAACCCCAACAGTTGCCCAGCTCCATCCCTGGATCTCAGGCTCCCCCGCGTTTGGGCCTACCCCGATTCCCCGGGCAAGACCCCAGCAGGGCATTACCGCACTATCAGCGACCTAACTAAAATCTAAATGGGGGGATGTACAGGTTGGTCCTGCAAGGCTCCTAGTCAAAGTCTAAATCGCAACACTCACGGATCATATGTTTGTTCCAGCTTGATCACACCATCCCGCAAGTTGCTTTAGTGACTATATTCAAGTCCCATAGTCTTAGGTTCTGAGACCCCTCGGTGCCCCTCTCGTTCATTACTTCTTCTCAGCACCTCCTTCTCCTGCCCGAACGTCCGACTCCTGGGGGCATCCCTGCGTGTCGAGCTTTCCCATAGCTTCTTCCGGAGTTTCGAAAAACAAAGTTCTGTACTTGTGAAAAACTTTCAGTTTGGCCGGGTAAAGCAGCATGTACTTATGACCTGCTTCTCGCAATCTCCTCTTGACTGCCCCAAAGTTCATTCTGCTTCGCTGCACCGCCAGGGTATAATCCGGGTAGGCCGTTATATTTGCCGGGCCTCTTTGTATTGTCCCACCTTTGCGGAAGTGTTCCAGGATCCTTTCTCGATCCCTGTAGTTAAGTATCTTAGCGATCATCGGCCTAGGTGGGCCTCCTGGCGGCGGTCTCCTCGTTAGGGCCCTGTGCGCCCTTTACACCGCAAACCCCCGAGACAGCACTCCTCCAGTGATTTCTTGTAGCAACATTGTCTCAACGAATTCCGTGGGGTTATGGCCTTCTGCTCCTTCTGGTAGTCCAACAATACGGATATTATTTCTCCGGGCTCGTCCTTCCGCCTCCTCCGCTCTGCTCTCCAGATTGCCCACTCGTTGCACCAGGATGTGTAGCTCCGACCGGTGCGAAGCACAGTCCACCGTGTTAGGGCCCATCTCCCTCGAGGTTCTCCGTGCGCTCCGCCAGGGACCTGACGTCTTGCTGTAGCAGATTCACATCCTCCTGCACTGCCCCAACCTGGAGCTCCAGCGCTGTTTTTAGTTCTGCCACCGCCAGTTCGAGCTTGGTCTCCCAAGCCGCCTTCAGATCGGCGATCGCTTCAAGGACCTAATGATTCGTGCCCATGGTGGCACTGCTCCCAACTTGGGCTTTGTCTTTGTTCCTGGCTCCTTCCGGGCCTGGTGGCATCTTAGTGTATTCCTCTAATGTGGGTTGCTTACTCTTCAGTCTTGGGGGTTTATTAGACATGGCGCTGTGTCCATGAGCCGTGGGTCAGCCCCTTCACCGTAGTCGTCAGTCCCAGCAAGAGTGGGTTCTTACTGTCCTCAAAAGGCTGATGATATCTGCTGGTTCCTTCGCACTCCGCTCCGAGCACTCCACCAACCTTTTTCCCCTTGCTTTTCTGTCACTGCGGCCACCCGGACTGGGCAATGTGATGATTGTCTCGTATCACTAGCGATCTTCCTCTGCTGTTGTCGAACAGAGACAGCTTCTCCGTCTCAGGGATGCGCCTCTCGGGATCTCTTTGTTCTCGTCCGTGGCCATTTTGATGTCTCTTCCGCGGCCGGCCTCTCAGAACAAAGTAACAATACGACCGTTCCTCCGCTGTAAATTTGTAGTCGGCCTGCTCATGCTCTGCCCTGTGCCTTCCCACGCCTTTGGGCTGCCGCTAATCAAAAAAGTATGCGTTTCTTGGTCGGATCAAGTTGTCGGATCACGGAGCTCGCAGGGCTGCCAAACCACGCCCCCACTGCTGGAACTCCTTTTCCTAATCGACAAGAGAAGTTCCGGAAGGGACGACTTCTTCGCTTGGGTTAGTGGGACCAACTAACCCCGAGACAAAATTTGCTGGAAGACCTTCGCCAACCGGCTGTACTTCTTTGCTGCTGCTGGAACCGAATGATAGGGGTCGAGAAATCCATAGTAGAGTGCAAGGTCTGTGAGCCGGCCAAAAGCTCCAGGAAGATCCTCAGGACCCTCACGAAGCAGGACGACCCAAGCTCGAGTCACCTCACCAGAGTGCTCGACTCAAGGAGATAAGGAAGCCCAACCAGTGTCCAAGATCCGCAGTGGTGCCGTTTACCGCGCGCTGAAACCGCGAAGTACTGCTGAATTGAAAAGACCCTGTAGATGTCCCCGACCTCCAAACTGCTGTGCAGAAGGCCTCCAGACGTCCTCCCTCTTTGTCCCCGTGACTGAGGCCCAGGAACACAGGATCTGCAACACTGCAACCAGGCCAGAAGCCAGCTGGATCCTCTTCTTCTAACCTAAGGTACTGCTCTCACTAGGGGGTACTTACCTCTGTCTGTAGCTTGCTTTTCTCATTTGAGACTTGCAGTAGCTGCTTTTTCTAGAGTTGATCTCAGTTCTAACATTCACAAGCATAACAGATTGGGCTCAACAGTGATTTCCTACAACAAACTCTAAGTATGTGCAAGACATTTAGCTATCTAAGAAGTGCCTCAGCTCCATAGACTTTGTCCCACTTGACTTTGGCTGTTCTGGCTCCCTGCAGACTCTTCTATTCCAATGACTTTAATTTTGAGTGTCCCTCATAGGTAATAGGTGATAGGTTTTTAACTAATATTTGCTGGGAAAGGTTTTTATCTAGACTTCATTGGAAGATTTAAAAGTGGTCACATGCTCTATGAACTTGTTTAACCTTTTTCTTCCCTTAACTTTTCCTTTCGACCAACCTCAGAATTTACAAAGTGCAAAAGTGATATATAAATGCCATTGCTGTACTAGTTAGTGAAGACACCTCAGGATGTAGGAAGTGTGTATGAAGCATCTCTAAAGAGTATCTACTTGCTTTGCCTTGATTCTCAGAAAGTATTTTCAAGTGTATTTTTATTGTTGCACATTGCCCTTTTTAAAGAATGCTCATTTAAAACTGACCGTTAAATAAATAATTATTTTACTAGAAAACCTTGAGTGTAAGTGTTATTTGGATACTTGTATTGGTGAAATTCGCTGCTACACCTCTACAACTCACATTTACCCCTCTTGAGATAAGTCTGGCTGCTCAGTCACACTACCAACTTGTGTAGTACAGACCTATACCAATAGGTGGGTTACCTAATACCAAGAGGACAAGACTGGTGTACTCTCCCACAGGGTCACTGCATCAAAACTTGCTTAACATAGTTAAGAACCGCCCTCCTTACACCTAGTGTATGGAGGTTCTTCTCAGCAGAGTTTGAAGGATTTTGAAAAAAAGCAGGTAGTTCATCGGATTGGTTAACATGGAACTTGGATATGAAGGTAGGCGAAAACCTAAAGTGTGTTCTTTATACCAACTTGTCTTTGTAGATAACAAAGAAAGGCTCTTGGCAATGACAAAGCTTGTAGCTCACTCACTCTGGAGGTGATGGCCACCGGAAAAACTGTTTTGTATGTTAGGTCTTTAAGGCTGGATTTGGGGATAGGCTCGAAGGGAGGACCTATGGGCCTTGAGAGTACCACATTGAGATCCCACCCTGGAGGCGGTTTGGAAATGGGGGGGGGGGGGTCTTTACTCTCTCCATGAAGCCCTTAACATGGACTTTCCAACAGGACACCTTGTTTTGTGAAGTGGTGTACGCGGACAGAGCCGCTAGGTGAAACTTGATGGAGTTGAATACTAGGCCAGAGTCTATTAAGTGGAGCATGTAGTGAAGAATGTGTGATACATTCAATAGGGTCTACATTTTTTGACTGGCACCATATTACACATCTTTTCCATTTGTTAAAGTAACAGTGTCTGGTGTTAGGTTTATGTGCCTCCTTGAGGATTTCATACACCTTTGAGGTAGTTTTAAATGACCAAACTCTGTTTTCAGGAGCCAAGCTGCCAAGTTCATAGATTGAGGATGTGGGTGTAACGTTGTCTCCTCGTGTTGTGTGAGCATGTTGAAGGGGCACAGGAGCTTGACTGGGTTGCACATCGCCAGTTTGAAAAGATGCGGAAACCAAGGTTGTCCTGCCCACATATGAGCAACTAGGATTAGAGTTGCTTGTTCCTTTTGCATTGTGTGTACTATTCTGGTGAGGAGCGGTGTCTGTGAAAATGCGTAAGCAAATTTCTCTGACCAGCTCATCCATAGGGCGTTCCCCTTGGATCTGGGTTGGGGAAACCTGGATGCAAGTCTGGGCATTATGCGTTTTGGTTTGTGACAAACCAGTCTAAAGGAGGATAGCCCCAGAGGGAAAATATATTGTGTAAAACTCCTCAATTGAGTTGCCACGCGTGTTCTTCAGGTAGGGGATCTAGTTCTCCTGGAACGTGTTGAGATACTAGGAACATGTTCCGCTTGAGTGCCCACTTCCAAATTCTTTGGGCTAGCCTGGACAGACTTGGAGAGTATGTGCCTCCCTGCTTGTTTATGTAAAACATGGCAGTAGTGCCGTCTGTGAGGACTTGAAATGTTTGAGCTGTTAGATGCACCTGAAAGGTATTATAGGTCTTTGAGTACTGGAGTAGCTCCAAAAGATTGATGTGATTATGGGCTGTGATCTGTGTCCACACACCATGCGCTGTGTGGGGAAGGTAATGGGCTCCCCATCCAGAGAGTCAGGCATCTATGGTAAGTACCGCTTGCACTGGAGGTTTGCCAAAGGGTATTTTCCTATAATAGATTTTCCTTTGTCCACCAGCATAGCGCTTGAACTAGGGTTAGCGAAACAGCCACTAGATCGTTCCACTGACCGCTTGCCTGAGACCACTGTTTCGCTAACTACTCTTGCATTGGGTGCATGCGCAACCGTGCGTGCGGAAACAGGTAAATGCATGAAGCCATCATCCTGAGCAAGTGCATTGCTTTGCGTACAGTTATTTGGCGACTGGCCAGATACTGAGGTATTTGCAGCACTATGTTTTGTACTCTTGCTTGAGGGAAAGACTAGCCCCTCTTCCGCTTTTATGGTAGCTCCTAGGAACTGTTTGGTTTTGCTTGGAACGAGACTTGATTTGTTCTTGTTGATTGAGAACCCCAAAATGGTGCTCTCTGTTTCTCCTATCTTTTCAAACTCCTCTATCGACTATCCTTCTCGCCTCACTAAGTCTGGTAGGAAGAAGTTCAAAAAGGATATCCTGATCTCCGAACCAGGCCTCCCTCTCGCCGACACCCATACCAGTGCTTCCTCCAGACAGACCCTCACCAACATCCTCGTCATTCCCTCACCAGACCTATGGACTCTTCATATGGTCTCTCCTTTCTCTCCTCCCATTAATGGTGGCACCCGGTGGGAGGCCCTCCTGGCCCCCTTCCATCCCTCTAAGGTCATCATTAAGGTTTACCTGAATGGCACCGTCTTGGTCCAAGGCCCTCAGGCCAACCTTCTCTTTGATAGACGCTTCCCGCGCCTCATCAATTACCTTTCTTCTCCTGCTGTCCCTTCTTTCCCTTCCTCAGCTTCCTCATCTCCCCCCTTTGCCTCCTCCTCGGCTACCTTGCCCTCTCCTCCTTCCTCTTCTGCCCCCCTCGGGCTCCTTCTACACCTCCAGAGGGCGCACCTCTGATTTGTACCCCTGCCCAGATGTCTTTCAAGGTTGGCAAACTTCTCCATATTGCCACACTCAGCTCTCACTCAGCTGTCAAAAACTCCTCTGACATCTGCCGCCTCCTGGACGAACTTGACCTTGATGTCCTTGGTCTCACTGAGACAAAGTTCATGGCCAGCACTGTCACAAGCTTTGACGCACTCCTCCCTGATGGTTACAGGATCCTCTCTGCGCCCAGATCCAACCCTTCCAGAGGGGGTGTAGGCTTGATCTTCCCGGAGTGGATTCCTGTCTCTCATTCCTATGCAGGCCTACTCCTCCAACGAATGCCTTGTCTGCAGGCTCTCTCTCTCTCTCCTGGCCACTCTTACCGTGGCTACTATCTATCGGCCACCTGGTCCGACCACCTCCTTCCTTTGAGTGGGCGGACCTCTTCTCCTCCCTCCTGGCTCGACCACTCAACTCCTCCTCCTTCTTGTAGACTTCAACATCCACCTGGATGCTTCCTGTCCCTCCTTTGGACTGTTTCGCGACCTCTGCCATTCTCTCTCTCTTTCTTTTCGTCCCCTCTGGCCCTAATCACTCTGCAGGGCACACTCTGGACGTTCCGATCATCTCAGAACTCTCCCTCTCTATCCCTCTCACCACTACTCTCTCCTGGAGTGATCATTTTCTCCTTTCCTCCCATCTCTCCCTCTCGACCGCTCAGGCCACGCCAACTCCAGCACTGCCACCTACCTTCTCGGTCATCCAACCAATGAAGCGTGCGTCAGTTGAGGCTTTCACCGCCACTTTCTCTCCCCCTCCTCCTCTGGCTGACTCACTTCCTGACACAGCCCTTTCCCTGCTCCAGTCTTCTATCTCTGATACTCTCGATGTTCTTGCCACTGACATGAGGATCCTGTAGCCGAAAGCCAAGTGCAACTCCTGGTACGACTCTGACCTCGTCACCCTTAAACGCAAGTCCTGGGTGGCTGAGAGGAAATGGCTAGCTTCTTGTGCATCCTCTGACCCACTGGCCTGCCGCCTGCTCCAAAGGCAATACCGGCTCTCTGTCCGCACTAAGAAGAGAGCCCACATCCAAGCATGTCTCTCTGTGGCATCTAACAACTCGCAATCCTGCTGCAGTCTCTACCTCTCCTGTCCCCTCCCAGGCTCTCTGCACGGCACTGGCTTCTCATTTCATCTCTAAAACCCAGGAGATCCTGTCCAACCTCTCTTCCACTGTTCTCCCCCGATGAGGTTTCTAGACCAGTCCGATCTATGAAAGTCTTGTCTAAACAGATTCTTCCCTGTTCTTCCAAAACCATCAAGGACCACATTGACACCCTCGCTCCTGCCCTGGCTGACTTCTGCAATCACTCCTTCACCACTGGAGCCTTCCCTTCCCTCCCTGAAGCACTCTTGTGCACCCTCGTCTCAACAAACCCTCAGCCGATCCCTCCTGCCTGGCTAACTATCATTTGATCTCCATCACCACGTTCCTGGGCCAACTCCTGGAAAAGTTGGCCATGTCCCAGCTTAATCTACACACTGAATCTGTTGGTTGTCTCCATGACAATCAGTCTGGCTTCAGAGCAGCCAGAAGCACAGAAACTGCTCTCCTGAACATCTGTGAAGACCTGCTCTCTAACCTTGGTTCTAAATCTCCCCTTTGTCTTCATCTTACTTGATCTCTCTTCTCCTTTGACACGGTCAACTATGCCATCCTGCTCAATCGTCTCCTTGATAACCTGGGTATCACCGATCAGGCCCTGGCTTGGCTGACCTACCCATCAGATTGACCATCCCAGGTCCAACACTGGTCCAACACTGGTCCTTCCTCTATCTCTACCTGTGGTGTTCCCCAGGGGTCTAACCTCTCGCCCTGGCTGTTCAACCAATACCTGGCACCTCTCGCCCATCGCATTGCTGCTCTCTGCTCCAACTTTCAGTGCTATGACTCATTTTCAGACTCCCCTCTGCCACCTCTTCTCCTTCTCTCATCTCCCACTGTCTGCTATCCAGGAGTAGTGTGTCGCCAACGATCTCTGCCTTAATGCCAGTAAAACGGAGATTATCCTCATCGGCACACCCGCACCCTCCTTTCCCCATTACTCTCTGGCCGGCCTCCCTTGGCCCTCTTGCTGCTCCCACCTGTGAGGCTAAGAACCTTGGGGTCATCTTCGACTCCACACTCTCCTCTTCTCCTCACATCTCTGACATCTTTAAGCAGTCAAACTACCAACTGCACCTCCTCAGAGGTATTCTTCCTTTCCTCGCCTTCCCCCAGAAGAAGTCCAGGGATTGCATCTCTTCAGCACAGAAATCTCTGTGTTGGCTTCCAGTGGCTACAAGGATTAAGTTCAAGACCCTCTACATTGTCTACAAGGCCTTCTAGGGCCTGGGTCCTCAATACCTCCAACTCTCTGTTCGTAAATACCTTCCTACTCTAGCTTCTCCCTCATCTACCTCCAACTCCCTCAGGGTCAGTCGCTTCTACAAGCAACGAGTTGGGGGTAGATATCTTTCTTCGGCTGGGGTCTCCCTCTGGAACAGCCTCCCTTTCTCTCGGAGCACCATCTCCAGTTCTGGAAGCACCCCAAGACCTTCCTCTTTGCTTCCGCCTTCTTTCTTCCTCTTCCCCTGCCGATTTCCTGTCTGATACTGCACTGGTCACCTGGCTACCCTCCGATTCGGGCCCAGGTCCCTGCCCATCCAGTTGCACACCTGCACTGCCACCCGGCAACCCTTGCACTTAGGTCTGTATCTGTAACCCTACAGTCCCCTACCAGCACTTCTGGACACCTGTTGTCTGTACTTACCCTTGCACCTGCTGGCCACGCTTCTTGTCATTGTTTTGATCCCATGTACAGCACTGCCCCCTCCCCTTCCCCTGTCCCTTTTCCCCACCCCCGCACTTGCGTGATCTCAAGGTCACTTGGCCTAGTAAGTTTGTTGTCTCTGTCCTTACTCTGTTCCCCCACCCTTGCGCTTTGAAACACTTGTGTAGAGGCAGGTTATAAATGCCATATCATAACAGAAGATTGTTTTTGGGGTATTTAGCTTGAAAATTTGAGGGGATTCTCCAGTTATCAGCCAGTCGTCCAGATAAGGGTACACTGGTATTGATTCTGTGCATAAGTGCGCCGCAAGCACCGCTAATACTTTGGTGAATACCATTGGAGTGCAGGCTATGCCGAAGAGTAGCACCTTCAATTGGTAGGGTTTATTTGCTATTTTGAAGTGCAGGAATTGTTTGTGTGCTGTAAACATTGAAATATGAAAGTATGCATCTTTCATGTCCAAAGTTGCTATGTAGTCCCCCTGCTTTAGCAGTGGGATCACTTCCTATGGCATCCTTTAGTAGCAGTGCTTTGACCTCTTGCAGCAGAATGCGCTGTTCCTCCTGCGTCGTTTGTCTTTGCGGGTGGTGTGTGAATGAGTTCTATGCAATAGTGTCCCGCCACGGTGGAAAGTACCCACTTGTCTGATGTGATTGCCTCCCATGTGTGGGTAAAATGAGAAATGCAATCTCCTACCAGGGAGGGATGAGAGGGGACCTGGAGCGGGTGGGTGGTCATTGCTTTGGTGGGGTGGAGAGTCTGGAGGAGGAGGAGGATGATCTGCCTCTACTTCTTGAACCTCTGTGGCCCCTTTGAACATTTTGTTGAGGGATTCCCCCTGCGAAGAACCCCAAAATGAAGTCTGCCTGCCCTGGTTGTAATTGGAGGACCGCTGGAACTTTTGTTGTCTAAAACGGCATGTATTAAATGCACCTCTTTGCACAAAGGGTTTGTTTTTGAGCTGTCCCATGGAATTGAGGGTGACTCCTCTTTAGCACTTTTCAGTGCATCCTCAACCGCTTTCCCAAATAAGGCGTTGGGCTCAACTGGCATATTTTAAAGGGTGGCTTGGGTTTCCAGCTTGAAACTTGATTGACCTCGTCCAGCATGGTGTTTAATAAGGGTACCCTCAGCTACTATCCGGCCTGCATGATCTGCTGTGTCCAGATTCTTTTTCAGGATGCAGCTTGCCGCCTGTTTACCTTCAGCTACTGTTTTTAAAAGCAGTGTTTTTAGGCGCTCCGGGGCAGTCTATTTTTTGTGAGATCTTGTCCCACTTGTGGCAATTATAACTCACCAGGAGCGTAGTGTCGTTGGCTACCCTTACTTGGTAAGCAGCTGAGGCAGCTTTTCTGCCCAGTGTGTACATGTTTTTGCTCTCCTTGTCAGGAGGGGCTTCTCCAAATGCTAAAGGTGTGCCTGCTCTTTTCCTTGTGGTGGTCACCACAAGAGAGTCAGGCTTTAGGTGCCCCCTGATGTACAATGGGTCGGACGGGGCTGGTCTAAACATCTTCTCGATGCAAGGGTTGGCTGCCCTGGTCAGGTTGGGGCCAAGTAAAGAAGGTTGAATGCGCCTTTGGATAGATTGGAGGAGTGGAATGAACTGTGCTGCAGATCTCTTATCCCAGAAGATGTCCTCTACAAAGTCTTTATCGATTTGTGCCTCCTGGGTATCGATTTTAAAATGTTCTGCAGCTTTTATAAGAAGATCACGATACTGCAGCTGGTTATCAACAGGGTAGTCAGCTACAAGCTGGTCAATATGGTCTGAGATTGAATGATGTATAAATCATCCTAACATTGGTCGGTATCCTCTATGTCCTCCTGGTCTCCGTGGTCTGCTATTGAGCCAAGGTCCTGCAAACCTGTAGTGTCAAAAAAATATAAGTCGTCAGATAGGTTTTAAGAGGTAGAGGTACTAGGTTGTGCCACCTCTAGGTGGGGTCTTTTAGAATCGGGCCGATTAGCTGCTTCCCCTTGAGGGGGCCCCTGGAGGTTGGCAACTTGATGATGTTGCTGATGAAAGAAATTAACAAAGCTAGACGTTCTCATTACTCTATCAAATTGTTCTGGGGTCCAATGAGTGGTACTTGGTAAAACTGTGGGAAAAGGGGTAGGGAAAGGTTCTGATAAAGAGGGCTGTTTGTGGTGCATTGTCCCTGAGAGGGTGTCACTAGGGGCAGAGTGTTCTTTATCCTTTGAAACCAGTGTTTCTGAGGCTAGGTGCTTCGAAGTTGTGGAGTTTTTTGACGTTTTGGCTTTGAGGAGTGTCTGGGACGGGTATTCTCATTTGTTAATTATTACCTAGGGCTGCTGACCCATCTTTCGACGCACGGTCGCCGGTACCCGAGGACTTGACCGATTTGCTCGCGGTGTCAGGAACAGACTTCAGCATCTGTTTTAGGGCCCCGTCATGTAGTGAGCGTGAATGCCCAGAGGACTGAGACTTTTGGACCTTCCCTTCGACACTGCAGTCGACTGTCGGCCATGGGTTGTGTGCTTAGCGTGGCGCGCAGTGTGGGTGCTTGAGCCTCCAGGTGTAGTCTCTGTGGCAGAACCGCCAGCCTTGCAGTTGGAGTCGGGGGCTCGCACGTCAAACCGTCGCGTCCTGATCGCCTTCGGCATAACTTAGGACACTGATGCTGCCATCCCTGGAGGCTCCCTTATTGTCCATGGCGGCCTCCGCCTGCATGGCATGGTGGGCCCAGCGTTTAGTCTTCTGGTCCTTCAGTGTTTTTGGCCAAAACAGTTTGCAGGACTTGCACTGTTTTTCGGAATGGTCCCTAGGAAGGCAGAGATTACACACCCTGTCCGAATCCTTCCAGGGAAACTTCTTGTTACAGGAAGGACAAAGTTTAAACTGTGTTTTCTCCATAGTATGGAAAAATGGCAGCTCAGTGATGTAAAAGGAAGAATAGGGAAAAAGGCATTCTTTAAATGATATGAATTAGGACCTCCCCCCACTCTCCCAACTGTGCATGGCCAAAGCCCGTTGGGCCTAGGTAGGCCGCAGACAAAGTTTGTCAACACGGGTGATCTCTTTTTGATGAATAATCTTGACCTCTAAAGCCGTCGCCAGAGATCTTGCGGTGCGAGGCCGTCAAAAGGATAGAAAGAAATTCTAAATTGAAACTTCGTATAAGTAAAGGTGTTAGCCAGAAGAAGGAACTCTGAAACTTGCGTCCGACTATGATGGTGGAAAAAAACAATCTGACGGACCTCAACACATCAAGGGCGTTGGTACAGGAGACGTCAGACTAGGGATAGTATTACCGGCATGCCCTGTCAACATCCCTTTTCGAATTTCAAAAACAAAGTATGTAATACTCTGCAGCAACCACTAGATGATGGCCTATGCATAGCATGCGATCTAAGCAGATCCACAAGCCTCAGAAGAACAAGTTACTTTCTTACCTGGTAACGTTCTTACGATGGGATGGTCCGATGACGTATTTCATATCTATGACAGGTAATGTCCACAGTTGTGCTGCTTCGGAAAATCTTCGGCGTCTGCGTCCTGCGTCAATGCACTGTCCCCGAGGACCTCCTGCGACGTCACCCGATGTGATAAGTAGGACGCACGACGCTCGTAGCCTCAGTTGTAGTTTTTTCCCCCAGAACGTGTGCCATCAGTTTTCTACCAGTCAGACACACAAGGCCTTGTGGAACGCAAGCTGCAATCGCAAAAGAAATTCTGCAGCGGGGAAGGAAGGGAGGGAGCGATATGGAATACGTCGTCGGACCATCCCATCGAAAGAACCTTACCAGGTAAGAAAGTAACTTGTTCTTCGAGGGGATTGGGTCCTCCGACGTATTCCATATCTATGACAGACTCCCAAAGCAGTACGAAGCAAGGAGGTGGGAAAAGAATTTAGAACACCAATTTAGCATGCCCAATCAAATTGCGGAAAGGCCAGATCCTGCCCTCTGATGGAATCAAGGGAGTAGTGACGTACAAAAGTATGTACTGAAGCCCAGGTGGCTGCATCACAGATGTGACGAATAGGAACACCCCTCTGCAGGGCAGTAGACGCAGCCACTCCCCTGGTAGAATAGGCCCGCAAGCCAGCCGGAGGGTCCTTATCCGCCAAGCGGTAACACTCAGAGATAGCTAAAATAATCCAACGAGAAAGTCTGTTTCGTCACAGCTTGTCCCAAACGCTTTCCAGCGTAACCAGTGAAAAGTTGATCGTCCACTCTGACCCGGGACATGCGCGAAATATAAAAGCTCAACGCTCTCCTAGGATCAAGCCTATGGAGCCTCTCCTCTTCCTTACCAGGATGTGGAGGAGGATAGAACGCCGGAAGAACAACCTTCTGGCTCAAATGAAATTCTAAAACCACCTTCGGAAGAAAGGAACGACGAACTCTAAGGACAACCCTGTCCTTATGAAACACAGTGAAGCCTGGCCGAGAGCAACAACTCCATCACGTCTTCAGGGAGGTCGCAATCCTGATACCTCAACCTTTCAGAAGCCAAGCGGGAAGGTTGAGGGATCTGACCTCTGGATGGAGAACCTGACCCTCCTCCCGTGAGAGTAGATCGTCTCGGTAGGGAAGACGACGTGGAGGGCAGATGGACAAGTCGAGAAGGTCCGGGTACCACGTCCTCCGGGCCCACGCTGGAGCAATTAGGATCATCCGGGAACCGAACCTCTGTGACCTCCGCAGTACTTGCGGGATGACGGGGACTGGAGGAAACGTGTACAGCAGTGGGAATGACCACTCCACCACGAACGCGTCTCCTAAGGCTCCTTTTCGAGGAAATTCCCGCAAGCAGAACCTTTCGCACTTCCGGTTGACACTGGAGGCGAAGAGATCCACTTGAGGGGTCCCCCAAAGGGCGAAGATCTCCAGCAGAATCTCCTGAGCCAGCTCCCACTCGTGAGAGATCGTGCTCTGCCTGCTGAGAGCGTCCACCGTCTCGTTGTCGTCTCCGGCCAGACGAACAGCCGAGATCGAAACTTCCTGCTGGATGGCCCAGAACTCGAGCTGCATCGCCTCCCTGCACAGAGGAAGTGA
Organism: Ambystoma mexicanum; assembly: GCF_040938575.1. Classification (NCBI taxonomy): domain Eukaryota; kingdom Metazoa; phylum Chordata; class Amphibia; order Caudata; family Ambystomatidae; genus Ambystoma; species Ambystoma mexicanum. The sequence goes on from NC_090929.1 coordinate 817,324,378, forward strand.
CCCTGCCCCCCCTTTTGTTGAGGTAGTGCATGGCCACCGTGTTGTCTGTTAGAATCAGGACACTCTTTCCTCGCACAGTCGGCAGAAAAGCCTTCAGGGCAAGCCTGACGGCCCTCAGCTCCAACAGATTAATATGGAGTCTGGACTCCGACGGAGACCAACGACCGCTGACTGTCAACTCGTTGGCATGAGCTCCCCATCCCGTGAGGAATGCGTCCGTCACGATCGTCACCTCCGGCCAGGGCAGCCAAAATGGGGCCCCCTTCATCAGATTGCCTTCGACGGCCCACCACAGAAGGTCCTGGGAGACCGAGGGCGGCACCTGAACAGGGTCCGACAGCCTGCCGGAGGACTGAGACCACTGGAGCTTGAGTGCCCACTGCAAAGATCTCATCCTCAGACGAGCCTCTGGCACCAGAAGAATGCAGGATGCCATGAGGCCGAGCAGTCTCAAGAACTCAGACTCTGGGAGATTCTGGGCATGTTGAAACTTGTGCACCATCTGCTGAATGTTAAGGGCCCTCACCTGGGGAGGAAAACACTGCCCCAGGGATGTGTCGAGCACTGCTCCGATGTACTAGAGCCACTGTGTTGGTGTCAAATGGGACTTCTTTAAATTGAGGGAGAAGCCCAGCTTGTGAAGGGAGTGGCAGGTGACTGACAGATGATCCAGGACTTGCTCGGGAGAGCCCCCCTGATCAACCAATCATCCAGGTAGGGGTAGAGGTGAATCCTCCCCTTTCCTGAGATGCGCTGCCACCACCACCATGAGCTTGGTGAAAACCCTTGGGGCGGAGGTCAATCCGAACAGCAGGACCCGAAACTGAAAGTGCGAGTCGCCAACCGCGAACCTCAGGTACTTCTTGTGCTTGAGATGGATCGGCACTTGGAAGTAAGCGTCCTTGAGGTCGAGAGACACCAACCAATCATGAAGTTGAAGGGCCTGGAGGACTTGAGAGAGAGTAACCATCTTGTTTGTTGTTTGTTTGTTTATTCATTTGTTAAGCGCACCAGACTCGGAAGTAAAAGGGCGCAATGACAAGGAAATGCAAGGCTTACATGATTACGTATTCACAGGTTACAGACAGGATATATACAATATGAACAATAGGACTGTGGCAGGTTTGCATGATTACGGGATATATACAATATGAACAATAGGACTGAAGCAATATTGCATGATTATAGGGTATATACAATATGAACAATAGGGCTGGAGCAAGGGTGCAAGCACTAGGATATAAAACTTATATGGTTACAAATGCATGGGCTGCAGTATTTACATAAAGAAAGAGTATAGCAAGATATATTGTTTCTTGATTACAGGATAGTGTCCTCAGGGAGAGGGTGATGGGAAGCTAGGGATTGGTGGCAGTGATATGCTTTATTAAGTTTTTCCTGAAAAGTGGATATGGTTGGTCAGCTCTCAACTCCTGGGGCAGTGAGTTCCAGCTTCTGGCTGCCTTAACAGTGAAGCTGTTGCCCCCGATGGTAGTAAGTTTGTATTTGGGGATATTTAGGCAATTAGTGTTCCCCGTTCTAGTGGGTCTGAGAGAAGTTCTTCTCTGAAGTTTGTCTATAAGGTAACTGGGGGCCGCGTTGTTCAAGGCTTTGTGTGTCAGAGAGAGTGTTTTTAGAAGTATTTTATTGGATGTGGAGAGCCATTTGTGTTGATGTCTCAAGGCAGAGATGTGGGTTTTCTTATTTATGCCAAGGGCTGCTCTTAAGGCATTATTCTGTAGCGTTTGGAGCTTATTAGTGGTGGATTTGTTAGCCCCAATGTAAAGGGCATTGCAATAGTCGATTCTAGAGAGTATAAGAGCTCTAGCCAGGATCAGACAGCTATAGTCAGAGAGGAACGGTTTACCAGCTCTAAGAAGTTTGCATGTGTAAGCCGTAGACGAGGTAAGGGATTTGACCTGTTTGTCAAAGGATAGTGTGGAGTCCAAGTAGAATCCCAAGGTTTTTACTTCCTTGGAGACTTTAATGGTGTTGCCGTCAATATTGAAAGATGAGTATTCTTGACCTAGTTTTTTAATATTGGTCTGCGAACCCAGTATTATTAGTTCAGTCTTATCATCGTTCAAGCATAGGCCGTGTGTGGCCATCCATGCTTGGATGATAAGGTAAACTTTGTTCACTAGGCCCGTGTCCGTACCGTAATCCCCAGAAAGTGGTAGGAGAATCTGAGTATCATCTGCATAGATAGTGTAGGTGACACCCAGCTGGTCCAGATCGTCGAACAGTGGCTTAGTGAAGATGTTGTAGAGGGTGGGCGAGACGCAGGATCCTTGCGGAACGCCGCATAGGATGGGTGTAGGCTCGGCTGATGCTGAGGAGGAGAAGACTCTCATGGTCCTCTCACTCAAGAAGGACTCGATCCACTTGATAGCGTCCGTGGAGAAGTGAGCTGCAGAGTCAAGGTGCCGACATAAGACCTTGTGGTTGACCAGGTCGAATGCAGCGGAGAGGTCGAGTAGGAGCAGGAGTACTGTCCTTCCTTTGTCTCTCAGCTCGTCCATCTGGGACTTAAGGTCAATTAAGACAGTCTCAGTTCCGTGCAGTGGACGGAAGCCAGATTGTCTGTTGCCCAGGAGTTTGTGCAATTCTAAATGCTTCTGAATTTGAATGTAGGCGGCTTTATCCAGTATTTTTAGTAAAAATGGGACCGTGGTAATAGGTCGGTAGTTTGTAGGAATGAGGGGATCAAGTGTCTGTTTCTTGAGGAGTGGTAGCACCCAGGATTGCTTGAGGTTGGCAGGTATAGTACCTGTAGCAAAAGAGGCATTTATCCCTTTGGTTATAAATGGGGAGAGTTCTCTAGCAGCGTCTTTTATTAGCTGTGCAGGGCAGATATCCCCTTTACAGTTTGAGGGCTTTAAAGATAGGATAATTTTTTCTACCTCTAGGATGGACATTTTAGAGAAGTGGAATGTGGCATTATGTGCCGGTGGTGGCTCATTGGGCAGGAGAGTGTTAGGCGAGTGCTGTAGGTTTAGAGCCTTCTTTTTTAGTTGAATTTTATTCTGAAGTGTATCGATTTTATGCGCGAAGGCTTGTTGTATGTCTGTGCACCAGGATTTGTCCTTGGTGCAGACGTCCGGGGTAGCAATAGGGGACTCTAGTTCTTTGAGTATGCAGAAGAGTTCTTTTATGCTTGATTGTGAGCTAGCAATGCGTTTGTCGCATGAGTCGCGTTTTGCTTGGCAGATTTCCTTTTTGTAAAGTGAGGAAAGTGCAGTTAATTTGGCTTTATTCTCACTAGAGGGGCATAGTCTCCAGTTTGTTTCACTTTTGTTCTTTAAGGTACGAAGGTCTTTGAGTTGTGGGGTGAACCACTTGTTTAGGTGGGCTATGGGTTTGCTCGGTCTGAGTTTGATAGGAGCAATTTTATCCAAAGTGGTAAGCATAATATTGTTAAATTCCTGAACTAGGCTGCTGGGGTCGAGATTATCAGACAGTGCGTTGAGTAGGCAGTATGGCGGGGATGATTTTTTCTACCGTAATACTTTTATTACTTCTGGTTGGGCATGGTGGCGCTCGTGGTCGGGCCAGTGGAGTGGGTCTGACAGTGGATAAGAGAAAGGAGATCAGAGAATGGTCTGTCCATGCTAAAGGCAGGATGGATGTGATAGTGGCAGAGCAGTTAAGGTCCGCTACCCAGTCCAATATTCTCCCTTTAAGGTGGGTGGGTGTAGAGACTTTTTGAGTAAGGCCTAGTGCTTTGATCGTATTAGCTATTTCTGTGGCATTTTTGTCTGTTTGGTCGTTGAATCCTAAGTTGAAATCGCCTAATATAAGTAGTTGGGTGGAGGGTTTCAAGTTGTTCATAATTATATTATGCAAGTCTTCCTCGAAGGTACCAAGAGGGCCGGGTGGTCTGTATATAAGGTGTATGGTAATAGATTGTGACTCGTTTATCTGCATTTTGGCAGTGAGGGTTTCGCATGATTGTAGAGGCTGGGTGGGGGCTAGTCTGAGAACAAGAGCCGTTTTAGAGATGATAGCGATGCCGCCTCCTCGTGTATTATCACGGTCTTGTCTGATAATGGTGTAGTCGTCAGGGACAGCTAACATGAGGGTAGGTCCTGCTGCATTATGGAGCCACGTTTCCATGATTGCGAGAAAATCCAGGTTCCCTTCCGTGATTAAATCGGCAATATCCGTAGCGTGAGCGACTAGTGATCTAGCATTAAGGAGCGCTCCCTTGAGAGGGGGGTCCTCGGGAGTTTTGTTAGCTCGGGTGGGTTTGTCTATGGTGGTGCAAACTTTAGGATGGAGGTTATTAAGCTGGAGGGTGTTCACATTCAAGGTAGATGTTTGAGTAGGCCATTTGGACTGGCTAGGCATTCGTGAGCTAGGTTTGTAATTGGTTTTGAGGTTGGAGGCCGGAAGGGCTCTTCTCAATGGTTCATGTAATTTGGCTAGTCTTGCGCGGAGTCTGTTGTTTCTATTGGAAGTGGTACAAGGTAGGGAGGCATAAAGTATTGTTTCTTGGGCCTTGCAGAATGTGGAGAGCTTGGGTTGCATAGCGTTAGTAGTGAGTTGGCTTAAGTTTGAAGTAGGTATTGGTGACTGAATAATGTGGTTGTGACTGCTGAGGACCGATTGTGTGACTGTAGCCATAATACAGAGGGCTAATGCTAGGTGTGGCATCCTTCCAGTTCCAATGGCAGGAGAGTGCGATCTAAAGGCGACCATAGGGCGCAACACAGGGCTCAGCATGGGTTAAATGTGGTAAGCGCGAGGTTTAACGTGTGTTATGCGCGTGAGCTTTCTATCGCGAGAACTCTACTGCGCGTGTTTACCAGCGCGTGTGTTTCCTAGCGTGAGAATTCTTCTGCGCGTGAACTCTGCTGTGCGTGTGTTTTCAAGCGCGTGCGTTTAGCGCGTGAACTCTGCAGTGTGTGGACTCTTCAGCGCGTGGGATTTTAGCGCGTGTGTTCTTTGCGCGGGTGCCCTTCAACACGTGGACTTTTCAGCGCGTGGTATTTTAGCGCGGGTATTCTTCAGCGCGGGTGCGCCTCAACACGTGGACTTTTCAGCGCGTGATTTTAGCACGGGTGCCCTTCAACACGTGGACTCTTCAGCGCGTGTGATTTTAGCGCGTTTGTTCAATGTCTTGAACTTGTCCTTCCTGAGGAGTTTGTTCAAACCGCGCAAGTCCATGATGGGTCCAATCCCCCATCTTGCTTCGAGATAAAAAATAAGGGGAACACCATCCCTTGTTCCTCTCCGCTACAGGCACCAGTTCTATGGCGCCTTTCTCCAGCAGGGGTTGAATTTCCTGCGCAAGGAGTGGATCCGGACTCTTCAAAGAGAGGTTCCCAGGTGGATTGTCGTGAGGCCTCTGCCGAAAGGGAAGACAGTAGCCGTGGGTTATGATCTCCAGAACCCACACATCTGAAGTAATGGCGCACCACTCTACAAGATGCTGCGCCAGCCTTTCCCCCAACCGGCGAACCATGGAACCTGGCCTCATGACTGAGTGGTAGCGGCTGCGCCGTTGCCTGAGGGCAAAGAGGCAACTGCCCGAGCGGCCTTGGCACCTCGAGTACCATGTTTTCCACCTCTGGCACTCTTACGGTGGCCTCTTTGACTGCTAGCTCCTCTCGTTTTACTGAAGGATGAGTAATAGCGAAAGGAACCTCCCCTCCATTGTTGTCCCCTAGGACGAAAAGGCAGAGGTTGTCGAACTGCAGCGCCCAACAACTTCGCTGCAGCTTTGGAGGTCCAACCTCTCAAGGCTCTCGTCAGCCTTGCTGCCAAAAAGATGTTCACCGTCAAAGGGCATGTTGAGGAGCTGGGACTGCACATCAGGAGCGAATCCAGACTTCCGCAACCACGCAAACCTGCGTATTACGGTGCTCGCCGCCATGGACCGGCTGACACAATCTGCCATGTCCAAACCCGACTGAACGGCCTCGCACATGGCATCCTTGCCATCCTGAACCATAGCAAGGAAACCATCCCATTCGTCCCCTTCGGGAATATGTTCAGCCGCTAATGCAACACAGTTCCACAGTGTGTGTGTGTGTGTGTGTGTGTGTGAAACGAGACAAGGCACATATGGAGTTGGCTGCCTAAAGCGCCATACCCCCTGAAGAAAACACTTTCTTCGGCCAGCCGTCAAAACGTTTGTCGTCCCTATCCGGAGGGATGGTAGGATACGACGCCTGCTTTGCCGGGGCCGTAGCCGCCTGCACCACCAAACTCTCCGGAGTGGAGTGCCTGGACAAGTAGCAGGGGTCGCTACTGGCTGGACGGTATTTTCGCGACAAAGACTTGCCCACTGCCGAGAGACTCTCCGGAGCAGTCCAAGCCGCTGCCACCCTTCTCTGCAGAGCCATATGAAACGGCAGTACTGGGTCAGTGGGGGGACCAAGATCAAGGATGTCCGTGAGATCATCCTGAACGAACTCCCCTGGGGGAGCCGACCATCCCAAGTACTCGGTGACCCGAGACATAAGGCGCCGGTATGAAGAATCGGCATGAGTGCCAGGCTCCGGCCTACAAAACTCCACCTCCGGAGAGGTGTCCAGTCCACTCGCATCATGCAGTGACTGCCTCAGGTCATCAAACTGGCTAGGGCCCGAGAGAAGCTCATCCGGTACCGTAACCGGAACCAAGCCTTCATCAGAGCCTTCATCACCCTCTGAAATGTACTCCAGGCGGTGAGAGGAAGACACCCGGGGACCAAAGCTATGCCTGACCTTAGCCAGAGCCTTTCTAGGGGCTAACCCCATGCCACGGGGCCCCTCCGATACCACCGCCTCGAAAGGCGTTGAGGGCGCCGAACGAGTCAGCGCCGGCGTCGACAGAAACGGCATAGAGCCAAACGGCGTCGACGTCACCTGCAGTGCCGCCAGCATCGACGTGCGAGCGTGTCTCTCGACGACCTAGGTGCCGACAGCGTCGACGACCCCCTCGGAGGAGGAGCCTCGAGAGAAATCGTCGACGACCTCGGCGCCACAGGCGTCTATGTCTTCTTCGAAGACGGCACAGGATCACGCGGTCTCGATCGCGTCGAGGACCAGGACCTGGAATGGGCATGGCGAGAACGGCTACCCTTGTTGGAGTGGGACCTTTCCCACGAGCCGTGCCGACCACCCAAGCCCAAAGGCGTACGAGCGGTGTCTCTCGACCGGTGCCGACCGACCCCACTCGGAGGCGCGGACGGACCGGTGCCCTGCGATTCAAGAATCGCTAACATCTGCTTCCCGAAGGAAGCCCATTCCTCCGGTGTTGCTTGCATGGTGGGATAAGCGACCCGCCGACGGGCGGAGTCCTCAGAAGAGGACTGAGAAGGCGACCGATGCCAGCGCTTCCTGGAATGCCTCAAAGAGGCGGAGGAGTGGCAAGACCGACTCCTGGAAGGAGACCCACTGGACTTCCGACGATGACGCGGAGAGTCGCCTCTCGAGTCATCCGTCGAAAGCCCTATAGACCTCGACTTCCGGGGCATAGACACCCGAACTACCGACAGCTTCTTCTTGCGTTCCCGCAAGGCCTTGGCCGTGAGCGACTGGCAGTCGACACAGTCGTCTGTATCGTGGGCCTCCCAGAGGCACCAGAGGCAGGCGTTGTGCGAGTCCGTGACCGACATGTTGGACCCACAGTCCCCGCATTTCTTGAAGCCTGGACGCGGGGTTGAAGACGAAGTAGACATCGCCACGAACATGTCTTCACAAAAACTGAACAGGTTCAACAAACCGAGAAGAATACAACAAACTCCAAAGAGTCGAGGCGTACCGAGATTCACGAAGCAAACACCTTCGTGGAAAAAACGGAACTAAGGCTACGGGCGTCGTGCGTCCTACTTATCACATCAGGTGACGTCGGCCGTCAGAGGAGGTCCTCTGGGACGGCGCATCGACGTCATCGACGCAGGACGCAGACGCCGGAGATTTTCCGAAGCAGCACAACTGTGGACATTACCTGTCATAGATATGGAATACGTCGGAGGACCCAATCCCCTCGAAATATATTTACAATGTGCCTTTTTAAATTACACCAAATATTTTGATATGAAGGGTTCGGCACTGTTAACTATTGCTTTACGGTCATCTAGATTTTTTTGGGGGCCTCGAATCAGAATTTTGGTGCATCCTCTAGTACTTTGACTCTGATGAGGGCATTTGTATTTCTCAGATATTATGCCCGGCAGAATAAGAAATACGGAGTATTGGTGGTGTTATCTTTGGAATCCTGTTTGACCCCTTTTACTATCTGACCTCTTGTTGAGATGGATTTTCAGACTCAGCCATGTGGACAGATGCTGAGAGGCCACCGTATTCTGGTGAACATAGAAAAACTAATCGCTAGCCAAACTATCAGGGTAGTGTGACTGAGTAGTAAAGCTTAGACTTAGTGGAAGTGGTGAAGGGTTCAGTTAAACAAACACTGCACTCTTAATAAAGGTTAGGCAGAATGTATGCAATAATGGTATATTTGTTTGGGCCTTGGACAATTTATAAATGCAACAGAAAAAACATCACAGGTAAGTAAATCACCAAACATACACTATTAAATACAAATTCACATTTGCGGTGCCATGGCTACAAAGCACCAACACTTTCCTTTTAAACGGAGAAAGATCGGAAATATTAATTTAGCAGATCAAGTACAGAAAAAGACAAGATAAGTAATAAACCAATTGGAGAGGTAATAGGTAAAAATAAAAGGAGTTAAAATACATCAAAGCGCCTTATAATTATAAGGCTCTACACTTCGCAAGTCCTTTGCTAAAGGAGATGGGGACTGGTGCCCTTAGTCACCACAAGTCACAGTAAAACACTTTGCAGGAGTCTAGTAGTCTTTAAAGTTATCTGAGCAGGTGTTGGCAAAGCCAAAATGCAGTTTGTGTTTTAGAAATGATAAACAATTGGAGTAAAGTTCTTAGGAGACTCTCTCCCAATCCCACAAACTTTGGGGAAGCCCAGGGGGGTCCTTGACCAGAACTCCACTGAGCAAGGACTTAACATCTATGGAGGTGGCATGGGGAATTAGAGGTGGGTGTAAAAACAATTATATGAACTCACCCCACGTACGCCAATTCGCTCAGGGATCACTTCAGAGGCCCGCCGTGCTCTGTGTCTTGGTTCTCTTGGAGGGGTTCTCTGGGTCACTGGTGAAGGTCATTTTTTGGCATCAGGATCTAGGACAGACTAGTCGGCAGTGCTGCGCTCTGGCGAGAAGGTTCCTGGCTCCTGACAACACTGGCATGATCAAGAAAGGACCACCACAATGTTGAATGCCTAGGAGGACCCAATGCACTTCAGGAACCGGAGCTGCGACACCAAAATCAAACAGCGGAAGGCGACCCTCATGTTAGAAAGAAAGAAGTTTGTCCTATGACACACCTATTCATGGTGGAGAGCTGCAACAGCAGGGGGAGGCCTCTTGTTTCACAAGTCAAGGGTCTTCAGAGTCCCAAGTCTGAACTGAGGACGATGCACAATGCAGCAAGGTAAACCAGAAGGAAGCTGGTCAAATCAGGATGGTTTATGGGATAATTCCAAAACCTTCCATGGTCGGGATCCTCAAGCATGGGACATGGCTGGTGGAACCAACCAGTAGAGGGACAGATTCTTAGAGGCTAGGATATACTGGTAAACCAGTACAGAGCCCAATGTCCAGCCAAACTATCTACGTAATGTGAATGAGCAGCAAGGATTAGACCTGGGACGTCTAAGAGTATTGAACCACATAAAGAACTTAATACTTCAAATTAGGAAGAATGTATCAAAATGTAGTTATTTATGCCTTAGACAACCGCTTCGCAATACCAAAAAAAAAAAAAAAAAAAACAGACAAGTAACACGAACACTATTATATACACATTCACTTTGGTGTGCTCTGCTAAGAGCTCTAACACTTTACTTTTACAATGCAGCTAGATTACAGTAAGAAGACTGCACAATAGTAAGGCAAGTGAATAAAAAGAACCACTTAAGTAACCATCAGTTGGAGAATTAATATGTTGACAAAGAAGTTAGAAACACCATACAAAACCTAAGACTTTATGGTGCTGCACCTTAAAAGACCATCCCAAGCCAAACAATAAAATAAAAAGAGAACCAGTCCCCCTCAGTCACAGATCGCAATGTAGTTCTCTTCAGAATGTTAAAAAGAATCCTAGCATTATGAACAAGAGGCAGCAAAGCCAACAACAGTTTGTAAAGGCCTCAAAGTTCGAGAACAATTGAAGAAAATGTCTTAGTAGAGCCTCCTCTCATTCTGACCACCTTAATGGAAGCCCAGCGAAGCATCCTTAACTGAAACTCAACTGCTCACAGTCATTTGAGGTAGGGTAAGGACTTTACACATGTTACAAGCTACAAAGATGGAAGGGGGAATGGGTTGGACAGGTAGGTTTATTCACCCGGTGCACTTTGGTTCACTCAGTCGACCGTAGAAGTGCCCGAAATCACTGAGACCATTGTCTTGTGCCTTTGTTCTGATAAAATAACTCCAGGGGTCTCGGGTGCAGTGGTCACTTTTAGCATTGAGTTTTGGGTTTGGCTATTCTTCAGCCCCGTGCTCAGATGGATAGGTTCTGGACACTGAAAACTGCTACTGGACTGAAGAAAGGACCACTTGGGCAGTGACCACAGAGGATCCCCCCCAGACACGATGCAGGTGGCAATCAGTGAAGATATAGCGGAAGTCAATCCTTTTGGTGGAAACAGAGACACTGGTACTACAAAACCCCTCTTCCTGTTGGAGAGTTACAACTGCATGGGCATGCTTTTCGTCTCTTAAGTCAAGGATCTGCCAAGTGCCATAGTTCAACTCGGGATAACGACTAATGCAGTGACATAGCCCAGAAAGAAGTTGGTCAGCCCACAGAATGGTTCTGGGTCACTTCTGAAGGCATTCAAGGGTGGTGCCCTCAAGCAGGGGTCTAGATAGGTTGTTCCCACCGGTCCAGAGGACAAAACACTAGTGAAGGCCTTCTAGATATCAGAAAAGGAGCAGGAGTTCACTGGAACAGTTTAAAGTGCTGCAGGCTGGCTTCCAAGGACGAGTACAGGTTGATTAGCAGAATGCTCCTCTTCATAGGAGGTCTTTGCTACAACAATCTGATCAATGGTTACATGGGATCTGTTAGATAAGATTTTCATATTTGTGATAAATTTTCCTGACATGCGTCAACCCCAGAACGTTTTGCTTGGACTTGGTAATTGTTTTACCTTGTCCCTAGGCACATGGGAATTTTCTTTCCCCTCTCACCTAGTCTTTTACTCTTTTTATGGGTGACTTTTGTGTCTCTCCATAGTGTATGGTTGAAGTTATAGTTTCCTACAACTTTTGGACATAGGCTAGGTTGCCCCTTTGGGCTCACCTGTTCATTTCTCTTTGATGTACTTGGGTGAACTACTGTCCCCAAGGAGTAAAGAGGGATTTCATCCCCTTTACATTTTGTATAAGTGAGCCAGCACACCCCACCCTATGTGGAGTGCTGGGGAGGGGATACAACTTATCCCCTTTCTTACTTACCTGTACATTGTTTGGTTACAATTGCAAGTTTACTGGAATGGCTGGTGGCTGTATAACTACTTTTATGACTTTTAGTCATCATTACTCACAGGCTGTTCTATCAGCCTCGGTAATTCACAGAAGGGACACCATTTTGCTAAAATGGTGGGCTTCTTTTTTCGACATGCGCTTGTTGTTTCTGAGGTCGTCCCCTGCCACTCTAGGTGAGAACAACCTCAGTGGAATTTTTGTCTTCGGAGGGAATCTTTTGTATTCCCCGCCCAAGTCCAGAGTGTCTGAGAAGGCCAGAAGAGAGAGAGGAGTCCAAAACTCTGCAGCCCTTTGTCTTACACCATGCCTGAAAGGAACCCAGTCTCAAAGTGGGGCTGGCTGTCCTGATTACCTTGAAATACATTGTGTCTTTCTTAAAGTGTCATTGGGTTTTGCTTACCCTGACTGGTTTAGTGCATTCAAAAGTGTTCATACTCATCATTGAGTAGCACGAGGCCCCTCCAGAAAGAATACGAGTTGCTTTACTAACTCTGAACTGAGTTCTAAAAAGTAATGTTGCAAGGTGTATAATTGTAACAGGGTTGGTTTATTATGCGAGTTCATAACAGAGTGTCACTGCATGAGTGACAGGGTTAACTACCCATGAAATACTGATTGTATTCAAAAAGTATAGCGAACCTGGTCTTATTCCCAAGAATAGCATATTACTATCCTCAATGCATAACCTTGGGTTTGGCTCACCTTGACTTGCTTCTGGCTCCCCAAAATAAGGTTATACCTTGGTTTGCATACCATAGGTATTGAGTTGGGGTTTATGATTCTGTTTATATAATGTGACCGTACTTACCCAATAATTGTCTTGGTCTACTTTAATTTAAATAAACGCTTTATTTTTACAATACATCGTTTTTCAGTGTTTCTTGGGATCATATGTATGATAATTATATGATAGTTTATTTGTACAGTGCCTATACTGTGCTACAATTTCTTTGTACCAAGCTACCAAGAACTTGAGTCACTGTCTACACCTGCAGAAGCCTGTGTGAAAGATGCAGACTGGTGTGAAAGAATCCAAAAAGCTCTTGCAGACAAAATTGCCCTGCTCCAATCTAGAATCGAGCAAAAAGGGATTGGCTTAGCTAAAAACACCAACTATCCTCCACCTCCTAAAACCCCCAAATGCCCTCCCTTCTCCTTCGCCCCAGTCTCGGCCAAAGATGTAGAAAACACCATCAAAGGCATCAAGCCGTCCAGGTGCCAAGGGGATATTTGCCCAGCCACCATCATTCAGGAAGGTGCCAACGAATTGGCCCCTTTCATAACAGCCTTAATCAACTCTTCTTTCAAAACAAGCTCAGTTCCCAACAGCCTTAAGGAGGCCTGGGTCATGCCCCTTCTAAAAAAAACTACCCTGGACCCCAACAACCCCACCAACTATAGGCCAATCACTACTGTCCGCTACATCCTAAAGATCTTAGACAGAGTGGCCTAGCTGCAAATCCAGAAGCATCTGGAAAAGAACCTTCTGGGCCTCAAACAATCGGGCTTTAGGCCAAGGCACGGAACGGAAACAGCCCTTCTGGACCTAAAAATCCAGATGGACAAGGCAAAGGACAACGGCAAACTAGCAATACACTCCTGCTGCTTGACCTCTCAGTAGCGTTCGACCTTGTCGACCACCGGATCCTCACGGAACATCTGGCGTCATCAGCTGCCTTCTCTAGCGATGCGACCGCCTGGGTCCAACCCTTCCTCGCTAACCGCACCACCAGGGTCTTCTCTCCTATGGCATCAGCTCACCCTATCCCTATCCACTGTGGCGTCCCCCAAGGTTCGTGCGCATCGCCAACCTTATACAATATCTTCACAAAGCTACTGTTCGACTGCCTTGACAACCTGTGTGTCATATACACAAACTAGGCTGACGATACCCAGGTTCTCATCACTTTATCAGGATGCTATGAAGGACTCCAAACTGATTAACGACCTATACCTGGAGATCAAGGTGTGGATGGCTGAACACGGTTTATGCCTCAATGACGAGAAAATTGAGCTTCTTTAGGGGTTTACTTGGATTCCACGCTCTCTCTCAAAAAACAAGTAAACGCCAAAGCCCCCTCCACGGCCTACACAAATAAGCACATCAATGCTTGTAAGTCATTCCTCTCGCCCAATAGTTGCATAACCTTAGCAAGGGCGCTAGTGCTCTCAAAAATTTACTATTGTAACTCTTCCTTGGCACTTCGGAGTGCAACCTGAACAAGCTCCAGGTGTTGCAGAATAATGCCCTCAGAGCTGCTCCGAGCATCCCACAGCACTCCCACATCTCCAGCTTTAGGCAGGGCGCCCACTGGCTCCCAGTACGAGACAGAATCACCCTTAGAACACTTATCATCCATAACTGCCTCTCCAATGACGCTCCTAAGTATTTGGCAGATAAATTCAACAAACGCTCAACAACCAGAAAAATGTACTTTCACTGCCTCTCCATTCCCAAATTCACCTTAAAAAAAGCGGGTGGTTATAGCTTCCTGGTATTAGCAGCCAAACAATGGAACGCTTTTCCCCTTAACCTCAGAACAGAATCATCATTCCGGACCTTCAGAGCCAAAACTAAGTCTTGGCTTGCTAACAAGAATTGCTCAACTGTTTGACTAACCACTGTCTCTCTCTTGTACTGTATTTCACCTTTTTCAACTCTACGACCATCATGTAACCTGGTCATTTGCACTTATTGTTATTGTCTTGTATAGTTTGAAAATGCATGTAACTTGTTGAACTCGCTCTAAGTCTCTGGCGCCCAGTTACCTCAGGGTTCGGCGCACGGTATAAATAAAGAAACTAAACTACACTAAACTACAGCCCTCTCTCCCTTCTAAGATAAGCCTGGCTGCTCTGCCCATGCTACCAAAACATTCTCAGGTGGTACAGCCTTATACTAAGAGTGGTGCCTATGTACGATCTCAGATGAATGGTTTTGTGAAGCCCGTAGTTGGACTTCATAAAAACTGTCCTTACAGGCCCTCCTTTTATCCAGCATTTGAGCTGGAGTCACTCCAGAGCCCACCAACGGCAAGTGTCTGCACCGTCAAACTGGCAGGGACTATCCAATCCTGGACAGTCTCTAGCCAACACATCTTACCAGCAAAATGCACACTTTGGCATGGATGTGGACTGGGACCAGAAAGTTCCAGCCCGACATCAGGCCACATACACACAAACTGCCTCTTAGCCAAGGAAGGCTGGAGCTATCCCCCAGGAAAGGGCTTTCCTTATGTGAAGATTTGAGCCATTGAAAGGCAGGAAGGCCAAAAAAGCTCATGACATAGCCATTTTGGAGTAGGCAGTACAGTCTTTAGCATTAAGTGGTAACATGCAGATGTGCACAAGACATCTAAAGCAGAAGAAACGTATTGGCTACCACAAGCCTTTCCTTGACACATACCAGAAACCACAAAGTGGCCCTGCCACACTTGAATTTATGGTGATGTGTGCGAAAAACCAACAGATTTTTAATATGGCCCCTGAACAGATTTCTCCTACACTGAAAGCCATTACTCTTTTCTTTCTGATGGTTCTGTACTGCATCTGATTCGTAGGTCTGTTCTTGTGCATTGCTGTGGCCTCCCTCCTCCCTTTCGTGCCTCCCCGTGCATCCCTCCTGCCTGCTCGCCACGTGCTCAACCTCCCCTTCCTGGGCTGGGCTCTCCTTTCTCCCCCCCCACGCTCCTTTCCTCCCTGCACCCCATATGGTGCTCTCTGTCTCACCTATCTTTTCTAACTGCTTTTCCGTCAACTATCCTACCCCTCTCACTAAGTCTGGCAGGAAGAAGCTCAAAAGGGACATCCTGGTCTCCACCCAGGCCTTTAAGGACTTACTCTTTGTTGTTTTCTCTCCAGGCCTATGGACCCCCCATATGGTCTCTGTTCCCTCTCCTTTTTCTTCTTCTCCCATTAATGGTGGTACCCGGTGGGAGGCTGTCCTGGCCCCCTTCCAATCCTCTAAAACCATCATTAATGTCTATTTAAATGGCACTGTCTTGGTTCAGGGCCCTCAGGCCAATCTCCTCCTTTTTGATAGATGCTTCCCGTGACTTATCACTTCCTTTCCTCTCCTGCTATCTCTTCTTACCCCCGTCGAGCTCCTCTGCTGCCTCCTTCCTCTGCCCCCTCTTCGGCACACCCTGCTGCCTCCCTCCTCTGCCAACCCTTTGGCACTCTCTTCTCCCTGTCTGACTATTCTGCCTTCTCTTCCATCCTCCTCTGCCCATCCTTTGGCACCTCCAAAACTTCCGCAAAGTGTACCTCTGGCCTGTACTCCTCCCCGGAAGTCCTTCAAATGTGGAAACCTGCTCCACATCGCTACTCTCAACTCTCGTTCAGCTGTCAAACACTCCTCTGACATCTGCCGTCTCGTGCAAGAGCTTGATTTGGATGTACTCCGTCTCACTGAAACTTTGTTCACGGCCAGCTCTGTCACAACTCCGACACTCTCCTTACCAATGGCTACAAGATCCGCTCCGAACCTAGAACCAACCATCCCAGTGGGGATGTAGCCTTTATTTTCTCAGAGTAGATCCCTGCTTCTATCATTTCAATGCAGAACTCCTCCTTTGAATTCCTGCTCTTCAGGCTCTCTATCTCTCCTGGCCTCTCTCACTGTAGTCACTATCTACAGGCCACCTGGCCAGGTGACCCTTTTCCTCTCAGTGGGCTGACCTCTCCTCCACCTCTCAACTTCTACTCCTCAGAGACTTGAACATCCACTTGGATGCTACAAGCCCTTCACGACTCATTTGCAACCTCAGCGATTCTCTCTCTCTATATATTCTTCCCTCTGGCCCAACTCACTCTGCAGGACACACCCTGGATGTTCTGATCTCCTCAGACTTCCCCCTTCTCTAACCCTCTCACCACTCCTCTCTCGGAGGAAGCACTGGTATATCCCTCTCTCCCTCCCTCTCTCCCTCCCTCTCTCTCCCTCCCTCTCTCTCCCCCTCCCTCTCTCTCCCCCTCCCTCTCTCTCCCCCTCCCTCTCTCTCCCCCTCCCTCTCTCTCCCCCTCCCTCTCTCTCCCCCTCCCTCTCTCTCCCTCCCTCTCCCTCCCTCTCTCTCTCTCTCTCCCTCCCTCCCTCCCTCTCTCCCTCTCTCCCTCTCTCCCTCTCTCCCTCTCTCCTCCCCCCGCCCCCATGAAGCGTGTCAGTTGAGGCTTTCGCCACCACTTTCTCTCCTCCTGCACCTTTGGCTGACTCACACCCTGACACAGCACTTTCCAACCTTCATCTCTCAATCTCTAATACTCTGGATGTCTTTGCCCCTGTCATGAGGATCTGTTTTAAGCCCAAATCCAAGTGCAACTTTTGGTATGATTCCGACCTTGCTGCCCTTAAACCCAAGTGTAGGGTGGCAAAGAGGCAGTGGAGGGCATTGGGCGCACCCGCTGACAAACTGGCCTGCCGCCTGCTCCGAAGGCAGTACAGACTATGTTCTCTCTAAGAAGAGAGCATACACCCAAGTCTGCATCTCTGCAGCATCTAAGAACTCGGCCAAACTTCTCAAAATCTGCAAGCAGCTGGCCAATCCTGCAGCAGGCTCTACCTCTTCCTGTTCCCTCCCAGGCCCTCTGCATGGCCTTGGCCTCTCATTTCACTACTAAAGCTCAGGACATCCTGTCCACCCTCTCTTCCTCTACCTCCTCCTCTATCACTCAGTGCCCGTCTGTGGCCGTCTCTCCTCCTCCTTTCCCCTGTTCACCCCGACAATGTTTCTAGACAAGTCTGATACAAAAGTCTTGCCAAAGCAGGTTCTCCCCTGCTCCTCCAGAACAATCAAGGACCACATCAACACCCTTTCTCCAGCCTTGGCCGACTTCTGCAATCACTGCTTTGCCACTGGAACTTTCCCCTCCCCCTTAAGCACTCTCTTGTGCACCCCTTCTAAAGAAGCCTTCGGCCGATCCTTCCTCTCTGGCTAACTATCACTCCTTTCCTGGGCATACTCTTAGAAACGCTGGCCATGTCCCAGCTTAATCTACATACTGAATCTGTTGATTGCCTCCATGACCACCAGTCTGGCTTAAGAGCTGCTAGAAGCATGTGAACTGCTCTCCTGAACACCTGTGACGACTTGCTCGCCAATCCTGACTCTAATCTCCCATCTGTCCTCATTCTCCTTGATCTATCCTCTGCTTTTTACACGGGGAACCATGCTACCCTGCTCAATCGTCTCCATGACAACCTTGGTATCACTGACCAGGCCCTGGCCTGGTTGACCTCCTTTCTAACCGACCGACCCACTCAGCTCCAATTGGGGTCTTTACTCTCTTTCTCTCTCTACTTGTGGTGTTCCCCAGGGGTCTAACCTCTCTCCCTGGCTCTTCAACCACTAGCTGACACCGCCTGCCCACTGCATCGCTACTTTCTGCTCCAATTCTCAAAGTTATGTGGATGACACTCTGCTCTCTTTCAGGCTCCCCTCAGCCACCTCTGCTTCTTCTCGCATACCAGACTGTCTGGCCACAATTCAGGAATGGTGTACCACCAATGATCGCTGCCTTAATGCCAGTAAGACTGAGATCCTCCTTATTGGGACACCCGCTTCCTCCTTTTCCCTCTCTCTCTGGCCGTCCACTTAGGGCCCTCTTCCTGCGAGGCTAAAAACTTTGGTGTCATCTTCGACTCCACCCTCTCCTTCTCTGCTCACATCTCTGACGTCTATAAGAAGTCAAACTATCAGCTGCACCGCCTGAGAGGTATTCTTCCTTTTCTCACTTTCCCCCCAGAAGCTCACTGTCTCCAGAGCTCTGGTCCTCTCTAGGCTGGACCATTGCAACAGCCACTTTCTAAGTCTTCCTGCTTCTACTCTTCGACCTTTACAACTTATCCAGAACAGGACTGCAAGAATTGTCCTTGGCCTCAAGCCCAGGGATCGTATCTCTCCAGCTCTGAAATCTCTTCACTGGCTCAGAGTGGCTGCAAGGATCAACTTCCAGACCCTCTGAATAATCCAAGAGGCTTTCTGGGGCCTGGGACTGATCTACCTCCAACTTTCTCTTCCAAAACATCTCCCTTCTTGAGGTCTGCGCTCATCCACAACCAACTCTCTGAGGGTCAGACGCTTCTCCAAGGAGAGAGTTGGGGCAGATCTTTCTCCTCAGCTGGGGACTACCTCTGGAACAGCCTTCCTGCCCCTCTCAAACTTGAGCAGAACCACCTCCGGAAGCAACTCAAGACCTTCCTTTTGCTTCCGCTTTCTCTCTTCCTCTCCCCTGCTGATGCACCTGACTGCTCTGTGCACTGGTCACCCTCTGAACTCAGGCCTAGGCTCCTGCATGTCCAGCTGCCCTCGCACTGATGTCCTACACAACAGATAGAGACAACTCGAGTGCCAAGGGACCAGATACACAAAGCTGTGGCTTCATCACCGCAAAGAGGCCCGAGCACCGGGCACCAGGAAGTATAAGCGGTACAACACTCCCCAACGGCCTGAGCCCCGATGGAAAGTCAAGAGTAAATGTAGTGTACGCTCATGGTATTTGAATAGTCCTAGCTGCTGCCGAACTGTTTAATTGGTTCAATCAGGTATGAAAAGACTTAAAAGTTGTAACAAGTTGTGGTGGGTCCGGAGTACTCACCTGGCCCCGTAAGGCAGGATAGAGGTTATTCAAGGTTTCGGGACGTTGACGCCATTCAGATACTTAAATGTTTCATGAGATTCTTTTTATGCCTGGAGAGGGGTCCCTGTTGAGTGGCCCTTCTTACTAAAGGGCGTCTCAGTTAAAGAAAAGTGCCACTGTAGGCATCTTTCGTGGGGGGGGGGGGAGAAGAACACAAATCTGAGGGGCAACAAGACACACTTAGACATCTCTGAATCGTGCCAGGATAGGAGTCAACTGTTTTGAGATGCTGCACAGAATTGTCAGGGGGGATAGAAGAGGTGGAGGGTGAGGGGGGATCATGGGTGTGAAGAAAGGATCTTAAAGCCATTGGCGCAGAGAGCCACCAATGCAACAACAGTCCGGGCTAATATATGAATTTGCAACCTGCTTCCTCTTGTGAAGCTCTACACTGACTGTGCAAGCTTACGTAGAATGTGCGAGTGTTTATTTTTTGGTTCTTTACTTGTTTAAACTGTTGGCAATATGGTGTATATATATGAATGGCGTCATTCTCATGTTGGTAATAAAATCAATAAAGAACTGTTAAAAAAAAAAAAGTACAGCCACCATTTTAGGCAAATGGTGACTCCTATGTCCTTACTGCAGTTGCAAAGACCGCCTGCGGCACACAAGAAGTCATGCAAAAAGGTACACTGCCACCAGCCTGTCAGATGAACTGGTAACAGTAACTAAAAGCTACTGAAATAGTGAGAAAAGGGCGACAATGTTACCCCCTCAGCACTCCACATAAGGTGGGGTGTGCTGATCTCAAAAAGGTGGGGTGTGCTGATCTCAAAATAAAATACAGGAGGGACAAGACAGTGTACCCCGGTCGTGGTAAATGTAGTTAACCCAGGTAAACATAAAAGAGCTCAAGGACCTTGCAGCAACACTGCGCAGAAAATGCTGAGTGCTGCAATAGTAAAAGGTAGATGCCCTATAACATGGACGAAAGCATAACTCCATTAAAAGGTATCAAATAGAGATAAAAGGGTTCCCAAGTACACAGTAAAAGAATAAGTGAGTGTGGAAAAATGTTGCCACTCACTCAGGAGAGTTAGATAAATAGCAAGAGTCCAGCAAAAAGTGCTGGTGGACTCTCAGGTGGAGAGTATTTCACTCAAAAATATAATGTACTCAACACACCCCAGACTACTATTTCTCCAGAGACCACTGCTGAGGTTCCCAAATCTGTTCGGGACACAGTCGTCACTGCTTGGTCTCGTTGGGTAAGGCCCAGGGGTCTCTGCTGCAGAGGTCACTTTCAGATGCAGGGTTAGGGAATAGGTTCCAGACACCTTACAGCTGAAACCCAAATAAAGAATACCGGAAGACCTCGGCAGATCAGGCAATCTCAGGACACCTCTAGGTCGAGAAGACGAATTGCAACGGGAGTCACCACAGTGAGGCGACGACAGGCAATATTCCATGAACAAACGTAGGATCTGTGCAGCTTCCTCTGATGCAAGAAGGGTGAAAACGCAGGAGCCTTGTTGTACAAGTTGAAGATCCTCCAAGTTCCAAGGAAGCACTTGGACTGGCGACATCTGCAGCAAGGTAGCACCTGAAAGAGCTTGTCAGTTCATCTGTTGGTCCAGGGAAGGCTCAGAAGGCACAGATCCTCGGGAAGTGGCCGAGACTGGTTGCTCCCACCGGTCCACGGGTCAAAGCACCAATAATCTTCTTAAGATCAGGCAGAGGAGAAGGGCCTCATCAGAGCTGTTGCATCCTCGGGTAGTCAACAGGCGGCTCTTCTCCATAGAGGACTTCGCTTCACCCGTGATCTCAACATTGGCTGCATGAGTCCTCCATGTATCCAAGATCTGGACTGGAAAATTGTCCAGGACCTCCAATGGGAAGGATCTGCACCATTCGAACTTGCAGTGGCTATCAAATCATGGATAGCAACTCACCACCACATCTGCCCTGCAACAAATATTCAGGCAACAATGTGTACTGGGACCAGACAGACCAAGCACCAAAACCCGGGCTCACACACAAACTGCCTCTCTGCCCGTGAAAGTAGCAGCTTTCCCCAGGAAGGGGCATTCCATATATGAAATTTCTTAACCTGAGAAGGCAGGAAGGCTAAAGAATAATATGGCCACAGGACCTGCAAAAACCTAGTGGCATGGCAATCTTAGGGGGCCACTCACATCAAGTAGCCCTTTGCGATAAATGAAAAGGTGCACATGTAAAAAGTATAAAACACGGAAGAAAAATATCAGGTACCACAAGCTCAAAAAGTCATTACAGAAAAATCATTAAAGTATACCAAGTAACCCAAACCCACATTTCACTTTAGGGTGATGTGAGCAATTGTAACAATACTGGGAAATTCGCAGACTGACCTAGTCTCTTTGCAAGCCGGTAAGATAGATCAGGGGTTTGAGCTGCTGCTTGTCATGATGCCTACTTCCAAGGAGCCAGGTCCGACCCAGCAACCCCAGAGGCAGGCATCATTTCCCCCAGGGGAGTGCCAGCGGGCCCAAGCTGGGGCCCTTTGGACGCAGTCCTGGCGCCTTAGGCGCCAGGCTCATGTTGGACCTCTGTCCTGGCGCCTTAGGCGCCAGGCTCATAAAGCTAGACATGTGTTCAAGTGTTTTAATGTGTACTTAACTGATGCAGACCATGCTGCCACATCCAGGCCCTCTTGAGGCCTGAATGGAACTACTTTCCACCCGGGTGTGGTCGGGGAAGGATACATACCTGATCGGAGGAAGGATACACACTTGGGACTTCTTCCAAAGCTATTTAAACCACACCCGATCAGCAACTCACGCTTCGCGTTCTGCTCTTCGCAGCTGGACGCTCACCGTGTCAGCTCCTGCATCTGGACTTCAGCCACGCCTGTCAGCATCCTGGGTCACCTGCAAAGGGAGACAAGAGACCTTACCAGCTAAATCTGCACCACGGAGACATCACCGACGATCCTGAAAGGGAAGACATTGTTTTTTAAAGCATTTCGTTACGATCGCTGCAGCGCTGCATTTCACTCACCTTTCCTGGATTCCTCCATCTTCAGCAGCGATCATCCGGATACACAGCCACTTCCCAGAGCCTAGAGAAAAAGACAAGAATAAGAGGTGAGAGAAGGAAGGGAATAAGACTTACCTGTTGGGTCATTCCCATTTCATTTCGGGTCTTGCCGCTTCCAGGCATTTTCCGGACCCCGGCCCCTATGGGGAAAAAAGACAAAGACATTGAATGAGCGTATGCAAAGACAGTTCCCGAGCGCTCATCCAGAACTAACCTGCCATTTACTGGAACTGGAACTGCACGTTTCACTTCGGGTCGGCGCCATATCTCCGGCATTCCGAACCCCGGCCCCTAAGGGGAAAAAAGACATAAGCATTAGCGCTTGCTGCAAAAAGACAATGAACATTATTATTAAGCTTGGACTTTTGAACTTGCAACAGAACTTTTACAGAGCCTTACCTGAATAGTCAAGCTTACCTGAACTCCCATCAATCCTCAATC
Organism: Ambystoma mexicanum; assembly: GCF_040938575.1. NCBI lineage: Eukaryota > Metazoa > Chordata > Amphibia > Caudata > Ambystomatidae > Ambystoma > Ambystoma mexicanum. The sequence continues at coordinate 817,347,007 of NC_090929.1, forward strand.
CAGTGAAGTAACTGGGTCTCAACGCGCCCCTGCATCAGAAGCAGGATGGAGATCTCATCCTTCCTGACCCTAAGGTGAGACTTCACGGGGAATCGTGGAAGGGTATCGTGGAGGGTTGGAAGAGAGTGGGAGGCTTGAGCATAACTCAGTCAGTAGGTAATACTCCCTTTTCACGCACAGGGGAATATTCCTGCGAGACGGAGAAGCCAGAGTAGAGGGCCCTTCCTGTCCATCTGCAGAGTCCTGCGCTTCACCATTGAAGAAGCATCAGCACTCGAAGCCAGACCTGCGCCTCCATGGGAATCAGGTGAGCGTTACAGAACGCGAAGCCTACCCACAATTTCCCATCCGGGCGCTATGGAGACTTCCGAGACTGACCAGCTGGCCCAGCTTTTGGGGGAATTACGGGCAGAGGTGCACTCAGCCCGCCAGGAGACTAACGCTCTCAAAAGAGAACTGATCTTATCCAAGGAAAGAACAGATGACCTAGCCAAAAGGTTATTACAGGCCCAGGCAGGGCACACTCCTTTACCTAATTCCGGAGACATTTCCACATCAATGGGTTTGAGCAACCCGGTACAAATTAATCTACCTGGACACATGCCTTTGGCCCCGCCTGAACGTTTTGCGGGGGAGCCCAAGAAATATGCCGTCTTTATGAACCAATGTCGTTTACACTTTCTATGCAGACCCGGAGCCTTCCCTAACGACCAGACCAAGGTAGCCTTTATACTATCTTACCTCAGTGGCAGTGCTGCCGATTGGTCTATTCCATTGGTAAATCAGGATGATCCCATTCTCCAGAATTTTCAGGGCTTCCAGGCCAGCATGGAAAGATTGTTCGCTCGACACTCTCAAGGACAGGCCCTTGATAACGAACTGCTATCCTTACGACAAGGGTAATCGGGATCTTCTGTCCTACATAGCCACCTTTAACAGAGTGGTTGTGGAAACTGGATGGCCAGAAAGCAAAAGGATCACATTGTTTCATCGAGGCCTTCGCGGAGAGCTTAAGGATGTTCTAGCTCAGATAGTAAACCCACCCCAGGTCTGCGCAGACTACATTGACTTGGTGGTTCAACTTGATCACAGACTTCAAAATAGAAAAGCAGATCGGTTCAAGTATGAAAACCGAGCACCGATCAAAACCCACGCTAACTCCAAGAGTACCGACGTATCTGAACCTATGCAAATCGGTGGTATTAAAGGACCATTAACGCAGAAAGAACGAGAGAGAAGGCGGCAAATGCAACTTTGTCTGTATTGCGGGACTTCCGGTCACTTTCTTCGAAATTGTCCAGTTAAACCACTTAAGAAGGTGGTTGGAGCTACTGATAACGAATTAGTGACACCTGATTCGGGAAACGACCTAGCCCGGCAAGCGTAGGGGTCCGCTTGCCGAGCTTGAAAACTAACTCTTTGACCTCGCATTTTGTCATGCCAATGGTGCTCGTGGACCCAAAGCAGCCTCAGCAGTTGCATGCTATAAAAGCATACATCGACAGTGGAGCTATTGGAAATTACATAGACCGTGAATTGGCTTCCAGGATTAAGCTTCCTCTCCGCCCGAAAGTAACCCAAGATGTCATTACTACAGTAGATGGAACCGAAATAGCCTCAGGGCCTGTAACGCATTCCACTGTTGAAGTGACACTGGTGGGTCAGGATGGACATCGGGAAGCAATCGTGTTTGATGTGATCAAGGCCCCACAATTTCAAGTAATTCTTGGAATTCCTTGGTTAGAAACACATAATCCCAGAATTGATGTGCGAGCAAAGAAGATAAGTTTTCCTGATTGTGAACCAACTTTTTATCCAAGAAATCCAGCTATGGGTCTAGCCTCAGCAACTTCCACCCCTGTACAGCTACCGTCAGAATACCAAGAATTCCAAGACTTTTTCAGAAAGAACTGGCTAACACGTTACCTCCCCATCGGTCTTATGATTGCCAAATCGATCTGGTACCCAATGCTCAACTACCTTGTAGTAGGATTTATGCTCTTACGGAACCTGAGAACCTGCATTCGCATCAGTATTTAGTCCATTACCTAGCCAATGGTTTTATTCGCCCGTCCAAGTCTTCTGCCTCTTCAGCTCTGTTCTTCGTGCCGAAAAAAGAAGGCGACCTTAGAATGTGTATAAACTATCGCGCCCTAAATCAAATAACGATTAAGAATCGTTATCCTCTGCCCTTGATCCCTGAGCTTATCGACCAGGTGAAAGACGCTTGTGTGTACACCAAGTTAGATCTCCGAGGAGCTTATCACCTGGTGCGCATAAAAGAAGGCGACGAATGGAAGACTGCATTACGCACCAAGTTTGGGCTCTTCGAATATCAGGTTTGTTTGTTTGTTTGTTTATTTATTTTATTTATATGGCGCTCCAAACCCAGAGGTAGAAGGGCGCTTAAGAATTTGGTTACAGGGTTGAGAAGTATCTTTGTGTTGCATACTTCGTACAGGTTTATAATATATACATATAGATACAGTGGTCAATAAACAGAACATATGCAGTGCGTACAATATACAATTTTCAGAATAAGTACAGTGTCTAAGCCAGTATCCGCACGGGTCTAGAATTAGTAGTGTTATTCTTTGTTTAGCAGCCAGCTGATGACCTGCTTCCTAAAGATCTGGAAGGATTCGACAGTTTTGATGTTCAGCGGTAGGGAGTTCCAGAGTTGGGGGGCAAGCACTGTGAAGCTTACCCCTCCAGCTCTTTTTAGGTGGAACCTGGGAACTAGTAGGCAGAGAGTGTTGGAGGATCTGGTGAATCTGGTGGCAGGTTTCAGGGTGAGTTTATTAGCTAGATAAGGTGGTGCTAGGTGATTGAGGGCTTTGTACGTGAGGCAGAGGGTTTTTAGATCAATTTTTTGGCGTATGGATAGCCATTTGCAGGCTTTCCTGGTAGCAGAGATATGCTCTTGTCTGGGAATGTTGAGGGCTGCGCGCAAGGCGTTATTTTGTATTACCTGCAGTTTGTTGAGTACGGATTGATTAGCGCCTAAATAGATGCTGTTACAGTAATCCAGTTTAGATTGTATTAGGGCCCTGGCAAGGATGAGGCAGCTGTTGGGTGATAGGAAGGGTATGCTGGCCCTGATGAGCTTGCCGGTATAGGCAGCGGCTGAGGCGGTCATATTAGTGTGTTTGCTAAGGTTGGTGTTGGCATCTAGATAGAAGCCAAGGGTTTTTACGCTTTTGGCTATGGGAATGGAATGACCATCGATGGTGATGTTGTTATAGCTAGGGTCAAGTTTGGTTAGAGTGTTGGGGGAGCCGACGATTAGGAGCTCTGTCTTCTCATCATTCAGGCAGAGACCATGGGAGGCCATCCAAGCCTGAATGATGGAGAATATTTTGTTGATCCTGGCGGAGTCTTCTTGGTAGTTACCAGAGATAGTGAGGAGTATCTGGGTGTCATCTGCGTAGTTTGTGTAGGTGACACCCAGATGGTCCAGTTGGTCAAATAGAGGCTTTGTAAATATGTTGTACAAAGTGGGGGATACGCAGGAACCTTGTGGGACCCCGCATGTGATGGGGATGGGGTCTGCTGCAGCTGTAGTGGAAAAGACTTGTATGGTTCTGTTTGCCAGGAAGGATTGTATCCATGTGATGGCAGGGGGGGGGAGAAGTGGGCTGCGGTGGCCAGGTGATTACAGAGGACCTCATGGCTGTCCAGGTCAAAGGCCGCTGAGAGGTCTAGGAGGAGTAGGATTGCGGCATTGCCTTTGTCTTTAATTTCATCAATCTGGCTTTTGAGATCAACAAGGGCTGTTTCAGTCCCGTGTTGAGGTCTGAAGCCAGATTGACGTATTCCTAGCAGTTGGTTGGATTCTAGGTATTCCTGAATTTGGATGTAGGCGACTCTGTCCAAGATTTTCAGTAGGAAGGGGACTGTGGTGATGGGCCTGTAGTTTGTGGGTATGGCCGGGTCGAGGGATTGTTTTTTCAGGAGAGGGAGAACCCATGATTGTTTTAAGTTGCTGGGGATAGAGCTATTGGTGAAGGATAGGTTGATGAGTTTGGTGATGAAGGGGGAGAGCTCTCTGGCTGCATCTTTTATGATCTGAGCCGGGCAGCTGTCTCCTTTACAGTTAGAGGGTTTCAGGGAGGTGATGATTTTTTGAACTTCCGGGATGGTGACTTTTTTGAACGAAAAGCCTGCGCTAGTGTTAGGTGTGGGTAGGCTAAGGTTGGTGACATTCTTGTTGAAGAGTTGTTGCCGTTTGTTTTCGATTTTAGTTTGGAGTCCTAGAATTTTATTGTTGAGGGCGTTCTGGATGTTGGTGCACCAGGATTTGTCTTTCAGGCAGGTTTCCGGGGGCGAGATAGGGTTTTCTAGTTCCTTCAGAATTTTGAATAATTCTTTAGTGGAGGATCCTGCCTGAGTGATCCTGGTGTTGTATGTATCTTTTACGGTCCTGATTATCTCGTTTTTGTAAAGTGAGGATAAGTTAGTGAGGTTGGATTTGTTTTCTGCAGTGGGGTTGGTCTTCCAGGTGTGGTGAGCCTTGACTTTCGGTTTGTGCAATGCACCTGCCGCCTTTCAGTACTTTATGAATGATGTTCTTCGGGAACTTATCGATGTCTGTGTCATTGTTTACATTGACGACATCCTGGTGTACTCTTCTTCAGAATCTGATCACAGAAAACATGTTAGGGCAGTTCTTGAGAAACTGCGCCTGCAAAACTCGAAAAATGCGTTTTTCATACCACAGAAGTTGAGTTTCTCGGATTCATCCTGACACCTCAAGGAGTCCGAATGGACTCGCGAAAGGTGGACGCCATCCTCAAATGGCCATCTCCAAGCTCGGTGAAGGGAGTTCAGAGCATGCTCGGCTTTGCCAATTTCTATCGAAGATTCATCCCGGAATTTTCCCGAACAGTCCAACCCATCACCGCTCTCCTAAAGAAAAACAAACGCTTCGAATGGACTCTTGAGGCCGAACAAGCCTTCCAGGACCTGAAAACCAAATTCACCTCTGCACCTGTATTGAAGCACCCGCACCCAGATCTCCCGTACATTAGTGGAAACCGATGCATCCAGCTCGGCCATGGGAGCTGTCCTGTCGCAAAGAGACCCAAAAACTAACCAACTACACCAGGTGGCCTTTTGGTCCAGAAAATGTTCTCCTCCTGAAATCAACTACGCAATTACCGATAAAGAGTTACTGGCCATCAAATCTGCTTTCAAGGCTTGGCATCACTACCTTCTCGGGGCAAGACACACCATCACCGTAATTACGGACCACAGAAACTTACAGTATTTAAAAACGGCCAAAGCTCAATCTTCACGACAACTCCGCTGGGCTCTATTCTTTGCGGAATTTGATTTTGTAATTACCTATCGCCCTGGCTGCAAGAATGGAAAAGCGGACGCCTTATTCCGGATTGGCATGGAAGAACCTAATTCGAGCTTAGAACCTGTGCCCATCATACCTGAGCAAAGAATCTTAGGCTTAACTTCATTGCAAACTATTGAGGATATCCAAACGCAAGTAAAACAACTTCTAGACTCTTCAACCTTACTGGAATGGAGTCAAAAGGGTCCTCATTACACCGTTAAGGATGACTTACCCTACTTCCAGGAGCGGTTGTTTCTGTCAAGTAAAGAATTGCAAGAACTTGTTATTGCCCATCATCATGAATCTTTAATGGAAGGACACCCTGGTATCGCTAAAACGGAGGAAAAAATCAAACGCCACTTCTGGTGGCCTTCTTGGAGAAAAGACAAAGTCTGTTGTACTGTCTTGTGGAATTTGCGCCCAAAACAAGGCTCAAAAGAAAAGGCCAGCCGGCCTACTTCAACCCTTGGATATTCCACCGGCGCCATGGCACACCCTGTCAATGGACTTTATAACAGGTCTGCCTCCTTGTGCTGGTTACAACACAATCCTTGTAATTGTGGACCTATTCTCCAAAATGGCCCACTTTATCCCTTTAAAGGGTTTGCCTTCAGCTTCCACCTTGGCCAAGGAATTCCTGGAGAATATAGTTCGCATACATGGTTTCCCTTCCATATTAGTCTCGGATCGTGGAAGTCAATTTATCTCACATTTTTGGAAGAAGTGTTGCCAACTAGCACAAATAGATGTGCGGTTATCCACCAGCCACCACCCCCAGACCGACGGACAAACCGAGAGAACCAATCAGACTCTCGAGCAATATCTTCGGTGCATGTTACACCAATCCGAGTTAAATTGGAAAGACATCCTTTGGATCGCAGAATATGCATACAACAATTCAGTGCATTCTGGAACCGGACAAACCCCCTTTTATACTTTGTATGGTCACCATCCTCGGACCTCTGACCTAGATCCACCTCTGACCCTGGAAATGCCCGCAGTAAATCATCTGCATTCCACAATAACCCGAGCCTTCAAAGAAGCTGCAACTCATTTACAGCAAGCCAAGAAAAAGTATAAAGAAAACGCTGATTTGCACCGAAGTAAAACTCCTCCTTACCAAGTAGGAGACCAGGTATTGCTAGCAACTAAACATTTACCCCTCAAGGGCCCGCGAACCTTCAATCCCAGATTCATAGGACCTTATCCCATCAAAGCTATAATCAACCCAGTGGCCTTTAAACTGGATCTACCGTCCAACATGCGTATTCATCCAGTTTTTCATACATCACTTTTGAAGCCAGTACAACCAGGAACCCAATTGTCCAAGCCTCCAGATCCAGTTCAAATTGAAGGGGAATTAGAATTCGAAGTTAAAGACATTTTAGACTCCAAGGTGGTAAAGTCGAAACTCTTCTATCTTGTTGACTGGAAGGGATATGGACCTCAGGAGAGATCGTGGGAGCCTAGTAACCATGTCCACGCACCTCGATTAGTACAAAGGTTTCACCGGAGATTTCCGAACAAGCCCAAACCCCCGGAGGGAAGAACCTTGGGAGGGGCCTTGGGGGGGGAGGGGTACTGTCATGATGCCTACCTCCAAGGAGCCAGGTCCGACCCAGCAACCCCAGAGGCAGGCATCATTTCCCCCCAGGGGAGTGCCAACGGGCCCAAGCTGGGGCCCTTTGGACGCAGTCCTGGCGCCTTAGGCGCCAGGCTCATGTTGGACCTCTGTCCTGGTGCCTTAGGCGCCAGGCTCATAAAGCTAGACATGTGTTCAAGTGTTTTAATGTGTACTTACCTGATGCAGACCATGCTGCCACATCCAGGCCCTCTTGAGGCCTGAATGGAACTACTTTACCTGTGGGACTACTTTCCACCCGGGTGTGGTCGGGGAAGGATACACACTTGGGACTTCTTCCAAAGCTATTTAAACCACACCCGATCAGCAACTCACGCTTCGCGTTGTTCTGCTCTTCGCAGCTGGACGCTCACCGTGTCAGCTCCTGCATCTGGACTTCAGCCACGCATGTCAGCATCCTGGGTCACCTGCAAAGGGAGACAAGAGACCTTACCAGCTAAATCTGCACCACGGAGACATCACCGACGATCCTGAAAGAGAAGACATTTTTAAAAGCATTTTGTTACGTTCGCTGCATTTCACTCACCTTTCCTGGGTTCCTCCATCTTCAGCAGCGATCATCCGGATACACAGCCACTTCCCAGAGCCTAGAGAAAAAGGCAAGAATAAGAGGTGAGAGAAGGAAGGGAATAAGACTTACCTGTTGGGTCATTCCCATTTCATGTCTTGCCGCTTCCAGGCATTTTCCAGACCCCGGCCCCTATGGGGAAAAAAGACAAAGACATTGAATGAGCGTATGCAAAGACAGTTCCCGAGCGCTCATCCAGAACTAACCTGCCATTTACTGGAACTGGAACTGCACGTTTCACTTCGGGTCGGCGCCATACCTCCGGCAATCCGAACCCCGGCCGCTAAGGGGGAAAAAAGACATAAGCATTAGCGCTTGCTGCAAAAAGACAATGAACATTATTATTAAGCTTGGACTTTTGAACTTGCAACAGAACTTTTACAGAGCCTTACCTGAATAGTCAAGCTTACCTGAACTCCCATCAATCCTCAATCCAGTGAAGTAACTGGGTCTCAACGCGCCCCTGCATCAGAAGCAGGATGGAGAGCTCATCCTTCCTGACCCTAAGGTGAGACTTCACGGGGAATCGTGGAAGGGTATCGTGGAGGGTTGGAAGAGAGTGGGAGGCTTGAGCATAACTCAGTCAGTAGGTAATACTCCCTTTTCACGCACAGGGGAATATTCCTGCGAGCCGGAGAAGCCAGAGTAGAGGGCCCTTCCTGTCCATCTGCAGAGTCCTGCGCTTCACCATTGAAGAAGCATCAGCACTCGAAGCCAGACCTGCGCCTCCGTGGGAATCAGGTGAGCGTTACACTGCTGTAAAGGTCACAGATCCGAATCCCAGCTAGGCCAACTCAGCCTTTCATCCTTCAGAGGTCGATAAATGAGTACCAACTGATATTATATGTAAAGAGCTTTGGCGAAAGCACTAAATAACACATCATTATCATTAATACTGAAAGTCCTATGGACTAATTAGTTTCCCCATATGAATGAGCAAGAATACAAGGTAAGTAAAGCAGAAGGCTTTGCTGAACTCCAAAAAGTCAGGTCAGGAGTCTAAACAAAGCAAACAAAGGGTATCCCATAGAAATCTATTGGAGGAAAGCAGTAAAATGACAATATTTCATAACAGAGCAAAAAGTCAGAGTGGTGTAGCCTAAAGTATAACTGATCGTTTCCACCAAACTACGCTCCAACACACTTTCTGGGCGACAAAACTCTCCCAAATACAAAATGGGGTTGACAGGTGCATACCTAATCAAGAAGCCATATTGAATACTAAGAGCAGCACTTCAAAAAGGAGTTGCAGCTTTAAAGGTGACTTCTGCAGAAGTCTATCAACATGCAATTCAGGTCAGAGTTCCATTTCTGGGGTTCTTTTTCCAACTCCAGTAGTCTTTTAAATGCATTGCTGGCTTTTTTTTATGTGTTTTACCTTCTGACACACGGCTGAAATTCCCGTCTACTGGCTTTTGGAAAGTGGCAGAACCATTTGTTCCTCAACTGTGACTAACTGTTTAATGGCAAATAATGCGCTCAGTTGATTGGCTGCTGATACACTAGTCCCAATGCTGCTCTAGTCTCAATGTTAAACATAGGTCAATGTTGGGCTAAGGAAACCTAGCTGTTTTCTCGGTCAGTTTCAATCCTTCTAAATAAGTCCTATTACTGGAGGGCAACCGCTTTCAGTTATTGTGATTCTTCTAGCCGTCCCAGTGATAATGTGGATCCCCAGAAGCTACTTTGAGTTGGCGGGCCACCAAAAATGTCAAATGAACAAGAGTCTGCTGCTACTGAGCTTATTGGGACTGGGCCGGTCCAGATTAAACAGATCTAGTGGCAAGACAGTACAATGATGGTCTAACAGGTCATATGTACATTTCCCAGATGCTAATATTTTTATGTAGACCATATCTCATAATTGTAATGCATTGCATAGTTCCCCTGACTTGCTTTTCTGTTCTGTTAATAGTCTCTCAGTATTCTCGACTTAATGTTGTGTGGCAAGTTAAACCTAGGAGAATAACACGAAGATATGGTTAAACAAGTTTTATTTAAGAAAACCTCAACTAACCCTATAGCTAGGGCAATGGTTTCCCCAACTCAAAATAATAAAATGGTACTCCTCCGCATGTCACACAAAAATTCTGTTCTCTGTCCAAACCTGCTGTAACCTATGTTCTATCCCTACCTCTAAACCTAAATATGTCTGCCCAAGTAAGATGTTTCCCAAATCATTTGGATTCAGGTGACTGGTACTGACCCCATCCCACTTGTGTCTTTGGTTGTCTTTCTTTCAGGCCCTGGCCTGTATTTTTAATTCCATGAATCGAGGAATTAATCAGGCATACCCCAGGCCGCGAGCTCTCAGGAAACACAGTGCCATTCACGTTAATTGTACAGCAGGGTAGGATGGGAGGGGCGATGAGGAATATGAGGGAGGAACATACAGTCAAAAGAAAGTTACCAGTTGGTAAATAACTTGTTCTTCGAATGGATTGTGTCCTCGCACGTATTCCCCATCTTTGATAGACTCAAATTTGGAGGAGGGTGTACAACTTATTTATTGTGAATGGAATGAAGGACTGCCTTGGCAAAAAGACCTTCTTAATAAGAAAAGGAGGCTAAGCAATAATGCTTAACAAAGGTATGAATTGACGCCCAAGTTGCCGCTGAGCAGATATCAATTACAGGGACACCGCTTTGAAAAACCACAGAAGTTTCCATGCCCCTCGTGGAATGAGCTTGAAGCCCTTTCGACGGGTCCTCTCCAGCAAGTCTGTAACACTCTTCAATAGCTAATGTAATCCACCGGGATATAGTTTGTTTAGTGACTGCTAGTCCCTATTTAGGACCGGTATATCACACAAAAAGTTGATCATGGCGAAATGTTGCCATTCTTGCAATATAAAAACTCAAAGCCCTTTTTGGGTCCAGTCTATACAGCCTCTCTTCCTCTTTGCCCAAATGAGGAGGAGGATAGAAAGTTGGGAGTGTTCTCTTTTGCGACAGACGAAAGTCGGAGACTACTTTCGGCAGGAATGATGGTTTGACTCTAAGGACTACCCTTATGGAAAGTAGTATGAGGAGGCTTGCATGAAAGAGCCTGCAACTCACTTACCCTGCGGGCTGATGTGAATGCCATAAGAAGAGCAGTTTTCAGAGTTAAGAGCCTTAACGGGCAGGAATGTAAAGACTCAAATGGTATTCAAGTTAGAAACTTTAACACAAGGTTTAAATCCCAAGCAGGGACCTGAAATGGCACTGGAGGGTACACGTTTGTGAGTCCCTTCAGAAATTGAACAATTAGAGGTATTTTGAAATATGAGACCTCTTCAGAGGCGCGCTTAAAAATGCAAAGCCCCAGATTGGCCAGATGTATTAGAAAAGAAAGCACCATAGGAGTGCCACATTGAAAAGGGTCCACATTCTTGTCCTTGCACCAGTTATTGAATTTATTCCAACGACACCGGTACAAGGATTTGGTTGCTGGCCTTCTGGCTGAAAGCAAAATCTCCATTTCATCATCCAGGAGGGCCCAATCTTTATATCTCAGCCTGTCAGAAACCATGCCTGAAGGCTGAGTGTCTTGACCTCTGGATGGAGAACCTGACCTTCCTCTCGCGAGAGAAGATCCTCTCTTTGTGGAAGATGCATTGGAGGGCAGATGGACATTTCCAGAAGGTCCGGGTACGACGTCCTCCTGGACCAATTCGGGGCAATTAGGATCATGGGTTTCCTGAACTTTCTCAACCTCCTGATTACGTGAGGAATCACAGGGACTGGAGGAAACACGTACAGGAGTGGAAATTCCCAGTCCACTACGAACGCATCCACTAGAGCTCCTCTTGGAGGAAATTCCCTTGAACAGTAGTGATCGCACTTCCGGTTGACACTGGTCGCGAACAGATCCACTTGAGGGGTTCCCCAAAGGGTGAAGATTTCTTGAAGGACTTCCTGAGCTAGTTCCCACTCGTGGGAGACACTGCTCTGCCTGCTCAGAGCGTCTGCCGATGTGTTCTGCTCTCCGACTGCCGACAGAGAGATTCCCTCTTGTATTGCCCAGAACCAGAGCTGCATTGCCTCTCTGCACAGTGGTGGTGACCCTACACCACCTCTCTTGTTGAGGTAGTACATGGCCACTGTGTTGTCCGTCATTATCAGGACATTCTTTCCCTGTACAGAGGGCAGGAAGGCCTTCAGCACTAGCCCGATTGCCCTCAGCTCCAAAAGGTTGATGTGTAGTTTGGACTCCGATGGGGACCAACAACCACTGATTGTCAGTTCATTGCTGTGGGCTCCCCACCCAGTGAGTGAGGCGCATAGAAGGTCCTGTGCAACTCTGCTCGGAACTTGCAGTAGATCTGACATATTCCCTCAGAAATGGGACCATTGAGTCCTGAGGGCCCATTGAAGGGATCTCATTCTCAATCTGGCCTCTGGCACCAGAAAAATGCAGGATGCCATGAGGCCGAGCAACCTCAGAAAATCGAATGCTGGTAGATGCTGGGCATTCTGGAACTTTGTTACCATTTGCAGAATGTGTTGAGCTCTTACCTCAGCAGGCGAGGCTTTCCCAGAGGAAGTATCCAGGACTGCTCCGATAAATTGGAGTCTTTGAAATGCTATCATATGGGACTTCTTGTAATTGAGGGAGAAGCCCAGCTTGTGTAGGGAGTGGCAGGTGATTCTGAGATGTTCCTGGGTCTGTTCCGGGTGAACGAGCCTTGATCAACCAATCATCCAGGTAGGGGTAGACGTGAATCCCCTATCTCCTTGGACTCGCTGTCACTACCGACATCAGTTTGATGAAAATCCTCGGGCAGAGGTCAGCCCGAATGGCAGACCTCGAAACTGATAATGAGAACCACCAACCGCAAACCTCAGGTACTTTCTGTGTTTGAGATGGATTGGCACATGAAAGTAAGCATCCTGAAGGCCCAATGATACCAACCAGTCTTGGAGAAGGAGAGCCAGAAGGATCTGAGAAAGGGTTACCATCTTGAACTTGTCCTTCCTGAGGAACTTGTTCAAGTTTCTTAAATCCAAGATGGGTCTCAATCCTCCGTCCTTCTTGGGAAGGAGAAAGTAGGGGGAATACCAACCCTTGTTCCTCTCCGCTACAGGTACATGTTCTATTGCACCTTTCTCTAGCAGGGTTAAAATTTCCTGCACAAGGAGCGGGTCTGGAATTTTGAAAGAGTTGTGTCCCGGTGGATAATCTTGAGACCTTTTTTTTAAAAGGAAGGCAGTAACACTGAACTACTGTTTCTGGTGCCTAAGCATCTGAAGTAATGCCTCGCCATTCGTTCAGATGCTGAGAGATTCTGCCTCCCACCGGGGTCTTGTGTGTCAAGACCCGAGAGTGGCATAGAGGTGGCTGCAGCAGCAGCTGAGGGTAAAGATGCCGCTGCTGGGGCTGATTTAGCACCCCTTCCTTGTTCACCACGAGGGAATCTTTTTTGTCCCCTTTATCCGACCTGCCCTCTTCCGTTTCCAAATGTGGAATAGTAACAATAAGGACGACCCCTCCAGGAAGATGAGCCTGAATAGGGTTGACGTTGAGGTTGACGCATGGAGGCGCTAAGTGAATTAGCCGCCGCCTTAGAGGTCTGCAGTTTCTCCAGACTCTCATTCGCCTTGCTGCTGAACAACCTCAAGCCGTCAAAGGGCATATTGAGTAGCCTGGCCTGCACATCTGGTGTAAAGCCCGACGTTCTTAATGAAGCAAACCTGCGTAGTACGGTGCTAGCCATGGACCTGCTGATGCGGTCAGCAGTGTCCAGTCCTGACTGGAGACACCCCCCATCGCCTCCTTTCCATCTTTCACTAAGTTTAGAAAGCTGCCTCTTTCCTCGCCTTCTGGGATGTGATCAGCCGCCATGCTAACACAGTCCCACAGGGGGTATAAGTAAACCTAGCCAAGGTGCAGGTAACATTAGTGGACTTCAGGGCCATGCTGTCCGAAGTAAAGACCTTGCGAGCCCATGCATCCACTTTTTTACTGTCTCTATCCAGGGCAATAGAGGGATAAGCAGACTGGTCAAACTAGCAGCCTGGACTACCAAACTCGCAGGCATAGGGTGTTTGCTAAGATAGTCCGGATCGCTGCTAGAGGGTCGATACTTCCTAGAGAAGTTCCTGTCCACAGCAGGTCTAGATTCTGAAGCTTTCCAATTGGTTACTATCTTCATCTGGAAGGCCTTATGAAAAGGCAAAATTGGGTCCTTCTGGGGACCCTGGTCCAGTATGTCCGTCATGTCATCCTACTCATATGTTGGTGAAGCCCTACTCCAACCCATGTACTCAGTGACTCCGTTTATAAGGTTACGATAACCTGAAGCAGCATGGTCTGACGGGTCAGGTTTACCAATTCCAGCTCTGGGGAAGTGTCGAGACCACGAGCAGATTGAAGGGAGTCGCAAACATCTTTGACTCTGGGTCAATTAGTTCTTCAGGTACCTCTCTACTGCCAAATCACACTCCAAATGGTGATATGTCTTCATCAGAAGCACTTTCCTCTTCATAAATGGAGGACATTGACTTCAAAAAGTATTTTTTCGGTACAGGTTTGAATATTTTCTCTTGAACCGGTAAGTGCTTTGATGGAATCGAAGATTCCGTCGACAGTGTCGAAGACGGCTTCGAGAAAGGGGTTGATTTATCAGAAACCGCCCTCTATTTTGGCATCGAAGCAATCGCTGCGATGGCGTCAACAAACTCGTAGGTCTAGACGTTTTTTGCTTCTTCGCCGGTATCGGAGATGGACTCGACTCACTAGTCGATACCTTCAACGCCTTTTTGTTGGGTCGAGTGTCTCGAACCTCCAATTTACTACTTGCCTTTGCCAAAGTAGTCTTTGACCTCCCTGCGTCGTCCAAAGGAGCAACCGGGGCATGGCTCTTGCGTGTTTCTTTTGAGGAGGTCGAGGCCGCGTTCTCAAAGATCTGCATCATATCTACCCTAAAGGCATTCCATTTACTAGGGGAATCCGACCTTGCCGGGCATCAGATTACCTCTGTGGAGGTATCCGATGAAGTAGAGGGAGACCTATGGCGTCTCTTCTTCGAAGAAGATGAAGATTGTCTCAACCGACTCCACAACCAGGACCTCTTCGAAGGTTTACGCTGAGTGGAGTCCTTAGACTCCCCAGACTTTTTATCCTTCTTCGAAGCTTCGCTCCCCACCGTCAGTTTACCTCTGCATTCCCGGAGAGCGTTTTCAGTCATGGACTGATGGGATCCGCACTCGTCAGTCCGGTGGCCGGAACCCAAACAGCAAAGGCAGACACAGTGAGGATCAGTTATCCACATTTTCGAACCACGGTCGCAACATTTCTTAAAACCAGACTTTGGGGTCGACGGGTTTGAAGACAACATTTTTCAGTAGAATCCAACGGGCGCTGCATGAGCTATTTATACTATTGGTGACGTCGACACGCCACAGCGGCCCTCGAGGGAAATCGACACCACAATATTCTGCACAGCGCCCTCTGCCGAGAATTATTTTTTTCTGAAGCAGCGAAGCTGGCGAGATACGTATATCAAAGATGACAAATGGGTGGGAGGACAAAATCCATTCGAAAGGTAGGATACTAAGGATTGTATATTCACAGACACATTCACTGTTAGGGCAGGTGTAGAATGAACAGTTCCAGTGGAGCTTTCACAGACCCCTTTCACTCAAGGCACCCTTTTCGTGCTACAGGAACTAAACCCTGCACTGAAGAAGGTAATGAAATGTGCTCTATATTGGAGCTATGGAACATTTTGTCGACAAACACTCACCGGGGTCTGCAACATTCAAATCTTGTGAGTGTTCTGTAAGGGTGCAGAAGTACGAGTATGACACAGAGGTGGCATATTGGTATACGACTTGTATTTAAAATAATACCAGAAAAGAAAGAGAAGCCTACTTGCCCTACCTCAAACACAAACTACGGACCCAGTCAGGATGTTAATAAAGCAAATGCCCACCGTCCTGTGTCTAAACCTATTTCCATCCCTTACACTTTCAAACTAACAAATGAAAACTGAATGTCTCATTAATCCAGAAGGAGCCCCCTCTAGTTCTGAATGTAGACTCAACTACATGTTCTTTTCACAAAGAACGGTGTCTTGAACTGTTCACGGCTTGGATGTTCAGCCCAAGTTAAAGAAAATACAGTTCCTCACTTTCCTAGGAAAACCGCCTTCCTCGATTCTTTCTTCAGCTTATAAACAAAACATGGTTCTCCCCTCTCCTGGAGGGAGCATCGCTTGAACAAAAAGAAAGAGGAGCATATGAGGTCTGACCCATGCAATGCTACAGCATTGATTTCTCTACATGAGGATATAATGGCTCGAGTGGGACAATATTTTTAAAAACCTGCAAAAGCATTCCGCAATCTCACAGAGAAAGTTACCCCTTGGTATGATAAGGACTGTAGCAAGGCCAAAGGACGGCTTATTATAGCCGCTAAGAATCCAGGGCCCCAGAGTGGAGGTGAGGCGGGTAAGAGGGGACTATCGGAGGCTGATGAAGGATACGAAGAGGGAGTGGCATGAAGATTTATGGAAGGCACTCTTGGAGGCAATAGAAAGAAGGGACTCTAAGGGTTTTTGGTCTAAGATGGGGGCAGGTTGATGAGGGAGCCAAACCCAACTGCAGGGCTTGATCCCTGAAGTATGTATTGAGTACTATGGCAATTTGTACCGGACGGAAGGAGCAGACTCTATGACACCTGGTTCTAGCAGGGAGTGTGTTGCCTCAGCTGGGGAGCCATACTCAACCCTGTTGATATTTACCCCTAATGAGGTACAGTTGGCGCGTCAAAAGGTAGGTAAGGTGCCAGGCCTCGATAGGGTGCCGATAGGCTTCTATAGAAACGAGCTTGATGTCTGGGTACTCTATCGGACTAAACTATTTAATGCAGTATTGTGAAGTAAACAAGTTCCCGAGTCCTGGACTACTACAGAAATTGTCCCAATTCACAAGAAGGGAGCTTGCGATGACCCAGCCAATTTTAGACCAATTTCCTTATTTGATGCTGGGGGGGGAAATGTTTGCGCTGGCCTTATTGTTCCATTTGGACGAATCGGCTTGAGTAATGGGATAATAGATCACCACCAACTCGGGTTCTGCGAGGTATTAAGCAGAATTGATCAAACCCTACTGCTCAGCCTGGTATGTGAGAAACATGATGTACTCAGGAAGACCAATGTGTATGCTGTTTGTCGACTTACAAACTGCCTTCGATACTCTCCCAAGATTACGGCTTTGGGAGAGGTTAGTGGAGCTTGGTATCCCAGATGCATTGCTTTCAGCTATCCAAAGTTTATATATAGGAAACACTGGGGTGGTAAGTTGGGGAATTGATGGAAGTACTACTTGCAGTATTGATATTCAGAAGGGGGTTCATCAGGGATGTGTTTTGGCCAACAAACTGTTCTGCATCTTCATCAACGAAGTCTTGAAGAAACTCCTGGGTGTGCAAACTGATGCCCCTTCTCTGGCGGGTGGTAAGCTGCCAGCATTGCTGTTTGCGGACGAAGCAGTGATCTTATCTTTAACTCCTGTAGGTGTCTGCAAGCAGCTGGAGATTTTCATTGCTTTTAGTAAGAGGAATGGGCTCTCCCTGAATATTAGCAAAACTAAGGCTATGATTTTTAATGCTAATGTTGGGAAGAAACAGAAGGCTATGATATTTACCCTGGAGGACGGTGTGATTGAATAGGTTGTATCATAGGACTACCTGGGGGTAAGAGTTATGGCGTCCTGTGAGTGGACACTTCAGATCGAGAAAGCCAAGATTACACTGGCCAGGTATTGCTGGGCCCTTGCGAGGTTCCCAAAAGAGCATGGAAATGGGGCGATAAGAGTCTCGCTGGAGGCATACAAAGCTCAGGCACGCCATACTGCACTTTATGGGGCTGGACTCTGGGGGGCAAATGGATATAGCGCCCCTTGTAGTGGCAGAGAATATGTTTTTAAAAAACATCCTTGGGCTGCCCATCAGCGCACCAAACATACCAGTGTTGCTCGAGACTGGCTTGCAAGGGTTTGAGTCAATTTTTAAACTTCGACCTCATCTGTATTGGGCCTGCTTATGGTCAAATGGTTATCTCTGTAAATGCACAGAGGCACTTCTGGATGTTCTGTCTCAGCAAGGAAGTAATTCCCTGAAATGGGTTGCCTATGTAAAAAACACTCATGGAGAGTTGGGCCTTGGGGAATATTGGTCGAACACTTCCATTATGAGAACTGTATCTAAGGAAGTGATAAAGAGCGCAGCGCAGTTCATGATGGAGTGATATTTTGACAAAATCCAGATCCTCTGAGGCGCTGGCCGGTACCGTCAATTAAGAAATGGGTTGGCTGCCAAGAGTATTTAGATTATCTCACTTCCAGGAGGGAAAGATTGTATATCTAAAGTTCAGTCTTGGCATTTTGTCCACAGCTTCATTCCCAAAATCAGAAAGAGTCCCACAAATCAGCTTCCTTCCCTTACCGCTATGAGTGAGCTACCCTAGATGTATACACATTTAGTTCTTTGCATTTTTTACCCCAAAACAAGGGCTCTTAACCATGTAGATGTTGAAAAAATATACATATTTTAATATTTATCACAACATATTAAATACACAATTTTTAAACAGTACATAGATTTAGCCACATATTATTGTGTGTGCATTTCCACTGAAGGCGTACAAACCAAACAAATAAGAAATCTTAATTATGCCTTACTATGGTGGATACTCCACAAGGAGCCACCGTTCTTGTTCATGCCCTTCCCAATCTATACAGGCAAAAAAGGAATGTGCCAACACTTAATACAACAATTTGTTTCTAGAACCAACATGGAGATGTATCTCTTGACAGAATAAGCAAGGCCAATATTCCCTATTGCGTATCCTGTTGGTCCTGTCCTCAGGGCACTTGGGCTTAGTTCATGTTCTGGTTTTCACACATTAAATGGTGCAACACATGGTTCATTCCTACATAACTGGAATAATGTTGTTCCCCCAACATGCATCCTCTGTGGAGATGCCGTTGAAGATCTGACACTACTTATTACTCTGTCCCGGAACTAAGCCGCTGAGGAAACGCTTCCTGAAGCCTGCATTTTTTAACCATGGTTGTAGGACAATAGGTGAAACCATGGCTAAATGTTTGGATACCACAGATGTTTTAGATATTTTGCGACAAGTAATTATTTGAGCTGGGCATGGAGTGTCCCACTTGAAGTCTGAAGAGCCAGCTCAGCCACAACTGGCAATTATTGTTCGATTTATTGTCGGGATACTGTGTAAAACCCCTGCCCTTTTAATACTTTTATCTATGATGTATTGATGAATTTTGTCAGCATTGTATTGTACCGTTTGTGATGTATATATCTAGTGTTGCTTTTATGACTTTTACTGGTGAAATAAAGCTTATGAATGAATGACAAAAAAAATAAAACAGTCTGAAAAACAATAGACAGTTCCAAAGTCCTCTGGAAGGAACTTCTTCCTTTGCTGGTGAATCAAAATGAATCCTTCTCTTTCTTGTCAGGCCTGGTTCACTAACCTGTCAGACCTGACTTTCCCAATAGTGTCCCAAATCAGATTCAATAACCTGCCTGACTTGGTTTCATAGTGTTTCAGTTCCAAAGATGTTTGCTCTTCCACTGGTTTCCCTATTGTATCCCGTTATGCCTTCTCTGGGTCTACCTGACTGTATCGGGGCTCCAGCCCACTGGTTAAATGTGTCTTTTGTCTTGAGGTGGGTGTTCAATCCCTTATAAACTTTGTTGGTGTTCTTTGATTGTTTTCATATGGATGCTAGATCCTACACATCTGCTTCTGTAGGATTCCTGCCCCGCTTTACCTAGTATCCACTTGGACAAACCTGGTATACTCTCCTGCCAGGTAGTATCCCACATGGGTGGTTTCTTAATTTTCATTTTAGTGTGCATGTTCTCTCCTGCTATCCCTCTGCGACCTTTGGGATGTGTTCATCTGGTTTACAAAGTTCGTATTAGGTTGCATGATTCTTCTTCTATCCCCTTGGGCTTTTACAGGATATATTTTTGCGATTTACAAAATTCTTTTCAAGTTGTACAATCTTATCCCCGTGGGCTTTTCGGGGTATGCTTACAAGGCTTGCTTCTCAGCGTTTCCAACTCCCTCAATGCCCCAACAAACGGTCCGACCCTTTCCCTACCTTTGGGAAGTCATGGGGCAGTATCCGGTCTCTTCGGGAGGTGGAGTGGAGCTTCTCTACTGTTGCCACGCTCAGAGTTCAATCCCTCATGGCTCTGCAGCTCCAGACTGTTCCTCACATCTCCGGCTGCTCACGTCTTCGTTCTTGATTGGATTCTGCCTGTCTGGCTTCCTTACTCACTGCCACCTGTCAGATCCACCTCGCTGGGACCTCTCGTACAGTCACAACTCTATGTGCCTCGGTTTACGACCTTCGGGTCCTCTACCACGGAACAAGCGTCTTGTTCCCTGCGCCCTTTGGGCTGGCCGAACAGACAATCGAGTCCTCCTTTCCTTTTTAGAATTGGGACTGCGTCTTGACAACTGTACAGTGTTTATTGGTTCTGTAGTGGGCATTTGCCTCCTTGTTCCCTCTTCTTCTTCTCAGTGGTATTCGGTAGTACGTTTGGATAAGTCTCCCTCGTGCCAGTATTGTCAACAAGACTTAATACATTACTATAACAGAGGTGTGTTGGGCCAGAGGGGGCTGGAATGGGGAATAAGGAGAGAGGGGGCACAAAAAGGGTTAAGCGAGTACTGTGTTCTTCCAGGACCATCATCACTGATCCCATGAAGGACCTCCATTCCCATGAGATCCAGCCGCTGAGCACCACCCCATGGGGACCATCCTGTAGCAGCCTCACCTTCCTGGCAGTCATGGAAAGGCCTCCCTCCCATGGAAGCATTGACAATATCCTGGGATTTGTCAAATTTCCCAGGGATCAGTGTCTGAATGTTCCTCTTAAGAGCCAGGTTACGGAGGACCAACTGGTAAAGGCGCCTCCCCCCCCCCGTAAGGTTGCGCAATCTTCTCCCCTTGGTAAATTCCAGTGGCATCCTCCCTTCCTGCAGTACAGCTGCAGCACCCCTTACCAGTGCCTCTCTTCCAAACATTCCAATGCTCCTATTTCTTACCTCACAGGCATGGCTCCATCAAAGACTCCATTCCCCAGCCCAGCTGGCTAATGCGCAACATCCTGTGCAACTGCCTAAGTGCAACCCCTTCGTCTGTGTGGAGAGGGCAGCAGCCCTCCCGCCAACATCACAGGCCTGCAGGAGCAGCCTCAGCTGATCACCGCGCTACAATCGAGCCACCGGAACATTTCTGCCCAATTGAAAACGCAGGCAGGTGGAAGCCAGCCCAACAACTAAGGCCCTAAGAAAAAGGCCCTGTCCTGAGCCTGTCGGATCCGGGAGGACCAGTGGGCCGCTCACTCTGCTCCATCGAATGCTGGCTCACCTTGCGATTCACCGATTGAATTCTATTAACTCCTGTGTGTGCCCGAGACCTGTGGCATCTGCAAAACTAGTGGTAAGAGTGCTCCGAGTTCTCAGGAAACACGTCCTCTCCTCATTACCTATTCGCCAGACCTTCAGCATCCACTGCCTCCCCCCATCTGGAGTCTATTTCCCCCTAAACAGCGTGGTCTACAGCTCCTCCCCCAGGCAAACGCCTAGTCTCAGCATTACGGCACCCTCCATACCATTGCCATGCAACTTTGCAGTAGCCATCCCTATGCCATCTCTCTTCAATGGCCTTTAATCGAGTGTTCACGGGCCATAGCTTCCCCGTGCCCACTTAAACCCACATCCAATACCTGTAATGAACCCACTCCGCAAGCATGCCCGATCAGCATAGCTGCTGTGCGAGCCAACTTAAGAGTGCACAGTGCTTCCCCTTTCACACGAACATCACTATCGGCCACTCATACGCATTTCTGTAATTCAACCATCATGTTTTGTCTTTCATATGCTGCCTGTCCTAGTTAAGAGTACACTATATCTTCTACGCCAACATTACGCTGCTACGATCATCATACAGTCTGGATAAAATTGACAACTCTGAATAGGTTGCTACACTGATACTGCATGCCTACTGCCAACATCACAGTCTAATGTGCATTTATAACCTAAGTATGGATAAATATTGATAAGTTACGATTAGGTTGCGATACTGTATGCTAGCTGCCAAAGATTCTGAATAATGTGTAATCATAATCTAGGAAGCGGTTCCGACGCTGTGTCTTAAACCTGCACTGCCCACTCCTATCTTAAGCTACCCCCAGTCAGACTAGACTTACCATTATCTGTTTAGGCACACTCCTGCTGGAATCACGTGATTATCCTCAACCTTACCCTAGCTACAACTGCCACTCTGCTTTGCTATATGCTTTGGCTTTTTTTGGCGGCACAACCTATTCCAAAATCCAGCCTCATAGCCTCCCCACTTCTACAAACCCACCTGTTCGCAATTCACCCCTTAGCCCCCATGGCTAATTTGCATGTCGTCACTTTCACCATGGCCACTTTTCTACCCCTCCTTACTAGCGCACCCATGAAATTCCTTCCCCCATTCGCTCCAAGCCATATACCCAGACTCAACACTACAGACTCAGAGTAGCAACTACCCCCTCACTCCAAGCCAATGGCTACTACGATATGCCTCCCACCCCTAATTTACCATGCTCCACGTCCTGCAGAAATGCTAGACTTGGCTCCCGAACCACCTTCAGGAACAACCTTCCCCACAAGACATCGCTGACCAAACATATACCAGCCAACAGAAACCTCAGTAGTACTAACAATACTGTACCGGTTGCTACATCCAATCCCATCTGCTCAATACCCCTGCAGCCCGCCAAGCCCTCTCACATCAAAGGAGCCTTCATCAACGCTAGGTCCCTGAGAGCCCATGCGATAGATATAGCAGATCTCATCACAGACCATCATCTGGATCTACTAGCAGTCACATAAACGTGGCTACATCCAGCAGCAGGACCCTCCCTCATGTTAGCAGTATCCGAAAACTACTCAATCATCAGAGCCAACAGAACCACCAGTAGAGGTGGAGGAGTCACAATCATTGGCAAAACACACTTGGACACCAGAGAATTTGATAGTCAACCTATCCCATCAGGAGAACTCCTCTCCGTCAAACTCCCACTATCAGCCGCACGCACTCGCCTTATCCCTTTGCTGTACAGACCACCAGGCCCCATAGCATCCTTCGAGGAAGACAACACACACCTCCTCCCCCAGAATACCAAACCTAGTTCCCAAATTATGATAATGGGTGACCTCAATCTCGGACTACACGACACCCTAGATGCGAATGCCATGGCCTTAGAAAATTCTCCCACGGAACTAGGTTTCTCACATCGGATCTCCAAACCAACTCACTGCAAAGGCAGATCCTTGGATTGGATAGCTGATTTAAACTGTAATACAAAAATCTTTTTAAACTCCCTGTGAGTCTGGTCAGACCATCATGTCATATCCTTCGAGATCCAGGACATCAGTCAACCACTACCCACCGACCACTAAACCCCCCGCCCCGCCTTAAACAGAAACAACCACCTGATCACTTTGGAGAATATACTCCCCCTACTCCAGCCCATCACTAACCCACACATGAACTTGGACAAGGATCCCACCAAGCTGGTAGACCTATACAACGAGAACCTATTACAAGCTCTAGACCAAGTGGCTCCTCTCAAATTGAGAAAAGCTAAGCCTCCAGCACATTTAAACAAATGGTTCTCACTCGACCTAAAAGCATTACGCAAAACCAAAAGAAGCTCAGAAGCCAGCTGGAGAAAAAATACCTTTGTTCCAGACTAAGGAAAACTAACATTGACTCCAGCTCATACAAAGCAGCTATTCTGAAAACAAAAAGTGACACTTAATAGAATTCAAAATGCCAAGTCCAGCTCCAAAGAGCTCTTCTCCATCCTCAAAGAGTTAGAATCACACATCTCCCCTCCAGATTCCTGCAATAAAGATGCCCTCTATGGTGAAATCATCCAAAATGCCCCACTAGATAAAATTGCACTACTGCAAACTAAAATTGAAGCTAAAAAACTCAGCATCGCATCTTCCGCCAAACTGAGCGCACTCCACCCCTCAACACCCAAACCTTGCAGTCCTGACGAATTCACGCCAGTCACACCCAAAGCAGTCGAAACTATCATTACCAGCCTCAAGCCATCCAGCTGCCTAGGCGACAACTGCCCTGCTATAATCATAAAGGAGGGGGAAAAGGAATTTGCTCCATTTATCACCTTATCACCTTCATTAATTCCTCTTTTGCCTCATACTCTGTCCACAAAAACCTCAAAGATGCATGGGTCATGCTATTAATCAAAAAACCTAATCTCGATCCCAGCATCCCAACCAATTACAGACCTATAACAGTGCCTTTTCTTTAGAAAATACTAGATAAAGCTGCCTACATCCAAATACAGAACCATCTTGAAACCAACAGTCTCTTGGGCCTTCGGTAATCCGGATTCAGACCCAGACATGGCATAGAGACAGCCCTTCTGGATTTCAAAATCCAGATGGACGAAGCCAAAGACAATGAAAAGCCTGCCATGCTCAACCTATAGGCAGCTTTCGATTTAGTTGACCATAATATCCTAACTACCCATTTAACCTCAGCAGCCTCCTTTTGCTGCCTGGGCTCATTCCTTTCTCTTAGACAGAACCAAGAAAGGTGTTTGCCCCCTCAGCAGCTGCAGAACCCTCTCCAATCACATGTGGCGTCCCGCAGGGCTCCTGCGTCTCTCCAACCCTTTACAACATCTTTAAGAAGATTCTGTTCAACTATTTAGACAACATGGGGGTATCATACACCAGCTTTCCAGACGATATGCAAATTCTCATCACTCTATCAGGCACATATGACTAAGATTCCAAACTCTTACACAAAATGTACAGCACAATCCAAGCATGGATGGCCAAACATGGTCTTTGTCTCAATGACGAGACAGAGCTCCTGCTCATCGGATCTAGACAACATCTTAAACTAGTGCCCCAATATACCTCTTAACATCAAGGGAAATAACATCAAAGTGGCTAAAGATGCCAAAACACTAGCAGTCTATCTCGACTCCACTCTCCCTCTCCCTCTCTAGACAAGTAAATGCCACAGCCTCAGCAAAGGCATACACTTCCAAATTAGTAAACGCCTGCAGACCCTTCTTGTCTACCAATAGTTGCATCACACTGGCAAGAGCACTCATACTATCAAAACTGGACTATTGCAACACTTTGTACCTAGGCACTAGCCAGCGATACCTTAATAAATTACAAGTGTTGCAAAACAATCCCCTAAGAGCTACCCTAAATATTCCACGGTACAACCAAATCACACAAGCTCGACAAATCACCAACTGGCTCCCAATACAGGACAAAATCACATTCCGAACCTTAATGATCACCCACAAATGTCTGTCAAACTCTGCCCCCAAGTACCTGGTTGACAAATTCTCTAGAAAGCAATCGTCTAGACCTACCAGAACCAAATACCTATACTGCCTCAACATACCTAAACTCATATTGCACAAAGCCGGAGGGTCTAGCTTCCCAGTGCTGGCAGCCAAGACTTGGAATTCTATGCCCCCTGCCCTAAGAGTCGAACCTTCCTTTCCGTCCTTCAGAACCAAGGTAAAATATTGGCTCTTCTACCAGCTTTATTAATGACGCCACCACTCTGCTGTTCTAATACTCATACCTATACTTTGTGCCTCATAAGGACCCAAGACTAGATTAGTGACACTAGGCTTGTGTCCTCTGAGGCTTCATTCGAGCACTCTGTCTTCAGCTGTTTAGAACACTGACAACATTGTACATAAATGTATATTATTTTCCTGTCAAGTGAATCTATGCGACTTGATATGCAACAAGTCTCTTGCTTTCCAAGTCTTGCACTGCACTTTTCTGTCACTACACTTTTCTGTCTATGTATGTATTCATCTGTCAGGGTAATACTATTACCAGATTGTTGTAACAAGCAAAAGCGCCCAGATATCTTTGGGTTTGTTGTGCTATACAATCAAATAAACTAAACACTCTTTGGTAAATTATCCTTAAGCCAGGCCTTTTGAAGACCGCAATCAGTCCCCAGGATAGGGTTCGGATATATCTTCCAAAAAAAAGAAAAAAAAAAAGACAATTGCACCATTCTCATCCGGACAGATTGTGAGCTGACAGGGACCTGCCAGGAAATGCCCAGATAAAAATGTACATCCATGACATTCATTTTAACTTGCAGAGTGGGGTTCCTTGCAGACAAAAATCTGGGCAGGTAAAAAAAATACCCTTACATGTCACCGTTTACATCACCTTCCAGCTGACCTACCAGTACTGTACTTAAAGTGGGTGAAAAGCAGTGCCATTCATAAGGTTCAACAACTAGTACTAAGCAATAACACCAGGGGCCCAGAGTAATGATGGGCTCGGCATCATTTCCAACCAATCCGGGTGTTAGTGCTATTAGCACCACTGTTTTCAATTCAGAAACCCGGTGGTGCTGACAGCAATACATTTTGTATGGATGAATGGGACACGCTTGCGTCCCTACCTTACTTACCTAAGATGGCCACTGTGGAGTTGGAAGGCAGGGCTCCATGCAGAGGTTTTCAGTGCAATGCTCTCTGTGCATATGGATGTGGTCAGTGTTGTACAGGACACGGTCACCGTATTTAGGTTTATCTCCCTGTCTGATGTGTATGACGCTTAGAAATGTTCATAATATTAGAGGGGAGACCAAGTACAGAGTATGTTGTTGCGGCCGGCAGGGTAATTGGCAACTTTAGATGGTCAGATAGACAAGATGGACCTTACCTTGCATTGATGTTAGTGAGTTTTACAAAAGTCCACCTTGGGTAGGACTTTAGAAGACTCACACTTGGGACACAGGACTCCAACTCTTTGTATAGGCCTGAACCACACGTTTTCTTAGTAGCAATTGCTGAGCAGCCAGGCTCATTTTAGGAGAGAGGAAGGACTGTAGGGAGGTACAAAGAACCTAGAGTATGACCAATAGGCAAAAGAAACACTAACACACTAAACGTTATATACAAATGTTTTTTTTTAATACATACACTAAGGTAAAGGTGATTCTTAGACAAGTACTAGAAGAACCACCAATGCAATATTACAGTAAGTAAACACTTGTGTAACACTGAGAATGGCAGTATGCAATTCAAAAGATATACTTTTCTAATAAGAGTTTCAGGTAATGATGAATGAAACAAAACCAACATAAAGCAGGTAAATACTTGCAATAATTTCACAGAGGCCTTAGGCTTTAGTGTTAGGCCTGGGTGAACGTGAGTGGGCAAACTCCCAAACACGCGAATTAGCACTCCAGCAAAACAGGAGCAGCAAAGCAACTCTAGTTAAGTTCTACCTGGAGTTTCACAGTACCTTAGACATGAAGAGGATGCAGCATGATGCCCCCACAATGCGGCAGCAGTAGACCCCGTCACCAGATTCGTGGTCAGCCAGATGAAAGAAGGGACACTGGAATGGATCTCGCAGACGAGTGAAAAAGCTCCAGGCAAAGGATTCTTCATGGTTCTGTGATTTTGGCGACCTTTTCAAAGCACCAGTGAAGAACTATTACCGCCCAGTCGATTCGTCTTGCTTTCCCGGAGAGGGGACTTCAAGGAGTGTAATCTTGCCTCTGGAAGTCCAGAAGGAGTCCGCCAAAGTTTCAGGAGGATTCGACCTTCGGATTCGACCCCGGGTGCTAATATATAATACAGTCATAATCAAATGGTAGAGAGGGATATGGAGACTAACTATAATGCATGGTTTTGCAGTAGGTCTGTGATGTTCAGGGTGGATAGAACTATTGATAGTTAATTTGCAAAAACATCTAGTTAGCTTGTGTATCAATTCTGTAAGTGGAAAGACAAAGCTAGAGAACAAGCAGAGCAGGTGGCATTGCAGGCATTGAACTGGACAAACTAGGTGTAAAATTGCAGTTTATGGACATCCGTCACTTTCAGGGTAGAATGTCAAGGAAGTTTGTGATCAGCTCATGGGTTCAGCACTAGTTGTACAGATGGATTTAATCACCAGGTCACTGAACTAGGTTTTCCATTTGGCATTTTTCAATGTACATTTTCAATAGTGTTCCCTCATGTTTGTTAAATATGATGCACCTTCCACTACACAATTTAACATTGTTCACACAGATTTACATTCAGTAACCAACATTGGATTTTACTGTAAAACAGACAATCCCGTGTTTTAGAAATAACTGATGTAACAACTTTCCTTTAAAATGGAATTGCAGGGTTGTATAACAAATTTCCACGTGCTGGTGCCTAAAAATCAGAATGTGTTTAGCTTAATTAAAGCATTTTCTCGATTCCCAATTACTGCTGGTGTGCAATTATTTGAAAAACAAACCTTTTCCTGGCTAACACTACACCACAGGGACTACTTGAGTGGACAAGAGAATTACTGCTGCACTCTCCATTAGCCCCATTGAACTTTATGTGAACAGAGAAAGGGGGAGGAGGGAGGAGGGTGCTCTGCTACAAAAGTGTCAGTGATCAGCAAATCTACAGAAAAACATAGAAAATGGAGATGTGATACTGCTTAGTCAGCAGTTTTCCAGACTGGCCTGCTGAAAGAGCATGGTCCAAACAAAGATGTGAAGGAGGTAGATCTTCTGGATGCAAAAGTAAAATGATCATGCTTCACTCCTGCTGAGATGGATTTCTAGAATCTGGCCTGGTGGACAGATTCTGGCAGGCCACTCTAGTTAGTGAACATAGAACTCAGAGAGGTTTGCCAAAACCCAATCAAAGTAAGTGGATGAACAGTCAAGGATTATTTTCAGGAGTGTGAGTGGGGCCAGAGGACCTCAATGAGTCCACACAGTATGGCACAAAATAATTCAATTTAGACAGTCATGTATACAAATATAGTTATTATATGCATTCTGAACACACTGGAAAATGAATCTAACAGGTAGTATTATCGCACAACACTCGATGATACAAATATATACAGTCACCATAGGTTCAAAAACACATTAAATAACTTAGATAGCAAAAGCAGTATTTTAGATGAAGTCAATGTTGGCACAGGATTACAAGACAATATCCTATCTTAAGAAGTCCAAACCCTAAGAGGAATGGAGCCTTGTGCACAAAAGTCACAGAAGCCATAATGCTTCTCACCAGAATGCAGTCTCTAAAAGTTAATTTTCAAAAGGCTTTTTATGTTATGTTACTTGGCATTTATATAGCGCCTTATGTATCATTGGTATGACCTCAAAGCGCTGGTAGGTTGAACACCCTCTGGAACCGCAGTACAAGTCAGTAGAGAGAGAGTGTCGTATCTGGTGCACCCACGCACCATATGTGTGCAGCTGGTGTGGTTGTTGCATGATAGCTGCTTTATGTGGTTGTGGTGTATATGTCCTCTCAAATGAAGGAGTTATGGAAGTCATAACAGGAGTTAAAATCGATGTCGACATCCTCGACACAACTGTTGATGGCTTTGAAGGTTTTGACGATGTTGTCGAGGGCTTCAATGTTAACATCGAAGTCTTCGATGATAGTGTCGAAGGTATTGACAAATACGGCGTCAAGGAGGTCGACACCCGAGGCGTCGAAGGCTTCTCCTTCGGTACTAGCACCAACAGCGTCAAAGAAACACTTTTCGCACCTGCCATATCCTTCGGCACCCATTATGCCAATTTTTTATGTTTCGAGGAGGCTTTCTCTTGACTCGAGGGATGAGATCGCTCTCGAGGAGGTTCAATGTCCGGGTCCGAAGACGCACAACTCTTATGCTTCCTAGGCCTTTCGACTGGAGCATAACCTCTAGGTGTTGTTGAGAGGGGCAAGGCTGCGTTCTCGAACACCATCATCATACAGAGTATGAATTCCTCCCACTGAGCTGGGATACTAGATTTAGAAGGGCAAATGAACCGTCCGGGAGAACTGGATGACGAAGTGGACGGCAACCTATGGCGCCTCTTTTTCCCATGCCTCGAAGACGAGGAACGATGCAAACCACTTCAGGAATAGGAATGTTTAGATCTCTTTCGACAAGGAGACGTTGGTCTCGATTCGTATGACGATTTACTTTTAGACTAGGTAGAAGGGGATTTTTGAGGCTTACCTTTCTCCAACTTCCCTCTACGTTCTCTCAAGGCCTTGGCCGTCAGCGACAAGCAGTCCTCACACTCTGAACACAGATGGTTTGACCCTAAACACCACAGGCAGATCCTGTGCGGGCCAGTCACGGACCTTTTAGCACCTCAGTCATAGCACTTTTAAAATCCGGACCGTGGAGTGGACAACGCCGATGAAGATGCCATATCGCGTCGAAAAGAATTTTCAAAGAAATTCGAAGTATATTCAGACTAGGAACAAAGGCGTTATGTTACCGAAGCTGTGAAGCGCGGAAAAAGGAACCGAGGCCAGCGGGCAGTGCGCGTGCTACTTATTCCTGTGGTGACGTCGATGTCGAGATGGAGGCCTCTAAGGGACATCGACTCAACCAGGCTTCAACCTACAGCGCCTTCTACTGGAAAAAAAAATTCTGAGGCAGCAAGTTGGATATTGGAAATATCAAAAGATAAGGAATACGTGGGAGACACAATCCATTCAAAAGTGATTTTTGGGAAAGAAGGGAGTTGGTTAGTGTTATCCTAGCAGAGCTTCAGGTTCTAGAGGCAGTTTCCCTGCACAGCAAGTCTTTAAAAGTCCAAAACTCAACCCTAGCTAAAAGGCAGTTCGGAGAGGCTTAAAGACTAAAAAAGCAGCAAAAGTCAAAATGTTCCTCTTGATACTTCCTAGTCTCTAGGAAAGAAGACAAGCAACGTTGGAGATCCTGTTAAAGGACTTGCTAAAGGGACACATGCAGCGGCTTGAGTCAGAGGTAACGGGGTTGTACTGAACACCTCTTTGTGCACTCCAAAGCTCGAGCAATTTTCTGGAATAAGTTAAGCAATTCCTTTTTCCCTCAACAGTACCTTAGGGTTTGAAGAAACTTTCATGGTGGATGCTCCGCGATGTTGCAACTCAGGACCCGACCTCCGGATTACTTGGTCTGATGAAAGGCAGTACAATGGACGGGATCTCTCAGTAGCAGTCTCAAGGGAGGACCTCTGGCAGCGCTTTCATCAACTTCTTTGGTCACTCAGGAGTTTTGGCACCTTTTCTGCAGCACCAACAAAGGATGGGATTCTCCCGGTCCATCTTCTTCGGGTTCCTGCAGTCCCACACTTATGAGGGGTCCTGGTCGAGTTGGATTGGGTTTCTGGAGTGTCCTTAAGGGCTCAGAAAAGATTCAGATGGATTCGGCCTTTGCCTGACAATGCACTCGAAATGGGCAGCAGGTCTCCTGATATTGGGGTTCCGCAGCTCTGGAAAATCACAGGATCTCGGGAGATGGCTCAAATCAAAGTTCGTTTTGGGACTGGCTGTTCCCACCAGTCAAAAGGGAGGGAGTCCTCTTCAAAGTTCCTCTTTCAGACAGAAAACCGGGTCTGTACAGCAGTGGTCACTTCACAGTGTTGCAAAGAGTCTTCAGGGGCCTCTGGTCGTCGTCTTCTTTGGTTACTTTAGCTTCCAGTGGTCAACTTGCTTTTCACTCCAGGAGCCTTGCCCTTTATACAGTTCCAGCACTCAACCCTCTGCAATCTTCCTCAGCAGTTTACAGAAAGGGGCGTTTGGGTGTCCAATCAGGACAGACAGACCTCTAGTGGGGGCTGATCCCATTCAGACACTCTGGAGCCTAGGCAAGGAAACCCAATGGTTCCTGCCAAGAGCAAAACACACCCACACCCACCCACACCCACACCCCTTCTACCATTCTGGGAGGGGGAGGTAACAAAGAACAACCATGCTAGTAATGCAAAATAACAAGGGAGGCCACAAGTTTATACTTGGGTGCCCCTATTGTGCACTACCGAGGTTATGAGCATAGCCTGCGGTAGAAAAATCACACAATATTTGGTAGAACAAACACTGCCACCAGCCATAACTAGGAGATTGTCTATGTGATTAAAAAGTCACAGGAGCAGAGGGCAGGGGCATACTAGGTATCCCTTTGGAACTCCACATAAGGTGGTGTGCGCCAATCTCTCAGACTATACGGTTTTGGGAGAGAGCCTAAGGAGCTCTTTATCCTGAAGAACTTAGTTACTCTAGGGTAAAGAAAATAATCTCAAAGGAGGACCTTAAGGGTCCCAGCAACACTGCCCCTAAGGAGCAGTGTGCTGCAAGAGTAAAATACACATTCTTTTAAGTGTTATGGAGTAAAATAGATTTCATAGGACAGGTAAAAATACAAAGAATAGAGTTCCAAAAGACAGAGCCCATAGAATGAATGAGCGGGAAAAAGGCTCCACTCATTCAGGATTTTGGAAGTCCAGCAAACAGTGCTGGGGCTCTCACTAGGAGAGGGGATGAAGCATACATGATAAATCTCTCTAACATTCAGATCTTCAGAAGGCTGCTCTTCTTCGAGGGATTCTTGGCTCCAATGATGATCTTGCAAAATGGCTGCAGAGGTCCTCCTCTTATCCAAAATCCAAGCTGAAAGCAAGTCCAAGCCCACCAATGGTAAGGATCTGCACCATTCAAACAGCAAGTGGTTATCTAATCAGCAGGGGCAACTAGTAATTTCACATTTGCCCCACACCAACACATTCTGGCACCAAGGATGTGGGCTGGGACTAGACAGTCCCACCCCCTTCCTGGGCCACACACACACACAACTAGCCCACAAAACGAACAGCTTTCTACAGGATTTCCTGGCATGGCAGGAAGGTGGGCAAACAACAATATGGCCAATGAAGAAGGGAAAATCTTGCTCAGCCAGTTTGGGGCACTAGCCACGTTTAGTAGCCATGCGCGGTAAAGACGGTTGTGTATACTAAAAATAATGCAAACATGGTAGACATTTACCTGCTGCCAACAGCTTGTCGTTAGGCAAATATAAAAGTATACAAAAATCAAAAGCATAAAAAGCTACGGTGATACACAAGTATCCCCATTGCACTGCACTGTAAGGTGCTATGTGCAAAGTTAAATAATACAAGAATTCAAAAGGGAAACCATTTCCCAGTATTGACGGTCTGAAGGACTGATCAGTTTCCCCATAACTATAAGCAAAAGGGAAGTGAAGATGAAGGCTTTACATCCCTTCAAATAGTCAGCACAGGTTTAAAAACAGAGCAAAACAAATGGGCGTCCATAGAAATATGGAAGGAAAGAAGCGAAAAGTGAAATCTTTTCCAACTACGGAAGCACATCAATACAACAGCCAAGCAGATCAAACTGTACTAAAGGCAAAATAAATTCCACTGGAAAAAATGTTGAATCTCTTTTGAAGCTATATATTACGACACTTCTTAATTACACAGTAGAGTTTAAGCAATGGCGGGATACTTGTTAAACTTCATCAAGGGTAGTCACTTATGCAGAAAAGCAGCAACAAGATGCAAAGTAACTACCTCTAGGTTTCATTACTGTATACATATTTATATCAATAATATGGTTTTGTTTCATGACAACCAGTATGGAAAATAAATCAATACACCAGAAACATTCATAATGCTTCATAAACACCCCAACCACCAACATAATTAAGGTACTGAGCGCCATATCATTTCAAGCATATAGCTTAAAACTACTTTCCAATTAAACATTTAAACGGTTTTCAAAAATTATTACATACTCCATGTTAGCCTCTCTTCTTTTGGGAAAGTACTAAGTCTTAATATTATTCTTTCATTATTCTCAATTGGCTTCTCTTGCACACATACAACACGAGGTCTGTTTTCAGGTGAGGCAGACCAATATACATTCTAATGACAACCAAGTATTTGGAATTAAAATCATTCTGAACCATACAGGCCAATAAGCACTGAACTTTCAAAGTATTTAAGATATTGGAAGGGTACTTAACTATTGGACTACAAAGTTAATCTTAAAACAATTTACCAATCCCTAACATCCAAAATGAAGTATTTGATTAATCTTAAACATTTAAAATGACGACACTAAAGGGCTTCAATTTCCCTTCTTACGGTCCTGTATTCCATTTTCCTCTTAAGAAATAAAAGTAGTAGTATGATGCCGTTCTTCAGATGCAGCACTCTTCTTACCTCATCCACTGGTAGGATTGCCAGTGGTTTTATGACGGCAGCCAGCGGTACTTGGGACTGCTTTGCCATATCTGAGGTTGCAGGAAAGTTGTAAGAGGTACATCTGATGTAGCGAGGACTTGCATTACCTGGATCAGAACAATTGGCAAATTAAAAACACTGAAAATATTTGATTTTTTAACAAGAACTGACAAAGTCAAATAGGCATGTCTTGATCTAAATATTGATTGATTCCTAATGTTTTGCATAGCACTAACAGTTCAATACCCGAAGGTGTATTTTTCATAGCTTTGTGAGGTTAGTTGATGTGATGTAAATGGGACACTTCTTTGGACAAAATAAGTAGGGGCTTGCGAGTTTTGGGGTTGATTTGGCCAAGGGGAATTGTGCAAATGTCAATAGATGGATTTTCAGACTTCACCTTCGGGGTGGATTCTGAGAGAGCAACTTATGGGGAAAGGGAAAAACACTGATGTCTAGCCAAACCCTGTCAAGGTAGAGAACCAGCGCAGTGAGGCTTAGAATTTGGAGGGTATGAGAGTAGTCTAGGGCTATAATGAGGCACAGAGAGCACTATAAAAATTGAAGTTAGACAGAAGAGTACCAACATAAGCAATTATTTATCAAGGCTTAATCTAGACTCAAAGCAAATTAAAATTTCAGGTATCATCATACAACTATAATGATATGACAAATATGACTTCCCAGTAACCGTCTCTCTGTAGCGTGAATCTGCTTAGAATTACAGGCTTTGCATAGGCTGACATCTAGTGGTTTGTGCACAGTATTACATTTTTTCGAATTCGAAAAATGAGTGGTGACAGGGACCTGTAAAATTATCCCTTCTCTAAGTGAACACGTACGCATGATGCTTCACGCGTCAATGTCCTCCGATTGAATGTTTTCTGTCATGTGAAGAATGTTACCTATTATGTACATGTATTGTAGTTGTCATTTATACAGCAGCTTTTACCATTATAGTCTCAATGTGTTAGTGGTGGGAACGCCCTTGAGGACCGAAGTCCAGAGTGTTGGAGATCACATGGTAGGGGTAAGATTGGCCAAATGCACGCAGGCATTGCATTGTAAGGCATAGGAGGGCTGGCCCGGGCTCCAATAAAAAGCATCCCACAAGTTCAGGCAAGTGAATGGGTGCTGAGAGCATGTGAATTTGTGTGTATCCTTCTGCTCCTGAAGGATAGGATGGGTGGGTGCACGTGATTCTAAGCAGATACAAGCTACAGAAAGACTATTACTGGTAAGTAATATTTGTCTTCTGGAATTTGTGAGTATGCTTCAATTCAGATGCTTTGTATAGATTAGCAAGCAGTATTTAGTGAAGGAGGAGGGAGTGCTGAAGGGCTGAAAGCGAATAGGGGTCTTAATATTGCTTGACACACTTGTGGGTCTGACTTTGAATGTGTGTCCACACAACATTTTTGTGTTCAGGTATGTAGCGAACTCCAAGTGGCTGCTTTGGAAATGGCGTTCGGTAAGATTTTAATTTTTGTGATAAATCTTCCTGACCTTTGTCAACCCCAGAAAGTTTTGCTTGGACTCTGGGATTATTTTTCCTTGTCCCTAGGTGAGTGGGAATCATTTCCCTCCTTACCTAGTTGTTTACTCTTTTTATGGGTGATCTTTTTACCTCTCTCAATAGTGTATGATTGGGGCTCTAGTTTTCTATAACTTTTGGGTTTATGCTGGGTTGCCACTTTGGGCTTCCCTGTTAATTTCTCTTTAATGTACTTGGGTGAACTACTGCTCCCAAGGAGCAAAGAGGGATTTTCACCCTCCCTTTACATTTTATATAGTGTGACAGCACACCATACCTTATGTGGCGTGCTGGTGAGATATAATGTATCCCCTTGCTTACTTACCTGTAGCATTTTTGTTACAATTGCAAGTTTACTTGAACTGCTAGTGACACTGGTTTTACCTTAGTGACTTTTTAGTCTCATTACTTCTAGGCTGTTAAATCAGCCCAGTAATGCACAGAAGGGCCACTATTCTGCTAGAATGGTGGGTTCCTTCTTTTTCGCCATTTTTAAGTATCCTTGTTATTTCCGAGGTCTTCCCCTGCCACTCTAGGCGGGAACAACCTCAAATGGAAGTTGTCCCTTTGGCTGGAATCCTTTGCATACCCCGCCCAGGCTCCAGAGTGTGAGAAGGCAGGAAGCAAGTGAGGAGTCCAAAACTCTGCAGCCTTTTGTCTTTCACCTTGTCTGAAAGGAACCATCTCCCACTGGGGGGATGGCTGGCCTGACTGAACTGCCAGACCACCCCTTTCTGTAAACTGCTGGGTGAGAAAGCAGAAGTTATGTGTAGTCCTGATAAATACTCCGAACCTGGAAGCTGCTGACAAGTCGACCGCTGGAGCTGCAACCAAAGAGGAAGATGAAGAAAAGACTTCTGTAGCAATTTTCAGCGATTAGAGAGACTGCTGTGTAACTGAGCCTGATGCAACCCTTCCTTCCAATCGACCTGGCGGCCTCAAATGCATCGATTCCTACCAAGAGGCTGGTTTGATCCACTATTCTCTAGAAGACCTGCATTTTGAGCCATGCCATGACTTGCTTCGACCTTGCTGGGCTGCAAACCGCGAATACACTGAGACCTCGAGTCCGAGTGCAGTGAATGGTCTTCCAAAGTCCGAATCCGTATGAAATTTGTGACCTCCTCCTGGCTCTCCAGAGACACGATTAAAATCCCTAAAGTCTCCTCACCAGAGTGAAGGACCAAGAGTGGACAGAATCCGACCGGTGATATTTGTTCTTCATACATCTGCTGTAAACAGGGGCCAAATCCACTAGAGCCCGCGAGAATCCATGAAGAAACCTTTGCTGGACGCCTCCTGTGGTGACTGCTGCTGCAAGTTACCATCCAGTGTCCAGTTCTTTTGTCTATGTTAGAGAGAAGAACACGTTACTTACCAACTGGTAACATTCTTTCGACTGGATGTTCCTCCAACGTATTCGACAACTTTGACATGTAATGTCACAGCTGTGCTGCTTTGGAATTTTTTCGGCAGAGGGCGTCCTGCCTTGATGGCGTTAGGTCGATGTCCCTCGAAGGCCTCCGTCGAGGGTGACGTCACTGGATGTTATAAATAGGACGCACAGCGCCCGTAGCCTCAGTATATTTTTTTTCATCTCTAACGTGTAACATTGGAAATTCTTCACAGGGACAGGGTGGGAGGGCGATCTGGAATACGTGGAGGAACATCCAGTCGAAAGAACGTTACCAGTTGGTAAGTAACTTGTTCTTCGAATGGATTGTGTCCTCCAACGTATTCAACATCTTTGACAGACTCCCAAAGCAGCATTAGTGAATGGAGGAGGGAGAAGAATTTAGAATACCCAATCAGATGGCAGAATAAAGCACCGCTTTACCAAAAGCAATACCCGGACCATGGATCTTGACAAAGGTGTGGATGGAAGACCATGTTGCTGCGTCACAAATATTCCTAATAGGAACCCCACGCTTCAGGGCTGTGGATGTAGCCACACCCCTAGTGGAGTGAGCTCTCAACCCCTCCGGACGGTCCTTGCCTGCAAGTCTGTAGCATTCAGTAATGGTGAGGATAATCCACCTGCACAAGGTCTGTTTGGTACCAGCCTGACCAAATCGTTGTCCAGTGTATCCCCCAAAAAGCTGGTCATTCACTCTGACCCTGGACATCCTAGAGATATAAAAGCTCAAAGCTCTCCTAGGGTCCAACCGATGAAGTCTCTCCTCTTCCTTACCAGGATGAGGGGGACGATAGAAAGCCGGAAGTACCATTTTCTGGCTCAGATGAAACTCACTACCTTAGGTAGAAAGGACGGACGTAACCTCAGTACAACCCTATCCTTGTGGAACACAGTAGAGTGTAGCTTACATGAAAGTGCCTGCAATTCACTCACTCTGCGAGCAGATGTAACTGCAAATAAGAAAACCTTCTTGAAAGACAACAGTCTCAAAGGACAAGAGTGCACTGGTTCAAACGGAGCGCCCATCAGGAATTTCATGACCAAATTCAGATACCAAACCGGTACCTGAAACGGGGATGCCGGGAACACGTTCGTGAGCCCTTTCAGAAATTGAGAAATTAAAGGAATCTTAAAATACGAACATTCTTCAGACGAGCGCTTGAAGATAGACAGCGCCGCCAGGTAACCTTTAATGGTACCCACTTGAAGACATTTGTGGGCCAAAAAAAGCAAGAAAGAACCATTGGAATGGAACACTGAAAAGGATCGACATGGTTTCCTCTGCACCAGTCGCAAAACTTACGGCAACGGTACAGGGATTTGGTTGCTGGCTGCCTTGCCAAAAGCAACACCTCCATCACATCATCCGGAAGGTCCCAATCCTTATACCTCAAACTTTCAGAAACCAAGCGTGAAGGTTGAGAGTCTTGACCTCTGGTTGGAGAACCCGACCCCCTCCCCGAATGCCGACCCCCCCTTCCCCTCGCACACGTGAGAGAAGATCCTCTCTCTGTGGGGAAGACGACGTGGAGGGCAGATGGACATGTCTAGAAGGTCCGGGTACCAGGCTCTCCTGGCCCAATCCGGAGCAATGAGGATCATGTGGGCTCCGAACCTACGCAACCTCCTTAGCACCTGAGGAATGATGGGGACCGGAGGAAACACGTACAGAAGTGGGAATGACCAATCCACGACAAATGCCTCTCCTAAGGCTCCTCTCAGAGGAAATTCCCTTGAGCAAAATCTCTCGCACTTCGAGTTGGCGCCGGTCGCGAACAGATCCACTTCAGGGGTTCCCCAAAGGACGAAGATCTCCTGGATGACTTCCTGAGCCAACTTTCACTTGTGGGAGACCGTGCTCTGCCTGCTCAGAGCATCCGCCGCCGCATTCTCCTCTCCAGGCTAGATGAACTGCCGAGAGTGAGACTCCTTGCTGTATCGCCCAGCACCAGAGCTGCATCGCCCAGCACCAGAGCTGCATCGCCCAGCACCAGAGCTGCATCGCCCAGCACCAGAGCTGCATCGCCCAGCACCAGAGCTGCATCGCCCAGCACCAGAGCTGCATCGCCTCTCTGCACAGCGGGAGCGACCATACCCCCCCCTTTTTTGTAGAGCTAATGCATGGCCACTGTGTTGTCAGTCATGATCAGGACACTCTTGCCCCGCACAGACGGCAGAAAAGCCTTCAGGGCCAGCCTGATGGCCCATCGCTCCAAAAGGTTTAAGTGGACTTTGGACTCCGACTGAGACCAACGACCGCTGCCGGTAAGATCGTTGGCGTGAGTTCCCCATCCTGTGAGGGAAGCGTCCATCACCACCGTCACCTCTGGCCACGGTTGCCAAAACGGCTCCCCCTTCATCAGATTCCCTTCACTGGCCCACCATAGAAGATCCTGAGAGACGGAGAATGGAATCGGAACGGGATCCGACATCTTGCCTGAGAATTGCGACCACTGCATCTTGAGAACCCATTGAAGGGACCTCATCCTTAGTCTGGCCTCTGGCACCAGAAAAATGCAGGATGCCATGAGGCAGAGCAACCTTAAGAATTTGAAAGACGGAAGACTCTGGGTACGTTGAAATTTGTTGACCATCTGTACAATGTGATGAGCCATCACCTTGGGAGGCGAGCACTTCTCAAGGACGTGTCCAACACAGCCCCGATGTACTGGGGCCGTTGGGAAGGTGTCATATGCGACTTCTTGAAATTTAGGGAGAAGCCCAGGTTGTGAAGTGAGTGGCAGGTGAGGCAAAGATGATCCAAGGCTTGTTTGGGTGAACGCGCTCGGATCAGCCAGTCCAGGTAGGGGTAGACGTGAACCCCCCCCCCCCCCCTCTCCTGAGATAGGCTGCCACCACCACCATTAGCTTGGTGAAGACCCTCGGGGCGGCTGTCAATCCGAACAGCATGACTCGAAACTGAAAGTACGATTTGCCAGCCGCAAACCTCAGGTATTTTCTGTGCTTTGGATGAATCGGCACATGAAAATAATCATCCTGTAGGTCCAGAGACACCAACCAATCATGAAGTCGAAGGGCCTGAAGGACCTGAGAAAGATTGACCATCTTGAACTTGTCCTTCCTGAGGAACGTGTTCAACCAATGCAAGTCCAAGATGGGTCTCAGTCCCCAGACCTCCTTTGGAATAAAAAAATATGGGGAATACCAGCGCTTGTTCCTCTCTGCCACA
Organism: Ambystoma mexicanum; assembly: GCF_040938575.1. NCBI lineage: Eukaryota > Metazoa > Chordata > Amphibia > Caudata > Ambystomatidae > Ambystoma > Ambystoma mexicanum. The sequence continues at coordinate 817,386,823 of NC_090929.1, forward strand.
GGCACTAGTTCTAAAGCGCCTTTCTCCAGCAAGGTCAAGATTTCCTGCACAAGGAGCGGATCTGGAAGCTTCAAAGGGAGGTTCCCCGGTGGATTGTGGATTTTCACGAGTCCGCTTTAAGAAGGGTAGGCAGTCGCCGTGGGCTATTGTATCCAGAACCCAAGCATCCAAAGTAATAGCTCGCCATTCTTCGAGATGCTGAGACAGTCTGCCCCCAACCATCGAATAATGGAACATGACATCATAGCGGTTTTGGAGCGGCTGTGGCAGCGCCTGAAGGTAAAGAGGCAGCTGCCTGAGCGGCTTTGGCACCTCTTTTTCCCTGTCCGCCACGGGTACCTTTCCGGTGGCCCCTTTGAGTAACGGCTGCTCTCGTTCTACCAAAAGAGGAGTAGTAACGAAAGGAACCCCCCGCCCCCATCCAGTGTTGTCCCCTAGGACAAAAAGGCAGAGGTTGACGCACAGCTGCGCCCACAGACTTAGCACCAGCTTTGGAGGTCTGCAACCTCTCAAGGCTCTCGTCAGCCTTGCTGCCAACCAAATGAGAGCCATCAAAGGGCATGTTCAGAAGATGGGCTTGCACATCCGTAGCAAAACCCGACTTCCGCAATCACGGCCGTTGCAGCCAAGGACCGTCTAACACTATCAGCTGTGTCCAACCCAGACTAAAGGGATTCACACATGGCCTCCTTGCTATCCTGCACAAGAGCAAGGAACCCATCCCTTTCTTCCCCCTCAGGGATATGCTGAGCCGCTAGAGAGAATTCTACAGAGTGTGTGAAAACCTTACCAAGGCACAAGTGGAGTTGGCCGACGTCAGTGCCATACTCCCAGCAGAAAATACCTTGTGTGCCCAACAATTGAAGCGCCTGTCATCCCCATCAGGAGGGATGGTAGGGTACGCCGCCTGCCTCGAGGTGGCCGTAGCCGCCTGAACCACCTAACTCTCCGGAGTGGGGTGAGTGGATAAGTAGCTGGGGTCGCTACTGGATGGGTGGTATTTCTTAGTTAACGACTTGTTGACCGCCGGAAGAGCCTCCGGGGTCTGCCAAGTAGCTGCCACCCTTTTTTGCAATGCCAAATGAAAAGGTAACACTGGGTCAGTGGACGGACCCTGATCCAAAATATCAGTCAGGTCATCCTGATCAAATGCAACCAAAGGACAGGACCACCTGAGATACTCTATCTCTAGCCAACAACCTCCTATAGGAGGATTCAGCATGAACCCCAGGCTCTGGCCTCCCAAACTCCACCTCAAGAGATGTGTCAAGGCCACTGGCATCATGTAACGACTGACGCAACTCCTCCAACTGACGGTCTTCAGAAAAGACCATGTCAGGAGCCTCATGAGTTTCCACAGGCTCAAGTCTGACCTCTCCTCATCCTCATAAATATCATGCAGACAATGAAAGAACTCCTTCCTAGAGACAGGAGCGGCCCTGGAGTCCCTCACAGTCTTGGATAAAGCCTTTCTTGGAGGATCCACAGTACCAGTGGCCTCCACTGGCTAATTCTGGCCAAATTGCCCCGAAGGCGTCGAGGGCATCTAAGGCTTCAATGTCAACGGCTTCAAGAGCTGGATCGAAGGCAAAGCTCCGACAGCCGCACTTGACGGACACGGCGCCAACGCCAACCTCGAGCTCTTTCAAGATTTCAGCGGTTTTGCTGGGAACGAAGACCGAGACCTGGAACGTCTCTGGCGATCCACCAAAGCCTTGTCCGAACGGGACCTCAACAGTTCCCGATGTTTATCGCGCCGGGTGCTCGGGCCTGAAGGCGCGCAAGCATCGGACCAAGACCGTTCCCTGCCGGCTTCTTCCTAAGGGGCAGACGGAACTGTGCCCTGGGATAGAAAAATCGCCAGCATGTACTCCCCGAATGCCGCCCATTCCGCAGGAGTCGAGGATTTAGTGGGACAAACACTTTCCTCGCAGAGCCATCATCCGACGAGGACTGGGAAGGCGACCAGTGACGCTGCTTCCAGGAGTGCCGAGACGAGGACGAGTGGCGGGACCCAATCCGGGATCGAGATCCCTGGGACTCTTTCCGATGAGGAAAGTCACCCCTCGAATCGTCAGTGGAAATACCCGTAGCTTTTCGAGGGTTACAAACCCGACCTGTAACTTCCCCTTATGCTCCCGCAAGGCATTGGCAGTCAACGACTGGCACTTCGAGCAGTCGTCGGTATCATGACGTTTGCCCAAACAACATAAGTAGATGCGGTGCAGGTCCGTAATGGACATTTTGGAATTACAGTCCCGGCATTTCTTAAACCGAGACCGCAGAGTCGGAGGGGTAGAAGATGAAGACATTTACTTAGAAGATCACACGAGGCGCGCCGAGTTCTCGAAGCAAACACGTTTGCGGAAAAGAAATTGAACTGAGGCTACGGGCGCCGTGCATCCTATTTATAAAATCCGGTGATGTCACCCTCGACGGAAGCCTTCGAGGGACATCGACCCGATGCCATTGACGCAGGACGCCCTCTGCCGAATAAATTTCCAAAGCAGCACAGCTATGGACATTACATGTCAAAGATGTGGAATACGTTGGAGGACACAATCCATTTGAATTTTCATTTCTGTGCTAATTCCCTACAACCTTAGAGACCCCCCCACCCCGCTCTTTTGCTGGACTTCAGGACCTTTTCATTTTTACCCAGGAGTGAGTCAGACCCTTTTCTCACTCCCTCATGTGTTTTGACTGGATTTGGATTGTGTTTCCACTGTTTCTGGAGTCTGACATACTCCACAGGCATCTACTTTTTGTATGGTGACACACTGCACCATCAGTGCAGTGTCACAGAGAAATCCTTTCGATTTCTCATAAGGTTTAAATACCTTTTCTTGTGTGAACTACCGTGCCAAAGAATAGTAAAGTGAAATTGACTTTACTTCCCTTTTCTCTTTGTAGGTACAGCACACACCATCTTATGTGGAGTGCTGATGTGAGGTGAGCGCACCATAGACCAAGGCCCTGCCTCACTGTAACATCCTGTTTGGGGCCTACAAGTACCCCCTGCACCACGTATGCAGCGATTGTCCGTGGCTTCCACTTCCTGCTTCCCGACCTGTACCCGCCCCCACCCACCAACACTGATTGGCTCTTCATCTAGGTCTTAAGTGACCCTCCCAGGGCAGCCCTCTGCCCGTGCAGCCTCAGCGGCTAAGGGTCGCGAGGCAAAGGGGGGCTCCTACAATGGCGGCTCCAAGATGTGTCTGCAGGTGTCCACAGGGGAAGCAAAGGAAGCCAGCAACCAACAGACACCAACAAAACTGTAAGTGTGGTATGGGTGGGGTGTAGAGCAATTACTCTACTCCAGAAAGCCCTCGCCACTCTACCTTACCTCTCCATAACATAGATTACCATAGTACTACAACATGCATACTTAGAGCGATTAGTGACCACCAGTCCAAATCCATTCTTGGCTGGACTGTAAATGCTGCATTGCATCACCCACGAACATACTAGCCAATGTTAACCAGAGCTACATCTATAGAGAACGGTCAAGATCAACCTGCGTAACCTTTAGACAGGGGCAATAATGTCAGCGTGTGCCGCACTTGGATGGAACACTTAACCCCAGCTTTCGTCACATCTAGATAGAATTGTGAATGTTCGCATGTGCCGTACTTGGATGGAATTCAACCTCAGCTTGTGTCACCTCTAGATAAAATTGTGAATGTTAGCTTGCGTCACATCTAGATAGAATTGTGAATGTTAGCATGTGCCACACTTAGCTGAAAGTCATAACCTTAGCTTGCAGGTTATGATAGCAGGCACCACACCTAGACATAACTGCAACACAGCAATGCCAACTAACCAATCCACTAACAATTTCATCCCTCTGCATACACCTCTCAAACTCTAACCAAACACAACCACAAGCCTTAAATGCAGCAAACAGCACAAACTTCACTACACTGCAACAACAAAACAAACCGCACATAGACCTGCACAACAGCACATGACGACTACCGACCGTAGAACACCCCAAGCCCAGCCAACGGACCCACCGGGCTGAGGCTGCCAACGGCACATCACTGCTATCTTGCACTTTTCCAGCTCATTCCCAATATCTCACCCCCCCCTCTCCCTTTTTCAGAGCCGCAAGGGGACCACTCCGGTGGTGAGTGCACGGTACAAATATCCTTTAACAGTTTCCTACATTCTCATTTAACATTTTTATGTTACCCTCACTACTTTGAATGGCTGGTGGCAGTGGTTTAATTTTCCTACCATTGTGCTTTTCTACAGCAGGCTGAACCCTGAGCTGCAGTACAGCACCCATGGGTGACCATTTTGTCAAAATGGCCCTCAACTTCTTTTTTTGCCATTTTCTGTTTGTGAGGTCTTTCTTGGGTTTTACTCTGTGCGTCTTAACAGATTTGAGCCCTTTGTTTGTCTTGCCTTTGACGGGCTTCAGTCCTGAAGCCCACCTCTGGCTCCAATGTGTCTGGAAGGACAGGATGTGAGGGAGGTTCCCGAAACTCCCGTCCTTTATCTCTAGGAATGCCTGAATGCAACCAGTCCTGAATGGCTGGCTGGCCGTCCTTTTAGGACGGCCATCCTGCTGTGTGATTGACAGCCTTGGCTGTGCATGAATGGGAGAAACCTGCTTAAAAGGCAAAGGTTTTTGGACTAGAGCCAGAGTCGACCACTGGGAGAAACATACGATGAAAAAACTGAACGAAGCTTGCTGCATCCTCCTGGAACTTTGAATTGCCCGGTGAAGCCCTGCTGTTGTGCTGAAACTCCTTTCTCAATTTGACAGAGAAGCTCCGGAAGGGTAGTCGTCCCCTTGGGTTAGTGGGACCTACTAACCCCTAGACGAACTCCACTGGACCATCTTCCCCAACTGGCTGTACTTCTTTGCAGTTGCAAAACGGAGTGCCAAGGGTCGAGAAATCTGTAGTCGAGTGCAATGTCTGAAATCCAGCTAGACGCTCAAGGAGTCTCCCAAGGACCCACCAGAAGCAGGACACCAGAGCTTGATTCCGCTTACCAGAGTGCAGGACACAAGGAGTGAAGGAAGCCCAAACAGTATCCGAGATCTACGATGGTACGGTTTAGCATGTTAGGCAATAATTTATGTAGTAACCCTGGGGGAGACTACACAACCCTTGTCCTCTTGGTATTAGGTAGCCCACTTATTGGTAAGGGTCTGTACTACACAAGTTAGTAGTTTGACTGAGCAGCCAGACTTATCTCAAGAGGGGTAAATGAGAGCTGTAGAGCTCTAGCAATGAAATCCACAAATACAAGTATCCAAGTATCCAAGTAACACTTACACTTTTGAGATAGGTCTGGATGCTAAGTCACACTACCAACATGTGTTGTACGGACCTATACCAAAAGGTGGGTTACCTAATACATTGATCTTTACCTAACAGCAGCTCTGGACCTGACCTCCGGATTCCTTGGTCTGGTGACGAAAGGCAGGACAATGGATGGTGTCTCTCAGCAGCAGTCTCGAGGGAGGACCTGTAGCCTGACTTTCAGCAACTTGGTGGTTAACTCTCCAGTGTTGGTGCCTTTTCAGCAGCACCAACAACAAAGGACACAGTTTGTCCGGTCAATCTTCTTTGCTTCCTGCAGCCCCACACTCTGGTGAGGGGGTCTGGGCGAGTTGGATCGAATCTCTTGTGTCCTTACGGGCTCAGCACAGATTTGGATGGATTCTGCCTTTCCACGACGATGCACTCAAAATGGGCATCAGGTCTCCTGGTATTGGGGTTCCACAGTTCTGGAAGCTCCTAGCACCTCGTTAGAGGGCTTTTTTCAAAGTTTGTCATGGGGCTGGTTTTTCCCACCAGCCAAAGGGAAGGTGTCCTCTTCAGAGCTCCTCTGTAGCATAGAAAACGGGTCAGGACAGCAGTGGTCGCTTCACGTCTTGCAAAGGGTCTGCAGGCGTCTCTGGTCATCTTCTTCAGTTACTTCTGTTTCAACTTGCTTTACACTCCAGAAGCCACACCTTTTATACAGTTCCAGCACTCTGCAATCTATCTCAGCATTTTACAGAACAAGAAGTTACTCTCTTACCTAGTAGCATTCTTTCGATGGGATGGTCCGACGACGTATTCCAGATCTATGACAGTAATCACCACAGCTGTGCTGCTTCGGAAAATATTTCGGCGTCTGCATCCTGCGTCGATGTCGATACGCCGTTCGAGGACCTCCTCCGACGGCCGACGTCACCAGATGTTATAAATAGGACACACGACTCCCGTAGCCTCAGTTGTAGTTTTTTCCCAGAACGTGTGGCACCAATCTTCTGCCAGTATGACCACAGAAAGCCCTGCGGAAACAAACTGCAATCGCATAAGAAATTCTGTAGTGGGGAAGGCAGGGAGGGAGCGATATGGAATACGTCGTCGGACCATCCCATCGAAAGAACGTTACCAGGTAAGAGAGTAACTTGTTCTTCGAGGGGATTGGGTCCTCCGACGTATTCCATATCTATGACAGACTCCCAAAGCAGTACCAACGTAAGGAGGTGGGAAAAGAATTTAGAATATAGAAATTTAGAATGTCCAATCAAATTTCAGAGTAAAGGACCGCCTTGCCAGAGGCCAGATCCTGCCCATGGATGGAATCTAGAGAGTAGTGACGTACAAAAGTATGGACCGAAGCCCAAGTGGCTGCTTCACAGATGTTACGAATAGGAACACCCCTCTGCAGGGCAGTAAAGGCAGCCATACCCCTAGTAGAATGGACCCGTAAGCCTACCGGAGGTTCCTTACCCGCCAAGCGATAACATTCAGAAATTACCAAGATAATCCATCTAGACAAAGTCTGCTTAGTAACAGCTTGTCCCAAACGCCTTCCAGCGTAACCAATAAAGAGCTGATCGTCCACTCTGACCCGGGACATGTGTGAAATGTAGAAACTTAAAGCCCTCCTAGGATCTAACCTATGGAGCCTCTCCTCGTCCTTCCCAGGATGTGGAGGAGGATAGAATGCCGGAAGAATGACATTCTGGCTTAAATGTAATTCCGACACCACTTTCGGAAGAAAGGAAGGACGAACTCGAAGGACAACCCTGTCCTTATGAAACACAGTGAAGGGTGGCTTAACTGAAAGTGCCTGTAACTCACTCACTCACTCACTCACTCTGCGAGCGGAAGTGACCGCAACTAAAAATACAGTCTTAAGAGTCAACAGTCTAAAGGGACAAGAGTGCAAAGGCTCAAACGGAGCACCCATTAGAAACTTGAGAACAAGGTTCAAATCCCAACCGGGCACCTGGAAAGGTGACGGAGGGAATACATTAGTGAGCCCTTTCAAAAACTGAGAAATTAAAGGAATTTTGAAATAAGATCACTCCTCAGACGAGCGCTTAAATATGGACAGCGCCGCCAGGTAACCTTTAATGGTACCCACTTGCAGACCCTTGTGGGCTAAAGAAAGCAAGAAAGACAGAACCACAGGAATATCACATGAAAAAGGATCCACATTCTTAACCCTGCACCAGTCGCAGAACTTTTTCCAACGGCAACAGTACAGGGACTTTGTTGCAGGCTGTCTGGCCGAAAGCAACACCTACATCACGTCTTCAGGGAGGTCCCAATCCTTATACCTCAACCTTTCAGAAGCCAAGCGTGAAGGTTGAGGGATCTGATCTCTGGATGGAGAACCAGACCACCCCCCCCCCCCTCCCGTGAGAGCAGATCGTCTCGGTAGGGAAGACGACGTGGAGGGCAGATGGACAAGTCGAGAAGGTCCGGGCACCATGTCCTCCGGGCCCATGCTGGAGCAATGAGGATCATCCGGGAACCGAACCTCCGTAACCTCCGCAACACTTGCAGGATGACGGGGACTGGAGGAAACGCGTACAGCAGTGGGAAGGACCACTCCATCACGAATGTGTCTCCCAAGGCTCCTCTTGGAGGAAATTCCTGCGAGCAAAACCTTTTGCACTTCCAGTTGACACTGGAGGCGAAGAGATCCACTTGTGGGGTCCCCCAGAGGGTGAAGATCTCCAGGAGAATCTCCGGAGCCAAGATGTTGGCGACGGACTCGCACAACGCTGGTGAGAGATCACGCTCTGCCTGCTCAGAGCGTCCGCCGTCTCGTTTTCGTCTACGGCCAGATGAACTGCCGAGATCGAATTTCCTGCTGGATGGCCCAGAAGCACAGCTGCATTGCCTGGGCGGTATTTTCGCGGCAAAGACTTGCCCACTGCCTCATCCACCACTCCGGAGCAGTCCAAGCCGCTGCCACCCTTCTTTGCAGAGCCATATAGAATGGCAGTACCGGGTCAGTTGGTGGACCTTGGTCGAGGATATCAGTCAGGTCATCCTGCAGAATATCCACTGGTGGTGCAGACCACCCCCAAGTACTCGGTGACCCTCAACATAAGGCGCCGCTACGAGGAATCGGCATGAGTGTCAGGCTCAGGCCTACAGAACTCCACCTCCGGAGAGGTGTCCAGACCGCTGGCGTCATGCAGTGACTGACGCAGGTCCTCAGTCTGGCTAGGACCAGAGATAATCTCTTCTGGAACCGCATCAGGGACCAACCCATCTTCAGAACCCTCATCCACCTCCGAAATATAATCCATAGGCAGGAATGTGGGCAGAGAATAAGGGACAAAGACATTTTTTGCCTTGGCCAGAGCCTTTCTAGGGGGTTCCACCGTGCCACGAGTAACTGACAAAACAGCCTCGAAAGGCGTCGACTGAATCGGCGTCGACGTTGAGCGCAGCAACGACAGCACCGACAGCTTTGACACAGGCCTCAAGGGCAGAGCCCCGAGCGTGTCTCTCGACAGCCTAGGCGTCAATGACGTTGACGACTTCCTCGAAGGCGGAGCCTCGAGAGAGTCCATTGATGACCTCGGCGCCACAGGCATCGATGTCTTCTTCGAAGACTTCACAGGTTCATGCGGTCCCGAAGGCGTCGAGGACCGGGACCTGGAACGGGCATGACTAGAACGATTCCCCTTGTCTGAGCGGGACCTCTCCCGCGAATCGTGCCGACCACCCGAGCCCGAAGGCGTACAAGCGGTGTCTCTAGTACAGTCACGCCCGACACCTCTCAGAGGCGCGGACGGACCGGACCCCTAAAATTCAAGAATCGCCAACATTTTCTTACCGAAGGAAGCCCATTCCTCCGGAGAGGAACGTTTGGTGGGATAAGCAACCCGCCGATGGGCGGAGTCCTCGGATGAGGACGGGGAAGGCTACCGATGACAGCGCTACCGTGAGTGCCTCGAAGAGGCAGAGGAGTGGCAGGACCCACTCCGGGACCGAGACCCCCGTAGACTTAAGACAACAATGCGGAGAGTCGCCCCTCGAATCGTCCGTCGAAAGCCCAGTGGACCTCGACTTCCGAGGCTTGGACACCTTACCGACCGACAGCTTCTTCTTACGCTCCCGCAAGGCCTTGGACGTAAGCGACTGGACACAATCAACCGTGTCGTGGGCCTCCCCGAGGAACCAGAGGCAGGCGTTGTGCGAGTCCGTCATCAACATCTTGGACCCGCAGTCCCCACACTTCTTGAAGCCTGGACGCGGGGTGGAAGAAGAGGAAGACATCCTGATAAAGTTCACAAACGAGCAGGTTCGAAGAACCGAAAGAACAGAAACTCAAAAGAGTTGAGGCGCGCCAAGATCTCCGAAGCAAACACGTTCTTGGAAAAAACTGAACTGAGGCTACGGGCGTCGTGCGTCCTATTTATAACATCTGGTGACGTCAGCCGTCAGAGGAGGTCCTCGAGGACGGCGTATCGACGCCAAAAGGTTTTCCGAAGCAGCACAGCTGTGGTGATTACGGTCATAGATATGGAATACGTCGGAGGACCCAATCCCCTCGAAAGGGGCGTTTGGCTGTCCAAACAGGACAGCCAGACCCCCCCTGTGGAAGCTGAATCTATGCAGGCACTCGGGCAAACAAAGGACAGGGCCACTTCCTGCCTGTCCAGACACTCTGGAGCCTAGACGGGGATACCTACTGGTTACCGCCAAAGGCAAAACTCACGCACACACAGACCTCCCTCTCCAAGAATGGTAGAAGGGCTAACAAAGAACAACCATGCTAGTAATGACGAAAACTGGGTGCCCCTATTATGCACTACAGAGTCTATGGATATAGCTTTAGATATAAAAAAAATACACAATAGTTGGTAGAACACGTCCACTGCCACCAGCCATAACTAGGTGATTGTCTATGTGACTAAAACATCACAGGAGCAGAGAGAAGGAGAATACTAAATATTCCTTTGGCACTTGGTGTGTGCCAATCTCTCAGACTATAGAGTTTTGGGATAGACACTATCTCTCTTATCCTTAAGAACTGTAGTTACTTAAGGATATAGAAAAATAATCTTAAAGGAGGACCCTAGGGGTCCCCAGCAACACTGCCAATAAGGAGGTGTGCTGTAGTACCAAAACACAGATGCCTTTAAGAGCTATGGAGCAGACAGACTCCATAGTACAGGGAGATTACAAAGAATAGAGTTACAAAAGACAGAGCCCACAAGAATGAATGAGTGGAAAAAGGCTCCACTCATTCAGGATTAAAAGAAAAATGTCCAGAAGTCCAGCAAAAAGTGCTGGGGGTCTCACTAGGAGAGGGGAGGAAGCACAATAAAGATACTTCTCTGTAACAGTCTTGGATTGTGAGAAGCTTCAGAGATGGGCATAGAGACATGTGCATTAGGTGAGAGTACCATGGCTGTCTTGCCCACATTGGTGCAATGAATATCATTGTTAGAAAATATATCTTTTGGAAACTTTCCCTCCATAGTTTCTATGAACCTGCAATCTTTTGCTTCATTTTTTAACCTGTTCTGACTTTTTAAGTGGGAAGTAAAGCCTTCAGCTTCACTTCCCTTTTGTCCATTTGTTTTGGGGAAACTTATCAGTCCTTCACACTATCCGTACTGGGAAACTAGGTTTCCCTTTTGACTTTTACACTTTTGTAACTTTTTAATATTGCACACACCATTTTACAATTCAGTGCAATGGGGATACTTATGTATACCCCTGGCCTTTTAAAATTGGGAAATTTGGTTACTTTTATATGTGCCTAAAGACATCTGGTGGCAGCACACATTTTTTTACCATGTGTGCGTTATTTCTAGTGTGCACAGTTTTGTTTAGCACGTCTGGCTACTAAATGTGACTGGTGCCCTAAAAATGACAAGATGTTCACTTGTTCTTTATTTTTTGTTAAACCTTTATTCATTTTACAATAACACACAGAGTCCAAGACCAGCAGTGATCCACCAGGTAGGTAAAAAAGAAAGAAAGAAAAAAAAGTAAAGACAACTTACAAGAACACAGTAAGGGCAATGTCAGCGTCCCATAGCATGCTTAATCCCCTGCAGTCAGCAAACACTGTACATATGGAAACCACAACATCAGGCGAACGTGCAACTGCGCAGTCTGAATAAAGGCAAACGCCATGTCATGGCAATATGCCACATCCCTGCCAAAGGGGCTTTACGGTACAGATGTGCCCACGAAAGCCGAAAGGAGAAAAGTAAACAAGAAGCAGGTGTACATGGAGTCCTGCAGACAAGAAAGGATAGGCAAAAAAGGCATCGAACAGAAAAGGGCAGGGAGTACAAGTAAACCAAACACGTTAGGTTACCTCTTGGGGTGTATGCAGAATGGGGGAAGAGTTCCCCACAGAACTGAGGAAACTCCAGCCTCCTTGGGCAGATTACTATCACAGTGCCCCAACTCTGAATGCTCATGGAAAGGAGCAGCAGCAGTGGGTGTCTGTGTCTGGACCCTAAGCCACAAACAAAGAAACAGTACTCACAAGACTGAAGCCTGTACGGGACCAGCAGGAATTGAACAATGACTGCCTCCTGAAACAGGAACCAGCACACCGTTACTAATGACAAGGTACAGTACTGACACGCGACAAAGGAAAGTGCAGAGATTGCCTGCTGGAAACCCAGCAGCTAAACTCTGAACAAAGGAATTACACAAGGCACAAGTGAAGACAAACTATAACAGAAATATCCAGGGAAAAAGGGAAGTCAAAGTGAGCAAGGATCAGGACAGAGAACCGGAAGAGAGAAGGAAAGTAAGAAAACTAGAATGTAAGTGCAGGGGTAAGGAGAGTGAAAACTGCAGACTGGAAACAAGGAACAGTAACTCTCAACTGGAATAACAGGGTAGGACTTAAGACCGATAACAAGGGAAACTAACTCTGAGGTGTGATAACCAGGGGAGGACTGAAGAATCAGTGAAGCTAAAGCCAGGTAACACGGGCAATGGGCACAGAACCAGGAACTGCAGATAAGGAACAAGAGAGCAAGGGGCTGTAGACAGGGAACAGATGACTGCAGTGTAGGAAGCACAGAGGTGCAGTTCAAAAGGCAGGGGAGTGAAGGCAGAGTAGCAGGGCTGCAAGGCAGCAAGCACAGGGCTCTGGAACAGGAGCAGGTTCTGGAAACAACAGGACACAGCAGAAATCCAAGGATCAAAGCAACAAAGGGCTGGAAGCAAGCTCAATGCAAGAGACTTGTGCTCCTGCAGGCAGCTGCTTAAATACGGGCAGGCCCTATGCTGAAGCAGGCTAATTAGCAGCACCTGGAGCAGCACACACCTGAAGGTAATTGGCCTCCTCTCTCTCTGGTCCTGGGAAAAAGAAAGCAGCACTGATCTCTAAGGTTTCTGGGGATTTGGTTCTAAGACTTCTGCATAGGTATAGCCAAGGAATGGGAACTACCACAAGGCGCATTATGGGACATGTAGTTTGTGAAATTAAACAAGGAAGTTCCAAAGTCTTGCAAACGAAAAGTAAATACAAACAGGAATAGTTATTGTCCGGGAAGTTGTCTGGTGATTGAGTACCATATGGTCCACAATGGGTGCCAATTGATGCTCCAGTGGCACAGTCGTGACACTCCCGCACCCACATATGCATACTAGGTGGGGGACCCTTCCACCAGGGCAAATCGACCACCACCAAAAGCAGGCCGGCCAGGTGCTTTTGTGCACCCCAGGGGCGGCACCATAGGATCGGTATCGATTAGCTCCCCAACAATAAGCTAAATCCGGACCAACACGCCCCCCCCCAATACTGGGACACCTGCTGGAACTTCCAGGCTAGATGAAGGGACAAGGCTTGGTCAAGTTTGCACCCGACACACAAGTCCGGGTCAGTTGCAAAGTGCCTTTGAAGTTTGTCTGGAGTGTGAAAATCCTGGTGTAGGAAGTTAAAATTAATCAGTTTGAATTTAGATTTCAAGGACACTGAGTTTTTGCTTCAGTGCATATTGCCAGTCGCTCGCAATGTCTCTACCCAGAGCACTCTCCCAGTGCGACCTTGACGCTGTCCCATCCCACTGGATATCAGCTATGAAACTACAGTATAGACGTGAGACCAGGTGACCACCTCCGCCTGTGTCTGGATCAACCCATGTAATGTTGCCCACATAGGGGCCTTCCGGGGAAACTAAGGGGGCGCCCCTTTGAAGACATTCCACACACGGAAATATAAGAAAATATCCAGAGAGGAGGTACCACCCCTGTCCTGTGCCTGCTGTAAGGATATAAATGTATTGTCTAAAAAGAAGTCACTGAAGGAGGAGATACCCAGCCGGTCCACCCATTTTAGGTAGGCCCCCTCCTCGGTAATCGCCATACCAGCAACATGCCTGACCAGGAGCAGCAGCGAGTACAAGGTGTCAATCCCCAGTCTGCTCGCCACCTTCCGCCAGATCGAGCAAGTCACTTTCACAATATTCGGAAACCCAACCAACGCCCCGAGGATCACGGAATGTAGGTGGTGAGGGGCAGCCAGGGCCCTCTACACCTGAACATCAGGGCAGACAAGTGTGTGGAGTACCAGTGCGCCAGATAGTGAGTTTGCCCCACCCAATAGTAGTGCTCCAAGTCTGACGAGGCCAAAACACACTTCTCACAAGATTGCGCGATTGGCAGGAGCTACCCTGGCCTGCTTCCCCACCCAAATCAAATTCAGAATGATGCCATGCAGCTGGAAGAAAAAGCCAGAAGGGAGAAACAGTGGAACATTAAGAAATAGCTAGAGAAATGTAGGGAGGAAAATCATTTTCACAATAGAGATTCGCCCCAACAATGTGAGAGGGAGCTTCTGCCTCTGTGCCACCCGCTCATGAAGGTAACTAATAGTCCTGCCATAGTTGTCACAAAACAGGGTGTCCCGATCTCGACCCCCAAATATCGAGCACCTGTCAACTCATAAAATGGCTCCATGATACCCTGGGTATCGGAGCGGGCACTGGACTGGCTGACCTTCCTAGGTGACTGTCCCAGGTTATTCTGGGCACCTTCTCCTCACCTAAATCCCTCTCCACCTGGGGTGTCCCCCAGGGCTCCAACCTATCCCCCCGACTCTAACTCTTACCTTGCTCTGCTGACACTCATTTCCTCCTTCTCCCCCCACTACCAGTGCTATGCAGATGACTCAACTCTTCTTCAAGCTTCCTGCTGACCCTCTTGCCTGTTCCATCATCCTGGACTGCCTATCTGCCATCCAGTCCTGCGCACTTCCAACGATCTCTTCCTCAATGCCAGCAAGACTGAGATCCTTCCTATTGGGACCCCTGCTCCTACCTTTCTTCCCCTCACTCTGGCCTTCCTCTATGGGCTCTCCGCCTTCTCCTTCATCTGAAGCCAGAAACCTTGGAGTCATCTGAGGCTCCTCTCTTTCCTTCCTCCCTCACATTCAGGACATTGCCAAGAAGTCAACTTTCAACTCTTCCTTCTGAAAGGAATTCTTTCATTTCTCACTTTTCCCCAGAAGCTCAATGTTACCAGAGCTCTGGTTCTCACTAGGCTAGACTATTGCAAAAGCCTTCTCTTGAATCTACCCTCTTCCACTCTACGACCCCTCCAGTTAATTCAGAATAGCGCAACAAAGCTTATCCTTGGCATCAAGCCCAGAGACTGCATCTCTCCTGCCCTAAAAACTCTTCACTGGCTCCCGGTTGCTGCAAGTATCAAGTTCAAATCCGTCTGCATCATCCATAAGGGTGTCTGGGGCCGGGGACCAGGCTATCTGCAACTTGCTCTTACTAAATACTCTCCCTCTAGACCGCTATGTTCCCATGGTACCAACTCTGTGTGTCAAGCGTCTAGCTAAACAGAGGGCCGGTGGACAATCTCTTTTTTCAGCTAGCTCACTATTATGGAACAGCCTCACTCTTCCTCTTGAGCCGGACCTCCTCAAATTCCAGAAGCTCCTCAAGACTTTCCTTTTCACCTCCTTCCCTCCTCTACTAATTTCAAGGTCACTATGATTTGTGACTGGGGCCCTGGCCTACCACATCCAAACGCCTTCGGCCTCTGCCCACACACAGCACTTGTCGGGTCACTTACTGGCCTTTGCCACTGTAGGCCTGCACTTACGCATTTATTCATTACAGCTGAACGTTCCCTGCCCACTCACGAGTACAGGCACTCCAACATCCCCCTCTCTCTCTTCCCCTCTCCTCTCCGCACTTGCCCGCTCTAAATGCTCACAAGGCCTAGTAGGTTTGTCTTTATCCTCCAGTGTATTAATTGTTTTCTATCCCATGTTCCCTTCCTTTGGCCCTGTGGGCGCTTTGAAACACAATTTACTTTTTGTATAAGCGCCTAACAAATGCAAAATAAACTCCCACGAAAGCCCCAAATCATCCTCAAAAACTGCTGTACAATCTGTAAGGGGACAGACCACAGACTTACTGTGGTTGATCTTCAGCCCAGGAAACTCCCCAAACACCACCACATGCATCACGGGAGACAAATTATGTACCAGGTCCTTCAGAAATAACACCACGTCATCTGCATACAGTGAGATGATTAATATATGCAGGCCCAGCTGCAGCCCGTTGGAGATACTGCTCACGCAGACTGGCCGGCGCTCCATTGCAAGAGAAAAGAAGTGGAGACAATGGGCATCCCTGCCTCGTCCCGCGACTCATGACAATACTGGCGCCCAACCATTATCCTTGCCGTAGGGCCGGCGTATAGTAGAGACACCATGGAGACAAAGCGAGCCCTGAGGCCAAGTTTCCAGAAAACCGCAAAAAGATAAGGCCATTCAACAGAGTAGAATGCCTTCTCGGCATCCAGCAGCACTGCAATCGCATGCGACTCCAGCGACAGCAGCGATTAGACCGCCAAAAAAAAAAAAAAACACAGTCCAAACAAAGTGTTCCTACCACGCACAAAGCCTGCCTGGTCCACCAGCACAGACAAAGGAAGATGCAGATGAGCCAGCACTTTGGCAAAAATCTTTTATTATCAAAATTATTTAGGGATATCGGCTGTTTCCCTTTCTTGTGCAGAAGAATTACATTGGCCTCACATAGCGAAGGGGGAAGATACCCACCCGCCAACGATTCCTCATACACCCACAACAACACAGAAGAAAGTATGGCAGCATATGCCTTGTAAAACTCCCCCAAGAGACCGTGAGGACCAGGGGACTTAGATCCGGGAAGCTTCTCAATAGCCTCCAGAATCTCCTCCAGTGACACTTCACGATTAAGGTTATCCCGAAGCAAGGAGTCCACCCAATACAATTCAACCTCCTCCAAATACTCCTCCAAACTCGCCTCGTCCTGCGTATAGCAGGAGGAATACAGGCATCCATAGTATTCCCAAAATACTGCAGCGATGTCTACATCAGTAAAGAGATCTCCCCTGAGGGTCACGGATATACTGCACTTGCGGTGGTCTCTTATCCGCTGCCAACTGCTGGGCCGGTAGGGCCCCTGGTTTCTGCCTTTCTGCATGGCATGGGCATGACCCAGAAATGTAACCTCCCTGTCTACATTTTCTCAAAACACATCCAACTCCTGCCCTAGGGTCCATTGTGGACCAGTATTCCCGCTTTAGTCGCTTCAATCGCCATTCACTTGCCTCAAGCTCCTTCCTAATATCTGAGAATCCCCTTTTCTTTACCCATACAAATGCGCCTAATATTACATTTAAAGCAATCCCAGAGCACCCCTTGTAAAGAGACCAGAACCATTGTTAGCCGTAAATATGCTTCAATTTGCTCATGCACCTCCTGCCACCCCAACCCCGGGGCATTCAAAGGCAACCAGTGAGGGATCAGAAAGAGTTTCAGGAAGAATCTGACTATTTCCCAGGGTCACAACCCCACCCACCCCCAGGACACCAACAAGTGATTGAGCCTAGAGTTAGAGCCTGCCTTGAACCCAGGAGTGGAAGGTGTCGTCACAAGCATCATGATGGTGCATCCTCCAAACATCCACCAGTCTATAGACCTTGCATATTTCCATCACTTCTTTGCTTGCTTTGGATTGAGCTCCTTCGGCCACCCTGGATCTATCCAGGCTCGGATCCAGCGCTGTGTTCTGGTCCACTCCACACACAATGGTTGTACCCAGCCACCCAGCAAGTTGGACCATCACCCAATCAAAGGAATTGCCACTATCCACTGACGGCCCCTGTGTATTGACCAGTGATACTCTTACTCCCTCAAGAACACCACAGACCAATAAGGCTCTTCTTTCCTAATTCCTTGTGTTAGGTAAGATTAGCAATGATAAATCTCCCTGACCTGTGTCAACCCCAGAACTTCTTGCTGGACTGGTAGATTGTGTTCCCCTATACCTCAGTGAATGGGAATCTTTTTCCACACTCAAGAGTCTTTTACTCTTCTTATGGGTATCATTTTTAAGACTCTCCATAGGGTCTTTTAAAAGTGATCCTCTGACAACATTTTGGCAATACGTGCCCATTGTTGCTTGGTTGCCCTAGGTGCTCCACTTTTTTAAACTTTCTCTGGCTAACCTAGTGAGAACTACATTTCCCAAGGGTAGAAAGGATCTTTGGATCCATTTTAGATTTTATTAGGGGAGATCAGCATCCCCCACCTTATGTGGAGTGCTGGGGAGATACAGAGTATCCCCTTTCCCATTTTAAATGTAACATTTATGTTCCATAGACAAACTTAAGTTTAATGGCTGGTGACAGTGAACCTTTTTATGAATTTGGTGCACCTTTACTGCGGGTTGTTTGATATGATATGGCATTTATAACGCGCATATACATAAGTGTTCCAAGGCGCGAGAGGCTTGCACAGTTTGCTTGTAAAGGCACCCATGGGTGCTCATTTTACCAAAAAGGCCCGGTGGTCTTTTTTCCCCCATTTCAGTGTTCCTTGTCCTTTTCTTTTTCTTTCTCCTGACCTCCAGGGCGGGAAATTCCTTTGTGTGAATTTTTATCTTCGGCGGGAGTCCTACTGACTTCCCGCCCAGGCTCCAGAGTAGTCCAAAACTCTGCAGCCCTTTGTCTTCCAGCCTGCCTGTGAGAATCCAGTTCAAACTGGGCGGCTGCCTGTCCTAAAAGGATTCAAAGGGTGTACACAGCTCTGTCACAAGCTTTGACACACTCCTCCCCGACGGCTACAAGATACTCTCCGTGCCCAGGTCCAACCGTTCCGGAGGGGGTGTAGCCCTGATCTTTGCCGAGTGGATTCCTGCCTCTGTCATTCCTACGCAGGCCTACTCCTCTTTTGAATGCCTCGTCTGCTGGTTCTGTCTCTCTCCTAGCCATTCCCTTACTGTGGCTACTATGTGTAGGCCACATGGTCAGATCTCCTCCTTCCTCTCTGAGGAGTGGACGGACCTCCTCTCTTCCCTCCTGGTCTCAACCATTCAACAACTCCTTCTTGTAGACATCAACATCCACCTGGATACGTCCTGTCCTTCCTCTGGACTCTTTCGCGACCTTTGCGACTCTCTCTCACACTCTATTCTCCGCTTTGGCCTGACTCACTCTGCAGGGCACACTCTGGACGTGCTGATCTCCTCTGACCTTCCCCTTTCTATCCCTCCCACCACTCCTCTCTCCTGGAGTGATCACTTTCTCCTTTCCTCCCAGCTCACTCTCTCTGCCCCTCAGGGCAAGCCAACTATCACTGCCACCAACCTTTTCGGTCATCCGACCCATGAAGCGCATCAGTTGAGGCTTTCGCTGCCACTTTCTCACCCCGCTCCCCTTTGGCTGACTCACACCCTGACACAGCCCTTTCCATGCTCTACTCTGCTATATCTGATACTCTCGATGTTCTTGCCCCCGTCATGAGTACCCGCCTGAAGCCCAAGGCCAAGTGCAACTCCTGGTATGACTCAGACCTCATCACCCTTAAACGCAAGTGCAGGGTGGCTGAGAGGAAATGGTGTGCTTCATGTGCATCCTCTGACAAAATGGCCTGCTGCCTGCTCCAAAGGCAATACCGGCTCTCTGTCCTCACCAAGAAGAGAGCCCACATCCAAGCCTGCGTTTCTGCGGCATCTAACAACTCGACTGAACTCTTTAAAATCTGCAAGGAACTGGCCAATCCTGCTGCAGTCTCTACCTCTCCTGTCCCTTTCCCAGGACCTCTACAAGGCACTGGCCTCATTTCATCTCTAAAACTCAGGACATCCTGTTCTCCTTCATCCTCTCCCCTTCCTCCCTCTACCCCCTGCCCTTCCTCCGGCCCTTCTTTGGCCACCTCTCCTCCCCCCTTCTCTGCCCTTCCCCTGTTTTCTCCTGATGATGTTTCTAGACAAGTCCAATCTATAAAAGTCTCATCAAAACAGGTCCATCCCTGCTCCTCCAAAACCATCAAGGACCACTTTGACTCCCTGGCTCCTGCTCTGGCCAACTTCTGCAACCACTCCTTCACCTCTGGAGTCTTCCCTTCCCCCTTGAAGCACTCCCTTGTGCACCCTCTTCTGAAGAAACCATCTGCCTATCCTTCCTGCCCGGCTAACTATCGCCCAATCCTCATCACCCCCTTCCTAGGCAAACTCTTGGAAAAGTTTGCCATCTCCCAGCTAAATCTTCACACTGAATCTGTTGGTTGTCTCGTGATCATCAGTCTGGCTTCAGAGCAGCCAGAAGCACGGAAACTGCTCTCCTGAACATATGTGAAGACCTGCTCTCCAACCTTGATTCCAACACCCCTTGTGTCCTCATCCTACTTGATCTCTCTTCTGCCTTTGACATGGTCAACCATGCCATCCTGCTCAACCGTCTCCGTAATAACCTGGGTATCACAGGTCAGGCCCTGGCGTGGCTGACTTTTCCTCTTAGATCGACCCTCCCAGGTTCAACTTGGGTCCTTCCTCTCCTCCATCTCTACCTGTGGTGTTCCCCAGGGGTCTAACCTCTCTCCCTGGCTGTTCAACCTATACCTGGCACTTCTTGCCCATCGCATTGTTGCACTCTGCCCCAACTTCCAGTGCTATGCGTACGACACCCAGCTCATCTTCAGGCTACCCTCAGCCACCTCTTCTCCCTCTCTCATCTCCGACTGCCTGTCCGCCATCCAGGAGTGGTGTGCCGCCAATGATCTCAGCCTTAATGTCAGTAAAAGGAACAAGTTACTTACCTGTAACTGTTGTTCTCCAGCATGGGTCTGGCATGGATTCACATGCTCATGAATATTCCCCGTCGTCAGGCTGGGAATCCTCGGTAAAGAAAAAACCAGTATCAGTTTCGTTTCTGATCTGTCTTTCGTAGTAATAACCAATCACTGGTCTCTGCGTCATACTGACCACAGCCAATGACTGCCCTCTACCTAAGCACCGCCTCTGGCAGCCATCTTCAGATTTGGAAGCACGTGAAGTGGCAGTATGACCAAGTGAAGAGCCGCAGAGGGGTAGGCGGGAGGGTTCGCATGTGAATCCATGCCAGACCCATGCTGGAGAACAACAGTTACAGGTAAGTAACTTGTTCCTTCTCCAGCATGGGGTCTGGCATGGATTCACATGCTCATGAATAAAGAATACATAGCAGTACACACATGCACAACCACGGGAGGTGGCAAAGGCTCAACATTAAGCATCACATCAACTCAACATTAAGCATCTTACCTCCTCACCAGGCTCACCTCAGGCGAACAGGTTGCGCAGCACTGCTTGGCCGACCCTGGACTCCTCCCTGGAATCCCGGTCGACGCAGTAGAATTTCGTGAAGGTGTGCGTCGACCTCCACGTAGCAGCCCTGCATATGTCCAGCAGGGGCACACCAGATAGGAACGCCGTGGTAGCTGCGATCGCTCTGGTGAAATGGGCTCTCGGACGGCCAGGCAGCGGTCGGTTTGCCAACCGGTGACAGTACATGATACAGCCGGAGAGCCATCTGGAGATGGAAGCCTTCGAGAGAGCCTTCCCCTGATTGACAGGTCCAAAGTTCACAAAGAGTTGTGACGTCTTCCGAAAACCTTTCGTGCGGTCCACGTAGAACTTCAGCGCTCTAGCTACATCCAGCGAGTGCAAAGTCCTCTCAGCCGGCGACGAAGGCGACGGGAAGAACACAGGTAACACCAAGGGTTCGTTGAGATGAAAGTCCGACGGTACCTTGGGCATGAAGGAGGGGTGCGTCCTGAGCACTACCCTCGTGTCGTGGAAAGTCAAGTACGGGGCCTTGCAGGAAAGGGCCTGGATCTCTCCCACTCGTCGTGCGGAGGTGATGGCCACGAGAAAAGCTGTTTTCCACGATAGAAACTTCAACGGGGCCGAGTGCAGAGGCTCGAACGGAGGTCCCATGAGTTTGGTCAGCACCACGTTGAGCTCCCACGCCGGGGCCGGAGCCTTCACCGGCGGGAACGATCTGAACAGTCCCTTCATGAACTCTTTCACCAGACGATGAGACCACAAGGACGTCCGGCCCGTGGTTCTGGTGTATCGGGAGATCGCAGCAAGATGAATCTTGATGGACGCGTGTGCCAGACCAGCTTTGGCCAGCGTCAGCAGGTACGGCAGCACTTGGGGAGCCGTAATCCGTAGAGGGTTAATCTTCTGTGCGTGGCACCAGACAGAGAACCTCTTCCATTTGTGTCCGTAGCATTTAAGAGTCGAGGACGCCCTGGCCTTTGCAAGAACCTCTCTGCAATCGGCCGGTATGTCGTATCCTCCAAACTCTAGCGCTGCAGGAGCCAGGCCTGCAAGTTCAGCGACTTCGGGTCGTGGTGGAGGATGGCGCCTCCTTCCCTGGAGAGTAGATCCGCGTCCGCCGGCAGCTTGATTGGCGGGGACGCCGACAAGTCCAGAAGGTCCGGGAACCATATCTGCCTCGGCCACGCAGGTGCGACGAGGATCATCCTGCACCGTGACCTCTTGAGCTGGTTGACGAGCCGGATTAGCAGAGGCAAGGGAGGGAACGCGTAGAGGAACAGGCCCTCCCAGGGGAACGAGAAAGCATCGCCCATGCTCCTCGTCTGGGGAAACCTGCTGGCGAACCTCCGGCACTTGGTGTTCGTCGCCGTCGCGAACAGGTCGATCTGGGGTGTGCCCCACCGTCGGAAGAGGCGATCCACCAGATCCTGCCGTAGTTCCCACTCGTGGCACGAGCGCAGCTCCCTGCTGAGTGAGTCGGCGATGGTGTTTTTTATCCCTGCCAGATGAAACGGCACCAGAAGAATCCCTTGGGCGACGGCCCAATGCCACAGGTCCTGCGCCTCCTTGGACAGCGCTGGGGACCTGGTTCCGCCCTGTTTCCTGATGTAAAACATGGTGGTGGTGTTGTCGGTGAAGATCCTCACCACCTTGCCCTTGAGGGACGGAAGGAAGGACCTGAGGGCCCAAAACACTGCACGGAGCTCCAGGACGTTGATATGCAGGGACTTCTCCGTCGGGAGCCAGAGTCCCCTTGCGTGCAGATTTTCGGTGTGCGCTCCCCACCCTTCTAGGGAGGCATCCGTGGTCACAGTCACCTGGTGGGCTGGGGTCTGGAAGTCCATGCCCGCCGTCAGATGCGCGCGGGTGCCCCACCACCGTATCGCTCGTCGGAAACTCTCGTCGAGCTTGATCCTTTCCTCGAAGCTGCCCGTCGTCTGGATCCAGCGCGCATCCAGGAACTCTTGCAACGGGCGCATCCGGAGCCTGCACATGGGAATGAGGTAGATGCAGGAAGACATCATCCCGAGGAGGGACTTGATGGACCTCACCTTGGCCGCGTCGGCCACCAACACCCGTTGCACCTTGCCCAAGATGGTCCTGGTCCTCTCCTCCGACGGGGAGGCCAGAAGGGACACTGTGTCGAGCCTCGCTCCCAGAAACAGTGCGACTTGCGCGGGCACCAGGTGGGATTTGGCGTAGTTCACGGAGAATCCCAGGTCCGTGAGGAGTTGGACGGTCCTTGCCGTGTGGACCACGGCGAGCTCCCTCGTCTTGGCGCGGATGAGCCAGTCGTCCAGGTAGGGGTAGACGTGAATCCCCTCGCGGCGCAGCTGCGCCGCCACCGGTGCGAGGCACTTGGTGAAAACCCTGGGTGCCGACCGCAGTCCGAAGGGAAGGGCTTTGAACTGGTAATGACGCCCTTGGACCACGAATCTGAGGAATTTTCGGTGCCCCTTTAGGATGGGAATGTGGAAGTAGGCATCCTCCAAATCCAACGACGATAGGAAGTCTCCTTCCTCCAGCTGACCCAGGACGTGCTGGAGGGTGACCATCCGGAACTTCTGCGCCTTGATGAACTTGTTCAGGCGTCGCAGGTCCAGGATGGGGCGCCATCCTCCCGTCTTCTTCTTCACGAGGAAGTAACGCGAGTAGACTCCGGAGCCCCGAAGCCTCTTTGGGACGAGTTCGATGGCGCCCTTTCTGAGCATCGCCTTTACCTCCAGGAGAAGTTGAGGGACGTGAAGTTCTTTCCTGGCCACGGGGGGGACGCGCGGGCACCTTCTTTGAAACTCGAGCGCGTGGCCCCGGGCCAGGGCGTCCAGCACCCAACGGTCGGTGGAGATGGACTCCCACACGCTGACGAAGCCCGCCAGCCGGCCTCCCACCGGGGTGCTTCGGTGGGGGCCCGACCCCACGGCCGGTTCAATCCTGCTTGGACGCGGCCTTGCCGCCTTGGCCTCCTTGGCGACGACGGCGGGGTCCGCCAGACTTGCCTCGTCCTCTGTAGGCCTCTTGCGACGACGAGCGGGCCGCTTGACGGTAGGAAGCGAAACCGCCGCCGGAACCTTTGGAGGCGCCCTTGCCTCCGCCGCTCCGAAAGGGCGTCCGCCGTTGCTGCAGTACTCCAAGGGCCCGGGCCGTCTCAGTATCCGCCTTGATGGCCTGAAGGGAATCGTCCACTGTCTTCCCAAACAGGTTGTTCCCGTCGAAGGGCATGTCCAGGACCCTGGTCTGGACGTCCTGCCGAAAGTCCGTAGCCTTGAGCCATCCGCGACGTCGAAGGCAAACGCCGTTGCCCATCTGGCGGAACCCAGTGTCGGCGATGTCCGTCGCCACGGTGATGGCGTGGTCCGAGGCCACCTCACCTTCCTGCAGGATCTCAAGGGCCTCCGCCCTCTTGTCGTCCGGCAGAAAATCCAGCAGGGGAGCTATCTTGTACCAGAGTTCCCTGTAGTAGCGGGCCACGATAGCCAAGGCGTTGGCCGCTTTAATCGTCGTCGCCGCCGACGAGATGACTCTGCGTCCCATGGCATCCAATTTCTTTCCCTCGCCGTCCGGCGGGGAAGTCGACGTGGAGGCCGCACCCCCCCCGCTTTCTTCCCGGCTGCCGCGGAGACGACGGAGTCCGGGGCAGGCTGCGCCCGGAGGCATAGGGGGGCCGAGTCCGGGACCCGGTACTTTTTCTCGTACCGGTCTCTTTTCGCTGGCGTCGTGGAAGGGTTCTTGAGGAGGGAAAGGCCCTCATCCCAAATGTCGTCCAACAGAGGCACTGCGAGGACCGTCTTCCTCTTGGTCTCGCGCCGTTGGTAAAGGAAGCCTTCCTTTTTCTTCTCCTCAGGGCAGAGTTGGAAAAGCTCGGATGCCCTGGCGATCATTGAGTGGAACGATCCAATCTCGTCGGGCGGAGAAGCCCTGGTGGGAGGCGACGACGGAAAATCCTCGTCGTATGCCTCGTCGTCCGTACCCGTCGCTGCCGTGTCAGTCCCCGTATCATCCCCTTGGGTGGACGGGGAGGAGGGCTGGACGGGGCGCGACGGTTGAAAAGGAGGCGGTGGATGGATCCTTCTTTTCTTGGTAGGGGGAACACCAGAAGGTCCCGGTTCTGGATCCCCCGACGGGAGAGGTTCCTCCGTCGGTAACGGTAGTCTCGTCCTTATCTCGGAGCATAAGGACTGTATAGCCAACAAAATGGCCGCTGAGTTGTCTTGCGGCGCTGGCAGAGGGGAATCCGACGGGCGAGCAGGGGCCCCGTCGGTATCCTCGACGATGTCGTCGTCGTCACCTGCGTCGGGGCCCATTCCGACGGGCTGGTCTTGTTCCACGCCTAGGCCGTGGCTTAAGACCTCGATCAGTTCCTCTTCTGAGGTTGAGGCCGAATCTACGACGACGCCCTGCCCCCCCTTCTTCCCCACGGAGGGTTTCACGGGGGTCCTATCGATGGGCACGAAAGAAGACTCCCTCCGAGGAGGCAGGGAGATTCTGGGCCCCGAGGCCGCCACCACTGGTGCAGCCTCCACAGGCTGGGCCAGGGCCGCCGCGACCGTTTCGATAGAGGGCTTGGTCGAATGGATCAAGGCCTTCACCACCTTAGGTGCGCTCACCGCCTTATCCTTGAGGGAGGGGGCACTGCCACGCTCCTCCTCTGCCTTAGAGCTCGACCGGGGTCTCTCCAGGAGCTTCGCCGGGTGCTCGGCTTTCCTCTTACCCGACCCAGAGCGTTGGCTCGTGGTTGATGGTGCCGGGGAGGGTGCGCCCTGCCTGGCGCCCGTAGAGCCCGACCGTTCGGCGCTCCCGGTGCCAGCGGACTCGCGGTGCTTGGCCTTATGTTGGGCCCCCGTCGCCGGGGCGCCCTCAAAGGTCTTAGAAGACCGCTCAGATTTCTTCTTCTTCTCGCCAGACGGGCTCTTACCCTCCAGCCAGCTGGCGAGACGTTGATGGCGGTCCTTCATGGTCCGTTCCGACATGTTGCCGCAAAACGCACAGTCCTTCTCCACGTGCGTCTTGTCCCCATGAAGGCAGTAAAGGCAGAAAGAGTGTTCGTCCTCCTTGAAGACGTTCTGCAGCTGGCATCCAGGGCAGGCCCTGAACAGCTTTCCGGGCGTCGAGCTTCCCTTCTCCTGGGCCATCTCCGAGACCGGGCCTGAGAAGCTTCTGGAGTCCTCCGAAGTGTAGCTCGACGAAATCTTCACCCTTGAGGGGCACAGATGAATCCGACACGGGTCCCCGTTGATCGGATGTAGGATCGGTGGAGCTTGAGGCTCTTTTGACCGAAAGAATCGAAGTTTTTGTGAAAAAGCGCGAAAAAATAGCACTAACGCTCGAGAGCAATAGCACGAGGATCCCAACACATGAACGTGCGGTAAAAATCTGAAGATGGCTGCCAGAGGCGGTGCTTAGGTAGAGGGCAGTCATTGGCTGTGGTCAGTATGACGCAGAGACCAGTGATTGGTTATTACTACGAAAGACAGATCAGAAACGAAACTGATACTGGTTTTTTCTTTACCGAGGATTCCCAGCCTGACGACGGGGAATATTCATGAGCATGTGAATCCATGCCAGACCCCATGCTGGAGAACCGAGATTCTTCTCGTCGGAACAACTGCTCCCTCCTTTCCTGTCACTCTCTGGCCAGCCTCCCTCTGCCCTCTTCCTGCTCCCACCTGTGAGGCTAAAAACCTCGGGATCATCTTCGACTCAACACTCTCCTTCTCTCCTCACATCTCAGACGTCTCTAAGAAGTCACACTACCAGATGCACCTCCTCAGAGGAGTTATTCTTTTCCTCTCCTTGCCCCAGAAACTCACCGTCTCTAGAGCTCTGGTTCTCTCAAGGCTGGACTACTGCAACAGCCTCTTTCTAAATCTGCCTGCTTCTACTCTCCGCCCTCTACAACTCAGCCAGAACAGGACTGCGAGACTGGTCATTGGCCTCAAGCACATGGATCCCATCTCTCCAGGACTCGGGCCCAGGTCACCTCTCCCGCCAGTCACACACCTGCACTGCCTTTCTGGCAACCCCCACACTTCGGGACCGTTTACTGTATCCCTACAGTTCCACTACCAGCACTTGACACCTGATGTCTGCACTTACCCTTGCACTTGCCACCAGCTGGCCGTACCTCACTTATTGTTTTATCCTTATACCATGTACTGCACTTCACACGCCCCTTCCCATGCACTTGCGATCTGAATGACACCTGGCCTAGTAGGATCATTGTTCGTCTTCCCTCCGTTCCCCCTCCCTTGCCACGCCTTGAAATACTTGTGTATAGGTGCATTACAAATGCCATATCATATTACACGGCACTCCTTTATTCTAAGTGATTAATGAAAAAGTGAAATTAGTATTGAATCTTCAAAATCTTAAGGTGGAGAGGAGATATAATCAATCCTGATACATGGAATGAATAACTGAAAAGGAACAAGGAAAAAGATCCCAGTTCAGGAACTCCCGCCCCCCTCACATGGTCATTGGCCCAATGAGCCAAACATTTAGACCAATTCATGAAATTCTTGATTCGATTTTAGGGTCATTCATTGACCATCAACTTTACATACATCTTTAATGTCAGTGTCTTGAAACAAACAGCTTAACATATAGTACATGTTTATTATTCTTTAAGCCCAACACGTTTCGAGAATTAAATTCTCTTCATCAGGGGTTCATTTTTCTCATCATTTCCATAAAATATTATAAATAGCAACATTTTAGACCTGGTATTTCAGCATAATCTTTCACTTATCTAAAAATGAGGCATTCATTGATCATTCAAAGACACTGAAGTGAACATTTCCCCAATGCGAGAATCATTTTCAAATTATATATTGCTTTCGAATAATCCATATTCAATAAACATTGATTGGCCAGACATATATCATAAGTTTGAAATAGCTGAGGTGAACATCTCCACGGTGTGTATACAGTTTTAAAATCTATATTTGCTGAAACTTCGTAGGCGTCCTTGCTGGATCTCCAGAGGCACGATTAATGTCCGAAAAGTCCCCTCATCAGAGCGCTAGACCTTGCAAACGACAAGAACCAGCGATATTCTGTCTTCTTCGGTGCACCTGAAGAGGCGCCAAATCCACAGAGCCGCATCCAGACGCGAGGAGACTCTTCCCTGAAAGCTTCTCCTATGATCCCTGCTGCAACTGTCCTTCCAAAGTCCTGTCTTCCATCTTCTTGAAAAAGGAATCTATCGAACTGGTTTTTGGCTGCAGATCCTGAAGTCTTGTTGCTGCAACTCTTCTTCTCTGGTGAGGTACTGTGTTGGCTTAAGTATTTTACCTACCTTAAGCCTTTGGGATTTCTGTATATCTTTGGGGTGTTTTCTGTGATTGGGAGGCCACTCATCCAGTTCACCCAGGCCCACTGCGGAATCCTCCTAAGGTGTCTTCTCAAGTCCCTGGACCCTCAACTAACTTTAAAGTGAAATACCTTCTTGTTTGACCCGTCTTCCTCTGAAACTCTGACTTTGCCTGCAACTGAACCCCATCTCACCCTACCTACAGCTGGCACCTAAACGACTACGGTCCCCCTCTACTTCCTATGACTGAACTTATGCTATAGAATAAGGGAAGGACTGGACAAGGAGAGGGTTCTGCCTTGAAAAGAACAAGTGTTCAAAAGTGACTTACTTGTAAAAGAAGTTGGTTAATAGTAACTCTAAGAGTTGTACAGTTACAAAAGTTTTTTCTTACCTTGAATGTGTGTTGCATTATTCTGAAAAGTATATATAAGGTTAATGTACTCACCTGTGAATTGGTTGTGCCTCTTCCCCAAATCTAATGCTGTTGGTTTTACTTTACTATTCCCTGTTAAGATAAATGTACGAGTGTCCCCAATTGGGTCTTGCTTCCCCTGACTTGCCATTAGCCTGTCCAAAATAAGTCTGCCTAAGGTTATACTTAGCTTTAAGTTGCTGATAGTACCTTTAAAAAGAATATAGGTTTTACTTACCTTGTGTTAGCTCTGTGCCATCCTAAAACAAGTTAGAGTTTGTGCTTACTTTAATCTGTGTTGAACTGATCTGAAAAGCAAACTGTAATATATTATAACATTAGGTCTTACCTGCCTACAATAGCTTTGTGCCATTCATGAAAAATGTATGTGTAGCTGACCTGGTGCATACGAAATTAGTGTAAAGAGTTCTTGCTTATCTTAGCCTGTGTCCAGCGAGTTGAAAAACAGCTGTAATTGTATATTACACTAAAAAGGTCTTACTCACCTAGTATAACTTATCAAAAAAGTAGTAGAGGTATATACTGTTCCTTGAATCTGTGTTCCACTATTCAGAAAAGTATATTTGCAAGTTGGTTGACTATGTGATTTCATTGTTGAGTGACACTGTATAACTGATTGAGTCTACTACCCTTGTATTACTGAAAAGTAATCAGAAAGTAATATATGTATTTACACCCCTAGAAATACTGTTAGATATTCTAAATAAGATCTGTGCTTCAATCTGTGTATTTAAGTGCCATGGGTTTTTCCCGCCCAGTGCCAAAGCCATTTTAGCGATTTCGGTATGTCGCCATTCAATGCCTTGTAACTTTGTCATATAAGATATCTCGGCCAAATGTGGCCCCTTTTTCCCCCCACATGTAGGCGGCCGTAACACCACCCAGGAATCCTAGGTTGCTGTAGGCGTGGGTGAGAGAAAATAACCAAAAAGTGGGAAAATGTGTTTTTTTTTTCAAAAAATGCCAATAAAATGATGCACAAAGAAGCCTGTGGTTTTTTCCTTTTACGGGCTAGGAACAAATGGTTTGCTGTGCTGAATTCCCCAATTTCCTGGCTTTCAAGAAAACGTAGAGTTAGGGGTGATTTGCGCAGGTCAGGCAACAAGTAGGTAGGGGAAAATTCCATAGTTTGGGGAAAAAGCGGGAAAATGACTGAAAAAAAAGGTATGTGGTGGACATGGTTGGCTTGGTACGGCAATGGCTTGTATGAATTTTGAGAAAAACAATGCTCCGCTACATTCCCCCCGACTCTTGCAGTTAGGAAATCACAAAACAAGCAATACCATAAGCCAAAACAGGGAGCCATGGTACACAGGAGTTTTATGCTTACGGCCTGAACAGACGTACTTAGCTTGTGTAAATCAGGAAAACCAATGTGGTGAGGAACGGCAACCATAGATTTTTTTGAAAAAGCACAGGCAGATCCTTTCAAAGGTAGGTGACTTGTGCAGGTTACAAAAGTGTATGACGACTAAATGTAGGGCACATTTGGGAAATGAAAGGGTTGTGTGACAAAGGGCACCAGCAAATGGGTCGAAACTTATGAAAACCACTCAAACACAACAAATGTCATACCTTCCCACGTTTCCACAGGTGTCCTGACGAAAACGGTACCTCACATGTGTGGGTGCACCTACCTAGGCGCCAAGGGGAAAGCCGAAAACGTGGCTAACCCCAAGTCATTTCCGACAGCTGAATTTCAGGATTTTTTCAGAAGGGCACACCACACAGACATGGGAATAGGGTTTCCAAGACACCAAGGACAACAGGCAACCCCACGCATTTCCGGAAAGAGGAATCCCTTGGGAATCCGCAGAGGTCTGACTTGCACAAATCGGCCCATAATTTATTACCCAGAAACCCTGGCAAATTCCGAAATGTGGCGAAAAAAACCCAATTTCCGCACATTTCATTCAGCTCACCCACCGAAACACGCCGCCAACACCACATGGCCTTCCTTCCCGCGTTCCCATAGGTATCCTGACGAAAACGGTACCTCACATGTGTGGGTGCACCTACCAGGGCGCAAAGGGCAAAGCCTAAAACACGGCTAACCCCAAGTCTTTTCCGACAGCTGAATTTCAGGATTTTTTTCTGAAGCGCACACCATACAGATACGGGCATAGGGTGTTCAAGCCACCAAGTAAAACAGGTAACCCCATGCATTTCTGAAAAGAAGACAACCGTAGGAATCCAAAGATGTCCGACTTGCGCAAATCTCCCCAGAATGTATTACCCAAAGCCCTGCCAAAGACCCACATGGGAGAAGGGTGCCCAAGGCCAGGGACATTACCGCCGACTTTGCTGGAGCTCTGGCTGGCCTGCGTTACAGCTTCTCCCCACCAGGAAGTCCCGGCAGTGTGCCAATACCTCCCCGAAGGGAAAAGCTGTAATGCAGCCCAGCCGCAACTCCAGGACGGTTGGAGGCGATGTCCCCGGCCTTGGACATCCATGTTCCATGTAGGTGTACAGTCCCCTAAGCACAGCGGCAGCTCCAAGGAGCCGCGGCAGGATCCCCATTCCTCCCCGGAGGTGTCATCTGTAACGTAGCACAGCCAGAGGTGAAGCCTGGCAGTCCAGATGGACCACTCACATGGGAGAAATCCGCTACCAGGGAGACACCAATGTTCTGCTGTCATTTGTGGCCTGCCCCTGCAATTGTGTCCCAGCCCACCAAAATATCTTCCCAGATGGCCCATTCCCACCTACACCACCAACAATCCAGCCCCAGTCTCACCCACCCCACTGACAGTGGGCCCTAGCCATAGAATAATAAAAAACAGGACTCGCATAACTTTGCAGCTGCTCGTGTAGAAAAAGCTGTAAACTAAACAAAAAACATGCGTTACCTACGGTCACCACAGCAAAAACAAATCTACTCATATACTTTCCAATCATGCCCCCCCCTGGCAAGCCATCCCTGGTGATCTACTGAACCTCATCCCCCCAGTAAAAACACATTTACCCCTTCCTACGGGCAGAAATCTGCCCCCAGGGAGGGCTGCATGAGGTGCCCCCCACACTCCATTTGGGGTGGGGGGAGAAGCCCACCCCAAAACGTCAGACAGACCCCCCCAATGGATGGGGCAGTAGGGTTTGGGCACCCTGGGGGCAGATTGGCACACCAATGTGCCCATCTGCGCCAAGGCAAGTTTGGTAAACAAAGAAAAACATTGAAAATGGCAGGCTGCAGTTTAGGGGGGGCTGAGGGGCACCCTAAACCGCCAGGGAATGTTGTAATGTGAAGGGGATGGGGCATCTCATGTAGCCCTCCCTGGGGGCAGAGAAGGGGGGGCTGTCATGCACTCCTCCCTGGGGTCAGGTGTCCCTTCCTAGGAGCAGATATCTGCCCCCATGGAGGGCTACATGACATGGGCCCCCACTCCATTGTGGGTGGGGTTGAGGGGGCCACCACCCCTTCCCATTACAAAATTCCCCAGCACTTTGGGGTGCCCCACAGCCCCCTTAAAATGTCTCCCATTTTTGCTTTTTTGCTTTGTTTATCCAACTCCACTTGGTGCAGATGGGCACAATAGTGTGCCATTCTGCCCCCAAGGTGCCCTAGACCTACTGTCCCACCCATTGGGGGGCCTGTGATATTTTGTGGTGGGCCTCTCCCCCCTCACCCCAAATGGGTGGGGGGGCACCTCATACAGGCCTCCCTGAGCCTCCTACGAACGGCTGTGGAGGTACACCATCCCTCCATTTGGGGTGGGGGGGGGGGGTTCACCAAAAAATGTGGGACAGGCCCCTCAGTGGGTGGGCAGTAAGGTTTGGGCACCTTGGAGGCAGATTGGCACACCAATGTGCCCATCTGCGCCAAGGGAAGTTTGGTAAACAAAGAAAATAATTGAAAATGGTACACTACACTTTAGGGGGGGCTGAGGGGCACCCTAAACCTCTGGGGAATTTTCCAATGTAAACAGGGGTGGCCCTCTCCCCCCCCCACACCAAATGAAAGGGGGGCCATCTCATGCAGCCCTCCCTGGGGTCAGATGACCCTTCCTAGGAGCAGATAACTGCCCCCAGGGAGGAGTGCATACCATGGCCCCCAGTCCATTTTGGGTGGAGGGGGAGACCCCCATTTCCATAAAAACAATTCCCCGGTGGTCTAGTGTGTGGGGGCACTCCCCCCAACACCATATTTTTTTCCCCTTTTTTTCACTAAGGCCCATTCCCTAGGGGCAGATGGCCACCCATCTGCTCCAGGGGACCCTAAACTGCAGGCCCCATCCTTTGGGGGCCCTGCACACTTATTCCTGGTGGCCCTCACCCCCCTCCAATTGGATGGGGGGTCACCTTATATACTCCTGCCTGGGGGCAGAAATCTGCCCCCAGGCAGGGCTACAAGGGGTGGCCCCGCTTTCCACTTGGTGGGGGAGGGCCACCACCCTTTCATGTGCCAAAAATATCCCTGGTGCCTAGTGGCCCTCCCATACCCACCCCCATTGCATTTTTTTTCTTCCAATTTGCCCCCTTCCCTGGGGGGCAGATCAGCCATCTGCCCCCAGGGTCATCCATATGTGCCCCCATGCTTTGGGGCTGGGGGGGGAGCTGCTTACTGTAAGCAGCCCCCACCTCCCCCCACTTCTAAAACACATCCCTAGTGGTCTAGTGGGCATTGCTGGGCGTGGATCGTACGCTCTGTGCCCGATCCGCGCCCAGCAATGCTACAAGAAAGGTGTCATTGGAAAGGGGAAATTCTCCCCTTTCCAACGACACCTCCCTCAATCTCCGGCTTGAAATACAGCCGGAGATCGAGGGAGAGGGAGAAGGGAGCTTATCTTCTCTTTTCACTGCGGCAGCCCGAAATGGCTGCCGCAGTGAAATTGAAAGTAATCCAGCCCCTGGGCAGTGAGGAGGGACCTCCCCCTCACATAGCACGGGGGTTGGATTACTGTTTTGAGCGATCCCTGCTCTGCAGGGATCGCTCAAAACTAAGTGCCAAAAAGGATGAGGTATCTCGTCCTTGGCAACACAGAGATAATGTCAAGGACGAGATACCTCGCCCTTGGCACTTAAGGGGTTAAAGCATAGTAGTGTGTTTTTATAATGTGTTTATATGCTTTATGATAGTACTTACTTACCCAAGAATGTCTTGGTCTGCTTGTATATAAAATAAACCCTTTATTTTTATAATACATAGTGTGTCAGTGTTTCTTGTGTCAGTGTTTCTTTGGACCATAGCTATAATACAATTTCTTTGTACTGACTCTACAGTCCACTCTTCCTCCTAAAATGTGCCTGGCTGCTGAACTCGGGTGGTACAGCTTTATACTAAGAATGGAGTCTTGTACCGTCTCAGTTGAATGGTTTTTACTAAGCCCTTAGATGGACTTCAGAAAAACTGTCCTAACACCTTGCCACTGAGATTAACCTGAATTTGACAGTTTTATTAATCAATATTGCTACTCACCTTGCGAAGGAGCAGTACGAGGAAAAGTACCTATGGCACCCCAGCAAGAGGCCCAAGGAGACTCTGAGGATGTGGTGAAATGGTCTCCTGGATGAAGGCCACATCCACCATGTGCCTACGCAGATACTGGCCAACCCTCCTGACCTAAGCGGGCCGATTTACCCCTCTGATGTTCCATGTGGCTAACTTAAAGGTCATCCTACCCAACCACAGACATCCTAGGGAGTTGCCCCATCCTCACTGTAGAGTAGAGCAGCGAGCCGCCGTCTATGGTGCATCCGTGAATTACAGCATAAGGACTCAAACTCCAAAACAAGACAACTCCAGCCCCCCACCACCGGCAACCCCCAAATCACCCAAATTGCACCCTCCCATCCAACCCCCAAAACAGCCAACAGAATCCCCCTCCCCAACACAAAAAAGCAACAGACAAGTGTGGCGCCCCAGCGCTAGTGTCCAACCAGCTTGAGCCGGCCCATTCAAATGGATTTGAGGGGCATCAAGGGCAGACCCAGGTGTTCCAAACAGATGCCTGTCAATCAGAGCCTGGGCTAGCAGCTCCCATCTGCCGTCCACAGAGTCCAATAGTCAGTACTGTAAGGAAGACATGGTATCAACAGTAAGACAGACAAGTGACCACAGTTCAAGCGTGTTTATTGAACTTCAAAAAGGGTTTGAAAAACGCCTATTCAATCCTAAATCTTCAGACGGGAGCAAGCTATGACCATCAAATAATAATAACGCAGTCCTTGTAGTGTCTTGTCAAAATAAAAGGGCCTATACTAATAAACCTATTGCCAATCCTTAACTCTAAATACAAATAGTGTGGGAAATAACGTTACGAAAAAGAAGTGTTCACAAAATTATGTCAGGATGTTCAGGCCGTTGGCCTCTCCCACGTTTTCAGACGAGACAAGGTAGTACACTCAAGCTTAGCACAGTCTCTGGCTTCTCTAGCACAAGGATACAGTTCAATCATTAGCATCAGGGCCTTCTATGCCCAAGTCTCTTTTCCTTTCAAAGTCTCTTCATTCAGAGGGCCTAATACGACAAACGCTAAATTATTTTCCCTTTTCAGATTATTGCAAGTACTCAAGTTCTTAGGCGATTCACTATTCACCTTGGATCCCCCTCAGCCGGGCTCAGATCCTTTCACCACAATGTTTGTACATTATTTATGCATCTAATTCCTCATAGGGTATTATTTCTCTGGTGGCTCACAGTTCACCCCGGTTGCCCCTCAGTCGGGCTCAGATCTCGGATCCGGCTCAGCTCTCAGGTCCCCCTCAGCCAGGCTCAGATTCCTTTTAACACAATGTTCATAACTTTACACAAACTTGCTTTAACCAAGTGTTTTTAGCTGATCTCCCTCCGCCGGGATCGGACCAACTTTCTATACGATTTCATCAACTATCGAATTCTTTATCACTCTTCACATTTTCCACTTTTCAGCTGGATACCTAAAAGACTTTCGAATGAGCACCCATGTGGTGCCGAATCACTGTTTACAGTCGTGCATCTTGGCTTCAAATCAATCATCCGCTGATTTATTGTGTTTGTGTCACTTGCCACATACGCTTCATACACTGTTCGCTTCAGTTTTCATTATACAATGTTGCTGCTTGCAACCTTGGCTTTAACAGACCAGTCTGGTATCAGTCCCCCCCAACTCAACGGCTGTGCTGACTTCACTGGCGCTGCTTTGTTGTAGGAGCCAAGGACAGTACCACAGCAGCAAACGATTCTCTGCACCTTGCCTATCTACGCAGGAGAACCCCGGGTAACTCCGGCACACAATGCAGCTTTCTTCAGCCTCGATTCCTGCTCTTATGTTTGCTACTCTCAAAGGTTCCTGAAAGTAATGGTCTTTCATTGAAAAGTCACCTGCACTGTGGTAGAAAAGTCAGGGAAAATGTGGAATTTAGGTCCATCAAATCGTCTGTGGACTACTGTAACAGCCTCTATCTAAATCTGCCCGCCTCTACTCAGTCCTTTGCAACTCATCCAGAACAGGACTGCGAGACTTGTCCTTGGCCTCAAGCCCAGGGACCGTATCTCTCCAGGACTGAAATCACTACACTGGCTCCCAGTGACTGCGAGGATCAAGTTCAAAACCCTCTGCATTGTCCACAAGGCCTTCTGGGGTCTTGGGCCAAAATACCTTCAACTCTCTCTTCCTAAATATCTTCCTTCTCAAGCTCTTCGTTCATCCGCCTCCAACTCTCTCAGGGTCAGCGTCTTCTCCAAACAACGAGTTGGGGGCAGATCTCTCTCCGCTCAGGGGCCTCCCTCTGGAACAGCCTTCCTGCCTCCCTGACTCCCTGAAACTCGAGGAGAACCATCGCCGGTTCCGGAAGCACCTCAAAACCTTCCTCTTTGCCTCCGCCTTCTCTCCCCCTCTCCCCTGCTAAACTTACTGAAACTGCACTGA
Source organism: Ambystoma mexicanum (assembly GCF_040938575.1). Taxonomy (NCBI): domain Eukaryota; kingdom Metazoa; phylum Chordata; class Amphibia; order Caudata; family Ambystomatidae; genus Ambystoma; species Ambystoma mexicanum. The sequence goes on from NC_090929.1 coordinate 817,423,269, forward strand.
ATCTGCAACTGGGCCACTAACCGCTCTCGGCCCTTGGCCCAGCCACTCTCCCTTGCACTGCCTCCCTGGCAACCCCCTGCACCGCGGGACTGTGTCTGTATCCCTACAGCCCCCCTTCCCAGCACTTTTCTGCACTTATCTCGCACTTGCCACTAGCTAGCCCTTGTTATTTATCCTTATGCGCTTAACCCTATACTGCACTCTCCCCTTTCCACCTCCCTTTTGCACTTTTCCCCTCCCCTCTACCCTTGCGCGATCTGAATGACACCTGGCCTAGAAGGATCGTGGTCTGTCTCGCCTTGTTCCCCCCACCTCGTCGCGCCTTGAAACACTTGTGTATAGGCGCGTTACAAATGCCATATCATATCTTCTGCCGCACCAGGGGGAGAATGGTGTCCTGATTTCGGTATTCAAGAAGATCGCAATGATGTGGTGCGCAGGGGGCTTGGGGGTCTTCACTGGCTGCACCGCCCGGTCTCAGTGCGACCTCTCAACAACAAATAGGGAAGAGAGCTCTGCTTCCCCGAAAACAGCCCTGCAGAGAGATTCAAACTCTTCCATTTTGGACTGGCCCTGCTGCTCACAGATCTCAACCAGCCTGATGTTAATCCTGCAGCCCAACCCTCCAAGTCCTCATTCTTGGCTGAGACCGACTGAGCTGCGCCTCCAGCATGGACACCGTGGCCGTAAGTGACACCGCCCCATCCTCCAGACCGGACACCCTGTGCTCCACTTCATCCAGACGATCTCCCCGTTTGTCCAGCTGGTGATGCAACATATCTACCTTCGAGGAGAGGGAGTCCAGTTTTGAATCCAACCCCCCCATGTCGGCCTTGAGATCCAGCAGGATCACCCTGATATCCACCTCCGGCTCACCGGTCGCCACCCCACCGGCAGGATCCACTGCCCGAACCCTCCTGCTGGGACTGGGTGGATCAGTTTTCCCCCATCTTGTGACCCAGTGGGCCCGTACAACGAGGAACAGGACTCAGGTCAAACAAAGGTCACTCTGCTTCCCTTATGATATGCAGGGCACTACCAGCAGCCGCAAAGGTCTGTGACCACACAGTATTCAGCCCACCAGCCAACACAGGACAAAACACACTCTACTCAGGTGGGCCACCACACCTCAGTCCAGGCCCCCGGCACATTGCAGTCATGGTCCTGCCAAAGCTAGACTCAGTCTAGCAGGGCCGACCACACACAGAGGCCGGTGATCACAACAGTGCCCAGTCAACACACCCCTGCCCTGCCAGCAGGGTTCACAAGAATTGTGGTGCCTATGACCGGCATCTGTCAACCGCCGCCAGCCAGGGGCGCCACATCACATGCTGAACCCCCCAATGCAGCCACGGGAGGTGCAGGGGGGCAGCTAGTGCCGCTGGCGCCAAAAGGATGGATTCTGCTCCGCCACCAATTCACCACCTCCAGGCACCAGATTGCTGCAGCTGACTGGCTCTAAACTGCCTCCACCCACCATGTTGAAGCACTACCAGCACACCATGTTGCTGCCCTGTTGAACCACACAGCCCACCAGGATTGCAGGTGGGCACAGCTTCCACCCACTGTCAGGTATCCACTGCAGCTCAAATAAAAGTCAAAGCGAGGCGCCCAGGCCAGGCTTGCGCCACCACCACCACCGGGGGAGTGCTGTCTGTCACACCACCAGCAAAGCACCTTCAGGCACAGGATTACCTCAGCAGATGGGCTCCAAACTGCTTCCGTCCATACCACTGGGGACGTTGCTGCTTCTCCCAACTCTGCCAGGCACACAACTCCAGGCTCGCCATACCACCAGCAGGGGAGAAGGGGAGCCGGGCACAGCCGCACGCTTCCTGTCCACCAGCCAGGCCTGCCGACCCCCATCTGACCACCTCCTGTCCATGCAGAGCCACGCCTCGCAACCAGCCTGGCCGCTCTGTCCAGCCCGCTCCTCAGACCATCACGGGCTGAGCGCACGCCTCCTCTGGGAGCCCTCCCTGGATAGCAGCAACCCGGGGATCCCTCCAGACAGGCAGAAGCCCAGATCCCCTTCCTGCAGCACACCAGAGGGTCGGACAAGCCCAAAATTAGCCTCAGATAGCCCCCCACAGCTTTCGACAATGCTAATCAGGATTTACGTGAGACCGCCGTTTGTGAGCGTGCTCTCTAGCACACCCCGATTTTCACTTGTTCTTTAGCCATATTGTTGTCTGGCCTTCTTTCTGCCTTGCCAGATTAGGAATTCCCATATAAGGTCATGCACTTGTCCGGGAAAGCTGCAGCTTTCGCGGACTAGTGAGAATTTTTGTGTGTGACCTAGGAAGCGGGTGGGATTGTATGGTCCCACTCCACATCTGTGGTGCCAGTAAGTATAGGTGTGGGGCATGAGTGAAACCAATAGTTGTCCCCGATTGGCCAATTACTGGCTGTTTGAATGGTGCAGATCTTTACCATTGGTGGGCTTGGACTTGCTTCCAGGCTGGATTTTGGATAAGAAGAGGACTCCGGCAGCCATTTCTTCAGATCATTGTACAAGCCAAGAATCCCTTGTAGAATAACAGCAGACTGAAGATCCAAAGAAGACTCCTGAAGAGGCCTGGCATCCCTTAGTGCATCTGGCCCAGTGAGGAAATTTGTCTACCTGATCTGCAAGCCTTGTGCGGTGCTTCAGAACCTGCACTGGTGGGAACAACCAGTCTCGACCTGTTTGAAGATCCAGTTGTCCCAAGCCATCGGAAGACTCCTTGGACCACCCGGTTGACTGTCCAGTTCTCCAGTGGGCAACCTCGCTAGAACTGTCGCCATTCCGAGTTCAAGTCGGAACTTCAGAGGTCACCAGCTTGTGTCACAAGTCGCCCCTTCCCTGAATTTCAGTATCCAAGCAACAAGGGATCCTGACCTGGAAGAGTTTCTGTGCCCACGACTCGGACACCCGTCTTCACCCATGTGTGGAGACTGTTGCTGGAACTTGCCTTTCTTCAACTTGTGAAGTGTCCCGAGGAGGTCTGCATCAGTGTTTCTTGCATTTGTTCATCTCTTGCAGCTGAACTGGACCAGAAGAATCCTCAAACCCAAACCAGCTGGGGATCTCTCACCAAAACCAACGGCGGATGAATGAGCCCCCAGACGATCCATGATTACATCTGGGAAAATCAGAGTTTTTAGATGCAGTGTATCTATACGTTCACCCCTCCCCTTCCTCCAAGGAGAGCATTGGGAACAAATCCCTTAGACTCTTGCACTGAAAACTTTTACATACCTTTAGTATAATTGTTAAAGAACGTTTTGAACTATGACCAACACAAGTGAGACTCTTCAGGGGAGAAAAATTGTGGCACCTGTGACTTTTGGGTTTGGACTGCTGAAGTCTGGGAATTAATCTGGGACCTAGTTCCATCATTTATCTAATCTAATCACCTGCTTCCTGAATAAGTTACTTTTAATGCATTTATGAACATACAGTGAATGTATATATTTGTGCGATAATATACCCGTTAGATTAATTTTTTCAGTATGTTGAATAGGCCTATAATAAATAATAGCATGTTTTATACCTACTGTCTCAATTGAATTATTGTGTGCCATACTGTGTGGACTCATTGAGTGCCCCTGACCACACACACTCTCCTGATAAGCCTTGACTGCTCATCCACGTACTTCTCAGAGTTCCCCGTTTATTATAACTAGGGTGGCCTCCTAAAATCTGTCCACCAGGCCAGACTCTAGAAATCCATCTCAACACTGCTGTGTCTGCGACATAAGATCATCTCCAAGCCTCGCCGATACGTGCTGGCAGGGGGTATGAGGGTTGCTCTGATCTTCCCCAAGTGGGTCCCTCATACCCATCCAGTCCTACTCTTCCTTCGAGAGCCTAGTCTGCAAGCTGGTCATCTCTCCCACCTCCTCCCGGACCACTACCACCATCTACAGGCCACCCGGCTCGGCCACCCGGTTCTACCGCCCGGTTCTTCTCTGAATGGGCTGATTTCTACTCCTCTCTCCTCACAACCACTTCTAAAACTCTTTTGTGGGTGACTTCAACAGCCACCTTGACTTTTCAATCACGGCATCCACTCTCTTCTATGACCTCTGCTCCTCGCTCTCCATTCTCCCTTCTGGTCCCACCAACACAGTTGGACACACTCTTGATGCCTTCATCCACACTGATCTTTCACTCTCTCCACCCCACTGATCACCTCACTCTCCTTGTCAGACCACTCCCTGGATACTCTCGGCCCTCTGACAGAACCTCCCCCAGCACAGCCAACCTCGTTCACAAACATATGTCCGATGAAGTGTGTCAGTTGCTGCCTTCGCCCTCCCCTATTCCCCCACTACAGACTACCTCTGACTCTGCTCTCAGCAACCTCCATCTTGCCATTACTAATACCCTTGATATTCTTTCCCCAGTCATGAGGATCCACCTGAAACATGACTAAGCGCAACCCCTGGAAAGAGTTCAAACTTGCAGCCTTGAAACGCAAGTGCAGAGCTGCTGAACGGAAGTGGCAGACCGCAGGCACACCCTCTGACAAACTGGCCCATTGCTTACTCCAAAGACGATACAGACTCTCCATCCGCACCAAGAAAAGGGCACACTTCCAGGCACACGTTTCTGGTGCATCCAACAACACTGCTGAGCTCTTTAAAATCTGCAGGGAACTAGCCATCCCTTACACAGTCTCCTCCCCTCTTCCCTCCCAGGACCTCTGCAACGCATTGGCCACTCACTTCCCTGCAAAATCTCAGGACATCCTGAGCACCCTTGCATCCCTCTCTCCCTCCCCTTTCCCCACCTCCCTGCATCCAATGGAGTCCCAACCTCCCTCTGCCTTTCTCACCACCTTCTCCCCATCACACCTGACTAGGTCACCCGAGTTGGGCACGCCATGAAGGTCTCCGCCAAACGGGTTTCCCCCGGCTCCTCCAGAACCATTAAAGATAATATTGGCTCTCTGGCTCCTACACTTGCTGATTTCTACAACCACTCTTGCTACTGGATCTTTCCTTCTGCAGACCCCTCTTGTCCAGCCAACTACCGCCCCATTTCTTTCATCCCCTACCTTGGGAAACTCTTGGAGAAGCTGGTCTTCCCCCAACTTACCCAGCACACTGAACTTGTTGGTTGCTTCCATGACCATCAATCTGGATTCCGAGCATCCAGGAGGCACTGAAACGGCTCTTCTGAACATCTGTGAGGCACTGCTCGCATCTCTTGACTGGCACTGGACTGGCTGACCACCTTCCTCCATTACCGTCCGCCCCAGGTTATTATGGGCTCTTTCTCCTCCCACATCTCTATCTCCACCTGTGGCATCCCCCAGGGCTCCACCCTCTCTCCCTGGCTCTAACACCCATCATGCCCCACTTGCACACCTCATCACCTTATCCCCCAACTTCCAGTGTTATGCAGATGACCCACAACTCTTTCAAACTTCCCTCTGACCCTCTCCACACTTCCTCCATCGTTCCTGCCTGCCTATCTGCCATCCAGTCCTGGTGCACGTCTAATGATCTCTGCCTCAACGCCAGCAAGACTGAGATCCTTCGTATCGGGAATCCTGCTCACTCTTTCTTCCCCTCACTCTGGCCATCTTCTATGGGCTCACCCCCTTCTTCACCTGAAGCCAGAAACCTGGGAGTCATCTTCGACTCCTCTCTTTCCTTTCTCCCTCACATTCTGGACTTCGCCAAGAAGGCCCACTTTCAATTCTACATCCTCAAAGTAATTCTTACTTTCCTCACTTTCCCCCAGTAGCTCAAGGTCTCTAGAGCTCTGGTTCTCTATAGGCTAGATTACTGCAATAGCCTTTCCCTTAATCTACCCGCTTTGTCACCCTACGGCCACTGCAGCTAATCCAGAATAGGGCTGCAAGACTTATCCTTGACCTCAAGCCCAGGGACCGCATCGCTACAGTCCTAAAAACTCTACACTGGCTCCCGGTTGCTGCAAGGATCAAATCCGAATTCCTCTGCATCATCCGTAAGGCTCTCTGGGGCTGTGGACCATGCCATCTACAACTTGCTCTCACTAAATGCTCTCCCTCCAGATCTTTGCGTTCCTCAAGCACCAACTCTGTGTGTCAAGCGCTTCGCTAAACAGTGAGCTGGTGGCAGATCTTTTTCCTCGGCAGGCTCCCTCCTATGGAACAGCCTCCCCCTTAGTCTTCGTCTAGAGCCGGATCTCCTAAAATTCCAGAAGCTCCTCAATACTTTCCTATTCACCTCTTCCTTCCCTTCATCCCTGCTCTGCTAAACCCCACAGTTGCTGAGATTGGTGACCAGGGCCCTTGTTTCCGCTTGGGCCCTGGCCTCCCACATCCAATCGCCTTCAGCCTTCGCCCGCTCCGAGCACTTGCCTTGGCACCCACTGGCCTCTATGCCACCCTAGGCTTGTACTGATTTATTTATAGGCAGCTGACCACTCACCTAGGCACTTACAGCTGCTCACTCCCTAGCATTTCCCTCCTAGTACATCTTGCACTTATCCTCTAACCCCTCATCCCTTCTCTCTTTCACTGCACTTGCACGTTATGAATGCTCACAAGGCCTAGTAGATCCGCCTCTACATTTGTTTACACCTTTTTTAATTCCATGTTCCCTCCCTGTTGCCCTGTGGGAGCTTTGAAACACAATGTACTTGTTGTATAAGCGCCTTACAAATGCACAATAAAAATAAAAAAACACCCTTGAAATATTAATTGTAACTACTTTGGTCAAATTGTTCACCTCAACTATGATCTTAAGCATGGCTGTTTTTGTGGGTTCTGCTACCTGGCTGGTGAGCTGCTCCATCTCATCCCACTGGTTTCTAGAGTATCTCGCCATGAGTGCAGTGCCATTGGTGATTCTGAGCTCATGTGCTGCTGATGTGGCAATCCTCATCCAAAAGGAGTCAATTTTCTTACATTCCTTGTTGGGTATGGGTGAGGGGGTGCTCCGCCGCTCTTCCTGGCTGTGGTCGCCACTAGGGAGCCGACTCTTTGTTGTCCCTTGTGGCGAACCAGAAGAAGGAGTCGGACTAAGTAATAACATATTCCAGGACAGGTGTTTTAAATAAAAGAAAAACACCTGTCTAGAACTACCACTATTAAGGAAGTTCCCTGCCTAAAAAACTAAAACTAATGCTGCTCGTTGAAGTCTAAAAAAAAAAAAAAAAATACAAAAAGAATAAAGAATCCTTCGTCCCAATCCTATTAGGCCAACTGGCCCTACCAGTTAAGAAAACCTTTTAAAAAAAAAAGGAGGCCAGAGCAACAGCCTCAGTGTTTGGCTTCTGCCTGGCCCAACACTTGGATTCCCTCTCCAAGCAGCAGGGTTTAAAAGTTCATCACATTCTAGATTCCGCTCCAACAAAGGTTGTAAAGAAAAGTTCATCAAATCCGGTTTTCTTTCCAAAGCTTTTACAGAAAAAAGTTTGTCAAATCCTGATTCTTTTTCCAAACAGAGTTTAAAGAAAACGTTGTCAAAGTTCATCAAGTGCTTGCAGCTCAGTCAACACAGTTCTCAGTCTTTATATATATTCCGTATGGTTTTCTTTTAACAGAAGACAAGGGGCTTTAACACATTTCCATCTATTTCATCATGGTCTTTGTTGATCATCTTGTTTTTGAACACTTGAGGACTGGCACCCTCTTAGTTCTCTCTCCCTCCAATTCCGATACTTGTATTTCGGGTTTCTTAAACCTATCAAAGTCCTCTAGCTCTCAGACACTTTAGCGTGGCTTCGGTCTGTGTCTGCCCATTCAGGTTCCCTTGACTTCGGTAACCTTGGAGGTCTTCCTCGCTTTGAATATTATCTCTGTTTCTCATGGCTTTCTAAAGCCCTCTGAAGGGTTGGCTTTATCACTATCCGGGTGTATCTCGCTCCCATAACCCTTAATGCTTTCCAAGTCTCCGATCTTGTTTCTAGGACTCCCTAAAGTCCTCTGGCCCGCTACCAGGCTTGCTTTATTTAGCAGGGCCGCAATACAGCATCTACCTGTTCGTTTCCTGGGCTTCCATAACCCTTGTGGCTTCTCTAGCCTGGTGTTAGATTTCCCAGGGCTCCCCTAAAAGCCCTCCGACACTCTTGCTTTATCGCCATTTGGGTTTTGAAACCCTGCCTAACCTGCTGAACCCCTTATGGCTCTCCCAGACTCTATTCTCTCTGTTCGCCCCTTTCCACAGCTTTAACTTTTCAGGTGTTTTTGCTTCCCTTCTGCTGCTCAGCTCAGCAGCTAATTTACTTCTAGTGCAGAGCACAGGGATTTGTTGTCTCCATTTCAGTCTGGTGTCAGCCTCGGTTGTCAGGCCCACCACGGCTTTTGTGTGGTTGTGCCACCAGGCACGACTGTTGCTTTACGGTACCCAACCCCTTCTTGACCCAGGCCTCGTAGCCCGTAAGGACGCCAGCCTTCGAGCATCTTGTTCACTCTCCATGCTACAGTTTGCTCTGCAGTGTAGCGTGGCTCTGCCCCTCCAGGAAGTCTTCCCGTCAGCGGCTCGCCTCAGGGTAGGATTCGGTCTTTCGTTCCATATTCCTTGTGTTTTTGTGTTCTCATCAGAAACAAAAGGGGGTGTTCTCCTTTGACTGTGGAGTTCAGGCAAGATCCAGCATTGCGTCAGGCGACAAGAATGAAGAAATGTCAGTGTTCGATATTCACTCCCAGTGAGGTTCCACTTAGCCAGACACCTAGGGAGGTTCTTTCTGAGCAGGCTCACCACCCTTGCCTCAAAGGGGGTGGCTCCCCTCTGGGTAGAAGGAACAGATTGTCTGGATTTGTCACACCCCTTATGTAAAGAGGGTCGCTAGGTGCTGATTTATACTTCCTAATTCTTGGGTTGCACGGTTTAGTCCGGAATGGATTGGTTAGGGATGCTGTGACCCTTTTAAGTATACTCTTTCTTCAGCAAGGGAATAGATTGAGAGACTGACCTCATATCCTTGAGGACGTCCTCAATAAGATCTGTCTCCTTTTGTTTTTGTTTTTTTGTCTGTATATTGAATCTTGTTGTAACTATTTTTAGAAGGTCTGCATAAAATACTTGGTCCTCTGTAAGAGAGAATGAAATGGAGGGTTCTACTCGGTCTGGGAAGAGGCGAGTCAAACAGGTCCAGGTATGTATTTTCATCCCCCACAAGGTCATACCTCTGAAAAGGTTATTTTCTACCAACTCCTCCTCCTACTCTTCCTGAAGTTATCATTGGGGGGTGGGCTGTCGGGGGTCTTGGGGCTGGGAGGTGTGGGGGGTACTGTCCTTTGATTCTTGGGGCTGTATTCCAGACCCATATCACCCTTTCTCCCGTTATCAAATCTGTCACAGAATTCCATGAAGGATTCCCTTTTCCCCCCCATGAAGAAGTTGAATCTTTCCTCTGTCCAAGGGTTTCCCTGAAGAGTAGACTGATTTGAGTCTAGAACAATATTTTCCTCTTCCTCAAAATTTGACCCTGTACATGGGGTGCTCTCCTTTTTCTGCATGGCAGAAGATAATGTGCGTTTCCCCTCTGTGCATGAGGTTCCCCTACTGTTCGCAGTGTCTCCCAAGAAGGGGTCCAATACGCATTGAGGAATTTATCAACTTGTATATTAGCGGATGCCAATCAATGGCAGGCCAGACTTTTTGCAGGTCAGCAGATGATGTAATTGATGGGAGGGACGCTTGAGGGTAACGAAGGGGTGTTGAGGATGTGGTTCCAGGAAATTTTTTATCCAATCAAGTCAGCTAATTTATATAAATATATAGGGGTCCCGCGATGATTACATATTAGCACATCCACAAAATTGTAACGATTGACAAATTATGTTAATATGAGATATCCTTGTATAAACATTGCAGCACTTCTGGGCGGAGTTGAAAATGTATTACAGTTCAGCTCCACTGAGCTTTTGTTCTCCCAGTCGACTATAAAGCTGGCATAGATCTTGCACCCTGTGCTCTTCCATTTGGATTACTTTTGTATTTTTCTTGGATCGCCACTGCAGACCGCTGGACTACAGAATAAAGGATCCACATTCAACTTCGACAACTATTCTAGAATCAACAGACAGCTCACCTCCACCTCAAGTAATATTTTTTTCAATTCTAGATTTGTTTGGAGGTATACTATCGATGTCCAAGTTAAAGTTCAACTTTTAACAAACTAATCATTGTTTGTCTTTTTGGCAATACTTGGAATGTTCGCTCTTTTTAATGTAATCTATATTGCTGAAATGGTCTTCAAACTTCAACATTGTGAAAAATAAAATGTTATATACAGGAGGATGCCAGTACTTCGGCAAAATACACTTCAATTGCAACTGGCCAGGCGGAGGAGGCAAGACATGCTATAATATTAGTTTTACAAAGGTAGCGGGCGCCCCTCTCTCGCAAGAACAGACATGATAACCTGTTCAGTGGTTATTAACCACTTGAGAGTTCGCAGCCACTGCTTTTACTCACTGTGCCTTTCACAGATGGGAAATATCCATTTGCATATCAGTCTTTGTCCTGCCCAGGGGCAGTCCAGCACCGAAATACAATGGCAATTCCAATCTGAACGAGAGTACCACCAGCAACCCCATACACGTGTTTCACCCTTGTTGGGGATCATCAGTGAGGTGAAGCTGATGCCTCTCTAAGCACAGTGAGAGGGAGACCACGTCTGGTTGCCCCCAGGAGACCTAGGGTTACCAATCCCAGGTTCCTTAACAAATAGTTTTACAAAGGTAGCGGGCGCCCCTCTCTCGCAAGAACAGACATGATAACCTGTTCAGTGGTTATTAACCACTTGAGAGTTCGCAGCCACTGCTTTTACTCACTGTGCCTTTCACAGATGGGAAATATCCATTTGCATATCAGTCTTTGTCCTGCCCAGGGGCAGTCCAGCACCGAAATACAATGGCAATTCCAATCTGAACGAGAGTACCACCAGCAACCCCATACACGTGTTTCACCCTTGTTGGGGATCATCAGTGAGGTGAAGCTGATGCCTCTCTAAGCACAGTGAGAGGGAGACCACGTCTGGTTGCCCCCAGGAGACCTAGGGTTACCAATCCCAGGTTCCTTAACAAATAGTTTTACAAAGGTAGCGGGCGCCCCTCTCTCACAAGAACAGACATGATAACCTGTTCAGTGGTTATTTACCACTTGAGAGTTCGCAGCCACTGCTTTTACTCACTGTGCCTTTCACAGATGGGAAATATCCATTTGCATATCAGTCTTTGTCCTGCCCAGGGGCAGTCCAGCACCGAAATACAATGGCAATTCCAATCTGAACGAGAGTACCACCAGCAACCCCATATGCTATAATATTAATTTACATTGGAACAATTATTCAGAATGTACGAGAAAATAATCAAAATGTATTGTGGGTTGTGGAAATAATTGAAAGTTTGACATTTTGTTTACAAGTAATAATATTTTTCAAAAAATATGAATGCATGCAATCGTCAATGTGGTAGTGTCATTCACCTTCCAACATGCAACACTGACAGCAATTTTTTGTGGTTACTTTGTGCCTGCCTAATTTTGATAATTCTGCAGCACCTTTAAGATGGTCACCCTGTTCTGTTTGAGCACATGGCAGTGGGTTGTTGCTACCTTCTTCTACCCTGCTGTGTGATTGGTTGTGTGCCTCTTCACAACCAACTGGGGACCGGCAGGCTTTAGCCGCCCCCTCACCAAAGGCCCACTTCTAATGCCCCTGACCGCTACCAGAACGCTACTTGGGGTCCTCTCTGCACCCTAGCACCTTAACTACAATGATACTGCCACCTCACTCCTCTAAGAAATCCGGACTGCCTTGACATGGTCACCTCTTTAAATATGGGTTAGTTCCCTCCATCTGTACTCACTCCTACCACCTTTGACTTTCACTGTTCTTTATGCTCGTTTCTCCTATGTTTACATTCTGATTTGCATTGCTTGCTACAACCCTTCGCTAACATCTGACCCAATCGGAAAGTCACATTTTGCTGTTTTTGTTTTTTGGTTTAAAAGTACAATTTTGCTGTTTTTGCTTCTTGGTTTAAAAGTAAAATGTTGCTGTACATTGCTAACTTCTCTAGACTTTGCTTGTAACTGTTGCTTCTCTGTAACTTGCCAGCCCAGGGACTTCATCGCTCTCTTTTGTTCCACCGCTACCTGCTTCTCCCTCCTTTCATCGCTACCACTCTATGGCGCTCTCGGATTCTCCTATCTTTTCCAATTGCTTCTCCATTGACTATCCTTCCCTTCGCACTAAGTTTGGTAGGAACATTTTCAAAAAGGATATCTTGGCCTCCAACCATGGTCTTCCTATCGCTGACACCTATTCCAATGCTTCCTCCAGACAGACCCTCACTGACATCCTCTTTGTCGTTCCTTCGCCAGATCTATGGTCTCTTCATATGATCGCTGTGCTCTGTCCTGCCTCCTCCTCTCCCATTAATGGTGGCACTCGCTGGGAAGCTCTCATGGCTTCATTCAACTCCTCTAAAGTCATCATTAATGTCTACCTTAATGGCACGGTCATGGTCCAAGTCCCTCAGGCCAATCTCCTCCCCTTTGATAGGCGATTCCCTCGCCTCATCGATTTCCTTTCATCTCCTGCTGTCCCCTCCTCTCCCCCCATTGGCTACCTTGGCCTCACTCTCCTCCTCCTCCTCCTCATCATCATCATCTGCCCCAACTAGGGCTACTTCTCCTGCGCAGGGCGTACCTCTGATCTGTACCCCTCCACAGAAGGCCTTTAAGGCTGGCAACCTTCTTTACCTTGCCACTCTTAATTCTCGCTCTGCTGTCAAACTCTCCTCTGACATCTGCGACCTCCTTGAAGAACTTGACCTCAATGTCCTTGGTATTACTGAGACATGGTTCACGGCCAGCTCTGTCACAAGCTTTCACACTGTACTCCCTGATGGCTACAAGATCCTCTCCGCACCCAGATCCTCCCGGTCCAGTGGGGGTGTAGCCCTGATCTTTCCTGAGGGGATTCTTGCCTCTATCATTCCCACTCAGATCGAGATATCTCTCTCTCTCTCTCTCTCTCTCTCTCTCTCTATATATATATATATCTCTCTCTCTCTCATCTACCAGCCTACTGGTCAAATCACCTAATTTCTCTCCGAGTGGGCAGACCTCTCCTCCTCCCTCCTGGCCTCAACCACTCAACTCCTCCTCAGTGACCTCAATATCCATCTAGACTCCTTGTTCCTCCTCTGTACTCTTCTGTGACCTGTGCAACTCCCTTTCCCTTCTGGCCCGACTCACTCTGCAGGGCACACACTTGATATCTTGATCTCCTCTGACCTCCCAATCTCCATTCCTCTGACCGCTCCTCTCTCCTGGAGCGATCATTCCCTCCCCTCCTCGCTCCCTCTCTTCCCAACAGGACAAGCCTACTCCAACACTGCCACCTACCTTCATGGACATCCGGCCCATGAAGCATGTGTCAGTTGAGGCATTCGCCGCCACCTTCTCTCCCCCCACTCCACTTCTGGCTGACTTGCATCTTGACACAGCCCTGTCTGTGCCCTACTCTTCTATTTCAGATACTCTTGATGCTCTTGCCCCTGTCATGAGGATCCCTTTGAAGTCCAAAGCCAAGTGAAATTCTTGGTAGGACTCTGACCTAGCTACACTTAAACTTAAGTGTAGGGCGGCTGAGAGGAAATGGAGGGCTTCTTGTTCATCCTGTGACAAACTGGCCTGTTGGCTGCTCCAAAGGCAATACCGATTCTCTGTCCACACCAAGAAGAGAGCCCACATTCAAGCCTGTGTCTCTGCAGCATCTAACAATTCGGCCAACCCTGCTGCAGTCTCCATCGCTCCTCTCGCCTCCCAGGCTCTTTGCAACGCCCTTGCCTCTCATTTTATCTCAAAAACCAATAAATGCCTGTCCGCCCTATCCTCCCCTCCCCTTCTGTGCATGCAGACCCTCCTTCAGCCACCCCCTGCCCTCTTTCTTGTCCTTTCCCCTTTTCTCCCCTGAAGAGGTCGCTAGACAAGTCCGATCTGTAAAAAAGCCTCATCAAAACAGGTTCATCCCTGTTCCTCTAAAACCATCATGGACCACATTGATACCCTTGCTCCGGCCCTTGCCAATTTCTGCAACCTCTCCTTTGCATCAGGAGCCTTCCCCTCCGCTCTGAATCACTCCCTTGTGCGTCCTCTTCTCAAAAAACCCGCAGCTGATCCTTCTTGCTCAGCTAACTATTGCCCAATTTCCATTACTCCTTTTCTGGGCAGACGCCTAGAAAAGCAGGCCATCTCTCAGCTTAACCTTCATTCTGATTCTGTTGGCTGTCTCCACAACCATCAGTCTGGTTTTAGAGCTGCCAGAAGCACGGAAACTGCTCTCTTGAACATCCGTGAAGATCTGCTCTCCAACCGTGACTAACATTCCCTCTGTCCTCATCCTACTTGTTTACTCTTTTGCCTTCAACACGGTCAACCATACCATCCTGCTCAACCGTCTCCGTGACAACCTGGGTATGTTATTTTATGTTATGTTATTTGGCATTTATATAGTGCTCTATATATCAGTGGTATGACCTCAAAGAGTTAGTAGGTTTACGCCCTCAGGGACAGCAGTCCGGTCAGCTGAGAGGGTGAGGTTTCGTAGGGTGCATGGGTGCACCAGTTATGTGTGCAGCTGATGTAATAGCCTGATGGTAGCTGCATTCTAGCATTAGGTGTGGTTGATTTGATATCAGTAGAATGTGTGCAGTGTGGCGGGTCGACATCCAGACTGGGTTCTGGCTGCGTTAGGCCTGAAGGATGCTTATGTGTGCAGCTAGATCGGTTGTCATGGGGTATAGCTGCGTTTTATTAGAGTGATGAGGAGTGAATGGGGTAGTGTTCATATGAGCACTAGGCCAAATTGATCGAGGCGTGTAGCTGCACTCTAATTGTGTGGTGGTGTAGAGCAGAGAGGAAGTATAGTGCTATGCGGAAGGGAGTGTTTGAGTGGAGTTATGAATTGAGGAGATCTCTATTCCAGATTTCAGGCGTAGGTCGTTAGTAGCAAATCAATGGGCGTATTCAGTGCTGACATTGCCTGGGATCTCATTGAGCAATTAGTCATTGGTTACTATGGTTCAATCGCATCAGATGGTCGTGGTTGGTATTACGGAAAGAGCCACGTCTTAAGAGCTTTGCGGAACGTCATAGTCTTGGGTGTGTCGAACACGTGAGGGAAGCAAGTTCCACAGAGTTGGGGCCAAGGTTGAGAAGGCGGACCCTCCGATCCTGACAGAGTTCTAGGTTGGAATTACTAGGAGGGCAGTGGGTGAGGCACATGGGGGCCATGGGAGAAGATGAGGTAGAAGGGCAGTACTGCCGCACACCATGATTTCAGTTTTAGCAGGGTTCAAGAGGAGGTGGTTTATAGTTACCCACCAATCAATATCACGAAGACAGGCTTCAAGGTCGGGGTGGTGGTTGGTGTTAATGTTTAAGGATATTTGTCCGTGCACTTTCACCACCAGAGTGGTCCCTGGCGGATCTGAAAAGGAAAGCGGGTGGGAGGCGAGTTAGTGGGAACGAGCAGGATATGTGCAAGAGCAGTGATGTGCTGTTGGCAGATTCAGTTCAATTAACACAGTTTGTTAGGCAAGACTTTGTGCAGTACCCTTTGGGTGCACTACAAAAACCTTGATCTCCTGGTAATAGAAACCCAACTTCTGGTATAAGCCTGTATCACACAGGTTGGCAGCGCGGCTGAGCAGCCAGGCCCATCCCAAGAGGGGTCATTGTGAGCAGTAGGGTTTTACACAGAGATTCACAGTGACAAGTATCCAAATAAACACTTATACTGAAGGTTTCTTGATTAAACAATTATTAATTTATTTAACAGTCAGTTTGAATAAGCCATCTTCGGAATGGGCAATATAATAGTAACACACAAATACACACTCTTAGTTTCACTAAATCACCAAGTACCCATTTGGGATGGCACACACATGTTTCCTACACCCTCAATTGAACAGACTTCAATTGCTAGGACACTGTGGATATTAATATATCATTGGTACATTTAGAGCAATACTGATATGGGTGTCAAAGTAAAGAGGTTTTAGAATAAAACAAGAACACACAAATATTCTGAAGCGGGTAAGTACTTTTAAACCCCCAATGCAAAGCAGATTAACCCTGTCCTGGAAGGAAGGCAAAAAAGACAATCAGAGGGAAGAAGAGTCATTCAGGGAGCCAGGCCAGCCAATGTCAATTGGGCAAAAGTCTAGGTGAGCTGAAGCACTTATTGTCGGTAAGTAAAAGTCTTGCACAATGTTTTAGAAGTCTTTGTAGAAAAAGTAGAATCAATGTGGGCCCACAAGCTGGAAGAGGTAGAAGTTGCAAGCAACTCCACAAAAGCAACCAAGACAAGTCTCAACTGAGAACAAGTAAGGCCACAACAACAAGAGGTAAGTCCCCTTAGTTTTACAGTACCATTGGTTAGAAGAAATGGTTCCAGCTGGCTTCTGTTCCTAGGCAGCTCTGCAGATCCTGTTGTTCCTGTGCCTCGGTCATGGGGACAAGATGGAGTACTTCTGGGTACTCCTGCACTGCAATGGGACGATCAGCAACAGCAAAGGGCAAACCTCAACTCAGCAGCACTTCAAGGCTTCAGCTCCTCGCCTCTCAGCAAATAGCACCGCAGCAGTTCTCGGCTACCACTCTGGATTTTCCTTGCATCCGAGGTCCAGCACTCTGTTTAGGTGGCTCAGGCTTGGTTAGTCCTGCATCCTGGGAGTTCGGAGGATTTTCCAGATGCTCGGGTCTGACTTAAAGGTGATGCACTCCAATGTGGTGTTCTTCTCCCGGGCACTTCGGTTCCAACAGCAGAAGCAGAAGTACAGTCAGCTCTGAGAGGATGTCCAGACGAGTTCACTTTAGAGTTGATTGGACCCACCAACTCAAGGGGAGAATTCTTTCCTGCAAGGCCCCTCTATTCGAGGCAAATTCGGAGCTTGAGCAGAGCAGCAGGGCTTCACCGGGCAAACCAACGGTCCAGGAGCTGCAGCAGGCGTCTCTTCCAAGTTCTTCCTCGGATTCCTTCGTCCAGTGGTCGACTGCCTTCCAAGCCAAAAATCCTTGCCTTTCATGCAGGCTTCTCCCATTCATTCCAGCCTGGCCGTATCACTGATCAGGCCCTGGCCTGGCTGACCCCTTTCCTCTCTGATCGACTCTACCAGGTCCAAATTGGGTCCTTCCTTTCATCCATCTCCCTTTCTACCTGTGGTGTTCCCCAGGGGTCTAACCTCTCGCCCTGGCTTTTCAACCAATACCTGGCAACTCTCGCCCACTGCATTGCCATTTTCTGCTCCAATTTCCAGTGCTATGCTGACGACAACTCATTTTCAGGTTTCCCTCTGCAATCTCCTCTCCTTCTCTCATCTCCAATTGCCTAACTGCCATTCAGGATTGGTGTGCCGCCAACCTTTCCCCTCAATCGCTGCCTGGCCCTGCCTTGGCCGCCCTCCTACTTCCACCTGCGAGGCCACGAACCTCAGAGTCATCTTTGATTCCAAGCTTTCCTTCTCTGCCCACATCTCTGATGTCTCTAAAAAGTCAAACTTCCTACTGAACCTCCTCAGAGGTACTCTGCCTTTCCTTTCCTTCCCCCAGAAGTTTGCAGAATCTGATAAAATGAGGAGCCTGGATTTGTTATCATTAGAGAATCATTACTCTTTGTTACAGAACCATTACCCAATCATTACTCTTTGCTATGGAATCATTCCATAATTGCATCCTGTTTAGCTATCCATTGTACACTGCTGAAGTAGACACTATCCACATTATTAGACTGCCACTTTGTATGCATTTGCAATTTGCTTATAGAATGACAAACTCATTTTTGAAATACCATGTAGAGCCATTTAGAATGACATGTTATGTTTTGTAGTTACATGTACACATGTATGCATTGTAGAGACACCACGCATTGAGTGTGCACTTAGAATGAGATTGCATACAGATAGTGCTTGGATTTGCGTTAAACGCTAGAAAGCATTTCGCTGGCATTATAAAGCCATTGCATCTGAATGAGACAGAGAAGCACCATGGTGTGCGAAGATTGTTTTGAATTACACTGCGTACAAGTATTCGTAAACATTTGCTTGGCAAGAGACGGATAACACAAACCTTGTCCGAGTAGAAGGAAGCCTTATCAGCATGGGCTCTGAGCTTCGCAGAGATAGAAAAGATGGGGCCATGGATGCAGTGCCACATGGAGAATGGGAGAGGTGCTTCTTGCAGGGAGAGGTCTTGCACACAGGCACGGAAAGAGGATTTCGTGAAGCCAACAGTGGAGTGAATGACAATGAATGGAGGAATACAATGGTGTTTTGCAGGCACCGCAGACAGATAGGCCATGATACAGATATGATGTCCAATGTCACATTGACACAGAACACGACAAGAACACAAAGTGAAAGAACACGCATACACATACTTTCAGGCACTGCCTGAATATAGAATTTGCTGACAGAGAAAGAGACATTCTTAGTAGAGAACGAAGCAACCATGGGGAATGAGTATGTCATGGAATAGTATAACCAGAGGTGAAGAGAGGGGAGTTTTTAGTTGTTGTTGGAGATGGTGCTAGATGTTGATGGAGTTCGATGAGGGAGAAGCATCTTGGTGCAGTAGAATCCGATGGCTTTGGGAGATCGAGAGCTTGGCAAAGGCTTGAGACAGTTCGACTGACTAGCTCGCTGGTTGCAGAGTAGCGGGAGAGGAGATACTTGCAGAGACTTGACAAAGACAGAGCTGGAGAGGGGTGAGATGCACATGCAAATGGGAAGCATGGTTTATGGCCTAGACTGACTGATTGATTAGAACAGACACTCGCACAAAGAGCTTTGGGTTTGGGGAAGGGGAACTCAGACAGGGATTGTCTTAGAGTGAAGTATGGTGTGGATTGGAGAGGAATGCTGACGCTTGAATTAGACTGCATTAGAATCACAGGCTTGCATCACAGGCTTGCATTAGAAGCCTGTAAGGCTTACAGTAACTATACTGCATTGTAGATTTGCACCAGAAGCATAAAAGGTGCAAATTAGATATTTGCAATAGTTTTAGTATTATTTGCATCATGCTTTGCTGTGCATAAATAAATGTATTCTATTGTTATAATTGAATCAATTCATGTGTTTTCTTTGTGTCTTACGTTATTGTGTCTATAGGAGTATGTTAAGAGTAATCTAGAAGTAACAGTGCACAAAGGCCCTGAGATACGAAAGTGTGGGGGGGGGGGGTAGTGATCCACACCCCCCTAGGGATTGTCTAAGGTTGTCTAAGACTGGTGCATGGTTGCTCAGGGGGGTCAAGAACATGACAGGAATTTGTTTTAGGACTAACAAGCTCACCCTCTCCCGAGCCCTGGTTCTCTCTAGGTTGGACTATTATAATAGCCTCTTTCTAAATCTACCTGCCTCTACTCTCCGTCCTTTGCAATTAATCCAGAACAGGACCGTGAGACTTGTCCTTGGCCTCAAGATCTGGGATCGTATCTCACCAGCCCTGAAATGTCTCTACTGGCTCTCGGTTGATGCAATAATTAAATTCAAAACCCTCTGCATTGTCCACAAAGCTTTCTGGGGCCTGGGTCCAAAATACCTTCAGCTATCCCTCCGTAAATACCTCCCCTCTCGAGCTTTTCCGTCCTCTATTTCTAACTCCCACAGGGTCAGTCATTTTTCAAAGAAACAAGCTGGAGGTAGATCTGTCTTCGCCTGGGGTCTCCCTCTGGAACAGCCTCCCTGCCACTCTGAAACTGGAGGAGAACCATCTCCGGTTCCGGAAGCACCTCAAGACCTTCCTCTTTGCTTCTGTCTTTGCCCCTCCTCTCCCCTGCTGATCTGCTCTGTCTCGGCACCATGCACTTGGCCTACCCTCTATCTTCCATGCCCAGGTAACCTGCTCACCACGCAACCCACCTGCACTGCCTCTGGGCCATCTCTTGCACTGCCACTGGGGTCTGTATCTGTAACCATACAGTCCCATCTCCCTTTTTTTCCTCCACTTATCAGACATACCATGTCTACTGCCTTAAACTTAGCACTTGCCACTTGATGGCTGCACTACCACGGTTTGTTGCCTTTTATTTATTTATTTTTATTATTGATCTGTTTTTCCTTTACTCTGCACTTTCCACTTCTCCTCCCTTCCATGCACTTTTCTCCTTTCCCTCTCCTATGCGCTTGCGCGTTCTCAATGTCACTTGGCCTAGTAAGATTGTTGTTTTTGTTCTCCATTGTTCCCCTCCCACTGCCTTGTCGTGCTCTGAAACACTTGTGTACGAGCGCGATACAAATAAATTATCATAGCAATCAACTAAAAAATAGATCAATTGCATGGATTCTTTAATTCTACCCGAATGCTCCATTTATATATGTATATAATGTACACCTAAAATAAAAAAATAAAACAATACCGCACATTTCTGGTGGACATACTTTGTTCTATTTTATAAGGAGGACAGTATTGTGCGAACTCTACGCCAATTCCCTGTGACACCAGTGAAGTGCCACGGGTACATTTCAAAACCAAAACATTGTTAAAACAGTTATAACGGTCGACTTTCTCTTTATAAAAAAAGATGCCTTTTCATTTGTATAAAAAGTATTTTTTCAAGCACCTGAGATGGAAGAGACCTCACACAGACAAATAATTGTGATAGTCATATGTATCATGTATATTGCTCTGTGCTCAAGTGCCGACTGGCCACAAGTGATTGGAAATTCATATTGGGCAAGCGCATTTACCTTTTTCTGGGCTTCCCTCCATTCATCTGTTTGGTCTCCTGTTCCCTCCCTTCCTCCTCCGCCTCCTCCTGCCCTCCCAGCAACCCCATTGGTTTTGGTTCCGAGGGTGACCGCTTACTTTGAAATGCGCTTATTTAAATCTGTGAGCAGGAGCTTCATGCCCCAGCCTCCTCCGCTCCCCAGTGCTGACAGGCTGCAGGTGATTGGAAAATTTGTATTGCGCAGTGCATTTCCGTTTTTCTTGGATTCCCTTCCATCCGTCTGCTTTGGTCTCCCGTTTCCTCCCTCCCTCCCTGCGATTGGTTAGTTTCACCCAGGAAGCGCTTAACTGGTTGAGCTAGGGACGCCTTTCCCGGGCAGCCCTCGGCTAAGGGCCAGAGGCAAAGGGCACCTCCCTACCAAGCAGCTCCACTTCCCGTTTGCCTGTGTTTTCCAGGGAAGCCTGTGGCAGTCAACCAGCAGCGACAGATAAGTGTGGTCTGGCTGGGGAGTACAGCCATTTCTGTTTTCCAGTAAAACCCCACCACTCTTATTACCCAATATTGTATTCCTATGTGCATTTAGCCTATATTGTATATGGTAGTCATATTTTGCTTTCATACAATTGCTAAGGGGGGGCTGTATTTTGCATTTAGCCTGATTGTGTAAATTAGCCATACCTAGCTTTTAGCTTAACTGCATTAGTCAGCCATATCTTGCATTCAGCCTAATTGTGTAGGTTAGCCATGCTTTGTGTTAAACCTAATTGTGTGAAAGAGCCATGGTTTGCATTTAGTCTATTTGCGTCAAGTAGCCTTTTTTTGGCATTTATGTATAAGGTAGCCTATCCATTACATTTAGGAATTCCGAGAACACTGTCGTTGCCCATTGCTGTACCAACGTCAAATCTCCGTGTTACCTTGTCTGTTGCCAAAGTTAGATCTAGCCCATTTACTGTTCGCTCTACCAAAGTTAAATCTAGGTGTTTCGCAATTGCAAAGATTAGCCACGTGTCATGCTTAGATAGAATTGTGAAGATGAGCCATGTGTCACATTTAGAATTGTGAACATTAGCGTCACGCTTAGATTGCAAAATTAACCATCCGTATAACTAGATAGAACTGCAAAGATTAGTCATGCGTCACATTTAGTTAGAATTGTTTAGATTACCCACATGGAAGAACTTAGAATAGCCAATGTACTAATGACCCTGCTCCTGCTCCCTCCACAACACCACCAAGTACTGTACATGCGTACAGGGCAACCCAACCAACACACACCCAACATAAGTAACACTTGCAGCCAACAAACAACCCCTGACACACCGGACCTAATCAATATGGACATAACAAATACCAGCAAATCTACACATAAAGAACACAGACATCTTCAACAAACATTCACACAGAAAACAACCCAGGCATTGGGCCTACTCGTATGGATACAACAAGCCAGTGTGCAAAACCTTAAATAGCAGCCAATCTCCACATAAAACACACATTCACGTAGAAAAAAACAGGACATTGGACCTTACCCGTACAGATACAAGCAAGTGCACACAATCCACCATCCTGCAAGCCAAAACACACAGACGCCAGTTTCTCCTGGTTCTGGACCTATCCAATCACTCTAGCCTCACTAACCAACCCGTCCTCTTTCTTGCAGAGCAACGTGAGCGCCTGGCGACTGCCCCTGGGTGCTCAGTATAAAATAGTGAACTCTTGGCAACTTTCCAGCCATAGTTTCTATGGACCCCCAATCTTATTGCTTAGTTTTTTAACCTGTTCTGACTTTTTGAGGGGTATGAAAGCCTTCAGATTCACTTCCCCTGCCTTCAGCCCATTTGTTATGGGGCAACTGATCAGTCCTTCACACTACCGGTGCTCGGAAAATAGGTTTCCCTTTTACCCTTTATAACTTAACATTCCACACAGCATCTTACAATGGATCACCCTTGCTTTTGACACTGTTTTTGGTTACTTTAATATGTGCCTAAAAACAAGCTGGTAGCAACAGAACATTTTTTTAAATTATTTTCAATATTTTTAGTGTGCACATTCAAGTTTACAGTGTATGGCTACCAAACGTGGCTAGTGCCCAAAAATGTACCGCCACAAGATTTCCGCTTGTTCTTTGGACATGTTGTTTGACCTTCTTCCTGCAAGTTTAGGAAATCCTGTATAAAGTCATGCACTTGCCCGAGAGTGTGGGCCTGTGAGAGTGTGTGGGCCTGTGAGAGAGTGCTCTGTATGATCCCTGTCGGTTTTTGTAATAAACTCAAGCCTAACTTGCCCTTGGCTGAGTCCTCCTTGTGTTCGGAGGGAAGGGTTGTTGGGCCATGGGAGCTGAATCGATGAGCTCGTAGTAACCCCCAGACCTCTGGTATACCATACCACAAAAAACAAATGGTAGCAAAGGGAAGGTTGTCAGGAGCCAACTTGGAGCTATCCTGCCCATGGTATGTGAGGAGTCCAGCAGACCAAAAGCGTAGCGTGGCAGATTTGGGAAAGCCAGTAGCCGAACGCATCAGTGGATCACGGAGTGTAAGTATTGACTCAGCCACACCGCAACTAAGGGGAGTGGCATAGTAACGGTGGGTGCCGGGTGTAAATGAGTATTGTTGAGTAGTGTCAAATATTGTGATGCATAGTAGGGAAAGGAGAGGAGGTAGATGTCATTTCTGTGGGTAGAGAACAGTCAGTCTTCAGGGAAAAGGTTCTGGTCAATAACCTAGACTATTGATT
This sequence comes from Ambystoma mexicanum, assembly GCF_040938575.1. NCBI lineage: Eukaryota > Metazoa > Chordata > Amphibia > Caudata > Ambystomatidae > Ambystoma > Ambystoma mexicanum. Next base: position 817,446,688 of record NC_090929.1, read on the forward strand.
TAAGGGCACAGATGACATAAGGTATGTGAATATTGGATTCCCTGTGAATTGGGCAATTTAGCTAGGGTCATGGATGGCGATATGCTGTGTATAGGCTTAGCAAAGGGAGCTGGCATAGATTGCGGAAGGTGTTCTTCTGGTTAAGTCTTGAGGAGGCGTTTTATCTGCAAGGTGATGCTGTAGGTACAGCTTGAACACAAGAACTATTGCTATCCCCTGTTAGGAGGTAGGAAGACAGCTGTGGGTTCATGTTGGGGTTGTGTAGATGTTTGTGTAGCAGGACATTAGCATTTTGAGTGTTGCAAGCGATCTCTAGCACTCCCTGGTTTAGTGAAGTGGTGACATCACCCATCAGGTCTGTGCATAGGACTCGGAGAGCACGAGGAGTTATAGAAGTCAGTGTTGAGAAACTTGGAGGCAGAGGGTTGCAGAAGGGCGGTGCGCGGGGCATGCCTGACAGATTGTTTTGGAGCCAGAGTGGCTCGAGAAGAATTACTGAGAACTGGTACTACTTGTGACATTCATACATTGGAGTTCAAAGTATTCATTGTGTTTGTGGAATAACGGAGTGTTGAAAGCCTTGACTTAAGTTCAAGTATAAAAGCAATGTATCAAATGAAATGCGGGGGAGTTAGCCCCTACAACCTCCAATGTAAGGCCATTCTTCGATATAAGGACAATATTTGTAAATATAGCTCGTAATGGACGAAAATCACAGAGGGTAAATTGACTAAGCCACGGCCACAAGGTGGAACTTTCTACAAAAAAATAAGTGTTACTCACTGGAGTGACTAACATATTCCGAGTTCATAGTCTCCTTTCCTCCATCCTGTATGGGCGTCCGTTTTGGGAAACAGAACCTTTTTTCCACCAGAAAAAGACATTTCCCCTTTAATTTTGCAGGGGCGCAGGCTCCCTTATCCCCGCCCATCGGCGCCACACCTCAGTCCCCTTTTGACGCGTCGGCTGTATTACGCTTTAACAACCCTACTGGTCTTATTATAGGGGATGGGATGGTGGGACGTGTGGAGGAAAGGGGGCTATGACTATGTTAGGGAGAATTCTCAGAAATGTGCTAATTCCCTTCTACCTTAGAGACCCCCAGCTCATTTGCTGGACTTTTAATTTTTATCCTGGAGGGAGTGAGACCCTTTTCCCCATTCTCTCATGTATTTTTCTTTGATTTGAACCCTGTGTTTCTTTTGGTTTTGGAGTCGGACAAACTCCATAGGCATCATCTTTTTGTATTGTGACACACAGCACCCACAGTGCAGTGTGCCAGAGAAATCCTTTGGATTTCTGCTAAGGTTTAAATGCATTCTCTTGGATGAACTACTGTTTCCAAGAGTAGTAAAGTGAAATTGACTAACCTTTTCTCTTTGTAGACTTAGCACACAATATCTTACATAGAGTGTGGGAGGGGTTACTTAGTAACCCATTTTTCTACCTTCTCATGTAACATTTTTATGTTACCCTTTCTACAATTAATGGCTGCTGGCAGTGGTTTACTTTTTCCGACCATCGTGCGTTTTTACCGCAGGCTGAATCCTCAAGCTGCAGTATTGCACCCATGGGTGCTCATTTTGTCAAAATGGCCCCAGACTTCTTTTTTCACCATTTCTTGTTGGAAAGGTCCTTCTTGAGATTTACTCTGCGCTCCAAACCAGGTTGGGTCCCTTTGTTTTGTCTTTGGCGGGATTCACTGGTGAAGCCCACCTCTGGCTCTAGCGTGTCTGGCAGGGCAGGAAGCAAGGGAGGATCCCCAAACTCCCTGTGCTTAGTCTCTTTTGTTACAGGAATACACCCAAAAGGTGATTGGCAGGCTGGAGGACAGCCACCCTGCTGTGTGAGTGACAGTTAGGCTGCAAATGAATGGGAGAGAATTGCCTGGATCTTCTATTGGATATCGAAGATGCAGAAGTAATAGCCCTGCCCCTGCTGGGAGGAGTGGGAGGGACATGCTCTACAGCTTCGCTCTCTACAAGGGAGCAAATCTCTGCTAGGAGTATTTGTATTTTGTATTTTATTTGTATAGCGCGCCAAGCCCTTAGGCATCTGGGCGCATTTCTTACAGTTACATAACAAAGTTAATTGACAGTTGCAAGCATTCATTTTTTACAGGACATAAGGCAAGTATTTACATGGTGGGCATACGAGGATACAATTGGCAAGTATGGAGTGATGGTGTGCCAATCTGTGGGAGTGGAGGGGAACTCTTAGGGGGAGAAGGAAGAGGTAGCTGGAAGCCCCAGGACACCACTGAGATGACCCATGCGTCCGTGAACTTTGCCCACCGAGCCTGAATGTGCCAACTGGGGTTCTGGGGACCTGAAACGAACCGTCATTGTTTCTTCTGGTCAGAGGCTGATGAAGAGGAAGGTGACGGAAACAACCCCTTATTTGATGCTTTGTGGTGTTTTCTCCGGTGCTGACTGGGAGACCTGTCCGGCTGTCTGGCTTTGCAGTCCTGCAACCCGCAGAAGCTGCCAAATGAACGCCCCCTGTATGAGCGGGACTGTCTGTGAGAAAGGTTTAGCTGCTGGTTTGGTAAGAATGTCCAGCGACTTTGCTGTCTGAGATCTGCTCTTCTTTTCATCAAGCTCCTCATCAGTGGAGGAGTGGAAGAGATCACCGCCCTCAAATGGAAGGTGGAGGATTCTATGCTGCACATCCAGGTTGAACCTGGTAGCTTTCAGCCAGGCCGTGCGCCACAGGTCTGTTGCCAGACAGATTTGCTCCGTTAGCCATGTTGATGTAGCCTACAGAAGACTCCATGATGTCCTGAGCCACGAGTTTCGCCTCAGCTAGGCCCGCTTTTGAATGAGGCTTGCTTGTCCTTAGGGATGTCAGGCAGAAAGTCTGCGATTTCCCTCCACAGGCGTTGATTAGTCGCAGCGTGGATGGCGTCTGCGTTAGCCTGCCTGAGGTGCAGCCCGGCATTTGAGAAGACCTTCCTACAGTATTACGAGAGTCTTTTCTTCCTTGTCAGGAGGGCTGTCGTGGCAATACTAGACAAGGAAGCTTGGGGCTTGGCATATATGCATGCTGCAGCGATCACTGGAGAGGCTGCGGGTGTGTAGAGAGCAGTATGCGGTCTCCCTCTGCTTGTCTGAACCTAGCATCCATATTTTTGTTGATGGGTTGCATGGAGTGAGCCTTGAGCCAGCCCTTTTTGGCCAAAGCCTCCACATCCTTCTGTAGGGGGATGCCAGACCTCACCTCCGTCCTGATGCTCAGGACCACTGCCAGAACTCCTGCTTTGGGGAGCTCCTTCTGGGGCTTGGGAATGCCCAGGTAGTCCGACAGGCCGGCAATCCTGTCATGGAAGGCTTTTGCTGATGAGGGTGTATCCTGCTCCTCCTTGTCTGTGTCCTGCTGTTCCTCTACCCCTGTGGGGTGTGGGGGTGCCGCCAGTCGCCTTACGTGGCTCATCCGTGGTGGGGGTTTGCACCTGCACTGGGGCTGCTGGAGCCTCAAAAATGGGTTGCTGCGTAGGTGGAGCTGGAGGAGGAGGCATGGGCTGTGTTGTTCTGGGTTGCGCTGGTGAAGCCTGGAGCAACATGTCCTTATCAATGCTCCTGAGAATAGAGGCCATTTGTTGGGACCACACGAGGGACATTAATTTGTTAAAAAAAACCTGTCCTCACAAGCTGGCTGTGCGCGATCCTGTGCCAGGGCGAATATGCCAGCTGCCTCCCCAGCGTGTTCCCGGGTTCGGCCTGCATGCCCGACTTCACCAGCTCTGCCCGCCCTGCGCCTCAAGTGTACACCCGGTAGGCGGTGCGCCTCGGCATCCCAGTCAGCTGTGCTGGCTGTGCGTAAAGGGACAGGTCCCGTGGTAGTAGAGCTCACAGGCCCCTCGGTTGCGGGACCGGTTGTGCACTTGGACCCCCTCGGCTGTGAGGCTGGTAGCTGCATGAGCCTCAGTGCTCCCTGAGCCGTTGCGAAGGCCAGACTGATCCCTCCCGCCAGTGGGCTTAACCGGGAAGGAGTCACCTCTGCGGGGAGCTTTGGAAAATAACGCACCTACCTTCATGGTCTTCCTCCAGACGTAGTCTGATGTTCTGAGGAGGAGTCCTGTTGAACAATTCCCTCCAACGCTCGGGTCTGTGTTTAAGCGACCTAGGCATGAGGGAGTCGCACGCAGAGCCTCCGTCCCAACCCTGGTCCTCACCAAGGTATCAGAGACCAGTGCGTGTGCATCTGCTTTAGGGAAGGAACTGTCGCACACCAGGCACCTGCTAAAGCCTTTCAGGCCGACATGCGCCAGGGATAACCTAGGACACCGGTGGATGGTGTTCCCAAATCTGTGATAGAAAAAGAAAAGATAAGACTCTGGGGAAAGCGTGTGGAATTACCAGGCTTGAGGCCACACCATGGTGCGCTGGTGGAGCGGTCCATTCCCATTGATGCAGAAAAGTGTACTGGGCTATGGTGCCGGTGGGCGGGGTTAAGGGAGCCCGTGCTTCCGGGGTCACATGCCAGTAAATTTAAAGGGGAAATGTCTTTCTGGTGGAAAAAAGGTTCTGTTACCATCCCTCGTGAGGGACACCCATACAGGATGGAGGTAAGGGGACAGGATGTAGTACTATGTGCAGCAACCATTACAGACACACATACAAGACACCTATAAGGGGATGTAGTCGGCCAATCATATGGCGATATTTGAGCTCTGGAAAATGTTTCAGGACGACGAGGGGGAAGTAGCAAGGCGTCCATGAATGCTGAGCAAGCAGCAGACACTGGGGGCAGCGCCCTCGGGCCCCGCTCCCCCACCTCCTCCTGAGAACGAGAAAGAAGGGGCTGGAGCAGAAGCGCAACAGTTATACCCTATACAGGAGCTAAACGCAGCAGAGGGGTACACAAATCCAATATTTCAACCTCCACCATATACCAAGGAGGAGGGGCAGAAAGGGGTGGGACAGAAATGGTGGGAAGGGAGCACGCAGCGAGACCCCAGACAAGCACCAAGGAGGGGCTAGAGGGCATAGCATCGAATAAATGGGCAGATACTTCTGAAATTGGATTGGAAGACAATGGGAGAATCAGCAAGAGCGAATAAAGAAATGGAGGGTCATAAGGGGACCAGTGAAGCCCTAGACTGGGCGGATATGAGAGGACTAGCAAGAAGGAAGAAGAGGAGGAGGGACGCAAGAGCACGAAGAGACGAGCAAAGGGAAGAGGAGAAAGAACGGGAGCACCGAGAGGAGGAAGAAGGAGATTGAGGAGTTAGAGAGGTGAAGGGAGGAAGACGGGAAGGAACTGCATATTTTAGTGAGAAGGGAACTGAGAAAATGGGAAATAGAGTGACTTGCAAGAGAGCACAAACGCAAGGAGGAGGCAGGGCACGCAGTGAGAAGTTACTCTCTTACCTGGTAACGTTCTTTCGATGGGATGGTACGACGGCGTATTCCATATCTATGACATGTAATCACCACAGCTGTGCTGCTTCGGAAAATCTTCGGCATCTGCGTCCTGCGTCGATGACGTCGATACGTCGCCCTCGAGGACCTCCTCCGATGGCCGACGTCACTGGATGTTATAAGTAGGACGCACGACGCACGTAGCCTCAGTTGTAGTTTTTTCCCAGAACATGTGGCACCAGTCTTCTGCCAGTCTGACACACAAAGCCTTGCGGAAACGTAAGCTGCAATCGCATAAGAAATTCTGTAGCGGGGAAGGCAGGGAGGGAGCGATATAGAATACGTCGTCGGACCATCCCATCGAAAGAACGTTACCAGGTAAGAGAGTAACTGGCTCTTCGAGGGGATTGGGTCCTCCGACGTATTCCATATCTATGACAGACTCCCAAAGCAGTACCAATGCAAGGAGGTGGGAAAAGAATTTAGAAAACAGAAATTTAGAATGCCCAATCAAATTGCGGAGTAAAGGACCGCCTTGCCAAAGGCCAGATCCTGCCCACAGATGGAATCGAGGGAGTATGTACCGAAGCCCAGGTGGCTGCATCACAGATGTTAAGAATAGGAACACCCATCTGTAGGGCAGTAGAGGCAGCCATACCCCTGGTAGAATGGGCCCGCAAGCCGACCGGTGGGTCTTTACCCGCCAAGCGGGAACACTCAAAGATAGCAAAATAATCCAGCAAGACAAAGTCTGTTTCGTCACAGCTTGTCCCAAACACTTCCCAGCGTAACCAATGAAGTGTTGATCGTCCACTCTGACCCGGGACATGCGAGAAATATAAAAGTTTAACGCTCTCCTAGGATCAAGCCTATGGAGCCTCTCCTCTTCCTTACCAGGATGTGGAGGAGGATAAAACGCCGGAAGAACAACCTTCTGGCCTAAATGAAATTCCGACACCACCTTCGGAAGAAAGGAAGGATGAACTCTAAGGACAACCCTGTCCATATGAAACACAGTGAAGGGTGGCTTAACTGAAAGTGCCTGTAACTCACTCACTCACTCTGCGAGCGGAAGTGACCGCAACTAAAAATACAGTTTTAAGAGTTAACAGTATCAAAGGGCATGAATGCAAAGGCTCAAACGGAGCACCCATCAGAAACTTGAGAACAAGGTTCAAATCCCAACCGCGCACCTGGAAAGGTGACGGAGGGAACACATTAGTAAGCCATTTCAGAAACTGAGAAATTAAAGGAATTTTAAAATAGGAACACTCTTCAGACGAGCGCTTAAATATGGACAGCGCCGCCAGGTAACCTTTAACGGTACCCACTTGCAAGCCCCTGTGGGCCAAAGAAAGCAAAAAAGACAGAAACATGGGAATGTCACATGCAAAAGGATCCACATTCTTAACCCTGCACCAGTCGCAGAAATTACGGCAACAGTACAGGGACTTTGTTGTGGGCCGTCTGGCCGAGAGCAACACCTCCATCACATCTTCAGGCAGGTCCCAATCCTTATACCTCAACCTTTCAGAAACCAAGCGCGAAGGTTGAGGGATCTGACCTCTGGATGGAGAACCTGACCCCCCCTCCCGGGAGAGCAGATCGTCTCGGTAGGGAAGACGTCGTGGAGGGCAGATGGACAAGTCGAGAAGGTCCGGGTACCACGTCCTCCGGGCCCATGCTGGAGCAATGAGGATCATCCGGCAACCGAACCTCCGTAACCTCTGCAGTAGTTGCGGGATGATGGGGACTGGAGGAAACGCGTACACCAGTGGGAATGACCACTCCACCACGAACGCGTCTATTAAGGCTCCTTTTGGAGGAAATTCCCGCAAGCAGATCCTCTCGCACTTCCGGTTGACACTGGAGGCGAAGAGATCCACTTGAGGGGTCCCCCAAAAGGCAAAGATCTCCAGGCGAATCTCCTGAGCCAACTCCCACTCATGAGAGATCGCGGTCTGCCTGCTCAGAGCGTCCGCAGTCTCATTTTTGTCTCTGGCCAGATGAACTGCCGAGATCGAAACTTCCTGCTGGATTGCCCAGAACCAGAGCTGCATCGCCTCCCTGCACAGAGGAAGTGACCCTGCCCCCCCTTTTTGTTGAGGTAGTGCGTGGCCACCGTGTTGTCCGTCAGGATCAGGACATTCTTCCCCCGCACAGTCGACAGAAAAGCCTTCAGGGTTAGCCTGACGGCCCTCAGCTCCAACAGATTGATATGGAGTCTGGACTCCGACAGAGACCAACGACCGCTGACTGTCAACTCGTTGGCATGAGCCCCCCATCCCGTGAGGGATGCGTCCGTCACGATCGTCACCTCCGGCCAGGGTAGCCAAAATGGAGCCCCCTTCATCAGATGGTCTTCGACGGCCCACCACAGAAGGTCCTGGGCGACTGAGGACGGCACCTGAACAGGGTCCGACATCCTGCTAGAGGACAGACCACTGGAGCTTGAGTGCCCATTGCAAAGATCTCATCCGCAACCTGGCCTCTGGCACCAGAAGAATGCAGGATGCCATGAGGCTGAGCAATCTCATGAACTCGAACGCAGGGAGACTCTGGGCATGTTGAAACTTGTGCACCATCTGCTGAATGTGATGAGCCCTCACTTGGGGAGGAAAACACTGCCCCAGGGACGTGTCGAGCACTGCTCCGATGTACTTGAGCCTCTGAGTTGGAGTCAAATGGGACTTCTTTAAGTTGAGGGAGAAGCCCAGCTTGTGGAGGGAGTGGCAGGTGACTGACAGATGATCCAGGACTTGCTCGGGAGAGCGCACCCTGATCAACCAATCGTCCAGATAGGGGTAGACGTGAATCCCCCCTTTCCTGAGGTGTGCTGCCACCACTACCATGAGCTTGGTGAAGACCCTCGGGGCGGAGGTCAATCCGAGCGGCAGGACCCGAAACTGAAAGTGCGAGTCGCCAACCGCAAACCTCAGGTACTTCTTGTGCTTTGGATGTATCGGCACATGAAAATAAGCGTCCTTGAGGTCGAGAGACACCAACCAGTCCTGAAGTTGAAGGGCCTGGAGGACTTGAGAGAGAGAGTAACCATCTTGAACTTGTCCTTCCTGAGGAGTTTGTTCAAACCGTGCAAGTCCATAATGGGTCTCAATCCCCCGTCTTTCTTGGAAATCAAAAAATAAGGGGAATACCATCCTTTGTTCCTCTCCGCTACAGGCACCAGTTCTATGGTGCCTTTCTCCAGAAGGGATTGAATTTCCTGCGCAAGGAGCGGATCCGGACTCTTCAAACAGAGATTCCCCAGTGGATTGTCTTGAGGCCTCTGCCGGAAAGGAAGATAGCAGCCGTGGGTTATGATCTCCAGAACCTACACATCTGAAGTAATGGCGCACCACTCTACAAGATGCTGCGCCAGCCTTCCCCCAACCGGCGAACCATGGGACATGGCCTCATGACTGAGATGACGCGGCTACGGCGTTGCCCGAGGGCAAAGAGGCAACAGCCTGAGCGGCCTTGGCACCTCCAGTACCTTGTTTTCCACATCTGGCACTCCTACGGTGGCCCCTTTGACTGGCAGCTAATCTCGCTTTACCAAAGGATGAGTAATAACGAAAGGAACCTCCCCTCAATTGCTGTCCCCTAGGACGAAAAGGCTGAGGTTGGCGAATTGCAGCGCCCAACGACTTCGCTGCAGCTTTTGAGGACTGCAACCTCTCAAGGCTCTCGTCAGCCTTGCTGCCAAAAAGATGTTCACTGTCAAAGGGCATGTTGAGGAGCCGGGCCTACACATCAGGAGCAAACCCCGACTTCCGCAACCACGCAAACCTGCGTATTACGGTGCTCGCGGCCATGGACCGGCTGACGCAATCTGCCATGTCCAACCCCGACTGAAGGGCCTCACACATGGCATCCTTGCCATCCTGAACCATGGCAAGGAAACCATCCCGTTTGTCAGTTTCGGGAAAATATTCAGCTGCTAAGGAAACAGTTCCACTTCTGGCGGACACCGTGGTTGAGGAGAACGAGTGTTCTAAGTTTGCAGCTCCGCCAGAGAGGAGAGACGAAGTACAAAATGGCAGCCACCAACGAATACACTGGCGTATAACCTTGCGGCACAGCGGTTCGGCAGGTTGTTACCAAGAACAAAGTTGCGGCTGTAACGCCGCGCTCAACTTTTCCTGAGATCCGGCCTGAGCAGACAGTGTGGGAGGTGAGTGGAGGGATCGTCATACGACACGCTGTTGCAACATATCTTTGCGAACAAAGGAATGGGCTGCTGGTTCCCACTACGGTCCGGCCGGGCAGATGGGCCCGATTAGCATGAGGCGCTCTCCACGGAGCATGCGGCAGCTGTAAGACATTGCGGTTCAACGTGTTCACATTGTGGTCCAGCTTTGGCAGTCATCAGTTCAGTGTTTGAGACACAACTGCAGCGGAACGCATGGTTAGCCCAATATTGACACGAGGATGTGTGCTGCCCGCAGAGCGAATAAAGATAAGCTGTTAAAGGTTTCTATTGTGGTCCGGCCCTTGAGGACGGGCGCTAGCAGCAAGCATGTATGCACAGAATGGGAGCAGTTTCCACTGTGGTCCAGCCAAGGCCCACTAAGGCAGAAGCTGATGGGAGATGAAAACCAAGGGCACAGATAATACGCTGCCGGAGGAACAGCAACAGCAGCTGTCAATGGAGTGAACCGCACGACTGCAGCAACACGTGCTGAAGAAAATCAATGTTACTTTTAGCCCTTACATTGCAACTGTACTACAAAGACTTACATAAAGAAGCCCTAGCCGGCAGGTGAGATACGAGAAGCGAACAATTGCAGCAGCTGGATAGGGACCAATACACCTGTGAGCAGCGCCTTCATCGTGGGACAAGACAGCAGGGTGTGCTGTGGGGCTTGTGCGGTTACCAACATTTCAAGCACTGCCCGGAAGTCGGGACTAAAGAGGAACAAGACTGCTGTACACACGCGCCCTGTGGGGGACCTGATGGTAGCAGACATAAGTAGCTTACTGGTGGCACGTTAGGGCGGCATAAGCTCAAGGCAATGCATATACACAAAAGAGGCCATTGGCATGCAGCGATAAAATGCTACCCTACCGCTAGTACTATACCAAGCAACAGTTGAGACACACCATTCGCGGATACAGCCGTCTTGACGTAGTTGAGGGCTGAGCGAGCAGAGCGGCACTGAAAAGACCAGGATCCTGACGCAGAGGAGTAGTCATGGCATCCAAGCCCCAGAAGAGTAAGGCTAAGCAACCTACACTGGACACTTTTACTAAGCCCACGAATGCAGCAGACAACACCAGTTCAAGAACACCCCGAAGAGAGCAGATGCTCGAGAGAGGAGATCAACAGATCCTAGAATTTATAGCATCTCTGAAAGAATCTCTCAAGGCTAAAATAGATGCCATCAGCATAGATGTGAACTTGTTAAGACAAGATGTGAGGTCACTTGCTGAACGCATGGGAACACTTGATAAGGCAGTTACAGAGAATACAAGTGGCTTAAAGGAAACCTCTGAAGAAGTCAGGGTACTGCAATAACACGTGTGTAATCTGGAAGACAGAGCCGTGGATGCGGAAGGCAGAGCTAGAAGCAATGATGTGAGAATTATTGGGCTCCCATAAGGAGAAGAGGGAGCGAACGCAATGGACTAAATAGAGACCCTGCTGCAGCAAGAAGTTGATCCAGGTGGCCTCACTCAAGGATTCGAAAGGGCGCATAGGTCATTGACGAGGAAGCCACCGCCTGGAGCCCCGCAGAGGTCGATAATTTCCCGATTACTGAACTAGCGGGATAGGGAAAGATCCTCAAACATTTCCGCAAAGGAGGGACGATCTAATGAGCGCCTGCCACGATAATTGCATACCCGGAATACACCATACAAGTGCAGAAGCAACGGATGAACTACTTATCGGTTAAAAGGAAACTACGAGTGGCTAACCTGAAGTACATGTTGCTGTACCCGGCTAGACAAAGTAATTCACAAAGGTCACGCCATTTTCTTTGAGAACCATGAAGACTCATACAAATGGATGGACACGCAGAATTTGCCAATTGGAGAACAGGCTAGTCCGAGCAGCGACGAATAGACGCATGCAGAAGACCACGAAAACTGCAAGTCAGCAGAGGACTGTAAATACAAGACAAGGTGGCGGTATCACCCGCCCAATTGGAAGCTTCAGGAAATTAAGAGTTGCCAAATGCAGGAGCCCATTACGTGGTGCTTATTCAAGATCAGACTACGCAGGTGCATCCTACCCCTAAGATCGGATTTGTTTGTTCGGATACTACAGTTACGTAGCCACCTACTGCACCCCACGCACCAGAACAAGACCCTGGAGTGGAGGCGAGAAGTGGGGATGCCTGAGCACAAGATATTGAGCTGGACAATTGTTGGGAGGGGGGATGGCAGGGGAGATGGGGGTAGTTAGTCGGGAGTTAGACTATGAGCCCACACTGTACATGCTGAACTTGAACAAGGGACTGCCGATACATGTCAGAAATTTTAAGTGGGATGGGGTAACTTAGAATAGAATCCTGAAATGTCAGGGGCCTCAGCAGTTTTATTAAATTTAACAGAATTATGACTTAGTTAAGGTGTCAGAAAATTGACATTGCGCTCCTGCAAGAAACTCACCTCACAAAAGAGAAACAGATTGATCTTGCTAATAAAATGGAGATGCACGATGCTGGGCTCGTCATACTCGGTTTACGCTAGGGATCTACTAATATGGGTGTCATGCCCGCGCCGCTGGCACACGCATTGGCAACCATCATGGACTACTTGGTACTCATTTATCCTCCTAATACTCTTTGAACAACTCCTATTCACGCCTTGGTCTTTAATTTCCATTTGCTCGACTTTGCTTCTTTCTTATTTTATTAAACTAACTACATTTACCACAATGCACCTTGCTACAGTCCTCAATTCCTGGCTATTCTCATTCATCGTTATTGGGACCACAATCCCCAGAAGCCCTAGCGGCCAGTGCTGCTTCCACCTGCTCAGGACCAGAGAGGAAGGAGGCAGATTGTCTTCAGGTGTGCTGCTCCAGGTGCTGTCAATTAGCCTGCCTCAGAACAGGGCAGGGCTGTATATAAGCAGCTGCCTGCAGGAGCACAGTGTCTTGCATCTTGAGATCTCCCCGCTCCCGTTTGCCTTGACCCTTTATACTTTGTATGCTGTTCCTGTTGCTGCATTATCCTGTTTTGATCCAGTGCCCTTTCCGGGCTCCCTGCCTTGCAGCCGATCACGCTCCGCTGCCTTCTACCTACAGCCATTGTCCTCTGGGCTTCCTGCCTTGCAGCCTATTAGTCCTCTGCAGCCTTCTACAGTCAGCGGCCCTGCTCCTCGGGGCTCACTCCTTGCTGCCCTGCTCTCCTGGGCTCCTTGCCTGGCAGCCTGCCTCACTCCGGCTGCCTACAAGTCCTTGTCCTCTGGGCTCCCTGTCCTGCAGCCTGCCTCACTTCGGCTGCCTACGGTCCTTGTCCTCTGGGCTCCCTGTCCTGCAGCCTGCCTCACTCCGGCTGCCTACAGCCCTTGTCCTCTGGGCTCCCTGCCCTGCAGCCTGCCTCACTCCGGCTGCCTACGGTCCTTGTCCTCTGGGCTCCCTACCTTGCAGCTTGAAACACTCTGCTGTCTCCAAGCCCTTGTCCTCTGGGCTCCCTACCTTGCAGCCTGCACCTCTTCACTGCCTACAGCCCTTGTCCTCTGGGCTCCTTCCTTGCAGCCTGCTCCCTCCGCTGCCTACAGCTCGTGTCTTCTGGGCTCCTTCCTTGCAGCCTGTCTCTCTCCGCTGCCTACAGCCCTTGTCCTCTGTGCTCCCTGCCTTGCGGCTTGCTACACTCCTCTGCCTCACAGCCCGTTTTAAACTTAGCTGCCTACAGCCCTGCTCCTCTGGGCTCCCTACCTCACGGCCCTATTCTTTTGGGCTCTGTCTGTCGCCTATTACTAATCTCTCTGTCCTGTTCTTCTGGACTCCCTGCCTTGCAGCCTACTACAGTCCTCCGCAGTCCACTACAGTTTGCCTGCACCTAGTGCCACTCTTGACGGCAGACCTGCTTCCTACTTTGCAGCCCTTCTGTTTTCCTGACTGCTGTTCCCTTGTTCTCTTCCTTGAGTCCTCTGTACTCCACCTTAGGTTATCTACTTCAGTCTAACTGCCTTTCCTTCATTTCCTTCTGCTATATAGCTCATTGACTTCCTTTTCGCTGGATATTTCTGTTCTTGTCTTCTCAGGTGTTTTATGTAATCCCTTTGTACAGAGCTTGCCTGTTGGTTTCCGGCAGGCAACCTCTGCCCCTTCCCTTGTCGCCTTTTCAGTGTTACAGACACCCACTGCTGTTGTTCCCAGCCATGAGCATACAGCGTGGGCCTCTGTTATAGCAATCTGTGCAGAAGGCTGGAGTTTCCGAAGGTTCGTGGAACACTCTCCCATTTCAGCATACACCCCATGAGGGAATCCAGTTTGCTTGTACCTTTGTATCTTTTGCCCCTTTTGGCTCACAGCTAGTTTCCTACTCTTCTTTCTTGTTGAACTTCCTGATGTGTGTGCTTATCTGCTACCTTACTTCAGCAAAGCCACCCAACACCTACCTGGGTACCCTGTGCCACTCTTGACAGAGTGCCATTCCTGACAATGGGTGGCACCGTCGATACCTTTGAGGGTGCTAGAGACTTTACAAGATAAAGAGGGCAGGGTGTTTGTACTACGAGGACGGGTTGAACACAGAGAATTTTATATCATCAACACATATGCACCTAACTAAGAGACTGCGGCTTACTTCTGCACGTTATACTCACTAATAAGTCTAACAGAGATGGTACATTGTTATGGGGAGGAGATTTTAATTGTACGCTTAACCCTACACTGGACAGATCAGATGACAAATTTATGCACCCTGCCCCCTCCGCCAAAGCCCTGTGCACATTGTTGCAAGCATTTAAACTTTCAGACATATGGCGGACTCTACACCGGCAGGCCAGTGGTCATTCACATTACACCGCACCCCAAGATCTGTACTCTAGACTAGATATTTTTACAGGAGAGGACACCCTGGGCAAATTTGAAGGGGCAGTATATAAAGCATGAGTGTTGTCTGATCATGGCCCCCTGGTGGTTACATGGCGAGTTCCCACCCCAGCCCCCCCAGTTACGAGAAGGGGTGCACAATTACTTTACGCGTAATACAGGAAGTATGTAGTCAGCAGTCACGTTATGGGAGGCCTTCAAAGTGGTGATCAGGCGGACTGCAATTGCCAAGACGAACAGGGTTCAGGTTGCAATAGAGAATGACTTACGCAGGGGGGAAATAAAATTAGAAGCCACAAACAGTCAGAGAGATCTACCCAATGGGAGAGCCCAAGAGGCTGTTGCCCTGCAGTATGAGTGCTTAGTACACTGGGATAGGTTAGGTAAGTTGAGTTATAGGAAATATGTGAAACGGCAACATGCCGAAGGGGACAAACCGGGATGCTTGCTAGCCGGGTTGTACAAAAGCGAAACGGAGCAGAGCATGATTCGGGAAATCACAACAAGGAATGGGGAGATTTATGAGACACAACAGGATATAAACAACTGTTTTTATGATTTTTTTATAAGATGTGATATGAGGAGACATCAGAGACCCAGGAGTAAGAGATAGAAGAAGCCGTAGTGCTGATCACCTCTTCCGCATTTAGCTTTGGAAGGTTTGACAAACTTGAAGCCCCCCCCTTCCCTAACCAATGAGGAATTGGAACACACCATAAGAGGGTTACCCTCAAATAAGACTCCAGAGGTGCTGACGGACTAGAAGAACAAGTTACTTCTTACCTGGTAACATTCTTTCGACGGGATGTTCCTCCAACGTATTCCTTATCTTTGATAATACGTTTCCAGCTTGCTGGCCTCGACATTTTTTCTGTAGAGGGCGCTGCGCGTCGTCATCCACCGAGTCGATGTCCCTCGACGGCCACCGTATTGGGGCCGACGTCACCATGCCCATAAATAGCCACGCGCTGCGTCTGTTGCTCAGTTCCGTTTTGTAGCATAAGAAAAGACATGCCTGAATTGGTTAGGGACCTCGAAGGAGCGTAAGCTGCAACCACAAGGGAAGTTATCACTGCGGGGATGGACGGGAGGGGCGATAAGGAATACGTCGGAGGAACATCCCGTCGAAAGAACATTACCAGGTAAGAAGTAACTTGTTCTTCGAAGGGATTGTGTCCTCCGACGTACTCCTTATCTTTGATAGACTCCCATAGCAGTGGCATGTAATTGGAGGAGGGAGTGATAGTGTTATGTATCCCTTTAGGGATGGACCGAATGTAATACGGCCTTGCCAAATCTGGTCTCTTGAGCAGTGGAGGAATCCAGATTGTAAAATTTTGTGAATGTATGTGCGGACGACCATGTGGCAGCTGCACATATGTCCCGGACCGGTACCCCTCTCTGGAGAGCCGAAAAGGCTGCGATACCCCTGGTTGAATGAGCCCTGAGATTTTGGGGTAGCTCTTTCCCTGCTAGTTTATAATATTCCAGGATGGCCAAAATAATCAACCTGGAGATGGTTTGTTTTGTTATGGGTAGTCCCAACTTGTGACCTGAGTATCCTACAAACAGTTGGTCTGCTTGCCTGATCCTAGCCATTCTGCTGATGTAAAAGCTGAGAGCTCGCCTAGGGTCCAGCCTATGTAGCCTTTCCTCCTCTTTCCCCGGATGGGGAGGAGGGTAGAATGAAGGCAAGGTGATTTTCTGAGTAATATGAAATTCAGAAACCACCTTTGGGAGGAAATTAGGCTTCACCTGTAGGACAACTTTGTCCTTGTGGAAGATTGTATGTGGGGGTTTACAGGAGAGAGCTTGTAGCTCACTCACCCTCCTAGCAGATGTTAGTGCTACCAATAGGACAGTTTTAAGCGTGAGAAATCTCAACGCGCAAGAGTAAGAGGTTCGAATGGAGTGCCCATTAAGAAGTTTAAGACTAAATTTAAGTCCCATAAGGGAACCTGGAATGGTTTTGGAGGGTAAACATTAGTTAGACCCTTGAGAAATTGTACCACTAGAGGAATTTTGAAATACGATGGTTCCTCCGCAGTGCGCTTGAAGATAGAAAGCGCTGCGAGATAGCCTTTTACAGTGCCAACTTGAAGGCCTGAGTTTGCCAAGTAGAGTAGAAACGATAACACCATTGGTGTACCACATGAAAAAGGGTCGATATTCTCTTCCCTACACCAGCTGCAAAACTTGTTCCAACGGCAGCGGTATAAAGATTTTGTTGCTGGTCTTCTGGCCGAAAGCAACACCTCCAGGACGTCATTAGGGAGATCCCAATCCTTGTACCTCTACCTTTCAGAAGCCAAACGTGAAGGTTGAGGGTTCTGGTGTCCGGATGGAGAACCTGACCTCCCTTCTGCGAGAGAAGATTCTCTTTGAGTGGAAGACGGATTGGAGCGCAGATGGACATATCTAGAAGGTCCGGGTACCACGTTCTCCTGGCCCAATCCGGGGCAATTAGGATCATGAGTTTCCAGAATCTTCTCAACCTCCGGATCGTTTGAGGAAGAACAGGGACTGGTGGGAACGCGTAAAGGAGTGGAAACTCCCAGTCCACTACGAACGTATCTCCTAGAGCTCCTCTTGGGGGAAATTCCCTTGAACAGAACAGATCGCACTTCGTGTTGGTGCTTGTGGCGAACAGATCCACCTGAGGGGTTCCCCAAAGGGCGAAGATCTCTTGAAGGACTTCCTGAGCTAGCTCCCACTCGTGGGAGACTGTGCTCTGCCTGCTCAGAGCGTCCGCTGTCAAGTTCTTCTCTCCGGCTAGGTGGACTGCTGATAGAGAGATTCCTTCCCGAATTGCCCAAAACCAGAGCTGCATTGCTTCCATGCACAGTGGCAGTGATCCTACGCCTCCTCTTTTGTTGAGGTAGTGCATGGCCACCGTGTTGTCTGTCATGATTAGGACATTTCTCCCCTGTACTGATGGCAGGAAAGCTTTCAGAGCTAGTCTGATCGCTCTCAGCTCTAATAGGTTGATGTGTAGTCTGGACTCCGACGGAGACCAACGACCGCTGATGGTCAAGTCGTTGGCATGGACTCCCCACACTGTGAGCGAGGCGTCTGACTACTGTTATCTCCGGCCATGGTTGCCAAAACAGTTCTCCTTTCAAGATGTTCTCTGGATAGGCCCACCATTGAAGGTCGCGGGCTACCTTGTCCGGAATCCGGAGGAGATCTGTCATTCTCCCTGGGAATTGTGACTACTGAATTCTCAGTGCCCACTGAAGAGATCTCATTCTCAGGCAAGCCTCTGGCACAAGGAAGATTCAGGATGCCATGAGGCCTAGCAACCTCAAAAAGTGGAAGGCTGGGAGACGTTGGGCATTTTGAAACTTGGTGACCATCTGTAGAATATCTTGAGCCATCACCTCTGGTGGCGAGGCTTTTCCCAGGGAAGTGTCCAGGACCGCTCCAATGAACTGGAGTCTCTGTGATGGTATCATCTGTGACTTCTTTAAATTGAGGGAGAAGCCCAGTCTGTGAAGGAAGAGGCAGACATAATCTAGCTGGGTATGGGCCTGTTCCGAAGATACGGCCCTGATCAGCCAATCGTCCAGGTAGGGGTAGACGTGGACCCCTTCCCTCCTTAGACTCGCCGCCTCTACCGACATAAGCTTGGTGAAGACCCTCGGGGCGGAGGTCAGCCCAAATGGCAGAACTCGAAATTGATAATGAGAGTCGCCAATTGCGAACCTCAGGTATTTCCTGTGTTTGAGATGGATTTGCACATGGAAATAAGCATCCTGAAGGTCCAGAGATACCAGCCAGTCCTGGAGCTGGAGGGCCTGAAGGATCTGAGAGTTACCATCTTGAACTTGTCCTTCCTGAGGAACTTGTTCAATTCTCGTAAGTCCAGGATGGGTCTCAGTCCTCCGTCCTTCTTTGGTATGAGAAAGGAGGGGGAGTACAAGCCCTTGTTCCTGTCCGCTACAGGTACCGGTTCTATGGCACCTTTCTCTAGCAGGTCTATAATTTCCTGCAAGAGGAGCGGATCTGGAACTTTTAGAGAGCTGTTCCCCGGTGGATGACTCTGAGGGATGTGTAGAAAGGGTAGGCAGTAACCTTGGGCAACTGTCTCCAATGCCCAAGCATCTGACGTTATAGCCTGCCATTCCGTCAGATGGTGAGTTAACCTGCCCCCTACAGGTGTATTGTGTGAGAAGGCCTCAGAGTGGTTTGGGGGCGGCTGATGCAGATGCCGAGGGTAAAGAGGCATCTGCTGCTGCTGCGGTCTTAGTACTTTTGACCCGTCCACCTCGGGTGGATCTCCTTTGGCCTCTTTGAGCCGGCTGTCCTCTGCCTTTCCCGAATGCGGAATAATAGCGAAAGGACTTTCCTCTTCCAGAGGTTCCTGAGGGGCGAAAAGGAGTTTGGCGGATAGCAGCTCCTAAGGATTTTGCTGCTGCTTTAGAAGTCTGCAACTTTTCCAGACTGTCATCAGCCTTTTTCCCAAATAATGAAGAGCCGTCAAAGGGCATATTCAAAAGTCTGGCCTGTACATCAGGGGCAAAGCCCGACTTTCGCAACCACGCATGCCTGCGGATTGTTGTACTTGCCGCCATGGCCCTGCTGATACTGTCAGCGAAATCGATGCCAGTTTGAAGTGATTCGCACATGGCATCTTTGCCATCTTTAATAATGTTAAGGAAGGCTTCCTTTTCCTCTCCTTCGGGTATGCAGTCAGCCGCTGATCAAGCACACTCCCATAGTGTGTGACTGAACCTGGCGAGCGTACAGGTGGCGTTGATGGACTTCAACACCATACTACAGCCAGAGAAGACTTTCTTTGCCATAGAGTCGTACCTCTTGTCATCCCTATCCTGTGGGACAGTAGGGTAAGCAGTCCTACTGCTGGATGAAGTTGCCGCTTGAACCACCAGGCTCTCTGGGGTCGGGTGTTTTGACAGGTATTCAGGGTCAGCAGCCGCTACCCTATACTTGGTTGACAATATTTTATTGACTGCAGGGATAACTTCGGGAGTTTCCCAATTAGATGCAATTTTTCTTTGTAGGGCTGCATGGAAGGGGACCACTGGGGTCCTCCTGTGGGCCTTTGTCCAATATATCTGTTAGGTCATCCTGTTGGAAAACAGGTGAAAGCGCAGACCAACCCATAAACTCAATTATTCTTGCCATCAGAGTTCTATATAGTGTTTCGGCATGTTCCCCTGGGTCTGGCTTAACAAATTCCACTTCTGGGAAGTGTCCAGCCCACTTGCCTCATGTAGTGACTCCTGTAGTTCCTTCAGCCTTCTTTCCTCAGAGGTGAAATCCTCTGCAGTAGGCAGTGTGGTTCTCTGTAATCCGAATGATTCCTGATCAGAATCTTCCCTTTCTTCATAAATTGAAGAAAGTCCAGGATATTCTGACCTCTGAAATGGAGTAAAACCCATTTCTAAGGCAGAAGGAGCCAAACTCGTCGTTATTGAACGAGAAAACGTTGATGTCGTCGACGCCGATGTAACAGGCTTCGAAGGCGCCGAAAACGGCGTAGAAAAAACTGGAAGGGGTCTTGAAGAACTCGAGAGGATCGGGATCCTACTCGAGGGCATCGACGACGGTCTCGGCGTCGTGCCGGAGGCCCTTGAAATCACTGTTGGCTGTGGGGTGGCCTTGGTCCTCTCTTTCATCGGCGTCGACGATGGCATTGAGTCGATGGACCGATGCGTCGAGGAACCCTTCGACAACGGCGTCGATGGCGTCGATCCGTGCGTCGAAGGAATCTTCGACGACGGCGAAGGAATCCTCGACGACGGCATTGAAGACGGTGCCTTCTTACCCGATGGCTCATGGCGCTCTCGGGTGGAATGTTTCGCCGGGTGCTGCGACTCGCGGCGTTTTGATTTTTTGGGTTTTTCACCCGGGGTATCACCCTCAGCTGTCTTCGAGGGGGTCGAGGCCGCGTTCTCGAAGACGCTTAACATTTTCTTTCTGAATTCCTCCCACTCAGCTTGAGAACTGTGTTTGGTGGGACAGGAGAATCTTTCTGGGGACACAGAAGACGATGAGGAATGGGACCTTCGACGTCTCTTTTTTGAGTGTCTAGATCTCGACGAATGGTGGGAGCTGCTTCGAGATCTAGAATGGGAATGTTTTCGACGGCGAGGAGACGAATGCCTCGACTCAGCCGACAAAACTTCCGAGGAGGATTTGGCTGACTTATCTCTCTCGAGCTTCCCCTTTCGCTCCTTCAAGGCTTTCGCCGTCATGGACATGCAGTCCTCACACTCTGAACAATGGTGCTCGGACCCCAAGCACCATAAACAGACCCTTTGTGGATCAGTTATTGACATTTTTTTACCGCAGTCTCGACATTTCTTGAAGCCGGATCGCGGCGTCGTCGGTTCTGATGAAGAAGCCATTGAAAACGATAAGCAATATTCGAGTCGAAATAGATAGTTAACCTGACTGAAACTGAGCAACGATGTTCCGAGGCCCCACGAAGCGCGGAAAAACGGAACTGAGCAACGGACGCAGCGCGTGGCTATTTGTGGGCATGGTGACGTCGGCGCCGATACGGTGGCCGTCGAGGGACATCGACTCGGCGGACGTCGACGCGCAGCGCCCTCTACAGAAAAAATTTCCGATGCCAGCAAGCTGGAAACGTATTATCAAAGATAAGGAATACGTCGGAGGACACAATCCCTTCGAAAGTGAGTTCTATAAAGAATTCATGGCAGAGATCACGCCCCCATTATTGGCAATGCTGAATGAATCCCTAGATAAAGGCATGTTGCCGCTGTCATTAAGGGAGTTAATTATAGTCCCATTACTGAAGCCTAACAAATCAGAGACTGAATGCGGCTCTTACAGACCCCTCTCACTGCTTAATCAAGACGGGAAGGTACTGACTGCTCTGATGGCTAACAGGTTGAAGCCAGTAATTCATAAACTCATACACCCAGATCAGTCAGGCTATGTCCCAAATAGGAATATTGCATGTAATCTAAGGCAATTGCACCATGTCATCGACCACACCCAAGACAGCACACAGCTTATGGCAGTAACCTCGCTGGATGCAGTCGAGGCATTCAACTCAGTCAGGTGGCCATGGCTACTAGCGGTGTTGAAGGGTTTCGGTATTGACCCTACATATATCAAATGGGTAAGGCTACTATACAGCAACCCGGTGGTGAGAGTCAAGACAGGCACCACTATATCAGAAAAATGGGAGTTTAAGCAAAGGCACTAGGCAGGGCTGTCTTTGGTGTCCTATGTTATTTATATAGGCCTTAGAGCCGTTAGCTGTATATTTCCAGAAAGAATATCAGGAGGCAGGCATCAGAATAAGGGGCAGCACAAACCTGATCTCCCAGTAAAAAGATGATCTGCTTCTTTACCTACAACAACCAGAGACCAATTTATAATACATATTGGATGTATTTGAGTGCTATGCGGACCTTTCTGGGATTACAATAAATGCACAGAAGTCAAGCTTATTCCCCCCTTGCAGGATACATGGGAAGACCTCAGTGCGCGTTACCAGTGTTACCGATTACATGGGAATTAGACACATTTACACACCTGAGAGTAGACATCTTCCATGACCATAAAGTAGAACATGTGCAGAACACGTTAAAGGCGGTGAATAAAATGGAGAACTCCATGAAATTTTGGGCCAAGTTGACGCTTTCACTAATGGGAAGGGCCGCGTTGTTGAAAATGGTAGTGCTTCCGAGGCGGCTTCATAATTTTACAAATGTTCCATATAATATACCCAAAGCCTTCATTAGGACATTGAACACCACTTGCCGGAGCTTCCTATGGCACAACTCGAGGTGTAGAATATCGCTGGAGAAAGTACAGAGACCATACAAACAAGGAGGGATAAAAGTGTCAGATTTTGAGGCGTGCCAAATACAGTTTGTCACATACTGGCTGTCAGACGAACAGACCAAAGACAGTTATTACAAGCGGCATGCATCCCACTCTTTCTGAAAGAGATGGTGTGGACCACAGTATCATGGGATCCCAGGCCCCCGCTGTTGCTGAAACTAGGCATGACTATGTGGCAAAGGGCCTGCCGCTTTCTGGGCAAAGAAACACCCTACTTACCCCAGATACCACTGGTGACACTAAATAGTGAAGATGCGCAGCTTAGGCAGAATGTTAGGAAATACAGGGAACCTAGAGGGGTGGTGACATTGGGCAATATACTGAAAGAGGGATGACCGATTAGCTTTAATGAGGTCGCTTGGGAATCAGAAGTATGGGCGGGACAACACATAACCTATGCCTCAGTTCTCCATAGAATAAAATTGAAATGGCCAGGATCGGAGGGAGTACTGGTGGAATATTAAATGATAAAAACACTATCTCCGAAGGGGGAAACGCAATATCAAGACTATATGAAATTCTGATGGCGAGGCCAGACAGCAATCTAATACAGATTAGGCAAAATTGGGAGCAGTTTTATTTACAAGAGCGGCCTGTTAGACGCAGCTTGGAGTAGGACCATGGGGTAGCACAAGAATGTGTCCAGAAATGCAAAACTACAGTTGATTCAAAAAAATGTTACTCACAAGAATATTTAACTCTGACAAATAAATTGTGAAATTTAGTAAGGCAACAGAATAAGCTTGCCAGAAATGTGGCCTGATCAACACAGAACTGATACATATGTTCTGGGCCTGTGCGGAAACACACCAATTTTGGGCAGAAGTACGCCAGACCTTAAGATTATCTTGTTGCCAGACTCAGTCTCCCTCAAGGCATGCTTGCTAGGAATTTTTATGAGACCCAAGCAAGCAAGACACATTCATAAATTGAGAGATCTAGCATACATCTTGGCGAATAGTAGGATAGCAATGTGGTGGAAAGCAAGTAACGGCCCAAGGATAGACGGGTGGTTAAGGGACCTCCAGAAATGGTCATGGCAGAAACTGCTGTGTGGCAAGAAGCATCCCGTTGGGCCAAGAGGAGCAAAACATGGATTTGATGGCCTGCAAACATATGATACAGGAACTGACACCCCCTGCACATGATGCCACTCAGACACAGATACATGCACCATCACAATCGGTGGAATAGAGATATGGTGAGAAGTTCAAGCAGTTTAATATATACCATAGGTTGACATTGCAAGTGGAATAGGCTGGAGGAGGGGTGTTGGGAGGGTTGAACAGATGAACAATGTGATGTATCAATGGAGGCTATTTACAAAGTCTGTATGTTATTTTGTTGAAAAAGTAATAAAAACTGTTTTTAAAAAACAGTGTAGACATGACTCAGAACATATGCTGACAGTACTAGCAGAAAAGGGATATAATGTGAACAAGGACAAACTACAATATTGCCAGACAGAAGTGTTATACATTGGACAGATGAACTCCCAAAATGGCCGAAGACTGACACCCGAGAGGGCAGAGGCAATACGCAGGACAGAAAACCCCCCAACCTTTAGAGAGATACAGCAGTTCTTGGTTTGATGCAATTACTGCATGACATGAGTATTCGATTACAGCACGTACACTAGGCCCTTATTAAGTGCACTGAAGGAAGCACAAAGAGGGGAGAAGGCAATACAATGGACAACAGAGATGACTGAGGCATTTAACGAGTTAAAGGAAGCAATATGCACAGCTCCAGTGTTAGTGATCCCAGATTATCAAAAGGAATTCTGCAGTACTGATGCAGAAGACCAGCTTGGGGCACAAGCCACTAGCCTATTACAACTGGAAATTAGACCCAGTAATGAGAGGACACTATCCATGTGAACAGGCATTGGCTGCAGCCGCATTTGCAGTGGACAATTCAACGAGTATTACCTTGGGATGCAGAACTACACTCTACGTGGAGCATGCGCTTTTTGCAATACTGGAAATATCCCCCTGCACTTGTTATCCCCCCACCCCTCCCCTCTCCTGTACAGTCAGTGCACTTGCACGATCTGAATGTACCATGCCTTGAAGATCATCATCTATCTTCCCCGTCACCCCTCCTTGCATGGTGGTGACTCAATGCACTCGGGAAAAACTGCAGAATCGTCGTCGGCCCTATTTGCTGTTATCTACACTGTTATTTTGTATAATATGCACATACTCTGCCTGTGCAGACCTGTATCGTTCAGAAATGTAAGGGCTCCGAGTGACTTTTTTCCCCTTGATTCCCCCCCCCCCCCTTGAGCGCTTGAAAAACACTTTCCTTGTGTATAGGCACTTTACAAATAAACATTAACAGTACCCTTACCAAGACCGAAGAGCATACTGACAACACAGAGGGCTTCGGGTATGAGGTGTTACCATCTAACCCAGGTCTCAAGATAGAGATGCAGTCTTGTTAACCCGGCCACCTTTCTCGCTGACATTTTACAGAAGGGTGACTATGCACACGACTGCACAGCGAGCCTAGAAGAATTCAATGACACTCGAAAGGTACAGGAGGACACACTGGAAGGGGCAGATGTAGCGCTCACCTGATTCCCACGGAGGCGCTGATCCCGGCTGGGCTGCTATCGTTTCTTCAATTGAGAAGCGTAGAGCTCGGACGACTCTCAGGACTGGGCTCCCTCTTATCGAATGTCTGACTTGCAGGGTAAGTTTTCTGCAGGTGGAAGAAAAAGGGTTAATCACCGTTTGATGGGATTCCTTCTACCACCAATCGCTAGTTTCTCCCACAGCCTAGCGTTCTACTTGTCTCGGCGAGCTCTCACCTTAGACGTATAAATGCTGAGCTCTCCATCCTGCGTCTGGTGCAGGGGTGCGTGGATTCCAGTTACGTCACTGGATGACTTCAGTGTTGAGGCTCAAGTCTTTTGCGGCCTTAGTTGTGGCACTGGTGCTGGGATGCCGAAGAGCGATGCCGCCGTTACTGCACGAGCGGATGCCTGTAAGTATACTGTAGTCTTTAGGCTTTAAAAGATGGGCACCTCAATAATGTCCCTTTTCCTTTGTTTCAGGCCTCGGGATGCTGTGGGCGTAGTTTTCCGTTGCCGCTGCACGTGCCGATGCACGCAAGTATAATGATCGTTGGCTGCTTTTAATGGCACCTCTAATAATGTCCTTTTTCTAGTTTTCAGGTGCCGGGATGCTGCGGTTGATGCGGCCGCTTCTGCGCGTGCAAAAACTGGTAAGTTAAGATGAATGCGACTGCCTTCCCCCGAACCCCTTTTTAATTATGTCCTTTGCCTTTCAGGTGCAGAGAAGCTGCCGAAGAGAAGGCCGCGGTTAGCTCCGTTGCAATCACGGATGGATCAGGTAAGCGGGCGCGGCTGCAAGCGAGTTGCACTTTTCTAACCTTATGTTTATTCTTTGCAGGTTTTGCCGGTGACTGGATTCCGGGATCTGGTAAGTATTGTTCTGTGTCTTTCTTCATCCACAGGTTGCTGCGCGGAAGCTGAAGATGACTCTGGACCTGGAATGCAGGAGCCGACTCGGTGAGCGTCCTGCTGCTGCGGCAGAATAACGCGAAGCACGCGTTTTCCATCGGGCGTGGTTTAAATAGCAGAGAAGTGCTTCCAGTGTGTGTTCTTTCACCGGTTCCACCCAGGTAAGAAAAGAGTTCCTGAATGGAGGGAATAGTTCTTCCCAGCCCTGATGGCTGGGGACTTCAACCAGACTGGATTGTTCTGGGTAAATATGCAGCATGGTCTGCCTCAGGTAAGTCCACCCAAGCATTATTACACTGTTTATCAATATGAGCCCGGCGCCTATGGCGCCGGGACTGAAACCCTTCATGAGCCTGGCGCCAAAGGCGCCAGGACACGGTCCAAAGGGCCCCTGTAGGGGTCTGCTGGGTCCGGAGTAGTGGAAGACGGGTCTGCTTTCGAGGGCGCTGGGCCAGTCCTGGCCCCTCGGGAGTAGCACCCATGACAGATGTGCTCTATTATTGACAGGTCTTCAACAATTGGGGAAACACATACAGGGACAGTAGTCATGAGACAGAGGACGGGACAAGCGAGGTAGTGACGAGTGCATGCTTGCCATCACATTACTCAGCACAAGCAGCAGAATTAATGGCCTTGATATTGGCATTGGAGCACAGCAGGGAAAATGAAGCGACTATTTACTCGGATTCAGCCTATGTGACATCCACAGTGCATTCTGGGATGTCAAGGTGGATGAGGAGGGGCTTCAGACATGCTGATGGGTTACTGGTGCAGCAAGCACTCCTATTGGGCAGATTGGTAGAGGTCATAGATCTCCCAAAGCAAATAGCAATCGTGAAACGCCAAGCACACACAGAAATGTAGGATTCTATCTGCAGGGGTAACGAAGCAGCAGACGTGGTGGCAAAACTCACCGCTACCTTGGGGCCATTCTCAAAATGGAGGCTTCGTCACATATGCGCGATTATGCAAGAACTAGGATACTAAAAAAGGGGTACAACATATTACCAGTGAGTCAGATTATGGAGCTGCACCCAGGGAAGAAAAGTAACTGTGTCTAAGAAAGGGATATACAGTGTCTCCAACAGAAGCCCTATGGCGGCAAGACACAGGAAAGGTGGTAATGCCACTTGAATTACTGCATACAGCACTGGCAGAACTACACTATGCAACTCATACAAGGAAGGAGGTGCTTGCTGCTCATATTGGAGAAAAATGGTTCTGTCCTAACTTGTTGGAACACATGGCCGAATTCATGATTGTTTTGTGTGTAAACAATATACTGCAGGTCATACATTAAGGGTAGTGAGGGGAGCCATGCCTCGCCCAGTGGGTCCATTCCAACAGCTACACATACACGTCGATATGATCCAAGTCTGCCAAAGGTACTGCTAAAGGATAGTGGTCGTGTGTCCATTTTCCAGTTTGATGAGGCCGGTCCTTGTCCCCATCCTGATGCCCTTAGAGTAGCGAAATTCCTGGTCCGGTAGATATTCTCACGATGGGGCGTGTGTGAGGTCCTGTGGTCTGACAATAGCCCTCACTTTGCCAATCAGATGTTCCAGCATATTACAAAATTGCTCGGAATCCAAAACAAATTCTCCTATGCCTATTACCCACAAGCGAACAGGATGTGTGAATGCCTCAATGGGTTGCTTAAAATTATAAAGAGTTTAAACAAACACTGGCTGTATTGCCTCCCTCTAGCCTTGTTAGCAATGCGCAATAAGCCCGGGTCCGACCACTGTTTAACCCCACATGAGGTGGTGACAGGACCGCGCATGTGACTTCCCCTGGCTTCTCCCACTAGAGCAATAAAGGATGCTGAGAATGTGGCTGATGTATTGGGTCAGGAAATGTCAGAGTCTAGGACTTCCTCGATTGCTAGTGTCTCTTATTTCTCACAAGCTGCAAAGACACCAGGAGAGGCCTGAAGCCAGAGAAGAAAGCAACTGTACCCAGGATACTAGGTTCTCCTGAGGAGCTTTTCCCGCAAGTGGGATGTGCCAAGGTTTACTGGCCCCCATGTAATAGAACTTGTGAGGGAGCTGTCAAACTGTTTGGGAAGAATGTTTGGAATCACCTCAGTGACATCAAGCCCTACAAAGCAGTGGCTTCAACTGGCACCGACAGGGCCAACAATCCTCAGCAAGAAGAGCAAATAAATCATTCTGAATCAGTACTGCCAAGCAGAGGACACCCAATGGTTACTCGCTCACAGGCAGCAGAGTTAGGGCAAGGACTTCTTACACATCCAGAGTGAGGGTACACCGTCTTATTTTTCTTTCTGCACACCATCAAGAAAGTGTGACTTTTTATTGCATTTCTTCCATGCTTCCCACTGATCCCCAACCTGACACCTTCCAAGGCCAATTTGTCCAATTTATTAGAAGGTCCAACAGGTCTCGGGCACACCATCCTAATGTGCATTTGCATGTCTTCATAGTATACCTGGGCCAAGATTACCCACTACTAGACAGAGGAAGCCCATCTGCCCTTGCAGTCCTCAAAAACCCTAGGATTAAAGCTGTGTGGGAACTATTCATTTTGGCCATGACAGACTACATGGTCTACAGGGCTTGAACTAATATAATATTAATACATTAACACTCAGTTTTGCGCATTCCAGGTGGGCAACTGATATCTTCAAACTGCATCAGGATACAAGCAGCATAGGTAATAGATGTGGTTATTTAAAACATGCTTGTCTTGTCTTATTTCCAAGTGGGGTTTTTGTTTTTCTTTTTTGGCAAATATCCCTTGTATCTAGTGATGCCGCTGTATCCTCTAACATTACCCCAACTCCAGCAGGTGGAACGACCATGTCAGGTGGACAGGGGAGTACTATAAGCACAGTAAGGAGAGCTAAGTGCAGTGCTGATACAGACATGGGAGAGGTGGACCTATATCTCACCGACACTGCTAGAGTGTCTAACAATATGTGGTACACGCAAAGTAGGTAAAGAAACCACTGGGGAGAGTTGCTATGTCTGCTCACTAATCCCATAGGCCAGGAGTGCCTCCAGAAAGTTTATAGCAACTGAAATACCA
This sequence comes from Ambystoma mexicanum, assembly GCF_040938575.1. Lineage (NCBI taxonomy): Eukaryota > Metazoa > Chordata > Amphibia > Caudata > Ambystomatidae > Ambystoma > Ambystoma mexicanum. The sequence continues at coordinate 817,475,450 of NC_090929.1, forward strand.
GCAGCAAAAGCACAATGCCTTATGTATCCTATCCATGGTTAAAACCCAAGGAAGATGCCAAGGGAAAACAGCAACATTGAGATGGATGTACAAGGCAACATTCCCCTATGAAGACAGTTATATAAAAACTCTCGACATGATGAACAATTACTGGCAATTAGACCAGGCTATACAATACATAAATGACGCCCCACGGTAAGGAGAGACAAAAACAATAACACTGAAGGAGTTAACCTGCCCGAAGGTGGGGGGGGGGGGGAGAGACAAGGAAATAGGAGAACCAGGATACTGGGAAAGACCACAGATGCTTGTTTATGGCCAAGTATACACAGCGGAAGGATGGAAAGAGGGAGTAGTAGGATGCAAAGCACACACCAGAGTACAAGCACCAGTCAACACAGTGCAATGAGATAAAGACAAGTGCCAGAAAGAATGGGATGCAAGCCCCAAGTTGCTCAACTGGGTGGACAATGAAGCTGGACCAATGCCTATAATACCACTGAAGAAACCAGTATTATGTTAAAAGAATGACGGTGCAGTAAAGGTTGGAGAGAACACAGAGTGTAGGTACACAGAAAAGCATCCAGCAATGAAGGTTGGCACAACAGTATTAATTGGTCACTATTGGGCATGTGGATCCAAGGCATACGTGAAACTGCCATCAACTTGGGAGGAGTTTGCTTGTTGGTGCACATCAATATGCCAGCACTGGTAGTGCCACAGAAGGATGTGAAAAAAGACGACTTCCTGAAAATGGATACTAACAAGAGAAAGAAGAGATCAATAGAATTGGAAGAAAAGGGAAGAAAGAATCTGTCAGTACAAGAGTAGAGTGAAAAGAGACAACTATTTCTCAACAGAAGCATCACTAGACGATGTACCACCTGAGAACCAGTTGTTTAGCAGGACGGAGATGTTTTTTGCGTCAGCAGTTCCAGCTGTCCAGACATAGACAAACGCAAAATGGTTGCAGATAAGATGGGAACTTATGCAAACGATAAACTATACAGTAAATAGCTTCAATGAGATAAGAGTTCTGAGCAGTAAGGTTAATGGTCCTCCAGAACAGATATGTTCTAGACCTTCTCACAGAAATGGAAGGCAGAGTTTGTGCCAAGATTGGGAGTTCCTTGTCACGATTCCTGTCCCCCAGCATATCAGGCTGGAGCCAGGTCACGGCCACCTAGTCAACCCCCAAGCGCCTCTCCATCTCCCCAGACACCTACTTGGACACCAAGCTCACACACAGTCCTGAGATCCACTTAGTATTGGACTTGCAATGTATTATGGGGCAATGGATGCCCCCATGTAATTCAGTTCCTTGAACTGGATGAGCCGTCTAGTCTTTCGGGTGTGGCTCAGCCCAGGGATACCTACAGACTATGTAAACCACACCCGGCCTGAGAAACATGCTTTGCGTTTCTCTGCACCTGCAGCGTGACACTTACCGTGCTCTGATCTCCTGAAGAGGCCCACTTCTTTCTTCAGCGCCAGCGCACCTGCAAGAATAAGAACTTCGTTGCCAATACTCACCTCGAAGATCATCCAACTTCTAGCCCTTCCCAGTCTTGACTCTGCCGTAGGAATCCGCATCTCCATCTCGGCACGCCGCGCCCTCCCAAAGGGGAGAAGAATAGAAGAAAAGACGTTAGTAAGCATTCTGCAATACTTAGCTCTCTCGAATTTGCAAATAGAGTTTAATCCTTACCTGAACTCCCATCAATAGGACAACTTCTGCTCCGGAGCATCCCGCCAATCTGAAAAAGGGGAAAAGACACATCCGGTTAGCGCAAAACATTTAAGAGGCGCCGCACATCGTGCTTTCTCACCGCAGCTCATCTCCTCAGCTCGCTTCCATGCTGTGTTACTGCGGCACCTAAAAGGACATGGAAAAGACAAACATTGGTTAGTGCTAAGGAAGCCAATAAGCATCACGCTCCGCATTCCTACTTACTTCAGCAGCGCATCACCATCCTCAAGACCGTCATCACCCAAGGAAAGAGACACAGTATTAAAGGGACTAGAGCCATCAGAACTTTTGTAAGACTCATTCCAATTACCGTCGGGCTGAAGCTGCAGCAAGCCCCGTCCGCCGGGCCCGTGCCAGTGAAACAACTAGGCACCCTCCAGCCTGCATCGAAGGCAGGACGGGGAGCGCCCCACATCAAAAAACAAGGTGAGGTCCGGGGAAAGGTTGGGACACAGGGAAGAAAAGGGGGGCCAGACAAGCAAGACCAATAGGGAATTGACCTCTGATAATACTGTGTTTCAGGCCCAGTGCTTCGTTGAGCAAGTCCAGGGAAGGGTTTGAAGTGGTCGGAAGTCCGGACCGGCTGAGTGGCGTCCCCGTGGATATCAGGTGAGCATTACATTCCTGCTGCACGTTCGTGCCTGCAAATGACGGAGAGAATGGCACACTGACAGAAGCAGTGACAAGATTATCGAAGATGCACGCCAAGACGGAGGAGGAAGCCAAAGGAACAGGAATGGACCCAGAGCTGGTTGTCATACATATGGCCATGGTTGCAAACATGGTTAGCAGAGGGACTGAAAGTATTACTAGGAGCACGAATACTAGTACTAGTGGGACTGTGTGTGGCCAAGATCTGCATTACACAATGTCACAAAACTACTGAAGATAATAGGGATGAAGGTGTTCGCATATGTGAACATGGAAGAAGAAAAGGACTAGATAGAAGAAAAAATAACCTGAGAGCAAGGATAAAGCAATGCCCACTATTCCCAACTGAGATGATACCATTTGACAATCCCTTCGACAACGACAGATACTGGGGGAAATGGGTCTGGTGCAACCCGAAGGGAGACGGTAGCTATATGACCTGGAGTTTCGATGACCACGCATATTATTATGGACATCTTGGAGGAGTAACAAAGATATGGCTACCAAAAGTAGTGATGAAGTATGGAGGTTTAGTCGACAGGTCGACCAGAGGGGCGACTGAAGAGAGGGTCCCTGGAATGCCCCTCCTAACCCCCATGAACATGATGTCCTGAAGGGTCAAAAACGCACAACGTCACTCACTATTTGGCCAGTCCCCAGAAGGACCAGTGACTGACACGTATGCAGAAAGATATTATCTCAGACAGCCATTCAAACCTTATCCTGTGAATGTCTTTATGGATAAAGGTGCTTCAACATTGGTCATGGACCCAAATTCCTCGATGGATGATGTTTACAAATGCTGAGAAACCACTGTGCTGCCATCATTAGTGACACCACGCCATAGCTACGTTAGTCACAAAGTACACTTGCAGCCATGCACAACGTTACCCCAACACACACGTGAATACATGACGAACATGCTGACAGTTCTGTAGATAGAGGACCAGATACATATACATACTGTCAAAAGCTTTTATTATTTTTTTTTCATTAGCCAAGTGCAGAAACGCTGAACGCAAGTGGCAATTAACCTTACGGAATGACAGGATCACATAAGGAACCTAGAAGGACCAAATATGACTCACCTAGAGAAAACATAGCATGGTATAAATATGTAGAAATCATAATACAAGTATAACAAGGATCACATAAGGCCTCAAGCCACACAGCGAGAGACGAGGGAAAGCAGAACAAGGTTGCACAGAGCAAGAAGGCCAGGGCTCGCAGCCAAGGTCAGAGACGAGCAGCACTTTCCAAACTTAAAATGACAACGAGCCATCTGCAGAAAAACAGAATAAATCCTCATAAATTGCAGACCAGAAGAGCTTGATTTCGTGGTCCTCAACCACGTGATGCAACTGAGCTAGACAATGGTTATTCACCCACGGTGGGAAGAGCAGTTCTCAGCAACACAGACAAAGTGACACATGAACTTGTCAACAACAATGCAACGTGGAGAGCACTCTCACAGGCAAAAGTGGTACTGCTAACAGACACACTGGGAACACAGTAATTCTCATCATCTTGAAGAGGTGCAAAGAGCGGTGGGAACAGAGCTGGGTCCCAGCCCTGGGGAGACCAGTTCCAGCCAATCGGGGGACAAACATCCACGAGTGGATGGCAGAAGGCAAGGGCCAATAGTAATCCTGCGACCCTGCACCAATGTAATAGATAGTTTCTTGGGGAAGGGGCAGGCCAGCCACCTGACATGCGAGGGCCAATTAACTAAGATCCATAGGGGCAATCGATACGGTATACCACTCTGATCATCGAAACAGAAAGTGGAATAGGTTCTTTGGGGAAGGGCCCATGCTGTGATGTTACTTGTCAACAAAAAGCCTTGACACAGGTTTGGGAGTGGCGAGACCTGAGATTTTTTAATGTCCTGTATGATCCCGGCTGTTTTTTGTAATAAACGACAGTCTAACTTGCCCTCGGCGGAGTCCTCCATTCTGGGGGGGGGGAAGGGTAGTTGGGCCCTGGGAGTTGAACGGGTGAGCTCGTAGTAACCCACAGACCACTGGCATACCATACCAGCAAGTGCCTCTTCGGGAGTCCTCCACAGATCTTCTACACAGGATACTTGGTTAGAACGCTGATCTGAAGAAATGTCTGCAGGAGTCCTCTGATCATAAAACCTTGTTGAAAGCAAGTCCAAGCCCACCAATGGTAAGGATCTGCACCATTCAAACAGCCAGCAGTGGTCCAATCAAGGACCACTGTGGGCTTCACTCATGCCACACACCTAGACTCTGGCACCCCAGATGTGAAGTAGGATCCAATAGTCCCACCAACATACAGGGTCCACACACACCAGGCCAGCAGTAGCCCACAAAAGCAGAAGCTTTCCCAGTGGAATGCATGACCATCTAACGCATTTCCTGTTCTGAGAGGCAGGAAGAAGCGCAAACAATATGGCAAAAGAACATGCTAAAATCTTGTGGCACGGCCATTTTAGGGCACTAGGCACGTTTAGTAGAGAAGTACGTTTAAAAGTAACCAAAGCCCCCAAGTGTAAAAGAACAGGGTGATACAAAAGTATCCCCACTGTACTGTCAAAATGTTACCAAAAAGGCAAAACGACAAAAGGGAAACAGTTTCCTAGGAGTGATTTTGTTGGAAAAAATTATCAGTTTCCTAATTACAAAATGAGCAAATGACCAGAGGAGTGAAGCTCAAGGCTCAGGACAGGCTCAAAATCAAAAAGCTTGGGGGTCCATAGAATATGGAGGGAAAGGTGCCTGAAGAGAAAGTAACAAGTTACTTACCTGTAACTCTTGTTCTCCAGTATGGGTCTTGCATGGAATCGCATGCTCCTGAACATTTCCAGTCAGGCTAGGAATCCTCATAAAAAAAATTTAAAAAAGCAGCTGCTTGTCTCCTCTATAGCTATCAGTGTCCTTTGGATACTGCCCCCAGCCAATGACACTCATCCGCCTAAGCTTCACCCCTGGTGGCCATCAGATTTAGTAGCGCACGTAAAGTGGCAGTATGAACCAACAAGAGCCACAGAGGGAAAGGAGGGAGGGTTTGCATGTGAATCCATGTAAGACCCATGATGGCGAACAAGAGTTACAGTTAAGGAACAAGTTACTTACCTGCAATTATTGTTCTCCTGCATGGGTCTGGCATGGATTCACATGCTCATGAATAATGAATACAAAGCAGTACCACATTACACAACCACGGGAGGTGGCAAGGCTCAACAAAAACAATTCACTCTTACTTCTGCAACAGACTCACTTCAAGCAAACAGGTTGCGTAGAACTGCTTGGCAGACTCTTGACTCCTCCCTGGAATCCCTGTTGATGCAGCAGAACTTTCTGCAGATGTCCAGCAGGTGCACACCAGCCAGGAACGCCGTCGTAGCGATCGTTCTGGTAGAGTGGGCTCCTCCGGCCGGGCAGCAGTTGATTGGGCAACCAAAGACAGTGCATGATGCAGCCGGCGAGCCACCTTGAAAAAGAAGCTTTGGACATGGTCTTTCCCTGGTTCACAGGACCAAAGTTCACAAACAGTTGTGAAGTATTCTGAAAACCCTTCGTGCCACAACAACTTCAGGGCACGAGCAACGTCCAGCGAGGGCAAGGCAGTATAAGCCAGAGACTAAGGTTTTGGGACAAAAACAGGCAAAGGTTTGTTGAGGTGGAATTCCAACAGAACGTTCGGCATGAAAGAGGGGTGCGTCCGCACCACCACCCTCAATTCGTGGAAAGTCAGGTATGGCTGTTTGCAGGGTAGAGCCTGTATCTCACCCACCCTCCTGGCAGAGGTGATGGCCACAAGGAAAGCCATTGTCCTCAAAAGGAACAAGAGGGGCCTGATGCATAGGCCTGAAGGGAGCCCCCATGAGCCTTGTCAGAACAAAGTTTAGTTCCCACGCCGGGGCAGGCGCCTTCCCCGAAAGATCGAAAAAGTCCTGAGGAACGCTTTGACGAGTCGATCAGACCAAAGCGAAGACCTTCCTGGAGACCTGGTGTATCGGGAGATAGGCACCAGACTTACTTTGATCAAGGCGTGCGCCAGTCCAGTCTTGGCCTAGGATAACAAGTATGGAAGAATCTACAGGGCGTGACGCTCAGAGGGGTAATCTTCTGCGACCAGCACCACGTAGCGAAACGCTTCAACTTGTGGCCGTAGCACTTCAAGGTCGACAACGCTCTGGCCTTAGCGAGGACCGCCCTGCAGTCCGCTGGCAACTCGTATCCTCCAAACTCTAGGGCTGCAGGAGCCAAGCCCTCAGATTGAGCGATCCTGGGTCGTGAAGCAGGATTTCACCTCCTTCTCTGGTGAGAAGATCCAGGACCGCTGGTAGCTTGACCGACGGCGACACCGACAGGCTGAGAACGTCCGGGTACCAAATCTGCCTCGGTCATGCCAGGGTGATCAGCATCATCCTGCACGGACACCGTCTGAGTGTATTGTTGACTCGTAGCAGAAGAGGCAATGGAGGAAACGCGAACAGAAACATCCCGTTGCACGGGAAAGAGAACGCGACCCCCTGGCTCCTCGGCTGGTTGAATCTGCTGGCGAACCTCTGGCATTTGTAGTTCGCTGCCGTCGCAATCAGGTCAATCTGAGGCCTGTCCCACTTGGTGAAGCTGCGGTCCACCTGGTCCTGCCGAAGTTCGCACTCATGCCAGGTGCGCAACTCTCTGCTGAGGGAGTCCCCAGTGGTGTTCTGGACTCCTGCTAGGTGAAGGGGGATGAGTAACATCTCATCCAATGGCCCAGTGCCACAATTCCAGCACTTCCCTGGACAGCACCAGGAATAGAGTGCCCCCTTGTTTCCTGATGTAGAACATCGCGGTAGTGTTGTCTGTGAAGATCCTCACCACCTTGCCCTTCAGATTGGAAGGAACTTGAGGGCCCAGAACACTGCCTGTAGCTCCAGGATGTTGATATGGAGATCCCTCTCCTCCGGTAGCCACAGGCCTCTGTCGTGCAGTCCTCCGGTGTGGGCTCCAAAGCCCTCTAGAGAAGAGTCTGTGGTGATCGTCTCCTAGTATGGAGGGGATGGGAATGCTGTGCCCCGGGTGAGTTTGGAGCTAACAACCCACTACTGTATCTCTCGACGGAACTCCTCGTCGAGCGGGATCTTGTCCGCGAAGGTCCAGACACCTGTATTGAGTGAGCGTCCAGGAACTCTTGAATAGGTTGCATCTGTAACCTGCAGAGCTAGATAAGGTAGATGCACTGACGATGACATGGCGAGCAGCAACATGATGGTCCGCACCGTGGCGGTCTTCACTGACAACAGGTGTTGCACTGTCCCTTGAATGGCCACCACTCTCTCCACCGAGGGCGACGCTAGGCAGGAGACAGTGTCGAGTCTGGCTCCTCGGTACAACACGGTCTGTGATAGCATCAAGTGGGACTTGGGATAATTGATGGAGAATCCCAGACCCATCAGTAGCTGGACGGTCGTATGTGTGTGTCCGACGGCTAACTCTCGCGAGCTGGCCCAGATGAGCCCGTCATCAATGTACGGGTACACATGTATCCCCCGTAGACGCAGATGGGCCGCCACCAGTGCCCAGCACTTCGTGAACACGCTGGCGGCCGACTAAGCCGAAAGGGAGGGTCTTGAACTGGCAGTGCCGTCCCTGCACTACAAAACGTAGACACTTTCTGTGCTTCTTGTGAATGGGGACATGGAAGTAGGCGTCCTCCAGGTCCAGCGACATCAAGCAGTCTCCTTTTTCCAGTTGGCCGAGCACGTGCTGCTATGTGACCATCCTGAAATTTTGAGACTTGAGATACTTGTTTAGACGAGCTCCAGAATGTGCCTCCAGCCCCCAGTCTTTTTGACTAAAAAGTATCTGGAATAGACCAGGAAGTCCCGGAGACTTGGGGGAACCAGTTCTATCGCCCCTTTTCATAGCATGGCCGGTACCTCCTCTAAGAGCTGAGGGATGTGCTGCTCCAGCCGGCACACTTGAGGGATCTGCAGACACCAGTGCTGAAACTCCAGGGTTTGCCCTTGGATGAGAGCACCCAGCACCCATCTGTCGATGATGATCTTTTCCCACTTGCTGACGAATTCAGTCTGCCAGCCTCCCACCGGGGTGTACGGGTGGGGGTCCAACGTCCCGGCCGGTTCAGGCCTGCTTCCGTGGCGGCATTCTGCCTTGCGGGTGACGACAGTGCTGGCCACCACCGTAGGTCTGGGACCAGCCTCCGTAGGCTTCCTGAGTCGTGGATCTTGAAGGTTGATGGTATGATGGGGAAAAACCTTTTGACAACCTGCTCAACTTCACTCTGGAGGAGCGAAAGGAGGAATGGTGCTGCTTGAGTATGTCCAAGGAATGGGTCGTCTCTGTATCTGCCTTGATGGCCTGCAGGGACTTTCCCAAAGAGTTTATTTCTGTCGAAGGGCATGTCCAGCACCCTTGCCTGGAATTCCTGGTGGAAATTCGTGGCCTTTAATCAGCCCTGCCGACGAAGACAGACACTGTTCCCCATCTGTCAGAACCCTATTCCAACGCCACTGTGATGGCGTGATCCGGCACCACCTCTCCCCTCCTGGAAGAGGGTGATCGCCTCCATCTTCTTGTCGTCGGGGAGGAACTCCAGAATCGGGCCTAACCTGTACCACAGCTCCCTGTCGTACCTGGCTAGGATCGCTTGAGCGTTGGCCACCTTGATGGTGGACGCAGCGATGCATATGACCTTCCATCCCATGGCATCCATCATCTTCCCCTCGTTGTCCAGATGTACTGTAGATGAGGACGAGGTAGCCAACAGTTTCCTCGCGGCTGCAGTATCCACTGAATCCGGCCATGGCTGCGACCTCAGGCACTTGGAAGCGGAATCCGGTACTTCTCCAGCCTATCCAATTTGGCCGGAGCCGTGCAAGGGTTCATCAGGAGGGCCAGGCCCTCCTCCCACACGTCGTCCAAAAGGGGCACCGCCATGAGATGGTCTTCCTCTTGGCCTCCCACCTCTGGTACAGGAAACCCTCCTCCTGTGGCACAAGCTGGAAAAGCTCCGAGGCTTTGGCAACCATGGAATTGAACTACCCCACCACATTTGGTGGGGACTCCCTCTACTGCAGAGACCTGCGCCTGCTACGATGATATCGTCGTCTTCGCCGTGGCCAAATCCGTTTGGGCCTTCCTGGGCAGTTCGGCAGTCATCTCCGTCCCTGGCTTCTTGGGGTTCTCACGCAGCATAGCCGGTCGGATTATTTCCTTTTCGAGGAGAAGCTCGATCGCTGGCTGGCAATTGAGGCAGATGGTGATGTCGATCGTGGCCTGCGCATCGCGGGACCCGCTTGCGCAGCGACCCTAATGGAACCAGACTTGCAGTGCTTGGCCTCGTCTTGGGACCCCAGAGATAAGGCTCCCTAAACAGACTTAGAAACCTGCTGCTTGGACCGGCTCCAGCATGGGATAGAGGCCTTGGCGTTCAGCCACGCCACCAGTCTACTGTGCCTACCCTTCGTCCTCTTCTTGGAGAAGCCGAGGCAGATATTGCACTCTCCTTCCTTGTGGTCCAGATGAAGACAGAGGCATTGGAGGGGTTTGTCCTCCACAACCACATACTGTAGCCCGCACTTGGTGCAGGGCCCGAAGAGGGATCTTCCTTACTTCTCCTTCATGGTCAGTTTGCCTTCTGGAAACGTTGACTATCTTTGCCCTTGAGGGGCACTGAAATTCACCAACAACGGATCCCCACTGTCGGCAGTTGGTGAGAAGAGCACATAGGCTCTTAAGAACAAAAATAGAACCTTTTTTCTGTTGAAAAATGAAAAAACGTAGCAGTAGCTCACAGAGCAAAACTCAAGGACTCCCAACACTGAAGCGTGCAGTAAAAATCTGAAGATGGCTGACAGACGAGGGGCTTAGTGAGAGGAGTGACATTGGATGGGGGCAGTATGACTCGGACGAAAGTGAAAATGAAAATTTGTACTTTTTACCGAGGATTCCCGGCCTGACAACAGGGAATATTCATGAGCATTTGTATCCATGCAGGAGAAGTAACATGTTTCTTCTCCATCATGGGGTCTTGCATAGATTCACATGCTCATGAACACAATTACACAGCAGTACTTCTAAACAACCACAGGACGTGGCAAGGCTCACAGAAGCAATACAATTACCCTAGAACAGATTAACCTCAAATAGGTTGCGTAGCACCACTTGGCCGACCTGGGACTCCTCCATGGAATACCTGTTGACACAGTAGAATCTCGCAAAGGTGTGGGTAGACCTCTGCGTAGCTGCCATGCCGATGTCGAGCACCAGAGAGAAACAATGTTGTAACTGCAATAGCTCTGGTGGAATGGGGTCTTGGCCGGCCTGGAAGCGGTCTGTTGGCCAGATGAAAGCAATGCATGATACAGCCAGAGAACCACCTGGAGATGGAAGCATTAGACAGGGCCTAACAGCTGAAATGTCTTCCGAAAGTCTTTTGTGTGCACTACATAGAACTTCTGGGCACGAGCGACATCCAGCGGATGCAACATCCTTTCAGCAGACAAAGAAGTACAAATACAGAGGCTTACAGGAGAAGGCCTGTATCTCCGCAGCCATGGTGATTTCCACCAGGAAGGCGGTCTTCCATGGCAGAAACTTCAAAGGGGCATGATGCATTGGTCCAAACAGAGGCCCATAAGCATGGACAGTACCACGTTCAGGTCCTAAACCGGGGCAGGTACTTTCACCGGCAGGAATGGCCTGAAGAGACCCTTGAGGAACTCCTTAACAAACTTGTGCGACCAGTGAGAGCTTGCCTGGAGTTGTGTGTACCGGAATATGGAGGCCAGGTGGACCTTGATAGATGGAGGGGATGTAGCCTTGATCTTCCAAGAGTGGATTCCTGCCTCTGTCATTCCTATGCAGGCCTACTCCTCTTTCGAATGCCTTGTCCGCAGGCTCTCTCTCTCTCTCTCCTGGCCACTTTCTTACCGTGGCTACTATCTATCGGCCACCTGGTCAGAACAACTCCTTCCTCTCCGAGTGGGGGGACCTCTCCTCCTCCCTCCTGGCCTCCACCATTCAACTCCTCCTTCTTGGAGACTAACTTCTACCTGGATGCTTCCTGTCCCTCCTCTGAACTCTTTCGCGACCTCTGCGACTCTCTATTCTCCGCTCTGGCCCGACTCACTCTGCAGGGCACACTCTGATCTCTTCAGACCTCCCCCTTCCTGTCCCCCTCACCACTCCTTTCTCCTGGAGTGATCACTTTCTCCTTTACTCATCTCTCCCTCTCTACCCCTCAGTCCAAGTCAACTCCATCACTGCCACCTACCTTCTCAGTTATCCGACCCATGGAGCGTGTGTCAGTTCAGGCGTTCGCCACCACCTTGTCTCCCCCTCCTCCTCCTCCTCTGGCTGACTCACATCCCGACACAGCCCTTTACATGCTCCACTCTTCTATCTCTGATACTCTCTATGTTCTTGCCCCCGTCATGAGGATCCGCTTGAAGCCCAAAGCCAAGTGCAACTACTGGTATGACTCTGACCTCGTCATCCTTAAACACAAGTGCAGGATGGGTGAGAGGAAATGGCCAGCTTCTTGCGCACCCTCTGACAAACTGGCCTGCCGCCTACTCCAAAGGCAATACCGGCTCTCTGTCCGCACTAAGAAGAGAGCCCACATCCAAGCTCGCATATCTGCGGCATCTAACAACTCGGTCGAACTCTTTAAAATCTGCAAGGAGCTGGCCAATCCTGCTGCAGTCTCTACCTCTCCTGTCCCCTCCCATGCCCTCTGCACAGCCCTGGCTTCTCAATTAATCCCTAAAACCCAGGACATCGTGTCCACCCTCTCGTCCTCTCCTCCTCCTCTACCTCCTCTACCTCCGGTCCCTCTGTGGCCACCTCTCCCTCTTTCTCTTCCTTTCCTATGTTCTCCACGGACAAGGTTTCTAGACAAGTCTGGATCAAGGGCAAAAGCAGCCCAAGCCTAACCATGAGAATCAAAGCCAGCATTATCCAAGTGACGATCCAGTTTGTGGCACAACACACAGACGTACGAGATGGAAGAAGGAAAATCTATGACAAATACTCAATAGGGAAAGCCTCCCCTAAAGAATGCGACAAATAGAGAAGCCCAAATTGAGCAGGTTTTTGACAGAATGGTCAATGGGATGGTCGCGAGAGTCAACCTTGAGAAAACCCCTGCCATCTTAAAAGGGTGAGGGGACAAGTGCTCCAGAAAGACTGATTAATAGGGAGGATGTGTGGCAGATTGACCTAGGGTGCAGAAGCAAGCACGGCCAGGATTATAACCCTGGGGGCTCCTCTCGTACACCGTTCCCAGAACCTCTCATCCTTGGAATCCTCATTAGAGTGCACAACTTGTGGGATGCACAACAAGGGACAGAACGTCGCACACCAGTCCTTCCCCTAGGCCAACTAAACCAGACTTGCCAACAATCATGCCCTCTCTAACCATCGCATTAGCCCAGTTTACAAAATGTTACTTGTCAGTAAATGGCATGTTAAAGGACCATACCACCTTGATGGGAATGTTCCATTGAAAATTATTATTTGTGGAGGGCTTTATTACTGCGACAGAACAGAGAAAACACAAACTCACTAAACACCCAAATCTTAGTGGGAAACCTTTACGTTTAGTCACCCCTGCGCTGCTACCTTACCTTGATTGGGTTTGGCGAGTCTTGAGTGTCTCCCTGTTTACCATAATAGGGTAGCCTCTGAGGGAAGTGAACCGGAGAAGTGCTAGGAGTGTGCTGCTTAGCTGCAGAGAATTCTACTTGTGCCTTTTGATAAGTGATCATCTGTGTTTTACTGCATTAATGGTGAGGCCCCGCCCCCTTTTTCAACTTCCTACAAATACCGCCACGGGCTCGCATCCGAGGGAAGTGCACCAGAGAAGTGCTAGGAATGTGCTGCTTAGCTGCAGATAATTCTACTTGTGCCTTTTGATACATCGTATGCTGGATGATCTCATAACATCAAGGAGCCACTACTTGTAAATGGACTCAGGCAAACCACTATAACTCTTTATTTCTGTTTTTTGTTGCAGATTATCTGTGTTTTACTGCCTCAATAGTGAGGCTCTGCCCACTTTTCCAACTTCCTGCAAATACCACCACACGTGCGCATCCGAGGGAAGTGCATCGGAAAAGTGCTAGGAGTGTGCTGCTTTGCTGCTCAACCGATAGCCGTGGGTACCTCTCTCCTCGCGACTCCCCCGGCAGTTAAAGGTATTGTGAGATTTTGAGAAATGTACTTACAGCCCATTGGCACTCTTTACCGTTCATGTTGATTTACGTTCAGAAAGGTGATGCCATTGGGGAAATATTCTTTAAAAAACAGTTAAGCCGCAAAACAGACTCACTTACCACTGTATGTCTTAACAGGCAAATACCAGTGAGAGACATTAATGGCAGCAACTGCTAAAACTCAGTGCGTCAAATCGCAGATTCGTTCACAATCTATGAGCACAAACATTCTTACATTTTGTACCAATGAAGCTGTAGTTATAACAAATGCGCCACACACAGATGACATTCAACCGTTACTTCCACCTGTGCAAATACGTGTTACCCCTGTGTTAACAATATCGCCTATACGCGAATTGCAACCAATATCGGACTCGCCAAGGGAAGCAGCCTTTCAGCTCACAAATGAGGCAGCTTCATCTCTTGCCCGTGTAAATGTTGGGCATCGGAAACTGCTGCAGCCAATACCGTGGTAGCGTGCACGGTAACTGCTCAACGGGAGCTCCGTGTAGCCCAAGCTTTGGCTACAGCAATTATTCATGCTGATGATTCCACCAACTTGCTGTTGAAGCCCTTAATAGGAGATTGTAGTCATCTAGAGGAAGTGGTGTTTGTACAATCAAACTCGGGAGACTTAGTTGGGTCGAATACACGGGATATCCCGATCACTGAGGAGCCCGAACATGTTATGTCCCCCGAAAGATTTCAAAATATTCAGACAAGTCCACGTACTCCATCTATAAGAAATTAACAATCTATCACAGTACCCTGTGATGTTTGTGCAGTCAATGTACCATTCATCTGCTTTGTCATCATCGTTTGTCAATCCCCACCCCCCCAAGTAGATCCAATCTCAGGTCTATGAATCAACAGTCACAACATAATCCGTTATTTACTACCTCTCTGTTGGACATTACACTTAAAGCCATTAACACAGCTTTGCTGTCTCTGGCAAAATTATATGAAACTCTAGATCGAAAAATAAATCAAACAGACATAATGCCACAACTCATATCAGGCAAGGTAGATTCAACGTGGGAATGCGAACTGCAACCTGCATTGGAAGAGCACTTGCATAAGTAACCACCTTGAATTAAATCAACGAGTACACAAAAGATGACTTTCCTCCCATTGAAAATTCATGCTGCAGATTCTGTTACTATTGAGCAGCCTCTTTTGAATCAGCAGCGTCATTATACAGAAATACAATCTACTAGGTCTGAGACTGTTTGACCTGATACACTTGCAACAGCAATTCAATCTCTGCAAAATTCTAACAGTGTACCAACTCAAATACCAGTGTCAACACCTGCCTTTACAGTCCCCACTTTCAATATCTTTGCGACAGCGCCCAAAAAGGAGAATATTTTAAATATTGACTTAAAAGAAAATGAAAAATCAGTTGGGCTCTTCTGTGCAATCGCGTTCTGGCACTAAGAGATTTGTTAATGTTATAACTATGCCGACTAAACGGACCAACAGTCAGATCTGCGATTGTGCAGAAATATGCTGCTTTAGTTTAAGATAAAAAAGCCATCAAGACTACATGTAATATAAATGAGTTGCAATATCAGCGATTAGATCATTTGGTAGCAATTTCTACACTCTCCACAGTGTTAGGGAGAATTCTCATAAATGTGCTAATTCCCTTCACCTTAGAAACCCCCAGCAACTTTGCTGAATTTTTAAGGACTTTTTTTTTTACCTGGAAAGAGTGTGAGCCTTTTATCCCCACTCTTTCATGCATTTTGATGTTTGTTTGTTTCGTTTGTTTATTTTATTTATATTGCGCACCTGACCCAAAGGTAATTGGGCGCTAGAGGATAGTAATGGTTACAAGGGATAGTATAGCATTCACGGAAAAAATTACAATGGAACATATATACATATTAAACACTGTACATATTATACACAGGTCATAGCAATAGTATAGGGTGGATGACACATACTAGTTGTGCAGATCATCTCGCAGTTAGTGGTATCAAGAGCCGTTATTTTATGTTTTGTTGAGTATCCATGTGATAACATGGCTTCTGAATTTGAAGGTTTGAATAGTCTGAATATTCTGAGGGAGAGAGTGTTCCAAAGCTGGGCGGCTAATACCGGGAAGCTAGAACCTCCGGCTCTTTTTAGATTGTATCTAGGCACCGCCAGACATGGTATGTTGGATGATCTGGTGATTCTGTTGAATACCTTCCATGTTAACTTGTCTGTGAGATAGGGGGGCGGGGGGACTTGGTAGTTAAGCGCTTTGTGAGTGAGGCAGATAGTTTTTAGGACGATTTTGTCATGTATAGAGAGCCACCTATAGTGCTTTCTAGTTTCAGATATGTGCTCTCTTTTGGGAATATTCAACGCTACTCTGAGCGTGTTGTTTTGCATGATCTGGAGTTTATTTAAAATGGTTTTGTTCGCTCCTAGTATGTTTTTACTCTTGTGTTCTTTGATTATGGAGTTTTAGACAACTCCATAGGCATCAACTTTTCATGTGCGTCACACAGCACCCTCCGGGCAGTGACACAGGGAAGCTTGTTAGGCTGTCCCAAGGTTTAAATACCTTCTCTGGGATAAACTACTATTTCCCAGAGAATGTACAGTTAAATTGACTTTACTAGTCTTTTTAAATTCCTAGACCCAGCACACACTATCTTACAATACCGTGCTGGAGGGGTTACCTAGTATCCCCTATATCTAGAAACTCATGTAGCAGTCAAATGCTACCCTTTCCTATCGAAATAGCTGGTGGCAGTGGTTTTACAACACACTACCATGATGTTTCCCGACCGCGAACACCTAAAAAAAAAAAATCACAGGAGCCATGTTTTTCAAGATGGCGTCTGAGCCCCCTTTGTTTAAACAGGTCCCGGTCTTCTGTTTTCGCCATTTCTTTTAGGAAAGGTCCTTCTAGAGTTTGTCTCTGTGCGCCAAACTAGGTTTGGTCCCTTTCTTTCTACGCCTTTGGCAGGCTTCATGACTGAAGACCGCCTCTGGCACCCGAGTGTCTGGGGTGGGCAGGAAGTGAGGGAGATGCCCAAAACTCCCTGTGCTTAGACTCCTAGGAGACCCAAATGCACTCTGGCGTGATTGGCTGGCTGACTGTCCAGCAAGGACAGCCACCCTGCTGGGTGAGTGGCAGCTAGGCTGGAATGAATGCGAGAAAACTGTTTAAAAGGTGAGTCTCGTGGGCTGAAAGGCAGAGTCGACCACTGGAACGAAAGAACCGAAGACGAGCTGGAAGAGGACAGCTGCTGCAACTACCGGACCGTTGGTTTGCCCGGTGGAGCCCTGCTGCAGGTCCGAATTGCCAAGTTCATCTCTAAAGAGAAGCCCACCAAGGACGACTTCTTCCTTTGAGTTGGTAGGTCCAATCAACTCATAAGCTACATGGACACCATTCTCGGAGCTGCAGGAAACCGAATAACTAAGGAGGACACCAGCTCATGTGCTTTAAGACAGCTACCGGAATCGAAGATTTGTCAGTTTGCCAGCTTTGTGACCAGTCCTTGTGCAGTGCAGGGGTCCCCTGACGTCCTCCCTCTTGTCCCCACGACGGAGGCTCAGAAACAGCGAGATCTGCAGAAACTGCCAGGAACAGAAGTCTTCAGCTGCATCTTTTTCTTCAATATAAGGTACTGTGAAAACCCGACCGAGAGAACTTACCTCTCACTGCGAAAGTGCGGACAACTTTGGCAACTTGCAGGCCTAGTCAGCTTGTGACCCGACATATGAACCTTCATTCCGTGAACTACTTCTGAGAACCGTGGCAAAGACTTTTCCGTTTTAACCTATACAAGACACTAGCCCATTTGACTTTGGCCTACCTATTGCATTGAATCAACTCCTCTGGTGAACTCAAACTATTTGCACTGTTTAAGAGTAACTCTGATATTCGTTTTATTAATTTATGCCTTTTTGCTCCTACTTCAACTGCTCTGAATGCCATTTTGCTCCTCCTTCAAAGTAGTGTATATTTTTTCAGAACCGGTCAGTGTGAAGTATTGTAGTATACTTTTGTGTTATATGGATTGCCTCCTTTTAGCAAATGTTGTCTGACTGTGTAAATAAATTAAGAAGTGTTTTACCAAGAAACTTTGAGTTTAAGTGTCTATCTGAATACTTGTGATTGTAGACCTCTGTGTAACATCCTTACAAGCTCACATTCCCTCTTGAGATAAGCCTGGCTGCTCAGCTCGCTACCAAAAACTGTGTGGTACAGACTTCTACCAAAGGTTAGTTTTGCTTACACCTATAGTCCTTGTTAAGACGGATTTCTGAACTCTGTCCTGGAGGGGCAGAGGTTCAGAAGGCCAACCTAGTTTCTTGGTAACCTCTGGACAAGCCAGACCAATCAGGGTAGCGATCGCGGCGGTCAAGACTAGGTCTCAAGAGGGGTGAGGGTGACTGAAAGCCCGCAATGAGCACACAAAGCAAGGACACTTACAAATTACTCCAAGCAGGTGTTATATTAAAAATATATACACATTTATTACAAGGCCTTTGTAACATTGACAATAGCGAGAAATCACAATAAAACTCAAGTAAACCAACACATACCAAACCAATGCAATATATATACAAATACAAACGAGTCTAACGAGTTAGACGCACGAAATGTGTAGACCACCTAGATCGGGAGGAAAACAGGCAGTGCGAATAATAATTAGACCCAGTCCGCCTTCAGAGGCACCTAACTAAAAGGAAGTCCAAGCCCTACGAAGAGTGGAGCCTTGTGCTCAAACGTACTTGCACTCGCTGGTGCCAACGGGCAAAAAGGGGAGTCTCTTCGAGGGAATCAGGCAGTTTAGTTCGGTGAACAAATGAAGATGAACAGAGCTCCGTGACTCAAGCGCAGCCTCCACTGTGGGCAGAAGCAGAGCGCGAGTACGGAAAGGCGTGCTGTTAGACACAGCGGGGAAAAGCTATGGGCTCCTGCAGGAGGGCGACCAGTTCCTAGCGATGCTACTCACTGGTCCCCGATGCAAGCAGACCCAGGCTTCTCTGCGTCAGTTTCAGTGCTGGCAGGTTCAGATACGAGCAGGGGACGTCTCGGCGTTGTGTAGATTCCGCAGCAGCAGAAGTTGAGTTGAGGACGTCCCAAATGCAGTGAACCCGCACAGTTTGTTACCACAGCAGGGCAACGGAGCGGGCGTGTGTATTTCAGCCAAATGTACACTACTCACTTCAGACCTGGGAATGCCAAGTGTACGAATCGTGCGAGTGTGACAAGGGCTCGTAATACAACACAACCTGGCGGCGGTTACAGAGCAAGACTCCTGGGTAGGCTGGTCAGTCTGCTGGATGGCCCAGAGACACTTCCGAAGGCTTACGTGCAGGAGATGGTGAAGATGCCGAGAATAGTTGTTCCCACTATTCCAAGGGTCGAAGTACCAGTAGAGGCCTTCTCGTTCGATCAGAGGTAGAAAGTGTTTCACAAAGCGACAGCAGTGCAGAGGAGCAGTCCTTCAGCGGGTCACCAGCGATTCCTCGGTTCAGCCTCGTGGTTGCAGGATATTTGGCTCCTGTATTCCTTTGTTCGTGAGAACTCAGGAGATCGACATGGTAGTGGTGTTTCCAGCCCCCTCTTATCCACGGTTGCCTTCGCGCCAAAACGGAGGGGATCCAATGGGAGATCTGCTCACAAAACACTCACACCATACATGGACCTATCACGGACCACGGAGGTCCCAGGCATTCACAGCACCCTAGACTCTCTGGCACCCAGGATGTATATTGGGACCAGACATCCCAGCCCACACCCTGGAGGCACACACACGGCCTGTAGAAGCCCGCGAAAGCATCTGTGTTTCGCGGGAAAGTAAATGCCCAAATAAGGAAGGCCCCGGGTCGGCTCGACCTGGGGAAGGTGAAGGGGGCAAGACGGTCAGCGGACAGGACAACGAGCCTCGTGGTCTGGCCATTTTGGGAGCCAGGCCACCATTTTGGGCTAAGCGCGAGAAACGCGCTTAAATGCCAAAAGGAGCTCAAAAACACAAAGAAACGATCGCTGCCACCAGTCCCGTCCGTGATTCACTTGCACTGATCGATAACAATCCCAAGAGAGTATCTAGGGCCTGTAGCAGACGAGAGACCCAAAGAAACTACGGAAAAAAACGTTTCCCGGTACTGACTGTTTTAAGGGCATGTCGGTTTCCCCGTAAGAATGGAGCGAAAGCCCAGAGGAGTGTGGCAGAAGGCTGCACTTCTCTGGCAAAGTCTAGATCCTGGTGAAAACAACAGCAAAAAGTTTAGGGGTTGCCACATGGAAGGAAAATTACCCACAATTAAGAAATCTTTCCTAACACTCCTAGTTGTGTGTAGTGGTCCGAAAGGGTACTGCATACAAACTTTGCCTAAGACACACCATTCGAAAATATTGCTATCGCCTCAAAGCAAATGGTGAAGTCTGTTCTGGTCAACTTTGAGCAGGTCCCCCTGACTACAGAAAAATGTGATACTACCGCAATCCTTACACTTGATCAAATGTGTGAGGAGATCAAGAAATCATTTGCATCGTACATGGCATTAAATTCGAAAAAGATAACCTCCAACGTATTGCCAGTTGCATCATATAACCCCATCTTGTGCGGCCCAAAGAACTGTCCTTCATTTCACACACCTACAAAAAGTCGGTGGCCAAATGTTGCAAGTGGCAATTTAACCCAATATCAATATAATGCAGCACAGTCAATTACATTGAATCCATCTAATTCCCAAAAGAAGGTCATGCAGACATTGCAAGAACGGAAGATGATGCAATAGAAAAGTTATCATCTATCATCACTTGATTATCCAACGTACGATCTACATAGGTAAGTATCGTGAATATCTTTATGGCAATTTCAGCTTTAAAAGACAAAAAATCACGCTGAGGGAAGGTCAACTCACCAGAAGGGTAGCTACATGCTACCGTCTTTTAGACGAGGATGCGAGAGAAGAAAAAATGCCCTATATGACAGCTTGTGAAAGGGAGCTGGGTAGAGAAATTGATCAGGAGTCCTGGCAAAGGATATGGGGAAGGGCCCACAAAGTCTCTAGATGTACCACAGTGAGGGGGTGTGCGCTTAAGGTTTGTTTTCGTTGGTACTTTTCCATGCAGAAACTCCATGCAATTAATCCTGATTATCCCAATACCTGCTGGCATGGTTGTGGGGCAAAGGGGGACCTAGGCCATCTGTGGTGGTATTGTCCAATCATCCAGTCTTTCTGGCTGGAGGTCAGATCCAAGATCAGAGATATTTATGGAACTCTTCTCCCCATGGACCCGCTAATAATGGTATTGGGAGCCACCCCAGACGACGGTACATACCCACAGTCAGGCCCCAGAGCGGAATTGATAACTCATCTACTTATGGCAGCCTGGCTCACTCTTGCCAGGTGGGTTAAGATAAGGGACTTGCTAGGCTTGGAAAAGTTAACGGCCACACTGGAAAGAAAGACGGCTAAGTTCTCAAGGATCTGGGGACCTTTCCTAGAAAATGTTGCTGAGAAGGAACATGTGTTTTTTCAACCTCGCCTGATCAAATATCTTCTGAAACCCTAAGGGACCTCTAATATGGACACTGGGGAGTATCTAGGAGGGTCGGTGAACTGGGATGAGGTCATTGGAGCCTGAGGCTGTGTTCTAATTGGAGGACAATATGGACCGGGGTGTTTTTTTTTCTGTCCATGCTTTGTTTTAAAAGTGTTCAGCTTGAATTAAACCTCTCTCATATGATGGCAGTTAATAATGAATTAGATTTGATGAATTTATACTGATGAAAATTAAATATCGCTTGGTTGATTGTTTGTAATGATTCCTAATAAGCTTCCACATGAACGTATTTGATGGTTTCATGACTGTACGATATTTCAATAAAAATATTTTGTCCAAAAAAAAAAAAAAGGACAAAAATTAGTCAGACATTGAAATATTAGAATTTGCTCATGATTCAGATCTTACGACCGCCCGCTTATGGAATGGTACTTAACTCCCTATAGAAAGTCAAAGCCTCTCTTTATGAATTAGGCTTCTTGCTTTTACAAGATAATCTGGCACCCTATCCCAATGAACAATCTATATACAAAGGTGCATCATCTAAAGTTAACTTCGTCCCTGAACATCACAATGCTCATAAATCTATGAGACCAGGTACAAACTCTGATTCTATGGCAAACTCTAATTTGGCACATGCAACCATAGTTCTTAAAAACTTCTGACTGCTATCCTGCAACACTCGCGGATTTAAGCATTTAATAAACTTGCCCTCTAGCAATTTGCATGAATTCGACATTATTGTATTGTACAGGATTCTTGGCTCGCATCTGGCCCCATATGGGACAGATTTGATCTTGAGGCCATTTCGGCGAAACTAATGCCCAGAGTTCGTCCAATGGCATGACTCTTAGTTGCCACGAGAAAAGGAACAAGTTACTTACCTATAACTGTTGTTCTCCAGCATGGGTCTGGCATGGATTCACATGCTCATGAATATTCCCCGTCAGGCTGGGAATCCTCGGTAAAGAAAAAATCAGTTTCAGTTTCGTTTCTGAACTGTCTTTCTACTAGTAACCAATCACTGGTCTCTGGGTCATACTGCCCCCAGCCAATGACTGCCCTCTACCTAAGCCCCTCCTCTGGCAGCCATCTTCAGATTTGGTAGCAAGTAAAGTGGCAGTAGGACCAAGAGAAGAGCCACAGAGGGGTAGGCGGGAGGTTTCACATGTGAATCCATGCCAGACCCATGCTGGAGAACAACAGTTACAGTTAAGTAACTTGTTCCTTCTCCAGCATGGGGTCTGGCATGGATTCACATGCTCATGAATATAAGAATACATAGCAGTACACACATGCACAACCACGGGAGGTGGCAAGGCTCAACATTAAGCAATACAACAACTCGACATTAAGCATCTCTTACCTCCTCACCAGGCTCACCTTAAGCGAACAGGTTGCGGAGTAATGCCTGGCCGACTCTAGAATCCTCCCTGGAATCCCGGTCGGTGCAGTGAAATCTTGTGAAGGTGTGCGTCGACCACCACGTAGCAGCCCTGCAAATGTCAAGCAGGGGCACACCAGACAGGAACGCCATGGTAGCAGCGATCACTCTGGTTGAATGGGCTCTCGGACTGCCGGGCAACGGTTGGTTTGCCAATCGGTGACAGTGCATGATGCAGCCGGAGAGCCATCTGGAAATGGAAGCCTTCGAGAGGGCCTTCCATTGGTTCGGCGGTCCAAAGTTCACAAACAGCTGTGATGTCATCTGAAAACACTTTGTGCGGTCCACGTAGAACTTCAGCGCTCTAGCCACATCCAGCGAGTGCAAAGTCCTCTCAGCCGGCGACAAAGGCCACGGGAAGAAAACAGGTAACACCAAGGGCTCATTGAGGTGGAAGTCCGACGGCACCTTGGGCATGAAGGAGGGGTGCGTCCTCAGCACCACCCTCGTCTCGTGCAATGTCAGGTATGGAGGTTTACAGGAGGGCCTGGATCTCTCCCACTTGTCGTGCGGAGGTGATGGCCACAAGAAACGCCGTCTTCCACGACAGGAACTTCAACGGTGCCGAATGCAGAGGCTCGAATGGCGGCCCCATGAGCCTGGACAGCACTACGTTGCGCTCCCACATCGGGGCCGGAGCCTTCACCGGTGGGAATGACTGGAACAGTCCCTTCATAAACTCATTCACCAGACAATGGGACCACAGCGATAATCGCCCGGGGTACTGGTGTAGCGGGAGATAGCCTCCAGATGGATCTTGATGGAGGCGTGCACCAGCCCCGCGACAGTAGGTACAGCAGCACTTGAGGGGCCGTAATCCGCAGAGGGTTAATCTTCCGTGCACGGCACCAGACAGAGAACCTCTTCCATTTGTGTCCATAGCACTTGAGGCTCGAGGACCCCCGGCATTTGCAAGCACCTCTTTGCAGTCCGCCGGGATATCGTACCATCCAAACTCTAGCGCTGCAGGAGCCAGGCCTGCAAGTTCAGCGACACCGGATAGTGGTGAAGGATGGCGCCTCCTTCTCTGACGAGAAGATCCGTGCCGTCGGAAGTTTGACTGGGGGGGGGGGGGGACACTGATATGTCCAAATGTCCGGGAACCAGATCTGCCTCGGCCACGCCGGTGTGACGAGGATCATCCTGCACCAGGAATGCTTGAGTTGGTTGATGAGTCGCAACGGCGGGAACGCATACAGGAAAAGGACGTCCCAAGGGAATGAGAAGGCATCGCCCATGCTCCCCGGCTGGGGAAACCTGCTGGCGAACCTCTGGCATTTGGCGTTCATCGCCGTCGTGAACAGGTCGATCTGGGGACTACCCCATCGTCGAAAGAGGAGATCCACCTGATCCTGCCGCAGTTCCCACTCGTGGCACGAGCGCAGCTCCCTGCTGAGTGCGTCTGCGATGGGGTTCTTTATTCCTGCCAGGTGGAAGGATACCAGAAACATCCCTTGGCCGATGGCCCAATACCACAGATCCTGGGCCTCCTTGGATAGGGCTGGGGATCTGGTGCCTCCCTGCTTCCGGATGTAGGACATCGTGGTGGTGTTGTCGGTGAAGATCCTCACCACCTTGCCCTTGAGCGATGGAAAGAAAGACCTGAGGGGCCCAGAACACGGCTCAGAACTCCAGGACATTGATGTGTAGTGATCTCTCCTCCGGGAGCCAAAGGCCTCTTGCGTGGAGATCTCCGGAGTGTGCCCCCCATTCCTCCAGGGAGGCGTCCGTCGTCAACGTTTCTTGATAGGCCAGGTCTGGAAGTCCATACCCGCCCCCAGATGCGCGTGGGTGCCCCACCACCAGATCGCTTGCCGAAAGGTCTCGTCGAGTGGGATCCAGTCTTCGAAGTTGCCTGTCGCTTGCATCCAAAAGGCGTCGAGGAACTCCTGCAGTGGTCGCATCCGTAGTCTGCAAAGGCGCACAAGGTAGATGCAGGAAGACATCATGCCGAGCAGGGACTTGACGGACCTCACCTTGGCCACGTCCATGGTCGACAGCCGTTGCACCTTGCCTACGATGGCCTTCGTCCTTTCCTCCGACGGAGAGGCCAATCGCGCCACTGTGTCGAGTTTGGCTCCCAGGAACAGGGCATCTTGCGACGGTACCAGGTGGGATTTTGCAAAGTTGATCGAGAATCCCAGCTCCATGAGCAGTTGGACGGTCCTCCTTGTGTCATCGACGGCGAGTTCTCTTGACTCTGCCCGGATGAGCCAGTCGTCCAGGTATGGGTAGATGTGGATCCCCTGTAGGCATAGCTGCACCGCCACTGTTGCTAGGCACCGACTTCAGTCCGAAGGGAAGGGCCTTGAACTGATAATGCCGTCCTTGGACCACGAATCGTAGGAACTTTCGATGTCCTTTGAGGATGGGGATGTGAAAGTAGGCATCCTCCAAGTCCAGCGATGATAGGAAGTCACCTTCCTCCAGCTGTCCCAGTACGTGCTGGAGGGTGACCATCCGGAACTTCTGGGACCTGATGTATTTGTTTAGACAACAAAGGTCTTTTTCCTTATGAAGAAGTAACCCGAGTATACTTCGGAGCCCCAGAGCCTCTTTGGGATGAGTTTGATGGCTCCCTTCTTTAGCATTGCTCGTACCTCCAGTAGCAGTTGCGTGACGTGGTTTTCCTTCCTGGCTGCAGGTGGAATGCGGGGACACTTTCTTAGAAATTCCAGTGTGTGCCCGCGGGTCAGGGCATCCAGCACCCAACGGTTGGTGGAGTTGGACTTCCACACGCTGGCGAAGTTCGCCAGCCGGCCTCCCACCGGGGTGCTTGGGTGGGGGCCCCATGCCACGGCCGGTTCAGTCCTGCTTGGCCGCGGCCTTGCCACCCTGGCCTCCTTGGCGACGACGATGAGGTCCCCCTGTCTTGCCGTGTCCTCTGTAGGCCTCCTGCGACGAGGAAGGGGCCGCCAGGCGGTACGACGAGGAGCCTCTGCCAAATCCTTTGGAGGCACCTTGCTTGCCTCCGGCGTTCCGAAAGGGCGGCTGTCGCTGTTGAAGGACACCCAAGCCCAAGCAGTCTCCATGTCCGCCTTGGTGGCCTGCAGCGACTCGTCCACTTCCTTGCCGAACAGGTTGTTCCTGTCGAAGGTCATGTCCAGAACCCTGGTCTGAACGTCCTGGCGAAAGTCTGTTGCCTTGAGCCAGCCGCGCCGACGAAAGCAAACGCTGTTGTCCATCTGGCGAAAGCCGGTGTCAGTGATGTTCGTGGCCACCGTGATGGCGTGGTCCGGCGCCACCTCTCCTTCCTGTAGGTTCTCTAGGGCCTCAGCCCTCTCGTCATCCGGGAGGAAGTCCAACAGGGGAGCCATCTTAAACCAGAGCTCCCCGTCGTAGCGTGCCACAATCGTGAGGGCATTGGCCGCCTTAATCGTCATCGCTGCCAACGAGATGACGTGTCGTCCCATGGCGTCTAGTTTCTTTCCCTCGCCGTCCTTATCTCTGTACACAAGGCCTGAATCACCATCAAGATGGCTCCTGAGTTGTCTTGTGGCATCAGCACAGGCTGTGACGGGAGCTATGGTTGGGGAGCGGGCCCGTCCCTTCCACGGTGCGCGGTTCTCCATCGGCAATCCGTCGCTTTCTTCGTCCGCCTCGTCGGAATCCCTCCCGTAGGACCGGACTTCCTCGAACTTCTTGTCCAGGATCTTTGCGACACCAGCCAGTTCCTCTTCGGAGGCGGAATCTGTACCCGTAATGGCCACCGCCCCCCACCCCCTTTTTCACCTGGGGTTTCACAGGGGTCTTATCGATGGGCTGAAAAGAGGATTCCCTCCACGCTGGCAGGGAAACTCTAGGCCCAGAGGTCGCCTCCACTGGGGTAGCCTCCTTAGGCTTCACCAGGTCCACCACAACACCCTCGATAGAGGCCTTAACCGGATGAACCAGGGACTTCGCGACCTTGGGCGCGCTCGAGGCCTTCATCTTGGGGGGAGGGTCGCCGCCTCGCTCCCCCTCAGTTTTCTCCGTCGGGATCGACCGATGCTTCTCCCGAAGCATACCAGGGTTCTCCGACTTTCTCTTCCCCGAGCCAGAGCGTTGGCTCATGGTTGATGGCGTCGGTGATAATGCGCCCTGCCTGACAAATGAGGAGCCCGGCCGATCGGTACTCCCGGTGCCCGCGGACTCGCGGTGCTTTGCCTTTTGTTGGGCCCCCGTTGCCGGGGCCCCCTTAAAGGTCTAAGAAGACCGCTCGGTGTTCTTTTTCACACCCGCTGCTGGGCTCTTCCCCTCCAGCCAGTTGGTGAGGCGGGTACGACGATCCCTCATCGCCCGCTCGGACATGTTCTTGCAAAATGCACAGTCCTTCTCCATGTGCGTTTTGTCTTCGTGAAGGCAGTAGAGACATCGGGAATGCTCATCCTCCTTGAAGACATTCTGTAGTCCACATCCAGGGCAGCTCCTGAAGAGCTTGGGTCCGGGCGTCGTGTTTCCTTTTTCCTGGGCCATGTCCACACGGGGTATGCCTCAAAGACCTTCCGGAAGCCTCCGAAAAGTGAAACTCTATGAAAAGTTTCTCTTGAGGGGGCGTAGAAAAATCCGAAACGGGTCCCTGCTGATCGGAAGTAGAAACGTTGGAGCTTGAGGCTCGATTGACCGAAAAATGAGATTAAATCTCTTTGAAAATTCGCAAAACGCAGTAAAAGCTCCAGAGCAACAGCACAAGGATTCCCAACACTTGAAAGTGCGGTAAAAATATGAAGATGGCTGCCAGAGGAGGGGCTTAGGTAGAGGGCAGTCATTGGCTGGGGGCAGTATGGCCCAGAGACCAGCGATTGGTTACTAGTAGAAAGACAGTTCAGAAACTAAACTGAAACTGATTTTTTCTTTACCGAGGATTCCCAGCCTGACGACGGGGAATATTCATGAGCATGTGAATCCATGCCAGACCCCATGCTGGAGAATCTAAGAACATCACTTTACAATCCTGGCTCTCTCCAAGCCTGTGTATACAATTGGTTAAAATCAAGAGACATCCATATACAATTGCCCTAATAAATATCTACTGGGGCCGGGTAGACTTGCAACCGGATGACGTTTTTGAAGAATTGGAATCTATTTAGGACCAACTATCTGGAGCCCATGATAACCAATATAATACTTCTGGGAGATTTAAATTTACATTGTTCTACACCTGTAACATGCGCGAGAATCTATAATTCTTTGTTGGACCCGTCTCGTGCTCAAGAGACAACTGGTAATGCTCAATGGAGCACTCTCGGGTGATATCCCGCCACAAAACACCTGGAGGGGAAGTAAAAGGGCGCTTAAGGTTAGGTTACACGGCACAGTAAATAAAAATTGCAATGATACATTTGTAAAGTTATGTACAAGATATACAGTCAGAGGTAGTTAGAACATACAGTTGCGACATTATGCATGTACAATATATACAATTTGTAGTGGGCTAACTCAGGCTAAGGTTGGCTTTTATTCAGTAACCATCCAATGACAAGTTTCCTAAATAGTTAGAAGGATTTGGTCAGTTTGATGTTCAGAGGCAGGGTGTTCCAGAGTTGAGAGGCAAGGACCGTGAAACTCGAGCTGCCGGCTCTTTTAGATGTGAATCTGGGCATTGTGAGGCATAGAGTGTTGGATGATCTGTTAATTCTGGTGGCTGGTTTCATGGTGAATTTGCTTGTGAGGTAGGGAGGGGCTAGGTGGTTTAGGGCTTTTTAGGTAAGGCAAAGGGGTTGTAAGTCAATTTTTTGTTCAATGGAGAGCCATTTGCATGAAATTCTAGTGGCAGAAATGTGCTCACGCCTAGAAATGTTTAGAGCTGCTCGTAGCGCATTATTTTGGAGAACTTGTAGTTTATTGATGATAGATTGGTTGGCACCTAGGTAGAGGCTGTTACAATAGTCCACCTTGGATTGTATGAGAGCGTGAGGCAGCTACTGGTGGATAAGACAGGTCTGCAGGCTCCAATTAGTTTCCCAGTATAGGCAGTGGCTGAAGCGGTCATGTTTACTTGTTTAGTGAGGTTAGTATTGGCGTCAAGATAAAAGTCAAGGGTTTTCACATTTTTAGCAATGGGGATAGTGTTGCCATCGATAACGATGTTCATGTAGTCCGGGCTAAGTTTCTGTAAATTATTAGGCAATCCAACAAGAAATTCCATCTTCTCAAGCTGAGGCCATGTGTGGCCATCCATGCCTGAAAGATGGAGAATATTTTGTTGATCCTAGTGACGTCAACACTGTAGTTTCCAGAGATGGTGAGGAGTATCTGGGTGTCATCCGCGTAATTGGTGTAGGTGACACCCAGATGGTCAAGTTTGTCAAAGAGAGGCTTTGTAAAGATGTTGTAGAGGGTGGGGGAAATGCAGGATCCTTGTGGGACGCCGCAGGCGATAGGGATAGGGCCTGCTGCTGCCGCAGATGAAAATACCCTCATGGTTCTGTTGGCCAAGAAGGACTGTATCCACATGACAGCAGAGGAGGAGAAATGGGCAGCAGGGGAGAGGTGGTTACAGAGTATTTTATGGTCGACCAGGTCGAAGGCTGCCGAGAGGTCTAGGAGGAGTAGGATGGCAGCCTTGCCTTTGTCTTTAATGTCATCAATCTGACTTTTGAGGTCAACAAGGGCAGTTTCTGTACCATGTTGAGGTCGAAAGCCAGATTGACGCAATCCTAACAGTTGGTTGGTCTCGAAGTAATCCTGAATTTGCAGGTAGGCAACTCTATCAAGGATTTTTAGCAAGTATGGAACCGTAGTAATAGGCCTGTAATTTGTGGGAATGGCTGGGTCTAGAGATTGTTTTTTTAGAAGAGGGAGAACCCATGATTGTTTCAGGTTGTTAGGAACTGAATTGGTGACGAAGGAGAGGTTTATTAGTTTGGAGATGAAGGGGGATAGGTCTCTTGCTGCATCTTTGATGATCTGGGCGGGGCAACTGTCCCCTTTGCAATTTGATGGTTTGAGGGATGTTATAATTTTTTGGACTTCTGGTATGGTTACCTTTTTGAATGTGAAACCAGTGGTGGTATGTGTGGTAGTAGGTAAGGTCGGGGTGAGGGGGTTGCTGTTGGAAAGTTGAAGTCGCTTGGCCTCAATTTTCGTTTGGAGGCCAGTAATTTTATTTGCAAGGGCATTTTGGATGCTTGTGCACCAAGTTTTGTCTTTCATAGACGTATCCGTCGGAGGGTTAGGATTTTCTAACTCCTTTAGGATAGTGAAGAGTTCTTTAGTGCATGATTCTGCATTGTTTATTCTGACGTTATAGGCTTCCTTCTTGGTGCAGATTATCTCCTTTTTGTAAAGGGAGGACATGGTCATGAGATTGGATTTATTTTCAGGTGATGGAGTTGTTTTCCATAGGGTTTCCATCTTGGCTTTCTTTGTCCTAAGTAGTTTGAGTTCAGGTGTGTACCAAGAGTTCAGATGAGCTCTGGGTTTGCCTTTACGTAACTTTAGTGGGGCAACGGCATCAATGGCTTTGGTCATGGCGTCATTGTAGGTACTGACTAGTAGGTTGAGGTCAGTGGTGGCATGGAGCATATTTAGGATAGGGAGAACCAATGGTGTAAGGGTATCCATGGTAATGTTGCGCTTGTTTCTAGTCAGACAGACTGGTGCGAGGCGGCACTGTTTGGGGTTCTGGTTGTTAATGCTGATGTGAAATGATATGAGGAGATGGTCAGTCCATAGGAGAGGTTGGGGCGCTTTGCAGGTGATATTGCAATTGTGGGCAGCGAGCCAATCAATGGTTCTGCCTTTCTGATGGGTAGGTAGAGTGATGAGTTGAGTAAAGATGTGTTCAGAAAGGGTGTTAGCAAGGGAGGCCGCAGGAGTATCATTAGGGTCGTTGTGCCCCAAGTTGAAATCGCCTAGGATGATGTTTTGTGAAAGAGGCTTAGAGTTCTCGGCTATGAGAGAGGTGATGTCTTCCTCGAAGGTGCCTGTGGGACCCAGGGGTCTATATATTAGTTCCAAAGTGATAGTGCTCTTCGGGGTGGTTTGTATTTTAATGGTGAGGTGCTCACATGATTTTAGTGGAAGAGAGGTAACAGATCTAATGTCAAGTGAGGATAGATAGATAGATTTCTGAATATTAGCCTGCGTCGCATCTAGATAGGACTTCGAACGTTAGCATGCCCGCACCTATGCGAAACCTGAAGACTAGCACAGGCCACACTTAGAGTTGTGGACATTGGGCTGCGTCGCATCTAGATGAGATTGATTGAAGGATAGCAAGCCGCGCCCAGATGAAACTTGGATGTTGGCGTGTGCCACACTTGGAATTGTGAACACCAGCCTGCATAGCATCCAGATAGGGTTGCTAGTGATAGCATTCCCACACCTGGACAGATTTCTGGACGCTAGCTTGCGTCGCATCTGGATGGGACTGTGAATGCTGGCTTGCCCACACCCAGATAGAATTCTAAACATTGGCCCGCGCTGCATCCAGATAGAGTTGTGGGGGCCAACGGGTGCCACACTGGGACAGCACTGCAAATGCCAACATGCCAAAGGTCAGGTAACCCACTAACCAATATAAGCTCAAACTCTGCATACTTATCTCACTCAAAAACTCACACAACCATCTCTCGCACAACAAGCCGCACGCACTTCACAACACAGCAACAACACATAAGCTGGACCAACAGCACACGCGGCCTGTCACCGATCCAATAGCCGCACCAAAGCTCAGCATCTGGTGTATACCGAGTTGAAGCTGCCAACAGAACACAACTCCTCTCACTATCCTACTCCCTCTTCACCTTACTAGCCCACCCCATCTTACCTTATCATTTGCAGATCCGCCAGAGCGCCTGGGGACCAATTCCGTTGGTGACGGTGCGCGGTACAAATACCTTTAACATTTAACAAGTGAGGACTTAAATATAATAGCTACACCTCCTCCGCGAGCATTGAGTCTGTCGGCCCTGAGGATAGTGTATTTGTCGGGAACCGCGAGGGTAAGATAGGGACCTGCTGCATCATGTAGCCAGGTTTCTGTAGTGGCAAGGAAGTCGAGATCTGCTGAGAGGATGATGTCAGCGATTTCGGTGGGATGAGCAACAAGGGATCCGACATTAAGTAGAGCACCTTTTAGCGAGGCGGTGAAGTTGGTGGTGATCTTGTTAATGGCTTTAGTCCTGGATGTTGCAGGTGATTTACTGGGTGAGATGTGAAGTCTAGAGCCCAGTCTATTTTTGCGGGTCGTGAAGTTTGGGTTGGCTGTGGGCCAGTATTCTGGAGGCTTGAGGGGGTTCAGATTGGTATCGGTGTGGACATATTTAGTGGTGTTAGGAGAGTTGGATAGGGGGTTGTCTGGTATGGCGCTAACTTTGGCTGGGTGGTATGAGTGGGCACTGTGGGGGAATGGTGGCAAGGTGGGCAGGAAAGGTGTGGGACAGGGGATAGGGTGGTGTCTCGGGCAGCCGAGTTTGGCAAGTCCATTGCTAATCGATATGTAGCTGTTTCTAATGCAAGGCGTATTGTGCATGACAACAAAAGGGAACATGATGAGGATGAGCCAGACGGGCACAATTGTGACTGCGATGTAGGTTGGGCTGTTCAGCTATGGGTGATGAGAGGTGCTGTGGGCTGGGAACTAGCAAGTGAGCACAATGGGCGATGATAGGAGTAGGGCGTATGCAAGTACGACTTGGGCTGTGTTTTAGCAGGGTGGGTAGATTCAGGTCTAACAAGTAGGCTGATTCAATTGTGCAAGTGACATACGAAGATAAGCAGATTCAATTTTGCTAGGGCAGTGCAAAACCCAGGACTCAGGCTAAATCGACTTTGCTAGTATAATGCAGCTATTGGTAGGTTCAGCTTTGCAAGTAGAGTACACAGATGGGCAAAATCAATTTTGCTGGGACAATGCAAAAGTGGGCATGTTAGGTTTTGCTTAGAGAAGCAAATGGGCATTCATATAGTTCACCCGATAGGCACCATAAGAGGCATAAAGTACGCGTTGACACTATAGGACAGATGGCAGGCACAGAGAGTCAAGAAACGGGGGCAGTAGAACTGCGGAACGCTTGCGGGTATAAAGAACACTAGATGAGAATGTAAAGG
This sequence comes from Ambystoma mexicanum, assembly GCF_040938575.1. Classification (NCBI taxonomy): domain Eukaryota; kingdom Metazoa; phylum Chordata; class Amphibia; order Caudata; family Ambystomatidae; genus Ambystoma; species Ambystoma mexicanum. The sequence goes on from NC_090929.1 coordinate 817,508,061, forward strand.
GGGCTATGCAGGCACAATTGGCAATGTGGGGGCCTACTCGGTGGAGCTCCTGCTCCTCGGGTGGGGTGTACAATAGAAACAGGCATACAACATGTGGGGACGAATGTTTTCGAAGAAGCTAGTGAAGGCAACTTACCCACATGGCATGCATAGCAGTAGTATGTATGGGTTGCATAATGATTTCAGGACGCCTAGTGTTGGGGCAGCTCGGTAACATGTAAAGTCGAAATAGGAACGGGTTGGGTGTCTGCTGTCCCTTCTAGTCACGGACAGGCACAGACAGGATTGTGCCTTGTAATGAGTGCCTTAGAATAGGTGCCGGCTCTCGCCTTCCGGCGTCTACGTGTGCAGGAACTTCTATTGGCAGCCAATGGGGTGCTGCATGCATTGGCAGTGGTTGCTAAGTAACCAGCAAACAGCTGGTCCGGCGGCCATTTTGGGTCTTCTCTCGTGGCGGATCTGCTCTGGCACAGGGCCTGGATGGCAGATCATTCAATAAAAATATATTCAACTGCAAAGGGCATCGTATCGTGTGCGTGAGCTTACCCTTGCTGCTGATGGTGCAACAAAATTGCGTCGGGCAACACGAAGCGAGCGATTTCGAGTGTTGTGCTCTACGGTCGGGGGTTGGGCTCCTGTTGCGCAAAACATATTGCTTTTCAAAAGTGTATTTTAAATCTTACACTTCAATATTTCTAAAAGAAAATCAGTTATTTCAGGAAATTAATGGGACCCACTTTAAGGCCGTCTGTGCCTAACTTTGAGAACATAATAAATTCAACAGTTACATGTAAATAACATTTGTTTTCTTAAAATGCATCCATCAGCTAGAAACGTGGACTGTTTTCAGTGACAACTTGTGTAATCCCTGCTTCCAGCAGTTTTAGTCCTGCAGAAAAGGCAGCCATTCCAGACCTACACGACATGGATAATATTCCTTCATCCAATGGACTTTAAACTGAAAATGCATTTATTTGCGTTGAGAATTAACTAGCCAGTGGGTGCTTCTTTTCCAATAATTTCACTCTGCACCATCTGATGAAATTAATGGTTAGGTCTCAAAATGTGCACTAGCCACTTAGTAGTAATAGTTGACTCTTGGCGAGTAAGAAATGCTGTGCTGCGTGCATGTGGTGAACTGAAGGTGTAAGTGGCGTTTTATGCCTGGCTAGTAGCTTCAAACTTGAAATTGTGTCGCCTACTATAGGACTTCAAAAGCTAAAACATAGTATCACCTCTGCAGCATATTTCCGGTTAGCTCAATATATATTATCAAAACTTGCTTTTTGTGCGATACAAAAACTGAACTAACTCGGCTCATTTTTTTCTTTAACACATATAAAGAATAAATTGTTATTAAAAAAAATGAAGTGTGTGGACATTCTCCCAGTTAGAATATCTGAATGTGGTTACAGTACCAGCTAACCAACCCTTTCACTTAAGTGTTAAGCTTGGGCTGTTCTGCCTCACTAACACTGAGATGGCGTGCTGAAAATTGACTGTATCCTTTGTTCCCAAGTAAGGAAGTCCCTGCCTGCCTAAGGACCAGGGCTAAAGGGCTTAAGGAAAATCTCTCTTTGCGCTCCCTATGCCGGTTCAACGTTAGCATTACTTTTACCCACCACAATCTGGATGTAAACCTCGTCTCGCAACACCCATTGATTTTGTAAAGCACCTTATCCAGCTACTTTGTTGCAGACCTTAATGTCTCTATATATTTCGCCATTAATCATTGGTTGATGGATTGTCGTATGAATCACTACAGGATTTTGTACAGCAAACAAGAAAAATCCAGTATCGCGCATTTGGTTCGTTTTAGCAGAACTTGCATCTAGTCATGGGCCATTAAAGAAACATCAAGCAGAGAGTCAGACTGTTACCTTGATCTTGAACACGGAAGTTAGTAGTAACTAGTGGAGGGACCTGCCCCCTTACTCCAGTGACAAACGGATCAGACCCACGGTTGTTTTTATCATCTTCGATCACCTGGATCTAGAATGGGGAGATTAGAAGCGATTAATGAAAAGCAGAGTTCTGGCCAGGAAAGCAACAACCAGTTTTGGAAAAATAGAGAAGGCACACAGTTAAAGAAAATCCACTTTTAGTCTCATCTTTCTAAAGTAACTGGAAGGACAGTAGGCTGCAGCCTGTGCGATTAGAGGATGAGGGCGATGCAATGGTGAATCTGGATCAGCATTTAGGATTTTCAGGATAGGTTACCCCTTCGCTAATACACTCCCCAGGCCAATTGGTGCCTTACAAACATACATATGCAACATTAACTGAGTATTCAACAATGCTAATAAGGAGGAATTAGGACACATTTAAACATAATGAATCATACATGGTGGACAAAAAGTTGAAAAAGTGCACCTCTCATGTGGAAGTTTGATTTGCTGTGCACTGCGTACTCACTCCTGGTTCCCCAGTGGTAGATCCTGCCTACTGGGTAATGCCAGACACAAAGGAGCTGGATTTAACTCCTACTCAATGAATCTTTATTTCAAACCCTGAAGCAAAGCCTGGTCAGAGGGGGAGCATGCACAATGGCATCATGTACATGCTCACAGCCGCAGAGTATTCCAATGAAGACAAGCCGTTTCATTCCAGAGATGCTAGCTAGGGTGTTCATGCACTGGCTTGGTGGGCAGGGTAGAGGATTCTGGAATGGATGATGCTGATGGAGCAAATGTGGCAGAGGACACCATGTATGGTTAGCAAAGTTCCTCCAAGCAAATGGTAGGATAAATAAGAACAAAGATTTTGTTACAATTACTTTCACAGGTGTAAAGAAGAATAAATTACTTACCCCTGGTAATGTTCTTTCGATTGTATGTTCCTCCCACGTATTTCTCATCTATGATATATTCCATCCAGCGCCAACTGCTTCGGAAACATTTTTCTCAGCAGAGAGTGACTCGATGCCCCTAGACGTCCTTCGTCCGCTCTCGAGCATGATGTCACCGACTGTATATATAGCATGCACTGCGCCCACTAGTTCAGTTCTTAGTTTTTACCCTCTCATATGCACAGACGTTCGTAAGGCCATATTGCGCCCAGACGATGGAAGAGAGGTAGGTGTAATACACGGAAATTCTCTAGAAGGAAGATGGGAAGGATAGGGGGGACGATGAGGAATACATGAGAGGAACATCCAATTGAAAAAAACATTACCAGGGATAAGTAATTTTTTCCTCAAATGGATTGCGTCTTCCGACATATTCCTCATCTATGATAGACTCCCATAGCAGTATTATGCAGGAGGGAGTGGGGAACAGAATTTATTTATCATTAATCAATTATCAACCTCGCCTCCTGACCCGATGCAGAACCCAGCCAGTAATGTTTTGTGAATGTATGAAGAGAGGACCAAGCAGCAGATCTACAAATGTCCTGCACTGGAACCCCTCTTTGCAGAGCCGATGAAGTAGCCACACCTCTGGTCGAGTCTGCTTGTAAACCCACAGGGATGCCCTTACCCGCTAAATTGTAGCATTCAGCTATGCAAAGGATGACCCAGTGGGATAAAGGTTTGCTTGGTTACCGCTAAACCTAGCTTGTGACCAGCATATCCCACAAACAGTTGGTAGTTTTGTCAAAATGTTGCCATTCTATTGATTTAGAAGCTCAAGGCCCTTTTAGGATCAAGACGATGAAGCCTCACCTCTTGGGAGGTGTGCAGTGGCAGCTAAAAGGTAGGCAGCCCAATCATTTGCGCCAGATGAAATTCTGAAACTACCTTCGGAAGAAAGGAAAGGCGGACCCTCAATACAACCTCCTCCTTGTAAAAGGTAGTAAATGGAGGATTACGAGACAGAGCTTGTAACCCACCAACACTCTGAGCTGAGGTAATGGCTGTTAAGAAACTTCTTGAGGGTTAGCATACAAGAATGAAGAGGCTCAAATGGAGCACCTATGAGGAACTTTAGTGCAAGGTTCAGATCCCAGCCAGGAACAATGAACAGAACAGGAGACCGCACATCCCCCCCTCTCATTTCAGCCCAGAGATAGCAGTGCCTGTGGGGGCCTTTAAGTGGAAGCCCACACGTAGAGCGAACTGGTCACAACTACGATACATCAGGCAAGGATTCCAGCTGCTGACAAGGTGAGCCTCACTCCCATTTCACTACATTATAGGATGGACACTGGATCCACTTGTGCGCCAAGCCTCAAATAGCTGTCAATAAAATATCTGTTGCATCGACATTGTTTACATGTTCCCGTGTCTTTGCCTTGCTTTAGGCTGCGGACACAAACAGTCATATGGAAGATCTAGCCCCGACAGATGCCGGAAATAGTGGACAGGTCGCACATTGTCCTCATAATTTGAAAAGACCCACCCATTGGTTAGTCTTCCCTACTGATTTATAGGACTTCTGCATCTACAAATATTTCAGGCTCTCACATCTCAAATCTTGCCCTCATCCGTTTATTTTTAATACAGGTCCTCCATCCAACGCTTGTGACTGCCCTCCCCTTTATGAGAGAGACACAGAGCATACTCTGTTTTCACATTGAGAGAGTGACCAGCTCTCCCCATGTGAGGGTGAGTTTATTACTTGGCCGTTTGCCGCACCTGCCGTCTTGAGAGGCATACAGGTTACTCCATGTTTGTTAATGAACTACATCACTTCCACAGTGGAAGTTTCTCACTGGTTTGCTCCTTTGGTTGGTTTAGCCTTTTTGATTATGCTGAAGGTACTTTTGTTTTTCCTTGTTATGAGAATTTTTTATGTGGCGGAAACAAGTTCCCTCCTGTTTTAATTTGTTTATTTTTTAAATGTTTTTGTTGCTTCTCAGGGGTCACATCAAACCACTTGGTTCTTTTTGGTCCTGAGGAAGGTGGAGCTAGAAATTAATTACCGCCGAAACGTACAGCGCCCCCGTGACAGAGTTAGGACACAGGAAGGTGGCAGCAGTGTCCTAATCTATAAAACTGTGCTAGACGTAGACCCCCTGAACCCACAAATGACTATGTGGTTGGTTTTCAGATGCTTTTGATGTCACTTAGCTAGAGAGGCACCTATACTTAATATGCTACCCAAAGTTACATGATTCACACAAGGGTTTGACACTGAGGTAGCCTATCCTCTCTTTTTTGTTTTTACAATATTTATGTTTTATATATTACTGTTAATTGTGCCTGTGTTTTATATGCTTTAATGTAAGAAAATACCCTGAATAAAATAGTTGCAGAATAAATAACTTGCTCAGTACAAGGAAGATAATCACACTGATGTGATAATGTGTGATTTCTTGCTTTTCTTTTTTCGGTCACAGTAGACTAAAACCTGGATTATAAGTAAGACTAACGGGGGGCGGGGGGGCGTACCCAAGGGCTCACGTGGTAAGGCTGCGATTTTACCGAGCTCCCACTGAGATCCTGCATCAAGGCGGTTGTAGCGGCTTCCCGCGATACCTAAAGGCACCTTCCTGCAGGGGACACCAGCGCCCTGCAGCCCAACTCTATTTTGGCAAAAATCACAAAGGCAGAACTGAAGAAAAATCTTCCAGAAGGACCGATCCTGCTCATTTCAAGATGGCCGCTGGAGCAGGAGCTCTGTAAAAGCCTCGGAACAGCCGGGGGCGTAATTGCACCTGGAGTATGCTCTCTGGGCTGCCCGCACTCAGATCCTTTCCCATAAGGGCCCCCTCGTTGAAATCGGAGTCAGGCCAATACCTCCCACGGCCCTCCATGATGGGTGCCGGTGGCCGCAAAGTATGCGGACTGTGAGGGACATTCTGCACTTGCCCGATACACTGCAGTGCTGGCGTCTATCTACAAAGAGGAGCGCTGCTTCGGCACAACCCAGTACGCGGTGCAGAGGAACGAGGCGAACGGGTCACCTATACAATGTGTTAGGAAAGATTTCTTAATTGTGGCTAATTTTCCTTCCATGTGGCAACCCCTAAACTTTTTGCTGTTGTTTTCACCATGATCTAGACTTTGCCAGAGAAGTGCAGCCTTCTGCCGCACTCCTCTGGGCTTTCGCTCCATTCTTACGGGGAAACTGACATGCTCTTAAGACAGTCAGTACCGGGAAACGCCGTTTTCCGTAGTTTCTTTATCATGTTGCAGCTTTCGTGCAAGAGGGCACTGTAAGCTAAGTTACTGCTCTCTTGGGTCTCTAGTCTTCTACAGGCCCTAGATACTCTCTTTGGATTGTAAATGAACGGTGCAAGTGAATCACAGACGGGATTGGTGGCAGCGATCGTTTCTTGTGTTTTTGAGCTCCTTTTGGCGTTTTAAGCGCGTTTCTCGCACTTAGCCCAAAATGGTGGGCTGGCTCTCAAAATGGCCAGACCACGAGGCCCTTTGTCCTGTCCGCTGATCGTCTTGCCCCCTTCACCTCCCCCAGGTCGAGCCGACCTGGGGCCCTCCTTATTTGGGCATGTACTTTCCCGCGAAACACAGATGCTTTCCCAGGCTTCTACAGGCCTGTGTGTGCCTCCAGGATGGGGGCTGGGATGTCTGGTCCCAATACACATCCTGGGCGCCAGAGAGTCTAGGGTGGTGTGAATGCCTGGGACCCCCGTGGTCCGTGAAGAGGTCCACAGATGGTGTGAGTGTTCTATGAGCGGATCTTCCATTGGGTCCCCTCCGTTTTGGCGCAAAGGAAACCATGGATAAGAGGGGGCTGGAAACGCCACTACCAGGTCGATCTCCTGAGTTCTCACGAACAAAGGAATACAGGAGCCAAGTATCCTGCAACCACGAGGCTGAACCAAGGAATCGCTGGTGACCCGCTGAAGGACTGCTCCTCTGCACTGCTGTCGCTTTGTGAAACCCTTTCTACCTCGGATCGAACGAGAAGGCCTGTACTGGTACTTCGATCCTTGGAAAAGCAGGGACAGCTATTCTCGGCACCTTCACCCTCTCCTGCACGTAAGCCTTCGGAAGTGTCTCTGGGCCATCCAGCAGACTGACCAGCCTACCCAGGAGTCTGGTTCTGTAACCGCCGTCAGGTTGTGTTGTATTTCGAGTCCTTGTCACTCACACTATTCGTACACTTGGCATTCCCAGGTCTGAAGTGAGTAGTGTACCTTTGGCTGAGATACGCACGGCCGCTCCGTTGCCCTGCTGTGGTAACAAACTGTGCGGGTTCACTGCGTTTGGGACGTCCTCAACTCAACTTCTGCTGCTGCTGCAGAATCTACACGACGACGAGACGTCTCCTGCTCCTATCTGAACCTGCCAGCACTGAAACTGACGCGGAGAAGCCTGGGTCTGCTTGCATCGGGGACCGGTGAGTAGCATCGCTAGGAACTGGTCGTCGTCCTGCAGGAGCCCATAGCTTTTCCCCGCTGTGTCTAACAGCACGCCTTTCCGTACACGCGCTCTGCTTCTGCCCCCAGTGGAGGCTGCGCTTGAGTTGCGGAGCTCTGTTCATCTTCATTTGTTCACCGAACTAAACTGCCTCATTCCCTCGAAGAGACTCCCCTTTTTGCCCGTTGGCACCAGCGTGTGCAGGTACTTTTGAGCACAAGGCTCCACTCTTTGTAGGGTTTGGACTTCTTTTTAGTTAGGTGTCTCTGAAGACGGACTTGGTCTGATTATTATTCGCACTGCATGTTTTCCTCCCCATCTAGGTGGTCTACACATTTCGTGCGTCTAACGCGTTAGACTCGTTAGTATTTGTATATATATTGCATTGGTTTGGTATGTGTTGGTTTACTGGAGTTTTATTGTGATTTCTCGCTACGGTCAATGTTACAAAGGCCTTGTAATAAATGTGTATATATTTTTAATATAACACCTGTTTGGAGTAATTTGTAAGTGTCCTTGCTTTGTGTGCTCATTGCAGGCTTTCAGTCACCCTCACCCCTCTTAAGACTTAGTCTTGACCGCCGCGATCGCTACCCTGATTGGTCTGGCTTGTCCAGAGGTTACCCTGTCCCAAGAAACTAGGCTGGCCTTCTGAACCTCTGCGTCTCCAGGACAGAGTTCAGAAATCCGTCTTAACACAATGGCCTGCATCGCTCCTGGTAAGCCAACGGCTGCGGACTGAGAGCCGGGGAGTCTGCTTCCCTTTTGCTACTGTTGTGTAGCATATTTACTGGGGTTGGCTCCCCTCATTTCTCCCTCTTTTTCCCCTTTGGCACCCGGACCACACGTAGAGGGGGCTCACTTGAACTTAATATCTCATTGAGTGCCTCCACCCACTCCCCTGCTACTAAGGTTGGGAAACATGCGTCTACAGGGAAGCTTACACGCTTCAACTTCCTTCACATAAGAGAGCCATAGTTGTTGGCCCACTGTGTGGGCCCCGTATTGTAATACCTTGCTGGCACTCAGCTAATCTCCTAGGTAGAAGATTGTGATCTCCCAAGGAGGTAGGCCATATTAATTATCTATGCGTTCTAACATCCCTCCTGCTGTTACAACACACGTGGTGGAGGACCCTCGAGCAGCACACTCCATAGCACTTGTAATGTTCGTACTTTGCGCAGAGACCACACAAAAGTGCTAACTTAGACTGTGCCACGTGGTGACACTTAACCCTTACTACCCACAGAATGTTTGAATACGTACCAGGGCACATATCCTGGTTGTCCAGATTGCTGTCCGGCAAAATGTCACCCACAAAAAACAAAGGCAAATCAACTATCATGGATTTGTTTGCCATCCAAAGAAAACAATGAGAGTCCAAACAGTGCATGCTTGTTGCACAGGTGGAGCCAGGTGTCCTGGAAAAAGGTCTGCAGGAAGATCAGGTCCTGGCTGCAATAGCCGTTTTGAGATACTCATTGGTGACAAAAATAGATGCAATTAAAATCGACGTCCAACTGCTCCGGCAAGATGTCAGATAATTGGCTGAGAGGGTCACAACGGTTGAAATGGGGCTGAAAGAAAAGGTTGACGCCACTAAGGATTTGTAGACATAGGTCAAGGAACTGGAGAGAAGAAACGCTGCCTTGGAGTTTCGTGCAGAGGACGCCAAGGGCAGGGCCTGCAGTTAATGGGTCTTCTGGAGAGAACGGAGGGCTCGGACCATATCATCTATATTGAAAATGTGTTACTGCAGGAGATCGGGCCTGGTAGACTATCACAGGGCTTTACAGTTCAGTGAGCTCACCGATAACTACAGAAGAGACCTCCACCTGGATCCACCCTAGACCAGTCATTGTGAAGATCCTGAACTTTCGTGACGGCGCGGTGATCCTGAAATACTCTAGGGAAGGTGGCGAAATACAGAGACCACTCCAAAGTAGCTATCTATCCATTATAAGCCTGCGGTCCAAAGGGCCAGGAACTCGTTTGTGCCGGTCAAGGCGAAACTTGGGCACTTGAACCTTAAATACATGCTCATGTACTCTGCTACACTAAAGATCATCCTTAATGGCAGAGCACACTGACACCCCAGCAGCGAGGACCATGTGGTTAGAGCATAACAATCTGGCCAGTGGGGACGAAGCAAAAACTTGACCTAGCGAGCATTTCTATCCAACCTGGTCACACAACTGGTACCCCCCCTTGGCCTTTCCGGCTCTCCTCACAGACTTGCGAGGGTACTTGATGAGTTTGGGGGCTGCCGGGAGATCCAGGGATTGCACCTGCTCCTACTGCTGCATCCGCTAATTTGTGCCTTTGAAACATAAATGTGTGCCTTGGATTATGCTGTATTGTAATGGTTGATACCCTCCTGAATTGTTTTGTTTCCACTGGGGGCAACGTTCGGTCACCCACCGGTGATCTTACTTGCCTGCTCGTAGTTAATAATGGGTGCCTGTTGCTGGCCCCCGCTACCCTGTACACAATAGCCTGGTTAGGCCCCGATGGTACAGGAACGCCTGAGCATCGTATATGTTGCTGGGCGATGTTACACAGTTTGGTTTGTATTAACATTTGTTTTGTTTTCTCAATGCATTTTGGCTCACATGAAGCTACAAGCGGCTGAACAGGAACGGGGTGTTTGGGAATCACTTAGTGCTATGTACTCTGGGTAGGTGGCTTGGATGTGTGAGGGTCAGAGGAGTGTTCTAGTTTGCTTTGCAGGGTTGGGTTGGTATCACTTGTGTGATGCATGGACTGCTTGGCAAATATCATGCCCATGGCCCCCATTAAAATACCGACTTGGAATGTATGCGGGCAGGGGAACCAGGTGAAATCTTACCTAAGAAGAAAAAGATATCCATAGCCTTAATCCAAGAGACTCACCTGCTGGCTGAAGAACTAGAAAAGGTCCTGGAGCGCTGGGGTGGGACGTGTTACGGTGCCACAAACTCTAAATATGCAAGGGGAGTGCTCACATGGATTGATGATTCACTACCATTCCAGCTGTGAGAAGTGGACAAAGACAATGAAGGGCGGTACTTGATCCTAAGAGGTTACCTACACCACATTGAAGTGTGTATAGTTAATTCATATTTCCCGAATCACAACATCCAATCTCAAGTCCGCACATTGTGTGCTCGGGTTACACATCGACGTGACTAGTTTTTCCTCGGGGGGGGGGTTTGGGGGGGTACTTCAATTGTGTCAAGGACACGGATTGACAGATCCTCGCCCCCGCAGGAGGTCCACCATCTGCAACAGTAGCTCTGAATACAGCACTGACCAACTTAGATTTAGTGGACATCTGGAGGGAACTTCACCCAGAGGTTAAGGGTTACTCCTCCCCCTATGCTTTGCACACTAGGATTGACTATCGTTTTGTTGGGCCGAGACAGATGGCTGACATCTGTAACGCTGAGTACTTGGGCCGTTGGATATCTGTCCATTCCCCCTTGGTGATAACATGAAACATTAGGAGCCATAGACCCCCAATTCTGATGTGGTGCATGCCTGCTGGCGCTCTGACTGACAAAATCTTTAAGAACAAGTTACAAATCTCGCAGTCTGAATTTTTAGAACACAATATAGGAAGAGTGGAAAAGTGGGGCACTATTTCGGAAACCATGAAGGTGGGGAACGGAGGAGACATAGTTAGTGCTGGGGGCATCCGCCGGAAACTGAGGCAGGAGTTGGAAGTGTATCCCATCATTGCATCGACAACCAAAGCATCGACAGCCATACCATCTAAAAAAAAGCATCTAAAAAAAAAAAAAGCATCTAATGCATTTTTATTTTTGATGGTAAAGGGTTTAGTTTAATAAAAATGGGGTTTAAAGGTTAAAAAAGGGACTTGTGGGGACCCCCCATAAAAAAAGAAAAAAAAAACACCAAATGCATTTTTTCTTAAGAGTTTTTTTTTTAGATGGTATGGCATTAGATGCTTTGGCTGTCGATGGAATGACTATAAACCGTTGGAAGCTATGGAGGAAAAGATCCGAAAGCTGGAGGCCCGACACACAGGCCTGCGTTAGGAAGAAGAAACATTATCCAAGACCCGGACCCGCTGCCTTGAGGCGTGGGAAAGGTTGTCTAAGTTTGACTATGTTATGCAAACTACCAGGGTACACGCGGAAGAGGACAATCCCGGAAGGCTTCTGTCTTGGCTTTGTAAACGAGACGCCCAAGACCTCCAACTACTTTACTACATGACAAATGTGGGGCCCCATGGAGATCCCAGTTTGTGATGAACGATCTCTTTGCTGCATGCTACTCCCAGCTATATAGTCATAATAAACAGGTACCCCCCCCGGGGAAGTGGCAGAAGCTCTCACCCTAATTGTACTCACGAGGCTCACAAACATACAGCAATTCCTTCTAGCCCAACCTATCATGGTGGAGGAGGTGAGCAGAGCTATTGCCTTGCTCGCTATAAGTAAAAGACCCGGTAGCGATGGACTCCCCCCTGAATTCTATAAAACATTACTCCACGCTAGCTCCAGTGTTACTAAAGTTTTATGAAGAAGCATACACGAAAGGTGTGCTCCCGGCTAGCACGAGAGAAACCTTGGTAATCCACATACCTAAACCTGGGAAACCAATGGGCAGATGTTACTCTCATCACCCCCTAGCCATGCTAAATTAGGATATGCTAAATTCGGATATGAAAATACTGACTACAGTACTATCGGGGCGGCTCCATAAAGTTATTGCAGACCTGATACAAACCGAACAAACCAGGTACATCCCGGGACGTAGCACCACTCTGAACCTCCATAGGCTACAACATATTATTGAACAGACCGATACCGTTGTGGAGCACTGTGTGGTGGTGTCACTTGATGTGAACAAGGCTTTCGACTCTACTGGGAATGGTTGTTTGCCGTGTTGGAGCTTTGGGTTATGTGAGAGTTATGTTCGCTGGGTAAGGCTGCTGTACTCCTTGCCTACTGCCATGGTCAAGTCTAATAGACAAGTATCTGAAGTGTGGGACATTCAGCGGGGGACGCGCCAAGGTTGCCCGTTATGACCCATGCTGTATATACCGGCACTGGAGCCCCTGGCGGTCTACCTGTGCCAGGAATACTTGGAGGCGGGCATTATGGTTGGTGGTTCTAGACATCTTGTGCCATTATATGCTGTTGATATCCTGCTCTACCTGTGTGAAACAACACAACCTATCAATGGTTCTGAACGTACTGGACAATGTCTCTTCCCTTTGGCTTGTCTTCGTGGGGTGAGTGAAACTGCTTTACTGGTACTGGGGCTCCCATGGGAAGTATGCTCCTTTAGATACCTACCTGTTCAAATCATGCATACACCGGAGGGGAGACACACAGCTTTGTAACAAAATGGTTATCCAATGATAATCACCACTGATACGCTGTTACTACAGCAATTGGTGGCTCCTGCCTGCCTTAAGGACATGCTATGGCTCCCGACCAACAGCTTGGACTCTTTGCCATTACTTGTGGAACTGGGCAGGAAAATATAGCTTAGAACGTTGAAGTTGCTTTAAATTTCGTGTCCTTACTTGCCCAATGTCCCAATAGTGACTGACGTATGTGAGAATAGAGACAACTCACGATTGCAAGGCGTTGGGAAGAATGGGATATCTCCACTTCGGGAGATAGGTTTGAAAACGGTAAATTTAAGGACCTGGATAACCTACCCCAACAAACTGGTCTGCCCAAAGGGCAATTTCTATAGTACATGAAAGTGGTGGTTGTGGCTAGACATAAATGGAGCCGGTGGCCCGCTGAGCCAGAAGAGGCTGAACTATTAACCCTGATGTATACCCTGGAGGATGGCTTTAGCCTGTGTTCAGATTATATGGCTGCCTGCTGAACAGACCCAACCCTCAGGGCTCTAAATTGAAATTGTGCTAGGAATCAGATTTGGGAACAGTTATTAAGGAGCGGGAGTGGGAATGGATACTCAGTTTTCCTAAAATTGTATACCGAAATGCTCGCTTTAAACTAATCCAAATAAATGTGTTCCATCTTACATATATGACACACAGTAGAGTGGCTAAATTCAATAAAGGCAAGCACCCGATCTGCCCTTGGTGCCACCATTATGACGCAGACCTAATCCACATGTACTGGTATTGTATAAAAGTGCAAGGTTTTTGGTCCCGCATTGAACAAGCTTGCAGAAGAGCAGGCGTTGCTAGATATAATTGGTGCCCGATGGAATGTCTTCTCAGTGCATATCCTAGGAATGGCAAGTACAAACACATTATTCATGGACTTGACTTGTGTTCTTGCTAAACGTCTCACTGCTATGTCCGGGAAGTCAACAATGGGCCCACAACACTGGTACCGTGAACATGAGATTTTCACAAAGTTCAGGATTATTAATTTTAATTGGTTATTTATAACGTGCTTAATACCCAGAGGTTTCCAAGCACGGACCCGGAGATCGAACCTGTGTTGCTCCGTGTCGTCTTGCTCCCAAGACTAAAAAATTCGTACTGAAGCATTACGTTTCCCAGAGACCATAACAATCATAAAATGCGCCGCTCATTCAAAGAGAACAGATTTCATCTCTGGCGGAAACGAAGTCACAGATTTAGAGGCCAAAAAAGCAGCATATTACCCAACCACATTTGAGACTGAAGTAAAAAACATAAGGCAGGCAACAGAGCAATGCATGTTGGCTTAAGAAGGATTTTAATAGGACTTCCATTGTGCAATTAATTGAAATACAAGGACGAGCACCGCAGGAAGATAAAGATTTATGGAAAAACTGGGATGTTCTCTATCCCCTACTGAATCAATTTGGAGAAAGAATAGTACTGGAAAGCCAGTTATGTTTCTAGCATTATTGAGGGTAGCGTTGGAGCAGCTTCATTACCCAGCGCATGTGACTCGACAGTGTAGCTGATACTATTGCAGAAGAATGATTTGCATCGAACCTATTTGAACATGTGGCACAGTTCACTATAAACTGCATTGAGTGCCAGAAATGTACTGCAGGACACACTGTGCGAACAGTGAGAGGAAGAATCCCCAGACCGAATGGACCATTTCAGCATCTACATATAGATTATGTAAACATGCTGCAGACTTGCAATGGCTATAGATACTTGCTAGTTGTAGTCTGTCCCTTTTCCAGATGGATCAAGGCGGGTCCATGCGCGCACCCAGATGTTGCGTGTGCCGGCAAGTTCCTTGTGCGCAAAGTATTTCCAGGATGGGGTGTGTGCAAAGTTTTGCGATCCGATAATGGACTGCACTTCGAAAATGAGCCATTTAAAAATTACATGCATTACTCAGCATAATAACATTTCTGATGATTTTATCTGCTTAGATTCACATGCTGTGCATATGGTCCGACATCCATTGGTAACGGCAGAGTATTGGATCTTGTCTTTTGAGGATCTAAAAGGGATATAGGCATAGGCGTGTCTGTAACACTAACCTTACCGTGACGTGCAGTCTACCCAAAATCCCTCACGCACCGACGTCCCTCAGATTGTATTTATTCTGCCATGAGGGAGCCCAAGGCTTATCTTGAGTACATAAAAGAGAGAAAGTAGTAAGATGTCCATGTTCCTTCCACCCGAGTGGGGAGGAAGGGTGGGAGCATGTGAATCTAAGCAGATACAATCATCAGAAATGCTATAACGGTGAGTAATGCATGTCTTCTGATGCTTGTTAATCTGCTTAGAATCACATGCTGTGCATAGACTAGCGAACAGTACCCGGAGTTGGAGGTGGGTTGTGAGAAGGAACAGTACTGAAAAGATGGCTTAGTACCACTTGTCCCACCTGAGAATCAGACATAGAATGAGTGTCTAGGCAATAGTGTTTTGTAAAGGTGTATACAGAACTCCATGTTGACGCTTTGCAAATGGACTCAAGGGGAACATTTGCGATGAATGCTATGGAAGCCCCAGTGCCTCAAGTAGAATGTGCTCTAGGCTTGAAGGGCAGTGCCCTCTTAGTAACAAAGTGTGATGCATTTGACAATCCACCTTGAGATAGCTGACAGACAGGATCCCCTTCTCTGCCAGTTGCCACTGAAATGAAAAATTGGTTTGTTTTCCTCTGTGGTTTTGCCCTTTCCAGGTAAAACATGACTGCCCTGCACACATCTAATATGTTAGGCTTCTTTTGGCCATGTTAGTGGGGTTCTGGAAGAAAGTGGGCAGTTCTATTGACTGGTTCATGTGGAACTTGAAAATAAATTTAGGCGCAAATCAAGAGTGTGCGCAGAACCACCTTATTTCTGAATAGTAACGAAAGGGTCTAGTACTGAGAGGGCCTGTAGTTCACTAACCCTTCTTATAGAAGTGATAGTCACTAGGAAGGCTGTCTGGTGTCATGGAAGAAATGTTTTTCGTGTTGCCATTGGAATGGTGGAATAAGGGATGTCACGTGACCATGTGCCATGAAAAAATGTTATTCGCGTCGCCACTGGAATGGTGGTAAAAGTGATACGAGAAACTTCCGTAATTTTGGTTGCGAGCGCGTGCTTTCTATTGAACGCAAATCGCTTGTAAGTATAGTTTAATACTGACGTGCTTCTATTTACATTTAGAAGCTGTAACATGACCAACTTGTCACATGACCAAGTGCAACACGCAAGCTGCGCTCCCCTATTTTCGCCGTGTTTCCTTTAACACGGAACGCGGCATCGGCCGCGTTTGAATACACTATGAGACGGACGGGTGCAGATGACAGGACTAATATATAAGTCTAGTTATTTATAATCTGAGATATATGCGTATTCAAGGGCAGTGGTATTCCGCTTCTGACAAACATGTATGGTTCTCCTTATTAGGTAATGCCAATACATGGCAGGCTACTTAACAGAATGAACAAACGCACCGGAATTGTTCCAATAACCAAGCAGTGCAGGTAACATTTGTGGTTACATCCTATTAAGAGTTTGGAGACACTATATTAATATTAGTATTCAGTGAATGTTAGTATTGACCACGTTTCTTCTTCTTTAAATATAGGACATTGACTTCATTTAAATGATACATTGCGCGTAATTATCAGTGGATATTTATCAACAAGACTTCTCAACGGGTAATTGTTGAATTACAACCTTGTGGCACAGCATGATTATTGTACATTAATATATCTTACTTGCACATTGGTTTAGAGAGGATTGGATCCTACACACTTGGAGCTGGGTGCTTATGTGTTTGGCTCGACGGGTGCGGTGAAGAGGTGCTTTTAGCTGGTGACGCTTGGCTCTAGACGGTGGCACGCATGGACTTACTATAGGAGTTAAGGCAAGACAAATGTAATATTTAGATGACATTCTGATAGTGTGTCTGATGACTTATCAACTTTTCACTTAAATTGGAAGTTTCCAATTCTTATTTTTATTTCTTTCTATGTGTTGCTGATGACATGTTGCTGTATTCACATACATGACATCTTGGTTGGGTAATGTATACCTTACTGTATGGTTTGATGTTTTATCCTGTATTGTCTGACCCTATTCCAATTGGTGGATACACACATGTATTGTAATGTTGGGCATTATTCGGAGCAGAGCTTTGCCTTGAGAAAGACCCGTGGAGGTCGAAACACGTGTTGGCATATGACTCTGCCATCTGGGCATATGAATCATCCTACGATTTTATTACCTGGACATACAAATTTGATGTTGGAACATGGACTATGAATATAATTAATACATATCCAAATTCATTTATGTTCTCCAAATACAATTTGTATATGAGCTGTTCATGATGATGTTGAATATCATAGATGTATAAGGAGTGAGCTGACAGCACATCCGATTGTGGAACAATCATTGGTTTTGATGTATTGTTAAGTGGGAAAGAGGTGCCCAATTGTTCCCCCAGATGCTGCAGCCAGTTCTGAAATTTCAAATATTAATCTTGTTTAAACATATAACCTCAAGCGCTTCCAAATACCTGGTACACCACCTTGTATTATTTCTTCACTTCTACGACTTGCCTTAAAAGATCCACTCACCACACAATGAATACTAGTCGGAAGCCAGTGGAGAGAGAAGGATTGAAGCTACCGCTAACCTGGGCGCACTCCAAGGATTTCCCCACATCCTGCAAACATAGATGAAGCCCAACTGGACACTTGACCCACAATCCAGGTGTGCTAGGGCCCAATAATGCACCGGGGATAAGGGGCCCAATCGCCTTGAAACTCAGTCTATTTGGGAACTGGAGCAGGCTGTTGCCCAAACAGCAGCAATAGCATCAAAGTGTTTAGAACCGGGGCCCAACCGTAGCCTCACCACATCCCCAAGGTCATGGGGTGAAGACTGCTGCCCTGCTCCGTCAACTGCTCATGGATCTGTTGTGCCCTGCAGCGCCTCCAATGCCCTATGGCCTTCCACGCGGTATTCACCGTCGCACTGAAGGTTGGCCGCCCGCCTCCTGTCGGATCGTTGAGGATGGCGCGTCTGAGCCTACCAGCTCCCACGCCGCGGTCCCGCTCCCACGCCGCGGTCCCGCTCCCACGCCGCGGTCCTACTCCTGCGACACCACTTCAGGACACCAGCATCCACTGTGCAGGGGGAGCGCGCCCTCCTTGCCGCTCGCCCTCCTTGCTGGTGATCAGCAGGACGGCTCCATCTTACTCCGAGACAGTGCACACCAGCAGGAAAACTGAAGACTCCGGTCTCCGGTGATCATGGACCATCAAACTCCCAAGAGATCTGCACAGGGGTCCACTCACCCAGGTCCCGTTGCTTTTAGGGACCAGAACACTAGCGGATCGCAATGAAGCTGCGCTTAGAATGGCAGGGCTCAGGAGACACCTGCCAGGCCACACCCCTCATGGACATTTTTGTGTGCCATTGCGACCCATGCAAATTACGAATGGACAACAAACGCTATCCCCTTTCCTACAGTTATGTGCCTGTCTAGGACCATTGCAGTGTTTTCAATAGACCTCTTTGGCATTCAAGAAGAGGATGCGTTGGCTCCTATAACTATGTGAATCATTTTGATTATTTCATGAATAGCAGGGCATTTGGATGTAATCTGTGAAAGAAAAAGGGGTCGTGGGTGATGAGTATAATATCAATAAAAGTGACTAACTGGCACCTAATGTAGTTTGTTCAGAGTTATGATAAAACAAATTCAGCTGTAACTAAATACGAGACCATTCTTCAGGGTACTGGCTTGTGATGCATCATAAGTAATGTTTAAGAGTCACATTTAACTATTTTGACTGACCGTCTATGGATGAAATGTTGAGGACAGAGCGGGACAGGGCTTTCCAGAAATTAGCTGTTAATTGTGGTCCCTGATTGGCAGTGATTTTATTGGGCAAGGTGCAGAAGGTAGGGAACCAAAAGGGGAGGAAATGGCGCATCTTGGTGGTGTAATCCATATGACAAATCCAGGGAAGCCACCTGCTTTAGGACTAGGGAGGTGAACCTGCTACACAATACCCTCCCCCTAGGGGACAGAGCAAGCGGGTTCCCACTGAGGTTGACACCCCCCTCTGGGAACAAGGAATGCCCAAGTAAAGATGACCTCCTACCTCCCCTTACTTGAAAGTTTGGCAAGGTTGGTTGGTTATATGGGAAGTAAACAGGACAATTATGTGCAGGGCCCCTTCAATGTAGATGGCTAGGTTTCCAACATATATTTATTGCCACTGCTTTGTGGCGACAACACAAACCAAATCTCTCCTTCCATTCCAAGGAACTTAAAGACCACCAAACCTTCGAAGCTAGAGAGAGAATCCCGCGAGCGCAGGTTTGCAGAGTAGGAGCCGAGTGCAAGGAAGACATTGTGGTGGGTGCAGATCCAAGACAGTACATGGAAGCTTTGAGTAAGGTGGACCCCCAAGCCTGTGATGGGCCACTGAGGCAGGACGCACCACAATCGCAGAGGGCGAGAGGTACCAGAAGAAAAGGCCAGGAGACGCAGAAAACAAACATTCTTGGACTTGGGAGTACCGACCTTGCCGGGTCAAGTCTGATTATCCTTGGAGACAGGCTAAAACCAGAGTACATGACTCAAATATTACTTTGCTACAAGAAGGAACTTTGAGAGACAATTGCCTTTTAGAGAAACCATGTATTCCCTTTCTGAACAACAAAAGAATATGAACAATTGGGTTGCGGTCAGAAAACCAGCCACCACTAATTCCTGGAGTGAAGTAACCCTAGACCAGTGGTCTTCAAACTTTTTTGGCCTGGGCCACCCCTGAGCAAAATTTGGGCAGGCCAGGCCCCCCAAAAATGCCATATGGACAGGAAGTCCAAATGGCTCTGAACTATTACACGCCATTACTTCACCCTACTCCCAGTATTGTCCCTGGGTCCCCCACCTGCTGCCAATACAGACTCTGGGCTCCCACTTCCCATTCCTAGCCCAGTCTCTGGACACTCCCCCACCCCACCACAAATACTGGGCTCTCCCCAGCCTGCTCCCACTACTATCCCATGGCTCCCCCACTATCCTGCTCCCCCCACCATCCTGCTCCCACCACAGTCCCTGGTCTCCCACCGCCCCACTCCCAGGGCCAGTGGCAGCTGGGGAAATCTTTTAATGGAGGGGCTTAAATATTTACCCCAGATATAATATAGTGACCAAGCGTAGCGAGGCTGCCAAACCAGTCCAGTGGTATTTGGAGGGGTTCAATTTAAAATAATGAGTTACAAAGATGCATTTTAGAGCATACTTTTAAAATAATTGAGTAAAAAGCCAAACAGTTTGCAGTTGCCACTGTGGGCCCCAGGAATCTTGTGTCAGTGTCTACTTGTGGCACCATGCCTCCCTTACAGTAGCCAAGACATAAAAGGAGCAACAATACAGCATGGTTGTGTACCAATAAAATAAGATGTTAGTGAGATGAGTCAGGGCTTGCAACTTCTTTAGAATTCCACTAGACCTGCAGTTTGAAAAACTTAGTTTACCTGTTCTACCTAAGAGAAATGAACTTGACCCATGGCAAAGTTTGACAAATAATTGCAATGCACTTTCAGTAAAATGGTGCATGTCACTAGAAACACTATCTGTTTAGCATACTTCTGCCACCTAGGGGCTAGCCATGCACAGTTAAACTTGTATTTGACTTTCTTTTTTGTTAAAATGTTTTATTGGTTTCATAAGTCAGACATAAAAGCAGGAGAACGAAGATCGGAAAGAAACATGTAAAAACAAGTTAAACAATTCATTCATTTCCACAATTCACTCTCTTTCAATATCAACATAAAAGAAAAACCTTTCATATTATCATTCTCATGAGTCCAGTTCTCTCAAACAATCCAAGTCCAAATCTACTTTGGAGGCATTTCTCCTTCCACCGTTGCTGGTAACACTGCTTCTAACATTTTCATAGTAGCCATTACACGCTTAGTTTGATCCCCTATTAACACCCAATTCCACCATTCCCTCAAAGAGAGAGTGGCTCCCAACTTCTTGTTTCCTGTAGACCATCACAAGTCATTACCAGATGCTCTGGGGTTTCCACCGACATCCTATTCATACAATAATGACAAGCAGTATTTTCCACCCCCAATGTTTTCCTCATAAACAGAACCTCTCTTGTATTTAAGATGTTTAGCCTATACCTAAGGAGGAGATCTCTGTATTTAGATGAAGGGAACTTTAGTAGGAATGTTGGCAAGACATTAACCCTCCCACCTTCCAGGATTAGAGATTGTCTAGATTTCATGCTGGCACATTGATCAATCGTAGAGATCCAATAATGCAGCATTCATTTCTTTTTAACCAAAAGGGGATTTTGTATCAGCATTTCCAACTGGACATCCTTTTCCCGTAGGAGGGCTTAAATCTTTAGTTTCCAGAGCTCTAGAGACACCTCTACTGTTCTTTTTTCAGGGCCCAAGATTTCAAAGGGCTTCTTCACTCCAGTCATGGCACATTTTCTATAGAAAGAGACGGTCTTCCAAACCGCCATTGATTCTAAGGATTGGATCCTAAGTTCAAACCTAATTGCACAAGGCGACAGGCTACTAGGCAGTTTAAGCACTTATCGCCAAAATTGACCCTCACATTTATCCCACCACTGCCAGGATAAGCGAAGTGTGGACTCAGCTCCATAAGTTAATATTTGCGCCACCTTCTGTTTATAGAAGGATATAATAGGGGCCAACGTAAATTTACCAAATCTACGCTGGAAGACTCTGCCTTGATTTATTAGAGGGATCAGTCTTGATCATAGATACTCTAATTGCGCTGCCTCATTACTATTCTTGTTCAGTGTGACTCCCAAATAAACTATGGAGTCCACCGTCTCTAGTGGAGTACCCCCTACCCTCCACGTAAACATTTCCTTCTTTGTTTTTCCCCGCTCTCTTCGCAGGGAGTATTTTTGATTTTTTGGAGTGGATTTTCATGTCATCTGAATTTAAGTGTAGTTCAAAAGCTTCTAGATGGCACTGAAGCCCTATTGGGTTCTGATCCAGAAAAACCAAATTGTCAGCAAAAAGGACCAAAGGGACCTCCATTCCATTTATCTTAGGCAGAAAAACTCGAATCCCAGCCTGGGATAATGCTAGATCTGCTATATACAAGCAGAATAACAGGGGCGCTAAGGCGCATACCTGCTTTAAGCCCCGATAGGTATAGATCTTGTGGGATAAAGTTCCCTTGCCAGAAAGCCTAATTCTGACCGAAGTACCAGTGTATAGTGCTTCCATAGCCTCAACCAAACCTGGGCAACCCCAATTTCGTAATTTCGACCAAAGATGTCCTCTAAGAACGCCATCAAGGGCCTGTTCAAGGTCCATAAATGCCATGAACAGGGTGGATCCATCTTCAAAAACGTTTTCCTTCAACAGGTTTACAATAAAAAGGTTTAGGGCCGTACCCACCCATTTCACAAATCCTGTCTGTCTTGAATCCAAGATTCCACTCTCCTCTGCCCAATTTCTTAAATCCCGCAGCAGGACAGTTGCAAACACTTTTCCTATTGAATCCAAAAGGGCAATAGGGCGGTAGTTTTTTGGATCCACCCTATCACCCTTTTTAAAGATAGGCACAATATGCGCCTCCTTCCATGACGCAGAGATCATCTTATTTATCATAATTTGGTAGAACATGGTCACCAACATTTTGCCCCAGTGATCTCTATTTTTTTCAACTCCTGATTGGAGAGACCATCGGGGCCAGCAGCATGGGAGGCACTCAGGTTGCCAATCATTGTGGTGGCGTCATGAAACTCAAAATTCCACCTTAGAAGGCAGCTTCTTTGATCTCCCCTTTTTCCCCACCTGGATCCGCAAACAAGGTTGAATAATGCTGAACTCAGTCCCTCCAGTTACCATGGCCATAGTACTGGCTTGCCTAAACCATTATTTATGAGCTCCCAGGTATTTTGTGATTTTTTTTGCGCATATTGCTCGAAGGATACATTCCGCATCCTTTTGTATGTGCAATACCTGCGAGGATGTATGCCAATTCCTATATGCTTGCTGTGCTTTCCTAATTCTTTCCAATTTATTCTCCTTAGCATCACATCTAATCCCTTTCACTAACTTTCTCATTATTTTCCTCCTTTCCACAAGCTCTGGATCGTGTACCTGCTTTTGTACCCAAGATGATTTTACCCCGGGGGCCTGTTTCTTGGAGAATTCTCTTAGTAAGCCAGTAGAATCAATATTATTGGGATATTTACATAACTGCGCCTTATAAGCCACATCGATTTTCCTTAAATCCTGCCCCTTCAGTCATAGGCGGATCCCACAAGAACCCAAAGCCACCTCTCCCATTTTTTTCCTAGGTTCATAATCATACCATCTTCTCAAGTAGATAGCGAACAGATCATGATCGCTAAACTGCTGAGGCATAACAGAGAAGCTCTCAATCTTCTCCTTCAAGTTCTCCGAGATGAAACAATAATCAATATAAAAGACTATGTCCCCACTGCGCCACATTGGACACCCCAGGATATCCCCTTCGATTTGGCTGTTGACCTTAGATATGGCTCTAGCTTCCATATTCGACATCCATACCACTTCTCTTTCTTTCCATTTGTTATTTTCCAGCACTCGCCCCCCATTATCAAGGAGCCTAATATTTAGGTCTCCACAGATCACAATCTTCACCCCTTCCACTTCACATATGGCTTCATCAATCACATTTGTGATGGACCTCATAAAGTTTGTATCACTCCACATATTCACCCGCCAATAAATGTTTATCACAATCAGGGAAACATCACTAGGATCCTTATCATGTTTTAGATAAAGTATCTGTACATACGAGTTTGGACATTTAGTTTCAATCATCGACCATCCCAGACCATTTTTCACTAGCATTAGAGGCCTAGAAGGGCCGCCCCATCAACTCCTTTGGAGCAGGATTTAAGAAGGCTAGATAACCATTGCATTGTGGAGGATTCCTTAGCCACATCTCCTGGAATAACAACATATCAAACAGTTCAAGGTCGGGGACTTTTTCACAAAATAAAGTTAGAAAAACCTCTAGTGTCCCAGCATCCAATCCTCAAAAAAGCCGAGCAGTCTTCCCCTAGAGTCTACCACTCTCCACTTCGACTCAGGGCTCTGGCCAGCCAAGACCAAGAGGATTCATCAATTTTCCCAAGATTTGCCACCTTTTTCGGAACTTCCATTTTCTTTCTTTGATTTGCCGCCGTGAATTTCAGGGAGTGGAGCTCTTTATTACTAGGGGCAGTTCTTTCCTTCTTTCTTGGTTTAAACTCCTCTCGTTTCCCCCTATCAGCCTTCTTTTCCGATTTTGCAGGGGGTCCAACTTTCTGTTCTTCTCTCAATGCCGTGGCTTCATTCCACTTTATTTTCAGTTGTGTATGGTAGTCCGAGATTTCATACCGCAGACGCAAGAATTTTCCTTTAAGTGCCAAGATTGAGTTCTTCTTGGCTTGGGGAAATAGATGTAGCATAACCCAATCAGTCTTTCTTTCCTCCGCAAATTCAATGATCTTAATATCCCTTTTCTCGGATAAGACTCACATCTTTCCAGCTATCATCCTCCTCCGCTCTCTCCAATTCTTCCACCAGCATACTCACCTCCCCCGTGGATGGTAGCCGCTCACTCCATTCCAGAGCAGCATCCTGGTCCAACGCTTTTACAACCCCACTATCTCTTAGGAGGGGAAACTCTTTTCTGGATTTTCTGGCTGCAGGCAGGCTAGGAGGTACCGGGGGGAGATCTAATATTCCTTAAGAACACCCTAGACCGCTTTGCCTTTCTTCTTGTCCTAGCTTTGCCTTTCTTCTTGTCCATGTTTTTTGTTTTCTTTGCCTGCTGAGGCATACTCTTATTTGCTACCTCAGCCCTAGGACCCATTTGAGAGTCACTCTTTGGTAGGCTCTTCTATCCACCTTCTATAATGGTGCTCATTTTGGGGTCTTTTTTCACATTAAAGATTGAGAAGACGTGCTTATACGGAGGACAACCTGACCTGGAGCCAGCGACCGCCGTCAGATCCACAACGGGTTCTTTAAATAGCTGCCTTGCTATAAGGGGTTCTGAGTCACTCCTTTTTTCCTTTGGCGAACTGCTCTTCTGGGACACGCCTGAGAGCCTCCATCATTATTGATTTATCAGAGGATTCGCATCTTGCCAGGTCACATAATCTGTTTTGCCAGGTCACATAATCTGTTTTGCCAGGTCACTGAGGTTTCGGCCTCCTTGTCCAACCTTTTGTCAACTCTTGTCGCCAGGGACTCCAGATGTAGTACTTTTTCAGCCAAACCAACAATCAGGGCTCATTGATCCTGCAGAGCGCAGTTCAAGCTCGCATATAGCTTTGTAAAGGGTATTAATGATGTGGATACTGACGCAATCACCAATTGCTACATGTGAGTCAAGTCCACCACTACCTTTGAATGGACACCCCTCTGCCTTGGTCTTCTTCTGCTTTCCATCGGCATAGGTGTGCAAGGTGACGAGGCAGATGAGATCACTGATGAGTCATTTTCAGAGAGAGCATCTCCATTTTCTTCCTCACTCTAAAAAAACAGAACCTCTGGGTAGGGATCTAGGTGGATCAGTTTTTATCTTTCTCATTTGCTAATAAATGACCCTCTTCTTCTAGCAAGGCCTTTATCATTAGGTCCTCACTCACCAAGCTTTGCATTTCAGTATCCTCCGATTTCTGGTAGGGGCTCTCTTTTTGCCTCCCTATCCCTGTACAGTCCAGACTCCCTGGCAGCACTTGCCTCTCTCTCCACCTCCATATCAGCGTTCAGCAAGGATTGATCAAGCAGCTTTATACAGTCATTCACTCTTGACAGACTTAGTCGTTTTTGTCTCGCAATTTTCATGGTAAGGTCTGTCAGGTCCTTAGCCAATTTGTTTGCTAGCTCCTCTTTGGCATTTATAGTTTTGGTAAGCATCTTGTGCAAAGATCTTTCATTGGGTTTTGTACAAGATCCATCCCCCAAGCAGTGGATCCGGCATGCTGAGCTCCATTTAATCCAGCCATCTCGCTGCTTATGGGATCATCTTCATCAAAGCAATTGCCGTTTTCTTGCACATTTGCATGGATCAGGACTTCATCTAATTTGGGGCTCATTACGGAGTCAACATTATTACTAGCCCATAGCTTCCTCATTCCTTCAGCTGGGATTAGCATCAAGCTAGCAGTTTCATTTCTATTCAGGAAGTTTACTGTTGCCAGCGTTACTTCCATCCCATTTAGTATTTCCAGCCCGCCCCATTTTCTCTCCATGCTTCATTGTTTACCGGCAACTCCTCAACAACTCCCCTTGCCTGCATAGTTTGAATACTCTGTTCAGTGCCTGTGAGGGCAACACCATCTTCAGCTGGAAGTTCAAGCCCCCCCCCCTCCCCCTCCTTACCTGCAAGCGTGTACGCGTGCTAAATGGACACAATTTCTTTGACCTCTCCGACATCGATAAGGGTGCAAGTTCTTTTGACACCAGTGGAGCGCCACTTCGCTTCCTCCCGTGAACTCCACTTCGCTCAGAAGTTCGTTCTTCCTGTCAGGGGGTGGGAGGGGGCTCGCAGGGCTGCAGTATTTTTTAAAGCACCAGACACGCAGGGTTGTGTCAGGTGCTAATGTTAAAAAAAAGGGATGCAGAATCCAGGGCAAAGCAAGGCAGTTTTACAGACTTCAGTAAAACACCAAAGCAGAGCACACAGACAGTCCTCCTGTCAACTCCACTTCACACTGACTGCAAACAAAGTAAATGTTAACAAAAAGTGTCAAACATTCCCTGCAAATGATACTCGCCCTTCATTAAATTTACTCGACTATGCAAGTGGGTGAGTAGACTTTGTGATCCCTGGATGAGTGTATTTAAAATGTTAACTGCATGAATGGATAGAAGAAATATAATAATAAAGACATAGACAGTCTGGTCAGCTCTCCCACAGGTGCTAATATATAATGCAATCATAATCATAGAGCAAAGTGAGCTCTTGAGGCTAACAGTGTACGTTATTGCAGTAGATCAGTAAATGTACGGACTGGATCGAACTGTTGATCACTATTTTGCAGAAACATCTAGTTAGCCTTGTGTATTCATTATGTAAAAGGAAAGAAAGAAAAAGACTAAGCAGAGCGGGTCACATAGCAGGATGAGAACTGGGCAAACTTGGTGTCAAATTCTAATTTGCGGCCATCTCACTTTCAGGGTAGCTGGTATAAAGCAGCAGAGATAAGATAAAATGTCAAGGAGTTTGGCGATCAGCTCATGGATGGAGCATCAGTTTCACAGATGCATGCAACCAGCCCGTCACAGAACTAGGGTTGCCATCAAAAGCATTTGGCCGTATGATCATGTACATTTTCAAAAGTGTTAATGTGTCAAAGTGATGCATCTTCCACCAGCAAAATTAAATACAGTTGACACTGAGATTTAGATACACTAACCTTTAATGAAAGCATGGAGACAAAGCAGTATTTTACATTAGCAATTCTGTAATTATGCATTCTGAAACAACTTCACTTTTTAGCAATGGAACAACTGTCTTTAAGGATATAGCAAGCTTAATAAAAGTATTATCTCAATTACTTCTGATTTGAAAAAGAACAACATCTTGCCTAGGACTCCCACACAGTCCATTGGCACTAAAAGTGGAGCAAATGAGTACTTCTGCACTCTCTGTCTATTTGGACTTGCAGTGGACAGAAAAAAAGAGGGTGGAGAGAGCCTTGAGGGCAAGAGGAATTCAGGGTGTAAAGAATGGAGTGGGGTAACTGTACTCCTGCCCTCTATATGGCAGAGTAGAATCATAGAGCACCCCAGCCAAGACTCTCTATGCAGTAGCAATGGACGAGCAATCAAGGCTTCAGCTCTCTGGAGGTGATGCAGGCTGCTTCTTAAGTATAGTGTAGTCCCCAAGCCCCCACAAAGGAATGTCCACACACTATGTTATGTGATAACACATTTCTTTATATAAAATAGGTTCAATATAGCTACACAATCAATAACACACGTTGTACTCTGGCAATTCTAATATGGTAAATATGTACAATGTCTATGTGGTACCACAGTTCATTCTTGACATAGGAAGGAAGACAAGTTAGGTTAAACAATTGTTGAATAGTTTATCCCACTACCATGAAACCGTTCTGCGTGAGGATCCCCCCAGCTGGGCAACCTGTAAATAAAATACATCAACAAGCCCAGTCCATATATGTTTAAGATAGTCTTGTTTCCGCTAAAAATGTTCTACTACCCCAAAGTACCTGGTCTAGCAGAGTTTCTTCGATGGTTCATCGACGGATCCTTGTGGGTGAACTCCCCTTAAAGCAGGAGCCACAGGGCATCAAGATTCCTCGAAGAAATGTGAACACCGTCATCGGGACAGCAGCTTCGACCTTCGTGGTGCTCGTCGACGATCGGTCATGGACGTCCTGTGAAGATGAGGCGTGCAGTGCACCTCGATCATGAGAGTTTGTTGCTGCAGAGATGACTTGATGAAGAACGTAGGCCTGGTAGCGGGCGCCGTGTGTCGCGTTGGCGTCGACAAACGTGACTCGACCGCGGCTGGCTTTCGGATCTTCGTCGGCGTCTCTGTGGACTCGTGTGGCGGGAAACCCACCAGCGGATTCTCCTTGGTTCGTCAACGACCTCGACTTTCTCCGGTGGGACAAATAGGTCGACGGTGATGGCAAGGGAGTACTTGATTTCGAAGTGTCTTAGGCAGTGGAGCGTTGCGGCTCCGGTCGGCGAGGTTACAGCGGTCCTCCGAACCTCAGTCGATGGTGATGGTCGTCGACGCCCTCGTGCTTACTTCAATCTTCCTTGGCGACCCTGGTATCCATCGGCAGTCTTTCGAGGACTGACTTCAAGGGCACCTTGAATAAGAATCGCTTTGCACGATGTTCCCTCGTAGCTCGGGAAGAGGTCTCCTAGCCAGGTCCTCTCTTGGATCAGTCCTTGACAGACAGGGCAGCTTTCAGATCGGCGAAGGAAAGCAGCAGCAAATCTTCTTCTTCCAGCTGGACTTCACGGATAAGCAGCTTCAAGTTTCGACTTAAGCTTCTCAACAATTCTGGTTAAGTGAGAGGTCCACAGATATACTGTTCGGTCTCTCATTCACACTGCTGAGCCAGGCTCAGGCTGCCAATCATTCAGAAGGCCATTCAGCAGGTAGGCAGCCAATCAGGCTCACAGTGCATTCAGGCCATTCTTGTCTATCCAGACACTCACAACAAGGAATGTGGATTCGGGCAAGCACCCAGCCTTTCAGCACACCACAATGCATTCATACCAGTTTCGGGCAGGACTGTCTCATTAATTGCGTCACACACCAGAAACCAGACACCCATAACAAGAAATGTGTATTGGTCAAACAATCCATTCACCCAGGTCCCATGCCAAGGGTGTACCCACAACATACAGTCACTGGGAAGGCTCCCGCCAGTCTGGCCCGGACTTTGCCACAATACCACGTATGGAACTTCTACCAAACAGCCAGTCAGTGGAAGGGACAGAGTCAGGGCTTCCCGGGACTTTGGGAAAACAAGGTAACAGGCAATAGAAAGCAAGAGCCCACAGGGGCCATCTTGTCTCCTATCAGGAATCAACTGATTCCAATGGCAGGGCCTGGGTATCCCAAAATGGAGGATACTCAGAGCATCTGTCAAATTCAGCATGGAGCTGCCACCAGCCCATACCTGCTTTGTGGGCCACACACAGGTGCCCGAAAACATACACTAGGGGTACAGGGTTGTACCCCCACCCATGGGTGCCATAGAGGTATCCCAAGGGTCTGTTCACCACAATAAAAAAGAGGAAGAGCTGCACTGCCAGGAGTTCCACATGGACTAATGTGCAGAAAACAACACAGAACACACATGATAAAAGGAGTACAGGACAAGGATATGGAGGCCCTGTCCCTCGAATGCATTTCCAGCATCACACATGGTGAGCTATGTTTTCATTGTACAGGGAAACTTAAACAAGTGTCAATTTAATTAGCAAACCTACAGAATTGCATAGCAACTTGCTATGCGACACTGCTTATGTTATGCCTTAGACATGCAATGAAGACGTGTTGGCCGAGACGGGGAGAGAGAGAGGAAACCCCTCTCTGAGCCTGTACCACCTACCAAGAAGCACACCAAAGCGTGTCGGAGGAAGAAAAGGAACCAAGAGCAAGAGCCACCCTGACAGCACCCGACGTGTCAAAGAAATTAGATGCTGGACACGGACCCGGTGAGAGAGACAATGCTGAGACATATGTACAAGTCAAATGTATCCAAGGGAAAGAAACAAATATAACGATTGGGGCACTCACCCTCGTCTAAGTGAGAGAGATAGGTAACATGTGTTATACTAATATTCGCACAAGCAACCAAGACGAATTTAACGATTTGCATACTCGCACAATGAGAACGCAAGAGACCGAGAGTAAGAAACATGACTGGGCTCATCATACTTGTCCATGTGAGAAAGCAAGTGACCAAGAGAGTAAGAATCAATACTGGATTCATCATACACGTTGCAGTGAGAATCATTGCTGGGTTCATCACACTTGTGCCAGTAAAAGAACAAGTGATCAAGGGAGCGAAGGATCATTATTTTGTTCATTATGCTGATCCCTGCAAGAGGCTAAGGGCCCAGAAGAGTGATAGTTATTTCTGAACCCTTCATAGTCTTCCCAGTAAGAAGCCAAGTAATACAAGAATAGAAAACTTTAACATTAAGAAGATTGGTTATAATTCCCAGGTGACAAGTTGGGCATCAGAGAAAGAGAGCTAATGTGAAAGAAAGGCAACGTGAACAAAGCACAAAGACAAGGAACGTCAATAAAGAGGATCGTACAGAGTCAGGGGAAGCCAGGAAGTTGGCATAGTCCCCTAAATTAACTGAAGGAACTTATGCAACCAATAGCTAAGAACTATCTGAAAATGGCAAGCTAAAAAAACAAATAATAATAAATAGAGCTAAGAAAGGCACCCCAGGAGAAGGGAGTCATTCTCCAGGACTTTAGTTATTTTATATTAGTGGTAGGGTAAGCGTATCTAAGTTTTTGGACAGACAACAGACTTTACTTTGGACTTCACTACGGACAACAAGCACTAGTTGTATTAGGTAGGGAAACACATAGTTTAGGGAACCCGAGGCATTTTATAATTTTCAATAAAGCTTTCTTGAGAATGGCAACTTCTAGTCTGTCTGCTCCTTCTGACCCTCCACAATATTTAGAACTGGTAGATTAATCCATATGCACACTTGCAAGACTCACAAGATAGAGTTAATCATGATTTGCCACATTGTCCGACTTTTACAAAAAAATTCAATAACTTGGCTAATGATTTTGAATATTAATTGGATTGGGAATTACTTTTTGAAGAAGGGATATTGCAAATAATAAACCTCTTCCTTCTAAACCACCAAAAGCCCTGCGCATCTAGTGCAGTTGAATATGTGAAAGGTTGGAGATCCGTTAAACCTATGGGTAGAGGCAATCTTTAAAGATTCAAAAGCACACACACTAAATCGTAGCCAAATATTGCAATTAGTCCATCAAATTCCAAGTGTGAGAGTCAGTACTATGTACTTTTGAAACTTATTGAATTTCTAACCATAATATCACATCTCGTGTAAATTGAGATTTTAAAACCCTGCTAGAATTAGGACGATCTTAATGGAACTGGAATAGTTTTGGGCTATGTGTTAAGATGTATTTGTTGTAAACGACTGCAGAACAAGAGGAGAGGGTTTGTTTGCAGGGGATTGTGGCTGGTTAATAGTGATTTTCATTTAAAAATGAGTGATCCAAATGATTTAAAAGTTAACCATGCAAAAATGCGGTCAGGGAGAATTATTGTTTTGCCTACTCATGATTCTTCTGCAAATGATTGGACTTTGCATCCTACTATTCTCCCACCAGGTCATAAACACAGGCCCTCACACTCATTTGCATTATTTTCTTTTTCATTTATGGAATTCTTATGGTTTCAATATTTCAGGAGTATTGCAAATGTCACCGTGATATGTTTTTCTTGCAAGAATGTTGTTAGAGAAATTAACCTATATTGAAGGATATAATACCTTTTTTTAAACTGAGATGGAGGGTGTGTTGGGTCTTCCATCAGCAGGTTTTTTCAGCCACTTTTAAAAATATCCTTCCTATTATAGTAGAGTAAAATCTGATAATTCAAATGTGTTAGGTTTAAAATAGAAAGAGATACATTTAGAGGTCAAAATGAATGGTTATTAAACTCATATGCATTGTCCTCCAGATAAAACGTATCGTCTTGCACTTAGAACAAGTATGTGATATTTTTGGAAGATTGTTTGAATGCACACTCAGCTACTATAATAATATTATTGAACAATCTAAATGCAAAATGTCCTTATATGTTACAAGTTGGGAATAAATAACATTGTTTTCAACATATACCACAAGCACACTCATTCGAACAGAGGCCAAATTGCCAAAGAGTATGGTGGGCGAAATTAATGTATGAATGGGCCTTGGTTATGCTGAATGGATGTACTTACAAATATATTCTGGGTTTATGACATGGACAAATGGTTCAACGAGACTTGCCATGGATTATGCATTCACGCCAGTCTAACTATACGTGTTTATTTCTCAATTGATAAGGGAGTCTGTAGTTCACAAACATTCCATTTTAAGCATCTCTTTTTGCTTAGATGTCAGAAAACAATAAAATGTGCAGCCCTTGTGGGGATATAGAAATTGAAAAGGGAATAAAAGCATAATTTGGTCAAGGGGGCGTGGCTAACAGCTATGCAGTAAAGACGCCCTTTCGAGTGCTCCTGCACGATCCGCTTATTCTGAGGGCGCTGAATGCTGTCAATTCATACTGTGCGAGAGGTATGCCCCGGGAGCAATACAGCACAAGATTGGGCATAACGGCCGTGGCGGAATTTAATACAAGCCTGCAGAAGGAAACAAGCTCGGGAGATGAGACCAAGAGGTGGTGGAAACAAAAATTATACCGCGCACCGTCCCAGAGCTGGGGAAAGTAACACCAGAAGAGCGCTAGAGGGGTGATGCCTCCGGCACCCCCTTCCCCCCGCACCCTTGACATTAAAGCGATAGGCGGAAAGCAGAAGTAGGGATCTCCAATGAAGCGCCCTGCAGCCACATGTTCGCGGATCAATATCGGAGCTGGAGGAAGAAAGAAAGTAGCAATACGCGGGTGAGCAACACAGAACACACGTGCTGCTGAGCAACGCGGAACGCGACACCAAACAAGGACAAGCAGCTGGAAAGAATCGACACCGGTGGAACGCTGCCGAGGAGCACGGAACATTGGAAGTGCCTGAGAAGAAAGAGTCAATTCGGAAGGGGAGAGTACCAAGCACAGATAGCACATCCCCATTTCAAGGACTCGCCTCCGGAGGACAACACGCTGCAGGCCCCAAAAACACTGTGCTGCAGATGGGACACCGTGAGCAACACTAGTGATTAACAAGAAGCAGACCCTGGTGAGGTAAGGAGCGCACCACATGTCATTGACCGCCAGTTGTGCATAATTTGGCCCAAGCAAGGCACGCACTGTCAGCTGCCCACATCGTTGCGTGGGCAGGCTGCCGTTGCGGCCTCGGGACACGACGTCCAGGACGTGACGTCAGGGGAAAGGGAGGGACAGGGCGAAGTTGCGGCAGTTGCCGCCTGTATGCGAATAAAGAAGGTTGTTCCTGAGTTTACGGCTCCTGCGTATTATTGGGTCTAGAGGCCCATGCGCTTGCGTTTCCCCACCCTGAGGGGACATAACAATGGCGACGAGCGGAGCAACAACCCACCGGCATCGTGTCGAGGTCTGCAGCCGAGCAGTTTAGCACGTCGGCGCGCCTCGTCCACGGACACAGCCGACGAGCTGCACCGCCTCAGAGTACGAGGCACCGCGGATCGCATGAGCGCAAGCTGAGGGGGAGAGGCCCGAGAAATGCGCGCCCACTCCCCAGCGCGAAGAAGGCGCCCGCTCCACAAGCGCAGAGGGGCTCAGCGAAAGCAGGTGCAGCACGGATGATGCTGCGGGGCGAGCGGGCCCAGGAAAAGGTTGAGGCATCACGCGGGTAAGCACTGCTCACGCCCAACGCATATACCGCGCCCCACCTGCCACAAATTGCAGAGCGCTGGACATTCGCCCCACGTGTGGCTCATCATACGACAAACGGCGCGACCTGAGTACAAGAACAGGTGCCGTCAAGTGGAATTGCGCAACTCGCATCCCACGTGCCAGGAAGAGCCGAAAGGGCACGCCCAAGGACCAGCTTGCTACCCACCACCCGAAGACAGGGTCCCAGGACACCAAACAAGATGTCGGATTCAGCAAGCACCACAGCCTCATCCTCGGGAGGGGCGGGAGCGGCTGCCCCATCAGGAGGAAATGACACCAACCAAGACAACAACCAACACGCACAAAATGAAGGGGGCACATCGCAAGTAATGCACATGCCGAACCCTTTTGAAGTACGAGACACCTCAAATTTAGGACCCTGCTGGACCATATGGCTACGGGACTTTAAGTTCTACAAAGGCGCCATTGGTCTGACGGATGACGTACGACTAAAAAACATGCTGTTCATGGCTGTGGGTCCGGCAGTGAGAGACATCGCAGGCGAATTACTTAATGTCGACCCCGTCACATATGGAGAACTACATGCAAAACTGTCGGAATACTTCGCACCGCACACGAATGTTGACTACCAACGTCACATATTCCACGGGCAGGCATGGTATGATAGATGTCCAGTAAAAAGATACCATTCTTGTCCCCTGGGCCTCACAGCACCTAAAACACGCACACAATCAAAGTGATTATATGTGTATGCAAGGCACTTGGGGGGCCCAGAGGGCAGGCATGGTCTTTTTTTACTGGACCTCTACGATAGATGCCTGAGACTTACAGGGAGTGGGTGGGTACTGCATGGGGGTGCTCCATTGGGACAAAGCCCCTGATGTGTCAAAGTTCCCCCAAATAGTCAAATGATGTGTCAAAAGGGCCCAAGTCGAGAAATGACCAATGTAGTTCCACCATAAAGCCAACACACAATCACCTTGCACACCTGCATCACATGCCCAACTCTCCACTTCACCCTTCACAAATTCTCTAAGGGTTTCCGATTAATATGCCATTTACCTTGTATTCATTTAAATTGTTTGTCTTTTATTTTTATTTTTTATACTTGTACAGTGGAGTAAACAAATGAGACTGAGGATGTTGCAAATACACATTCCTAAATTGGGTACTCTTTATTTGTACACGTATAATGTGCCTCAGCCGTGGTTATGCGAGGGCATAATTGGAGACCATGTGGCGTTTGTGTGTCAAGAGAATAAGGGAAATGGGCAGGCCTTGTGTGGTTCTAAGACAGTAACAGCTAGAGATTGCATCAGACCTTTGGAAGTAGAGTGAAGGTCTAGCTGTGAATGAAGTGGGCTTCCTCCCTAACCATCCTTGTGTGGCAGGAGATCTTTGCATGCTTTCACCAAGACCACAAGAGGGAGTTGCAAACTCTGCGCCACTGCAAGAAGGCGAGGCTGCCTATGACTGGAAATACCCAGATACACAAAGGCCCAGAGGTGTAAGCCTCAAGGAGTCTAGACTAAAAAGAAAAAAATGTTTTATTTTTACTTTTTAGACTGTGGTTCACGCCCCCCTGAACATAAGGTTGCAGCCCCCGAGGTGGTTGTGCCCCACAGTTTGAATACCACTGGCTTAGACTAAGCCTCAGTTTAGGATCCCTTTTTTCTATCTCTTTTCGTTCCAATAAAATTAGGATACTGATAGGTTAGCATAGGTTGTGGAATGGAAAAAATATCTTACATTGTAGGACATTCTGAAGAGCACCCATTTATTGTATAAATAGCATAGTAAACATATCTTTGTGTTCGGGATTAGAGAAGGTTTTCTTTACTTTTATTAATAAAGTGCCATTCAAATATGCTTGTCAGTCCGCCTCTTGTCTGATCTACCGCTAGTGGTGTCAGACAGGGGATGCGAACCACACGATACATGGTTAGGGTCGATGTTAATCAGATTGAATGACCTAGCAAAACATCTGGAAAAATCAGCTCCCCCAATACATTTTCTTTTTTTTTTTTAGCACCACATAAATGGAAATCCCTAATAACGAATGTAGGCCGGTTCCGACTGGGGCAAGCGTCTCGCGTACCCAAGGGTGTTACCTTAGGTTGGCTACCAAATCTGGACTAGCTTGGCAAAATTCCCCCCTAGGCAACGCCGCAAGTTTCATAGACCTGGGCTACTGTGTGGAGATTCGGGCGGTATTACACAACGCAGGGTCACATTCGTATGCAGTGAAGAGGGGCAAACTCGTTGCTAAAGGGACCATAGAAAAAGCTTTAAGACCAGCACTAGAGGAAGTGGACAACCTTTCATTGACATGCTGAGATGCCATAGGCTTTGGGGAAGTAGATAAAAACATAACCACACCGACACCTATTGAAGAGGATGATAGCCCCATTCCAACAGACCTGGCATTCGCACAAAGGAATGACTAGTATCTAACCGAGACCTTCGAAAGAGCTACCTCTAAAGGCAAGTCCTGGCCACAAAAGGGATCCTTTTTCTTCAAGAGGAAGGGTCTGCTGTATCGAAGGTATAGTGAACAGGATGGCACCAGGAAAACCCAGCTAGTGATTCACCAGAGCCATCGGAGGGTGATCATGAAGCTGGCACACTCATCTAACGGCCAGTTACCAAGGAGTGATAAAGACCAGGTCCTTAAATTCCTTTGGCCGGGCGTATACGCTGATGAAAAGGCCTACTTAGCCAGTTATGGTCTATGTATGTATAACAAGTCATGTTCATATCTGTAAACTTTTCTATTGCAACTAAGTTATGACTTCTCGGTATGTAGAACAAGTCATGTTCATATCTGTAACCAGCGCCACGATGCCCTATGGGCTGCCTGTGCGCTTAACAAATGCGAATAAATAAATAAATAAATAAATAAATGTGTAAGAAGATCTCTGATAACCCCGATTCCAGAGCGCCCCACCCCCCCTGCATCAATTGACAGTTATTGGGGTACCCTTTTCAAGAATTGAAACGGACATTGTGGGGCCCCTTGAAACATCTAAACCGGGAAACTAATACATACTAGTCATAGGACTAAGCAACAGGTCTTCCCTCTCAGGAATACCACAAGACAGCAGATTCTCAAACATCTAATCCCCTTCCTCTCCCGGGAAGGACTCCTGAAGGAAATTCTCACTAACCAAGGTACAACTATTGTGTCATGCTCGATGAAAGAAGTAAACGAAGCATTGAATATCAAAAGAACATCAGTGTACCACCCACAGACTGATCTTGTGGAACCTTTCAATCAGACCCAGAAACTTATCCTGCGCAAACTGGTACACACCAACAAACAACTGGGATCTCACGATTCCATGGGCCCACTGTGCAGTCAGGAAAACTCCCGAGTCCTCTTTTGGATGCTACCCTTTTGAACTCCCATATGCGCGAGAAGCTAGAGACGTACTTGATATGCTGAGAGGGGCTTGGGAGGAAAAGGAGAAAGTAACAATGCCCATATCCCAAGCAGCCCATAAGCAGAGATGAACACATGAAAGCTGTCCGTGCTATTGTTAGCCAACACCTTACGAGAAAGCAAAAGACCATCTACAATTGACAAACATTAACTTGGTCTTTTTTGGTGGGAGATCAAGTTTGATCGTCCTACCCACCACTGATAATAAAATGGTCTCTGGATGGTATGAGACCTATAAAATACTCAAACAAAGGGGACCCGTCAATTACCCTATTTCCCAACCCAACAGGTGACAGAAATCACAAGTCTATCACGTGCATCTCCTTAAGACCCTCTTAGTCGAGCCAGATTCTGGATTCAGCCTGATCCAGGAAAATCTAACCAACAAAAAAAGGATGTGAAAGACCTGTTGAGCCAATTCCCTTAAGTATTCTCCAAGACACTGGCGAGGGTTAACGTATTTCATTTCATCCAAATCCCTCTTAGGCAAACTGTTAACCTCGAGCCCTAGTGCAGCCCTGTGGTGCGCCAGAAAATCAGGCATGTTAAAGTTGGGTGCAACAGAACCCTTGGAGAGTCCTTGGTCTCAAGTGCGCTTGTGGGCAAGCCGGACGGTTCTCAGCATATTGTATTAAGTTCCCGATCTTCGAAAGCTACCTGGTGCCAAGGATAGATGAGCTAACCGAGAGGTTGGGAGATGGCAAATGCATTAGTACCCCAGATCTCACTAAGGATTATTGGCAGGTCACCCTAAACCCTTCAGGCAAGGAAAAGACCACCTTCTCCACACCCCAGGGACTGTGTCAGTTTACCGTCCTCACCTTTGGCCACCAAGGAGCCCCAGCCACATTTCAAAGACTAATGGATAAGGTGCAGAGAACTATTTTACATTTGCAGGGACCTATCTCAATGATATTATGGTTCATAGCAGGAGTTGGGAGGAACATCTATGCCACCTTTATTAGGTCACCAGGGCATTGAGAAGATCAGAACTTCAGGTCAACCCAAAGCAATGTCATTTAGCCAAACATTCTCTGAAATATCTTTGCTATGTTGTCAGCAATGGCCTTATTCAAACCCAGGCCGAGAATAAAAAGGCCAAAGTCTGAACACCTCCCTTTAAGACCAAACAGGCACTCAGAGCCTCTCTAGGACTAACAGCGCATTTTTGCAGGTTCTTCCCCAACTACTTGTCCAATGCAGCCGGTCTCACTGATAAGCTAAAGAACTCAGTCCAAAAACCTTGTGTGGACTCAAGAGAGAGTTTTGACACTCTCAACAAATACTCAGACTTTAGGGAAAGTTGGACCGATCCCTAAGAAGTCTGATTTTAATCATGGGGTTATCCTGCTGACTGACATGTCCAAAGTAGCCTTAAAGGAGAAGTTGGTAAACATTTTTTTTTTTAAACTTTCCTATGGACCCCATTCCTTTTTGCTCTGTTTTTTTAACCGGTTCCGACATCTTGATGGGTAGTAAAGCCTTCCTTTTGCTCATTTGCTATGGGTAACTGATCAGTCCAATGGACCATCAGTAATGGGACACTAGGTTTTCCTTTTACATTTTGTGGCTTTACCATTGCACACAGCATCTTACAATGCAGTACAATGGGGATACATTCTCATCACCCTAGCTTTTTACACTTGGTTCTGGTTACTTTTATTTGTGCCTAAAGATATGCTGGTGGCAGCAGATACATTTTTACTATTTTTGCATTATTTTTAGTGTGTACATTCACATTTACTGCATATGGCTACTAAACGTGGATAGTGCCCTAAAGAGATTGTCTGTGCCATGAGATTGTTGCTTGTTCTTTGACCATATTATAGTTTGGCCCTCTTCCTGCCTTGCCAGGTCAGGAAATCCTGGGCTAGTGATGCCTTTGTGTTTCTGTCCGTGGGTAAGGAAGAGGGGACTGTCTAGTTCCATTCCACATCGGTTATGCCAGAGAGTCTAGGTGTCGGGTATGAGTGAAACCAATAGTTGTCCCCAATGGGGCAACTACTGGCTGTTTGAATGGCGCCGCACCTTGCCATTGGCGGGCTTGGACTTCCTTCCAGCCTGAATTTTGGATAAGAGGGAAACTCCTACAGATATTTCCTCATATCAAGTTTGGTGCAAAAGATTCCTCGTAGACTAACAACCAACTGAAGATCTGAAGACTCCCAAAGGAGCCTGGCATCCCTTCCTGCGTCTGGCCCGGCGAAGCCCTGCTGGACTTCCTAACCTCCCAAGACGGTGAGCGGTGCTTCAGCCCTTGGACTAGTGGGACCAACTAGCTGGACACCTTCAAGGATCCAGCCAACCTGAGCCTTCGGAAGTGTCCCTGGACCACCCAGCGGACTGACCAGCTCTCTGATGGGCTACTCCCCAGAAGGGTTGCTGTTCCGTGGTTGCACCTCAAAATTTGGTAGTCGCCAACTTTCGAAGTCGCCTTCCCTCTGAATTTCAGCGTCCCAGCCTCAAGGAATCCTGTCCTAGAGAAGCTTCTATGACCTGCGATTGGAAGGATGCCGGTAATCGTCTGTGTGCAGAGACAGTCGTTTTCCCCCATCCTGTGTAGTGTCCTGAAGAGGCCTGCATCAGTTAATCTTGCATATCTTCATCGCCAGGGGTTGAATCTTGCTGCTGTACCTAACCTGAAGAATCCTTGCACCTGCGACTCCCGGCCACCTCTCGCTGGAACAAACGGAGGGAAATCCAACCTCCAGAGACCCACCGGGTCACCTAGGACAATCTGAGTCAGGGGAGTAAGTAAACGCAGTGTATCTGTTCACCCACTGTCCTCCATAGGATAACATTGGGAAAAGGTCCCTTTGTTTCCTACCCTTCCATTCACTGCCTTTTGGTCGTCAAACCTGGGTAGTATTTTCTGAAAGACATGAACAAAACTACTTACCTTAGAATTTACTAGTGTTGGTGATAGTTCAAAGAAGACATTCAACAATGGTACTAAACTACCTGCAAAGACTCCTTCTGGTGAGAAGCATCCTGTGACAATCTTCTCAGTAATTGATTGATTGTTTTAATCACTTGTAATGCGCACCAGACCCGGAGGTCACCGGTTGCAGCAGTACAGAAAATGCGAGACTTAAGTTGCAGGTTATAGATAATGTACAGTGACGAAGATAAATATACAATTATGACACGTTACAGTAATGTACAATGATATACATGTCTATACAAATATATACAGGTTATGCGATGACTGGAGGGCAGAGATTATGTAGGGCAGGCTGGCTAGGTGTAAGTGAAGCTGTAATGCAATGGAGTGCGGTATGGGTAATATAATGGCCGGCTGTAGCCAAGCTAAATATACATAGACCGTAGGGTTAACTAGGGGCCGGATGAACTGGCGAGGAATAGGTCCTGGCAAGCTTGCTAACACTAATCGGGGGGTGCAAGTGTAGTGGCGGCGCAGTAGCCAGGTGGGAGCTGGCATGGATGCTGGTGTGAGTGGCAGGTCTGCACTGGAGGTAAAGGCATTGGACTGAATACGTTATTGGTAACACTTCTGAATTGGTTCCATCATCTATTGCATTATTTTACTTCACTGTTGTGTTGATTAAGTCATTTGAATACATTCTTATGAACATATGGTGAATGTATATATCTTTATTATGGAGTATCATTGAGTACTGCGCAATCATATACCCTGCTAGTTTCATTTTACAGTGTGTGTAGAAGGCCTTGAATAAATATTTGTATTTTTATATATTCCTTTCTAAATTTAATTGTGT
The DNA here is from genome assembly GCF_040938575.1 of Ambystoma mexicanum. NCBI lineage: Eukaryota > Metazoa > Chordata > Amphibia > Caudata > Ambystomatidae > Ambystoma > Ambystoma mexicanum. Next base: position 817,548,978 of record NC_090929.1, read on the forward strand.
ATTATACTGTGTGGACTCAAGAAATCCATTGTAACAGATACCCGCTCAGTTGCATGATGGTGAAGAACATCCGGTCATGTATACCAGCTGTTAGGGAGAATTCTCAGAAATATGCTAATTCCTCTCTACCTTAGAGACCCCCAGCACCTTTGCTGGATTTTGAGGACTTTAATTTTTTACCTGGAGAGAGCGAGACCCTTTCTCCACCCCCCACCAACTCATGTATTTATCGTCTTTTACATTGTGACACACAGCACCTTCAGTGCAGTGACACAAAGAAGTCTTTCAGATTTCCCAAAGGTTTAGATGCCTTTCTCTTGGATAACTACTGTTTCCAAGAACGGTAAAGTGAAATTGACTTTACTTACATTTGTAACTTTCTCGACCCAGCACACACCATCTTACAATAGGGTGCTGGAGGGGTTACTTAGTATCCCCTTGGTCTAGTTTCTCATGTAACATTTTTATGTTACCCTCTCCTCGATGAATGGCAGGTGGCAGTGGTTTACCTTTAACTACCATGGTGTGTCTTTACCGCGGGCTGCGTTTGCAGCTGCAGTAGCGCACCCAAGGGTGCCATTTTTGTTAAAATGGCCCCGGTCGTCTTTTTTCGACATTTCTTTGTGGAAAGGGCCTTCTTGAGATTTACTCTGTGCACCAAACTAGGTTTGGTCCCTTTGTTCGTTTTGCCTTTGGGGGGATTCACGGGTGAAGCCCGCCTCTGGCTCCAGCATGTCTGGCAGGGGCAGGAAGTGAGGTAGGTGCCTGAAACTCCCTGTGCTGAATCCCCTTGGTTACAGGAATGCACCAAAAGGTGATTGGCCGACTGGCTGTCCGGCAAGGACAGCCACCCTGCTGTTTGACTGGCAGCTAGGCTGGAATGAATGCTGCATAAAAGGCAAGGCTTTTTGGCTTGGAAGGCAGAGTTGACCACTGGACGAAGGAATCCGAAGAAGAACTTGGAAGAGACGCCTGCTGCAACTCCTGGACCGTTGGTTTGCCCGGTGAAGCCCTGCTGCTGTGCTGAAACTCCAAATTCACCTCGACTAGAGAAGCCCTGCAAGGACAACTTCTCCCCTTGAGTTGTTGGGACCAATTAACTCCAAAGTAAGCCTGTCTGGACATCCTCTCGAAGCCGACTTTGTGTTTGGTCTTCCTTCGAGGAAGGGGTTAACTTACTTTGCATTGGGAATTTTCAAAAGTACTTGCCTGCTTCAGAATATGTGGCTGATCTCTTGTTTTATTCTAATAACCCTTTTCTTTGACATACTCCTAAGTATTGCTCTAAATGCAACATTGATACATTAATGTCCACAGTGTCCTAGCTATTTAAGTCAACTGAGGGTATAGGAAGTGTCTGTGTGCCATACCAAATGGGTAGTTGCTGATTTAGAGAACCTAAGAGTGTATTTTGGAGGTTTGTGTGTGTTGCTATTATATTGCTCCCTTCAGAAGAAGTCTTATTCAAACTGACTGTTAAATTAATAATTGTTTAATCAAGAAACCTTGTGTGTAAGAGTTTATTGGGATACTTGTCGCTGTGAATCTCTGTGCAACTCCCCTACAGCTCACATTCACCCCTCTTGAGATAAGCCTGGCTGCTCATTCACTCTACCAACCTGTGTAGTACAGACTTACACCAAGGTTGGGTTCCTATTACTAGGAGGCCAAGCTTGTTTTAGTGCACCCAAAGGGTACTGCTCCAAATCTTGCCCAACAGCAGTTGAAAGCGGTTTGCTTGCAAATAGGCCAATGCAACAGGTTAGTTGTTTAGTTTGAGGATCTGGCTATTATATGGGTCATTACCAGTCTGACGTAATATCTGAACTGCAGATAATTCTGTCTTACTACCATTCATTCCCCCTTAGCCTGGATCTCTTTGAGAAAGATTCTAACACCAGGCTAGTGAGGTGGGTTTCTAAACCTACAACCATTCTGCTTTACTCTAGAGCACAGGAAAGGTCAGGTCCAAGAAAATGTGTATTTCCTCAGTCAGTTCCCCATCGATCGACCAGAGAGCAGCCCCAAATATAAGGGAAGGGGAATGTGACGAATGCAGGGAATTCGTCCTTTCTTCCCAAGCGGGAGCCACCCCCTTTGAGACTAGGGAGATGAGCCCGCTACAGAATACTCTACCAAGGGAGCAGAGCAAGTTATATGCCACTGCGGCGACCCTCCCTCAGGGGACACAGAATGCCCGACTAAAGATTACCTCCTACTCTCCTACTGCTCCTTACTTCTAAATTGGGCTTGTTTGTTAGTTATATGGGAAGTGAACTGGACAATTACGTTCAGGGCCCATTTAATGTGAATGGCTTGGATTCTGACCTGTATTTGTTGCCGCTTCTTTGTGGAAGCCAGGACCAACCAAATCTCTCCTTGCATTCCAATGAGGAACTTAAAGACCACAGGATATCCTAAGTGAGGGAGAGCATCAAATGTAGAGCGTGGAGCACAGGCTTGCGGAACCGGGCAAACGAGTATCAGAGTGCAAGACAGACTCCATGGGGGTGGAGACCCAAGGCTACATGCAGAACACAAAAGCTTTGACAAAGGCGGTGCCCCGCAGCCTGCGAGGGGCAGCCCAGGCAGAAAGCACAAGGAGCACCAGCTTAGGATCCCTTTTTTTTATCTTCCTTCTTTCTAATAGAGTTAGGCTACTGATTAGAATAGGTGTTGAGATGGAGGACTGATCTTAGTTTGTAAGACATCCTGACAAGCATCTATTCATGGTTCTATAGCATAGGGAACCCATCTTAGTGATAGGGCTAAAGAAGGTATTCTTTACTTTTAATAAAGTGTCATTCAAATCTGTCTGTGTCCGCCTCCTGTGTCTGACCTACTAGATCTACTGCAAGCAGTATGCCGTATTGTTACAGGTATGGAGGTAAATCCGATATGAATAACATGGATATTACGGCTATAGTTTGGAACATGTAGCCAAGAGCTGCAGCAGTCCACAGAAATGTTGCAGGCATTTCTTATTCTGCGTGCAGACAGCCCAGGTTCATGCATAATGTAGGACTGACGTTCTTTGGTTGGGCCACCATAAAAAAACGTGAATCAGGTGAATGGTTTTTCCGATCCCCAAATTCTCCATGGCAGGTATGAGAATGCATTACTTACCGTAAAAGCATTTCTGATGATTGTATCTGCTTAGATTCACATGCTGTGCATAGGTCCGACATCCAGTGGTCACTGCGGAGTATTGCATTTTGTTTTTCGTAGTCGAAAAGGGGACGTCGACAAGGCGTGTCTGAAACACTATCCCTATAGTGACGTGCGTTGTACCCACAATCCCTCACGCGTCGAGGTCCCTCTGTTTGTATTTTTCTGCCCTGAGGGAGCCTTCTAGACGTGAGTGAGTACAGAAAAGGGAGAGATATATAAAGGAAGTCTATGTTCCTTCCATCCGAGCGGGGAGGAAGGGCGGGCGCATGTGAATCTAAGCAGATACAATCATCAGAAATGCTTTTACGGTAAGTAATGCATTCTCTTCTGATGTTTGTTAATCTGCTTAGAATCACATGCTGTGCATAGACTAGCGAGCAGTACCCGGAGTTGGCGGTGGGTTATGAGAAGGAACAGTAGAGAAAAGGTGTCGTAATACTGCCTGTCCCACCTGGGAGTCAGATCTAGAGTGTGTATCTAGACAGTAGTGTTTTGTAAAGGTGTGCACAGAACTCCAGGTAGCCGCTTTGCAGATGGACTCAAGGGGAACATTTGCAATGAATGCTATGGATGCCCCCGTGCCTCGAGTAGAGTGTGCTCTTGGCCTAAAGGGCAGTTCTCTCTTAGCAAGAGTATAGCAGAGAGTGATGCATTGAACAATCCATCTAGAAATAGTGGATTTTGAAACTGCATCTCCTTCTCTTCCTGCTGCCACCGAGACGAAGAACTGATTAGTCTTCCTCAGTGGTCTGGTTCTTTCCATGTAGAACATGACCGCTCTGCGTACATCTAGTGTGTGCAGAGTCCTTTCTCCCAAATTGGAAGGATTTTGAAAGAACGTTGGTAGTTCTATAGATTGGTTTACGTGGAATTTAGAAATAAATTTCGGAGCAAACCTAGGGTGAGTGCGTAGAACCACTTTATCTTTGTGAACTGTAACGAAGGGGTCTAGAATAGAAAGAGCCTGAAGTTCACTTACTCTCCTGATGGAGGTGATAGCTATTAAAAAAGCAGTCTTAAGCGTGAGGTGTTTAAGAGATGCTTTGTGCATGGGTTCGAATGGAGAGCCCATGAGTCTGGTAAGTACCACATTAAGGTCCCATCCGGGAGCTGGGTCAGCTATCGGGGGGTGTATTCTCTTTACTCCCTCCATGAAGGCCTTTATAACAGGGATCCTCCACCACGACACTTTGAGTTGGGAAGTGGTGTATGCAGAAAGTGCAGCTAGGTGGACTTTAATGGAGTTAAACACTAGACCTGAATCCAATAGGTGGGTCAGGTATAGGACCACATGTGTGGGAGAGCAGTCAATAGGGTTGATGCTTTTACTCCTGCACCAGATGACAAATCTTTTCCACTTGCTAGAATAACAGTGGCGAGTGTTCGGTTTTCGGGCTTCCCTGAGGATGTCCATGCATCTTTGCTGGAGTTGTAGATGTCCGAACTCTATGATCTCAGGAGCCAAGCTGCTAAGTTCATGTTCTGGGGGCATGGATGCAGAGTCCTGCCTTTGTCCTGAGACAGCATGTTGTACGGGCAGGGGAGTTTTACTGGGGGGGATAGAGACATCTCCATCAAGTGAGCGAACCATGGTTGTCGTGCCCACATTGGGGCCACTAGTATCATGGTCACTTGTTCCTGGTGCATCTTGTGCACCACTTTGTTGAGAAGGGGAGTCGGGGGAAAAGCGTAAACAAATTTCCCTGACCATTGCATCGACAGACCGTTCCCCTTGGATTGGTTCTGGGGGTACCTGGAGGCGTAACTTAGGCATTGTGAGTTTTCCACGGTTGCGAACAGGTCTATTTCTGGGAATCCCCATTGTGTGAAGACGTCGAAGACGATGTCTTCGTGCAGGCGCCATTCGTACTCTTTGGGCAGGGGGAAATCTCTGCTGAGACTGTCTGCTAGCAGATTGAGTTCCCCGGGTACATGTAGTGATAGTAGGAACATGTCCTGTTTGAGAGCCCACTTCCATATATTCTGGGCCAGCTTGGACAGGCCTGGAGAGTGGGTGCCCCCTTGCTTGTTGATGTAGTACATGGCTGTGGTGCTGTCTGTAAGGACCATTACTGTTTTGCCTTGTAGGTGTTCCTGGAAGGCTCTTAGCGCCTTGAACACAGCTAGTAGCTCCAGTAGATTTATGTGTTTGGATGCTACGTTCGGAGTCCACACTCCGTGAGCAGTCTGATGGGATAGGTGCGCCCCCCATCCTGTGAGGGATGCGTCTGTGGTTAGAGTGGCTTCCGCCGCGGGTGTGGCAAAGGGTTTCCCTTTTTCCATGTTTTCCTTTGTCCACCACCGTAGCGAGAGAACTAAGGCCTGCGAGACCACAACTAGATCCTCCCATAGTCCGCTGGCCTGACACCACTGGCTGTTGAGCCACTCTTGCATTGGGCGCATGCGCAGGCGCGCGTGAGGTACCAAATAAATACACGACGCCATCATTCCTAGCAAGCGCATTGCTTTGCGTACCGTCACCTCTCGACCGGTTACATATTGAGGGATTTGAAACAGCATGTTTTGGACCCTCTCTTTGGAGGGGAAGACGAGGCCGTCCTTTGTTTGAATTAGAGCCCCTAGGAATTGTTTGATTTGACTGGGGTCTAAACTGGACTTCTTTTCGTTGATGGAGAAGCCCAACTGGAACAAAAGGTCTACTGTCTTTTGGGTATTGGAGAAGCATGTTTCGTAAGAATCCCCTGTTATGAGCCAGTCGTAGCACTTTGAACTGGTAGTGTTTGCCCTCTATCATGAACCTGAGGTATTTTCTGTGCGCTGGCAACATTAAAATATGAAAGTATGCATCTTTCATGTCCAATGTTGTCATGTAATCTCCCTGAGAAAGCAGTGGGATTACTTCCTGTAAGGTTACCATACGAAACTTTTGGGGTTTGATAAAGTTGTTCGCTGGGCGCAGATCTAATACAGGGCGCATGGTTAGATCCTTTTTGGGTACAAGGAAGTACACTGAATAAATACCTTCCGTTACCTGAGATAGAGGCACGACCTCTATGGCTCCTTTTTCCAGTAGTTGTTGTACTTCTTGGAGAAGGATGGCAAGATGTTCCGGTGTCATGCGACGTCCCCTCGGGGGTCTGTAGGATGGGGAACTGTTGAATTCGATACAGTATCCGTGGGCTACGGTGGACAGTACCCAACGGTCTGACGTTATCTCCTCCCATGCAGGAAGAAAGGATGTTATCCGGCCCCCGACCGGTGTTGCATGGGAGGGGACGCGAATCTTCGCGTCACTTGGAGTTGTTGGGGGCTTGGGAGCCTCTGGGGGTGGATCCCCGACCCCTCCCTTTGCCCCGGCGTTGGCCTCTTTGGCTGTACTGCCCACTATTGGTTTGGTAATTGGTGGCAGGGTATTGCTGATGTTGATTTTGTTGTTGGTGTTGGCGTTGGCCACGAAAAAAGCGTTTGTTGCCATAGCCGCGCCTGGTAGTGGGCTTAGAGATCTGGTCGAGAGTCTTGATAGTGTCAAACTCTTTTTTAGCCATCTCTAGGGCTTCATCTACCGCTTTTCCGAAGAGGTTAGCGTCCTCGACAGGTTTATTTATCAAAGACGCCTGTGTCTCTGGTTTAAAGCCTGAGTTGCGCAGCCATACATGGCGCTTTAGGAGTATTCCTTGTACCAAGGAACGTCCTGCTGTTTCTGCCGCGTCCAGAGAGTTTTTAACAATGCTCTGGTTCACTTGGGTTCCTTCGCCAATAGTTGACAGTAGGCGCGTACGTAAAGGCTCCGGTGCTTCCTCGGCGTCTTTTCGCAGTTTGGCCCACTGCGCGTCTGCGTAGCTTGCAAGCAAGGAATTGTTGTTGGCAATTCTTGCTGAGAAGGCAGCCGAGGAAGTAACTCTTTTTGCAAGGGCATATAGCCTCTTGCCCTCCTTGTCAGGGGGTGCCTCACTGGTGGAAAGTGGTACCCCTGCCCTCTTTCTAGTATTAGAAACCACTAGGGAATCAGGAATGGAATGTCCCCTAATGTAGAGGGGGTCTGAGGGTGAAGGAGTGAAAAGTTTTTCAATCCGTGGATTGACCCCTCTGATCATAGCGGGAGTGGACAGCGAAGGTATGATCCTTCTCTTTACTGAAGCGAGGAGTGGAATGGTCTGGCTGACCGGGGGTTTTTCCTTAATCACTCTTTCTACAAAGTCCAATTCTGGAGAGAGTTCCCCGGTGTCGAGTTCGAAATGCGCTGCTGCTCTGCGCAACAGTGCATTGAACGTCGGCTGATCGTCAATTGGAGACGTGTTCCTAACTGGAGAATTGTCCGGAGGAGTTAGGTTTAGGACATCAGTGTCGGAATACACTGATGGTGATTGCCAGGGGTGTGAAGGTCCCTCTTCTGGGTTAACCCCGAAGCCTTCTTCTATAATGTCTGTTCTGTCTTCCAGACATTCCTCCTGGTTCTGTTCTTCATTGTCCATGAAATCATCTTCTTCCTCGAAGTCTTGCTCCTCTCCAGTGAGGTCATATACATCTTGGAAGTCTGAGGCTGTGTCCTGCTGGGGATCGACTAGCCTCGGATTTTTGGCCCTGGGGTCCTCCTGAGGCCCTTCTCTGGTCCTCTTGTGTGTTTGAGAGGCCTGGGTGCTCATGAACTTTTCCATCCTCTCCATACAGAGGTGGAGTCTTTCCATAGTTTCATGGGGTACCCCAGAGCGGTCTGGCGGGGGAAACATAGGGTTATCTAACTCGAAATGGCTCGACCTCTCCCAAAGCGTCGAGGAAAGTGTCCCGTCGCCCTCCGAAAAACCTTCTGGTGTGTCGGGAGACTCCCTGCCTGAAGGGGTTAGTCCCTGCTTCCCATCGGGCTTTTTCGGCGTATCCTTTAACTTATGCGTAACGCTCGACGAAATCTTCGGCGTACGCTTTTGGGCGTCGGCTACAGCGATCCTTGCTAAGCTATCGGCGACTCGCTTGTCGGCGACTCGTTTGTCGGCGGAAGCTTGAGTTTTCGACGCTATGGGTATCGAACGCTCTACGGCGGTCTGCGCTTTCTGTTGATGCGCACCGGCCGATGGTTTGGTGGCAGCGCCCTTGTTTGCCGAAAGCCCAGTCGCAGGTCGCGGCTGCGGTTGCGAGAGGGGCTTCGAACCCGAACGGTCCGAGGAGGCCGCCGGTGGAACCTGCGTCTCCTTGGGCGCCGAAGGTCTTTTCGACTTCGTCGAAGAAGAGCCGTGGGTTGTGTGTTTATGTGGATCTTTGTGTGCGTCTGTGTCGCCGGGGTGTTCATCCCCATAAGCAGGGCGTGAGCCGAGCCCGTCGGGGCCGGGGACAGACGACGAAGCGCGTAAGCGCTCCTTAGAGGGGGTTTCGACTTCCGTAGCGGAGGTCGTGTTATCGCGTTCCTCGTCACTGTCGGTGGTAGCGGCGGCGGGTGAACCTTCGGCCTTCGACATCGCGTAGGCCGCCCACCTTTTAACCCTTCGGTCTTTTAGAGTTTTAGGCTTAAGAAGCCGACAAGCCGCGCACCTTTCCTCCTTGTGATCGAGGGGCAAGCAGCGGTTACACCGTGAGTGCTTGTCCTTCCAAGTGAATTTGCCTTTACAAAGTGGGCAAAACCTAAACGGTGTCCTCTCCATAGCCGAGGCAATAAATCGCGATAAACACCCCAAGGGAAAGGAAGGGGAAAGGGAAAGGCATTCTCAGAAAAGACCCAGAGATGTCCCACGACCCCACTCTCCCTACTGTATATGGCCTGCGAGGCCAGGCCACGTGTTCGGCAGCGCCGAAGGATTTCTTCCGCTCGACCCTCCGTCGAAGATTCTTTTCGGCGGAGAACAGCTTACAACTGCGTCGAGGGAGGGATTATTAATATTAGAGAAAAAACGACCAAAGGTCGAGGAGTTGCAATGTCTCTCGAGGAGCTCCGCGTGAAGGCGACCAGAAGCTGGGCGGAAAAAAACAATCTGAGGGACCTCGACGCGTGAGGGATTGTGGGTACAACGCACGTCACTATAGGGATAGTGTTTCAGACACGCCTTGTTGACGTCCCCTTTTCGACTACGAAAAACAAAATGCAATACTCCGCAGTGACCACTGGATGTCGGACCTATGCACAGCATGTGATTCTAAGCAGATTAACAAACATCAGAAATGATGATTCCAGTAAGGTACTGTCTTTCGAAAAATCGGACTGCTATACATATATTTTTGAATTTATTCTAGTTGGATCAAAAAGCATTTCAAACCTTTACAATCTATATACAACAGATATTCCCTTCATAAAAGACATACAAACATCCAATACATAACAGTGCAAATATGCAAAATCAAAAATCCGAATAATTTACAGAATTTTACAAAATGTTACCACTACCACAATCGTAGCTACAGAAGCCCTATTTAGCATGGATAACCACATCATCGCCACAACAACTCTTTCCAAGCTGTGCCCACATTTACCAAATGCTGTAATTCGTTCGTGGAGAAGACTGCGGCAATAGGCTAACAGATGTTTTACATTCTTAGTACTACCAGGCAATTTTAAATTAAATCAACACCAAGATGTCTCAAGGGTCGATTGATTCCCAATACACAACACTTAATTAAATCAGAATCTTATCAAACCAGTCCTATAATTAGTGTCAGGGAGCCCGTAGACCTAAGATTCAGCTCGAACAGCTTTTTCTGGGATCTCAATTAGATGATTTTCCTTTCTTCCTCGGAGCCCGTGGCAGTGACTCCAGTCCCAGCAGACCCTGCCTTGAAATCTGATGACACACAGCTCATGTCCCTGCATCTTCTCTGCTATTAGGTAGGACGAACCGAGGACAGAATGCACAAGGAATATAAAGAGGTTTTTGTGAGTTTGCGGTACTTTGCATACATTTGGAAATAAAAGGACAAAAGAACCCCGGATTGTTCTTTTTATCTGGCACTCTATCCTGCTTGCCCACACCCCACCGGCTGCCCTTTTCTGTGTAGTACCCCAGGTGAAAGCCACATTGGAGTCATTTCTGTGTGGCCTCGGGGCATGTAAAAGATGGCTGCCACCTTTTTGTAGGCAAAAAGGCCTCACTGTGTTTTGCAGCTTGCTGTGATCGGGCCTGCCGATTGGCTCCGTGCATCTACATTTTGGCCTATGGTGGACTTGAGCCGGCCAACCCCTTCCTAAGGCTCACTTCCTAAGGCCCTAGCAATTCCTCTCTCCGATACCTGGCCGGGACTCACCACTTTGATCCTTTCTTTCACACCGGGACTGCTGGACCTCTCACTTCACCTCATCCAGACTAGAGAACAAAAGAAAACATTTAAAAAAAAAAAAACGTTTTGCCAAACGTTTTTAGCTGTGCCCAGTTCTGCATGCATTTCACCTTGCCCTGCTAGGAAAACTATTTTAGTTGTGCCCAGTTATTGAAAGTGTTTCACCTTGCCCTGCGGATTTCGTAACTAGCTCGCAGTTGCTGCATGTATTTCACTTGTCCTACTAGAAGAACAAGTTACTCACCAACTGTAACATTCTTTCGACTGGATGTTTCTCACACGTATTCCTTATCTTTGATAAATTCATTTCCAGCTTGCTGGCCTCAGACTTTTTTTCAGTAGAGGGCGCTGCACGTCGACGTCTCTCGAGTTGGTGTCCCTCGAAGGCGTCTTTATCAGCGCCAATGTCACCATAGGTATAAATAGTCTCGCGCAGCGTCCATTGCTCAGCTCCGTTTTGAGGCGTTTGTCCAGGATGAGATGACTAGTCCCCTTGAAGGAGCATAGGCTGCAATTACAAGGGAAGCTTTACTGCGGGGAAGGATGGGAGGGGTGATGAGGAATACGTGGGAGGAACATCCAATCGAAAGAACGCTACAGTTGTTAAGTAACTTGTTCTTCGAATGGATTGTGTCCTCCCACGTATTCCTCATCTTTGATAGACTCCCAAAGCAGCAATGAAAAATGGTGGTGGGAGTAAAATTAATGTGGTCTAAGTGTGCACAGACTGCAATACAGCTTTCCCAAATGTAGTCTCCTGGCTAGTGGAGGAATCTACACTGTAGAATTTGGTAAAGGTATGTGCAGATGACCATGTGGCAGCCGTACAAATGTCTTTTATTGGAACTCCTCTCTGGAGAGCTGACGAGGCTGCAATACCCCTAGTTGAATGAGCCCTGAGGTGTTGAGGAGTGTATTTTCCTGCCAATTTGTAGCACTCTAGGAAAGTTAGAATTATCCATCTTGAGATGGTCTGTTTGGTGATGGCTAGGCCTAGTTTATGTCCTGCATACCCCACAAACAACTGGTCTGCTTGCCTAATTCTTGCAAATCTGCTGATGTAAAAACTCAAAACATGCTTTGGATCCAGCCTGTGCAAACTCTCTTCCTCTTTCCCTGGATGAGGAGGAGGGTAAAATGAAGGCAAGGTTATTTTCTGCGTGATATGGAATTCTGAGACAACCTTTGGGAGGAAATTAGGCTTCACTTGAAGAACTACTTTATCCTTGTGGAAAATAGTATGTGGAGGTTTGCAAGATAAAGCTTGTAGCTCGCTCACTCACTCACTCACCACTAGGCTATAAACTGTTTGGAGAGTGAGAAACCTTAATGAACAGGAATGGAGAGGGACTCCCGCTCAAAGGGAGTGCCCATTAGAAATTTTAAAACTACATTTAAATCCCACAAGGGAACTTGAAAAGGAGTCGGGGGGGTAGACATTAGTCATCCCTTTAAGAAACTGAATGACTAGAGGCATTTTGCGTTTAAAGATTGACAGCGCGGCAAGATAACCCTTGATTGTGCCAACTTGAACTCCTAAATTTGCTAAGTATAGCAGGAAAGATAACGCCATCGGTGTTTTGCATGAAAAAGGGTCAATATTCTTATCTCTACACCAGCTGCAGAATGTGTTCAAACGGCAGCGGTATAATGATTTGGTTGCTGGTCTTCTGGCCGAAAGCAACACCTCCATTACATCATCGGGCGGTCCCAATCTTTCTGTGTGAAGGTTGAAAGTCCTGATGTCCGGATGGAGAACCTGACCCTGAGAGAAAAGATCCTCTCTTTGTGGAAGACGAATCAGAGGACAGATGGACATGTCTAGAAGATTCGGGTACCATGTCCTCCTAGCCCAAATCGGGGCAATTAGAATCATGGATTTCCGGAATCTTCTCAGCCTCCTTATTACATGAGGAATAACAGGGACTGGAGGAAAAACGTATAGAAGTGGAAACTCCCAGTCCACCACGAATGCATCTCCTAGAGCTCCTCTCGGAGGAAATTCACTTGAGCAGTATCGTTTGCTTTTCTTGATGACACTCATTGCAAACAGATCCACCTTTGGGGTTCCCCAAAGTGTGAAGATCTCTTGAAGGACTTCCTGAGCTAGTTCCGACTCGTGGGAGACTGAGGTCTGCCTGCTCAGAGTGTCTGCCGTCATGTTCTTCTCTCCGGCTAGGTGAACTGCTGATAGAGCAATTCCTTCCTGGATTGCCCAGTACCAGATCCGTATTGCACCTCTGCACAGTGGCAGTGATCCTACACCTTCTCTTTTGATGAGGTAGCACATGGCCACCGTGTTGGCCGTCATTATCAGAAATCTTTTTCCCTGTACCGACGGCAGAAAAGCTTTCACTGCTAGCCTGATTACTCTCAGCTCTAATAGGGTGATGTGTAGTCTGGATTCTGATGGAGACCAATGTCCGTTGATGGTTAAGTCGTTGGTATGGGCTAGTCACCCAGTGAGTGAGGCGTTGATCACTACTGTAATCTCCAGCTATGGTTGCCAAAACAGTTCACCTTTCAAGATGTTCTCCCGACAGGCCCACCACCTGAGGTCTCATGCTACTCTGCTCGGGATTTGTAAGAGATCTGACAACTTCCCTGAGAATTGAAACCACTGGGTCCTTAGAGCCCACTGGAGAGATCTCATTCTCAGGCGAGCCTCTGGCACTAGGAAAATGCAGGATGCCATGAGGCCAAGCAACCTTAAAAAGTTAAAAGCTGGTAGACGCTGGGCATTTTGAAATCTGGTTGTCAGAACTCTATGATATACCTGGTTGGAGTTCTGCTCTGGCAGTTGAACCCGTCTTTTAGCCGACAAGTTCTTTCTGCCAATGTACCTCTCAAGGATGTATAATAATCGCCTGAGAAGTCTATTGACCCAAAGATTGATGACGCCACAGGAGTCCGCTGACCTGCAAAGGAAAGTCATGGTTAGTACAAAAATTGTATTTATGTGAGCAATAAGCAAGGCAAGATCGAGGAGTTGTACCTCTGGACTAGCAGGTAAGGTCCCAGTACTAAGATCTGTAATCCTGACGTAAGGTTAAACTGGCGTATCCTATGAAAAGGATAACAGAGTATTGGAAATGGGTTATTTAACCAAGAAGTGTAGTAGTGGCATGTACAGTATGACAAAACAACACTCTTACCATATGCCCAAGAGTAGGGTTCAGTAGAATGTAATATCCGGAATTGGATTAGTTAGGGAATGATGTTGAAAACACCTACCAGCCGGAAAACAGTCATTGTTCAACCGATGTAAAGAAATCTTCCTCCCAACACCCGCCGGCACGAGGCCACCTAACAGAGTTCCAATCGGCAGTCCAGATACAGGCGAGGAAAGAAGTCTCGATAAAGGTAAGTGAGCAAGGATTCCTAGGTTGAATGCAGGAATGGTTATTTGAATGCGTGCGATGGACAGCAAGTTCCGAGAGCAGGAATAGGAGTCAGATGGGTACCGAGTCAATAACTGTGCAGACAGGCTGAAGTACAAAATCAGCAAACGTAGCAGGTCAAATAGCGTTCCAATGGTCGTAACGTAGCTTTCTTGAAACAGATGAGACAGGGAGCAAGACAAAGGGATTCTGTAAGACGTAGCCAGGTAGGTAACCAAGAAAGCAATATCACCAAATGCAAAAAGGGCTGTAGAAACAAATTCAGAATCAGTGAATTCAAAAACGGACCAGACATAAGAAACCACAGATCACATGACAAGGTGGAAGTGAGCTTAACGTGAAAAGACATGTGACCTGATGAACGCGGAAGGACCTTGTTTCCATGGTAACTCCCAACGCCGCCGAACAGATACAGAGCGGATAGTCAGAGCTTTGGGATTACGTGAAACAGTTGCCTGACAGTGCGAACGTGAGGGAGAGCTAGGGAGCGGATCCCTTACTTGAAGACAGGTTCTTAGTTTCCCCGAATGTCTGGGCTGCCGCAGTTTCCTGACGGTATCCTCCCCAATGGTGACACCCCCCCTACCTGACGAAAGGAAACAGGACATGAGTAGCGGGGCATGGATATTAGAGGCAGGTTCTCACGTCCGATCCACTGGACCATAACCTTTCCAGTCCACCAGAAATAACCTAGTACCCCTGGAAACCTTGGTGTCAAGGATGGCATTGACTTTGTATTCCTTAGTACCATGAACCATAACAGGGGAAGGGCGAATAGGCAACCTAGTATTCTTCACACAAGGCTTAGGTAACGATACGTGAAATACAGGATGTACTTTCCATGAACTGGGCAACTCCAACCTGACAACCACCGGATTAATCAGCGCCTGTACCAAAAAAGGACCCAGAAAACAAGGCAACATCCACTTACAGCCCGGGAGGCAGAGGTTATTGGTGGACAACCATACATTAGAACCAACGGAATACCGAGGGCCCTCCTGACGGTGTCGGTCAGCATAAGCCTTAGATTTCTCTTGGGCCTCCGTCAAATGGACACTTAGTGCTTTATGCACGGCAGAAAGGGCCCGAGGGCAAGCGTGTACTGCCGGGTTGGTCCTATCAGGAGTTAAGTCCATAGGAACGGTCCGTGGGTTTTGGCCGTACATAGCATGGAATGGTATGGTACCAGTAGAGGCATGGACGGAGTTATTGTAAGCAAACTCGGCATGAACAAGAACCGAAAACCATGTTTCCTGGTATTGTAGAGTGAGACAACGCAAATTCTGTTCCAAGGTAGCATTACAGCGTTCAGTCGGCACATCAGTTTGTGGATGATAGGCACTAGAATAGCGATCTTCAATACCAATGGAACTGGTGAGGTGTTTCCAGAAACGGAAGGTGAACTGCATCCCCCGGTCCGGTACTATAACGTCTGGAAGACCAAACAAACGAAAAACGTCGTGCAGAAAAAGAGCGAGAGCAGGAGCGGTAGGTAGTCCCTTGCAGGGGACAAAAAGGGCTAGTTTGGTAAAGTAGTCAACTACCACCCATATGGTGTCATATCCCATGAATGGAGGAAGTTCCACGATGAAATCCATTGAAATCATGGACGTTCAGGAACAGGGAGAGGCTGTAAGAGTCCCATTGGTTTAGCCGTAGTACCTTTACATTGGACACACATGGAACAAGGATATGTACGAGGACACATCCCGGTACATAGAGAGCCACCAGCACCAACGTTGTAACAATTCCATAGTTTTACATTTACCAGGATGTGCAGCCACCAATGAATCGTGACACCATTGTAAGGCCACGTGTCTCGTAACTTGATCGGCAATGTAGACACGGCCTTGAACATATGGCAATTTCTTGATCACATCCATGTTGTAATCCTTGATTTCGCTAGGTTCTTTAGCTACCCATTCCTGGATCAACGAAGTCAATGTCGGTTGTAAAGTGCATGAACAGACCACCTGATTATCAAGGAGGATGGAACCATCCCATGTCCGGGATGGAGAACCGTGAATCCGTGAAAGAGCATCAGCTTTTGAGTTAAACTGACCTGGATGGTACGTTAACACAAAGTTGTACATAGAGAAGAATTTGTGCCATCTGGCATGACGAGCCGTGGTACATTTCAGAGATTGCAAGGGGAGTAGATTCCGATGGTCCGTGTACACCTGTACCGGAGAGACAGTACAGAGTAGATGGTGCCTCCATACTATGAATGCGTCCATAACAGCTAGGAGTTTGCGTTCAGTGACCGTATAATTCTGCTCGTACTGTGTGAGTTTGTGAGTGATAAGCCACAGGATGTAACAAACGGGTATCAATGCATAATTGAGAAAGGACCGCACCTACCGCAACTTCTGAGGCATCAGCCTCCGCATGAAAAGGAAGTCCAGGATCAGGGTGTTGTAGGACTGGTGGTCACAAGGTTCCATTGTGCGTCTGCATAACTGGCAAGCAACGTGGTGTTATTTGCTATGCGTGTGGTGAACCCAGCTGCCGAGGCAACACGTTTACTTAAGGCGTAAAAACCTTTTAGATTCCTTATCTGGAGGTGCCTCCCCCGTAGCAAGGGGTACCCCAGCCCGTTTCCGGGTGGTTGTGACTACCAAGGAGTCAGGGGTGGCGTGGACTTTAATATATTGAGGGTCAGTAGGAGATGGCCGAAATAGTTTCTCCACTCTTGGATTCACTGGCCGGGTCTGTGCTGGCGTGACCAGGGAGGGGGCCAACCTTCTTTTAACAGAGTTCAGGAGAGGAATGGCTTGGCTTGAGGGGGGTTTCTCTTTGAAAATGTCCTTCACGAAATCTTGTTCGGGTACCGCCTCCTGGGTGGTGATCTTAAAGTGTTCTGCTGCCTTCCGTAAGATGGCATTGAAAGCCATTTGATCGTCCACAGGCGAGGTCTGGCAGGCCGGAGACAAGGAGGTGAATCAAGGCATAGGACACCAGTATCCTGATTTTGCGTAGGGAGCGCCCATGGCTCCGTCTCCACTTGCTCGGTCTCCTCCCAGTTGCCCATGGCATCCGCCTGGTCATCAGTGTAGTCTTACAGGAAGGAAGGGTCTTCTTCCTCATCATAGATGTCTTGGTAAGTGTCCATCTGGACCACATCTTCATGGTGGACAGAAGCAGAAGGGTCTTGAGAGTCAAGATTTTCAGGGAAATGTTAAGCCGACACCAAAAGAGGGTCTTCATGACATCTCTTAAGGGAAGGAAGCTCTGAACAGTGAGACAATCCTTTCTAGGTAGTCCATGCACCCTTCAAACTTTTCCCTGATCCACTTAGACGAACCAGAAGGGGCAAAAGGTGGAAAAACGTCGCCTTACGCTCATTGGCATCGAAATTTGTCTCCAAGGGAATTGGACAGAGGCTCGGGAACTGTCCTCGTAGGTTTCGTGTGTACTGGGGTGCCATTTTGTGTCTTTAGACCTGTCTGCGGTACGCTCCATGCGTTAGCGCCAGCCCAACCGCCAAAGTAATCCTCGCGAATCGGTGTGAGTCAACGTGTCAGCAGTAGATTTACTGCCTACTGCGGCGCTAGAGGGCCGAGCAGTAGATTTTTTGCCTGCGGAAAGGCTAGGAGGCCTAGGAGTAGGTTTTGGGCCTACCGGGGCCTTACGGGGCACCGGAGCATTGTATGATCGCGCTTCGGTGTCCAAACCCGATTTAGAGGTAGCAACCTTAACTTTGGAGTGCCCAGTCGCAAGACCCTGCTACAGATGCGGGAAAGGCTGCTGATCTACCAGATCAGAGGATTCCATCAAAATTATCGGCGGTCCTGTTGGCGCTTTCACCCTTTTCGGCGGAACCGTCGAAATCGGTGATGGGGTTGTGTGCTTAGTGTGTGGTTTCTGTACACCCTTGTCGCCGTGTGTTGTCCCCAAAGCGAGATTTACATCAGGCCTAGAGGGGTCAGGGACGGGCGTGGCGGACCTAGAAGCGTCCACCTCAAGGTCGATGACATCCAACACGGCGGGTGTGGCGGTGGGGGAAGAGGATTCAGCCCGCGACTTGCCATGCACGGCACACCCCTTTACACTGCGCTCCTTAAGGGTCTTAGGCCGAAGGAGTGTACAGGCCGCACACCGCTTCTCGTTGTGATCTAAGAGTAGACAAGGGCAGAACCTAAATGGTGTCCTTTACATAACAAAAAGGTATAGATAAAGATGACCAGACCTAAAGGGCAAAAGGGGGACAGTGGAGAGACATAACAAAAGATATGGCAAACCCGACCCCACTCTCCCTACTGTGTAGGCCGACCAGATCTCAGGTGCCGAAATCCACCGCCGTAGAAACTTCCCGCAGTCTTCGCCAAAGTTGCTTGAATCGCTGTCGAAGTGACTTATGGGGAAATAACCGTCAAAGTCGGTATAAAGATAAACAATGTCTCTTATGAAGTGCTACGCTATAGGTCGACCAGTTATCTGGGTGGAAAAAGAAATCTGAGGGACCTTGGCGCGCGAGGGATTTTGGGTACACTACACGTCACAATAGGGATAGTGTTACAGACACGCCTATGCGACGTCCCCTTTCGGTCCCTGAAAGACAAGATGTAATACTCTGAGGTTACCACTGGATGTCGAACTATATGCACAGCATGTGATTCTTAGCAGATTAATAAGCATCAGAACCAGAGGTACTTATGGGATATGCCAGTGTACCCATTTTCAATCCTAAGAAACCCCTAAAATATGCTCCTAAGGAAAGAAGAAACATTGACCCAAAAATTCCACAAAACCCTATAACTAACTGCACTTTTCTAAACAATCATCATCCCCTCTCATTTTCCCATAATTATTATCCCGACCTAGAGACTCATGTACGAATATCCTTTTCTCAGCAGAGTAAGGAAACGAATAAGACCAAGGGGCGGAAGCCATATGATTCTATAAGTTGTTCCCCCCCCCCCCAGTAAAGTATCCCTTTTTTATTTCCACAATGACCGCCTAGCCGACATTTCCTTCTATTAGATGAACGCAGACTGTCCCCTTTTCCCTTTGACAAAACCTCCTTGCTCTGCTAAAACACAGCAAAATGCAACGGAGGCACTATTTCATTTCTATCAATGGCCCATTAAACAAGGACAGGCGAAGTAAGGCAATGAATACAGAAGAAACACACCCGAGGACTGTGAACACACCACATGTGTATAAAAAGGAGTGAGCCAGAGAAACAGAAGGAGCAAGCTGGAGCACAAGGAGGTCCACGAGTCAAGTACGAGAGCACAGGCGAACTGGGATGCCCAGAGAACCCGAGACCTGCTGGTGGAGAACAGAGGACCGAGACGCTGAGAGCCTATGGTGTGAAAGGGCTAAAGAAAGCGTGGCGAGGGATCCGTGTCTCCAAGGAGACAGAAGGAGGTTAAGTGCAAAGCTGCTCTACCTAGTGGAGTTTGTGGATGGATGGGAGGGGCGCTAGAGAGCCCGACCAAGAGGGCTGTATGGCTGTGAGCTCCCAGCTCCAAGTTAATATTCAGAAAAGATCCTGCCATTTCCCAGAACGATCAGCACGATTAAGCACAGCGGCAAGATCGTGGAAGGTCTCCTGTATATCCGGATGAACTGCAGAGAGCGTAGGACCAAGGGAACGGGAGAGTCGCGCAGCGTAGCCGCCCCCTACCCCTCTCCGCGTCAGGGCCTACACGGTGTGCGGCTGGGTAGTGCGGTGTAGGGGCAGCCCTGAGTCAGAGGAGGCTCCATGCATACTGATGTATGCAACGGAAGGGAATAAACTGAGGTGCAGCCTGATCCATCGGAGCATCGGATAGACATTGGGTGACGGAGTAGAGGACCCCAAGACAAGCAGCGCTGCACGTCAGATGCCCACCCGACCCTAAGCAGCCCATCGCACCAACAGTCGGGCGGCCACAACTGCGATTGCAGTTGGGGCAGCGGCCCATCCGGCCTGCCTGAATCGCGGAAACCCAGCAGAACTTGGAGCAATCCGGACATTGCGAGGCGGAGTGGGGCTGGAGACCGTCAGCACAGCGCGAGAAGATCCGGAAGACTTCCAGACACCCTCCGACGGAAGGCACAGACCTCACCATGAACACCGGGCGTGAGTGCTGCGACGAGGGAGCTCACCCATGGTTGCCTGACTGAGCAGCACACAGAGGTATGTGCTGTGGGCCCACCATCCAACCGCCCTCAGATTGGAAGCCCCAGGGAAGGGAGCACAGCCATTCCTCTCCCTCTAGCCCCTGTGGGCTACTACACGAGGGAGGGGGACATCCGGAAGCAGCAGGGTGCAATAATTCTAGCCCCAAGGAGTGGAGGATCCCCGCCTGCATGCGGGGTAGGGGGTGCCCACTGGAATTGAACACTTCAGGAGTACTGGAGGTGACGGCAATGGGGAGAAGGCTTACAATCCTGAACACTAACTGGATCGTAGCCCAGACTTCAGCAGGCAGATTGCACTCTAGCGTTGAGCGTCATGTCTTCCAGGGTGCGTCCACAACAACAGACTTAATTTGGAACATCAGTTTGGAATTGCCTGGTCCCTCCACCCGCATCAGTCGAAGTCCAGGGAGCGATGGCAAGGTGGCGAACTGGGAAGACAACATAATATAATCTACCACACATACAAACAGCGAGAGGCGGTTAACAGAGGAGTCAGGAAGTAATGCCAAAATCAAACAGAGTGGCTACCACAGTGTCCTAGAATCCACTGAACAGCTTACTAGGAAGAAACTGCCCAGTGTGGCCTGTTTTCAACTCAAACGGGTTGACCATTCAACCAACTGCAGCAAAAGAAATCACTTCACCCCACTGAGTCGAGACCGGGAACTGAGACACCTGGACACCTGGGTCATCCCCCCCCCCCCCACCTTCTCTCCATCAAGTGGAACTGCTGAGCTCTCCCGACCCTGCAGGGACAAAATCGGGTTGCTGAACAGATATCATTTCACACCAATAGCAAGCAGGACATTATTAAACGACCAGAGGAAGGGAGCAAGAGACACTTCCCTGTGGCATTGCGTAGAGCCTGGAGGATCACGGCTGCATGCAACTGATCTGGCTAAACAACTCAGACCTCTGGCACAACTCTTTATGAGGCGATAAGACTATGGTTGACAATGGGTTGCACAAAGCCTGCACAGGGAATTGGGTCCTAACAGAGAAACAGAACGTCCTGAGGGGGCGGGGGGACAGTCATACAAGATGGCCAAGGCCAATAAAGGGGGGAAGCAGCAAACCAAACTTCACTTTGAAACCCCTACCCAGCCCAAATATAATGAGGCTACTGACTGCCAAGAAGGGTGTACTTTAAACATGGCTCAGGATACCTCAACCGCGTTCTGTGACATAAGGGAGATGTTCAACCAGTTACAAAACAGCATGCAATCCCTTGATGGGAAGACAGATATTTTAACATGCAAGGTGGACCACATGCAGGTCCACCTCAACAAACATGGCGAGAGACTAGATGAGGCGGAGGGAAGGATCTCTGTGGCTGAGGATGAAGCAACATCTTGAGACATGCTACAAGTGAAAAGGGCAATACAAGAACCTAATGAAAAACAGGATGATTTAGAATCAAGGTCCAGGAGAAATAACCTGAGGATAATCTGAGGTTCTGAAGCAGAGGACCATAGGAACATGGAGCCCTTAGGGGAAGAGATACTGAGAGAAGCACTGGGAGCAGAAGGTTTCTCAGCTATCTTCATCGTGGAAAGAACACACAAAGTGCCGAGTGGCAGAAAACCGATACCTGGAACCGCCCCCACCCCACGTCCGATCATTGCGAGATGTTAAATTATCGGGACAAAGACTTAGCCCATCGGAAGGCGAGAGAGAAGGGACCCCGACATACAGGGGGGAATACAAGGCATAAAATAAGCAGTGTCGCATAGAAATTTGCTATGCAATTCTGTAGGTTTGCTAATTAAATTTACACTTGTGTAGCACAGCTTGCCATTTAAATTACCTTGTTCAATGACAGCAGAGCTCAACCGGCATTCCTCTTTCCCTCGGGGCTCCCTCCACCCACCCTCGTATCTGTTCACTACAAGCTCAAAGAGGCTAATGGGAGATAGGGCAGCAGTAATCATGTCCTCCACTATTAAAATTGCCAAAGGCCTGTGTGGGAGTGTTAGGCAAGAAATGTCTTAATTGCAAATCAGAAGTAATCAGGATGATACTTTTAAGACAACTATATCTTGTCTGGCAAAGACCAGTATGTGTTCACTTTACATTTTTTTTTAAGACAGTGCTGCAATTCCCTTCCTAAAAATCTAAGTTGTTGCTTTATTACAGTATTGCTACTGTAAAACATTGGATTGCTTTCATATTTTTTGGTAAAGTTTAAGTTGGTGTATCTAAAAGTCATAGTGTAAACTAAATTTCATTTTGTTGGGGAAAGTGCATCATATTGACGATTTAACACTTTTGAAAATGTACATGATCACACGGCCAATTGCTTTTGATGGCAAACCTAGTTCTGTGACCTGCTGTACAACTGGTGCTCAACTCGGTTGCTTCATTCTAGCTGTCCTGAAAGTGAGATGGCTGCAAAACTACAATATTCACCTAGTTTGCCAACTTCTCTGCCCGTTATACCATCCACTCTGCTTAGTTGCTTACTTTCTTTCCTCTTACATAATGAATAAACAAATGTAACTAGAGGTTTACGCAAAGTAGTGAAAAATAGTTCTATCCAGTTTGTACAGCTACAGATCTACTGCAGTACCATACACTGTAGTTCGCCTCCCGAGCTTGCTTTGCTTTATGTTTGCATTATATATTAGGAGGGAGAGAGCTGGCCAGTCAGGCTGTGAACACAAATAGAATCTGCAAGTAAATGCCCATATTGCTACACCTGTGCCCAGCATGCACCTTGTCCTTGGAGACAGTGCCTCAGGCTAAGTCTCCACTGGAGCACTCGATTACCCCCCTTTCCCCCACACCCCATCCACTCACCTGCACACCACCTTGCGCACATTCAGGTCCTGGAAACAATTGTTTCCAATTGAGGACATATGGGTAATTTCTTTTAAAAGGAAAGCATGAATTGTGCAAAGCCTAGTTCCCTTAAAAACTAACAAAAAATGTATCAGAACCCCAGATGGCAGCTCTAAGTGCTAATAGCGATAAATATCACTTTCATAGATATGCAGGGCTGGAATGCTGTGCTTGTGCTTACCTGACTCAGGCTTGAGGACCAGTAGTGCAATTGCCCTCCTCTCGCCTTCCCCCGAGAGTGTTAATTGATGTTATATTTAAAACAGTTAATCTACATGACAAGCAAGGGCCATCATGTCCACCTGAAGATGACAATTAGCCTGTCTGCCACAAAACCATACAACTTACTTAGTCTCAGGTTATGACTTTCCTTGAACTTTTTGGTTTTATGAAACTTCTTACACAGCACATTTTGGGTCAAGCATACACTCTGTACAACGCTGACTGCACCCAGATGCACAGAGCCTTCCACTGAAAACATTTTTCAACGCCTTTCTATCAGATCTGTGTCCATTTGTGCATCTAACAGTTACATTCACTCCTCTCACTAATGTCTTGCTTCAAAAATGCTATATTGTTGCTAGTTTTATGTCTTGGGTACAAATGATATTTGGTGACTTATAAAATATTAGTACAAAATTGCTAGTCAAATAACTGTTAGCTAATCAAGAAAACTAATTAGCAAATTCTGCTAATCCATTTTTGACAACTCATGTATGCATTGGAATACTATAAAACTCTCTCCTGACAGGTTGGGGTTGTCGGTGGGGGAGGTGGGTGGAGCATGGAGGCGAGCACGGGAGGAGGGATCTTTAGGTACTGAAAAGGGCATGGTCCGGACAATTGGGGCATACCAAGGCAGCAGGTGGGAGCACGGGCAGAGCAGAATATGGGGTTCAGAATCTAGACTGTCATCATACCAGAGTAATGGCGGGAGGGATTAAATATTTTTTCATTTATTGCATTTGATTACACGCCCAAACCCTTACGTGTCATGGCGTAGGTTAAGTACACATCATAGTCATCTTAGGCAATTACAAATATCTTGTGAATCTTAGGCAGTTACATACATCTTAGACGTCTTTGAACATTTTACATCAAACTTGGGAATCTTAGGCAGTAACCTGGGTAAGAGGGGGACAGGTGGGTTCAGGAGTGCGGTACATAAGGATTTGGCAGTATATAGAATGAGAAGACAGGCTTTGTTGCACTTCCGCTGTTAGTATTTGTTAAACAACCAGGTTTTTAGTTGTTTCTTGAACTTAGGGAATGAAGTTTCGTTGCTGAGGTGGGAGGGGAGCAAGTTCTAGATGCGCAGAGCTGCTATGGGGAAGCTGGTGTTGCCTGCTCTGGATGTTGTGAAGCGTGGGATGTGGAGGTGTTTGTTAGCGCTGGATCTGAGTGTTCTGGGCGTGATTTTACGAGAAATGCTTCGACTTAGATAGATAGGGGCAGTGTCAGAGATGCATTTTTGGTTGATTTTGAGAGTTTTGTGGCTTATTCTCGCTTGTACTGGAAGCCAGTGAGCATCTCTTCTGTGTTGAGAGATATGCTCTCTTCTGCTAATACCCAGAGCTACTCTGAGGGCCTTGTTTTGGAGGAGTTGTAGTTAGGTTACATTTATTTTTGAGGTACCTAACAGTAGGACGTTACAGTAGTCTACCTTTGTTAGGATAAGGGCTCTGGCAAGTGTCAGACAGTTTTCAGTGGAGGGGAGAGGCCTACTTAGAGTAGAGGAGGCAAGAGCGCTAATATGGTTATTCATGGTGAGATTGGAGTCAAGGTGCACTTCTAGGGTTTTGACTTTGTGAGATATAGTGATGGATGTGCCATCTATCACTATGGATGTGTAGTCAGGGTGGAGTTTGCAGAGTCTGGCTGGGGAGCTGACTGTGAGGATCTCTTTTTTCTCCATTAAGGCAGAGACTATTGTTCGCCATCCAATTTTGGATGAGGGAGTAGATTTTGTTAATGCAAGCAGTGTCCTGTTCGAGGTTACCTGTGATGGGAATGAGTATTTGTGTGTCATCAGCAAAGTTTGTATAAATTACTCCCACAGCATCTAGTGCCGCGAAGAGTAATTTCGTGTAGGCGTTGTAAAGTATCGGGGAGATACAGGATCCTTGCGGTACTCCCAAAGGTACAGGGATGGGATCAGCTGCTTCTTCCCCTATGATGAATCTTGAGGTGCAGTTCTAAAGGAAGGAGATTATCCAAGTGGTGGCTTTCTTGGAGAAGTGAACGTTGGTGAATAGGGTTTGGCATAATTTGTCATGGTCTCCTACATCGAAGGCTGTAGAGAGAGTCGGATGCACATTTTACCAGAGTCCCCAAAAGAGTCCATATGGTTTTTTTAAGTCTAGAAGGGCAGTCTCAGTACTGTGACTGGAACGGAATCCTGATTGTCTATCCCCTAGCAAGTTGTTCTGTTCTAGGTGGGTTTGTACTTGGGTGTATGCTATTTTGTCAATGGTTTTAGGGAGAAATGGCAACATTGTAATGGGCCTGTAATACGTCTGGATTGCTGGGTCTAGATGAAGGGTAGTAGTAAGGGTGTGACCCATGCTACTTTGATGGATGCTGTATTTCACTACAATTGAAGGACTCGATAACAAATTCAGTAATGGTAGGTGCTAGTGTGGTGGCGCAGTCTTTGACTACTTTAGCAGGAAAACTGTTGCCTTTAGAGTTGGAGGGCTTAAGAGATGCTATTGTTTTAAGGACCTGGTAATTGGTAACTTGAGCTAAGTGAAATTCGGGTACATCAGACCTTGCGCTGGTACCTGAAGGGTGGGATGGGTTGGCTGTAAGCTCTAAAAGCTTTTTTTGCAAGGCTATTTTGCTTTGGAGTGCATTCACTTTAGAGGATAGGGCATCCTGAATGGTGGTTCACCAGGCTTTGCTAATAGTAATGGGGCTGGTGGGTAGGATGGGGGATTCTAGTTATCTAATAATAGTGAATAATTCTTTTGTGTTGGAGGCCGCGTTGGAGATACGTTTATTGAACGATTCAGCTTCATGGGAGAGTACGCTGTGTTTATAAACTTTGGATAGTTGTTGCAGTTTGAGTTGGAGTTCTGGGGAGTGTTTTTTTCTGGCTAAATGTTCTAGGGCTCTTTTACCCCTTCTGAGTTCTATGAGTTTGTCATTGAACCAAGGGGAGCTGCGTTTATGCTTGGGGAAATTAGATCTGAGAGGGGCTACTTCATCCATCGCAGATTTCAAGCATTGGTGGTAGTGATCAGTGATGCTCTCTGTATTAATTCTGTCTAGTGGTTTGGCGTTTAGCAGGTCGTTAAGTAGCGGATTGAAGTTCTGAGGGGTGAGTTTGTGTGCATTGCTGACCTGAATGGGTGCTGGACTACAAGTTTTAGCTATTGGGTCTTGTATCTAGGTTTATGTTAAATTTGATTAGGCAGTGGTCATCAGTCCATTGCATCTTGAGTATATCTACTATGGTTACTGCGGTATTCAAAGTGAGTATCCAGTCAAGGATTCTACCTTTGGAGTGGGTGCGGGTATTCACAATTTGGGTGAATTCCATCCCAAGGAATGCCAATATATCACGTGGAACGTAAGGGAGCTAAACCGCCCATCTACATTTCGTAGGGTTCTACTCTATCTGCAGCACCATCATGTGGGAATAACGTTCCTACAGGAAAAGCACCTAAAATCAGAAGTTGAGTGAACATTTTTGGAAGAACTGGGGATGCCACCGATATTTCTCTTCTCACTCATATGCGAGGGGTATGCATTATCATTCACAGCACTATAGGGTTCAGTCTGATCGCCACAGTAAAAGAGAGGGGAGAGGCGTAACAGTGCGGGAATGGTCCAAGGCCGATTGTACATCTTCATTAATTACTATGGTCCGAATCAAGATACCTGAAAACCTCGGAGCAGCTAGACCTTCAATTGGGGGGCTTCCCACCGTGAGACATTATCTGGGCTGGGGATTTTAATGCGGCATTGGACCTGATTCTCGACCGCACTTCGGGCCCTCTACGCGTACCGACCAGGGGGACTAACGAGTTGAGGGGCATGTGTAACACGTGGGAGTTAGAGGACGCTTGCAGGCTTAAGAATCAAGGGGCAATGAAATATACTTTCCACTCATCGGGTTCATAATTCTGCATTCCGCCTGGATTTTTTTCTGGTCTTCTAGGCACTAATAAGAGCAGTCACAGAGGTGGCAATACTGGCCTGCACACTCTCCGATCATGCCCTGGAATTATTGAGTATGGAACTGGCGGACCGGGGGAGGGAGAGGAAGCCCTGACAGATACTTTGTTGAGTGAAGGCATAACGGGATCAATAGACACCTTCTTTGACACCAACGTCTGATCGGTGGACTCAGCTGGGATACTCTGGGAGAGTTTTAAATGTGTGATAAAAGAGGAGTGAATCTTGAGAGAAGTGGGGATGCTGAAACAAATTCGGAGGGAACTGAACGATACAGAGGCATGCATAGGTACATTGCCGGCAACGGAGGCCGCACTGATTCCCATGCAATGCGCAGAAATAACGCAATATCTACAGCAGTTTAAAACACAGGTGCACAGAGAGGCTAAAATGAATGGGTGGAAGGCAGCAGTGAGGCAATATGGGGAAGGACAGAAGCCAGGTACACATCTAGCGAGGCTTACAAGGCTGGATAAACATGGGGAACAGGTCTGGTCAATAACAGATGCACAGGGTGAGGAGAGATTCGATGACCTGGGAATAACGCAAGAGTTCTGGCGATTTTACATGAAACTATACTCCTCCCAGACACATACTTCCCAGGCGGAGTTAGATAAATACTTGGACCAGGTGCCCCTACCCTGGTGCACTGATGAGGAAAGGGAGGTACTGAGTCGCATACTATCGCTGGAGGAGGTCCTAATTGCCATCAGATCTCTTCCCCCCGGGAAGTCTCCAGGGCCGGACGGCTTCACGGCAGAATTTTACAAATACTATTCCACAAAGGTTGCCCTACTTGTTGCAAATGTACCATTAAAGTATCTGTGAGGGCAAACTCCCTGAATCCCTGAGAGAAGTGCTGGTCACGGTTCTGCTTAAAACAGGCAAGCCATCAAATGACTGCTCATCGTACAGACAGATCTCTCTCATTAACCTAGACAATAACATTCTGGCTAAAATATTAGCCTCCAGGCTGACACCCCTGATGAGTACTATGGTAAGGGCCAAATCAGGCACGATTTATGCCAGGACACTCCACCTCCTTTGGGATACGCAGAATGTTTGGGCTGAATTCTCCGGTGGGAAAGGAGGACCAAATAGTCGCAGCCTTGCTGGAGGCCACTAAGGCATTTGACTCGGTGGAATGGCCCTTCTTGTTTACAGTCATGCACAGGATGGGGATAGGAGAGCATTTTACAGCCATGGTGGTGTTGCTATATGCGTTGCCGGTGGCCAGGGTACAGGTGAATGGCCAGCTCACGCCAAGGATAGTGCTGAGCAGGGGCACGCAACAAGGATGTCCCCTCTCACCATTACTATTTGCTTTGGCAATTGAACCACTGGCAGAAAGGATAAGGAAGGTCCACCTACACAGAGGGATCCAACTTTTTAAACATCGGGTGGTGAGCTCGCTCTATGCCGATGACATGGTACTATTCATTAATGACCCCCCATACACAACCTGGACCCTATTATGGAAGGCATCCTCCAATTCGGGGTCTTTTCAGGACTTAAGATCAATCCAGTGAAATCAGTCCTTTTTCCATTGACGGATGGGGTGGGGATGGGTGGGGATTTCAATGGCACAACACACATACCCAATACTGGGGGGAGTCAACATAGCCAGCGATGCAAACATTCTATATAAAAGCAATTATCAAAAGGTACTGTAACAAGCCAGAGACGCCATGACTAGATGGAGGAACTTGCCCCTTAATCTCTATGGTAGAATCTCCCTGCTCAAGATGGTGTTACCCCGGTTGTTGTACGTATCTCTTAATGTGCTAATTACAATACCAACAGAATACTTCCAAGATCTGAAATCCATGCTCACACAGTTAGTTTGGGGGGCGGAGGGGGAGCAAGACAGAGTATCCTGGGATAAGCCGATGGCTTTAATATGCAAAGGGAAACGAGCATTAACCAATTTTGAAACTTACTAGACGTAGCCCAAGCCGGGTTCATCCTTTACTGGTTTGGGGACCGGGGGGACAGGAGGCATCTAGAGGTGGAAAGAGCACTGGCTGCATCTTTCCTCCTACGGTCCATCATACTTTCGGCACCCGACAGGGCTGCCAAAGCGGGGAATATGGTTGAACTAACTTGCAGAGCATGGGCTCGTATTGAACACAAATCAAGAGGGGATGTCCTCTTCTCCCGACATTGCCAGTTGTATTCACACCAGGGTTCCCACTCACTTCCGAATTAGGCTTTGTTAAATCTTATGAAGAGACTAGAGGTGAACTGTTACCGTTATTTGTTCCCCAGCAGGAGATACATAACACTGGAAGAAGTGAAAACCAGGGGAAGACTAAACGCTTTGGAGGTGTTCCTGTATTACAGGTTGAGAACGTTATTGCAACAGATGTTGTAGTCATTTCCAGAGCAACCCGAGATAGCCCCCATACTGGACAAGATAATCCAAGGGGAGTAGAATAGGTGGGTGATTTCAGTTATGTATGCCATGTGCCTCAACTAAAGTGGAGAAAACGTCCCCTAGGAAAAAATGGGTACTCTCACTGGGACATGATATCAAGCGAGGAATGGAGATACTGCTGCGACAAGAAGGGTTGCGTTAAATGCTAGATTTAAATTAATTCATTGGAAGTACTTGCACCAGTTCCATCACACCCCCACCCAACTTCATGATCATTTCCCAGGGACTCCCAGTAGCTGTATCATATGTGGAACTGAGACAGCTGACTTTATACATGTGGCCTGGTGGTGTCCCACAGTTTTCGCATTCTGGGAAGTAGCGCTCTAAACCATTGGGGAAGTTATTGGGGGAGACTAGATCCAAACCCGATGAAGGCACTTCTGGGATACACCAAAATGATTCTGTGCGGCAGACGGCGACTAACTGGGTTTCTTCTGCTCCTAGCCAAGAGGCATATAGCGATGGTATGGATGGGACCGTTACCCCCAGAAATAGAGAACTGGTCTCGGATGTCCTGTACTGTAATGATATGGAGATGGGGTGAAGGGGGCTGTCGATACACCAAACCGACACAGGGAACATGTGGGGCCCATATGTTCACTATCTGATGAATCAATCGCGAGAGGTATCTGTATTTGTTTTATTTGTAAAGTGCAGCCAGGCCCATGGGCAACCGGGCACATTATTTTACATAAAGTTACAGGACGTTACAGTTACATACAGTAGTTCAGGTACGTACAGTTTGAACAAGGCAGGAGACAAACTCTCCCCATTTACAAGAACTGGTTACAGGACGTTGCAGTTGCATACAGTAGATCAGGAAGACACAGTTAAACAAGGCTGGAGACTCTAGCTCTCCCCATTTACAAGAGGATAGTAATGGTAAGGTAAATAAATAAGTAGGGAATACAATAAATACAGTAAAGCAGGAGATAAAACTAGAGATCTAAGGAGATTAGGCTGTCATTGTGTCCATGTCCTGAAGCCAACGTTTAATGTTGCACTTGAATAAGTGGAAGGAGGGTTCAGATCTAAGAGAAGCAGGGAGTGTATTCCATAACTTTGATGCCAGTACTGGGAAACTGGCACCTCCCGAGTTATGGAGTTTGAATCTTGGTATGGACATTGTATGTACTTGGGCCGCTCTAAGTGGTCTTGAGGACGTGTGTGAAGTGAGTTGGTTAGTAAGGTAGGTTGGAGCAATGTTGGCCCTAGCTTTGTGTGTTAGAGTAAGAGTTGAATGGAGAGTGAATGGAGAGCAAAAGTTGAATGCAAGGTGAATGGAGAGCCTCTGTGACCCTTGGGGGATTGATGGTTGATATGCAGGCGGGTGTGATCGCAGGAGTACACCAGGAAACTGACACCCCTGGTCAGCCACCAAATGCAGAATGACATGGTTATCTGGATATGCCCACCCTATTACAAGCAATGTTAAGAGAGTTTGATGGATACATGGTACCCGTATGGACCACCCGGCTGACACAGGGCCACTGTTGATGAGTGGGGAATGTTGGGTTAGTTAATGTCAGCATGTTTCCTTTTGTTGTGAAATGCCCATAAAGAAAACAACAAAATACAAGTTTGTGGATGGGTGTTCATTATCCTGTGCCAGAGAAGCCACCCAGGAAAGATGGAAGGGCTGGCGAGGAGCCCTGGGTCTTCATTCTTTGAGACTGTAACAGTGACGTTAAATAAATCACAACCGGTGAGTTCAAGGCCAGAGGGGAACCTGGTTGATGATGGCGGCAAAAAGCAAAGGATAAAATGTTGCAAACAGTAAGATAATTACAAGGACGAGCGTAGGATAAGAAGCGCGACGAAGTGGAAAGCTTTGATTGTGCATTGTGAAAGCTGAAAGACAAGAGAAACAAAGTAGCAAAAGTTTGCATGTCAGCTTACACGTGGTGAAGGGAGCTCTAGTGAACAGACATTGTGTACAGGAGGGAAGTTCACGGAGAGTGTGAATATGGAAGTGAAGGGGGGCTATTCTTGAGGGAAAAGTCATGCTGAGACCCTCTGAAAACTTGATGTTGAATTGTAAAAAGGTGCTGGGGCACGATAGTGAGAAAAGCTGAAGTTGAAATGAAAAAAGGTGTCAGGGGCAGGATGAGAAGAGAAAACTGAAAGACGAGCCCAAGTATCAGAGTGGTCCCACACAGGGCCAAAGGTACTGTGTGTTAATCGAAAGCCTCCAATACGTTGAACTGCTGAATAACTGAGGAGAGCCGAGGTGTCAGAGTGGTCCCGCCTGGGCCTGAGGAATAATGGGCGTTGTTGAAAGGCTCCGATTCACAGTTCACAAGAGATTGGTGTATGTCTTGTGAACTATTGATAAGTAGCATACTTTTGGAGGAGAGGTGATGCAGAGGAATTGTTACCTAAAGGAACTTTGAAGTTGTGCAACCAGAACTGTGAGAACTTTGTAAAAAGAAATTAATACAGTGCCTTTGAAAGCCGAGGAATGTATGCTGAATCCCAAGTGGCTTAAGACTTGGGGAAAGGGAGCTGTGGCCCAGCTCCAATAACACCCTGACCTGTACTTTGAAGCACCCTTTTTATTTAGTCCAACCCCATGAACATTATTGTATTAGAGAGTGTGAGGGCAAGCATAGGTTTAAAACAGACACTTTTGTTTCGACTGACATGACTGACTTTGGACTTCTATTTTTGTCGATGGTCGAGACTACTTCCATTATACAGGTAGTGCAAGTTAGGCAGTCTCCAACCCCCTTTCTTTATAAAGGTTTTCATAAACTTGAATAATTGTGTCTGTTTCTCTCATGGTGCCATGCCTGTATCACATATAAAACAAATAAATCATCTATTGCATGATTTTGTAGAAATTCCTTTTGTACAATTATGTCATCAATACAAAGTTCTTGATTCTGATTTTACTTTTCATTTTTCTCTTATCAAGTCCACCTCCAAATCAATTTCAACCTTAACTCAAAAGCCTCCTTCACCTTTATTAACTTTAATGTTTAATAAATCCTCCACCAAAGTCGCAAAACTATACTCCTCCTTAAATGAAACTGAAAATGGGAGTTTTTCCAATACCATTATCATAAGACAGTGGGAATTGGATTGGAATGTAACCCTCTCCAGATATGTGGACCAGTATATGTAAACATCATTATTCACTTCTGTTGCTGCCAATTTAACTCTGTCCCATTTCTTCATTTTACATCATGCTTTTCTAATGCCCTCAAGCATTGCTAGATTATCAAATAACTCTCCCAATAATTGGTAGTCATGCCAAACTCCTAATGCAGACTTCTTACATTAAAATTAGGATTGTAAATGTGTAAACTTTTTGGTCTAAAATCTGGAACTGCCTACAAATTATTTTTCATTGTTAACCCATATATGCAAACTATTGTATCTTCGCATTTATTTAATATTTTTATTTGAATTGCTTTTCATATAATCACCTCTAATTGTAAGGACTCCAGCAAATTATATTCTACCACATGGTGGAATTGCATTTGTTCTATTCATCGTATTGAAAAAAAGCATTGTCTACTAAATTTGTTTTTTTTAATTAAAGTGTTATGATTAAATAAAACCCTGTAACACCACAAAAGGAATAAAGACTTATAATAAACTGCACAATTCCATAAATATGACATTAACATTCTTAAAAAAGATTACACTTATCTAAAATGTAATTATTTGATATCATAACATTTAATTTCATCATTCTTCCAATATAAAGTCACATGTTCCAAGTCTTTGTATAACCTGCATAAAATATTGCCATGCAGTATATGTAAAACCAGGTCTGGTCAGCCTCCATACTATCAATATTCAAATAATCTGCATAGCTTTTTCTATATACTTCGTCCAGAATCTTGCATGCTGTTAACAAATGACGAGAGATCTTCACCTCCCTCTTGTAGATCCTGCATCATCTTTGACAGAGGAATTTGTTCGCAGACACCCAATCGAACCAAAGCTGAGAGTTGTGTGAGGTGGAGTTGTGACATGAATCCTCTGGTGGTGACATTAATTTTAATTAAATAAATACATCGTGCATTAATCCTAAAGCTTTGCCTAACATAACTACTCAGTGATCATTTGACCCAATTGCGAACACATTTTTTCCTGTCCCATACCACGGCCTTAACTTTTAGTTCTTCAACCCCTACATTTCTAGTTTCACTTATCACAAAGTCGATATCTTCAAACAACTTACTTCTTTCATCCATAAGGTGAAAGCTTTTGGAGGAATTTCTTTCATCATTAATTCACACAAAAAAGCAAATATAAGGAGGGCTCCTTCTGCTAAGTAGACAACATTTTCAGCATAAGCATACCAGCCGCAATTATTCTTTGTACCATCAAGAAGGAATCGACTCAATTGGCGTGGACTGGGATATTCCTTACCTTCAAGCTTCAAGCTTCAACAGCCATATGGTCTCTATTAGTAAAAATTCAGAGTCCATAAAGCGCACTCAGTACTATACTGGACGTATACACTGTTAGAAATCTTTCTATAGAGTGCCTATCGCGGCGGGGAAATAAATGTATTAACCTACGTAAGTTTTATAGTAAATGGGACACTTTACTCACCGTAATCGTATTTCTGATGCTTTTATCTGCTTAGATTCACATGCTGTGCATAGGCCGACATCTAGTGGGAGTTGCAGAGTATTACAGTTTGTTTTTCGAAACTCAAAAAGGGGCGTCGAACTAGGGAGTGCCAGTAATACTATCCCTAGTGTGACGTCCACTGTACCCATGATCCCTCACACGTGTAAGACCCTCTGATTTTATTTTTTCTGACATGAGGTAGCATGAGGAGTAGCGCGAGTACAGAGTATCCAAGCAGATAAGGTAGATAAGACTACAAGCATCCATGCGCCTTCTCTCAGAGGGAAGGAAGGGTGGTTGCATGTGAATCTAAGCAGATACAAGCATCAGAATTACGATTACGGTGAGTAATGTATCCATTCTGATGCTTGTGAAATCTGCTTAGATCACATGCTGTGCATAGATTAGCGAGCAGTGTTAGAAGGAGGTGGGATGCGAGAAGGGTCATGAGCGAACAAATGTCTTAGAACCGCTTGTCCCACTTGAGTATCTGTCTTGGAAGGCGTGTCAATGCAGTAGTGCTGAGTAAAGGTGTGAATAGAGCTCCATGTAGCTGCTTTGCAAATAGTGTCAACGGGTACATTTGCAATGAAAGCCAGAGTGGCCCCAGTACCTTTCCTAGAGTGGGCCCTTGGGGTAAAAGGCAGTGTTTTATCTGAAAGGGAGTAGCATAGTTGGATAAAGCTGACTATCCATTTAGAGATGGCACCTTTAGAGAGAATCTCCTTCTCTGCCTAGAGCTATGGAGACGAACAGTTGATCTGTCTTTCTTAGCAGTCTGGTCTTGTCTGCGTAACAGAGGACCGCACTCCTCACATCTAGTATGTGGAGTTTCACCTCAGCAGAGCTTTTGGGTTCTTGGAAGAAGGCCGGTAGTTCAATGGACTGGTTAACATGGATTTTTGAAATGAATTTAGGTGAAAACCTAGGGTGAGTGCGTAAAACCAGTTTATCCTTATGTACAGTCAGGGCTACAGATAAGGAGAGTACCAGGCCTTTTTACGCAGGAAAATCTTGTAAATACGCCAGCTTTATTATTTTCCCGGGTACATTTACACACAGGTTTAGAGCAGAAGGCAGGGCAACGGTCAGGTTACTTGACAGAAACCAGAAGGCTTCTGTTGATTTTTATCTACATGGATGTAATTGCAAGCCGCCTCTGAAACAGAATATATTTCTCTGAAGCCTTTCAAAAAAATAAACTGCACACTGATAAAAGGCATGGTTTCTTTCCATTCAGCTTCAGAAGCACTGTGCATGCTTTCCTAGAATTTTAGGATTGTAGAATTAATAAGATGGAAAACTAAGTTGCAATTGAGATTTTTTTTTTTTTTTTTTTTTTTTTTTTTTAACAAGTTATGCTTTTTTCCCAGTGAAAGCAAACCAGTATTGCACAATTGTATTTTTCAGAGTTCCGGTGCTGTGTGCATAATCATGCAGTGGCAGATAATTTTTACACTTCTAATTTAATTTACAGTCTAATTATAAAAACAGTGTGTAAAATGATGACTATGCACAGTCTACTTTACATTCATTCCACCTTGCAGTCAATGGGGCACATTACTATACATGGTCAGTGGCAGCAGAGTCTTTGCTCAAGGGTGAGTAATTGTCATTACACTGATCACAGGTGTTCTAGCCTCTCAAATCTTCAAGACTACAAATAAAACATCCAAAACTTGACTCGAAAGAAAATGCAAGCGCTGTTCAAAAACTAACAAATGAAACCTGTCCCTGTGATAATCCAGATAGGTATTTAACTTTATGTAGCGCTTCATAAATAGTTCATCATACATCTAGGTACTGTGATCATTATACCTGAGTCGAAACTCAGTTAACCAACCTCTGAAGGATGTTAGCCAATATGATAGCTCAGCCGGTTGAGCACTCGTTGCTGCAATCTGTGTGATCTGTGGGTTGCGGGTTCGAATCCCGGCAAGTCCAACTCAGCCTTTCATCCTTTCGAGGTCGATAAAGGAGTACCGACTTTGGTTTGGTGGTAATTGTGATAAATATGTTCTATGTACAGCGCTTTGCCAAAAGAACTATATAAGTAACCATTTGACCCCTAGATTAGGTATAGAATTTAACATGGAGTCTTTGCCTCTCTGTACTGTTGTATCATAGCATTGGCATACCATCAGGTAGTAATAGCTCCAGGAAATTAGGACTTTCATTAAACATCAAAAGACAATCCTGCTATGGAATCTCAAAACACACAATATAAATTCATGTATGCTTTACTATATAATTGGCTGGGTTTTTGTGATTTCAACATTTAAATATATATACAGGAGAGCTTAAATGGCCAGAAATAATGAAAGGTGTGTTCTGTCATAATGCAGAAAGCTGCCGCATAGTAATTATTTCCATACAGTTTTTTCACACGTCAGCTGGATGTTGCATACATTTTACTCTCTTGCGAGGGAGAAAAGTCATTTTTACTTTCTTAAAATCAAATTTACTCTCAAAGTTTAAAAATAGAGAGTAAAATACTCCCACCTCAAAATCTTATCTGGAGCACTGTGTACAGTAAAGAAAGGATCCTGCACTGACAGAGCTTGAATTTCACAGACCCGTCTTATGGATGTAATGGCTAGTAAGAAGGCAGTATTATAAGTCAGGTGTTTGAGACTAGCTTTATGCATGGGTTCAAGGGGAGGTCCCATGAGTTTAGCAAGCACCACATTAAGGTCCCAACCTGGTGGTGGGTTAGAAATTGGAGGGTGGAGTCTCTTTACCCCTTTCATAAATGCCTTGACAACTGGCACTTTCCACCATGACACCTTGTTATGGGAGGTGGTGTAGGCTGACAGCGCAGCCAGGTGTACCTTAAGTGAATTAAACAGTAACCCTGCATCCAGTAGGTGGAGCATATAGGTGACAACATTGGAAGGAGTACAATCAATTGGGTTGATTGTTTATTCTGGCACCAAATAACAAATCTTTTCCACTTGTCATAGTAACAGTGCCTTGTGTTAGGTTTTCTTGACTCTTAAGCTATCCATACATCTCTGGGGTAAATTGAGATGCCCGAACTCTATGACTTCAGGAGCCATACTGCCAAGTTCATCGAGTTGGGTTGAGGATGCACTGTTTGTCCTTCGTGCTGGGAGAGTAGGTTGTACCAGCACGGGAGTCTGATGGAGTAGCATACCGCTAGTCTGCGTAGATGTGGACACCATGGTTGTCTCGCCCACATAGAAGCAACCAGGATGAGTCATCGATTCCCTGTGTATCTTGTTGAACACCTTCCTCATCAGATGGGTTGGTGGAAAAGCGTAGGCAAACATCCCTGACCATTCATCCATAGAGCATTCCCCTTGGAGCCTGGCTGGGGGAACCTGGATGCTAAGTCTGGGCATTGGCTGTTCTGGCGAATAGGTCTATAGTGGGGAAACCCCACTGAGAGAAGAGATCTTCTACGACGTTCTTGTGTAGTCGCCACTTGTGTTCCCTCTGGGAGGGGTTCTCTGCTCAGAGCATCTGCTAGTGAATTAAAATCCC
Organism: Ambystoma mexicanum; assembly: GCF_040938575.1. Taxonomy (NCBI): domain Eukaryota; kingdom Metazoa; phylum Chordata; class Amphibia; order Caudata; family Ambystomatidae; genus Ambystoma; species Ambystoma mexicanum. Next base: position 817,586,457 of record NC_090929.1, read on the forward strand.
CTGGAACATGTTGGGATGACAGGTAAATCTTCCATCTGAGTGCCCATTTCCAAATTTTCTGGGCAAGCTTGGACAGATTTGGCGAAAGAGTGCCCCTTTGTTTGTTTAAGCAAAACATTGCTGTTGTGCTGTCTGTTAGGATCTGCACTGACAGGTTGGATAGGAGGGGTTTGAATGCCCGAAGCGCTCTGAAGACTGCCCGAAGTTCTAGCAGATTGATGTGGTTCTGAGCCACTGTGTGAGACCAGAGACCCTGAGCTGTGTGGTGAAGGCAGTGAGCTCCCCATCGTGCCAGGGAGGCGTCTGTTGTGACAACATCCTGCATCTCTGGATCGTACAAGGGTTTCCCCTTCGTAAGATTCTCTGTTGTCCACCAGCGAAGACTCAGAACTAGTGCTGGCGAAACGACCACTAGATCGTCCCACTGACCACTTGCCTGAGACCACAGTTTCGCCAACCATTCATGCATGGTTTGCAGGCGCGCGTGGGGAACCAGGTAAATGCAAGATGTCATGCCTAGCAAACGCATCGCTTTGCGCACCCTTATTTGGCGACCAGCCTGATATTGAGGAATTTGCAGCAACAGATTTCGAATTCTTTCCTCTGATGGACAGGCCATCCCCTCTTGGGTGTTAAGGACAGCTCCTAGGAACTGTTTTGAGGTGCTTGGCACTAGGCTTGATTTTTTTCTCGTTGATCGAGAAGCCCAATTGGAAGAGGTGGTTGATAGTTCTATGGATGTTTAATCTGCAAATGGGGGGGGGGGGGGACTCCCCTGTAATGAGCCAGTCGTCCAGGTAAGGGTACACTGGGATTGCCTCCCTGCGTAGGTGTGTCACCACCACCGCCAGTACCTTGGTGAATACCCTTTGAGCCGAGGCTATTCCGAAGGGTAGCACACTGAACTGGTAGTGCTGGTTGTCTATTTTGAAACGCAAGAATCTTCTGTGCGCTGGGAACATTGAAATATGAAAATAGGCATCTTTCATATCCAATGTTGCCATGTAATCCCCCTTTTTTAGTAGGGGATTATCTCTTGGAGTGTAGTCTTACAGAATTTTTGTGGCTTGACATACTTGTTTGCAGGGCGCAAGTCTAATACTGGGCGCACCGTTAGATCTTTTTTTGGCACAAGGAAGTAGGTTGAATAAATACCCCTGTTTACCTGGTTGCCCGGGACGAGTTCTATGGCGTCCTTTGCAAGTAGAATGGCGATCTCCTTGAGGAGGATTTTCTGGTGCTCCAAGGAGTGTACTTTCTGTCTTGGAGGATGGTCGCGGGAGCATTCTAGTAGTTCTATACAGTATCCTGCGGACACTGTGGACAGCACCCATCTTTCCGAAGTGATCCCTTCCCATGCGTGGATGAAGGTGGAAATGCGCACCCCTACTGGGGATGCCTGGGAAGGGACCCGGAGCGGAACTTCACTGTTCACTGGGTGGCGTAACATCTCTGCCGGGGCTGCCTCTACCCCTAGTGCGGCCCCTGCGCTGACCTTTGGTGAAACCCTGCGTTGTCTGGGACTGAGTGTTGCCCCATGAGGTTCCTTGATTCTGATAGTAGTTGGAACCCCTCTGGGAGCCTTGGCCGCGACAAAAATTATTTCCCCTCTGACCGGAGGGCTTATTTGTCAGTTGGCCGAGAGATTTTAAGGTCTCATACTCGTCCTTAGCCGTCTTTAGTGCCTCTTCCACTGCTTTGCCGAATAGAACGTTTGGCTCTACCGGCATATCTATGAGCGTGGCCTGGGTCTCGGGTTTGAACCCTGACTGTCTTAGCCAAGCATGGCGTTTTATTACTGTGCCTTCGGCTATCAATCGTCCAGCATTGTCTGCTGCATCAAAATTTGTTTTAAGGATGCATCCAGACACAGACCTTCCGTCTGTTGCAAGTTGGGCTAACTGGCCCTTTAGTGGTTCAGGTGCAGAGGCTACTAGTGCAGCTACTTGTTCCCACTGATGGCAGTTATAGCTTGCTAAAAGAGTGGTACTGTTAGCAATACGTGCCTGGTAGGCTGACATGTAGGCAACTTCCCTACCGAGAGCATATATCCTTTTGCTCTCCTTATCGGGAGATGCTTCTGAAGAAGCTAGTGGTGTACCTGCCCTCTCTCTGGTGGTTGTTACTATCAGGAAGTCGGGTTTTAATTCACCTTATGTACATGGGATCGGAGGGTGCGGCCCGGAATAAGTTTTCCACTCGTGGGTTAACTGCACGAGTAAGATTTGGGGTTACCAGCGAGGGATCAATTCTACACTGGATTGATTTTAATATTGGGATGGCTTGGGTAATGGCTCTCTTGTCCCCTAGGATTTCTTCTGCGAAATCCCTATCATCTTGGACACCCTGTGTGTCTATCTGAAAATGAGCTGCTGCTTTAGCCAGTACCTCATTGAGGAGTGGCTGATTATCAATCAGTGAGTCATGCACCGGGGGTCCTTAGGAATAGGGGAGTCAAGATTGTAGGCCTCCGCCTCATCTTCCTCTTCCTGGTCCTCGTCGTCCCCATAGTAAGAAACCCCCATCTGGTCTTCCAGCATATGTGTTTCTGTCTCCTCACGATATGGCTCTGGATGGTAAGGTTCAATTAGCAAAGGGTCTGAAAATGAGCCCTGCGCTGGAGCCTCAGAGCAAAGCCTTTTAGTAGGGGGTTGAGAGGCCTTGGACCCCAACGGGGCAGAGGTAGCTGGGGTGCTGGCATAGCTCTGGAAATAATTATGGTCCTTCTCGTAGAAGACTGCCATAAATGACATTCTTCTCATTACCCTATCAATGTTGACAGAATTCCATTCATTTGAACTAGGAATGACTACAGGATTTTCATCCTCTTCCTCCATGCCCATATCCTGAGCAGTGGGAGAAAATCTTTACCTTGGTGACAGGGTCAGGGACCTTTGATTTTTCTAAAGATTTAGGTGTTGTTTTTCCACCTTACCATGACTAGAGGAATGTTTTCCAGAACTCTTAGGGGCCTCTGAGCGATTAGACGCCTGGCTTAGACTTATGGTACATTCCGAAATGAACTGTTCTCGGTTTTGCAGTGTGCCCTTCAACCGACAGTGTATCTCGCAAATGCCACTTATACCCCCTTCTAATTGAAAAAATGTCTTCAATTTGTAATACGTTCAACCTAAAATGCTAAATGTGTTCCCGCCAGTAGTGCAGAGGAAATTGGGTGAGATATTTCAGCAGCGTACCTAGCGGTTTATCACATTGGTATGGGCTGTTATACACGCGATATGTTCTCATTTTTACAATCGTATTGCCCCAGTTCTTCTGAAATCGCAATTTAAGAGGGCTAGGAGCTGCAGTCAGCGTAGCAGGCACAATGTTAAATCCCAACAGGATCTTCATGGCAAATGTGCAAAAGCAACCCACCAGATTCATATTTCCACTTTGAGAAGGCCCAATTTTCAATATTTCAAATGGGAAGCCCCTAGACGGGGAGATTCAATTGAGATAGAGAAATATGTTTCCACTCCCACCATGCTCTCAGAGAGGTTAATCCCAATTTAAACTGTAATGCTGCGATTGGTACACATGCAGGCAGCATGATGGCACTTTTACAAATGAACGATTCGACTGAATCCCAGTCAACCTCACGCGAACTAGATGATACCTCTTGCCATACAGCAGTGATAGTACAACTTTCAATTTATATAAATCTATCTTCGGACTTACTGTATAGCGGAAATATCTATGTTTTAAACATTTTAGCTGCACCGCGAACCGCAGCCCTTTTTATTTCAGACTTGTCATCAAGGTGCCCTTTGCTGGATAAGACATAAATAACATTCCCAAATATTTAATATCAACTGATAGGGAGATCTCAGTATCTTTAACTCTCCAAGTGAAATTGTCTTGCTGGAAAATCTAATAGTGGTTTTTGTGCTGTTGATGATCAGATAATTCTCGCCAGGAAACTGACTAGTGGCATTAATCAATCTTGGAAGCCCTACCCGAGTCTGATCAATCAAAAGTACATTGTCCGCATAGGACAGCCAACAAACTCGAAGATTATCAACCTTAGGTTGTAAAAATGCTGATTCAACTGATCAGAGCCACTGTGTCACCGGGAGAAATAATGGAATAGGACATTGTCTGTGAGGACGTACAAGATTATTTGAACCATCAGCTTCTCCCAATCAAAGAAGTTAGGCTGAATAACACTGGCCAAGAATCCTCTAACGATTCTGCAATTCCAGGAGACACATGGCCCAGGAGGGAACTGTGGAAATTCAATGGATTGAGTTGCAAAGTCAGAGCTTTCACTTTCAAGGCAACAAGCTCTGTGAAAGGCATGTGGACTTCAAGCAGCAAAATTGGACAGAGGACCAGGCCCAGGAAAGAGGACCAAGCCCAGGAAAGAGGACCGAGGACCAGGCCCAGGAAAGAGTACCGAGGACCTTTCCTCTTTCTTGAGCCTGGTTCTCTACCAGGGTCTCAGACCCTATATATACTTTCATCTTCGGTTTCCCATATGGGTGCAGTCCCAGACTTGCACTGTTTTGTATCCGCTTGGTTCACTCTCCTCCCAAATACACAACTGTCTTGTTTGCTTCAGGGTCACAGTCTCTCTCTTTCCTCAGGGTCCCAGACACGCACTGTTGCATTGTATCCACTTGGTTCACTATCGTCCCAACCACACAACGGTCTCATTTACTTTAGGGTCCCAGACCCTCTTTTCCTAGTTCCGGAGCTCAGCTGTTGCTCTCCTGGACCTCCGACAGCTCCTGGGCTTCCTTCAGTTCCCAGGAAGCTGTGTCCCTTCTGGAGGCTCCGGTACCGTTTCAACACCCGGCAGAGTCTGCAGCAGCGGCACTGCAGTCGGATGCCTTTCCCCAGCTGCACATGCTGTCTCGTCCGCATTCATTGGGGCCTAGGAGGCTGAGAGAATTTACTTTGTAGCAACCAGAGTAGTCATCTCATAACAGACCACGCTCTAGTTATCCCTTTCCTCTGGGGTTCAGGCTTCCTTTGAAGTTCACGTCAGCTGCTCCAGTGCACGGCTCCCGCTGTTCACCTTCAGAGGACGGCTCTTGATCACTTCCGTCCCCAGCTGCACCTGAGCTTGAACTCCATTAAAACTTCTGCATGGGATTCCTTTACAGCTTTAAGCCAATCACTGGCATTCGGAAGCTAGACTGCTCACTCTGCTTCTCACAAGTGATCCTTGGACTCCCGGTCATCTTCGTCACAGTACCATCCTTAAAGCTATATGATGAGTTGGAGATGGGTTTGAATATATTAAAGCAGGATGATACTGAATTCTCTGTTAGTCGTCCCCAATCCTAGGGTGGGCGATTCCTTCCCCATGTGGTCCTCCCTTGGTGCACCACCGCTAGGCGGACTGTTGGACTGTGGCTACACCGCCCTGGCCACATGGGAACGGTGGGCCCCCAGGGGGGCGGGAGGGACTGCATCCATTTGATTGGTCACAAAGATGAACAAAGCCCTACAGAAGAGGAGCGAGGGGGCAGAGGAAAAAAGGGGGCGAGGAAAAAAGGGGCAGAGCAACGAGGAGGGGGGGGGGCCAAGAGCACCGAGGAACAGCGGGGGGGGGGGGAGGGCCCAGAGCACCGAGGAACAGGGGGAGGGCCCAGAGCAACGAGGAACAGGGGGAGGGGGAGGGCCCAGAGCAACGAGGAACAGGGGGAGGGGGGGAGGGCCCAGAGCAACGAGGAACAGGGGGAGGGGGGGAGGGCCAAGAGCAACGAGGAACAGGGGGAGGGGGGGAGGGCCCAGAGCAACGAGGAACAGGGGGAGGGGGGGAGGGCCCAGAGCAACGAGGAACAGGGGGAGGGGGGGAGGGCCCAGAGCAACGAGGAACAGGGGGAGGGGGGGGGGCCCAGAGCAACAAGGAACAGGGGGAGGGGGGGAGGGCCCAGAGCAACGAGGAACAGGGGGAGGGGGGGAGGGCCCAGAGCAACGAGGAACAGGGGGAGGGGGGAGGGCCCAGAGCAACGAGGAACAGGGGGAGGGGGGGAGGGCCCAGAGCAACGAGGAACAGGGGGAGGGGGGGAGGGCCCAGAGCAACGAGGAACAGGGGGAGGGGGGGAGGGCCCAGAGCAACGAGGAACAGGGGGAGGGGGGGAGGGCCCAGAGCAACGAGGAACAGGGGGAGGGGGGGAGGGCCCAGAGCAACGAGGAACAGGGGGAGGGGGGGAGGGCCCAGAGGAACAGGGGGAGGGGGGGAGGGCCCAGAGCAACGAGGAACAGGGGGAGGGGGGGAGGGCCCAGAGCAACGAGGAACAGGGGGAGGGGGGGAGGGCCCAGAGCAACGAGGAACAGGGGGAGGGGGGGAGGGCCCAGAGCAACGAGGAACAGGGGGAGGGGGGAGGGCCCAGAGCAACGAGGAACAGGGGGAGGGGGGGGAGGGCCCAGAGCAACGAGGAACAGGGGGAGGGGGGGAGGGCCCAGAGCAACGAGGAACAGGGGGAGGGGGGGAGGGCCCAGAGCAACGAGGAACAGGGGGGGGGGGAGGGCCCAGAGCAACGAGGAACAGGGGGAGGGGGGGAGGGCCCAGAGCAACGAGGAACAGGGGGAGGGGGGGGAGGGCCCAGAGCAACGAGGAACAGGGGGAGGGGGGGGAGGGCCCAGAGCAACGAGGAACAGGGGGAGGGGGGGAGGGCCCAGAGCAACGAGGAACAGGGGGAGGGGGGGAGGGCCCAGAGCAACGAGGAACAGGGGGAGGGGGGGAGGGCCCAGAGCAACGAGGAACAGGGGGAGGGGGGGGAGGGCCCAGAGCAACGAGGAACAGGGGGAGGGGGGGGAGGGCCCAGAGCAACGAGGAACAGGGGGAGGGGGGGGGAGGGCCCAGAGCAACGAGGAACAGGGGGAGGGGGGGGGAGGGCCCAGAGCAACGAGGAACAGGGGGAGGGGGGGGGAGGGCCCAGAGCAACGAGGAACAGGGGGAGGGGGGGGGAGGGCCCAGAGCAACGAGGAACAGGGGGAGGGCCCAGAGCAACGAGGAACAGGGGGAGGGCCCAGAGCAACGAGGAACAGGGGGAGGGCCCAGAGCAACGAGGAACAGGGGGAGGGCCCAGAGCAACGAGGAACAGGGGGAGGGCCCAGAGCAACGAGGAACAGGGGGAGGGCCCAGAGCAACGAGGAACAGGGGGAGGGCCCAGAGCAACGAGGAACAGGGGGAGGGCCCAGAGCAACGAGGAACAGGGGGAGGGCCCAGAGCAACGAGGAACAGGGGGAGGGCCCAGAGCAACGAGGAACAGGGGGAGGGCCCAGAGCAACGAGGAACAGGGGGAGGGCCCAGAGCAACGAGGAACAGGGGGAGGGCCCAGAGCAACGAGGAACAGGGGGAGGGCCCAGAGCAACGAGGAACAGGGGGAGGGCCCAGAGCAACGAGGAACAGGGGGAGGGCCCAGAGCAACGAGGAACAGGGGGAGGGCCCAGAGCAACGAGGAACAGGGGGAGGGCCCAGAGCAACGAGGAACAGGGGGAGGGCCCAGAGCAACGAGGAACAGGGGGAGGGCCCAGAGCAACGAGGAACAGGGGGAGGGCCCAGAGCAACGAGGAACAGGGGGAGGGCCCAGAGCAACGAGGAACAGGGGGAGGGCCCAGAGCAACGAGGAACAGGGGGAGGGCCCAGAGCAACGAGGAACAGGGGGAGGGCCCAGAGCAACGAGGAACAGGGGGAGGGCCCAGAGCAACGAGGAACAGGGGGAGGGCCCAGAGCAACGAGGAACAGGGGGAGGGCCCAGAGCAACGAGGAACAGGGGGAGGGCCCAGAGCAACGAGGAACAGGGGGAGGGCCCAGAGCAACGAGGAACAGGGGGAGGGCCCAGAGCAACGAGGAACAGGGGGAGGGCCCAGAGCAACGAGGAACAGGGGGAGGGCCCAGAGCAACGAGGAACAGGGGGAGGGCCCAGAGCAACGAGGAACAGGGGGAGGGCCCAGAGCAACGAGGAACAGGGGGAGGGCCCAGAGCAACGAGGAACAGGGGGAGGGCCCAGAGCAACGAGGAACAGGGGGAGGGCCCAGAGCAACGAGGAACAGGGGGAGGGCCCAGAGCAACGAGGAACAGGGGGAGGGCCCAGAGCAACGAGGAACAGGGGGAGGGCCCAGAGCAACGAGGAACAGGGGGAGGGCCCAGAGCAACGAGGAACAGGGGGAGGGCCCAGAGCAACGAGGAACAGGGGGAGGGCCCAGAGCAACGAGGAACAGGGGGAGGGCCCAGAGCAACGAGGAACAGGGGGAGGGCCCAGAGCAACGAGGAACAGGGGGAGGGCCCAGAGCAACGAGGAACAGGGGGAGGGCCCAGAGCAACGAGGAACAGGGGGAGGGCCCAGAGCAACGAGGAACAGGGGGAGGGCCCAGAGCAACGAGGAACAGGGGGAGGGCCCAGAGCAACGAGGAACAGGGGGAGGGCCCAGAGCAACGAGGAACAGGGGGAGGGCCCAGAGCAACGAGGAACAGGGGGAGGGCCCAGAGCAACGAGGAACAGGGGGAGGGCCCAGAGCAACGAGGAACAGGGGGAGGGCCCAGAGCAACGAGGAACAGGGGGAGGGCCCAGAGCAACGAGGAACAGGGGGAGGGCCCAGAGCAACGAGGAACAGGGGGAGGGCCCAGAGCAACGAGGAACAGGGGGAGGGCCCAGAGCAACGAGGAACAGGGGGAGGGCCCAGAGCAACGAGGAACAGGGGGAGGGCCCAGAGCAACGAGGAACAGGGGGAGGGCCCAGAGCAACGAGGAACAGGGGGAGGGCCCAGAGCAACGAGGAACAGGGGGAGGGCCCAGAGCAACGAGGAACAGGGGGAGGGCCCAGAGCAACGAGGAACAGGGGGAGGGCCCAGAGCAACGAGGAACAGGGGGAGGGCCCAGAGCAACGAGGAACAGGGGGAGGGCCCAGAGCAACGAGGAACAGGGGGAGGGCCCAGAGCAACGAGGAACAGGGGGAGGGCCCAGAGCAACGAGGAACAGGGGGAGGGCCCAGAGCAACGAGGAACAGGGGGAGGGCCCAGAGCAACGAGGAACAGGGGGAGGGCCCAGAGCAACGAGGAACAGGGGGAGGGCCCAGAGCAACGAGGAACAGGGGGAGGGCCCAGAGCAACGAGGAACAGGGGGAGGGCCCAGAGCAACGAGGAACAGGGGGAGGGCCCAGAGCAACGAGGAACAGGGGGAGGGCCCAGAGCAACGAGGAACAGGGGGAGGGCCCAGAGCAACGAGGAACAGGGGGGGGGGGCCCAGAGCAACGAGGAACAGGGGGGGGGGGCCCAGAGCAACGAGGAACAGGGGGGGGGCAGAGCAACGAGGAACAGGGGGGGGGCAGAGCAACGAGGGAAGGAGCAACGAGGAGCGGGGACACGGGGAAAGGGGGACCAGGGTAACGAGGAAAGGGGGACCAGGATAACGAGGAAAAGGGGACTTTTATTGCCCGGGAACACAACAAATCCCTACCACCAGACATGTAATGGGTCCTTCCAGCATGTACTCACGAATGTGACCATTTTTTGCTCCCGCCTCTCCCTCTCTCTCACTAACAGTCACACACACACACACACACACACACACACACACACACCCAAAACCAGGCTTTAAACAGAGCCATGGGCAAAATCACTTTCAAAACCTTTTACCTAACCGATATAAAAAAATAATTTTGGAAACTGAAAAAGCACCATAAGGGGACTAGGACAAGCTGCCTTCTGATTGACGAAGTGCAAAAGTCAGGAGCCACAACCAGCATCTTGATTGCCTAGAGGATTTTGTTGATGAACTGTGGGAAGGGCCAGAGCCAACCATAACAAGTATCAGATGTTGTGGCCCTTGTGTGCAAATTACAGACTGGAACGTACTGGTAGAGGTATCTGGGTGGCTGAGTCAGGGCTCCACAAGTTCAGATGAACAAGTTACTCTCTTACCTGGTAACGTTCTTTCGATGGGATGGTCCGACGACGTATTCCATATCTATAACAGTAATCACCACAGCAGTGCTGCTTCGGAAAATCTTTCGGCGTCTGCGTCCTGCGTCAATGTCAATACGCCGCCCTCGAGGATCTCCTCCAACGGCCGACGTCACTGGATGTTATAAGTAGGACGCACCACGCCCGTAGCCTCAGTTGTAGTTTTTTTCCCCCAGAACGTATGGCACCAGTCTTCTGCCAGTCTAACCACACAAAGCCTTGCGGAGACGTAAGCTGCAATTGCATAAGAAATTCTGTAGCGGGGAAGGCAGGGAGGGAGCGATCTGGAATACGTCGTCAGACCATCCCATCGAAAGAACGTTACCAGGTAAGAGAGTAACTTGTTCTTCGAGGGGATTGGGTCCTCTGACGTATTCCATATCTATGACAGACTCCCAAAGCAGTACCAATGCAAGGAGGTGGGAAAAGAATTTAGAATACAGAAATTTAGAATGCCCAATCAAACTGCGGAGTAAAGGACCGCATTGCCAAAGGCCAGATACTGCCCACAGATAGAATCGAAGGAGTAGTGACGTACAAAAGTATGGACCAAAGCCCAGGTGGCTGCATCACAGATGTTACAAATAGGAACTCCCCTCTGTAGGGCAGTAGAGGCAGCCATACCCCTGGTAGAATGGGCACGCAAGCCGACCGGCGGGTCCTTACCCGCCAAGCGGTAACATTCAGAAATTGCCAGAATATTCCAGCGAGACAGTCTGCTTAGTAACCGCTTGTCCCAAACGCCTTCCAGCGTAACCAATAAAGAGTTGTTCGTCCACTCTGACCCCGGGACATGCGTGAAATATAAAAGCTGAAAGCTCTCCAAGGATCCAGCCTATGGAGCCTCTCCTCTTCCTTACCAAGATGTGGAGGAGGATAAAATGCCGGAAGAATAACCTTCTGGCCTAAATGAAATTCCGACACCACCTTCGGAAGAAAGGAAGGATGAATTCTAAGGACAACCCTGTCCTTATGAAATACAGTGAAGGGTGGCTTAACTGAAAGTGCCTGTAACTCACTCTCCGAGCGGAAGTGACCGCAACCAAAAATACAGTTTTAAGAGTTAACAGTCTCAAAGGGCAAGAATGCAAAGGCTCAAACGGAGCACCCCTCAGAAACGTGATGACAATGTTTAAATCCCAACCGGGCACCTGGAAAGGTGACGGAGGGAACACATTAGTGAGCCCTTTTAGAAACTGAGAAATTAAAGGGATTTTAAAATAAGAACACTCTTCAGACGAGCGCTTAAATATGGACAGGGCCGCCAGGTAACCTTTAACGGTACCCAATTGCAAGCACCTGTGGGCTAAAGAAAGCAAAAAAGACAGAACCACAGTAATGTCACAAGAAGACGGATCCACATCCTTAACCCTGCACCAGTCGCAGAACTTTCTCCAACGGCACAGGGACTTTGTTGCGGGCCTTCTGGCCGAAAGCAAGACCTCCATCATGTCTTCAGGGAGGTCCCAATCCTTATACCTCAACCTTTCAGAAACCAAGCGTGAAGGCTGAGGGATATGACCTCTGGATGGAGAACCTGGCCCCCGCCCCTCCTGTGAGAGCAGATCGTCTCGGTAGGGAAGACGACGTGGAGGGCAGATGGACAAGTCGAGAAGGTCCGGGTACCACGTCCTCCGGGCCCATGCCGGAGCAATGAGGATCATCCGGGAACCGAACCTCCGTAACCTCTGCAGCACTTGCGGGATCACGAGGACTGGAGGAAACACGTACAGCAGTGGGAATGACCACTCCACCACAAACGCGTCTCCTAAGGCTCCTCTTGGAGGACATTTCCGCAAGCAGAACCTTTCGCACTTCCGGTTGACACTGGAGGCGAAGAGATCCACTTGAGGGGTCCCCCAAAGGGCAAAGATCTCCAGGAGAATCTCCTGCGCCCACTCCCACTCGTGAGAGATCGCGCTCTGCCTGCTCAGAACATCCGCAATCTCATTTTTGTCTCCGGCCAGATGAGCTGCCGAGATTGAAACTTCCTGCTGGATTGCCCAGAACCAGAGCTGCATCGTCTCCCTGCACAAAGGAAGTGAACCTGCCCCCCCCCCCTTTTTGTTGAGGTAGTGCATGGCCACTGTATTGTCCGTCAGGATCAGGACATTCTTTCGCCACAGTCGGCAGAAAAGCCTTCAGGGCAAGCCTGACGGCCCTCAGCTCCAACAGATCGATATGGAGTCTGAACCCTGACGGAGACCAACGACCGCTGACTGTCAACTCGTTGGCAGGAGCTCCCCATCCCGTGAGGGATGCGTCCGTCACAATCGTCACCTCTGGCCAGGGTAGCCAAAATGGAGCCCCCTTCATCAGATTGCCTTCGACGGCCCACCACAGAAGGTCCTGGGCGACCAAGGGCGGGACCTGAACGGGGTCCGCCATCCTGCCGGAGGACTGACACCACTGGAGCTTGAGTGCCCATTGCAAAGATCTCATCCGCAACCTGGCCTCTGGCACCAGAAGAATGCAGGATGCCATGAGGCCGAGCAATCTCAAGAACTCAAACGCAGGGAGACTCTGGGCATGTTGAAACTTGTGCACCATCTGCTGAATGTGATGATCCCTCACCTGGGGAGGAAAACACTGCCCCAGGGATGTGTCGAGCACTGCTCCGATGTACTGGAGCCTCTGAGTTGGTGTCAAATGGGACTTCTTTAAGTTGAGGGAGAAGCCCAGCTTGTGGAGGGAGTGGCAGGTGACGGACAGATCCAGGACTTGCTCGGGAGAGCGTGCCCTGATCAACCAATCGTCCAGGTAGGGGTAGACGTGAATCCCCCCTTTCCTGGGATGCGCTGCCACCACTACCATGAGCTTGGTGAAGATCCTCAGGACTGAGGTCAATCCGAATGGCAGGATCCGAAACTGGAAGTGCGAGTCGCCAACCGCGAACCTCAGGTACTTCTTGTGCTTTGGGTAGATCGGCACATGAAAATAAGTGTCCTCGAGGCCGAGAGACACCAACCAGTCCTGAAGTTGAAGGGCCTGGAGGACTTGAGAAAGAGTAACCATCTTGAACTTGTCCTTCCTGAGGAGCTTGTTCAAACTGCGCAAGTCCATGATGGGTCTCAATCCCCAGTCTTTCTTGGAAATCAAAAAATAAGGGGAATACCATCCCTTGTTCCTCTCCGCTACAGGCACCAGTTCTATGGAGCCTTTCTCTAGCAGGGCTTGAACCTCTTGCACAAGGAGCGGATCCGGACTCTTCAACGAGAGATTCCCCGGTGGATTGTCGTGAGGCCTCTGCCGAAAGGGAAGACAGTAGCCGTGGGCTATGATCTCCAGAATCATAGCCCACGGCTACTGTTCATCTGAAGTAATGGCACGTCATTCGACAAGATGCTGCGCTAGCCTTCCCCCAACCGGCGAACCATGGGACATGGCCTCATGACTGAGCTGAAGCGGCTGCGGCGTTGCCTGAGGGCAAAGAGGCAACTGCCCGAGCGGCCTTGGCACCTCGAGTACCTTGCTTTCCACCTCTGGCATTCCTACGGTGGCCCCTTTGACTGGCAGCTCCTCTCGCTTAACCAAAGGATGAGTAATAACGAAAGGAACCTCCCCTCCATTGCTGTCCCCTAGGACGAAAAGGCGGAGGTTGGCAAACTGCAGCACCCAACGACTTCGCTGCAGCTTTGGAGGTCTGCAACCTCTCAAGGCTCTCGTCAGCATGCTGCCAAAAAGATGGACCCCATCAAAGGGCATGTTGAGGAGCCGGGCCTGCACATCAGGAGCAAACCCTGACTTCCGCAACCACGCACGACTTCCGCAACCACGCAAACCTGCGTATTACGGTGCTTGCCGATATGGACCGGCTGATGCAATCTGCCATGTCGAAACCCGACTGAACGGCCTCACACATGGCATCCTTGCCATCCTGGACCATAGCAAGAAAACCATCCGTTTGTCCCCTTCGGGAATATGTTCAGCCGCTAAGGAAACAGTTCCACAGAGTGTGCGTGAAACGTGACAAGGCACATACGGAGTTGGCAGCCTGAAGAGCCATACCCCCTGAAGAAAACACTTTCTTTGCCCAACCATCAAAACGCTTGTCGTCCCTATCAGGAGGGATGGTAGGATACGACGCCTGCTTTGCTGGGGCCGTAGCTGCCTGCACCACCATACTCTCCGGAGTGGGGTGCTTGGTCAAGTAGCAGGGGTCGCTACTGGCTGGGCGGTATTTTCGCAGCAAAGACTGCCCACTGCCGGGAGACTCTCCGGAGCAGTCCAAGCCACCGCCACCCTCCTCTGTAGAGACATATGGAACGACAGTACCGGGTCAGTTGGTGGACCTTGGTCGAGGATATCCAAGTACTCGGTGACCCTAGACATAAGGCGCCGGTACGAGGAGTCGGCATGGGTGCCAGACTCAGGCCTACAAAACTCCACCTCCAGAGAGGTGTCCAGACCACTGGCGTCGTGCAGGGACTGACGCAGATCCTCAATCTGACTATGTCCCGAGAGAATCTCATCTGGCACTGTATCAGGAACCATGCCCTCATCAGAGCCCTCATCCACCTCCGAAATGTACTCAAGATGGTGGAAAGTGGGCACAAAATGGGGAACAAAGCCATGCTTGGCCTTGGCCAGAGCCTTTCTAGGGGTTCCGCCGTACCCCGGGGTACCCCCATCGAAACAGCCGCGAAAGGCGTCGAGTGAATCGGCGTCGAATGCGGCGCCGACAGCATCGACAGCGCCAACACAGGCTTCGAGGGCGGATCCCCGAGCGTGTCCTTCGACAGCCTGGGCGCCAATGGCGTCGATGACTTCCTCGTAGTCGGAGCCTCGAGAAAGTCCCTCGACGACCTCGGCGCCACCGGCGTCGACGCCTTCTTCGAAGACATCACATGTACACACGGTCTCGAGTGCGTCGAGGACCGGGAACTGGAACCGGCATGACTAGAACAATTCCCCTTGTCCGAGCGGGACCGTTCCGCGAATCGTGCCGACCACCCGAGCCCGAAGGCATACGAGCGGTGTCTCTAGTCCGATCACGGCCGACCCCACTTGGAGGTGCGGATGGACCAGTGCCCTGCGATTCGAGAATCGCTAGCATTTTCTTACCGAAGGAAGCCCATTCCTCCAGAGTCGCATGCTTGGTGGGTTAAGCGACCCGCCGACGGGCGGAGTCCTCGGACGAGGACGGGGAAGGCGACCGATGATGGCGCTTCTGTGAGTGCCTTGAAGAGGCAGAGGAGTGGCGGGACCCACTCCGAGACCCACTGGACTTCCGACGACGATGCAGAGAGTCGCCTCTCGAATCGTCCGTCGAAAGCCCCGTGGACCTCGACTTCCGGGGCTCGGACACCTTACCGACCGACAGTTTCTTCTTGCGCTCCAACAAGGATTTGGACGTAAGCGCCTGGCAGTCGACACAATCATCCATGTCATGGGCCTCCCCGAGGCACCAGAGGCAGGTGTTGTGCGAGTCCGTCACCAACATCTTGGACCCGCAGTCCCCACACTTCTTGAAGCCCAGACGCAGGGTGGAAGAAGAAGACATCTCGAAAACGTCTCACAAACCAACAGGTTCGAAAAACCTAAAGAACAAACTCCAAAGAGTCGAGGCGCACTGAGATCTCCGAAGCGAACACGTTCGCGGAAAAAAATGGAACTGAGGCTACGGGCGTTGTGCGTCCTACTTATAACACCAAGTGACGTCGGCTGTCGGAGGAGGTCCTCGACGGCGGCGTATCGACGTCATCGACGCAGGATGCGGAAAGATTTTCCGAAGCAGCACAGCTGTGGTGATTACTGTCAGATATGGAATACGTCGGAGGACCCAATCCCCTCGAAAACATGTTTTTAGCAGTTTTGGAGGATACCAGAAGAATGGACAGATCTTAATTTCTGAATATTCCAAGGTCCCAACAACTAGTGCATCCTCCGAGATATATATATAAAAGATGTTGGTACCAGGGACACCTGGACAGGTTTCCACCAAACCAACAAATGTAGGCTTTGCTGTCCCCCCTGCCACTTTCAAAACCAGCATGGAGGAACCCTGTGTCAGAGGTTTTGGCTGTTTGCCTGTGAAAACACTGCACATTTCCTATGATAAAATCAATACAAAAAGTATTTTAAAAAAAGTGTTTCGACAAGGTATGGGATTCAGGACAATTTAAAAAGATGTATACCCAGTGCTCCAGATAAGATTTAGAGGTGGGAGTATTTTACTCTCCATTTTTAAACTTTGAGAGTAAATGTGATTTTAAGAGTAAAAATGACTTTTCTCCTTTGCAAGAGAGTAAAATATATGTGACATCCAGCTGACATGTGCAAAAACTGTATGGAAATCATTACTATGTGGCAGCTTTCTGCATTGTGACAGAATACACCTTTCATTATTTCTCTAAGGTCTGGCCATTTGATCTCTCCTGTATACATTTAAAATCACAAAAACCTAGCCAATTATATAGTAAAGCAAACATGAATTGTATTGTGTGTTTTGATATTCGATCGCAGAATTGTCTTTTGATGTTTAATGAAGGTCCTAATTTCCTGGAGCTATTACTACCTAATGGTATGCCAGTGTTATGATATAACAGTGCAGGGAGGCAAGGACTCCATGCTAAATTCTATATATGGTCAAATGGTTATTTATATAGCTCTTTTGGCAAAGCGCTGTACATAGAACATATTTAATCACAATTATCATCAAACCAAAGTCGGTACTCCTATATCTAAAGGATAAAAGGCTGAGTTGGACTTGCTGGGATTCGAGCCAGAAACCTACAGATCACGCACAGATTGCAGCAATGAGTGCTCAACCGGCTGAGCTATCTCATTGGCTAACATCCTGAAGAGGTTGGTTAACTGAGTATCGACTGAGGTATGATATGATAGTTTATTTATAATGCACTTAATACCCATTGGTTTCTAAGCATGGACCCGGGGATCGAACCTGTGTTGCTCTTTGTCGTCTATCATCCAAGGCAAGCATGTTGCCACCAAGCTATCCTCCCGAGACATAATATATCACATTACCAAGATGTATGACAAACGAATCATGAAGCGCTACATAAAGTTAAATACCTATCTGTATTATCACAGGGACAGGTTTTGCTGAGTTTCTATTTCACTTCCTGGAGAGTCAGGTTTTGGATGTTTTAATTGTAGTCCTGAAGATTTGAGAGGCTAGAACTCCTGTGATCAGTGTAATGACAATCACTCACCCTTGAACAAAGACTATGCTGCCACTGACCATTTATAGTAATGTACCCCATTGACTGCAAGGTTGAATAGCTGTAAACTAGACCGTACATAGTCATCATTTTAAACACTGTTTTTACAATTAGAGTTTAAATTAAATTATAAGTGCAAAAATGATCGCCTCAGCATGATTATGCACACAGCACCGGAACACTGAAAAACACAATTGTGCAATGCTGGTTTGCTTTCACTGGAAAAAAAAGCATAATTTGTTTACAAAGTATTAATTCTCTATTGCAATTTAGTTTTCCATCTTATTAATTATACAATCGTAAAATTCTAGGAAAACATGCACAATGCTTCTGAAGCTGAATGGAAAGAAACAGTGTGCAGTTTCTTTTTTTGAAAGGCTTCAGAGAAATACATTCTTTTTCAGAGGTGGCTTGCAATTACATCCATGTAGATAAAAATCAAAAGAAGCCTTCTGGTTTCTGTCAAGTAACCTGACCTTTGCACTGCCCTCTGCTCTAAACCGGTGTGTAAATGTACACAGGAAAATAAAAGCTGTCATATTTACAAGATTTTAATTCGTAAAAAGGCCTAGTACACACCTTATCTGGAGGCCTGTGTGCACCAATTGTTTTAGCCCCAAAAGAATTTCTTGAACAATGGCATCCCTAAACATCCAAATGGTCAAAGGTTATCGGCAATAGAATCTTGACAAATCCGGTGAGCCATAGGTTTCACCTTAACCATGGTGGGGACGACAGTCACCCTATTGTGTGTGTGCATGTGGTTTATATACCTACACACACACACATTTATTTGGCCCAGAGGCATCGTGGTGCTGTTAAACAGCATATTCAACTTAGTACAGGTTAGCACCCCGTAGTTCCAAGGTTACAAGGGAACAGATGGGTGGAGAGGCAAGCAGGCAGTCGAGAGTTAGTTGAACAACCCTGTTGTCAGCGATTTCCTGAATGTGGAGAGAGATTGTTCGCTTCTCAGATTGTGCGGTAGCGAGTTCCATGCTTTGGGGGCTAGAAATGCAATGCTGGGATTGAGAGTCGGTGCGAGTATTTGTTGCGTTTTGGCCTGTTGGTTGGTGCTTGGTGTATTCTTTCCACTAGGTATGCTGGTGCGGTTTGGGTGATACATCTGTGGGTGATTGTGAGAGCTTTAAATTTTATGTGTTCTTTGACTGGGAGCCAGTGTGCATCCCTTCTTGCTTGGGTGATGTGCTCTCTTGGCAATGCTGAGAGCAGCTCTGAGGGCATGGTTTTGTGCTACTTTCAAGCGATTGATGTTATGTGTAGAGGTGCAGAGGAGCAGGATGTTGCAGTAGTCTAATTTTGAACATATTGTGGCTCTGGCAATATTGAGTCCGTTCTTTTGTGATAGATATGGTTTTACTGCATTTATGATTTTTGAGGTGAGAGCTGCTGCTGATGAGATGGCACTGACTTGTCTGTCCATGGAAAATGCGGAGTCTAAGTAAACCCCTAAAGTTTTCACAGAGGCTGCAGTTGTAATGATTGTGTCCTCGATGATGAAAGAGCTATATGTGTTTTCAAGTCTTTTTAGGGCTTCTTTGGGGCCTACTAATAGTATTTCGTTTTTTTCGCCATTTAGACAGTCCATTTACTGCCATCCAAGCCTGGATGCGGACATATATGTCTTGGACGGTTTTTATGTCTTGGTCATAGTTGCCCGTTAGGCACAGTTGGTGAAGGCTATGCCGAAGTCTTCTAGGTCGCTGAATAATGGGAGGGTAAAGAGGTTGTAGAGCATGGGGGGGTGCATGAGCCTTGTGGGACACCACATCGATGGGCGACGGTAGGGCAGATGCTTGGTCAGAGAAAACTCTCATGGCTTGACCATCCAGGAAAGAGGTGATCCATGTGGTGGCTTCATTAGAAAAGTGGGCTGTGTCGGTGAGATACTTACATATGATCTTGTGGTCAACCAGGTCGAAGGCTGCCGAGAGGTCTAGGAGTAAGAGGGGTGAGGTTTTTCCTTTGTCCATGTTTTTGAGTAGTTCGTTCTTGAGGTCAAGTAAGGCAGATTCTGTGCCGTGGCGGGGGCCGAAACCTGATTGTCTTTTTCCGAGGAGGTTGTGCGCTTCCAGTTAAGCTTGAATCTGTAGATATGCAGCTTTATCTAGAATTTTCAGTAGAAATGGCACTGTGGCGATTGGGCGGTAGTTGTTGGAGTCTGGGTCGAGGGAAGGTTTTTTTTTTAGTAGGGGCCGTACCAAGCTTCCTTGAGGGTGGTTGGGACAGTGTTGGCAGCAAAGGATGTGTTGATGAAGGAGGTGATGAAAGGGGAAAGTGTTGTAGCACAGTCCTTGATTAAGGTAGCTGGGCATATGTCATCTTTACATATTGATGGTTTGATGTGCTTCATGATGTGGAGCACTTCGGGGGTGGTTCCTTCTCTGAAGGTGAAGGAGTTGGAGGGTTTACTACAGTTGTGTCTGTCTAGCTTGTCTGTGGCTGATTTAGTTATAGGGTTGGGTTTGGGAAGTTTGTCAAATTGGGTTTTGATTTTGTTTTGGAGTGTATTAATTTAGTTTAGCATGGCGTCTTGTATGTTATTGCACCATGTGGCGTTTTTCTCGGTGGGTTGAGCAGAGGTGGTGGGGATGGTAAGCTCCTTATAGATCGAGGATAGCTCTCTATACTGTGAATTGGCTTTCTCAATTCTGGTATTGTATGTAGCTGCTTTGGCTGTGGATATGGCCTTCTTGTATTGTTAAGCGATAGTGAGGTCGGTGTCTCTTGTGGTGGTGGAGAGGTTATTTTGCCAAGCGGTTAGTGCTGTTCTTTTGCCAGTGCGTGCATCCTTGAGTTCTTGAGTAAACCAAGAGTTAGCATGGAGTATATTTTTTTGCTTATATACATGTATGCATACACAAACACCCACATTTATGAATAACAAAGTAAACGGCTGCAGTCGCAGTACACAAAGCAGAAATATTCCATTAATTAACCCTTTTCATTAATTGAGCACGAGATATGGTCGATTTACTTAGGCAGGACATTTGTGATCCATGGAAACAACAAACATGGAGCACTGGCAGATTTCTAAACCCATCTCTCAAAGTTGCTTTTTTTTTAAGCTCAGTATACACTACCAATCCGCTTGCTACGATATAAACATGTAAATGCATATGAGTGATACATAAAACATTTACTCCAGCTGCAGCACACACACACATCAGTGTTCAATGGTCTGTTGCGTCCCAGAGTAATATTCCCTTCATTGAACTCCCTTAATCCATTTGTGAGAATGAGCTATGTTCCATATATTTAAGCAAGACAACTCTGATATATGGAAAAAAAATGTGTCACGCTGGCCGAGAGGTTTGAATTCATCTCCCAAAGATGTTTTTTTATAAGGCGGAACTCGGTGTTCAAACCTGTATGCTACCAATCCTCTGGTTATGTTATGCATACAAGTGTATAGGACCTAAACACTGAGTGTGTCAGTACATGCTTGGGTATGGCATTCAGTACCTCAGCTGCAGCATAGTGGATAAGGCAACATTTGTGGTATTCCTAACCTACACTCTGAGTCCAATGCTATTCTGGATGAAAGTTGACAAAAGGTAGCCAATATATATACAAATGTGAAGAATTGAATTTCTCAATTAAACATTTTAACAAAACACTAAAGGAAAATAAACCTTTCCAAACGAAGTGTACATAAACAAGGCCACATTTGAAAAAATGTATTCTTTGCATAACATTAACTCTATAAATAGTAAAATGTTTGGAAACCTTCAAGAAACAAGTCTCATCTTACAGAATCTTTCAGCCAATCTTCGATTTTAGTCATACCACAAAAGCCTGACGTAAGAGCAAGGTTCATATTATGAACACACAAGTGACTCCAATTGGGATAGATAGCAATCTTAACATTTGCCTGCCAGACAGATATTAGCACAATAAAAGAGTAGAGATATAAAATCTAGATTACATGGGACATTAGCATATAATGTGTGTGCATTGTCAGTTCTTGATCTACAAAGGTATTCAACAAATGCCAATGTCATTTAGGACTTAAGAACATTACTTTAAAGCGTGCACCGATTCAAGGCTTTCACTTAAAAAGTAACATTTTTGTAAAAAGCTATGCATATTAATATTCAATGGAGGCTATTGTAAAAGTAAGTCAGCCTTTAAATTGTACATAAAAGGTTATGTTAACATTACGTGTGCACAAATCTTTGCACGACGACTGCAGTTTTCTTGTGGCATACTTGTTACTAGTCATGAGGTAAACATTCTTGGCATTCTAAAAAGAATAACAATGTTACAGTAAACCAACTGCCCCTTAGCGACTTAACCTGTGCATTGGAGGCATGAACTACGATGACTAAATGGCGAGCGATGATGAAATGGCAAGCATATGCAGAAGTACAGAGGGATAATCGTGAGAAATGAGGTTAGGTGGGTTACTAGTGTTAAGTTTGAAGATGAAGGCATGCACACACGTGTTCAAAGACAGACGACAGGAAAAGACAGACACACTGCACTTACTGGACTAGGAATAGCATCTGGGTCTATTCTGTGTCTCGTTTTCTGCTGAGGTGGCAGCTCATTGAGTTGCTTTTTTAAAAATACAGATGAAACATTTTGCCACAAAAAAAGCAGAGAGAAGAGAAGAATATTGAAAAATGCAAGGTGGTTACTTTCATTTGCTAAGAACGGTGTTATCCTCAGAGTTACATACAATTATATAACAATCATGCAACAAACAAAAACAAGCATTGACAAAGCCAATAGCTTTGGCTGTTGCAGGAACATTGTATCATAGCTCCAGGTACTCTCACCAGCTACTGTCATAATGCGCACAGGGGGTATCATCATTTGTCAGGTAGTGACATGAAAATCTCTGGTGCTTCCATCATTCTCCAGTTATAGTGATCAAATACAAAGTAATGCCATCAAGCTCAGGTACTCAAACCATTCAATATTTTGTTTTAAAAACCGAGATACCTCCATGGTTGTAGTCCAATGCTCAGGTATGGACATCATCAAGGATATGCGCAGGTAGCCAGGCAATGCCAGGTTTCACTATGGTACAGTGTTAAATCCCAGTACATCACATTAGTCCAGCACCGACAGGTTCTATTATGCTCACATAGCACAGCAAGGCCAAATACCAGTATTCCAGATTAGCACAGTATTCCCACAATGATGGCAAGCACTGTAAACGAAGACTGTAGTAATCCCAGTTAAAACTTGTAGGCCAATTACGAGAAAAAAAAGCAAATTAGCTATACTGGACAATATTCATGAATAAAATTAAGTTGCTCACGCCCCTTATTATGTCACAGCTCCAAGCTCTTTTCTAGTGGTACCCTGATTCCATTGCCTTTACCACTACCTGTTCCCCACTGGACCTTTTTGGGCATACACTCTGAAATGCACTGAAAAATACTGTTTGGCAGTAAATTGTGCCACGGTCCACAGCACACGTGTGATTGCTTGGACCAGCCAAAACTGGTGAAGACAATGTGACTGATCATAACCGAGCAGATGTCGTCCAAGGGGTGAAGTACCTATGCCACTTGAAGGGAATCATTGGACCAGAAATCATATGATGCAGTAACCGGAAGTGAACACTCAACAGACTATGGCCCTCATTACAACCCCGGCGCTAAACCATGGCGCTATTAGCACCATGGTTGGTGCCGGTGTTGTAACGAGTCCGCCATGGTGGAATGGGGAAATACCGCCCCATTCCAAGGTTGGTGGGGCGGTATTTTCCCATTTCACCATGGCCCTTCCCCATTCCCATTTTCACCCCATAGGGCTCAATGGGACTGGGGAAGGCGCTAAGTACGGTACCGCAAATTGCGGTACCGTAATTAGCACCAAGGTCCCTTTGCGGCACCCTAACGGTAAAACCAGCCGTTAATGTCGGTTCCCGCAAAGGGACCTCGTAATCAGGCGTTAAGGGTTTAACCGCGGCGACACCTTTTACGGCGCCGTTAAACCCTTAACACCAGGGTCGTAATGACCCCCTATGAGTTGGTGAACGGGTCTACTGTTTTTGGCGGGACGCAGGATGTGTGTATGTGAAGGCCTAGTGATGGTTCCACAACGTTCTTAGGTTTCATTTCTGGCAGGTGACAAGTTGCATACAAAAGGTGAGTGGTCTAGAAGGCAGGTTAGGGTAGCTCCTTTTAAATGAAGGATGTTGTTTTAGTTGGCTTACAAGACAATGGGCAAAGCTGCCTACATTGGACATCACTCGTAATTGATGTGGCCTTAGTTTCTCTGACACATTGAAAGGCCAGATTCTGTGGGTGCTGTGTGTGGGGGTCACGGTCGGGCTGGGAAAAAGAAAACAGGCCAGGCACACACAAAAACAGCCCATATTATCAAATTACAGTTTGCGACTTTTCATAATAGCTTTTAGAGTAGTACCAAGTTAAGAAAGCCTTTTGAGAACGTTTGTACAACTAATGCATTTTACATTGAGCCAATAACATCAAGGCATACATTAGTTTTCAAAAACTGATTAGCAGAGTTTGCCATTTAAATATTTCTTGATAAGCAAACAAACGTATATGATTAGCAATTGTGTACTAATATTTGTAATGTCACCAGAAGTTATTTGTACCCAAGACATAAAATAAGCAAAAATACAGCATTTGTGTGGACTGCTGAAGTGAGATATTAGTGAGATGAGTGTGTGTAAAATGTAAAGGTTAGCTGCATGAATGGACACAAATAAATAAACATATGATTAAAAAAAGTCACAGCAGGCAACATTTAAAGAGGAAATCCCATGCATAGTAAACCCAGTGAAGAATTATCAATTGGATTAGCCTAAATCGAGATGGGATGGCCATCTCATGCAGGGAGATCAAGGCTTCCTGACAATCTTCCAGTTCCAGTGTATCCACATATTCCTCACATTTCTGCTTATGTTTTAAGTAGGAACGAGACTGAAAGTGGAAGGTAACCTGATAGAGTGAAACGATATCCTTCTTAGGGATAAGCTCATTTTCATGTTGGCATAGATCGGGGACTGTGCCCGAAGATCATAACCACCCTGGAATTGCAGGACCATAGCATGTTTGAACTGTGCATACACGAAAGAATCATATGTTGATAGTAAAAACAGTTGTTGGAGCAGTTCAAAGGACATTAAACGTTTCTCAAAAATATATCATTCACCAAACAAATGCGTTTAAGTGTCCATCTCCTAGAAAAGCCCAGTTTATGAATTTCGGGGAGATCTTTATTGCCACATAGGAGGAGCACTCAAAGTTAACACTCCTCGCCATCCCAGAACCCGGCGGCCACTTTGACACTTAAGAGTGGCGATTATTACGTTGCACTCTCTCCCTCCCTCTCCCTTAGCCCCTTTGAACTTGCAGTCAACAGGGAAAAGAGGATGGAGAGACCCCCGAGGGAAACACTGGGTTAACTGTGCTTTCACAGAACAGGGCAATTTAAATAGCAAGCTGTGCTACACAGGTGTCCATTTAATTAGCAAATCTACAGAATTGCATTGAAAATTGCTATGCAAAACTGCTTATTTCATGCCTTGAACATAGCATGAGCACTGTGCAAAGTGATCAACGTGGCCTACAAAGCCAGCTCATACTGGTCTTTCAGCATTGTCCTATTGCTCTATAATAAAGCGAGCGCCAGTGTGTGGTACTGGAGGCCTTCCGGCATAGTCCAATTGCCCTATAAGCCCAAAAGAGCTGGTTTGTGGTGCTGGAGGTTGTATAGGTGTGTTGTGTGTGTTGTGTTAATTATGTTCGGTGATATAGATAGATAGATAGATAGATAGATAGATAGATAGATAGATAGATAGATAGATAGATAGATAGATAGATAGATAGATAGATAGATAGATAGATAGATACAGCAAACATTACTTACCCTGTAACCATCTTTCTCTGGCTTGTATCTGCTAAGAGGACATCATTTGCATAGTGTCAAGTCTGGCTTTTCGAATTCAAAAAGGGGGCATCGACAGGGCGTGTGAACCTTTGACACTATCCCTACCCGATGTGTGCGTGAGAGGGAGAGTGAGTGGGAGAGAGAGAGAAAGAGAGAGAGGGAGGGAGGGAGATTGCCAATGCATCTTTGCTCTAAAGTCATCATAAATCAGCAGAACCTGCGCGCCTGGAGAGGAGAGGGCTGGAGCCCCCACCACTGCAGGAGCAATGCAGCAAAGCTGAACCTTCCACCACCCCCCACCATCAGCTCCAGCAGACCCCCACCATCACCGGAGCCCCATCCTGCTCCCCCCGAGGTGACACCACCCCCATGACCACTGCAACCTGTTTTGCCGCTGTTTTTCATCTATTTTGAGAAAAATTGCTTAATTTTGATCATCTTACTGGCCGTGTGCACTGCCACCTGATCCCAAAATGGCCGGCGTGGCATCATAACGAGGCTTTTGCCTCCACATCACCTAGTAACTGAGTCCCTTATTAGCCAAACCCCTGCGCCAACAGGCGGAAGCCGGCCAACGGGAGAAGGCTAAGGGACAAGGCTACTGTTTTCCGCCGTTCGAGCTATACCACAGAAACACTTTGTTGACTACTCCTCAACAACTGAACTGTTGTGATTTGAGACTGAGGAAAAGTCACAAGGCTTATACTATATTAACACAAACTAATGATAGCTCAACCCATATACTTTTAGTATCGCAACCCAAGCTGTCCTACCTAGCTCGCGCTATACTTGTCTGTATGCAAGTACCCACGGGTTCTTTGTATAAATACGCCACTGCGCTTTCATTGATTCTGTCTATAATCTTGTTCCCTCTTGATCTCGGCCGCATTCATACACATGCTGGTACTTCGCGTAAACCCGCAATTGTGATTCAACTTTGATTTAATTGACTCTGCCTATAATCACGCGCCATTTTGATTTCTGCCTGCATTCATACATGTACTGGTACTCTGTGTAAACATGCCATTGTGATTCAATTGTGATTTAACTGACTCTGCCGATAATCACGCACCATCTTGATTTTTGCCCATAATTATGCACCTAGTCACCTACACCAAATGTAATAATAACCTTAACGTACATACTCATGTACCTTATTGCTATGTCATGGAAACATGCCATTTCTTATGCCAGCTATGCCTTACAGTCACCTGACTTAGCCTGAGGCATGCTTTCAATATTTTAGGAAATGCGCCACTTCGGTTGCACTTATGCTTAGGTATTCACCTGCTTTAGCACGCCACTCCTGCACCCACTATAGTAAATGCGCCAGCTGACCTAATTTTCATCACTTCCCCATTGGCTCAGAGTGCATTGACTTGCACCTTTCTCTCTAGCCATACCTTTACCTCTGCCACTGTGATTACATATCTAGCGCTAGAACTAGAATAACTCACTACACTCAACTAGGCCATACAGCCTTACTTTCACCAATCACCACCAGAGGAACCTCGACTGTTGTAGCACATAATGCATGCCAATGCTTTTCAGCTTATTGTTCACTGGACCACACTGACCTCAATTCTTGATGCGTTCAACTATACCATTACTTTAAATGCTATGGCTATCAACACCAGGGTCGCCACACTAGGCGTGGAATCTATCCCAGTGGAGCCAATCAACCTTAGTCACACCCCGAATCCACCAAGAACCAACATCCCGTGCGGCCTTACGCACAGAAACATTAGACTTCGCTCAAGACTATCTAAGTTATTCGAACCGCCTGCCAGCCTCCCAACTACTACTGTCAAAGTAAATACCTCATTAACAAACAAGATATCACATCCAAAAAGATGAACCACACCAACTTGAGCACCACTCCCAAACCGAATTCTAGAATACCTAAACAGAATAAACTTCCAGCCTCAAGTGTTGACCTCAATAGCAAGGCCCCTTCCACACTATTGACAATGACTCCTATTCCCCTCCTCAAAGGAGCACTCATTAATGCAAGGTCCTTAGTAGCCCATGCCATAGAGATTGGTGACTTGATACTAACAGAAGTCTGACTTCTTGGCCGGTACTGAATTCTGGCTACATCAGGCAGCAGGCCCTGCCTTGATGCTTGCAGTGCCAGCTAACTATATTATTCTTAGAGAAGACAGAGCTGATACCCATGGAGGAGGCATAGCTATCATAGCCAAATCTAGTCTAGCAATGAGAATAGTGGCCCCTCTGCATGTCAACTCTTGCGAATCCCTCACAGCCAAGCTACCTATATCAAACTCTCAAACCATTACCATCCATATAATATATAGACCCCCGGGCCTCATTGGATCATTCGAGGACGACCTATCCTCTTGGATAACCTAAAAAATGCATCACAGGCACTACTACTGGGAGACATGAACTTGGGATTCAACGACCCTAAAGACTTACAAGCAACATCCATAGCCAATGTCCTTTCTAAGCTCGGCTTCACACAAAAAGTGACTCAGCCAACCCATGAGAAGGGTCGAACGCTGGACTGTGTGGCTGACTACAACTGCAACACCACCATTACCGCCATTAGTCCCCAGCTATGGATGGACCATTCACTTATAGCTTTCACAATAGATGCAAAAACATCTACAATTCAAAATAACCCCATAGCACCTCCCACCTTAACAAGGAACAAAAAGAATATACTACCGACAAACTTCTACCTCCGATACTCCCGACCCTAAATTCACTACCAGACACTTTAGATCCATTGATCTTAGTCAACGAATTTAACAAAGTCATGACAGAAGCCCTAGATTCCACTGCCCCCTTAAAAATGAGGAATAGTAAACCTAGAGCACATCTAAATGCCTGGTTTACTCCATACTTAAAAACACCAAGGAAAGAAAAATGCAAAAGCAAATCTACGTGGAGGTTAGCGCCATCCGAGGTAAATAAAGCAAACATTATCAATATCTCCACTATATAGAAAACTGAAATACGGCGATCCAAAAAGGAAAGTTACGACAACATGATATTGCAACCAAATTCAGGCACCAACAAACTGTTTGAAATACTACAAACTTGAGAATCCGATCCCTGTACCTGATAATTGTGTTAAAGATAAGACTTGGTGCTCTAACATACAGAAGGCCCTCACGGACAAAATCGCTACCCTCCAAGTCCAAATCTCCAATAAAAAACTAAATATACCAACCATAACCCCACAAACTTGCACGCCACTTCTCTACCTAAACCAGCACAACGCTTCAACTTCTCTAAAGTCTCTAAACTAGAGGTTGAAAAAATCATACTCTCGCTCAAACCTTCCAATTGTCATGGAGATAAATGCCCTGCCCAAATCATAACAGACGGAGCTAGAGACTAGCACCTTTCATCTCTAAGCTTATCAACGCGTCATTTACTTCGGGCACTATCCCAAGTAACTTCAAGAAATCCTGGGTCCTCCTACTTCTTAAGAAACAATTGCTTGACCCCTCCATGCCTACGAATTATAGGCCTATCACAACGGTGCCATTCCTCCTAAAGATATTAGACAGGGTGGCTTACTTACAAATTCAGACATTTTTGGAGCAGAACCAACTTCTTGGCACCTGACAATCAGGATTCAGGCCACAACATGGTACCAAAACTGCGCTTATTGACCTTAAAGCCCAGGTCGACGAGCTGAAAGACGAAGGCAAATCTGCCTTACTACTAAATCTAGATCGCTCAGCAGCGTTTGACCTGGTGGACCACAATGTCCTCTGTAACCATCTACAGTCAGCAGCGTACTTCTTGCAACAAGCAATAGCCTGGATCCAATCTTTCTTAAGTAGTAGGACACACAGTCTTCTCTGCCAGAGCAGCAGTAGACCCCATCACCTGTGGTGTTCCTCAGGGGTCCTGCGTGTCCCCCACCATGTATAATATATTTACCAAGCATCTTTTTGATCTGGATTGTCTCGGTGTCACCTACACTAACTATGCAGACAACACCTAGATTCTCATTCCACTTACAGGTGATTACAACAAGGATTTGGCCTTGGTGAATAGAATATACCTCATCATCCAGGCATGGATGGCACTCCATGGTTTGTGCATGAATGATGACAAAACAGAACTCATTATTCTGAGGCCCACGTCTAACATTAACAAACTTGGCCACAAATATACCACCTTTGATATAGATGGCAACATGATCAAGGTTGCCAAGGAGGTAAAAACCTTCGGTTTTTACCTGGATTACAGTCTCACATTGGCAAAACAAGTGAATGCAATGGCATCATCCACAGCCTACACATGCAAGTTGATCAGGTCGGCCAAACACTTCCTCTCAACAAGCAGCTGTACCACACTGGCAAGCGCACTTGTGCTGTCCAAACTGGACACTGCAATGTCCTATATCTTGGGTCCAATAAATACATCACCAGGAAAATTCAAACACTTCAAAACAATGCCTTAAGAGCAACGCGAGGAATGACCAAAAGAGAACATCTCTCGGCGGCAAGGAGACAGTCTAACTGGCTCTCCACTATTGATAAAATTAGGCTAAAAACCGTGTCATTAAGTTTCAAGTTCCTTAACAATGCTGCACCTCGCTACTTGACAGAATCAATAGAAAACCTGCTCTCCGACCCACTAGAAACTGCCTACACTAACTGTCTGACAGTCCCCACTTTCAAAATGATGAAAAATTGGCAGCAACAGCTTCCCTGTCAAAGCTGCCCAACTTTGGAACTCACTTCCCCCCCTTACTAAGGGCGGACCAAACCTACTCAAATTTCGGACTAAACAATATCAATTGGTTTAAAGAAAATGATCTTTAACTTCAGTAGGACCCTTCCAATCCTCATTGTCTTTGTCATATGTAGCCTGCCCCTTTATAAATGCACTGTTTATAGCTACAGCTGTATCTCACTTGTATTGTCACTTTGACCATGTATTTGGCAACCCACACCCTGTATCATATATCCCGTTTACCTTTCTGCTTGACTGCTTGTCTTGACTATTGAACTGTAATCTACGCTGTATTTTGTAACCTTTTAAGCTGAAAATATCCTTGTCCTCGCGCCCTGATACCCTCGGGTCTCAAACAAACCACTTCATTTTTTGAAGCAGAGCAAAGTTTCCAATCTTTTCCTGAAACTTTACAGGTTACGTTTATTTGTAACGGGTGGTTGGTAATATCTGGACACTATAACCATGAAGCGTTTTATTCTCCTATGCTCTCATGCCTACAATTTCAGACAACTAGGGAGTCATTCTGTTAATGCAAATGTCTAATGTGGGCAGCAAATATGAAGTCACTAACAGAACAGCACGTCTGACATTAAAAAAGGCTTTATGAATCGCACAGAGATTTAAACATTATTTGTTTGGATACTAGAATCCAGGGTAAGGGTGTGACTGCAGGTGTCACATGATCAAATCTATGCAACTGCAGCAATTAAACTGCTGGAGCATTCTGCCCCCAGGAGCATCAAAACCTTTCCAGAAAGCCCTTAATAAAATGTTACCAAAAGCAAGGCATTAAGACTAAAAGGCTGTCACTTCCATTAAGTTACGAAAACAATACAGCAAGAATTTAACAACTGATAAAACCAGCGGCTCCGACGGTTAAGCCAGAGTCCACAATCATGCCGAGGTTCCAAACTTTTAATAGTGGTTAAGAGCAAGTGTCAAAACCTCACTGGCTAAAATGTGGAGTTCTAGAGGGTGTCCGATACAATATCTCAGCCTTTTCGAGAATGAAACTCAGAGAACCTTCTGACATCAAATTTGTAATCGTGGATGATGTTATATATTGCGGTTTCTGGCTATTTCTACAAACATCATTGTTTATCAATTATTATTCAGAATTTTGGAAATAAAAATCACTTGTGTAAATAAATTACTGCAGTGGCTAGAGGTACACATTAAAAAGCAGTGGTGATACCTTGGAGCCCTGTGGCACTCATCAAGTAGGCAGTCTGGTGGATCTATGGTCATCCTTTGGCTTCAGGTCCTTGCTCTTATCTAGAATTCAGATTGGAGGCTGACCTGGCCCCCTCTACAAAAGGAGCCTACAACATTCATAGAGGTAGAGGATGTCTAATCAGTAAACATCACAAAAATAACTGGGATGATACTGGATGAAAAATTGAAGAGAGACAAAGTGCCCCTGTAGCACACCACTGAAGGTGGCTTGTGCTGCACTGAGGGGCTGACTGCACGCAGTGCATACAGCACTAACTGCAACATGGCTGAGGACTAATTGCCCAACAGGCCTAAGCCTGCGGTGCAGGGCCTGGTGCAGAGCCGATGGGTCCAGGTTTGCAGGCCGAGCCCATGCCGAGCCCACGTCGTCCAGTGGCACGTGCGGAAGGCACAGACAAAATGGCAGCTCACGCAGACCGGATGCCACCCAGGACAGAAGCCTGCCTACATAGTGACAGCAGACCTTTACTTCACCACAGCTTCTGCCGGATCGCACCCAGCCCTTTCGCGAAGATCGTTTTTTTGACAATGTTTTGACCCTCATGCGGTCTCCACCGATGGGAAACATCCTCAAGGGCATAATCCAGAAGAGGCTGCCTCTCACACCGCCACCCCAGCGGGTGCCTGCAAAGCCTTTACCTCCACCCGCACTGTTGCCCATGCCTCCGGTAATTCCGGTAGCGGCACCTAAAACCCCAGCTCCAGCTCCTGGGCCTTCTTTAGTGGCAGAAATAACGCCTGCAGATACAGGGGCAGCATCTAACACAGGTGACCAACAAGACAATGATGAGGGAATCCAAGTTTCAGTAATACAAAGGAACTGGAGATTTCAACGTAGAAACATGTCAAGTACAGCAGGGGATTTGTTACAAAGTGATCTAGCGTTCCGCAGTCCAAGATTAAATGGCATAGCTTTAGAAGTACAATGGGGATAAGTCAGTTAGCAAGGTTCCGGGTGGATGTGGGATGCCCGAGATCTACAGAGCATGGTGGCATTGTGTGCGCTAGAATCAGGGTGCACAACAATACTGCAAAGAGCGATAATGAAGAAGCAAACAGATATGGTGCCAAAGGAACCAGCAGATGGATGAGCAGATTGTGTCGGCAATGTGGAGTCAGGCAAAACAGTCAGTACCTGTGGCGCAACATATGAGCAGGCATATCAGGATGTTGATTGACCCGGTATCGAGACGCATCCCTCCGAGGACCCCACAGACAGCGAGGTCTCGACTTGTCCCGACTTCGCCTGAGCTTTGCCAGGGTGAAAGTGATGTAGTTCTGAGGTCGCGTAGATTGGCTGAAGCTGGAGGTGGGCGTGCACCCAGGAGTTGCTTGGCAACTGGGATGCTCGTAGCATCGCTGGAGGAGCTGGCAAGCAAAGTGACAG
The DNA here is from genome assembly GCF_040938575.1 of Ambystoma mexicanum. Lineage (NCBI taxonomy): Eukaryota > Metazoa > Chordata > Amphibia > Caudata > Ambystomatidae > Ambystoma > Ambystoma mexicanum. The sequence goes on from NC_090929.1 coordinate 817,618,811, forward strand.
ACACTACGCAACAAGCCTGCAGAGATGCCAGTATGCAAGCAGCACACGCCCACACAACCAGGCGGCAGGTAGATGGAAAGCAGACCAGTCCAGCAGCTGAAGATGATGAGCACGGACCCCGCAGACAATGAGGTCTTGGCTTGTCCTGACTTACTATGTATGATCATACAAATGTAGCATCATATACAGTTGATCAAAATCTAGATGCGCGTGTGTTAACAGAAACGTGGCTGCAGAGGGCTGCTGGACCAATTTTAGCCCTGGCAGTGTAGGGTCTGATATGTAGGGATCGACAAGAGGGTAGAGGGGGTGGAGTCGCTGTTATTTACAAAGAGTACCTAGAAGTCTGGGAAGCAGGCCTATTTTGCCCAGAGGGCTATGAAACACTTCAGGTCAAAATCAGAAACGATGCAGAAACAATTAACTTGGTTCCGGTATATTAACTACCATCATCTATACCTGATTTTGCACTTCAATTATGCATCATGCTGCTACCTTTGTTAAAATCCACCACTAAAGTTATGTTACTGGGTGATTTTAACCTGTGGCTAGGAAGTGAAACGGATCTATTAACGAAAGGTCTTGAAGGTTCACTTAGTAATTCATATCACAATCAATGACCTTGTTATTCATCCGTGCCCATGGTCTGATCACTTCTTCATCTAGTTGTACTTGGTGTCTGAGAAAAAGCTAAAGACTAGATCAATAAATACAACTGTAATAACTACTAGATAGCTCTCCCCAGCAGCCTTGGAAGTCTGGATTACACCCTTAGTGGATAAAGTGGACAGGATGGAATCAGTGGATGAGATGGCTAAAGCTCATCAGGAGACTTTTCCGAGTGCAACCAATGCCATTGCACCCTTTAAAACAAGGTTAGTACCAGATTTAACAAAGTAAATGCATGGTACTTTTGAGAACTCCAAAAGCTCAAAGCCAAAAATGAAGCGTTTCTATGCCTGAACATTCTCCAAGCAGATCAACGAGAAGGAGGCATACAACACTGCATCAAAAGATTATAAATTGGCGGTGATCTCAGACAAAACCTGCCCGAACAAATACGATGGCCCCAAAAAAAAAAAAAGACATAGCATGGTATACATCTATACCAGATGCTATGCTGAGTAAACTTGATTTGATCAAACAGAATATTGAGGCAAGTAGGAAGATGGTGGAACATGAAGTGGTCCTCTCTATTACACAAACTCAGACAGTTGTTGAAAACCAGTTTAATTTCAGACCTGTGTCTGAATTGGAGCCGTCGGATAGTATTGCTGCGTAAAGGGGACACCTGCCCTGCCATTATCATCAAAGCTTGTGCTTCTGAACAGGTAGAGATTCTGTCTAAATTCATTAACGCATCCTTTAAGGAGAGCCATGTACCAGAGGAGCTAAGGAATGCCTGAATTACTCCATTCCCTCAACAACAAAAAGATAAACGGTCTTAGCCCCCTGGTACCAGCGAATTATAGCCTATTACCAATACTTCTTTTTTATTCAAATGTTAAGATTGTTTTGCATATATTCAGATTTTAGAGCACTTGAACAATCATAACTTTTTAAATAAATGGCAGTCCGACTTTAGGCAAGGGCATGCAACAGAAGAACAAGTTACTTACCAACTGGTAACTTATTTCGATTGGATGTTCCTCCAACGTATTCGACATCTTTGACATGTATTGTCCACAGCTGTGCACTTCGGAAACTTTCAGCAGAGGGCGTCTGCGTCGATGACGTTGGGTCGATGTCCCTCGAAGGCCTCCGTCGAGGGTGACGTCACCGGATGTTATAAATTTGAAATTTCTCATGGGTGCTCCGTTTGAACCTTTGCACTTGTCCTTTGAGATTACTGTCCTTCAAGACTTGTTTTTGATTGCGGTTACTTCCGCTCGCAGAGTGAGTGAATTGCAGGCAATTGCATCTAAGCCGCCCTTTACTGTGTTTCACAAGGACAGGGTTGTACTGCGGGTACGTCCCTATTTTCTACCCAAGATAGTTCCTGAATATCATTTGAGTCAAAAGGTGGTTCTTACATCTTTCTACCATCCTCCTCATCCTGGTAAGGAAGAGGAGCGACTCCATCGGTTGGATCCTAGGGGAGCTCTGAGATTTTACGTTTCTAGGACGTCCACGGTCAGAGTGGACGATCAACTCTTTGTAGGATATGCAGGACACAGTTTGGGCCAGGCTGTTACCAAACAGACCTTGTCCAGGTGGATTATCCTCACCATTAAGGAGTGTTAAGGATTGGCGGGTAAGGACCCTCCCGAAGGGTTGCGAGCTCATTCCACTAGGGGCGTGGTAGGTAGGTAGAAAAGAGGGACGTACCCGCAGTACAACCCTGTCCTTGTGAAACACAGTAAAGGGCGGCTTAGATGAAAGTGCCTGCAATTCACTCACTCTGCGAGCGGAAGTAAACGCAACCAAAAACACAGTCTTGAAGGACAGTAATCTCAAAGGATGAGTGCAAAGGTTCAAACGGAGCACCCATGAGAAATTTCAAAACCAAATTCAAATCCCAAACCGGCACCTGGAAAGGGGACGGCGGAATACATTAGTCAGTCCTTTAAGAAACTGAGAAATCAAAGGAATCTTAAAGTAAGAAGATTCTTCAGACGAGCGCTTAAAGATACAACGCCTCCAGGTAACCCTTAAGGTACCCCCACTTGAAGGCCCCTGTGGGCCAAAGAAAGTAAGAAAGACAAAACCATAGGAATGGAGCACTGAAAAGGATCAACATTGTGCTCTCTGCACCAGTCGCAGAACTTACGGCAACGGTACAGGGATTTTGTTGCAGGCCACCTGGCTGAAAGAAACACCTCCATCACGTCATCTGGGAGGTCCCAATCCTTATGCCTCAACCTTTCAGATACCAAGCATGAAGGTTGAGAGTCTTGACCTCTGGATGGAGAATCATTTTGCCGGAGAACTGCGACCACTGCATCTTGATGACCCACTGCAGGGATCTCATGCGCAACCTGGCCTCTGGCACCAGAAAAAAGCAGGATGCCATGAGGCTGAGCAACCTTAAGAATTTGAAAACTGGGAGACTCTGGGCATGTTGAAACTAGTCCACCATCTGCACAATGTGATGAACCCTCACCTTGGGAGGCAAGCACTTCCCCAAGGACGTGTCCAACACAGCCCCGATGTACTGGAGCTGTTGGGAAGGAGTTGGATGCGACTTCCTGAAATTCAGGGAGAAGGCCAGCCTGTGGAGGGTGCGATAGGTGAGGCCGAGGTGATCCAATGCTTGCTCGGGAGAGCGCGCCAGGATCAGCCAGTCGTCCAGGTAGGGGTAGACATGAATCCCTCCCTCGCCTGAGGTACGCTGCCACCACCACCATTAGCTTGGTGAAGACCTTCGGGGCGCAGGTCAATCCGAACGGCAGGACCCGAAACAAAGTGCGAGTCGCCAGCCGCAAACCTCAGGTACTTTTCATGCGCGGGATGAATCGGCACATGAAAGTGAGCATCCTGTAGGTCCAGAGACACCAACCAATCCTGAAGTTGAAGGGCCTGGAGGATTTGAGAAAGAGTGACCATCTTGAACTTGTCCTTCCTGAGAAGTTTGTCCAACCAACACAAGTCCATGACGGGTCTCAATCCCCCCATCTTTCTTTGGCATCAAAAAATAAGGGGAATACCATCTCTTGTTCCTCTCTGCTACCGGCACTAGTTCTATAGCGCCTTTCTCCAGCAGGGTCAAGATTTCCTGCGCAAGGAGCGGATCCAGAAGCTTCAAAGAGTTTCCCCGGTGGATTGTCGTGAGGCTGCTTAAGGAAGGGAATGGAGTAGCCGTGGGCTATGGTATCCAGAACCCATGCATCTGAAGTGATGGCTTGCCACTCTTCGAGATGCTGAGACACTCCGCCTCCAACTGGCGAACCATGGGACATGGCCTCATGACTGTTTGGAAGCAGCTGCGGCAGTGCCTGAAGGCAAAGAGGCAGCTGTCTGAGCGGCTTTGGCACCTCTATTTCCCCGACCACCACAGGTAGTTTTTCGCTGGCCCTTTTGACTGGTGGCCCCTCTCGTTCTACCAAAAGAGGAGTAGTAACGAAAATAACCTCCCCTCCACTGCTGTCCCCTAGGATGAAAAGGCAGAGGTTGATGCACTGCAGCGCTTAAAGATTTCGCCTTAGCTTTTGAGGTCTGCAACCTCTCAAGGTTGTCGTCAGCCTTGCTGCCAAACAAATGTGCGGCATCAAAGGGAATGTTCAGAAGACGGGCCTGCACTTCCGGAGCAAACCCTGACATCCGCAACACGCAAATCTGCGTATAACGGTGCTCGCAGCCATGGGCTAACACTGGTCGGCCGTATCAAAACCCGACTGAAGGGATTTGCACATGGCATCCTTGCTGTCCTGCACGAGAGCAAAGAACCCATCCCTTTCTTTCCCCTTGGGAGTATGCTCAGCAGCCAATTCCACAGAGTGTGTGAAAACTTTGCCAAGGCACACGTGGAGTTGGCCGATTTCAAGACCATGCTCCCAGCAGAAAATACTTTCCAGGCCCAACCGTCGAAGCGCTGGTCGTCCCTATCCGGAGGGATGGTAGGGTACGCCGCCTGCCTCAAGGTGGCAGTAGCTGCCTGAACCACCAAACTCTCGGGAGTGGGGTGGGTAGATAAATAGCTGGGGTCGCTAACGGAAGGGCAGTATTCTTGGTCAAAGACTTATTAACAGCCGGAAGAGATTCCAGGGACTGCCAAGCAGCTGCCACCCTTTTCTGCAAGGTGAGAAGGAATGGCAAAACTGGGTCAGAGGATGGACCTTGATCTAAGATATCCGTTAGAACATCCTGCACAAAGTCTTCAGGAGGACTGGACCAGCCCAGATACTCCGAGACCCTCGCCATAGGCCTCCTGTACGAAGACTCTGCATGAGCCCCAGCCTCAGGCCTGCCAAATTCCACTTCTGGAGAAGTGTCCAACTCACTGGCATCATGGAGGGACTGCCTCAACTCCTCCAACTGACTGTCTCCAGAAAAAAGTGGAGCCTCATCAGGTACACCAGGGTCCTCAAACTCAGACCTTTCTTCCTCTTCATAAATGTCATCCAGAGGGGGCTGAAATCCAGGCCTGGAGACAGAAGAGGGCCTGGAGGCCAAAACAGGCCACACAGACTTCCCAGTAGCCTTCCTTGGAGTATCCACGAGATCCAGGTACTCCAAAGGCAAATTTCGAGAAAAGAACCCTGAAGGCGCCGAAGGCTGATATGACGGCAAAGCGTTGACGTCCGAGTCGGACGGACACTGCGCCGACCGAATCGACGCCGGCATCGAGCCTTCAGTAGGTTGGGGGAGAGGACCGAGAAGCACGTCTCTTGCGACTTTTCAAATCCTTGTCCGTACGGGACCTCAAAGGCTCCTGATGCGAGTCGCGACATGGACCCGAGCCCAAAGGCGTGCGAGCCACGTAACGAGACCGATCCTGGACGGCTTCATTAGAAGTCGAGGACTTCGTCGGGCACGCTACCTTCCTCGAGGCACCATCATCCGAGCAGGACGGGGAAGGCGACCGGGGAAGGCGACCAGTGACGGCGCTTCCTAGAGTGCGGGGATGAGGAAGAAGAATGGCGGGAACCGCTCCGGGACCGAGATCCCCGGGATTCCTTCCGACGCAGAGTCGTCCCTCGAGTCGTCGGTGGAAACCCTGTTGGACTTAGATTTGGATGTTCTGGACTTAATAGGGTTAGAGCACCTACCTACCTGGAGCTTCCCCTCCTGCAAGGCCTTGGCAGTCAGCGACTGGCATTTTGAGCAGCAGTCAGAGTTGTGCGACTCGCCCAGGCACCACAAACAAATGCAGTACGGGTCGGTGAGCGACATTTTCGACTTGCAGTCCCGGCGGGTCTTGAAGCCAGACTGAGGAGTCTGAGGGGTCGAAAAGAAAGACATCGTAACGATGAACACACGAGGCACGCTGCGTTTCACGAAGCAATACGTTCGTGGAAAAAACAAAACTGATGCTACGGGCGCTGTGCATCTTATTTATAACATCCAGTGACGTCGCCCTCGACAGAGGCCTTCGAGGGACGTCGACGCAGGACGCCCTCTGCTGAAAAAGTTTCCGAAGTGCACAGCTGTGGACATTACATGTCAAAGATGTGGAATACGTTGGAGGACACACTCCATTCGAAACAGCTCTTCTAGATTTCAAATCCAGGCTATCTCAGATAAAGGATAAGAGACAAGCAGCGCTACCCATGATGCTTGAAAGGTCTGCGGCATTCGACCTGGTGGACCACCCGTTTTTGGTCACTAGGTTGAAAGAAGTGGCAGCCTTTTTTGCGACATTGTGGATTGAGTCCTTCCTGAGTAACAGATTGATCAGAGTGTACAGTGAGGATGCAGAGGCAGCACCTGCCCTGCTGCATTTGGGGTGCCGCAGGGTGCCTGCCTCTCTCCCTCGCTGTATAATATCTTCACTGTTCCCCTCTTTGATTGGCAGGAAGACAAAGTTATTTGGTTCACAAACTATGCAGATGACACAATGTGTCATACCGCTGTCTGGCATTCATGAGGAGGATACAAAGAGGATTAACAAGGTATACCAAGTGATACAGTCTTGGATGGTTGAAAGTGAGTAGGCCCTGAATAATGAAAAAACAGTTCATGGTTGTAGGTACAAAAAAAGAAAATCTTAAAGCTTGGAGCAGAATACTTGTAGATTTAGGTCACTGACTGCATGATTGAGAAAAAAATCGAAAGTAAAAACCCTAGGGATATATTTTGATCAAAACCTTAATATACAGGCCCAAGTTAATAACTTGGTTTCCACCTCTGCATACAACAGTAAGCTACTAGCACAGCTACACCCACATATCTCAACAGCAAACTGTGAGGCAGTTCATAGGGCCATTATTGGAGCTAAAATATACTACAGTAGTAGTTTGCTAATTGGGATTTGCAAAAATCATTGTGCAAGGCTGCAACAAGTAATACAAAATAATGCAGTGAGGATTATTGCTGGTTTAAAAAATGTATCCGATGCTCAGAGGGGTTTACATTGGCTCCCGATTGAGGCCAGGACTGAATAACGTCATCTTTTGATGACCCACAAATGCTTCGTGGTGTCAAGCCTGGCATACCAGGTTGAAGCTCTCGAGAGCAAACCACTCATATGAGATCTCTGATCTAGCTATCTCAACCTATTGAAGGTGCCTAGATGTAAACTCACACAGGTTATTAAGGGGGCATTCTTTGCAGCAGCACCTAGAGCTTGGTACACGATACCCCCTGATTAGGGAAGGAAAAGGTAAAAAGATTCTCAGAGCATGTGAATACTTTTCAATCTCCCAATGAAGTCTAGATTAGATCTTTCCCAGCAGTACAAGTTATACTTATGTACCACCTATGAGGGACAGTTAGAACCAAAGTCAATGGGTCAGAAGTGTCTACAGAGATCCAGGAAAGCCAGAGTCAATATGAGCAATGTCTATGGAGCTGAGGCACTTCTTGAGAAAGCACAAAAGTCTTGCACAGTGTTTTTAAAGAGTTTGTAGTAAAATAATCTCTGTTGGGCCACAGGCTGTAAGGCTTGTGAAGGGCAGAGCTGAAATCAACTCTGCAAAAAGCAGCTACTGCAAGTCTCCAGTGAGAACAAGCAAGCTACAGAGCAAAGAGGTAAGTACCCCTTAGTCAAGACAGTACCTTATGTTGGAAGAAGAGGGTCCAGCTGGCTTCTGTTCTGGTTGCATTCTTTGCGGTTCCAGGGCCTCAGTCATGGGGGCAAAAGGGAGGACTCCTGCAATGCAGTTTGAAGGTCGTCAGCGGCTACGGGCTCTTTCCAATTCAGTGGCACTCTGCAGTTTCAGCTACCGATCAATAGCACCACCGTGGTTCTTGGACACTTGATGGGCTTCCCTTGCTTCTGGGGTCCAGCACTCTGGCGAGGTGGGTCAGGCTAGGGTCCTCTGGATCTTCCTGGAGCCCAGGTCCGGCTTAAAGATGATGCACTCGATTCTGGGTTTCCAGACACCTTGCATTCGGGTCCAACAGTAGCAAAGAAGTAAAGCCAGCAGGCAGAGGTTTTCCAGCAAAGTTTGTCTTGGGGTTAGTTGGTCCCACCAACCCAAGGGAAGAAGTTGTCCGTTCCGGGCTTCTCTAGTCGATACAAAATTGGAGCATCAGCACTTCAACAGGGCTTCACCTGGCAGTTCAACCGTCCAGGAGCGTGCAGAAAGCTTCTCTCCCAGTTTCCTTTGTTGGATGTTTCATCCAGTGGTCGACTCCCCCTTCTGTTCAAGAGACATTGCCTTTTATGCAGGTTTCTCCCATTCGTGCACAGCCTAGCTGTCACTCGCACAGCAGGGTGCAAGGACAGCCAGTCTGCCTATCACCACTGGGTGCATTCAGGTAACCAGGAAGACTAAGGACAGTGAGTTTGGGGCACCTCCCTAGCTTCCTGCCCTGCCAGACAGACTGGAGCCAGAGGTGGCTTTCAGCACTAAAGCCTGTCAAAGGCAAAACAAACAAAAAGGTTACACCTGGTTTGTGTCACAGATTTAAATCCAAGAAAGACCTCAAAAGCGAGAAATGGCAAAAAAAGAAGACTGCCATTCTATCAAAATGGGCACCCATGGGTGCATTACTGCAGCTGAGGATTCAGCCTGTGGTAAAAACGCACAATGGTAGGAAAATTAAACCACTGCCACCAGCCATTAAAAGTCATGAGGGTAACATAAAAAATGTTACATGAGTAAGTAGGAAAAAGGGCTTCTAAGCAACCCTCCCACCCTGGACGTCCACACAACATACTAAACCTACATACGAAAAACAGGTAAGCAAAGTCAATTTCACTTTACTTCTCTTGGGAACAGTATTTCACCCAAGAGAAGGTATTTAAACCTTATGAGAAATCCAAAGGACTTCTCTGTGACGCTGCACTGAGGGTGCTGTGTGTGACAATACAAAAAGCAGATGCCTATGGAATTTGGCAGACTTCAAAAACAAAGAGAATACAGAATCTAAATCAGATCAAAAAAACGAGAGAAAAAGGTCTCACTCACTCCAGGTTACAAATAAAAAGTCCTAAAGTAAGGCAAAAGAGCTGGGAGTCTCTAAGGTTGAAGCGAATTAGCACAGAAATGAGAATTCTCCCCAACACTAGTCCCCCCCAGACTAGGACAGGAGGATTGAATCCACTCCTGGATGAATCTCCTAATCCAGTCGGTCATACTTTCTGGAGAGACCATCAGCATTTTGGGGATTACACCCGGACCTGTGTTCTATGGTGAAATAAAAGCCTTGGAGGCTAATTGACCACCATAACAATTTAGGATTCTCCTCCTTTATCTGCATTAACCATCTCGACGGTTGGTGGTCTGCCTGAATAACAAAAGTAGATCCATACAAGTATGGTCTAAACGTCTTCAGAGACCACACAATGGCAAAACACTCAAGTTCAATAGTTGGCCACCTTGTCTCACGGTCCTTCAGTTTCCTACTGATGCCTTTCTCATCCAGTTGACTCAAAACTGCACATTTCCCTGTATTAGAAGCATCTGTCTGAAAATGAAGGATTGGTTGTAGTCAGGAGCTCTCAAGACTGGAGCTTGACGAAGGGCTTTCTTCAGTCCTTCAAAAGCCTTGGTGCACACTCCTCATTCCACCTAACCTTCTTGGGGATTTGGGTGAGATCACCACATTCAAGGAAGAAGCTATGGTCCCATAGTTCTCAACAAAGTTTCTATAGTAGTCAGTGAGACAGAGAAAGGCTCTCACTTGGGACTAGGTAGCAGGGGTGGCCCAGTCTTGTACAGCTTGTACTTTGCTAGGCAATGGCCGGATTTCACCTCCTCCTACCTCATGTCCAAGGTAGACCACATTGCTCTGACCAATTTGACATTTGCTAGCCTTTATGGTCAGATGGGCCTGTTCAAGATCCTGTAAAACATATCCAAGATGGTAAAGATGCTCTTCCCAAGTATGGCTGAACCCTGCGATGTCATGCAAGTGTGCCATGCAGAAGTCCTCCATCTCATTCAGAACTTGATTCACCATCCTCTGGAATGTAGCAGGTGCATTTTTGAGTCCAAAAGGACTCTAGAACCTGAAGCTCTACTAGAATAACAATAACCACGGTTTTCCTCCCCAAAAATCACTATTTTATATGTGTATGCATACTAAATACAATTACTGTATTATTTTGTGGGTGCACTGTATTACCGATATAACTGTCAAACTCCTTTAACAACTGTACGCATTCAGCAACTACCAACTTAAAAGTGGCTATTTGAAAGTGCCAAGTATTAATAGTGACTTGTGTAAATATAATACATATATTTTAATATACCTTGAAGTGTAGGTTTTTCTTTGATGTACTTTATTTAGTAGGTTCAGTGTACTTACCTACAGCTCACATCTTCCTCTTAGGATAAGCCTGACTGCTCTGCCACTCTAACAAGGTCCTGAGTTAGTAAATACTGATACTAAGGGCCTCACCACGAGTTGGGCTTTGTTCCCGGCTGTAATACCGCTGACTGCAATAGCCCTAGCACCGACCGGCTTGGTGGTATTACCACCGGATCACGGGTTGGGCCTTAACGGTAAATCCCCATTCCTGTTTGGGTCCACTGGATCCAATGGGGAATTTTCGGTGCTAATACAGCCACCTTTAATACCGCCGAAAACAGGGATTTTCACCTCCAGAAAAAAACTGGAGGTAAAACAGCTGATTTAGCGCCCAACTCGTCAAAGGGCCAGCCCTTAAATGCAGCGGTAATACCGTTACCACCGCATTTAAGGGCTACAGCCCAACTCGTGATGAGGCCCTAAGAGTTGGGGATAGCTTACTAAAGTCTTACTATCAAATAGGACTTTAGGAAAACTCCCATAGCAGCTACAAGGTAAGCACGTATGATCGTTTGAGATGTTTCTTCACTCTAGCAAGTATTTTTGATGCTTGTTCCTCAGAGGTGAGAAAGCACCTTATGGACTAAGGAAATGGACCCCAAGAAGCTGGTGACTTGTGTGGGCCAACAGGGCTACTCAAGGATTATGGGGCCCTCACACAAAAGAGGATGGGAAGAAGCATAAGAAAGATGAGAAGGATCATTCCAATAATCCCCCACAAAAGAGAGCCACAAACATAACAAGGGTAAATATTTACCCTAAACAACCTTACAGGGCTAGTGGAACCTCTGGGCCCAAACCAGAAGGAGGTTATCAGAAACCCCCATTTCAGAAGACATTTGGAAATGTGTGGTTTGTGGGTCTGGTGACCATGTGAAAGGAAATCCCAAATGTAAGGGTAAACCTTTAGGGATCCCATCTGTCAACTTAGGATTCACACATAATGTGGATATACCAATTACAGGTGCTAGCTTTCACACTCCAGCCGAAGAACCTATTGGTGTTCAAGCTTTAGTTTTAGTATCTCTTGGACTGTGGGAACAGAACATTGAAATCTATAATTCCATTCCTAATAATACTAAAGAGTATTTTAAATACAGTGTTCTCATTAATGTTCAGAACACCCCTTCTATTAGAGACACAGGGGCCAGTATAAATGTGTTAGATGAAAGTTTTTCAACCCGAGGAGGTTGCTAAGGCTCCCAAAAGGCTTACCATGTTAGCAGGAGATCCAGTCCAAATGTGTCCCATGCAGCCAGCTAGGATTAAATGAAATTACATTGCTGTTAAAATCACTGTGTGTCCAGAGCGGGAGGAAGTTCCTTTTCAGTTCTTGCCCCTACACTCTGGACCAGTTTGCCTCTAGATCTAGAGCGCCTCGATACATCACAGTCTTTGTGCGCTCTATAAGGGATGCATTACTCACCGTAATCGTAATTCTGATGCTTGTATCTGCTTAGATTCACATGCTGTGCATAGCCGTCATCTAGTGGAAGCTGCAGAGTATTACAGTTGTTTTCGAAACTCGAAAAAGGGACGTCGACAGGGCGTGCCAGTAATATCCCTAGTGTGACGTCCACTGTACCCATGATCCCTCACGCGTCGAGGTCCCTCAGATTGTATTTTTTCTGACATGAGGTAGCATGAGGTGTAACCTGAGTACAGTTATATCCAAGCAGATACCCATCAGACAACCTCATAAGCATCCATGCGCCTTCTCTCCGAGGGGAGGAAGGGTGGGTCGCATGTGAATCTAAGCAGATGCAAGCATCAGAAATACGATTACGGTGAGTAATGTATCCCTTCTGAGGCTTGTGAAATCTGCTTAGATCACATGCTGTGCATAGATTAGTGAGCAGTGGAAGAAGGAGGTGGGACGTGAGAAAGTTCATGAGTGAATAAGTGTCTTAGAACTGCTTGTCCCACTTGTGTATCTATCTTGGAATGGGTGTCGATGCAGTAGTGCTGAGTGAAAGTATGTATAGAGCTCCGTGTAGCTGCCTTGCAAATACTGTCTAAAGGAACATTTGCAATGAAAGCCAGCGTGGCTCCAGTACCTCTTGTGGAGTGGGCCCTGGGTGTAAAAGGCAGTCTTATTTGAAAGGGAATAGCACAATTGGATACATCCGACTATCCACCTTGAGATGGCGTTTTTAGAGACGCAATCTCCTTCTCTGGCTGGCGTTATGGAGACAAACAGCTGATCTGTTTTTCTTAGTGGTCTGGTCTTGTTTACGTAGTAGAGGACCGCCCTCCTCACATCTAGTGTGTGGAGTTTTACCTCAGCAGAGCTTTTGGGTTCTTGGAAGAAAGCCAGTAGCTCAATAGACTGGTTAACATGACATTTTGAAATGAACTTAGGTGAAAACCTACGGTGAGTTTGTAAAACCAGTTTGTCCTTATGTATAGTAAAGAAAGGATCCTGCACTGACAGAGCTTGGATTTCACTGACCCTTCTTATGGAAGTGATGGCTACTAAGAAGGCAGTTTTGTAAATCAAATGTTTGAGACTATATTTCTGCATGGGCTCAAAGGGGGGGCCCCATGAGCTTAGTAAGTACCAAATGAAGGTCCCAACCTGGTGGTGGGTTAGAAATTGGAGGGTGGAGTCTCTTTACCCCTTCCATAAATGCTTTTACAACTGGCACTTTCCACCATGACACCTTGTTTTGGGAAGTGGTGTAGGCTGATAATGCTGCCAGGTGCACTTTAAGTGAGTTAAACACTAAACCTGCATCCAATAGGTGGAGCATATAGGTGACAACATTAGAAGGAGTACAATCAACTGGGTTGATTTGCTTATTCTGGCACCAAATAACAAATTGTATCCATTTGTCATGGTAACAGTGCCTTGTGTTAGGTTTTCTTGATTCTTTCAAGATATCCATACATCTCTGGGGTAAATTGAGATGGCCGAACTCTATGACTTCAGGAGCCATACTGCCAAGTTCAATGAGTTGGGTTGAGGATGCACCGTTCGTTCTTTGTGCTGGGAGAGTAAGTTGTACCAGCACAGGAGTTTGATGGGGTCACACACCGCCAGTCTGCGTAGGTGTGGAAACCATGGTGGTCTAGCCCACATAGGAGCAACCAGGATGAGCGTCATTGATTCCCTGTGTATCTTGTGGACCACCTTCCTCAGAGGGGTTGGTGGAAAAGCATAGGCAAACATTCCTGACCAACTCATCCATAGAGCGTTCCCCTTGGAGCCTGGCTGGGGGAACCTGGACGCGAAGTCTGGCCATTGACTGTTTTCACCTGTGGTGAATAGGTCCATAGTGGGGAAACCCACTGAGAGAAGAGATCTTCTACGACTCTTTTGTGTAGTCACCACTCGTGTTCCTCTGGGAGGGGTTCTCTGCTCAGAGCGTCTGCTAGTGAATTGCCATCCCCTGGAACATGTTGGGATGACAGGTAAATCTTCCATCTGAGTGCCCATAAGTAAAACATTGCATTGTGCTGTCTGTTAGGATTTGCACTGACAGGTAGGATAGGAGGGGTTTGAATGCCTGAAGCGCTCTGAAGACTGCCAGAAGTTCTAGCAGATTGATGTGGTCCTGAGCCAGTGTGTGAGACCAGAGACTCTGAGCTGTGTGGTGAAGGTAGTGAGCTCCCCACCCTGCTAGGGAGGCGTCTGTTGTGACAGCGGCTTATATCTCTGGATCGTAGAAGGGTTTCCCCTTCGTAAGATTCTCTCTTGTCCACCAGCGAAGACTCTGTACTAGTGTTGGCGAAACAACCACTAGATCGTCCCACTGACCACTTGCCTGAGACCATTGTTTCGCCAACCATTCCTGTATGGGGCGCAGGCGCGCGTGGGGAACCAGGTAAAGATGCCATCATGCCTATCAAACACATTGCTTTGCGCACCCTTATCTGGCGGCCGGCCTGATAGTGTGGTATTTGCAGTAACAAGTTCTGGACTCTTTCCTCTGAGGGAAAGACTAATCCTTTCTCTGTGTTTAGAATAGCTCCTAAGAACTGTTTGGAGCTGCTGGGCACCAGGGCTTGATATTTTCTCGTTGATCGAGAAGCCCAAATGAAAGAGGAGGCTGATTGTTTGAATTTTTTGTCTGCAAATCGAAGGTGATTCCCCTGTCATGAGCCAGTCGTCTAAGTAAGGGTACACTGGGATTACCTCCCTTTGCAGGTGCGCTGCCACCACCGCCAGTACCTTGGTGAATACCCTTGGAGCCGAAGCTATTCCGAAGGGCAGCACCATGAATTGGTAGTGCTGGTTCGTCATTTTGAAACGCAAGAACCTTCTGTGCGCTGGAAACATTGGAATAAGAAAATAGGCATCTTTCATATCCAGTGTTGCCATGTAATCCCCCTTTTTTAGAAGCGGGATTACTTCTTGTAGCGTGGTCATGCAGAACTTTTGTGGCTTGATATACTTGTTTGCAGGCCTCAAATCTAATAAAGGGCGTGTTGTTAGATCTTTTTTGGGCACAAGGAAGTAAGTTGAATACCCCTGTTTACCTGGTTGGCCGGGACCACTTCTATGGCGTCCTTTAATAGAAGCGCTGACATTTTCTGTAGAAGAATCCGTTTTCTGAGTGTACCTTTTGTCTCGGGGACTGATCGCAAGGTCTTTGAAGAAGTTCTACACAGTAGCCCCCTGCTACCGTTGACAGCACCCATCTGTCTGAGGTAATACCCTCCCATGCGTGCGTGAAGTTATAAATTCGTCCTACTGGAGATGCAGGGGAGGGTACTTAGAGCGGAATGTCACTTGCTCTGAGGTGGCGTGCCACCACGAGCTTGGCCTCTGCCCCCGAGTACCACAACCTCTTCGTTGCCCCCGTGGATAGCCCTGAAAGGATTGTCCTTGGTTGGCGCCATAGGAACCCTGGCCCTGGTTGTATCCAAATCCCCTCTGGGAATTCTGTCCCCGAAAGCGGCGAAAATTGCTGTTGCCCCTCTGCCCTGTGGGTTTGTTCGTGAGCTGGCCCAAAGACTTAAGGGTATCATACTCGTCTTTAGCCGTTTTTAGTGCGTCTTCTACCACCTTGCCAAAGAGCACATCTTTTTCCACCGGCATATTAATTAAGGTGGCCTGTGTTTCTGGCCTGAAGCCTGATTGGCGAAGCCAAGCGTGTCTTTTAATGATAGTGCCCTCTGCGATAATTCTACCTGCATTGTCTGCAGCGTCAAAGTTTGACTTTAGGAGACAGGTAGACCCTGCTCTACCATCTGCTGCCACCTGGCTAATTGGGACTTAAGTGGCTCAGGTGCAGAAGAAAGTAATGCGGAAACTTCATCCCACTTGTGGCAGTTGAAACTTGCCAGAAGTGTAGCATTATTTGCGATGCGAGTCTGGTAGGCTGCAGAAGAGGCTACTTTCCTGCCCATTGCATAAATATTTTTGCTCTCCTTGTCTGGAGGAGCCTCGGAAGAAGCAAGGGGAGTGCCTGCTCTTTTCCGTGTGGTGGTAACCACCAGGGAGTCCGGTCTTAACTGCCCTCTTATGTAAAGGGAGTCGGAAGGTACAGGTCTTAAAAAAAAAAAAGAATTCCACACGCGGGTTAATGGCCCGTGTGAGGATGGGTGCCTCCAAAGAAGGTTGGATTCTGCGTTGCACAGACTTTAAAATAGAAATAAATTGGCCTACTTTTTTTTTTTTTTCCCCCAACAGCTGCTCAGTGAAGTCTCTATCTTCTACCACCTCTTGGGTATCTATGCGGAAGTGTTCTGCGGACCATTCCTTCGAGCTTGGAATTACAATTTCGGGCTTGGAGTCGGGAAGACCCATGTCTTCATTAGTGGGTGGGATAGGCATAGGGTCTTTAGGTCTCCCCTTGGATATGTCTTCTGTATGGGAGGATTTAGAGTGTGTCTTATGGTGTTTGTCCCCACCCTAGGTCCCAGAGGAGAGTGAAACTGACTTTTTGGTGCCTGACGTCTTACTAGCTGAAGAACGCTGAATTTCATGTGTGGGGGCCGACGTTTCGTCTGCCGACGAATGACCCTTGGACATTGTTTTTCGCGAGGCACTCTTGCCGTCTTTTGACGTTTTGCCGTCTTTTGACATCTTTGTCTTGTCATGCGGCGATCTGGAACCAGATTGCTCAGAGGACAGGGATTCAGTCGACCGTTCACGGGGTGCCGAGCGTTGTCGAGTACTCGATTCATCTGTCGAGTCTCGACTGGCGGTTGGGTGTTTTGTGGTGTGTGTACTTTGAGCACTACCGCCGCCGGTTGTAGTCCCCACAACATGGCCGCCGGCCTGTCCTACGGGGTTGGGGGCTTTCGCTTGGGTAGCTACCGTTACTCCGGTGCCCTCACCGTCCGAAAGTGCGGTGTCGCTGTCATCGCTGAAGGCTCCTTCCACCTCCATGGCCTCGAGTTGCCTGGCGCGGCAGGCCCAGCGCTTAGTGGAATGGTCTTTCAACGTCTTAGGCTTGACGAGCCTACAGGCTCAACAAGACGTCTCGACGTGATCTCTCGGGAGACAAGTTGCAAACGAGATGTTTTTCTGCCGAGGGGAACTTAAGGTTGCAATGGGGTGTTCTCCATAATACTGGGTAAGGGTGATGGCAGCTGGGCGAACAAAGTATAGGAAGGGGAGAATATGCATTCTACAAATGTCCTAACAATGGCCTCCCCCCTCTGACCCTATTGTTTGGGCACCGAGGTCCAGGGTGGCCTTCCAAGGCCGTTCGGTCCATCGCGATAGGTCTATGACGGTAGTCTTCTTTCAGCTTCTTCACGTGGTAATACGAAGTCGAAGAAAGGATAGAAAGAGAAACTATCTTATTTAACACAGTCAATGTCTAATTTGCCGGAAGGAACTCCGCTATACGCATCAGTCTAGCATGGTTGGAAAAAAACAATTTGAGGGACCTTGACGCGTGAGGGATCATGGGTACAGTGGACGTCATACTAGGAATAGTATTACTGACACGCCATGTTGACGTCCCTTTTCGAGTTTCGAAAACAACAACTGTAATACTCTGCAGCTTCCACTAGATGGCGGGCTATGCACAGCATGTGATCTAAGCAGATTTCACAAGCCTCAGAAATACCATATACATACATACAGTCCAAAGTGCCAGGTACGGTACTCTTGGGCAATGACTTGAAGGACCTTGGTTTAGTTTCCTGTACCCCGAAGCCTACCAAGAAGAGAAGGGAGCTGACCAGTAAAGCAAGGGATGCCACCTTAAGAGACCTTCCAACTAAGACCAAGGGAAAACCCAGAGTAACCAAAGGAAAGGAGGGCCCCAAGCCCAAAGCTTGCTCAAGGGAAAAAGGTTCCTGTAGAAGAGAAACTAGAGGTCACGCATGTGACCCCCACCACCAGCTGAGGCTAAGATGGTGCCAGAAGAATCCCCAGACGAACCATCTTCTGATGAGTCAGAGGTGGAGGAGATTCACACCTATATGGAAGATCTGGATCCTAGAGACCATCCTGGGCTGCAGACTTTGCTTGCAGAAAGTGGACCCTCAAGGACAGATTTCAGTTGGGGACAGAGGATCCCTCTGTAGAAGGGATGCATCAGCAGGCAGCTTCCCAGAGTGAAGGGCAAGAACCTGGGAAGCATTAGACTTTACTGGGAGGATGGACCCCTCTGCTGTGAGCCTATGGAATCTATTCCAGGGGACCTCAGGAGACAGGTGGGATCCCAAGAATTGAGATCCAAATTCCTAAAATTACCACATGAGGTCCCCCTGGCTGGTCATCTGAGCTCAAAAAGGACTAAGGAGAGTTATCTGGTAAAAGTGAAGCCAAGAACATGGAACCTTTAGTCCCTCCCAGTTGTGGGAGTTCCTGTTAAGAGGGTTGGGATTGACATTGTTGGTCCCCTAGACCCTCCAACTTCGTCAGGCAATTGATTTATATTGGTTTTAGTGGACCATGCTACTGTTTGTTTGTTTATTTATTTGTTATGCGCACCGGACCCTGAGGTAGCAGGGCGCAAGAGACAAGGAGGTTTACAGCTTGGTTACAGAAGTACAGAAGCACCCTGAAGCTATTCCAAGGAGAACGGTTACCGCACAGGCAGTGGCTAAGGCCCTACTTGGTATTTTTACCAGAGTAGGATTTTCTAATGAGGTTCAATCTGCCTGGGGGGTGGGGGGGAGCATTGGGGGGTGCAAATATGTCCCACTACATGCAGGCCATGTGGAAAACCTTTGGGGTCACCTACAAGTTCTCAACATCCTACCACTCACCAACAAATTGGTTGGTAGAGCTTTAACACGACTATGAAGAGCATGATTGGAGCTTGGAAAAACCACTTAGAAGAAAGTGGGATCTTCTGCCATGCCTTCTTTTTGCCTATAGAGATGTAGCTCAAGCTGGAGTGGGCTTTAGCACCTTTGAGTTACTTTATGGTCATCCTTGCACAGACCCGTTGACCCTGATTAAGAAGGGTCTGGAGAGTGCGCCATCCCTCAAGCCAGTAAGGATTACTGACTCTGTGCTTGGCCTCAGACAGAGGATGGCACAGAGGATGACTGAGTGTTAGGGAGAATTATCAAAAATGTGCCAATTCCTCTCTACCTTAGAGACCTCCAGCACCTTTGCTGGATTTTGAGGCCTTTCGTTTTTTTACTTGGAGAGTGCGAGACCCTTTTCCCCACTCTCTCATGTATTTTAATGTGATTTGGGCTCTGTGTTTCTTTTGGTTGTGGAGTCTGACAAACTCCATAGGCATCATCTTTTACACTGTACCACATAGCACCTTCATTGCAGTGGCACAGGGAAGTCTTTCAGATTTCCCAAAGGTTTAAATACCTTTTCTTGGATAAACTGTTTCCAAGAGCAGTACGGTTAAATTGACTTTACTTGCATTGATAATTTTCTAGACCCAGTACACAGTATCTTACATTAGGGTGCTGGAGGGGTTACTTAGTATCCCCTTTAGCTTCTCATGTAACATTTTTTGGTTACCCTTTCCTCGAGGAATGGCTGGTGGCAGTGCTTTGCTTTTAACTACAGCAGTGTGCTTTTACTGCGGGCTGCGTTCGCAGCTGCAGTAAAGCACCCAAGGGTGCCATTTTTGTCAAAATGGCCGGTCTTTTTTCGTCATTTCTTTGTGGAAAGGTCCTTCTTAAGATTTACTCTGTGCGCCAAACCAGGTTTGGTCCCTTTGTTCATTTTGTCTTTGGCGGGATTCACGAGTGAAGCCCGCTTCTGGCTCAGTATGTCTGGCAGGGACAGGAAGTGAGGGAGGTGCCCGAAACTTCCTGTGCTTAATGCCCTTGGTTACAGGAATGCACCCAAAGGTGATTGGCCGGCTGGCTGTCCGGCAAGCAAAAGATTGCCAAAAAGATTGTCTGTCGAATGGCATCAGTACTACCCTCATCTAGAACACTTGGTGGCCTTCAACCAGCCACGATGACTGAGGTAAACACTGTACCCCATCTGGCGGAACCACGTGTCTGCAATTGTAAGGAAATAAGGGCTGTTGTCGGTGTCCGTCCCAGTCTCCCTGTGGGGCAGGGAGAGGCCAGTGGCGGCTGGAACTGAGACGTAGGGTGCCTCTTCCTTTTCTTCGAAGGAGGTGGCTCCTGTGTCAATGGGGACCCCGCCGGTGGAGTCACTGGTGGTGCCGTCACCATCCTCTTCTGAATCTCTGACACCAGTGTGTGGAGGATCAAAAGAATATCCTGCAACAGATCCCTGGGAGGTGACTGGGGTCATCTGCCTAGTCGTCGCCCGCCCATCTCCTCTGGTATGTAGTGGACGGAAACGACATCTTCCTCCTCGGATGATGATATCCGTGCCCTGAAGCTCCTCCACTCCTCCCTTTGTTTGGGTCCTAAGGGGTCGGCCTAGGGCTGAGGTCCGGCATCATCTTCTCTGGAGTCTTCTCCACCGGTTTGGACAAAGCCTCCCACCTGGGAGGAAACGCCACTCTGGCGGCCACCGGGCTACATTTAGCCGAGAGGGCAGCTGCGAGCATTTCGATGGAGCACCTTGGCCTGCGTCGGAAGGACGGATTCCTTGTCCTGTTTGGCCTTCTCCAACTTCTCCCGAAGCTTCCCTGGGGTTGCTGACTTTTTCCTCAAAAGAGCTGGAGCGATGGCTGGAGATCGAAGCAGATGGAAATGTAGAGCGCGCCCTGACTGTCGCGGGACGCGCTTGCGCGGTGACCCCAGTGGAATCGGACTTGCGGTGCTTGACCTTGTCTTGGGCCCCCACGGATGGAGCGCCCTCAAAGGACTTAGAAGCCAGCTCAGGTTGGCCGGATCCGGATGAGGCATGCCCATGAGGACCACTCAGGGTAGAGGTCTTGGCGTTGAGCCACGTCACCAGACGGGCGTGCTGGTCCTTCATCGTGTGCTTGGAGAAGCTACAACAAATCTCACAATCTTCCTCCTTGTGCGTGGGTGTAGACAATACAAGCAATGGGAATGCTTGTAGTCCATTAAAGCATTCCGAAAACCGCAGCTGGTGCAGAGCTTTAAGAGGAAAGCCCCGTCCTCCTCCTCCTCCGTCATGATCCGGCGCGGTGTAGGCCTGATGGACTTCCGGAAACCTCCAAGAAGAATACTCGACGATTTAAGCCCGTGAGGGGCAGGGAATGAAGCCGGAAAACAGGTCCCCGTTGATCAGGTGGATAAGCAATGAGGCACACTGGCTCGATTGAACAAAAACAGTTTTCCTACCGAAAAAGTGCGGAAAAACGCAGAAAGCTCGAGGATCAAAATGCGAGGACTCCCAACACTTGAACGTGCAGTAAAAGTCCATTGGCTGGGGCAGTATAACCCAGAGCTCCGTGATTGGTTTATAGGATAAAGGCCGGTTATAACGAAAGTGAAACAGTTTTTACTTTTACAGAGGATTCCCAGCCTGACGGGGAATATTCATGAGCATGTGAATCCATGCCAGACCCCATGCTGGAGAATGTGAGAAACCACATTAAAGAGGAGGTCAACAAGATGCTTGACCTTGGAGCGATTGAACATTCCATAAGTCCATGGGCTAGCCAAGTTGTGTTGGTGCCAAAGGCAGGAACTAAAGAACGTGGATTCTATGTGGACTATACAGGCCTTAAATTCAGTGACTAAGACTGATGCCCATCCATTGCCAGGGACAGCCCATCCATTGCCAGGGACAGCCCATCCATTGCCAGGGACAGCCCATCCATTGCCAGGGACAGATAAACTGGTGGATAAGCTGGGCTCAGCAAAAATCCTCAGTACGTTTGACCTACCAAGTGTTTATTGGCAGATTGCCGTCTTCTCC
This sequence comes from Ambystoma mexicanum, assembly GCF_040938575.1. NCBI lineage: Eukaryota > Metazoa > Chordata > Amphibia > Caudata > Ambystomatidae > Ambystoma > Ambystoma mexicanum. Next base: position 817,640,370 of record NC_090929.1, read on the forward strand.
TTGGCATTGTCAGTCATGGCATTCACAACGCCACAGGCTTGTACCAGTTTAAGGTCATGCCCTCAGCACTAAAGAATGCACCTGCCACTTTTCAGAGAATGGTTAATTGTGTTATGAATGGGTTCGAGATCTTCTGCATGGAATACTTCAATAACATTGCAGTGTTCAGCCCTACCTGGGAAGACAATATCCACCTGGAACATGTGTTGCAGGCCCTTCATCAAGCCAATAAGACCGTCAAAGCAAGTAAGTGCCAGATTGGTGAGGAGTAAGGTGGTCCACCTTGGCATGAGGTAGGAGGAGAGATTAAGTCCTTACCCAGCAATGTACAAGCTGTACAATACTACTAAAATGCAAGAAAGAGCCTTCTTAGGTCTTACTGGTTACTACGGGAATTTCCTTGAGAACTATGGGGCCATAGCTTCTCCTCTGAATACTGTATCTTCTACCAAGTACCCTTAGAAAGTTAAGTGGAACGAGGACTGTGAAAAAGCCTTCCAGTGGCTGAAAGCTGCCCTCTGTTAAGCTCCAGTGCTGAGAGCTCCAGATTATACTCTGGCCTTCTTAGTCCAAACTGATGCTTCCAACACAGGGATAAGCGCAGACTTGAGTCAATTTGATAGTAAAGGCAGTCAGCTACCCATCTGCTTTATTAGTAGAAAACGAAGACATAGGGAAACCAGGTGGGCCACAATTGAACGTGAATGTTTTTCTATTGTATGGGCCTTGAAAAAGTTCAGGCCATACCTCTATGGAACTACTTTCAGGATTCAAACTGACCACCAACCCTTACGTTGGTTGATGCATATTAAAGGACAGAACCCCACAACTGCGCCGGTGGTCCCATAAGTCGCCTAAGCTTTGATTTCACTACTGAACACAGGTCAGGTACCCAGCATAAACATGCTGATGATCACTCCAGAAAATATGACGGAATGGATCAAGAGATTCAACCAAGAGCGCATTACATCCTCCTGTCCCTTAGTTGGGGGAGGAGTGGGTGTAGGGTGGGAGGGAGAACAAGTGTTAGGGAGAAGTCTCATTTGTATGCTTCATCCCCACTCCTAGTGAGAACCCAAGCACTTTTTGCTGGACCTCTGGACCATTTTCTTTAAATCCTGAATGAGTGGACCCTTTTTCCACCCATTAATTCTTATGGGCTCTGTCTTTTGGAACTCTGTTCTTTATGTTTTACCGTTACTATGCAGTCTACTTTCTTCCATATCTCTTTTAAGGCATCTGTGTTTAACTTTTGCTGCACAAAGGGAGAAGACAAGCGGGAGCTCGCTGGGAGGATGAGGGGGACACTGTTAGGAAAGAGTGATCGTTTAGCAGCTTACCCTCCATATTCTATGGACCCACAAACCTTTTGCTTTTATTTTTTAACCTGTCCTGACTTTTTACAGTGTAGTGAAGCCTTCAGCTTTACCCCCTGGTCTTTTGCTCATTTTGTTATGAGGAAACTGATCTCAGTCCTTCAAACTATCAGTACTGGGAAACTGTTTCCCTTTTGTCCTTTTTGGTAGCTTTTTGACAGTGCACACAGCATCATACAATGCAGTATAGTAGGGATACTTTTGTAATCATTGTAGTCTTTTACACTTTGGGTGTTTTGGTTACTTTTCTGTGCCTAAATAAAAGCTGGTGACAGCAGATACCCGTTTACCATCGGTGCGGGTATGAGGGGGGAGGCTCGAGAGCCCGTTGCCAAAATGGCCGCTTTTATGTGAGCTCCCGAGTGGCCTGAAACGAGAGGACGACGATCTTGGCTCCATCGGGAAAGAAAACAGCTGAAAATCAGGCACAATCTGTCCAAGTGGCTTGAGAGGCAAGCAGCAACGTTTGGGATGCTTTGAAGCCCTAGAAACCTTGGCGCGGCCTGGTGCGTGGTGGCCGCCGGAGGGCAGAGAGCACGGCACAGCATACAGGGCGACCGAGAGCCTGTGCGCACCTTGGCAGGAGGCCCCAAAAAAGAACTGCAGGAGTGGGTCACCCAAGCCAGCACGAAGGCACTGTCTGTCCGTGAGGATTGTGAGGCGAGGAGCGAAGCTTGGGGTGCCTTGGAGCCACAGAACCCTTGGAGTGACCTGGTGCGTGGCGGCCTCCGGGGGGCCGGGAGCACGGCTCGGCTTACTGTGCAGCGAAAAGGGCGCTGCGCGACCGGGCATTACAATACTCCATGCAATATCCCTCCAAACTGAGGGTCCAGCACAACGGGAGGGCACACTTCTTCACCAACCCAGTAGCGGTGCACGAATTCATTGAATCGCTAACAAAATGACCCACCAGATAACACTTCAGGGGAGACAGGCGCTGTGCCGTCGAATGCCAGTGCAGGAACCGCACCTTGTCAAGCACTCAGGATTACGGCTGAACAATTGTGCAGCACAGTACACTGGAGCCCTGATGGGCAGCGATATACCAGCGCTAGAAATGTAATGAATCAGCAGCACAGCAGCGTTTAGTAAAAGTTTTATTTTTTTTAAAACAATTTTATTGATTTTATTTCAACAAACAACCAAACTTGCAGTACATATTACAGTATTTCAATTTTGTGCTACTCAAACAATGTCTGCTGCGTCTCCCCTCCCCGTCCCCCATCCGAGCTTACACTACTTCACGATCTGCTTCTTCATCTTGCAGAGGGGTTCCCTCTCCTGTATTCTCTGCTGGGTCCTGGTCTCTCGACCAGTCCTGAGTGAGCCCAAACAGTGTGGCTATTAAATGTTTCCAGGCTGTCAGGGTTTCTGCTTCTTCATCCCCTCCAGTGTTGCTAGCTTCCTGCCATACTGCAGTTTCACCTTCCACCCATTTCTGAAGGTCTTTCCACCATATTTCTATCCTTGGACTGTGGCATGCCTTCCATCCGATAGCAATTCTACGCTTCGCAAGTATATATGCCAAATTCTTTAATTTACTCACATGTTTAAGTTTCCATGGTCTGGGAAACCCCCCCTAACAGACATGCTCAGTGTTGGGGAGAATTCTCATTTATGGCTAATTTCCCTTACCTAGTGAGTCCCTCAGCAGCTTTGCTGGATTTCTGGGGTTTATTTTTTTCCACCTGGTAAGAGTGTGAACCTTTTTCCCCACTCTTGCATGTGTTTTGCCATGTGCATTTCTACTTTTTGTGTGATCTTGGGCTCTGGAGCCACACCACTCCATGAGCCCAACTTCTTGTGTGTGTTACACAGCACCTTCAGTGCAGTGACACAGGGTTGTCTCTGAGACTTCCCACTGACACAATTTTTCTGGGGCTGACAACTGTCCCCCAGAAACACCCCCCACAAGGGATGGGTGGGAATAGAAGAGGGAGAAACTAATATCCCGATTGGGACCCTACACGCTTTACGGTCGGGGACTGTCATGATCACTGGGTTTCCCTTCAGAGATTTTCTTTGGTTCCAGTGCAGCAGGGTATTCGTGGGTTAATGCTGAAATAGTCCTTGGTAGTTACTTGTAGAACACTTATTAGATTTCAACATGGCTGCCAACGAAATTCCTCTAAATAGAATTCGCAGTCTAGTTACAATCACTCTCACCTCACTGGGTATTTAAGCCCCCTCCCCTTTTTCGTTCCGCACTTCGCGTCTGATTTTTCTTCAGAGACGCTTACCGCGGTTTGGAATTCCTGCAGCGTTCCCTCAGTATTTTTCCCTTCTTTGCCCGTATTTCCTTTCTCTCCCTTGTCCGCCCTTTGTTCTGCCCACGTCATTGTTTTTCCTGGTATTATCCTGTTCGAGTTTTCACAGAGAGCAAGTTAGTCAAATTCCATCGAACCCGGAGTACGGAGGGTTACACAGTCACCGCAAGTATTGTTTCCCTTATTGGGAGTTGTTCAAGATTCAGTTTTCTTGCTATTCAATCACTGAATTTCAAGGTAACCTAGGTTCTGAGTAGTTTTGGAATGTTGTGGTGCACCAGTGAATCTTATGCGCTTCGCCTTGAATTGTGCCATTATGGTTAATTTATGACAAGTCGTTGAGTTTCTCAGTGAATTCGCTCTCCCCGGCAGGCACTCGTATTCTAGTATTTAGTTACGCTTCACTGGCTTGTGTTCCTTCAGCATCATGCGCACATGGTTTTTCATGACTAGTCTAGGTGCAGAATTATTTTCCTGCTGTACATTAGGCACGCATTTTTCTGTGAAGAAACTTTGAAACATTATTTAGCATTCCCCCGCAGTTGTGTGTCACTAATGTTAATTGAACACATTCATTGTCCACACAGCAGTTCAGGAGAATTAATGGTGCGAGTCCTTCTGGCTGTTTCCGTGTTTCTCTCAGACCCCTGTCAGCTTTCTAGTCAGCAATTTCCAGTCAGTGATATCACTAGCCTCTCGTTCCCTCAGTCTTCAGAACAAGCGCCCCTGCAAGTTGCAGGATGGAGAGCTCACCAAAAAAGAACCTAAGGTAATAATAAAGAACAGTGGGAATTAATAGTTACATCCAGTTATAGGAATAGGTTTTCTAATAGTTGTCCCTGGTTCTCTCACTAGACAAAAGGTTCAAGAAGAAGAGTAGCGACAAAAGAGATAGTTGAATACAACGCACCCAGAGAAGAAGGTTGTCCGCATTTAGTGGTGTCCCCGCAGAGTCTAAGGTAAGCGTTACAGGGACCAGAGGAGCAGAGGACCACCTACTGGACTCTACCCATTCCTCACTAAAAGCATGGGACATAGCACTCAGAAAACACCACATAGCCCCTGGGTTGGGGCCCTTCACACCGGTGGCACACAACCAAGACTTCACCCCGGGTAAACAGGATAGTTTCTGGGCAAACTGGGGGCAGACACACCCGACCTTCCTCAAAGACCTCTACCACGAAGGGTCCCCATTACAATTTGAAGAATGCAAACGGAAATTAGGCATAGGAGAAAGAGAGGGATTTAAGTATATTCAAATCAGGCATTGGATCTCCCAGGGAGGGGTGAAGAAAGCGGCCACTAGGACTCCCATAGGTCTCGAGCTCACACTGCAGGAAGGCCAGACCCATAAAGCAATAACAAGGTTATATAAGCTCCTAGACAAGGCGAGGATGGAGGACTGAATATCTTACAGGGATAACTGTGAGAGGGATCTGGGGACCCCCATCACGGAGGAGGAATGGGGCCAGATCTGGAAAACGGCCCAGAAATCATCCAAATGCACCACGATCAAAGAGACATCATATAAACTATTCACAAGATGGTACCTAACCCCACACAGGTTAAACAAAATGAATCCAGCCTACCATCCTAGCTGCTGGAGACAATGCGGCAACCGAGGGGATCATAACCACATGTGGTAGACCTGCCCCAAGGCTGAAATATATTGGAAAGAGATACTGGGGCACATAAGAGATCACGGGGAAACAACTACCACACGACCCAAAGGTAATACTCCTGGGGACCGCAGTCGAAGGAGTCTATGCAGAGACAGGCAACAACGCTACCCTGATTACTCAACTACTAAACGCGGCAAGAATAACTCTGGCCCAGGGATGGAAGAACCCCGAAGGCCCAATAGTCGCGTGTTGGTGGGTCAAGATATGGCACATCCTGGCGATGGAGAAAGTAGGGGCCCTAAAGGATAACAAATATCTGAAATTCAGGGCGGTGTGGGACCCATTCATAGACTATGTCACAGACAGGGAAGCTCACTTTCATAGACCTATCCTGCTGAGATCAATCTTGAACTAAGGCCCTTGACAAGGAGGAAACATGAGGGGGCCCAGGCCTCCAGTCAACACAGGCAGTCAAGGCCCGGACTGTAACAAAACTGCCTAACGGTGGACGGATGCAGAACCATCTCAGCTTTGTTGTTTTTGTGTTTGTTTTCATCTGGGGGGGGGATTAAAGGGGAAATATACTGAAGTTCAAGAGAAGAGGGGGCGGGGGAGTTAGAAATGTTAAAACTCATGGACGTACTACAAATTTGAAAACTGACTGGGGAAAAAGAGGGACAAGAACAATATTAAGGTTTAAGTATACTGTTCCTTACCTGAATGCTTGTAAGTAAGACTCCATGAGAAGAAAATAAAGTTGGTAAAAAAAAAGTTACCATTAACTTTATGTAGTCACTTAAACTACAGACACAGTACACCCCATCTTACATGGAGTATTGGAAAGGGTTAACTGATCCCTTTTTGTCTGTACCTCCTGCAGCCTTGTTTCGCTCCCTTAACTCTAAGACTTGGCTGGTGGCAGTGGTATCTACCCTAACTTTTCTACCGCGATTATACTATATAAACGTGGTACTGTTTTAGGCTATTGTATTAGCCTCGAACATAAACATGCTTGACCAAATACATTTTCTTTTGGAGCCGGTCGGGGTTATTCGCCATTTCTTTTTGTTAAGGTCCTTCTTGTGTTTTACTTTGCGCGGCAAATCAGGTTTGCCCTCTTTGTTCACTGTCTTTTGGCGGGCTTCTGCCAAGAAGCCATCGTCTTGGCGCCTGGGTGTGTAGGTGGGCTGAATGTGAGGGAGGGGTGTAGTCACCCCCTGCACAGGGTATCCTAGGAAACCCAAGTTGCACTTTGCCATGATTGGCTGAGGTGGTTGTCCGGGCCGGACAACCCCCCTGCTGTGTGATTGACAGCCAGGGTGTGTGAATGGGGGATTTTCGCATAAAAGGCAGGACTCTTGGGCTGGAAGTCAGAGTCGCCACTGGAACTAAAAGGAACCAAAGAGAAGCTGAGAAGAAGACGGCTGCTGCAACTACCCCGTCCCGGTGAAGCCCTGCTGCAGTCCTGAGCTATCTACCCTTCAACGACCAGAGAAGATCCAGTCCGGAGTCTTCTTCCCTTGAGCCTGGTGGGGTCAACCAGCTCATCTTGCACAGCCAGAGGATCCTCTTCGTGGTCGAAAATGCAGCACACTGCTATAGTGGTCCGGATAGCCATCTGAAGAGCCTCTCCTGTTTTAAAGGAGCGCACCTTTTATTCGCTGTCGCTGTTGCTGGCCTCATCCCCGAGTAGTGCAGACCCCTCCAGACATCCTCCTTGTCTCCATGACCGAAGCTCCAGGAACCATGGGTCTGCAGGAAACTACCAGGAACAACTGCAGTGGCACCAGCTTCTTCATTGAATAAGGTACTGTGTCCAGCTTCGAGGAACTAGGGTGAATCCCTTTTCTCCTCATCCAAGGCTTGCCCTTGTCTTCCTTCCCTCCCTCTTATAACTTTTGCTTCCTCTGTTGACAACATCCAAGTACTCCTGGCACCCTTGACTCTTGAACTGTCCGACGGTGTGATCCTCAACAACAGGAACCCGGTTCCACTTGACACTGGAACAGGCCTATTGACTTGTTTTCCTGTCAGCAAGTGTTCTCTGATTCTGTCTGCCTTGACAAAAGTATTGCCTTTGATTTTTGCCCCCAACTCTCTTTGGTTAACTCAGGTGCTAAGTGTGTTTTTCCAACGGTAACATTTCTTTCCGCGGATATGCGTATCTTTCATAAGACTGAACTGTCATTACTGTAAAAAAGTGATTGCATCTGTATTCCCGGTAACGTCTTTTGTTTCACAACACCGGTCTGTCAAAACATAGGGTACTTACCGTGAGTTGTTCTGTGCCAAGAGAATTGGTTGTGTGTAGTGTATTTTTCGTGTGGTGTTAATTTAATAGAAGTGAAGTGTTTTACCAACAGATGGTTTAGAAATAAATGTACTTTCACTTTTCAACCAAAAACCTTGAGTCAGTGTTTGCTTGAGTCACAGTAATTGTGGTCCTTTGTGTAATTTCTACTACTGCTCATTTGCTCTTGAGATAAGTTTGGCTGCTCCGCTACTGCTACCCCCTGCTACCTGTGCACAATGCTGTGTGGCATGTTTGGGTGGAACCCCGGGGTACTGAAGTGGTACCGTAAACTGTTGGTGACCTGTATGATAGCCGCCAGGCGGTGCATATTGATGAAGTGGACTAGTTCTTCTCAGCCAGGAACGTCAAACTGGCTGAGGGACTTAGTCTGGTTGAGTGACACTGATAGGGACTACGCTGCTCTCTGCGGGCCCCAGAATAAACCAAAGAACATCTGGGATCCTCTCACGGCCTACCTGTTGTCACAAGACGGTGTGTTAAATTAATAAGGAACACTCAAGTGAGATGAGACAAGTTTAAGATGCGGTCCGAACCTTCCGGAGTTGCAACCCCAAAGCCATTTTTTGTTAAAGCATGTATCATCCTCACCGGTTTAGAACATTCCTTACATGGCAAATGTATGCAAATATAAGTTGTATCACACGTTGTAAAGTGGTCTGATGATGTGATGTTGTGAACTGGTTAATAAAGACATGTTTTTTTAAAAAAAATATCTGTTTACCATGTTTGCATTATTTTTAGTGTGCACATTGCATTTACCGCATCTACCTACTAAACATGGCTAGTACGCTAAACTGGCTTTGCTACGAGATTTTCGCTTGCTCTTTGGCTATATTGTTGTCTCGCCTTTTTCCTGCCTGGCCAGGAAATCCCATATACGGTCATGTACTTGCCCAGGAAAGCTGCTGCTTTCGCAGGCTAGTGATGCCTTTGTGTGTGTGGCCCAGGAAGGGGTGGGACTGCCTGGTCCCACTCTATCTGCGGTGCCAGAGAGTCTAGGTATGGGGCATGAGCAAAACCAATATTCGTCCCTGACTGGACAACTAATGGCTGCTTGAATGATGCAGATCCTTGGACTTGCTCCGTGCCTGGATTTTGGGTAAGAGGACTCATCCTGCAGCCATTTCACTCAGATCAGCATTGGAGCCAAGAATTCCTCATAGAAGAAAAGCCGACTGAAGAGCCAAAGAAGACTCCTGAAGAGGCCTACCATCCCTTCCTGCATCTGGCCCGGTGAAGCCCTGTTGGATAATCCGTTCTCCCAAGACCCGGAGCGGTGCTTCAGCCCTTGGACTAGTGGGACCAACCAGTCTCAATGCCTTTGAAAGTCCAGCCGTCCTGAGCCCTCGGAAGTGTCCCAGGACCACCCGGTGGACTGACCAGCTCTCTTGTGGGCTACCTCATCAAAACAGTCACTGTTACACATTTGCAACCCGAACTTTGGTTGTCATCAGCTCATTCCACAAGTAGTCCGCCCCTCTTCCAACTGTCCTCCATAGGATAACATTAGGAAGAACTCCCTTTGTCTCCTAACTTTCCATTCCATCCGCCTTTTGGTCGTCAACCTGGGTAGTAACTCATGAAATACAAAAGACTATTTACTTACCTTAGTACAAATGTAGAAGAGTATTTTATCCCCTGATCAATGCAAGTCAATCAGAACTTAACTACAAAGGTTCATTCTGGCAAACAACATTGTGGCTCCTGTGACCTTTGGTCACAAGAACCAATTAAACTTAGGGTTGGGACTGCTTAAGTTAGGGACTTTACTTGTAAATTGGTTCCATCATAAAAAAACGCATTATTTCACTTACCTCTTGTGTTGAATAAGTCATTTGAATGCATTTATGAACCTATGTGAAAGTATATATGTTTATTATTGAGTGTGTGCAAAAGGCCTACAATAAATAACTGTATATTTATACGTGTTTGTCTAAATGGAATTATTGTGTGGACACATTGAACGCCTCTGACAACATTCACACTCTTCTGAGAATAGTCGTAACTGTTCTCCATTGCTACCTTGATTGGGTTTTGGCTAACCTCTCGAAGTTTATGAAATGTTAGGTGTTAGACTGATTTTCTATACTCTGGCCTGGTGGACAGATGTATAGAAGGCCAACCTAGCTTAGTGACAGGGACAACTCTGGGCACTGTAACCAAATCCGTTCAAGGTAGGTGGACGAGTGGTCTGGGCTAAGTCTCAAGAGGTGACAAAGACTGATATGCAAATGGATATTTCCCATCTGTGAAAGGTACAGTGAGCAAAAAGCAGATGGCTGCGAACTCTCAATGTGGTTAATAACCACTGAACAGGTTATCATGCCGTGTTCTTTCGAGAGAGGGGCGCCTGCTACCTTTTTTGTACTCAAGAGGTGATGAGTTTGTAAGGGGTCCTCGATGAGCACAAACAGTAAAAAGTTAGGGAACACACAGAATCAATTATAAAAATATTTATTTATTTATGGCCATACAACACTATGAAAAATGACTACTAGCATCTAATATAATCACACAACACTTAAGAAAAGATACAGATATACATTCACTGGAGTAGGGCAAGCACATATCAAATGCCTGAAAAGGAAGGAACAGATTAGTATAAGCATTGAAGGTCCACAGAGATACAACACTAACATAAGTAGCCCATCCCTAAGGTGTATGGGGCCTTGTACCCAAAAGTTCACTTAAGTCCCACATTTTTGTGAGGCTGGATCAAATAAGTGTAAGGTTTCTGGGGTGCAATGAAGAGTTCCAAGTGGTAGAGTACAAGTTGTTCTAACTAACACAAGTGTCCCCAACTTTCGGAGTGCTTGCATGAGCAAGCAATGGCAAAGCCAAACTGTTGTAAAGGTTTCTAAAAGTTACCAAAAGTTTTAAAAGGGGAGAAAGGGGTTCAGGTACATATCGGTACAACTCACGTCCCGTACTCTGATTCTTCTTAGGACTTGGCTGGTCCTCTGAAGAGGGTCAGAGGTCGCTATTCCTGCGACAAATGCTGGTACAAGGTCTTCAGGTTGGAGAATGTAGAAGAACTCTATGCTGGGCCCCTCTCTGCAAAGGAATGGACGCAGCAAAGCTGTTTTGGACGATGGCCACCGATGCACAGCAACGCAGGAGGACACTTCCTGCACACTTGGAGTGAGCTTTTTCTCACTCTCTCATGTATTTCTCTTTAATTTGAGCACTGTTTCTTTTGGTTTTGGAGTCTGAAACTCCATAGGAATCATCTTTTTGTATTGTGACACACAGCACCCTCAGTGCAGTGTCACAGAGAAGTCCTTTGGATTTCTCAAAACTTTAAATACCCTCTCTTGGCAAAACTACTGTTTCCAGGAGCAGATAAGTGAAATTGACTTTACTTGCCTTTTTCTCTTTGTAGACCCAGCACACACCATTTTACATGGAGTGCTGGAAGGGTTACTTAGTATCCCTTGTCTATCTTCTCACGTAACATGTGTATGTTACCCTTACTACAATTAATGGCTGGTGGTAGTGGTTTATTTTTCCTACCATTGTGCATTTTTACCGCAGGCTGAATCCTCAGCTGCAGTATTGCACCCATGGGTGCCCACTTTGTCAAAATGGTCCCGGACTTCTTTTTTCATCATTTCTTGTTTGTAAGGTCCTTCTTGAGATTTACTCTGCGCGCCAAACTAGGTTTGGTCCCTTTGTTTGTTTTGTCTTTGGCGGGATTCACTGGTGAAGCCCGCCTCTGGCTCCAGCATATCTGCCAGGGCAGGAAGCAAGGGAGGTTCCCGAAATTCCCTATGCCTAGTCTCCTTTGTTACAGTAATGCACCCACAAGGTGATTGGCCGGCTGGCTGTCCTTGGAGTTGACGACTGGATGAAGGAACCAAAGAAGAAACTGGAAGAGAAGCTTGCTGCACCCTCCTAACCATTGGTTTGCCCGGTGAAGCCCTGCTGCAGTGCTACAGCTCCAAATTTCGAATCGACTAGAGAAGCCCAGAAAGGACATCTTCCCTTGGGTTGGTGGGACCAACTGACCCAAGACGAACTTGACTGGAATCCCTCTCCCTGCTGGCTGTACTGCTTTGCTGCTGCTGAAACAGAGTGCCAGGGGTCAGGAACATTAGAATTGAGTGCATCGTTTTTAATCCAGAGCTCCAAGAAGATCCCAAGGACTCCCTCGAAGCAGGACTGTCCAAGCCTGAGCCACCTCAACAGAGTGCTGGACCCCAGATGAAAGGAGAGTCCACACAGTGTCCAAGAGCCGGGTGTGGTGCTATTTGAGAGTAGCTGAAACCGCAAAGTGCCACTGATCTGGAGGGTGCCCATTGCTGCCGCTGACCGTCAAACCGTAGTGCAGGATTCCCTAGACGTCGTCCTCTTGTCCCCACGACTCAGGCACAGGAACAACAGGATCTGCAGGACTACAACAGGAACAGAAACCAGCTGGACCCTTTTCTTCAGACTCAAGGTACTGTGTAACTAGGGGTACTTACCTCATTGTGTGTAGCTTGCCTGCTCTCACTGGAGACTTGCATTTGCTGCCCTTTACAGAGCTGCTTGCATCTTTGCTCTTCACAAGCCTCCCAGCTTGTGACCCCGCAGTGATTCTTTTTACAACAAAACTCTTTAACATTGTGCAAGACTTTTGTGCATCTTCAGGAAGTGCCTCAGCTCCCTTAGACTTTGCTCAATTGACATTGGTTGTCCTGGCTCCCGGAAGACTCTTCTTACCCTCGGACTTTGTGTTGATCTGTCCCTCCAAAAAGTCATACATAAGTTACTTGTATAGCTGGAAAAGGGTTAACCTTAAACTGTGGGATTGAAAAGTGCCTACCTGTTTGAGAAACTGGTTAACCTTTGTTTCCTTCCCTAACCTATTCCTTTTTCCATAACCTCAGTATTGCATTAAGTGTTTAAGTGATATATCAATATCCACAGTGTCCGAGCAATTGAAGTTACCTCAGGGTGTAGGAATTGTGTGCGCGACATCCCAAAAGGGTATCTACTTACTTAACTGAAATTGAAGGAGCATATTTTTTAAGTGTATTTTATTGTTGCTAAAGAAAGGTTATTTTAAAACTGACTGTTAAATTAATAAATCATTATTTTAATAAGAAACATTGAGTATAAGTGTTATTTGAATACCTGTCCCTGTGAATCTCTATGTTATATCTCTATGTTATACCTCTATAGCTCACATTGACCCGTCTTGAGATAAGCCTGGCTGCTCAGTCACTCTACCAACTTGTGTAGTACAGGCCTATACCAAAAGGTTGGGTTACCTACTGCCAAGAGGACAAGGCTTGTGTAGTCTCCCACAGGGTTACGACATACAATATTACCCAACACTAGATGTCTGGAGGCCTACTTGCAGAATCTTAACTTCTAATACTCCACACACTGGTAATGTGCTTTGGCAACAAAATGTGCATTTTGTTTCCTACTATTTTCTGGGAAATTATGATTGTTATAATTCAATTTTTCAATGACAACTTCAATAAACGTAGAACAATCACACAAATAGAATAATTCAAAGAGCTGTATGATAAAAGTGCTCATATTAGAACAGCCCTCAAAACTGATACAATTCAGAAAAGACAGTCATAACGTAACATGGTGCCGCTGCTTATTGATATAGAAGAAGTGAACAGAGAAAGCTAAGTGCACAACCTTTCAAAGAAAAGGGTGACCTGGTGGAAATCCACTTCACAATATACTTCCAATGTTGGCTAACAGCAGAAGGAATTTTCAAAAGTAAATTTTAGGTTTCTTCATTCCAGACATGGGCCCTAATTCACTGGGGCAAAAGAAGTTTGGGGGGCAGGGGGATCTGGGGTTAACAGAATAGCTGCAGATTAATCAATGACATGGATTTTGCGATGAACAAAAAAAGCTATACATTTTTCGTTAGCAAAAAGCAATTGGTTTTTCCTCCTGTAGCTTACTTTTTTTTTTTTTAAATCTGTCGGACTAGACAATCTACTTACAGGACTCGGGATGGAATCGGGGTCAAGTCGTTTTGGTGGAGCAGGCGATGGTGCTTGAGGTCCGGCTTGACTTACATAGTTCTGTGCTCCTGGAAAAGTCCCACCATAGCTTGGCTGTGGAGCACGAATCTGTCCAAAGGATCCTGTTGGAACAAAACAGAAATGAAAGGAGATTAACACGTGTGTGGACTACACAGAAACATTACATTTCCTACTTTACAAGCCAAACCATAAAGCACTTAAAAGGTAATATGATCAAAATCCTACAAATCAAAACAGTTTTCTTTATCAAATTTCTCTCTCAGGGTGGATTGTCCAAGTGATACGCATTATGACTTTTGACACAAATACTACGGTATCTTCCATTTTCTCATACGTAGGTAGTATGGTAATTAATACAGATTATTTAAGAATGGAATGCCGAGCAGCAAAATAGCTTACTGAAAGAACCATGGTAAACATTATGCATTTTCACAAGTTAATACACTACCCTTGTAACGAAATATATTTTTTCCAATTTAACATAAAAAAATATTTATTACAACAGTGCACAAAATCGCCACTAGCCGTTATCTGGTTCATCCCTATCCTGATGAAGACATAGATAACTATTCAAGTCGAAACTATGTATTAAGAAGCCTATTTGACTAAGAAGACTTATTTATCTTGGCATCAACAGTCTGGGCACTAATAGTCGATAACTTTTGTCTGGAATGAACCATTATCATTGAACACTGGAAGTGTTGTTGACATTTCCATTACACAAAATTTGTATCTGTTTGCTTTTGATCCCATTAATTGTTTTTTTAGAAAGCGTATTTTTTATCCTCACAATGGAACAGTTGTTGCACTTTCTTCACATTTCCCTTTAAAAAAATGTAAATGCACTATTTTTAGAGCTGTATTGAGTATGAATCAATGTATGAATGTCTGTTATATAGGATGTGTTTTACAAAATGAATTAATTAAAGACTTTTTTACAATCTATAACAAAATAAAATTAATTTTTGATGTAATACCCTTGCTTGTTCTTCAGTTGCTCTCGTGTTTCCGGCACCACCACCTGTTTCATATGTATTGTTTTACCTCTAGGTCGGGTTTGGAGGTTCCCACCATTGTTTGTTGGTTTACGAGAAACACAAGGCCTGAAAGAACCTGTGTTGACTAGAGCCCTACAAGAGGCAGAACTGTCAGTAGCCCCAGGCTAGGTGTTAAAATGGATTTTCAAAATCAACCCTTGGCATGGATTCTGAGCAGCAAACCTATTATGGTGAACAGGAAGGACACCAGTGTCCAGCCAAACCCAGTCAAAGTAGAGGAGCAGAGCAGTATGGCATTGACTCAGGAGGGGTGTGAGCGTGGGCTAGGGCTATAATGAGACACATACAGAGCACTACAATGAATAATTCCAGTTAGACAGAAGAGCACACAAATATACAATTATTAGGCCTTTTAAGATACACTAAGCAAATGAAAGCTTTGGGTATTAATAACTATTATCAAACACATATAGACAGACTTTTATGGGTTCTACGAATAGAATACCAACAATTTACTTTTATAAAGGGTTATTGAATTGTTGCAGAGTTGGAAATAACTGCGGGTAGCAAAATAGAAACAGGAAAATAGTGAATTTAAGTACCAGTAGACACAGGAAATTAAGATAAAACACTTATAGAATAACATAAGACAAGGTCCGTAGCACTTAGTAAGTGCAACACTGATGCGGAATGAAGACTAGTACCCACACGTCAGCAGTTCAAGAAAACACACTGTTTAGGTGGGTGTTGCAGGTAAGCTTTTCAAAGTTAAGAAAAGTTCAGAAAAGTTTCTCTCCTAGTTCCACCACCCAAAAGGAAGGCCCAAAGGGGATCCTTGACCAGATCACCACTAATCTTGGTTAGGCTAGTGAGAGATATGGTGAGGACTTTACGCCAATGAAACTCTCAGGGGTGAGGGAGTTGGTGGGGCGGGGGGGGGGGGGTCAGAACAGGTAGTATAACTTACCCCTCCATATTCAGAGTCTTCTAGTGTCCACTTCAGGAGTAGCTAGATTTGCTGGGACTAACTTCTGCAATGTGCTCAGTCTAGGGTGGTCCAGGGTCTCCAGAGGTTGATTTAGGCATCAGGATTGGGTCCGGCTAATACATTTTTCAGGCTCTGGTATTACGCTTCTGAAGATTGGACAGCTGAACACTATTGGCACGAAGAGCTCCAGACCTCCACAGGACAGGCAACATTAGGAGACCTAAAGGGCACATAGAAGGTAGGATTCTGCAGGAATCAGCACGATCAGGTGGTGAAAGGCAATCTTTTCAGGGTGAACAAAGGAGCAGGACCTGTACAGCTTCTCTTCAATGTAGAAAGCTGAAAGAGCAGACAGCTTGTACAAATTGATGATCAGAACAACAATGGTGGCAGCAAAGTGGCCCAGGAGGGAGGTGGACAGTCCACTGCTTGGTCCACGGACATTTGCGAATGCTCAGCAGGCACGGACCCTTGTTAAGTAGTATTTCTTTTCTGCACATTTTACTCCATAGATTCCGATGGAACCCCATTAATTCTGCTTCTTCTGCACCTCGTCCTGACTTTTTGGGAGATCAGTAAAGCCACCTTTACTTCCCTTGCCCCTTTTGCTCATTTTTACAGGGAAAAGTATTAGCTCCTAAGCTTTCTGTACTGAGAGACATCTCTCTTTATTCTTCTATTTTACATTTGCACACATAACCTTACAGTATAGAGTGAAGGGCAGTTAGGATACTTTGTAACCTATAACCTCTTATATGACGACTTTTTGGTTACTTTGACAATGTGCCCAGGACAAGCTGGTGGCAGCTGTGTGAATTTCTATCGTTTTTGAGGTATTTTCTCATGCACTTTTTAATTTACCGTTAATGGCTAATAAAAGGTAGCTAGCATCCTAAAATGTCTGCTATGAGATTGCTTGTTGTTTGCCCTTCTTCCTGCCTTCTCCGGTCAGGAATGCCTTATATGGAAACCCTTTACTGGGGAAAGCTGCTGCTTTCGTGGGCAAGTGCTTTGTGTGTGAGTCAAAGGAAGGGATGAAACCGGCTGGTCCAAGTCCACATCCTCTGCTACCCGAAAGTCTGTTGCTGAACAGATGTGATGACCTGTTTGAATGTTGAATGTCCTTATCATCAATGGGCTTGCTCCAAGTCTGAATTTTGGGGAAATAGGAGGGATCCTGAAGCTGTTCATAAGATCATCATTGGAACAAAGACAATGAAGAGCAATCTACTGACGATTCGAGGGCGACCTCTGCAGCTGGCCAGGATTGGCTCCAGTGATGGCTTGATCTCAGAAATTCCTCAAATGGTGCATCAACCTCTAGACCGAGGGAAACAACCAGTCTAAACCCCTGCTCGAGGAACCATGTTTTCGGAAACACCCCTGAAACAAACTGTTGACTGACCAGCTTTCTCCTGGGCTACCACGATGCAGCCGTTGTCATTCCGAGCAGTGCCTCCAAACTCTGCAGATCTCCAGCTTGTGCCACAAGCTGCCCATCGCTGCAATTTCAGCCATCTCACTCCAAGGGAAGATGTACTCTGGCTGCTTCTGTGTTTGCCACGGTACGATTGCCTGTTGCCGCCTAACCCTAGCGACTTTTGTTGGAACGATCTTTCTTCAATCTCATGAGGTGTCCTGAAGGGGTCTGCACTGCAGAAGTATTCATCTTTCTTGATCTGGAAGCTGACTGTAACAGTTTGTCTAGCAATGCGCCCGACTCCCGACCTGGAAAGTGACCTCAGCACCTGCGACCCATGGCCCTTATTAATCCAAACCAAGCACAGAAGATTGTGTCCCCAACAGATTTGGGAAGACCTGACGTGGTATCTATAAGAATCGGAATCAAGGAGGTAAGTTAGCATATCGGTTTCTGTCCCCCACTGTCCTTCTTAGGGTAACATTGGGAGTAAATTCCCTGTCCCCCCCCCCCCTCGCCTTCCTCTGATTGTCAAACCAGGGCAAAGGATAATTTTCTAGGTCTTACCTGGTGAGTAGGCAGGGACGTCATTTTACCAAAATACCAGGGGAAGTAGGTGACCTCACAGGACCCTTGACCTCCGATTACCTCACAGGAAGTGATGTCATTTGACCCAACCCTGAAGTGACATCACGGGAAGGGATGGAACACGACCGTTCACCCCTTGACAAAACAGGAAGGGGCATCGGATAGCATTGTTCCTAAATACACTACGAAAAGAACGAGTTACTTACCAACTGGTAACGTTCTTTCGACTGGATGTTCCTCCAACGTATTCCACATCTTTGTCATGTAAAGTCCACAGCTGTGCTGCTTCGGAAATTTCTCGGCAGAGGGCGTCCTGCGGCGAGTCGATGTCCCTCGAAGGCCTCCGTTGAGGGTGACGTCATTGAATGTTATAAGTAGGATGCACAGCGCCCGTATCCTCAGTTCATGTTTTTTCCCTCCACAACATGTGCCATAATCGCACACCAGAGGGGCAGGCTGGGAGGGCGATGTGGAATACGTTGGAAGAACATCCAGTCGAAAGAACGTTACCAGTTGGTAAGCAACTTGTTCTTCGAATGGATTGTGTCCTCCAACGTATTCCACACCTTTGACAGACTCCCAAAGCAGTATCAGTGAACGGAGGAGGGAGAAGAATTTGTATATGCCCAATCAGATGGCAGAATAGAGCACTGCTTTACCAAAGGCCATATCTTGACCATGGGAAGTATCCAGGGAGTAATGCTTGACAAAGGTGTGGATGGAAGACCACATTGCAGCATCACAAATGTTTTAAACAGAAACTCCCCGTTGTAGGGCTGTGGATGTAGCCACGCCCCTGGTGGAGAGCTCGCAAACCCTCAGGAGGGTCCTTGCCAGCCAATCTGTTGCATTCAGCAATGGGGAGGATAATCCACCTGGACAAGGTTTGTTTGGTAACACCCTGGCCCAATCGGTGTTCAGTGTACCCCACAAAAAGTTGGTTGTCCACTCTGACCCTGGACATCCTAGAAATATAAAAGCTCAAAACTCTCCTACGGTCCAACCTATGGAGTCTCTCCTCATCCTTACGAGGAGGTGGATAGAAAGCAGGAAGTACCACCCACTGACGCAAATGAAACTCAGACAGTACCTTAGGTAGAAAGGAAGGACGCACCCTCAGTACAACCCTATCCCTGTGGAACACAGTAAAGGCTGGCTTAGGCGAAAGTGCCTGCAACTCGCTCACTCTGCGAGAAGATGTAACTGCAATCAAGAAAACTGTCTTGAAGGTCAACAGTCTCAAAGGACAAAAGTGCAAAGGTTCAAACGAAGCACCCATGTTATGTTATGTTACTTGCCATTTATATAGCGCCCTATATATCACTGTTATGACCTCAAAGCGCTGGTAGGTTGAACGCCCTCGGGAAACCTAGTTCTGGTCAGTAGAGAGAGTCGTAGGGTGCGTGGGCGCACTGGATATGTGTGCAGAAGATGTAATTGCCGGGTGGTAGCTGCATCCTAGAGTTAGGTGTGGTGCAGGAGATATCTGTTGTATGTGTGCAGTCTGGTGGGTGGACACCTAGACTGGGCACGGGCTGCGTTAGGCCTGAAGCACGCATCTTTGAGCAACTATGCCGGAAGGTGCTTGACTAGCTGCATTTTATTAGAGTGATGAGGTATTCATGGGGTCATATTCGTATGTGAACAGCTAGGCCATATTAATCATGGGTATAGCTGTGTTGAATGACGGTGTAAAGTAGAGAGTAAGCGTAGTGATGTGATATGATGGTTATCTTTGAAGCACCCGAGACCAGGCACGTGTACAGGGCGACATGGGACAGAGCGACACAGGGGCATATACAGACAGGGGCTGGGATAACAGCGACGGGGGGGGGATAAGGATATGTAGCAACAACATGAGAAACAGGAGGGCAGGGTAAACAATCACTATCTATTCCATCCACTCTATCCATGCCATCCACTCTATCCATGCCATCCACTCTACCCATCAAGAAATTCAAGACTAGATTCGGATCCCAAACCGGCACCTGAAAAGGGGACAGCAGGAACACATTTGTGAGCCCTTTTAGAAACTGGGTTATCAAAGGAAACTTAAAATAAGAACATTCTTCAAACGAGCGCTTGAAAATAGACAGCGCTGCCAAGTAACCTTTAATGGTACCCACTTGAAGACCCTTGTGGGCCAAAGAAACCAAGAAAGAACCATTGGAATGGAGCACTGAAAAGGATCAACATTGTTACCTCTGTACCAGTCGCAAAACTTATGCCAACACCAACGGTACAGGGATTTGTTTGCCGGACGCCTGGCCGAAAGCAACACCTACATCATGTCATCTGGGAAGTCCCAATCCTTATATCTCAACCTTTCAGAAACCATGCGTGAAATTGGAGAGTCTGGACCTCTGGATGGAGAACCATACAGCCCCCCTTTTTGTTGAGGTAATGCATGGCCACTGTCATGATCAGGACACTTTTTCCGCGTACAAACAACAGAAAAGCCTTCAGGGCTAGCCTGACGGCCCTCGGCTCCCAAAGATTTATGTGAAGTCTGGGCTCAGACAGAGATCAACAACCGCTGGTCAGCTCGTTGGCATGAGCTTCCCATCCTGTGAGGAAAGCATCCGTCACTACCGTCACCTCCGGCCAAGGTTGCAAAAACTGCTCTCCCTTCATCAGATTCCCTTTGCTGGCCCACCACAGAAGATCCTGTGAGACCTTGAGCGGAATCTGAAGGCGATCCGACATCTTGCCTGAGAATTGGGACCACTGCGTCCTGTGGGCCCACTGAAGGGATCTCATCCGCAGTCTGGCCTCCGACACCAGAAAAATGCAGGATGCCATGAGGCCGAGCAACCTTAAGAATTCGAAAGCCGGGAGACTATGGGCATGTTGAAATTTGTCGACCATCTGGACAATGTGATGAGCCCTCACCCTGGGTGGCGAGCACTTCCCCAAGGATGTGTCCAACACAGCCCTGATGTACTGGAGCTGTTGGGAAAGTGTCAGATGTGACTTCTTGAAATTGAGGGAGAAGCTCAGCTTGTGAAGGGAGTGGCAGGTGAGAGAGATGATCCAAGGCTTGTTCGGGAGAATGAGCTCTGATCAGCCAGTCGTCCAGTTAGGGGTAGACGTGAACCACCCCTCTCCTGAGATACGCTGCCACCACCACCATGAGCTTGGTGAAGACCCTTGGGGCGGAGGTCATTCCAAACGGCAGGACCCGAAACTGAAAATGCGAGCTGCCAACAGCGAACCTCAGGTATTTTCTGTGCTTTGGATGGATTGGCAAATGATAAGCATCCTGTAGGTCCAATGACACCAACCAATCCTGAAGTCGAAGGGCCTGGCGGACCTGAGAAAGAGTGACCATCTTGAACTGGTCCTTCCTGAGGAACTTGTTCAAGCGACGCAGTCCTCCGTCTTTCTTGGCAATCAAAAAATATGGGGAATACCAGCGCTTGTTCCTCTCTGCCACAGGCACTAGTTCCATAGCGCCTTTCTCCAGCAGGGTCAAGATTTCCTGCACAAGGAGTGGATCCAGAATCTTCAACGAGAGTTTCCCCGGTGGATTGTCGTGAGGCTGATTTAGGAATGGTAGGCAGTAGTCGTGGGCGATTGTTTCCAGAACCCAGGCATCTGAAGTAATGGCTCGCCACTCTTCGAGATGCTGAGACGGTCTGCCTCCAACCGGCGAACAATGGGACCTGGCCTCATAGCTGTTTTGGAGCGGCTGCGGCAGTGCCTGAAGGCAAAGAGGCAGCTCCCTGAGCGGCTTTGGCACCTCTATCCCATCCACCACAGGTAGTTTTACGGTGGCCCCTTTGACTGGCCACTCCACCAAAAGAGGAGTAGTAATGAAAGGAACTCCTCAACTTTTGTCCCCTAGGGTGAAAAGGCAGAGGTAGACGCACAGCTGAGCCCAAAGATTTCACAGCTGCTTTTGAAGTCTGCAACCTCTCAAGGCTCTCGTCAGCCTTGCTGCCAAATAAATGAGAGCGTCAAAGGGCATGTTGAGAAGACTGACCTGCAGGTCCAGTGCAAAGCCCTACTTCCTCAACCACGCAAAACTGCATATCACGTTGCTCGCAGCCATGGACCGGCTGACACCATCTGCCATGTCCAACCCAGTCTGAAGGGATTCACACATGGCATCCTTGCCATCCTGCACAATAGCAAGGAACCCATCTCTTTCTTCCCCTTCAGGAATATGCTCAGCCGCCATAGAGACAATACCACAGTGTGTGCAAAAATTTGGCCCAGGCACAGGTGGAGTTGGCCGATTTAAGGGCCATACTCCCAGCCGAAAATACCATGCGTGCCCATCCATCGAAGCGCTTGTCGTCCCTATCTGAAGGGATGGTAGGGTACGCCGCCTGTCTCGAGGTGGCTGCGGCCGCCTGAACCACCAAACTCTCCAGAGTGGGGTGTGTGGATAGGTAGCTGGGGTCGCTACTGGATAGGCAGTATTTCTTAGTCAGCGACTTGTTGACCGCCGGAAGAGACTCTGGGGTGTTCCAAGCAGCAGCCACCCTTTTCTGTAACGTCATTTGAAAAGGCAACACTGGGTCAGTCAGGTCATCCTGATCGAATTCAGAGGGCCAGACCACCCCAGGGCCTCCGTAACCCTTGACATCAACCTCCTATAGGAGGTTTCAGCATGAGCCCCGGGCATGCCAAACTCCATCTCAGGAGATGTAGCCAGGCCACTAGCATTGTGTAAAGATTGCCTCAGATCCTCCAGCCGACTGTCCTCCGAAAGGAGCATGTCAGAAAGCATGTCAGAAGCTTCAGGCATGTCACCAGGAGCACCAAAACGCTCCAACTCCACATCAGACATCTCCTCATCCTCATACATATCTTGTAGAGAGTGAAATAACTCCCTCATAGGTACAGGAGTAGACCTGAAGTCCAAAGGGGGCCTCACAGTCTCAGCCAGAGCCTTTCTCAGAGGATCCACAGCTCCAGGGGCCTCCACCTGTAGGCCCTGATGGCATTGAGGGCGCCGACGGCTTCGGCGTCGACAATGGTGCAGAGGGCTCCGAGGGCCTGGTCAAAGGCAAAGCCTAGACAGTCCCACTCGATAGGCACGGCGCCGACGGGGTCAACACCTTACTAGACACCTTCCCAGGCTTCGACGGTCTCGCCGGGGATGAGGACCTCGACCTGGATCTGGCAAGTCTCTGGCGATCTACCTGAGCCTTGTCCAGACGGGACCTCGACGGTTCCCGATGCTTATGGCTTCGACCACCCGGGCCCAAAGGCGCGTGAACATCGGATCGAGATCGTTCCCCGCCAGCTTCAACCGAAGGCGCGGACGGGGCAGTGCCCCGAGATTGAAAAATCTCCAGCATTTAATCCCTGAATGCCTCCCACTCCTCCAGAGTAGAGGATTTATGGGACAAGCCACTTTCCTCGCAGAGCTATCATTCGACGAGGACAGGGAAGGCGAACGGTGATGCCGCTTCTGGGAGTGCCTCGACGAGGACGGCGACTGGCGAGAACCACTCCTGGACCGAGACCCCTGGACTCCTTCTGACGGGGAGAGTCACCCCTCGAGTTGTCGGTGGAAAGACCAGATTTCTTGGATTTACGGGGTTTGGAACCCGACCTACCTGCAACTTCCCCTTATGCTTCCGCAAGGCCTTGGCAATCAACGACTGGCACTTCGAGCAGTCGTCGTGTTGTGGCTCTCACCCAGACACCACCTGCAGATATGGTGCGGGTCCGTGATGGACATCTTGGACTTACAGTCGCTGCACTTTTTAAAGCCTGACCACGGGGTCAGAGGGGTCGAAGAAGACACTATCGAAGTTGATAACACGAGGCACGCAGAGTTCTCGAAGCAAACACATTTGCGGAAAAAAACGGAACTGAGGCTACGGGCGCCTTGCATCCTACTTATAACATCCGATGACGTCACCCTCATCGGAGGCCTTCGAGGGACATCAACCCCAGCGCCATTGACGCAGGACGCCCTCTGCCGAAAAATTTACGAAGGAGCACAGCTGTGGACATTACATGTCAAAGATGTGGAATACGTTGGAGGACACAATCCATTCGAAATATGGTTACGATATCACTGTAATGTGATATACATTTCATACAAGAATGTATCACCATATGTATCCGTAATATCAGTGTGCATAGCCCAATATTACCAAATTACTGTGAATGCAAGCAGACGCCCAAGGCCAAATGTTAATGATGTATTATAAAGCACTTACGCTTAAGCACTTTATATAGAACAAATATACATACAATATCACCCAACCTGTGTTGGTACTCATTTACCGACCTCAGAAGGATGAAAGGCTGAGTTGTGGTGTTTAAGAATAGACTAAATCAGTGACTCACCACTGAAGTGTGCCTGAAATAAACCTTTACTGAGTCTAGCAATTATTGTAAAGACTTCCAGAAAGACAAATGATGTGTTATTCCAATTCTTTCTTATTTAGGGTTAGTGTTCAAAGTGTTTTTTGTTGCGAGGTCTGAACAAGAATGCCAGCCACTCCAGAAACAAAGAGCTACATGG
Organism: Ambystoma mexicanum; assembly: GCF_040938575.1. Lineage (NCBI taxonomy): Eukaryota > Metazoa > Chordata > Amphibia > Caudata > Ambystomatidae > Ambystoma > Ambystoma mexicanum. Next base: position 817,664,438 of record NC_090929.1, read on the forward strand.
CCCTGGCCACAGCCCAGGAGCTTACATAAAATAAAAATATTTTTTTTGTTTAGGGGTAGCAAGCGAAACCACAGTGGTACCAAGGGAGACCTCAGGGTCGCAGTTGCAACCCCTGGCGACCTCCAAATGACGTCCCTGTTAAAAGGATAGAGTGGGGTACTTACCCGACCTTGGGTAATAACTTATTTAACTTTTAAAAACTTTCCAAAGCACCACTGCATCATGTCTGAATACTTTACCTGAAGATGCTAAATATATTGTAACTTTCGGCACAAGGTCCCATACCATCTCGGGCTGATCTTCATAAGATTGAGGAAAGCTGTACTGTATTTTGATTATTTTAACTTATTTTCTTTGCATTGGACTATTCACTTGTTTAACACTGGTAACTAATTCATATGCAACTCTATGCTCCTATGTGAACGTGTATATGTTTATAAGGTTTTGTATGATTATATGTACTGTTAGGGAGAATTCTCTGTTCAGGCTGAATTTCCTAACCTAGTGAGTCCCCCAGCAGCTTTGCTGGATTTTTGAGGTTTATTTTTTTCTCCTGCCAAGAGTGAGACTCTTTTACCCTCACTCTTGGACATGATTTGAGAGTGTTACTGTGACTTGCTATGTGCTTATGGGCTAGGGGGTATTTTTTCCCCATAGGCTATCATTGGTTTTTGAATGTGTGTTACACAGCACCCTCAGTGCAGTAACACAGGGGTGTCATAGAGACCCCCAAACAGACTCCACACCCTGGGACTGACTACTGTCTCCCTGGGTCTGTAAAGTTGCCATTGACTTTACTAGTCTTAACTTAGGAACTTAACCAGTACAAACCATCTTACTGTGGAAGTACTGGTAGGGGCAATTAGATTGCCCCTGGGTCTGTTGTCGAGGGGGTACTGTCCTGTCCCCCCTCGGCGAGTTTCTGGCTGGTGGCAGTGGATACCACAGAAATATTCCACCGGAATATTTCCCAATGGGATTTCCCATTGATTTTAATGCACCACTTTTTGGTGCAATGTTAAAGATACCGCCGGTTTATTTATTTAATATAAATTCACCGGTTGGGATTTTTTGCCAGAACTCGCCGCCAAAATGGCGTCTAGGTTCACTTCAGTAACCCTGAACCCGAGTCGAGCCTTTGTTCCACTTTTGGCGGGCTTCTGCACAGAAGCCCTCCAAAGTGGTGCCATTCTGTCTGGGTACCACAGGGGGTGTGGGAGGGGGTTTAGGCACCCTGGACTGAGTTGCCTTGCCAACTCATGCCGCACTCTAGTGTGATTGGCCCAAGTGGTGAGCCACCCCGCTCACCACTTAGCATGTCTGAGTGACAGCTAGGCTGTATGAATGGGGGTTTGCTGCATAAAAGCAGGGGTTTTGGGACTGGTTCTTCAGAAGTCGCCACAGGACCTAAGAAGCCGAAGAGGGAGAAGCCGAGACGACCTGCCAAGACGACACCACCGGTGAAACCCTGCGGATCCGTCTCACCACTTTTTCCGACGACAGAGGAGATCTCCCTCCAGAGAGTCTCCTTCCCTTAACTGGTGGGGACAACCAGTTGCTGCCTTCTTTTCGCCGTCCCGAAGCATCTCGTGGCCGCCTTGCCTGTGCCAAGCACCCCGGCAACCGGGATACCACTTTTTACCTCAACCGCGAAAGAGGGGTAAACTCCTTTGTGACCGGAAAACTCCACGGCTGGCCTCATCCCTGGTAGTGCAACGACCTGCAGCTTTCCTCCACGTCGAGCTCACCTCTTCCCCTGGACGACGCCGCAACTTGCACCCACTACCAGGAACGACTACCACCGCTGGAGGATCCTTTCCACTTTTAAAGGTACTGTGTTCCGCCCGGCCTCCCTTGCCACCGATTGTACGGGGTAGATTTAGCCCTCGGCTCTCGAACCTGGGTAGGTCGGGGACACCCTAACTAAACTTTTCAGAACCGTAGTAAAACCTTTTCTACTTTCCTGCAAAGGCTTGCGACATTGTGTGATCTTGGGCATATTTTTACCTGGCTCTCTCTGAAGCGGGCCCCGAACGAATTCTCCTTGTTCCACCATTGACTGTCTTCGCTAACCTTCTGTGAAAAGTGTTTTACCTTACTGCTCTCATCATTTCTGCTTTTCCCTCCCTTTTCTAATAACTTGTTGGAGTGCCATCTGACGTTAAGCGCTCACCTCTGTTTGGAAATAAGTGGTGTTAACTTAGACTTGTCCAACAAATGACTAGGGATGTACATATAAGTAATAGTGACTGTGTTTTGACTTACTTACCTTTTTCTGTGCTGGTGTAATTTTCTGAGTGTGCCTTTAAAATAAATAAGTATATACTTTTACACCTAGCTCTGGTCAGTGTTTGTTTGTACTACTGTGACTCTGTACCTATCCTGTATCCTCTATATACTGCCTAACTCTTCTTGAGGGAAGTCTGACCGCTCAGCCACAGCTACCACAGTGAATCTGTGTGGTGCAGACTGCTACCAAGTGGGTTTACTGCCAACACCTGTAATCTTAAATCTTTTGCAGTGGTCCCAGAGGGAACTGCACAGGTTTCTGCTTAACACTGGTGTACAGCGGTGGGATTTTTATTGAGTATACACTTTAGTGTACTTTTGAGATACCTTAGTGCAAACTAACCATAAAGAAAGGAAAAAGTCATTTTCTATCCTGTCTACTATGGAAAGTTATAGTCAAGAATCCCTTGCTACAAAAACTGCTGATTGTCTAAGACTTCTCTGTAAGCATAAGAATCTCATGACTAAAGGAAAGAAAATGGAGCTAATAGAAAGGTTGTTAGAAAACCAAAGTCTGGATGATGGTTCAGAGGAACCCATCACTCCAGCAAATGTAGAGAACAGCAATGATATTGATATTGAACAAAGTATTGATGATCTTGGGTCAGAACCAGAAGAGGAGGATGAAACTGTTATAAATGTTCCCCCTAGGCCTCTGTCTGCTCTACCAGCTGTACCTACTGGGCCTTTGCCAGGTCCCACATTCAACCCTCAATACTTTGAACTAGAGAGAATGAAAATTGAATTAGAGTACAAGAAACTTACTGCTCAAACTGAAAAAGAACTAAGGCTAAGAGAAATGGAGCTCAAGTACGAGCTAGAATTGAAGAAATTGTCTGTTGAAAATGCTTCTCTCTCTGGCTCCTCTAGAAGTTCCAGTCCTAAAAGACCCAGGATGCCTAAGGAATTGATTGGTATGTATGAGCCCAAGTTGGATGTGTTGGATTGGTTGTCTATGTTTGAGTATAATCATGGGCTCCAGAACATCACAGGTAATGAGTTACTCACCTGGTTGTTCTCTAGGCTTCCCCCTGTTGCAACTGATGCGGTAATGGAGTTGGGGGAGGGGGATAGGAAAGAGTATGAATGTGTGAAACTAGCTTTGATAGCTAGATTTTGGGAAGACCCCTTCCCAGTATCTTAAGAGGTTTAGGAGCCTCAAAAAGCATGATGGTACCCCTTGGGCTACCTGGGTGTGTGAAGGGCTGAAAAACTTAGAGGGATGGATTAAGGGTTACAAAGTGAACACTTATGAAGGAATGAGGAATCTTGTAATGATGGAGTCAATTTATGATGCCTGCTCTCTTGAGCTCAGACAGCACTTGGCTGATTCACGGGAATTAGACTCTAGGAAACTAGCTAAGGCTGCTGACTTGTGGGTTGCCAACAGGGCTACTCACAAGGATTCTGGGGTAACTCAGAAGAAGGATGAGGGAAGACAGCCTAAGAAAGACTCTAAAGAGAATTCTAATAACTCCAATTCCAAAGAGGGCCCCAAACCAAACCATAAGGGTAAGCCGCCTGGGAAACCACAGCAGAGTAGTATACCTTCTGGTGCTAAACCAGAAGGAGGTCAGAACAAGCCTCCATTCCAAAGGACCTTTGGGGCCTGTTATGTTTGTAAGGCTACTGACCATGTGAAAGGAGATCCCAGATGTAAGGGTAAACCTTCAGGGGTCCAACTTGTCTCCTTAGCCTTCGCTCCAGAGGAGGAAGTCACTATGGCAAGTGGAAACTTTCTACAACTGGCTGATGAACCCACTGGAGTCTCAGCCAGTGTTTCTTTTGTCTCTCTGGGGTTATGGGAACAACAGAATTTAGATGTGTATAATTCTATCCCAGATAATACTAAAGAGTATTATAAGGACAGTGTCCAAGTGAATGGTCAGCAGACTCCTGCCATCAGGGACACTGGGGCCAGCATAACTGTGGTGGATGAATCATTTTTCAAGGCAGAGGATGTTGCTAAGGCACCCAAATGCCTCACCAAGTTAGCTGGAGGGCCTGTGCAGATGTGTCCCCAGTTACCAGTTCTCATCCAGTGTAATGATATGGCTGTGAAGATACCTGTCAGTATACAATGTGAAGTACCAGGAAGGGTCCTGTTGGGAAATGACCTGAAAGCTCTAGTAGTTGTGTCACATACCCCCAGGCCTCCTAGTAAAAGGTTACAGGAGCTCACCAAACCTGCAAGAGAGAAAACCCTGCGAGGTTTATCTCAGGAGATGACAGAAATCACTCCTCTCCCACTGGAGCAACTTACTGCAGTAACTACCATATCAGGAGCAAAGGGGCAACCCAAGACTCCTAGGAAAAAGCCTACAGCAAGCACTCCAGTGCATCCAACGAGGACTTCCCCGAGGTTGTCCAAAGTTACACCTGTAACTCCACCTCCAGCTGAGGCTGAGAGGGAGGTACAACCCTGTCTGGTTGAACTAGACTCTGAAGAAGAGCTAGTAGGAGGCCCAGAACTTATTGGAGACCTGGACCCGGCTGACCATCCTGAGCTGCAGTCTTTACTGGCAGAAGGTGGACCCAGCAGGACAGCTTTTCGTAAGGGACAAAGAGAATGTCCAACTCTGGAGGGTCTCCGCCAACAGGCTGCTTCTCAGGCTGATGGGCAAGAGCCTGGGAAGTATAGGTTACACTGGGAAGATGGCCTCTTCTACAGTGAACCCACTGAATCTGAACCTGGAGCCTACCAACGCCTGGTAGTGCCCCAAGAGAACAGACAACAGTTCTTGCAACTAGCCCACGAGATTCCTTTGGCTGGTCACTTGAGTTTCAAGAAGACCAAGGAAAGGCTCTCCCTCTACTTTTATTGGCCAAAGATGGGGGCTAAAGTAGATAGATATTGCAGGAGCTGCCATACCTGCCAGACTTCTGGTAAGGTTGGTTCCAAGAATGTGGCACCTTTAGTGCCTCTCCCAGTTGTGGGAGTCCCATTTGAGAGGGTAGGGATTGACATTGTTGGTCCCCTTGATCCTCCAACCTCCTCAGGCAACAGGTTTATCCTTGTTGTAGTAGACCATGCTACTAGGTACCCTGAGGCCATTCCTATGAGGACTGTTACAGCTCAGGCTGTGGCTAAGGCCCTCCTTGGTATCTTTACCAGGGTTGGGTTTCCTAAGGAGGTGATTTCTGACAGGGGGTCAAATTTTATGTCCCACTACATGAAAGCCATGTGGAAAACCTGCAGAGTCACCTACAAGTTCTCAACCGCCTACCACCCTCAGACAAACGGGTTGCTAGAAAGGTTTAACAGAACTATGAAGAGCATGATAGGTGCTTTAGAAGAACCCCTTAAGAAGTAGTGGGACCTTCTACTGCCATGCCTTCTATTTGCTTATAGGGAAGTCCCTCAGGAGGGAGTAGGTTATTCTCCCTTTGAACTTCTCTATGGCCATCCAGTCAGAGGCCCCTTGGCCCTGATTAAGGAGGGGTTGGAGAGTGCTCCTTCCCCCAAGCTAGTCAGAGTGACCGACTATGTGATAGGTCTCCGAAGGAGAATGTCACACATGATGGCAGAAGCAAGTGACAACTTGAAAGCTGGCCAAGCTCTGATCAAACATTGGCACGATCAGAAAGCTAACATGGTTGAGTTTACTCAAGACCAGCTAGTTCTAGTTATGCTTCCAACAAGGCAGAGGGCCTTACAAGACAAATGGATGGGACCCTTCAAGGTTGTGGGAAAACTTGGAGAGGTCAACTATCTGGTGGATCTGGGCAACCCCAGGGAAGCTCCCCGAGTCTTCCACACCAACCGCCTCAAAGCCTATATCTCTAGACCAGAAGTAGGAGCCTTGCTTCTAGCTTCATCAGGAGAGGAGGAGGAGAGTGAAGCTCTACCTGACCTCCTAAGAGGCTTACCTTTGGACGAAAAGGTTGAAGGAGTTAATCTCTCTTCAGATCTGACCCCTGAGCAACAGGAGGAGTGCAAAGCAATGTTAAATCAGTTTGCCCCCCTGTTCTGTCTTTCACCAGGCTTGACCCCTTGGGGACAGCATGATATACTCACTGGTGACTGTCTGCCAGTCAAAAGCAGAGGATATAGAATGTCAGAACATATCAGAACCCACATCAAAGGGGAGGTCAAGAAGATGCTTGATCTCGGGGTAATAGAGCCCTCTACTAGTCCATGGTCTAGCCCAGTGGTGTTAGTACCAAAGGCAGGATCCAAAGAGTTGAGATTCTGTGTGGACTATAGAGCTCTTAATGCAGTCACCAAGACTGATGCCCACCCTTTGCCAAGGACAGATGAGTTGGTGGATAAACTTGGTGCAGCCAAGTACCTCAGCACACTGGACCTTACGTCAGGCTATTGGCAAATAGCCCTGACAGACCATGCCAAGGAGAAAACTGCATTTTCTACCCCAGTTGGCCTATACCAATTCAAGGTTATGCCTTTTGGACTGAAAAATGCACCTGCAACATTCCAAAGGATGGTGAACCAAGTTCTAGCTGGGATGGAAGACTTCTGCATGGCATACTTGGATGACATTGCAGTCTTCAGCCACTCCTGGGAGGAACATGTGTCCCACTTAGGACATGTTTTGCAGGCTCTTGAGCAGGCCCATCTGACCATAAAGGCAACCAAATGCCAAATTGGACAGAGTAAAGTGGTCTACCTTGGACATGAGGTAGGAGGTGGAGAAATAAGGCCTTTGCTCAGCAAGATTGAAGCTGTGCAAAATTGGACAACACCTACTACTCAGAGCCAGGTGAGAGCCTTCTTAGGCCTCACTGGGTACTACAGGAATTTCATTGAGAACTATGGGACCATGGCTTCTCCTCTGAATGTGATCTCCTCTCCAAAATTCCCTATAAAGGTCAAATGGAATGAGGAATGCAATCAGGCCTTTGAAAACCTGAAGAAAGCCCTTTGCCAAGCTCCAGTACTCAGAGCTCCTGACTACCACCAAACTTTCATTGTACAAACTGATGCTTCCAATGTAGGTATAGGTGCAGTTCTTAGCCAACTGGATGAGAAGGGTAGGGAACACCCCATTTGCTTCATCAGTAGAAAACTGAAGGATCCTGAAACAAGGTGGGCAACAATTGAAAGATAATGTTTTGCTATTGTGTGGGCACTGAAGAAGTTTAGGCCATACTTGTATGGTTCTACTTTTGTCATTCAGACTGACGACCAACCCTTGCGATGGTTAATGCAAATGAAAGGGGAAAATCCAAAACTATTGAGATGGTCAATCTGCCTCCAAGGGTTTGATTTCACCATTGAGCACAGGTCAGGGTGTCACCATCAAAATGCTGATGGACTCTCTAGGATGTATGTCATCGACTAGAGGTATGAGGTTCATCCAGGAGTGGATTAAATCCTCCTGTCCCTTAGTCTGGGGGGGCGAGTGTTAGGGAGAATTCTCTGTTTAGGCTGAATTTCCTAACCTAGTGAGTCCCCCAGCAGCTTTGCTGGATTTTTGAGGTTTATTTTTTTCTCCTGCCAAGAGTGAGACTCTTTTACCCTCACTCTTGGACATGATTTGAGAGTGTTACTGTGACTTGCTATGTGCTTATGGGCTAGGGGGTATTTTTTCCCCATAGGCTATCATTGGTTTTTGAATGTGTGTTACACAGCACCCTCAGTGCAGTAACACAGGGGTGTCATAGAGACCCCCAAACATAGACTCCACACCCTGGGACTGACTACTGTCTCCCTGGGTCTGTAAAGTTGCCATTGACTTTACTAGTCTTAACTTAGGAACTTAACCAGTACAAACCATCTTACTGTGGAAGTACTGGTAGGGGCAATTAGATTGCCCCTGGGTCTGTTGTCGAGGGGGTACTGTCCCGTCCCCCCTCGCCGAGTTTCTGGCTGGTGGCAGTGGATACCACAGAAATATTCCACCGGAATATTTCCCAATGGGATTTCCCATTGATTTTAATGCACCACTTTTTGGTGCAATGTTAAAGATACCGCCGGTTTATTTATTTAATATAAATTCACCGGTTGGGATTTTTTGCCAGAACTCGCCGCCAAAATGGCGTCTAGGTTCACTTCAGTAACCCTGAACCCGAATCGAGCCTTTGTTCCACTTTTGGCGGGCTTCTGCACAGAAGCCCTCCAAAGTGGTGCCATTCTGTCTGGGTACCACAGGGGGTGTGGGAGGGGGTTTAGGCACCCTGGACTGAGTTGCCTTGCCAACTCATATCGCACTCTAGTGTGATTGGCCCAAGTGGTGAGCCACCCCGCTCACCACTTAGCATGTCTGAGTGACAGCTAGGCTGTATGAATGGGGGTTTGCTGCATAAAAGCAGGGGTTTTGGGACTGGTTCTTCAGAAGTCGCCACAGGACCGAAGAAGCCGAAGAGGGAGAAGCCGAGACGACCTGCCAAGACGACACCACCGGTGAAGCCCTGCGGAACCGTCTCACCACTTTTTCCGACGACAGAGGAGATCTCCCTCCAGAGAGTCTCCTTCCCTTAACTGGTGGGGACAACCAGTTGCTGCCTTCTTTTCGCCGTCCCGAAGCATCTCGTGGCCGCCTTGCCTGTGCCAAGCACCCCGGCAACCGGGATACCACTTTTTACCTCAACCGCGAAAGAGGGGTAAACTCCTTTGTGACCGGAAAACTCCACGGCTGGCCTCATCCCTGGTAGTGCAACGACCTGCAGCTTTCCTCCACGTCGAGCTCACCTCTTTCCCTGGACGACGCCGCAACTTGCACCCACTACCAGGAACGACTACCACCGCTGGAGGATCCTTTCCACTTTTAAAGGTACTGTGTTCCGCCCGGCCTCCCTTGCCACCGATTGTACGGGGTAGATTTAGCCCTCGGCTCTCGAACCTGGGTAGGTCGGGGACACCCTAACTAAACTTTTCAGAACCGTAGTAAAACCTTTTCTACTTACCTGCAAAGACTTGCGACATTGTGTGATCTTGGGCATATTTTTACCTGGCTCTCTCTGAAGCGGGCCCCGAACGAATTCTCCTTGTTCCACCATTGACTGTCTTCGCTAACCTTCTGTGAAAAGTGTTTTACCTTACTGCTCTCATCATTTCTGCTTTTCCCTCCCTTTTCTAATAACTTGTTGGAGTGCCATCTGACGTTAAGCGCTCACCTCTGTTTGGAAATAAGTGGTGTTAACTTAGACTTGTCCAACAAATGACTAGGGATGTACATATAAGTAATAGTGACTGTGTTTTGACTTACTTACCTTTTTCTGTGCTGGTGTAATTTTCTGAGTGTGCCTTTAAAATAAATAAGTATATACTTTTACACCTAGCTCTGGTCAGTGTTTGTTTGTACTACTGTGACTCTGTACCTATCCTGTATCCTCTATATACTGCCTAACTCTTCTTGAGGGAAGTCTGACCGCTCAGCCACAGCTACCACAGTGAATCTGTGTGGTGCAGACTGCTACCAAGTGGGTTTACTGCCAACACCTGTAATCTTAAATCTTTTGCAGTGGTCCCAGAGGGAACTGCACAGGTTTCTGCTTAACATGTACCTATGATTTTTATATGCTTACGGTGCAACTAAAGGCCTAATCAAAACAATCGTATTTTGATATACTTACTGCAACTTTCATTATTTGTGTTGCTCTGTGTGGACACATTGTAGCCCTAGACCACTCACACTTTTCCTGAGATTAAGCATTTACTGCTTGCTTACCTTACCTTGATTGGATCATCTAATCAGTTAAGTATTTCATTATGGAAACATATACTAGTACAACTCTTACTATGCACAAAGTTAAATTGTGTTCAGAGAATGGTTACCTGCCTCTGGTGTTAAAAGTGTTAAAGCGAATCTAAGGAAGAAACTGATTGATCACCAGGAAACTAGGAAACATTCCTTGCCTGATGCTAGTGTTGTAGAAGATGCTGCGGCAGGGTGTAGCAGTCATTATGGCCCTGTTATGGAAACCACAGATGGCACAAGTGAGGAAGAAGAGAGGGCTTCTTAATCCTCTGTCACAACATCTGAAGTAGAGCTTATTTTTTATTTAAGGGAAAGCAGAGGCTTAAGGAAATAGAACTGTAAAACAAACTAGCAAAGATGGAATCTGACAAGAAAGAGAAGGACATAGCATTTTAGCTCGAGTTGGACAGACTATAATGGTTTTCAGTATCCCCCCAGAGGGTCTGGAAACTGGTTCTGGGTCCTCCTCTCATTCAAAATTTCCCAAGGGTCTGTTGAACGTCTATGATGAAAAGGACATTATTAATTGCATAACTGCACTAGAGTATGTCTGTGTAGTGCAAGAGGTGAATTAATCTGAGAAAAATGCATGGTTGCTCAGCAGATTTCCACGGAATGGCTGCAGTTCTATTATGGAGTTGTCAAAGACAGAGAAAAGACTGACAAATTAAAGCCGGTTCTGCTCTTAAAGTATGGGAAGACTCCTGCTGAGTACGTTTAAGAGGTTTAGAGACAATGAAAATAATGTAATACTTGGGTGACCTATATGAATGAATCCTTGAAGAACTTGATTGGCTGGGTTGAAGGTCAAAGTAACAATTCTTTAATGGCATGATTAATTTCGTTATGCTTAAATATATTTTTGCCTCCCTCTTGTTACCCTGAACTGATCCAGCATTTGCCAGATCCTAATAAACTGTTGGTTGATCTATGGGTGTCCCAAAGAGTGCCCCTTAGGGACAAACATGCTTCTAATAAGCATGAGAATGGGAAAAAGCAAAAAGATTAAGAGGGTGGTGTAAGGAACTCATGGTGCAACAGACAGACACGTGATCACAGTACAAGGGTGTTTATTACACTGTTCTTGCAAATTGGAAAAACACCTAATCTAAACCTAAATCTAAGATGAGAGCAAGCTACGACAATTAAATGAAAAATAAGGCAGTTCTTGTGGCATCTTGTCAAAACAGAAGGGCCTACACTACAAAAAATACCTATTGCCAATCCTTACAACTAAATGCAAAAAGAGTGTGGGATAGGGTTCATAAGAAAGAAAGAAGTATTCACAAATAATAAGTCAGGATGTGGTAGCTGGGGGTCTCCCCTCCCCAAATTTGAGCGCTGGACAAGGTGGGACTCCTGAGCACAGCACACTCTCGAGCTTTCCCAGCACAAGACAACAGTTCCACCCTCAGTTATCAGGATCTTAGATGGTTAAGTCTCTTTTCACTAAGAAGTCTCTTGCCTTCGAGGACCAGAAGTATTCAATGTAAAAAATAAAAAAGTTCCTTTCAAATGTATGTTGGGTGATGACCTGTCACCCCTGGATCCTCCTGTTCTGGGCTCAGATCCACAAAAGTTCCTAGCGATATCAGGACCTTCGGTGGTTAGATCTCTTGCTTCCGAGGGCCTGGTTTTTGATAATAACAAACAAAAGTTCTTTTCTAATTGCATTTAGGGTGATGATTCGTCACCCCTGGGTAACCCTCTTCCGGGCTCAGACCCTTCTCGAATGTTAGCCTCCCTCCGTCTGGTTCACTACTGCTTTTATTCCATAACAATTTTACCTTTTGCATTCATGAGTCTTAATGTCTTTTTAAATGAACCCAATATTCATCGGGGCATTCTGCTTCGCCCCTTCTCGTCGGCCTCCCTCCTTCGGGTTCACTTTTGCCAACACAATGTTCCTTCTCCTTTTTCACTATGCAGGATTGCTCTCCCTTAGCTTTCCAAATACGGGCCGGTCAAAGACTTTCGAGTGTACAGAGGATTTTTCTAGACCCCTGTATGACCACTTTGACCTTTTCCCCGAGACTTTCCCAAAGCCTTCTGGTATCTGTCGTTTTCAACAGTGTGGAAAGTACCCAGAGTTTCTAGAGTGAGCACCCACGTGGTGCTGGACCCCTCTGCAGCTGGTTAACAGTTCTTTGATTTTCCCTTATTTTGCCATTTTGTCACCTTCGTTTCTTATCGGTTCTCCCCTTGACTCACCAGCTGTGATGAACCTCTTGGCTTTTCTTGTCTCTGGAGTCAAGGAGGGCACCACAGTAGTAAGCGTCTCTCCCTGTTCTGATTATCAGAGTAGGAGGACATTGTGCACTGTTGACATATGCTGCAACACATGCTGGCTATTGTTTGTGGTCTTGCAGTTCCGTTCTCGGAAAGGGCAAGGTCGCTTCTCCCCTTGACGCCCCTTCGATTCTCGCAGCCTTTACCCTCCTCTTGAACTGACGTACTTGGATAGCGGCCTCGTCGAGCAGTATGCCTTGCACGTAGTGTGCTCTTGCGCTCCACCTTTTAGCCATGTGGGGAAGAGAAAGGGCCGTCGGGTATGTGTAATTGTTGACAATTGCCTGAATCTGTCCGACCCTTGTGTTGGGACAGCCCACAAACTTTGTCTCAATGCTAAGAAGACAAAGCTATTGATCGTCGGATCACAAATAAGGATAAAAAACTTGACCCCTGATACTCATTCGATATCAACAGGAACTCCATCAAAGTGGCTAAGGAAATCAAAACTTTGGGAGTGTACCTAGATTCCACCCACTCACTCAAGAAATAAGTGAGTTCCACTGCATAACTACTAGCTACACCAATAAATTGATCAATGCCTGCAAAGCATTTCTATCGCCTAACAGCTGCATCACGCTAGCCAGGGCCTTAATACCATCTAAGATTGATTATTGCAGCACCCTTTTTCTAGGCTCCACAGAACGGAAACTCAACAGACTTCAAGTCTTACAAAACAACGCTCCAAGATCAGCGTTAAACATCCCCAGATCCAGCCATATCGCCAGAATCTCGCTCCGCACTCTAGCCATTACCCATAAATACTTATCTAACTCTGCCCCTAAGCACCTGTACAACAAATTCTCCAAACACCAACCAGCTAGACCAACTAGACCTCCATACTCTCGCTGCCTCACCACCCCGAGGTATAAACTCAAAAGAGCAGGAAGAGCTAGTTTCTCAGTGCTAGCCGCCAAATGCTGGAACTCATTTCCTCTAACCATCAGAATGGAACCTTCCTTCTGGACGTTCAGAGCCAGAGTAAAGAGCTGGCTCACTGATGAGAAACACTAACTGACCACCACCCTTACCATTACTACCTACACACCTATGCCTATCCCAGCTGCAACACTGCTCGTAGCTCTATCCTCTGTGTCAGCTTGTATCACCATACCTTTGTACTGTCATCCAAGCTGTAACCACCAACGACACTTATGCGCTTACTTTTATTCTTATGCAAAAATGTTTAACCCTTGGTCGACAAGCACTGTTGTAAATTGTGTATGCCTGTAACTTTGCCTTAAGCTCTAGTGCACAGATGCCCCAGCGCACGATATAAATAATAAACTAAAGATGTCGGGTAAATGGCTTTGTTGTTAGTCCATTGTCTTTCACGGTATGGGAAAGTGTTTGTGTTGGAAAAGGAGGGGGCTAGCGTGTCTAAATATTCTGCTGGGCAGGTGTTAGGCAAGATTGTATGCAGTACCCTTTAGGTGCACTACAACAACCCTGACCGCCTGGCAATAGGAACCCAACCTTTGTTATATGTCTGTACTACACAGGTTGGTAGTGTGGCTGAACAGCTAGGCTTATCTTAAGAGGGGTCAATGTGAGCTGCAGGAGAGTTACACAGAGATTCACAGTGACAAGTATTCAAATAAACACTTACACACAAGGTTTCTTGAATAAACAATTATTAATGTATTTATCAATCAGTTAGAGTAAGCCTTCTTCAGAAGGGAGTAATATGAAAGTAACACTCAAATACACTTCAAAACACACACTCTTAATATTCTAAAACCAGTGAAGAGCTTTTAGGGATAGCACACAATCACAACCTACACCCTAAGGTGACTTCTATAGCTAGGGTGCTGGGGACATGAATATCTTACTGTTGCATTTACAATACTTTTAGAAATTGGTTAAAGGAAGAGGTTATTAGAACAAACAAGAGATCACAAATATTCTTAAGCAGGCAAGTACTTTTAGATCCCCTAACCAGAGTCATTCAGTTCTAACAGGTTAAGCCAAAGTCAATGGGCAAAAGTCTAACATGGGCCGGAACACTTCTGGTAGGAAAAGTCTTTGCACAATGTTTTAGAAGTCTTTGAAGAAAGAAGAATCAATGTAGGGCCACAAGCTGTTTAGACTTGCGAGTAGTAGAAGATGCAGGCAACTCTACAACAAGAGGCAAGTTCTCTCAGACGTTACAGTACCATTGTATTGAAGAAAAAAGGCATCAGATGACTCATGTTCCTGTGCAGCACTGCAGATCCCGCTGTTCCTGGGACTCCGTCGCGGGGACAAGAGGGAGGACTTCTGGGGACTGCTGCACTGCAATGGGATGGTTCACTGCTCGCAACCGATAATCTTTCCAACAAGTGGCACTTCAGTGTTTCAGCTCCTCGCGACTACCGCAAATAGCAACACCGTGGTTTCTGGCTGTCGAGATGGACTTTCCTTGCTTCTGGGGTCCCACACACTGTTGAGGAGGATCAGGCTCGGTCAGTCCTGCTTCTTGGGAGTCCGGACCAATGCACACGAGCAAAGCACACAATCTGGTGTTCCTCTCCCTGGCTATTTGGTTTCCAGCAGCAACTCTGTGGAAAGGCAACCAGTTCCGAGAGAATGTCCAGGTGGCTTACTTTGGAGTTGATTGGTCCCACCAACCCAAAGGGAGAATTCGTCCTTGCAGGGGCTTCTCTGTCGATACAAATGTGGAGTTTCAGCATAGCAGCAGGGCTTCACCAAACAAACCAACGGTCCAGGAGTTGCAGCAGGCGGCGTCTTCAAGTTCTTCTTCCGTTCCTTCGTCCAGTGGTCGACCCTGCCTTCCAAGCCAAAAGCCTCGCCTTGTATTCAGTTGTTTCCCATTCATTCCAGCCTAGCTGTCAGTCACCAAGCAGGGTGGCTATCCTCGCCGGACAGTCAGCCGGCCAATCACTACACAGAGTGCATTTGGGTCTCCTAGGAGACTAAGCACTGGGAGTTTCAGGCACCTCCCTCACTTCCTGACCCCCCCAGACACCCTGGAGCCAGAGGCGGGCTTCAATCATGAATCCCACCAAAGGCAAAGCGAACAAAGGGACCAGACCTGGTTTGGCGCGCAGAGTAAGTCTCCTTTCCACAAAGAAATGGCGAAAAAGAAGACCAGGCCATTTTGACAAAAATGGCCTCCTTGGGTGCTTTACTGCAGCTGAGCTGCGAACGCAGCCCGTGGTAAATGCACACCACAGTAGCTAAAATTAAACCACTGCCACCAGCCATTAAGTGAGGAAAGAACTACATAAAAATGTTACAGGAGTAGCTAGACAAAGGGGATACTAGGTAACCTCTCCAGTACCCCATTGTAAGATAGTGTGTGCTGTGTCTAGAAAGTTACAAATGTAAGTAAAGTCAATTTCACTTTACTGCTCTGGGAAGCAGTAGTTTATCCCAGAGAAGGTATTTACATCTTTGGGAAATCTGAAGAACTTCCCTGTGCCACTGCACTGAAGGTGATGTGTGACAATGTAAAAGATGATGCCTGTGGAGTTTGCCAGGCTCCATAACCAAAAGAAACACAAAGTTCAGAAATCACATTAAAAACACATGAGAGAGTGGGAAAAAGGGTCTCACTCTCTCCAGGTTAAAAAAAATCAAGTTCTCAAAATCCAGCAAAGTTGCTGGGGGTCTCTAAGGTGGAGGGAATTAGCACATTTCTGATAATTCTCCCTAACAGCAGGATGGGGAAAACATTTCACAAGAAATTATATCCCTCGTCCTAGGTGTGGTGGCGAGCTCGGAAGGGTGGGTTTTGTAGTGTTTGTGAAATGAGTAGGAGGGTTTTGGCAACTATAGTTTTTGGTCACACTCGACAGTTTAGAAAATGATAATCAGAGAGAGGGGGAGAAGAATGACTAGGAGCACTCTGATAGGTAACTGGAAAATAAGGACTCTGAGATATAGTTACCCAGTGTAACGTTGTTCAGGTACCTAATTGGTTTCACAGACAAGGAGCAGTTGTTGGATTGTGATAAGTGAGAATGACTGACAGGAGAGGGGTTGAATTTGGAATAGCCTATTCAGACCTCAAGGACTTTGTCCTCCCTGGTGTAATACTGTGTCTCACCTGGGGCATTTCCCCCGAGCACAACCCCGGATTCCCCTGCCCAGGTGATCTTCCCTCACTCGTCTGTCCCAATGGTTGGGATCTCAGAGCGCCAGCACTTCCCTGGCCACCGGAATAAGGGATTCTCAAGGTCTGCTTGGGAGAATACCTTGAAGTTTCTCACAGTGGGTTCTACTGAAAAACCTGCATCCCATAAACCCCCCAAAAAGTATAATAATGGGAGTAAGCCACATGGCGATCATGTAAAGTTTAGTGGGACTTACCATCCCAAGCAAGAAAGTGGCCACAGTTAAGACTCCCTACATGCAAAGGTCCTCGGGATCTTGTGTAACCTCTGGAGCAGTTGACCATGTGAAAGAGGACCCCCAGAAGGGTAAGACCTTGGAGGTCCATTTCTCTGAATCTGGCATTCACTTACAAAGACTCCCAGGAGCATTCTTCTCTACAGATTCCTTTCCCAGTTATGTTGGATCAGAAGTAGTTCTAGTATCCTTGGGATACTGGGTCCTAGAGTTGCTGATCCCTTATGCTTACATGCCCGATAATGCCATGCATTATTTCAAGGATAGTGTACTGGTAGATGGTGAAGACACCTCTGCCACCAGGGACACTGGGGCCAGTTGAACTGCGGGGGATTCCATATTGGTAAACCGAGGCTCTGGCCAGAGCTCCTCTGAAGCCCACCAAGCTGGCTGATGGTCCCCCTCTCAAACACCCAGTCATGCCTGTAACTAGCACTAAATGGTGGAGTGGTCAGGACATCTCTAAGTGTTCTGAGGCAAGTTCCAGGTAGAGTTCTGTTATGAACAACCTCCAAAATTAAGGTCCTGGAGGGTGGAGGTCGAGGGTGGTGAGGGGACACTGCGGAATGACCACATACTAGGTCTCAAAAAAAGAAAGCTGCCTTTGCCAAGCCTAAGGGGAAGCCTAAGCCAAAGAGGAAACAACCCAAGCCAAGGAGACAAAATCCAAAAAAGGGAAAAGGCAGGTGATTCTCTTTTAGCAAATTCCCCTCAATAGTTCTAAAGACCGCAAATATTTTGCTTTTGAAACTATCCTGAATTTTTTTCGGGGAAGTGAAGCTCCCTGGCCTTTTGCTCATTTTGTTATGTGGACACTTATCAATCCTTTAGACTATGAGTACTGGTAAACTGTTTCCCTTTTTGACTTTTACACTAACATTTTAACATTGCACACAGCATCTTACAATCCAGTGCAATGGGGATACCTTTGTGTCACCTTAGTCTTTTATACGTAGGATTTTTGGTAACTTTTACATGCGCCTAAAGACAAGCTGGTTGCAGCAATTATATTTTTACCTTTTTTTGTTATTTCTAGTGTGGCATTTGCGTTCACGCATATGTTTACTAAACATGGCTAGTGCCCTAAAATGGCCATGCCACGAGATTTCCGATTGTTCTTTGGACATATTGTTTGGCCTCCCTTCCTGCCTTCCCAGATCAGGAAACCACATATAAGGACATGCACTTGCCCAGAAAAGCTGCAGCTTTCACCGGCTAGTGATGCCTCTATGTGGCTCAGGAAGTGGGTGGGACTGTCAGGTCCCGCTCCACATCCATTGTGCCAGTGAGTATAAGTGTGGGGAATAAGAGAAACCAATTGTTGGCCCTGATTGGACAACTACTGGCTGTTTGAATGGTGCAGATCCTTACCATTGGTATTTCTTCAGAGATATGCATTGGAGCCAAGAATCCTGTGTAGAAGAACAGAGTGAAGATCCGAAGAAGACTCCTAAAAGGCCTAGCATCCCTTCCTGCATCTGGCCCAGTGGAGCCCTGTTGGACTACCTGATCTGCGAAGGCCCGGTGCAGTGCTTCAACCCCTGGACTTGTGGGAACAACCAGTCTCAACGTGTTCGCGAATCCAGTCATCTTGTGTCTTGGGAAGTGTCCCTGCACCACCCGGTAGACTGACCAGCTCTCCAGTGGGTTACCTCGCTAGAACCATCACCGTTCCACGTTTGCAGCAGGAACTTAAGTGGTCACCAGCTTGTGGTGCAAGTCGCCTTCCTGCCGAATTTCAGCCTCCGAGATTCAAGGGATCCTGCTATGGAAGGTCTTCCACCATGACTGGAATGATGCCCGCCGTCATCTGTGTGCGGTGGCAGTCGATGGAGCTCTCCATTCCTTATCCTGTGACGTGTCCTGAAGATGTCTGCATCAGTGCCTTCTGCATTTCTCCATCGCCAAGGGTTGCACTCTGCTCCTGGACCCCAACCGGAAGAATCCTTGCACTCGCAGCTCCTGTGCACCTCACACTAGAATTAACAGCAGGAAAACCAACCTCCAGTGACACTCAGTTGGCCCATCCAGTGTTAGGAAGAATTCTCATAAATGTGCTAATTCCCTTCACTTTAGAGACCCCCAGCAACTTTGCTGGATTTTGAGGACTTGATTGTTTTTACCTGGAAAGAGTGTGAGCCTTTTTTCCCACTCTTTCATGTATTTTGATGTGTGTTTTACTCTTGTGTTCTTTGATTATGGAGTTTTAAGATAACTCCATAAGCATCATCTTTTCATGTGTGTTACACAGCAGCATCAGTGCAGCGACACATGGATGTCTTTTAGAGTTCCAAAAGGTTTAAATACCTTCTCTTTTTTAAATTCCTAGACCCAGCACACACTATCTTCTCATAGGGTGCTGGAAGGGTTACCTAGTATTCCATGTCTAGAAACTCATAGCAGTCAAATGCTACCCTTTCCTATCAAAATGACTGGTGGCAGTGGTTTTACAACGAACTAGCATGATTTTTCCTGACCGCGAACAGCGGTAGCTAAAAATCGCCGGAGCCATGTTTTTCAAGCTGGCACCTTATGCCCCTTTTTTTAAGCAGGTCCCGGTCGTCTTTTTTCGCTATTTCTTTTTGGAAAGGTCCTTCTAGAGCTTGTCTCTGCACACCAAAACAGGGTTGGTTGTTTCTCTGCCTTTGGCGGGCTTCAGGACTGAAGACCACCTCTGGCGTCAGTGTCTTGGGTGGGCAGGAAGTGAGGAAGGTGCCCGAAACTCCCTGTGTATAGTCTCCTAGGAGACCCAAATGCACTCTGGCGTGATTGGCTGGCTGACTGTCCGGCAAGGACAGCCACCATGCTGGGTGAGTGGCAGCTAGGCGGTAATGAAAGGGAGAAAATTGTTTAAAAGGCGGGTCTCTTGGACTGGAAAGCAGAGTCGACCACTGGAACGAAAAGAACCGAAGACGAGCTGGAAGAGGACGGCTGCTGCAACTCCTGGACCGTTGGTTTGCTTGGTGAAGCCCTGCTTCAGGTCCGAATTGTCAAGTTCAGCTCGACAGAGAAGCCCCTTCAAGGACTTCTTCCTTTGAGTTGGTGGGACCAATCAACTCGTAAGCCACCTGGATACCAGCTCTGTGCTGGTTAGGATTAACCAGGGGGGGAGGGACACCAGCTTTTGTGCTTGACAGCTACTTCAACTGAAGATCTTCCATTTTGCCAGCTTGTTTGAACCGTCTCCGTGCAGGAGTCCCCAGACGTCCTCCCTCTTGTCCCCGCGACTGAGGCTCAGGAACAGCGAGATCGGCAGGAGCTGCCAGGAACAAACATCTTCAGCTGCATCTTTTTCTTCATATTAAGGTACTGTGCCAACCCGATTGAGAGAACTTCCCTCTCGTTGTGAAAGTTTGTGAAACTTTCCCAACTTGCAGACCTAATCAGCTTGCAACCCAAAATATGATTCTTTTTCGTACAAACTACTAAGATTTCACCGTTTACTACAAGAACTGCTCTTTCCTATCCAAGACACTAGCCCATTGACTTTGGCCTAGGCCTATTAAACTGAATCGAGTCCTCTAGTGAACTGAAACTATTTGCACTGCCTAAGAAAGTATATGTGATCTATTCTATTAACTTGTGCCTCGTTACTTCCATTGAAAGTAACTGAAATGCTATTTTGCTCCTATTTCACGGGAGCCTAATTTACTCAGAAACGTATTGGTGTGGCATTGAAGTATATTTGTGCATTATATTAAGTTGCCTCCTTCTAGTGAATGTTTTCTAAATGACTGTGTAATAAATTAATAAGTGTTTTACCAAGAAACCTTGAGTGCTAGTGTCTACTTGAACCACTGTGATTATAAGACCTCTGTGTAACATCCTTTTACTGCTCACATTCCCTCTTGAGATAAGCCTGGCTGCTCAGCTCGCTACCAGAAACTGTGTAGTATAGACTTATAGCAAAGGTTGGTTTTGCTTACACCAGTAGTCCTAATTGTATGTGGTGGTCCCAGAGGGTACTGCATGCAATTCTGCCTAACATCCAGTCCTCTGGGAAAATCTGAGTCATGGGAATAAGTAAATGCAAAGCATTTATCTCCCCCGGTAATCCATAAAATAACATTGAGAACAAGTCTTTGTATCCTTCCATTCCACTGCGTTTTGATTGTTGCGCCTGAGCAGTGACACCTGAAAGATAAGAACACATTTTTACTTACCAGTAACTTCGTTGCATCTCATCTCTTGAACAATCACCAACACAAGTACTATACTGCAACAGATACATTCTGGGGAGAAGCATTGTGACGTTTGGGCACAATGTCCCACTCTTCATAGGGACTGCACTTCTGAAGCTAGGGCATATTTCTTGTGACTTGGTTATATGATATGATAGGTTATTTATAACGCACTTAATACCCAGTGGTTTCTAAGCTCGGACCCGGGGATCGAACCGGTGTTGTTCAGTGTCGTCTTGCTTTCAAGGTGAGCCTGTTGCCCCCAAGCTAATATCCTAAGCTATCCTCCATCTTATTGCATCACTGATTACGTACCTTCTTTTATTATTTGAAGTCATTTAATGCATTTTAAGAACCTATAGTGACTGTATAAGACATATATTTTTGTCACGGAAGGATAGCTCAGTGGCAACGTGCTCGCCTTGGCAGCAAGACGACACGGAGCAACACAGGTTAGATCCCCGGGTCCGCGCTTAGAAACCTCTGGGTATTAAGCACGTTATAAATAACCAATCATATCATGTCTGGGGATTCCTGGATGCGTAGTCTTGCCATTGCACGTTCTCCTGCATTGCTAAGAGATCAATGCATGGATGGCCCCAATCTTTGCAGACGCTGTGTAGAATGTCTGTGTCTAGCTGCCATTCATGCTCCGAGGGAAGCTGCATGTTTCTGCTTAGAACGTCTGCTAGACAGTTGTGTTCCCCTGGAACATGTGACAGGAGAAAACATGTGTCTGATGGCCCAATTCCTGATGCTCTGGGCTAGTGTGGTCAGACATGGAGTGTGAGTCTTGCCTTGTTTGTTTGTTTAAAACATGGCTGTAGTGTTGACTGTCCGGACTAGGACTGTTTTCCCTGCTAGCTGTTGTTGAAACGCTTGTAAAGCTTTGAATAAGGCTTGAAGCTCCAGAAGGGTGCTTTGTTTGTTCAACATTGCTTGCGTCCACACATCGTGCATGGTTTGATGGAGAAAGTGCGCTCCCCACCCTGATAGCGATGTGTCTGTTAGATTGGCACTACTGCTGGACTGGAAAAGGAGGTGCCCTTTAAAAGGTTCTCTTTTGTCCACCACTGCACTGATGGAACGAGAGGTTGGGAAACCACCACTAGATCGTCCCATAAACTGCTTTTTTTCAGCCATTCTTTCGCCAGCCACTCTTGCATTGGACGCATATGTATTCGTCAGTGTGTTACAAGATAGATGGAGGAAGTGTGATAAACTCATGCGGACACAAGTAAGAGACACAATTGATCAGAGTTCAAGGGTGTTTATTGAACAATGAAAAAGGATGTGCGGGTTGGAAAAACGCCTATACTAAATCTAGATCTAAGATGGGGACAGGTGTCGATCATCAAATGAAAAATAAGGCAGTCCCAGTGGCATTGTCTCAAAATAAAAGGGTCTAGACTTAGAAACCTATTGCCAAACCGACAACTATTACAGAAAAGGGTGTGGGATAGTTCTCAAGAAAAGAAAGAAGTATTCTCAAATAATAAGTCAGGATGCAGTGGTTTGGGTCTCCCTTCCCCCCGTTTTTTTATTTTTTTATTTTCATATAAATTGAAACAATTTTTCTTAGCAAAACAAACAAAAAGCGCAAAACAAATAGAAGGATCACATCCCACACAGATGACCAAGTTATAGTAAAACTGACATTTTCCATTGTTGGATATTCCATGAAAATTCAAAACATCTCCCAAAACAAGAGGCAAAGCAGGAAGATGAAAGTAGTTTGTAAGGCCTTATGAGTCAAACAAGGGCTCTAAAAATGTTGTCATTGCAATCAGATTGCTGTTTTATTTCCTGCGATCAACAGTGACCAACACACGTCCAGCTCCTGTTTTTCAAAATCGGAGACGAGATGGTTAAAGAATGGGGTACGACTCTTTATGAGAGCTGGACAGGATGTAACCCAATGCTTTAGGGTGTCTACCTTAGTTGCATTCTTGCAGAAACGACATATGCTACTTTCACAAAGACCTCGAGTGAGTGATTTTGTCGGCTGGAGATTGCGGAAAATCCGCAGAAATTGTTCTCTTAGTTTTTTTATCTGGGAATTGTTTCAGATATTCGCAAGTGGTGTCCATTTTGCGTAACTACCGGGAGATGTGTGCAACTGATATCCATCTGCAGCCTGCAGGGTATTAATCCAATCAGATTCTCTTCATTTGATGTTGATCCGCTTAGGGTTGGTGATCAATTCCTTGATTAAACTCCCAGTTTCTTTCAATGCGGAACACATTTTCTCTCGCCAGTTCTGCAGCATTGTGTTCTTGGATGCCGTGATTTCTTTGAGTAGCATATCCAAAATCTCTGGTCGAGCGTTTTCTGAAAAGACTGAGACTTTTCCAAAGAACAATTGATTTTAATGAGGAAAGGCCCAACTCCCGTTGTATGATTTGAATTGGCACAGATGGAGGAGTCCTAGAACTTTCTTCCAGAAAAGACCTTCTAGCTTGGACCATGTCTTTTCTGGAATATTTGACATTGCCTCTGACCCATAAGTTATTATTGGTACAACTTTTGACCAATAAATATTGAGTACTGATAAGATGGAAAATCGCCCATGAATCTGATTCAAGGCGCGTGCTTGACTGGACAAAGCTTTAGTTGTAGCTTTCAATGGCAAACCATTGGAGCCTCTATACATTGTCACTTAGCCAAACCCACAGGTAGTTTAATGTGCTGACTTGCTCAATGTGATCACTGTTAAGCATCCAGGAATAGGCATTTTTGCCTCTGTTGGAATTCCTGAAAGTCAAGATTTTGGTCTTCAATTTATTGATCTCTATGCCATTGGAGGTGATGAAGGTTTGCAAGGTGTTGAGTTGCCGTTGGAGCCCCACAGGCGTTTTATCTACTAAAACAATGTCGGCATAGAGTAGTTGAGGTAGAGGGGCTACACCCATCGGTGGAGGGAAAGTTCTTATTTTGTGTTCTGTGTTCTTCATGTCCGCTTCAAAAAAATTGAATAGGGCTAAAGCCATTGGGCAACCCTGCTTAACTCCCCTGGCTGAAGAAATTTCTTCGGACAGCAGGCCAGATTTATCCAGTCGAACTCTTAACGAGGTGGCTTTATGCATTGCTTTCATTGGTTCAAGGATGGATCCCGGACAGTGCTTCATCTTCAATTTGGTCCACAGCTTTTGACAATCGATCTGGTCAAAGGCTTGAACCAGATCGATAAAAGCCATGTACATTTTGGATTTTGTACTTTGAACACGTCCCTTTAGTGTGTTGATGATGAAGAGGTTTGCTGCAGTTCCTACACCCCTCATGAATCTAGTTTGAAGTGGATCATTAACCCCTGTTTTCACAAACCAGATGTGAAAATGATCCAAGATGATAGCGCCATACAGTTTTTCGATGACATCCAAGAGTGCGATGGTACAGTAATTTTTCAGATTATCCCCGTCTCCCTTTTTAAAAATGGGGACCACAATCGCCCTCTTCCAAGAGGTAGGCATTTTGTGGAAGGTGGAAATCCGTGTTAAAAGGGTGTGTATGAATGATGACCACTCTGCCGGATGTTCTTTCAGCATGAGATTTGTGAGTACGTCCGGTCCCGGTGCCCGGGAATTATTTTAAATGAGTGATTTGCTGTAAGATGTCGTCGAGTCTTGACGCAAAGACCCACGGCCCCACTCCTTCTACAGAGTGGTCTGTCATGATGGTGGATGGAGGAGCAATGTATAATTTTCAAAATGCTGAATCCAGCTGGCTTTGCAAATGGGATTTGATTGTTCATACATTGGTTGCACTCTAACTGATTTTATTAGTGCCCAGAATTCCTTGGTTTTCCTGCTTACAAGAGTCTTGAGCATGGCTTCACAGTCGGATTGATATAGTGAGGATTTCATAGAGGACCGCCAATTCTTAAAGTTCTGCTTCTCTAGTCGGAAGCTTTCATAATCTGTTCTAACACCTGATTTCTTGGCCACTCTTTCTAGCCTTACCAACTTTCTCTGATTTACCAGATCCTGGTTGTAAATGTGTAGATGGTTACCAGGCAATCGTCGTCTGTTGGTGGCTTTAAGGCAATGGGGTTCTAAAAGTGGAATATAATCCACCATGGATCTCTCAACTTCGAAATCTGTGGCCAGTGTCACAGTGTTTTTGTTCATCAGTTTCAGTCTGAGTCCATCATTCCTCACAGATATGCCAGACGGCATTCTTTTTTTGAATATTAGTCATTGATCCCAACCACTCCATGCATAACAATTGGTGGTCGCTCTCGCTTGTTTTAACTACCTTAAATGATGTCACAAGCGGTAGAAAGAGTCGCAAAACAAAAACAGTCCATAACGGAAGAACCACCCTTGCCTTCCCCTGTCATCTGAGGTGGCAGGTCTTGTTTTACATTTCCGTTTAACATGTACATGCCTTTGATGGCCATCAAGGCATTCCACATAGTGTCTCTCTAATATCTGGTGGAATTATGGGCCATGCTTTGAGAGTCAGAGCTGTTGGAAATGCATGAGGTGTTTAAATTGCCACAGACAATCATATATCCTGTTTTCTGGTTTATGTATGCATCGTCAATTAAATCAGCTATGGGGTCGATTAACGGATTCCAGTATGCGTTAATCACTACCACTTTCGCAGAGGACTCTGAGCCTTGGCTATTCTTATTCAATTCCCATCCAATCAGCAGTTCTCGAGACAAGGCGCACTCTGAAATACATTTAGTTAATGTTGAAGGGCTTCCGGATTTAATTGCCGTCAACAGGCCTGAAGAGGGTTGCCCTTTGTTGCTGCGCTCAATGAGATCTCAAAGTCGTCCAAAATCGGCTTTGTGCAAAGCCATGTCTCTTGTAGGCAAATGACATCAAAGAGGCCTACATTTATATCGCTGGCCTTAGTGAGATGGGTATGGCCATGAGTGTTCTATGATGCCAATTTTAGTTGATGGAACTCCACATTTGTTTTATAAGGCGATCAGGTTTCAATCAATGATGGATTGTTGGATTGCTAGAGTACGTCCTGAACTGTTAATGCTCTTGACAACCAGGACCAGTCCTGTTGTTTCTCAATCATAGATGTGGCAGGAGGATGTACATTAGTGGTATTAATTTCACGTGTAGAAGAATTAGTTTGGAACGTGACATTAGTTTCTGTCTCGGACCAGTTGGAACTCTACCTATCGAAGTAGATCCAAATACTTAGCTCCCCCATTAATGACCTGATCAGCTCTCAGGGGAAACTCCTGGCATGGGTCCCTTATGATCAAAGTGGGTCCGGATTGGTCTTTCATGAAACGTTAACTTGTCTTCTCCGTCTGGGTTCTTGATTGTTGTCAAATCAAAGCCTAGCATTAGGAAGCTTTCAGTTGCATCGATTAGCATGTTCTTGATCACTGGAAACATAAAATGTAAATATATTTGATCTATTCTCCGCTCATCCACAAACGCTATTGTTTTAAGGTCATTTGAGGTCTATTGACGCAAGTTGGGAATATGATGAGAGTTCTAATACAGCTATTCTATTCAAGATTAAAGAATTATCAGTGTCTAAAATTCGCTGAAGTTTGAGTGTTCCATGTTTTGAATTTTGTGGAGGGGACCTTCTATCCTTGCTGGTCTGACCCACCACAAACTTGAGTCTACTCTCTCTGTCATTCAACAGATTACTAGCGTTATTGATTTGTGGCTCTCGTTGAGCAGGGACTATGCCTGAGAGTGAGATACCAATAGGTTTTCCAATGCAAGTAGATGACATTTGCGGCTCACTTGTGGTCTGTGTGATTGGTTGGGCTATACAATCCTGTTTGCCGATCCGTGATTCAATATTTAGTCTTGAATCTCTGGAGACACTTGCCTCAGGTCGTTCTTTTTTAGTGTAATTCAGATGACATCTTTTTGTCTTTTCTGACAAAGTGAAAAAGGGCAAATTAGGTTGATCGAACGGCAAAGTCCTTGGGTGTGCTACTTCATCCTCTCGTAAAAACCAGTTGTTCGAGAGGTCCTCGCACTTCATGAAGTTCGCTAGAAGAGTGGTCCAAGGAATATGTTGAAAGATCCAATAATGTTTGAGACGTAGGACTCACTTCATTTCTAGTGATATTAGGAGTGCACAACTGCTCGTTGTTAGTTGAGCACACTGACGCAAAGTCGGTTGTCGCGTCTTTTAGTTTCTTTGAGGGGGATCTTCCTGGGAGCCGGTTTGGGCATGCCCCTCTTAGATTTCGACTGCCGGAGAAGTAAAACCAGGGCCTTTGCAAGTTGGACGACCTGAAGATTTTGTTTGTCCTGGTGCACCTTTTCATCCAAATTTGGTCTTTGCACGCCAAAAATGGCAAATGCAGGATTCTCCATTTCTCCTAAACCACCATTATCTAGTTGAATTTCATTAGATACGTGATTAGACAAGACACACGGTTCTGCCCTCCTATCTGGAACATGATGACTTAGAATATTGCTCCGATTGCCGTTGTGCATGTTGTCGAGGGGTTTTCCAAAGGCCCTGATCTTTGCTGCGAAGCAGACGGACAAGACTCGCGGTCTGCAGGACCTGGACAAAAAAAAATGGGTCTGGTCTTCAGCCTCAGTGGTTAAATCCACCTGCTGTCGGGTGTCCCTAGGAAACAACAAATTTGCTGTTTGGCAATGAGTTTCAATGGTTCCCTTCTTATGCCAGTTTGCAAATAGTCAACTGGCAGACAGTGTTCATTGGCCGTGACATATCCCTCCAAAAAAAACAATCTTGGAATGTGTCATAGCCAATAGAGTGGTGTGGTCTTTTAAAATATCATTCAAGTTCTCGTAAAGCTTCATGAATGGAGCTAGGGCGATAGTAATAGTTGACATCAGGACGAGGAGATCCAGTTTGTGTTTCTTTGCTTCAGCATTCTTCTCGCTTTGACTGTGATCCTGTTCATAAGGAGAGTCATTTGAGAGGATGCTATTCGAGCTCATCAGTGTTGCATTTTGGCCAGGCGCTCGTACACTTCTCAGATGCAGATGGCATGGAGTCTGTGGCTCTTGTTCTTTTGCTGACCCCCTTGTTTCTATGATTGTCAGTTCATCAGCATTATTTGTTGAGATTTTTCTAGATGATTCTCGAGTAGAAGCTTGCACCTCCTCCATTATCTATTGCTGTGCGAGTACCTCATCTGGTCCAGAAGGGCCCTGTGCAGAATGTGCAACATTGGTCCTGGGGCCTGGTATCGGTATCGAATCCAGAGTGCTCGACGTCTGGCTTTTGCGTTGGATGTCAAGTGCACCCACAACTGGCTTCTCCCTTGAATAAAGCGAATCGATTGTTTTGATGTCCGCCGTGATCTTGTCATTAACAGCACAGAGGTGATTCTGAACTACCCAGGATATTGATGGAATGAGGAATTCTCTGTTATCTGATTTGTTGAAAGAACAAAAGTTAAAAAGGTGTCAGACACTCTAGGGGATACGACATTTTGATTGATTTGAGGTTCTCTTTGTAAGGGAGCTAAGTCTTCAGTGCCTTCTAATATTTATGTGTCAGACAAGTGTGTGGGTGCTTGGGCCTGCGGTGCAAGGCCTAGTTTAGGGGGATAGAAGTTGAACGAGGGATCCCCGGTCCTCAGTTGAGCCTTCTTCTAGATTCCAAAGTGCCCTCCCCGTTTGGACCATTCTTTTGTGTTGCTGTTCAAATTAAAGCAAGAGAAATCTTTCAGAGGGTCAATAAGGTTCGTCTGTTTGTTAGGTACCAAGTTTGATGACGTGTTTTTTTCCACTTTGTCAGTTTGCACTTGGTTGATGTCCGATTCATAGACAGTCGTCTTAATGTTCCTATCCATTTCATACGGTTCAACATTATTCAATCTTTTCTTAGGCA
Source organism: Ambystoma mexicanum (assembly GCF_040938575.1). Lineage (NCBI taxonomy): Eukaryota > Metazoa > Chordata > Amphibia > Caudata > Ambystomatidae > Ambystoma > Ambystoma mexicanum. The sequence goes on from NC_090929.1 coordinate 817,693,026, forward strand.
ACACGACATGAGGTTTAACATTGTTTTTGCAAGGCTCATTATGCACCATGGCCTTCACCACTTGCTCCTTAGCGCACACCAACTTGCCAGCTTCAGTCAAGTTAGGCATGATGGATTGTGCTTTGGGAGCACATGCCTGAACACCATGCTCTTCCAAGTCTTCCTCACTCGTCCTCAACAAGGAGCCAAGGGGCTTGTGAGGCGCAGGCGCAGCCTTCGCACCAACCGAATTTGGATCGGGAACTGCTAGCAGCAGTGTCACGCAGCTCACCGTATTAACTATGGCAGCCTCCAACGCACGTTCTGAGCCAACATTTGGTTTGGTTTAACTCATGGAAATGCACGATGCACTGTTTGGTAGGTGTGCAATCCAGGTGATCTGAGAAAACTTCTTATTCGGCCCTCCGTTTCTTAGAGGGCGATGGTGACCGGATAGGAGTACAGTCTAATTTGTCTGTAACTTCCAATGGGGGCGAAACCAATGTCTGTGGGCACTCGCTAAACAACGTATGTCGTCGTGTATTTGGGGAGGACACAAGTGCAATATTTAATTACGCAGATTTTCGTGCAAACTTACCGAATGCAAGTTGAACGAGTACTGGGTTCTCCACGTCCGGGTGCATTGCCAGCGCAACCGTTGAAGTGTTGCACGTAAATGAAGCAGCAAGAGCTCCCTCTTTTTTGCTCTGGGAGCTCCGTAGTGTTCTTCCTTTGTCCATGCGTCCACTGGTGCACCGGGCCATCGGACACTCTCCACACTCCGCAACGCACAGCTTAGCAAGATGTTTTAAATGCGGGCGTTAGCAGGAGGCGGGGTCTGGCTCTGTGATGAAACTGGATGAAAGATTGGATGAAAAGACTATGGTGGCCACAAAGTTCACTGGCAACAATGTAGCATGTAGAAAAAGCACAATTAGTCAGCGCCCCTCCAAGACACCAGACACTCCACGTTTTAGCACAGGATAGGATGGGAGCTGGTGGATCACAGTACAGTCTCTGGCTTCTCTAGTGTTAGGCAAGATTGTATATAGTAACCCTATGGGAGACTACACCAGCCTTGCCCTTTTGGCAAATGGTAACCCAAACTTTGGTATAGGCCTGTACTACACAAGTTGGTAGAGTGCGCAGCCAGGCTTATCTCAAGAGGGGTCAATGTAAGCTGTAGAGGTGTAACAGAGATTCACAACACTTATACTCAAGGTTTCTTATTAAAATAATTATTTATTAATTTAACAGTCGGTTTTAGAACAAGCCTTCTTTAGAAAAAGCAATATGCAAAAATAAGATACACCTTTGGGAACACACACACACACACACACACACACACAGACACACACACACACACACACACACACACACAAAGGGGACTTCAATTGCTAGGACACTTGACATTGATATATCACTTCAACACTTAAATACAAAACGGGAGTTATGGAAAAAGGAAAAGGTTAGGGAAGGAAACAATGGTTAACAAGTTTCTCTGAAAAGGTAAGTACTTTACAATCCCGAAATGAAATATAGGTTAACCCTTTCCCAGCTATACAAGTAACTTATGTATGACTTTTTGCAGGGACGGATAAACACAAAGTCAGAGGGTAAGAAGAGTCTACAGGGAGCCAGGACAGCCAATGTCAATTGAGCTGAGGCACTTCTTGAAGATAGCACAAAAGTATTGCACAATGTTATAGAGAGTTTGTGGTAAAAAGAAACACTGTTGGGGCTTGTGAAGAGCAAAGATGCAAGCAAGTCTGCAAAGGGCATCCAATGCAAGTCTCCAGTGAGAGCAAGCAAGCTACACACAACCAGAAGCAAGTACCTCCAGTTACACAGTACCTTGAGTCTGAAGAAAAGGGTCCAGCTGGCTTCTGTTCCTGTTGTAGTCCTGCAGATCCTGTTCCTGGGCCTCAGTCATGGGGACAAGAGGGAGGACTACTGGGGACTCCTGCACTATGGTTTGAAGGTTGGGCGGCAGCAATGGACTCACTCCAGATCAGCAGCACTTTGCAGTTTCAGCTACTCGCAAATAGCACAACCGTGGTTCTTGGACACCTTGTGGGCTCCCGTTGCTTCGGGGGTGCAGCACTCTGTTGAGGTGGCTCAGGCTTGGGCAGTCCAGCTTCAAGGAAGTCATAAGGATCTTCCTGGAGCTCGGGTCCGGCTTAAAAATAATGCACTCGATTCTGGTGTTCCTGTCCCCTGGCACTCGGTTCCAGCAGCAGCAAGGAAGTACAGCCAGTAGGGAGAGGTGTTCCAGTCAAGTTCACCTTGGCGTCAATTGGTCCCACCAACTCAAGGGAAAAAGTCATCCTTTCCAGGCTTCACTAGTCTATTCGAAATTTGGAGCTTCTGCACTGTAGCAGGTCTTCACCGGGCAAACCAACGGTCCAGGAGGGTGCAGCAAGCTTCCCTACCAGTTTCTTATTCAGTTCCTTGCAAAAGACCTCACCTTTTATGCATGTTTCTCCCATTCATTTGCAGCCTAGCTGTCACTCACACAGCAGGGTGGCTGGCCTCCAAGGACAGACAGCCTGCCAATCACCTTTGGGTGCATTCCAGTAACCAAGGAGATTAAGCACAGGGAGTGTCAGGAACCTCCATCGTTTTCTGCCCTGCCAGACACGCTGGAGACAGAGGCGGGCTTCACCAGTGAATCCTGCCAAAGACAAAACAAACAAAGGGACCAAACCTGGTTTTGCGGGCAGAGTTAATCTCAAGAAGGACCTTAACAAACAAGAAATGTCAAAAAAAGAAGACGGGGACCCTTTTGACAAAATGGGCATCCATGGGTTCAATACTGCAGCTGCGAATGCAGCCTGCGGTAAAAACGCACAATGATATGATACGATATATATGATATGACATTTATAATGCGCCTATACACAAGTGTTTCAAGGCGCGACGAGGCAAAGGAGGGGGAACAGAGGGAAGACCGAGACAACGATTTTACTAGAGCAGGTGACATTGAAATCGGGGCAGTGCAGTACATGGGATCTACAGTAAAAAATAAAAAACAAATAAAAGCAATAAGTAAAAACTGCAGCCAGCTGGTGGCAAGTACAAGGGTAAGTGCAGACTTCAGGTGTCAAGTGCTGGTAGTGGACTGAGGGGATACAGAAAACAGTCCCGAAGTGCGGGGGTTGCCAGGGAGGCAGTGCAGGTGTGCAACTGGTGGGGGAGAGGACCTTGGCCCGAGATCAGAGGGTGGCCAGGTGACCAGTGCAGTATCAGCCAGGAGATCAGCAGGGGAGAGGAGGAGAGAAAGTAGAAGCAAAGAGGAAGGTTTTGAGGTGCTTCCGGAACCAGAGATGGTTCACCTCCGGTTTCAGGGAAGCAGGGCGAGGCCCTAGCTGAAGACGGAGATCTACCACCAACTTGGTGCTTGGAGAAGCGGCTGACTCAGAGGGACTTCGAAGCGGATGAGCGAAAAGCTTGAGAAGGAAGATGTTTAGGAAGAGAGAGTTGAAGGTATTGAGGCCCCAGAAGGCCTTGTGGACAATGCAGAGGGTTTTTAACTTAATCCTCGCAGCCACTAGGAGCCAGTGCAGAGATTTCAGTCCTGGAGAGATACGATCCCTGGGCTTGAGGCCAAGGACAAGTCTCGCAGTCCTGTTCTGGATAAATTGCAGAGGGCGGAGAGTAGAAGCAGGCAGATTTAAAAAGAGGCTGTTGCAGTAGTCCAGCTTAGAGAGAGCCAGAGCTCTGGAGACCGCAAGCTTCTGGGGGAAGGAGAGGTAAGGAAGAATAGTAGTTTATCCAACAGAAGATATTTAAACCTTTGAGAAATCCAAAGGACTTCTCTGTGACACTGCACTGAGGGTGCTGTGTGTCACAATACAAAAGGTGATGCCTATGGAGTTTGTCAGACTCCAAAACCAAAAGAAACACAGAGTCCAAAACAGAGAACACCACATGAGAGGGTGGGAAAAAGGTCTCGCTCTCTCCAGGACAAAAACTAAAAGTTCTAAAGTCCAGCAAAAGAGCGGGTGGTCTCCAAGGTAGAAGTAAATTAACACAGAAATTAGAATGTTCCCCAACATCTAGCATGCGATGACAGTTTAAATGGCAAACAGCCTAGCGCTTCTCCAGCACGAGACAACAGTTGGGAGGCCGATAGTCTTAGGACCGTCGTCGTTCAAGTTTTGTTTCCTTGAAAAGTCTCGTGCCTTCAAGGCCTGCTGTGCTTAAACAACAAAACTAAAGTTCCTTTAACAAATGAAAGTTAGTTTCCAAAATATTCACTGGGTGACTGGTTCACCCCTTGGCCCCCCTCTTCTGGGCTACCCTTTTTTCATTCGTATTTCTTTGCATCTTTGGGTGATAGATTCACTCCTTGGATCTCCCTCGCTCTGGCCCCTCTCGACTGCCAGCACTTGGCATACGACTTCACTCCTTGATCTCCCTCCTTCGGGCTCGGACCTCTCTCGACTGCCAGCACTTGGGGGACGACTTCACCCCAGATCTCCCTCGTCCGGCCTTGGACTGTTCCTAGTTTCTTAATGTCTTTATCAAACAGTTCAGTGTACCTCCTTTTTCTGGGTTCACATTAACACTCTTTAGATCGCTCTACTTTGCGGTGACAACTTTTCACCCTTGGATCCCCCTCCGCCAGGCTCAGACCCCTCTTGATTCTCAGCCTTCCTCCAGCAAGTTTACTATGGCTCTCGGGCATTGTGATAGTGCCTCACCCCTGGGTCCCACTCTTCTGGGCTGACTCCTCTTTACTTTCAATGTTCTCTTTATTTACTTTTATACAGTACATAGGTTTCGGGATTCACTTCCCTTGCTTTCACACCAATTCACAAATCAAAGTCTTTCGAATGTACAAGGCTTTAGCTCGACCCTCACCAATGACCACTTTGTATTCCTTTGGCAGCCTTCAGGTTTCTGTAGTTTTCTCAATACGGGGCTCACCCACAGTCTCTCGAGTTAGCACCCACGTTGGGCTGCTTTCTCTATCCAGCTGGTCTCCCCCTCACACTTTTAACAGTTCCTTTAAAGTTCATTAGCTGTGTTCAAACGTTGCCACTTAGCAATTCTCACTCAACACAGTCAGTGCGCTCATCGATTCTCTCCTTGACTCACTGGATGTGGGAGTCAGGGCCAGTACCACAGTCATGGGAGCCTCCTCTGCTCTGCCTTATCCACATAGGCTGGCCCTCCTTACAGTTGAAGCCTGCTGCATGACACTAGGGGTATTGTCCGCAGTCTTAAATTCCCTTCGACAAAGGCTCCATAGCTTTGGGATGTAAAGGGCAAGTTGTGTTCTCTCGCTTCCCACCGCCTTTGTCCATCTGAACTGCTACCTTGGTTTAGGCGTCTTCTCGTGCTGCCCGTTGTATCCGTCTTGCACGTAATGTGCTCATCGGCTCCATCTTTTATCCCTGTCGGGAACGGAAAGGGCCGAAAGGTGTGTGTGATTGGAGTCAATTGCCTGACTTTGCATGACCTTTGTGTCGGGACATGTCAAGTAAACAAACTTTCTTTTCCCCCAATACAACCCTAGAAATTAGTATTTGGTCGGAAGGGAAGGGGGTTTTACATGGAACAAAAACCCCTGTGTTAGGGTTTTCGGAAGGGTAAATTACTTTCGACTGGAACGTCGGAGAATAACAATTAGAGGAATGCGGTTGGTGAAATACGCGGGAAAAACTGGATTGTGTTTTGTCAGGAAAAACTGTGTTTGAAAAGGAATAATCGGAAGGATGTGGAGAAGAATGATTGAGAGTAGTCCGAGGGAAAGTAGAGGAAAAGCCGGGCTTCTAGGAGATGTAGTTTTCCAGTTTAACAGGGCTCGTAGATTTTATGGGAGACAGGGGGCCAACTGTGGCACAGTCCATAAAGATCTCAGGGATTTCACCCTCCTGGTCGGTTTCCCCTTTGATATGCCACGTCTCACTTTGGGCATTTCCCCCTAGCAAAACCCCGGGTTCCCCTGCCCAGGTGATCCTCCCCCATTGGTCCACCCCGAGGAAATGGATACAACCGTGATGGTCGTGTCCTAACCACCTGAATATGGGAATTCCGGGGTCTTACTGGGAGAATACCCTCAGGTTTCTCACAGAAGCCATCATTCCGATTAGACGCATGGCCTTTCATACGATTATCTGATGACCGGCTACATATTGCAGAACTTGAAATAGGCGGCAACCACTGCAAGCACATTTGTAAATAACCTTGGTGCTTAGGCTATGCCGAAGATAATTGGCATTGAATTGACCCTACTTTGAACCTCAGTTATTTCCTGTGCGCTGGCAACATTGAAATTTGAAAGTATGCATCTTTCATGTCCAACTTTGCCATGTAATACCCTCTTTTTAGAAGTGGAATTGTCTCCTGTAGCATTGTCATCCTGAATATTTGTGGTTGATATACATGTTTGCAGGACACAGGTCTAATACAGATGTGCGAGCAGTGTGTCTGGTGAGGACAGACCGCTGTTTTGCTGCTCTCAGACTGCTACCGCAGTTCGCTTCTACAGTCCGCTTTCTACTGCTTCAGAAGTACTTTCCAAACTTTTCTACATAATCACCGTGCATGCACGGAGCGCTGCGCGGTGTGCGAGCAGTGTCTCTGGTGTCCGGAGTCGGGAGGAGTGGTAAGCGGGTCTCTCCCCCGTTCGCTTTTCTTTCTCCGCTCTCCCACAGAAAGAAACTGTGCTTCTACATCACTGAAAACAAACTGAACAGTGCACTTTGTGTTTCCAACATATAATCCAACTGCGGACTGCCGCGAGTCCCTGTTTTCAGTTTCTCCAGCTCTCCACCCTGACTCAGTGCTCCCTGTGCCCTTGACCTGCCGGATCGACCTCTTACCAACATGGCCCCGCCTATTCCGATTGAGGCCAATCATGAGAAGAACAAGTTAATTTCTTACCTGGTAACGTTCTTTCGATGGGATGGTCCGACGACGTATTCCATATCTATGACATGTAATCACCACAGCTGTGCTGCTTCGGAAACTTTTTTCGGCGTCTGCGTCCTGCGTCGATGACGTCGATGCGCCGTTGTCGAGGGCCTCCTCCGACGTCATCCAATGTGATAAGTAGGACGCACGACGCCCGTAGCCTCAGTTGTAGTTTTTTCCCCCAGAACGTGTGACACTAGTCAACTGCCAGTCAGACACAAAGCCTTGCGGAACGTAAGCTGCAATCGCAAAAATTCAGCAGCGGGGAAGGCAGGGCGGGAGCGATATGGAATACGTCGTCGGACCATCCCATCGAAAGAACGTTACCAGGTAAGAAAGTAACTTGTTCTTCGAGGGGATTGGGTCCTCCGACGTATTCCATATCTATGACAGACTCCCAAAGCAGTACCAGAGCAAGGAGGAGGGAAAGAATTTAGAATCAAAATTTAGAATAGCCAATCAAATATCAGAGCAAAGGACCGCCTTGCCAAAGGCCAGATCCTGTGCTCGGATGGAATCGAGGGAATAGTGACGTACAAATGTATGTACTGAAGCCCAGGTGGCTGCATCACAGATGTTGCGAATAGGAACACCCCTCTGCATGGCAGTAGACGCAGCCATACCCCTGGTAGAATGGGCCCGCAAGCCAGCCGGTGGGTCCTTCCCGCCAAGCGGTAGCACTCCGAGATGGCCAAAATAATCCAGCGAGACAAAGTCTGTTTCGTCACAGCTTGCCCCAAACGCTTTCCAGCGTAACCAATAAAGAGTTGATCGTCCACTCTGACCCGGGACATGCGTGAAACATAAAATCTTAAAGCTCTCCTAGGATCAAGCCTATGGAGCCTCTCCTCTTCCTTACCAGGATGCAGAGGAGGATAGAATGCCGGAAGAACAACCTTCTGGGCCAAATGAAATTCCGTCACTACCTTCGGAAGAAAAGAAGGACGAACTCTAAGGACAACCCTGTCCTTGTGAAATACAGTGAAGGGTGGCTTAACTGAAAGTGCCTGTAACTCACTCACTCTGCGAGCGGAAGTAACCGCAACTAAAAACACAGTTTTCAGAGTTAACAGCCTCAAAGGGCAAGAATGTAAAGGCTCAAACGGAGCACCCATAAGAAACTTAAGAACAAGGTTTAAATCCCAACCGGGCACCAGGAAAGGTGACGGAGGGAACACATTAGTGAGCCCTTTCAGAAACTGTGAAATTAAAGGGATTTTAAAGTAAGAACACTCTTCAGACGAGCGCTTAAAGATGGACAGCGCCGCCAGGTAACCTTTAATGGTACCCACTTGCAAGCCCCTGTGGGCCAAAGAAAGTAAAAAGGACAGAACCATGGGGATGTCACATGCAAAAGGATCCACATTCTGAACTCTGCACCAGTCGCAGAACTTACGCCAACGGCAACGGTACAGAGACTTTGTTGCTGGCCTTCGGGCCGAAAGCAACACCTCTATCACGTCTTCAGGGAGGTCCCAATCCCTATACCTCAACCTTTCAGAAGCCAAGCGTGAAGGTTGAGGGATCTGACCTCTGGATGGAGAACCTGACCCCCCTCCCGGGAGAGCAGATCGTCTCGGTAGGGAAGACGACGCGGAGGGCAGATGGACAAGTCGAGAAGGTCCGGGTACCACGTCCTCCGAGCCCACGCCGGAGCAATGAGGATCATCCGGGAACTGAACTTCCGTAACCTCCGCAGCACTTGCGGGATGACGGGGACTGGAGGAAACGCGTACAGCAGCGGGAATGACCACTCCACCAAGAACGCGTCTCCTAAGGCTCCTTTTGGAGGAAATTCCCACGAGCAAAACCTTTCGCACTTCCGGTTGACACTGGAGGCGAAGAGATCCACTTGAGGGGTCCCCCAAAGGGCGAAGATCTCCAAGAGAATCTCCTGAGCCAACTCCCACTCGTGAGAGATCGTGCTCTGCCTGCTCAGAGCGTCTGCCGTCACGTTTGTCTCCGGCCAGATGAACTGCCGAGATCGAAACTTCCTGCTGGATGGCCCAGAACTCGAGCTGCATCGCCTCCCTGCACAGAGGAAGTGACCCTGCCCCCCCTTTTTGTTGAGGTAGTGCATGGCCACTGTGTTGTCCGTCAGGACCAGGACACTCTTTCCTCGCACAGTCGGCAGAAAAGCCTTCAGGGCTAGCCTGACGGCCCTCAGCTCCAACAGACTGATATGGAGTCTGGACTCCGACGGAGACCAACGACCGCTGACTGACAGCCCGTTGGCATGAGCTCCCCAACCCTTGAGGGATGCATCCGTCACGATCGTCACCTCCGGCCAGGGAAGCCAAAATGGAGCCCCCTTCATCAAGTTGCCTTCGACGGCCCACCACAGAAGGTCCCGGGCGACCGAGGGCAGCACCTGAACCGGGTCCGAAATCCTGCCGGAGGACTGCGACCATTGCGTCTTGAGCGCCCACTGCAAAGATCTCATCCGCAGGCGAGCCTCTGGCACCAGAAGAATGCAGGATGCCATGAGGCCGAGCAACCTCAAGAACTCGAACGCTGGGAGCGTCTGGGCATGCTGAAACTTGTGCACCATCTGCTCAATGTGAAGAGCCCTCACCTGGGGAGGAAAACACTGCCCCAGGGAAGTGTCGAGCACTGCTCCGATGTACTGGAGCCGCTGTGTTGGCGTCAAATGGGACTTCTTTAAATTGAGGGAGAAGCCCAGCCTGTGAAGGGAGTAGCAGGTGACGGACAGATGATCCAGGACTTGCTCGGGAGAGCTCCCCCTGATCAACCAATCGTCCAGGTAGGGGTAGACGTGAATCCCCCCTTGCCTGAGATGCGCTGCCACCACCACCATGAGCTTGGTGAAAACCCTCGGGGCGGAGGTCAATCCGAACGGCAGGACCCGAAACTGAAAGTGCGAGTCGCCAACCGCGAACCTCAGGTACTTCTTGTGCTTGGGATGGATCGGCACATGGAAGTAAGCATCCTTGAGGTCGAGTGACGCCAACCAGTCCTGAAGCTGAAGGGCCTGGAGGACTTGAGAGAGAGTAACCATCTTGAACTTGTCCTTCCTGAGGAGTTTGTTCAAACCGTGCAAGTCCATGATGGGTCTCAATCCCCCGTCTTTCTTCGAAATCAAAAAATAAGGGGAATACCATCCCTTGTTCCTCTCCGCTACAGGCACCAGTTCTATGGCGCCTTTCTCCAGCAGGGCTTGAATTTCCTGCGCAAGGAGCGGATCCGGACTCTGCAAAGAGAGGTTCCCCGGTGGATTGTCGCGAGGCCTGTGCCGAAAGGGAAGACAGCAGCCGTGGGTTATGATCTCCAGAACCCACACATCTGAAGTAATGGCTTGCCACTCTACAAGATGCTGCGCCAGCCTTCCCCCAACCGGCGAACCATGGGACATGGCCTCATGACTGAATGGGAGCGGCTGCGGCGTTACCTGAGGGCAAAGAGGCAACTGCCCGAGCAGCCTTGGCACCACGGGTACCCTGTCGTCCACCTCTGGTACCCCTGCGTTGGCCTCTTTGACTGCCAGCTCCTCTCGCTTTACTGAAGGAGTAATAGCGAAAGGAACCACCCCTCCACTGCTGTCCCCTAGGACGAAAAGGCAGAGGTTGGCGAACTGCAGCGCCCAACGACTTCGCTGCAGCTTTTGAGGTCTGCAACCTCTCAAGGCTCTTGTCAGCCTTGCTGCCAAAAAGGTGTTCACCGTCAAAGGGCATGTTGAGGAGCCGGGACTGCACATCAGGAGCAAACCCCGACTTCCGCAATCAGGCAAACCTGCGTATTACGGTGCTCGCCGCCATGGACCTACTGACGCATTCAGCTAAGTCCAAACCCGACTGAACGGACTCACACATGGCATCCTTACCATCCTGGACCATAGCAAGGAAACCATCCCGTTCGTCCCCTTCGGGAATATGTTCAGCCGCTAATGCAACACAGTTCCACAGAGTGTGTGTGAAACGAGACAAGGCACAAATGGAGTTGGCCGCCTGAAGCGCCATACCACCAGAAGAAAACACTTTCTTCGCCCAGCCATCAAAACGTTTGTTGTCCCTATCAGGAGGGATGGTAGGGTACAACGCCTGCTTTGCCGGGGCCGTGGCCGCCTGCACCACCAAACTCTCCGGAGTGGGGTGCCTGGTCAAGTAGCAGGGGTCGCTACTGGCTGGACGGTATTTTCGCGACAAGGATCTGCCCACCGCCGGGAGACTCTCCGGAGCAGTCCAAGCCGCCGCCACCCTTCTCTGTAAAGCCATATGGAACGGCAGTACCGGATCAGTTGGGGGACCAACATCAAGGATGTCCGTCAGATCATCCTGCACAAACTCCCCTGGGGGAGCAGACCATCCCAAGTACTCAGAAACCCTAGCCATAAGGTGCCGGTACGAGGAATCGGCATGAGAGCCAGGCTCAGGCCTACAAAACTCCACCTCCGGAGAGGTGTCCAGTCCACTGGCATCATGCAGTGACTGTCTCAAATCGTCAAACTGACTATGGCCCGAGACAATTTCATCTGGAACCTGACTAGGAACCAGGCCATCAGAATCCTCATCCGCCTCTGAAATATAGTCCAGGTGGCAAAAAGAAGGCACCCGAGAGTGCTTGCTCTTAACCAGAGCCTTCCTAGGGGGTTCTCCCGTGCCACGGGGTACCTCTGACACGAAAGGCGTCGATGGCGTCGAGCGAATCGGCGCCGGCGTCGAGAGGACCGGCATCGGCGTCGAGGAAATCGGCGTCGACGTCAGATGCAGCGCCTCCAGCATCGGCGGCGTCGACACAGCCCTCGAAGCCGGAGCCCCGAGCGTGTCCCTCGACGACCTGAGCGTCGACGGCTTCAACGACTTCCTCGGCGCCGGAGCCTCGAGAAAGCCTGTCCCTCGACGCCTCAGACGTCGATGTCTTCCTCGAAGACCTCACAGGTGCATGCGGTCTCGAACGCGTCGAGGACCGGGACCTGGAACGGGTACGTCGAGAACGAGTCTCCTTGTCCGAACGGGACCTCTCCCGTGACTCGTGCCGACAACTCTTGCGAGCGGTGTCTCTCGACCTCTCACGACCGACCCCACTCGGGGGCGCGGACGGCTTAGTACCCTGCGACTCAAGAATCGCCAGCATTTTCTTCCCGAAGGAAGCCCATTCCTCCGGCGTCGCACGGCTGGTGGGGTAAGCGACGTGCCGGGCAGAGTCCTCCGAAGAGGACCTGGAAGATGACCGGTGTCGGCGCTTCCGAGAATGCCTCGAAGAGGCTGAGGAGTGGCGAGACCAACTCCTAGAAGGAGACCCACGAGACTTCCGACGATGACGCGGAGAGTCACCCCTCGAATCATCCGTCGAAAGCCCCGCAGACTTCGACTTCCTGGGCTTGGACACCCGACCTACCGACAACTTCTTCTTACGTTCGCGTAAGGCTTTGGACGTGAGCGACTGGCAGTCGATACAGTTATCCGTGTCGTGGGCCTCCCCGAGGCACCAGAGGCAGGCGTCGTGCGAGTCCGTCACTGACATCTTGGACCCACACTCCCCGCACTTCTTGAAACCCGGACGCGGGGTCGAAGACGAAGTAGAAGACATCTTCACACGAAGGATTTTCACAAAACGAACAGGTTCGAAGAACCGAGAAGAACAGAACTCCAAAGAGTCAAGGCGTTAACCGAGATTCACGAAGCAACACGTTCGCGGAAAAAACGGAACTGAGGCTACGGGCGGCGTGCGTCCTACTTATCACATCGGATGACGTCGGAGGAGGCCCTCGACGACGGCGCATCGACGCAGGATGCAGAAAAAAGTTTCCGAAGCAGCACAGCTTTGGTGATTACATGTCATAGATATGGAATACGTCGGAGGACCCAATCCCCTCGAAACGTCGCTTGCGAAGCAACAAACCATCCAACTAAGCCGGAGAAGTGAGAGGAGCTGAGGAAGGGAGGGCGTCCTACCTCCAAAGATTCCCGCCATCCCCGGGTCGGCATGCCCTCCAACCAGAACCCACACCAATAGTCCCTGAGCCTCCGAGGAACAAGGCACCGACTAAACCCGTAACAATATTGTTACTGAACCAATCACCGTCAGCAGAGCGTTCCCCTCCCCCGCTTCACACCAGGAGAAGGACTTGAACGAGGCCAAGGGCCAGTACGAGGGGAGGTCCCGCCAGTCCTGGAGGACCCGTCGGCCCATATCGAGGTCACGGTACCTTCAGGTGAAGAAGCAAAACCCCCGTCTAACAAGTCGGGGTCGCGAGGGAGCCCGCAAACAGAATTTCAAACCGCCATCTGTTCTACCTTATCGACAAGTGGCCCCCCCGCCAGAGGCTGTCGTAGGATGGCATCGGCGGGGGCCTGAACGGCTGGGGGGAGAAATCTCGCCCCTTGCAACAGAAGGCTTGTTACAACAAAAATTGACACAATCTCCCTACTATTTGTAACGGGGAGGTCAACGGAGCCGGGGACGTGCAGGATCAGACTTTCCCTCAGCCCAGGGTCTCAATCACAGCCATGATTCACAGAAGTATAAATCCACCTATGGGAAACAACGTCTTAAACACTACAATAGATACAGCCATAAGAATTGGCTCAAGCGACTCTGATATCTCATCAAGAGGATCAGTCTATAACATACGAACCGCGGAGCTCTGTCGACCAAGCTTTGGAAACAAACTTCACCGAAAAATCTAAACCCTTAGACTCCATACCAACGCCAGCAGAGAAAGTCAACCAGGATCAGCAAATCGAAACTTCTACACACGCTGACCCTTCTAAAGACCTTAATTGTAAGCTAGGGGCCGATTCATCAAGTGTCCAAAGTGACCCCCACCTAAATGACGATGAGGCCTCCGACCTCATACCTAAGGAAATAAATCCAAAAGGAATGTTGAAAACAAAACCTGCACCAAATAAAATATTCACAAAAAAACTGCTAATAGTCGGCCCCAAAAAACAAGGGGTTCGCAAAGTGCTTTCCAACCCCTCTGATATCGTCCTCCCTGAAAGAATACTTTCTAAAACACAAAAGGAAATTGGATCAAGATGCAGAGCTCTCTGACGCAGAGATCTTGGAGGCCGTTCAAGATCCCCCTCTGACAAACCAATCACGCAGAACTGACCCAATTAACCCCAGGATGGACCCAAAGCCTAAATCACCAGTGCAAATGGCAACGAACACTGAAGTAACCTCCATAACTCCAGTCCAGAATCATCTCTCAGAAAACTCAACGCATCCTACTGTCCACCCAAGTAGTATCGGGCCTCTAAATACAAACGAATCAAAAAACATAGGTGGTACCCCCGGCCCAGGGGGTAGGAAGCCCACTTGTTCCAACCACACCAATATGTGACTGGGCCTGCTCAAAAACAGCAGCTGGACATACTGAAGAACGTAACGCACGGACAAGAGCCCATATACAAGAATCACTCCGCATTTACCAGGAGCTACAACCAGAGGATTTAGCTCGCTCACAAGACACATTGACATTCTCAGACAGAAGAACCCAAGACCGAACCTCCCTACATCTCGGCGAGAAGGGTGTTCACACTGCGGCCAAAAGGAGACGATTAAGTGAAATATCAGCTTCTGTCCAGAAGGAGTCTCCCAGTAAGAAAGCAGATCTGTTATCAATAATGTCAACAATCACAATAACTTTAAACTCTTTTGCAAAACTCTACGAGTCCAACAATGAGGCCCTAAAAGAAAACACTACAATGTCAGCCACAATTATGGCTAAATGGACCTTCATTGAAGGATTTATAACAGCCCTGGACCTAAAAACCAGTAAAACACAGGAGTCCTTGGAGACAAAAATCACCAAACTTGAAGACCAGCTTAAGGAAAGGTGCCACGTCACTCAAGCTATCGTACCATCACTTTCCAGAGCGACTCAAACGACTGAAGGGACAACACAGAAGGATCTGGCCCCCCATTTTCTCAACAACAACATCACATCAAGAACAAATAGGGCACGATGCCCCCCAGATCCAATCACCAAAAAAACGCAATCAACAAAAAGATTCAGTTCGGACTACTCTATCAAACCAAATAAGGGAAATGTCACCCCAACTACTGTTGGTCCCAGGCAAAGGAAAAAAAAGAAGAAAAAACAAGGGCGACAGAACGTACACGACCCGCTTTACCCTCTACAGTAGGTAATCAGGGCTTGGCCCAGTCACCAAAAACGATCGAGGAATTCCAGGAAAACAGTGACCTAATGAACTTGTCTCAGCATCACGACAATTCAGAAGAATCTCTAGTAACAGTCAAAATATTCCAGTCAACTAACAAACTACCACCAGCAGCCTCAACCACAAGTTCATCACCGATCTGCATCGATGAAGCAGAAGGTGGCGACGAGATACCTCAACGTAGGATTCGGCTGAGTGAGGCCGTGGGGTTCCTAAGGATATGCGTAGAAATCACCAACTGCGTCCACATTTGCGAAGAGATAGCCGGACCAACACTACAGGAAACAGAAGAGAGCACCGATCCGATGCCCAGAGGCCAACCAGGCTCACAGACAAACCCTGGACGCTTCAAGGGCCTAAGAAGTCTGAAGAAAAATTATCAGGAACCACAATCTTCAAACTGGAGCAAATCTCATCTAAAGAAGGATATATGGTACTGAATAGAAAAATGGTTCTAAAAACCCTGGCTAAAGTCAGCAAGCTACAACACCTGACGACCAATGACTTTGAATTGGTGGAACCATACCACCGGGAACATAGAGCAAAAGAATATATTCATATAAGAAACAAAGCTCTAGCAGAAATCCCCACAGAAGTGACAAAAGATCTGCACCAATTAGGATTCAATCTGTTCCAACTACCAAAGCCCAAGTCTAAACAACCAGATCAAGAAATTCGTAGGAGGGGTTCCCCGACTAGGACCCACTGCATTTCAAGAACAGAAGCCTTATACAATCAAAACTGATGGCAAGATACCCCAAGGCAAAGAAGAGCCTGGCACCAGACCACGAAGAATGGACCGGAAGAGATACACAGAAGAAAAGAGGGCGCCAACTACGAGTCTTCAACAAATTTTGCAAGCTCCGGCTGGAGCACCTGACAGTACAAACAATACAAAACTCTGCAAAGTCCAACGGAAAGAAATTCTGGCACATACAAACGGGAGGAAAACAGTTTAAACCAAAAGTCTCAGAAGAACGTAAAAGTTTCAGAGGGACCATGGAAATGGCTGGCAGATACATTTGGACGAAGCCTAAAGAAATAGCAGTTAATAAGATGCCCCCAAGATCCACTTGCGTTGAGTGAGGAAATTGCTCCAAAGTTTGCCAAAAAAGAACTAGTAATGGCATCATGGAACACAAGAGGCTACAAACATCTAACCCGCCCTAGCGACGTTAACCTGGGATATTTCGACATCCTGTGCCTACAGGAAACTTGGCTAACAGACCAACCGACAATAGACAGATACGCAGTTGAACTTTCACCAGCTTCCAGGTCGCTAATGAGAAGACCGTCCTCAGACCTATTAACCGCTATTCATATAGGCTCAGGGATTATACCAAAAACCAAAATCAGCTAAGCCTATGGCATGCTTGGCATTCTAACTTCATAGCAGCGACCGCGACCCAGTTCTTGACACATGTACCACCTAGGACCTGGCGATAATAAATCTGTACTGGAACCTTGAGAGAACATCAACAAAAGAATTTTGCAAATCCGTCGCCGAAGCCATCGACACTATCAACGTGGATCTAGATATAGACAATATCATAATCTGTGGAGACTTAAACGCCAAGTGCATAACATATACTACACCAAAAGGAGCACTATCGACCCGCCCCCTGGCAGATGAAAGAGGTTTGGCGTGGTCAAAATGAATGAAATCAAGAGACCTCTATAATGCAGCAACGTTATTAGATTCCGAACCACGGATTCCTATGTGGGAAAGGCATGAAGCATCTGCTAAATTTGACTACTTCTTCGTAACTGAAGGCTTGATCCCCCACATCTCTTCCTTCAAAGTACAGAAAACACTGGAAAGCGATCATAACTTGCTACAAATGTCCTGGGGCGCCCAAGCCCCAGAAAGGCTCCTATACCCATCGACTGTGGAATCCAACAAGCGACAAACCCGACTTCGCCTTACCGCAGAAAACATAAGATCAATACAGGACAGGCTAAACACGGACCCAGAGTTTACTACATCAAGCTCGGTTGTCAAGAGACCGGACTACACACCCCTACAGTTACCTCATAGGGTGTGCTTTTCAGGAACAAACAGCAAACAGCCCACACATAACCACCCCTATGATCAGATGGTGGCGATTAAGCGCTGTGAAACAAGAAACCTGAAAAACTTCAAAATTCGCCATCAAACAGAAGAGGCGTGGTCCGCATACCGAAATGGAGCAAACCACTACAAATCATGGATTAAACACCATGCGGCGACACTTTACCAAAATGACGCCGAAGCCTAGCTGAAGTCCTGGGCCTCCAGAAATACAAGAGATTTCTACAATTTACTGAAAAGCACAAACGGGCAAAGGGCACCTCTACTTGCTAACGCCGTCTCGGAACAAAACTGGGTCTCTTACTTCAGCAACCTTTTCTAGCCGCCCTGAATACCAGAACAAACGAAAACACAGTTGTTCGAGGAACCCTGGATTCCCTCGACCGATGTGGGAGATATCTTAAGAACAATCGCAAAACTGAAATCCTCGAAAGCACCAGGCCCGAATGGTCTGACCAACATAGACATCAAAAAACACCCGGAAGAATGGGCAGCAGTAATAAGTGAACTTTTTAATCACTGCCACAAAGCGAAACAGATCCCAGAATCCTGGACAGAAGCGGTCCTGGTCCCGATCTAAGGGTGTAGAGAAAGAAAGTCCATCCAGCTACAGGCCAATTGCCTTGCTAGATATTCTGGGAAAAATATTCGCGACTGCTCCTTTCGCATTCTCAAAAATGGGCCAAAGACTCTCCTGCGGTTGACATCTTCCAGATAGGTTTCCAAAAGGGCGCAGGCACGGCGATCAACATACTATTGCTAAACATCATAAAAGCAAAAGTGAAAGCTGGTGCTCCCAAAGTCCACCCGGCCTTAGTGGACCTTTAAAAAGGCTTTTGACATGGTGGATCGCGACAAACTTTGGTTTAAATTAAGAACTTGGAAATGCTGGTCTCCAATACAGGACCAATTATGGCCCTACACACAAAAACCACGATGCGTGTGCGTTTGAGCCAGCAAGGCCATCTCAAACAAAATTTCCACGGAGCGTGGGGTCAAGCAAGGCTGCCCCTTGGCCCCGGCGCCGTTTATTGCCTTCATCAGAGATTTTCAGTTTACTGAAAAAAAGATCTGCTCGTTCCCTCCAAAGGAGGGCTAACTAAAATCTCCAGGTTATGGTACGCTGATTACCTGATCCTGATGGACCAGACCAAAATAGGGCTGCAACGCCAACTAGTGAATCGCTCGGCCTACATGAAAACCAACAACTTGGAAATTAATAAACAAAAAACAAAAATCCTTCTTTTCACCAAATCGGCATGCAACCACAAAGCCTTGCCGGTCTGGTTCCTTGAAAACACCAAACTGGAAGTGGTGAAAGAATATAAATATCTTGGGGTTTGGATTGACAACTCCTTGGAAGAAAACACCATCCTGAAGTCCCTCTGGGACAAAACAAGAAATCTGACAGCACAACTAAAAGCCATGGATAAAAAATTCTGAAAGTTTTCATGGACTCCAGCGTTGCAATTTTACAAATCTAAAATTGTTCCAGTCTTAATATACGGAATGAGCGCAAATCTAACCCTTCCTCGAGAGATTTGGACAAAACTAGAAGGTTTTGTGTAGAAAGCGGTGCAGGGACTCCCTAAGTCAGCACCTACGGCGGCGATCCGGCACGACCTGGGTCTCATGTCCCTTGCATCAATAGTCGAACAGGGCACACTTCAACTCTACAGAAAAACCCTTTTGCCCGACTTCCTCCCAATCTTCCAGGTTGTAGCAGAAGAAATAAAAAGGAGGGAGATGCAAACCTAACACTGGGTAAAGAAATTAAAAGATAAATTGGAAGAGATAGCCTGTACGGAAGAACTTCTAATCACAAATCCAGGCAGAGTGAATGGAAAAATAGAGCAGCAAGACTGGATCTTGACCAATGAAAAGATCCTGTCCTACAAATTACTCAAAGATCTGCCGCCCGACCACAACAAACTAAAAACACCCTTGAGATATTGCGAAAGAATTTCCTGAGAAGGACCCAAGAAGAATTTTCATGAGAGCCCGGCTAAACACCCTACACACAAGAGAAATTCTGGCTATCAGATTACAATCCCCAACAGCTACATGTCGTCTATGTGAAAACACAAAGCAAACTGAAACAGTAAGACACCTCCTCACGACCTGTCCATAAATGTCTAAGGAAAGAGGCGTACTTGGCACCACTGTTATTCCACCCATCAGTGCTAAGCGAAGAAATGAGTTGGTGTCGGGTAATTGCTGGAGACTCAGCAAGATGGTGGAGGGCCACAAACAAACTTTTGGACATTGCACTGAAACGAGCAAATCCACCAAATGTCTGACCGAAAATGATCATTTTTCTGATTTGATCTCTAAAAGGACATTACGAAAGAAAACGGCAGACGAAAGCGGTGTCCCAAGTACCTTCGTAAGAACCCCTAATTAAGAACGGCAAAAGACTTTGTAAAAATCTTTTAATGATTAAATACAAATTTCAAAAAATAAAATAAAATAAAGGACACATAGTTAAATCCTTTTTTGGTACACTGAAGTATATTGAATAAATACCTTTGTTTACCTCTTGAAGTGGAACCAGCCCTAATGCTCCGTTTTGGAGAAGAGTGATTTTCTGCCTGTAGCATCAAGGGATGGTCTTGAGACATTCTTCCGACTTTGGTGGATTGGTGACAAGGTGTTTCTAGGAATTTGATGGAATATCCTTCCGCTACAGTTGATGAGACGCACTGGTCTGATGTTAATGTTAAAGGATATTTATACCGTGCACTATCCCCACCGGAGTGGTCCCGCAGCGTTATGGTGGATTTGAAAAAAAAGGGGGTCGGTTGGGGTATGTTACTAAGACAAAGTTTGGAGAAAGAGCAAGGGAGCTTTGATGTGCTGTTGGCAGCTTCAGTTTGGTTAACACTGTTCGCTGAGCTTTTTGGTGTGGTATCCGGTCGGTATCTGTTGTGTGCTGTTGTGTAAGGCTACATCAGAGGCCTTTTCCTGGTTGATCCAAGCCACTAACATCCAGTGGCAATCGTTCCTGGTCTTGGACGAGACGGTACAGCAGATCTCGCATCGGTCCATGTCGTGATCCGGGTAAAGACAATAAAAGGCTCTCTCCTCTCTCCACCATTATCACATCAGCCGTGCTGGCCCAATCTACTCTCCTCTCTGCCTAGCATCCCGCACCCTAGTCACCAGGAAAGCACCAACCACACCCCCCCCTTTCTAGTATTTGTGCAGGGCAAATCTCATCCTCTTCACTACCTCGTCTATTGACACAGAGTGGAGCTCTTGCCTCTTGTCCCTCATACCTCCCAGGAGCCTCTGACCATCAGCACCCTTTTGGACCAGCTGGGTTCGTAAGACTTTCAGTTCCTCTTAGTGTGGCCTTGAATAGTCCCCTTTCCCCCTTTTTTTTGCGCCCCTTATGCGAGGATTAGTCCCCCTGAATGTGGCCTTCACTGCTTCCCATACCGTGGACATGCTCACCTCCCCATTCTCGTTGGTTTCAAAATATGTCTGTCTCCCTCCCTAGGAAGTCCTGGAATACCCAATCTCTCACCAGCATGTCATTGCACCTCCAATGCGAGTATCGCAGAGGCGGCTTCCCCAACCTCCACTCCGCCACCAACAGCTTGTGATCTGACCAAGTCACGACCTCGACTTTGGGTCCCTTTACCTCTCGGCCTGTTCCCAAGGCACCAACAACAAGTCTATCCAAGTATACGACTGGTGCGGAGGAGAAAATAATCTATAGCCCCTGGAAAATTATCTCGCCTGATGTTCACCCAACAGTAGGCTTGCAGAAGGTTCTGAAAGTCACAGTTTTCCTTACTCGCCACCCCACCCCCCTTTGCCGACCACCAATCCAGTGCTGGGTCAGGCAGCAGATTAAAATCACCCCAAAGGATGGTGGCCCTGCTGCCTGCCAACAATGCAAATATCTGGCCCAAGAATCTCACCTGCCCTGTGCTGGGCGCGTATAGCATGGCCAGCGTGAACCTTGCTCCCTCATAGAGACCCTTTATCCCCAAGAACAGACCTCCAAACCCCCTCTTGATATAGACTTCTGTCATTCTAAATGCTGTCCCTAAAAGGATACCTACCCCCTCCTTCTTGCGAGCCCTAGGAGAGGCCCAAAAGGTCTTACCCAGGTCTTTGCCCTTTATTTCCAACTCCTCCCCCTGTTTGTAGTGGGTCTCCCGGAGAACGAGGATCATCAGGCGCTGCTTGCGAAACATATCTGTTAGCAATCTCTTATTTTGGAAGTTCAGCCCATTTACATTTAACGTGGCCACCCACAACTCGGCCATATCCCTTCATGACCTTTTGCCATATGCCCTTCCAGTCCCCCATTAGACAAACTACCCTCTCCATCTGTAATAACCACAGCATGGAAACCCTCCCCTCATCCCCTTCCCCCTCTCCCTCTGCCGTCCCATCCCTTCCTCCCAGACTGTGTCCCAAGCATCCTGGCCACACCAGCCAAAACACAAGGTATGTGTCCCCTACCCTGTTCACCATGCCTACCCCACCGCCTTTGCCTTTCATCCCACCGCTCCCACACTCCCCGTTCAGTCCCCCCAACTCCATCAACCCCCACCCCTTCCCCCTCCTACTCCTCAAACCCCAGCACCCAGAAACAAACTCTGCATCACAAGTGACCCCACCTCCTCCCTCCGCGGCTCCCCCTCCACTTTCAAAAGGAAAGGGGAAAACCCCAGGAGCAGGGTTCATCAAAAAACAGTGTCAATACGGCCCTCTATAATCCCTCGATGTGCCATCACTCCAGGGCGATGGGGTGTTGATTATCTGAACTTTTGTCGAATTTGCGCCTCCCCAGTGCCGACTTCAGGCCCCTGGGAACTCAGCGAGGATCTGCCCCCTTGCTGTCCTCCTCTAGTGAGGGTCCACTTGGGCCACCACCAGCTCCTCCGTAGCGCACTTGATCTCCTCCTCTGTGACCAGGTGGTATCTCTCCCCTTCCCACTCAAACACCAATGCAAACCCCCCCACCCATCTGTACTTCGCACCCCCTTCTCCTGGAGCCACCTGCTGAGGGTCCCGCACTTCTTGCGTCTCAGCAGCGTATGAGCTGACAATTCCTGGAAAATGGTGATCCTGGAGTCCTCGTAGTCGATGTCCTGCATAGTCGCACCTTCTCCAGGATTCTCGTCTTATCACTATAATTGTGCAAACACCAGGACCGAGGACGGTCCTCTGAGGGGGGCCCCCCCCTCCTAGTCCCCCCAGGATGATGCACTCTGTCCAGGGTTAACGACTCGCCGTCTTTGGAGCCCGAGGACCATTCCTATTATTTCCTGGATCTACTGCTCCAGACCCACAGGGGGATTCCCCCTTCGTCTCCCGCGGCCCGAAGAACCAGAGGTTGTTACACTTCTCCTGGTTCTCGATATAGTCCACCTTGAGACGCAGTTCCTCTTCCTGTTGTTCCCCCTTCAAGAAACAGGCCTCTGTCTAAGCCTCTAGGACCCCCGTCGAGGCCGGGCTAGCCTCCACTCTCTCCTCCAGGGTAATCATCTCCGCTGGAGATCTGCCAAGTTCACTTCTATATGTCCATCCTCATTCCTCCGATCTCCTCCAGTATGGCCTGAATATCACTCCGAATATTACCGATCTCTGCTGAGCAGGGGCGAGGTCCCCACTTTCCCTTGGCCTTCGCCATCTCCTCTCTGTCCTGATATTGTTATTGTGCAAGGGCTCCTCTACAACTCATCCACCTGTGCCCCCTCTTGTCCACTCAGGGCTTTAGAACCCAGGCCGGGCAATCCACTGCCTTCTTTACTCGCTCCTGACCTCAATGTCAGAGCACACCCATGGTGGGGGACTAGGCGAAGGGATCCCTCTCATCCAGACCCTCCCCCACCTGGCTACCCCCTCTTTTCTTCTCCCCGGCACCCTCTCCAGTCTGCTATTACAGCCCCCAAGAAATGTCCACAACTGTCAAAACAGCGAGCCTCAACCCCACACCCTCCCTGTCGCCTGGTGCACTTAAGGGGGGTGCCCTGTTATGTGGTGGGGAGCCGCCGGTCCATAAGAACGTGGAAGGGGGGGGGGGGCGCAGACATGTCACCACAGAAATCCGGATGCTCAGACTGGGGTGCTACGCCTTTCAGACCTGGGGAATCAGCACCTCCCCTTTTCCCACTCCTCGGATGCAACTGCAATTGTTGGTTCCTTGGCCACTCTGTCCCTCCTTGGCCACTAGGCTTGCCAACTGCTGGATGGCGATTGTCCAGTTTGTTGCGCTGCCCCGGCCTCATATGCAGCTTCTCTGCCAGGTCTGGACCGATTGCTTTCCCACCCCTGCTGAGGTGTGCTGCAGCACTCCCCACCCCACCATCCTACCTATCAGGTCAGTAGATCACTGCAATTGTGCCACCAAGCCGTGCTCAGCCTCCCACTGAGCTCCTTAGTCGGCTCTGGGTGAGGTCGACTACCTCACCGCCGCCACTCCCACTTACTTCAGGGCTGCTTTCACGGCTCTCAGTTCCTGACTCCTCTGTGTTCCAGGCTGTCAGCAAAGGCTTTCTGCTTGCTTCACCTCAGTCCCACACAGCCGTTAGGCCCGTGGGGCACCGTTCTCGGGGGTCCGCTCTGCTGCCGAGGCCCACTCCAATTTACTTGATAAGTCACCTCATGGGCTGGGGAGCCCACTGCCGCCAGTGCCTCAGTTAACTCTGCTGCGGTTGCCAGGACACACTGCAGCAGCTCAGCCCTTCTCCCACTGAGCCGCTCTCGATACCTCTGGAGCAGGTTTCTGATGCGCATGCCACTCCACCCCTGTTTGCGGGGTCGCCACTACTCGATTTCTACACCAGCTTTGCTTCCCATACTCTGGGATCTTCCTTCGTGGGGCCGAATGTTTCAACTCCACAAAACTCCACCGCCAAACACCCAGGGCAGGGGACGGAGCCTCCTGGTGACAACCTGTTTTTTTTTTTTTTTTTTTTTAAACAGAGGATTCCCAGATGAAGATGAGAAATATTCATGAGCATGTGAATCCATGCAAGACCCCATTGCTGGAGAAATGCATTTGGAGGACATAATCAGGACTATAGTTTTTAGGTCCTTGCAATGCAAACAGACGTAAAGCATGCCAGTTTTAGGGAACTTCTACTGATACTAGTGACACTGCATGACGTAGTTCATCTAGTTATAGGTGGATGGATGGGAGAGAAAGCGGGCAGTCCTCCAGAAGAGTCAATGACTGTTGAAGGGAGGAAAATACCCCCAAATGAACCATGAACTATGCCAGAAACATCCAACAGTGAGCAGAAGCATAAAAGGACTTCCGTGGAGGGACATGTCCTGTGCAAAGGGGCAGAGCTCAAAGACATCCATGAGTGGTATGCTAAATCTTTATTATTTTGTTTTTTTTCAACAAATGGTCCTATATTATGCCATGACCCAGGGCATCCAAGGAGTTGAAAGGATGTAGCAATAACAAATAATTTCCACAGACCACCTAAGACAAGGCTACCCAACTTTGATTTTTATAAACAATAGTACCTAAGAAAAACAATTGCTTAACTCATTTATGCTGTTGTCCGAATTATCTACTTTAAAATCCATGAAATAAATAAGGAAGCAAGCAAATCATATTTCATTCCAGCAAAATGGCTCTTTTTGAGAAAGATATATTTGTCCAGCGTCATTACCCTTTTAGACCTGAACACATTAAAAAAAAAAATCTTGGGCATCTTACAGCCATTAGTACAGTAATGAATCTGCAAGAAAGTGGAATTGTTTAAATTAATGCTTCCCAAGGCATTAGGACAACAATTCATTAAAACTTGGTACTTAATTATGGTGGTTCTTATTAAATCAAAGAAAATGCTTGAAGAAAAGACTCACCATTCTGTTGCAGTTGGAATCCAGGTTGTCCGGGCTGCATTTGGGGAGAGTGTTGCCCTTGCAGGTCAGGCTGCATCTGTGGTAGGTGAGATCCTTGAAACCCTGGCAGCATCTGAGGGGGATGGGTTCCTTGAGGGGGATGGGTTCCTTGAAGTCCTGGCTGCATCAGAGGGTGGTATGATCCTTGAAGCCCTTGCTGCACCTGAGTGGGTTGTGATGCTTGAACACCTGGCTGCATCTGAGGGGGGTGTGATCCTTGAAGACCTGACTGCATCGGAGGCGGATGTGATTCTTGAGGTCCTGGCTGCATCTGAGGCGGATGTGATCCTTGAAGAACTACATGCCTCTGAGGAGGTTGCGATCCTTGCAGGCTTGGATGCAAGAGAGTACCGGGTGATACTCCATGCATGACTGGTTGCACTGGCTGAGGAGAAACGTTGTTGGACATACTTTGAGCATGTTCAGATAATGAAAGACCCGGCATTGTTGTATGCTGAGGGGCACTAGATGTGACGGAATAATGTGAAGGTGGAAGCCTTGCGGAGGATGGATGCGTAGACAAATCAGAGACTTGTGGGATGGGGTGGATCTGGGAAAGAGTTTGTGTGCCAAAGGTAGGTTGCGTAGGAATGGGAGCATTAGGGATACTGGTTAAAGGCATTCCTTGAGAAAAGTTAACTGAAGCTGTTCTCTGGTTTGAATGGTATGACTGAAATGGACCAGCTCCAGAAAAACTTCCTGTGGTTGAGTGCAGAGATGTGGGGGCAGCTGTCATAAAAACAAAGGAACATTTTTCAGTAAACATTTAAGAGAAATGGCAAGTGCTTTTATAACATAGCAAAGGTATTTGACAAGAACTTTTTTTTAAGTATATGAAAAAATACAGTAATACAACAGTAGTGTACAAAGCTAGCTACTTTCCTGTAACAGTAGTTTCACAGCTTGATATCTGTTAAAGCATTCATATAAGTTACATGGGTCACTTTCTAGAGGTTGATTCCTTAATAGCACTTGTTTTTCTGATTAAATATCTCAGCATCGCTGTAATAAGAACTCGCCAAGAAGTCGACCAGTCTTCCACAATACCCGTAATTAAGAAGGCAGCCTATTTAGATTTATGAATCAACCACAAGAAGATGGGCAGGTCGTGTGAGAATGTATAACATAATAAATACTGCTACAGGTAAGCAGCGTGTTTCTTTCAGAATGGGAATCAGTTACGCATTTCCCGTAATTGTAAAGCCAGCTAATATATAATTAATGAATGCAGTGCACAATACATCTAGCTTTACTGAGCTTTACTTCCAGCAAACAGCATAAAGGATTTCCATAGTAATAACATCTTTCTGGAAGCATCTATTTTGGTAAATGCACTCCAATGCTAATATATCATCTATGCCAACTTATTTCAGCTTTGGACTAGGGTTCTTTTAAGACAAAAGACTGAATTTTAATGGCAGATTAAAATTGAAAGATGATAGGACCTTAGGGGTATTACCCAATATTGCTGAATGACATTTTCACCAATTACTTTTTGGCTGCATTTATCACCACTTCTTTTGTAACCGGAAACATTAAGTTAGTACGTTTGAGAAAGAAATATAGAAAGGGAAATAGGGGGTGCTAGGTTGGTGAAGGGGATCCAAGGGGGTGCGTGGGATCTCCCACCACTTTTTGGAGGTAAAAAAAAAAAGTTTCAACTTTTTTAAATCTGCAAAATGTCATTTTGCTAAGCAAAAACAAAACTTTTTTTTAAATTAAATAAAGAAATCGGGGAATATTTAGAGTAGATTAACCTTTGTTGGACATTTCTGGTGGTTTGCAGCATGTCCTTGCCCCATATTGGTTAAAAAAAAAAAATAATAAGTTAAACTTTGTGAAAATGCATGTAACCAATATGTCTCACGGATGATAGCCAATAAAGCAGAAAGTTAATTTCTCTCAAATGAACCAGCCCGATAGTGTTTTCAATGGCCTCTTATGTGTCCTGGCCTAAGGCTATTTCCAAAGCCTTGCTGAAGACAGCGACAATGTTTTTTTTTTTTTTTTTTTTTGGCAGTGCCTTGTCGAGCAACCAGAGCAAATGAAATGCAAAAGAGACACAGGCGAATAATCCCCCATTTTAGAAAAGACTTTCTTTTTGCAACTTTCCCTCCATAGTTTTCTATGGAACCTCATTCTTCTTGCTCTGTTTTTGATCCTGCCCCGACTTTTTAAATGGAAGTAAAGCCTTCATCTTAACTTCCCTTTTGCTCATTTGTTATGAGGAAACTGACTAGTCCTTCAGACCATCAGTAGAGGGAAACTTGGTTTCCCTTTTTAATTCTTGCATTCACATTGCACACAGCACCTTACAGTGAACTGCATTGGAGATACCTTTGCATCACCCTAGCTTTTTACACATGGGATTTTTGATTACTTTTATATGTGCCTAAAGAGAAGCTGATGGCAGCAGTTATATTTTTACAATTTTTGCATTATTTTTGGTGTGCACATTCGCATTAACCGTGTATGACTAGTAAACGTGCCTAGCCCCCTAAAATAGCTGTCCCACAAAACTTTCGCTTGTTCTTTGGCTATATTGTAGTTTGCCCTTCTTCCTGCCTTCTCAGGTCAGTATAGTTGTCATAAGGTCATGCACTTGCCAAAGTGTGCGCGTGCATAATTGGGCCTGCACGTGCATATGTGGGCCTGCGCGTGCATATGTGGGCCTGCGCGTGCATATGTGGGCGTGCGCAAGAGTGAGCGAGTGTGAGTGTGTAAGAGTAAATGTGATTGAGCAAGCATGTGAGTGTGTGCGTGTGAGTGAGTGTGCAAGTGTGTTAAGATGGATTTCTGAACTCTGACCTGGTGGGCAGAGATTCAGAAGGCCAGCCTAGGACACGCCAGACCAATCAAGGTAGCATTGGCAGCGGTCAAGACTAGGTCTCAAGGAGGGGCGAGGGTGACTGAAAGACCTCAATGAGTGTTAAGGAGAATTCTCAGAAACATGCTAATTCCTCTCCACCTTAGAGACCCCCAGCACCTTTGCAGGATTTTGAGGACTAATTTTTTACCTGGAGAGAGCGAGACTTTTTCCCACTCTCTCGTGTATTTTTCTGTGATTTGGACTCTGTGTTTCTTTTGGTTGTGGAGTCTGACAAACTCCATAGGCATCATCTTTTACATTGTGGCACACAGCACCTTCAGTGCAGTGACACAGGGAAGTCTTTCAGATTTCCCAAAGGTTTAGATATCTTTCTCTTGGATAACTACTGTTTCCAAGAACAGTAAAGTGAAATTGACTTTACTTACATTTGTAACTTTCTAGACCCAGCACACAATATCTTACAATAGCTTACTTAGTATCCCCTTTGTCTAGTTTCTCATTTAACATGTTTATGTTACCCTTTCCTCGATGAATGGCTGGTGGCAGTGGTTTACTTTTAACTACCATGGTGTGTCTTTAACGCGAGCTGCTTTCGCAGCGCAGTAAAGCACCCAAGGGTGCCATTATTGTCAGAATGGCCGTGTCTTTTTTTTAGCCATTTCTTTGTTGAAAGGTCCTTCGTGAGATTTACTCTGCGCGCCAAACCAGGTTTGGTGCCTTTGTACGCTTTGTCTTTGGCGGGATTCACGAGTGAAACCCGTCTCTGGCTCCAGTAGGTCTGGCAGGGGCAGGAAGGGAGGCAGGTGGCCAAAACTCCCTGTGCTTAATCCCCTTGGTTAAAGGAATGCACCCAAAGGTGATTGGCCGGCTGGCTGTCTGGCAAGGACTGCCACCCTGCTCTTTGACTGGCAGCCAGGCTGGAATAAACCTGCATAAAATGCGAGGCTTTTTGGCTTAGAAGGCAGAGTCGACCACTGGACGAAGGAATCCGAAGAACTTGGAAGAGACGCCTGCTGAAATTCCTGGACCATTGGTTTGCCCGGTGAAGCCCTGCTGCTGTGCTGAACCTCTGAATTCGCCTCGACTAGAGAAGCCCTGCAAGGACGACTTCTCCCCTTGAGTTGGTGGGACCAATCAACTCCAAAGTAAGTCCGTCTGGACATCCTCTCGAAGCTCGCTGTATTTCCACTGCTGCTGGAAACGAAGAGCCAGGTACCGGAACACCAGATTGTGTGCGTTGCTTTTAAGTTGGCCAAGAACTCCAGGAAGATCCTCCGGACTCCCAGGAAGCAGGACTGACCGAGCCTAAATCACCTCAACAGAGTGCTGGACCCCAGATGCAAGGAAAGCCCATCTCGACAGCCAAGAACCGCAGTGGTGCTATTTGCTGAGGCACGATGAGCTGAAACCCCGAAGTGCCACTGAATAGAAGTAGGTCCTTTTCGGTCACTGATCGACCCATTGCAGTGCAGGAGTCCTCCAAACGTGCTCCCTCTTGTCCCCACGACTGAGGCCCAGGAACACAGGATCTGCAGAGCTGCACAGGAACAGAAGCCAGCTGTAACGATTTCTTCTAACCAAAAGGTACTGTGCTGCTTACCTCTTGTGTAGCCTCACTTATTCTCAGTTGAGGCTTGTCTTGGTTGCTTTTGTAGAGTTGCTAACAGCTTCTTTACTTCATGAGCCTATACAGCTTGTGGCCCTACTTTCATTTCTTCTGTTCTACAAAGACTTCTAAAACAGTGTGCAAGACGTTTACCTACCTCCAAGTGGTGCTTCAGCTCACCTAGACTTTTGCCCAATTGATTTTGCCCTAGCCTGGCTCCCTGAATGACTTCTTCCCTCTGACTTTGCGTTCGGTCTTCTTTCCAGGAAGGGGTTAACTTACTTTGCATAGGGGGTTTTCAAAAGTACTTACCTGCTTCAGAATATTTGTGTGATATCTTGTTTTATTCTAATAACCCTTTTCTTCGACATACTCCTAAGTATTGCTGTAAATGCAAAAGTGATACATTAATGTATACAGTTTCCTAGCTATTGCAGTCACCTGAGAGTGTAGGACGTGTCTGTGTGCCATCCCAATTGGGTATTTACTGATTTAGTGCATTTTGGAGGTATTTGCATTTTGCTATTATATTGCTCCCTTCTGAAGAAGGCTTATTCAAACTGACTGTTAAATTAATAATTGTTTAATCAAGAAACCTTGTGTGCAAGAGTTTATTTGGATACGTGTCACTGTGAATATCTGTGCAACTCCCCTACAGCTCACATTGACCTCTCTGAGATAAGCCTGGCTGCTCAATCACGCTACCAACCTGTGTACTACAGACTTATACCAAAGGTTGGGTTCCTATTGCCAGGAGGCCAAGGTTGTGGTAGTGCACCCAATGGGTACTACACCAAATCTTGCCTAACAATGAGCACACAAAGTAAAGGACACTTACAAATCACTCCAAGTCAGGTATATATATAGATGTATATATCAAAAATACAAATACATGTATTCAAGGCCTTTGAAGTTCAACACACAGTAGTTAACAGCAATACTTTTAAACCAACACAATCCCACTTCTGACACCAAGTGTTAGGAAAGATTCCCATTTATGTGAAGTTTTCCCACCCTGCAACATTTTGCTGCCGTTTAACACCATAGTCTGACTTTGCCAGAGGAGCAAAGCCTTCAGATGCACTCCCCTGGGCTATTAGCTCACTTTATTATGGGGAAACTGACATGCCCTTGAAGGCAGTCAGTACTGGGAGACCGTTTCCCTTAGTCCTTGTCAATGTTGCAACTTTTCTGCAACATGTTACAAGTACACAATGTACCTTACAGTGCAGTGCACTGCACGTGTGTCCTCCTTTCATTTCCAAAGGGCCTAGACACTCTCGAAGGATTTTTTTTTTTTAGAAGCGCGGATGTGCCTTGGACAGGGCTGGGGCAGCTTATCTTTTCATGTATTTTTAACCCTTTCTTGCCATGCAAACAGTGTTTATCGCAGTTGGCACAGAAAGGTGGCCCGACTCCAAAATGGCCATGCCACAAGGTTCTTTGTCCTTTCCTTTGACCATCTTGCCCCTTCAGGACGAGCAAACCCTGGTCAGTCCTTATTTGGGCATGCATTCTCCCGCGAAACACCAAGCTTCGCATGCCGTGTGTGCTTCACGATGTGGGTGGGACTGTCTGGTTCCAATACACATCCTGGGTCCCAGAGAGTCTGGTGTGCTGTGAATGACTGGGACCACCGTCGTCCACGATTGGTCCATGTATGGTGTGCCTGTATGTTCTCACTGAACGAAGGATAGGATCCAAGTATCCTGAAACTAAGAAGCCGAGTCGAGGAATCGCTGGTGACCAGCTGGAAGGTTTGGCACTCTAAGCCTGCTGTTGTCCCGCTGAACCCCTCTGCATCTGATCGAACTAGAAGGTCTGCAAAGATTGGAATAGTGGGACCAACTATTCCCGGCACCTTCATCAAACCCTGCAAGTAAGCCTTCTCGGAAGTGTCCCTGGGCCAACCAGTGAACTGGCCAGCTTACGCACAACCTTTGCTCCGACACCGCCGCTGTTTCAAGGAGACCCTTGAAACATGGTACTTCGCAAGCTCTGTGTTCACGGCACTCTCACACCGAATTTCATACACTTGGCATTCCCAAGTCTGGAGTAAAGCGAGAGCGTCCGAACCAGAGTACATGCGGTTACTGTGTCGCCCAGCCGTGGTCACAAACTTTGTAGGTGCCTTGCAGCTGTGCCCCTCTGTGCCCTGAATAATGCTACAGTGAAACTGGCCTGACCCATCCAGCAGGAGTGGAGAAATCGCCACTGTCCCGTTCGGGAATCAACGCTGTAACTTCGCCACTGAAAGCCGCAGAATTGCCGCATTTGAACCTGCAACCGAATTGGACTCCACTGCCGAAGTTTGGTCTGGAGTACGCCAGGGGACGGTGAGTACTTGAAACCCTTACCGGCAGCCCCTAGTGCATCCACCTGTTTTTATGCACAAGTAGCCCCTGAGGGTCCCTCTCCTTTCCACAGATAGCTCAGGGTATGAAATTATTCTTAACTCCTGAAACCAGTTCTGCCCTCTTGGGGAGACCCTCCACGAATAGTGGGAACTTATTCTGCATCACCTCACCCACCTTCCTGAGCTACTACAGACCCTACAAGAGACCCCGTTTTTGGCCATCTGCACTACCGCATGCGCCAGCATCGCAAGTACATTTGAGCAATAGGCTCCACTCTTCTTAGGGACTGGACTGTCTTTCAGTTAGGATTGTGATTACTGCAGAACTGCCTAAAGACTCTCTGCACTGTCTGCTTCATTCCCTTTTAAGGTTGTGGACCCATCTCGTGCATTAACCCTTTAGGCCATTTCGTCTTGTATATGTCTATTTTAGTAGGATTGTGTTGGTTTAAAAGTATTGCTGTTGATAACTACTGTGTTTTGAACTTCAAAGGCCTTGAATACATGTTTTTTTGTATTTTTGATACATATACACCTGACTGGCAGTGATTTGTAAGCGTCCTTTACTCTGTGTGCTCATTGTGGTCTTTGTCACCCTCACCCCTCCTGAGACCTAGTCTTGACCGCTGCCAATGCTTCCTTGATTGGCCTGGCTTGTCCAGAAGGTTACCCTGTTCCAAGAAACTAAGCTGGCCTTTTGAACCTCTGCCCCACCAGGTCAGAGTTCAGAGATCCATCGAGTGAGGGTGCACGCGTAAGAGAGAGGGGGCGTGTAAGATGGGAAACCAGAAGTTGTCCCTGAATGGACAACTAATGGCTGTTTGAATGGTGCAGATCCTTACCATTGTGGGGCTTTGACTTTGGATAAGAGCAAGACATCTACGTTGGAGTCAAGAAACCTTCGAACAGCAGCAGTCCCCTGATAACCCAAGGACCACTTCGGCAGTGGACCAGCAACCCCTCCAGTGACCGGCCTGGTGAAGCCCAACTCCTCTGCCTGATCACCAAAGACCCTTGTTGGTGCTTCAATCCTTGCACAAGTGGGACCAACTAATCTCAATGCCTTCTCGAGGATCCAGCCCGTCAGCCTTCAGAAGTGTCCCACGACTGCCCGCTATACTAACTAGCTAGCTAATCTCATGGGCTACCTCGCCAGAACCTTTGCCATTCCACATTCAAACCGAGAACTTGGTGGTCACTGCTCGTGCCACGAGTAACCGCCTCATGAAATTCCAGCTTCCTATTTTGTAGGGAACCTGCCCTGGAGCAGCCTATGTGACCGCGACTGGAAGGACACCTGCCGTCATCTGCAAACCGTGATCGTCCTGGAACTTGCCTTCCTCCCGTGAAGTGTCCTGAAGCGGTCTGCACTGTTGGCATCTGTATTTCTTCGACAGGGATTGAATCTTCGGTTGCACCCGATCGGTAGAATCTCTTAACCTGCAACCCCCTGGGCACCTCCCACTGGAACAAAGGACAGAAGACAGGGCCAATTTGCCAAGTTGATCGTAACAAATCAATCAAATGGTACATTTGACTGATTTCAGCTGGTACCATTCGATTGATTTTTCAGAATACCAAACACAGCAAGCGCTGGTTGCGGGGGTTGTCCGCTGCTCCAAATGTTTGGAATTTTGGGGTTTCGAGGTGCAGGGATGCCCCCAACACCCCCGCTTCCTCAATATTGGAGGCAGGAAAAAAAGAAAAGAAAAAAAGACCCTGTGGCGTTGGATCCGACCTGCGTTAAAGGGACGGAACCGACGCTGTCGGGTACAGGAGAGGCGGCGGACAGAGAAAAGGTAAGTAGGGGGAAGAGGTGGGGGTGTTGTTGATGTACTGGTGAATTGGAGGGGGGGCATGGGTTTGGTTTGTTTGGCAATGGAAAAACGTATTCGCAGCAAAAATAACTACGGTCAATTCCGCCAAGAATAATTCTACCACGGTCAAACAACCCAAATCCCTCCCAGCGTCCCCCAGTCGACTCATCGTGATCCCTGGGACAATCTGAGTCGGGGGGGAGGTAAGTAAGCATACCTGTTCCTGTCCCCCACCCAACCCCCGGTTCTCCATATGATAGCATTGGGAACAAAAACCTTGGTCTCCGACCTCCCTCCTACTTCCTTTGCTTATTGGACCTGGGTCAAATATCTTATCCCTGGGTTAAGCTAGGATCTGGAAGAGAGGAGAACTTCCCTCCCTTTTGGTAAATTGTTGTTGAACTTTTAAATAGTTTGAAACTATTATGAATCACCACCACAAGTCCATTGCATCCCTCCAGAGAATACATACCTTTGTGGAACATCGTGTTTGAACCAGTGACTTGAGCACCACTCATCCTAGGGTTTAGACTTCTAAAGTATAGGGAATTGAACTTGTGACTGGTTCTCGTCATTTGAGCTGCATCTGCTTTAATTACCTGTATGGTATTTTAATGTTTGTGTACAAGGTTTTAATTGTCCATGGCACGTTAAAAAACAACAAAAAAAATGAATTACCTGTGTTACATGGTTAGTTATTTGATGATGTATTATGAATGAACATAGTGGTGAAAGTATATATTCGTATTATAGAGTATTGTATGATACTACCTGCTAGTTTCATTTCTCACTGTTCTCTAAAGGCCTAAATAAATAACTTTGTATAACAGACTTTCTAGGGATGAATGATTGTGTGTTATTCTGTGTGGGCCCATTGAAAGCCTGTGGCTATACCCACACTCTCATGAGACTTAAGCCTTGACCATTTCTGCCCTTCCTTGATTGAGTTTTGGCTAAACTCAGTCTCCCTGTTCGCCATAACTAGGATGGCCTCTGTTAAGATTTTCATATTTCAACCCCAGACCTTTTTTGCTTGAAATGTAACTATTTTACCGTGTCCTTGGGTGAAGGGGAATCTTTTCCCGGTCTCAACTAGTCTATTACTCTTTTTATGGGTGACATTTGTATGTCTCTCCATAGTGTATGTTTGGGAGTTATAGTTTCCTATAACTATTGGGATTAGGCTGGGTTGCTCCTTTGGGCTCCCCGTTAAAGTTCTCTTTCACCCCCCCTTTACATTTTATATAGTGAGCCAGTACACCCCCACCTTATGTGAAGTGCTGGCACATACAACGTATCCCCTTGCTTACTTACCTGTAGCATTTCTTGTTACAATTGCAAGTTTCCTTGAATGGCTGGTGGCAGTGGTTTTACCTTAGTGACTTTTTAGTCTTTTTACTCGCAGACTACTTTTTCGCCAATTCTTGTATGCATGTAGTTTCTGGGGTCTTCCCCTACAATTCTAAGTGGGAACAACCTCAGTGGAAGTTTTGTCTTCGGCAGGAATCCTTTGTATTCCCTGCCCAGGTGCCAGAGTGTCTCAGAAGGGAGGAAGCGATGGAGGAGCCCAAAACTCTGCAGCCCTTTGTCTTCCATTTTGCCTGAAAGGAACAAAGTCCCATTGGGGAGCAGGTCGTATGATTGCACAGCCAGACTGCCCCTTTCTGTAAACTGCAGGGAGAGAATGCAGAAGTTGTGCTGTAGTTCCTGATAAATACTCTGAACCTGCAAGCTGCTGACAAGTCGACCACTGGAGTTGAAACCGAAGAGCAAGATTAAGAAAAGACAGCTGTAGACCAGAGATCATGATGTGTAATCGGAGCCTGCTGTAACCCTTCCTTCTAAAAAACCTGGGAGTCTCGGACGCAACTCCGACTAGAGACAGGAGAGTTCCACTAGTCTCAAGAGGACCCGCATTTTGAGCCATCCCACGATGTGCTGCGACCTTGCTGGGCTGCAATACCCCAGGACCTCGAGACATTACTTCCAAAGTACAAATCCGTCTGAAACTTTGGTGGCTTCCTCCTGGCTCTCCAGAGACATAATTCGAATCCATCAAGTCCCCTCAACAGAATGCAGGACCAAGAGGGTGAAGAATCCGACCAGCGATATTCTTTCTTCATCTGGCTGGTGTAAAAAGGCACCAAATTCACAGAGCTGCGAGAATCCATTAAGTATCCGCTGTTGGAATCCTCCTCCGACGACTGCTGCTGCTGCTCAAGTTCCCCTCCAGTGTCCAGTTCTTTCGTCACCAGACCAAGAATCCAGGGATCGGGTTCTGTGCTGCTGCATCCTGAAGGTATCCACTCTGAAGCTCTTTTCCCCTAAGGTACTGTGTAGGCTTGGGTATTACTGACCTTAAGTCTGGTGTGCATCCTGTGAGGATGAGTGGGTGATTCATGTGGTTGGGAGTTTGCCCAGGCCTATTGCTGGAACACATTTAGGGTGCAAATACTCATTTAAAGAAGATCTCCTATGGAACTTTGTCTTTCCTGCAACTGAACCCGATCTCAACCTGCCTACAGCTGGACCCTAGACCACTAGGGTGCCTCTTCTACCTCAGAGAACTCATGCAATAGACCAGGGAAGGACTGGATAAGAAAAGGATTTGGTCTTGAAAAGTACATACTTGCTGAAAGAATTAGTGTGGTAACTATCTCTGTGAAAGAAGAAGCTACAAAGTGCCCTTAAGTTTCTTACCTTTCAGTTGCAGTGTGCCCTCTAAAAGGGATATACATTGCTTTACTTACTTTGAAGGGGCCACCCCTTCTGAAAAGTAATAAGTGTGGGTAACTATTTTATCACTGCTTATTTGAACGCGTGTAAAAGCTTACCAATAGGGTTTACCTACCTAGAATAACTTTTCTTCTTGAAGTGTAATTGTGTTTTGATCCCTCTGATCTGCATAATACAGACCTAAAACAGTCTATAAATTAATACTTGTCTTATGAGTTGCTTGAAGCCCCTCTTAAAAGTATATAGTTACTTATCTTGAATAGCTGCTGCTCTTCCCAAATGTTAACACTGGGTTGTGTCTCCCTTGAAACTGCTTAGAGCATTTCCAAAATAGTCACAGGTTCAATTACTTACCTAGAATAACATTGTGTTGTTCTTAAAGTGTAATAGGGTTTTGCTTTCCCTGGTTTGCTTAGTGCACTCTAAAATAGTGTGTGTTCATACTTGTCATCGAGTAGTTTAAGGCCCATCCAGAAAGTACACGAGTTGTTTACTAACTCTGAACTGAGTTCTACAAAGTAATGTTGCAGGTTGAACACTTGTAACAAGGTCAGTTTATTATGGGATTTCATAACGGCGTGTCAAGGCATGACTAGCCAGGTCTACTACCCTTGAAATACTGATTGTATTCTAGAAGTATATCTAATCTGGTCTGTTTCCAATTGTGTTTATACAATGTGATAGTACAGCGCACCCTTGTAATGCGCAAATCATTATAAACAAAGGCTGACTCTTGAAGTTCTCCGTCCCTCCGCCCTGCTGAGAACCTGCTCCTTGTCTGCCCTCCATCCGGCCGGATCTTCTTGCCTCTGGGCTGCACCCGACCATCAAAGGGGCTGTGGCGGGGCGAGGCAGTGGCTGAACCTGCGACTCCTGAACCTTTGGAGCCCCGCCGCCCAGAGCCTCCGCTGCGGCCCTGGAGCGGCCCGCTGTGATCGTTGTGCTGCGAGCGGAGACGCAGTGAGTCACAGCACACTGGCTGCACCCTGTCCCCTGATCCCCCGCTGACGCTGCGCCGGCCTCCTCCCCTGCTCCTCACTGCGTGAGGGGCTGTGCGACACAGGGGTTAGAACAGGCTCGGTGCTCGCTGCACACATGGTGGCCTCGCCCGCTCTTCCTTATTTCTGGCCCCCAATGGCACAGTACTGCATTGCCAACGAGCGCGCCTCCCTTGTGGCTATTATCCATGCACGCTGCACAGACTCCCTGTTTTAGGGTCTATACAGCTGGTACTACCACGGAAAACAATGCACAATTAATTTGCCAATGTCATGACTACCCTCGCCTTCTCCCTGCACGGGCTCCCCCGTTGTCCCCTCCTTTATTCCCATCAAGCCTCTTTGTGGGCTCCTACCTGACGTTTCCCCAAGTGCCTGAGCCTGCGCCTGTAGAACCTCCTTCCAGAAAGGCTCGATCTTGGGGCAGTCCCACCATATATGCGCCGCAGTCCCCTCTGCTCCGCACTCCCGCCAGCAATCCCCAGGAACTTCCGTATATGTGTTATGTAGGCAGGAGGGGATGTAGTGCCACCCCAGCACGATCTTGTACCATGCCCCTTGGAGCTGCGAGGCCCTTGCTATCTTGGGGATTAGCCTCCAGAGCCTTTCCCACTTCTCCCTCTCGATTTCCTGACCCAAATACTGCTCCCATCTCTTCATATATGGCCACTTTTCTTGGGCAGTAGCGTCCTCCAGTATTCTATAAAGGTTAGAGATAAGGCCCCTGGAAGCATCTTCGAATGGGGTGGTTTGCCTCAATGCCACCCTTTTGATGTCCCCAATCATTATCCATTGTCGTAATTTGGAAGTACCTGGGGCACCACCCGATCCACCCTAGTCCATTGTTTCTCCTCATTCCGAGAGAACCATTCTCTTATCAACCTCATTTGTGCCGCTTTGTAATAAAGTTGAAAGTTAGGAAGTGCTAAGCCCCCTTCCCATCTCGGGGCTCTCAACAACTGCTGACTGATCCTTGGCCTCTTCCCTTCCCACACAAAGTCCCATGTCATTTTCCATAATTCTTTGAAGGAGGATTTCCTGAAAGAGGTAAAGCAGTCGAGGCAGCATGACCATTTGCACTGCTGCCATCCTTTCCAGCCATGAAACCCTTAGGTTCCTCCACTTTTGGAAGTCCTTTTTTATTGCCAGCAGGGTAGGCGGGTAGCTCGCCTCGTACCATCTCCCTAGCGTATGAGTGAGTTTATCCCCCAGGTATTTAATCCCTCCAGGGCTCCACAGAAAAGGGAAGGCCACCCCTCGGTCCTCGGTCCTCTCCCTATCCACTGTCAGATTCAACAATTCTGACTTGTTTACATTAATCTTCAGCACTGAGAGCATACTCCTGGCTAATGCAGATCATTAAAGACATGTGGCCTGAAACGGTGTTGGCCCAGCAGCCAGATACGACAGAAAATTTTTATGATGGGTCCGAGGGAGGCCATGAAGTATCCCGTATTTAAGAGCTTATAATGTCTAAGACAGGAAAAGAGATCACCCAAACAAGATTAGACTGGGAGGAGGATATGGGAGCACCAATGGAAGACGGGGTGTGGAGTAGAGCACAAGGATACCATAAAAGAGTGTCCAGAAATGCAAGATTTAAACAGATCCAGCTATACATAACCCACAGAGTGTACATGACACCTGGGAAAATAGCTAAATTCTGCAAGGAGGATATACAGACATGTCCGAAATGGGGGCAGGTGGAGGCAGGAACAGTACATATGTTTTTGTCATGCCCTGAAATAAGGCGGTTTTGGGGGAGGTGGCCCGAACCATGGCAGAGGTGGAGATTAACCTAGATGTAAGCACCCCCTGGGCTTGTCTCTTCGGGGGGTTCCCGAGGCCAAGGCGAGCCAAACAGGTCAGGAAATTCAAGGACCTAGCGTATATACTAGCCAAAGTCAGGATAGCAATGAGCTGGAAAGCGCGCGTAAGACCGTCAGCACAAACCTGGTGGCTTGATCAGAAGAAATGGGCAGAAGCAGAAACAAAGGTGTGGCAAGAGTCGAGGAGGGGAGAGGGGGAGTCAGAAGACAGACAATTGGCTACTTGGAGACTATTCGTTGTCACAATATCAATACCAGACTGGGACAATGTGGGGAGCGGACCAGGACAGGATCGTAATAGTTGCAGGCACTCGGAAGAGTGCACATCAGACGAACAAGGCGAGACGTAGGCCAATGGGAGTGGGGAGTTGGGGGGGTAAGGGGGGGGGAGAATAACAAAACTGTACATTCAAGACATTTTGTATGATGATTATTGTTTCTTATGTTGTACAGCTATATGTGGAAAATCTAATAAAAATTGTAAAAAAGAAAGAAAATCTTTAGCACCGAGACTTCCCCGAATCTGCCCAGCTGTCCCCTGCAAGCTGCTAGTGATTCTTTTGGTCTGGTAAGGGCCAGGAGCATATCATCGGCAAAGCTCACTACCTTCTGTTGTCTACCCCCAAATGTGATGCCCTGAATCGCCTCCACCTCCCGCAATGACTGCAACAGCGGTTTGAGATATATTGCATACAGCAATGGCGAGAGCGGCCAACCCTGTTTTGTCCCCCTGCACAGTGGGATTAAACTCGACAGAGCCGTTAATTGACTATCACATTTTTGGGGTCCTATAGTTGGCCTGCACCATCCTTAAAAAGTCCCCTCCCAATCCCAACTTTCCCATTACCCTAAATAAGAATGGTCACTCAACTCAGTCAAATGCCTTCTCCGCATCCAATGCCAATACCGCCGCTGGAGTAGCTGTTTTTTTTTAGCCGCCTCCACCAGGTGAGCCACCCTTTTTATGTTGTTCACCATTTGCCTACCCAAGACGAAGCCCGCCTGATCTTTTTGCCAATATTTTGGTGTAGATCTGAGCATCTATGTTGATAAGAGCTATGGGCCTGTACACGGAGCACACCGTAGGGGCCTTATTAGGTTTTGGAATCAAGACAATGTAAGCCTCCTTCATAGATGGGGCGACAAAACCTTCCTCCTTGATTGCATTACACAAGAGGGTCAGTTGGGGTACCAAGAGTGGTGCATATGTTTTGTAAAATGATGCTTTATAGCCGTCCGGACCCGGGGCTTGTTTAAGGGTAGTTTTGCTATTGTTTGGTGAACCTCCTCCTCAGTTATCTCCCTTCCCAGGGTTTCCCCGTGTTGCTAGGTCTATTATGGGAAGTTGGATTCCATCCAAGTACTCACCTTGTGATTGAGACAGTGGATTTTGGGACATTTAGAGGGACTCATAGGACCCGGCCATGCAGTCTTGCATTTCTTCCCTGTGGGTATGGCGTGCTTCCTTATCTTTTATTGCCATAACAGTGTTCTGGGCTCCCGCCCCCTTCAGTGGACGAGCTAGTAGCACGTCTGCCTTATTGGCTTTAGCCTAAAATTTCTGTCTGACAAACAGCAAAGCCCCCTAGGCTTTCTTATTTCTAAGGACATCCAGCTGTCGCACCACTCGCCTGTATGCTTTAAGTGCAGCCCTCGGGAGATTAATGCCTGCCTGGATTCTCGCTCCTTCCACCTCCCTTTCCAGTTGTCTCCAGGATCCTCATCTGTTTCTCCCTGTGGGCCTTTGCCGCTATCAACTCTCCACTCATCAATGCTTTAAATGTGTCCCATCTCATACCATCGCCTGTGTCCGACCTTTTATTGATCTCAAAATATGACTTAATCTTATCACCTAGTTCCTCCCGTATCGTTGCATCTCTAAGTAGCTCCCCCGGGAACTTCAATTTCCATAACCCAGTCGCTGTCCCTGGATATTTATCCTCATTGACACAATTTTGTGATCTGCAATATCCAGGGGGCCCACTTCCACTTCCTCTACTCTCTCCATCAAGCTTGCTGACACCCAAATATAGTCGATTCTGCGTTCCGTGGACTCCTGATAAGAATGTGTATCCCACCTCTTCTCCCTTCATAGCTGGCCACCCATCTTTTAACCCTGCATTTTTGAATCCATCCCATAGATGGGGAGATGCCACTGCCCCTACGGGCCCTCCCCCTTGGGAAGTTCTGTCCAGTCCCTTCTGCCAGGCTAGATTGAGGTCTCCCATCATAACTATCTGACCCCTTGCAAAGCCCTCAAGTACCTCCAACAGACTCTTTAGGAAGTGTTCTTGGCCCGTGCTTAGTGCGTATACCAACGCAAGAGTGTAGTCCCTCCCTCTGCATTCCCCTTTGAGTAGTATGTATCTGCCTCCCTTATCCACATGAGTCCCTGAGACTCTAAAGTTCAAACTGGTTTTGATTGCTAAAGCTATGCCACTTGCTTTGGTTGGAGCTGAGGCATGGAATATATGAGAGAAGCCTCTTTTAATCTCCCCTGATCTTTTCCATAAGGTGGGTTTCTTGCAGTGTGAGGACATTATTCCCGTTGCCCTCTTAATTCTCTCAAGCTTCCTCCTTTTTAGTGGGGTGTTCAAGCCCCTCAAAGTATGGGTTGCCCACTTGAATGTGTTGGGCTTCTGTACTTGTTCTTCGTTCCCTTCCCTGGCGACCGAGGGGCTGGCTCCCTCCTGACTCTTTCCCCCTTGCTGGTGGCCTCTCCGCCCTTGCGAAAGTCTCGCCCATGTTTCATGACTGCGCCCCCTCCTTGGACCTCACCTGTGCTACTGTTATCCCCCCACAGTCCTTTCCCAAATCCTTCTGGTCTCCCTCTTGCCCCACCCCCGCCCCACCATCCCAGACCCCAACTTTGGGACGTTGCCCTCCCTCCACCCCATCCCTGTTCCTCCCCCGATCGCCCCAACGAGCTCTACCGCTCTCGCTGGTTCCAGTATGTACTGCATGCCCCCTGCCCGCCCCCTCTAGGTGCCCTGGTGTTATATGTGTCCACCACCCCATTTTAGCTTATACTTGTACTACGCCCTACCCAGCGGCGTCATTTAGGGGTCGCACTTGCGACCCTTGAGGTCTCCCTTGCTACCCCTAAACATGATTACTTTTTTTACAAATTGAAGCTCCTGGGCTGTGCTGTGACCAATGCCATGCTATTTGAGCTATTTGTCTTGCTGTAATTTCATACAATAATTGCAGGACTCATTAAAGGTTAATTTCAAGCCCACTTTAGGGGGTGAGACACTGATTTAGTCTGTTCTTAAACACCTCAAATTTACAATGCAGACAAAATCCTCCAAAAAGCATTTAGAGTAGAATAAGCATCCATTTCGGAATATGTATTTTGCTTTTCGCAGGTTGCAGTTATAGCATGTTTTTTTTCTGCCGATAAATATGGTGATCAATTCTTGTATGAAATGTCTATCACATTACAGTAATATTGTAACCATACTTTTCATAGTGGACTTAGAACCAATGCTATGTGATGTCACTTCCTGTTTTGTCAAGGGGTAAATGGTTGTATTCCATTGCTTCCTGTGATGTCATTTTGGGGTGGGGTCAAATGACATCACTTCCTGTGATGCCATCAGAGGTCAAGGGTCATGTGATGGCACTTCCGCTACCCCTGAGATTTTGGTGAAATGATGTCCCTCGCCCTACCCCGCCAGTTATTCCGGCAAGGCCCCCCTGACCCTGGTTGCCCCCCTCCTACCTTCAGGTGCAGAATTCGCAGCACCATCCTTCTTCTACGTCTTTCCCCACTATCGACCACTCCCATGATCTGGGTCACATTCTGTGCTCCTACGTTGAGGGACTCACCCCCCCCCCCCCGCACCCTCCCCATTTGATCGCTTTGAATGTCCAGGTGCAGTACGCCTGCAGCTTCCTGTGGAGTGGTCACTCTCTTTTGGGCTCCCTCCCACTTAAACACCATCCCGAAGGGAAAGATCTACTTTTACTTTATGCTCCTTTTGTGAGTTCCTTAACAATAGGGCTCATGAGACGTCGCTTGAGCAGGGTGCTATTAACCAAATCTTGATATAGGTCAATCTTTGCCCCATAAACTGAACTGGTTCCCTGGGCTCTTGCTGCTCTGAGGACCGCTTCCTTTTGCCCATATCTAGCAAAGGTCGCCAGTACATACTGGGGTCTCACATTTGGGCCTTTGCTCTGGCAATCCAGTCTGTGGATGTGGTCCAGCTCAATTACTCCTCATTTTGTCTCACCCAATAGGTCTGCAAATATCCCTTGAGACACTTCTTTCCAATCCTTATCCTGGACCGTTTCCAGTAGGAGCTTAATTCTAATGTTAATTCTCCGGGACCTATTCTCCATATCTTCAAGCTGTAACTTCATGTTTTGCGTTGCAACATTTCGCCGTTCTAAAGCTTTGCTGTTCATGGTGGTCTCCTTATCTATCTACTGAATACCCTTCTCCAGAATGTCTGTGCGCTCCCAAATTGGCCTTTCCCCTGCCTCATTTCCCCCAGGGGCGAATTTAGGTCAGAGCACATTAATTGAAATTGGTCCTGAAACGTTTTTGCCAGCGACTCCTGGAGTGCCTGCATTTCTGAGTGCCTGCATTTCTCCCCATCATGTCATCGGTGCCCCAGTCTCCTCGGCCTCCGGGTTCTTCATCTCCGCTGCTCGGTCCAGATTGCCCTTCCTCATATCCTTTGCTGCGTCAGATGTGGGCCAAAGTGTAGAGAGGGTACCATGTACTTCCCCTGGCAGATGAGGCACCTTCGGTGGTCTGCCCTTTGTTTTAGTGGGCATCTGGGGTTCTTCTATTCAGAGCTTGCCACCCTTCAGTGATCCCTCCTGATGCCTAGTCCCTTGGCTGGGGTTTTGGGCATTCCGTTAATCAAACCTGGTCTAGGCGAGCGCTGCTGTGTATGCCAATCCCTCAGGGTTGACCCTGTTTCAGCCTTTCCATGTCCCTGTGCCTCCCCTTTGACCAAACACTGGCAGATTCGTGGCCAGCTTTCCGTTCCCTTGATGGCGGGTTGCGCCCAGACCCGGTGTTGTGTCTGTGCTGTTCCGCCTTCTTCTTCCACTTATCCTTCACTGTGCTAGTGTGAAGTTGCCCCTGTGTTGGACCACAGGGGAGAGGCGGCGGGGGGTCTTCTATGGTCCCCCTCTTCCAGCCTCGGGGAACTGTCCTTGGAGGGTCTTGCTGAATGGCCCCTCACATTGCCGCTGATGCGATGGCATCCCAGTGATATGTTACTTTTTGGGGGGAGCCACCCCTCCCCTTGTGTCTGGGCTTCGGCAGCCCTGGGTTTTTTTTTTTTTG
The DNA here is from genome assembly GCF_040938575.1 of Ambystoma mexicanum. Classification (NCBI taxonomy): domain Eukaryota; kingdom Metazoa; phylum Chordata; class Amphibia; order Caudata; family Ambystomatidae; genus Ambystoma; species Ambystoma mexicanum. Next base: position 817,737,511 of record NC_090929.1, read on the forward strand.
GGCCCTCCCTGTTATCGGGCTGACTGCTGGCAAGGACCCCTCTCCCCCGCAGCTACCGGCTCACCTGGCGGTGTTGGGTGCCTTCTCCTCCTAGGCTCTCCTCGCATTCCTCCCGGAGCGAGGCCCGAGCTTCCTCTCGCTGTTAGGGAGGCTCTAGGATCTTCGACTCGCCCCCGGGCGGTGCGTCGCTCCTCATTCCCTCACAACTGCCACGTCGTACCCTTCGGAGTCCGCTGCACGGGGCTGATGTCCCCGCAGGGAGTTATTGTGTGGTGCCTGGATCCACCTTCATAGCCCCTGCCAGGCTGCACCTCCGTTCGACTTGTTAAGGCGTTCCCCGCTACGGGTTGTCACTTCCAAGGGGGAGTGGGCTCCAGGGACTGCGGCCGCTTCTTCCTCCCCTCTTCATGGCCGGGACCCGCAATGACCCCCTCCTCTCGCAAAGCCCCCCCCCGCCACTTCACTCCGGGAGGGTCGGGGCTGCTGCTTCTGCCGGTCCGATACCCTCCTGGGCCAAGTACTAGGCACACTACTCCTTATGTCACCCGGGGGTTGGCGCACCTCCACCTCCCCCTCTGGGCACCGCTGCTCTTCACCACTTCCTCACCAGGGCTAATCACCACCCCCTACCTCCTTGCATGCCGCGGGGGAGATTCGCCCCATTTCACCTATCCGGTCTCCGGGGGAGCATAATCCATTTATTTCTCTGCCTCCGAACTATGGGGGTGGTGGAACCGCCTTGAATGGGGCCCGAGACTGGGAGCAGCCGCCAGCATGTCTATCTGGTGTCGGCGGCCATCTTGGAATTGGTTTTTCAATTTTACAATAATAACTTTATTGCACATAGCTCTTGAAAGAACTTTCACAATCAACCATTAAAAACATAATTAAAAGAATAACACTTTTAATAACAAAGATGCATACTTCAAGCAATCATCTTACGAATCAACCAACCAATCATGAACATTCAAACAAATTACCCCAAAATAAAACCCTATAAGATTAATTACTCGGCATAGGATTGCATACTTATTAAATGCCTACCCAAACTCGTTCATATTGAGTTACTTCTGAATCCTTCGCCATACCTTAAATAGTGCCAATATGACTGACCTCGACTCATAATTTAAAGATAAAGTCCAAAAAGCAGAAGATTTTATGGAATTGTAGTCGTGGACAAACGGGCCTAGCATAACCATATAAAGTGTACCCCTTTGCGGGCACTCAGCGAGAACATGTTTGGCAGTCTCTAAGTTAGTTGCAACTTTGCACATTCTACAATATCTGGCTTCTGGCACCATTTTCTGTTGCAGGGCCCTGCACAGATAACACCGGCAACTGATTTATCCGTAGACTTAATCGGAAATGTACTGCCGGAACGTTCTGGCTTCATGAACCGATGTACCACTTGCCACATTTGCATGACTATAGGGTAGCAAGATGGTCAAAATTGCAATGCCAAACACATTTAACCACTCGGCAGATAAGGAACAAGTTACTTACGTGTAACTGTTGTTCTCCAGCATGGGTCTGGCATGGATTCACATGCTCATGAATATTCCCCGTCATCAGGCTGGGAATCATCAGTAAAGACAAAATCAGTTTCAGTTTCGTTTCTGAACTGTCTTTCTACTAATAACCAATCACTGGTCTCTAGGTCATACTGCCCCAAGCCAATGACTGCCCTCTATCCAAGCCCCTCTCACAGCCATCTTCAGATTTGGTAGCACGTAAAGAGGCAGTAGAACCAAGAGAAGAGCCGCAGAGGGGTTGGAGGTAGGGTTTGAATATGAATCCATGCCAGACCCATGCTGGAGAACAACAGTTACAGGTAAGTAACTTGTTCCTTCTCCAGCATGGGGTCTAGCATGGATTCACATGCTAATACAAGAATACATAACAGTACACACATGCACAACCACTGGAGGTGGCAAGGCTCAACATTAAGCATTTCAACAAGCCAACATTAAGCATCTCTTACCTCCTCACCAGGCTCGCCTTCAAGCGAAGAGGTTGCGCAGCACTGCTTGTCTGACTCTGGACTCCTCCCTGGAATCCTGGGCGACGCAGTAGAATCTCGTGAAGGTGTGCGTCGACCTCCACGTAGCTGCCCTTCGGATGTCTAGCTGGGGCACGCCAGACAGGCCGTAGTTGCAGCGGTCGCTCTGTTCGAGTGGGCTCCTGGACGGCCAGGCAACGGTCAGTTTGCCAACCGATGACAGTGCATGATGCAGCCGGAGAGCCATCTAGAAATGCAAGCCTCGGAGATGGCCTTCCCTTGGTTCACAGGGCCAAAGTTTACAAACAACTGTGATGTCTTCCGAAAGCACTTTGTGCGGTCCACGTAGAACTTCAGCGCTCTAGCCACATCCAGCGAGCGCAAAGTCCTCTCAGCCGACGATGAAGGTGACAGGAAGAAAACGGGCAACACCAAGGGCTCGTTGAGGTGGAAGTCCGACGGTACCTTGGGCATGAAGGAGGGGTGCATCCTCAGCACTATCCTCGTCTGGTGGAATGTCAGGTACGGCGGTTTACAGGAGAGGGCCTGGAGCCCTCCCACTCGTCGTGCGGAGCCGATGGCCACAAGAAACGCCGTCTTCCACGATAGGAATTTCAGGGGTGCCGAATGGCGGACCCATGAGCCTGGTCAGGACCAGGTTGAGCTCCCGCGCCGGGGCCGGAGCCTTCACCGGCAGGAACGAGCAGAACAGTCCTTTCATGAACTCCTTCACCAGTCGGTGGGAACACAACGATGACCGCCCCAGAGTTCTGGTGTAGCGGGAGATAGCCGCCAGATGAATTTTGATGGAGGCATGTGCCAGCCCTGCCTTGGCCAGCGACAGCAGGTACGGCAGCACTTGAGGGGCCGTTGATCTTCTGTGCGCGGCACCAGACAGAGAACCTCTTCCACTTAAGTCTGTAGCACTTTAGAGTCGACGATGCTCTGGCCTTGGCAAGTACCTCCTTGCATTCCGCCGGGATTTGGTAGCCTCCGAACTCTAGTGCTGCAGGAGCCAGGCCTGCAGGTTCAGCGATCCTGGGTTGTGATGCAGGATCGTGCCTCCCTCCATGGCGAGAAGATTGTGTCCGCCGGAAACTTGACTGGAGGGGACGCTGTCATGTCCAGGAACCACATCTGCCTCGGCCACGCCGGTGCAACGAGAATCATCCTGCACCGGGTCCGAGTTGACTGATGAGTCGCAGTAGAAGCGGCAATGGTGGGAATGCATAGAGGAACAGTCCGTCCCAGGGGAAGGAGAATGCGTCCCCCATGCTCCCCCCGCTGGGGAAACCTGCTGGCGAGCCTCCGGCACTTGGTGTTTGTCGCCGTCACAACAGATTGATCTGGGGACTGCCCCACCGTCGGAATAGAATATCTACTTGATCCTTCCGAAGCTCCCACTCGTGGCAAGAGCGCAGCTCCCTGCTGAGTGATTCGGCGACGGTATTCTTCACTCCTGCCAGGTGAAAGGGTACCAGGAACATCCCCTGGGCGACGGCCCAGCACCACAGATCCTGCGCTTCCTTGGATAGAGCTGGAGATCTGGTGCCCCCCCACCCTGCTCCGGATGTAGAACATTGTGGTGGTGTTGTCAGTGAAGACCCGAACCACCTTGTCCTTGAGGGACAGAAGGAAGGACCCGAGGGACAGAAGGAAGGACCCGAGGGCCCAGAACACGGGCCGGAGCTCCAGGACGTTTATGTGCAGTGATCTCTCCTCCGGGAGCCAAAGGCCTCTTGCGTGGAGATCTCCGGTGTGTGCACCTCGGCCCTCCGGGGAGGCGTCCGTCGTCACCATTTCCTGATGCGCTGGGGTCTGGAAGTCCGTACCTGCCGCGAGATGTGCGCGGGTGCCCAACCACCGGATCGCTTGACGGAAAGTCTTGTTGAGGGAGATCATGTCTTCGAAGCTTCCCGCCACTTGCATCCAATGAGGAACTCCTGCAGTGGCCGCATCCGCAACCTGCACAGATGCGCAAGGTAGATGCAGGATGACATCATGAAGGGACTTGATGGACCTCAGCCTGGCTACTTCCATGGTCAACAGCCGTTGCACCTTGCCCAGGATGGCCTTTATCCTCTCCTCCGATGGTGCAGCTAGCCGCGCCACCGTGTTGAACCTGGCCCCTAGGAATAGGGCGTCCTGCAATGGCACCAAACAGGACCTCGCAAAGTTGATTGAGAACTCCAGTTCCGTGAGCAGGCGTACGGTCCTCGCTGTGTGGTCGACGGCGAGCTCCCTTGACTTCGCTCGGATGAGCCAATCGTCCAGATGGGGGTAGACATGGATCCCGTGCAGACGCAGCCGCACCACCACCGGCGCACAGCACTTGGTGAAGACCCTTGGCGCCGACTTCAAACCAAAGGGCAGTGACTTGAACTGGTAAAACCGCCCCTGATCCGTGAATCGTAGAAACCTTCGATGTCCTTTGTGTATGGGAATGTGGAAGTATGCACCCTCCAGGTCCAGCGACGACAGGAAGTCCCCTTCTTCCAGCTATCCCAGCATGTGCTGAAGGGTGACAATCTGGAATTTTTGGGATTTTATGTACCTGTTGAGGCGGCGGAGGTCCAGCATAGGCCGCCAGCTGCCGGTCTTCTTTCGGACGAGGAAGTACCGCGAGTATACTCCAGAGCCCCGGAGCCTCTTCGGGAAGAGTTCTATCGCGCTCTTTGCCAGCATCGCTCGTACCTCCAGAAGTAGTTGTGGGATGTGGGTTTCTTTCCTGGCCACCGGTGGAAAGTCTGGGCACTTCCTTTGGAACTCCAGAGTGTGTCCGTGGGCCAGGGCATCCAGCACCCAACGGTCGGTGGAGATAGAGTCCCACATGCTGATTAATTTTGCCAGCTGACTTCCCACCGAGGTGCTCGGGTGGGGGCCCGACGTCACTGCCGGTTCAGTCCTGCTTGGGCTCCTTGGCGATGATGTCCACCGGCCTTGTTGCGGCATCTGTAGGCTTCTTGTGACAAGGAACGGGCCGCCTGGCGGTATGACAAAGAGCTGCCGCCGAATCCTTTGGAGGCATCTTGGGACTTGCCTCCGGAGGTCCGAAAGGATGGTTGTCACAGATGTAGCGTGCCCAGGGGACGGGCAGTCTCGGTGTCAGCTTTGATGGCCTGCAGTGATTCGTCCACTGCCTTGCCGAACAGATTGTTCCCATTGAAGGGCATGTCCAGTACCCTGGGCTGCACGTCCTGACAGATGTCGGTGGCCCTGAGCCAATCGCGCCAGCGAAGGCAAACGCTGTTGCCCATCTGGCAAAATCCGGTGTCGGCGATGTCCGTGGCTACCGTGATCCGAAGCCACCTCGCCCTCCTGCAGGATTTCAAGGGCCTCCGCTCTCTTCTCATCTGGGAGGAAGTCCAGGAGGGGGGCGATTTTAAACCACAGCTCCCTATCGTAGCGGGCCAAGATAGCAAGAGTGTTGGCCATCTTAATCGTAGTCGCTGCCGACGAGATGACCCAGACGTCCCATGGCGTCCAGCTTCTTCCCCTCGCCATCCGGCGAGGAAGTGAAGTCGATGTTGTCTCCCCTCCGCTTGCCTGGAGGGCTCCCCGATGTTCCAGGCACCGCCGGATCGTCTGCCGGCGGTAAGGGCAGCCTTGTCGTTCTCTCTATGCACAAGGTGCGCAGTACCAGCCAGATGTCTTCCGACCTGTCGGGCGGTGTAGGCCTCGGTTGAGACGGGAGTATCGGTCGAGGCTTCTCCAATTCCTCTTCAACCTGCTGCTCCTCATCGGCTCCACCCTCGCTCTCTACGTCCGCCTCGTCAGGATCCTTCCCGCAGGCCCTGGCCTCCTCGAACTTCTTGTCCAGGGCAGCCTTGATGAGAGATAGCTCATCCTCGGAGAAGGTATCCGAGTCCATTAGGACTACCTTGCCCCCCCTCCTGTGTCTGGTGCTTCACGGGGCTCATTTCGATCGTTTGGAAAGACTATTCCCTCCGGGATGGCAGGGAAACTCTAGGCCTGGAGGCTGTCTCCACTGGGGTCACCTCTGCGGGCTTCGCCAGGACGCTACGACTCCCTCAAGCGAGGCCGGGTGAATCTGGGCCTTCAAGACCTTAGGCGCGTCGGAGGCCTTCACTGTGGGGGGGAGGGTCACTGCCTCGCTCCCCCATGGCCTTCTCCTGAAGCTTGCCCGGGTTTTCCAACTTCCTTTTCACCGAGCCGGAACGTTGGCTCGTGGTCGACGGCGTGGGTGACATTGCGCCTGGCCTGGAAGCCAAGGAGCCTGAACCAACGGTGCTCCCAGTGCCCACGGACTCGCAGTGCTTTTCCTTCTGTTGGGCCCCTGTCGCCGGAACGCCCTCAAAGGTCTTAGAAGACCGCTCAGACTTTTTCTCACCTGCTGCCGGGCTCTTCGCCTCCAGCCAGTCAGCGAGTCGTTTCAGACGGTCCTTCATGGTCTGGTCGGACATGTTCTAACAGAACGCTCAGTTCTCCTCCACATGCGACTTGTCGGAGTGCAGGCAGTAGAGACACCAAGAGTACTCATCCTCCTTGAAGACGTTCTGTAGTCCACATCCTGGGCAGTTCCTGAACAGCTTGGATCCAATGGGCGTCGAGTCTCCTTTGTCCTGAGCCATGAACACGTGGGATAGGCCTCAAAGATCTTCCGGAATCCTCCAAGAAGTGAGATTCGAAGAAATATCGCCCTTGAGGGGCGTACAAAATTCTAAAACGGGTCCCCGTTAATCGGAAGATGGAGCTTGAGGCTCAAATTTGACTGAAAAATGAGAGTAAACTCTTTGAAAAAACGCAACATGCAGTAAAAGCTCCAGAGCTAAGCACGAGGACTCCCAACACTTGAACGTGCAGTAAAAATCTGAAGATGGCTGGAGGGACTTGGGTAGATGGCAGTCATTGGCTGGGGGAAGTATGACCCAGAGACCAGTGATTGGTTATTAGTAGAAAGACAGTTCAGAAACTAAACTGATTTTTTCATTACCGAGGATTCCCAGCCTGACGACGCAGAATATTCATGAGCATGTGAATCCATGCCAGACCCCATTCTGGAGAAGGGCCCCTTTTAATGTTAAAAAAACAGAGCATCTGTCAAAATCGGGTATCCAGTCAATCATCGTGCATAATTCCTGAAATAATTTCGACTATGGGGAGGAATTTTTCCCCCGATTGCTCACCCTGATTGCTCAGGTCATGACTCCTACCCAGGTTTTTTAACAGGGGATATATTGGGTTGGTCTTTGCCTTCAACATCAAGGAAACTCTACGTATCAGAAGTTATTTCAGAGACGATAGCCCCAACTCAAGCCGGACATGTTCAATTGGGGTAGGGCTGGATAACCCCAAAACAACTTTCCACAAGCGAGAATCCACTCCAAACACAAAATCGAAACTAAGCCCCCAATACAACAACTTCAACATAGACAACTCAACCATCTCCGTATCATCCTCTGCCAAGACTCTAGGTGTTCACATTGATGCAAATCTATCGATGAACAAACAAGTCAGCGCCATAGCCTCTGCCATCAGCGTTCAGCACCAAACTGATCAATGCCATTAAACCCTACTTATCCACCCCCAACCGCTTGGCCATAGCTAGAGCAACTATAGGAGCCAAACTGGATTATTGCAACGCCCTTCTAGCTGGCACCTCCGCCAAAAACATTCACAGACTGCAAACCACACAAAACAATGCCCTCAGAGCCGCCATGAGCATCCCTAGAAGAGACCATATATCCCACGCCAGACGTGAAGCACGGTGGCTCCAGGTCAAAGACCGTATTACTCTGAAAATCCTCACCATCACTCACAGGTGCATCAACAAAACCGCTCAGCATACCTATCTGAAGCAATATCAAGGACCACATCCACTCGCCTCACCAGAGCTCAGTACACCAACCAGCTACACATACCACGCATAAAGAGAGCCACAGCGGGAGGTCTAGGCTTCTCCTATATTGCACCGAAGCTCTGGAACTCACTCCCTGCCAACCTTAGAGCTGAAACTTCCATCTCTGTCTTCCGCAACAACCTCAAGGCCACTCTCCTCAACTAGCAAGTGGAGGACTGCCTCCTCTTCTTCTACCATGTATATTGTAATATAACACAAATGTAATATAACTATATTGTAACCTGTATATATACTGCTAATGACTATGTAACTAAGAAACTAAGCTTTGTACTGTAACAAGTGCCACAATGTCCTCGGGCTGTTGTATAAATACGAATAAAACAAAAACAAAACAAACTCCGTCTAGCCATTTTAGATCTTTCATACACAATGCTTCCAATCCGTACAAAACATTTGGGCATAGCCATTGTTTATTACCCAACAAAACTCCTTGTAGTGAGAACTGGGCATGATCGGACACAAATTGCCTAACCATTAATGTAATCTGGCTAGCCCATCTTACCTTGGACGCCATTATTGCCGCATAACCTCAGGCTTTTTCGATTTTGTGCTGCAACTATGTCATCCCTTTAACAAAGTTTTATCAGTGAATTTCAAAGGTGTACTATTAGAGCAACTTAACCACAATATCTCCGACAGGTTTTTCCACTGAATTAAAGTACATAAACATATACCCCTTATCTGAAGGGCTGTGAGTGTATCGGACACCGACTCCCTAAAAATACTCAAAAAACAAAAAGAAGTACAAATACTCCAAATCAAAAAGTAGTAAAGATGCAGATTCTTGTGCCCCTGATTTCACCCTTGCAGCGCCATGGATATGTTTGGACTAGTAGTGCTTGCAGTACAGGACGAAACTACTATTATAACTGCCAAATCGGAAAAAGTAAAACATGCATCTTAACCCCTTAAGTGCCAAGGACGAGCTATCTCGTCCGTGGCATTACTTTCCTGTTGCCAAGGATGAGATAGCTCGTCCTTTTTTGCACAAAATTGAAATCCAAACCCCGGGCTATGTGAGGAGGAAGTTCCTCCTCACAGCCCGGGGGTTGGATTTCTTTCAGTTTCACGTCGGCAAAGTCAATTTCACCAAGGCAGCCCCCAAGGCAGCCATTTTCGGCTGCCGCAGTGAAATGAAAAGGTGATTCTCCACCTTTCTCCCCCTCGATCTGCAGCACTATTGTGCCATTCAGATCGAGGGAGGTGTTGTTGGAAAGGGGAGACTCTCCCCTTTCCAACAACACCTTTTTTGAAGCAATGCTGTGTACGGATCGGCACAGAGCACTCGACCCGCGCAGAGCAATGCCACTAGACCACCAGGGATCTGCTTGTGAAGTGGGGGGGGGGGTTTGAGGGGGCTGCTTACTATGTAAGCGCCCATCTCCCCCCCAGGCCTCCAAAGAATGGGGCGGCACATATTGCCCCCTTGCCCCCTCTGGGGGCAGATGGGTTATCATCTGCCCCTAGGGAAGGGGCTAAAAAATAAAATATTAAAAAATGATTTGGGGGGGGAGAATCCCACTAGACCACCAGGCTTTTTGTATGATGAAGGGGGGATGCCCCTCCACCCCAAATGGATGGGGGGGGGATTCTCATGTAGTCCTCCCAGCGGGCAGATTGCTAGTGCAATCTTGCAATCTGCCCCTAGGAAAAGGCAAATGTGGTTTTAATGGGGGGTGATTGTCAGTAGACCACCAGGGATGACTTCAAAGGGGGGCTGTGATCGGAGAGTAGTAGTGTTTTTTGTTTTGTTTACAGCTTTTTCTATGCGAGCAGCTGCAATGTTATGCGAGTACTGTTTTTTTATTATTCTATGGTTAGGGCCCATTGTCAGTGGGGTGGGTGGGTGGGACTGGGGCTAGATTGTTGGTGGTGTGAGTGAGCTGTCTGGAGAGGTATTTTGGTGGCCTGAGACACAATTTCAGGATCAGGCCACAGATTGCCAGCATAACACTGGTGTTAACCTGGGAGCGGCTGTCTGCCATGTGGGTTGACTGTCCACAAGCCCAGGCTGCACCTCTGGCTGTGCTGCGTTACAGATGTCACCTCCGGGGAGGCATTAGGATCCCGTTAGGGCTTCCCGGAACTGCTGCTGGATTTCGGGACGGTCGACCCACATTGGAGACAAGACGCCCAAGACCGGAGGCATCACCTCTGACTATCCTGAAGCGCTGGCTGGGCTGCGTTACAGAATTTCCCTTGGGGGAGGGAAGGGGACCCTGCCAGGGCTCCCTGGAGCTGGCACTGTGCTTGTAGACGGTACACCCACATGGAAAACGGATGCCCAGGGACAGGGACATCCCCTCCAACCGTCCTAGAGTTCTAGCTGGGCTGCATTACAGCTTTTCCCTTCAGGGGAAGTATTGGCACACTGCCAGGGCTCCCTGGTGGGGAAAAGCTGTAACAGACCTTATAGGGCCAATCTTGTCCATCACAAACATTTTTCTCTGCTCGTTTTTTTGTCTACTTTTCAGAAATGTGTGCCTTTCTGTCTTCCCATTCAGTTTTCCTACCCTTCCTCTTCCATTCTGTCCACACATGTCCAATTGGAAAAAAAGGCCAAAATCACCTACCTCTCACAAAACGGCTGGCAACCATATCAAAATATGTTTTTTTGGTTTCCACTCAACCTGTTCTTGAAAGCCTGGAAAATGCTGTATTCAACACATCAAACCATTTGTTCCTAGCTCTTACAAGGAACAAAACCACAGGCTTCTTTGTACATCATTTTATTGGTATTTTCTGAAAAAAACCTAAATGGTCTCCCTTTTGTTATTTTCTCTCACCCCCCCTACAGCAAACTAGGATTCCTTGGTGGCGTTATGACCACCTACATGTAGGGGGAAAAAAAGGGCCAAATTTGGCCAAGATATCTCCTGTAACAAAAAAGGTATACAAGGGATTGAGTATATACATACCAAAATCACCAGAAAAAGGCCTTGGCACTAGGGGGGGGGGGGGGTGAGGGGTGAGCCATGGCAGTTAAGGGGTTAATGTGCAAAGAATTAACAAAAACATTTTTCAGTTCAAACTTATTTTTATTCGCTTATAAAATACTCTCATTGGGAATTGGATTTCATTTTTACTCCCTAAACAATCATTTTACTGACAACTTTAAAAGATAAGAGTCAAATACTCCCATTCCAAATCTTAATGGGGCACTGCACTCCTTTATATGCACACTAAAACCAACCAGCAGCCATTATCCCTTGACAAGTCAGCCAATGATCCACACCACTCTGCTCTATGATCGATGTTTAAAGATTGCCATAGACAGCATTTGTAGAAGATGTATAGGCTGTGGCAGAAAGACATCCATTAGAAACCAATGACTTTACACCAAGAGCCAAATAGAATGAACACAAAACTATTCTTCACAGAAAATCATAAAAATGCATCCTCAAGATGAAACAATGGTGAAGAATTCAGTGACAACGTTCTAAGAGTGCATTACATAGGATATGTGAACCAAGAAAACGTAAATGATCACTCACCATAAGACAATCCGACTGGGGGAGGAGCGGATGCATTCATGTCACCAATCTGCATTCCTACCATCTGGCTGGTTAGTTGCTGTGTACTAGTTGGTGCGGGACCACATGGCTGAAGTGAAGCTGGCTGTGATGACATGCCAGTCTGCATATACGAATGAGATACAGCGGGCCTGTTTTTTTTTTAAAAAAAAAAATGTATTTTAATCATTCACTTCTTAATACTCATCACCTGAATACTAATGAAAGGGCTCCCTGCGTTTAATTTCTCAAGTATAGCTTAGTGACAACACAGATGCTCATAAGAAAAGATACACAATTCATTAACGGTTGGTTTAGAAGTAGGAATGGGGAAGTGATAACAGTGTAAGAGCCTGCACAAAGATTATGCGGTAAAAGTGGTGGTAATGAAATTACCAACACTTTTACCCACAGCCGAATCAGGGGCTGGCGGTAATTCCACCGGCGTGAAATAGCGCCTACATCAGGTGGAATTAGCATCCGCACTAATTCCACCAGTGGAATTACTGCCAAGATGCAAAATGGTATTTCTGCAGCATCACAAGTTGAAATACTGCCGAAAATGGGTGGCAATTCCCCCAAAAACTAAAAGGTGGAGGTAAATGCGTACAGTTGAAGTCACAGGTACACCCAATCCACTAAGAAAGTACGTAAGGCCTGCATCTGACCGAAACGCTTCACAACACCATTCTGCCAATCGCAAACTGGGACATGCAGCACCTCCTGCTACACATTGAGCTGCAGAGGCAGGAACCGCAGTAAACGGCACATGGCGCAGAAGGGAAACAACGCCATGCAATGCGTGAACTCAATCCCCGGATTAGGCTCTCAACCTGGCATTGACTGATGCCCAGCTCATTACCCTGTACGCGCTGGTACGGTCAATATGAAGATTTGGCATGCTGCACTCGACATATGGGTGTGAGTCCCAGAATTGCCTTTGCTATTTTATAAACGTCTTCTACTGCATCTACTTCTTCAGCACTACTTCCTTCGACTTCAATGGGTCCTTGACCCATCTATAGTCTCAAGAAGCTTCCTTAATTTCATATGGGTTCCAGACCCCTCTCTCAGGTTTGTCTTGTAGCTCAGCACCTTGTTTGCATGCTTCCTTAGACTTCAATGGGTCCATGGCCAGACAGTACTCTTTGGGGTCTCCCTCTGCGTACATTTCCACTTGGTCCATGGGGGTCCCAGTCCTCAGCAACACAGCTAAGCTTCTGTGGTTTCCCCTGGGCTCTCCCGTCTTCCTTCAGCGGCTCCCTAGCTGATCCCTTCCACTGAGGGAATCTCCTGTTTCTCCAAGACCCTTGCAGACTGCTGGTGGTCCAGGGATTCCCAGTGAGAGATTTTCCAGCTTCCCTCAGTTCCCAACAGGCGGCTGGGGATCAAGGCTCCCCCCCCCACCCCCTCTCTCTGGGTATTGCTGTGGTCTACAGTTTCTTTTCCAGCACAGGATTCCTGCTCCTTGCTCCTCCAGGGAAGGCTTGACAACACTTCCTAGTTTCCCGACTCTATTTCCACTCTCAATGGTCCAATCAGAAACCAGTAACCACTAGACTGTTCCTTGTGGTTCTAAAGTGTAACCATCATGCTTCCTGCACATCTCCCTCATCATAGTACTGATCCTTGAACTCCCATAGGAGTCATTAGGGATCTTCCTCGTCACAGTACTGACAAAGGGATCTTCACTTCGGTAACTCCTATTCTCCTCGTCCCAGTACTTTTTAGGGTAATGGCAGGGTGACCACAACTCATGAGCTTATTAGGCAGGGGATTGCGCTCAACTTCGCAGGAGGGGTTCTAGGGTCAGGTAAAGGGCGGGGATAGTGCTTTATTGCGCATCTGCTTCCTTCTCAGGGTACCATCCAAGAAAGGGGTTCATCCGCCTATCAGAGTGACGACACCTTGCGCTTGGTCACACCTATGTGATTTCCTGACCTGGCAAGGCAGGAAGAAGGGCAAACTACAATATGGCCAAACGAACAAGCGAAAATCTTAGGGCACAAGCCAAGTTTAGTAGCGATTCACAGTAAACACGAATGGGCACACTACAAATAACATAAAAATGGCAAAAATAGATCAGCTGCCACCAGTTTGTCTTTAGGCACATATACAGGTAATCAGAAATCCGAAGCGTAAAAGGCTAGGGTGACACAAAAGTAACCATTGCACTGCAAAGTCAGGAAATCCCATAGAAGGGCATGCACTTGCCCGGGAAAGCTGCTGCTTTCACAGGCTAGTCCAGCATGTGTACGTGTGTGGCCCAGGAAGTGGGTGGGACTGTCAAGTCCCATTCCACATCTGTGGTGCTAGAGTTTAGGTGTGGGAGCACAAGTGAAACCAATAGTTGTCCCTGATTGCTCAACTACTGGCTGTTTGAATGGTGGAGAAAAAGGTCACTCACTCCAGGATAAAAATTAAAAAGTCCAGCAAAAGAGCTGGGGGTCTCTAAGGTTGAAGGGAATTAGCACAGAAATGAGAATTCGCCCTAAGACAGTGCAATAATCGAGTCCTGTTTGAGGACCACCCAAGGCTCACCAGAGCGGCTCCACAGAGTGGCTGAGTTCTGCAGCTGCCGCTCGCTGTCTCGGATAGGAGCGGGGTGAGAGACTCTCTCATGGTCGGTAGGCGATGCAATCAGTGCAGCTAGAGTGAAAAGCGTAGTGCTGCCAACGTTACCTGCTAGTGGGGCGGTAAACATCACTCTGCACTCTCCCTCACAGCTCTTATAACTAGCTATTATACTCAGTAGTGGGGAGGGCTGTTCCCTGCTGTTTTGGCTGTTGGAGGCTGCAGCCGGGAGAAAGCAGGTTAAACCTGTGAACAGCCTGTTGCAGTTCTTTGCTCCGATTGTTACTTCAAACTCTGCATAATATCTCACAATGGTCCTGAGCCGCTCTCCTTTTGTGCGAGAGACGGTCTGTTAACTACTGCCCCAGAGAAGCCCTTAGCCCTCAGTTTATGGATGACATGCATTACTCACCGTAATAGCATTTCTGATGATTGTATCTGCTTAGATTCACATGCTGTGCATATGGTCCGACATCCAGTGGTAACCGCAGAGTATTGCATCTTGTCTTTCGAGTATCGAAAGGGGACGGTGGCATAGGCATGTCTGTAACACTATCCCTACCGTGACGTTTAGTGTACCCAAAATCCCTCACGCACCGAGGTCCCTCCGAATGCATTTTTTCTGCCATGGGTAAGCCCAAGGCTTATCATGAGTGAGTACATAAAAGAGAGAAAGTAGTAAGACGTCTATGTTCCTTCTACCTGAGCGGGGAGGAAGGGTGGGCGCATGTAAATCCAAGCAGATACAATCATCAGAAATGCAAGTACGGTGAGTAATGCTTGTCTACTGATGCTTTTTAATCTGCTTAGAATCACATGCTGTGCATAGACTAGCGAGCAGTACCAGGAGTTGGAGGTGGGTTGTGAGAAGGAACAGTAGTGAAAAGATGTCTTAGTACTGCTTGTCCCACCTGAGAATCATTCCTAGAATGATTGTCTAGGCAATAGTGTTTTGTAAAGGTGTGTACAGAACTCCAGGTTGTCGCTTTGCAAATGGACTCTAGGGGAACGTGTCCAATGAATGCTAAGGAAGTCCCAGTGCCTCGAGAAGAATGTGCTCTAGGCTTGAAGGGCAGTTCTCTCTTAGCAAGAGAGAAACAAAGTGATGCATTGGACTATCCACCTTGAGATAGCCGGCTTCGAGACAGGATCCCCTTCTCTGCCAGCTGCCACTGAAACGAAAAATTGGTTTGTTTTCCTCAGTGGTTTTGTTCTTTCCAGGT
The DNA here is from genome assembly GCF_040938575.1 of Ambystoma mexicanum. Lineage (NCBI taxonomy): Eukaryota > Metazoa > Chordata > Amphibia > Caudata > Ambystomatidae > Ambystoma > Ambystoma mexicanum. The sequence goes on from NC_090929.1 coordinate 817,752,700, forward strand.
AAAACATGACTGCCCTGCGCACATCTAACATTTGTAGGCTTCTTTCGGCCATGTTAGAGGGGTTCTGGAAGAAAGTGGGCAGTTCTATTGACTGGTTCACGTGGAACTTGGAAAAAAATGTAGGCGCAAATCGAGGGTGATTGTGCAGAAGCACCTCATCTCTGAACAGTAACAAAAGGGTCTAGTACTGAAAGGGCCTGTAGTTCACTAACCCTTCTAATAGAAGTGATAGCCACTAGGTAGTCTGTTTTACAGGTAAGGTTTTTTAGACTTGCCTTGTGCAGAGGCTCAAAGGGGGATCCCATGAGTCTAGTCAGAACCACATTTAAGTCCCATCCGGGAGCTGGGATAGAAATGGGGGGGATGAATCCTTTTAACCCCTTCCATGAAAGCCTTGATAACTGGTATCTTCCACCACGGCATCTTTTGCTGTGACGTAGTGTAGGCTGAGAGAGCAGCTAAGTGAACCTTTAGGGAATTCAAAACCAGGCCTGAATCCAGTAAGTGGGTCAGGTACAACTACAATGCGAGTAGGAGAGCAGTCAATAGTCAATGGGATGGACGCCCTCGGCATTAAACCAGATAAAGCGTTTCAGTTTACTGGAATAGCAATATCGGGTGTTTGGTTTTCACGCTTCCATGAGTATGTCCATACATCTCTGAGGGAGTTGAAGGTGTCCGAACTCTAGGACCTCAGGAGCCAGGCCACTAAATTCAGAGTTTGCGGGCATGGGTGCAGTGTTTCTCCCCTGTCCTGAGATAACCTGTTGTACGGGCAGGGCAGTTTCATAGGAGGGGAGAGAGAAATCTCCATCAGATAAAGAGAACCAGGGTTGCGGGCCCACATGGGGCCACCAATATCATGGTGACTGGTTCCTTGTTGAGTAAGGGAGTCGGGGGAAAGCATAAACAAATGTCCCTGACCATGCTATCCAGGGTCTGTTCCCCTTTGAGCGGTTCGGTGGGTACCTGGAGGCTTAATCTTGGCATTGAGCGTTCTCCAGAGTTGCAAACAAGTCAATTTCTGGTAAACCCCACTCTGCGAAAACATTGGAGACAATGTCTTTATGTAGTCGCCATTTGTACTCTACAGGCAGAGGGAAATCTCTTTCGGAGCAGGTCTGCCAGAAGATTGGGTTCCCCTGGAACGTGTTGGGACAACAGGAACATCCTGTGTTTGAGAGCCCATATCCAAATGTTTTGGGGCAGCTTGGCTAGCCCTGGAGAGTGTGCGCTCCCTTGCTTGTTCAGGTAGTACATGGCTGTGGTGCCGTCTGTCAAGATCAGGACTGTCTTCGCCTGCAACTGTGTCTGAAAGGCTTTCAGTGCTTTGAATACCGCTGACAGCTCAAACAGATTTATGTGGTTGGACGCTAATTGAGGGGACCACACGCCATGTTACCGTCTGCTGAAGATGAGTCGGTCGCGAGAGTGGCTTCTACTGCAGGGGTGGTGAAGGTTTTCCCCTTCAAGAGGTTTTCCTTCGACCACCACTGCAGAGAGAGAACAAGGGCTGGCGAGACCACTACCAGATCTTCTCATTGACCGCTGGCCTGGCACCACTGGCTGTTGAGCCACTCTTGCATGTGACACATGAGCAGACGCACGTGAGGAACTAAGTAAATGCCGGACGCCATCATTCCTAACAGTCGCATGGCCTTGCGTACCGTCACTTGCCGATTGAGAACAAACCGAGGGATCTGAAACAGCATGTTTAGAACCCTCTCGTTGGAGGGGAAGACTAGGCAGTCTTTTGTCCGAATTAGAGCCCCTAGAAACTGTTTGACTAGGGTCTAGGCTGGATTTCTTCTCGTTGATGGAGAATCCAAGACTGAATAAGAGGTCTATTGTCTTGTGAGTGTTGAATAGGCATGTTTCGTAGGACGCCCCTGTTATGAGCCCGTCGTCGAGGTAAGGATAACCCGGGATGGATAGTCTGCGCAGGTGTGCTGACGTTACTGCCAGTACCTTTGTAAATACCCTCGGTGCCGAGGCAATACCGAAGGGGAGTACTTTGAACTGATAGTGCTTGTCCTCTATCATGAACCTTAGGTATTTTCTGTGCGCTGGCAACATTGAAATATGAAAGTATGCATGTTTCATGTCCAGTGTTGCCATGTAATCCCTCCGTTTCAACAGCGGGATTACTTCCTGTAAAGTGGCCATACAAAACTTTTGAGGATTGAAAAACGTGTTCGCTGGGCGCAGATCTAGCACGGGCGCATGGTGAGATCCTTTTTGGGTACAAGGAAGTACATTGAATAAATATCCTTGTTTACCTGTAGAATAGGGATGACTTCCATGGCATCCTTTCCTAGAAGGGTCTGCACCACTTACAGTAGTATTTGCAGGTGCTCCAGCGTCAGGCGTCTTGATCTTGGCGGTCTGAATTGGGGTGGTCAGGCAAATTCTATACAGTACCCATGGGCGACCGTCTTGAGTGCCCACTGGTCTGTTAGCCCCTCCCATGCAGTAAGGATAGATGTTAAACGCCTCCCGACCGGGGTTGAATGGGAGGGTGTTAGGAAAGATTTCGTAATTGTAGGTAATTTTCCTTCCATGTGGCAACCCCTAAACTTTTTGCTGTTGTTTTTCACCTTGTTCTCGACTTTGCCAGAGAAGTGCAGCCTTCTGCCGCAATCCTCTGGGCTTTCGCTCCATTCTTACGGGGAAACTGACATGCCCTTAAGACAGTCAGTACCGGGAAACGCTGTTTTCCGTAGTTTCTTTTATCATGTTGCGGCTTTCGTGCAACATGACACAAGAGGGCACTGTAAGCTAAGTTACTGCTCTCTTGGGTCTCTAGCCTTCTACAGGCCCTAGATACTCTTTCAGGATTGTAACTGATCGGTGCAAGTGATTCACGACGGGAATGGTGGCAGCGATCGTTTGTGTTTTGAGCTCCTTTTGGCGTTTTAAGCGCGTTTCTCGCGCTTAGCCCAAAATGGTGGCCTGGCTCCCAAAATGGCCAGACCACGAGGCTCCTTTGTCCTGTCCGCTGACCGTCTTGCTCCCTTCACCTTCCCCAGGTCGAGCCGACCCGGGGCCTTCCTTATTTGGGCATGTACTTTCCCGCGAAACACGGATGCTTTCGCGGGCTTCTACATGCCTGGTGTGTGCCTCCAGGATGTGGGCTGGGATGTCTGGTCCCAATACACATCCTGGGTGCCAGAGAGTCTAGGGTGGTGTGAATGCCTGGGACCACCGTGGTCCACGATAGGTCCACGAATGGTGTGAGTGTTGATGAGCGGATCTCCCATTGGGTCCCCTCCGTTTTGGCGCGAAGGGAACCGTGGATAAGAGGGGGCTGGAAACACCACTACCATGTCGATCTCCTGAGTTCTCACGAACGAAGGAATACAGGAGCCAAGTATCCTGCAACCAAGAGGCTGAACCGAGGAATCGCTGGTGACCCGCTGAAGGACTGCTCCTCTGCACTGCTGTCGCCTTGTGAAACCCTTTTCACCTTTGATCGAACCAGAAGGCCTGTACTGGTACTTCGACCCTTGGAATAGCGGGGACAGCTATTCTCGGCATCTTCACCATCTCCTGCTCGTAAGCCTTCGGAAGTGTCTCTGGGCCATCCAGCAGACTGACCAGCCTACACAGGAGTCTTGCTCTGTAACCGCCGCCAGGTTGTGTAGTATTCCGAGTCCTTGTCACTCTCACACGATTCGTACACTTGGCGTTCCCAGGTCTGAAGTGAGTAGTGTACATTTGGCTCGGATGCACACGGCCGCTCCGTTGCCCTGCTGTGGTAACAAACTGTGCGGGTTCCTTCGTTTGGGACGTCTTTTACTCAACTCTGCTGCTGCAGACTCAACACGACGACGAGACGTCCCCTGCTCTTCTGAACCTGCCAGCGACTGAAACTGACACCGAGAAGCCTGGGTCTGCTTGCATCGGGGACCAGTGAGTAGCATAGCTAGGAACTGGTCGCCCTCCTGCAGGAGCCCATAGCTTTTCCCCGCTGTGTCTAAACAGCACGCCTTTCTGCTTCTGCTTCTGCCCACAGTGAAGGCTGCGCTTGAGTGGCGGAACACTGTTCTTCTTCATTTGTGCACTAAACTGAACTGCCTGATTTCCCTCGAAGAGACTCCCCTTTTGCCCGTTGGCACCAGCGTGTGCAGGTACTGTACTTTTGAGCACAAGGCTCCACTCTTCGTAGGGCTCGGACTTCCTTTTAGTTAGGTGCCTCTGAAGGCGGACTGGGTCTAAGCATTATTTCGCACTGCCTGTTTTCCTTCCCTTTTAGGTGGACTACACATTTCGTGCATCTAACGCTCGAGACTTGTATTTGTATATATATTGTATTGGTATGGTATGTGTTGGTTTACTAGAGTTGTATTGTGATTTCTCGTTGCGGTCATTGTTTTAAAGGCCTTGGAATAAATGTGTATATATTTTTAATATAACACCTGTTTGGAGTAGTTTGTAGGTGTCCTTGCTTTGTGTGCTCATTGCGGGCTTTCAGTCAACCTCACCCCTCTTGAGACCTAGTCTTGACCGCCGCGATCGCTACCTTGATTGGTCTGGCTCGTCCAGAGGTTACCCTGTTCCAAGTAATTGGGTTGGTCTTCTGAACTTCTGCGCCACCAGGACAGAGTTCGGAAATCCGTCTTAACAGAGGGGACCTGGATCCACAGGTCATTTCTGACCAGAGCCTGGAGCACCTCTGGGGGTGGAACCTCGTCCTCTACCTTTCCCACGCCGCTGTCCTCTGGGTGGATAAGTGGCAGAGGTATTTGTTAGGGAGAATTCTCATTTCATGGCTAATTTCCCTTATCTATTGAGTCCCCCAGCAGCTTTGCTGGATTTGAAGGGTTTATTTCTTTTTACCTGCTAAGAGTGAGACTTTTTTTCCCACTCTTAGGCATTTTTGCTATGTGTGTTCTAGGCTATTTTTGTGTTTAATGCCTATGGGATCTTTTTTCTCACCCATAGGAACCATCTTTATGCACGTGTCACACAGCACCCTCCGTGCCGTGACACAGGGGTGTCGTAGCGACCCCCACACTGACTCCATACCCTGGGACTGACTACTGTCTCCCAGGGCATGTAGAGTCCCCATTGACTTTACTAGTCGATTTTTATGAACTTAAACAGTACACCCCATCTTAATATGGAAGTACTGGAAGGCGTTAATAGTTTTTACCCTATGTTCATTTTCGAGAGGGTACCTTAAAGTCCCCCTTTACAAAGTTTCTGGCTGGTGGCAGTGGTTACTACCTTTTATATTCGACCACAAATATTTCTCTATGGGATTTTCCCATTGTTCAAGGCTACCACTTTTACTGACAGCCTCTAACATACTGCCGGTTTATTTTATTATTAACTTTACTCCGGTTGGTTTTATTTGGCAGAACTTTGATAAAACTTCTTTCTCGAGTCTTGCTCCATTTTCCTAACCCAGGTTGGGGATCCTTTGTTTATCTTTTTGGCGGGCTTCTGCCAAGAAGCCCTCCTTTCGGCGCCACTGAATCTGGGGTGGGTCTGTTGTTTGGGCAGGGGATTGGAGGGGGGGGGTTTGGGAGTAGAACCCCCGGACAGAGTTGCCACCGCAACTCAGGTCGCACTCTAACCCGATAGGCTGGAGGGTCTCCCGCCAAGATGACCACTCCACTGTGTGAGTGACAGCTAGGCTGTATGAATGGGTCTCTTTCTGCATAAAAGCAGGGTACTGAGGACTGGAAGAGCAAAACGTCACCACTGGAAATACGGAACCGAAGGGAAGAGAAGCCAGAGACATCTTCAGCATCTACACCATCGGTGAAGCCCTGCCGGATCTCACCACTTTTTCTTCCACACGACGAGAGGAGATCTTCAGCGGAGGAGCCTCCTTCCCTTGAACTGGTGGGGTCAACCAGTTCACCCATCGCATCCTCGGACCTGCCTTGGTCGACTCGACAGTGCCCCGCACTTGAAGACCGGATAGCCAGGCAGCTATCGACCCGAACCACAATTAAAAGGAGCGTACCTTTTAAACTTCGTTTGGCAGCACCGCGGCTGGTTTCATCATTGGGTAGTGCAGCAACTCGAACCTTCCTCCACGACGAGAGCCTCTCTTCCCCTGTTGGACCCCTCGACCTGCAGGAACTACCAGGAACAACCGCCACCGCAGGAGCCATCTCTCAACGTTTAAGGTACATTGTTCCGCCAGGCCGCCCTTTCTCCGTGGTAGCCCTGAAGTTGTTTTAAATCTTTTAACTACTTGTGGGGTCGGCCGCCCTCTCTTAACATTGTCTTTCGCCTTGCATCTACCTCTTCAAAAGTTTTCTACTAAAGACTTGACTGCAGCTACAAGAACATTTTTGCTCCTAAGCCCTTGGTCCTGTACCACTGACTCTGGCCTATTGACTCTGGCTGATTTGTTAGATCTGCTCTCACTAGATTAGTTTTCAATGAGAAATGTGTTGATGCACCTTAATCTTCTAAACCCCTCTTCCTTCCTACTGTTTTAACTTGTGGAGTGCCATTTAGCTCAGTTTTCATTCACTTGTCTTTTGGTTAAAGTGTTACTGTGCATTACTTGTTCACAAAACTTCAGGGAAGTGTTGCTAGGGGGTGTCTGAAGATATTTCGGTTTAACTTGTACTTTTTACCTCCCTCTCGTTGAATTGGTAGAGTGCCATTTGTAGTAGGTTTCACTGTGCCATTTTGCTCAGTTTTCACTATACCGCATGTTAGGCAGAAACCTGTGCAGTTCCCTTAGGAACCACTGCAAAAAGTTAGACTACAGGAGTTAGCAGTAAACCCAATTGGTAGCAGTCTGTACCACCCAGATTTACCTGGTAGCTGTGGCTGAGCAGTCAGACTTCTCTCAAGAAGAGTTAAGCAGTATACAGAGCATACACAATAGGGCAGAAAAACACAGTAAAACAAGCAAACACTGACCAGAGCTTTGGTGTAAAAGATATATAATTATTTATTTAAAAACACATCTAAGAAAACACACTGGCACTAATATCAAGCAAGTTCAAAAACACAGTTACTAAAGTATATACACTCCCTTAAAAGATTATTAGACAAGTCTAAAGTAAAGCACCACTTATTTTCAGACAGCGGTGAGCGCTTAACGAAGATGGCACTCTAATAAATCGGTTTAAAAGGGAGAGAAAGGCAGAGCATAAATTGAAACAGATCCCAACACTTTCAGTAGAACACAACAAGATAGGAAGGCAGAATAAAACCATGAAGTTAGAGTTCAGAAAGCCGGACCCACTTTAAGAGGATCAGAACGAAATGTGTCCAAGGTCACACGGTTTAAAAGTGCATAAAAGTCTTGTAAAGGTTCAGAAAGAAGTTGGACGAACAGAAAGAGACCAGTTAGAAGGTCAAGTGACCAACCCAGTATAGAAGGCTAAGGAGTTACTGTCACCTTGTAGCAATCTGTGGAAAGGGAGGCCAGGAGGACACAGTACCTTGAAAGGGTGAGAACGCTCCAGCGGGGGCAGTTGTTCCTGGCAGCGGGTGCAAGTCGATGCTTCGTCCGGGGGAAGAGAAGATCTCGTTGTGGAGGAAAGCAGGAGGTCGTTGCACTGCCAGGGAAGAAACCAGCCGCGGAGTTGTCGGGTTAAAAGGTACGGTCCTGTGATTCGCGGTTCAGTGGTAAGTGGCTATCCGGTTGCCGGGGTGCTTGGCACGGGCAATTCGACCACTGGACGTCCTGGTAGGCGAAAAGAAGGCGAACTGGTTGTCCCCACCAGTTAAATGGGAAGAGACTCTCCTTGACGAAGATCTCCTCTGTCGTTGGGAAGTGGTGAGACGGTTCAGCAGGGCTCCACCAGTGGTGTCGTCGTTGCAGGTCGGCTCAGCTTCTCCCTCTTCGGATTTTCAGGTCCTGTGGCGACTTCTGAAATTCCAGTCCCCAAAGCCCTGCTTTTATGCAGAAAACCCCCATTCATTCAGCCTAGCTGTCAATCAAACATGCTAAGTGTTGAGCGGGGCGGCTCACCACTTGGGCCAATCACGCAAGAGTGCGACTTGAGTTGGCAAGGCAACTCAGTCCAAGGTGCCTAAACCCCCTCTCACACCCCCTGTGGTACCCAGACAGAGTGGCACCACTTTGGAGGGCTTCGGCGTAGAAGCCCGTCAAAAGTGGAACAAAGGGCTCGACTTTGGTTTGGAGTTATAGAGGCGAACACAAACGCCATTTTAAAACAGAGTTCTGGCAAAAAGACCCTACCGGTGAATTATTATTAAATAAACCGGCGGTATCTTTAACATTGCACCAAAAAGTGGTGCCTTTAAAATACATGGGAAAATCCCATAGGGAATATTCTTAAGGAATATTACACGTGGTAACCACTACCACCAGCCAGAAACTCGACGAGGGAGGGCTGCACAGTACCCCCTCGAAAAACAGACCCAGGGGCAATCGAATTACCCCCACCAGTACTTCCACATTATGATGGTTTGCACTGGTTCCGTTACTAAATTTGGGACTAGTAAAGCCAATGGTGACTTTACATGCCCTGGGAGACAGTAGTCAGTCCCAGGGTATGGAGTCTATGGTTGGGGGTCACTATGACACCCCTATGGTTACTGCACTAAGGGTGCTGTACAACACATAGTAAAAACACATGAGACCCTATGGAGTAAAAGACCCCATAGCTCATAAAACACAAACATTCAAAGGAACACCTCAAATCATGTCCAAGAGTGGGAGGAAAAGAGTCTCACTCTTGGCAGGAGAAAAAAACAAACTTCAGAAATCCAGCAAAGCTGCTGGGGGACTCACTAGGTTAGGAAATTCAACCTAAATAGAGAATTCTCCCTAACACCGCAAACTTGTCTACAATTGTATAGTGAGTTGTATATGCTTTTCTTTTGGCTAAAACTTAACTTACTTTATTAACTGTGATCTATGTGTTGACTTAGAAGTGTATAAAATAAATATATATTCTCTTTTTAAATACAAAACTTTGGTCAGTGTTTCCTTGCTCCATAGTACTGTACTACCTATTGTGTCAACCCTGAATACTGGTCATCTCCCTCTTGAGATAAGTCTGACTGCTCAGCCACAGCTACCAACTACATCTTTGTGGTACAGACTGATACCAAAGGGGATTTATGGCTCTCACCTGTAGTCCTAATCTGGGGTAGTGCTCCCTAAGGGAACTGCCCTGGATTCTGCCTAACAGTATTAGACCCTTGTCGCGAATTCCAGTTGTTTCCTGCATTATACTGTTTCTTGGAAAACCAAGATTGCCCACGAAAGGACCAGCGGGAGCCGCTCCCTCTCTGAGGAGAGGGTTTCTGGGTAACCTGTTGAAGGGACTTGAGTGTCTCATGCTCTGTCTTGGCTGTTTCAAGAGCATCATCCACTGCCTTGCCAAACAGGTTGGTCTCCTCAACGGGTTTGTTAATCAGTGCTGCTTGGGTCTCTTGCTTGAAACCGGAGTTCCTCAGCCATGCATGTCTCTTGAGCAAGGTACCTTGTGCCAGGGTTCTCACCGCTGTCTCGGCAGCGTCCAGAGTGTTTTTGAGCACATTCCAGTTCACCTGCTTGCTGAAACTATGGCACGCAACCTGGTCCTTGTAAGTTCTGGCACTTCATGAAGGCCTTCTTGCAGAAGGTTCCACTGGACATCTGCATAGCTGGCCAATAGCGAGGTGTTATTGACTATATGGTAAACGCAGCAGCAGTGGTGGTGGTGGTGGTTACCCTTTTCCCAAGTGCATAAAGTCTTTTGTTCTCCTTATCGAGTGGCGTTTCTCCTGTAGACAGGGGAACACTTGCCCGTTTTCTAGTAGTGGTAACCACTAATGAATCTGGGGTGGCATGACCCTTTATGTAGGCAGGCTCGGTCAGAGAAGGCCTAAACAGCTTCTCCACCCTAGGGTTCACCGTCCTGGTCTGGGCTGGCGTCAACAAAGAAGGTGCCAATCTCCTCTTGATTGAGTTCAACAAAGGGATGGCCTGGCTGGCCGGAGGTTTTTCTTTGAGTATATCCTCCATGAAATCAGAATCTGGTAAGTCCTCTTGAATGGTGATCTGAAAATGGTCAGCCGCCTTCTTCAAGACAGTGTTGAACGCCATCTGGTCGTCCACTGGGGAGGCTTGCCAAGCTGGAGTGGCGGGGGGGTGAAATCTATGCACAGGACATCGGGGTCGGTCCTGGGTGGGAGTAGGGAACATCCAGGGTTGAAGGCTGTCCTCCCAATTGTCCATAAAACTTGTCTGATCATCCACATCGTAGTTTTCCAGAAAGGTGCCATCTTCATCCTGATCATAAGTGTCCATAACATCATCATTTGTGAGGACACAAGTAAACTCCTCATGTGGCTCTTCCAATGTCCTTTGAAACTTGGATACAGGCGTAGAAGGAAAGTCTTCGAGGCCTCTTAGGAGCAAGGGTCTCAGAATAACAGACACATTTTTCTAATCTGGCCATACATCCCTCAAATTTCTCCCTGGTTCATGAGGATGAACCAGAGGGGCCCAGGGGAGTAAAGGGTTCATCTTCTTCCCTGTGACGTCGAGATTTTTCCCCTAATGTGCCTGACAAAAGGCACAGGACTCTTCACATAGTCCTGGCGCAGTTCGGGGTGCTTTGGTGTGTCCCTCGACACGTCTCTCAGCCCTTCTTTGTGCTTCGCTGCCTCCTCCGACCGCTCCTTCAGTCGGACTGCCGAAATAATCCTTGCAATGCTCTCGGTAATGGTCAGAGAATCTGGGCGCTCTACTGGCTAAACCGGAGGCTAAGCAGTGGATTTCAACGCCACCGGGACAACCGGAGGCTGAGCCATGGATTTTGATGCCCCCGGGTGAACCGGGGGTTGAGCGGTGGATTTCGCCACCCCCCGGGGCCTAAGCGGCGTCTGTGCGTCCTCCTGGAGCACCGCGACGTCCGTGTGTCTTAGTGTTAGCGCTCTTTACTTTGGTTGCGGGAAAGGCTGCCGATCAGAGGTTCCCATCTAATATTTTGATAGTTCTGTTGGAGCTTTGGTACACTTCGACAGTGCCGCCGAAGCAGAGCCTTGGGTTGTGCGTTTGGTGATAAGATCGTGTGCGCCCCTGTCGCCGGGTGTTTTCCCCATAGCGTGACTCGAGTCAGGCCTGTTCTGGTCGGGGAGGGGCGTCGTGGACTGAGACAGTCTGCCATTAGGTCAATCGCTTCCGACACGGAGGCCTGGTCATCGCTAGTTCCCCCATCACTTTCGGCGGTTGCAACAGCGGGGGAAAACATTCGGCTTGCGACATGCCGTAGGCCGGCCACCGCTTTAAGCAGCGCTCCTTAAGCGTCTTAGGGTGCAGGAGTCTAGAGGCCACGCAACTTGCTTCATTGTGGTCGAGGGGCAGACAATTGTTGCACTTAGCGTGCTCATCTTTCCAAGGATATTTGGCCCTGCACGAGGGACAGAATCTAAATGCCGTCTTTTCCACAGCGAAAGACAATTACAGCGATGACAAAACCCAGGGAACAAAGAGTGAAAGAGGAAAGGCATACTTGTAAATGATATATCCACCGTGACCCCACTCTCCCTACTGTGTAGGCCAGCCAGAAGGCCCGGCTACGTGGACGGCAGCGCCACCGGGATCAACAAGCGTCGAAAGTCAGCAGCAGTCTTCGGCATTCTTTCACAGGATTCAACAGTCGAAGTGACGTAATGGGAATAACGACAAAGTCGAAAATAATGACAATAACGATATCTCTATCTAAAAGCTCTGCATTAGGGTGGCCAGTAATCTGGGTGGAAAAAAAACAATCTGAGGGACCTCGGCGCGTGATTGATTTTGGCTACAATACACGTCAAGGTAGGGATAGTGTTACAGACATGCCTATGCCGACATCCCCTTTCGATCCTCGAAAGACAAGATGGAATACTCTGCGGTTACCATTGGATGTTGAATCATATGCACAGCATGTGATTCTAAGCAGATTAACACGCATCAGAAATTATGCTACAGTGAACATTGAATGCATGATGGTTGTAGAGTAAATGTAAGAAAGCCTGTGTGACCCACGGAACACAATGTTTGTCGCTGGCAGCTATTGGGTGTGGAAGGCTGAGATCTTGCCTCGCAACCCCAGCTGTCAGCGCTCGGGACCATTTTCTCCACATGGGCAGTAAGACTTTTGCAATCATTATGACCCTGACGCACAGGAGTCCGGCACCAGGAGGACAGGAAACTGTGCCTTAAATAGAAACTGTGCTTAGTCCAGCATAGCGGATGACACTGGATGATACAAGACTGAAGTGAAGGCTCAAGTATTGGCTGGATACAGTTCTGCAGTTCAGCAGCTTCGAGGCTGAAAAGGGTGTATACCCCCCCACCTGAGTTTAAGCTATACTGCTCATATCCTTTACTTTCACTTCTATATTCGGTTACACATCTTCTTGCACAACATTATGCCAAACTCTAAGCAGCACACCTGCCATCTATGCAGCCTAATGCAACGTAAAGGTAAATACCTTTGTACTAAACTACTTGGGCAGCGAGATTCCGTGCCCCCCCCGCCCGAAAAAGGATAAAAAGGGATCAACTGGGCTCTGATGATCCCACCCAACCTACGATAAAACTTTCCTGAAGACCAAGGCCTCAGAGATTTGGGGTGGGCCCCTCTTCACCTGATCGACACACCTAAAGAAACAGCAGCAGTGACCCGCAGAACCCAGTGATCAACGTTTCACATAGCTCTTTTACTCTCAACAATAATGGTTCTCTTTTTAATCATTGCCTAAATTGAAGATGAAATTCACTGGGCCTTGCTAAAGGAAACTAGAACAATACAATTGGCTCTAATCTCTCTGCCTCTCCTCACTTAGCGAATTTGCTTTCCTCCTCGGAGTTCTCAAGCGACAGCGACACAGGGGAGATCACACATCACGACTCTGCCCACCAGGGAAGATCTACTCCTTTCAAGGTCTGCACATTGGATGAATGCATCAGTTTGGAAGCTAAACTCGACGCCTTGTTCCTACTATGCTCAAACATAGCTGAGGAACAAAGGGGTTTGAAGTCCGTTTTGGGAAAAGTGGCGGAGGTGATTATTATTGGCAGTGCCAGTTGTAATGAAAGATGCGTGTCTACTGCTCTTCTGCCTCTGCAGGTGACCAGTAGCAAGACCTCAGATAAGCAGACTATGGTAAACCCAGACCTGCATACTTCTGACGCCGTTTGCTGTGGTATAGCGGCCACAAACTGCTTGAATTCTCCTTCCTTGCAACCCATGGCCATAAACTAACCATCAAATTCAAGTTGAGCCAGATGATGAACATTCTGGCACGGTCAGAGTGGCGGCAGAGTCTGCGGAGCAAGCATTGGAGGTCCTGCTTACTGAACAGTCCATGATGAACACTACCCCATTAGCCGAGTTTATTTGAAGAAACTAACAGGAAATAAATCCATAAAACTAGACTACCAACCACAAAACTATTCTGTGCCCTAAAGGAGGCTTACCGCCTAGATTGACTAAGCCTTCTACTACTAGCTCGGTTCCTACCATGGCTAGTTCTCATATGGTCACAAATGACATGAGCAATGGTGAAACAAGGAGGGTTTTTCTGCAGGGCCCTCTGGATAAATGGGTTGTCTCGAGGGACGGCCCTCTTGTGCCCCCCACAGTAGCTAGGAGACCTGCTGAAACCATGATACAAACCGCCAATACACCTATTGCACATTCTAATATGTTTATCTCCGAGCTACAGTTACGAATCCTTCCAGTTTCCCATTCATCGTCGATACTGGCACAGCACAAACATCTGGAGAACTTGGTAATTTATCTGAAGCTTGGTACAAACAAGTGGAATCCCTTAAAAAAAAAACATTGGGCTCACTTTTCCCCGATACTCCATGGTTTGCTGATATTAGACACATCAAGCTGATTGAAGTTTCTCTGACAGCTAGGAGTCCATTTTTAAACCTAACATGGTTTCTGGAATTATTACATACATTCCTGATCTTTGTACGATATCCACCACAGACATGGTGCATCTAGAATTGCCACTACTGACCAGCATGCCATTTGGGTGATAGCATCCTTCATCTCACCTATTGTCATAGAGCAAATCTGTAAACGATATCCGGTAATTGCATCGACAACCAAATCATCGACGGCCATACCATCTAAAAAAAAAAACGCATCTAATGCATTTCTTTGGATGGTAAAGGGTTTAGTTTAATAGAAATGGGTTTTAAAGGTTAAAAAAGAGGGAGGTTGGGGGGGATGCCCCGATTGAAAAAAAAATGCATTAGATGCTTTTTTTTTTTATAGATGGTATGGCATTAGATTTGATTTATTGATTTATAGAGCGCTTTACACCAAGGCGCTGTACAGTGGAACAACATTATACATATCAACAATGTAACAGATGAAGCTAAATTATATCATGAATCATTCGATAAAACAGTGACAATAGCAATTGACTGAAGGGGAGGGGGAATAGGGAGTGGGATTAGGCGGGTGGGGGAGGGTGTGGTGGAGAGTTAGACGAGGGAAATTGAAGAGAGAGGAGGGTAGGAGATGGGAGAGGAAAATCAAGGGGAAGAAAGAGGGGGGAGGGGGAAGCAGAGAGGGTAGAGGGGGAGGTTTCAAGGAGGAGAATGGAGAAGGAGGGATTTAAGGGAAGTGCGGAAAGAGGGGAAGGACGTAGAGGAGCGGATAGTGAGAGGAAGTGAGTTCCAGTGTAGGGGTGCAAGGAGTTGGAAGGAGCGGAAAAGGGAGGAAGCACAGGGGGATGGAGGTACGGTGAGAAGGAAGTGGTCAGCAGAGCGAAGGGAACGGGAGGGGGAGTAGAAGGAGAGAAGGGAGGAGAGCTAAGGAGGAGCAAGACCATGGAGGGATTTAAAGACAAGGCAGAGAAAGTAAAATTTTAGCTGTGAGTGAAATGGTAGCCAGCCAAGGTAAGAGAGCGAAGTAGAGATGGAGGGGGGGGAGGAGACAAAAGGTGCGAACAGCAGAGTGGTAGATGGATTTAAGGGGGGCAAGATGAGATGCTGGTAGCCCAAAGAGAAGAGAGGAGCAATAGAAGAGGAGAGAAAAGATGAGAGAGGAGATTAGGAGTTTGGTAGCGTGGAAAGCGAGAGAGGGACGGATTTTGCGAATATTGTAGAGGTGGTATCGACAAGTGCGAGAGGTGAGTGAAATGTGCTGAGAGAAGGAAAGAGAGGAGTCAAAGAGAGCGCCTAAGTTACGGGCTTGGGAAGAGATGGGGAGATTGGAGGGAGGAAAATGAATGGAAGGGGGAAGAGAGTTGGAGGGGAAGAAAAGGACTTCAGTTTTATCAGTGTTAAGAGAGAAAGCGGGAGGACATCCAGTTCTTAATGGCAGTCAGACAGGAAGAGAGTTTTAGGTGAAGGTCAGTTGAGAAGGAGGTGAAAGAGAGAAAGAGTTGGGTGTCGTCAGCATAGAAATGGTGGGAGATGCCAAACGAGGAGATAACAGGGGCAATGAGGGAGGTGTAAAGAGAGAATAGGAAAGGACCAACTACGGAACCTTGGGGAACACCGTATTCAAGAGGAAAGGAAGGAGAGGTCCGGCCACCCCATGATACAGCAAAGTAACGGGAAGAGAGATAAGAGGATAGCCAATTGAGAAAAGGGCCTTGAAACCCAAAGGAGGAAAGAGTGTGGAGAAGGTGAGGATGATCAACAGTGTCAAAGGCTGCTGAGAGATCAATGAGAATTAGAATACAGGATTGCTTGGCATGGCGAGCAGATAGGAGGGAATTAAGGATAGAAGTGAGAGCTGTTTCTGTGGAATGTCTGGGACGGAAGCCAGATTGGAAGGGAGGAAGGAAGGAGAGAGGAAGTATTGACAATGGATGAAAGCTGAGTATAGGCAAGGCGCACAAGAAGCTTGGAGAGGAATGGTAGAAGAGAGAGAGGTCGATAGTTAGCAGTGAGAAGTGGATCAGCCGAGGGTTTCTTTAGAATAGGAATAATCGTAGCATGTTTGAACGCAGAGGGAAATGTTGAGGAGAGGCAGATGTTGAAGAAAGAGGTAAGGTAGGGGATAAGAAGAGTGTAAATCTTAGGGATGAGAAGGGAAGGGAGAGGGTCAGATGGGGCAGATGTGGGGTGAGCTTTGGATAGAAAGGAGGAAACTTCGGAAGGGGAAACGGGTGAGAAGATGGACATGAAGGATGAGGAAGGAGAGGGGGGAGGAGGAGAAGGGGAATCAGAGGGAGTTGATTGTTTGCCAAAGGGTGAGGATTTTGGAGGAGAAAAAGTTAAAGTCAGAAGGAGAAAGTGTGGAATTGGATGAGGGATCAGGAGTGGGCGGAGAGAGAAGACGAGAGAGAGTTTGGAAGATGCAATGAGGGTGGGAGGCTTGAGAGTGGAGAAGATTAGAGTAGCAGGAAGATTTAGCCGAAGTAAGGAAGGAGTTATATAGTGCGTGGTAAGAGAAGTAGGAGGTTTGATTAGAAAGTGAGGGAGTTTTGAGCCAGAGTTTTTCTAGGCGTTGGAGAAGGTGCCGCATAGAGCAGAGATGAGGAGTAAGCCATGGTTGAGAGCGCTTACGGGTTGGATGGAAAAGAGGGGGGGGGTAAAGTTGATCAAGGGCAGAGGAGAAAGAGGAGGAAAGGGAGGATAGAGCATAATTCGCAGAGAGTAAGGCGAAGTCTTGGAGAGATGGAAGAGAAGAAGAGCAACTATCAAAAAAGAGGGTAGTGTCGAAGTTACGAAAGTCACGTCGAGAGTAGATTGGAGGGGAGAGATTAGCAGTAGAGGAGTGGGAGAGAGGGGAAAGGAAGAATGAGAGTAAGGCATGATCAGAGAGATAAACAGGGAGTGAGGAGACAGGGGAAGAGGGATAGGAAGAATTAAAGATGAGGTCAAGGATGGAGCCAGAGGAGTGAGTGGGGGAGGAAGGAAGGGGGGAGAGGAGGTAGGAGTCGAGGATGGAGAAGAGGAGAGAAGATTGAGGAGGAGAAGGAAGATGAATGTTAAAGTTCCCTAGTACAGATAGGGGAGAGGGGGAGGGGGAGGGAGAGTGAGAGGAGTTGATCAAGGTCTTGGCTGTCGATGGAATGACTAAAAACCCTGCAAACATGTGCATGTTCTGAAGGCCTTGGGGTTTGAGCTCACTGTTTCCTGTCCGGTTGTGCAGAATTATCGCCTTTGTGGTCAAATGGCCCCCAGCATTAACTCTAGACAGTGCACAGAAAGCGACAGTGATGGTTACAGGTTAGAACCTCAGAGGATCACCAGCAGTTGGCTACAAGTGCATGTGCCTTGTTGAACTTCTTCATACCAAGACAGTGCCTCCTTTAAGGTGGTTTCCTGGAACACAAGGGGTTTTAACTAATTTCTTAGCAATCAGAGTGGCCTATCTCGATTAATTAATGCTCAGTTTCTTATGTTGCAGGGAACCTGGCTGACCTATCCATTCGATCTAGACGGTTACAGTCTGGTTTTCAAACTATCAGCCCCTGTACTTAAGGGCCGCCCCAAAGGCCGACTCTGCATCGGAGCGAAGTTGACATTCGACTTGGTTGAACTACAAGATACTCCTGCGCATACTAACCTGCTATGTGCCACCCTGGCTAAATCACCCCTGGGTCTTCAACATCTGTTGTTGATAACACTATACGATCCTGCGGGTGACGACCTAACCAAGAGTCTTAAGTCTGCAGTCACCGAGACCCTGCAGTCCTGGTGTAGGCGCAACTGTCGCAGTGGTCTCATACTTTCTGGTGACTTCAATGTTGATTGTACTTGCTCACTCCTCATTAGCTTCCAAGGGAGGAAATAGTGTGGCTGCTGCATTAAAGGGCCAGGTGTGGTGTGAGGCTTTGCTAGAATATGATACATATGGTCCCCACGAGTAACATGGAATCAATATTTACTTGGTCCAATAGAACATATAGTAGCTGCACTGATTTTATTTTCGTCAATTCCGTTATCCCAAAGCATTGTCCTGTACTACACGTTAGCCCTATTAGTATAAGTAATCATGCTGCTCTCAGTATAAAATGTCAGCTCACCAAAAGGCAACATCGCTCCAGACTAGGTGAAAATCCAGTAATAAACTTGCAGAGTAATAGAGGACTGTGGTCTACCAATAACATTAACCATTTTAATTCAAATTTCAGAAAAAGCATTTTGTCCAATGTCAATCTACGGAGGCAATGTTATGTTATGTTACTTTGCATTTATATAGCGCCTTATGTACCATTGGTATGGTCTGAAAGCGCTGGTAGGTTGAACGCCCTTGGGAACCGAAGTTCAAGTCAGTAGAGAGAGTCAAGGTGCATGTGAGCACCGGATGTGTGTGCAGCTGGTGTGGTATTCGTGTAAAAGCTGCTTCTTAGCGGTAGGTGTGGTGGTTGAGAGATCAAGAGTATGTGTTCTTTCTGGTAGGATTTATCAAGGCCGATTGTGGCTGCGTTAGGCCTGATGAGAACGCATGGCTGGGGGGTGGGTAACCAGCATTGTTTAGTTGGAGTGATGGGGAGTATGAGGCAGATGTTGGTATGAGAACAGCTATACCGAATGGTGTCCTAGTATCTCTGTGTTCTAGTTGAATGGTGGTGTAAAGAAGAGAGTAAGCGTGTTGTGTGATATGATGGGTGATATGCTCTTTCAAAACCATTCCATGTAATTTGTGCAATTCTATGCACTCCAATCCACTCCACGCACTCCATGTATTTCTAAGTTTGTTTTATGCACTCCATCCACGTATTTCACCTGTACCACCATCCACATACTTCCCGTACCTTTCACATATTACACCAGTACCATCCGCATACGTCACCCGTTCCATCCGCATACGTCACCCGTTCCATCCGCATACGTCACCCGTTCCATCCGCATACGTCACCCGTTCCATCCGCATACGTCACCCGTTCCATCCGCATACGTCACCCGTTCCATCCGCATACGTCACCCGTTCCATCAATGTGACTGGGACTTGAAATGTTTGCTGGATACGGATTATGTATTCGCAACGCGTTCGTAGGAAAACACATCAAGGAATGCCAGGGATCCCATATGATCAGGGAAAAGCGAAGAGTAAGAAAGAACTGAATGTCACACTCCATGCAATCAGGAGAAATGATCTCTTATCCACTCAAGCGCAAAGAAAATATAAAGCCTCAGCAAGTTCTAATTATAAATGCTGGTTGCGGGCGTATAAATATAATGAGAACTCATCTAATTGGCACTTTATAACACATTGCTTAGGACCCGCGATAAAGACATTTTGGTTCCTATTACGCACTTTTAGATCTGCTAGATCTGATCTAGCAATCACTACTGCAATAATACTGAAATCTAAAAACTCCAGGGCCATTGGGCCCGATGGTCTTTTCAACGAGGTACTCAAGGGTGACCCCCATCATTGGGCTGAAGTCTTAACAACTCTGTTCTTCCACTTGTGCAAGACTGGTCGTCTCCCTATCACGTTGCAGGAATCGATTTCGCTTCCTGTCTATTAAAAAGGCTCATGCACTGACCCAAACAATTATAGACTACTGGCACACAGTTTTAAGATCTGCTCAGGTCTACTATTGGAGCTGCTGTCTTCCTGTTCAGATTCCCTTTCCATTTTAAACATCACACAGATTGGCTTTAGGAAGGGTCACAGTACCACCCACGCCATCTTGGTACTCCTTACTCTAATTCTCTACAAAATCCTGCATTCACTCTTTATCTGTGTTTCGTGTACTAAAGCTTGCTTTTGAGTAGGTTGACAGACCTAGACTGTGGAATAAGTTGGAGGATTGGGGTTTGTATTCATCTCTTATATTTAATTAAGTTGCTGCATAGCAACACAGTAGTAAGGGTTAGGTTGTCCCAAGATTGAGAACCCTCAGAAGTCGTTCGTAATAATGTTGGCTTGAAGCAGAGCTGCGTACTCACGCCCACGCTGTATAATCTCTATGTAGTATATTTTATTTCTGCATTAAAACCTATACATGATAATTCCACTAGGTATGGGGATGAGGAGATACATTGCATCACACGGACGCCCCTGACAATGTTAACTTTGACCACACACCTATGGAATTCCAACGTTCATTTGACGCTCTGAAACAATATGCTGATCTTAATGGTCTTCGCGTAAATACTAGCAAGACAAAGATTATTTCTATTGGAAGTAGGTCTTAGGTGGGCACGAGGTACAAACAGCATATTTGTGGTACCAGCCTGCAACAAGTTGAGGTTTATAAATATTTAGGTATACTGACAACTCCCAATTCCTCCCATATTTGTCATGTCAAGGTGGTGGCCACGATCACTTGGTCAAATTGGTTGTCGTTATAAAATGTTATTGATAGACAAGGTGGAAGGCCCATTGATGCTAAACTCAACGCATACAGATTATCGGTTATCCCGGGTATTCTCTATGCTCTTGAGACCTTACCGGAAGGGTTGAGGGTTGGTTGAAGAAACTCTGGGCAAAAATCCTGAGATCCCTACTGGGCCTTCCTGGCACTGTTACAGTCGAGGCTATTAGTTTGGAACTTGGTCTACGTTCTATACATATATTATGGCGGACGGCAGTATATACATTTTGGGCCACCATCAGTTTTAGTTACTCAGAGTATGGCAGACTATTGAGCCTTACTGCGCGACATATGCAACAGTGCTCACAAAGCGTTTGGTTTAAAGATATGGAAAACCTGGTACAAAATCATTGCATGAACATTGGTATGAAAGAATTGCCCGAGACTATAGAAAAACTTCATGCATTTGGCATCACGAGCAAGTCTATGGACTACGAGCGAGTCCAGCCTATTGACTATCTGCCCAAAACCTGACAATATGCCCTCTACTCTTCTCAGGGAATGAACTTAAACACCCTGCAGGGCTATTTAATTAAATTATATACACCCCCTTTGGTAAGTTTTATCCTATGCTTGTGCTTGGAAATTTTACCGGTCTATGAAAATGCGGAGGCATGGGTTGGTCTCAAGAGGGATGAGCGCTCATGTCTCTTGTGTACTTGCTGTTGAAACCCCCTGACATTTATTAACCTTATGTACTGTATTGACCAGTTTATATGAGAAGGGCTATCCTGAATTTTCTGCATATACCTATGACCAGTTTTGGAGCACAATGGATGGAGCGCAGTCCTTGGTTGGCACTACTGCTGGGAACCGTATCTTGCTGCACGTGAAAGAGAGACTAGACATGCTAATGGCCAACTGATGCTGAAATGTATTACACGGATTGCAAGAGATGTTGCATAAGATTATAAGCTTTGATTACACCGAATATACCTATATGAATGATGCTGGAAATATCTCCTCTGAATTTTAAATGACGCAATGCTATCTGTATTACCTGCTGCTATATATTTTTTTATGCACTTCATTTTTTTAAAACTTTTTTTAGGATGTATTGTATTTTATAATTGATTAATTCATGTGATCTTAAATTTTGTAGTGTAAGGTCAAATGCCGACCGGAGGAACTTAAATAATAAAAAAAAATTAAAAAGCTATATTCCTCACCCTCCACCATAGTAGCCTGAGAGCCAATCATGCATGGGCTTCTGTTCAGGTTTTGAAGAGAAAAAGCCCTGCAAGAATCCTTGAAGGTAGTCCTTTGTTGCTTCTCCCATTGAGTCGAGGCTATCAGTCTGCACGTCCAGCCCTAGACTCTTTGAAACCCTTGAAACCACAAAAGGACATAGAATGGAATCCTGTGATCTCTTCGAAGACTGGAAGGGTGTGGGTGCTCATTTTGTATGAGCAGCAAGAGACCTTGCTGTCGGAGTACTCATTTTCAGATATCACAGGTTTGTCTTGCAAGCATTAAACAGATCAATTTAATCAAATGGATGGGGGAGGATATTGTCCTGGACACCCACGTTGAACCTCATGGCACTAATGCAGGATTGC
The DNA here is from genome assembly GCF_040938575.1 of Ambystoma mexicanum. NCBI lineage: Eukaryota > Metazoa > Chordata > Amphibia > Caudata > Ambystomatidae > Ambystoma > Ambystoma mexicanum. Next base: position 817,774,500 of record NC_090929.1, read on the forward strand.
CTGCAAAATTCAGTGCCCAACATCTGCATCCACCTAGTCGAGTCTATGTGGTCCACAGCAGATTGAACACAGTCCTGTGCAACCGGTCTAGCCTCTGGCGCTGGCCAGGTCTCCAATGGTGAGAGGAGTTCCGTGTGGTGGGCCACAATCAGGAAACTGACACCGAGGAATGATCGTTAAGACTTTAATGAAAACAGAAGGGATAAGCTCTCCCTAAACCTACAACTCCAACCCTACTCTAAAACAGAACAAGTAAAAGGGTGCCTAAACCCCCAGTCCGTCTAAACAGAAGAACAAGTTACTTACCCCCGTTAACGTTTGTTCGACTGGATGTTCTTCTAACATATTCCCCATCTTTCACATGCAATGTTCAGCTTCAGCTGCTTCGGAAAAATAATGTCGCCAGAGGGTGCTGTGCGTCGATGGCGTCGAGGCAATGTCCCGCAAAGGCCTCCGTCGAGGGGGACGTCATCGGAGGATATATGAAGCACATGCAGAGCCCGTTGGCCTCAGTTCTGTTTTTCCTCTCCTCATGTAGCCCAGATGCCCACAAACAAGGGCATGACAGCACTCCGCCTTGGTGGAACGGAAGCTGTAATAACATGGGAAATTCTACAGAGGGGTAGGTTGGGAGGGCGATTAATAATACGTTGGAGTAACATCCAGTCGAAAGACCGTTACCAGGGGTAAGTAACTTGTTCTTCGAATGGATTGTGTTCTCAAACGTATTCCTCATCTTTGACAGTCTTCCAAAGTAGTATTAATAATAGGAGGAGTTTGTAGAATTTACAAGTATTTTCAAGGGCAGACTACAGTACTGCCTTACCAAAGGCAACATCCTGCGCATGGGAAGCATCCAGCAAATATTGCTTTGTAAACGTGTGTACTGATGACCATGTTGCAGCATCTTAGATATTCTTAATAGGAACGCCCCTCTGAAGGGCTGTAGACACAGCCATGCCCCTGGTGGAATGAGCTTGCAAACTTTCAGGAGGGTCTTTGCCTGCTAGTCTGTAGCATTCAGATATGGGAAGAATGATCCATCTAGACAAGGTCTGCTTGGAAACACCCTATCCTAATCTGTGTCCTGTGTACCCTATAAAGAACTGGTCGTCCACTCTCAATTTTGACATTCTGGAGATGTAAAACCTTAACACTCTCCTAGGGTCCAACCTATGGAGCCTTTCCTCTTCCTTACCAGGGTGAACTGGCGGATAGAATGAAGGCAGAATCATTTTCTGACTTAAATTAAAGTATGAAACGACTTTTGGTAAAAAGGAGTGTTTTACCCTCAGAACAACCCTGTCCTTGTGGAAGATGGTAAAGGGTGGCTTGGATGAAAGTGCCTGCAACTCGCTCATTCTATGGGTAGATGTTAGAGCAACAAATGTTATTGTCTTAAAGGTTAACAACCTTAATGGACATGTGTCCAAAGGCTCAAATGGAGCATACATGAGGAATTTCAAAATCAGGTTTAGGTCCCACACCGGAACGTGAAAAGGATATCGAGGGAACAAATTAGTGATCCCTTTCAGAAATTGAGTCACCAATGGGATCTTGAAATAAGAACATTCTTCTGATGAGCGCTTAAAGATTGACAGCACTGCCAAGTAGCCCTTAATGGGCCAACGAAAGCAAGAAGGAGAAGACATCCAGAGTTTTACACTGAAAAGGATCAATATTCTTTTCTCTGCAGTTGCAAAACTTATTCCAACGGCAACGGTACAGAGACTTTGTTGCAGGCCTCCTGGCCTAAAGCAACAGCTCCATTACGTCATCTGGGAGGTCCCAATCCTTTTATCTCAACCTTTCAGAAACCAAGCGTGAATTTTGAGTCATGATATCTGGATGGAGAACCCGACCCTCCTTTCTTCCGAGAGAAGGTCCTCTCTATTCTATGTGGCAGACAAATTGGAGGACAGATTGACATATCCAGATGGTCCGGATACCACGTTCTCCTGGCCCAATCTGGGCAATTAGGATCATGTGTTTCCTGAATCTACTCAACCTCCTGATCACATGAGGAATGACAGGGACTGGAGGAAACGCATACAGGAGTGGAAACTCCCAGTCCACCACAAACGCGTCTCCTAGTGCTCCTCTTGAGGGAAATGCCCTGGAGCAGTACAGTTAGCACTTTCGGTTGACACCGGTCGCGAACAGATCAACTTGAGGGGTTCCCCAAAAGGTTGACAATCTTTTGAAGGACTTCCTGAGCTAGTTCCCACTCATGGGAGACGGTGCTCTGCCTGCTCAGAGCGTCCACTGCTATGTTTTCCTCCCCGGCAAGGTGAACTGCCGATAGGGAGATTCCTTCTTGAATTGCACAATACCAGAGCTGCATTGCCTCTCTGCACAGTGGTAGTGACCCTACATCTCATCTCTTTTTGAGGTAGCACATGGCCACCATGTTGTCTGTCATTATGAGGACATTCTTTCCTCGTACAGAGGGCCGGAATGCCTTCAGCGCTAGTATGATCGCCCTCAGTTCCAAAAGATTGATATGTAGTTTGGACTCTGATGGAGACCAACGACCGCTGATTCTCATATTGTGGTGTGGTCTCCCCATCTCGTGAGTGAGGCCTCCGTCACTATTGTAATCTCCAGCCATGGTTGTCAAAAGGGTTCTCCCTTCAGAATATTTTCCTTGCAGGCCCACCACAGAAGATCCTGTGAAACCCTTGGTTGGAATCTGAAGTCGGTCCGATACCATCCTTCCTGAGAACTAGGACCATTGTGTTCTGAGAGCCCAGTGAAGGGATCTCATTCTCAGGCGGGCCTCTCGCACCAGAAAAATGCAGGATGCCACGAGGCCGAGCAACCTCCGAAAATCGAAGGCCAGAAGATTTTGGGCATTCTGAAATTTGGTTACCATCTGAAGAATATCTTGAGCGCTCACCTCGGGTGGCGAGCTCTTTCCCAAGAATGTATCTATCACTGCTCCGATGCATTGACGCTTCCGGTAAGGTGTCATATGGGACTTCTTGTAATTGAGGGAGAAGCCTAGCCGTGAATAGGGACGTTGAGATGATCCAGGACTTGTTTGAGAGAACGTGCCCCGATCAGCCAATCGTCCAGGTAGGGGTAGACGTGAATCCCCCCCTACCCTGAGACTCGCTGCCACCACCGCCATCAGGTTGGTGAAAACCCTCAGGGCGGAGGGCAAATTGAATGGCAGGACTCAAAACTAATAGTGCGAGCCGCCAACCACAAACCTTTGGTATTTTCTGTGCTTGAGATGCATTGGCACATGAAAATAAGCATCCTGAAGGTCCAATCACACCAACCAATCCTGAAGTTGGAGGGCCTGAAAGATATGAGAAAGAGTGACCATCTTGAACTTGTCCTTCCTGAGGAACTTGTTGAAGTATCTTAAGTCTAAGATGGGTCTCAGTCCCCTGTCCTTTTTGGAGAGCAAAAAATATTTGGAATACCAACCCTTGCTCCTCTCAGCTACAGGCACTGGTTCTATAGCACCCTTCTCTAGCAGGGTTAAAACTTCCTGCATCAGGAGCGGATCCGAAATCCTCAACGAGTATTTCCCCGGCGGATTGCTCTGAGGCTTTTTTTATTTAATAAAAGGGAGGCAGTAACCGTGGGCTATTGTTTCCAGAGCCCAAGCATCTGAAGTAATGCCTTGCCATTCGTCTAGATGCTGAGACAGTCTACCCCCCACTGGTGAGTTGTGACTCAAGACCTCAGGAGTGGTTTTGTAGCGGCTGTTGCAGAGGCCGAAGGCAAAGAGGCTGCTGCTTGAGCTGGCTTGGCACCTCTACCTCGTCCACCACAAGGATATTTTCTTTTGCTCCTTTGACTGGCCATTCCTCTCGCCCTTCCAAATGAGGAATAGTAGCGAAAAGATCTACCCCTCCATTGTTCTCTGCTAGCACGAAAAGGCTGAGGTTGCCCAACAGTGGCGCCTAAAGACTTGGCCGCTACATTCGAGGTCTGCAACTTCTCAAGGCTCTAGTCAGCCTTGTTGGCAAAAAGACGAGACCGTCAAAAGGCGTGTTGAGGAGCCTAGCCTGCACATCAGGTGCAAAATTCCTCGACCACGAAAATCTGTGCATCACGGTGCTTGTAGCCATGTACCTGCTGATGCTATCTGCAAAATCCAATCCAGACTGAAGGGACTCACACATGGCTTCTTTACTGTCCCTAACAATAGCTAAGAAGTTGTCCCTTTCATCCCCTTCGGGAATATGCTCTGCCACCATAAAAACACTCCCACAGAGTATACGAAAATTTTGCAAGGGCACAAGTGGAGTTGGCAGATTTTAATGCCATGCTCCCTGCTGAAAATACTTTTCTTGCCCATGCATCTACGCGCTTGTCGTCCCTATCAGGAGGGATGATAGGGTACGCAGCTTGCTTTGACGCAGACGTACCTGCCTGGACCACCAGACTGTCATGATCACCTCGAGGATCAAGGTTTCATTGTGCACACATGCAGGGACTAGATGGTTAGTAGCATTGCCTGTCAGACATTACTCTCATTCATCAGAGTTAGAATTCACTGTGGGTCTCCATAGAGCTTAATGGTAGAAGGGTTCCCCCAAGATGGCCGCCTTGTGGGTTACGGACAGAAAAATTTGAAGGAACTAGTAGCTGGGATTGGAGGACTATATAAGCCCCACCCACGCCATAGCTTGCGCTTCGTGTTGGTTCCGCTGACAGCGGTGCAACGCTTACCGGCGCTCCGTTCACAGACCTGTCAAAACAAAAGAAAAAGCATGTTATAAACTTATCAAAGTACCAGGAAGTTTCCACAGAGCCAAAGATCCTACGTACCAGAGTAGAATTTTCACAGCAGCAGTTTCTCCAAGTAGGAGGAGTTTTTCTCCGAACTCCGTGTCACAGACAACTATGTTCTTCTTCGACCTCCGACCTTTCCCTTAACCTGCAAGACAATTAATTTTGGTCAAAAGAGAATCCTAGAACGCGCGCAGATGCAAATTACGCACTTACATACCGCATTCCTGCAGAATGCTATTTCGGAGTTCTCCGAGACCCGGCCACACAGCGAAGTCTTGCAGCATGCCACGAATCCCAACATCACTGTGCGCCTTCCCTCACTACGCACACCACCTTACCTCAGGACTACTAGACTTCGTGGTGTTCCTTCTAAAACGCCAGTGAATCTTCACGTGTGATTTAATATTCTCTTCAAACCTGCAAATAAAAGAGACAGAGTACAGAGAAAGATTAGACATTTACAAGAGAACCCATCCCTCAGGCACCGTTGTCCCCAGAGACTATCAGGCAAAACAAGATTACAGCAAGCTCAGAATTTTGAATTTTTTTCAAGATACTTACCACTTCAGAAGCTCCTCAGCAATCTTCATTCTGGAAAAGTCTTGCCTCAATATCAATGCACCCGTGCATGATAGCAGGAAAGAGCTCCCCAAAACCAAATCACAGGTGAGAAGTGAGGCATGCACCCAAAACTAATTGTAAGAGCTCACAGCAGGGTGAATGGGAGTACCTTAGAGTTTTGAGTTCACATTAGAATCATTCCTACTTCTTTTATTTCTCGTTTATACAGGGGGACCCCTTATCCAGCATCAGCAGCCCAAAGAGTTTTCAGGCCACTTAGACAAGGTAAGCGTTTCACAGACTCTCCGGAGTGGGGTGCTTTGACGGGTCGCTACTGGAGGAGCTGTATTTTTTGGTGAGAGCTGCTGGATTAGTTTCCGGAGTCTCTCAATTCCTGGCCACCCTTTTTTGAAGAGCCACATGGAAGGGCAAAATTGGATCAGTAGGTGGACCCTTATTCAGAATATCAGCTAAATCATCTTGGTCGTAAGGTGCCGCAGGCCGAGACCAACCAAAATAGTCCCGGGAGGATAGCTTAACGGCAACGTGCGCGCCTTGGAAACAATACGACACGAAGCGACATAGGTTCGATCCCCGGGTCCGCGCTTAGAAACCTCTGGGTGTTTAAGCACGTTATAAATATGCAACTAAGACAAAAAAAAACACCAAAACAATTACGCAACTAAAAAAAAAATAACGAACAATTCCTGTAACAGCGCCTCGATGCCTGCTGTGTGAGAGCTTTAAAAATGCATAATAAAATAAATAAAAACACAACTTTAGACATGAGCTGTCTGTATGAGGAGTCAGCATGCTCCCCTGGTTCAGGTTTCCCGAACTCCAGCTCTGGAGAGTTGTCAATTCCACTTGCATTATGCAATTTGTCAAAGATCTTGCATTCTGCTACATTGGGAGTGCCGTATTGCAGTGCAAAAAGGGGCATCTTCCTCATCTATATGCTCTTCCTCCTCAAAAATGGAAGACAAAGACTTGAAAATGTCCTTCTTTGGGAGAAGAGCATATATTTTTTCTGGCAGTGAAACCAGAGGCTTCGACGCTGTCTAAGTCGTCAATGCTTTTTTAACCAGAGCCTTTTTGGGAAGGTCTGAAGGCTTTGCTGGCAAATGTCAACGTCGATGTCAACAGTGGCGTTGATTGCATCGAAGACTTAGTAGGGGCAAGGGCATGACGGGCGTTATCGCCACCGACTGCGTCAAAGGTCCCAAAGGCGTCGAGGACCTCGATCTCTCACCATGTTTCGAGTGATCCTTTGATTTCTCCAGTCGAGGCCTCTCGATGAGGATCACACAAGTTTTGGCCCAAGACCTCTCCTTTTCGGCTTCCTTAAAAGGCTCGATCGGAGCATGGCCTTGCTTCTCGAAAATGTTAAGCATTTCCACACTGAAAGCTTCCCACTGCGATGGAGTTGACTTTTTTTCGAAGGGCACGCAACCCTTGTGGGGGAACAGTCATATGAATACGTCGACGAAGGCGACCTGTGGTGCCTCCTCTTCGACTTCTTCGCCAATGACGAGTGGCGAGAATCACTCCTGGACCTGGAACGCTTGGCCTTCTTCCTCCGAGGAGAGTCACCTCTCGACTCATCAGTCGAAGGCCGAGCAGGTCAGGGCTTATGGGACTTGGGGGTCTTCCCTACCTTAAGTTTCTCCTTCCGTTCCCTCAAGGCTGTTCCCGTCATCGACTGACACTTGAAGCAAGCGCTAGTGTTGTGGTCCTCCCCAAGACACCACAGGCAGATCGATGTGGGTCGGTTAGGGACATTGTCGACTTGCAGTCCCTGCATTTCTTAAAACCGGACTTGGGGGGGGGGGGGGGGGGGGTGTGGGGGCGGGTCGACGGTTAAGAAGAAGACGACATATTTTCGAGTTTTAAAGACAAATCTCTCAAAGTATCGAAAGTCACAATTGTGAAGTGTGCTGAGTTTCACATGAAGCAAACGCTGTTTGTGGAAAAATGGAACTGAGGCCAACGGACATCGACTCGACGCCATCGACACACAGCACCCTCTGAGGACATATTCATTTTCTGAAGCAGCTGAAGCTGGATATTACATGTCAAAGATGAGGAATACGTTGGAGGATGCAATCCATTTGAAATAGAATTTTCGGTCCACAATCCTAATCTAACCTAGTTCCTGTCCCTACCTCTAAAAAGTAAATAAACAAATAGATGCATCCATAACTGCCTAATAAAAGTGATGGCTGCTGGCCCCACCCCTTGGTCTCATTACCATAGGCCCCTGCCCAAGTGTACAATACCAATCATACAGTTTGTATGCTGCTGGTGGGCCACCCGGGACTTCAGTCAGGTATCTGTCTTTCTTCCCACTCTGTTTTGCAGTGCTTCTCCCTTCAGGGAAACTTTCTTCATTCTTGTTGCCCCTACTCTGGGTCCTTTCAGTCGTCTCCCGACTCTGTGGCTTCTTGGTTCCCTACCCCCCCACCCCCCGTCTGGGGCGTCTATGTCTCCCTAGTTCCCTCCCCCACTGCTCTGGTTCCTCTTGGCACCCCCTCCCCACCCCCCCACCTCTGCAGACTTTCTCCCTCCTCCTTGTTTTGCTGCCAGGCTCACAGTCCAATGGAGCGGCTGCATACCCGCTTCTGACGAGCGGCACTCCAAGGGCGGGTTTTTGAATCTGCATCGGCCTTGCCTTACGTGACTCATCAACTGGACTCTGCGTCACCAGCTGCCGACTCCTCCACCCAGCTCTCTGTGTGCGTACAAGTTGGTGGCTTCCTCAGATTCGTCACCCTGGCTCTCCTGTCTGCACAACGAGTAAGATTCTTCCGGTTGCCGGTGCGCTGCGCCTTGCTGCACTGCCATAGCATGGACTGACCGACAGGACAAAGTCTGGCGCTCTCTTCCTAACCGTCCACACCTACCTCTGGGTGCTTTGGTGCCGTTAAACTCTGCGGGCTTCGCAGAGTGGCTATCCTGATGTGTTATTTCAAGGACTCTCCTCCTGGGGGCTGGTTGGTCCGTCTCTGATTTCTTCCATGAGAACTGGTGGTGGCTTGGGCCAAAATCAGAGTCAGCCATTACAAAAGGGGTTATATACGTTTATACACCTTAGCTCCAACACATCCTAAAAAAATGTCCTGTCCTCTAAGCTGCTGGGGTGGCGGGTGGGGGGGGGGTCACTTTTAGGAAAGCGGTCTCTTGGCAACTTTCAGACCACCAATCTTTTTGCTTTCTTTTTGAAGTGAAGCTTTCTTCACTCTCCCTGCCTTTGCTAATTTTGTTATGGGGAAACTGATTAGTCCTTCGAACTATCACCATTGGGTAACTATATTTCCCTTTTAACTTTTATATTTTGTTACCACTTTAACCTTAAACACAGCATCTTACAAAGCAGTGCAATAGGGATACAGTAGTTTCACTCTAGCATTTTAGACTTGTGATTTTTGGTTACTTTTATAGGTGCTTAAAGACAAACTGGTGGCAGCAGATAGGTTTACAATTTGTGTGTTATTTCCAGTGTGGACATTCGCTTTTACTGCATATTGTTATTGCTACTGTTATTTGGCATTTATATAGCGCTCTATACATCATTGGTATGATCTCAAAGCGCTTGTAGGTTGAACGCCCTCGGGGACCGCTGTCCATGTCAGTCGAGAGAGAAGGGTAGAATATAGTGCTTGGGTGCACTCAGTATGTGTGCTGCCACTGTGATTAGCGTGGTGGAGGCAGCATCCTAACATTAGGTGTGGTGGTAGTGAGAGATCAATCGAATGTGTGCAGTCAGGTGGTTGGTCACAGAGACTGCATTTTGGCGGCATTAAGCCTGTGTAGGAAATGTATGTGTGCAGCTAGGCTGATTTTCGTGGGGTATAGCTGTGTTCTAGCAGGTTGTTGGTGTAAAGTGGAAGGCGAGTGTCTGGAATGGGTGGTGTACTTTTGGAGCTCACTGGTCCTGGTTACATCTGGATCAGGATGGGATGAGCTGGCAGAGATCGTTCTCATGATTCGTGGTAGAGGTACTCAGGGTGGTTTCACATGGTGGACCGTAGTTTATGATTTGTACGGTCATACGGTCATTATTCTCAGGGTCAGCATGTGTCAAAGAGCATATTTTCATTGAACTCTGCGTTCTATAATGGCAGTGAGTTTACGCAGGCATTAGTTGTGGTTATGGAAAAAGCCTGATTTTTAGAGCTTTTCAGAAGGCCATTTAGTCTTGGGTGTGTTGAATTTGAGGAGGGATTGAGTTCCACAGAGTTGGAGCCAGGGATGAGTAGGCTGACCCCCCCCAATCCTGGTTGAGTTGGAAGCTGGGATCACTAGTAAGAGGGCAATGCTTGACCTTATGATGCGTGATGGGTTGTAGGGTATAATCTTTTGTAGGTAAAGCTGGGCCAGTTTGTGCACTGCTCGATGGGTAATGCATTGCATTTTGAAAGTGGCCCTTCGTCCAACAGGCAACCAGTGAAGGGTGCGGAGAGATGTGATCCCTCTGTCCCAGTGCAAGGAGGAGTCTGGCAGCAGCATTTTGGACTCTTTGGAGTTTGTCAAGTTGGTATGGCGGGGTACCAAGATAAGGAGTTTGCATAGTCCAGTCTTGAAATTACAGTGGACATAATGGCAGCGAGTCTGTAGGGCTAGGTGAGGTATGGAAAAATGGGCCTTCAGAGCTTGAGGTGGTAGTGGCAGGATTTTGATACATTGTTGATCTGATGGGAGAGGGTTAAGCCCAAGTCCATAGTGCAGCCAAGGTTTTTAACTAATTTGGAGGTGGGGGACAAGGGAGTGGTTGTGGGAGGGGGGGGGGGGGGGGGGCAGAGTTGTTGCTCACCATGATCTCAGTTTTATCAGGTTTCAGAAGGAGGTGGTTTCTGGTCATCCATTGATCAATGTCTCTGTGGCAGGTTCAAGGCCAGGGCATGGATTGAGGTAAGTTTTGGAATTCTTAGGATAATTTGGGTATCATCTGCTTAGTTGTAGCAGGTGAGATTGTGCGTGCGGATGATCCCTAGTAGCGTGGTCAGATAGAGGTTGAAGAGGAGAGCAGAGAGGCAGGTGCCTTGTGCCACTCTAGTGTTCACAGTGCGCACGGTGAAGAGAAAAGGGGAGAGAAAGGCTATTTGTTTTCTGTTGAGTAATGAGGCAATGCATCCAAGTGCCGAGCCTCAGATTCCAAGGGAGTCTAGTCGGTCAAGGAGGATAGAGTGGTCAACGGTGTCAAAGGCGGCTGACCAGTCAAGGAGGACCAGCGCTGCTGAACAGCCATCCAAGTCCGCCGTGACCTTGAGATCAGAGTGGTTTCTGTTCCATGGTGCGGCCTGAAGCCAGATTGAGGGGGTCGAGTAGTTTGTTGGATTCTACTAAGTTGTTGAGCTGAGAGTACGCAGCGCGGTCAATCAGTTTCGCCAAGAATCGCGTGTTAGAGATCGGCCTATAATTCATGGGTTCGAGGGGGTCAAGGAATGCCTTTTTCAGAAGAGGTTTAACATGCACTATTTTAAGGGCCTCTGGAAAGATACCAGAGGTGAAAGAGTTATTTATCATGGACTTGGCCTGTTCTCCCGCACATGTGGAGGAGAATGCCTCTTTCAGAAGAGACGCGGGACAGGGGTCAAGCGGAGATCCCGAGGGTCTTCTGCGTGAATGAAGATTACGGAACTCATCCCTTGAGATGGGTTGAAGGAGTCGAAAAATGGTGTTATGGCAATTGGAATAGTGGGGCTGGGAGGAACAGGATTTGGGCAGGGGTTAGAAAGTTTGGAATTAAGGTTTATTATCCTGTCTAGGGCTTTGTTGTAGAAATGAAGGGAGGGGGTGTCGCAGAGCGCTTGGGTGGGTGTGGTCAGGGTAGACATGGAGGAGGGTTTCAGGAATTCGGAGATGATCCTGTATTTCTCTTTGCTGCTGTTGTGACAACTCATGATTCGTTTATTATAGTAGGCCTTTTAGCCTTTCGGACCTCTGATTTGTAATTGCAGTGGTGGTGAGCGAATATGGTTCTACTGAGGGAGGGGGGGGTTTAGATGATCACCATTTGCGATCAAGGGATTTGTTTTTGCTTTTGAAAGTCTTCAGGTTGGGCGTGAACCACTTGGGGGATGGTCCTGTGCGAGAGGCGGTTAGAGGAAGTAGAGATTCATTGAGCCTGGAATCAAAGGTTTTAATGGTTAATGCTCTGTCGGAGGTCGGCGGTGCAGGGAGACTGTGCAGCAGGGCTTCAGCTAGATCTGGAAGTATGCTGACTTTTTTCCGGCATTTGTGATCCTGTGTGTAGGCAGCAATGGTTTTGGGTGGAGTGAGGACAGAGAAAGGGATGGCAGAATGGTCTGACCAGATGAGCGGTTTGGGACTAGATACAGAGATTAGGTCATCGGAGCTGAAGATTGCATCAAGGGTCTGACCCCCAAAGTGGGTTGAACCAGTGGGGAGTCGAGATAGGTTAAGTGCTTCTAGACGGTCGACCATGGGGTGGGTCATGGAGTTCTTTGGGACGTCAAACCAGATGTTGAAATCTCCCAGTAGTGCGAGTGTTGGGTGGTTTACCTGAATGGTAGCTAGTGAGTCACAGAGATTGTTGGCAAAGTGTCTGTCATATCCGGTAGGTCAATATAGGACTAGGAAGCTGTGAGTGACTGAGGTTAGTAGAGAGATTTTTATTAGGAGGGATTCACAGTTTGCATTGCATGGTTGGCTTTCTGGAAGGGAAATGGAGAAGTGGGACTTAGAGGATCGCTACTCCGCCACCCCTGGAGGGTCTGTTGTGGGATGTAATCGAGTAGCTTAGGTGGGGGGGGGGGGCTCGTGCTCTATTGGTGCAAAATCGTCTGAGAACCAGGTTTCAGTGATGAAGATGAGGTCAGGGTTGTCAGAGGATAGGGGGTCGAAGATACTGTGTTGGTTGCTCGCCACAGAGCTGGCATTGAAAAGGAGACCGGTGACTACACCAGGGGTGTCTGTTTTCCTGACGCTTGTGGCAGGGGGGGGGGGGGGCTTGGATGGATTGAGAGGCAGTGATAAATGGGTCAGTCGTTGTGATGCAAGGAGTGGTCAGAGCAGTCAGGGTGTTTGAGGCAGACCGGGAGGTTGTTGCAGGGTATGAGACATGGATTTTGTAACATGGTGGGGTGGCCAGGCCAGGTCGATGGTGAGTGGTAATAGTAGGCGGGGTGGTGGGTATTTGTGGGGTGGGGTGGATCAGGAGGGAGATGGTGGGGGAGGGTGTTGTTGGTGTGGGGGGGGGGGTTGGGCGAGTTGAGGGTGGGTCATGTCTGGAGGGGACAAAAGTTTTATGTGTACTAGGGGAGGGGTCGAGTTCGAAGAGGTGTGGACAGGGAGTGGCAGGTGGGGTGGCCCTTACGGCAGGGTTGGGAAAGAGGTTGTAGTCACGAAGGAATGGCAAGGCATGAGGCTTGAGGCAGAGGGCCCATCACCATTTCTGCGTTTGGCTGCAAGAGGAGTGTGAGAGAGTGTCGGGAGCATCAGAGGGGAGAGGGATCAAGAGATTGTTTTAGAAAGGGCAAGATGTGCTACTTTCAGAGGGGGAAAGGGGATGAGGGGGGATGTCTGTGAGAAGGGACGGGGGAGGGGAGCAGCATGGGGCAGGGGAAGGGGGTGAAGGGGCAAGGGCTAGAGGAGCTCGCACGTGACGTGGTGGGGTTGCCGAGCTGTGCATAGTTTGGGGGTGTGGAGTCTCTTATCGGGTCGGTACTGTCAGGTATACTTTGGGATAGTGCAGGAGTGGTGTTTCTGGTGAGAGTGTGTTGGAATGAGGAGGGGATGGAAGGGATGTGGCTTGGCTGTTGGATGGCGAGGATGGTGCGAAGTGGAGCTCCGGATGAGTGGATGAATGGTAGTTCAGGGGTCAACAGCGTTTTGGCAGGGAGGGCCGAGGTCGGGGAGGCAGGTCTGGGAGGGGGGGTCCTTGTCAGACCCAACCAAAGTTGCAGCAGTTCTAGGGACGTGGGGGTGGCTCGTGTTTGGAGCACCAGAGAGCTCCTCTGGTCAGAGAGGTGGAGATTTTGCGAGGAGCATGGATGGGGGCTAGGGGATTGATCTCAGTGGGATCCTGGGGTGAGGCAGTGGACGAGTGGCTTAAGTTGTTTGGAGTGCCAGAGAGCTCCTCTGGCTAGTGAGTTGGAAATTGTGCAGGGGTTAGGGTAAGGCGGTAGTTCTCAGTTGAAAACGGTGGTGTTCGAGGTGTTGACGGGGGTCGGGGGATGGGCAGGAGTCTGTGGCAGGGGCCTACTAAACATGGCTAGTGCCCTAAAATGGCCAAACCACAAGACTTTCACTTGTTCTTTGGACATATTTTTTGTTTGTTTGCCTTGCCAGGTCAGGAAATCCCATAGAAGAACAAGTTACTTACCAACTGTTAACGTTCTTTTGATTGGATGTTCCTCCAACGTATTCTCATCTTAGATAGATGAATTGCATCCAGCTTTAGCTGCTTTGGAAAAAATTTCGGCAGAGACGCCGTGCGTCGATGTCGTCGAGTTGATGCTCCCTCGAAGGCCTCCGTCGAGTGTGACGTCATTGGGTGTATAAGTAGCACGCACGGCGCCCGTTGGCCTCAGTTCGGTTTTTCCTCCCTTCATTATTGATTTCACATTGTGTAAACTGTGCCGGCAGACAGGCATTTGCCTTGCGAGAGTTAGAGTGGCAATAACAGAGGGGTAGGTTGGGAGGGCGATGAGGAATACGTTGGAGGAACATCCAATCGAAAGAACGTTACCAGTTAAGTAACTTGTTCGAGTGGATTGTGTCCTCCAACGTATTCATCATCTTAGATAGACTCCCAAAGCAGTATGGACAATTTGGCTGCGAACTCTCAATGTGGTTAACAACCACTGAACAGGTTATCATGCCTTGTTCTTCAGAGAGAGGGGCGCCTGCTACCTTTGTTGAATTCTTTGAAGGAACTTGGGGTTGGTCACCCTAGGTTACCTTGAGGCAACCAGACGTGGACTCCCTGCTCACTGTGCTTAGAGAGGCTCAGCTTCACCTCACTGATGATGGCCAACAAGGCTGAAACGAGTGTATGGGGTTGCTGTTGGTACTCTTGTTCAGAGAGGAATTGCCATACCATTTCGGTGATGGACTGCCCATGTGGGCGGAACAAAGACTGATATGCAAATGGTTATTTCCCATCTGTGAAAGGCACAGTGAGCAAAAAGCAGATGGCTGCGAACTCTCAATGTGGTTAACAACCACTGAACAGGTTATCATGCCTTGTTCTTCCGAGAGAGGGGCGTCTGCTACCTTTGAATTCTTTGGTGGAGGGGTTAGATTTTTGATACCCTTAGATGGCTGAATATAGTACTGCTTTACCAAAATTCAGCTCCTTAGACTGGGAAGCATCCGGGCAATAGAATTTTGAAAAATTGTGCAGCGAGGACCAAGTTGCTGCTTCACAAATGGACCTTATAGGAACACCTCTTTGTAGGGCTGTCAAAGAGGAGATGCCTCTGGTGGAATGAGCCCTTAGACCTTCTGGTGGGTCTTTTTGTGCTAATCTGTAGCACTGAAATACAAAGCACAATCCAGCGCGATATTGTTTGTTTTGTCAGTGACTGACCCAATTTCTTTCCCGTGTAGCCAATAAACAGTTGATTGTCCACTCTAAGCTTAGAAAGCCTAGAGATATAAAAGCTTAAATCTCTTTTCGAATCCAACCTGTGTAATCTTTCCTCCTCCTTACTAGGATGAGGTGGAGGATAGAATGCGGGTAAAACTATTTTCTGACTTAAATGAAAATCAGATACCACTTTTGGTAAAAATGAGGGTTTAACCTTCCACACAACTCTGTCCTTATGGAACACAGTATAGGGTGGCCCAGAAGACAGTGCCTGCAATTCGCTCACTCTTCTTGCAGATGTTGAAGCAACTAGGAAAGCAGTTTTCCATGTCAGTAATCTTAATGGACAAGTGTGCAGAGGTTCAAAAGGAGCACACATTAAGAATTTTAGGACCAGATTGAGATCCCAAATTGGCACTTCAAATGGGTAAGGAGGAAACGCATTAGTGAGTCCTTTTAAGAATTGCACTATCGATAGGCCACCAGGGGGCGCGCAGGCAATGGCTGCCTGAACGTGCTGCTCTCCCCGAAGCCAGGCGTCCAGCGGGATTCGAGCCCCCCCCGAGACCCCCCCGGCGGGACCAACACGGCGGACGGAGCGGGTGAACCCCCAGGGCCCCCCGTGGGAAAAAGAACGGAGCCCGCAGACCCCGGGGTTCCCGAGGAAGGCACAGCGGAGGAGGACGCGGCCCGGACGCGTGAACGCGTCCGAGCGAGCACCGCGTCTGAGGCCCCCTCGCCGCGACGAGTAGCCGTAGGCCCGGAGGCCCGGCGGCGGCTTGGGAGACGGGCTCCCCCCTCGCCCCACCACCCGGAACAGAGGAAAGGAGGCACAGCGACCGGCCAGGAGCCCCCGTGGCTGGCCCCGCTCGAGCGGAGAGGTCCGGCGCTCGGCCTTCCCCGCCCCCATCGGGCTGCCGCAGACCGCGGGGTCCCGGAGGAGGGGGGCGAGGGGAGTGAGCGACAACGACGCGGAGGGGCCCAGACCTGCCCCCCCCCCGCTGGCGCGAGTGGGGACAACCACCCGCGCCTCAAGAACACCGCGGGGAGGACCCCCGTGGTGCATTGACTCCGCCCTGCCCCCCCCCCCTGCGGAAGGAAGAACTCAGGGCGGACGGGGTGAGAGGCCCCCGCCCGCCGTTGGTGGGGCGTGTGCCCGCCCCCACCTCCCCACACACCACAAGATCCCTCGGGCGCAACGCCGAGGCGGAGGAGCCCTCCGCGCCCACGGGCCCAGGCCGCACGGGCCAGAAGAAGCGTACCGCGGAGTCCCGGTGGAGGGGGGCGAGAAGAGTGAGCAGCAGCAACGCGGAGGGGTCCGCCCCCCCCCCCCCCCGGAACGCCACGGGGAGGACCCCCGGGACATACCGATTCCACCCGCACGGGCCAGAAGAAGCCCCGGAGCACGGGGAACGACATCGAGAGGGGTGTGAGGCCCCCACCCAGGAACGGGTGGGGCGTGTGCCCGCCCCCCCTAGGCAAAGGCTAACCCCCAGGAATGAGCCTAGCCCCCATCTGAACCGCGGAGGGAGTTCGGATACTGACCCGGAGCGGGTGGGGCTCGACACTGCTAAGTGCAGGTGAACATCAGATGAACTGGCGGGAAGCCCTACAGGGATACCGTTTCCAGGAGACCCCCAGAGGCAACATGAGCGCGGACCCCAAGGAAACCATGGCCCGACAGGAAGATGCGGCCCCCTCGTCGGCAGCAATGGAAAGAGGCTTTGCCTCGATCTTGCAGGAAATCAGGGACATGCGTTCAGATATAGCCCAGAAATTTGAAAAAATGGACCAGAGGGTGGACAAGGTCGAAGACAGACTATTACAAGTGGAGGCCAACCAATCATCGACAGCAGCCCAGGACATACAACTATGTATGAGGCTGGAAGCCCTGGAGAAGAGGGACGAGGAAAGGGCTCGACAGATGGACGACTTTGAAAACAGAGAGAGGCGGAACAACCTCAGAATTTTCGGTGTGCCTGAAGCGGAGGGGGAGACGGAGAGGGACGTCATTCGAATAGTGAAGGATATCATCACCCTCCTATTCGCAGAGGCAATGACAACCGAGCCAACATTCGACAGGGTGCATAGGGCAGGGGGCAGAGCGGGGGCCCCCCGGTCTATTTTGGTCCGCTTCCACTATTACTCCGAGAAGACAAAGGTGCTGGAGGAGGCCCGAAAGGCCAGAGAAATCACCTACAACAACGCCCAGGTCTCAATATATCAGGATCTTTCCTCCTACACGCTGGCCAAGCGCAGATCATGCCGACCCCTCACACTACTATTCAAGGAGCAGGGCGTGCGCTATAGATGGGGCTACCCCTTCTCCCTGAGCTTTGAATACAAGGGCCGACGCTCAACCCTGATCACGGAAGACGACATCCGGAACGCTATTCAAGAATATACAGCAGAACCGCACCCCCGGAGAGGTCCAGTGGGACCAGAAAACCTCAGAACGAACAGCCCCGGTCCATCCGGGGAGAGGAGAAGGCGCACCGGCGCAAGGAAATTTCGGAAAATGAACACTCCATCTCCAGCAAAAGAGGGAGAACGGCACGACTCCGAGGACTGAGAACGGGGGTGACCTACTGAATCCGGGACGGACATGCGCAGATTCGGAGAGTGTACCACTACCACCGTCTCCACGAACAGCAAGTACAGGGGTCACATGGTCGAGATACGACCGGGGGGGACCGTTAGGGGCTCGAGGGGATGAGCTTTATGGGTGAAATGCCTGGCCGAAGTGGGCAGGCTGGTGGTTCGGCCAAAAGCCAGCAATGGCAGAACTAATTGGCTGGACGCCGGGGAGGGGGGTGGGGGCATATTCGGGAGTAGGGGTTGTTCAGACACTGTTGGGACACGGTGGGCAGTTGGGGAGTTTCAGGCCCACCGGGGGGGGAGGTGGTGAGATCCGTAAAGTAGAACCAAGGGAGCATGCGAAGGAGAGAGACACGTGGGTAATGACTGAGAGGGAGGGAACCTGGGACTATGGCTGACAGTCTACCTGCCCTGGGAGTGGGATCCCTCAATGTACGAGGCTTGAATACGCCCACAAAGAGATCCCTGGTCTGTAGAGAGTTCAGAAGGGCCAACCTCGACATCCTCTTCTTGCAGGAAACCCACTGGCCACGGGGGAAGGAACCCAAAATCCGGGGAGGAGGTATCGGGGAGGTCTTCAGTGCCTCCCATAAAAACAAAAAGAGAGGGGTGGCCATCCTGGTTGCGAGGAACGTGGGGCTTGAGAAAGAGGCAGTGCTGAAGGACCCTGAGGGGCGCTACCTGATGGTGCGGGGAACCCTACAGGGAGCCCCACTCACCCTAGCCGTCGTCTACGGCCCAAATGAGGGCCAAATCCAGTTTTGGGAAGAGGTGAGGGATAAACTTAAAGGCTTTGTCCATGGGACGGTGGTGGTGGGGGGGGGATTTCAACATGGTCCTGGACCCAATACGGGACAGGAAACGAGTCGGTCCCCAGGCCCCCAGGGCACTCGATGAGATCATGGCACGGGGCTTCCAGAGGGTCAACTCGGAGCTGGGCCTGGTGGACACGGTCCCGTCCCCTAGAACGGACACCCCCATATTCACTTACTACTCATCCGTACACACATCATTTTCCCGGATAGACTATGTCCTGGTGGATGAAACCTTGTACCCATTTATCTCTAGCCATAGGGTGGACCCAGTCCCCTGGTCCGACCACGACCTGGTTCGAGTCACCATAGCGAGAGGGGGCTTTAATGAACACAGGGGAAGATGGAAGTGTAACGACGCCCTCCTGAAGGACGAGGTCCTAGCCCAGGAAGTCCTTGACGCCATTACAGAATTTTTTGAATTCAATGACAACGGTGAGGTGCGTACACACACCCTGTGGGACGCGTTTAAAGCAACCCTGCGGGGAGTCCTGATCCGACTGGGAACCCGGAGGAAAAGAGAAAGGGAAGCCCAGGAGAGGCATCTGAGGGGAAAAATTGCCCAACTTCAACCGGGAGGCTCCCCCACAGAGCCCTTAGACCGGGACCGGGTGGCAGCCCTGGACGACTATAGGCTCCGACTAAAAGACCTTCTCCTCCACAAAACAGAGAGAAGCCTCCACCTGATTAAACAAAAGTACTATGAAAAGGGGGACAGGGCGGACAGGATTCTAGCTTGGAGGCTGAGGGAAGTACAGAAGAGTAGAATGGTGAAGGCAGTAAAGAACGAGGTGGGGGAGCTGGGGCATGACACTCCTCACATTGGAGAGGCCTTCCGCCGATACTACGAAAGGCTATACTCGTCTGAGTACAGAGGGGACGGGGGGGAGATTGAGGAATTCCTAAACTCCATACAGGTCCCGTCTCTGACTAGGGAGATGGCGGAGGGGTTGGAGGGTCCGGTGACTGAGGAGGAGGTGGAACATGCGATCAGCGGCATGAAGGTGGGCACTTCCCCGGGCGAAGATGGATACTCAGTGTACTTTTATAAAAGGTTTCGGTCGGCCCTCGCCCCCCACCTGGTCAGGGTGTTCAATGCGGTCCTGGAGGGTGGTCCACTCCCGGACTCCATGATGGAGGCAATCATTGTAGTGCTCCCCAAGGACGGTAGAGACCCCACGGAGTGTTCCTCCTACCGCCCGATCTCCCTGCTGAATATTGATGTCAAGATCCTGGCCAAGGTCATCGGGAGCCGGGTGGAGGGGGTCCTACCGAAGCTGGTCCATGGGGACCAGGTGGGGTTTGTTAGGGGGAGACAGGGCTCGGACAACATTCGCAAGTCCATAGACCTGTTTCATTACGCCCAGGTGTCGGACCTAGATGCGAGCGTCCTCTCCCTGGACTCAGAAAAGGCATTCGACAGGGTCGAGTGGAGGTTTATGGAGCTCACTCTCCGGAAGATGGGCTTCGGGACCCACATTAGGGACTGGGTGGCCGCACTGTACAGGGCCCCTAGGGCCAGAGTCCAAGTGAATGGTAGACTGACGGCCCCACTCCCTCTATCGCGAGGAACAAGACAGGGATGCCCACTATCCCCATTGATTTATGTCCTAACTATGGAACCCCTGGCAATAGCAATCAGATCACACCCAGACATCAAGGGGATCAGGAGAGGCGATGTAGAATTCAAGCTCTCCCTGTTTGCAGATGACATTCTGGCCTATCTGGTGGACCCAAGATCCTCACTCCCACCTCTCCTGTCCCTGTTGTCCGCATTTGGGAGATTCTCAGGCCTAAAGATCAATACATCTAAATCAGTCCTCCTCCCTATGAGAACTCAGGACCCAGGACTAGACTCCCGGGACAGTCTGGGGGGAATAGCGGTGGGGAAGACCTCAATTCGATACCTGGGGATCCTCCTGACCAGGGACCTGCACAAACTCGCCCCTGCCAACTATGACCCTGTTATGTCACAGATCACCGCCGATTTAAGGAGATGGGGCTCCACGATCCTGTCCTGGTATGGCCGCATGACGGCAGTGAAGATGAATATACTCACGCGCCTACTATACCTTTTCACCGCCCTCCCCGCCATCGTCCCCGACCAAACATTCAGGGTCCTCCAGAACGCGGTGCGCGAGTTTGTATGGCAGGGTAGGACCCCGAGAATCGCGAAGGCCGTTCTTACCCTACCTAGAGAGGAGGGGGGGTTCGGGCTCCCTGATTTTCACCTCTATTTCCGCGCCGCTCAATTGCGCGTCCTCTTGGAACACATGAGGGAAGGGATGGGCACATACTGGTCGTATCTGGAGGATATGGATGCGCACCCACTTAAGGTACGCGACCTCTTATGGGCCCCACCTAAATTCATCCCGAACAGACTCAAATCCCACCCAACACTGGGAGTTCTCTGGGCAATATGGAGGGAGGGCCCCCAAACGGCACACCTGACATCATGGCCGTCCCCGATGTCCTCCCTTTGGGGCCACCCATTTAGACTGGGAAACAAGGGGTTCCGTAATGCACAGTCCTGGTCGGACTCAGGGTTGGAATGGGCAGGACAATTGTTCAAAGAGGGAGATTTCCTACCATACGAGGATTTGCAGACCGCCCTCGGCCCGGAGACAATCTCCATATTCGAGTATCTCCGATTGAAGGGTATCCTGTGCGATCAAGCATGGGGCCAGCGGCTAAAGAGGCAGATGACCCCCTTCGAGAAACTACTCGATACTGCAACCTCCAGGAAGGGGGCGGTATCTGCAATGTACAGAATCCTCAACACGGTTGACCTGGAGAAGAGGAGGGGGTTCCGCACTTTCTGGAACGAGCTGGCCGGGGAAGAAATATCTGAGGATTCCTGGTCGAGGATATTCAAAATAGCATTCCACGGGAACCTGTTCACTGCAGACATGGAGCACAATTTTAAAATTCTACAGGGGTGGCACAGAGATCCCATCAAACTGTCAAAAATGTTCACGGGAATTTCCCCCGCCTGCCCGAGGGGATGTGACCAACCAGGCACGAGGGGCCACATGTGGTGGCACTGTCCGAAAGCGCAAACATACTGGGAGAGGGTAAGGGGCTGGATCGCCGAAGTCACGGAGGAATCGCTTCCCCACAATCCCCTAACAATACTGCTGGGCCTCCCCCCAGAGGATACGGAGGTACACAGATACCCGAGGATGTGGGAAACAATGCTGAGGGCCGGGAGGGTGGCATTGGCCCAGAAATGGAAGAGCAGGGGGATGCCCACAAAGGAGGATTGGACACACAAGGTTAAAAACATGTTCTTGATGGACAAACTAACAGCGATGATGAACAATGACATGAACTCCTTTCAGGCTAACTGGTACGGAGTACAGCAGATCTGGGGATGGGAGGTCCACTGAGGCTCGAGGAGGGAATGTGGATGGAAATGAGGACCCACGTCCCGGGGGAGAATGGACGACATGCAGCCTATCACGCAGTTGGAATTTTCTTGCTTTTTTTCCCGAACTCCGGTCATACAAAGTTTGCAACGCATCTCCCTGCAAAGGGGGTTCTACTGGATCCAAGTTAATGGGGGGGAGGGTTTGTTTTTTCCTTTTTTCTTCCTTTTTCTTCTCTGGGGGGGCGGGGGGGGGGGGGCTCTTCCTCTTTGAGGGCTGATGACATGTTGAATCTATGGTAATGCTTCCAGCCTGTTTGTTATATTATGAAAATGTTAATAAAATAAAGTTTAAAAAAAAAAAAAGAATTGCACTATCAAGGGAATTTTGAAATAGGAACATTCTTCCGACGAGCGTTTGAAGATGGAAAGCGCCGCTAGATAACCTTTGATGGTTCCCACATTTAGACCTGTATGTGCTAGGGTCAGGAGGAAGGACAGTATTTCCGGAATAGAACATAGAAAAGGATTGACATTCTTTTCTCTGCACCAGTTGCAAAACTTTTTCCAACATCAACGGTATAGAGACTTTCTTGCTGGCCTTCTTGTCGAAAGCAACACCTCCATGACGTCATCTGGAAGGTTCCAATCCTTGTATCTCAGCCTTTCAGATACCAAGCATGAAGGTTGAGCGTTTTGACCTATGGATGTAGAACCCGACCTTCCATTTAAGAGAGAAGGTACTCTCTCTGAGGAAGACGCACTGGGGGAAAGATGGACATGTCTAGAAGGCCCGGGTACAACGTTCTCCTGGCCCAATCCGGGGCAATTAAGATCATGCGGCTCCCGAAGCGTCTCAGTTTCCTGATGACCTGAGGAATGACTGGAATCTTGAGGGAACGCATACAATAGTGGGAAATTCCACTCCACCACAAACGCGTCTCCCAGGGCTCCTCTCGGGGGAAATTCCCTTGAGCAATACCTTTCGCACCTCCGGTTGATTCCGGTCGCAAATAGGTCCACTTGAGGGGTTCCCCAAAGGGCGAAGATCTCTTGAATGACTTCCTGATCCAGTTCCCATTCGTGGGACACCGTGCTCTGCCTGCTCAGAGCAGCTGCCGTCATATTCTCTTCCCCGGCTAGGTGAACTGCTGTTAAAGAGATTCCTTCTTGAATTGCCCAATACCAGAGTTGCATTGCCTCTCTGCACAGCGGTAGTGACCCTACACCTCCTCGTGTTTAGATAATGCATGGCCACTGTGTTGTCTGTCATTATCAGGAAATTTTTTCCCCTGACAGATGGCAAAGTTTTCAGCGCTAGTCTGATTGCTCTCAGCTCCAGAAGGTTGATGTGTAGTTTGGACTCCGATGGAGACCAGCGACTGCTGATTGTCGGATCGTTGAAATGAGCTCCTCACCCCTTGAGTGAGGCATCCGTCACTACTGTGATCTCCGGCCATGGTTGCCAAAAAGGTTCTCCTTTCGGGATATTGTCTGAACAAGTCCACCATAGAAGATCTTCACGAACTTTGTTCGGAATCTGGAGAAGATCTGTCATTCGACCTGAGAACTGGGACCATTGAGTCTTTAGAGCCCATTGAAGGGATCTCATGCTCAGACATGCCTCTGGCACCAGAAAGATGCAGGATGCCATGAGGCCGAGTAACCTTAAGAAGTCGTAGGACTGAAAATTTTGGGCGAATTTGGAAACCATCTGGAGAATGTCTTGAGCCCTCGACCCGGGAGGCGAGCTCTTTCCCAGGGATGTGTCTAATACAGCTCCTATATATTGGAGCCATTGAGAAGGTGTCATTTGTGACTTCTTGAAGTTGAGGGAGAAGCCCAGTCTGTGGAGGAAGTGGCAGGTGACTTTCAGGTGATCTAGTGCCTGTTCGGCAGAACGTGCTCTGATCAGCCAATCGTCCAGGTAGGGCTAGACATGAATACCCCCTCTCCTGAGGTGCGCTGCCACCACCATCATCAGTTTGGTGAAGACCCTCGGGGCGGAGGTCAATCCGAATGGCAGGACTCAAAACTGATAGTGTGAGTCGCCAACTATGAACCTCAGGTATTTTCTGTACTTGAGATGAATCGGCACATAAAAATAAGCATCCTGGAGGTCCAATGACACCAACCAATCCTGTAGTTGAAGGGCCTGAAGGATCTGAGAAAAGGTAAAAATCTTGAAATTGTCATTTCTGAGGAACTTGTTCAAGTTTCTTAATTCCATGATGTGTCTCAGTCCTCCGTCCTTTTTGGGGATCAAAAAATATGGGGAGTACCATCCCTTGTTCCTCTCCGCTGCAGGTACTGGTTCTATAGCACCTTTCTCCAACAGGGTTATAACTTCCTGCTGTAGGAGCGGGTCTGAAAACTTCAAAGGGTGTCTCCCTGGTAGATTGCTTTGAGGTTGCGTTAGAAAAGGAAGGCAGTAACCTTGGGCTATTATTTCTAGAGCTCAAACATCTGAAGTAATGGCTCGCCATTCTTGCAGATGTTGCGACAGCCTGCCTCCTACACGTGTCTTGTGATGCAAGTCCTCAAAGTGGTTTTGTGGCGGTTGCTGCAGCCGCTGATGGCAAAGAGGCTGTAGCTGGTATTGGCTTGAAACGTTTTGCTTGTCCACCTAAAGTGGCCTTTCTCGGCCCCTTTGACTGGCCATTCCTCTCGCCTTTCCATATGAGGAGTAGTAACGATAGTATCGTCCCCTCCAAGATTGCCCTGGTGTACGAAAAGGCTGAGGTTCCCTGATGGCAGCTCCCAAAGACTTGGCAGCTGCTTTTGAGGTCTGCAACCTCTCGAGGCTCTAGTCAGCCTTGCTGCCAAAAAGGTGAGACCCCGTCAAAGGACATGTTCAGGAGACAGTTCTGCACGTCTGGTGCGAAACCAGACTTCTGTAACCATGCAAATCTGCGCATTACCGTGCTAGTGCCCATGGACCTGCTCACACTATATACAGTGTCCAATCCAGATTCAAGGGATTCCTGCATAGCCTCCTTTCCATCTCTAAGGATGGCTAGGAATCCTTCCCTTTCGTCCCCTTCTGGTAGGTGTTCCACCGCCATCGCAATGCACAGAGTGTATGAAAATTTCGCCAAGGCACATATGGAGTTGGCTGATTTTAACGCCATACTCCCAGCTGAAAATACCTTCCGTGCCCAGCCATCCACACGCTTATCGTCCCTGTCCGGAGGGATAGAAGGATAGCTGTGGCTGCCTGTATGACCAAACTCTCAGGAGTGGGATGTTTAGACAGATAGCCGGGGTCGCTATTGGGAGGGCGGCATTTTGAAGCAAGGGATTTATTCACTGGCGGATTAGAATCCGGAGTCTCCCAATTTTTGGCCACCGTATTTTGCAGGGCTACGTGAAAAGGTAGCATTGGGTCTTCAGTAGGACCATGATCCAATATGTCTGTTAGATCATCTTGGATGAATTGGGCTGGAGGCCTGGCCCATCCTAAATAATCTATTACTTTTGTCATTAGCTGACGGTATGACAGACTGGCATGTTCTCCTGGCTCTGGTCTACCAAAGTCTTTTTCAGGAGATGCATCAATACCACTTGCATTGTGCAGTGATTCAACCAAATCCCTCATCCTGCTTTCTTCTGAAATCAGGCATTCTGGGACATTTGGGGTGCCATATTCTAGCCCAAAAGGTACATTCTCCTCATCAGATTTCTCTTGTTCCTCAAAAATTGAGGTCAGGGACTTGAACTCTTTCCTAGGAAGAGGTTTGAAAACCTTTTCTGGGAGAGGTGGAGGAGGAGGAGTAGTATTAATGGGTCCTGAAGGCATAACAGGTCTTGTAGCCTTCTTTCCCCTTTTCTGGCTGATTTTGCCGAACTGGAGGTTTCGGTGTCGAGGGCTTCGGGGTCGACAAAGGCGTCAATGGCATCGGCGCAATACCAGTCTTTGACGGCGCCGGCTTCAAGGGCGTCGAGGCGCTCTTCGAAGACTTGCCCTTCGAGGTGTGTTCGGTCTCGGATGGCGTCGGTGACCTCGAGTGGTCGACTCGAGAGGCTTTTATCGCTCAGCGTCCTAGAAGGTTCTCTATCCTTCCTCTTTCGATCTCCCGGGCGCGCGAGTATCGGAGCGATGATACTCCCGGCCGGCTTCCGAGGAAGGCGCAGACCGAGGCTTTGCTTTCTCGAACACCACCATCATTTTGACTCTGAATGCTTCCCATTCTTCGGATGATGAATGTTTAGTGGGACATTTCATCCTTTTTGGGGATTCGTCAGAGGACGAGGTGGAGGGGGCTCTGTGGCGTTGTTTCTTCGATTTTTTCGTCGAAGATGACGAGCGATGGGAATCGCTTCGGGACCTGGACCGATGCCTTTCGCATCGAGGAGATTTCTCCTCACGGGACCTCGACCCAACGCTAAGTTGGTGACAATCTATTATGCATATTGTTCAAACAAACTTTGAACAATATGCATAATAGATTGTCACCAACTTAGAAATGTTCACTGTATAATGGCGATACACTGAATTAATTGTAACCACATTTTACTAACCCACCACCGTGCAGAGTATACATGCACTTTTATATGCATCTGTGTTGTGCCACGGCACATAAGAATTCCTTCAGACAAAACGTTCTCTTTTGTTAAAAATAAATGTTGATCATTTTTTTCCATGTACCCCATGGTGAATCTCGTTTGTGCAGAACTATCAATGTAGTAGTTCTTTTGCAAGGTCCTGCCGACCCCCTATCACACAACTGGCTAGGGAAACCATTTGACTCTACCCTCTACTATTGTGTAACTATTTCTACCCTCAAGAGTCAGGCCCCCGAAAAAAAGAGGATTTTTTCGCCCATATATATATATATATATTTTCTCATGGCTAAATAGCTGCAATGACCATCTCAACTTCAAAATGCACTTTGACCCCCCCCTCCCCCAAGGACGAGTTTCCTGGACTTAACCATCTACAAAAGGGACGAGAGGTACTCCACCATCCTATATAGGAAGCCATCAAACAGAAGTGGCTTACTACATTCTACAAGTTTCCACCCGGCTGGTTTGAAAATTAACCTCCTTACAGTCAGTTCTTAAAAATCTGAAGAAACAGCAGTATGCAAGAAGATTTTGTGAGACATGCGCAACATCTGAAGAAAAGATGTACAGATCTGTCAGCTGGGGAAACCGGTGGCCACCGCGTCAACCAGCATCTACTAGGACCAGTACGGTAGGGGGGGGCCCAGAAGCCCATCCATTATCAAATTCACCTACACAAGTACAACAATATTGCGATTAACTCCACCTCCTGCCACCTCACAGGTCTCTCAAATCTAGCTGTGACTTGTTTGAAATTGCACTGTCTATTATTCAAGTTGTTAATGTTAAAGGAAATTTGTACCGTGCAATATCGCCACCAGAGTGGTCCCCTGGCGGCTCTGAAAGAGGAAGGGAGGGGTGGTTAGTGGGAAGAAGCTGGAAAAGCGCATGAGAGCAGTGATGTGCTTTTGGTGGCCTCAGCCCGGTGGGTCCGTCGGCTTGGCTTGGGGTGATTTGCAGCCGGTAGTCGTTGTGTACTGTTGTGCGGTTTTTTGTTTTGTTGTTGCAATGTAGTGAAGTTTTTGCAGTTTGTTGTGCAGTAGGTTTGTGGTTGTGTTTGGTTTGAGAGGTGTATGCAGAGGGGGGAAATTGTTAGTGCAATTGGTTAGTTAGCATCAATTATCCTGAATTGAGGTGCGGGGCTTCTGTAATCAACCCATTTGGGTTCGGGAACACCCCTGCGTCTCTGTCCTGATCCGGTCCGTCCGACCTCAGAGGTCCCTTTCACATCTGGCCCCCTCCTCACTCAGTCTTCCCTTCCCACTCATACGGCTAGCGCCCCTGCCTATGTCCACAGCTCAGACATTGTGGTGATTGCTAATAACCCGATAATTCCACTATACTGTGGTACCTGGTGCTAACTATGGGTCGAGTGCGGGTGTTGGGTGGGGTTAGGTGGTATGTTGACTCCATCTCAGTTTGGGTGTCGCCTGTGTTCCCCTCTAACTGGCGTCCTTTGTCCAGGTGCCATGGGAGCTTCTTCACATAGGGAGATGTCCACAGACTGTACTGGCAGTTGTCTGTGTCCATTCCAGTTTATTCGTCTTTTTTCCTTTCTGTTTCAGTTTGAGTCTGTGGTGTTGAAGAACCAGGTATTAGTAATTTCCTAAATTTTAGATGATTTTTGGTGTTTTTTATATCTTTTGGGATGTTCCAGGTTTTTGCGGCTAAGTGGTAGAAGGAGCTACCTCCTAGTTTCTTCTTGAGGTATGGTTTTGGTTCCAGGCGGATTTCGTTGCTTGATCTGAGTCGTCTTGTTGGCTTGTAGATTGTTATTTTCATTTGTAGGAATTCTGGTCTCTGTCCACTGATTGCCCTGTGCATTATGCACATTGTTTTGAAGGTGATGCAATGTTTTACTGGGAGCCAATGTAGTGTCTTTAGGGCAGGAGTGATGCGTTCTCTTCTTGATAGTTTGAGGAGTAGTCTGGTTGCTGCATTTTGGATCCATTGTAGTTTCTTCAGGAGGTATTCTGGAATTCCGAGATAGAGGCCATTTGCATAGTCGATACTTGACATGACGAGGCCGACGATAGTGAGTGTTTTGCTCGTGAAGGAGATGAATAGTAGGATTCTTCTTGCCGTGTGGAGGAGAAAAAGCATTTCTTGACTGTTGCATTTACTTGTGGTTCTAAGGTTAGGGAGTTGGTTTTTTTACTACCTTAGATGGTAATGGTGTGGTTCCCATTTCCGTTGGCCACGGGATGGCGGTTTCTTTCTCTTGGTCTTTCGATATGATCATGATTTCAGTCTTTCCTGGATTGATCTTCAGGTTGTTGGCAGTCATCCAGTTGAAGACTTCTTAGACACTTGATTAGGGTTGAATGGTCAGCTTGGGCGTCATTGATTTTGTAGATGATTTGGGTATCATCTGCGTAGTTGTAGCACGTAATGTTGTATTTTTTGAAGATTCGGATAACCGGAGTCTGGTAGATGTTGAAGTGCAGTGGCGATAGTGAGGATCCTTGTGGCACTCCACAGTTAACTCTTGGAGTGGATTTGAAGGGTTTAATCCATACGGTTTCTGTTCTGTCTGCTAGGAATTACTTAGTCCAGAGTAGTGCTGTGTCTATTATGCCTATGTCTTCTAGTCTTTTGGTTAGGATGTCATGACCAACTGTGTCGAAGGCTGCGGAGAGGTCGAGTAGAATGAGGGCTGATGTGTTTGAGTCTGCATTGGTTTTTTGGTCGTCCCAAATGGCTAGTAGTGCTGTTTCCGTTCCTCTTGCGGGTCTGAAGCCGACTTGAGCTTGGACTAGCAGGTGGTGTTTTTCTACGTATTCTTCGGTTAGCTTGTATACGTAGGTTTCCAGGAGTTTTGCCGGTAAGGGATGTTTGAAATTGGCTTGTAGTTGGAGAGGTCTTCTGTGTCGCCACTTGTGTTTTTCAGATGTGGTTTGATATATGCTGATTTGAAGGTCTTTGGTGCAGTTCCTGTTGCAAGAGAAAGGTTCATAGGGTTTCTGTAGTATTCTGATGGTGTTCCTTGTGCAACAATTGATTTGTAGATGTCCGGGTGACGGAGATCCATGGGTGATCCAGCTTTCTTGCTGTGTTTTACCAGCAATGCGAATGCCTCTGCTGATATTTCGGGAACGTTTTTTGATTTGTGCTGAGGTTCTGTGATTGGTTCGCTTTGTATGCTGTGGTCGGTTGGTATGTTTTGTATGGAATGTCGTCGATTTTTTCCTTGAAGCGGTCTGCCAGGTCGTTGCATAGTTTCTCTGAGGGGGTTGGGGCGTTGTTGCAGCTTGGTGGGTTTCTCATCTCTTTAATGATGTTAAACATTTCTTTTTGTGTGTTGGCAGCATTGGTGATTCTGTAATCATAATGCCTTCTTTTCGCCTTTTGAATTTCCTTTCTGTATGCCCGAATTTGTCTCTGGAACAGTGTTTTTTTTGTCCGGGTTGTATTCTTTCCTCCATCCCAGTTCAATTCTTTTGTTTTCCTTGTTCATGGTGCTTAATAGTGGGGTGAACCATTTTGCCATTGCTCTTTTTTTTGATGGGGTGAATGGTTCTTCTGGGGCGAACATGTCGACTGCGTCTGCGATCCATTTGTGTAGTAGCTCCGCTTTCCCGTCTAGGTCAGTTAGCTCTAGTTCTCTATTTGAGGGTTTGGTGAACTCCAGTTGTTCGAATAGGTTCTTTCTTTGACGTGTTTCCAGTTTCTTTTTGAGGTGGTTGTGAGTTTTGGGTGTTGGATGCAGACTCGAGTAGGAAGAGTGATCACGAATGGGATGATGAGATGGTCGCTCCACAGTATTTTTAACGGCAGTACCGTGGTGATGAGATTTTCTTCCGCGAAAATTGCGTCGAGGGTGTGTCCTGCCGAGTGTGTTGCTCCTTTGACTAGCTGTTGTAGTTTCATGGTAGTGAGTTGTTCAGTCAGTGAGTTTAGGGAGTTGGCGCGACTGTCTTCAAACCAGATGTTGAAATCCCCCAGGATGATTAGGTGTTCGTGATTGATGGCTATGTTGGTGATGGCTTCGATGAAGTTGTCGACGAAGGTTGCATCATATGTCGGTGGTCTGTAGACCAGGATGAATGTGACATTGGTTTTTGGGCTTGTTGTTAGGTGTATTACCATGGTTTCACAGTTGAGGATGTTGAGCGGTTCGTCTGTTTTTATTTTCAGGTGTCCCTTCAATGCTATTACAATGCCTCCTCCTTTTTTGATTTTTCTGTTTATTTGAAGGCATTTGCAATTGGTTGGGAGGCAGCTTTGGAGTGATTTTGTAGTTGTCGTCCAGCCAGGTTTCTGTGATGAACAGGATGTCAATGCCGTTGTCATCGAGTAGGTTGAAGATTTCTGTTGAGTGTTTTGACATGGATCTTGCATTTATTTAGTATTTAGTATTTTATTTATTTCTATAGCGCACCAGGCCCAGGGGCAACCGGGCGCTTAACTTAGTTACAACAAGATGAAAGCATGACAAGGCAATGTGACAGAGTATTACAGGAGTATTACAGGAAGATTTACAGAATATACATTCAAGCGAATATCGATAAGGCAGTGATTTACAGGATAGTTAATAAGGGATGCAGAGTAGGTCAAAGTGCAAGTAGGGCAGTAAACTGGTGTTAGCTGTCTTGGGCGGATAGCCAAGCTTTGGTAAGGTGTTTGAATTTCAGGAAGGAAGGTTCTGCTCTAAGGTCATTGGGGAGTGAGTTCCAAAGTTTGGCTGCCAGGATGGGGAAGCTGGTTCCACCTGATCTTTGGAGATTAAAACGCGGGATGACAAGGCAGTTGGCTTGGGCCGCTCTGCGAGGTCTGGTGGAATTGTGGAAAGAGAATCTGTTTGCCAGGTAGCGAGGGGCTTGGTTGTGGAGGCATTTGTGTGTGAGAGCCAGGGACTTCAAGGAGATGCGATGTGGGATAGAGAGCCAGTGCAGGTTGCGCCTGGTGTCAGATATATGCTGGCGCCTAGGAATGTTAAGGGCCGCTCTGATCGCATTGTTTTGGACAATTTGTAGCTTGTTTAGGTTGCGGAGATTAGTACCTAGATAGAGGGCATTACAGTAGTCGACCTTGGATAGTACGAGGGTCCTGGTCAAGGTTACGCAGTTGGCTGTGGTTAGGAACGGGCGACAGGCGGTGATGAGCTTGCAAGTATACGCTGCTGCAGATGAGACTGCGTTGGACTGTCTAGTCAAGGATAGGGTTGAGTCAATGTAAATCCCTAGGGTTTTCGTGTCCTTAGCAATAGGGATGGTGTTCCCATCAATGGTGAAAGACTTGAAAGCAGGGTCAAGTTTAGTGAGTTTTTGTGGTGAACCAAGAATGAGGAGCTCTGTCTTTTCATCATTTAGGCAGAGGCCGTGTTGGGCCATCCACGCTTGGATGACCTGGTAGATGGCGTTGATGGCGAGGGAGTCAGTTGTGTAGTCTCCTGTGATGGGGATTAGTATCTGTGTGTCGTCAGCGTAATTGGTATACGTGACGCCCAAATGGTCCAGAATATCAAAAAGGGGTTTGGTAAACACGTTATATAACGTGGGCGAGACACAAGACCCTTGAGGCACACCACAAGAGACCGGAGCGGGTGGTGCGGCCGCAAGTGGGGAAAACACGCGCATTGATCTATTATCCAGGAAGGATCTGATCCAAGTAGAGGCATTTTCTGAGAAATGTGCGGCTGATTTGAGGTGATGGCAGAGAATTTTGTGATTGACAAGATCAAAAGCAGCAGAGAGGTCCAGGAGAAGTAATAACGCCAGTTTGCCTTTGTCTTTGAGATCTTCGATCTGCGTTTTTAAATCGATAAGGGCGGTCTCAGTGCCATGGCGAGGCCGGAACCCCGATTGCCTGAGTCCCAGAAGTTTATTTGATTCAAGGTATTCCTGAATTTGTAGGTAGGCCGCGCGGTCAAGGATTTTTAGTAAAAAAGGTACAGTGGTAATTGGTCTGTAGTTTGTGGGTATGCTGGGATCCAGGGTAGGTTTTTTCAGAAGCGGGATGACCCACGCATCCTTAAGATTGTCCGGTACAATCCCAGAGCTAAAGGAGAAGTTGATGAGCGTAGTGATGAATGGTGCTAGGTCGTGAGCTGCTTCCTTAATAATAGGTGCAGGACAAAGGTCACCCTGACAATTGGACGGTTTAAGGCTAGTGATGATCTTTTCCACTTCGAGAATGGAGAGTGGAGAGAAGCTAAAAGGAGTCAGAGAGTCTGTGATAGAGAGGTTTATGGTAGGTATAGGGATCTGTAGAGGGTTGGATTGAAGGCTAGATTGTTTGTTGTTGATTTTAATTTGGAGAGTGGCAATCTTACCTAGGAGAGCTTCTTGGATTTTGGAGCACCAGGTGCTATCTTTGGTACAGGTGTCAGGTGGAGTAACAGGAGTTTCAAGTTCTTTTAGGATTTTAAACAATTCTTTGGTGTTAGATTTGGCTTGTTCGATGCGTTTGTTGTATGTGTCTTTTTTTGCCTGGAATATAGCTTCCTTGTAGTTAAGGGTGGCCAGGAGTACGCATGATTTGTTAGCTAGAGAGTGATTGCTTCTCCAGTGGGATTCTGCAATTCGTTTTTCTTTGCGTAGAGCTCTGAGATGGGGTGTAAACCAAGAGTTTAGGTGGGCTCGAGGTTTAGATTTTCTCAGTTTCGAGGGTGCAATGGTGTCTAAGGCTATAAGCATGGCCCGGTTAAATGTGTCGACCAGGGCCGTAGGGTCAGAGCATGAGGGATCCCGGTCATTGAGAGCTGGAAGGAGGAGGGGGAGGAGTCTATCGCAGGTAATGTCGCGTTTGTTACGGGTGGCCATAGCCGGGGCAATGTTGTGAGGGAGGCTGATAGGTTTGGACTCAATATTGAATGTAATTAAGTTGTGGTCTGTCCAGGCGCACTGTTGGTTAGAGGTGATGTTGATGGGACAGTTGAGGGCGGCTAGCCAGTCAAGGGTTCTGCCCTTGTTGTGGGTGGGTTGGTTTAGGAACTGAGTGAATCCAGCATTAGTGAGGATGTTGTCAATAGACGAAGCAGCAGTGTCCTTGGGGTCGTGGAGGCCTAAGTTGAAATCCCCCAGTATCATGACCTGGGAGATAGCTTTGGTGTTGTGTGTGAAGATGTTAGAGAGGTCCTCCGCGAAGGTGGATAGTGGGCCGGGTGGCCGGTAGAGTAGATGGAAGGTGATAGAATGGTTAGGTGTGACAGCTAGTTTAGCTGTCAGTGCTTCCAGAGTGGAGGAGTGATGTGTGGCTGAGAGGTGGAAGTTCAGAGCGTTTTTGTGGATGATGGCGATGCCACCTCCTTTAGATTGGATGGAATTACGGTCATGTCTGATAATGTTGTAGCCTGGAGGGATAGCGAGGGAGAGAAGAGGACCTGAGGCTGGGTGGAGCCAGGTTTCAGTGATTGCTATAAAGTCGAGGTCAAGGTTGAGGATCAAGTCAGCTACTTCTAGGGCGTGAGCCGGGAGTGATCTGGCGTTGATTAGCGCGCCTTTGATATTGTTTGAGTTAGGGGAGTTGGAAGATGGTGGTAGATTAGGTGAAAGTGTGGGTGGTGACAAAGGGAGAGGCAGTTTGATGCGGTGAGCTAAATGATGGGAAGCGTGGGTAAGACGCGAGCCAAGTCTAGCATTTCTCAAGGAGATAGAGCAGGGTAGGTTAGGTAAAGGTCTGGTGGCGAAGTGCTGGATCCAGAGGGCTGGGTTGTTAAGATAAGGGTTGGTGTGGTGAGCGTGGGATGGCATAGTTGAGGTGTGATGCAAGTAAGAGTGGCAGATAGGGGTGGTGGTATGGTATAGTGCAGTGCAGCCAAAGTGCAGTATAAGGAGGAGAAGGGTGGGCAGCAGTCTGGTAAGTAGGATACTGAAAGAGTACAGAGGAGAGTTTGCAGTAGTTAGACTGTTGGTGGGGGGCATGTTGACCTAGTAGAGTCTAAGCGCGCGTGGTCTGGTAAGGATCGCGAGGGCGACCATATGACACTTACACAATTACAGTAGTCTGTTAGTGACCAAAGGCACAACACAATTGCAGTGGTCCGTTAGCGACCATAAGGCACAACACAATTGCAGTGGTCCGTTAGCGACCATAAGGCACAACACAATTGCAGTGGTCCGTTAGCGACCATAAGGCACAACACAATTACAGTGGTCCGTAAGCGACCAAAGGGCACAGCCAATAGCAGTCATGAGGCATAAAGCACTAGGGGCTGAAAATGACTGTACTATTAAGAGGTGGCAGCAGTAACGCATAGAGGCGGTGGAATTGGAGGCATAAGCGTATGTAGCAAACAGTTATCGAAGGTGAAAATAACCGAGTTCAAATGTTTATGATTGCGGAGTAGCAGAAGACATACCAGAAAGCACAATAGTGTAGACTGAGGGTATCCCCTCTACTCACAATGGATTAAAGGTCCGAGTAGACACTGGCTCCAAAGCTCCAGAGGCGAACAGGGGGCAAACAGGGGCCTTAGTGCGGGCCTTCGTTGAGAGGCCGGCGTTCCCGCCTGCCGGCGGAAGGGGATAATTATGAATGGGGAGGTCAACAGCTGATTCGTGCTGATTGCAGTGGAGTTTGGAGGTTTTGTATGGCTTGGACTTTCTTGTTGAGGTCGTCTTCTGAACAGTGTTTGGGTTTCCTTCCTGGTCGATCTTTTCCTGAGGTGTGGGTTTTGGGGTGTCAGCGTCTTCGAAGAGTTCTTCTAGGTTCTGTCTTGGGTTTTTCTTCTCCAGGTTCGTCTTCCATAGGTTGTGGTTGTCGACTGGAAGTTCTTCTTGCTTTGGTGATGAAAGGTGTTATTGCATCGTAGGAATGTTTGTTGTTTCTTGTGTTGTTCATCCGTCTTCTGCACGATTGTGTGAGGTAGTTTGATGATGCGGCTTCTAGGGTTGGGTTGGTTTGCTCTGGTGACTCGTTGTCAGCGAGTTACAGAGTTAAGTAGAGGGATTTGTCTCTTCTTTTGGTGTTCGGGGTGCGTTCTGTAGTTGTGGTTGCTAGTTGCTGTTTCGGAGTGTTTGTTGCTTCTTCTATTTTTCTTTCCCTTGGAATGGGTCGTTTGCGCGGCATTGTAAGAGGTTTGGTTATTATTGCTTGCTGATGTCCAGTTGGTTCTGCTTTGGTCTGGTTGTCTTGTGGTGTCAATGTTTGTGGAGGCCGTCCGCTAACTGTTACGTCTCTGTGAGTGGTATTTCCGGCTGATGTTGTCGGCTTGTTCAGTTGCTGTCTAGTGAGGGGTAGGGGAGGTGGATTAGGGTTATATCGTTAGGTGCTCTCCGTGGTTCTCTTTAGCGTCCGTCTCAGTATACGTGGTTCACTGCAGAGAGCAGGCAATGAGGGTTTAGGAGGATTTCTCTGCTAGTTGACAGTTGATTGGGGGTGGTGTAGTTAGGACATATGCCTTATGAGGTGTTAGCCTCTAAAATCAGGGTGTCACTTCATAGTAATTCACTGGTGGGTTCTGTCTCCCTTTAGGGGTGTGCAGGATTGGGAGGCCTGTCTAAGAATCTGTCAATGAGATCTTGATATCGTACCCTGCAATCTAGAACTAGAAACCCTACTGAGCCCGAGAGACCCGCACAGGCGGAGAGAGGCCCATCAACGCAATCCTAAAAATCACACACTGCAGCCTCGAAACAGAGTCCCTACCAAGTCCGAGAGACCTGTACAGTGGGAGAGAGGGCCATCAATGCAATCTAAATATCACACGATGCAGCCAGGAAATGGAGCCCCTACAAAATTTGAGAGACCTGTATAGTGGGAGAGAGGCCTATCAATGCAGTCTGAATGTCACAATGTTGTCTGGGGATAGCGCCCCTACCAAAATTGAGAGACCTGTATAGTGGGAGAGAGGCCTACCAATGCAGTCTAGATATCATGCAGTGCAATTTCGAGAGAGAACCCCTACTAGATGAGACCTGTATAGTGGGAGAGAGGCATATCAATGCAGTCTAGATATCCCACAGTGCAATTTTGCCACTGAGTCCCCTGGTGAATCCGAGAGACCTGTATAGTGGGAGAGGGGCCTGTAACTGCAATCTAGATAACATACAGTGCAATTTGGAGATAGAACCCCTACTGGATTTGAGAGACCTGTATAGTGAGAGAGAGGCCTATCAATGCAATCTAGATGTCGTACAATGCAGTTTAGAGAACGACTCCCCTACTATATTTTGGAGACCTGTATAGTGTGACAGGGGCCTATCAATGCAATCTAGATGTCACACAAAGCAATTTGGAGTTTGAATCTCTACTAGATTGAGAGACTTGTATTTTGGGAGAGAGGCTTATCAATGCAATATAGATATCACACAGTGCTATTTGGAAATGGAACCCCTACTAGATATAAAAGACCAAAGACCTGTAAAGGTCTATATAAGGGGGAGGGGGGGTCAGTCTGTGCCTAACTGGTCAGATTGGTACAGTATTGAGTAATGATGAACTTGTTCTCTAAATTGAGGGTGAAGGAGAGAAAGATGCAGTGGGAAATAGTCACCTTGATTAATTATGGGTTTGGTAAGTGGTTCGGGATATAGGGTAGGGTGGTTGCCCTTACTCCTGACCCCGGCCACTTCTACCTTATTGGTCCTTGTAGTTGCTGGTTGACAGCTGGTCACTGCGTCCCCTGCCGACAACTCTTGTAGCCGTCCGAGGGCCCTTAGCCGCGGGCTGCACGGGCAGAGGGCTGCCCTGGGGGGACCGGTAAAGAGAGCCAAGAGGACCAATGGGAGCAGGGGGGGCGGGACGGGAGGCAGGAGGGAAGGGATTCCGGAAGAGGCGCGGGATGGCGGGGGGGTCTGTAAGCGACCTTGGGGCCAAAGCCCAATCCACAAACAAACAGGAAACAAGCACAAGAACTGCCGCAGCACACAGGGGCAACACTCACCTTGCTCTGATGGAAATGGGGCAGGCGAGTGTTGCTCTGCGACTACTCTCCAGGCACAGAGGTCCACGGACCAATGGGAGCAGGGGGGGCGGGGCGGGAGGTGGGAGGGAAAGGATTCAGGAGGAGGCGTGGGGTGGCGGCCTCTCTCCCACTATATACAGGTCTCTCAAATCTAGCTGTGCCCCATTTCAAATTGCATTGTCCGATATTCAGGTTGCATTGGTAGGCCTCTCTCCCACTATATACAGGTCTCTCAAATCTAGCTGTGCCCCATTTCAAATTGCATTGTCTGGTATTCAGGTCACATTGGTAGGCCTCTCTCCCGCTATACAGGTCTCTCGGGGTCTAGCTGTGACCCATTTCAAACCATCTGTATTAAGGTTGCATTGGTATGCATTGTCAGTTACTCCCATTAGGACAATTCTGTAGTTACTAGCTATATCCCTCTTAACACCACGTAGGTTGTTCACTGCAGTGAACCTCTTCCAGGGAGGCCCACACTAAGGACAGCTACTGGAATACCCCGATGATATAACTCTAGCAAACCTCCCCTACCTTACCAGAGACAGCGACAGAACTAGCCAGAAATATTAGCTGACAAGACCTCCTACAGACCGAGCCTAAACTTGCACCGGACAACTCCTGACACGCAGTACCACACCACAAACAGCCGGACCAAAGCAAAAACAACTTTGCATCAATGAACACAAATAAAGACCAACTAAAAACACTCAAGCTCAAAATGCTGCGCAAACGACCAGGAGCAAAGGAAAGACAAAGCTCAGAAGAACAAACGCAACCGAATACCACCGAAGACTCACAACTGCGCAACACACTCCCACAGACAGGAACGACAACCAAACCAACGAAGAGAGAAATCGCTCTACCTAACTCCATACCTCACAAATAACCAGTCACCAGAACAAGTCAACCCAACGCACGAATCGACAACAGCAGACAACAAAACACAACCACCCTGAAGAACGGGCAACGCCAGAAACAACAAGAAAATAATCAACGCAATAACACCTTACATCACCAAAACTAGAGGAACTTCCACCCAACACCCACAAA
Source organism: Ambystoma mexicanum (assembly GCF_040938575.1). Taxonomy (NCBI): domain Eukaryota; kingdom Metazoa; phylum Chordata; class Amphibia; order Caudata; family Ambystomatidae; genus Ambystoma; species Ambystoma mexicanum. The sequence continues at coordinate 817,812,617 of NC_090929.1, forward strand.
ATTTGGAAGAAGACCCTGATGAAAACAAAAACCCAAGACTGAACCTAGAAGAACTTTAACACAGACACACCTGTACCAACACCTCTACTAGAGCTCGACTGGAAGAAAACCTTAACACCAATCAGTGGACAACACCGACAATAAAGCACTAACCAAACTACACCTTTAAACTCCACTGCAACCTAATAAATGCAGGATCCATTTCAAAACACTCTACAGAGATCTTTGACCTTCTCTGCGACAACGGCATCGACATCATTTTCATCACAGAAACATGGCTGAAATACAACTACAAAAAGCAAATCACACTCCAAAGCTGCCTCCCAACTAACTTCAAATACCTTCAGGTAAACAGGAAAAATAAAAAAGGAGCAGGCCTCGCAATAGCATTCAAAGGAAAAATGCAAATAAAAACAGACAAACCTCTCATCATCAACTGCAAAACCATGGTCATAAATCTATCAGCGAACCCAAATACTAACATTATTTATTCAGATTTGTAAAGCGTGCAGCAGCCCAAGGGCATCAAGGCGCTTGTTACATACATAGCCGGTCAGATAGCACAGCAAGTAGAGCGCTCGCTTTGACAACCGTGCAGAGCCTTCTGACGCAGGTTCGAATCCCAGTAGGGCCCAACTCAGCCTTTCATCCTTCCGAGGTCGATAAATGAGCACCACACACCGTGGGGAAAAAAGCAGCGCTCAGATACCTGAGGGTTAGTAGCGCTATATAAATGCACAAACAAACAATAGCTTAGTTACATATACATGGTCATACAAAGGTTACAGGCAAAGCGATAATGTACATATTTACAGGACTGTTTCGAAAATAGTTACATTTTACTCTGCAAGGAGTGAGATCTTTAGTTTCCTACGGAAAATAGGGAGTGAGATTTCCGCTCTGATGTCTGTGGGTAGTGCGTTCCAGGATTTGGCAGCAATATATGGGAAGCCAAGGCCACCAGCTTTAGCTCTTTTAGTGTATTGTGTCCTGTTGGGACGTGAAGAGGAGGATTTGGAGATAGTTTCAGATAGGTATGAGGGTGCAGAGAGTGGGGCATTTGTGTGTGAGGGTAAGGATTTTGAGGGCGATACGCTATTTGACCGTGAGCCAATGAGCTGATTGTATTGCCTGGGAGATATGCTCTCTTCTAGAGATGCTTAGGGTGGCACGGAGAGCATTATGAGTGATTTGAAGCCTGTTTAGGTTTTTTGACGATGTGCCTGCCAGGAGGGCATAGCAATAGACTAGTTTGGCTCCAATGGTTGCTCTAGCTATTGAGAGGCAGTTGGGTTTGGATAGGTATGGTTTTATGGTGTTAATTTGGTGTTATGCGCGGAGGAGGACATGATCGTGCTAACTTGTCTGGTCATGGTTAATGAGGAGGCTAGGTATATGCCCAGTGTCTTGACGGCTGTAGATACTGAGGTAATAGAGACGTCAATGGTAAAGTTGGCGTATCATTTATCAAGTTTGGTTAGGATGTTCCTTAGCCCTAGTATCATGATTTCTGTCTTGTCCCCGTTGAAGCAGAGGCCATTTACCGCCACCCAAGGCTGGATGGTGGAGTAGATCTTATGGAGTGCCTTGGCGTCTTCGTTATATGAGCCTGATAGGGGTATAAGTACTTGTGTATCATCAGCGTAATTAGTATACGCAATGCCAAGTTAGTCAAGCTTGTCGAAGAGAGGCTTTGTGAACAAGCTGTAGTGTGGGAGCTGTGCAAGATCCCTGAGGGACTCCGCAGTGGATTGTTGTGGGTGTAGCGTTTGCTATATCCGAGAAGACTTTCATGGCTCTTCCTTCGAGGAAGGAAGTGACCCAGCGCGCTGCTTCTTTGGCAAAGTTAGCTGAAAGTGTAAGGTGTGATGTGAGAGTCTTATGGTCAACCAGATCGAAAGCGGCTGAGAGATCTAGGAGAAGCAGTAAGGCTGGCTTGCCTTTCTCCATGATTTGGGTGATCTGTTTCTTTAGATCCACCAGAGCTGTTTCAGTGCCGTGTCCTTTCCGGAGCCCAGATTGCTTGGTCCCTAAAATGGAGTGGGTTTCCAGGAAATGTTGGATTTGGCTATGAGCGGCTTTGTCCAGTAATTTCAGGAGGAATGGCACTGTGATTATCGGTCTGTAGTTGTTAGGTTGTAGAGGGTCGAGAGTTTTTTTATTTTTTTTATTTTTTTTAGAAGTGGGCTGACCCAGGCCTCTTTGAGGCTGACCAGAATAATGTCCGATTTAAAGGACGCATTGATGAATGCCGTGAAAAGCGGAGCGAAACGGTCTGCGCAGTCCTTAATGAGCTTCGGTGGGCATATGTCCCCTTTACAGGGGCAGGGTTTGAGGTTTTTGAGTAAGTTAATAACTTCTTGTTCAGGGACTTCCCTGAAGGAGAACTCAGGTTTGGGGAGTTGGTTGAGGCGGGAGTAGAATTGGTAGGTTTGGACCCAGTCTGCGGTGGTAGGGCTTTGCAGTGGCCCTTAATTTTCTTTTGGAGGTGGTCAATTTTGTGTAACATGGCACATTGGATACTAGCACACCATGCTTCGTCTTTGACTATTTCATCAGGTGTATTGGGTGGGGAGATGAGCTCATTGAAAATGGAGAAGATTTCTTTAGAGTGCGATTTGGCATTGGAGATGCGTGTGCTGAAAGCGTTAGCTTTGGCTGAGGTGATAGCTGCCTTGTATTGGTGGGAGATTTGGTTGAACTCGTTTTTGGCACTGTCACTTGAATTGGTTTGCCAATTTTTCAGAGCTACTCTTTTGAGTGAGCGCAATGGCTGAAGTTCATCGGTGAACCAGGAGTTGGTGTAGTGATTTCTTATCTTTTTTCCATTCGAGTGGTGCTATTTCGTTAATGGCTTTAGTGATAATCTCCTTGTAGATTTCTGCTAGGGTGTTGGGGTCATTGGCGAGGAGGGGGGTCGGGGTTGGTTCAGGGATGTTGAGGTAGCGGTGCAATTTCTACTCGTTGAGCTTCTTAGAGCTTCTCATTTGCACTGCGGTAGCAGGGGTGAGAGTTTTGTGGCTTCTGGCGATGGGTATAGTGAATTCGATGCAATTGTGATCGGTCCATGGCAAGGCGGTGTTCGAGGTGATAGTAGCAAGGCAGTTATGGTCTGCGATCCAGTCTAGGATACAGCCTTTTGAGTGTGTGGGATTTAATACTTTTTGGGTGAAACCTAAGTCGTTAAGTTCCTTGGTGAAGGTATCAGCAGGTTTGTCTTTATCATCCTTGAATCCCCAGTTGAGGTCTCTATAGGAGGGTCTTGGTGGAGCTTTTCATATTATTGCTGAGTATGTGGATGAGGTGTTCCTGAGAGTCTAGGGGGAGGCCTGGGGGCGGTACAGTACGTGAACGTTGATGGTGCTGTTGGGCAACAGTGTCAGTTTAGGAGATAGAAGGTCAGAGTTGCTGGTCCAGGGGTGACTGATAAGTCGAAGGTGGAGACTCTCTTTGTAGACGAGAGCTACTCCGCCTCCCAGTCGTGCTAATCTATATTGTCTGAGGATGGTGAAGCCTGGAGGTAGTGCAAGTGCGACAGCGGGGCCAGAGGCTTCATGTAGCCAGGTTCCTGTGAGGGCTAGTAGATCAATGTTGTTGTCGGTTATGAGGTGGTGAATCTCAGATGCATGTGCTGGGAGGGAGCATACATTGATGAGGGCACATTTGATGTGGGGCGTGTGTGACTTTTTTGTGGTGGTGTGGGTGGAGTTTGGTGTGTCTTGTGTAGTGGCGGTGTGGGGCCTGATGTAGTTTGTGGGTGGCTGAGTGTTCGAGGGGAGGGGTGAGTTTATGGGTCGAGCGGGAGCCTAGTCTATTATTTCTGAGTGCTGTGGGAATGGGTTGAGTGCTGTGTTTTGCAGTCAGTGTACAAGCTCAAAGTCTTTCCAGTCTACAGAAAGTTGTGATGCATGGTGGGGCAAAAGGAGTGGCTTCTATTGATGGGTGTATTTGTAGTGATGTATCCATGGCAGTGGGTTGAGTGGGAGTGGTGGCAGAGCTTAGCAGTGTTTGTTTAGGATGGGGGAGTGTGGTGAATGGCGAAAGAGCAGAGAGTATGCTAAGGAGGGTGAGCAGCGTGGTAGGAGAGGCGGGGAGCTTACTGATGGCTATGGGCATCATTGTGTGCAGGGAGATTTTACTTTGCACGGGGGGCCTAAAACATCACATTCATTCTGGTGTACAGACCACCGACATACGATGCAACCTTTGTCGACAACTTCATAGAACCATCACCAATTTAGCCATCAAACACGAACATCTAATAATCCTGGGGAACTTCCACATCTGGTTTGTAGAAAAACATGCCAACTCCCAAAACTCAATAATTGGGCAGCTAACAACCATGAAACTACAACAGTTGGTCAAAGGGGCAACACACTCGACACAATCTTCGCCAAGAAAAAACTTGCACCACCGATACAAAGGCTATGGAGCGACCATCTCATCATCCCATTCGTGATCGCACTACCGACCCAAATCCGCACCAAGCCCCCCAAGCTCACAATCATCACAAAAAGGAACTGGAAAACCTTCAAAGCAAGCAACCTAATCGAACAACTGGAGATGACCAAACCCACAACTACAGAACGAGTGCTGGTTGACCTAGACGGGAAAGCAGAGCTACTCCACAAATGGATTGCTGATACAATCGGAAACATCGCCCCGGAAAAACCATTCACCCCCTCAAAAAAAAGGGCAATGACAAAATGGTTCACCCCGCTACTAAGCACCATGAAAAAGGACAAGAAGAAGATGGAACTGGAATGGAGGGAAGAATACAACCAACACAAAAAAAATACTGTTCCAGAAATAAATCCGCACCTACAATAAGGAAATACAAAAGGCGAAGAAAAGGCATTATGATGACAATCACCAATGCTAGCAGCACACAAAAAGAAATGTTCAACATCATTAAAGAAATGAGAAACCCACCTGGCTGCGACAACACTCCAAGCCCCTCAGAGAAACTCTGCAACGACTTGGCAGACCATTTCAAGAACAAAATCAACATCCGACAAATCATACAAAACAGACCAACCAACCACAACATTCAACCAACCAGACCTAAAGAGGAGCCACAGTACAAACTCCAAAACGTTCCTGAAATTTCAACAGAGGCTTTCGTAAAGCTGGTTAAACACTGCAAGAAAGCAGGATCACCCATGGATCCCTGCCCCCCCTGACATCTACAAATCAATCCTCGCACAAGGAACACCATCAGAATACTACAGAAACCTCCTAAAACTCTCACTCGCAACAGGAACAGTACCAAGATCCTTGAAATCAGCATATATCACAACCACTTTTAAAAAACACAAGTGGCAATGTCGAAGACCTCTCCAACTATAGACCGATTTCAAACATTCCCCACCCGGCAAAATTCCTAGGAACTTACGTATACAAATTAACCCAAAACATATAGAAAAACACCACCTGCAAGACCAAGCACAAGTCGGTTTCAGACCTGCAAGAGGAACAGAATCGGCACTACTATCCATCTGGGACGACCTAAAAACAAACGCAGACTCCAACACAACCTCAGCTTTGATTCTGCTCGACGTCTCCGCAGCCTTCGACACAGTTAGCCATGACACCCTAACCAAAAGATTGGAAGACATAGGTATAACGGACATGGCACTACTCTGGATTAAGTTATTCCTAGCAGACAGAACAAAAACGGTATGGCTAAAACCCTTCAAATCTACTCCACGAGTTAACGACTGTGGAGTACCACAAGGAACCCATCACCACTATACTTCAACATCTACCAAACTCCAGTAATCAGAATCTTCAAACAGTACAACATTACATGCTACAATTACGTAAACACTCAAATCATCTGCAAAATTGAAGACACTCAAGCCGATCACTCAACCCTAATCAAGTGTCTAAAACAAGTATTTAACGGGATGAGCGCCAACAACTTGAAAATAAACCCAGGAAAGACAGAAATCATGACTATATCCAATAACCAAAAGAACACCACCTACATTCCGTGGCCGACAGAAATGGGAGCTGCGCCAACTCCATCTAAGGTAGTAAAAAATCTGGGAATGCTGATGTACAACACTCTAATCTTAGAACCACAAATAAATGCAATAGTCAAGAAATGCTTCTTCCTCCTTCACACAACAAGAAGAATCCTACCTTTCCTCTCCTTCACCCACTAAACAGTCACAATCGTCGCCCTCATCATGTCAAGAATCTACTACACAAACAGCCTCTGTCTCTGGATGCCAGAATACCTCATGAAGAAAGTACAATGCATTCAAAATGCAGCTGCCAGACTTCTCCTCAAACTATCCAGAAGAGACCACATCACCCGAGCGCTAAAAATACTATACTGGCTCCGAATCAAACATCGCATCACCTTCAAAACAATGTGAATAACACACACAATCAGCAGACAGGGAGGAGAATTCCTACAAAAGAAAATAATCTACAAGCCAACGAGACTTCTCAGATCAAACAACCAAATCCGCCGGGAACAAAAACCATACCTCAAGAAAAAACTAGGGGGCTCCTTCTACCATCTGGCTGCAAAAACCTGGAACAACATCCCAAAAGGAATAAGAAACACCAAACACCACCTACAATTCAGAAAACTACTAAAAACCTGGCTCTTCAACACCACAAACTCAAACTGAAAAACTAAACCAATCAAACAGGAAACACACAGAACAGGATGACAGATTTTAGGATGACACTGACACCACCCAGGACCGACCAAGGGGAAACCCCCACAATTACAAGAGAGACGAAGCTAGATCGAATAGGACAGAAGCAACACCCCATGAAGACAGAATTAGCACCCGTGGCCAACCCCACCCTACAACCGAACCCACTCCTTAAACGCTAGCAGATATCAAATTTGAATAGAATTTAGTAAATGTTAGCTGCTGCCACACTTGAACCAAGTTGTGGACATTGGCATGGACAAGGCCAGGATAGAGCGGTGAATGATGGCAGGTGCCGCGCCTGAACGTAGGTGCAAGCGTGGGCACATGCCAGGCTCTGAGCGGGCTGTGAGCAGTAGCCTACGTGAGCAGCTGGTTAAACTGCGAATGCTGACCACTGCTAAGTCTGGATGGAGTGGCTTTGGCTGACCGATGCCGCGTATTGACTGGAATGATAAAGCCATCTTGGCTAGATTTAGATGGAGTCATAAACAACTGCTTATCCCGCATACAGACAGGTTTGACAGATAGGTGGGAGCAAACTTGGACAAGGTTATGACTATGGGTGGGCATCATGTGTGGAAAGGACTTTGGGGCGTCGGCCGGTCCCAGAGCTGGATGGAGGCATGGAGATGCTCGCGCATCACACCCGGAAAAAGAAAGAAATAAAAATGTGGAAGTTTAGCGCTTCGCTTCCAAACAGCTATGACAACTAACCAAACCACTAACAATTTCCAACCCTCTGCATACACCTCTCAAATTCTAACCAAACACAACCAAAAGCCTATAAACAAAACAACCAGCACAAACTTCACTACGCTGCAACAACAAAACAAACCACACCTGTACTCGCACAACAGTGCACGACGGCTGCCGACCGGAAAAACACCACAAGCACAGCCAGCGGTGTTAACCGGGTTGAAGCTGCTAACAGCACATCACTGCGCTCTTGCACTTTTCCAGCTTATCCCCACTAACTCAACTCCCCCACCCCCTTCCCTTCTTTTCAGAGCCAACAGGGGACCACTCCAGTGGCGATACTGCACGGTACAAATATCCTTTAACATTAACATGCATCTGGCCAGGTGAAGACCTGTTGGACGACCTGATCTGCAAAGGCCGTGTGCGGTGCTGGACTGGTGGGACCAACCAGTCTTGATGCGATCGAGGAACCAACTGTCCTGACCCTTGCGAAGTGTCCTTGGACCACCCAGTGGACTGTACAGCTCTCCAGTGGGTAACCTCGCTAGAACTGTCGCTGTTCCATGTTTGCAGCCAAATCTTTGGTGGTGGCCAGCTTATGGTATAAGTCGCCTTCCTGATGAATTTCAGCCTCCCAGCCTCAAGGGATCCTGTCCTGTAAAGACTTCTACAACCCCGACCGGAAGGACGCCTGCCATCATCTGTTTGAGATCGCAGTCGCCGGAACTCGCCTTCCCCATTCCGTTGAAGTGCCCTGAAGAGGGCTGCATCAGTGAATATTGCATTTCTCCATCATTAAGGATTGCACTCTGCTTCTGGACATGACCAGAAGAAACCTTGCACCCTCAGCACCAGAGTACCTCTCACCAGAATCAACACCAAGAAATACAACCTCCAGCGACCCCCAGTCGACCCATCAAGTCATCTGGGAAAATAGGAGTCAGGGACTAAGTAAATGCAAAGCATTTGTCTCCCACATCCTCCTAGAATAACATTGATAGCAAGGCCCTTTGTATCCTGCCATTCCGTTCCATTGCCTTTTGGTAATCGCACCTGGGTAGTACCATCTGAAAGATAAGAACACATTTTACTGACGTAGTAATTTTGTGGCATCTCTTCTTTTGAATAATCACCAACACAAATAACTTAAATGCTACAGGTAAATTCTGGGGAGAAGCATTGTGGCTCCCGTTACTTTTGGGCGCAAAGCCCCATTCTTCTTAGGGATTGGAAAGGGGAAGTTAGGGAATATCATTTGTGACGTGGTTCCATCTTTACAGCATCACTTTACTTACATCCTGTGCTGATGTAAGTAACTGAATACATTTTAAGAACCTATGGTGAATGTATAAATGTTTATTTTTGAGTATTGTGCGATAGTTTCACCTGCAGGTTTCATTTCTTTAGTGTGGGTTTAAGGCCTAGAATAAATAACTGTTTATACATTCCTATCTAAAAATGAATTATTGTGTGCTTCAATATGTGAACTCATTGTGGACCCCTGTCCCCACTCATACTCTCCCAAGAAAGCCCTTGAATGCTCTCCACATTTACCTTGATTGGGTTTTGGCTAATATCTCAAGAGTTCCCGGTTCACTGGAACCAGGTTGGCCTCCTAAAATCTGCTCACCAGCCCAGATTCTAGAAATCCATCTTAACAGTCACCTTTAGGGGAATGCTGCTTACCCTGACCCCTAGGGGGTGCTCAACATAGTGGGCTCACCTGCCTAAATCCAAAGGGGGTGGCTCCAACTGGGGAAAAGTAACCATCTCCTTGGAATCACCACATCTGCTAAACTTTTTTTCCAGTGCCATCTATCATGAGCAGGTGCAGTATTAAAAAACGTAATATAAATCTACTCATCCTCGCCTGAGCTTATGAAGCCAAAAGAACTGGATGAACTCAACACAGATGAAAAGCTGAGGATGTGACGCAAGGCAAGCCTTTTCTGCTGGAAGAGACCCACACCCCATGCCCACCCTTTTGGCTGCAATAGTCGAGTGAGCCTTTGCAAATGTTTTGTAGGCTCAGCTTGGACATCCTTATGAATATAGAACCCAAACCAAAAAGGACCACCCAGTGTTCTGCATGATGGATCACAGATGCAATCCAGTCATACTCGCATTGAAGGCGCTTCGAAATTAGGGAAGCTCTGGCTCAGGATTTTAATCTCTATCCCCCAAATAAGAGTCATTCTGACCTTTGGAGGATGGTCTGAGAGCACTGGCAAATTCAGTGATGGAGGCACGGATGAGAGCAAAGATTTAACTTGCCCATGTAACCATTAAAACCTGCTGCACGGTAGATCCCAATGCCCGGAGAGTTAAGGGTCAGGGCTGATGTCAGTAGAAGTTTAAGAGTGAGCATCAGTGAAATTCATGTGGGCGCAGCACACTAGTCACAGGGCAAAGGGGTCTCCACCTAGGGAGAAATTGGCAGGGAGATTGGGGGGGCATTGTGCCTGGAATTCCTGCTCTTCTAACACTACACAAATGCCCTGGAAGATCCTGCATCACAGACATTGGATCTGAAAATTGGTGGCCCTTTACTGGTCTTTTCCAGCCTTGTCCACCATCTTGAGGATCATGTCTTGCTCAATAAAATGTAATCTAGGATTCGTGAGCGTTGATCACATGAAGGAAGGAGGAATCTGGGGAACCTCAGTGGGAGCACCAGAGTAAAGTAGCTTTTGTGGCCCTGAGACGGACGCTCCTCAGTAGGGTTCCTCTTATGGGGATGCTCAGGCATGTGCCTGGACTGGTTACAGGTCATTAGGTCGAAAAAAAAAAAGGACGATGGGACAAATGGTCGACGCAATTTGGTCGAAAGACAAATGGTCGAATTTATTTTTGGGAGGGAGGGGGCGTCCGCAACCCCAACCCCCTTTTTTGCTTACAAACCCTTTTTTTCCTAAACGAAAACCTGAAAAATATATATAAAAATAAAATAAAAAATTCGACCATTTGTCTTTCGACCAAATTGCGTCGACCAATGGTCTGTCGACCAAATGACTGGACAGCGCCTGGACTTTCCACCTAGCCTAGATTTAGCCCCCAAGCAGTGCTCCTCTGGGCCTCTTTCCCTTGGATTTATCCAATTTAGATGGGGCTACCCCCGGATAAGCAAGAAACACTCGTGTCCCTCCCAGAAACACTTCGTGTCCCTCCCAGAGGGGAAGATCTCTAGAAAGGAACACAGAGTGTGGTGCTAAAGCTTACTTACCAGACATATGAATAGGGAATGTTGCAGCACCAGTCCCAGCAGTGCGCAGGGCTCAAATAGTCCAAGGACAAGTAGTAAAGGTCTTCATCTGAGGAGCGGGAACCCACAACTAGTGCAGCTGGAGAAAACTGTTTGCCCGGCATAATGTTTATTTCTCCAATTTAAGCAAGGAACGGTTTATAAAAAAAACACTTTGGGGTTGGGAGACTAAGTTCCCTTTAAGGAAATAAGCACACAATATGTTCTTAACTTGTTAAAAAAAACATCAATTGTTTGATTGAAAATGAAACTAACAACTGTTTGCTGTGCATATTTTTCATGGTAATTTTCATTGTCTAGTTGCATTACGGAAAAGAGACCAGTTTTGTGAAAATCCCCAAAAACATGCTTTTCTAGAAAGTTCTGCTCACCTCGGTCTCTGAACACCTGAAGGTCCATTCTGCAGGTCCCCATGTGCATATGGACTGTACAACACCTGTCCAGCAGAAACAGGTGGTCCTGTGGTGGGTGCTGTCCCTGTAGTGGGTGGAATTCTTGCTGAACCTGAATAAAGGGGAACACAATATTAACATACAGAACAACTTTGCAGGAAGTATTATGGCTCGGGATAGGTTTTATGTTTCAGAACCACTGCATATTGGAGCATTTCAGATGATATTGTACTCCACTAAGGTTGTCTGTTGTGACACAACATGGAAAAGAAATGAGAGCGAGAAAAGTCAAAGCTTGGCAGACAAGTGGATAGTCATGTGTATTAAACCTTCCTGAGTTTGAGAAGTTCTAAGGATATGCAGACAAAGAAGAAGGTTTTGTTAGCCACCTTGGCTTAGTTTGAAGTGAGATTTTAAGAGGCGAGGTTGAGGAACAATAGGAGTATGTTGGAGGTGTAAAGATTGAATGTGTGGACTTCTGCATTACTTCCCTTGTCTTTTGCGCATTTTTATGGAGAAACTGATCAGTCCATCAGACAATCAGTACTAAGAAAATGTCTCTTGATGAACTTCTAGTATTACAACTACACACATCACCCTAATATCGTACCTTTTAGGTTTTTCTGTAGTGGCTTTTTAGTTATATTTACAATGTAATGTGCCCAGTTGAGCTGGTGGAGTTATATATGGGATACATTACTCACCGTAATTGTATTTCTGATGCTTGTATCTGCTTAGATTCACATGCTGTGCATAGGCTGACATCTAGTGGAAGCTGCGGAGTATTACAGTTTGTTTTTCGAAACTCGAAAATGGGCGTCGACACAGGGTGTGGGTGTGCCAGTAATACTATCCCTAGTGTGACGTCCACTGTACCCATGATCCCTCACGCATCTAGGACCCTCAGATTGTTTTTTCTGACATGAGGTAGCATGAGGAGTAGCGCGAGTACAGATTATCCAACCAGATAGAAAGATCATCCAAGCCCCTTCTCTCAGAGGGGAGGAAGGGTGGGTCTCATGTGAATCTAAGCAGATACAAGCATCAGAAATACGATTACAGTGAGTAATGTATCCCTTCTGCGGCTTGTGGAATCTGCTTAGATCACATGCTCTGCATAGATTAGCGAGCAGTGTTAGAAGAAGGAGGTGGCATGTGAGAAGGGTCATGAGCAAATAAATGTCTTAGAACCGCTTGTCCTACTTGAGTATCTGTCTTGGAATGAGTGTCAATGCAGTAGTGCTGAGTAAAAGTGTGAATAGAGCTCCAAGTAGCTGCTTTGCAAATGGTGTCAAGGGGTACATATGCAATGAAAGCCAGAGTGGCCCCAATGCCTCTTGTAGAGTGGGCTCTTGGCGTGAAAGGCAAAGTTTTTTCAGAAAGGGAGTAACACAGCTGGATACAATTTAAAATCCACTTAGAGATGGCACCTTTAGAGACGCGATCTCCCTCTCTGCCTGTAGCTACGGAGACAAACAGTTGGTCTTTTTTCCTTAGCGGTCTGCTCTACATAGTATAGGACTGCCCTACGCACATCTAGGGTGTGTAGTTTCACCTCAGCAGAGCGATGGGGTTCTTGGAAGAAAGCCGGAAGCTCGATGGACTGGTTAACGTGGAATTTAGAAATAAACTTAGGTGAAAACCTAGGGTGTGTGCGTAAAACCAGTTTATCTTTATGGACAGTAAAGAAAGGATCCTGCACTGACAGAGCCTGAATTTCACTGACCCTTCTTATTGATGTAATGGCTACTAAGAAGGCAGTTTTATATGTCAGGTGTTTGAGACTGCTTTTATGCATGGGCTCGAAAGGGGGGCCCATGAGTTTAGCAAGCACCACATTAAGGTCCCATCCTGGTGGTGGGTTTGAAATTGGGGGGTGGAGTCTCTTTACCCATTCCATGAAGGCTTTAACTACTGGTACTTTCCACCACGACACCTTGTTATGGGAGGTGGTGTATGCTGAGAGAGCCGCCAGGTGTACTTTCAGTGAGTTATATACCAACCCTGCATCCAGCAGGTGGAGCATGTATGTGACAATGGTGGAAGGAGTGCAATCAACAGGGTTGATTTGTCTATTCTGGCACCAGATAACAAATCTTTTCCATTTGTCAAAGTAGCAGTGCCTCGTGTTTGGCTCCCTAGATGCTTTTAGGATGTCCATCCATAGGATACGTACTACAGCACGAAATAAGTGGGCAACATGGCCAGAGGAACCAGAATCAAACCCCCTAATTACATTATTGTATAACCTGGGCGAGGGAGGGAGACCGGTGTCCCAGATTTACGCCCAACTGAATGACATCCCTAACCCGCGCAGTGCCGGTCTGAAAAGCAGATGGGAAGGGGACTTGGGCCGGGAGATAACGAGTGGAGAGTGGGAGAGGGCCCTAGCGCATCCTAAAACAGTCTCCAGGAATCACAGATTTAGACAAATTCAACTGAACCTCCTACATCGAACATACCTAACCCCATCCAGGCTGGCGAAGCTCACCAAATCACCACAATCTCACTGCACCTGGTGCGGGGCGGACAATGCGGACCTGATTCACCTGTTTTGGTCGTGTACCAAAGCACAAGCCCTATGGACCGCTGTACAGCAGACATGCGAGAAAGCTGGGCCTGCTGTGTACAAATGGACTCCAGAGGAATGCCTACTAGGAACGTACCCCAGGCCGGCCAAACTTAAGCACCTAGTCAAATTAATGGATATGGTGTGCATACTGGCTAAAAGAACCATCGCAATGTCCTGGAAAAAACCTGCAGGACCCCAACATAAATTATGGCACAGGGAATTGGAACGCTGGATACAGGCTGAAACAAGGGCATGGGAAGACAGCGTAGCTAGATCGACGGATGCCTCGAGCATGACCCTAGCGGCCTGGAAAGAACTTATAGGATCTCTGTCTCTTCCCTCGGACGACAAGCCCCCATGAAGGAAATAAGCCCATGGCACATAGCCCTACGATCGGCTGACCTGATCCCCCTCGGAACTGGCAATCTAGACCACCGAAACGAACGGAACACTTGGAGACAGTTACAGTTGAATTGTTGATTTGTTAATTTGTTAATGTTAATGTTCTCTCACGAAATCCACACCATCCTTGAACAGTGTATATTTCTATGTCAAGCTACTGCAATAACATTGATAAATGCAATAAACAAATTTTAAAATAAAATTAGGATGTCCATGCATCTCTGAGGTAAATTGAGATGGCCATACTCTATGACCTCAGGAGCAAGCTGCCAGGTTCATCGAGTTGGGTTGAGGATGCACTGTTTGACCTTGGTGCTGGAACAGTAGATTGTACCAGCATGGGAGTCTGATGGGTTTGCACACTGCTAGTCTGCGTAAGTGTGGAAACAACAGTTGCCTCGCCCACATGGGAGCAACTAGGATGAGCGTCATTGATTCCCTGTGCATCTTGTTGACCAACCTCCTGATGAGGGGTTGGTGGAAAAGCATATGCAAACATCCCTGACCAGTTCATCCACAGGGCGTTCCCCTTGGAGTCCGGCTGTGGGAACCTGGATGCGAATCCTGGGCATTGTCTGTTTTCGCTTGTTTTGACTAGGTCTGTAGTGGGGAAACTCCACTGTGAAAAGATATCTTCTACGTCTTCTCTGTGTAGACACCATTTGTGTTCTCCTGGGAGGGGATCTCTGCTCAAAGCGTCCGCTAGCGAATTGAGATCCCCTGGAACATTCTGAGATGACCGGTAGATGTTCCGTCCGAGTGCCCAGATCCACATTTTCTGGGCAAGCGTGGACAGATTTGGCAAACAAGTCCCTCCCTGCTTGTTTAGGTAAAACATTGCTGTTGTGCCGTCTGTCAAGATCTGCACCGACAGGTTCAACAGGTGGGGCTTGAATGCTCGAAGCGCTCTGGATACTGCAAGAAGCTCCAGCAGATTGATATGATTCTTGGCCACTGTGTGAGACCAGAGACCCTGAGCTGTGTGGTGAAGAAGGTGTGCTCCCCACCCTAACAGGGTCTGTTGTGACTACAGCCTGTACCCCGGGATCATAAAAGGGTTTCCTCTTTGACAGGTTTTCTCATGTCCACCAGTGAAGACTTTGTACAAGTGTTTGCAAAACGACCACTAGATCATCCCACTGACCACTTGCCTGAGACCACTGTTTCGCCAACCGTTCTTGCATGGGACGCATGCGCAGGCGCGCATGGGGGACCAGGTAAATACATGATGCCATCATGCCTAGCAAACGCATCGCTTTGCACACCGTTATCTGGCGACCGGCCTGATATAGAGGAATTTGCAGCAGTAGATTCCGAATTCTTTCCTCTGATGGAAAGGCCAACCCCTCTTGCGTGTTTAGGACAGCTCCTAGGAACTGTTTGGAGGTGCTTGGCACCAGACTTGATTTTTTTCTCGTTTATGGAGAAACCCAATTCGAAGAGGAGGTCAATTGTTCTCTGAATGTTTGATCTGCAAATTACTGGGGTCTCCCCCCTGATGAGCCAGTCGTCCATGTAAGGATACACTGGGATTGCCTCCCTGCGCAGGTGTGCCGCCGCCACCGCCAGTACCTTAGTGAATACCCTTGGAGCCGAGTCTATACCGAAGGGCAGCACCTTGAACTGGTAGTGCTGACTGTCCACCTTGAAGCGCAAGAACCTTCTGTGCGCTGGGAACATTGAAATATGAAAATAGGCATCCTTCATGTACAATGTTGCCATGTAATCCCCCTTTTTTTTAGGAGGGGGATTACCTCTTGGAGAGTAGTCATGCGAAATTTTTGGGGCTGGACTTGTTTGCAGGGTGTAAATCCAATACTGGGCGCATTGTCACATTTTATTTTTAGCACAAGGAAGTAAGTTGAATAAATACCCTTGTATACCTGGTGTCCCGGGACAAGTTCTATCGCGTCCTTTGCTAGAAGATTGACGATCTCCTCGAGGAGGAGCTTCTGGTGGTCTAAAGAATGGACTTTTTGTCATGGGGGGTGGTTTCGGGGACACTCTAGCAGTTCTATGCAGTATCCTGCGGACAGCATCGATCTGTCTGATGTGATCCCTTCCCAAGCTTGGGTGAAGTTGGTAATGCGTCCCCCTACTGGAGATGCATGGGAAGGGACCCTGATCAAGGCGTCACTGCTTTGCTGGAGGCGTGCCGCCTCTGCCCTTACCACAACTCCTTTTGTTTCCCCTGTTGTAACTCTGGGTAGACTGCTAGTTCTTACCCCATGGTGTACGCTGCCCCTGAGAATAGTTGGAGCCTCTTTGTGAATTTTGGCCGCGTGGACAACGAAAATTGCCATTCCCTCGTTGATTAGGGGGCTTGTTGGTCAACTGTCCCAGGGACTTTAGAGTCTTGTACTCATCTTTGGCATTTTTTAATGCGTCCTCTACCGCCTTGCCAAACAGTAGATCAGGCTCCACCGGCTTGTCTATTAAGGATGCTTGTGTCTCGGGTTTAAACCCTGACTGTCTTAACCAAGCATGCCTCTTAATTACAGTGCTCTCTGCTATTAGCCTGCCGACGTTATCGGCGGCATCAAAGGTTGCCTTAAGGATGCAACCGGACACGGCTCTCCCCTCCGACGCAACCTGTGCCAACTGGCTTTTTAAAGGTTCCGGCGCGGAGTCGATGAGTGCAGCAACTTGTTCCCACTGGTGGCAGTTGTAACTAGCCAGCAGAGTGGTGGAGTTGGCAGTCCTTGCCTGGTAGGCGAAGTGGAGGCTACTTTCCTTCCCAACCGGTAGATCTTTTTGCTCTCCTTGTCGGGGGGAGTCTCAGACGATGATAGGGGCGTTCCCGCCCTCTTTCAGGTATTAGTCACTACCAGGGAGTCTGGTTTGAGTTGCCCCCTTATGTACAGCGGGCCAGACTGGGCTGCCCTGAACAACTTTTCGATGCTGGGGTTTACTGCCCTGGTGAGGTTCGGATTGAGAAGGGAAGGATCAATTCTCCTCTGTATAGAATTGAGAATAGGGATGGCCTGGGCAATGGGTCTCTTTTCTCCCACTAGTTCCTCGGCAAAGTCCCTCTCCTCCTGTGCTCCCCGAGTATCTATGCAGAAGTGTTCTGCCGCTCTAGACAAAACCTTATTTAGGAGAGGTTGGTTGTCGACTGGAGAGTCGGTAACCGGAGGTTCTTTGCCTACTGGGGAGTCTACTCTGTAGACGTCTGGGTCATCTTCGTCGTCCTCTTGGTCCTTGTCATCCCCAGCCAATTATAGATCCTCTTCTAGTAGTGGATTCTCATTATACTGAGAGTAATGCTGTACGTAAAAAGGGTCAGAAGACCGACTTTGCGTTGGTGCCTCAAATCGAGGTTTCTTAGCAGGGGGTTGCGGGTCCCTAGACCCAGACGGAGTAGCCCCATCAGGGGTATAGGAGAGGAAGTGATCTGGATTCTTGGCATAGAAGTCTGCAAGGGATGACATTCTAGACATAACTCTGTCTATATCCTCACTGGACCATTCTTTAGATCTGGGGATTACACTTTCCTGGGAGGGTTTCCCTGCTATATCCTGAATGGACCTATGGGCTTGTGGCAGGAGTCTTGGTTAGTTTAACGGAAGACTGTGACCTGTCTTTATGTATCTGTGGTGCAGAAGAAGGTTGAGAATGTTTCTTCTGCTGTTTTCCCCCCTCCCCGTGAGTGGAAGAGTGTTTCCCTGGGGTTTTAACCTTCTCAGAGCTTTGAGACGTCTGGCGTCGAGATTCGGGGGTAGAGTCCCTTTCCTTAGAGAGTGGACGTCGGGACACGGGAGCAGCCGTCGCACGGTCTGCTGACGCCGACTCCTGGAGTGCAACCTGGGGATGGTGGTCGGCTTCGTCTTCCGACGATCGAACCTCCATTACTTTGGTGAGCGAGGCACTCTTGGCAACAGTGGATGGTTGCCTGGTGTCATGCGGCGATGCCCCTGGTCGAGGGGCATCGCGTCCTTTTGCTGACACCCGTTTTTCGGAAAGGTGTTTGCCGTGAGAGTTTTGCTGAAAATTCCATCTAAATTTTGCGTTTTGGGGGGTGGGAAAGGGTCAATAAGGGCTGGGGGAAGGTAAATAAAAACAAAATTAAATTAAGAGGTGTTTGACGGGGTGGGGGGATCCCCCAAAATAATAAAAAAAAAAAATGTTGATGTTTTTCCGCAAAACTCCTGCAACAAAACACAAGTCGGAAAAAAGTGGGTCACCAAAAGTACATGGAACCGGTCGTGGCGCAGTTTGCAGACCATAGGCTTCACACATTACAGGTCGCACAACCAGTGGCTCTTTAACTTCGTTAAGTTCAATTATGTGGATCTTGCCAGGATATTCAGGGCTTCCTGGTTTAGGCACAGCCTCCAGGCCGTACGGTCCACCCACCAAAGGCCACGCAACCAGTTGCCCTGGTCCAGCTTTGAGTCAGCTTAACTCATGTGGCAATTCTCAACCAATTCTTAAAGTCCTTGGGCAACACACTCTCCCTCGCTCTGCCCTTTGTGATATTTCTGTTATTCACTTTCACCACAATCCATACTGTTAGCAGGGGTTCTCTTCACAAGTATTCCTTCCTTGCCTTCCCCTTGCTTTAATTAAGTCGTTTCCACAACTTTCAATATTTTACTCCCACTTCGCTAGCTCCCCTTGGCAGCTCTGTTCGCTTTTCACTAAGCGATCTTGGGAGTCTCAATGCGAATACAATGTATTCGCTACCAAAATGCTTTTCCTCTAGAGTCAATTCATTTGTTCAACCGGGAGGCTTCCGTCTGGCTTGCCGGTTGCACACAATTACTCTGCTACTACGTTTCATCCAATTCTGACAGTTCAGACACTCGCCAGAGTTTGTCTCACTCATTGAAACTCACTGGTTGCAGGGTCGCTGTTGCGCACTTGGCTGCATGCAAGCCTTTGTGTAAGCTCTGGTGGTGTGCAGAGGATCCAGGCGTTAAGACGGTAAACAGATTCAGTTTGCCACCAAACTTTACCCAGCAAGATGTTTCCTCTCTTCCCAAAAGAGTAGAAGCATTTGTATCCAGGCATGGAGCGCGAGTCATCTCGATAATATTAAGGTCACAACTTGTGTCAGAACGACATTCTTCGGTGAAGCAACAGACATTAAGAAAAGAAAAGAAAAATATTTCAATAGATTTTGTGAGGTAGACACAAGTGAAAAGTGATAGGAAGAGGGAAGGAGAGTACAAAGAATCTCATTGAAGCAAGAGTGAGTGTAACCCAAAAAAGGACAAGGAAGAACGATGCGAGGTGAGATTTACTGATGAATTTTGGAAAGGAGAAAGAGGATATGGAAGAGAGGGATGTGGAGAGGTAGTCGATCGATAGCTAACTGTGCTGAAGCAATAAAATACTTGGGTTTGAATGGCTACTACAGCACCAGGGAATCATACAGGTAACAATGTAAACGTTCACGTCAAGATAGGAGTTTAATGTAACATTGGGCATGAACAGAATCCACAATCACATTACATGGGTGAGATAGATCAAGGAACAGTGAGGAAGTCGGAGCATTTAACAGTGGATTGTCAACTATTTATGAAGA
The DNA here is from genome assembly GCF_040938575.1 of Ambystoma mexicanum. Lineage (NCBI taxonomy): Eukaryota > Metazoa > Chordata > Amphibia > Caudata > Ambystomatidae > Ambystoma > Ambystoma mexicanum. The sequence continues at coordinate 817,832,154 of NC_090929.1, forward strand.
GATGTACACCACCAATATACCACTAGCACACATTAGAATTTGCATTCACTGGCGAGTGACAATTTACTCTTGGCCAGTGAGAAATTGTCTCCTGTGTGCATGTGGGCAACGGAGGGTGCGACTGACTTTTTATGACACGCTAGTAGCTTGAAATTTAAATTTCTGCATCCAACCCCCTGTCAGAATACAAATAATGTATTCACATAAATACCAATTCCGTAGACTTAGTCACCAGTCAAATCAAATGAAACAAAAATCATAAAGCAGCAATACCACCAAAAGAATTTTCAAAAATAAAATACAATTGACAACATACCATGAAATGTTTCAAAGCAACAAATGAGACATTTGTGGGTCTGCAAAACTTTCTGAACTAAAATATTTAGTCGAAGCAAAGAAAGGTCCCCTTTGCTTCTCAATTGTAGGCTTTCTTATGGAAGGATGGCTTGGCTAGTCAGAGTTAGACCAAACAATCACACTGACCTCCATCTCATAGGTCTACAATTTTAGTCTAGGCATGGTAATCCGTCCCTCTGCAGAAGGTGTTTCACCAAGCCTGCCAGATCAAGGTACTACATACATAATGCCATTTTATATCACTTCCAGGTGGTGTTGCAGCATTGAATAATAACTTGGTCAAGTGGCAAATAAACACAAACTTTGGATTTTCTCATTACTGATGGAAGAGCAAAACATATTTTTTTTTTCAAGAAAGATAGTATTTTGTTAGCTGTGAAAGGCAACAGTCACTGAAAATCAGGCTATTTACCTATGTAGCTAGAGATAGCAGAAGGTGAAATGTCGGATGTAAAAGAGTCAGGAGATCCCTTCATCGGGAATCCTGAAGGAAGAAAGTAACCTGAAAAGACAAACAACCGGAAAAAAAGGGGATCATAAAAATAGAGCACAAATATAGATGACGTGTATTACATAGCATTATTTGAGCATGACCAATGCAGCCTTTCTTCCAGACAGGCATACTCTTTGGGCATTTCTGCTCACATCCAACACATAAGAAAAAAGGTTTGTGTTCCACAATTTCAGAAGCAAATTCATTTTCACGAGTCAGAGCACACAGCTGCATTAAAGAGCACTCAAGAATCTGGCAGTCTCAGTTACGAGGCATAGAAACAGCAGCCTGCTTCCCTTGCTCAAACAATGTTCCCAATGTTGATGAGATAACGTTACCGCTTCACCGCAACCCGCCTAATATCAATGTGTTGTAGTTGTGTTCAAAGGAGTCACTAAACTAAAAGCTGCTGTGCCACTATTGTAAATTGTAGTTTCGAGCATTAAGAAATAATTCAAACCAAGGTATGATGCCATTATCTTTTGGCTTTCTTTATGAGAAGCATAAAACGATTTTGGGTACAAGAATATAATTGTATAAGGTACTTATATGTTATAATCAGTATTGGCAAAGCAGATATTTACATAATCGAGAAGAAAAGGTATTTTGAGAAACGCTGTTTTAAGAAGATGTTGTAGTGGGGGCATCAACACCTCTCTCTTGCCCCTGCATACCACAAAGAGGACAGATGCCACTCACTGAAGCAGCCCCACAGACCATAACCGGATGACATCTCAAAGTAACAATGAAGAGACGACATGGCCGAACACTCACACACACCCTCTGCACTTGTTGGACTTGACACCTTTATCCACCCTCACCCCCTCTTCCTCGCACCTCCACCTGTACGCATGCATTAACTAAATGTACTAGGACTAGTCTGTCCTGTCCCCTCCCCTCCCCAAATTTCTCCACCACCCCCTAGCTGGTCAAAACTCTAACACTTCATGCACTTGCAATAGGAGAAATGCCGCCAGGCCTATTATGCTAGTTTTTCTGTTTAGATCATTCCGAAACTTCAAGGCCTAAGAATGATAAATGTATTCCCTTGTTCGTTTCCTGCCTTGAAGCGCTTTGAAGCACTCCACCTGTGTATAAGCACTGTATAAACAATTACACACACACATAGATGTGTTAGATATGAAACGCACGCATTCCAGCACGAAGTTACGCAGACACTTGGGCCACATTTCCTTTAGGAACAAAGAACATGCTTGTGACTCATTTAGTTAGAGGACACACCTTCGCTGTGCAAGTGACCACAAGTTGCACAAAAATGCACATGAACTACTTACTGACGCTTAAACGCAACCAACATGAACAGCCATGTCAATAAAGATGGAAGCCACAGCCGCATTGAAATGAATGGAAGGCACTGAAGGGACTCAAGAACACAGGGACACAGATTTCACTGAGAAGCACAGAATGGGCTGTCAGTGCAGTTATTGTGCATAGCCTTGCCAAGGACTCCAAGAGAGAAAGTTTCAAGTCAACAGAAAAGAAAGGACACCTGCAAGGTCAAGAAGCTGAAAACCTCATAAATGCAAGTAGAGAAACTTAAGTTTACAGTGCCTACACACGTGCTCTGCACCTGGGAAATAAAGCCCATTTATACGAGCCAGGCAGAGACCGTTGTTCCCACCGAACTGAAGACAGAAGATACAAAAGTAATACAGCATGACAGAGGCTAGAATGTCCTTCCTCATGGCCAGCGGAGTCAGAGAGAGGTAACCTTATTGGGAAAAGGCAGCACCTGTGGCCCTTCTCACCCCTCACTGTGCTCATGAGCTTTTTCCCAGGCTGAGAAAGCTCACTCTGGCCAATCCTTACCCGTCTCGAACGCTGCTCACAATTTGTTGCAGCAGCCACTCACACCACACTAACATGACATGATTTCACTTGCAACATCTTGTAGATGGTCCCAGGCGGAGCTACATGATATGGTAGGACCGATTAGATAACTTATCCCATATAGAATGCATACCTATCCATACTGTTCACCCAAACATGTGTCATCTGAAGTTTTGGAAATGTATCTTTTGTTTGTGATGTCACTGTGTAATAAAAACCCATTACCAGCCTGTAACGGGTTGAGGGTGCATGCGAAATCTTCAGACGTCCATGTGCATATCCCAGCTTTTTGAAATGTGTAAAAGCAGTAATGTCACATTTCTGGACTCCTCCGTTACTAGGGCGTGGGGATCGCCCCCGAGTGCGACCTCTGGCTTTTTATACTTTGCTTCAATTTTTTCACATCTTGCGTATTGTTGTGGGTAGTGATTCCGTCATGTTGGTGAGTGTAGGCAGCATGTCACCTGCAAATGCGGAGATCTTGTGCACCCACACCCCAAAAACAATACCAATAGTCGCCTGGTCTGATCTCATGTGTGCTAGGAGAGGCTCCAGATATTTAGCAAAAAGCAGTGACGGAAGGCATCCCCCCTGATTAGGATATATGATATTTTATTTGTATTGCACTCATACACAATTGTTTCAGAGCGCGGCGAGACAAGGGAGGGGAACAAGGGAGGACAAAACGACGATCTTACACGGCCCAGTGACATTGAGAACGCCCAAGTGCAGGGGAGAGGGAAAGAGGAAATTGCAAGGGAAAGGGGAGAAGTGGAAAGTGCTGAGCAAGGAATAAAAACAACAGCAAGTGGTAGAGCAGCCAGCAGGGTGGCAAGTGCAAGGTTTAAGGCACAGACAAGGAGTGTTTGATAAGTGCAGGTAAGGTGACTGTAGGGTTACAGATACAGACCCAAGTGCAAGGGTCGCCAGGAGGCAGTGCGGGTGTGTGTGGCTGGATCCAAAATCAGAGGGTAACCAGGTGCACAGTGCCAAAGCAGACAGATCAGCAAGGGAGAGGAAGAGCGAAGGCAGAAGCAAAGAGTTCTCAAGTTTCAGAGTGGCAGGGAGGCCCCAGCCGAGGAAAGAGATCTACCACCAACTCGTTGCTTGGAGAAGCGACTGACCCTGAGGGAGTTGGAGGTGGAGGAGCAAAGAGCTCGAGTGGGAAGATATTTACGGAGGGAGAGTTGAAGGTATTTTGGACCCAGGCCCCAGAAAGCCTTGAGGGCAACGCAAAGGGTCTTTAATTTAATCCTTGCAGCCACTGGGAGCCAGTGAAAAGATCTCAGGGCTGGAGAGATACGACCTCTGTGGAGGTGCAGTTGGTAGTTTGACTTCTTAGAGACGTCAGAGATGTGTGGGGAAAAGGAAAGTGTGGAGTCAAAGATGACCGAGGTTCTTAGCCTCACAGGTGGGAGCAGGAAAAGGGCCAAGGGAGGCCGGCCAGAGAGTGACAGGAAAGAAGGGTGCAGGTGTGCCACTGAGGAGAATCTATGTCTTACTGGCATTAAGGCAGAGATCATTAGCGGCACACTACACCTGGATAGTCAGAGATAAGAGAAGGAGAGGTGGCAGAGGGAAGCCTGAAAACGAGCTGAGTTATCCGCATAGCACTGAAGTTAAGAGCAGAGAGCGGCAATGCGGTGGACAAAGGGTGCCAGGTATTGGTGGAACAGCCAGGGAGAGAGTGAGCTACAGGAATGTAAGGACACAAGTTGGACCTGGGAGGGTCGATCAGAGTGGAAAAAGGTCAGCCAGAAAGAGATTAGTTCCCTACTGACCCTTCATTCGGGTAAGTTGTCAATTGTTAAGTAGGCGTATCGATGGGTCCCGGTAGTTCGCCCTTACCATCCCAAGAAAGGAAGACCTGAATCCCATGTACAATAGAGTTTCAGAAAGGAATGACCACTCTACCCGATCTAACGCTTTTATGGGATCTAGCGATAAGAGAATTGCTGGGTCCCCAGACTTTGATACTTTTTCAATCGGATGCGCCACCCACCTTGTGTTATCAAACGTCTGACGTTGATACACAAACCCTGATTGATCAGGATCTATAAGCTTGGGAAGAGTGGGTCTAGCCTATTGGCAAAAACCTTTGTGTACATTTTAGTGTCAGTGTTACCTAATGCAATTGGGCGATGAGACCTACATGAGGCTCGATCCTTGTTAGGTTTTGGTATTAGTATTACCTTGGCCTCAAGTGCATTGCCCTCTATATATCGTTAATATTCATCCGGTCCCTGCACTGCTTTATATCTCTGGCTGGGGTAACATTGCCAGAGCTGGAAAGGTGGCTCCTGTCTTTCGCAGGATCCCATGCCATGGTAAGATAGCCCATCAAGATAATGTCTCCCAATGTAAACTCCTCCAATTGGGACAGTACCTCTCAGAGAAAGCCATCTTGGTCCACATTGGCTACCGTAATCTTCCAATTATCTACCCGAGCATTGACAAACAGGAAGCACCCCTTATCTTCTTTTATCCCCTGCACTGACATCTCAATGTTATTATGGAAAGCCAACAACACCCCAGATGTCTTGTCAGGTGCCACTGCATGGAAAATCTGCACCACCTGAAGCGCACCTTGCCCCTATCCGATCTTTGTATATGTGTTTCCTGGAGAGCTATAACCTCCGCTTTTTCCTCCTGCAAGAAATGATTGACTTTTTTACAATTTGCCAGGCAGTTTAGCCTCCGAATATTCTTTGACAAACTCTTTCCTGCATGCCTTTCACCATGTGTGTCAAACCCCATTTTGCGGGTGGGCCCCTCCCGCAGTGCCTAGTGCACGTTTCTGCATTTTGGGATCGTAATGGCTATAAATTCTAATGCATGAAGTAAGAAATCAGCCAACAATGTAAATGTTTTACATATAAGCATATATTATCATACACATGAACGGCATGATTTGTAAACACATTTTTTGCATTACTTAATTGTCTGTATTAAAACTTGCAACATAGTCAGCATAACAATGTCTTGTCCACTGGAGGCACACCTCATTTCATCTTTTTTTTACTGTTCTAAGATGTCTGATTTGTTATCTAAGCAGCCAAGGCCAGCCATGAATTGTTCACCACTCTATATGCAAAGACCATAGAGAGTTTGTGACTTATAAAGTCCTTTATTAATGTCTACACCCTAAACGTGACCAAGTGGTGCAGGAAAAAAAAAAAAAATATATATATATATATATATATATATGACAATGCATTACTTAACGTAAAAGCATTTCTGATGGTTGTATCTGCTTAGATTCACATGCTGTGCATAGGTCCGACATCCAGTGGTCACTGCGGAGTATTGCATTTTGTTTTTCGTAGTCGAAAAGGGGACGTCGACAAGGCGTGTCTGAAACACTATCCCTATAGTGACGTGCGTTGTACCCACAATCCCTCACGCGTCGAGGTCCCTCTGTTTGTATTTTTCTGCCCTGAGGGAGCATTCTAGACGTGAGTGAGTACAGAAAAGAGATATAAAAGGAAGTCTATGTTCCTTCCATCCGAGCGGGGAGGAAGGGTAGGCGCATGTGAATCTAAGCAGATACAACCATCAGAAATGCTTTTACGGTAAGTAATGCATTGTCTTCTGATGTTTGTTAATCTGCTTAGAATCACATGCTGTGCATAGACTAGCGAGCAGTACCCGGAGTTGGCGGTGGGTTATGAGAAGGAACAGTAGAGAAAAGATGTCTTAATACTGCCTGTCCCACCTGGGAGTCAGATCTCGAGTGTGCATCTAGACAGTAGTGTTTTGTAAAGGTGTGCACAGAACTCCAGGTAGCCGCTTTGCAGATGGACTCGAGGGGAACATTTGCAATTAATGCTATGGACGCCCCCGTGCCTCGAGTAGAGTGTGCTCTTGGCTTAAAGGGCAGTTCTCTCTTAGCAAGAGTATAGCAGAGAGTGATGCATTGAACAATCCATCTAGAAATAGTGGACTTTGAAACTGCATCCCCTTCTCTTCCTGCTGCCACCGAGACGAAGAACTGATTAGTCTTCCTCAGTGGTCTGGTTCTTTCCATGTAGAACATGACCGCTCTGCGCACATCTAGTGTGTGCAGACTTTTTCTCCCAAGTTGGAAGGATTTTGAAAGAACGTTGGTAGTTCTATAGACTGGTTTACGTGGAATTTCGAGATGAATTTCGGTGCAAACCTTGAGTGCGTGCGTAGAACCACCTTATCTCTGAACTGTAACGAAGGGGTCTAGAACAGAAAGAGCCTGTAGTTCACTTACTCTCCTGATGGAGGTGATAGATATTAGAAAAGCAGTCTTAAGAGTGAGGTCTTTAAGAGATGCTTTGTGCATGGGTTCAAATGGTGAGCCCATGAGTCTGGTAAGTACCACGTTAAGGTCCCATCCGGGAGCTGGGTCAGCTATCGGTGGTGTATTCTCTTTACTCCCTCCATGAAGGCCTTTATAACAGGGATCTTCCACCACGACACTGAGTTGGGAAGTGGTGTATGCAGAAAGTGCCGCTAGGTGGACTTTAATGGAATTCAACACTAGACCTGAATCCAATAAATGGGTCAGGTATAGAACAATATGTGTGGGAGAGCAGTCAATCGGGTTGATGCTCTTTCCTCTGCACCAGATGACAAATCTCTTCCACTTGCTAGAATAGCAGTGGCGAGTGTTAGGTTTTCTGGCTTCCCTGAGGATGTCCATGCATCTCTGCGGGAGCTGTAGATGTCCAAATTCTATGATCTCAGGAGCCAGGCTGCTAAGTGCATGTTCTGGGGGCATGGATGCAGAGTCCTGCCCTTGTCTTGTGACAGCATGTTGTACGGGCAGGGGAGTTTCACTGGGGGAGATAGAGACATCTCCATCAAGTGAGCGAACCATGGCTGTCGGGCCCACATTGGGGCCACCAGTATCATGGTCACTTGTTCCTGGTGCATCTTGTGCACCACCTTGTTGAGAAGGGGAGTCGGGGGAAAAGCGTAAACAAATTTCCCTGACCATTGAATCGACAGACCGTTCCCCTTGGATTGGTTCTGGGGGTACCTGGAGGCGTAACTTTGGCATTGTGAGTTCTCCAGGGTTGCGAACAGGTCTATTTCTGGGAATCCCCATTGCGTGAAGACGTCGAAGACGATGTCTTCGTGCAGTCGCCATTCGTACTCTTCGGGCAGGGGGAAATCTCTGCTGAGTTTGTCTGCCAGCAGATTGAGTTCCCCTGGTACATGTTGTGACAGTAGGAACATGTTTTGTTTGAGAGCCCACTTCCATATATTTTGGGCCAGTTTGGACAGTCCTGGAGAGTGGGTGCCCCCCTGCTTGTTGATGTAGTACATGGCTGTGGTGCTGTCCGTAAGGACCATCACTGTTTTGCCTTGTAGGTGTTCCTGAAAGGCTTTTAGCGCCTTGAACACAGCTAGTAGCTCCAGTAGATTTATGTGTTTGGATGCTACGTTCGGAGTCCACACTCCGTGAGCAGTCTGATGGGATAGGTGAGCCCCCCATCCTGTGAGGGATGCGTCTGTGGTTAGAGTGGCTTCCGCCGCGGGTGTGGCAAAGGGTTTCCCTCTTACCAGGTTTTCCTTTGTCCACCACCGTAGCGAGAACACCAAGGTCTGCAAGACCACCACTAGATCGTCCCATAGTCCGCTGGCCTGACCCCACTGGCTGTTGAGCCACTCTTGCATTGGGCGCATGCGCAGGCTCGCGTGAGGTACCAAATAAATACACAACGCCATCATTCCTAGCAAGCGCATTGCTTTGCGTACCGTCACCTCTCGACCGGCCACATATTGAGGGAGAAGCCCAGCTGGAACAAAAGGTCTACAGTCTTTTGGGTATTGGAGAAGCATGTTTCGTAAGAATCCCGTTATGAGCCAGTCGTCGAGGTAAGGGTAAACTGGGATGGACAACCTGCGCAGGTGGGCCGCTGCCACTGCCAGTACCTTCGTGAATACCCTTGGTGCAGATGCTATGCCAAAGGGTAGCACTCTGAACTGGTTTGCCCTCTATCATGAACCTGAGGTATTTTCTGTGCGCTGGCAACATTAAAATATGAAAGTATGCATCTTTCATGTCTAGTGCTGTTGTCATGTAATCTCCTTGTGATAGCAGGTTGATCACTTCCTGTAAGGTCACCATACGAAACTTCTGGGGTTTGACAAACTTGTTCGCTGGGCGAAGATCTAATACAGGGCGCATGGTTAGATCCTTTTTGGGTACAAGGAAGTACACTGAATAAATACCTTCCGTTACCTGAGATAGAGGCACGACTTCTATGGCTCCTTTTTCCAGCAGTTGGTCTACTTCTTGGAGAAGGATGGCAAGGTGTTCTGGTGTCATGCGTCGTCCCCTCGGGGGTCTGTATGTTGGGGAACCGTTGAATTCGATGCAGTATCCGTGGGCTACGGTGGAAAGTACCCAGCGGTCTGACGTTATTCCCTCCCATGCTGGAAGAAAGGATGTTAGCCGGCCCCCGACCGGTGTTGCATGGGAGGGGACGCGAATCTTCGCGTCACTTGGTGTTCTTGGGGGCTTGGGAGCCTCTGGGGGTGGACCCCCGACCTCTCCCTTTGCCACGGCGCTGGCCTCTTTGGCTGTACTGCCCACTATTGGTCTGGTAATTGGTGGCAGGGTACTGTTGCTGCCGATTCTGTTGTTGGCGTTGGCCACGAAAAAAGCGTTTGTTGCCATAGCCGCGTCTGGTAGTGGGCTTAGAGATCTGGTCAAGAGTTTTGATGGTATCAAACTCTTTTTTAGCCATCTCCAGAGCCTCATCCACCGCTTTCCCGAAGAGGTTTGAGTCTTCAATAGGTTTATTTATTAAAGACGCCTGTGTCTCCGGTTTGAACCCCGAGTTACGCAGCCATACATGGCGTTTTAGGAGCATTCCCTGAACCAGGGAACGTCCCGCTGTCTCTGCAGCATCCAGAGAGTTCTTCACAATGCTCTGGTTGACCTGGGTTCCCTCGCCAATAGTTGATAGCAGGCGTGTCCGTAGCGGTTCCGGCGCTTCTTCGGCGTCTTTGCGCAGTTTGGCCCACTGCGCGTCCGCGTAGCTAGCTAGCAAGGAATTGTTCGCAATTCTTGCAGAAAAGGCAGCCGAGGATGTGACTCTCTTTCCAAGGGCATATAATCTCTTGCCCTCCTTGTCAGGTGGTGCCTCGCTGGTGGACAGCGGCACCCCTGCCCTCTTCCTTGTATTAGTTACTACAAGGGAGTCAGGAATAGAATATCCCCTGATGTACAGCGGGTCTGAGGGTGAAGGAGTGAAAAGTTTTTCAATTCTTGGATTAACTCCTCTGATTAGTGCGGGCGTGGATAGCGAAGGGATGATTCTTCTCTTCACTGAAGCGAGGTGGGGAATGGTCTGGCTGACCGGGGGTTTCTCCTTAATTACTCTTTCCACAAAGTCTATTTCAGGAGAGATCTCCCCAGTGTCCAGTTCGAAATGTGCTGCTGCCCTGCGCAACAGGGCATTGAATGTGGGCTGATCGTCTATGGGAGACGTGTTCCTAACAGGTGAATTGTCAGGAGGATTTAGGTTCAGGACATCAGTGTCCGAATATACTGATGGGGATTGCCAGGGATGTGAAGGCCCTTCTTCTGGATTTTCTCCGAAGTCTTCTCCTACCATGTCTGGGCTGTCTTCCAGACCTTCCTCCTGGTTCTGTCCCTCTTCATCGTCCACAAATTCATCCTCCTCCTCCAAGCATTGCTCCTCACCAGTGAGGTCATACACATTATGGAAATCTGAGGCTGTGTCCTGCTGGGAGGGGTTGAATAGTCTCGGATATTTAGCCCTGGGGTCCTCCTGAGGCCCTTCTCTTGTTCTCTTGGGAGTGGGAGGGTTCTGGGTCTTCATGAACCGCTCCATCCTCTCCATGCAGAGATGGAGCCTTTCCATGGTCTCATGGGGTACCCCTGAGCGGTCTAGCGGGGGAAAATTAGTGTCTTCCGCCTGAAAACGGCTCGACCTCTCCCATAACGTCGAGGAAAGTTTCCAGTCGCCGTCAGAAAAGCCTTCCGGTGTGCTGGGGGTCCCCCCGACTGAAGGGGGTAGTCCCTGTCCTTCTTCGGGCCTTTTCGGCGTGTCTTTCGACCTTTGCGTAGCGCTCGACGTGTCTTTCGGCGTACGCTTCTGGGCGTCGGCTACAACGATCCTCGCCAAGCTCTCTGCGACTAGTTTGTCAGAGGAGGGCTGTGGTTTCGACGTTACGGGTGTCGATCGTTCTACGGCGGCGTGCGCTCTCTGCTGGTGCGCGCCAGCCGATGGTTTGGGGGCGGCGCCCTTATTTGCCGAAAGCCCAGTCGCTGGTCGCGGCTGCGGTTGCGAGAGGGGCTTCGAACCTGAACGGTCCGAGGAGGCCGCCGGTGGAACCTGCGTCTCCTTGGGCGCTGATGCTTTCTTCGTCTTCGACGAAGAAGAGCCGTGGGTTGTGTGCTTATGGGTGGTATTGTGTGCGTCAGTGTCGCCGGGGTGTTCATCCCCATAAGCAGGGCGTGAGCCGAGCCCGTCGGGGCCGGGGACAGACGACGAACAGCGCGAGCGCTCTTTAGAGGGGTCTACGACTTCCGTAGCGGAGGTCGTGTTATCACGTTCCTCGTCACGGTCGGTGGTAGCGGCGGCGGGTGAGGAATCGGCCTTCGACATAGCGTAGGCCGCCCACCTCTTGACCCTACGGTCTTTTAGAGTCTTTGGCTTAAGAAGCCGACAAACCGTGCAACCCTCCTCCTTGTGATCGAGGGGCAAGCAGCGGTTACACCGTGAATGCTTGTCCTTCCAAGTGAACTTGCCCTTGCAACGCGGGAACCTAAAGGGTGTCCTCTCCATAGCTGAGGCAGTAAATCGTGATAACGATAATGAGGGAAAGGAAGGGGAAAGGGAAAGGTATTCTCAGAAAGGAAACAAGAGATGTCCCACGACCCCACTCTCCCTACTGTATTTGGCGTGCGAGGCCAGGCCACGTGTTCGGCAACGCCGAAGGATCTCCTCCACTCGTCCCCTCCGTCGAAGATCTTGCTCGGCGGAGAAACAGCTTCACAACTGCGTCGAGGGAGGGATCTATGTGTTATATATTATAAGAAAACGACCAAAGGTCGAGGAGATGAAATCTGCAATGTCTCTCGAGGAGCTCCACGTAAAGGCGACCAGTAGCTGGGCGGAAAAAAACAATCTGAGGGACCTCGACGCGTGAGGGATTGTGGGTACAACGCACGTCACTATAGGGATAGTGTTTCAGACACGCCATGTCGACGTCCCCTTTTCGACTACGAAAAACAAAATGCAATACTCCGCAGTGACCACTGGATGTCGGACCTATGCACAGCATGTGATTCTAAGCAGATTAACAAACATCAGAAATATATATATATATATATGACAATGCATTACTTACCGTAAAAGCATTTCTGATGGTTGTATCTGCTTAGATTCACATGCTGTGCATAGGTCCGACATCCAGTGGTCACTGCGGAGTATTGCATTTTGTTTTTCGTAGTCGAAAAGGGGACGTCGACAAGGCGTGTCTGTAACACTATCCCAATAGTGACGTGCGTTGTACCCACAATCCCTCACGCGTCAAGGTCCCTCTGTTTGTATTTTTCTGCCCTGAGGGAGCCTTCTAGACGTGAGTGAGTACAGAAAAGAGAGATATAAAAGGAAGTCTATGTTCCTTCCATCCGAGCGGGGAGGAAGGGTGGGCGCATGTGAATCTAAGCAGATACAACCATCAGAAATGCTTTTACGGTAAGTAATGCATTGTCTTCTGATGTTTGTTAATCTGCTTAGAATCACATGCTGTGCATAGACTAGCGAGCAGTACCCGGAGTTGGCGGTGGGTTATGAGAAGGAACAGTAGAGAAAAGATGTCTTAATACTGCCTGTCCCACCTGGGAGTCAGATCTTGAGTGTGCATCTAGACAGTAGTGTTTTGTAAAGGTGTGCACAGAACTCCAGGTAGCCGCTTTGCAGATGGACTCAAGGGGAACATTTGCAATGAATGCTATGGATGCCCCAGTGCCTCGAGTGGAATGTGCTCTTGGCTTGAAGGGTAGTTCTCTCTTAGCAAGAGTGTAACAGAGAGTGATGCATTGTACAATCCATCTAGATATAGTGGACTTAGAGACTGCATCTCCTTCTCTTCCTGCTGCCACCGAGACAAAGAACTGATTAGTCTTTCTCAGTGATCTGGTTCTTTCTATGTAGAACATGACAGCTCTGCGTACATCTAGTGTATGCAGACTTTTTTCTCCCAAGTTGGAAGGGTTTTGAAAGAATGTTTGTAGTTCTATAGATTGGTTTACATGAAATTTAGAGATGAATTTTGGTGCAAACCTTGGGTGTGTGCGAAGAACCACCTTATCCTTGTGAACTGATACGAAGGGGTCTAATACAGAAAGAGCCTGTAGTTCACTTACTCTCCTAATGGAGGTGATAGCTATTAGGAAAGCAGTCTTAAGAGTGAGGTATTTAAGAGTTGCCTTGTGCATGGGTTCGAAAGGAGTGCCCATGAGTCTAGAAAGTACCACGTTTAAGTCCCATCCGGGAGCTGGGCTAGCTATTGGGGGGTGTATTCTCTTTACCCCTTCCATGAAGGCCTTTATAACTGGTATCTTCCACCACGATACTTTAAGTTGGGAAGTGGTGTATGCAGAAAGTGCCGCTAGGTGGACTTTAATGGAATTAAACACTAGACCTGAATCCAGTAAATGGGTCAAGTACAGAATAATGTTAGTGGCAGAGCAGTCAACCGGGTTGATGTTCTTACTTCTACACCAGATGACAAATCTTTTCCACTTGCTAGAATAGCAGTGGCGAGTATTAGGTTTTCTGGCTTCCCTGAGGATGTCCATACATCTCTGAGGGAGATGTAAATGTCCAAATTCTATGATCTCAGGAGCCAGGCTGCTAAGTTCATGGTCTGAGGGCATGGATGCAGTGTCCTGCCCTTGTCTTGTGACAGCATGTTGTACGGGCAAGGAAGTTTCATTGGGGGAGATAGGGACATCTCCATCAAGTGAGCGAACCATGGCTGCCGGGCCCACATTGGGGCCACTAGTATCATGGTCACCTGCTCTTGGTGCATCTTGTGCACCACCTTGTTGAGGGGAGTCGGGGGAAAGGCGTAAACAAATTTCCCTGACCATTGAATCAACAGACCGTTCCCCTTGGACTGGTTCTGGGGGTACCTGGAGGCGTAACTTTGGCATTGTGAGTTCTCCAGGGTTGCGAACAGGTCTATTTCCGGGAAACCCCATTGCGTGAAGACGTTTAAGACGATGTCTTCTTGCAATTGCCATTCGTACTCTTTGGGTAGGGGGGAAGTCTCTGCTGAGTTTGTCTGCTAGCAGATTGAGTTCCCCTGGTACATGTTGTGATAGTAGGAACATGTTGTGTTTGAGAGCCCACTTCCATATATTCTGGGACAGCTTGGACAGTCCTGGAGAGTGAGTGCCCCCTTGCTTGTTGAGGTAGTACATGGCTGTGGTGCTGTCTGTGAGGACCATCACTGTCTTTCCTTGTAAGTGTTCCTGAAAGGCTTTCAGTGCTTTGAACACTGCTAATAGTTCCAGCAGGTTTATATGTTTGGATGCTAAGCTCGGAGTCCACACTCTGTGAGCAGTCTGATGGGATAGGTGAGCCGCCCATCCTGTAAGGGATGCGTCTGTGGTTAGAGTGGCTTCCACTGCGGATGTGGCAAAGGTTTTCCCTAATAACAGGTTTTCCTTTGTCCACCACCGTAGCGAGAGAACCAAGGCCTGCGGGACCACCACTAGATCGTCCCATTGTCCGCTGGCCTGACACCACTGGCTGTAGAGCCACTCTTGCATTGGGCGCACGCGCAGGCGCGCGTGAGGTACCAAATAAATACATGACGCCATCATCCCTAGCAAACGCATTGCTTTGCGTACCGTAACCTCTAGACCTGCCACATAATGGGGGATCTGAAACAGCATGTTTTGGACCCTCTCGTTGGAGGGGAAGACGAGGCCGTCCTTTGTTCGAATTAGAGCCCCTAGGAATTGTTTGATTTGGCTGGGGTCTAAGCTGGACTTCTTTTCGTTGATGGAGAAGCCCAGTTGGGACAAAAGGTCTACGGTCCTTTGGGTATTGGAGAAGCACGTTTCGTAAGAATCCCCTGTTATGAGCCAGTCGTCGAGGTACGGGTAAACCGGGATGGATAATCTGCGCAGGTGGGCCGCTGCCACTGCCAGTACTTTCGTAAATACCCTTGGTGCAGATGCTATCCCGAAGGGTAGTACTCTGAACTGGTAGTGTTTGTTCTCTATCTTGAACCTGAGGTATTTTCTGTGCGCTGGCAACATTAAAATATGAAAGTATGCATCTTTCATGTCTAGTGTTGTCATGTAATCCCCCTGTGATAACAGCGGGATTACATCCTGCAAGGTTACCCTACAAAACTTTTGGGGTTTGACAAAATTGTTTGCTGGACGCAGATCTAATACAGGGCGCATGGTTAAATCCTTTTTGGGTACAAGGAAGTACACTGAATTAATACCTTCTGTTACCTGCGATAGGGGGACAGCCTCTATAGCTTCTTTCTTTAGTAGCTCTTCTTCTTCTTGAAGAAGAATAGTGAGGTGTTCCGGTGTCATGCACCGGTTCCGTGGGGGTCTGTATTTTGGGGAACCGTTGAATTCGATGCAGTATCCGTGGGCTATGGTGGATAATACCCAGCGGTCTGACGTTATTCCCTCCCATGCTGAAAGGAACGATGTTAGCCGGCCCCCGACCGGTGATGCATGGGAGGGGACCCGAATCTTTGGGCGTGGGGCCTTTTGGACTGGAGCCGCGCCCTCTTCCTTTGCCACGACGTTGGCCTCTTTGACTGAACTGGGTGCTTTGGTTAAGAGGGCCAGTTGGTAGCAGAGTAAAATTGTTGTTGGCTTTGCTGCTGGCGTTGGCCACGAAAGGAGCGTCTATTGCCATAGCTGCGTCTGTTAGGTGGCCTATAAATTTGGTCAAGAGTCTTGATGGTATCAAACTCCTTCTTCGCATGTTCTAGGGCCTCATCAACTGCTTTTCCAAACAGATGCGTTTGCTCTATGGGCTTATTTATTAGGGAAGCCTGGGTTTCTGGCTTAAATCCCGAATAGCGCAGCCAGACATGGCGTTTGAGAAGTATTCCCTGAACCAGGGAACGTCCAGCTGTGTCTGCGGCATCCAAGGAGTTCTTTACGATGCCCTGGTTTACAAGAGTTCCCTCTGATATAGTAGCCAACAGGCGTGAACGCAGGGGTTCTGGTGCGTCCTCTGCTTCGCTGCGCAGCTTGCTCCACTGTGCATCTGCGTAGCTAGCTAATAGGGAATTGTTATTCGCAATCCTAGTTGAGAAGGCGGCGGAGGTCGTGATTCTCTTCCCAAGTGCATAGAGCTTCTTGCCCTCTTTGTCAGGTGGTGCCTCACTAGTAGATAGTGGTACCCCCGCTCTCTTTCTTGCGTTAGTAACTACCAGAGAGTCCGGAATAGAATGTCCCCTGATGTACAAAGGGTCAGAAGACGAAGGGCTGAAGAGCTTTTCTATCCGAGGGTTGACCCCTCTGACTAAGGCCGGATTGGAAAGGGAAGGAGTTATTCTTCTCCTTATAGAAGCCAGGAGCGGAATGGACTGACTGACCGGGGCTTTTTCTTTAATAACTTTTTCTACAAAGTCTATGTCCGGAAGAGTCTCCCCTGTGTCTATTTCAAAATGCGCTGCTGCCTTGCGCAATAGTGCATTAAGTGAAGGCTGTTCATCTATGGGGGAGGTGTTCCCAATAGGTGAGTCCTTGGGAGAAGGGTGAAAGACATCAGGGTCTGAGTGCACTGATGGGGATTGCCAAGGCTGCACTGATGGGGAGTGCCAGGGCTGTGAGGTAGCTGTATCTTCCTCAAAAGCTCCTGCGCTAGTGTAAGGGTCTTCCTCAAACCTCTCCTCCTCATGTTCTTCCTCTCCACCTAAACACTCCTCTTCCTGGAGGTATTGCTCCTCTTCAGTGAGGTCATATGCATCTGTAGAAGGGGGAAACAGCCTAGGAATCTTGACCCTAGGGTCATCCTGGGTCCATTCTCTTGGTCTTTTGGGTGTGGGTGGGTTTTGGCTACCCAAAAACCTCTCCATCTTTTCCATGGTCTCATGGGGAACCCCTGAATAGTCTAGAGGGGGGAAATCAGTGTTATCACCTTCAAACCGCTTCGAACGCTCCCACAACGTCGACGAAAGGTTTCCGTCGCCCTCAGAAAAGCCCTCCGGTAGTTCAGAAGTGCCTTTAGATGAATGGGGCAGTTCCTGGCTACTCTTGTGCTTTTTTGGCGTTTCTATTTCCTTGGGTGCGGTATTCGACGTCTGTTTCGTCGTCTGCTTACGTTTATCCTCGGAAACAATTCTCGCCAGACTCTCGACGACGAGTTCGTCAGTCGAGGGTTCTGGAGTCGGTGTTGCCTGCGCTGCGCGTTGTTTTTCGACGGCCGCTCTATGGAGCGTTACGTCGGATGTTTTTGAGGTAGCGCCCGTGTTAGATGAAAGCCCAATCGCTGGTCGCGGCTGCGTTTGCGGGTGGGGCTTGAGACCCTTGCGGTCTGAGGTCGACGCCGGAGTGCCCTGCGTCCCCTTCGGCGCTGGTGGATCCTTCGTCCTCGACGAAGAAGAGCCGTGGGTTGTGTGCTTAGGCCTATGGGGTCTGTGTGCGTCCTTGTCGCCGGGGTGTTCATCCCCATAAGCAGGGCGTGAGCCGAGCCCGTCGGGGCCGGGGACGGACGTCGAGGAGCGCGAGCGCTCCTTCTGGGGGTTAATGACTTCCGTAACGGACGTCGAGGTATCACCCTCCTCGTCACTTTCTGTAACAGCGGCAGCGGATGAGGAAACTGACTTCGACATAGCGTAGTCCGCCCACCTCTTAACTTTCCGTTCTTTAAGTGTTCTTGGTTTCAAGAGCTTACAGGCCGCGCAGCTGTCCTCTTTATGATCGAGGGGCAAGCAACGATTACAGAGCTTGTGTTTGTCCTTCCAAGTGTATTTGCCCCTACAGCGTGGGCAAAACTTAAAAGGTGTCCTCTCCATAGCTGAGGCAATAAAAACTGGTGAAAACAACCCCAAGGGAAAGATAGGGGAGAAAGAAAGACATTCTCGACGAGAAGATAAAAGTTCGAACCCCCACTCTCCCTACTGTATGTTGGCTGGCGAGGCCTGGCCACGTGTTCGGCAGCGCCGAGGGATCTCCTCCGTCGAAAACTTGCACGGCGGAGAAACAGCTTCACAGCTAACGTCGAGGGGAGGGATCTTTACAATAAGTATATATTAAGGACCGAGGTCCGTAGTAATTGTTTTGCAATGTCTCTCTAGGAGCTCCGCGTAAGGCGACCATAAGCTGGGCGGAAAAAAACAATCTGAGGGACCTCGACGCGTGAGGGATTGTGGGTACAACGCACGTCACTATAGGGATAGTGTTACAGACACGCCTTGTCGACGTCCCCTTTTCGACTACGAAAAACAAAATGCAATACTCCGCAGTGACCACTGGATGTCGGACCTATGCACAGCATGTGATTCTAAGCAGATTAACAAACATCAGAAATATATATACACACATATACACACACCGTAATCTTATTTCTGATGCTTGTATCTGCTTAGATTCACATGCTGTGCATAGGCTGACATCTAGTGGAAGCTGCAGAGTATTACAGTTTGTTTTTCGAAAAGGGGCGTCGAACTAGGGCGTGCCAGCAATACTATCCCTAGTGTGACGTCCACTGTACCCATGATCGCTCACGCGTGTAGGACCCTCGGATTGTATTTTTTCTGACATAAGGTAGCATGAGGAGTAGCGGGAGTACAGAGTATCCAAGCAGATAAGATAGATAGATAAGACTACAAGCATCCATGCGCCTTCTCTCAGAGGGGAGGAAGGGCAGGTGCATGTGAATCTAAGCAGATACAAGCATCAGAAATACGATTACGGTGAGCAATGTATCCCTTCTGAGGCTTGTGGAATCTGCTTAGAGCACATGCTGTGCAGTGTTAGAAGGAGGTGGGATGTGTGAAGGGTCATGAGCGAACAAATGTCTTAAAACCGCTTGTCCCACTTGAGTATCTGTCTTGGAATGAGTGTCAATGCAGTAGTGCTGAGTAAAGGTGTGAATAGGGCTCCATGTAGCTGCTTTGCAAATGGTGTCAAGGGGTACATTTGCAATGAAAGCCAGAGTGGCTTCAGTACCTCTTGTAGAGTGGGCCCTCGGCGTAAAAGGCAGTGTTTTATCTGAAAGGGAATAGCACAGTTGGATACATCTGACTATCCACTTAGAGACGGCATTCTTAGACACGCAATCTCCCTCTCTGCCTGGAGCTATGGAGACGAACAGTTGATCTGTCTTTCTAAGAGGCCTGGTCTTGTCTACATAGTAGAGGACCGCCCTTCCTCACATCTAGTGTGTGGAGTTTCACCTCAGCAGAGCTTTTGGGTTCCTGGAAGAAGGCCAGAAGCTCAATGGACTGGTTAACATGGAATTTGGAAAGGAACTTAGGTGAGTACCTAGTGTGAGTGCGTAAAACCAGTTTATCCTTATGAACATTAAAGAAAGGGCCCTGCACTGACAGAGCTTGAATTTCACTGACCCTTCTTATGGATGTGATGGCTATTAAGAAGGCTGGTTTATAAGTCAAGTGTTTGAGACTAGATTTGTGCCTGGGCTCAAAGGGGGGTCCCATGAGCCTAGCAAGTACCACATTAAGGTCCCAACCTGGTGGTAGGTTATAAATTGGAGGGTGGAGTCCCTTTACCCCTTCCATAAATGCTTTGACAACTGGCACTTTCCACCACGACACCTTGTTATAGGAAGTGGTGTAGGCTGATAAAGCTGCCAGGTGCACTTTAAGTGAGTTAAACACTAACCCTGCATCCAATAGGTGGAGCATATGGGTGACGGCATTAGAAGGAAAACAATCAACTGGGTCGATTTGCTTATTCTGGCAATAAGTAACAAATGGATTCCATTTGTCATAGTAACAGTGCCTTGTGTTAGGTTTCCTTGACTCTTTCAAGATATCCATACATCTCTGGGGTAAACTGAGATGTCCGAACTCTATGACATCAGGAGCCATGCTGCCAAGTTCATTGAGTTGGGCTGAGGATGCACTGTTAAGCCCTCATGCTGGGAGAGTAGGTTGTACCGGCACGGGAGTTTGATGGGGTAGCACACCGCCAATTTGCATAGGTGTGGGTACCATGGTTGTCTCACCCACATAGGAGCAACTAGGATGAGCGTCATTGGTTCCCTGTGGACCTTGTTGACAACCTTCCTCATTAGAGGGGTTGGTGGAAAAGCGTAGGCAAACAACCCTGACCAATTCATCCATAGGGTGTTCCCCTTGGAGCCTGGCTGGGGGAACCTGGATGCGAAGTCTGGGCATTGCCTGTTTTCGCTTGTGGCGAATAGGTCTATAGTGGGGAAACCCCACTGAGAGAAGAGGTCTCCTACGACTTCATTGTGTAGTGTCCACTCGTGTTCTTCTGGTAGGGGATCCCCGGTCAGAGCATTTGCTAGCGAGTCGAGATCCCCTGGAACATGTTGGGATGACAAGTAAATCTTCCGTTGAGTGCCCATCTTCAAATTCTCTGGGCAAGCGTGGACAGATTTGGCGAACGAGTGTCCCCTTGTTTGTTTAAGTAAAACATCGCTGTTGTGCTGTCTGTTAGAATCTGCACTGACAGGTTGGATAGGAGGGGTTCGAATGCCCGAAGCGCTATGAAGACTGCCAGAAGTTCAAGCAGATTGATGTGGTTCTGAGCCACTGTGTGAGACCCTGAGCTGTATGGTGCAGGTAGTGGGCTTCCCACCCTGCTAGGGAGGCGTCCGTTGTGACAACGGGCTGCATCTCTGGATCGTAGAAGGGTTTCCCCTTTGTAAGATTCTCTCTTGTCCACCAGCAAAGACTCTGTACTAGTGTTGGCGAAACGACCACTAGACGTCCCATTGACCGCTTGCTTGAGACCACTCTTTCGCCAAACCATTCCAGCATGGGTCGCAGGCGCGCGTGGGGAACCAGGTAAATACAAGATGCCATCATGCCTAGCAAACCCAATCTATTTGCGCACCCATATTTGGCGGCCGGCCTGATATTGAGGAATTTGCAGCAACAGATTACGAACTCTTTCTTCTGATGGAAAGGCCTGTTTTGGACAGCTCCTAGGAACTGTTTTGAGGTGCTTGGCACCAGGCTTGATTTTTTCTCGTTGATTGAGAAGCCCAATTGGAAGAGGAGGGTGATTGTTCTTTGCAATTTAAGGGGGTTTCCCCTGTGATGAGCCAGTCGTCCAGGTAAGGGTACACTGGGATTGCCTCCCTGTGTAGGTGCGCCGCCACCACCGCCAGTACCTTGGTGAATACCCTTGGAGCCGAGGCTATACCTAAGGGCAGCACCTTGAACTGGTAGTGCTGGTTGTCTATTTTGAAACACAAGAATCTTCTGTGCGCTGGGAACATTGAAATATGAAAATGGGCATCTTTCATATACAATGTTACCATGTAATTCCCCTTTTTTAGTAGGGGGATTACCTCTTGGAGTGTAGTCATGGAGAATTTTTGTGGCTTGACATACTTGTTTGCAGGGCGCGAATCTGATACTGGGCGCATTGTCAGATCTTTTTTTGGCACAAGGAAGTAGGTTGAATAAATACCCCTGTTTACCTGGTTGCCCGGGTCTAGTTCTACGGCGTCCTTTACAAGTAGAATGGCCATCTCCTCGAGAAGGATTTTCTGGTGCTCCAACGAGTGTACCTTCTGTCTTGGAGGATGGTCGTGGGGGCGCTCTAGTAGTTCTATACAGTATCCTGCAGACACTGGACAGCACCCATCTGTCCGAAGTGATCTCTTCCCATGCGTGGGTGAAGATGGAAATGTGCCCCCCTACTGGGGATGCATGGGAGGGGACACGAAGCGGAACGTCACTGTTTACTGGGTGGCGTACCACCTCTGGCGGAGCTGCCTCTACCCCTAGTGAACCTCTGCGCTGCCCTCTGGGGAAGGCTTGTGATGCTTGGAACTGATTCTTGCCCCATGAGGTTCCTCGATTTTGATAGTAGTTCGAACCCCTCTGGGAGCTTTGGCCCCGAAAATGAGAGTTTCCCCTCTGTTCTGAGGGTTTAGTTGTAAATTGTCCAAGAGATTAGTGTCTCGTACTCGTCCATAGCTGTCTTTAAGGCTTCCTCCACTGCCTTGCCGAAGAGTATGTCCGGCTCTACCTGTATGTCTACAAGGGTGGCTTGGGTCTTGGGTTTCAACCCTGACTGTTAACCATGCGTGACGCTTCATCACAGTGCCTTCTGCGATTAGTCTTCCAGCATTATCTGCTGCATCAAAGTTCATTTTCATAATGCATCCCGATACCAAACTTCCATCTGCTGCCAGCTGAGCCAACTGGCTCTTCTGTGGTTCAGGTGCAGAGGATACTAAAGCAGCTACTTGTTCCCACTGGTGGCAATTATAGCTTGCCAAAAGAGTTGTGCTGTTTGCAATTCGTGCCTGATGGGCGGAAGTGGTGGCCACTTTCCTGGCGAGAGTATATAGTCTCTTGCTCTCTATCGGGAGGTGCTTCCGAAGAAGCGAGAGGTGTACCTGCCCTTTTCTGGTGGTTGTTACTACAAGGGAGTCAGGTTTTAATTGGCCACATATGTATAGGGGATCAGAAGGTGCAGCACAGAATAATTTTTCAACTCGTGGATTAACCGCACGAGTAAGATTAGGAGTTACCAGCGAGGGGTTAATTCTACGCTGGACAGACTTTAGTATAGGGATACCCTGATCAATGGCTCTTTTGTCAGCCAGGATCTCTTCTGCAAAATCCTTGTCCTCTTGGACACCTTGTGTGTCAATTTAAAAATGGGCTGCTGCCTTGGCCAGTACCTCGTTGAGGAGTGGTTGATTATCTACCGGTGAGTTATGCACCGGGGGCACTTTAGGAATTGTGGAGTCAAGATTGTAGGCTTCAGCCTCATCCTCCTCCTGGTCCTCATCATCCCTATAATAAGATACCCCTGTCTGGTTTTCCATAATTTGTGGGTGCGTTTCATCACAGTATGATTCGGGATGGTAAGATTCAATGACCAAAGGGTCTGTGACCAAATCCTGCACCTGGGCATCAGAGCAGGGTCTTTTATTAGGGTGTTGAGAATCCTTGGACCACGAAGGGGCCGAGGTAGCTGGTGTGTTGGCATAACTATGAAAATAATAATTAGGGTCCTTTTCATAGAAGTCTGCCATAAATTACATTCTTCTCATAACCCTGTCAATATCAGCTGAGCTCCATTCCTTGGAGCTAGGGATAACTACAACCTCTTGTGTTTCTTCTTCCAAACCCATGGCGTGAGCAGTGGGTGGGGTGATTTTTCCTTTAGTGGGAGGGTCATGGACCTTCGACTTTCCTACTGATTTAGGGGCCTTTTGTTTTTCCTTATGAACATGGTGTTCTGAAGGTTTCTTGTGTTTCTCCCCTTCCCATGATTAGAGAAATGTTTCCCAGTGCTTTTCGGGGCCTCTGAGGAACCAGACGCCTTATGTCGAGATTCGGAGATCTTGGAGGACAGGCATTGAATCTCGGGAGTAGACATTAGGCGTCCTGACTGGGGATACAGGTCTAAATCGTCTTCCGATGATCGGGCCTCCAGGAGTATTGGGAGTGCGACACCTTTTCCAACCGCGGACGGTTGGTCTCTGTCATGAGGCGATCTCGAACGAGAACGCCCAGTGGACACAGAATCGTTGGACTGCTCTCTTTGTGTCTTCCGTTGCCGATCGCTCGACACACGTGTCAAATCTCGGCTGAGGCTGATGTGCTTAGTGGAAGTGGTGTGTGTCGTGCTTATGCCGCCGGGTGTTGTCCCCATAACTGAGCCGCTGACCAGTCCTCCGGGGTCAGGGGCTTGCGCGTGGGTGTCTGAAGTCACCCCTCTGCCCTCACTGTCCGAGACGGCGGCGTTGCTGCCATCGCTAAAAGACCCTTTGGCGTCCATGGCCTGTCGTTGCCTGGTGTAGTGGGCCCAGCGTTTAGTGGAGCGGTCCTTAAGTGTTTTCGGCTTGACGAGCTTGCAAGCTTGACAGGTAGCCTCGGGATGGTCTCGTGGGAGACACAAATTGCACGTATTGTACTTATCTACCCTGGGGAACTTCCTGTTACACATAGGGCAGAATTTGAAAGGATTACTCTCCATATGCATTAATTTGGCAGTGGGCGTGTATATGTAGGAAATAAATGTGGGAGCTTGAATGACCACCCCCACTCTCCCTACTTGTACAGGGCAGAGGCCTTCCAAGGCCCAAGGTCTGTCGTGGAGTTTCAACGGCTGGTTTCCTCAATCTTAACCGGCGTCGATCTTCGGCGTAGGGTGGAAAGAACGGGGAAGTTTTAACAATAATTTTAGTATAATTGGCAAATGCCCAAGGGAACTCTGCAACATGCATCCGACTAGTATGGTGGAAAAAAACAATCTGAGGGTCCTACACGTGAGAGGGATCATAGGTACAGTGGACGTCACATTAGGGATAGGCGAGAGATTGGAAAAAATAGTGGCATAATCTACAGAAAGCAGATCTAGGTCTCAATGAATACAGTTCTTTACCAATAATTCTTCAATTTGCATTTTTATTTCCCCTGTTCACCATGCATGTGTTTGGGAGGGGCGAGGGACAAGAGCCCCCCCCTCACCCCCGCCTGCCATGTCCTCCTGCACCCCCCCCCCCCACCCCTCCAACTCCTCCCTCAAAATTTGAACTGGGATTTGGTTTCATTATCTCGCTTCAAACTCAATTTGTTCTTTTTTTATGGATCATTTCAGAAGAAATTGCATACCGTCAGTGCTTAATTTGTAAAACAGTGCCAGGGCCCAAATATTTTCTAGCACTGGGGAGGTGGGGATGGGGACGCCCAGCCCAGTGCTGCAACCGCCCATGGCTGCTCCCCACAATGTCGGTTTATGTAGGGTTAAAGCAGCAACTTCCACTAGCAAATGTTGGTGAAGGATCCACTAACTATTGCAGAAGTGCAATTTATAGATACCAATCAATATAAAATAAAGTAACATACTAGTGTAAGACCAATGTTTAAGTGCTACTTTAAACACGTCCTCATTGTGACTATTTCGGCAAGTGGGAAATGTTGACCATCTATTCACAGAAAAAACAGCAAAATGTGCTCTCCTCATATGGTAACTTGACTGACAAATGCAGGAAAACTGTTGACATTGAATGTCAAATACTGCAAAATCTTTGTGTATAGGTTGGCACTCATAAAACGCACTCCTCTTAGACAATATCCTTTTCTCTGGCCTTGCCCTTGTGTTGGTGCTTCAGGCTGGCGACTGTCCTTTTGTTCTCAAACTACACTGGTAGTGTTGCTGTTATTACTATAGCGGAGTTGAAGCAATGTTATGCAGGATTACTGGAGCAGTATGCAGGCATGGCCAGTACAAGCACCCAGTATTGCCACCTTGCAGCTCATTGCTAGCCATGAAAATCAGTAACTAGCACTATCCTGACCACTTTGGTCATCATGTTCATAATTAATAATGGGCCAGCCCAGGATGAAGAGGCTGTGACCAGCGCACACAGTTGTTGCTTGTTTTGGGACAACTACTCAATGAGACAAAATAATAAAGTTGTCAAAACGCATAATAATCGAACAGGGTAAGAAATAAGTGCCCGGGTTGGGCCCTGGCTAAAACACCCACAAATTAAGCATTGCATACTGCCCTCAACAGCTATTGGTGCCAAACCCAAGATGACCGACCACTAGGGGAGATGAGCACAACCAGATCGACTTTTTCCAGGTATGCACTGTAAGGGCTCAGGTGTGTGTGTGTCTGTCTGTCTGTCTATACAAATCCACACGGTTGAACCCACGTCTACCAAATTTTGCTTGGATTACTCATTTGTCTGGGGCAAGATCGTAGGATGCAAAAATAAAGTGTTTTGGATATGTGTAAGGTGTTTCTCCCCTTAATTCTGTAGGAAGGCGTGAACAGCACCTGTATGGGACCCGAGCCGGAATACTTGCACCTTACTGCACACATGTGCAAATGAAACCCAAGGAGATAACTTGTGACCCATTTCGTGCAGGCCTATTGCAGTCCTCTAGTATATGTAGGGTGCACTGTATGGGGGTGTGGCCCTGTGCTATGTTCGGTCAGCTCCGATGACTGACCGTTGCTTCCAAGAACCTGGTTCAATAAACAAACATAGCCTTATTTATTTGCCAAAGCTAGGACAGCCTTTTTATATGAATGAAGGTGAATAACAGCAACATTAGTAACTTTACACCTTTGTGCCCCTAGAGCTGGGTGCTCTCAGCTAATACAGGAAATGAATAAATACTTAAGTGACATCATTTCATTACGTTAGATAATAATTAAATGGCATCCATTCTGTAACCTGGGAGAAGGGGTGTTTGGATGAGTATATTTCATACAGGAATAAATAAGTAGCTAGGTAGCATGAATCATCGACATCTGATATTAAATAATTAAATAGCATCAATTCAGTAACACGGACAGAGAGTTGTTTGAATGGGTACATTTCATACATGAATAATTAGCAAGATAGCATGAGTTCATGGACATAAGATGATAATTAAATAGCATCAATTCAGTCATCTGGAAGGAGGGGTGGTTTGAATGGGTATATTTCATACATAAATAAATAGCTAGGAAACATTAACTGTCACAATATAGTGCACAACATCAACATGGCAGCTTTAAGAGTACTGGCCTCCCCTCACATTTGTAATAACCAAGGTCACCGCCAGAATTCCTACACTCCTGGTAGCTGCAGGCTACCACATAGAATCACAACACCTTGGACACAGACAAACAAGCACAGTCAGCCTAAACGGTTGAATTAGCTGAACCCCCCCCCCCATGAAAGGGGAAGGGAAAAGGGACAACCCCACAAACAAAGAACCAACAAACAAAAAAATAATGAAACCCAGGGACAAGCTGGGCCTCTGGAGAATACACAGGTAAATCCAGGCAGGGTCAGTGACAACCCTCCCCCTCATTCTCATTCTCTTTGAACTGCCCCCACCCCCCCCCCCATGGCCTTCTACCACAAGTAAGCTTGGCTGAGGTGGAATACCTTAGCAGCACGTCAAGGGAGGCTAAAATCAAAATCAGGCCGCTCTGTGTTCCACTCTGACAGGACTTGCTCCACCCAGTCAAGCCTGCCTGTAAAACATATGAGTAGAATTACAGCACACGCTGTATAATGTGTCCTTTCCTCCCCCTCACACTTTGATATTGATATTTTATTTCTATCACGCTCATACACAACTGTTTCAGAGCGCGACAAGGCAAAGGGAAGGGGAACGGGGGAGAACAAAAAACAATCTTACTAGGTCCAGTGACATTGAGAACCCGCAAGTGCATGGGAGAGACAGAGGGGCTGAGAAGTGCATGGAAGGGGGAGAAAAGGAGAGTGCGGAGCAAGGAAATAAACTGATAAATAATAATACATTAATAAATAATAAAGGCAACAAACAATGGTAGTGCAGCCAGCAAGTGGCAAGTGCTAAGTGCTGGGTTTAAGGCAGCAGGCTGGTTAGGTCTGATAAGTGCAGGATGAAAAAGGGGGGGGTGTATGGGTACAGATACAGACCCCAGTGCAAGGGGTGGCCCGGAGGCAGTGCAGGAGGGTGGTGGGGTGAGCAGGTACCTGGGCCCGGAAGACAGAGGGTGGACAGGTGCACAGTGCCGAGGGAGAACCGAAACAGCAGGGGAGAGGGGGGGCAAAGGCAGAAGCAAAGAGTAAGGTCTTGAGGTGCTTCCGTAACCGGAGATGGTTCTCCTCATGTTTTAGAGTGGCAGGGAGGCTGTTCCAGAGGGAGCCCCAGCCGAAGACAGATCTACCCCGAGCTCGTTTCTTTGAGAAACGACTGACCCTGAGGGAGTTAGAGGTAGAGGAGCGGAGATCTCGAGATGGGAGGTATTTGCGGAGGGATAGCTGAAGGTATGTTGGACCCATGCCCCAGAAAGCCTTGTGGACAATGCAGAGGGTCTTGAATTTAATCCTTGCATCCACTGGGAGCCAATAGAGATCCGATCCCAGGGCTTGAGGCCAAGGACAAGTCTTGCAGTCCTGTCCTGGGTAAGTTGCAAAGGGTGGAAAGTAGAGGCAGGTAGATTAAGAAAGAGGCTGTTCCAATAGTCCAACCTAGAGAGAACCAGCGCCTGCGAGACAGTGAGCTTCTGGGAGAAGGAGAGAAAAGGCAGAGTATCTCCGAGGAGGTGCAGTAAGAAGTTTGACTTTTTTGAGACATCAGCGGTGTGGGCGGAGAAGGAAAATGTGGAATCAAAGATGAGACAGAGGTTCTTGGCCTCGCAGGTGGGGTTAGGAGGAGGGCCAACGGAGGCCGGCCAGAGAATGAGGGGAAAGGATGGTGATGGTGTGCTGATGAGGAGGATCTCCGTCTTGGTGGCATTCAGACAAAGATAGTTGGTAGCACATCTTGAATGGCAGTTAGGCAATCCGAGATGAGAGAGGTAGAGGAGGTGGCCGAGGGGAACCTGAAAATGAGTTGCGTGTTGTCCGTGTAGCACTGGAAGTTTGAGCAGAAAATGGCAATACAGCAGGCGAGAGTTGCCAGGTATTAGTTGAAAAGCAAGGGCGAGAGGTTAGACCGCTGGGGAACACCACAGGTGAAGAGGAAGATAGATGATAGGAAGAACCCAAGTTGGACCTGGGAGGGTTGATCAGAGAGGAAAGAGGTCAGCCAGGCCAGAGCCTGATCGGTGATATCCAGGTTATCACAGACACAGTTGAGCAGGATGGTATGGTTGATCGTGTCGAAGGCAGAGGAGAGGTTGAGTAGGATGAGGACAGAGGGAACGCTACAGTCCATCCGTGAGGTTGGAAAGTAGATCCTCACGGATGTTCAGGAGAGTAGCTTCGCGCTTCTGCCAGCTCTGAAGCCAGACTGATGGTCATGGAGACAGCCAACAGAATCGGAATGAAGGTTTAGTTGAGAGATAGCCAGCTTTTCAAGGAGTTTGCCCAAAAAGGGGGTAATGGAAATTGGGCGATAGTTGGCCAGACAAGAAGGATCAGCTGTGGGTTTCTTGAGAACAGGATGCACAAGGGAGTGCTTAAGAGGGGAGGGATCCTGAGGCAAAGGAGTGGTTGTAGAAATCGGCAAGGGCCAGATCGAGGACCCACTTCTACCTCACCACTGCGACCCGACAAGGGGAGAACGTGGCAAACTGCCACCCACAGCACTGCAGCGCCGGCACGTGTACAAGCACCAGTCAGCTTTACTTGCTCCTGGTCCGGCTCGCAATCTCAATCCTCGGAAGGGGAGAGCAAAAAGTCAGCCCGGAAAGCCAACAGCCTTAGGGGGAAGTCCCTTCACTGTGAAGGCATCACCGCCTTCCGTGTTCCCCCTCTTCTCCCTCTCCTGTCTCTCCCCATGAGGATTCTACAACAGTTTTGTCACCCACAGGAACCTTCCACCTGCATTCCTCTGCAGGGGGCACTCCCATCATCGCTGAGGTGAAATCTCCTCACAGACACCCGCTCCCCCTGCTGGTGGATCGTACCATCTACTGGAACCTCAACAGTGCGTGACATTGCCCGCCAAGACAAACATGTAAACACTTCCTATTATTTACACCGAAACACAGAATAAATGCGGGTTTACATATGTATGTTTGTCCGGCTATGCAAATCAACACTGTTCAACCCACTGCTACCACATTTTGCATGGGTTACTCATTTGTCTGGGGCAAGATTGTACTCCGTTTGGATGCAAAAAGTTCACTCCGTAGACACCCTCATTTACTGATGCTCACCCCGATTCACTGCAGTAGATACTATAAGGAGGCAACATTTGGATAAGTGTCTAAAGCAAAATGTTCGATGTGTTGGTTATTCCTTTGAAAATGTATTACTCCTGTATACAGTTCGAAAGTGTTTATTAAAGCATTTTTAAAGGAAATTTAAAATGTATCACGATACTCCAAATATGGAAAATTACAAGGTTACAGTTTACTTAAGTTCATTCACAAGAAGAGAGCACAATCAATCAATCTTTCTTGGACATTTTCTCAAATGTGCTGAAGCAATTGAGTGACTGAAACATGCCGCACAAAAAAACTCACTTGGAAAAGCTCCATCTGATAAAAAGCAAAAATCAATATCAAGTGCAAGAGCAACTGTCTCCAGGGCAAATGAGATGCAAGAGCAAACTGAAGCAAGACTGGAGAACATGAGGACAAGAGCAACATCCTCCAGGGCACATGAGACACCACTCGACCAGGATACGGGCAACACCCGGAACCCTAGCTAGTATGAGATAATACGGTTGGAGTTCCCGATTAGTCTTCCAGGCAGATGCAGTAACTAGCTGATGGAGAAGTCTTTTTTTAAAATCCCAGAGTTTGTTCGAGCCAGACAGGAATAGAACTGGTGACAATATGATACATAAAAGTAACAATGAAATGCATAGAATTGTTAATAACAATGCATAACATTTCAGCAAGGATATATGTGGTCAACATGAATTTGGCACAGTAAATCAAAACACGTGACTAAACAGGCGAGTAAATAGAGTGCCTCTAGACCGATCAGAGTATTGTGCATGCTTATATATGTGTGAGATAATGTGTTAAGTAGAACAAAATAGTACTTAGGCGAGAAGCTGGGGGAACAGGAGTCCTGAGAGGTCCTTTATGTTTACTGCATCATAACGATTCTCATCTATTACGGAACAGCAGGTATGGAACCAGCCATCCAAACTGTACAAATAAGCCACTTAGCAATCAAACTTGACATCCCCACAAATCATAGGACGGGCTTGTATTTATGCCATAGACAGCTAAATGGGCAGCTATCCAGGTTACATCTTGCACTATACTCACTATGGATTGAATATTTTCCTATGCGACAACCCAGAATGCCTGTAGTGGGGCAAAGAGCCAGGTAAAATGTAGGAAGTTGGCACATTCAGAGCCACATCGGGGGCAGTCGCTGAACCCCTATCTGAACATTTTGTTAAAACAAAAAGTATAATATATTAATGATTTAACGATACACCTATATTTCGGTATCTTTGGGCATCATGTGAGGAGTTCACCTTGATGCATTGGAAATAGAACATATTGCAGGCCATTAATTATATATATTCTTTTGGCATTCCAGAGCAAAATTTGGTACATTGGATATGAATCAGATTCGGTCAGAGTCTGGCATCATCTCTTTTCCGCTCCTACAAAATTGACATTTAATCTCCAGACAGGAGAATTTTAACAATACTTCCAATTGGTCCTATGTTATAGCAATCTAGAACAAGCATAGGTTTTGAGTAGATGTTGCGTTATTAGTGCGCAGACATCAGCCTTTACAACTGATATCAACCTATGGGCATCATTTGGGGGTCGCCAGGAATGGTAGCTGCGATCTCAGGCTTCAACCTTGGTACCCCTGGCTCTGGCCTTGTGGCCTCTGGATTAGACTGAGGTCACAAAAGCAGTGCCGCTGAGGAAATGCAGAATGGCTCAGAAAGTACGGTTTATTCTGAAATTGGTTGGCAGTGTCAGCAGCACCAGAGAGCAGCCATAAGAGCTATGTGTGTTTTAGAAAATGTAAATTATGGGTTGATAATGCAGCGCTAGCCCAGAATGCTTTTGCATACAGAGAACAATCATTTTCGCAAAAATATTTCAGGTATTTGATCCTTGTAACTTTTTTGTTTTAACTCCAATATGCTGTTTTGCTAAAGTGATGGGGGAATTACAAGTACACATGAAGTGGAAGTTTATCAGCTACTTGATCCCCAAGATCACACATATTAGTCGTCTTGGAAAGGCTTACTAATGCTTAATGGCTTTCACCCACACAGCTTGGTGCTCGGTCCCATTTATGCAATGGCAGCATAGCTTTTCCTGAAGCATTTCATGAAGGACTTTACAAAGATCTTTACTGTCACACTTAAAAACAAGCAATTTCTTCAAGTGTTGTTGAGGCTGGCGAGGCCGACGTGGTTCCAGGACTTTGTCAACACTTCAACTCTACTGCGGTATGACTATATGGACTAAGCTTTCAAATATCTGTGGACTGTTGAACAGCATTGCCATTACTCATATATCGTTTTTGTATCGTTGCAGGTGATTTATAGCACCTACAATTGTACCTTTACTATACAAAGCTATGCCCCGCCCACCTTTTTATAAAAAACAGCAGCGCGTGCATTCAAGCAAGTGCTTTCCTTAAGTGCTATTGAGGCTGTTTCGGCTGTGCGGCTGAAGGTACCTAACACTTTTCTTTTTGTTTATTTTCTTTTTGTTTTCGATTGTCAAGTAACAAATCATTGTATGCTCATCGTAGAAATGATTGACATTGTTCTCTGACGTGTACAGCCTCATTGACCTCACCAAACGTTGCCTTCACATACACTAAGCACATCCACAATTATATTGCATATGAATGTGTGCAAACAGGCAACTCTGTACACGTTAAAAACAGGCATGCCATCCAAAATAGAAACATTAAAGTTAGTGGAGCGCCTCAAACGTACTCCTGTGAACGCTGTTCACACACTCACAGCTACGAAAACCAGTGCTCCATGCACACGGGCTCACGCCCCTCCAGTGAACTCTGATATTCTATCCTTCTATTCGACTGATATGGACAAAGTTCACCAGGCCAGAGCTCCGCCCATTGAATTGTCTGATCAACCAGGGCCCAAGAGAACAAACATACTCCAATCCAACAACTAATTCAGTGAAGCCGGCATAACTGCCGAACACAAAGAAACCGAGCGATTTATCAATGGAAACTCTTGCGACAAATTTAAATTCCAGACTAATGGCAGAATCTGCTGATAAACATCAACAAGAAGATATCTATAAAGTACTGCAGCAACATATAGTAACATTAGCTCAAATTCACTGCGGGATGGCATCAATCGCCATTGTAAACAACCTCATAATAATTGATTATTTATTGGAAAGCTCAACTGAAGCAGTAACAAATGCTGCCACTATCGAAAATAAGTGCATAATGCATGCTACAAAAACCACTCCTCCATCTGCAGCCTCCAAATCTGTGCTCTTAGTACAGCCCCCCCACTCACCCACTAACCACCAAATTGCATTCAAACCTATCACAATCGCCTCTAATGCTTAATCCATCAATTCAAAACTCCTCAGTTTTATCTTTATCCTTTAACCACACCACTCCAGGAAGCAACAATCAAAACATAGTACTCATTAACCCATTTGCGCGTCTATTTGTAACAGCCCTCTTCTAGAGGTTAGTCTTACAACTATGAACTTAGCTATTCAATCTTTGGCTAAACTTTACACAACAATGGGCTCAAAGCTAAATGCACCAACGATTTTACTCTAAGAACTTCTCCATTCAGAACTGTCTGGAAACATGAAACACTATCAATCCCATGATGCCTTCTAACAGACTCTAATTATGTTCAAATCATCACAAAGCCATCGAGATGTAATGCATTCAACCAACTTTGCAAACCTCAAATCATCCAAGGATGCAAGAACAACTCCTACAGGCACCAACAAATAGAGAGTGTTAATCAGCCTCGCCCATTCCACTAACAAAGCGAAAGTTTGTGCTCCAAATGAAGAGAGCCATAAAACGGATTTTGGCATCTTCAACAAACAGAAGGTGAAAGTAATATCAAATAAGGACGATCGAGAACAAAAGAAGAGTAAAAATGTCAAGACTACATCGCTACACAATCATGCAGCCACCAAACAATTAATTCAAAATCTGACTAAATAAAAAAAAAACGATCACTGAATGTTAGCACTGCAATTACTAAAAAATATACATACTTAATCAGATCAAAAGCGACAAAAAAGGCAAAACACTGAATCATTAACACCGATGACAACTCTCGAGAGCCATTAGACAGCCTATTGGAAGAGATTGAAATTGAAAACTAAAAACATCAAGCACCAAACAACCTGAAAAGTCACGAATCCACAGCCCTGATGTCATACACCATGGACAGGTTAATTCCACTCAGGAAACTCCATTTCAGACTCTGAAACAAAGCAGATTGGAAATAGCTGAATCT
This sequence comes from Ambystoma mexicanum, assembly GCF_040938575.1. Lineage (NCBI taxonomy): Eukaryota > Metazoa > Chordata > Amphibia > Caudata > Ambystomatidae > Ambystoma > Ambystoma mexicanum. The sequence continues at coordinate 817,865,908 of NC_090929.1, forward strand.
GTTGCCCAGTATTTTCACAACCCAAAGCCAACTCAAAGAATTATTAGTACCCAATCCTTTGCAACTAACTGCATAACAAATAACTTTCAAATGGATCCAACACTTAACCAACTAACAAATAGACATCGTCCCAAAGGACCAGCAACTCTTACTATCTAATAAAGCAAACCAGCTGCATAAAGTTAATTCATCTTGCCACAACCTATCCAATGTAGAGCTAAGCCATTTCCTATGTATGATCTTAACAAAACATGCATACTGAATATATTCAGCGATATTCCAAGTCTCGATAAATCTAACGACCACTGATATTAACCAAGCTGAATTCCTCTATGAACCTGATCTTTCAGTAGCCAGAATATGGCTACAGTCTGGCCTTGTTCTAAATACAATCTGGCAAGACAAAAAATAATTACATAATCTTGGATTTGACATTCATCAATCTAGCAACAAGGACCACACTCACTCAAGACCCACTACTGAACTCAGCGTTCAGGCTAAAGATATACAAAGAGACAACATCAAAATCATATGCATGGAAAAGCCCATCTATGAACGTCTCCAAACTAGACTACCATCGAATTAGTTTTTTCAATCACAAAACTGACCTTGAGTCGACTCATAGCAATTAACAAGTCAGGACTTTCGACAATTTAAACTTATCAGTTGGAATACTCGAGGATACAAGCATTTAATGAACTCTAAAATAAATGGCTTGCAACAGTTTGACATCATAGCCCTACAGTAGACATGGCTGACAAATGCACCTGTATGGGATGAATTTACCATCCAGTTATCACCAGCCATAACTCAATCCAAAGGAAGACCAATGGCACGCCTGCTGATCGCCAGAAACGTTTCCACGGGCTGTAAACCTTTGAAATGGAAGGACCCAAACCACTACTTTCAACTTGTGAAAATGTTCATAGATACTAGAGTCATCACACTCCCAAATGTTTATTGGAACCATCTAGGCATATCCGCAGACACCTTCTTTAGAGACATTGAAGATCTTCTAGACCAGATTGCACTGGATGCCACCATAACATCGACAATCACAGTAGGCTATTTAAATATTAATTTCCTGCCAAATACCAAGATGAAAGATGCTGCATTAACTCGCCGATGGACTTTACAGATGGCCAGAAGACAACTAACAATGCTAAATGGAGCCATAGAAACTGATATACCACCAGCCTGTACGTGGCAGAGACTCAATCAACAAGCTACCATAGACTACATCTATACAGACAAAACACTTTCTGCAGCGGTGGATAGCTTCAAAGTCAAACAGCAAAATGTCAGCCACCACGACCAATTGACACTAACGTGGCAATGGAAAGTACCCGCAACTTCTGACAAAAACCCAAAGTACAGGACAAGAGTCATTGTAGCAGGAGGTCGTAATCGACTGCGCTGAACGCCCGCTCAACTAACAAATCTATATAATATTAGATCAGCAAAATCGGCGCAAGTTCCAATTCATTTAATCCAAACGGATGGATACTTTGTTGCTGCTTTGCAATTATTTAAAGAAACAACAAGAAACACAAATATGCCGGAATTTAAACACAAGCACATATATGTTACAGAAGTACGGCAACACAAAAGAATACTGCGAAACACAATAAGGCAGTCTAAAAAAATGTCCTTAAATGAACGATTGGACAAGATAAAACAACTTAAGTATACATATAAAAGATGGCTAACATCGAGGAAATCCCTGTTGTACCAAAAGGATGGCGAATCAATGTTGCAGACCATAACAAAAAAGACTGGGGAAATATGGCAATTAATCAAGCTACTCATCACTCACAAACTCCTTTACAATGCATTGCCCGAGCATGAATGGGTAACCCACTTCACAAATCTTTATGCTTCAGTCGACCAACAAGACTTTAGAAGTGTTCTTATGCCGGATATCAACATCTCACTAAAATTCGACCTACGAGATATAAAAGCATTTCATCACATAATTGAGCTCTTTGAGAGCTCATGGTCCTGACGGACTGACCAACTATGCTCTTAAAAGTAACATGGGCCATTGGTTGAAAATATTATATACAATCTTTGTAGATGTAACTTCAACTCATCACTGTGGCGAAAATCAATTATCCTAATTTTAAAAAAAGGCAACCGACAACTAGCCAGTAATTACCGACCTATCGCGTTACTGGATGCTCCAGGCAAACTGTTCGCTCGGCTTAGTCTTAGGGATTTTAACAACTGGGTGAGTAACAACAAACTGAATGATCCCCATTAGACCAGTCTTGTTGCTGGACTCGGCACTGCCATCAATTTAACCACAATAACTGCCACTCAAATGCAAAAACGCACTTCTAAACAGCCAATCTATATGGCGTATATAGATTTCAAGATGGCCTTTGACTCTGTATCAAGAAGTAAACTGATGGATAAATTAGTGCAGGCAGGATGCCCACGATATTTAGTGAACTTAATACATCAATTACATTTGGATACATCCATCCAAATAAGGCTAACAAAGGAAGAAAATGTAACTGATCCAATTACCACTCACATAGGCCTGAAACAAGGATGTGTGTTGGCATCAATACGGTCTAATTTCTTCATAGCAGACACGACGAAAACCTTACAATCAGTGATCTCTGATCCTCCGCGTCTTGGACCATCATCAATAGCATGGCTTCTCTATGCAGACAATCTTGTGCTTCTTTCAAAAACACCAAAAGGTCTGCAAAATTTACTCACTGCCTTAAGGGATCTATGCCAATTCGAATGATCCGGAAATCAATATACAGAAAAGCAAAATCCTGCACTCTAAACCAGTAAGATCAACGAAGAACACCAATTCAAAATGGCTGTTGAATGGAATGACCATTGAAATTGTCGATGAGTATAAATACTTGGGAGTTAATATCAATAACCATTACCTGGATCAATCCTACTTGATTAACCAACGCTCAAAAACAACAACGGCTTCTTCACAAGCAAGGAGAATTAATGCAAAATATATAAAATTCTCATATTCGCCATTAATAACATTCTATATCCAGAAAGCGGCCCCAATCATACAGAGGAACAAGTTACTCTCTTACCTGGTAATGTTCTTTCGATGGGATGGTCCGACGACGTATTCCATATCTATGACAGTAATCACCACAGCTGTGCTGCTTCGTAACATTTTTGGCGTCTGTGTCCTGCGTCGATGACGTCGATGCGCAGTCCTCGAGGACCTCCTCCGACGGCCGACGTCACTGGATGTTATAAATAGGACGCACAACGCCTGTAGCCTCAGTTGTAGTTTTTCCCAGAACGTGTGCCACCAGTCTTCTGCCAGTCTGACACACAAAGCCTTGCGGAAACGTAAGCTGCAATTGCGTAAGAAATTCTGTAGCGGGGAAGGTAGGGAGCGAGCGATATGGAATACGTCATCGGACCATCCCATCGAAAGAACGTTACCAGGTAAGAGAGTAACTTGTTCTTCGAGGGGATTGGGTACTCCGACGTATTCCATATCTATGACAGACTCCCAAAGCAGTACCAATGCAAGGAGGTGGGAAAAGAATTTAGCAAACCGAAATTTAGCATGCCCAATCAAATTGCGGAGTAAAGGACCACCTTGCCAAAGGCCAGATCCTTCCCCCGGATGGAATCGAGGGAATAGTGACGTACAAAAGTATGTACCGAAGCCCAGGTGCTGCATCACAGATGTTGCTAATAGGAACACCCCTCTGCACGGCAGTAGAGGCAGCCATACCCTGGTAGAATGGGCCCGTAAGCCGACCGGTGGGTCCTTACCCGCCAAGCGGTAACACTCAGATAGCCAAAATAATCCAGCGAGACAAAGTCTGTTTCGTCACAGCCTGTCCCAAACACTTTCCAGCGTAACCAATAAAGAGCTGATCGTCCACTCTGACCCGGGACATGCGTGAAATATAAAAGCTTAACGCTCTCCTAGGATCAAGCCTATGGAGCCTCTCCTCTTCCATACCAGGATGTGGAGGAGGATAAAATGCCGGAAGAACAACCTTCTGGCCTAAATGAAATTCCGACACCACCTTCGGAAGAAGGACGAACTCTAAGGGCAACCCCGTCCTTATGAAACACAGTGAAGGGTGGCTTAACTGAAAGTGCCTGTAACTCACTCACTCTGCGTGCGGAAGTGACCACAACTAAAGTTAACAGTCTAAAAGGGCATGAATGCAAAGGCTCAAACGGAGCACACATCAGAAACTTGAAAACAAGGTTCAAATCCCAACCGGGCACCTGGAATGGTGACGGAGGGAACACATTAGTGAGCCCTTTCAGAAACTAAGAAAATAAAGGAATTTTAAAATAGGAACATTCTTCAGACGAGCGCTTAAATATGGACAGGGCCGCCAGGTAACCTTTAATGGTACCCACTTGAAGGCCCCTGTGGGCCAAAGAAAGCAAAAAAGACAGAACCATGGGAATTTCACATGCAAAAGGATCCACATTCCTAACCCTGCACCAGTCGCAGAACTTTCTCCAACGGCAACGGTACAGGGACTTTGTTGCAGGCCTTCTGGCCGAAAGCAACACCTCCATCACGTCTTCAGGGAGGTCCCAATCCTTATACCTCAACCTTTCAGAAACCAAGCGTGAAGGTTGAGGGACCTGACCTCTGGATGGAGAACCTGCCCCCCCCCTCCTCCCGTGAGAGCAGATTGTCTCGGTAGGGAAGACGACGTGGAGGGCAGATGGACAAGTCGAGAAGGTCCGGGTACCACGTCCTCCGGGCCCACGCCAGTGCAATGAGGATCATCCGGGAACCAAACCTCCGTAACCTCTGCAGTACTTGCCGGATGACGGGGACTGGAGGAAGCGCGTATAGCAGTGGGAATGACCACTCCACCACGAACGCGTCTCCTAAGGCTCTGTTTGGAGGAAATTCCCGTGAGCAGAACCTCTCGCACTTCCGGTTGACACTGGAGGCGAAGAGAACCACTTGAGGGGTCCCCCCAAAGGGCGAAGATCTCCAGGAGAATCTCCTGAGCCAACTCCCACTCGTCAGAGATCGCGCTCTGCCTGCTCAGTGCGTCCGCCGTCTCGTTTTCGTCTCCTGCCAGATGAACTGCCGAGATCGAAACTTCCTGCTGGATTGCCCAGAACCAGAGCTGCATCGCCTCCCTGCACAAAGGAAGTGACCCTGCCCCCCCCCCTTTTTGTTGAGGTAGTGCATGTCCACCGTGTTGTCCGTCAGGATCAGGACATTCTTTCCGCGCACAGTCGGCAGAAAAGCCTTCAGGGCTAGCCTGACGGCCCTCAGCTCCAACAGATTGATATGGAGTTTGGACTCCGACGGAGACCAACGACCACTGACTGTCAACTCGTTGGCATGAGTTCCCCATCCCGTGAGGGATGCGTCCGACACGACCGTCACCTCCGGCCAGAGCAGCCAAAATGGAGCCCCCGTCATCAGATTGCCTTCGTCGGCCCACCACAGAAGGTCCTGGGTGACCGAAGAAGGCACCTGAACAGGGTCTGACATCCTGCCGGAGGACTGAGACCACTGGAGCTTGAGTGCCCATTGCAAAGATCTCATCCGCAACCTGGCCTCTGGCACCAGAAGAATGCAGGATGCCATGAGGCCGAGCAGTCTCAAGAACTCAAACGCTGGGAGAGTCTGGGCGATTGAAACTTGTGCACCATCTGCTGAATGTGAGGAGCCCTCACCTGGGGAGGAAAACACTGCCCCAGGGAAGTGTCGAGCACTGCTCCGATGTACTGGAACCGCTGTGTTGGTGTCAAATGGGACTTCTTTAAGTTGAGGGAGAAGCCCAGCTTGTGGAGGGAGTGGCAGGTGACTGACAGATGATCCAGGACTTGCTTGGGAGAGCGCGCCCTGATCAACCGATCGTCCAGGTAGGGATAGACATGAATCCCCCCCTTTCCTGAGGTGCGCTGCCACCACTACCATGAGCTTGGTGAAGACCCTCGGGACAGAGGTCAATCCGAATGGCAGGTCCCGAAACAAAGTGCGAGTCGCCAACTGCAAACCTCAGGTACTTCTTGTGCTTTGGATGGATCGGCACATGAAAATAAGCGTCCTTGAGGTCAAGAGAAACCAACCAGTCCTGAAGTTGAAGGGCCTGGAGGACTTGAGAGAGAGTAACCATCTTGAACTTGTCCTTCCTGATGAGTTTGCTCAGACCGCGCAAGTCCATGATGGGTCTCAATCCCCCGTCTTTCTTGGAAATCAAAAAATAAGGGGAATACCATCCCTTGTTCCTCTCCGCTACAGGCACTAGTTCTAAGGCGCCTTTCTCCAGCAGGGATTGAATTTCCTGCACAAGGAGCGGATCCGGACTCTTCAAAGAGAGATTCCCTGGTTGATTGTCTTGAAGCCTCTGCTGGAAAGGAAGACAGTAGCCGTGGGTTATGATCTCAAGAACCCACACATCTGAAGTAATGGCGCGCCATTCTGCAAGATGCTGCGCCAGCCTTCCCCCAACCGGCAAACCATGGGACATGGCCTCATGACTGAGCTGAAGCGGCTGCGGTGTTGCCCGAGGGCAAAGAGGTAACAGCCCGAGCGGCCTTGGCACCTCGAGTACCTTGTTTTCCACCTCTGGCACTCCTACAGTGGACCCTTTGACTGGCGCCTCCTCTCGCTTTACCAAAGGATGAGTAATAACGAAAGGAACCTCCCCTCCATTGCTGTCCCCTAGGACGAAAAGGCGGAGGTTGTCGAACTGTAGCGCCCAACGGCTTTGCGGCAGCTTTAGAGGTCTGCAACCTCTCAAGGCTCTCGTCAGCCTTGCTGCCAAAAAGATGTTCCCCGTCAAAGGGCATGTTGAGGAGCCGGGCCTGCACATCAGGAGCAAACCCAGACTTCTGCAACCACGCAATCCTGCGTATCACGGTGCTCGCCGCCATGGACAGGCTGACGCAATCTGCCATGTCCAAACCCGACTGAACGGCCTCACACATAGCATCCTTGCCATCCTGAACCATGGCAAGGAAACCATCCCGTTCATCCCCTTCGGGAATATGTTCAGCCGCCCAGGAAACAGTTCCACAGAGTGTGCGTGAAACGAGACAAGGCACAAATGGAATTGGCCGCCTGAAGCGCCATACCCCCAGCAGAAAACACTTTCTTCGCCTAACCTTCAAAACACTGGTCGTCCCTATCAGGAGGGATGGTAGGGTACAACGCCTGCTTTGCCGGGGCCGTAGTCTCCTGCACCACCAAACTCTCCAGAGTTGGGTGCTTGGACAAGTAGCAGGGGGTCACTACTGGCTGGGCGATATTTTCACAGCAAAGACTTGCTCACTGCCGGGAGACTCTCCGGAGCAGTCCAAGCCGCTGCCACCCTTCTTTGCAGAGCCATATGGAATGGCAGTACCGGGTCAGTTGGTGGATCAATGTCGAGGATATCCGTAAGGTCATCCTGAACAAACTCCCCTGGGGGAGCAGACCATCCTAAGTACTCGGTGAACCGTGACATAAGGCGCCGGTACGAAGAATCGTCATGAGTGCCAGACTCAGGCCTACAAAACTCCAACTCCGGAGAGGTGTCCAGCCCACTAGCATCATACAGGGACTGCCTCAGGTCCTCAAACTGGCTATGGCCCGAGAGAATCTCGTCAAGCACCGTGTCAGGCACCATGCCATCATCAAAGCCCTCATCCACCTCTGAAATGAATTCCAGATGGCGGTAAGAAGGCACAGAACTGGAACCAAAGCCATGCTTGACCTTGGCCAGAGCCTTCCTAGGTGGTTCCCCCGAGCCACGGGGTACCCCCGTCGACACAGCCACAAAAGGCGCGAGTGAATCGGTGCCAACGTTGAGAGAGTCCGCGTCGACGACAGACGCGGCGCCGACAGCGTCGACACAGGCCTCGAGGGAGGAGCCCCGAGCGTGTCCCTCAACATCCTGGGCGCCGACGACTTCCTCGGAGGCGGAGCCTCTAGAGAGTCCGTCGACGACCACGGCGCCACAGGCGTCGATGTCTTCTTCGAAGACTTCAGAGGTTCACGCGGTATCGAGCGCATCGAGGACCAGGACCTGGACCGGGCATGCCGAGAACGATTCCCCTTGTCCGAGCGGGACCTTTCCCGCGAATCGTGATGACCACCTGAGCGCGAAAGCGTGCGAGCGGCGTCTCTCGGCTGATCACGACCAACCCCACTCGGAGGCACAGACGGACCAGTGTCCTGCGATTCGGGAATCGCCAACATTTTCTTCCCGAGGGAAGCCCATTCCTCCGGTGTCGCATGCTTGGTGGGGTAAGCGACCCGCCGACGGGCGTAGTCCTCGGATGAGGACGGGGAAGGTGACCGATGACGGCGCTTCCGGGAGTGCCTCGAAAGGCAGAGGAGTGGCGAGACCGACTCCAGGACCGAGACCCACTGGACTTCCGACGACGACGTGGAGAGTCGCCCCTCGAGTCGTCCGTCGAAAGCCCAGCAGACCTCGACTTCCGAGGCTTGGACACCTTACCTACCGATAACTTCTTCTTGCGCTCCCACAAGGCTTTCGACGTGAGCGACTGGCAGTCGACAGTGATCCGTGTTATGGGCCTCCTCGAGGCACCAGAGGCAGGCGTTGTGTGAGTCCGTGACCGACATCATGGACCCACAGTCCCCGCACTTCTTAAAGCCCGGACGCGGTGTGGAAGACGAGGTAGACATCTTCACGAAGAATAACTTCACAAACAAACAGGTTCGAAGAACCGAGATGAACAACACAAACTCCAAAGAGTCGAGACGTACCGAGATTCACGAAGCTAACATGTTCGCGAAAAAAACGGAACTGGGGCTACGGGCGTCGTGCGTCCTACTTATAACATCCAGTGACGTCGGCCGTCGGAGGAGGTCCTAGAGGACGGTGTATCGACGCAGAACATTTTCCGAAGCAGCACAGCTGTGGCGATTATTGTCATAGATATGGAATACGTCGGAGGACCCAATCCCCTCAAAACTAAACCATTTACAGATGAATCTGATGGGACAAAATTAGAGGGCCTTTATTGAAAATGCGTTCCTTCTTTACCAAACTCCCAGCCTATGGCCTCGATCAGATACGAACTAGGTCTTCCTTCATTATTTGTTAGGTACAGTTGGAAAGTCTGCCTACCACACAGGAAATACCTCCAACAGGAGAAGTCTAATTCCCTTCTCAACACATTAGCAAATTACATGACCACTTCCAACCAACAATTTGCATTTGAATGGAGGAAACAAACTACTTTACTCCTCACGACAGCTGATATTTCAGAGGAACTGCTATTAGCCAACCCTACAAGAGCAAAACAGAAAGTATCAGCATGACGGGATACACACCATTGAAGTATGCAAGACATAGGTCATTGAATGACAAACCATTTGCTGTCAAAAACCTGGGACAAACAGAAGCCTATTTGCTAAAATTCCCCAGCCCAGTTCACAGGAACATCTTACGCTTTTGTCCGGAATTTATATAACGCCGGAGAAATTCTAGCTAGGCGACGTCTATTCGACAAAGCTGACAACATATGCCGATTTCATTGTGATCCACAACAGAAAGAAAATCTACAACATCTGCTGAATGAATATCTGAGTCTAATGTAATAGCGAATCAGATATCTAAATCCGTACTCCAAAGACTTTAGGATTTTGACCCCAGAAACTTTATGGCAAAACATTTTTTCAAATCGCTGTCATCTACGATTCAAGTTGCAACTGCAAAATTCATATTAGCCCTCAATCTTGACAGTTCAAACAGTCATCATGAGAATGATCTCCCAAATTCTCAACACTTTTTTGCCTGTTTTTTCTCTGTTCGATTTTCTTGTTGTTTGGACACATGTAAGAACTCCAAGTGAAGAACTGTTATGGGATGTAAAATGTTAACAGAACTGTGTATTCTTTTAATTGGTATTGCACATAATTTAAATTGTAAATTGTTTGAAATGTGTACTCATTTATAATGAATTGATCATAATGAAAAGAACATTATTGAAAGATTGATGTACTCAATCGTAACAATAAAATAAAGAAAAAATAATGCTGACCTTTATTTTAAACATGCAAAGATTGTTTTGGTGGGGAAGGAATCGCTTTACTGGATGAGGGCAGTAAGACCCGATTCCAAGAATATATGCTTTTGCATTTGTAAATACTTGCTGCTGCAAACACGCCAACAAGCTCCATGTTAACTTGAGAGGTGCTTATACATTCCTGATGTTTCTGCATTCTGGGACTTTTAGTCCTGGATTTATAATGGCAGAAGCAAATCTGTAGTCCTGGAATGTATCAAAAAGTAGTAAATGAGCAAATGACATGGGTTTGGTGGGCTGCATGCTGATAACAAGCATTGGCAATGCCAACAGTTTTGGCTTTTGTGTAGGACATGGTATCCGCATTTTGCAGCAACTGCCATACTGTTACTACCTGGCCATAAGAATGCAACAGCCAGCAAATGGTGGCAGATCCTGGAAATGTAATGGTGGAGCCTGGCAAATGCCCACTTCATAGCTACACAAGATCCATAAGTGGTGGCTTTGCTGATGCTTGTTTTTAACAGGAATTCAGTGCAAGTCACTGATGCAAAGACACACAAGCCACTTTGCATCAGTGACTTGCACTGAATTCCTGTTAAAAACAAGCATTAGCAAAGCCACCACTTATGGATCTTGTGTAGCTATGAAGTGGGCATTTGCCAGGCTCACAAGCCACACAAGCTACTTATAAATCAAGTGACATGTGGCACATTTGCTTAAGACAGTTATATTAAATCAAGTGCTGGTTTGAAGCTGGAATTAAACCAATACCTTTCAGAATACAGACAACTAGACTCAAAGAGATCGGATGAGATATGGCAGGGTGGAGCAGGTAGTCAGTGGGAATGGCCATATGGATTAGCATGGCGATGGGCAGCCATTTGGTGGGTTAATAACCAAACAAAGCACACTGACTGTGTCCCACATCACATCTCATATCTACCCTAGGTAGAGTTCCCATGACAATAGTTTTGGCTTTTAGACAGCACTTTCAGTACCACTTAAAGGATAGTTCCGGGACTTTTTTTTTATTGTCCCTACGGGTCGGCCATGTGTTTGTAAGCATAAATCGGTAGATCGTAGGAAACTTTCCTATGGACCTTACCCGACTTTTCGCCCATTATCGCACTCGAAATCAGCCTCCATTTTGTGATAATCCTATCATTCCGCCGCATCGACCTGGCTCACCTGCCTTTGCGGCACTAAATCAAAACCCCCGCCCCTGAAACAGACTTTATCAAAACATTCATATTCCCCGCCTCTATCCGTGACGTGACTGAGCTGCGTAGGCAAACGCGCCCAGGCGTCTTCTACGCGACTCCACACAGACCCCGGAAATCAACACAGATCAGCTCACAATACAGCGCACCACAATTCGGAATATGAAACTGTACTTTGAAATCAAACCGCAAGATTGTAAATGTGGTAAAGTACATTTATTTGACATCAAATGTTTAGAGAATATTCAGCGATTTGCATTTTTATTTGCTCATGTTCCAAAAAGTTCGTATTGAGGAACGCGATGGTCCTTTGCTGTACACAGGGTCTTAGAGCATCTCACAATACAGCACCACAATTCGGAATGTGAAACCGTGGTTTAAAAGCAAACGGCAAGATTGTACATTTGGCAAAGTACGTTTATTGGACATCAAATGTTTAGAGAATATTCAGCGATTTGCATTTTTCTTTGCTCTCGATCCAAATTAGTTCGTCTTGAGGGAAGCGATGTTCGTGTGCAGTACACAGGGTGTTGGTTTACGATAAAAATAAGCTCTTCTGTCGCACTGATAATCGCATGGCTGTTCCAACAACGAGGCACTAGGCCACCACAACGGTAGGTATGTTGCATCTAACCGTTAGTACCGCGTAAGGGCATACTTGTACTTGGCGATCGTCCCATAAAATGGTCAGGGTGGTAACGTTGTTCACGCGGAGAAGCAACTGGCGGCTGTAGAAGCCGTCCGCCGGTGTCTGGTACTCGTGACACAGACAGTAGTGAATGATGTACCTAAAAACATAAAAAATGAAATTAGTCTCACCATCAGATCCTTATTAAAATTATTCATTTCATAGCGAGGACAGCGCTACTGGGTGTACACAAGTGTTTAAAGGCGTGGCGAGGCATGGAGGGGGGGGGAGTGGAGTACAAGGTAAGTAGCATAAAATAATAAATAAATAGGGCCAGCTGGTGGCAAGTGCAAGGTAAGTGCAGAACAAGTGCTGGGAAGGGGGGGCTGTAGGATACTGAGACAGTCCCCCAGTGCAGGGGTTGACAGGGAGGCAGTGCAGGTGGAGAGTGGAAGGGCCCAGGACCGAGGTCGCAGACAGTGGACCAGTTGTAGCAGGGGAGAGGGAGAGAGAAAGCAGAAGCAAAGAGGAAGGTTTTGAGGTGCTTCAGTAAAAGCAGATGTTTCTCCTCCAGATAGTGCGCGGTAGAAAACACTATGCCACATAGAACGAACAAGTACAACTGAACCCGTCTTTAAAGCCACTGTATAGTAATGAAATTGCGGTATAAACTCATCAAAAGTTACTTACATTATATTTGCATTTTCCATTGTGTCTCTGTGTAGGGCAGACCCGAAACACCACTCCTTCTTTGCCGACGTTACTTCTTCTAATGAACGTGGCTCATCGTTTAGTTTCTGAAATTTTATTCATTATCTTTTCTTAGTCTTTCAGGATGGTCCCGGCCTGTCAAGGTCAAATCACAATAGAACCTTATATTGGGTCGTGGGCCGTTCCGCCACCCGAGCAAAACATCAAAGCAGCTGACCTTCACTTTGAGCGAGCACACATTTCTAGTTAGCTCCAGTTAGTGTAAGGGCATCTTGTCTGCGTGCCTTTTTTTTTATTGTCCCTATGGGTCGGCCATGTGTTTGTAATACGGAAACATTCTATAATTTTTGTAAAAATGATTTATATTACTGTTTGGTTTAATTGCAATGGGCCTGCAACATGAGGAGACTCGAGAGAACAGACAATCGAATTACAATCATTTAAACCGTGATGTGTATTTCTCAATGAGCTCTGCTTTAGGTGGACATGGAACAGAGGCAATGTTGGGTGGCAATGCAGTTGTCCCCTGCATAGGTTCGTTCACCACTCCATGTATGTGCCTATCGAGGACATCTACGATAAGTCTCTCAATAAACTCATATTGCATATCCTCAAACACTGGTTTGATCACCCATTGTTTACTTCTTTTAGTGAAGGCCTTATTGTAGCGAAGCGTCCCTAAAGTTCCGGTCGTCCTACTTTGTTGACGGCCAACATTATGGTTATGTGCCAAGACCGCTAGAAGAGTCCGATTTATCATGCCTTCCATGCCAAAATGCAATCTTTTGGGCCTGTACTTTAGGCACATATTGTGGAACACCTCCAAATCTCCTGTGTGGCAGAATTCCGTGAGTCCCCTCAAATCTCTTGTTATAGTTTTATCAAATACAATCTTTTCAATGGCCTTGTGAGTGGGTGATGAAGGAATCAACCACTTCTTCTTCCGTGCCTCCTCTGTGGACAAATGGCCATGTTCACATTTGTGGAAATGCTCATTTGTCGACCATCGATGTACGTTGCTACAGTGCAACATTACTGACCGCCATTTTTCCAGTAGAATTTCCAACGACCCTTCACATGTTTTTGAGCTCCACCAAAGTTGGTTGCTGATTGACTTGGACCACGTGAAATACCTTGCATATCTTTTTTTTTTTCCTGCAGCCGACAATTTTTTATTGATTGATTTTGCAAGATGCCAAACGTCAAATTGGTGATTTATATTTTTGTACTGTTCTCTCATTGTCTTGGCAATTGAAACGTGTCTGTCCGTGGCTATCAGGTCGATCACCATTCCCCGCGATTGTAGTTCTTGCAATGATGCTACAAAGCCAACTTTCTCCATGGCCACTGAGGATGTACTTTGTGACACCTGCACGACCACCGAACTCACAATTTTCTTACTTTCCATGTCCTGAAAGTGGTAGGTGCAGTACTTGGCTGAAAATCCTGGACTGTCGCATTGTCCATCACCGGCTAGCCTGAAGCGTTTGCCCGCGAATGTACTTTCCATTGACATTTTTTCCATTCTCCAAGCTTCGCTGATGGCTGGAAATAGATAATCGGTTTGGTATTTGTAGAACTGACTTTTCGCAATGAAATGGATTCCCACAAACTGAAAGAAATACTGTAACTTTTTAAAACTTGAACCACTAAAAAGTGCGGCCGCTGCACAAAGTAGATTGCCTGCTGGCAGTTGCCCCAGCATGGGTTGTGCAGACCATGCGAACGGATGATATTGTGTACAGGTGGCATGTATTTTAAGGTTAGTGCCTCGAATTGCACGAGTCACATTAATCAATGGCTCCCCACATACTTCCCCACCAACCCAATGCCCACATTTCATCATCATAATAATATCCATCAAACAGCTATCGAATACAATGAATTTGGCCTCTTTCCTTATACTGTCACTCTGCATCCCAGCTGGTTCGGCCTGTAACGTTGAGGACATGTCACTCGCATGAAAGGTACAATCTCTGATATCGTCTTCCGCTATGCTGAGTGATATTGATGGTGTTTCATTGTCGTCCACTTCATTCTCTTCCATTGCAACATCTGTTCCTTGTCCGGAGATGGGAGAAAAAAACAATGTCTTCAACTTTCGCGTGCTCTTATTTTTTGCGGGTGTGGATTCTGTGAATTGATCTACGACTGCATCCAAACTACCAGGAGGACATTCACTATCAATGGCTGGTGGTGGTATAGCTCCGTTGTCAATCACTTCATATTCTTCCCATTGGCACGATCCATCTCCAGTCTCAAGTCCCTGCCAAAAGGTTTGACAAGCAACATCTCTCGTTCGCTTCACTGTCTGTGTAGATCTAGTTCTTACACCCACTCGCAACTAGAGGACAGATTAGAAAAGGGATGTTCAGTTTAAACACAATTTACAGTATTGAACTATTGACAGTGAAAGACAACATAATATAGTGAACAGGACACTAACCTTCTTTTGCTTTCTTTTCTTTGAAACTTTCTTTCCTCGAACTTCAACATCTGGACGCTGTTGCTCCGACTCGTGTGTGCATGTCTCCACTTCCTCTCGCGCTGCAACGACTATACTTTCATGATAAGCACATCCATCACTCACTGAGGCTCCATCGACTCGCTGAAACATAGAACTTTCATTAGTATGTATAATAATATTGAAAACACAAAATGTACTTGGGGACCAATACCCATACGTACATCTCAATAGCAAAACACGAATGAACGCATTGTGTAGAACATTCAAACGACAATAGTTCACGCATTGTTGATCTAGTTAGATTGAACTGTCAAGATCCATACCTCGGGCTCCGCATAGACTTCCATTGATGATATTATTGAAGATGACGCTTCAGCAACTCCCTGAAACACAGTAATTGCATTAGTATGGTTTTCTATTTTGTTAAAAAGAACATAAACTTTCTGCAGGCGTCAACGGCTCATCTAAATAGACCTGCACAAATGATCAGTTGTCTAAAATAAATAATGGATATCCAAATATGATTCGATTTGCTCCATCGTTGGAAGTGTCACCACCCAGAGATCTGCATCAACTACTAGGGGTGATGTTCTTGTTGAAGAAGCTCCGTCAGCTCCCTGAAACATAGTACTTGCGTTAATAAAGAAGGAAGTATAGCGGATGTAATCACGTCATTTGATCTCGCATGATTGATCTGTCAGTATCCATACCTCGAAATGCATAAGAACATCAAGGGACGCTGTAACTGCGGTGCACACTTCTGCAAGCTGTTGCGCCGACCCGTAACTGCATGCTCCCCCTTCCTCTTGGACTAATGCTCCATCGACTCCCTGAAACATAGGACTTTCATTAGTAATGAACACAATATTGAAAAAAGAAGACACATAGGAGGGCGACGACAGAAGGACATACCAATGGCTAAAAACGAAAGAAACATTGTGTGTAACAATCACGCTACAAGAATGCAAGATCTGATGATCTCCATCGATGGAACTGTCCGGAAACGTACCTCGAGCATCTGAGTGACATCTACGGTTGTCGTCAATGCGTTGGACTCCTCAGCATCTCCCTGAAAGACAGTACTTGCATTATTTTGGATAACAATAATTATAACTGAAAACAAAGACTAGAGGACGAGTACTGTGGTGTACCATTGGGTAAAATAATTACACGATCAATTAAAACTATTGATTTACATGCCTAAAACAAGTCAGTGTCAGAATAGCTAAGTAAGATTACCCGATAGGCGCTTGAAGTGGCTGATGACTGCAATAACGACACGGATGGAGAATCTTCAGCCTTCATATTGAGTGGATACATAAATGGGGAAATTATTGTTAGCTAATGCTACACACTACCGCAATGCCGAGAGATAAATACGTAAACTTGACTCACCAGTGGAGGGATGTGGACGAATAGAGTGGGAATAGCGGTTGAGAGCAATTTTCGCCTCGCTCGCGGTGTTTTCGTCCTTATTAGCAATGATGTGGAGTACATGTCTGGGCTAAAGTGCCTGCTGCAGATGCGGTATCGATCACCCCTCTTGTCCGCAAAGACTTCTAGGACTCTACTTTCTATCTCAGAGGCTGGATATCCGCAATATCGGACCCATTCTCTTATCTGATCTATTGTCTTAGGGAAAACATGCATTATAGTACCTTCAGATTTGTTATGGGTCTTCGAAGGGCAACCGCCAATGGAACAGGCAGGCATTATGGAAAGTTCTGAAAAGTAAAGATCAACAATTCTCTATGAATACCAATGTGTTAAAACATTAAATGACACATAAAAGGTTCAATGCAAGGTCCGTTTTGGTTCTTGGAACTATACATGTTATTCACATGCGGATAAGTATTTCAATAACTTTCAAAAAATAGAAAAAGTAATTTGACTAAACTCAGAACATGTGACTAGTTCCTTGCATGTACTGTCGTGAACGAAAAGAAAACATGGATGCAATTTGATGACTACTAGCAAATAGATATAAATTAAAAAATTGGACGCAAAATGATTATGGTACATGGACTTACCTTGACGAACAAACAGTTAGATGCAGGGATCAGAGTAGTTTCTTGTCGTAGAACAGGGAGCAGTTCACAGGTTGCAAACTGACGAGTTTGCTCAAAGTGGTCACGGAAGTTCACAGAGACGAAGAGCAGATAACCAGCACCTTCACGGGTTGACTAGCAAAGCGCAAAGAAGTTCTCATTAGAAATATGAAGTGGGTTATAAAGAATTCGAAACAGGGGTGTGTTTGTGAATGAATGACGTGTATATGTCGTGGCATTATGCGGTCTGCAGGGGGCCGTCCAGCGTGAGCGGGGATGCTTGGCAGGAGACACGGGGTCTGGAGGTAGACATGGGAACAACAACCCATGCTCTATAGACCACTTTGAAGTGTACATGGTCTTTGGCACCTCTTGGCCTTTATCGCTCCCTGACAGCTCCACTTGCCAGCACAAGTACCCCGGTGCGAACTGCCTTTGATAGGGCGGGGGGTGGATCGGGGCGGTGGTCGTGCAGACAAGACACAGGAAGACTCGTGAATGGAGACACACTTATGTGGATTGCAGGGGGCCGTCCAGCGTGAGGGGGGATGCTTGGCAGGAGACACGGGGTCTGGAGGTAGACATGGGAACAACAACCCATGCTCTATAGACCACTTTGAAGTGTACATGGTCTTTGGCACCTCTTGGCCTTTATCGCTCCCTGACAGCTCCACTTGCCAGCACAAGTACCCCGGTGCGAACTGCCTTTGATAGGGCGGGGGGTGGATCGGGGCGGTGGTCGTGCAGACAAGACCCGTTTGCCGCAGGGCCTCACCAAGGAGAGGCCATCTAACTGAATGTAAGAGGATGGCTGCAGGATCTACTACATGGAATGCAGGGGGGTGAGTTTATAAATACCTCACCCTCCCAGGAGAATATACACTAGATTCATTTAAAAAATCAAAACAACCATTGTTAAAATATATGTTGGGCTTTATTTTAGATTTTAATTAAACATAAATAATAAACATTACACATTGTAAAGTTGAGGTTGCAGCACATCGAGGGAAAATCCGCGGTATTGTCCACTGTCACTGGGGAAATGTTGTCTAATGGCAAGTACCGCACAGGCAGGTATTACTCTCCGAACGCGGTGTCCGAGCCTCCCGTGAAGCCACCAAGTGAAGCAACGATAGGCCACCAGCCTGTACCACCTGTGAAAAAAAAAGATGCAAACTGTATTAAACTGACCAAACTTTCTTATCAATGTCGATTCAGGTAACATGTCATTTTTCTTAGAAAAAAATTATATCTAGAAAATGCACTATATGGAACAAATTTACATGCGTTCGAATGATATGTAAATGTAATTTTATATGTGGGAGACGACCATGAAATAGTGGTGGCATCACTGACATCACAAACAGAGTATACTTACTCGTTACTCGGATTACGCGGACGAACAGTGCCGCGAAGTTCGTGCATAAGCACCATCATCATCCTCAACACGGTCCGTGAGAGGCAGGCTTCCCTGAACTCTGGCAGCTCGGTGATGCATGGCGGACTTTGCTCGCCTTCCTGCAGACTTTGCTCGCTTTCCGAAATGTAGGCCAAGCACCCGGAATTTTCACGGCAGCAGCAGTTCTCCTCCTCAGTTGGCATTAGCTCGCACCGATTGCACGTGCACCAGGTGGAGACGCCGTCCATGCGACATGGTCCAGGCTCTTCATCCGTTGACTGGTCCTCCCAACTGCCGTCCGAATCCCCATCGTTTTCGCGTGCTTGACTTTCCAGTAGTTCTTCCTCGGTGTACTCGGGCTCGTACATATACGGCATTATTGTGGCCATTGTGCGGTAAAGATAGTAAAATAATTTACAGAGATGGTACAGGTGTTCACACGGGCTACAAGCGGCGAAGGTAGCTGACCAGAGCACTGAAACGAGTCACAGAATACTCAAAGTAACACAGAGAGAGGAATGGAATCGAAAATCTGCTGCTGTGTGTTGTGAAACGGTCTGTTTATACTTATTGGGGAAAGAGGCGTCCTGCCATTTCCATGGCAACACGTCAATAGCTGAGGCGCAGCGATTGTTGACACGAGACGTGCTTGAAATGGGCAGTACGCGTCTGCTGATGTCAGGCTCAGGGGCGGGGGATTTGATTTAGTGCCGCAAAGGCAGGTGAGCCAGGTCGATGCGGCGGAATGATAGGATTATCACAAAATGGAGGCTGATTTCGAGTGCGATAATGGGCGAAAAGTCGGGTAAGGTCCATAAGAAAGTTTCCTACGATCTACCGATTTATGCTTACAAACACATGGCCGACCCGTAGGGACAATAAAAAAAAAGTCCCGGAACTATCCTTTAATATCCAAAACCAAAAATTGCGAATTTCTGAGCGAGTCTGCAATACTCTGGCAGTATATTTCTGTGCCAGTCTGTAATATACGTCTGCTTCAGAATATCTTGCCACAATACCAAAAGGACTCCAAAAGGATTGCAGACCAACGGCAGAATATTTGGAAGTAAAATGCAACTTCCCTAGTACTTATTGTACCCTTACAATGTGCAGATGTAGCTGTAAGCTGAGGTGTGTGTACTTTGAAATTGCACTGCTTTTTTCAATCTATAAAAAAGGTGCCAACCTCCACCACCCCTTTGTTTTGTGATTTGCATGGTGGTGCCTAAACAGGAGCTAAGAGGCTCTTTGAGGAAATCAGCGATGGTAGCGGAAAATAGGTCATCATGGTGGCACCAGAATATATTAAGCGCACCTTGCATATGAAGACTAAATCATTCATATGAGCTATTGACCATCATTCGATATAATAACTGGGGCATTTGAGGCTGCACTTGGTATATGGCGGCTGCACATTAACATAAGGCTGTACCTTACATATGATGACTGGCAGGTATATGAAGCACTATCTAGCATTGCTGTAACAGTAGGGATTTTGTGGATGCATTTACCATATGATGCAGCACTTGGACACTGGTTGCTGCAACTTACTTAGGTCCATCACAGACATAGGAGGCTTTATATGGCATCGAATGGGTTTGCTTAAACATCTGACGTGGCACAGCCGTGGTCATTTAATACTGCACTTGGAATACTACAGTATTACCTGGACACGTGATGCATATTAAGACTCCACCAGTTATGTGAGGCTATAAATGGCATTAGAAGGCAGTACCCATATATAAAAGACTACACTCGAAATACTATGGCGGCACCTTAACATGTGGTGCACTAATTAGCATAAGATGATTATGCATGAAGTGTGACTCGATAAAATGACACAAGATGGTAACAGGCCATTTATGGCAGCGCTGGCATCTGAAGGCAGTTCTACAGGCGGCTTATGCATGTTCCCAAAACTCATTCTCGTTCCGGTTCCTCATTATCACAGAGTGGCCCCTTGCCATGGCCAGATAGCATACGGGCCTGTAATGAGGAAAAATCCCATGGCAAGTAGCTTGGAAACATACGGATATTGAATAGGACATCTGTAGAGATAGGAACAGAAAAACCTCAGTATCCATGGTGGTGTGAGATTATAGTTTAAAGCCCTTGAAATTCAGTGAAAGACTTAAGCTGAAGTGATATTATGGTGATGGTTTAATTTCAAATGTCTAGAAACAGACCAAAATAATGTTTTACTCTGTCTGGTATTTTCCTATGATATACGAGGTGCTCTCATCTGTGAGGTCACACGTGTGCTCTAGTTTCCAATGATGTTACACATGAGCTCATAAATGCACAACAGTGTAGCTTATTGTTAAGGTGACATGGATCCCAACACTTGCCCTATTTCAAGGGTTTTGTTGTGTTGAACAATTTCTTCAATATCACTTCAACTGAAGTGTTTTCCCACTGAATGTCAAGGTTTTTGTTGCTTTGAACTGCTTCAACTTAACTCTTTTCAGTGGATGGGAGATATATATGGCATAAATTACTTATCAAAATCGTATTTCTGATGCGTGTATTTGCTTAGATTCATATGCTGTGCATAGGCCAACATCTAGTTGTAGGTGCAGAGTATTGCATTCTTGTTTTCGAGTTTTAAAAAGGTGTGGTCAGGGGTCCACCAATTAGAGCATTATAAAAAGAAGACCACGTGCTAAAAAAGTTGAGAAAACACTGGGCAAGAAGCAACACTTTATTACAGCTGGGTGATCACAAGTCAAACAGAACAGTGGACAGGCTCTGATCGAAAGACCGACATCTGAATCGAATATGAACAGTAGATTTATACCACGAAATACAATGGTCGGAAGTCCATTGAAACACTTACAAGTTAGAAAGTTAACTTTTTCTATGTTTCCCAGGGATTCCATATTGCCTTCTCGAGAATTACATTGATTAGCAAACGAGTGCAGTGGAGTGTAAAGAGCAGCTAAGCAGTTTAGCTCTGTAGCTGCTAACAGCTTCTGCAGTGAGTTATTGCAAGATGAGATTATTTTCACTGCGGCAGCACGCCCAGCAACAAAGGGCTCTCCAAATCTGATTGCAGCCTCTGGGATTTTTGTGTTAAAGAACTTCGCCGTAACTGTCTTGTTTTGGCGCCCAAACGCCGATTTGAGCATGTCGAGTGGCTCCTAACTATTCGAAATGCTACGAGTTCATCATGGCTACTCACTTCGATCCAATAATCGAGCCACTTGTTCGAGGTTTGAAGACCAGTCGCAGTTTAAAGAAAAGTGCTGGTAGCAAACGTAGTATTCAAACTGAGACGATTGTGGCTGGCATTTCGAATTCCATTGGTGATTTGAAAGGAATCGACAACAGCGATTGTGGAAAGATTACTGCTTTTCTAAAAACTAAACATATACATTTTTTCTTAAACCTTTATTTTGATCGTTTTCATCATAACATTAACATACTTCAACATTGCACCTTGTGATCCCTGACCCCCCCACCTACTCCCATAGATCGAGCATTAATGTCACGACAAACATACATTTATACCACAATTTGTACATAGCAGTTGCCAAGAGAAAGATTCCTGAAGTCACTTAAAAGGATACACAGGGGCCGTATGTCAGAGTTCAGTCTGATGCCGTTAGTAAGTGATTGATGTAGGGTCCCCATATATCCGGATGTCTTGCATGTAGGGGCAAAGTTCTGATGAAATTCGACTCCATATCATGACAGTACGCCACATCCTACAGCCATAATTGCATTGTGGGAGGGCGACCCTTCCTCCACGCCATGGCTACCTGGCGGTGTGCTAGTACCAGCAGTGTACGGATAATCTCCTTACTGAGGTTTGTAGGTTTTTGGTTTACCGAAGCATCGCCACTTTAGGGTTTTGTTCGAGGTGTTCTCCATTTATCTTTGAGATCTTGTCCAGTACACTCTTCCAGAATTGACTAATTGACGGACATTCCCAGGCTAAGTGTGGGAATCCCACTGGGTTTTCGCCGCATCTTTCAGAGGCTGCTGATATGGTTGGACGTGGTCTATGTAGTTTGGCCGGTGAATGACACAACTGATGTACGAAGTAGAAATTAATGAGTTTGTATCTCGAGTTCAGGGACACCTTTTGCGTCTGCCATAATATGGATACCCAATCTTCCTCGATTATTCTATCTCCCAGTGTTCTTTCCCCATCTCTCTTTTGAAACTGTTAGCTGGTTTGTGGAGTTTGTCAATATGTCTTTATAGATATTAGACACTAGCCTACCCTCCCCTTGCATTTGAATCACTCCATGTAGGAGCTGCCATGTGAGTGGTTGTCGGGAATGCAGGGAATAATGCTTGGAACGTGTGTCGGAGTCCGTAGTATACAAATATATCCAAGGCTGAATCAACCCCAAGCTCCCCCTGTTCCCGTGCCTGTTGGGCCGTAAGAAAACTCCCGTCGACAAACAGGTTGTTTAGTGTGTCTATCTTTAGTTTGCTTGCCCACTGGAGGGACACCTTCTCAGCCGTGAGCAGTAACCCTAGGATGAATCTTGCTAGGAGAAAGGGGCGGGGGCGGGGGGGAGGGGGAGGGAAGAGAACCTGTCCATGACATTACTCTTCTGTGCGATTCTTTTCCATATCTCACATGTGGTCAACACTATATTCAGCATTTTTGGTGGCACATGGAGTTCACCTATGATGGCCACTCGCAGAGGATTGGGGGTTATCAGGGCCCGTTCGATTTGGACGTCTGGTTGGATAGATTGGGTAGTGTACCAGTGTCCTAAGAATTGCACAGCCCAATAGTAACCTTCCAGGTTGGGTAGCGCCAAACCACCTTTTGCCATTGGTTGAATCAGAGTTGCATGGGCTACTCTTGCAGGTTTGCCTGCCCATATTAGCTTGAGGATTAAGCTGCACAGGCGCCGGAAAAATTTCCATAATAGTAGAAGTGGTATGTTTACGGACAAATATAGCAGTTTGGGCAATATGACCATTTTCACTATTGAGACTAGACCCCATGGTGCGAGTGGTAAGTGCCTCCACCTAGATATTTCGTCACAAAGTTTTTCTATTGCCTTCCTAGAGTTGTTTCGTGATTTCTGGACAGCATTATTCCCAGGTACCCGACTCCTGTGGACTCCCACCTGAACTCATAGTCTTTGAATTCTCTTGTTCCAGAGGTTAAGGGAAATATGACCGATTTCGTGCGATTGATTTTTAACTCTGAAAAGTAGGCGAATTTTAGGACTTCTCATGACTGGATTCAGGTTTGTTGCCGGAACACTGATAAAAAGTGATACATCGTCTGCATATAGGGATAGGATCAGTTTATGGGGTTCCAGGGTGAGACCTTTTTCCATTTGTCTAGCTCAGAGGCCTGCAGCCAGTGGCTCCATTCCCAGCACGAACAGCAGGGCTGAGAAGGTGCAACCCTGTCTAGTCCCTCTTTATAATTCTATGTTTGTTGATTTTGCTTTCCCTATTACGACATTGGTCGAGGAAGACTAGTTCTAGTTAGTGGTACCCTAGGCCTCATTTCTTTAGTACAGCAAAGAGATATGGCCATTCGACAGAGTCGAAGGCCTTTTCTGCGTCTAAAAGGATTGCTACTACCTGGATCAATGGATCGAGTGCTCCGATGATACTGAAGAGTCGTCGGGATACCAAATGACGCATTTCGCCCCAGTATAAAGCCTGTCTGGTCTGCTATCACTAGTCCAGGCATCAGAGGAAGCAGTCGAGAAGTAAGGATCTTATAAAGGATTTTATTATCTACATTGATCAGCGCATTCTTCTCGGGGTTTCCCTAGTTTATGAAGCAGAATAATGTTCACTAAACGTAGTGTAGAGGGTAGGCATCCTTTTTCTAGTGACCCTTCATATACTGATAGTAGGAGCGGTGCAAGGATCGGGGCAAATGCTTTATAAAATTCTCCTGTCAGACCATCAGGGCCTGGTGATTTGGTTGCAGGTAGTTCTTTTATTGCTGCCAGTATCTCTTTGAGCGTGATCGATTTGTTCAGGGACTCTCATTTCTCCCTCAACCCAGTACAGTTCTGTTTCATCCAAGTACTTCCGACGGGCCTCTGGGTCCCTCGACGACTTGGAATTGTAGAGGCCTTGGAAGAAGCCATGGAATGTTTCTACTATTTCACCTTTGGTGTAAACTAATTTTCCCTGGGGGTCGCGGACGCATTCCACTTGTGGGGGTTTTCTGTCTGCAGCTAACAGTCTAGCCAGGAGGGATCCCGGCTTTTGGACTTCACCATATTGTCAGATTTGATGACCTGTGCCAAGAACCTGCCCTTGCGTTCGGCGTTGGCTCTGAACTTGTCTGATTCCTCTCTGAGGAGGGCTAAAGATTGAGAATCCTTTAGATCGATGTATGTGCGCTCTAATTCTTTTAGCCGAGTTTAGTTTTCTGAAAGTTCCCTCCAAATGATTTTCAAGATCCCATTTTCTTTGGCTATACATATGCCCCTAATGTAGCATTTTAACGTTTCCCAAAAGGTCCCACTCAATGGTACGGACTTCTGTTTGATGGCCAGGAAGGATGCAATCTCTGCTCGAAGTTCTTAGCAAACACCTGATAATGGAGGGCTCCCGATTTAAATCTCCTACTGGGACTTCCCTTCTTACCGTCTGCGGGGGCACACTCTAGAGTGACTGGGGAGTGGTCGGATAGTGTTCTCGAAGTATCTGACACACCTCCCATTAGAATCCTCCCGCCCGAGACACCAGTAAATAGTCCAGACGTGAGCTGGTGTTGTGAACCCGAGTGAAAGGTGAATTCTCAAGTATCCTTGTGGCTAAGTCTCCACACATCTACTAAATTGTAGGCCTTGCAAATTTCTTGAACCTGGAGGCTCGCCTTAGTGGGTGTGATGGTGGTCGTGTTCGATTTGTCCCATTTAGGATCTAGCGTGGTGTTCAGGCCTCCACCCCATATGATCGTGGCTGCGTCAGCCCCTACCAAGTACGTCATCACCCAATCAAAAGCGTTTGCCCCGTCAATATTTGGGCCATAGGTGTTCACTGGGACAACAGCAGTGCCTTCCAGCACCCCATGGATGAGTAGCGATCTGCCCTCTTCGTTACTTGCCGCTGACAGTAATCTAAATTTTACTTTCCTGCTTATCAGTAAGGCTACCCAATTAGCGTAGAATGAGAAGGATGAGTAGTACCTGTGGCATCCCCAGACAGGGGCCCATGAGCTCTCTGGGGATGGAAGAAAGTGAGTCTCTTGTATAAGTTGTGTCTCTTAATATATTGAGATACCTTCCAGGTTTTCGTTGGGTTGTTGCCCCCTCTGATGTTCCATGTCATTAACTTGAATAGTTTTTGATTATTCCATTTTTATTCATGGTGTGTTCCCTTTCCTTGGATACTGCCTTGTTGGTGCGTGTAGGTTTCTTTTGTCTGTTGAACTTTGACTGTGGGGTCGGTCGGTGGGAGCCAGGCCCACATGTAGCGCATTCTATTGCAAATAGGGGGGCGCGGGGGGGAATAGTGGGAGCAGACTGAAAAATTGGATGGGAAACATTGTGTAAATGTTGAAATAAGTCTGCAAGTTGTTATTCTGTAAAAGATTAATACAAATTGTTTAAAAACAAAAAAAAAAAACACTTGTCCAAGGTTGCAATGCACCAGGCAATGTCAGGCTCTACGTTCTTGTTACCTAGTGTACTTATCATCTGCCAGGGTACCAGGCTTGACTAATTTGATTTTGCATCGTGTGTTAAAAATTCCCCTTCAGATGACACCGTCCATGTTATGTCAGGAACTGCATTCCTGGGGTAATGTGCACTTGGTTAATGACACTTGGATCAGGGAGGACCATGTAGTGCCTTATTCACATACATGTGTGTCATCTTCAATTCCTGAAATAACACTGTAATCATTATGTGAATACAAAGGGTCCACTTGCATGGACTGCGTGTTTGCAGAGCCAGTGAATTCCTGAGACAGTAACACTAAATGCACACTTCATGTTACACCAATCAAATTTTTTCACAGTCAAGTACACAGCTTAGCTAATGGCTCATTTCTGGTGCAATACACAGAGTCCTGTTGTCAAGTTGCAATTGGGGTTCCAACCCTGGTTACTGCGAGTACGCAAGTTAAGTGCTGTGGGTTTATTCTGAATCCACCCAGGCCATCACAATTCAAATTCCTACACTGGACCAGTCTCAAGTTAAGATCCTTACAATTTCCAGAATTGAGCTTGCATATGGCACGCCTGAAAGAAGAAGCCCTTGTCTTACCTTGAAACTATTGCCAGTAACGAGTTTGAATTAACCTAAATACCTCACATTGAATATATGCATTCATTTCTTTTTTTTATTTATTGTATTTTATAACCTACAACACTGAACTATACAACAAATACCGAAACAATGTACAAAACAGCACTGCTTGCAGGGATTCTTTGACAATTGCAATAATTGTGGCGCTTTCTTCTGTCAATATGCCCCCTTCTTGAGTATCCAATTTCCGGCTGCATGTCAGTTCGCCCAACCCCATGAACTGGTGTTCGGACGGCACCCACAGCTGGTTAGACGCCTAGGTTTGGGCTTTCCTCGCGGTCCCTCAGGTTCGTAACCGCACTTTCCGACCCATGGGGATCCTCAGTATCCCAGTCTTCTCTGGATCCTAGCATATCATGTAAGAGTGTTCCAAGACAATAACGTGTCACTACTTTTTCTTGACCCTCTCTCTGCTACACTGGTCCATACTGTTTCAGTAAATGCCTAACGATTCAAGTCGGCCCACCATGCTTCAATGCTGGGACCTGTGTCGGTCTTCCATGCCATGGCGATCTGGCGTTTCACCAAGATGCACATAAAGTCCTTCATCTTGACCATATGTGTCCTTTGTTTGCCTCCCATTGGGAATAGTCCTAACAAGAAGCTTTCTGGTGTCCATTGTTGCATTTGAATGCTGCCCACTGTCGCCCATGCCTTGATATGTTCCCAAAATGTCTATTACTGGGCACTCCCAGAACATGTGGAGCATGTCCTTATTTTTTCTGCGGCGCATCTAGGGCAAGTTTGAGTGACTTTGTTCCTCATCTTGGATAATCTTTTTGGAGTGAGGTACGCTCTGTGGGTAACCTAGAGCTGCGTTTGCTTGAATCTTGCATTTCTCGAGGCTGTTTTTGTAGATCGTAGGACCCTTGAGCATTCCTGATCCGTGAAGGGCCTCTGGAGTT
This sequence comes from Ambystoma mexicanum, assembly GCF_040938575.1. Classification (NCBI taxonomy): domain Eukaryota; kingdom Metazoa; phylum Chordata; class Amphibia; order Caudata; family Ambystomatidae; genus Ambystoma; species Ambystoma mexicanum. The sequence goes on from NC_090929.1 coordinate 817,893,534, forward strand.
CCGCATCTGCAATCCCTTGATGTTACTGGTTTTCATGAGCTGTTCGTAAAACAGACTGGATGTCAAGTGTCTTCCTTCAGAGATGTCATGCCACGCATCTAGGTCTGCCTGTAGTCCCTCATCTCCGGTGAGGTCCGGCCACCTCTTCTTGATAGGTTGGACCACGCTATTGTGCAGCATGAACTGTCCTTTGTGCATTTCGTTTTTCTTCTGTAAGGGTGTTGAAGTCCACCCATTTTCCCTCCTTCCACAGGTCTCCCACCTGCACTACTCCTTTGGCTTCCCAGTGTGTCCTGTATGCAGCCAGGGCTTCTGGTCTGGTGCCCGCGAGTCCCGCCAGGGGAATCTGCAAGGAGCATGGATTGGTTCCCTGAATCTTCCACAGTGTTAGCCCCAGTCTAAGCAGGGTAGGCAGGCTGTTGGTCCCGGGCTTTCCCATCCAGATAGGTTCTCGTAAGTAGCAGCTCTGTAGTGCTGGATGGAATAGTAGAGAGTCTATGGATTCTTCATCCCCCAACCACCTGATCACAAATTGCAGCTGGCCTGCTAGATAGTATCTCTCGTAGTCCTGCACTTTGATTCCCCCGGACAGATAGTCCCTTTGTAGAGTATGTGGAGCCAGTCTGTTCCGCCCGCCTCCTCACAGGAATTCCCGCACTATCGTGTTCAATTTCTTAAAAAATGTTGCAGGTATGTTTGTAAAGTATTAGAACAGACGGGGGTAGTACCGTCATTTTCAATAGGGCTGCTCTCCCCATCATGCCCAATGGCAATGTCCTCCAGAACTCCATTGACTTCACAGTTTTTTCTAGGGCTGCTTGCCTGTTGGCAATGTGTGTGTCTATAGGGTTGTGGTGTATGTCTATACCCAAATGGAAGGTGTGTGGTGCCCACGGATGCCCATGCGTGGAAACTGGTCTAAGGCTACCAGTCTTAGTTCTGCGAGGGGGTATATGATGGATTTCTTTTTATTTATGGAGATGCCAGATAGTCTGGCGTATGAAGCTATTGCCTCCAGCAGGTCAGGAAAATGTTCACACGGGTTTGTGACGAACAAAAGCATATCGTCAGTGTATAATGACACTAGATGTGTGGCGTTATGTATATGTATCCCTGTGTCTGCATATACTGCTCGCAGAAAGACCGCTAAGGGTTCCAAAGCCAATATATAGAGCATTGGAGATAACGGGCAGCCCTGTTTCGTGCCCCTTTGTATCCTCCATGCTTCCGAGATATGTCTCCCCACCTCAACTCTGGCCTTAGGGTCTTTGTACAGTAGGCTGATCACATCCGTGAAGATCTGCTCTCCAACCTTGACTCTAACATTCCCTCTGTCCTCATCATACCATCCTGCTCAACCATCTCCGTGATAACCTGGGTATCACTGATCAGGCTCTGGCCTGGCTGACCTCTTTCCTCTCTGATCGACCCTCCCTGGTCCAACTTGGGTCCTTCCTAACATCTATCTTCCTCTCCAACTGTGGTATTCCCCAGGGTTCTAACCTCTCGCCCTGGCTTTTCAACCAATACCTGGCAACTCTCGCCCACTGAATTGCCATTTTCAGCTCAAATTTCCAGTGCTACGCTGACGACACAACACATTTTCAGGCTGCCCTCGGCCACCTCCTCTATAGCTCTCATCTCGGATTGCCTAACTGCCATTCAAGATTGGTGTGCCGCCAATGAGCTTTGTCTGAATGCCAGCAACACGAAGATCCTCCTCCTCGGCACACCTTCACCATCCTTTCCACTCACTCTCTGGCCGGCCTCCCTTGGCCCTACTCCTACCCCCACCGTCCTCTTTGCTTCTGTGTTCGCTCCCCCTGTCCCTTGCTGATCTGTTCTCTCTTGGCATCATGCACCTGGCCACCCTCTGTCCTTGGGGCCCAGGTACCTGCTCACCCTGCCACCCTCCCGCACTGCCTCCGGGCCACCCCTTGCACTGGGGTCTGTATCTGTACCCATACAGCCCCCCCCCCTTTTTCTTCCTGCACTTATCACACATACCCTGTCTGCTGCCTTAAACCCAGCACTTGTCACTTGCTGGCTGCACTACCACTGTTTGTTGCCTTTGTTGTTATTTGTTTATTTATTATTTATCCGTTTCTCCTTTGCTCTGCACTTTCCACTTCTCCCCCCTTCCACACACTTTTCCCTCCCCTCTCCCAGCCACTTGCGCGTTCTCAATGTCACTGGGCATAGTAAGATCGTTGTTTCGTTCTCCCCTGTTCCCCTCACTTGCCTTGTTGCTCTCTGAAACACTTGTGTATGAGCTTGATAGAAATAAAAGATCAATGCAATTCATCCAAGAAAACCCTCACCCATACCAAAGTAGGCCAGCACCCTGTGATGCTGGAAATGCATTGGCGGGACAGGGCCTCCATATCCTTGTCCTTTATGCCGTTATCATGTATGTTCTGTCTTGTTTTCCGTGCAGGAGTTCATGTGGGACTCCTGGCAGTGCGGCTCTTCCTCTTTTTGGTTGTGGTGAACAGACCCTTGGGATACCCTTATGGCACCCATGGGTGGGAGTACAACCCTGTACTCCTAGTGTATGTTTTTGGGCACCTGTGTGTGGCCCCACAGAGCAGGGTATGGGCTGGTGGCAGCTCCATGCTGAATTTGACAGGTGCTCCGAGTATCCCCCATTTTGGGGATACTCAGGCCCTGCCATTGGAATCAGTAGATTCCTGATAGGAGACAAGATGGCCCCTCTGGCTTCTTGCTTTCTATTGCCCGTTACCTTGTTTTTCCCAAAGTCCTGGGAAGCCCTGACTCTTGTCCCTTCCACCTGACAGTTCCATATATGGTGTTGTGGGGAAGTCCAAGCCAGACTGGCTGGAGCCTTCCCAATGACTGTATGTTGTGGGTACGCCCGTTGGGTGGGACCTGGGTGAATGGAGTGTGTGACGAATACGCATTTCATGTTATGGGTGTCTAGTATCTAGTGGTTGACACAATGACAGACAGCCCTGCCTGAAACTGGTATGAATGCAGTGTGGAGTGTTGAATGGCAGGATACTTGTCCGAATCCACATTCGTGTTGCGAGTGTCTGGATGGAGAAGAATGGCCTGAATACCCTGTGAGCCTGATTGGCTGCCTGAATGCCCTTCTGAGTGATTGGTTGCCCGAGTGTGACCCAGCAGAGTGAATGGGAGATCAACAGTATATCTGGGGGCCTCTCACTGATGGAAATCGTTCAGAAGCTGATGTTGATACTTGATGCTTAACCTTGAAGCCCGCTGGTAGAAGAATTGCTGCTGCTGTCCTTCGCTAATCTGAAAGCTGCGTGACTGCCAAGGAACTGATCCAAGAGAGGATCTGGCTAGGAGACCTCTTCCCGAGCTACGAGGGACCATCGTGCACCAGCTGATCTTTGTCAAAGCTCCCTGAACGTCAGCCCCACGAAAGGCTGCCGACTGGAGATGGGAACCACTGCAGAATCACGAAGAGAAGCGCCCGGACATTGAAGTCCATCACCGTCGACCCGCAGTGCTCCTTTGGCTAAGAACATTGAAACAAGGACTCCCATGCTCATCCTCGTCGACCGCTTTCGTCCCGCCGGAGAAAGTCAAGGCCGCCGACGACCGAGGAGAATCCACCAGTGGGTTTCCCACCACCCAAAGACTGCAGAGATGCTGACGACTCGATGCCTTTGCTGGGCCAAAGTTCTTCATTGACTCGTCGTCGAGGTGCATCGCATGCCTCAGCCTGCAGGACGTTTTTGACCGATCGTCAACGAGCACTGCAAGAACCGAAGCTGCTGCAGCAACGACAGTGTTCACCCTTTTCTTCACTGACTCTCGACGACTCGTGGCTCCTGCCTTAAAAGGAGGGCACTCAAGAAGGGCTTGTCGACGACTCATTGAAGAACTCTACAAAACCAGGTACTTTGTGTTCGTGGAACCTTTTTGAAGGAATCGAGACTAGGCTTTATTTACAGGTTGCCCAGGTTGGGGGATCCTCGCACAGAACTGTCTCTAGGTAGACTGGGGACTTTTCTGCCATTGCTTGATTTAACTTAACGTTGATTCATCTTATGATCTGATTCGTATGTCATATGAACTGTTAGCAGTTGATACATTTCAAAGGAATCGATAGTTAAGAGTGGTATCACGTAGACCTGTATATATTTGCCATTATAGTATTGCCAGAGTACAAAGTGTGTCATTGTGATTGTATACATAACGTGAACCCTATTTGTTTTAACTAGTGTGTGGACATTTCTTTGTAGGTGCTTGGGGACTACACTGTACTTAACCAGCCTGCATCACCTCATCAGAGTTTAAGCCTTGATTGCTAGACCATAGCTACTGCATTGAGAATCTTGGCAGGGGTGCTCTGTGCTTCTCCTCTGCCATATATAGAGCAGGAGTACAGACGCCCCCCTTCGGTGCTTTACACACCCTGAGCAGCCAGTTCCAATTCACAGAATCAAAGGCTTTAACTGCGTCTAAGGACCTTATTGCGTATTCACCCTGTTTATCATTGGTTTGATCCACCACGTGGTGTAGCCTCAGCAATTTCCACGTGGTGTTCCGCCCCGGGACATAGCCCGTTTGGTCTGGGAGCACTAGCATGTGTATAACTTTTTTGAGCCTATTAGCTAGGGCTGCCATAAGGATTTTGCAGTCCTGATTTATCAATGAGATAGGTCTTTAAGAGCCGGAGTGTGGGGGGGAGTGGGTAACGGTTTAGCCGGTTTCAGGATGGGTATTAAGGTTTCTCGCATGCTGTCCGGTAACTGGCCCATTTCAAACGCTTCCTGATATACCTCCAGTAGTTTGGCAGCTAAAGTGGTTTTATACGCTTTATAGAACTCTCCGGGTAGTCTGTCGAGTCCCAGGGTCTTAGATGCCGGGTGGCTGTCTATTATCGCTTCCAATTCTTCTGCCGTTAGGGCGGAGGTTTCAAGCATCTGCGCCTGTTCTGCATCCAACTTTGGGAGGTCAATCTGGTCTAGGGGGTCTGCAATATCTGAGCTATATGCTTCACAAGTGTTCGAGTATAGGGCCTCTTAGAATTGCGAAAAGACTTGGTGTATCCCCTCCTGGGTCCTCACCAACATTATTTTTGATCGCGTTGATCTGGGTTTTCTTAACCTCCTGTTTGGGTAGCCAGGCCAGGAGTCTCCCTGGTTTATCCCCTTCAGCATGTAGTTTTTGCGTGTATTTCGCATAATTTAGATTCCCCAGTTTCTCACAGTTTGCTTTACACTGTATCCTAAGGGACACAAGTTCAAGTGGTTGCTCACAAGTTCAAGTGGTTCCTCCCCCAGTCAGCCGGCCTGCGATTCCAACCTCTCCATTTCCTCTTCAATCTCCCCAAATTCTGTCAGGACCCTCCCTTTAAAGTCCCGCTGTTTTCCCAATCGCTGCTCCTCAGACTACTAGCTTAAAGGCAACCCACACCGTTGCCGATCTGTCTACGCAACCTGTGTTGAGTTGAAAGTAACAGTCTATTACATCTTGCAGATGCCCTTGGACTTCCCCCTCTAGCAGCGTCTCTGCTCTCAATCTCCAGGTCGGTATCAGGGCCTTCCTATGCATGTGCACCGATCTTGCTGTGACCGGGGTATGGTTTCAGAGTGTTCTCGCTCTAAGGTGCACGCTAGTGAATTCCCCTAGTGTCTCGCTGCCCGTAAAGAGGTAATTTAAACGTGTAAACGTACCGTGTGGGGCGCTATAATAGGCGTATACCCTCTTATCTGCATGCAGCTTCCTCCAGATGTCCTCAAGTTTTAGCTGCTCCAAAATTTTGCACAGCGCTTTCGCCAGCAGGGCTGGCTTCTTATATTTGTCGTCTGATCGATCTAGGAGCGGGCCCAATGCACAATTGAAACCTCCTGCCCAAATGAATGCTGCTTCCCTGTATTGCGCCAGCCGTGTGCCAGTTTCTGAAAGAACGTTGTTGCATCCTGGTTCGGGGCGTATGTGTTAAACAAGCACACCTCCTTATTTTCATACCGTGCACCAACACCCACCTTTGTCTCTGTCTTGTTCTTGCGTTAACAGCTGGAATGGGACCCCCCTCCGGGACAATCCACGTTAACACCCCTCTGGAATACGTCGAGCTGAACATTTGTCCACCCACTTGGTCGCTAACTTGGACTATTTGTGTCTCGTCAAGTCTGTTTCCTGCAGCATCGCTATTTTAATTCTTGATTTGTTGAGCCAGGTGTGCACCCTCAGCATAACATAGGCATTCAGCACCCAGAAGTTCCATGTAGCTATTGTGAGTTCTTCGGAGTTCATATCACTGTGTCTTGTCTGGGCCCTTCAACCCCATGGGCCTATTCTGCCTCTCCTGCCTGTGTCCTGGTCACTTATCTTTATGTCAAGCATCGCCCTTGCTGCCATAATCAATCTCCAAGTGTCTATGCCCTCCTCATGCCATGTAGCTTTTGCAGAGTTCCCACTGCAGTGTGGTGTAATGCACGGCCTTAGTCTTCTTATCCTTTTACACATTTCGCGTTTTGCTCCTCTGTAGCAGCTAATCCATGTAGAGTGCTCTCCCCTTCCTGTGCCTTGTTCCAAAAACAAAAACTATAAACAAACGCCCATCCTCCATCCCCCTGCACAGGTACCGCTGCTTCTCTTGCACAGCCGTTCATAAGTGAGGCAGGCCTGCTGCAGCGTGATGCCTTAAAACTGGCATCGGAACTTGTAGAACTCTGTGGGGTTTTGTGTCTGGTCTTCTGCGGCAGGTCCAAAGCTTGTCGCTCCTTCGTTCATGCTGCTTCTGGCTTGCGTCATATTGATGGAGTCTGGATGATCTTTGTCAGTGTTAGGTCCGCATATATTGTCACTGGGGTTGGTTCTCATTATGGTTTCCATTTCTGGCTCACGGTTGAGGGATGCCCTGTTGGTCCATCCATGCATGGGCCTCCTCCGTCGTTTCGAAAAAGTACGATCTGCCTTCATGGATCACCTTCAGTTTGGTGGGGTACAATAGCATGTAACGTATGTTCGCTACCCTGAGGCGTTCCTTAGTTGGTCCAAAACGCACCCGGTGTCTCTGGACCGAGCTGTATAGTCTGGGTAGATTGCTATTCTAGAGGTGTTCCTGGTTATAACCCCGCCTTCCCTTGAGAATGTCATTATTTTCTCACAGTCTTTGAAGTTCACAATCTTGGCGATCATTGGTCTTGGGGCGGGGGGCTCTCGATTGAGGTTTCCTGGTCAGGGCCCTATGGGCGCTCTCCACCGCAAAGCCTTGGGACAGCACTCCTACCTCGATCTCTTGCAGAAACAGATTTCCAACATAATTCGTGGGGTCTCTGCCTTCCTCCCCCTCCTGCAGTCCAACAATCCAGACATTATTTCTTCGAGCCCTCCCCTCCGCATCTTCCGCCCTGTGCTCGAGGGTCTTTATCCGTTGTAATACATCTGACATTTGTGATTAGGTAGTGACAATGTCGGTGGTATTGTTCTGTACCTGCTGTTCTGCCGAACTCACTCAGTCCGCCAGGGTCCGTACATCCTGCCAAAGGAGGCCCATATCCACCATAACTGCATCCAGTTTGTTTTCCAAGGACGCCTTCATGGCCGCTATAGCCTCCAGTATGGGGCGCTCGCCCAACCTCCTTCCTGCTGTTCAGAGCTAGTCGCAGCAATGCTTATGCCTGACGAGGTGGGTTGGCTTTTCTCGTGCTTCTTAGCAAAGGATTCCATGCTGGTCTATTTGCTTCTTCCACCTTTCGATTTGTCTGGCATTCTTCTCACCTTGGCGTAATAGGCGATTCGGCAACCTCCTCTGGGCCTGGAGCGAGGACCACTTCCACAGGTGGTGCTTTCACGTGGACGTCTGAAGGTATTCCTTCACTGTTACATGGTCTCCTGCAGAAGTTTGTGGCATGGGTTTTTCTACTGCCAGACCAAACTGGGGTCTCTTTTCTTGCCCCCTTCGTTCCTTGTGGGCCCGGGAGGCCCGGTTCTTGTGCCCTTGTACCGTTTCTCTGCCCTTATCGGAGGTCTTCTGGAGGGTCGCTCAATATCTTGTTCGCTGTATAAGTTTGGGTATCCCACATCTCAGATGCGCCACTCTGGGCAAGGATGTTTCCCCCCTCTCTCATGACTGTTTTGGCTGGCTACCGTCACCTCATAAGGGGTATATGCTTGCGGGGTGCCCTTGTCCTATATCTGCTTGGCCCAGCCGTGCGGCTGTAGTTCAGACGGCTCGGGGTGATACCATGGTTTGTGCTCTCCCATCACTACAGCTCCCATAATCCTTAGAGACTGCATTAGCAATTTAATTGGATTTACCTGAAAAGCAAGGCAACACAGCCTCCCTGAAGAGTGTTGAGACACGAAAGCGCTAGGAGGAGGAGAACAGCAGCAGAAGGGATCCAACCCTGTGAATAGTTTGGCAGCAATTGGGATCTAACCCAGTGAATTGGACACTTTTGGGATTTAACCCAGTTATATATTTTTTCTTTCTTCTGGTAGTATATTGGCCAGGAATTGGAGTGCGCGCCTCACCCACCTTTTCTTAACCACCTTTTTTTTTTTTACATAATATAAGGAGTAGACCGATCAATTTCCTGGTGCTCTTTAGTATAGCCCAACAAGCCGACCAATGGATCTGGATTCATCATTTTGCCTGTAATCCCACTGATTGTGTCAAACGTCTGTTCCCAGAAGTGTTGTATGCTTGGACAGCCCCAGGCCACATGGAGAAAGTCTGCTTGTTCCGCGCTACATCTACTGCATCTCCCCGGGGTGGCCGGGAAATAGTCTTTCAGCTTAACCAGAGTGTAGTAAAACTGATGTATGTATTTAAAAGGAATTAGTTTAAATCTTGCATTAATTGCTCCCTTTCCGGTGCCTTCACAACATTTCCACATTTCTTCTGTAATCTCCCGCCCCAATGATCACTCCCACTTCTCCCTTGGTGGGGTTTTAACCCTTTCCCAGGATTGTATGCATATGGAGTATAATCCCGAGGTTACCCTGCGGCCCATCAAGCCCCCAAGCAGTTTATCCAGTATAGGGGAGACCCGTGGTTGATCAGGGAGTGTGGTAAACACTTGGCGTAGGCTCACCTTTGGTCTATAATATAAGAATTTGTCTAGAGCTGACACTACCCCCTTCTCTCTCAGCCCTTTCAATGTTATAAACTTCCCTTCAGGAAAAGGTTCTCCAAAGTGCGCAACCCCCAGCCGTTTCACCATGGTCACAAACCTTGTCTCACTTGTGAAGGATCCCAGTTATATGAATTACTGGGAGTCGGGGCGAGTATAGTATTCCCCCCCCACCTGTTTATGCTCTATTCGTGTCCAGGCTCTGCAGGTCACATCTACTAAGTTTCACGTGTGTTGTACGCTACCCGGTGCGGTCAAAATAACCGATCTGAGCAGATCTGGTGCTGCCATCGCCCTTTCCATGTGTTTTCTGTCTCCCTGCGTTTCATACCAGTGCCCAAGAAATCTGGCCTGTGCCACATTATAATATGCCTCAAATCCAGGCAATGCCAATCCTCCCTCATATATGGGTACTGTTAGCTTGTCCCAAGATACTCTGGCTGGTTTACCCGCCCACAGAAACATTGACATTTTGTCATTTCAGACCGCGGAAATAATCCCCTGGAACCCCTATCGGGGCATTCAGGAAGATATAGAGGAATCTGGGAAGCAGTGTAATTTTGACGATGGAGATCCGGCCATACAGGTTGAGGGTAAGATTTTGCCATCGCAGCATAGCCTCCCAAGCCTGATCGAAGACCCTCAAGATAGTTACTGTGATACACCACGCTTGTGTCCGTAGCTATATCTATTCCCAAATAGCAAGTTTAAATCATGTGCCATTGGAACCCCCAGCCGCCTTGGTATTGTTCGACCTTCTCCGTAAGCGTAAAGAGTATCGATTTGGAGGCATTTACCTATAGTCCCGATATTGCCCCGAAACACTGGACATCTCTCATAAATGGGTCCAGATTCTCCCTGGGATCTTTGATGAACAGCATGTCGTTAGCATACAATGATATCACTACCCTATGAGTATGTAATCGGATCCCACAGTGTAAATGTAGTTCTCTTACCCTTTCGGCAAATTGCTCGATCGCCAAAGCAAATAGTAGTGGTTAGAGGGGGCACCCCTGTCGTGTCCCTCTCCCCAATGGTATCCTCGGAGTGAGCCGACCGTTCACCCTGGAACTGGCAATCGGTTGTGTGTAGAGCAATTTGACCATGGTGATGTAACATTCTCCCATCCCCATTCGCCGCAGCACATTAAACAAGAACGGTCACTCAACCGAGTCAAACGCTTTAGTGGCGTCCAATAGGGCTGCTACAATTGACTCCTCAGGTGGTACCGCCGCAATGAACCCGAACATCCTCCGGAGACCATACGAGGTGGATGTCTCAAGATGAACCCCACTTGATCCGCCCTCACCATTGTCGGCATCATAGGGTATAACCGAGACGCAAGAATCTTGGTCAAGATTTCATTATCTATGTTAATCGGGGAGATTGGGCGGTAAGAGGAGCCATCATTACCGGGTTTACCTGGTTTTAGTAGCACTACCACCATCACCTCCCTCAGTGTATCCGGCAGAAGTCCCGTCTCTAGACTGTGCTGAAACATTTGCAGTAAATGGGGACCCAATCTGTCTGCATAGCGTTTATCCAATTCTGCCGTGAACCCAATGGGTCCCGGCGACTTCCCATTTGCTAAAGACTTAATAGCGTTCAGTAACTCATCTAAAGACAGGGGGGCGATCTAGATGTTCCCTTAGGTTATCAGTGCACTAATGTAGAGCTACCCGATTCAAGTATTCCTCGATATCCGCATAAGAGGCGTGAATCGGGGAGCAGTAATGGTGATTATAAAATTGGAACAATTGACGTACTATCTCTGTGTCTTCGAACCGATCGTTCCCTTGCTCAACTGTTATAGCCTGAATCCTTCCTTTCAGACTGTCCATCTTGGTTGCCTTGGCTAAAGTTCGGCCAGGTTTATGCCCTTCCCCATACTGACGAATATGGACCAAATTACCAATTTATTTAACATCCCGAGTGCTAGCGCCTGAAACTCCTTTAGCGGTTTCAGAATCTAGGCTTGTTCAATTTGTTGGAGTTGGCATTGCCGTCTGCAGCTTCCGTATCCTGCTCTCCTTAGCCGCCAGCTCTTCTCTAATGTGCCTCAGACTAACCGCTTCCTTGGATATGCATTCGCCCCTCATTACACATTTAAAGCTTTCCCACAATATCCCCGTGGACTTCACTGATCCCATGTTCATATCGAAAAAGCTCTCTATGGCTGACGTTAGACTCTCTCTGAAGACCGTATCCATGAGGCCCTCACTTTTTAACTGCCATGAGAGCCTCCCTCTCTCCCGGCCCGCCAATCTCAACTCTAGCGTTACAGGGGTGTGGTCTGATAAAGTGCGGGCTAGGATCTGCACTTCTTTAACCCGGCCCAGAAGCGAGTGCTATATTAAAAAGAAATCCAACCTTGATGCCGAGTTGTGGGGTCTGGAGTAACAAGTGTATTGCCTTTCCATCCGATTTCTCACTCTCCACACATCTGCAACATCCCATGAGAGAGCCATGCCCTGCAACCCACCAGTTCCCTTAATCCCAGACCCGTGTCCTCCCCGTCCAGTCTAGGTTGGGTTGCATCACTGCGTTAAAGTCGCCAGCCCAAAATTACCTCGCCGGGTGATAACTCCCCCAGCTGCCAGTCTATCCAATCTAGTGTGTCTATTGCGTCTTCATTTGGGCCATAATAATTAATGTGTATACTTCACCCTGGATGGTACCTTGAACTATGAGGCCTCTGTCCTCCCCATCCTGTACCATCTTAGTCTGATGGAAACCAACCGTGTTATGTATCAGACGGCCCACTCCCCTTGCATATAAGGAGTATCACGAGAAGTACCGGTGGCATCCCCAGGGTTTCCTGAAATTGGACTCAGCAGACGTCCTATGATTGGGCGAGGTGGTGCACCAGGGATTGGCTTTCTCCCGCTTGGAATCTGGTGCGCCCTCAACTATGCACACCGCCAAGAATCCCTCGGGGCCCAGTGCCTCCTGCAGTAGCTCCTCCACGAATGTCTCCATGTTCCTCTGATCGACCGTTTCTGGGATCCCGACAATCCTAAGGTTGTTTCTCCTTGATCTAGACTCCAAGTCTTCCTGCTTGTCGGTAAGTTCTTTCAACACGCTCTTCACTCCAGTCATCTCCCTAGCAGTGGAGGCGGTTGCATCTTCTATGTCAGAGATTCTCCTTTCTGCTTCATACAGCCTCTCGCCATGTTTGTCGAGCCGGACCTGCATGTGGTCCACTTTGCAGGTAAGGGAGTCAAGTTTCCCATCCAGGCATTGAATGCTGGACTGTAACTGGGTGAACATCTCTTTAATGTCCTGAAATGCCCCGGCCGGGTCTTGAGGTGGCGCTTGGGGGTGTGTGTCGGGGGAGACCTCCATTGTTTTGCTAGTCTTGGCCTGCGCCGGTGAATCAAAGTGAAGTTTCGCTTGGCGTTTGCCCCCTTTACCGGATTTGGACATTGCTGGCACTCTGGGTCCCAGGCGGCTTGGGTCTGCAGCACCAGTCGGTCCTTGTCGTAGAGTGGCCTTCCTGTGTGACCCAGGACTATTCACAAGGGTCGTGGGCAGTGGTAGCCTATCCCCTTAGTCCTAGCCAGTGAGACCCTACCTTGCCAGTGACAGCCAGGCCAGAGGAGTAATCATTATGGACCAGTCCAGTGTCAGCCAACCCCCCTCCACTGACACTTATTTTTTAGCAGCAGTCTGCGTGCAGTCTTTTACATTGGGTCTTGGATGGGCTGCTCCAGGGTGTTGCCCCGTTGTGTTGAGTACCAGTGGCAGGGTACCAGTGTTGTCTGTGCGATCAGCCAGCCTCCGGTGTGGTGGGCGAGGCCACTTTATAGTCCAGAGAGTGCTTTTTTGTCACGCTCTTTTCCCCACTTATGTTCATCTCCGAGGGCCTGTGTCCTAGTCACACAAGTGTGGCCCCTCGCTTATGGCGTTCCTCCGCTCCGTTGATTTCGGCATGCAACGAAGCCCGAGCAGTGAGGTGTCCCCCCAGCCCGAAGTTGCCCACCTATTTAGTCCAGTATTACACAGTCTGATTAGGTCGTCCATGGCGTCCTTCTGATGTGTTGAAAGTGGAGAAACTTATGTGGACCACACTTTGCGCCGTCTCAATCTCCCACTCCGAGACTCCTAACCTGTTGTTGGGACCGCTCCTTGGGGCCAGACCCGAGAGGCAGCCGGGGTCCCCTTTATCCTCATCCCCCCTCACTGCAGGTCCCACATCACACTCCTTTGGATGTCTTCCCTCCGGTCCAGCCCGGTATCAGACCAAGAGAGTCCGCGCCTCCACGACATTAATTTCCCCCAGCTGGCAAGGTGTTGGCAGTTTAAGTCTGCGGGGGTTAATTCCACCGCCCATTCCTCTGCCGTTCGCTTCCGCGCCTCCCTGGGTTACTCAACCATTCACCACACCTGCCATCAGACAAGTTCAGATGAGGCCCTGCCGTTCATTTACCTATAATTGGCCTCTGAACCAGGTCGCCCGGGGGAGCTCATCACAAACGCTCCCAGTGTGGGCCACACGTAGCTCATCGTTGCAACCTCGCTGTGTTGTCTGTAATAGTAATGGCTCTGTTCCCATGGGAATCGGGCACTGATGGCCAGTCTCTGACTCGGTCTGATTTTCCAGGCAGCTAGTTTCTCGAACCTATGTCGTTCCAGTTCTGTGTCGAGGTAGCTTGCTCAGCGTCCCAGGTCGCCGTCGTACTGTCAGTGATCTACCCCTTCCTTCCGGATGTCGGGTGCCAGTGCGAATCTTTCCTTTCTCACAGGTCGCCGCACATTCCACCTTCAGAGTCCAGCTGGGGTGACGGCAGAGCCTCCACTATTCCGATGGTTGCGTACTGTGGTCTTGCAGGACCCAACCTGCTACCGACCTCCCCTTCCACGGACCGGGGGGGTGAAACTCCTCTCTTCCCGTGCTGTTGTGTTCATCGGAGCACTCTGCAGTCCTGATTGTAAGGCCGCTGTGCCTCGCAGTAGGGAGGGAGGCCCCGGGTTGTGTGGCGAGACAGCTCCTGCTCCCTATCTCGCAGCCTCAGGTGTATTCACAAGCCTCTGTCCAACCGCGGTTTGGGGGTACCAAAACTCAGATTTTCCTCGGGGTTGATCCCTGTTGATGTAGTTTTATTCTCCTCACAATGTCCCACTTGGGAGAGAGTTTCAACGTAAGGAACCACCGGATAAATTTAAGGATCTGGCTTAGGTGTGCTGAAGCTCACGGGCCTGCGGTCATCTTGGTCGGGCTCTCTAGCGCCACCTCCCTAAGCTGTGATTCTAATTCGAGTTCTAACATGCTTGTCCAGGGATGCCTTTAGCGGAATCAATTCTGCCCTAATCAGTGCCTTAAATGCATCCAAACATTTTACCGGATGTTGGACATGGAGTTATCACAGAAATAACTCCTAATCTTCTCCCAAACCACCTCCAAATGAACAGCGTCTGTGAGAATCCCCTCCAAGAGGGACCACTGCCAGAGCCCCCTAGGGCCACAAGGCACACTGGCCGTCGCCCCGAGTGGGGAGTGATCAAAAGGTGCAATCGAGCCCAGGGATGCCTCCTGAATTTTACCCACCAGCTGTGTTGACATCCCAATATAATAAATACAGGATAGCGATCTATGGACATTGGAGTAGAACGAATATCCCACCTCCCAGCCCCTGCACACTTGCGACACATCCACTAGTCCCAGCTCAGAGCCTGTCCCCTGTGTTCCCTGTCCCGTCCCCTGTGTTCTCTGTCCCGTCCCACTGCAATCCTCTCCTGGGATCCAGGCAATGTTGAAATCCCCAGTGAGGATGCTACTGCCCTCCACCAGCTCCTCAAGCTCGGCCAATAGCACTCAGATGAACTCGTCCTGCCCCAAATTTGGCGCATACACTGTCGCCATTGTGTAGATTTCTCTGTTGATTTTAAACTTCACTTAACGATAGGGACCATGTTCATCTTCCCTCGTGTTCAGAATCAACAGAATAGGGATATTCTTGAGGGCAATCATAACCCCTGCTTTTTGGTCCTTCGCATTAGTCTGAAAGATATGTGGGTATGGGTGTAGCCGGAATCTATGCCCATCACTCTTTTGGATGTGGGTTTCTTGGAACGTGAGAAAGTCTGGTTTCTCCTGCCTCAAGAAATAGTCCACTTTGTGTCATTTCACAGGGGTATTCAACCCCCTAATGTTATATGTGAGGACATTGAATATCTCACACATCCCAAGCCCCCCCTCCAATGGTGCCCCCGCCTCTCAGTGCCACCTGTCGCCCCCGGACCCAGCTTCGCAGCTGCCCAATTTCTTCTGTGTGCTAATCACATATCCCCCATCGCTCCGCCCCACACTAGAACCCCTATCCACCACTGTGGCATCCAACTTGAGTGCACAGCAGTTCCCTGCCCCTCTCCCTCCCACCCCAATCCCCCCCTCCATCCCCAACAACCATCACCAAAACTGACTCACGGGTCCTAGAGACACCGCATGAAGAAAACCCTGGCCATGGGCCGGAAAACAAACCTGGATCCAAAACTAATGGGAGTTACCACTACTCCTCCAAATAGAAACCAAGAATTTGCACCACTATATCTTGCCCAGGCACTCCCCGGTCACACACCCCTCCCCCATGGCCCAGCCCCATCTAATATGACCTCTACTCATGATAAGAGGGTTCACAAGAAAGTTTCCTCCTCCTCCTCCCCAAACCCCCTTCGTTCTTGTGGCCCCAGTGATTGAGTTTGGCTAGCCCTAGCCCAATTAACCCCTTGCTTCGACCCTCAGGCATCTTGTCCTTGGACTTCGCTCTCCCTTTTGGTACTCGGGCACTTCTGTTCTCTCTCGTTACGGTTGACCATTCCCACTGACTTTTTCTGAGTGCCTAGATTCATCTCCTCAAGGGACGGCAGACCGTCAGGGTCCCAGGGTGAGAACGTTCAAACCCTCCTCGCAAGATGTCACCCTGTGTTGCCTCCCTTTCCACGTGAACAGCAAGCCAAATGGAAAGGTCCACTTGTATCGGATCTTCTCTTGGATCATAATTTTAACTACTGGCCCCATCATTCGCCTTTTCAGCAAGGTGGAGTGTGCCAAATCTTGGAAGAGCTAGACCTCAGTTCAGTTGATCCTCGGGGAGCTGGCCAACCGTTTCGATTTCAAAATGTCCTACTGTCCATAGGACTCGAAGGCGTCCAGGACATCCCTTGGGCGGGCCACTGGCTCCTTCCTCAGCGGGCCCACACAGTGTATTTTGTCTAAATACACCCCCTTAGGAGGGACCTCCAGGAGTAGGGTCTACAAAGAATGTTTGAGCTGTTGCCTTGAGGTATCTATCTGTAACCTCTTCGGGGTCATTTTTAAGGTGTATATTGGAGCTCCGCAATCTGGTTGATGACTTCACTCATTGAAGGTCCAGGTTGCGTGACAGCCGCGATACATTTTCTAGCGCCTCTTCTGTTTTCCTGGAAGCAGAGAGCTCTCGTTAGTATCTACTCTCTCCCCAGCTTTGTGAGCTTGCCTTTAAATTCCAGAAGCGCACACTTGAAATCTGATCTTGGGGATGAGAATTGCTCCGGGAATAATTCTGTGATTCGTGCCTGAAGGTCGGGCAGGCATTGCACCAGATCTTCATAGTTAACTGCCGTGGAGCCCTGCGGAGGAGTCCCTGTTCTAGCAGCCGTGGGGAAATGGGGGCTTCTGGGTCTTCAGCTTATCCAGCTACCAGCACTTGCTGAGGGTACCCTCTGCTCCCTGTGGGGGAAAATCGCTGGGCATGCCGGGGTCTCCTTTCCCCTTTCATTTTAGGTTAACACCCTCCCTAACTCGCCTCCGCCTGGTCTCTGCATTCTTTAGATATTCTTGTCATCCCCCTGTTGCCAGGCTGGCGCCTTACCCCTCTGCCAGCACCCTTTGATGCCGATGAGTGCACTGTGTGTGGACCAGCGTGGTCTCCTCAATACCAGCTGATCCTTGGTCAGAGTTCCCCCCTCCGCTTGCGGAGGAGTGCCTCTATATGCTGCTAGGGCCTTTATGGCGAGGTCTCAGCCCTCTCCTTGCCACCACTGGGGCCCCGCCGCTGCCCTGACCGGTACAGTCCACCCCAGTCACTGCTGTTGTGAGGGGCTCACACCACAGACCCATGGGGCAGCGTCAACCCCCTCCTCCCCGTGCTGAACTTCTGCTGCTAGGTGCAATTGTGGTGTCTGGAGCTAATGGAGGCCGCTGCTTCCCACCACCGTCTGCCTCGAGCCCAGTAACACCAGCTGTCAGGAAACCTCCTTTGTCTTGTGAGCAGGGAACGTGCGCCCGGGTATGCATGGGCACCAGCGTGACCTTCACCGCCCCTCCTCTCTCGTGTCCCATCTGCAGTGCGGCTGTTGGCTGGTGTCTGGTAATGACAGGAGAGGGTCCACCAGGTTTCCAGGGCCGGCGCAGAGATCTTTTGGGTGTGGTTGGGGGTATGTGGGGGAATAGGGTGGGATATATTGGAGTGCCACTCCCCTCCCTGGCGAACACTGAGCCTGGGGTAGTGCTCCAGGCCACACCCCTGTTCTGATGGCACTCGGATGTCTCCTCTGGGGACCCGCCTGGTCTGCCCAGTACTGCAGTCTGCCGCACAAGGCCGCCGTTTTACTCAGTCGGTCTATCAAGTGGTCGCCTTTGCCGTGCCGTGACCCGTGCCTGCCATTTCAGTCAGGCACCAGAGACTGCCCCACCACCTGGGGGTTGCCATTAACGTGGGGTGGAGGGGGGGGGGCAAGGGACAATCATGCTTAAGCTCTAACTGCCTTTATATTTTTTAGGATGTCCTCTCCATTCCCGGTGGGGGAATGTGATTCGGCTTGCATGGCATAGGCCGCCCACTGCTTGGTGCGTCTGTCTTTAGGAGTTTTCAGCTTAAAAAGCTTGCAGAAATCACGCCGCCGTTCGGCGTGATCACGTGGAAGGCAACTCTTGAAAACAGAGTGTATACCTTTCCATGGAAATGTCTTATTGCCGGAATAACAGAATTTAAAGGGTGTCCGTTCCATATTGTTGTACAATTTTTTATTGCCAGCTAGACAGAAGTCAGCAGAGAAGAAAGCGGAAAGAAGCATTCTATAAAAAGGATGTAAATGTAGAAACCGCCCCCCCCCCGCACCCCCACCGCTCTGCCTACTGCAAGGGCGAAGCCTGGTAAAGGCCTGAGCCGGCCGCCTAGGAGATGACATTTGTCGAAGCTTCAGATGGTAGTCGCCGGACGTAGGAAGATCAATCATCGAGACGATTGTCAAAATATAACGCTATCAACATTAATTATTATTAATTTGCAATCTCAGTAGCAAGGCTACGAGTTCTGCATATGAGACCGACCACGATAGTGGAAAGAAACAATCTTAGGAACCTCGACACGTGAAGTACCATGGGTACAATACATGTCACACAGGGATCGTATTACAAGGACGCCCGGTCAACATACCTTTCTAAACTCGGAAACAAGAATGCAATACTCCGCCCCAACCACTAGATGTCGGCCTATGCACGGCATGGGATTCAAAACAGTTCCACAAGCCTCAGAAATATATATATATATATATCAAAGAAAGAAAAAAAAGCTAATCAAAGCTTTTTTAGGCGGCGCTCTTCTTCCAAGTAAAAATGCACCAGATGCAAAGAAGGAACTCCATCACACGTCCTTTATTTTGCCAGAAACACATGGTGGACAAGCAGTTTCAGGAGATAACAAACAATTACGCGTTTCACCCTTCCGGGCTTCATCGGATTGTAAACATAGAAAACAAGTATCTCCATTTAACATTTCTCTGATGTTGTAGTCCTTCTTCACTTTCATGTGAAAAATGCATAGCACTTAACCTGGTTAATATGGGGCCATATTGGAAATGCTTTCTTACAACGTGTGTTGCCAACGTTCTCGTACATCTTGTGCTTACATCATTACATTTGCTTAAGAATTTCATTTATATGATTTATATTTTTTATACAAAAAATAAACATGACTGTGGTTAAAATCAAAATCATAGAAATAGACAATCTTCGTTTGAATTCACAAGTGCATATGATATTTTTAGAACACCACATCTTTTTGAAATTCCGATTGTTTTAGGATTCTTGATGGCAGTCTGTGAATAACTAATCCTGCATGGAGACCGCCTTAACATTATTGCCATAATATTAGCATAGAGTGTTTAGTATTCATATTGTGTTGACAATTTGACCATGCTCTATCCGAATCCTTCCATTATTATTTGCTGATGGATTATATTGGCCATGTAGTGCATAGTACTTTGTCATGACCGTAAAGTGCATAGTGCTTTATCTTGACCTTAAAGTGCATAGTGCTTAAAGTGCACGGTGCTAGAAATTAAAAGCAATGTTGTAAGTTTGCACATATTTTACACAGTTGCTAATTGTTCTCCATCGTTGGTGTATAGATGTGCAGTATAAGGATTGATAACGGTCTTGAATTAAATGGGCTGTCATGTTGGCATAGTTTATTGGTTGTCTTTGTATGAGGAAAGAAAAGATTAGTAGAAAAAAATAATTAAATGCTATTATCCATATTTGCCTGAATAAAGTGCATAGTGCTTACAATTTGTATGGCATATAGTTAGTATATAACTTTCATTAATTTTTTCTTTTAAAAACCAGCAATGACAAAGTTCCATGAATTTGATTAAATTTCATCTTAGCATTTCAGAACTAGTGTCCAAAACATTAGATCAGTCCCACTATGTAGCTATTTGATTCTAAGAATTATATTCTTTAAGGGTGTTATTTTTAGTTGATTTTTTGTTAATCATATTTCCAGGATCTGCGCAATTAGAAAATGCAAAGATGTCTAGGACATGGACTAGTAGATGTTAAAACTGGAGACCTGTAATTGTCACATATATTACAATGTATTTAAGAAAGCTTCTTAAAAAATTATTATTAAAACCGTATATTTTGCAAAGTTGTATACAAAAATTAGTACTTATTTAAAACCAAATATCTTGTTCAAGAAAGGATATTGTGAATACATATAGACACTAAGTGGGAAAACATTTATAAACACAGCTTGTTCCTAGAATGTTCTATTCCCCCACAAAGGTATAGAGTTCTTCATCTTTGTTGTGACCTCCCGGGTTCTTAGTATGGTAATCAACAATGTATTTGCATTCTGTTTGTCGCAATTTTCTTTCCCGATTGCCGCCTCTCGGATGTGTGGTCATTTTATCTATTCCAAAATATTTTAAAGAAGATATATCCCCATTGTGCTTTTCTTCAAAGTGTTTTGCGAGAGGATAAGATGGATCTTTGTTTTTGATGGCTCGAAGGTGTTGCAACACGCGGAGTTTTACTTCTAACTTTGTGCTTCCAATATACCAGAGGTTACAGTCGCATGTAATTACGCACACTACGTAAGATGTTGAAAAGGTGATGTGTTTAGTTATTGTTATCTTTCTCTGTGTCCGAGGGTGTATATAATGTTTGAGAGAAATCCCATATTTGCAAGCTTTGCACTTGGTACATTTGTAGAACCCATTTTGGTTGCTTGCTAACCACTGTGTTATAGATTGAACAGGGGTTACAAAGAGACTTGGCGACAATTCTGATTGTAATGATTTGGCTTTTCTGAATGTCACACTTGCATTTGGCTGAATGTGTTTTTTTATATCCAGATCTCTCTTTAGTATTGACCAATGTTTACCCATAATTTTTTGGATTTCTCTGGCCCCGTTGTTGTACGTTGTGATAAATCTTATATTGTCAGTTTTTGTGTCCTGTAATTTCAATTGGCTTTTCTCTGTTTTTTTTTCTTAAAATAGCCCCTCTGGTTTGTTTGGCACATTGGTTAAATGCGCTATTGATTGTTGACTTCTTATAGCCTCTTGCTATAAAGTTGGCCGCTGTTCTGATTGCATTTTCTTCAAATGTTTTACTCTCGCTGCAATTCCTTTTCATAGGCAGAAATTCACCATATGGTATACTGTTTTTGAGGCATCTTGGATGTGCACTGTCTGCATGGAGTAGTGAGTTGGTACATGTTGGTTTTCGGTATGTTTCCGTAGTGATCACTCCATCTTTGATTTTGACTTTAATGTCCAGAAATACCACTTCCGTTGGATCATGATGTTGGGTGAATTTGAGATTGCTGTTCTGTGCATTCAAGGTATTGAAAAAACACATCCATTCTGTTTCACTGCCCTCCCATATTATGAACAAATAGTCGATATAGCGACGCCATAGAGCTACCTTGTTGGCATGTAGATGCATTGTTTCATCAGCCAGCAAATTTGCCTCCCAATTGCCCATACACAGGTTTGCATGTCGGTGCTACTGTAGTACCCATAGCAGTACCGCATAGTTGCTTGTAATGTTGTCCATCAAACATAAAGGCATTATGAGTAAGACAATAATGGAGCATGTCCAGTAACATCTGAGAGTGATCTCTAAAACTGAGAGATCTGGTGGATAAGTATCTTCTGGCAGCTTCCATGCCTTCTTGATGTTCAATACAAGTGTACAATGAAACAACTTCTAAGGTTATGAGCAAGTAACCTGGTTTCCATGGTATTTGGTCAATCTGCTGGAGGAAATCTGACGTATCTTTGATATAGGAGGGCAGAGTTTGAACAAACAGAAAAAGAAAATGGTCCAGATATTTGGATGTATTTTCAAGCAGAGAGTCAATTGATGCGACCATCGGTCTATATAAATATATATATATATATATCATGACATACATTACTCACAATAAGCATATTTCTGATGATTGTATCTGCTTAGATTCACATGCTGTGCATATAGTCCGACATCTAGTGGTTATCGCAGAGTATTTCATCTTTCCTTTGAAGACCGAAAGGGGACGTCGACATCGGCTTGACTAACACTATCTCTAATGTGAAGTGTAGTGTACCCAAAATCCTTCACGTGTCAAGGTCCCACCAGTTTTTGTTCTACCGTGAGGGAGCCTTACAGAATGCATGAGTACAGAAGAAAGAAGATGCAAGATGTCTATGTTCCTTCTACTCCAAGAAGGGAGGAAGGTGCATGCAAATCTAAGCAGATACAAGCATCAGTAATACTATTACTGTGAGTAATGTAGGTCTTCTGATGCTGTGAATCTGCTTAGAATCACATGCTGTGCATAGACTAGCAAGCAGTACCAGGAGATGGTGGTGGGATGTGTGAAGGAACAGTAGCAAAGAGATGTCTTCGTGCTGCTTGTCCCAGAATCAGACCTAGAATGTGTGCCCAAGCAGTAGTGTTGAGTGAAAGTATGAACATAACTCCAGGTTGCTGCTTTGCAAATAGAATATAGAAGAACATTTGCAATAAAGGCTATCGTAGCCCCTGTGCCTGGGAAGAGCGAGCTCTAGGCATACGGTAGGTCTGTTTTAGCAAGAGAGTAACAGTGCAATGCATTTAACAATCCACTTAGAAATAGCTGATTTAGAGACAATGTCCCCTTCTCTACCAGCTGCCAAAGAGACAAAGAACGGGTTTGTCTTTCTTAGTGCCTTAGTCTTTTCAAGGTAGTATACTTCTGCTCTCCTAACATCTAGTGCATGGAGGCCTTTTTCAGCTGTGTTAGTTGGGTTCTGAAAGAAAGTTGGAAGTTCTATTGATTGATTCATGTGGAACTTCAAGATGAATCTAGGTGCAAAACGTGGGTGTGTGCGCACGCAATACCACTATCTTTGTGAACAGTCGCAAATGGGTCCTGAATTGAGAACCTGCAGTTCACTAACTCTCATTATAGAGGTAATGGCCACTAGGAAGGCAGTCCTATAGGTGAGGGCCTTAAGACTAGCCTTATGCATTGGCTCAAAAGGAGGTCCCATTAATCTTGCGAGGACAACATTCTAGTCCCATCCGGGAGTTGGGTTGGAAACAGGAGGGTGAAATCTCATTACCCCTTCCATGAAAGCCTTGATTACAGTAATTCTCCAGCATGAGACGCTGCTCTGAAATGTATATGCAGAGAGGGCAGCGAGGTGGACCTTTAGGGAGTTGAAAAGAAGTCCCGAGTCTAATAGGTGTGTTAGATAAAGAACTATATCTTTAGGTGAACATTCAATAGGGTTGATGTTAATAGAGTTGCACCAAATATCAAAAGGTTTACACTTATTAGAAGAACAGTGTCTGGTGTTAGGCTTATGTGGCTCTTTAACTGTGACCATACATCTTTGAGGTAGTTGAAGATGCCCAAACTGTATGACTTCAGGAGCCAAGCTTCTAAGTTGAGCATTTGGGAACTCGGGTGCATTGTTTTTCCTAGGTCTTGTGACAACATGTAGTATGGGCAGGGTAGTTTCCTGGGGAGATGGGGACTAACATTCTCATGAAATATGAGAACCATGGCTGTTGTGCCCTCATTGGTGCCACCAGGATGATTGCGAGTTGTTGCTGGTGCATCTTGTGCACTATCTTGTTGAGAAGGGGAATCTGGGAGGGGTTGGGGCTGAGGGTTTGGGGGGAGCGTAGGCAAATCTCCCAGACCACGTTATCCAGAGACTGTTCCCTTTGGACTGCCTCTGCGTGTACCTGGAGGCGTAATCTGGGCATTGGGTGTTCTACAGAGTTGCGAACAAGTTGATGGCTGGATAACCC
This sequence comes from Ambystoma mexicanum, assembly GCF_040938575.1. Taxonomy (NCBI): domain Eukaryota; kingdom Metazoa; phylum Chordata; class Amphibia; order Caudata; family Ambystomatidae; genus Ambystoma; species Ambystoma mexicanum. The sequence goes on from NC_090929.1 coordinate 817,917,171, forward strand.
CATTCTGCAAAGACATTGATTAGAATATGTTCTTGCAAGCACCGCTCGTACTCTGTGGGTAGGTGCAAGTCCCTGCTGAGCATGTCTGCCAGAAGACTGTGTTCCCGTGGAACATGTAATAGTAGGAACATGTTGTGTTTGAGTGCCCACTTCCAAATGTTCAGGGACAGTTTGGATAGCCCTGGACAGCGAGTGCCCCCCAGTTTGTTCAGATAGTACATGGCCGTGGTGCTGTCTGTAAGGACAAGAACCGTTTTCCCCCTTAGATGTACTTGGAAGGCATTTAAGGCTTTGAACACTGCAAGTAGTTCCAACAAGTTGATATGTTGGGATGCTACTGACGGGGACCACATGCTGTGCGCTGTCTGCTGTAGGAGGTGAAACCCCCACCCCGGCAGATGCGCCCGTGGCGAGTGACCTCCACTGCGGGGGTGGTTAAGATTTCCCCTGCAGAAGGTTGTCCTTTGACCACCACTGCAGAGAATGAACGAGGGCTGTCGAGACAACCACTAGATCGTCCCACTGGCCGCTGGCCTGACACCAATGGCTTGAGAGCCACTGCTGCATGGGGTGCAGGATTCCATCATCCCCAGTAGCCGCATGGCTTTGCTTAAGGTTATCAGGCGACTGGCTACATAGTGAGGGATCTGGACCAACATGTTATGTACCCTCTCATTGGATGGGAAGACAAGGTCATCTTTTGTCTGCATTAGTGCCCCCAGAAACTGTTTGACATGACTAGGGATGAGACTTGACCTTTTCTCATCTATAGACCTTTTCTCGTCTATAGAGAATTCCCAGATTGAAAAGAAGATCTATGGTCTTTTGGGTGTTCTCCAGAAACGTTCCATACGAGTCTCCAGTTATGAGTCAGTCGTCGAGATAAAGATACACTGGGATGGATTGCCTGCGCAGGTAAGCCAACGCTACCACTAGTACGTTTGTAAACACCCTTGGGGCTGAGGCAATGCCGAAGGGGAGCACCTTCAACTGATAGTGAGTGTTCTCCATCTTGAACCGGAGGTACTTTTTGTGCGCTGGAAACATTGAAATTTGAAAGTATGCATCTTTCATAAGCCAGAATTCGGAACTGAGATTTGTTGAGCAGGAGCTAAAAACAGCTCCAGAGTGTCTGGCATCACCCTGTAGGCAGGAGCTACTGCAGGAGAAACGGGCGCTACCAGAGATGCTCCTTTAACTTTTTGTCCATTTTGAATGAACCATTGCGTTTAAATGTGTATGTGTCCTAATTCTTCTTTATTAATACTAGCCTTATGCATTGGCTCAAAAGGAGGTCCCATTAATACTCAAATACTCCAAGTAAATGTTCACATATACATGTTTTAAAAAGGGACCAGTTGGCCTTGGGAGGCAAAAGTAGCTCCTGGTAGCTGTTGGTTTCACGCTGTCAGTTACCTCCTTCCTAACTGACTGTTCCTCCAAGATCGTGCTGGACCCTTTCTCCTCCCCTACCGCCTCCTCCACCTGTGGCGTCCCCCAGGGCTCCATTTTCTCGCCCTGTCTCTGTTACAATTACCTTTCTCTGCTGGCATGCCTCATTGCCTCCTCCTCCCCCAACTTCAAGTGCTACACTGACGACACAGTGCTTCAAACTTCCTACTGACGCCCTTGCACCTTGCTTCATCCCCGACTGCCTCGCTGCCATCCAGGCCTGGTGCACTGCTAATGATCTCTGCCTCAATGCCAGCAAAACAGAGATTCTCCCTATTGGGTCACATGCACCCTACTTCTTCCCCTCACTCTGGCCTTCCTCCATGCTCTCTCCCCCTGCCCCCTCCTCTGAAGCCAGGAATCTCGGACTCCTCTTCGACTCCTCCCTTTCCTTCATCCCTCATATTCAGGACATCAGGACATCGTCAAGAAGTCCCACTTTCAGCTCTACCTTCTCAAAGGAACTCTACCACTCCTCACTGTCCCCCAGATACTCAATGTTACCCGTGCTCCGGTTCTCTCCAAGCTTGACTATTGCAACAGCCTCCCCCTTAACCTTCCTTCGTCCACCCTGCGACCCCTCCAGCTAACCCAGAATAGGGCAGCAAGACTTATCCTTGGCCTCAAGCCCAAGGACCGCATCTCTCCTGCCCTACAAAGCCTTTACTGGCTCCCGGTCTCAGCACGGATTACATTCAAATCCCTCTATCATGCATAAGGCTATCAAGGGCCGGGGACCAGGGGACACCATCTTCAACGCTTCCTGACTAAATACTCTCCCTTCTAGACTCCTGTGTTCCTCTGGCACCAACTCCCTCCGTGTGAAGCGGTTTGCTGAACAGAGAGCTGGTGGTCGATCCCTTTCTTCAGTGGGCTCCCTTCTGTGGAATAATCTCTCCCCCCCACTCTGTCTTGAGCACGACCTCCAAGTTGCAAAAAAGCCTCAAGGCGTATCTCTTTACCTCTTCCTTCTCCTCCTCCTCTCTTCCCTGCTAGTCATACAGTGGCGTGACTGATGTGCAGGGCCTGTATGTGTGCTCAGGGCCCTGACCCCCCACATCTCTCATCCTAGCCCCTGTCTATTTACTGTACTTGCTTTGGCTCAACCTCCCCATGGGAGGTTGCACTTACAATTTCACTTCTTAGCACTTCACCCGAGCACTCCATGAGTACCACAGCACCTATCCCTTACCCCCCTCCCTTCTGAACTTGCACGTTCTGAACACTCACAAGGCATAGTAGGTTTGTCTCCCCTCCATTTTATTCTCATGATTGTTGTACTATTCATTTAATTATTTAGCTTTGTTTTAAATTCATGATCTACCTTCCCCTGTCCTCACCTTCTTGCCCTGTGGGTGCTTTGAAACAGTTCTGCTCATTGTATAAGAGCCTAACAAGTGACCAATAAATAAAGCTCCCCTCAATTTCAAACCCCGACAATGTGACTATGTAATCCCCCCTGTTGCAACAGGGGGAATTACTTCCTGAAGATTTGTCATCTTGAACTTTTGATGCTTGACATTTGTTCACAGGATGCAGATCTAAAACAGGGAGCATGGTTAGATCTTTTATGGGTAGAAGTATATTGAATAAATACCCTTGTTCACAAGGGGGCGTGGCTAAGTGGCCATGCGTTAGAAAGCAGCACCTCGGAGCTCCTGAAGATCCTGCATGTAGATAATGCAAATTGGTCCGATTTTGAACTGAAAACCCAAGAAAACTATGTGTGACGGTGCCCGAGGGTTCTAAGAATGGCTGGGAAAAATCACGTGAAGAATCGGAGCGAGAAACGCTCACAAAAGGAGCCGAAGCTATCACTGCACCGACTGACAAAATGGCGGGCGTCAGCAGCCAGGCCCGCTGGTAAATGCTCAGTGCAGCAGCGCAGGAAGGAGATGGAGCGGAAAGGAAGCAGGCGACGGTGCGGCACACACAACAAAAGGCATCGATAGTGGGGCATGCAGCTCTCCCATAAGCAGAACCGATCAGCAGTACGCCACAGAAGCGGGAGAGGAGCCCCTTCGCCATTCGTGGTGGGACACAGCATCAGAGCTCTGTGACAAGCGGAACGAGAAGGTGAACCGCCACAGTAACGGCGAAGAGGCCTGGGCAAGGGCGGGAGAGCCCAGACATGGAATACAGAGTTCCCCATTCTAGGAATCCAGCGAGCACGGAAAAAGTACACAGGCGAACTGCACCGGCAATCCGGCAACACAAGCCGGCTGGATTACGGGACAAGGCCATCTGACCCCAGCCAAATAAAACTGACGGCGGAGCAGGGGAACCCAGCAAGGATTTGCCTGACAAACGTAAAGGAGTAGCCTGCCTGTAGCCCTTAGCACTACGCCGGCGGATGCAAACGCTGAAGCGGGACACTGGCAGTGAAACAAGGTACGGAACCAAAGCCAACAGGACAACGGATCCAGACTCGTGCAGAGCCGGGTCAGAGCACCCGACCCCCACAATTACGGGTGATGGCGGGCGCAGGACTCACAGACAAAAGGTGTAGGGGAGATTGCTTCCGGCTGGTCGACTGATGCAGCAGCGAGAGTGAGCAAGCCCGGCTCCATTAGCCAAGGGGCCCTACAACCAAGGCCACAGTAAACCAGGCATTAGAAATGGTGAGAGCAGAATACGACCAGCACTGGAGGCGAGTGAAACGAGGGCAGACTGCATATGGAAGAACCTCATGGCCAATAACAATTGCGCTATAAAGAGTTAGACCGCAACAGAGGGGAGTGAACGTTTGCCCAGCACTTCATGATAGCGCACCATCAACGTGAAAGAACACAATACACCGTTCCATAATATCGGCGCTGAAGGCCACAACACGTCAACTACCTAGGTCAGGCAAGGGACGTGAGAAACAAACTACTATAACTTTTCTGAGCCAGATGCCTCAGCACAGTTGATGGGCGCGAACCTACGCCGAGACTGTACGCCACAACGAGGGTTGGTCCAGAACTCTCAAGGGAGGTGAGGAGTGCCCACCAGATAACAAAGAGGGGCTTCCACAGCTCAGCCAACGGCAGACAGGCACCCACGCACAAGACAAGGGGAAGAAGAGACTGCCACCCAGAAAGCGCAACAGCAGAGTGGAGCACTTAGAGCCTGCGCTGCCACAAGTAACATCATTGTACTTCCCAAGGACATTTAGGGAAGATGTAGGAGAGCACGGACTAACCACAGGAGGAGCATGCTGAAGTACTGAGTAATAATAGCAGGATCAGGCGCAAGAAGAGAGCTGGACAATTGACACAGGCACACAGTAACATCAAAAAGGCAGGCACTAGTGCATTGCGCTGCATAGTAGCTCCCAACATTGGTGAGGAGAGAAGGAGAAGGAAGCAGATCAACCAAAGGGATAGAGGGGCCCACTGACGTCCCACATCTGTAAGGCAACGCGAGAAGAAGCGGAAGCTGGTGATTGATATAGGTGCATAGCAGCATACCCACAGAGGGCATCCACAAGAACTAAGCCTGAGCAAAAAGGGGAAGGTAACTACCACCACCAGAGACAGAAGAGACATCCCGGGAAGGGAGTTGTTTATCCAGGCGCACTACAGACACGCGGGCAGAATGAGATAATCCTTTGCCTGAAGGCACACGGGACAACAAGAAGCGCATCTCGACCAAGAAGAGCAGAAATGCCTGACAAACAGAAGGGAGGAAAGCAGACCAGTATGGAAACATATGCCCGCAGGAATTACACGAATCAACCGGCAGCAACAGAGACCAGCATGAGCGCATCCAGCTCCAAACAACCAGAAAGAAGACTGGAGAAAGGCCCTATACTCGAAGCAATTGCAGCATTGAAAACATCGCTGGAGTACAAGATGGAGGTGGTTAAGGTGGACGTGGGGCTCCTGAGGCAATACAGCAAGCATTACACCCACCCAAACGTCGGATGAGGTAGATCGCATACGCACCCTGGAACAGAGGGTAGAAGATGCGGAAGGGAGGGCCTGACGAAATAATGTCCGTATCATGGGGCTACCCGAAGGAGAGGAAGGCAGAGACCCCACAAACTACATAGAGAACTTACTCCTGCAAGAGGTGGGAACCGGAGTTCTATCCCAAGGCTTCACAGTGGAAAGAGCACATAGGGTCCTAACCAGAAAACCCCGGCCAGGAGCACCTCCAAGACCAATGATTGCGAAAATCATGAACTTTTAAGCCCGTGAAAAGATATTGACATTCTCGAGAGAAGGTGGGATGATTATGAGAAATGCTGCCAGAATAACTACCCGGTTTACACGGCAGTGGTACAAAGACAGAGGGCACAATTTCAATTAACCAAGGAGCGTCTCAGGTCCGCTAGCATACGATACATGCTGCTGTATCCTGCTAAATTAAAGGTCCTACATAATGGCAGGTCATACCTTTTCGAAACGATGAAGGAGGCTCACAAATGGATGGACCAGCAGGGAATCCCACAGTTACAAGCCGAAAACTAGCAGAACAACAGGAATGTTCCCCATATGGCACGGAGCATAACAATGACAGAAGAAGCAATACTGGAAACAAGCACCAGCAGATATAGGAATGGGAGCTAGCACAACCTGAGGGCTGCCTGCCATAAACTATGAATAGAAGTAACAATAAACGCATATGTCAAGAGACAGTGTATGCCTGGTTGAACAGGTTGAAAGCTAAAAGAGCAATGCTACAGGAAAAGCACTTGACGGCGGAGAAGCAAGCCAAGGTGGCCAAGAAACGGCGGCGGACAAATGTATAGCTCAACGTATTCCAACTACGCAAAGGGAGTCCCAACATGGATTGCCACGGGCGTCCCATTCCAGCTTATAAGAATCTGATTTGGAGGGCAGATTGGTGATGGTGCATGGAATGTTGGAAAACAGAGAAATATGCCTAATAAACAAATACGGTCTGAATCAAGACGCAACAGAGTTCTTCAGGAAGATATCACCTACACTGGCCCCATACAGAAAAGTGACCTTCATCTGGGCCGGTGACTAATTACACGCTGAATCCACTGCTGGACAGGTCGGACAACGACAAATACAGAAAGCCGGCACCGCCAGCCAAGGCCCTACAGAGAATCTTGAATCAGCTGAATCTGGTGGACGTCTGGATGTAGGCACACGTAGAAACGAGGGGGTATACACATTACAGCGTCCCACATGGGACATTCACACAAATAGATTATTTACTCACAGGCCCCGAGACCCTATGGGAATTCACAGGGATACATATCAAAGCACGAGCACTATCGGATCATGCACCACTAATAGCAACGTTGGCTCACAGATGCAGGAAGGCCCCCATGCTGTCATGATGCCTACCCCCGGGGACCCAGACCAAGTCCAGCAACCCCGGAAGCAGGCATCAAGTTATTCCAAGCAAGCCCAACAACCCCTGCTAGGGGCTATTTGGGTGCAGTCCTGGCGTCTATGGCGCCAGGCTCATACATTAAAACTTACCTGATGCAGACTATGCTGCAAACTTACCTGATGCAGACCATGCTGCAAACCTACCTGATGCAGACCATGCTGCAAACCTACCTGATGCAGACCATGCTGCAAACCTACCTGATGCAGACCATGCTGCAAACCTACCTGATGCAGACCATGCTGCAAGAGCTCCAAGTCAAAAGAGGCTTGGAACGGACTATTTTTTACTCGGGTGGGGCTGGGGAGGAATACTTACCTGGGACTACTTTGGAGGCTATTTAAACCACGCCCGAAGAGCAGCACACGCTTCGCGTTATTCTGCATCCAGCAGCGGAACGCTCACCGTGCCTGCAAGTCTGCATCCAGTCTTCTGCCACGCCCGCCTCGAGTCTGGAGCTCCTAGAAAAAGGGAGAAAGAAGGAGAAAAGGTTAGAACAAGAGCAATACCTTTGATCCTTACCTGAATTCCCGATCCACCGCGCCTTCGAGCTGGAAGAAAGAAGTTATTTTATGCACGTCGCCTCGCCTGCTGCAGCGCCGCGCTGAACTCACCGGCCTTCGCAGCATCTTCACATTCCACCGCATCCTTCTGCATGTTCCCGCCGCACTCCGGCACCTAAGGGGAAGACAAGAACAGCAAGGTGAGCCAAGGGAATAAACAGAGGCAATATTAGTTACCCCCCATAGACTTACCTGATTTTACCACCGGGGGTACTATTCCTCTTCACGGGTCGGCGCAGCTTCCACTGCATCCTCGCCGAACCCCAGCCCCTAAGGGGAAACAAAAGGACAGCAAGGTGAAACAAAGGGACAAACAAGGGGAAACCTCCTCACCACAATAGACTTACCTGATTTTACCACCGGAGGCATTATTCCCCCCGAGACTTCATACTTTCTCTCAGGGCCTGAATAAGGGAAAAAGCAACAGGTTACATACTGACATTATTTTATCGAACTGTGTTGGATAATACAAATCCTTATCTGAATATTACCAGTTGCCACGAGGAACTCTTCGCTAGGGTCAAGCTGCAACCTGCAAGGAATCGGACAAGAGTGAAAGTCAGACATTTGAACTCTTACGAACTACATACTACCGGGTCTTGCCGGAAATCTCAGTCAATATTGTTCTGGAACTCACCAATTCCTTCGAGCCAGTGAAGCAACTGGTTATCTACGCACCCCTGCGCTCAATGCAGGATGGAGAGCTCATCTTTCCAAACCATCAGGTGAGAATATAAGAGGGGACATCAAAGGTGATCAGTGGGGAGAACAGCGGGAGTGGGGGGGTTAACGCTCAAATCCACGGGTGGTTAATTCCCTTTCTCCATTTGCAGAAGAATATTCCTACGGGCCAAGCAAACGAAGCTAGGTGGGCCAGTCCGTCATCTCGGCACTACGCGTCACATTGGCGGAGACCGCAGCTGTCCAGTTCAGATCGACGCCGCTGTGGGAGCCAGGTGAGCGTGACACATACCGACATGGCAACTGAGGGCAGAGGCTCTATCGGAAGGGGACTTTCAGAAGTACCTACAAGACACGATAGTCGAGTACTTCGAACATAACATAGGGAGTGTAGAAAGTACTGCGACGGTCTGGGATGCCTTTAAGGTGGTGGGCAGGGGAGCAGCGACTGGGAAAACAGGGGGACTCAAATGGAGTGCCCTTGGTGAACTTGGGAAAATAGAATGAGTGTAAAGACAAGCGGGCGTGACTGGAGAAGAGCCAGGGCAACTCGCTACATTGACGGTTGAAGTGCATCACTCTCTGGGAGAGGCTGGGGCAATTAACTTACGGCAAGTATTTACAAAGACTACACTCAGAAGGGGGAATCAGCCTACTAGGCTCCTGGCCTGGCTTACCATGCAGGAGACCAAAAGACACCTGATTAATGCAATAACAGACGAGACAGGGGACTAGGTGAGGGCCCAGGAAGGAAATAAAGTAGTCTCACAATTTTATGAGAGGTTGTACTCCCAGAATCAAGCGGCGGAAGAGGAGGATATAGCTGAAGCCCTGACTGAGATTAACCTTGCTAAATTAACTGAAGAGCAGGAACAGATATTAGATTCTCCCCTCACGGTGGAGGAACTGGCAGCAGTGATTGCCGATCTCCCAACTGGCAAGTCCCCGCGACCCGACGGGTTGCCCAGCAAATGTTATAAGAAATACAAGGACACCCTGGCACCAAGGCTGCTGGAGACCTTCAAAGAAGCGTACGAGAGGTGACAGTTACCGTACAGCATGTCGGAATCCATAATATTACCCATTCTTAAAACAGGGAAATCACAGCTCTATTGTGTCTCCTACAGGCCGATTTCCCCGATTAATCAAGACTCCAAAATCCTGACAGCAACTCTCACTAACCGACTCAAATGAGTCATACCCACGTTCGTGCATTCGGACCAAACGGGCTATGTCCCGGGGCAGAAGACCACGTGGAATCTGCGAAGACTTCACCATGTAGTAGACCAAACAAACCAGCGACCGGGCGAATGCGCCATAGCATCACTGGATGCTGTTAAAGCATTCGACTATGAATTGGAACTGGCTGCTGAGCGCGCTGTCCCACTTTGGAATGGGGGGGGGAGGGGTTCCTGCACTGTATTAGGCTGCTATATAATCACCCTAAAGCAAGAGTGAAAATGGGCAGGCACATCTCTGAGGTCTGGAGAATCTATAGGGGCACGAAGCAGGGTTGACCACTGTCCCCGATGTTATATATAATGGCCCTAGAACCACTTGCAGTCTTTCTAAGGGCCGAATATAAGGAAACAGGAATAGAAATAGATGGAGTCAGACATCAAATCTCATTATACGCAGATGACATGCTCCTCTTTGTTCGGAATACGCGGGTGAACCTACCGGATCTACTAGAGGCCATAGATGCATTTGCCAAATTATCAGAATCTCCATTAAAGAAAATTCTTCCTGGTTCCCCCTAGGACATCTGAGAGGGATCCCCCCCCAGAACAGCTGCCAGACCTGGGTCTCACATGGGTGCCACGCACCTCCTGCTATTTAGGAATAGATGTACATCACAATACCAGAGACACAAAGGACCAACACACATGCAGCCCTCGATAAAACAAAGAAGGCCATGACCTTCTGGAAGACACTCCCGTTAGGGATGATAGGCAGGGCAGCCCTGTTGAAAATGAGTGCATTGCCACGTATGTTGTATTACTTTACAAACATCCCTCATGATATACCTACGAAATTTTTCAAACAGCTAAACGCAATGGCACAAGAATTCCTGTGTGGGGAGGGGGGGGAACAGGATAGCCCTTAACACTCTACAAAGAGTCTATGAAGCGGGAGGGATCAGGTTGCCAGACTTCGAACGCTATTATCTGGTGTTAGGCAGAATTATATGCAGTACCCCTTGGGAACACCACACACAATTAAGACTACAAGTGACAGTACAATTTCACCTTTGGTACAAGCCTGTACTACACAGTTAAAGTGGTAGCAGTAGCAGAGCAGCCCGACTTATCTCAAGAGTAAGTGAGCAGTATAAAATAGTTACACAAAGCACAGCAATAACTATGATACAGGCAAACACTGACTCAAGGTTTCTAAGTAAAAGAATATATATTTATTTACTCAACAGTTGTATAACATTTCACTATTCTAAGCAAGGTCAAAATCACAATCATAAATACACCACACCACTTCCCTTAACTTCCAGACAAGTTAAGCTCACAAAACGAAGTGGGAGCAAAATGGCACTCCAGCAATTTAAAAGAGAGGGAAAGACAAACTTATTAGAAAATAGACAAACCAACAGGTAAGTACTCGGGGCAATTGAACAAGAGAAACTACAGTGAGGAGATCAGCTAGAAAAGGCTTAGGGCCAAAGTCAATGGGTCAAAAGTCTTTTGCTCAAGAACACACAGTTCAGTGTATTTTGCGGTAAAGTTTGTGGCACAGATTCCGGACGAGGTTGGTTGGTAGAAAAGTTAGTTCAAAGAGAAGAGAAAGACAAGCCCTCGGATTGGCAAAAGATTTAAAACATTTACCGCGGTTGAACGAAACGAGCGACCGGATTTGCACAGTACCTTGAAACGGATAGGGAGCTGTAGCTGAGGCAGACGGACGTTCCTGGTGGTTCCTGCAGGCTCACAGTTCCTGAAGCGACTGTCGGACTGACATGAAGTAGAAAGACTGGAGGATCCTGCGCCACCCATGGAAGAAGCCAGCAGCAGAGCAAAACAACGAATAAAAGGTGCGCTCGTTAAAACCCAAGCAGGGTCCGACCTTCCTGGCTATCCGGCCCACTGTAGCTCTGTACAGCGAATTCGACCAGAGGAGGGGTCCTGGCTTGCAGTTTGGGCAAACTGATTGGTCCCACCAGCTCAAGGGAAGAAGTTTCCTGGAGGATCTTCTCTGTCGTCGGATTTGGAGATTCAGACCTGCAGCAGGGCTTCACTGGGCGGTTCAGTTGTGGTAGGGGTCCTTCTTCCAGTTCCTCGATGGTTCTTTCATTCCAGTGGCAACTCTGCCTTTCCAGTCCCAGAGACCTGCTTTATATGCAGTTTTCCCCCATTCATACAGCCTGGCTGTCAATCACACAGCAGGGTGGCTGTCCTGGCGAGGGCAGCCCCCTTAGCCAAACAGGAGCACGACTTGGGTTACCAAGGGAACCCATATCAGCGGTCCGAAGTCCCCTCCCTTACATCCTGCCTACCTAGACTTTCAGGCGCCTTAAGGAGGGCTTCTCTGCAGAAGCCCGCGAAAAGACAGCGAACAAAGGAATCATCCCCGGTTTGGCACGTAGAGAAAAACACGAGAAAGACTAACAAAAAGAAATGGCGAATAAACCCAGCCGCAACCAAAATAAAATATATTTGGTCAAGCGGGTTTATGTTCTAGGCTAATATAATAGCCTAAAACATTACCACGTTTATATAAGATAATCACAGTAGAAAAGTTAGGGTAGTTACCACTGCCAACAGCCAAGTCTTGTGTTAAGGGAGCGAAACAAGGCTCCAAGAGGCTCAGAAAAAAAGGGATAAGAGTTAACCCTTTCCAATACTCCATGTAAAATGGGGTGTACTAGGTCTGTGGTTTAACGTGACTACATGAAGTTAATGGCAACTTTACATGTTTCTGGGGGACAGTAGTCAGCCGCAGAAAAATGGAGTCAGTGGGAAGTCTCAAAGACAACCCTATGTCACTGCACTGAAGGTGCTGTGTAACACACATAGAAAGTGGTGCTCATGGAGTAGGTGAGTCTGCAGAGCCCAAGAACACCCAAAATGGTAAAAAAAACACATGGCAAAACACATGTAAGAGTGGGAAAAAGGCTCACACTCTTACCAGGTGAAAAAAATTAATCCTAGAAATCCAGCAAAGCTGCTGAGGGACTCATAGGTAAGGGAAATCGGCCATTTATGAGAATTCTCCCTAACATCTGGCAGGGCAACTGCAATTTGTGGTCAGATGGCTGGGAGATGATACATCTATAGACTCATTGCTCTTCCAGCATTCATTATGACAGTACTATCTGAGAGAAATGATATGGATTGATAGGTCCTTGATCAGAACCCTCCCCAACATGGTCAAGATCGGCCTGACCCTGTGGAAGAGGCCATGGAAAGCAAAGGAGTGCGGCCCCTGCTCGGCGCAGATCTTCCCCCCCCCCTCGCAGGACTGTTCGACGTAAGAACAGAGACCCTTGGATCATACCAGAGACATTGAGAAGCTAAGGGCGTGGCCCAGATTGGGGACCTATGGAAAGACGGACAATAGGTGGAATTCCCAACTCTGACGGATGAGCATAGTTCAAACGATCAAGAGGAGATGGCGGGAATTGCCAGAAGGGGCAGAAATAGGGGGAGCGCTGGACCCATGGTACGACGTGTCTGAAGGCAGACACACAATCTTCAGACTCTATGAACAGCTATTGAAAACCAACAATGAGCGACAGCGGCAAACGCGGGAACGCTGGGAAACGGAGGTCAGAAGCCCTTCACCGACCAAGAGTGGGCAAGAATCCTCCGGTACCTCAAGAAGGTCGACAGGAACGGAAGATTCAGACAAGCACAGCTCTACCTCACACACAGAGCATACCTCATACTCAGGAGAATGTCCACTATGGGAAGCAAGGAACCCCAGAACTGCCCAAGGTGCAGAGAGAAAAAAGCAGACATGCTGCACATGTTCTGGACTTGCCCAGTGATAACAGAGTTCTGGGATAACGTCAAAGAAAAAGCGACTGGGGGAGGAATTCACATGCAAGTATGGCGACCAGAATCTTACTTACTGGGCCTCTTTCCTAGAAGCGACAAACGAAGGACGCATATCGCTAAAATGAAAGACCTAATGTGCATTCTGGCTTAGCGCCGCATAGCTAGGCATGGTGGGCTGACCTGAGGAGATGGTCGATAGCGGAAACAATAGTGTGCACTAGAGCACTGCAGAGGGGAGAAAGAAAAAGTGGAAATAAGATACTTGCATGGTATTCGCCATTACAAGAATTGTTCGAACAAGGGGAAGCAGACAGTGCAGGAGATCCCAGTGGGTCTGAGGAACATTGAAGGGAAAGGGGGCATCAACTCACGTGAGTAAGTACCTAAGACGACTAATCTGATGCGGTGCAGGGGTTCAGCAATCCGTGTTGAATCCTGAAGCGCAACAGGATAACTGACAAAGATGGGCGGAATCCAAGAAGAAGTGCCCGTTTTGAGTGTGATGTTTGTTGTTGGTTATTATATGTTGTAAAACAATAGAGTTTAAAAAAAAAAATACCCCCCCCCCCCTGTTTACCTGAAGATAAGGGAAGACCTCAATCACTCCCTTTTCTAGAAGGATCTGGAACTCTTAGCGGGAATTACAGATGCTCTGCTGACAGTCATCTGCTCTTGGGTGGATGGTAGCGGGTTGGTTGTAGGAAAACTATGCCGTGCCCGTGGGCGATGGTCTTACGTACCCACTGATCTGAAGTGATCCCCCCCTCCCATACATGGGTAAAAGATGTTACAAGCCCCCCGACTGGGGAGACCTGGGAGGGGACCCCGTACTGCCAAGTCATTTTCTGGTTGGGGCGCATCTAATATCAGAGTTTCTCCCTCTACCCATCAAGCATCGAAATCCCTCCTGTTGTGGGTATTGGAAGCCACTGAAGGTACCCTGACCGGAAAACCAGGAACAGGAGAAAGACCGCCCACTAAAGCACCAACAGGTATTAAATGCACCTTGCTGGACAAAGGGTTTGGGCGAGATTTGGTTAAGTGATTTGAGTCACATGCTATTTTTTAGTGGTTTCCAGGGCCTCATCAATCACCTTACCGAAAAGAGCAGAATCTTCCACCCGCTTATTGATGAAGGGAGCCTGAGTCTCTGGCTTAAAACCTGAATTTTTCAGCCAGGTATGGCATTTCAGAAGAGGCCCTTGAGCAAAGATACAACCTGCTGTTTCAGCAGAATCCAGAGTGTTTTGTGTGACCTGGCGTCCTTCAGCAACCACAGCTAAGAGTTCTGGAGGCCCTCCTGTACGAGTCCCCATTGTACATCACTATAGCTAGCAAGGAGCGTAGTGTTGGCGATTCAGGTACAAAAGGAAGCAGTGGTGATGGCACGTTTGCCAATAGCTTATAGCTTCTTGCAATCCTTGTCTGGAGGAGACTCGGACCAGGATAGAGGCACTCCTGCTCGTTTTCTGGTGGCTGTAACGACCAGGGAGTTCGGGACAGCGTGGCCAGATATATACTGAGGGTCTGATGTCGCTGGGCAGAACATCTTTTCTACTCAAGGGTTGACTGCCCGAGTGTGTGAGGGTGTCAGCAAAGAGGGGTCCAGGTGTTTCTTCATCGAGTTGAACAGGGGAACCGCCTGGCTGGACGGGCTGTTCTCCTTAAGTCTGAATCAAGTACGACTTCTTGGGTGATTATTTTAAAATGATCAGCCGTCTTCTTGAGAAGGTTGTTAAAAAGCATCTGGTCGTCAATGGGTATGAGTCCCTGGGTTAAACAACGGGAGGAGTGTCCAAAAAGATGTTGTCAGAGTCATGGGAAGGAGTAGTGTGTCAAGTGCCCAGGGCATCAGCGGGGTCAGTCTGGGTCTTGAGAGACAGGATCCAGAGATGCCCGACCTGGGTCAGGAACATCGTAGATGTCCTGGTTAGGGTCATCCTGGTCGTCCAGGAACACCTCTGCAGGAGGTTCCTGTGGATGTTGCTCATCTGGGGATGCAAATTATGCACTTGGTGAAAGGAGCCTCAGGGACTACAGAGGAATCGGACAAGAATCCACAGACCTAAGTCTCTTGAGGATATCATCGAACTGGCCAGAAAAGTTTATAAATTCTGCCATTTTATCCATAGATGCCTAAAATGTCTCTAGTTCACCCAGCAGAGTTCGACTCATCAGTGGAAGGGAAGGGCTGGGCAGCTGGAGCAGGATCCTGCTGCAGGGCCTTAGATAGAGGGGGGGGGGGGGGGGGTGGAGAATACCCCTCAAAGGAAAGGGTAGGCCTTTTTAGGGTCTGAACCATGTAAACTGGCTTTATAGAGCTTCTCCCAAAGCTTCGAGGGCAGAAGATTTAATGGGAGCCCCCACTGAAGAATAAGTCTGAATGCTGTGTGCAGAATGCAATGGGGGGGCACAGAGGGCGCTGAACCACGAGGTTCAGTAGGCAGTATGTTTGACGGGCCCGATGGCATTGAAGGCTTTCTCAATGGATCTGTTGAGGAAAGCGTAGGGGTTGTGCGTTTAGGTGCAGGTGTAGCGTGTATGCCCTTGTCGCC
The DNA here is from genome assembly GCF_040938575.1 of Ambystoma mexicanum. Classification (NCBI taxonomy): domain Eukaryota; kingdom Metazoa; phylum Chordata; class Amphibia; order Caudata; family Ambystomatidae; genus Ambystoma; species Ambystoma mexicanum. The sequence goes on from NC_090929.1 coordinate 817,932,783, forward strand.
AGGGTGCGATCTCCCCAGTGGCATGTTTGTCGGGGACGGACACATGGGAACGCGTAGGTCCCACTGTTAACTCTACAGCTTCCAAATCAGAGCTGTGGCTGCCGACAGACTCAGAGCCGCAAGCACCAGTGGGGCAGTCGAGTGACTCTCAGCCTGCATAGCGCAGGCTGCCCACCTATTAGTGCGCCTGTCTTAAGGTTTTGGTCCGAACAAGTTTTCAAGCCTTGCAGCGCCGTTCATCGTGGACCCGGCCAGAATTTAAAGGGTGTTTGCCCTGTAACAGAGAGAAACAGCAGCCAGAATGAAGGACAAAGAAGAGGAGGGGCAAAGAAGAGGCATTCTCAGGAGAAAGTCACTAATACACAGGGCCCCACTCTCCCTACTGTGAGGCCGTGCCAGAGGGCCAAGGCTGCAAGGAAATCAGTCGCTGAGGCGTCTGTAGAAGGACCATCGACGGGGCAGGATCAGTCGTCGAGTAGCTGTGGAAGCAGCCGTCAAGGAATTTTAAGTACAAACCACTTTAAAATTAGACAAAGCAATATAAACTCTATATGAGCTCCGAAGGTGAGACCGACTAGAATCGGCACATGAAAGTAAGCATCCTTGAGGTCGAGAGACACCAACCAGTCCTGAAGTTGAAGGGCCTGGAGTACTTGAGAAAGAGTAACCATCTTGAACTTGTCCTTCCTGAGGAGCTTGTTCAAACCATGATGGGTCCCAATCCCCAGTCTTTTTTCGGAATCAAAAAATATGGGGGAATACCATCCCTTGTTCCTCTCCGCTACAGGCACCAGTTCTATGGTGCCTTCCTCCAGCAGGGATAGGATTTCCTGCGCAAGGAGCAGATCCGGACTCTTCAAAGAGAGCTTCCCTGGTGGATTGTCGTGAGGCCTCTGCCAGAAAGGAAGACAGTAGCCATGGGCTATGATCTCCAGAGCCCACACATCTAAAGTAATGGCACGCCATTCTACAAGATGCTGTGCCAGCCTTCCCCCAACCGGCGAACCATGGGCCATGGCTTCATGACTAAGCGGAAGCGGCTGCGGCAGTGCCTGTGGGCAAGGAGGCAACTGCCCGAGCGGCTTTGGCACCCCGAGTAACTTGCTTTCCACCTCTGGTACTCCTACGTTGGCCCCTTTGACTGGCAGCTCCCCTCGATCTACTAAAGGAAAAGTAGTATCGAAAGCAACTTCCCCTCCATTGCTGTCCCCAAGGCCAAAAAGGCGGAGGTTGACGCATTGCAGCACTCAAAGACTTTGCTGCAGCTTTGGAGGTCTGCAACCTCGCAAGGCTCACGTCAGCCTTGCTGCCAAAAAGATGTACACCATCAAAGGGCATGTTGAGAAGCTGGGACTGTACATCAGGAGCAAACTCCGACTTCGGCAACCACGCAAACCTGCGCATCACAGTGCTCGCCGCCATGGACCGGCTGACACAGTCTGCCACGTCCAGACCCGACTGAACGGTCTCACACATGGCATCCTTGCCATCCTGAACGAGGGCAAGAAAACCACCCCGTTCCTCCCCTTCGGGAATGTGTTCAGCCGCCAACGACACACAATTCCACAGAGTGTGCGTGAATCTTGCGAGGGCACAAACGGAGTTGGCTGCCTTAAAAGCCATACTGTCAGGAAAGGAAGAAGGCGATGGATATGGCAGGGGAAATGTGCACAAAATACACAGTAAACAACCTTGAATATAACAACGTGCATTCAATACCCAAGACTCGTGTATACCACTATAAGAAAAGGAATGTAGGGTAAGCACTTAGAACCTCCTTATGACTGAAAGGAAAGTCGGCAAACTCCTTACCCACTATGCTATTACAGATACTGACAGCGCTAAGCCCACGTAGAGGGCAAGCAGGGACAGAATCTGTAAGCTGACACTCTAGACAGTACTGGATAAGGAATTTGGAAACAGTACTCACAAGGACCGGAATGACCACATGAATGCCAGTACTCACGAAGACCGGAAAGACCACTTGGATGTCCGTATTCACGAGGACCGGAAAGACCACTCAAAAGTCAGTACTAACCCACAACCCTGTAAATCAAACAAGAACCCACAAGGCAGTAAAGGCAAAGAGTGCGGGTGACTAAATACCTAAACCCAAGTCAAGAGGCAAGAAGGAATAATACAGTGTGGAAAACAAAAGATAATCACACAGGAGCTAGTTACAACAGCTTCCCACACCTAATAATAAAATAGGAAATAAATGTAAAAGTGTAAAGGAAAACATGGCATGGATCCCAATAGAAGGCAAGGATTAGGAGCAGTGAAAACGATTTCAAAAGGGAAACTTTCCCACCCATCCAAGGTGAAAAGGCAGGAAACTAAACCTGTAAAGGAAAGATTAATGCAACAAGTCTTTCAGTAGCAAAGGGCAATTTCTAGGAAACAGTGAACACAGGCAATTGGGCTACAGCAAAAGGAAAGCTCAGAGAAAGGCTGCCTGCAGACAGAGAAAGGGAGAAAGGGATTTCCAAAAGGCAGAAATCAATTAGGCATACAAATACGAATTCCAGGACAAGGAACAAGAAACACTAACTAGAACTGGGCACAAAAACTAGGAACCAGGAACAAGGGACCAGTCACGACAGGAACGCTGCAACAATGACCAGCGCTGGACTGAAGCAGACTGAGGCTTTTAAAGCTGCTTAACGAGCACACCCCTCAGGCGTGTAGCCTGCTGCACCTGCAGCCACAGGTGTTGCCTATCCTCCACCCAGCCTTGTCCTGCAAGGGAGGAGGTGAGGCAGTGAGCCAGGCATTCTGGGAAGCATAGTCATTTGATTATAGTAGCAGTAGCATGCTGGCTGCCAAAATCCTGGAATGGATCCGGAAGGGAAGTAATTTGGGAAATAAGGTTTTAGCGCTCCCAATTCATCAGGACACTGTAGCATAAGGTTCGGAGGAAATGTCCAGTAGGGAAGAAACCCCAAAACATGCCCCCAAGTGGCGGGAACGGGAGCGAAGGGAGCGAGCCGTGACACATACCCCCAGAAGAAAATACCTTCTTCGCCCAACCATCAAAGTGTTTGTCGTCCCTATCTGGAGGGATCATAGGGTATGCCACCTGCTTTGCTGGGGCAGTAGCCGCCTGCACCACCAAACTCTCTGGAGTGGAGTGCGTGGACAAGTAGCAAGGGTCGCCACTGGCTGGACAGTATTTCTTCGGTAGAGACTTACTCACTGCTGGAGACTCTTCGGAGCAGTCCAAGACGAAGACATTCACAATACAACAATATCGAAGAACCGATTCAACAAGAGAGAACCGAGGCACGCCGAGATTTCGAAGCGAACACGTTCACAGGAAAACGGAACCGAGGCTACGGGCGTCGTGCGTCCTACTTATAACATCCGGTGACGTCGACCATCGGAGCAGGTCCTCGAGGGAGCGTGTCATCGATGCAGGACGCCTACGCCGAGAATGTTTTCCGAAGCAGCACAGCTGTGGTAATTACTGTCAAAGATGTGGAATACGTCGAAGGAGACAATCCCCTCGAAAAAACATTACACCTCTGCATAAAGACTGCACAGTGCCATTTACGCTCCACTTTATGGACTTGGGGAAAAATAATGACTGCAATTCAATGGCTTGATTGATGTGGAATTTCAAAATGTGTTTGGGTGAAACATGTGGAGGTGTTCTTGGGACCACTTATGTTAGTGAATAGTGACCAAAATCCATTTCTGGAGCCATGCTGCGACATTTGTTGGCTGTGGACTTGGGTGTGTTGCTGGAGCTTGTTGCATTATTAGGTTGTGAACTGGGTGTAACTTGACTGGTGTCTGACTGCCTTCTCCATGACGTGGGGTTATAATATTGGTGCTTTGAGGATTGGCTTTAAATGTTCATAGAGTAGTTTGTGTACCACTTTGCGCAATAGAGGCAAAGGAGGAAGCATAAGTAAATATCCCTGAATAATGTATCCATTGTGCATTACAAACAACCCCTTCTCTGGGAACCTGGATGTAAAGGTTGGGCATTTTGCGTTGTAGGCTGTTGCCAAAAGATCCACCGTTTGTTGAACCCATGTTGGAAAAAACTCCTTGCTTCTGTTTTTGTTGATTTCCCACTCCTGATTTTGTAGGAGCACTCTGCTTAGGTCATCTGTCAGGAAGCGGAGATCTTCTGGGATATGCTGTGCTTGAATGAAGAAGGACCTCCGAATGCACCAGTGCCAAATCAGCTGTGCAAGGTGCAATGGGGTCAGGAGTAAGTTCTGCCCTGTTTATATAGAACATGGCTGTGGTGTGTGGCAGGTAGCATCTTAATTGGCAGGAGTGAGTTCTAACACATTTATATGTTGATCCACCTGTTCTGCGCCTATGCTACCTGTGCAGTGAGCTCTTCATAATGGGTCTACCAGCCGAGCTAAAGGACGTCTGTGGCTTTTACTAATCTGTACTGGTGGGTTGGTGAAATGCCTGCCGTGTTGAAGGTTTGGTTCTTTCGACCAACGCAGAGCACTTACCACCATTTGCCACACCAACACTAGATTGTCCTATAAGCCAGTTTACTGTGACCACGAGTCCATAAACCATTGCTGCAGGACATGCATTATCGAAACATACATACGGGACAATGTAAATACAGGAGGCCATCATACCTAGAAGCTACATGACCTTTCTTACCAATATCTGTGCTATTAGTGCTCACACTCTTTCCTAAAAAGGGATAAGCCTTTGATTGTTTTGTTTTTTAAATTGCCCCAAGGAATCATTTTGTTTGAGATAGTTTAGGCTTGACTTGGTTTAGTTGATTGAGGAAGCCAGTTTGTGTAGGTGGTCTACAGCCTTCTGAGTGTTGTACAAGCAGTTTGCCTCGTGATTCTCCCATAACGAGCCAGTCGTCTAGATATAAGATAGATAGGAATGTTATGATGGCTCAGGCGAGCTGCCAGCACTGGTAGCACCTTGGAAAATACATGAGGGGCAAATTCAATCACAAATGACATGTACTAATTTTGAATTGCAGAAACATTCAGTGACCTGGGAACATGGAAATAGCAAAGTATGCATCTTTCATGTCTGATGTTGCCATATAGACGCCTTTCTTTAGGAGTATTTCCTGAAGAGTGATCACTCTGCAATTATGTGGTTTGACATACTTGCTTAAGACTGGCCCCTGTGTTTTCTCTTTTTGGGTACTATAAAATAAAGGGAATAAATGCCCAGAGTTCACCAGATACTGTGGAACTTGTTTGATAGCATTCTCAGAAGTAGGGCCTTGACTTCCTTTGTCAGGAAATCCAGATGTTCGCGCGAGATCCTACTTTCTTGTGGCGGTACGTTGCGCTATTTGTTGATTAGGCACACACACACACACACACACACACACACACACACACACACACACACACACACACACACACACACACACACACACACACACACACACACACACACACACACACACACACACACACACACACACACACACACACACACACACACACACACACACACACACACACACACACACACACACACACACACACACACACACACACACACACACACACACACACACACACACACACACACACACACACACACACACACACACACACACACACACACACACACACACACACACACACACACACACACACACACACACACACACACACACACACACACACACACACACACACACACACTTTTGCCATAGCGAGTCAGTTTAACCCTTTGATGTTAATCAATGATATGAAAGCATGCAATAGAACTTAGAAGGCAGTGTGTACAGACTAGGGGATTTCCTTGCTCAGAATCAAAGGCAGTGTGTACAGACTAGGGGATTTCCTTGCTCAGAATCAGGGATACAATGGTATCCACTATTGAAGAACACTTCCTACATCTTGCTTAGGCCCATTCAGTAATAGAACGTTGGTCAGTCCAGGTCTCCGATCTAGTTTTTCACATACATGTCACAATCCACATCAAGGAATGTTTATAGGTCAGGCTTTTCCCACTTTTTGCATTGGGTTAACAACACAACCCTTTTGAGTATGGCCTTTATGTAAACATTCCTTGTCTTTACACCACTACTGTCTAGAAGGATAATTCTAGTAGCACAACATTCTGCATTACAACAACCCCGCACCACTTAATCCCCATTAGGTTCCCAGCAGGCCTCAACAGCTCCTCAGAGGTCCGGACCAAAGAGCCACAGTGTAACGCTCACCTGGTTCCCACGGGGGCGCTGGTCTAGTCTGGATTGCTGTGGCCTCTTCTAGCGTGATGCGCAGGACCCGGAACACCGATTGGACAGGACCTCCAAATCGTGCTTGCCTGGCCCGTAGGAATATCCTTCTGCAGATGAGAAAGGGGATTAACAGTCTGCAGAATAGTGTGCTAGCTCCCCCCTTTCCCCCTCCCCCCCTTCGTTCCTCTCTAACTTCCTCCAAACCCCAGTTTAAGCTCACCTTATGGTTTGGAAGGTTGAACTCTCCATCCTGCTTCTGGTGCAGGGGCGCATGTTCGTCCAGTTACTTCACTGGTTTTCAGAATGGCGCTGGCAAAATCCACTTGACTTTCCTGAGCGATGCGCCGTAAGTATGAAAGTTCAAAGTTCAAGTGAGGCCCCCTTTATGTTGTCTTTCTAACCTGTGATCTGTCCTTTATTTCAGGTGCAGAATGAAGGCGATGCGTCGAGGGGTTAAACTGCCGAGGTGAGTAGTGATGAGGGCGATCCCTCTAAATGTCCTTATCATTCCCCAGAAATGTCTCTTGTCCTTTCCCCATAGGGGCCGGGGTACGGTACCTGCCAACGGGGCGGCGCCGACCCGAAATGTGGAAGAAAAGCCGGTAAGTAGTATGGCTGTTAATCAGGCTTTCCTTCTGTGTTCCTTCTGCTCACCTTTTGTTTCTTCCTCTCTCCCCTAGGTGCAGAGATGTGGCGTCCGATGCTGACAGCCGCGATGGAGCCGGGAGATGTCTCGAGGACAGGTGAGTGAAGCGTGGCGCTGCAGCGAGCAACGCAATGCTTTTAAATGGAAGTCTTTCTTCAGGGATGCTGGCGAGAAGATTGCGGATGCAGGTAAGAAGTTTGAAATAGTCCTTGGTTTTCACCTTTCTCTTCTCTTCCTTCCTTGCAGGTCTTCCAGGTTCGAGGCGGGCGTGGCTGGAGTCCAGGAGCAGGAGCAGACACGTGGGCGTTAAGCTGCAGGAAGCAGAACAACGCAAAGCATGAGCTGCTGTCTGGGCGTGGCTTAAATAGCCTCCAAAGAAGTCCCAGGTATGTATCCTTCCCCAACTAGGTGTGTATCCTTCCCTGGCCACGCCCCAGTGAAAAAATAGTCCCTATGAAAAAATAGTCCCTTTCAGGTCTCAGGGAGGCCTGAAGCGTGCAGCATGGTCTGCATCAGGTAAGTGCACAAAACACCTCCCTTTATGAGCCTGGCGCCTATGGCGCCAGGACTGATGTCCAACATGAGCCTGGCGCCAAAGGCGCCAGGACTGAGTCCAAAGAGCCCCTATAAGGGGCCGCTGGGCTTTTACCCGAGGGCATGATGCCTGCTTCCGGGGGTGCTGGGCCTGACCTGGTGCTCCGGGGGTAGGCATCATGACACACAGTTGAAAAGCCATCCACATTGAAAAGTGGTTTTAGTCGGTACCATGACCAACTGCAGGAACCATTGGGGGTTAACTGCTGCTGGAACAAGACCAGCATCTCTGCCAGCCACACTGCTGCCCAGGACCTCATGTACTGCAGCACCCATGAGAGGGGTGTGCCAGCCTCCCCCCATGTTGGCTGCTTGAGAAAAAGGCAGCCTCTTGTCCCAGACACCCTGGAGTGGGTTCGCAGCTCCTGAAAGCAAAGACAGCCAGGATTCCTGCCATTTGCTGTCAAACCACTCAGTCGCAAAAATCAAGCATGTTCGACCAAGGTCGAACCAACAAAACCCTCTGGAACTGCCTTTGGCATTTACTGCATTTTGAACCGCATTATGACAGTATGAACAAGTTCACCACCGCGACAGCTGTAGCACGTCGTTGTATAAATTAGTTTTCAAAAATTGATTGTCAGAGTTTGCTCATTAAAATGTCCTTGATTAGCAAACCAACCCATTTGACAAGCAATGTTGTACATTCTTTGTACCCAAAACATAAAATGAGAGTCAATATAGCATTTTTGTCTACCGCTGAAGACAGACATTAGTGAGATGAGTCAGGCTTGGCAAATTCTTTAAAATTCTGCTAGATCTGCAAGTCGAGTAACTAAGTGTACCGACTCGACCTAAGAGGAAGGCACCCGACACATGGCAACAGATGACAAAACGTGTAAATGAGTAAAATGGTGGATGTCACCACAAACCAACTTTGTTTGGCACACTGCTGCCACCCAGAGGCCATTCATTCACAGTGAAACCTATATTTGATATTTACTGCAACCAAAGTAAATGCTAAATAAATGTTGTAAGCACCCCCAGCAAATGGTACTCGCCCTTTATAAAATCTCCTTGAGTAGGCGAGTAGACTTTGCAAGCCCTGGATGAATGTCTGTAAAATGTAAAAGGTTACCTGCATGAATGGACACAAATGGATATGATTAAAAAGGCTCTGAAAACAGTTTGGCAAGCACTCCAACACAAGTGCGAATATATCATGCAATCATGATCACAGAGGAAAGCAAACTCTAGAGGCAAACTACAGTGTATGGTATTGCAGCAGATCTGTAGATTTACAGCCTGGAAGGAACCATTGACCACTACTTTGCAGAAACCTCTAGTTAACTTTGTGTATTCATTATGTAAGAGGAAAGAAATTAAGAGGCTAAGCAGTGTGGATGGCGTAGCAGAGAACAGAGAATTAGGTGGAATATTGCAGTTTCGGCCATCTCACTTTCAGGCAGCTGGTATAAAGCAATAGGGTGATAAGATAGAATGCCAACGTGTATGGGTTCAGCTCATAGGTTGAGCACCAGTTGCACAGATGTGTGCAACGAGCATGTCACATACCTAGGTTTTCTACCAAAGCATTTGTCTGTGTGATCATGTGCATTTTCAAAAGTGCTCACTCATCAATGTGACACATCTTGCCCGATTGAATGAAATATAGTTGAAACTATGAAATTTAGATGTACTAACCTAAATGTTACTGTAAAGCTTGGAGACAAAACAGTGTTTTACAGTAGCAGTACTGTAATTATGCATTGTGTAACAACTTACATTTTTAGGAATGGAATTATAGGACTGTTTAAAAAAGAAATAATGTAACACATACTGGTCTTTGCCAGACAGGATATAGTTAGCTTAATAAAAATGTCATCCCAATTACGTCTAGTTAATCATTTGAAAGAAAAAATTATATCTCCTAGCGCTCCCACGCAGGCCTTTGGCGCTTATTGGAGGAAGAGGGTTACTGCTGCATTCCCTCTCCATTAGCTGCTTTGAACTTGCAGTGAACAGAGAAAGAGGGTGGAGAGATACCAGGTCAAGACAGGACTGCAGGGTGAGCTGTGCTTTCGTTGAAAAGGGTAGCCTAAATAGCTAGCTTTGCCACACAAGTGTCAATTTAATTAGCAAGCCTACATAATTGCATAGCAAATTGCTATGTGACACCGCTTATTTTATGCCTTGCCGCTGCATTCACATTGCTCTAACTGCCATTGGTCCCACTAACCTCTTCATTGCTGATCGAGGTGACAACCAAACCACTTCTGGTGTTCTTCCCAAACCGCATCCTTCAAGCTGCTTCACCTGCACATCCCATAATCAGTTCTGGCTACATGCCCAAAAGACCCTGATACAGCCATCCACCAATATTCGGATGATACTCGGGTGTCCACGACAATAAAAAGCCCACAGGACATCAGTTGTCTCCGCAATCACCCAGTCCACGATGTCAGCTGCCTACCTCAAACTTAACTAGCCAAGACAACATTTGTCCTCATTGGTCGCCCCGCTAAACAACAATTTGCCCAAAAATGGCTCAAAGATATGTACCTAGAAGGATTTAACTCGCAGATTCAGCAAAATCCTTAGGCTTCAACATCAACAGCAGCTAGTCCTATCAGAAACACAGACAAGAAGGCCCAAGCAGCCTGGCTCCAAATCTCCACCCTTTGCAAAAATTGAATCCTTCATCTCGCCACAGGACTTCCAGACTGTAGTGCAGGCCCTTGTGGTCTTTCACATCGATGGGGGAAATGCCCTTCTGACGGGGCTCACAGCGCTCATTTGGCTCCCCTAAAAGCAGAAGCAGTCCACTATGCTGCAGCATGTCTTATTATGGGTGCACAGATATTTGACCGAATCACCCCCCCCCCCAATACTACGCGAACAACATTGGCTTACTCTGTAGGCCAGGATACTGTTCAGGACTGCATGCATCATCTATAAAGCAATCAAAATTAGCACACCAGCGTATCTGGCAGCCAAGCTCCACAGATCTGGTGGCACATGCCCCTTGCGCAGCAAATCGACCAACCGGCTCGAATCACAACTAGTCCGCAAAGAGGACCCGCAAACAATATCCTGCTCTTGTCACGCAGCCACCCTCTGGGACAGTATCGACTCAGAATGCTCTACAATTCTCCAATTTCACAAATCTCTCAAAACGTATTTTCTTCAACAGAATCAGACCATGGACTATTCGCAAAAGCTGCACAGAACGCAACTCACAATATTGCACTGTTGTTAAAAGAGGGCAGCCCAAATGCAGGCCCCCCAAACGTGTACAGCGCTCCACTCCTCTCGAGCTAGGCTCACGCTTTAAAAAGAAAATTCATTTGTCAGACACCACACAGAGAAGTTTGTCAACACAACGTCTACATTAAAGGCTTCACAACAAAGGTATGTTACATTCTCTTTTCCGGCAGCCATACAGGGCAAGTACAGTGGATCATCCTTGAAGCACTCACACTAAGCCCCCGGCCCATCGGTTCAGTACCAGTTGCTGGACTTGCACTGTAGCACACATTCAACACAGATTGGTGCTGCACAATATAGTTTCTTCATTGTATCCTTGAACTCTGATCAATCTTACTGCAGGAGAGTTTCCTCATTGCATACTAAAAGAAAACAAACGTCAAGCAGCTAACATTAGACCAGGTATAACTATGTAATCCCTACTGTGACGACGTGCTCTTCACCAGATGAAGTAGAAGAATGCACACAGGTCTACAATAGCAGTGGATTGTAGGGTGGGCACCAAAACCGGTGCTCTCGTACAGGGTATGTCCCCCAAGTCCCAAAAAAAGGCACCACAGTAACATGATGCAGCCTACCTGGTTCCCAACTAAGGTCTGCCACTTCCCCTCAATACATTAGTACAAATCTTGTGTTGCCTCTAAGAACTCGATGAAGATGGAACACATTTTATGTTACTCAATTAAAAATAATTTAACTAAATCTGTACAATTTCTTCTCTTCTAAAGACACCATAGTACTTAAAATAGATGCATACAAAAAGTATCAATTACTTTGACCTGCAAAAATACACAAATTCCACAAAGCAAACACTCATGCTCCCACTACTGTACAGGTTTAATGAAACAGGAATAGTGTGTCTACACTACATTGACACTCCCCCTAAAAGACTACCATCCCAGGAGTAGTAACTGCTTGTAAACCAAATGCTAATTACAAACAGAACAGTCCTAATAAACACAGACTTCGAGTCATTACCTTGTGGTGGGACCATCTGAGAGTACCCTGCTGCAGGCCCATTGTATGTTGCGTATTGCAGGGGGACTGTCCCAGACGTAGGTGGCCCTCCATTAGAAGGCTGTTGGTATCCTTGATAGCCAGGTTGGGGCTGCCCATATGAAGGGCCTAGGTGAGCTTGCTGATTGGCGTTCATCATATGCACATCCCCAAATTTATCTCACCTAAAAAAATAAAACTCTGGTCATTAAAATAACGATGTCAACAAACCTTTAAGTGTGAACAAGGCACAAGATGTTTTTTTATGGAGTAAAACAAAAATATAAGTCATTCGCAATGGGTGCATTTAATCAGGCAAGTAAAAATAGTTGAATTTTAAAACCAGTACCTTTTGGTAAACCATATTTCTTTGAACCTATGGAACTGTGTGGCTGCAAGGAGGAGGAAGGATCTTAAGAATGTTTCCATTTTTTGTTCAGAGTATTCACCGGTTTTACGGAAATAAACAAACCCCGACAAAGCTTATGGGCCTAGCTTCTGTGTAGTGCACACAGACTACCAGCACCCCATGCAAGGCAAGGTCAGGCTTTGCAAATTTGTAAAAATCCCTCTAGATCTGCAGGGCGCCCTTAGTTTGCATACTCGACCTAAGAGAAAGGCACTTGCCCCATAGTGACAAGTGACAAAATATATACCAGTGTTTTCTGTAAAATGGAACATGTCGCCATTAGCACACATTTCGGATTTGGTGCAATGCTGCCAACCAAAAGGCCAGCCATGCACAGTGAACATTTTATTTGCCAGCTACTGCAAACGAAGTTGGTTTGCAGTAAATGTTTCAAACATCCCCATACTCGCCAGCAAGGTCGAGTACCATGCAAATGGTACTCGCCCTTCAAAAAAATCTACTCGCCAATGCGAGTGGGCTGGTAGATTTTGCAAGCCCCGAGTGTGCCCACCAGACAGTTTGGTAGCCACATGAAAATAATTTGAACACATCAGGTAGAGTTCCAACCAGTAATTCCGGTTTATTAAAATTAACATTCAATAAACTTCACATTTTCTTATGATCCTTCAGACCGTAGTCTAAGTTTAGACACTGCTTCAATCATTCTTCATTAAATAAGTAAAGCTTAATCATTTCTAATCACAACAAGCAATATTGAATACTTTGAAATTCCATTGAAGATTGGATATTGATTTATGAACACTGTATTTCAAGTCCAAAGTCCAGAGCTGTGAAAACATGCACAATTTCTATAAAGATACTTTGATGTTAAAGGGGGTGTTTCATTGAGGGCTGCTTCAATAAAATGCACACACTATTTATAAAAAGAGCATTGTATAGAATTGAGGGTTTATTGCCCACAACAATCTACTCTAAAGAACTCAGGATTCAAAATTTGTAGCCAACAGAAAAGAAAACCTAATTTTCAAAATTCCTTTGTCATTCAGCTAACCTACACCAACCAGGAAAAGTTCCCACAATTTGGCAAAGCAAATTTGCCAAAAATCTACTCTTCAGAAGGTAATTGATAGACTACTGTAGCTAACAAAACAGCTATTTTAGATAACGTTCCCTTAGTAGGTACACTGAGTCTAGAGCTCCTTTCTAATCCTTTTTGTTTTCACCCTTCCAGACACTCTCCCGCAATCAGGAATTAGGTTTTCGTTGCTCTTTGGGTTCTTAAGCTGGTCTTTGATACCTGTGCTTTCCCACACCCAAGTCATGGCCATTCAAGCTTGTTGGTCAGGGTTCTCCTATTATGCTGACCCTTCAGGTGGTACAATTAAGTCCTTAATCGTGAACCTTGTGTTGGCCGGTTTTCACAATATATCCCCTTTTCCAAACTCAGGGTTTTCCAATTGGATAAGTGTAAGGTCCTCTGCCAGACCACAAGTTCATGGGGTCTCTGAGGTTGTTCCTGTAGACCAGGGCGTTAAGTCTTCTACTGGGTCTGCTTCTGGACCTTCAGCATACAGTTTTTGTTGGGCCTGTCACTACACTCAGCTCTCGTCATGACAGAATTGCCCCTATAGGAGGTGATTTTCTGCCCCCCCCTCCCTCCACCCAAATTAGGGCTGTGTGAAGTGGGCAGGGAATCAAACGTGTTCTATGGCAAGAGATGCCCCTAGGGATTTAGTCTAGCGCTAGGACTGTTCCCACAAGTGTTTGCATCACTCATTATGAAGCATTCCTCAAAAATGTGAAACTGACACTTGAAGGTAGCAAGTCAACCTATATATATAAAAAATGTAAATGTAGTTTGTTCAAAATCTTAAATCTCCAATCTCGTCTACCCAGTCAGCCTGTGCTTTTTTATATTAAAGTGGGACATGGTCTGCCTAAAATGGGTGTGTAATTTCCTTGGCCTGCAAGGCTAAAGTCTAGAGCTAAACCCTGCTCCTGTGCTTTGCTTTGCCTTGCCTATATGATGTACCCATGTTCAAAATCAAGAGACATGCAATGTCCTTGATCCTTGGTTTTTTCCTTAGTGAACATGGGTTTCCGCTTGAGGACAGAGCACCATGTGTGTTCTGCTCCCAGACCATTTTAAACCTTATTCTAGTAAATGCTTTTCTGAACAGGGTAAGAGTGATACTAGTTCAACCGTCCGTGGGTATTTTTGATATCGTGCTTCCTGTCCTTGGCTTATCTGATCTGACTGATGCGAAAAAGGCATCCCTCAATTTAGCCGTTTGAGACATGGTGCTGCTATTCTTTGGTTAGAAAGAGGAAGTTATCATGTCCTGTTCATCTCCTTTGCTAGAGCCAAGCAACAGACTATGCATTTGTTCTTTGCTGACTACACGTTAGTTTGTATTCAATTGAGCCTATATCATGTACAGTATGTGTCTATGCTTGTCCTTTGACTGCGGCTCCTGTATTATAAGTGAACGTGTGCTTTCTGCTCAACCAACACTTGTAGTCTTTTGCTAAAATTGTGCCTGGTCTGAGCCAACTTGTCTTACTACGACTCCCTTCAAGGCAATTGGACACAGATCAAAAATGTGTAGCTCCGTGAAGTCATTAATACGCTTACTGGGAGCTATACTTACATAAAGATTGCCTATATTGGTGGCAAAAAGAGTAACCATGTATACATTCATATTTTAGCACATGGCTGTTGCATGCAAGGATCAACGTGAGGTGCTTGATAAATTGCAGAGCGCCTAGAAGCATGTACTGTGTGCTATACACAAAAAAAATATCAATTGCTGCACCACATTTCAAATAGTTAGCACTACTTGCCAACATCAGCATGAATGAGTATGTGTTTCTAACATTGAGGTATTCAGTACAAATCCATTATATTGCAACAAGACCTAGTCAAGAATGCATGAATTAATGCATGTATTTAATGTAAGGTATATAGGTTAATTGAAAAATCATTATTGGCGATAACTTCAAAATATGACAAAGGATCTTTTGAGAATCCATTAGTAATTAGTAACCAACATAGCTTGGCCCCTGTTTTTTTTGACCCAATGGGATGTGCAATGTGTGATCTTGAGCACATCGTCACATGCATCAACAGTTAATAGTTTGAATCAGTGTCCTTGAAAATAAACCAATATGTGAGTTTGTTACTCAAAGTGATCAGCACGTAGAGGTTATTCAATTCATATGTTTGCTTTGCACTGAAACTTGCACCTTGAGGTAAAATGTGATATCTTCAGTTCTTTGATTTCTGACCGAGAAGCTTGTGTGGGCGAAAGTTGTAGAATCTCAAGTATTCTGAACTCTGGATTAAAAGCAAGTCTCTTTCTGAGGTATGTCCAGAAGCACAGAGGAAAAGAGAACAGAATGCTCATGTCATCACTGCGCACCGTGTTGGGCAGCCTTTCCTTGTGCCATATATTCCTGGAACCGGAGAAATCCATCATGTGCGTCGCCTGCTTCCCCAGATGCCTTGTGGTCGGGGTTTGAGAGTATGCATCGATCATCTTGTGGCTGACTGGTGTCTGGCTGTGAGACAGAAGGCCCAGGTGCTTCCTTGGCAGTGCCCTTGGGAGTGCTGGACGCATTTGGCAATAAACGCTTTAGTCGTTTTCTGAGCAGTTTCGCTTGCTCTGGCATGCCCCCATTATCAGGCGTGGTTTCAGGGTAACTTTCAATGAACTCAGAGTAGAGTACTTGCGGGAAGTACCTCTGGATTCCGCAAATGTCTATGCACAGAATGTTCTGTAGAGCCCGTTGGGCCATAGTGCCAATCTCGACGGCGAGGCTGCGACTTACACGTTTTTTGCAAGCAATGATTCCTCGTGACACACTCTGCATTTAGCGATGGCTGATGCCGTAGATTTCTTCCTGATTAATAACAAAATGAAATGCTTTTGAAAAAGCTAACACTGCTCGTATCCTAGATGTCGGCACAGCTCTGTTCTGTACCGGAGACGGGCAGCTTCAAGAGTTTTCATTTTGTGGCTTGTCATCAATCAGTGTCTACAACAAAATATGAGACAAAGTCCAGGTATTATCAACAGCCAGCTGTACCAAGCACTCGACAAAGTCAATGTTCTAATGACAGTGTCCAAGGCAATTAACCCTTTATGTAGGAGACTTTAAGCTGCTTTTGTGACTGCAGAAAGGGCAGTATGGACCCCACTGAGCTGTGAACTGTCAATCAGAGCGCAAGGCTTCCTGCCTCGTATGTTCGGAGCCTAGCAGAGATGCAATCTGTTTGACCACAGCAAAGTGTGCCTGGAGATATGCATCTTCAGTGCTTTGCACTTCCAACCGCATTTTTAACAGCTTTGCTATGTATAAGCTCAATTTCGGGTACTTGAGTTTTTGTAAAGTGAAGCCAGGCCAGGATAATGATTTTAATTGAAATGATCTAGGTGGATCCAAAATGAACCCACACCATTTAACTTGTGTGCCTATGGTGATCAGAGTTGCTATTCCTATAGGGACGTGACAGCAAGATTGGTTGAAATGTACCAAATATGAACCATTGGAGGCCATGCGCTTTACTGTGAAATGAGCCAATTGGTGCAATATGCAATGTGCATCTCGAGTTGCTACTTTCACAGGAATTCACTGGCTCAGCCTGTGCACACATTATCCTAGTAGAACCTTTGCATTCCCGTAATGAGTACAATGTTATTTCAGGCCTAGCTGGTGACACATGCATGTGACTATGGCACCACGTAATCTTCTCTGACCCACGTATCATTCACCCAAAGTACATTACCCCAATAATGTAATTCTTGACATATTACAGAAGGTGTGGTTTGAATGGGAATGGTCAGGACCCCGTGCAATATCCAATTTGTTGAGCCCGACACACATGTAGATGCTGCTACTAGACTCTTTGCCAGTACACTAAGCAATAAGAAAGTGGAGCCAGACATTGCCTGGCGTGTTGCCACCTTGGACAAGTTAAGTGCCTGCATTTGTTCTGGCCATGAAATCACATTCCAATCTGGGAACCCTCCGCTGAGTGTCCAGAAATCAGTTACTACAGAAAGACTTACTGAGGCTTCTTGGTCACTTCTAATGATAGATAAGTCATTTTGAATCAAACGCACAACATCTGTTATGACATCTTAGCACAAGAAGCCTTGTTGCAGTGCTTGATCATTAGAATCTGAAACATGAAATCCTTGCTATACTGCCTCACTTTGTTTGCAGGATTTGCATTATTGCTTGTCGCCAAGTATATGTTTTTCCTGTTATGGATGCTTGTCCCACCTCGCACGGTACTGTAGGGTCAGAAGTGGTGCAGGTAGCTGTTCTCTTGGCACGGCCACTTTGGGTGCACTTCAGACCAGCAGCTAACTGTATGATAGCTGTCCAATTCTCTTCTTTTATGAAGTCATCTAGAGATTGTATCACCTCAATCAGGTGATACTGTGAAAGCATTTGTTAGCACAGCTTATCTATGGATATAACTTGTTTCAGGGATGTGTTATGGGAGTTCCAAGCCCTATAGGGGCCCACACTGAGTCCTGCTTTTCTTTTATTGCATTCATTTTCTTGAACCGCCCATAACACAGGTCTCCCTGATGCATAAGTAATATGCTTGGTGCCATTGCGTTCTTTTGCTTCTTTATGGGACGCATTCCAGAACTCACCTTCCGCCTTCTCCCACTCAGGGTAGAAACTCTGGTTCCTATTGCTGCAAGTGGTCTGGAACTGCATATAATTTAAGAAATACATCAAATGTGTGAACCTACAAGCCATGTCGAACGTGTAAACCCCTTTAATTTGGCATATCTGTTGACCCCAAGTGGACCATAGAGGGACAGCCATGTTTGTTCAGTCATGTTTACAAAGTATTCTCTGTCAAAGATGGATGAATCTGCAACATACATGTGTTGCGCATTATGTGGCTCTGGAGGGAATTTGCACTGACTTTCAAACATATAATCCCCTGCTTGCTATGGTCTCAGGGAAATGAATTCATCAGTTTGAAAAGGCACTGCACAGTGTTCCCAGAACGTTTATTTAGGCCACAGAATTGGCTCACGTTTTACAAGCAAAAAGGCATTGTAATATTGCACATAACACATGTGGGGCCCCATTTCATGGAGATCCTCCACATCATCAAAAACATCAAATAATGCATGTTGCGCAAATGTCTAAAGCCTAGTTCTTAACAGTTCTCTATGTTCTAGACACAGGATTACTGGGTGCGAACAGTCTGGATTCATCAATCACAGAAAAGGTGTGAACTTGTAGCTGTGTTGCTGGCCCATTATAGGTCTTGAACAATGGCATTCACACATGACCCATAGTTAAAGGAAACATTTGTATTGAAGCAGGAGTTCCTGGCTCTTGGAGCTCTCTTTTCTCTAACATTTCTGAACAACTTAAAGGTTTCAGAACAACTTCTTTGCTTATAGGTGGAGTGGAAACCTTGCTCAGAAAAAGCCCAGCAGTCAGTGAGATGAATAAAATTAGACTGATCCACAGTAGGAGAAAACACACTGCCAGTATTTTATAACACCATTTTAGAAAGTCTGTCCAAAATAATCCTTTAATCACTTATTAACTAGAAAGGCTTTCTGTTTCCAAATTGCCAGACTTTCAGTACTTTCCTGAATTGTGCACGTGTACTCAAGATTGGCAAATTCTTCACCCTCTTGAACACCAACCATCATCATTTGCCAGATCTCCATTTCCTCATCTTCTGTGGGTTCCTCACTTGGAAGAGTGTTAGGGAGAATTCTCTTTAGGCTGACTTTCCTAACCTAGTGAGTCCCCCAGCAGCTTTGCTGGATTTCTGGAGTTTGTTTTTTTCTCCTGCCAAGAGCGAGACTCTTTTTCTCCCCACTCTTGTACATGATTTATGGTGTTCCTTTGACTGTTAATGTGTTTTATGGGCTATGGGGTCCTTTACTCCATAGGGTCTCATGTGTTTTGCCTATGTGTGTTACACAGCACCCTCCGTGCAGTAACACAGGGGTGTCATAGTGACACCCCACCATAGACTCCATACCCTGGGATTGACTACTGTCTCCCAGGGCATGTAAAGTCACCATTGGCTTTACTAGTCCCAAATTATGAACAGAAACCAGTACAAACCATCATATTGTGGACGTACTGGTCGGGGCAATTCGATTGCACCGGGGTCTGTTAGTCGAGGGGGCACGTCTCCGTCCCCCCGATCGAGTTTTGGCTGGTGGCAGTGGATACTACTTTTTATATTTGACCGCGAATATATCCCTATGGGATTTTCCCATTGTTCGAGGCTACCAACTTTAATTATTTAATTCTCATAGCCTCGAACATACCGCCGGTTTATTTATTTAATATTAATTCGCCGGTTGGTATTTTTTGCCAGGACTCTATTCTAAAACGGCGTTTGTGTTCTCTTCTGTGACTCCAACCCAAGTCGAGCCCTTTGTTCCACTTTTTGGCGGGCTTCTCCACAGAAGCCTCCAAAAGTGGTGCCACTGTGTCTGGGTACCACAGGAGGTGTGGGAGGGGGGTTTAGGCACCCTGGACTGAGTTACCTTGGTAACTCAAGTCGCACTCTTGTGTGATTGGCCTAAGTGGTGAGCCAGCCGGCTCACCACTTAGCATGTTTGATTGACTGCTAGGCTGAGTGAATGGGGGTGTGCTGCATAAAAGCAGGGCTTTGGGGACTGGAACTTCAGAAGTCGCCACAGGACCTGAGAATCCGACGAGGGAGAAGCTGAGCCGACCTACCACGACGACACCACCGGTGGAGCCCTGCGGAACCGACTCACCACTTCCCGACGACAGAAGATCTCCCGGCTGGAGAGGCTTCTTCCCCTGTCTGGTGGGCACAACCAGTTTACCTTCTTTTCTTCGCATCCCAGGACGTCTTGTGGTCGAAGTGCCCGTGCCAAGCACCCCGGCAACCGGATAGCCACTTACCACTGGACCGCGAATCAAAGGACCGCTCCTTTTACCTGAGAACTCTGCGGCTGGTTTCTTCCCTGGCAGTGCAACGGACTCCTGTCTTCCTCCCCGACGAGATCCTCTCTTCCACCGGACGAAGCACTGACTTGCATCCGCTGCCAGGAACAACTGCCCCCGCTGGTGTATTCTCACCACTTTAACCTCTTAAGTGCCAAGGACGAGTATGCTCGTCCTTTTTACATTGACATGCACAATAGCCTGGCACTTAATTAAGCAAACATATCCTCTGACCCTGTCCATCACACTTTGTTCCTGAAATTCAATGTACTGTGAGTGGGTTCAAGAAGCATTCAGACTTCCCTCAAACCACCAGAAATGCCCCCCCTGTCCCCCACCACCAGAGACGTTTGAGCAGCTAAGATGATTTGCAGTACAAAAAACTAAGATCAGGGCACTTTGCACGTCCCAGAATGACAATGAGCTCACTGAGTGCATGAACAAACCTGCTGTGGGCATCTTTGTGCAACCCCTACATTCGTGCTTGAAAGTGGGCAGTGAACATGCACACTTCCACCCATCTGAGGCCAATTAAAGGAGCGCAATTCACAGCATCGCTCCGACCCTCAAAAACCATGACTACCCACGCACGACCAGTGAGCTACAGTGAGGTACTTAATGGCCATGTGCAGGAGTGCTCCATGGATCATGATATTCATTCCCCACTGAACTATGCATGTGCCTTCTTTAAGCACCTGGATAAGCACCTAGCAATTGGAATGGGTCATGCTGGCAACCCCAGGCAAGAGTCATTAACACTTGCAATAAGGACCCGTTCTCAACATATGGCCTGCAACTTTGCTTCTTCAACCGGGGGCTGGTTGTTATCCTGCCACAATGACAACTCCAGTGTCCACAACGTGATACTATGGACGTGTAAGTTATCAATGAGCCACTTTTGATTGGGTCAGAGAATTAGACCCTGCTGTTACAACCATCTGACAAATGCAGGCCTTAATGTTGATATTCTAGTAAATTGTTACCCCCATCTCTTAGCTGTTACCCACTAGGTAGATGTTAGTGGATGTAGCATTCACACAGTTGGAAAAATAGTTGTTTTTAGTTTGCATTTAGATAGAGACGACATAGAACTGAACTTGCCTTATTCTGTGAGATGGATGATGTGGTCATGGCCCTGGACAGGGTTTCCGACTTTAAAATTCTCGACCTGGCATGTCAGTGACCTTTGACACCAAGGGTCAGTATTTATGGAAGTATGTGTTATCATGTTTCTGTTTTTGTGATGTGTTGTCAACGATTTTGTGATTGGTTAGTGTCCGAATATAGGTTTACCTACCTACCATTGATCATACCAGGTTGCTGGACCATCTTCCAGGCTTCTTAGTATTGGAAGACCATTATTTGCTAAAACTG
This sequence comes from Ambystoma mexicanum, assembly GCF_040938575.1. NCBI lineage: Eukaryota > Metazoa > Chordata > Amphibia > Caudata > Ambystomatidae > Ambystoma > Ambystoma mexicanum. Next base: position 817,954,170 of record NC_090929.1, read on the forward strand.
ATCATGGGTCCATGTGTCTTTCTGGCCCGCTTGGTCCCTTATGGAATTTGAAAGGGATTTTCATTTATTTTATTTATTTAACATTTGTAAAGCGCACCAAACCCATAGGTATCAGGGCGCTGGAGAGCAGGTAATACACATTACAGATGTTACCACAAGCTGTTGCTTGAAAACATAGATTTGGCATATATCATATTAAACATATTTACAGACATCACTCTGCTAGGTTGCTACTATAAACCTGTAGCTTCCTACCAGGTGACCACACCGGCCAGAGAAATGGGAAAAGCACTGTTTAGTTTTTATGATTTACAAACATGTGGGGACCCCTTGTTTGAGAACAAACATGGCTGTTATAACAGGTTTGATAGGCTCTTCCACCCTTGGGAGTATCTACCAGCATATATTTAGGTCACTGTGCCGTTCACCGAGGAGAAATACCCATGTGCTGGTTCCACCCAGAAGGCCTGTCCATAGCAGTGCGATGCTAGGCAGTTCTCTGAGCAAGAGTACCATCAGGAACCTCAGACAGGGGCTTCAGCCCTGCTAGGCCTCATCAGTGAGGTGAAGCCGAGCCATTCTAAGCACACTGAGTATGTGTCTAACATGCCAATGCTGGAAAGGCAACAATGTATTTTTCTATTTCTACGGCAGGTAGATCCGATTATAAACAATATACTCTCTAGCATGAGTGTAGTGGTAGAATATGGGCCTGCATGGTAGAAGCATTCAGTGAGCCATAGGTTGAGTCTACATATGGATGGAGGCATTTCTTCTTCTACAAGGCTTCTAATTGCTTTCAACTTTTTTGGTCTGAATTGGCAAATAAGCTTCTAGGTTTGAAGGATGTCCACACTCCCAAAAGTCAGGTTGCTCTAATTTTCCTTGAACTGGTTCAAGCACGACTAATCTTTCAATTCACCTTTTAAGTTGAACACTTTTGCATCTTTCTACTATTGACACTTTCAATTCTTCCAGCCGAACATTAATCCCATGCATTTCTTTCTTACTCTACCACACATGGTTGTAATGTGTAACCCCACGGATGTACAAACTACGATTCCCATGAACCCTCAGTATTGACTTTGCTGGCTGGAGCTGACGAGCACTGCACGTCAAAACATCTGGAGAGCCAAAGGTTGCAGACCCCTGATAACATTTCACACAGAACCTGATTTACCACTTCCCTCACCCCGACACCAGAAACACAGTTACTCTCTGGGAAATGTAGTTTGCACAATGCAGCACAGACCAGATTTCAGGGATTTTAAAATACCAAACTATAATTCGAGTTACATTATGTCGAATTATGTCTGTATACATGTATCTTCTGAACAGGAAACAGTGCATACTTAAATAAGCGGTCTGAGGGCCATTAGAAAGCAATCAGCTATGCAATCTCTCATTTAACTGTGATAATCCAATATAGGGTGCTATATCACTACCTATCACCCAGATACAATAAAGCGATTGATTAGGCACCTTTTTGACTTATAAAGGTTCATTGCCACTGCCGTTGTCTCTGCATTTCCTTATTTATGTTCTAATTAAATATGAAATCAAATTATATATCTATTCCATGGCAGAGGTTTATATAACATTAATGAAATACATAATTCTGAATGCTGTCATCTTTCCAATATCAATAATGGCACCGTCTGCTTTGTCTATATGTATAATTAATGGTGCATAGACATAAGACAGACATGTCTGTTGAAAATGCAAGGGGTGACATATGGTCCTTTGCAGCGAATATTCCTCTTATTTACTTTTTTGTACTCTACCAGCCACTGCTTGCAATATAATACTTTCTAGAGTGTGGTCAAGTCCAGACAGTACCCCCCAAAAAATCTGTTAAAGAAATAGAAAAACAAAACCTAATACGTCAAATCAGCCATTGTGTTGCCTTGTGTTTAAAGTGTAAGCTCCAGTTAAAAAGTTTCAGAAATAGTCTTGAGCTTACTTATTAAATTTGCGTGAACATTTCCTGTGGTTTCTTCTTCTGCTTTGGCGAAAGATTTTGACTTTCCTAAATACAATTGCTATATTGTCTTCCGTTTTTTTATTTTTTTATTTTTACACCTGCAAAACAGAAAGCAGGAACATTAAGGGGGTAATTCATGGATTATTTGCGCCGATAAAATGGGATTTGTGCACCATTCTGCACGCAAATCCCTGTTTAACAAATGGGGATTTGCATGCAGAATGGCGCACAAATCCTGTTTTTTTTTTGGCATCAATAATCCATGAATTGCCCCCCAAGTTGCCTTAGATGATTCTGTCCAGAAAATCATTGGGCCTCATTACGAGGTGGTCGGTAAGTGTTAATGGGCACCGGTAAGGAGACCGGTGCCAGTAAACCCTTACCACCCTTGAAGAGGGAAAATCGAGATCAAACCTCTGCCCCCTCACCCCAGGCACATCAACAGAAAGAACAGCAGGAAGAATAAGGAGTGCAATTATCATTTGAACCAGGCCCAAGCGCACCCATGGATGACAAATTTGCTTAAAGACACTCACTTCACCAACATTGCAGCCTACATACTACATTAGCCTCAATGCAGCAATACCAGAATCTACAAAACACAAGAATTCCTGTTTTAAGGCTTGCAGATGCTTATATGAATTAACCTGATCTAATGGCACAGTGTAAAGCCATGTTTTAGGAAAATTACAGCCAAGTGCATTTGTCTCACTGAACACCAGCCACAGTGGGGATTCGTGCTGACTTCAGCAATGTGCCTCGCAAACCCAGAAGCACCCAAGGTCTTACAGTAAAATTAGATTCCTTTCCATGAAAGACAGTGAACTCTGGCAGACAAGCATGTTTAATTCTTCACAAATACGAGTAAGCCAGAGCAGAACATCCAGAGCCCAGTGTTTTTTCCCTGGGAACGAAAGACATTTTCGCAAAGACCCACACATCATTTGAAACATAATTGTAACAAGAATGGCCCAGCTCTAGCCAATGAACGCTGAGGGCCCAGGGGCAAAAAGCCTGTTACAACTAATGGGAACAAATTCATAATGCAACAATTTTTAAATTAGGTAATGGGGGTAGCGCAGTTAAACCAGCCCACCAACGCCAAAGTCCGAATGTCCAATGATCAGGCTTCCTATAAGGGCTCCATAGGTAACCTATCACTTTGCAGCCAATCGCAGGATGAGATTCTGGGAGCTGGTCCAATTCTGTGATGTCAGCATGCAGTGTGTTACAAAGCTGGCTTGCAAGCCAGCCCCGGGGGGGGAGACAGTGCCTGGATTTTCGCTGTGCACAAAGCTCTGTGTGTGTGTTTTTTTTTTTTTTTTTTGCTGCCCAGAAATAAACGCAGTTTGGAACATGTTGCTGCTTGCTTGGGACTCTGCTGCATTTCTTTGGGCAAAATGGGAGGTGTTGGGGCCTCCTATAGCTGGGACCCCCAGAAGCCCTGGTGGGTGTCCAACTTCTCCCCAACACCCTATTCCGATGTCCCTTAGCGGGTCCCGCTATGGGCGCCTGGTTTTTACCAGGCACCCTTAGCGGGAGCCGCTGAGGGACCAGGGAGCTAATAACCGGCCCGCTATTAGCGGGCCGGTTATTAGCTCCGTCCCCATTCCCATTGAGCCCTATGGGGGCTCGAATGGGAATGGGGAATGGTTCTCGGAATGGGGACTTACCGGGTCCTCCAAGGTTGAAATTACCCGGTAAGTCCCTATTTCGAGAACCCGGACCCGGAATGCGGTAAGGGGGTAGCCATGGTGCTAAAGGGGGTAGCCAAGGTGCTAACAGCACCATGGCTAGCTCCTACCTTGTAATGAGGCCCATTGATTCCAAAACTTTAAGCATGGGCATATTTTGACTTGTAAAGAATAGAATGACTTGCAAATATGCATGTATGGAAACGTATCAGTCTTCATCAAGGCAAGTCAACAATTCCACTTCTCAAAAAAGTCCTTCCAAGTTATTTGAAAGTGTGTCGTCTATTTCCATAGTTGCATTACAAATGTCTTGTGATGCCGTTTCGCTAGTTTATTATATTCCAAAAATGTGGTTAGCTATCTCGAAGTAAGTTGAGGTTTGCATCAAATTTAATGGAAAATTTTGTTTCCTTATTTTCAGGCATTACGGGTCGTAACTGCTCCTGACCCTGCCATTGTCCGGCATCTGCGTTGTACCTTGGAAGGACTTTTTCGAGAAGTGGAATTGTTGACTTTCCTTGATAAGATCGAAACATGTGTTGGCACACATGAATACACTAAGAGACCGTGGATTAAACACCAATATTTAATCTTTCTTTTGTCGGTCTGCAACAGCACAATAATTGCACTTCAATTCATATTATCTCCATCAGTTACCTGTACATTACACTAGGCTGGGGTTAGCCTAGAATTCATAGTCTGCAGCTGATACAACGTCATCTTTAAATACATCTATGACTCATCAGCCACAGCGCCCTTACACCTGGTATCCCCAATCCGTTTACTATGGAAACATATGACCTCCTCAATGAAAAATATAACTGGACCTAGTTGGAGCTATATTGCATTTAAGTACTGCCAAATACATTGGTATGCATATTCTGACAAAAAATTCATAGTGACACAGAGAATCAGGAAAGAGATAAAAATCATATAAAATGTGCATTTGCCACAGGATCCAGTAGATAAGAAGAAAACCAGAATCCCCCCTCGATAGTACATTCCAAATCCACTCTTGTTTGAGATTAGGGAGCAAACATAGGGTTCCCCTGTCTGATGTTGCACGCAACAGTGGAAGACCCAATACTGTTTCCCTGTCTGATGCTGAATAACAACAGTGGAAGACCCACTACAGTTTCCCTGTCTGATGGTGAATGACATCAGTGAAAGACCCAATACAGTTTCCCTGTCTGATGCTGAATAACAACAGTGAAAGACCCAATGCAGTTTCCCTGTCTAATGCTGAATAACAACGGTGAAAAACCAAAAACAGTTTCCCTGTCTGATGCTGAACAACAACAGTGAAAGTCCCACAACGGTGAAAGACCCAATACAGTTTCCGTGTCTGATGTTGAATAACAACGGTGAAAGACCCAATACAGTTTCCCTGTCTGATGCTGAATAACAGTGAAAGACCCACAACAATGAAAGACCCAATACAGTTTCCCTGTCTGATGCTGCACGACAACAGTGGAAGTCCCAAAAAAGAGTTTCCCTTCTCCGTCTTGAATCGCCTTCAGCGGCGGGTTAGATAGAGGAAGTTCTTAGTCGGCCAAACCTGTAATCAGACCATGGGAGGACTGGGAAGCAACAGTAGCCCCCTATAACACTTTGGGAGCAATCCATAACCCATTAAAGTCGGATTTGGGAGGTGCCCCATGTAAACATTTGTAATAGGGAATTTAAAAGCATGTGTCCCTTTATAGCATTAAAGTAGTTAAACATAACAGGAATAGTGGGATAGGAATAGCAGCATAAGGTATGCTTTATGACCAATTGTTTGCTTCAAAGGGAGTGGGGGGTGAGGAGAGATGGAAGGAAGGATGAGCTTGTAAGGGAGAGAGGATAAGACGACTGGGAATGCCAGGTACTCACGCAGAATAAGCCTGTGTTGTAGAAGCTATTCGGGACCTCTCTGATGTTCCCTGTAGGCTAGTCTACCACTGAGTCACATTAAGAAAGTTATGGGGAGGGGCAGCAGGCTGCTGAAAGGGTTGAATGCATTGAGGGGTGCAAGAACGATGGTGGAGCAAGCTCATATTTTTCATATGCTGAATGGGGTACTGCAGGGTTGTCCTGCTCTAGGCCTCGAGGGCAGGATTCATGTCAGATTTTTGGGATACTACTCAATGTTCATGAGATAAACTTGCATAGAATGATTCTAAATGTATGCACATTTCTGCTCATGAATATTAATGAGCAATAGCCTGAAAACCCATCGGGTTTTCCGGCCTTTGCAGCCTGGAGTTGGATAACCCTGGGGTAGAGAGATAAACATGTCACTGGAGCACTTGACAAGTAGGATGTAACACACTCTATAACAAAAAATAACATGTCCAGAAAAACAAGCCTGGGCCAACAGTTTGCTCCAGAGAGGAGCTCAATTTGGACATAATCTCCTAAAACCTTGCCTCAATTGCAGATAGGGTACACGCCAAGAAATCAAGATGTGATCCCCAATGTTCAAGTAAGTGTTCTAAACACTGGTCACAAAAGGAAGTTAAGGTTACAAATTTGGCTCTTCTTGGAGAGGTCAGTGAGGAGAAAGCAGTAGCAGGCCATGATACAGAGCCAAAGTGCCAAGGACGAGTATGCTCGTCCTTTTTTGCATAGACTTGCTTATTAGCCTGGCAGTTAAGGGGTTAAGGTACTGTGTCTGCCAGGCCTCCCTTTCTAAAGATTGCTACAAGGTAATAATAATCCCTTAAACTTCTGGACTGGGCTGGCCGCCTTGACCATCTAACTGGTCCCTTTCTTTGGTCCAACTCTTTTTGAACCTTTTCAAGACTTTTGTGCACTGCAACCGTGTGACCTTGGACACATTTCGTTCTGATCCTCTTAAAGTGGATCCGGCCTACTGAACTCTAAACTCACGGTTTTACTTTGCCTTCCTCTCTTGTTGCGTTCTTGTAAAATTGTTGGGATCTGTTTCAATTTATACTCTGCTTTTCTCTCCCTTTTAAAACGAATTATTAGAGTGCCATCTGCGTTAAGCGCTCACCGCTGTCTGAAAATAAGTGGGGCTTTACTAAAGAATTGTCTAATATTCTTTTAAGGGAGTGTATATTTTTTAGTGACCGTGTTTTTTAACTGTTTAACATTAGTGCCTGTGTGTTTTACTAAATGTGGTTTTAAATAAATTATATCTCTTTTAAACCAAGCTCTGGTCAGTGTTTACTTGTTCTACTGTGTTCTTCTAACCTACTGTGAATACTCTGTATACTGCCCACCTCTTCTTGAGGGAGGTCTGACTGCTCAGCCAGAGCTACCAAGTGAATCTGTGTGGTACAGACTGCTACCAAGTGGGTTTACTGCCAAACACCTGTAGTCTTAAATCTTTTGCAGTGGTCCCAGAGGGAACTGCACAGGTTTCTGCCTAACAAAGAGGAAGATTATTTATTTATTTGAATTTGTAAAGGGCAGTTTGGCACTTTACAAATTCAAATAAATACATTTTGTGGAAATATCGCAGTAACCATCTGGCACAGGTTTTAGATGGTCCACAGAAACTTGCCTACTACCTCTCTTAGGTGGTAGTGCGGGTAGGATGGCAGTTCTGGAAGCTTTCACTCTGATCACTTGCACTGCTGGTCTGTAAGACGGGCCAAAAGGAGTATGAATCCTGGAAAAGTTCCATGACAAATCTTCTGCTTTGAGAGTATTGTCAGGACTGGCCTCAGCAGCTTCCACCTGGAGGGATTCCCTCAGCAGCGTTGTCGCCAGCAGTTGCTTGCGCCTGGATAGGGGGCTGGGAGAGTATGCAGGTCAGGCATATACAGCTTTCACCCAAACAAGAGTTCAAATGGGGTCTTACTGTTGCATAGAGACTGGCGTGGTAAATTATTCACACTCCTGATTACTAAGGGCACATGGTCTAACCAGTTACCCACGAGTGACAGAATGCATTTAGTCAGGCTAGCTTTTATGGTCTGGTTTGCTCTCTCCACAAGCTTGTTCATTTGAGGTGAAAATGGGTTCGAGAATTGCAACTCTGTTCCCCATGCTTCCAATGCCTTCTTCAGGGCCCTCCCTGAGAAAGCAGGACCATTGTCAGCATGGAGTGTTTTGGTCGTGGTCATCGCTACTACATCCCGAAGTGCCTGAATGACTGATTTGCAGTCTGCCTTCTTTTGAGGAATCATCCAGGTACACCTAGTGCAAGAATCTACTATTACCAGAATGTACTTGTACTTATTCACTGCTGGTAGTGGGCCTATACAATCCATATATTGCATCTCAACGGGCGAGGCTGCCTTTCTCAAAGGCACCTCCTTAGGTTTTTTGCTGTGGTCCACAGTTGTTTTTAAACATGTGTCACAGTTTGCTATATAGACCTGCTGTCGAAGCCCTGGCCACCAGAAGCGATCAAGAGCTGTGCAGGTGCACTCACCCCAAAATGGGCAGATGCAAGTCCAGCGTGTGTGGCTGCAATCAGCTTTTCCCTGTCTGCTCTTTTAGGGATTCATCTTTGACTAGGATCCTCTTTTATAATAGGAACGGTGACTATTGCTTTGTTATTTTCAATGTCAAACATAATTACTGGGGAAACCTTTTGGCTTAGGTACAATACCTAAACAAGCTTCTTTTATTTCATCATCCATTGCAGTCGCTGAGCGAGTTATGGCTTCTATTTTTCTCGCTATATTCTCTTTGGGATATTTATCTGCCAATGTATTGCCAGTGCTATGAATGTCCCTTTTGGTATGTGCTATTGTGTGCATCACCCATAGCAAAGGGCAAGTCGGTTTAAGATACTAAACCTTCTTCCAGAGTTGCCTGGAAGCAATAGTTTTATGCCTAATATGTTTGTAAGTCATTTTTAGTCTCCCCTAGATTGCACACTGTGTATGTGAAAGCACTGTCTCCCACTACAAGGTTCATCTCCAAGGCTTTGTCGGTATTTCTGTCCTGCAAAGTGCCAGTGTGAGTCATTAATGAAAATACCTGGTGCAGAATGTGAGTGTGTTCTGGCAGCCAGTGAGCTGCCTTGAAATTCGGTTTTATCAAAGCATACAATGGCTTCACTAGCTCAGCAAAATTATCTGCCAAAATGTAACAGTCCTAGAATAGACTGCAACTGCCTAAGCGTAGTGGGCGGTCTTATATTGGCACACTTCAAGAAAGTCTGCTGACAAGCCTCTGCCCTCATCTGAAAGAGTGAATCCTAGAAAGGAAACCTCACAATGAGCTATTCTTGATTTTTTTAGAATTAATCAGGTACCCTTTTGTAGCCAATGTGTGAATGACTGTCTACTTGTTGCAAGTGTTCACTGAGATTCTCATGGGTGATGTAAATATCATCTACATACTGCCAACAATTAGGAATGTCTGCGAGTAAGCTCTGTATTCTACTTGAGAATGTGCTCGGTGAATTTTCATACCCCTGCATTATTCTAGTGAACTAGAAATGTGTTCCCTTAAACGTAAATGCAGTGCATTTCTGACTTTCAACACTTAACGATTGTGTGAAATACCCATTGCCTAAATCAAGGTTTGTTTTATATTTACCTCTGTGTAAGTTAGCTAGCAATCCAGAACTGTGTTGGTTCTGGACCGCCTCTGTCTTACAATGTGCATTCAAAATACAAAAATCTACAAGAAAACGGTAGGTACCATCAGGTTTTAAAACTGGGAGCACTGGACTGTTATGGGGGCTAGCTTGCTTAATGATTACCCCTCCCCCCAACCCCCTGGTCCATTAGCTGGTCTACTGTGGTTTGCATGTGGGCAACTGCCTGTGGTTTAACTGGATACTGCCTTTGTGGCAGGGGTGGTTTCAGTACCGGAATTACATGTGCTGGACATTCTTTATCATGTCCTACATGATTTTCTAACTGCTGCCATCGCTGTCCATTTTCTTGCATATTTTTGCATTAGTTCTTACTTTGTTTGCAAAAGCAGGCATTACCACTTCCTCACCCCTTGGTGCTTGCCTTACATACAATGGTGGCCAATCTTTAAATGCTAACAGCCCTTTACATCGAATGTGTAGCTGTGGCCAAAAACAGTGCCGCAATCTTTTTTGGAATGTTCGCCCTCTAGCTGAATGGTTACAAAATACACTTCATTATGTGCTAATGTCTGCCCAGTGGGTGTAGTGATCTGTGCATTTCTGTGTGCCCCTGTGTGCTCCAATAGTGCCTTGTGGCTGCATTCAAATATGGAAATTTGAGACACAGAGTCTAATAGGACCTCAATCCAATCCGTGTCTCGCTTAGTCTTGGGGGCGATGCGATGAGTGCGTGGACTCTGCATTCTGTGAAACTTGTAGTGCTGCCATGTGTTTTTTTCTCAACCTTCACTTCCTTCCCCTCGGCCTTCGAACGGTCTGGTGTCCGTGCCTGTTGGGAAAGAGACAGGCTCTCATCAGCCCCATACTTCTGTGGACTCTTCATGTGTTTCCGATCTCTAAAATCAGTCGGTGGTCCGAAATGGGACAGGCCCCAAGGCTTACCCCATGATAGTCTACCCCTGTGGTTCCCTTGCAACTGTGTGGCCTGTCCATCTCCTGTAGTTCTCTAATTCTTAGGCCCATGCTCTGGATATTTTTCTTCCTCTATGGGCGACAATTGCCGCCTCTGGTTTGTTGCCTTTTTTTTATCATGGAACGATCCTCGTCCTTTAAGATCATTGTTACCCTTTTTCTGGGTCTCTGCAGGTCGTCTGCCCAAGTGATCCCTGCCCAGCGATTGATAGGTGGATGTCACAATGTCTCCAAATAGCTCCCTTTTTACTTGCTCATTTAATTGGCACAATTTTCTATGGACTTCTAACCTTGCAGGCTCCCATTTTAATAAGGGTAGGATTATGCTCTCAACCATTTAATAATTGTAAGATGCTACAGACAGGCCTAAATTCATGGCTGCGGCTGCGCCTTGTGTTCCCATGATGTCGGCTAGTATCGGTGCTAGTGATGGACGGAGTGCCTATCAGCTGTAAATAAAGCCAGCTATAGATTTGAGATCCAGCTGTCACAGCTCGCTAGAGGCGGTGTGCAGCCAGAAGGAAGAAACATGGCTAGGGCCCTATGTGTGTTCTGAGGGGTGACTTGTGGATAGGCAGCTTGCAATTGTCCTAATTTTTCTGAATACCACTTGGGAATGTCTTCATTATTTGATGGACAAGATCCCAATATTATTCTCAATGTCTGTAGTTGTACCCCACCTGCATCCAGCTGTCCTTGAGGTTGCTGCCCGGGTGATATACCCTGCTGAGCTGCATATTGCAGCGCAATGTTGGGCACTGGATGAAAGTGGGTGGCTAACAATTGGTAGTCAGCCTGCAAATACGGACCTGCACGGTTTGGATGAAACCGGGCCAAGAATTCTAGTGACTGATTGGGTGTAGCTAACGGGCCATGCCTTGCACCCGTTTGTGGGTAAACTCGATTACTTCCAACCCAGTTGACATGATTTGTATGCGTTAAAGCCAATTCAGGATACTGGTATGGCCGATACTGAATGGTGTCCAAGTCTCCCCTCACTAGGAGACTTGCATGTACATCATTTGTCCTGTTAGCTGGGGTCTTTAGGTAAGTAAAGAGCGATTCTGCTGGCAATCCACCGGGTTGCGCCACTGCTACTGTGAAATTCGTATTTACTGCGAGGCAGTGCGTTGCTCTGAGCCAATCATATAAAACTATATTACAATGGATGGAAATATTGATTTCTTGGTGCGCCATCTTCTGTATGCACTCTACCCTCTTATTTTTAAAAAATTAAGCTTTTTAGAAAATGTTGTTTTGCCGTGTCCTATCGTGACTGGGCCATGAGGCCATTTAATTATTAGTAATGCTCTGGTCATCTCTAAGATGTCTCATCTGTTGCGGGTGCCACCTGACAGAATTACCCTTACAGGGCGTGATTTTCTGCCCCCCCCCCCTCCACCCAAAAAAGGGCTGTGTGAAGTGGGCAAGCAATCAAACATCGTGTTCTATGGCGAGAGATACCCCTAGGGATTTAATCCAGCGCTAGGACTGTTCCCTTGAGTGTTTGCACGCCTTGACATACTTAACAAATGTTTGTGTAATTCGTTTTGACTCAGAGAGACCTCATTCTATGACAAGACTGCAGGCGAGCATTATGCTTATTCTTCTTTAATCACTGCTCAACAGCAATTCAAAACTTTACTTTTTAAACTGTTTTATTTAATGAAAGTATGCCCAACTGGCTTAAAAAATGAAAATAAACAAAACATGGTACATCTAAACTGCATATCCCAAGAGTCTTAGAGGCTCTGTAGTCCCTAGCCTCATTTCAGTCCTCCAATGAAAGCCCTCTGGTAAGTATAAGCCTCTGTGTCCTTAGGTACTTTCCTCTTCTTTTTTCGCTGGCTCGACAGCCAAGTACCCTTTCTTGCTTATCACAGCAACATTCATGTATTATCACGTGTGTGAAGTTTCATATTTATGCGTGCATGTAGGAAAGGTAGAATATAATTTGTGCAGCGTTTTTGGTAGATGCGCGTCATTTTATTAGTTGAAGCGCGAGCGATTTCTTTTCAGGGATCGTAGTAAGGAGCGTATAGTATTTACCAGCTCCGTCAGAGCGTGTTATGAGGGAATGGGAATCCCGCGAGTGACTTCGCTCGCTTCAGTGGGCCCATTCCCCCTCGGGAAGGTGGCGCGCAACACAACGTTACGCTCAATTGCCACGGTCACAGTGACAGCTCATTAAGAGCATTCCGCGCATGCGCGAGTGTCTTTTCTCCTCATAGAACGTTCCTATCTCGAACGTAACGGCTCGCATACAGCTCCGGAGCACGAAGGGACCCGTTCCTAGTAAAAGCGGCTTACAAAAAAATAACACAAACAAGTACATTTCATTCAAGCGCTCGGCCATTGACATCCAGGCAGACAGGTCATTTGCAGGACCTACAGAGTGCCAGATCACATCCCTCACTGTCAGGCAGAGATGTCTTGTGACAGGGGAGATGTGTACTGGGAGGAGTACAGTGATCAGGAACAGGAGCTGCAAGAGGAGGAAATAGACCTCTCTCAAAGCTTTAAGAAGGTTTTGGGAGATTCCCTAGTCAGAGCAGTTGCTCAAGGGGTCCAGCCTATACAGGTCAGGCTACAGGTGCTTGAAAGCATGTTGGGCACTAAAGCTGGCAGACAGGAAGATCCATGAGAGGGGACCTCCACCATCAAACCTCTACAAGATCATCATAGGAGGTGTAAAGCGGCCTGGAATAGGAAGCACTCTTCTACCCACCCCGGGCTTAGATATGGGGAAGAGAGAGAAGCCCCAGGAGGCAGCCGACGCCTTTAACAGGCTAAAGGACGCGTTCCTTGCTAGATCAGCAGTGCCCTGCCTCGTACCCCCTACCCCAGGGGCGAGAAACATAGGGGATGTGCCTTCTTCCTCAGATGAATACGACCAAGACGAGCAAGAGGAGGAGGAGAGAAGTCTGTCAGGCGGTATTACGGGGAAGAAAGAGAGAGAGACAGACAGACAGAGAAAAAAGCCAACTTGGTGGAGAGTACCCTCGTGGAGGACATGTCAGATATGTTTGAGCCAGAGGCCATTAGGCACCCTAGATCCACGGACTGGATCCCATCTCCTAAAGTAGCACTATACATGACCCAGAAAATAAGGAAACCGCTGGAGAAGGAGACCAGGTTCAGACTAAGGTCAGAGTGTCCCAGACCAGAGCTCTCGGGGAAAGTGGCGGAGACCACGGGACTCGACCCCAAAATGTTGACTTTCGTCATCAAAGCTGGGAAGGACGCTAGAAGAGGGATGGACCGCGCATGGCGATCCTGCCAAGATCAAATATTGGACTTAACAGGCCCCATAGCTAAAGTTATGGGCCTCGCTGAGAGAGCAAAGGACACCGGTAAGGAAGGTGTTCCCTACTCGAGTTTTTGCAGGGGCCGCTCGTCCAGCCGCCTTAATTCCAACAGGAGACCGTCAAGGGCCTAGGGCCAAATACTGGGAGTCGCGCCAGCAAGACGCGTTCTTCCCAAGCAGAGGCAGAGGTTTCAGAGGGCGCAGAGGAAGAGGATACTCCAGGCAGCAGAATAATTCCACAGGTGAGAGAGAGTGCAGCGAGTTATCCCCCAGCGGGAGGGAGGACGTTGCTTTTCATTAACAACTGGCGTGAATTGTCAGCAGACGCTTGGGTGCTTCAAACGGCTCAGGGATTTCACCTACATTTTATAGAGGAGCCGATTCAGTCTCAACCCCCTCAGCGCATGCGTTCCTCAGAGGAAGAGTTAGCACTATTAGATGCAGAGTTAGGAGTGCTGGCGCGAAAACAAGCGATCGAGAGAGCTCAGCCCCAAACAGAGGCAACATGTTTTTGGTCCACCGCAAAGGAAAGGTGAGACCAGTCATCAATTAAAGGAACTGAACAGTTGGCTAGTTTACAGACACTTTAAGATGGAGGGCATCCACTTATTGGCGGACCTCCTGAGGAAGAACGATTGGCTAGCGCGGCTAGACCTGAAGGATGCATACCTCACAATACCCATAGCCCCTTTATACCGTTGTTTCCTCCGATTCGAGTGGAAAAAGGAAATATGGCAGTTCAAGACGCTGCCCTTTGGGTTAGCATCGGCGCCTTGGGCCTTCACAAAACTAATGAGGCCCCTAGCCACCGCAATGAGAGAACAGGGAATAAGGATGATCATATATCTGGACGACATCCTTCTCATGCCGGAGAACAGGGTGAGACTTCAGAGGCAGGTTCGGTGGGCGACTACCTTCATCTCCAGTCTAGGCTTCTTGATCAGCGAAGAGAAGTCAGAGCTTGTTCCATGCAAGAAACTGGAATTTCTAGGTTTCACCATAGACATGAGGAAGGCCACTCTTGCCCACCCGCCCTCCAAAATAAGATCCATCAAGAAGGACCTCAAGTAAGCCCTAGGGAGACAGTTTATTTCGCTTCGGAATCTAGCCAGGATAGTGGGGCTTCTTGCGGCCTCGATTCAGGCCATTTTCCCTGGGCTTTTACACTATCGAGCCCTTCAGAGGCTCAAGATCAGGTACCTATAGAAAGGATGGAGATACTAATCATCAGGTCCTGTTGGACGAGGACAGCAAAACAGAGCTCCGATGGTGGCTGCACAATATGGAAACATGGAACGGCAGAGCCATCTTCGGAGACCTGCCACAGCTCATAGTAGAATCAGACGCCAGCAGGTCAGGCTGGGGAGCCAGGTGTGGGGACACAGACTGGAGGGAAGTGGTCCCCAAGAGAGCTAGAGCTGTCCATCAACTGTTTGGAGCTGCTAGCGGGATCGTTTGCAGTAAAGGCCTTCTCCAAGGACAGGGCGCAGTGCTGCATTCTGCTACGCATGGACAATATATCCGCAGTGAGATATATCAACAAACTGGGAGGAACAAAGTCCAAAATGCTAGTGGAGATTGCCAAAGATTTCAATTCTGCCTGAGCAGGAACAGATTGGTCAAAGCAGAATATCTTCTGGGAGCGAAGAATACTGTGGCCGATTGGAACTCCCACTACCTGATAGATTCCAGCGACTGGAGACTACACGAATCAGTCTTCAAAAGATTACAGCACAGATGGGGGCCGTTTCATACAGATCTGTTTGCCTCCAGACCAAATACACCCGCCAAACTACTTCAGTTGGCGGTTAGATCCGGAAGCGCTGGGGACTGATGCATTCCTACAAGTTTGGGGTCTCCACGTCCATTATGCCTTTCCCCCCTTCGCGTTGATAATAGTAACTCCGGAGTGGAGATCTCAAGCCTGGTTTCAGATTCCGATGGAACTTTCCACGGATTTCCCCTCAGAGGATCTCACACCGAGAGGATCTCCGCTTAGATCCAGCAGGAGCACCTCACCCTCTGATTCTGAATCAGAACCTAACACTTCTGGCCTGCAGAATTTCAGGCGAAGATGTTGCTTGCCAGGACTTTCAGAAGAGGCTACAGAGCTCATCAAAGTATCATGGGCTCCCTCAACAATCAGGAGCTATAATTCCGCTTGGCAGGCCTGGGAATTATGGTGCAGGAAGAGGAGTATTCCTCCCATTTCAGCCCCTATAACTCAAGTCATAAACTTCCTGGCGTCTCTTGGTGCAGAAGGGAAAGCATTCAGAACAATAGGTGTGTATAGATCGCCCATTTTGGCGGGCCACGAGCTGATAGACGGAGTACCAGCGGGAGAGCACCCAGCGGTAGTAAGACTTCTCAAAGGTATTAAAGTGAGCAAGCCTCCATTACCTAGGTACTCAGTCCTGTGGGACGTTACGAAAGTATTACATCCGTTTGATCAATGGCCAAGGAACGATCTCTTGTCAGAGAAGCAACTGTCCGGGAAGTTAGCCACTTTACTATGTCTAGTCTCGTGTAGACATATTTCAGATGTAAAAGCCCTTGAGATAGACCGAAAGATTTTCTATCCAGAGGGAGTGGCATTTAACATAGCGCAGCGTACTAAGACCAACTCCAGAATAATTACTTACCCATATTTTCCAGATAACAGCAACCTCTGCATAGCGCAATGCATAAAGCAATATGAAGCAGTTGCAGCCGCGAGAAGACCTATAGGAGTGACTTAACTGCTTATTGCGCGTAGGAGACCTTACAAGGCAGTAGCTCCAGCTACTATAGCGAGATGGGTGAACGAGATTATGGAATTAGCAGGAATAGACATATCTGTTTTTGGAGCTCATTCGGCCAGAGGGGCTATGGCTTCCGGAGCTTTTGCAGCGGGAGTTCCGCTGCAGGAGATCATGAAAGCTGCAGATTAGTCCAGTGACTCAGTGTTCAGGACTTTCTATTTTAAGCCGGTAGCGAATATCACAGCAGCAGTGATGCAAAGCTTTGAACAAGCATAATGCTCGCCTCCGATCTTCTCATAGAATAAAGATTGCCCATGCGCCAAGCGCAGGAAGTCTTGATTCTATTAAAGACCCGGAGGCGAGCATTATCCCTCGGTACAGAATTCAAGAATGTAAATAATATTCTACTGCATTATTATGATTGAGATCTTGAGAGGAATTCCCAACCCTAACGATTCTGATTTTCTCTTTGACCGTAGGATAAGAGCAGAAGAGTAATCGGGAATGATGGAAAGTCAAAGGGGCTATACCATGCAGAGTAGTAGAGAGGATACAAGTTGTTTAAAGTTGGATCTGTTAGACAATTTCAGGAGTTAAGCAGCAAGAGAAGAAAAAAGAAGAGGAAAGTACCTAAGGACACAGAGGCTTATACTTACCAGAGGGTTCTCATTGGAGGACTGAACTGAGGCTAGGCACTACAGAGCCTCTAAGACTCTTGGGATATGCAGTTCAGATGTACCAGGTTTTGTTTATTTACATTTTTAAAGCCAGTTGGGCATACTTTCCTTAAAAAAAAATAAAGTTTAAAAAGTAAAGTTTTGAATTGCTGTGAGCAGGGATTAAAGAAGAATAAGCATAATGCTCACCTCCGTGTCTTTAATAGAATCAAGACTTCCTGCGCTTGGTGCATGGGCAATCTTTATTATGAAGCATTACTCAAAAACGTGAAACAGACACTTGAAGGTAGCAAGTCAATATATTTACAAAAAGGCAGCCAGACAGAGCTAGCCCTTGGCGACTCCTTAATTTGTTCAAAATAAAAAAGATGGTTGTCAAGCAGAAAAATGTCCCAAAAGAGTGTGGCTGCCACACTGTTAATTAATGTGAAAAGGTTTAGGTGGGGATGATTCTCAAAGCGCCAACCTTTGAAATCAAAAAGAAATTGTAATGTTTTACAGTGGAGTCAAATATTGAGAAAAAGCAAGCTAACACAATACTGAGTTTTTTAAGAGCGTGTGTGGTTTTGGTTTTTATTCTTGATATTCTGGTGTTGATTCACACCTTGATCACTTCCTTCAAGTGGTTTGATTCCAAGTTTTTTAATTGTATAGCACAAATAAAGTTTACCAATTTTATATGAATAATAGAATTTACACTTTCCAGCGCAAATACGATTCCAACTACAGAACTCAAAACTTAAAAAGAAATCCAACAAAATTAGTAATACTTCAACACCAACTTCGTCAGAAACAGGAACCACTAGTGATTTGGAATCAAGACCAACACATTTAGATACTGTCCCACAGACATTACAGATGAAAATGCTGCCTCTTGCTCAACTGTTACACTAGAACAAGACCTTCCTTTTTTAGAAGAATTATTGAGACACAGGAAGAGCTCTCGCTTACCAAATCAAACCGACGGGAGCACCATGGCAATACAAACCTTACTCCAAATACCTCACACCAATCCGTCTCAGAGGAAAGGGAGGAGGAAACAAGACGCAAAAACGAAAACCAAGGAGTAGAAACAAGATCACAAAAACAAAGAAGGAGGAAATCGACCTTATAATCAATATTTCTGATTTTCAGGTGACCGATGCTCTCAAATCTGCCTTAAGTAAAGGACTCTCCTTCAGACCAACATACCGTGGAGATTATTTCCATACACAATTGGATATTTACAAATTCTGTAGAAAATTAAAACTTTTTTCTTTTGAGGAAACGCCAATGAAAACAACGGAATTTACTCCATCACCATTGTCAGAAACATTTGTGGAGGATACCATTGAGCTTTTGAACTTAGGAGAGGACATGCAATACACTATAGAATTGTTTCTTGTAGAACAATGTATTGAATCAGTTATGTCAGAGGAAACCACTCTCAGACCCAAATCCACATTTGATTTCAAAGGCTGGCGCATGGAGAATCATTCCCACCTAAACCTTTTCAACAAGTCAATATATTTAATATTACTTCTGTTGTCTACCAGCTTTAATTTTCATTACACCTTCTATGGAGGCAGCAAATAGATTACCAAACATGTGAAGAGCGTTATTGCGTAAGCTAAAAGCATGATTAACATTTAATAAAGATAAAGTACAATTCATCATTTTAAGATACCAGATTGAGCAACATGGAGTTTATGTTATGTTGGTCTATACTAAGCTATGGTATGATCAGGAGTGGTGTAACATAATAAAGCATGCCTTGTATCAGAATACATGCATACGGTCCGACTTCCACATTTAAACTCACGCTTTCAGGCCTAGTCAGGCTGCATGCGAAATTGACCACGACTTCCTATCGATCGGGCCTGCTCTCCTTCGTTCGTGCCTTCTGCTCGGGGACCTACAGAAGACGGGTCTCTTCCCAGCCCCCACAATTTCAAAGAGCAGCGCTGTGGGTGCGTCTACTCAGTCAGCCTGTGCTTTTTATATTAAAGTGGGACATGGTCTGTCTCAAATGTGGGAGTCATTTCCTTGGCCTGCAAAGCTAAAGTATAGAGCTTAAACATGCTCCTATGCTTTGTTTTGCGTTGCCTACACGGTGTACCTATGGCCAAAATCAAGAAACATGCAATGTTTTCCGCTTGAGGACAGAGCACCATGTGCGTTCTGCTCCTAGACCACTTTAAACCTCATTCTAGTAAAGGCTTTCCTGAACAAGGTAAGAGCGATACTAGTCTGTGCACACGTTCAACCGTCTGTGTGTATTTTTCTTGTCTGAATCAGGGATTGTGTGTATTCCCTGTGGGTAGGATCTTCCCTTATTGCCCATTATCATTCCCCTGTGCCGATTGGCTTCTTTGTCTGATGGAGCGGATTATCCCAAATGAGGTTCAGCAAAGGATTAAGGGTGGCATGGCAGCCTACTCCATCTTGGAATTCTGTGACACACTGAATGCGTCCCTCCGGTCCCACCAGTCTCACTCCAGGGCTGCTGTTACAACCCGAGCCTAGTGTTCTCAGCTATTGCTCTGAAAAGTATTCTGGTACTCAAGCATGAAGTCTGTAAACCACGCAGGTTCGCTATTCTAACTTATGCCTGGGTTCCGCCAGGGTGTTCAAAGAGCGCTGCATGTACGCATGTAAAATACTAGATGCAATAAAAGAACTAGCAAAGACCAAAACAGATTGGCCAAAGGTGGTGCCATTAAGACAAGACAAAATGGAACATCCATCTTTCAAGAGTAATGGCTACCCTGGAAGATCAATCAAATATTGAGTATATCACCAATGCAGCCCCTAAATGAATAACACAATATTTTTGTTGGTGGTCTCCTCCTCGCTATTAGAAATGATGTAGAAAAGGCAGTTATTGACTGTAAATGTAAATATTGGCAAGAACGTATGCCAACCGTGGTACCTATGTTCAATTTGTATTTAGAACAGAAAGATCAGACAAACTGCTTACCCTACAGTTAGCCCAATTTGACCAACCACAGAGACGGTTGTCTGCAGAACAACCAACTGACATGGGGCAAGGAGAAGGGGGGCCTAGCAGCCCCCAAAGTTATGTTGCCCCATTCTGGGTCCCATATCACCCCCCACAGGGCTCCCAGTGCCATTACGGTCAAGTATTTGGCCACTGGAAGGGAGAGTGCCCCAGTAGGTCTATGCCAGATATGCCAGAGGTTCCTCCAAATGCATATAGGTGAACTAGCAAGACCCAACAGACACTGTGGTACCCTAAGCCTCCACCCGCGAAAGGATCCGCCAACAATAATAATAATATGCAACTGTGACCACACCAACAGACGAGTTAATTGAACCCACATGCAAACCCATATCGTGCAGGACACTGAGATTTCTCATACTGACAGGAGGACCCAACACTACATTGCATCATAACAGCCATCCTTAAATTAGATTTCATCAACCCATTGTTGCTGGCTAACATACAGGGGTTTCACATCTTCTAGTAGATACAGGAGCTTCGCAAAGTACCCTTATAGCACTAGATCTTCATTTGCCATGTTCGGGGAAAGCAATAATGACAATGAGTGTAGAAGGTGTCACAACAAGGTTACCTTTAACCACTCCAACTGCGTTAACCCTGGGGCACCACAACACAATGCAGGCATTCCTGCTCACCTCAACCACCCCTTGGTATCTCACGATTGTGGACTGCCTCAGTGCCATTCATTGTAGGCCGCAGGCCTCATACATTCACCAACCTCAGGATCTCATATTGGTGGTAGAACTCCCCACAGCAGAAGCCAAATTACCTATACTAGGCTCCCCTACCATCTTTTCCAGAAAATTGCATGCCGATACAGCATCTGTTTTCCAGGAGACTCAACGCTCATTCAGCATGTTGACAACCTATTACTTTGCTCACCTGATCAAGCTGCAGCACAAAGATGTTCATTATTTGTTGAGTAACTTGGCAAAGTCAGGCCATAGGATGACCCCATCCAAAATGCAGTTGTGTCAATCTGAAGTGAAATACTAAGGCAAATCTTAATGCCTGGTAACCGGGCCTTAAATTCATCCAGAGAAAATGTAATGAGGATCATGCCCTCACCACACACAAGATTAAGATCATATTGGGTGTCCTGGGTCAGAGTATTATCGGCTATGGATTGTAGATTAAGCCATTCTACGAAGAATCTGCAGGGTGCATGCAATAGCGACACGCCGAATGAGTGTCTGGACAGCGATGTTAAAGGGGAGATTTTGATTAAATGAAAACTTGCATTTTGTACCGCACCAGCGTTGGGCCTACCATCCTATTAGAAACCTTTTGCTTTTTACTGTCATGACCGCTCAGGGGAAGCGTCTGGAGTCAGGGCTCACAAAATCTCCTCGATCACTCGTATAGGCGAGGAGACTTTATGAAGGGCAAGGACAAATTGCATTGTTCTCACCTTTCATGGCGAGTACAGGGACGTAGTAACATTTAATTTGCTAGAAACGTTCTTTGCAGTATATAGCAAATAGCTCGGGTACCCGGTGCTGCTCGTGTCCTGTGTCGGAAAAAGGGGTAGGGGGCGTTTATGAATATCCTACATGATAGGATGGGAAAAGTTGTCGGAAGAAGGGGGATAAAGCATCTCACCCATCAGTGTCCCACTTCCACACCCTGAGGACTCCCAAACCCGCACCCCTCAACCCCCCCCGCGCCCCATCCAGGTGAACCTCCCGCACTGATCCACCCCCAGGAACTGGATTCAATAGCAATGGCTGTCTCCTGGCCACCTGGATGACAGATCACCAGGGACTAGTCAGGGAGACACCTTCATGTTTCTCACAGTGCACATGTACTAGCAAATGCGAATAAACACTATGGTGTCGCAGGTGTATTCAGCATGGTGGACTCCAGGTTTCTGAAAAGCAGCACATCAGATTGTCAGTTTTTCGAATTGACACCAACTCAATCTGGGGGGTGGAGGGGGAGCAAGAGGTCCCTTTAGGGATGGCTCTATCCCTGGCTGACCAAATCCAGCCCTTGCAAATTGATTTTGCCCATATGTCAGCATCTGTGAACTCATGTACCTACCTCCTTGTGGCGGACGTATTCAGCGGTTGTGATGAAGCGTATCCCTGCAAGAAGAGACGATGCACAGTAGCAAAGCACTTGTTGCAATATTTCATACCAAGATGGGGTATCCCTGTCTCTATAGATAGTAACAGGGGCCCCCACTTCAATAATGCTTTAATGTCTCTTATTTGCAAAGCTTTATCAATTGAACACAAGTTATAGGTGAAATACCCATCATTGCTATATCGCAAGTTCCTTGTTCGACACAACTGCACAGTGCCAAATTGCACAGTCTGCCGATCTGGGTGGGCAGGCCCTTTAAGGGAGCAATGATAGTTTCACGCAAAGCTACCTTACCTACAGTTCATGGCAAATGAGCCATCACTTATTGGCCACCTTTCATGCATTACTATAGGAGGAATAAATACAGCCAGACCGGTCAAGACATTCCTCCTTTCGTTGCAAGCCCTGGCACAAACCACTTCTAGGTTACATCCACATTCTCCAGGTAAACCAGAGTCAAGAACAGGTAATGATCTCTGTTACTGTCTGACCAGTGTACCTGTAGAGGAAATGAGAGGTTCCACTCGAGAGCAGGGGTGTTACTTGGGTTACAGTGGTAGGGTTTACCTGCCTCCACCTTGTTCATATGGGTGGCACCAAGTTATCACGTTCATTAGAGGGTATAATTCATACATGAAATTGGCATACATAACTGCCTCTGAACTGAATGTCAGTGAATGTTGGGTATGTGGTCATACGATGTATGTGATTAGTGCGCATCGGAAATACCGAATGTGAAAATGTTGAATTATTAGTTCTTTTTGAACAATTACATGCAGGGCGGGGGCACTGCCCTGCACACCTCCCTCGTCTAATTTATTACCCTAACCCACCCAGCAAATACAATTGCTGCCAAGCTCACATTAAAACGTCTGCATTTTTCATCCTTCAGTATTTTCTGATGCGATGTAATGGGGTGAAGCCATCATCTGCCACACCATTCAGAAGACACCTATCCCCTTCTAACTCCGCATTATGGAATGAAACAAATTTACTCCTAAGGCCCACAAACATGAACGTATCTAAGGGCCAAAATAAACTAACAAGAACACTTCGAGTACATCCCGCACACTGCTTCCCTCCATGTGTGGAGAGAATGGGGAGGTGAGAATAGTAGGAAAGACGACAGGATGTAATTTCACAATTGAATGTTGATGGCACCACCCTGCTGACCGAAAAGGAGTGGGACAATATCAGAGTTAAATGTACAAATAATCCTGATCCTGTTTTATGCCTATTGAAAAGTCGACACTTGTATAAGAATGTGCTGGCCTCAAGAGTTCTTAAACAAATCCCTTATACTGACACTAACCGCAATGTTCCACTGAGTTACCAAAGCATACAAAGCCACTGCCTCCCCCAGGATATGTCGGTGGCCCCCGGACCTAGATTTTCCCTGGACTAAGGTTGTTCAAAGATCTCCCAACAGGGAAGATTCGGAACGCCTGATCACTACTCAAGAGAAGCACCGGCGATTGTATACTTCCCATTGACAACAGTGGAGGTTAAAGAGGGAGCAGCGGGGTGCATCCGTGGGGGACTGGGAGGTTGTACATATGCTGTTACATAGACGGGAACTGCCCATTGAGATTCCAGGCAGTGCTTGAGCTAGTGGCCAATGAAACCAGTTACACAATAGATGCCTTGGCTAAGGAACAAAGGGAAAGAACAATGGTCCTGCAAAATAGGATGGCACTAGACATGACGCTAGCAGCACAAGGTGTGTGTGTATGTGCCTTAATAAAAAAAGAGGATTGCTGTGTATTTGCATCAAGTAACAAACAAGATATCCATTATCAGGCAGCATACATAAGGAACATTGCATATGTCCCTACACATCACTCTATAGACTGGTGGGCAAAATTCACGAATATTTTGGTGCATGGGGATCAAAGATTTTCATATTTATTTTGGCAGGCATTCTCATATTAACAATAGGATGCTTATTTTTAAGTTGTTAACTGCATGGTGCACCAGTGGCATGAACTCTATTACTACAGTAGCTTTAAACACATTCCCTGACGGGTCGGGAGAAACCGACCACAAACTAACTCAAGAAAAATACTTAAGGCTTACTAATAGTGTAGTACAAGGATTTAGAATAGTATACTCTAAAACTGGGCAATATTAGGTTGTCATTTTAGCCTTTCTACATTCTGCCATCTTAAAGCTTCGGTCACATAAACCTGAATAATCCTTTTTTTTTTAAATTATAAACGTGCATGTGACAACAGGCTGTACGAAGACGTGGGATCACTGCAGAGCGTTGCTGCCAGCAGCTGATAAAGCAGGTGTCTCCCAGAAGCACACTAGCCTATGCCAGGACATCTTTCTTTCAGATGAAAATGACACATTCAGAGTAACTCATATTATGCTCTTCAGCTGATCTCAGCTGTTGAAAATGTCATGCGAGAGGAGCTAGTGGCAAGGGAACTATACCATAGGTGAACATGTATATTCCTTCTGCGGATAAATGGGGCTGTGAAAATAAACGCACAGGCACTTGCTCTTGTTCTCTGTGTGTAGCGGGCGTTATTACACAACAACTGTGCAACCTCTTCAAAGAAATGTCCCTGATGGAAGGCCCCAGAGAATTGGACCGGACACTTGTCCTCCCCCAGAGGCAGCGAGGAGGAGTTGGGTGGCCCAAACCCTTAGACCCTTGAATGTGCATTGCATGTCTGCTTTAACGCGGTCTATTTCACAATGCCAGTCAGCTTCTCTTCTGGCCAGAGTTCTCTTGTCTTTTCAGAGCTGCAACTCCCAAAATGCACCAGGGCACAGCAAAGAAAGCCCAGACTGGAACAAAGGAATGAAATAGAGAACAGGAATTTAATGGACTGGAATTTTTCCTTCCAAACAGTGAGGAGACACCAAAACAGCCAGCCTACTAACCCCAGACTGACACCAGGGGAAGGATGAAGCAGCAGAAAATGAAGGAGAGTGCGAAGTTTCTATAGAGGAAAAAGGGAGACACAGAAAACCTTCCCCAACCTAATTGTAAAGAAACTCAACATTGCATGGAGAGAGAAAAAGACAAGGAAAACAAGCAGCCTGAGCACAAGGAAGTCACTCTGCAAATGAAGACTGAAAGGGGCGGAGTTAAAACTTCTCAACACCTTCCAGGGGGGTGGGCGCCAATCCCCAGGAGGGGCAGCTTAGCCTGAGACTGGCAAAGGGGAACATGCAACAAGGGAGACCAATAGGAGGTGGCAGGTGTAAGGGAAGTGGGTAGGCTGGGCGTCAGTACAGAGGAGATTGGAAAATGTTCAGGTGGACTAGTTGTTGATGAAGGGACCAGACGGTGGGCAGACGGAGGAGAAGAGTGCTGAGGCGACAGTGACAGTGTTCTGAGAGAGGGCAGGTAAGGTACTGTGTGTACAAGAGTGGCACCACATGAGTCGAGTGTGGTAAGGGGGGGGGGTGTAAAAGAGATGAGTGAAAGAGCAATTTGAATAGAGAGCAGGGGAGAAGTATATGTGGTATTTGTAGAGGGTGAGTGAAAGTGGTGGAGAGCGTGGGAGCAGGAGAGTGGTGAAAAAAAGAAATGTGATAGTAGCGGTAATATAAGGGCGAAGAAAAGGAGTAAGGTAGTGGGCATAGACAAGTGGAGAGAGGAGACCCGAGTAGACCGGGGTTGCTGAGGGGGGAGAAGGGTGCAGGTAGAGTGGAAGGAGAGATTAAGTAGACAGGTGTAGCTAGTGCAAAGGTAGCGGAAGAAAGGGGTGATGTGAAGGAGAAGGGGGCAGACAGAAGGAGTAGCAGAACTGAGAACAGTTAGAGAAGAAAGGAAAGAGGCACAGGTAGAGAGAGAGGGAGACTAGCAAGATCACAAGAGGAGAAGATATGGAGAGAGCAAGAGTGAGTAATATTGAAGAATCCCTGATTAAATCTGTGGACCAAAGGGAGAAAGTCATTATAAAAAGTCCCTGAGAGAGTTGGAAATGGCCATGGCCCTTAGGTTTCCCTTCGAGAATAAATACAGTCAGGGTTACCTTGCTTCTGGATACATCAGAGGCGTTGAGAGGGCTAGGTATGCCTGGGCTAGGGTGGAGGGAGCCCACATTGAGGTCAAGAGAGTCATAGGGACCTCCCCCCTTTAGTCTCGCTCATCTCAGTCTCCCTGAAGAATTAATTAAAAAATATGTCATTAAGCAAGATTAACCAGACATCTTTGTCTGTGGATTATAGAGGCCAACGATAACAAGTGGTGGTCTCTTTCAGGCCCAATACAGAGGCTGACCACAGGAGAGAGAGAGCACGCACCTGACGAAATAAGATTGAAAAGATAGGAACAAGAGCAGCAGCCAGTCCTCAACACTAATCCCATCTTGTACATCAGAATTAGGAGACAGACAAGATGACATGTTGGAAGACATCTCTTTTATTTCAACACAAAAACCTATCTCTACAGCTCTAAGCCCTACTCTTAAAGAAAGGAGTAGTCAAAGGGGGCATGTCAGGCTGTCTTACAAAATATAATTCCAAGTCCAATGTCCTGGAAAAAACTATCCAACTAAACAGAAACCAACTACAGAAATGATGGAATGGTGGCCGATTTCTGACCCCACCCTAATGTTTCTGAATTGGGGAAAAAAAAAAAAGAATTAAAACAAATATATATTTAAAAAAGAAAAAAAAATGCTTCACACCCGATGTGCAGTTCCACTTCAAGGCAACAGCAAAGGTCTCCCTCAGCTCTCCCCTCCTGGGGGTAACCCTCAGTCCTTGGATTAGCTTCTTTCTCCCTAGGCCAGGTACTTTGGCCTATTCTCTGCCAGTTTGCCTTTTTGGGAACCATGTGGTTCATAGGTCCAGATCTGCCCTTCTTATTCCGTATCCCCTTCAGGGAACATCGTGGTCGTTTCTACACTCTACCGATTTCTGGATTTTTCTCCTCCCTGGGGGTTTCACATTCCTCCATGCGATTCTGTTCCTTAACCTCGCCCTTGGGGGCTCCCTACCACTTGTGGCTCACACTCCGGGTCCTGGGGGAGGGGGCACAGGGGCAGGGGTCACTTTATTCTTACCCAAGTTTGGGGTCTGGTTATTCTCGGCCAGTTTGGAGATTTTGGGCTTCATGGCTTGCACCCTAGCTTGGGGTCACTTTGTTCACCCCTGATTGGGGTTTTGTGGCACGCACCCAGGCTGGAGGTCGGTTTCTCCTCCCTCCACTTTGTGGTTTGTTTTGGTTTTTCCACTCTCCACCTGCTTTCCATTAACAGCCGTTTACCGTCTCCTTCCTCTAGGTGCTTTTCCGGGTCTGCATTCAGGTCAGGCAACGTAGCTTCTCCACCCTGGCTTTTTTCCAGCGGTTCCACTTGTCTCGTGGTTTACGCTCCCATTCTGCTGTCTTCCAGCAGGTTTTCAGCATCGCAGAGCAGTTAGGCTTAGGCGTACCTTGCTGCATGAGAGATCCTCCAGGACTAAGCTTCTCCGGTCCATGTGTTGGCAAAGGAACCAGACATTCCACAGGCTTGCCTCCGCTTGGCCCTATGCCACACGTGTACTGGTTTCTCTCCTAGAGCCCTGCCATGCCATGAGGTCTCTCTGCCAGCGCTGCAAGCGTTCCTCTCGTCTATAGCTCCTTCCGCTATTCTCTTCCACTGGTTCACAGCTGACTGGTCTCTTATCTTGCATACAACGGGGGAGTAAACTATGCCCATTTCCCATCTCGGCTGGCAGATGGTGCCTGCAAGGGGTCAGAAAACCATACCAGCCATTGGTGTGTGAAGGGGAAAGTCCTTGTGGAAGTCAGCTCCCACGTAACCCATATAGCTAGCAGATTCATGGGATAAGGGTTAAGGGAGAATAAGATATACCCCCATTTAGGGATTGCCTGTCCCCATGGGCTGGCCGGCAGTCACCCCTAGTGGGATCAGACTTGCCATGTCCCCTAGGGGCTAATGGGGTTAGCAGGCTCACCCTAGTCTATGCCTGGGGGGGGGGGGGGGGGAGGAGACAAGGACCTGCATTAACTGATTGGGCATGCCCACAAACTCAGATCCTCATGGGAAAAGGTTTATGATGTTCATGGTGCCTATAACCAATGGGTTCATGTGAACGAGGGATTTATGGTGGAGACCAACCAGCAAATGGGTATTTCAGCTCCACCCAGAGTAACTCTAAGGTAGTACTATAATCAGTTGATTAGTGGTCAACCCAGTGAAGCACCATAGTAATGTCCAGCCTCTGCGGGTCAACTGCCTCCCAATCACTAGCCAGCTCAGGGGGATGAAATTGTTGGTCGGTTTCGATAGGATACCCTGTTGGATGCTGAGACCCAGAGAGTGGAAGGATCTACAACTATAATTGGTTCCCACCTTGGAAATCCTACAGAGTGTGACAACTCAAGGGGCTACAATTGAAGACCAACCCCCTTTCTTTACAGGCAGACAACACCTCAGAGGACAACGAAGTACACCTCCACTCCCTAAAGTAAATAGCACAACTCAGGTCTACAGCAATGGCACGAAGAAGTCAGGAAGAGGCCATTTTATGCCAAGGCTGTCAGGGGATGGGGATGGGGGGCGCACTGAAAATCGGTGTCCTCTCCCAAGATACCATGAGCCAGATCTTATCCCTTTAGTGAAACCGGCACCACAACGGAAGAGCAAGAGAAGCGCTTCCAAGGGACGCTCCCACCGTTTCCATCGTTATATCTGAGAGGACTGCTTCAGGAAACCCTCCGGGTGCATGTTCAGGACCAGAGGGAGATAGTCTGTCTTGTTAACTCGGGCAGCACCTGCAACGACATATATCAGGCACGGCTACCATCGCCCAATTCCAGGGGGAAAAAAACATGGCGGCTTGTTGCATCCATGGGGACTGGATGACTTGCAGCACCAAGAGGATCCCAATCCAAATAGGGACACAATTTGGAACACAATTTAAAATCTCTGTGTTGATCTGGTGTTTTGGAGCAGGTTTCCCATATTGGAGAATGGATGAGTATGTATGCTGTAAAGAGCGTGGCCATAAGACACCAGGGTAAACCAAGCAACAAATTGTTATGCCTGTGGGGCCAGTGGCCATATCTCCTACCATTGCAACAAAAGACCTCGAGTCGAGCTCCCCAGGTTAGTCAGCAGCAAAGAAGTCTGATGGGATAAGTCCTGAAAATCATCTGGAAGAAGTAATATTGAATCCAGCGGGGAAAATGAAGTCTTCAATATTTCCAAGATTGATTCACTATTAAATTGAGTAATATGCACACCCATTACCACAGAGCCTAGAAGCGGATGAAATCCAACAGGAAATGATATAAAACGGTATACCAGCAACATGCAATTCAGCAGAAGTTTATAAAAGTGATAACAGCTTGTCAAGAGACATGATTTATTAGCCTAGGTTCAATGAATTTCCATCTGATGTGGCATTGATGGTGCGTAGTTCACCCCACCCCTCGGGGGGATAGATATGGGTGGGTCTTGCGCTGGTCAGTGTTAATGATGCATAGTACATAAAGGAGGGGAGGGGGTGTTTTTTCTCGCTTTTGGTTGAAGCCATATAAAGAACAGTGATGAAAGTGTCTAGATTGCAGTATGGTTATTCATATATAACAGATTTTTGAACAAGCTATGCATGTGTAAGCATTCTTTCTTTGATAAGACGGTTGCTACTGTGAGGAAAACGAAAAGGGGTTTAAAAGACATTATTGTGATACGATGTACATTAGTTGTATAGATTGCTGCCACAAGATGTACTGATAGAAACCATTTAAAACAAGGACTTGATGCAACTGAACACAAAGCAAGTGCAGTCCAGACCAAAGAGTTAAATTGAGCGAACATACAGGCAATCGATTATTTGGCTCAAATTACCAAATTTCTTTTGACTGCATGCCACACAAGTAAGGTCATTGTGATTTCTCTAGATGTTGCATTTTCCACAGACCATTTCAACTAAACCTAAAATGCAAGGTTGACTGTTGAAGACCCCTCACTATTCAGGGAGTACTCATTAAGGGAATGGATGTGAAAGCCTACTAAGAAATTTGAATTTGGTAAAAACGAGTTACTAGCTGTACCACCAGAGCACCAGCTGGCTGATGCAATAAGAGACATCACCTTTCCCTGGCTATTTAGGATGTTGGAGGAATGCAGTTTTATAAATCTCCAACGGTCAGAGCCAGTAGGTTGTTTTAGTTTGCCCCATTATTATTGTTGCAATCATTAGGGTTTTCCTAATGAAAGTAACGCAGCATATCAAACAATAGTGTCAATGAGCAAGATTGTGGTACCATTAGCACACAAAAACACTGAAAGTAGTTGGCTCAAGCTTGATCAGAAAAAACAGTGAAGACCGCAGAGAATTCTCTCGCCCTCGGGATGACCCAATCAGATTGGGCTAGGATAGAGGTTGGCAACCTTTGGCTTTCCAAATGTTTTTGAGTACAACTACCATCAGCCCTAGGCAGCATAGTCAATTGTGAGGAATCATGGGAATTCTAGTCATGGGTGCAATACCATTGAGTTTACTGGTTTACAGAAAACGGATCCGAAATTGTGGGCCATTCCGGAAAGGACTTGCCGAACTTCTGAGCCATCATCAGCAGAACGAAATGCAGATCATGAACGGAGTCGGGTCTATGCAATGACTTTCCTTTAGTTATCGGCAGTGTCTTTCTTAGGAGTGATTTTTTTTTTTTAAGGGAATTGGCACTGCAATGGGGCACTTCCAACTGAAACACCACCATACAGCTCAAATTAATTAGCACACATGTGTCTGTCTCCAAGACAATTAAAGTGAATAAAACAAAGATTAGTTTATACCCATGGTGCCCACAACCCTGTCCGGTAAAAGAAAGTTGGTTGGCTTTTATGTGGATATCAAATGTTCTTAACACCATACATAACAGCAAGCTGGAAGATGACAAATTATCTCCATAACAGGTCAACGTTTTTACACAATTTCTTTTAGAGTGGGGATGATGTTTATTATGGCGTAGCATAAAAAGCATGTGTAAAACATACATAAAAGGTTTACGCATTATTTCTATGCCAAGCCGTATTTTCTTTCATTTGTATGTCGGAGAGGGGGCACGGAACGGTCTTGCCTTTTTAACCACCTCCATCCTCTCTGTCATACAAAAGGAGGAAACATTTAAGCCAGCATGACATTTTCATGCTGGTGCAAATGCTTTAGATTCTTATCGAATCTAACTACTTTTTACACCAGCTTAAAAGCGGGAGTATTTCCAAAGTAATCCATTGCAAACAACGTCTGCCATGTATAAATGTGCTTTACTCAATTTGCAATACAAAGAGAAACAAGCATTGGCAATGCCTACAGTTTGGTCTTTTGTGCAGGCAATGGAAATGCACTTGCCAGGCACAGCATTAATTGAATTAACTGTTCACTGATGGTAGCTGGTGCACAATGGTGCGAGTAACTGGGCATCTAATAGCAGACCCTGGCAAATGCCAAATACTTCTACACAAGGCAAAACTGATGGCTTTGCCAATGCTCATTTTAACAGGACTTCGGTGAAGGACATGCAGAGTGCTTATAAATCGTGTGGCTGAATGCAGGTCTGGTAGGACATTTTTTTATTACAACAGTAGTCGGTTTACAACTCCAATTAAGTCATTAATTCTGAGAAGAATGTTTTGAAAAAAACACTTGCAAGCACTTTCAGTGCAAGATTTGATAAGGCCCGATTAAAGCAAGCTCAGAGAGTTCCCATGAGTAGGTGTTTTGGGTGGGTAGGGGCAGGAACAAGGTGAGAATGGCCAAGGGATCAGCATGGCCATGGACAGTCAATGGGTTGGGACGGGAGGAATATACCCAAACAACTCTTCCCCGTCATCACCATAAACCAGTGAATGCTGGAGATACATGTTAGTTTTTAGAGGTTTGTTTTTAGTAATACTTTTTAACCATGTCTTGTTTTGTATCACTTATATTCTAAGCTCCTTTATTGTATGCCTAGGCAGTGCTGTGAGCACCAAGTAGCCCTGAATGTTTTTACTGAGATGAATTTTTTATTGCTGATTAGACTTTAACCTTGATGTATAATATTCGCTGAAATGCACTGTCTTTCACTGTTTTTTTCTTTAATGTTGTATATGCAAAGCCACTCAGCTGTATGTATATTAAATAACCAAACAACACTGACAGGCTGTGTGTCTGCCCCCCAAAACAACCATACATCCCCATCTGTACTCTAATGCATTAGTTTCGGCGTATAGGAGTCGCAAACGTCACCCAATAGCACAAACTAAAAATGAATGTGTACAAAGTCTGTATTTACACCTTTGTTTTGGACTTCATAGTGCAAATGACTAAAATGGCATGGAAGCAACCTGTTTGCACCAAAGGTTTCCCTCCATGGAATTTACATTTTAAGTAAAAGTGCCTCCTGGGCAAGGCATACATTAGTTTTCAGAAACTGATTAGCAGAGTTTGCTAATTAAAATGTTCTTGATTAACAAGCACACCCATTTGATTAGCAATGTTGTACTAATATGTTTAATTTCACCAGAAGTTATTTGCATCCAAAACAAAGTGAGCATCACTACCTCATTTTCGTGTACCGTTCAATAAAGGTATTAATGACACGAATCAGGCCTTGCACATTCTTTAAAATTCCACTAGTACACCTGCAGGTTAAGTAATTGAGTGCATCTACTCGACCTAAAAGAAATGCACACAGCATATAGCAACGGGTGACAAAATGTAAATGAGCTTTCTGTAAAGTGGTGCAAGTCACCACAAACTCGCTTTGTTTGGCACACTGCTGTCAGATAAGCGCAGTGAAACATTTGACATTTACTGCAAAAAAGTCAATGTTACATAAAAGTTTCAAACCACCCCTACAAATTGGAGTGGGCGAGTCAATTTTGCGAGCTCTGGCTGGGTGTCTGCAAAAGGTGAGCTGCAACAAATAAATAGATGGGTATGATAAAAAGGCTCTGAAAACAGTTGGCCAGCTCTCTACTGCAGGTGCTAATATACAATGTAATCAAAGAGCAAAGTGAGCTCTGGAGGCCAACTACAGTGTGTTGTATTGCAGTAGATGTGGCGATATACAGTTTGGACGGAACTATTGATCCTTCTTTTGCGTAAACATCCTGTTAGTGTGTATTCATTATGTTAGAGGAAATAAAGTAAGAGACTAAGCAGAGTAGATGGCATAACAGGCAGAGAATTGGTCAAACTAGGTGGAATACTGTAGTTTGCTGCCACCTAACTTTCAGGGTAACTGGTATAAAACCTCTCATGGGTTCAGCACCAGTTGGACAGATAATGCAACCAGCAGGTCACAGAACTAGATGTGCCGTTAAAAGCAGGTGGCCATGGGATCATGTGCATTTTCAAAAAATGTGTTCACTCGTCAATGTGATGCAACTTCCTCAACAAAATAAAATCTAGTGGTCACTAGGAGATTTAGATACACTAACCTAAACTTCACTGTAAATCATGGAGACAATGCTGTCTTTTACAGAAGCAATACTGTAGTTATGCAATAACTTAAATTG
This sequence comes from Ambystoma mexicanum, assembly GCF_040938575.1. Classification (NCBI taxonomy): domain Eukaryota; kingdom Metazoa; phylum Chordata; class Amphibia; order Caudata; family Ambystomatidae; genus Ambystoma; species Ambystoma mexicanum. The sequence continues at coordinate 817,987,632 of NC_090929.1, forward strand.
TTAGGAATGTTATTACAAAAGAGGATATAGTTAGCTAACAAAAGTATCATCCCGATTACTTCTGGTTTTGTTTGAAAAATAAAATAAATCAAGCCTAGCACTCCCACACAGGCCTTTGGCACTTAAGAGTGAAGGGGAGTATTATTATTGCACTCACTCTCTCTCCATTATCCCCTTTAAACTTACAGAGAAGAGGCTGGCAAGAGCCTTGAGAGTCGGAGAGGAATTCATGGTGAGCCCTGCTTTCATTGAGCTGGGAAACTTAAATAGCTAACTTTGCTACACAAGTGTAAATTTTATTGGCAAACCAACAGAATTGCATAGCAAATTGCTATGAGATGTGACACTGATTATGTTATGCCGTGCCTGGGGTTTATTAAAGTTTTGAAAGCGCAGTGCTGTACAATATGACATTTTTCAGGGTACCATCATTTTGCAATCTAGGACTTGTACTTTTCCCATTCAGGATCTGGAAAAAAGGTACAAATGCTATTCATTTGTCTTAAGATGTCTCTACAAGTATTCAAATATTTCCAGGTTGCTTTATTATGGGAATTGTGCATTTGTCAAGTAAACTGTATACGACAGCATTCAAGTGCCTAATTTTCAAAGGGGGTTAAAATCCTGGGTTCGCTGCTTACATAAAGTGTGTATTCTCACAGTAACTTAATTGCAGAAAATGGAGTCCTTATAAGTGATTAAGTTCACACTAGTCAGGAAAAAAATACTGCCATACAATGGGGCAGATATCATGATTTTAGGGGCAAAATGGCGTTCGTCTCCTGGTACTCGTCCATTAGTGGCTTCCAGGGCTTCCACCTAGAATTGCATTGTTGCAATGGCCTTCCCTCAGTTCTCATATTACTTAATTTGACAAGCAGAAATAGTCTCACCAGCTCATCACTGCAGCAGAGATTACAGCATAGCAGACTGAAATTAATGTCCTGCCCTGTTGCTGCCAGTCACTGAAGTTGCCAGGGTCATTCAGAGTACTACCCCAAATGAGACTTGTTTGCAATGCCTGGTTATGCTATGCTAGTTATTCAGTCTTGCATAATGCACCTGCTCTATTTTTCAGTTTCTTGGTGCTTCAGGAGCTATAAGCGGTGTGCTAGGGGACAAACAAAGTGCAGGTCAAGGATGTTTTGTTGCAATGTGGATGTTGTGAAGGCATCATGAAGCAAAACACAGACAACAGATTCAATATTCAAACAAAAACACTTCAACGACGTAAATGTCAGGATGGAAAAAGGGCTAACTTGTCCTATGCAAAGGTGGGATTTCCCAACCTAAATAAACTAAGGAAAGCCTGAGTCAAAGAGTTCAATTTAGGAATCAGTCTTTGTCCAAAACCTATCCTTGCCCTCACCACTAAACTATACAATGTGTACGGATATCAGCAACCAAAGAATCAGTGTTCAAAATAAGGATCTAAACTTCTTCCAGCTTGCAGTTTCCGTTCAACTCCCTTCCACAAATTTAAGATAGTTGCATACAAAGTCTCAAAGTTTTTTTTTTCAACATAACTTTTTATTGGCATTTATAAATAACAAAAGCTTCACCATTCTTTAAGGCATGCTGTTAAGTCTCAATGTTTTACCTTTCATAGGTTCAGGATGGTACAGTTTTACACAATCCTCGGGTTTCCCTTCCCCCAAGGTCCAAGTAACACTGTTCAACATCTTGAGGCTCCGTTCTTAAAAATTAACATAGGTAGTTCTTAAAGTCTCACGGTTCCCTTCCCCAAGACTGATTTCTTCACAAAATTGTTCCTCAGTGTGTTTTCATGCCAGTTAAAGTCTTTCCTCAATTCAACATTCAATATGCCCCTTTCCTTGGCTCAATTTTGAAGTTCCATTCAATTTGCGACACAACTCACATTGGTTTTGCTTAATTGTGAAATACTGTTCATTTCAAAAGTCACCTTGTATTAGATTCATTCACTTTAGAATTCAACACATAGTAGATTTGCTTGGTGTCAAAGTTCCAGTCACTTTGATTGTCAATTTTCAATAGTTTACTCAATTTCAAAAGTATTTATTCAGTTCAGCATTCAATAAACGTTAATGGGGCTTGAGAGGTCTTTTCTATACAGCCCGATGTAACGCAGTTCAACATTCATTTATTTGACTTCAATTGAAATGCCCAGCACTCAGACTTTCGAAAATGTGCTCCTTGAGTCACGCGACGACTCAGATACAAAGTATTTACACTTCACTCTTCAACAATAGAAATAGTCTGATCCGAGACCTTCAAAAACGTGTTCCCTGAGGCATGCGACCACTTCGATACCAAGTATTTATTAACAATGGTAACTTCGCGCACCAGGTTTCTCGTTTGTTTAGAAGCTCATTGGTCACCTTGACAGCTCTTCCAGCAGCACGGGATGCACAGCCTTTCACTCCGGCCTCCAGGGGGCCAAATGGTACCCCTCAGAGACTCCTGTGTCATCAGCTTCACACAGGGGAATGAGCATGGCTGATGCAAGAGAAAGGGATAGCCTCTCCACACGGCTCCCTTCCTGGTCCTTAGTCTGCTCCACGGAGCCCCAGCTCCCACGCCACGCTGCCTGGGACCCTCTCTGTTTGCAGTGCTCAGCATCTTGCCGTCCTTTGCGTGGCAGACTGGCCCACTGCAGTTTCTTCCCACAGTTTGCCTCTCTGCAAACACTTTCCTGCTGCTCCTCTTGCTGCCCCTCCTCCCCGTGTTGCTTTGTTCTCCTCCTTTTATACACCTATAACCCTCTAACAGGTTGCAGGTGTGCTTCAATTGAATTTGCCCGACCATGGTTAAGGGGATATGCCTGACCGTCACAAAATCCTACAGCAGAGGTCCTCAAACTGTGGGGGGCATGGCTGCATTCCAAGGGGGGTGCAGGAGCCCAGACTGAAATTATTGTTACTTATTTTAAATGGAGGAAATGGCCTGGGGCGGCTCACAGGTTCTGACTGGAGCATAAAACTGCCTCGGGCATCAATGAAAAAGTTGCCCACAGTTTCAAATGGCAATTCATTCCTTTATTGACCGACTATTTTTTGTGATATTTAAAGAATATTTATTCAGCAACAAAAGTCAAAGCTACTAGTTACATAGTGAAGCAACTCATCAAACTGGCCCGTTTTGACCCAACAAAAACCTGCCCCGTTTTGACCCAAAAAAACAAAACTGGCCCACACTAGCATTTTGCATTTTTGGTTCAGGCATTGCCCCATTGGCCAATAGGCCAGTCCGAGCCCGTTTGCCTCATCCACATTGGGCGAGGGGGCATCGACCCAGTGGCCCCCTCATCCATTATGGAGGTGCGAGCCCAGTGAAACACTCAGCACTCCCTCGGCTGCCTTTTCAAGCTGAGGGAGTGCTCCTGGGCTTGCTGAACTGTCGGAGGGAAACACCGTTTCCTTTTGACAGTTCAGTTCCCCAGCCTCACCTGCTCACTGATCAATCAAGAAATGATTATACACAAAATTGCCAATTTTAAGACTAACTTCATATATTCAGTTGATTGCTATTGATCCTACTTGGATTCCGGCTTTGTCGTCAACAAGAATAAGAAATTATATTAGGATGTTTTGTTTACCTCCAAATAATTGCAATTCAACTATTAAAATCAGAGGGATTATAAATTAAAGAGATGCAGATGATTTTAATACATTTGAATTAATTTGAAGAAAGTGTAGAAAATATGGCATGAATAAGTTACCCAATTTTTCAGAGATAAACTAGAAATTGGATTAGAGCGTCTCACTGTCCTGTTTGCATACAGTTGCACGCCAAGATCCACATGTCTGGCGATAAAATGGCTCCATTTTATTTCGACATCAGCAGGATAATGTTTTGCGCAATTGTGTTACAGCGCCACACCAGATACTCTGGACCACTCCAGAATAAAACGATTGAAGGGTTGGCCTCACTGCAATGATTTCGTCATTATAAATCATTCGTTTTTAGGTGAGATTAATTAAAATGTAATATAACTGCAATTTTGGTAGCATATATTTGATTTTATTAACTTATTTTAATGTTATTAATGTGAATTTCTGATGAAGACAAAATATACTATATAAAGAGTAACTAGTTCAAGAATCTGATTAAAAACATCTGATAAATCATGTACAAAATATAATGTATGCAATCTCAGTTTCAAAGTTGAAAATACATTCAGGGGGAGAAAGAACCCACATCAAGACAACATCCATCATATAGCACATGGTATTAAGATAGTTACAAGCAAATAGCTGTGCCACTTAAATCCGTACAGTTCACTTATATTAAGTACCACATGAAATGATTATTTTATGTATCCAGTTCGATTCTTTTTGCCTCAATATCAATCTACCGCAGAGAGGAGGCAATAGGGTACTTGCCCCTACTGCCTCCTTTTGGTGGAAGATGAATTTCCTCCAGGCCCATACATTTCATTTCACTAATATATTTTGGCTGCTCTGCGCTCCAATGACATGCAAAGGGATATTTTAAATCTTATTTCTTAATCACTCCAGCATGTTCTTGTGTTTGTATTTTTGATTTCCTAAATCATATAAATAATTTATCACTTTTGACATTTACATTTTATTGCATAGACAACATAATATAGGTATTGCAATTGATGAATGTGGCCTGCCACTTTTGAAGGCAATCATGTTGCTGTATTGTTGACTGCAGCCAATTTTTGCTGTGGTTTCAGAAAACTTACTTATTTTGATCCTGATGGTTGGAGCTTTGCAATAGGGGTGCATTAGATACATATTTGCTGATGCACTTAAACACTTAACGTTTTCCAATGTTTGCCAAATATTTTCCTTACATAATGACATCCTTACTATGTGTTGTGATGAATCTTACTTTTCATAGGTTGCCTGAAGTCCACATGTAATACATTTTCTTGTAAATGAATTAGACTACGCATATGCTTAATTTATAAGTTGATTCTTGTGGCCCATTTTTACATTTCTCTATTGCTTCTTTTGCATGTTTTTCATATTCTTGCATGTCACTGCAATTTCTCTGTATCTCTGGAAACTCCCAACAAGGTACATTTTTAAGAATATGGTGATAATGGTTACTATTTGCATTAAGTATTGTGTTACCAGAAACATTACATAATGTTATATTGCATAGTTCTTGACACAGATTTCTGGATCTGAGAAAGCTATTCTTGCGGATTCGGCCAAAATTACAGAATCCAATTTACCTACCCCACCAAAAGACCTAATATACATACCACAAAAGGTTTGAACTACCAAAAGTTCGAACCTTTTGTGGTATGTATATTAGGGTGGGGTAGGTTTTAAAAAAAAGCGAGCGGGAGTTGCGGAACCTGCTTAAAAAAAAAAACAAACGCTGCAGGGGTGTCCCCCGTAACACCCCACTCTCACTATACTATATAGAGTGGGGGGTTACAGGAGACACGTTTTATTTTTATTTTGCGGGTCATACTATACAGTATAGTGAGTGGGGGTTGCGGGGGATAGCCCTGCAGCTGACCCGAGAATAAAAAAAAAAATATATATATATATATATATATATATATTTTTTTTTTTTTTTTTTTTTTTTTTAAATGGTTAAAGGACCCTGCGGCGCCTGATCACGGAAGGGGGGGGTTAGGGGTTCTTTAGTTTGGGGGTTGTTTTACATTGAATGACCAAATGGGAATCTACGAGCAATTTTGCATTACGTACATTTCTCATTCGGTCATTTCCACCCCTGTTATTTCTGCCGCGGTAAAACAACCCCAATTCATTCTTTCAGTATTGTGATTCATGGTTAATGGTATAGTGTAGTATTTTTGAGAAACAAAACAGTGTAACAAAGTTACATCACCATTTAGTATCTGCGAAATACAGTCAACAAAACTCCCCTGATACATTGCGTTATTCGCAGGAATAGCCAAATGCAGCCATGCATGTGCCAACACAAAATGCCCATGAACGAATTGCCATATTCTGGTGCATATTTTTCACCCACCACAGTCCCTTAAAGTGGTTATTAAATCGAACCATTGAAACAGAATATATTGTGATTTATAATACATTATATCATTTCATCTATAAAATAATAAGGACCTAGATTTGAGAAAACTACAGACTATTGATGAAATATAGCTTTATTCATCACTTTTGCCATAAAAGCAATAAGACATTTTAAAAGAAACATATGGAATACCAAGTACAATACAATCTGTCCACATTACAATTTCATCAATAAAATCAAATAGCATCTATTCTGACACATCTAGATCTTAACCATGCATGAAATAAAACTTTGTTCCAAAAAATACAACATTTAAATCATTGGTGTTCTTACACAAGTCTAATGCAGAGTTGATGGTCCTAGCACCTTTGTATTTGAATAGAGGGAATAGATAGCAAGATCTCAAATCTTTATAACCCTCACAGAGGAGCAGAAAATGACTTAATGTCTCCTCTGCCACACCACGCACCGGACAGCTCAGCTTGTTAGTGGTCTTTCACTTCACTGTCAAAGATGCCACTTTTAAAGTGTTTGCACGCAACTGAATATAAAGTGCATGTGCATATCCCGGGGTTATCACATCAAGATAGTTTTCATAACCAACCATCTGCTTAGAAGTTAAATACAAACGGCCAGTACTCTGAATTAAACAATCCGGTTTCATTTGATTCAAGGTTGAGGCTAGGCATGCCTCCTTTACTTGTTGTTTGGAGTTGGTAGTCCCATAGTGATGCCAGGTTCAGCCTCGATATTTCTGTATGAATTAACTTAAGCCATGGAAGTGGTCTTGATCCATTCTGATGGAGGAAACTGGTGAGGGCTACTTGATAGTCATTTAAACCCATATTTGTCCATATTTGCATGCAGTGTAATAGTGGTTTGGTTCGCAGAATCTCTACTATTGGCTGTAAATTACACTCCCAGCTAATGGTGATCCTCAAGGTTGCATGAGGTTGTCTCAAAAAATAATTCTCAGATCCACTCAAAGCTGGTACCTTCAAATAGCCCAATAATTCTGCCCCATAGGGGGCTGCTGGCAGAGCTTGGGACTTACAAACTTGTAGCGCAAGTGAAATCACTCCTCTGCCATGGGTATTAAAAAAGCAACATATTCCCCAGAAATATTATCTATAATCGCTTTTGCTTTTACCTGCTGGCTAGATCATAGGATATTCTATGAGAATCTAATCCCCAGATAATCATACACATTAAACTGCTCCAAAATGTTACCTTCAACCTCAACCTTCAGAGTATGTCTCTTAGACAAGCAGTGCCTAAATATCATTAATTTGGTTTTCTCTGCATTTATTACCAAGTGCAAACTTTTACAATATCTGACAAATATATCTAGATTATGTCTTAGGCCCATGGGAGATGTAGCCAAAATGACTGCATCATTCGCGAAGAATAGTGCAGGGAACCTATTTGGGCCCAATTTGGGGGGATCCAGACTAAAACGTACCAGTTCTTCTATCACTTTATCAATATATAGACAGAAAAGGAGGGGCGGCTAGCACACAGCCCTGACGCACCACCCAACCCCCTCTCAACAGCCAGAATTGAAGTTACCTTCCCTCCGAGGCCCCATCTAACTGAGGCCTTATTTTCCACATAAAGGGAATGTATATACGAAAGTAGATTCCTGAGAACCCCCTTCCTCTGGAGAGCCTCCAACAAAAGTCCACGCGGGACACTCAAAAGCTGTGCGTAGGTTAAAAAAAATATTGCATAAACCCAAACACTGCTAAGTAAAATGTATTTTTCTAAAATTAATCCCAATCAGAATCCCTGGTCTACGGTACCAATGCAATGCCGAAACTCAGCTTGTAGGCGATTGATAGGTTCAGTCTCATCTACCCATATCTGTTGGCAATTAAGTAGCACCATCCAATAGGGATATAGGTCTATGATTCCCCTGGATATTCCTATTGCGTTTTATTAAAACGGGTACAATGTCTGCTTTGCACCAGGACATTGGTACCTTACCACGTGTTACAGCAAGAGTTGTAAACACAACATAATACAGGTGCCCAGATTTGATCTCACCTTAAATGGGTCATTGGGTATTATGTTAGGCCCAGGGGCCTTCCCTGCTCATAAGGACTTAATTGCCTCTTTCACCTCCTTGATCGTAATTATGTCAGCCACTCCCCCGCCACCCCACCCAGCCATTTGGGAATATGACCTAATAGATTCTGGTGTATTCAGGTCCCTCCCTGCTATTCATTTCCAAAATCTAATGGAGTCACCCAACCTGCAAGCAGAGTGTAAATCCTCAAGTTTTTAACAGAGTTTTCTTTATCTGGAGAATGGATTTATAAGTTGCGCCAAGTTGCCTTAGGTATTGCTTGTCTATTGCATCTGCATTCTTTAAGTACATCAATAGGTTATCCTTAGCTATTCTACATTCCCCATCAAACCAGTTACTGGCTGTCTGACTCACTTTATTTGTTGGTTTGGTAAAAATGGGAAGCATAGGTACCAGGTCAACACAGCTGTTCATTATGCTATCTGCTGAAGCACCCTTCTTACAAATTACTGCAAGTTGGGGTTCTATTCGAGCATAGAGACATGACTTAATGTCACCCAGTTGATGGCGCACCTTGCGTGGCCCATAGTTGAAATTGCTACAGCATCAACTGCCTGCTGATCTATAACCTCCTGATTCCCAACACCACACTGATAACACAGGATACTGGGCGATGCTCGCTCCAACTTCCCTTAAGTACTTCCAGGCTAACAACATTGCCCAAATTGCTTGCGCTTATGAAAATGTATTCAATCCTTGAACTGCCATTTTGCCCACATACATGTATTCAGCGGGTAAATCAGGGTTGAGTTTACCACTTAAGTACAATACAATCTGTCCACATTACAATTTCATCAATAAAATCAAATAGCATCTATTCTGACACATCTAGTTCTAAACCATGCACGAAATAAAAACTTTGTTACAAAAACTACATTTAAATCATTGGTGTTCATATTCCATACCATATACACGAGATGCCTCAAAAGCATATTGGTGTGATCATGGTGGTTTGTCACACACCAAAAATGGTATGTCCCACACAAGGTCCAGGTTATCCTGGAGGCCCACTAGATCCTCCAAGGGTTCCAGCTGCTGATCAATATCCCCCATTGCTAAAATAAACGGGTTAGTGATACATTGCGCTCAAGCTCGCAAACTATCTAGAGCATCCTCTTAATATTCTCAAGTGCAGCTCCACTATAAGGACTATTACATATGTTAAACAAGAATACTTTCATCTCCTCTTTGGAGTTTGCTTCTAGACATTGCAAATCTAAAGGTCCAGTTGGCTTAATGGTGAAGTTTAAGCCAACCTGAGGGTTTACTAAAGTCAGTAATCCACCCTTTGGCCTCACCCGGTGACCTTTACTAGCTGGTATCATAAATGTGTTAAAACCTTGTAAATCCACAGTGCCCATCACCCATGTTTCGTGCAAGTATACCAAGTCAAATTCATTGATAAAGTTGAACCAATCCTGGTCTACCATATGTCTTTGCAAACCAGCGACATTCCATGATCGCAGCCTACAGCCCACTGCAGTCACAGTTCCCAATACAGGTGATCAATTGGAAAAGAGCTAGTTGCATTCGGGCAGATCAATGGTGGTCAGTTCAGTTCCAAGACCCTCTTTCCCTTCTTCACCCACTTATTCTTCGCTAGCTGTTGTTATACCCAGTCTATCTTTACCTGCATGGCCATGCCCAAATCCCGGTACTCGTGAGCACAAAGATATTCTAGAGCCTGTTGGTGGATAAATACGATAATCAATAGATAGTAACCTAACCTATCCATCAACCAACCACCTGCCAGCTATAGTCGAACAAAATCATCTCTGCCCAGGTTGGGGAGAATTCCAAGGTGAACTATGGTGGAATCTCCCAGATCCACCATTGGTTCCTCCATTACCCCGAGGTCCGACTGGTGGGTTCGATCAAGAGAACCAATCTATGGTCTCTGCAAGGGCTCTAAAATCACCCTGGTTATTTCTAGCTCTATTTATCGGGACAGGCTGTACTTTAGTGGGATTAATTCTGTGTTCCAAATTTGTTCACCACCAGATCCTTTATTTCAGAAAGAATTTCCTGAGCACTTGTTATTTGAAGTGGAAAATCCACAGGAGATACAAGCGGGAAGAAGAGGATGGGACTCAAAATCCATTAGGTCCATCTCAGGGGCATTTAATGCTTGGTTAGTTTTAGAACCCTTTTATTCTGCGATTTTCCCCCATGAGGTAAATCGATGATTGCAGTGCCCTGATTTGTCTCTGCCATCTTACATTCAAGGGGGCTAGGATCAGAGAGCACTGAGAATCTATTAGAGGTTGTTATAAGGGGACAGATGATTACCCCTGCAGATTCTAGCTGTAGTGGTTCAGCACAGGCATTTTCAATGGTGATGTTTAGTGGGCATTTTGGCTCTGTGTCCCACTTTTCCGCAGCTCCAACCACTCTGATGTGATTTCAATTTGTGCAGCCTGACTCGGTTAATATACATAGAGTCTTGTAGTGCCCCTTGGGGGTTGGTTTTAACTACGTTTACCACAGGGCCGTCAATACCAGAATTTGTCCTGCTCACTGGGGGAACATCGTTTTTAACCCCCGACCCTCTTGCCCTGGTCTATGTTCGGTTAGGAACGGGGCAAGCAAATCCTCCACTGGCCCACGTCTTATAGGTGGTCTATTACATTTGCCAGTTGATGATTCATTTGCATGAGGAGGAGGTACAGATCTCAGCCTTCTCATTGTTAATAATGCAGTTGGGAGCACTGCCCTCCTTTGCCAAACCTGCCCCAGTTATCCCACAATGGTTATTTTGGGGAATTAGAGGGTTGGGCTTTGGAGAAACAATGTCAATATCACACAGGAGCCCTTGGATTTCTGAGATTAGTGTGTTCACTTCTCTGATAGGTTTAAACATTGAGATTTTCTTTTGTCTACCTTCAGGGGAGATAAAGCTAGTTGCTTTTCTATTCGACATTATTGATGATAAATATTCAGGCAATGCAATCAGGCAATGCAATTACTAAACAATTGTTAAACAAGCACCACAAACCCTCAATCCAAACTACTAAACACTTGGATTGTAGACAACACAATAGTGTAGGTAATGCAAAGTGCAAATAAGGCAACCAGTGCTCCAGAAAGGATTTTGGCGGCGTGAGTATTTTACTCCCAGTTTTTAAGAATTGGAGAGTAAATCTAATTTCAAGAGATTAAAAAGGAGTTTCTTCCGCCACAAGAGAATAAGAGTGTCTGACAACTATCCAATTTGTGTGTAAAATTAAAACGGAGTTAGAAAACATTAGTGACAGAGAACTTGTCGATGCACACTACCCAGCTTCATCTTCATTATACTTGGACACCAAAACTCTGTTAAGAACTACTAGAGATGCCAGCTAGTTACATCATAAATCAAGTCTCTCTGCCTCGCAGGTCTACTGTTGCTGCCTGGCACTACCTGCTTGACAGCCACTCCATGTTTTTGCTCCATCTCTCCTTCCCTTTGCTACTCTGTTTCCCGTATCTCACTTTCTGATGTTCTGCATTCTCACTCTTAAGTGTTGATATGCCACGTTTTGAGGTCTGTTGCTCCGTCACTCTTCCTCTCCCTTCTCTGCATTCTATTATTGCTTTTTCCCTCCTACATTGTGCTTTATCGGTTGATATAACTCCTCTTCCTCTCTCATGTCATTACTCTGGCTATATCTGTTTTTTCATGTTTTCCTGTTGTGGTTGCTACTCCTTTTGATTATCTTTCTTGCATTGCGGCTTAGGTTATCGGCCTGACTTTCTCTAATCTGGATTTTCTATTTCCAGATCTCCCCGTCTGCTGCTGATCTGGGTTTTCTTATTTTACTGTCTCTATATGTCTCTTTTGCTCTGCTTCTATTCCTCACTCCTCCTGTGTGTGTGTGTGTGTCCTATTATTTACCTCTGTTTCCCTTCTCACTTTCTTTGTTGCTCTCTTATGTAGCTCATTGGTCTCCCTCTTCCGGATGCTCGAATTCCTGTTTTGGATTGTTGAATACATTCTTTGTTCTCGCGGCCTCTCTCCCCTACCCCTAACTTTGTTCTCCTGTATTGCTTAGGTTCAGAGTTGCTCTTTCCCTCCTTTTTGTCTTTTGACATAGCACCAATAAATATTTAAAAAGCTGAAAATGTCTTTTTAATTTAGAAATCCAGTGCAGATTTATCATGTGTTAGATGTGTGCAAGCCTTCTTTTGGCCATTAGGATGGGAATTATAGAGTTAGAGTTGTGTGTGTCACCAGATGCAGTACTTGCTTGAATGCAGATGCTTTACCAGCACTGTATGCCATTACAAGTATAAGAGCCCAGATGAGATGTGTGTTCTGAGCCATTAAAGGTATAGCAGCCCTGATGAGATGTGTGTGCTCCGAGGCAGTACCGATATAGCAGGCCTGATGAGAGGGGATACAGTTGATCAGTGTGCCGTTTTTATTGTGGCCACCGGAAATGCCCCCCAGATCCTTCTGCTACCACCTACATTCATTATATACTGTACCCACTCATAATGAGGCTTTGAAATGTGGTAGAGTTTTGGTAGTGGGACTCAGTAATGTGACATGGGAGAAGAAGTAGTTTTGAAAAGTGTAAGGCAGAGTAGGAAGGAATGGAGTATATGACAGCATTGCCATCTTCTCTCTCTGCCAGTGTGCATCACACCAGTTCAGGAGGGTGGTGTGAAGGATCTACGTGAACAACACATTTTTTACTGCGAGGTCGAAAAGCCTGCATGTAAAACACATTTTCGGTATTTGTAATACAGGGGGAGACCGCTCACACCACACACCCTCCACATCCACCCACTTTATTAAATACCCCTACCCAACGCCCTCCTCATCTATTCTTTGGTGGGACATTTTTTGTTTTCCATGCAAGGTTTTCTGCATCGCAGTAATGGGATTCAGGACTTTTGTAGTGAAACCAGTGGTAAGAGCTCAGACACTGTTCTTGCTCAGTACTTTAGCTCGCTGCAGAAAATGCCAACACATGTTTGTGCTTATTAATTATAGCAGCTCTTTTAAGAAATTCAGGTATTGTCGTAAAACATAGCAGTCCTGCTGAGAAATGTGGGAATGATGCAATCAGCCCGGCTGTGGCATTGTGCCACGGCATGCGTTTAGCAGCTCCGCTGATAAATTAGGCAACTCTGCCTTGAACATATAGTTCAATCTGTGCCATTGAAAATATATACAGCACTGCTTCTACCTGCATCCATTATACCTGCTTGTGGTGTGCAGGTGGTCAGAAAGGGAGTTATAAAGTAAAGTTCAAACTACATGCCCAGCTATTCCTTGCTGTCTAAGACAAACTACGCACAGTTCCCTTTCATGCATGCACATGGCCACATATAATCTTAAGACTAAAAAAACACATCTTCATACAGAACACCAAAAGCTTTTCCTTCTCACAAATGCCAAACAACTGCTTGCTGGGAGGCTCTTCTAAAACTTGAGAAATAAAACACAATTGATGTGCTTTGCTTCTGTGATGAAAAGAAAAAGTATGAAATGCCCATGATGATGCAGCTGCGCTGCCTCTATTAAAGCTGATAAAAACAGAGGACAATGAAGCAGAAATGCAGCTAGTAAAAAAAACCAGTGAAAAGGGGGGGTGGGGGCGCTGTTGAGCCAAGCAAGATGCCCGCTTAAACTGCAAGCTCCCGCCGAGCAAAATCTGTCTATTAAGATAAATCCGTTTACACCTTATGTTGCGGTCTCGTTTTGCTCTTGCTGGTCGGGGGAGCGGCTGTGGACACTGCATGCCACATTTCATACGAGGCTGGAGCCTGTGCCCTGTCTGCGATGCTGGAGTGTTGTGGAAGGCGGGTGACGAGTACTCCATTTGACGCTGATTTCGTTCAGAGCTGAACTCGTGCGGCACCTGCTGTGTGGAATCCTGCCTCAACTGAGCACCTGGCGGGGTGAGCAGGAGGAGACGCTGACCGCGGTGCATACTTAGCGCAGCCGGGAGCTCTGTGGCATTCTGTACGGGTGGCTGGGCTGGAGCTGTCCGCCCCGTGACTGCTGAGAGGAGAGGCCCCACCTCTGGTCTGTGTCGGCCGCCGGAATTTGGAGCCCCGGGAGGCTTGACTTGGCTGCAGACGATCGCCTGCCTGCCCGGGAGGAGGAGACCCTTGGTGCGGTGTGCTATGGCTGCAATCAGGCGGCCTCGAGAGGCAGTGACGGTGGGGCGCTGAGGCGAGCCTGCGCTATATTAGTTGGAGCTGGAAGTTACATTGAGCCACTTGATGCCCTGTGGCCCTTTTCCTGTTAAGGTGCTTGGTGGTCCTGCTGCACGTTGCGGCAGCTGTCGGGGGAAGGACATATGACAGAGTTGGCCACAGCAGGTGCAATGGGGTAACCCGGTGGTCCGTAACTGCATGCATATTGGAAACATCAGATTGGTGTGAGCGGACTGTGTACCTGGGATCTGCAGCAGGGACGCCCGGCCTGTTTTCTGGGGCTGGCAGTGACGGGCTGACATCTACTATTTTAGTGTCTGTGCACTAGGTGAACGTTTGCTGTGGATCACTGGGGTACATTGTCTGCTTAGGACAGCCCTTCCGGATACCTATGCTGTATATTCTGGTGGCTGATGGACGTGGTCCTGTGCCTGATGTGTCGGTCTCTCACTGCCGGTCCTTAAGTTGTGGCGCGCACCGACGTTGGGGCTTGCGTGACCACTCTGATGTGCGTTGTATTGGCGTGGCTGGCTAGTTGGCTCCCCTGCTGCTGTCTTGGAGGCACTGGTACTCTGGTGTGCAGATTACCCCCACATCTGTTTATTGCTAGCCTGGTGACTGAACCTCTGCATCAGGACTAAGGGGTCAGCTTCGAAGAAGAGAGGCCCAATGGATACTTATACGAATACTCCTGCTAAATCCCCTGCCCCTGGTGCAGACCCTCTGACTGGTGATCAATCCTCCTCCCCTGCAGCGTCGCGTGAGGACCACCTGCTGGCGAATGTACAGAACGGCTTTCTCGACGTAAATGTTAAGCTGGATGATATTGTATCTACTATTGGCTCCTTGAAGTCCAAATTAGAAAAAGGAGGGAGCTCGCATCACTGAGGTCAAATCCAGAGTTGGTGTTTCAGAGGATCAATTGGCAAAGCATGATCGCGACATTGCCCATCTCCAGCAGGAGTTCAACGGAGTCCGCAATACGTGTGACGACCTTGAAGCGAGGTCGCGACGCAACAACATCAGAATCGTCGGGATTCCCGAGGCAGCCTGTAAAGGCCCCATGGAGAAGTATATTGAAAACATGCTCAAGACCCCATTTGATCCAGCTGGATTCTCGCAGCATTTTCTAGTTGAAAGGGCGCATCGAGTTCTTGCTCGGGTTCCTAAGCCTGGCGCTCCTCCCCGCACTACTATTGGCAGGTTGTTGAATTATCGGGACAGAGACTTGATTCTGCGCCTGGCCCGGGAGAATGGTGCGCTACGCTATGAATCCTCTGATATACACATTTATCCAGATTTTGCGGCAGCTGTGTTCTCTCGACGGAAGTCATTTGATACAGTTAAGAAGATGATGTTGAGGATGCGACAGGTGCAATACACTCTGATGTACCCGGCTAAGCTCCGGGTGCAGCATGGTGGAGCTCATTTTTTTGAGGAGCCCAGTGAAGCGTTGGCGTACATTGAGGCTAATATCGCCATCCCTCTGCCGCGCGGGGACCGTGGCGGACGGGGTGGCTCCCCCGTCACCATGGATAAAGATTGAGGCTGCTGACAATATAATCTGATTCCTACTTTCCAAAATGATGTAATTTACTTTGGCGGGATGCCTAGACTGTTACATCAGGCCATGTAGGCTGTTTCTTAGGCGATCTCGCAGTGCACCCCATGGAGTTTGTTTGGTTTTCTGGTGGTGAGGGGGGGGCGGGGTTCATCGTCAATGTTTGGGTGATGATGTGGGTGGGGGCAGGGATGGGCAATGTTGATGTTTCTTTGGTTGCTATGTTGGAAGCTAATGTGAATATGGCTTTTGTGGGCCACCATAGCCCGCTGTCAGGTTTTTCTATATTGTGAAAACGAGTGAAGGTCTCTCCAAATGTGTTGGTTGTGGTTCTTATTTGCACATGAGCTGTCTGTTGCAATACATATTTTGCCTTGTTTATGAGTACAGTGCAGGCTAATTTAACATTCTTTTCATGGAATGTGCAGGACCTCAATCATCCCATTAAGGCCCGGAAGGTGTCTTCTTATATGAACCGCTGCTCCCCCAAAATAGTCATGCTCCAGGAGACACATGCTCTCGGGCCTGTTAATGAAAGTTTTGCTAAAGCGTGGGGCTCCCAGCGATAATATACTAGCTACTCATCTTAGACGCGTGGTGTGCTCCCCATGATACATCATTCCATTCTGTTTCAGGAGCACAGGAGGGAGATAGATCATTTGGGGAGATATGTGGTGGTTTGGGGCTTATTGCTTGGGATTAGTGTTGTGCTTGTAAACTCCTATGGTCCTAATGTCGACGATCCACATTTTTACTCAAATATCCTGGGCTTTTTGATTAGGGACCCATCCCCGTATATTATTTGGGGGGGAGGGGCGATTTCAATCTTATACTGGACTGCACTTTAGATCGTTCATGAGAGACACGCAGAGGGAGCTTACTGCAGCAGTCCGTATGGTAGTGAACATAATGAACCACTTGGGGTTGGCTGATCCTTGACACAGTCGCAACCCGTTCAAGCGTGAATATACGTTTTAGTCCACTGCACATGATGCTCATTCTAGAATTGACCTGTGGCTAATCCCAGATTCACTAATGGCGCAGGTGGTTGACTCCATAATTTACCCACGCACCTTGTCTGACCACTCTCCCGTCGCTCTGACAATCTCCTGGTTTGCTGTGATGCAGCCAAGGCCACTGTGGCGCATGCCCCTGGGTTGCCCATTAGATGCCACGTTCTCCGAACGTTAACGCTTAGAGTCTGATGAATTCTTCCTGAGGAATGCATCATCGGTCCCCCGGGTGGGTACGGTGTGGGAGTCTTATAAGGTTTGGGTCAGGGGGGAGATAATATCCAAGGCCTCCGGGATGTTGCGTGAAACTAGAGAGAAACACGCTGAGGTTGAGGTGGAGTTGAAGAACTTGGATGATGGATACGCTCATACGGGTGACAGGGTATTACTTGGCAAGATTAAGGATCAACTCTTGAGGTTTAATGACCTTGCAGACCTAGAGGTCCGTATGTTGCATCACCCTACTCAGGCTAGGAGATATGGAGATGCGGATAGACCAGGGCGGTATCTGGCTCGAGCTGTGCAGGGGGTGGGGGGGGGGACACGAGATCGTGTCACATTGTAGGTATTCCGGGAGCGTCGGGTAACGTTCTTAGGATGCCGGAGGCTGTGAACACAGAATTCTTCGAGTTCTATAAGTCACTTTATTCCAATGTAGACCAGTGCTCCCAGGTTGAATTGGACCATTACCTCGACTCTATACAGATCCCTCAACTTTCTGGAGGAGGCCCGTCTGGGATTGGAGCTCTCTCTCACTATTGACGAAATTGTAGAGACCATCAAGTCCCTTCCTTCTGGCAAGACTCCTGGCCCTGATGGCCTTGGGATTGAATTATATAAAAGGAACTGAGTTCTCTTTCGGCCCCTCAGCTGCTCAGTACTTGGGAGGAATCTTTGCAGGGTCACATTCTTCCCTTGTCGATGTCAGAAGCACTAATAACAGTGCTTCTGAAACCTAATAGACCTCCTGAAAACATGGGCTCTTATCAGCCATTATCTCTGATCAATTCAGACACAAAAATCCTGGCCAAAATATTAGCGCCGCGGCTGCTCCCGCATATGACTGAGTTGGTCCACCCAGACCAATCGGGATTTATCCCTGGGCGCACTACTGCATATAATCTGCGTAGGCTCTTTGGAGTACTAGCCCAGATTAACCCAGATTCGCAGGCCGTGGCCGCGTCGTTAGATGCCGAAAAGGCGTTTGATTCCGTGTCCTGGCAATTTTTGTTCTCGGTCCTCAGGCAAATTGGCTTTGGTGAATTTTTTATTCGGTGCGTTCAACTGCTTTACTCTTCTCTGATGGCGAGGGTCAGGACCGGGTCGACAATATCTCCGTTATTTAGACTTGCCAGGGGCACGAGGCAAGGATGCCCCCTATCCCCGCTCCTTTTTGCTCTCTCAATTGAGCCTCTGGCTTGCATTATGCGCTCCAGACATATACATTGTGGTCTTCGCATGACTGGCCGTTCTCATATAATTTATTTATATGCAGATGATTCCCTATTGTTTATCAGAGATCCGTCTGTAAACTTGGCCCCTATACTTGACGAAGTGCTTAAGTTCACTAGATATTCAGGGTATCGCATTAATGAAGACAAGTCAGAGTTATTCCCATTAAATGAGTCTACAACTCCGCTGATGGATCTCCTCGGCTTTAAGTGGGCACAAGATAGATTGAAATATCTGGGTATTATAGTCTCAAGCCAACACCAATCACTGCTCACTGAAAATCATTGCACATACTTATCTGCACTTCCCGACAGGCTGAATTTGTGGTCTAGGTTGCCTCTCACGTTATATGGTCGGCTGTCTCTCCTGAAGAAGGTTGTGGTCCCCAAGTTACTCTACCATTTTGTTAATGTACCTTTGTGGCTGGGTAGGACATTTTTTGATAAGCTTAAAACACTTGCAATAGGCTTTTGTTGGGGGCTGGGTACACCACGCATGAAGTGGGAGGCTATGACTAGGCCTTATGAGCAGGGCGGTTTGCAGGCACCCGACTTTGAACTATATTATGAAGTGGCCCAGGTGCATTTCGCAGGCCACTGGTATGCTTAAAACAACCGCCCTGTCCATACGGGATTGGAGAGATTTAGCTCTGACCCTACTTGTCTACATACCATTGTCCTGGCCAATAAACATTTAGATACTTGCACTTTCGACCCGGTTCGAACCACTGTCAACGCCTGGGCCAGGATATTTAAAAGGTTGCACTTCACTGAGCCATATGCAGGCTCTATCCCCCTATGGCGATGCCCTGGTCTTCCGCCCACCTATGATAAAACCATTAAGGACGGTTGGGACCCGGACGGTGCGATGACTCTAAGGGATCTCTTCCCTGGGGGCACTTTCATCGCTCTACCGCATTATGTGGCAAAGTTTGGGGGTGGCCCCAACCGTATACTAAGCGGACATCGTTTCCAACGGAGCCCATTGAATGCCAGCATTTGGAATCTGTTGTCACTACTGGATATACTCGTGGTCTGATTTCCGCATTATATAAAAGATGTCAGGAGGGGCCGGGACCACCTGGCACCGCCAGGCTTTACTGGGAGAGGCATCTGGATGGCCTGCTTGATGATGCTAGATGGGCGAGGTGGTGCAAGCTAACTAAGGATGTCTCGATGAATGCGAGGCACCGTTTAATCCAATTTAAACTGCTTAATAGGCTGCACTACACGCCTGTGAAGGTCGCTAGATTTGCTCCTTTGGCCTCTTCCAGCTGTGTCAAATGTGGGGCTGCGGAGGCTGACACACATCATAAGTTCTGGAACTGCCCTCTGGTTATACGGTTTTGGGAGGCGGTGGCGAAGATTCTACATGAATGTACCAATGTATCTCCGGTATTGCGGTTTCCCAAGTATTTATTTGGCGATATTGGGAAGGCATCAACCAAAAAGAGGCGGTTGTTTAATCTTGGGTGCCTGATAGCAAAAAAAATGTATTTTGATGAAATGGAAGTCTATGGTGGCATCGGGGATTCATTTGTGGCTGAAGGAAATGACTCATGTTTGTGAATGTGAAGAAACACATCTCATTAGTTGCACCATCCTGTAGGCCTTTACCATTCTTAGAATATTTGCGTGATTAAATGACTAGTGGTGTATGCAGTTGATTATTCCTTTTTGGTATTATCTATTCCCAATGGTGATTATCGCGACCTATGGACATTGATTTGTATTAATGCTTTTCTTTTCTTCATGCTGTGACAACATCTTAATGATATAATGTTGCTCATGTGTGCATTGATGCATTGTAGACGTTGATCTTCACAATTTCATAAAGAGTTTTAAAAAAAAAACAGCGAAAAAACATCCAGCGATAAAAGGATGTTGTACCACCCTGAGCACCGTTGCTACTCCAGCAGGTGAGCCAGCCTAGGAGCCAGCAGCTCCCTTCTCCCAGAGCTCCACCGGTACCCCAAGCAGCGAAGAACCATCGTCCCAAGCTATTTCCCAGCTCGCTGTTTATGCAACTTGGGTTCAGCAGCAAAATCGGGATTGACCAGATCCCCCCAAACACAGGAATATATCATACACATTGTTCCGCACATAATGAGATAAGACCAAGACCTTTTTCTGATTGAAAAAGACATTCTACATGGTTGGGAAAAAACACATGGTCACTTTCTTGGAGTCATCCTAAGGGGTGGTCATAGCGGTGCTCAGACCACAAGTATGCCTGGCTCAAAAAATCTTTCCCGGGCGGCTCTGCCAATCCAGTATTATATAGTCCTATTTAAAAACCGGCGAGCCACATAAATACACATACATATAACCCTTAGACAAAGCGCACTTTTCTGCGCGAAACCGCCATTTTAAACTACACAGAAAAGCTCTGACAACACTTACTTTTGGTGCGAAAAACCACAATTTCAAAATACCTACAGCTTTACTGCTGTTAACGAACATTTCACTCCGTTACCGTAACATTTCTTGCCCGAGAGCAAAGGCCCCCTCAAAGTGACGTGAAAATCAAAACTGCCATATGTTCGAGCAGTGTCTGCCCCGCCCCGTTTTGCACCCTACATGTATCCCGCGCAAAGGCGCTAACTCCAAACCATTTACTAGTGGTATAGGCGCCTTTCAAATGCACAGTAAATAATTCATTCCTCCACAGCCCACTCTACCCTCTAGCAGACTGAGGCTGGCTGGCAAACGCAATCAACATTAACACGCGTACCACACACTCGAGGCTGCACGTACATCATGCAGTTTACTGTGTAAGAATAGCTTATTAGGACAAGCGCATGCTGATGAAATGTTCCTCTAACATTGAGATCAAAGTTCTTATCTCAGCGAATTCGACTTGCTGAGAAATACGAGCACCTGAGACAAGCCCTGCAAAGGCGTTAACTCTAAAAACCATTTCCTAGCGGTGTAGGCACTTTTCAAATGTACAATAAATAATCCGTTTCCACCAACGTTGAGTGAGGCGGTACGGCGACCGCCCAAAACACTTGTACCAGACAACGTGTATGAACGCGCACGCCACTACTGGCTGTGGCCGCTTTACCCTGCACTGAGGTTCATTCCTCGTAAAACATCCTCTGCCTGAAATCGCCCACAGCGAAACGTAAGGACCAAAATTAAATCATGCATTGTTGTTTTCAAATCCCAAGACTGTTGTAAAGCCCCACTCCTTTTCTTAATGCATAAAAAACAAGCACCCGCCCTTCAATCGTAAAGCAGGTGTAACGCCTACAGGTAAAACTAGTGTCGTCACTAATGCCCAGTCATGTGGGGGAAATGCCTATGGGCCCAGAGGTCCTCAGGCAAGGGTGGGTGTCCTTGGCATGCACCACCCATCAACCCCACTCTTACCTTGTAGCTGATGCGACAAAAAAAGTGCACTAACGCACCGCAAACCGAAACCAACTGCTGCTCCTCTGCAAACCAAAAACAACTGCTGCTCCTCTGCTGGTGCCTCGGCTGGAAAGAGAAATGGCCCTCTCAGCCAAGGCGTTTTAAGTGCCTCCCCAGGCCCAGCTGTATCCGTCCAGGCACCGGGGGCACGCCCCTTCCGCCCCCTCAGGCAAGGAGAGGCGAGCCTAATGCAAAGGAGGTTCGGGGGTCAGAGCGGCAGCCTGCTTTGCCAGCTGCCCCTCTAGCACCCCCTGCGTGGGCTGGTACATCTGCTGAACGGGCTTAGCTGCCCAGACTTTGCTGCAAGAGCGAGCCCCCTCCCCTTTAGTGCTGGCTCTGCCTGCAGTGGAGCGCAGCTTCACAGGTGCTTCGAGTTCTCGCAGACTTTCTCAGCTAAGCCCATTCTGCTGTTGCGCGCTGCAGACTATTGCAGTTCATTGGCCAGAGACAGCAGCATGGTTGTCCAATACAGGCAGCCATCCGACACACCCCACAATGAAGAATGGCACCGGAAAAACATCTGCAGGACCCCCCCAGGGGCCCGCTGCGGGCATCCACACACCGGGCCAGCCCCCAACCCCACACAGAGGAGTCGCTGAGCGAGGGTCACCGGTGTAGCCCCTGACAAGCCCAGAAAGGAGAGGATCAAGAAGTTCCGTTGAGAACAAAAATAACTGCTGGGTGGTGGGTAAGTGGGAGGTTACACCTCTTGGGAGGGGTCTGATGGAGTCAGCTTAAAAAAAGGAGTTTCTGTGAACACAGTACATACTTAAAGGTAAGTATTGGGACGAGGAAGAGTGGAGGTAATGCACCTTTTCAAGTTGGTGAGATCTATCAGTGAATGCATTAGTGTTGCTATATAAAAGGCATGTTTTCAAAGCTGTAGGTAAGGGGGGGGCTCCAAACAAACTTTAAAATAGACCCCAGGGCATTTTTCAGTCAGGACTTTGCAATTCATGCAGAAAAGGAACCTAGAAACACATCACATAAAGCTATTTTAGATCTTAAAATCAGTAAAGCCCCTGTCAAGAGTTTAGACTAAGGTTCAAGTCTGTACTGGTCTCTATTGGGGTTACAGAGGAAGACCTTGTGCAGCGTCCAGGGATTGCTAAAAGGATTCTGTTCAGGGCAGACTGTGGACTGCATTGCTTCCTAATCAACCTATGGGAAGTATTGTCATTTTCTGCATGCAAGAGAATGCATACCACTATTCCTTCAACGATTTCCTTGTGCCAATGTTCGCATGACGTATATGGGTTATAGGCTTAACCAATTCCCCACCTACGAGGGGATTAAGTACTGGAAGGAGGCCTCATTGTTGTTTATCTCTAATTCTTCTAACTACAACTGTAGATTTTGAGGGGTGAGGACTCTTCTGAAACCTTGAGGCACCTAGTTACCGAGTGTCCTTACTTTGACATAAAACGTCTAATTTGTTTCAAGGATAAGATTGGTAACAACGCGGATGTGTCCATGAACTTATTCTGGCGTAGATGCATGTGGGGCACTACCATCTCTTTCATTCTAGCCTTAAATGTATTCTTAACGTTAGTTACAACAGAATTGGACAAGACAAATCTAAAGTCTGCACGTTGTTAATGGTGTGGTATGCTTTGATATTCAGAATCTGGAATTTGTTTTCGAATATTCCTTTTATTCTTCATTTATTCTGTTTTAATCGTTTTTTTTCTCTTTTATGAGTGATAATGTTTTAATGTTCTCTTGTTTATTTATGTTGCGTAAGGTTTTCTGTAAACCGTGAATAAACCAATAACATTTTTTTTTTTTTTTAAAAAGCCCCTTGCCCAGATGGTTTTACCATAGATTATTATCATTCCTTTTCACCCCTACTATCTGCTAAACTTCTAGCACTCTACAATCATTTTCTTGCCTCAGGCTCTAGCACAGGTTCTTTTGGAGAAGCACTTCTTATTTTATTTCCCAAACCAGACAAAGACCCCTCTTTGGTTAAAAATGATCATCCCATCTCACTAATTAATTTGGATTCCAAAATCTTAGCCAAAATAATTCCCTGCCGTCTGGACAGTATTATGCATAAACTAGTTAACGTTCATCAAACAGGCGTCATTAAAGGAAGGTTTGCCTCTTCCAATACAATAATTATTTTCAAAACTCTTATACATGCGCAAGATTCAACTGATCCTCTTTGCTTCAGCCCTACCTTAATCAAATTAATGTCACTTCTATACTCATCTCCCTCAACCAGAATTTGTATTAATAATACCTTCACTAAAGCTTTTCCCCATCTCACGAGGCACTAGACCGGGCTGTCCATTGTCCCCACTCCTTTTTGCTTAAGCTTTAGAACCTTTACTCCAAAGTATTACCATCAATGATAACATTAAAGATTTTACTTTAAAGTTCTCTGTTTATGCGAGGATATTCTACTTTACTCATCATATCCCACTTCCCTCCCAGCACTTAAGTCGACTATATACCAATTTGCTTGTGTCTCTGGATATAAATTGAACTTTAACAAATCGGACATTTTGCCCCTTACAAATTCATGTACATTAGCGAACACATCTCTTTTTATAATAAAATGTACTTCATCTGTTAAATACCTAGGGATACCTATCGCTAATAACCTTGAGACCACCCTAAACCTAACCCAGAATATGATTATTGATGAAATTAACTCATCCATTAATCACTGGTCTCCTTTGGTGCGGCAGACTAGACTATTAAAATGACTCTGGGCCCATTATTCTCCATTATCTCTCTGTGATAATAGTACTACTCCCAAATTCTTTCTTCAAAAAAATAGACAAAAATTCTAGTTAAATTCCTGTGGAAAGATAAATCTGCCAAAATTGCACTCAGTAAGTTGAAATCCAGTAAACTTTCCAGTGGAGTGAATTTTCCATACTTCCTTAAATACCAGAAATCCTTTTTATTACGACAAATTACCAACTTCTGAACCCCCATTTATTAACACCCCCTCATGGATTATTTTGGAATCAAAACTCATTACACATTTGTCCTTTACTCACCTTCTCAAAACATCCTCATGGCCTGGAATCAAAAAACCTCCCCTCCTAATTCCGTCAAACAAGTATGGAATTCCTTAATTACAACATGTGACAATATCCAAGATATCTCCAGCGCCTTCTTGTGAAAGCTTTTTCTCATAAACCCAAACATGGCATCCTACATAAACGGTACTCAGTCGAAATGTTCCCAGTCTCACATTTATTTAAGAATAATGCTCCCATACCTTTCCAAGACCTCTGTACTTACTGCAATTTAAATGAATCAGATTTTAAAACTTATTCCAGTTTCACTAAACTTATTGATAAAGCTATTCCTCATTATACACATAAAATTCCCTTAAAATATTCAGAACTAATTGTGTACTCTCACTCCACCAAAGCATCCACAGTCTATCCCATTCTCAATCAGCCCACTGATACTACTGTTAAACTCTATAACCTGTGGGAATCGGATTGGAACTTACAAAACACTCAAGAAGTGTGGACTAAGATAAGACTACAATGATTTTCCACTTCTGTTGCAGCAAATATCACTCAATCGCACTACTTCATATTACATAGAGCCTATCTTACGCCAAAATGTCTAACTCCAGTCAAAGTGTATGCTGGTCCTGCCAATCTTCTCCTGCAAATTTAATTCAATCTTTAACTGTAATTTTGATGGAAATGCTTACAAAAAATGTTTCATTTCAGGAGCCTCTCACATCATGTAATGTCATGATTGGAGCTGTAGCAAATCCCTATGTCACATATTACTTTGTCTGATTTATTTAATTTCTGGTATATATTGCCTTCCATCTCATTGTGTCTAATTGGAAAAATGCTCGAAAATTAACTTATAATTTATGGTTGAACTTCGTTTGCTCTTTTCACAGAATTGAAAAACGATATGCCTTATAAAGAAAAACTTGACTCAAGTTTCATAACAAATTGAATGCCTTTATAAAACGCTCCTTTTACTGCCTTTATTGCTCTTCCCTCTCCCTAATCTTCCCTTAACGTGTCATGTCTGTCCTCCCAGACTGCCCATACAAGTGTGGTGGAAACGGGTGATGGGAAACACGGATTGTAGAAATAGTTGCTATATAAAAGTACCACTGACAGGTTTGCGAAGGGGAGAAGAGAAAGCAACCCTGGAAAACAGAAGCCATGAAAAAACAGGGGACTGCACGTAAATAAAAGTTCGGAACAGGGGGCCGTGCGGGGACACTCCACCGTCATAACGCTATGTGATCCAGGTAGTACAGGAGACTCGTGTGGCTAGGAAAAACGAAAATCTCCAAAGCTTCTGGAGGCGATTAGACGTGTGGGGGCCAGGTGATCAAGAAGCAAACAAATGTGTGATGGAATGGAGACTATTTAGCGACCCCTTCTGTCTTCTAGCTTGAGGCAACCGAAAACGACGTAATGCGGTTTTAAATGTTCAGTGCATAAAATAATAACAAATATCACTGGCGAGGTTAAGCTTCAACTGTTTCGCTGCCACTCTGGTCTCGGCTTTACTGTAAACTCTCCTGTAGATCACTAGCCACATTCATAACCGCCAACCACGTTAGCTTTTGTGGCTAAACTATCTGCAAGTAACACCTAGCTTCCCTTTACTTTGAATATCATGGACTAGGACTGTATCACGAGAGAGCTTCTTGGCAGCCGATGTAAACCGGGATGCTCTTATAACACCAGTATCAGCAGGTTACTTCTTGAAATAGGACGTTACCCCCTTGGCTCTACCACTTTATTTTGGGAAACATACATGCAGAGAGTGGGATCATTTTTATTGAAGGAAGATCCCATCCCTGAATGGCTTCAAGTCTAACACCCCTGGATCTCTTCTTTAGCAGCACCAAGTACAGAGAAGACACTCCACCGCCGTGGGTTGCTATGCCAAAACAGACACCCCGTTCACAACTAAATGCACACTTACCCCCAGTGCTAGGCCTTCTCTTCCGCAATGTCTCCGTTTCCGGTGTAAACCTTCCGATTATCCCTACTTTCCAGACTAGTTTCCTCCAAACAGGAAGTGCTGCTGATGCTAGTGCCGCAGCTGCAGCAGGCTCGGCCCACGCAGCATCCTGTCAGTCACAGAGACATAGAAGAAAGACAAGCCATCCACGCTCCCTGCACACTACTCATGGAGTTCTTCCATCGTGGCAGACATCTTTGAATGGCGGTTTCGTTATTTCGACATCAGAATTCTAGTTATATTTTACAAATCTCACGTATAAAGTCATTCATGTGAAGCAAAGCATGAGTCTAAGAATATTGCTAAATTGCAATAATTAAAAGTTTAAATCATTTACATTTCATTTTTGTCATCGCCAATGTGTTGTTTATATGCTATGTTTTGTAATGTTCAGATTTAAATATTGTTAATATTTTTTCCTTCTACTGTCAGATACAATATTTGTGAATCTGTAACCATTAAAATATGCCAAGGATGTTTGCAAGAGCGTACCCGGTGGCATCTATCTTTGTCCTTCGAGTTAAAGCTAACGCCACGTCCTCGTTCTCTGGAGTCCGTACTTTGCGCACGCGCGCTTTCGTTCATTCCATGTTAAATTGAGGGAGCTGTCACAGGGTCAGCTGTTTGACAACAGAAGGAGCTGCTATGGCAACTCTGCGGGCTGGTCCACCTAGCGAACCTGTTTAAATTACCCGTTATATATACACACAATACTGTTGTGCTGACCGTTTAAGCCACTAGCATAACCAGGGTCTTAACTAGACCAACTTGTATTTTTCAACCATCCAGCTAAGCTCACAAACATGGTACAGAACCAATAGCACCACTACTCTTTCGATGAATTCTGAAAATCTCTACAACAACATATGTAGTAGTGGAAATGGAAAAAAGTTGGTCGCTCCTCTGAAGCCGCACGTGGATCGCCCGTTGCCATGCTTAAATGTATGCAGTTCCTGGGCTTTAATTGACCCACCGACACCAACCGTGTGTACCGGAGCCGATGGAGCACAATCGGTGCAGAGATGAGGGGCTGATGTCGGACCATTGCACCTGAAATCGCTGTCCAGGTCCTAGCCCCCTCCCCCACCCGAGAAAACCAAGATGGCGGACGCACGGATGTGCGCGTATGCAGCGGAGACACGGAGGCGAGTCTTTTCATAACACGCAGGCTGAGAGAAGTGAGTGCCCGAGTGTTGCAAGCGGACTGGATCCATTTGTTTGCAGGGGGCGGCCGGGGCCCCACCTGAAGCGCCGGAGCGGAGGAGGTGCTGATGTTGCTTCGGATGGGGGAGTCGGCCTGGATCCCTGGGTGTGACGCGGGGCGGTGCAGGCCGCTGTGAGCTCCCCTCGCGGGCGCTGACTGGTGCGGGTCCCGCGGGGTGAGTGCCCGCTCTGATGAGCGGAGTCCAGCTGACGGAGCGGGCGGCCGTGCTGGATTCCGTGTGGGGGATCCCTGGCAGCGGGAGCCGCGACGGAGGCGGTCGGCGTGAAGAGTAGACCTGCTGCCGCCCGCCCCCGCATCGACTTCAGGAGGAAGCCGCACTGGAACTGCACCTGGTGGCCCCTGGCTGGAGGGGAGTGGGGCCTGCCCGGGCTGGGCTGCGCTCGCCTGTGCGCCCCAACGCCTCCCGGAGTTGTTCCCCGGCCTTCCCCCACCCCCTGTCCCTCTTCTGACCGCGGTGATCCCGCGGGGCCTCATTGCTCCCCAGCCAGCTTCGGCTCTTTCCTCCCACGTCCTGCCTGACGGATTAGAGCCGTGCGCCGTCTGTGCCCTGATCAGGGGGCACATTCACGGCTCCAAGTGGCCCCCACCTCGAAGCTTCCTTTTCTCCTTCTCTCTCCTGGGGCGCTCCGGCCCACATCATCCTGCGGCGGCATACCTCTGGACTGAGGGGTTCTCCCATCCAGTGGACACAGGCCTCCACCGCCGCGTGGGTGGCTCCCCTGGATCCTGGTGGGGCAGACTCACCTGCCTATGGACACTCACGTTCAGCCCCCTATTGTGCCACAGCTCCCGGTGAGAGGTGTCAGGGAGGTGCCAGAGGGATTTGGCTGAGGTGGGGGTGTGAGTCCCACCCCTCTCATGCAGCGGCTGGCGGTGGGAGCCGTCTTTGGGAGCCCCTGGCGAATACCTCATCGGGCCTTGCCGCCTTTGTGAGTGAGTAATCAGCACTCACTTGGAAACTCTGCCCCTTCCTGAAGGGTCCCGGACTCACGCTGGTGGTAAGCTTGGCCCACATGCAAGTTCCTTGACTCTTCTTCTCCCCTTCGTCCTCCTGAACTCTTCCTGGGGCGCCCCGGCCCACGGCCCTGTTCCCCGCGGACAAGGCGTATAACCCTCACGAGTGATACACCTTAGCTTCTTGCTGGGCTCTGGGAGTCCCCTGGAGGCACCCGCAGCGATTCACCTTCACGGTTGCAGTGCTCCTGGCGGCCACTGACCCGCCGCCGACAAGCAACACAATGTCTAAGCTACAGAAATCCACCAAGTCCTCGGACACAGCAACTATGTTAATGTCATCTGAAAAAGCGAAGAAACAGGACCCCTGCCCCTCAGCCTCGCAGGAATCTCTAGACAACAAGGGACCTCTGGCGACCAAAGAAGATATCCGTGAATTTATGCCCAACATCAAAGCAGAATTCCGGTCTTGTATGACGGAACTTTCTACCAAGCTGGAGAGTACGGACAAAAAGGTCTCGGAGGTGGAACAGAGATTGGGGGAGGTTGAGGATCGCTCCGAAGACCATACTTCCACCTTAACTGAGGTTCAGCGGTCAATTAAACTTCTGCAGGACAAATGCGACATTCTAGAATACAAACAAGAGGACCTGGAGAATATGGCCCGGTGCAACAACCTCCGAATTCGAGGGGTTCCTACCTCGATCCCAGACAAGGGGCTAGCTGAATACGTAGGTCTCTTTTTCAGACCCTCCTCCCTGACCTTGATGACTCGCAGCTTCTCCTAGATCGCACCCACAGGCTGAACCCTCGTCGCGGAGTGGAATCGGATGGCCCACCTGACGTCATCACCAGGGTGCACTTTTTCACCACGAAAGAAGCCATCTCAGCGATTAGCCTCTCCAAGGATGACATCACATTCCAGGGAGGCCTCCCTCCAGATTTATCAAGATCTATCTCCTCTTACTCTCCAGAAGAGGCGAGCCCTCTGCCCGTTAACCACCTTTCTTCAAGCCCAAAAAGTCAGCTACAGATGGCTCTATCCCACAGCGTTGCAATTTTCCTACAAAGGCTCACTAAGGAAAATTAGCCACTTGGAAGATGCTGAAAAGATCCTGCACCCGGACGCCTCCAGCCCTTCATCCTCACCACCCACAGGGGCAACTGCCGACTCGGACCTCGTGGCCGCTCTTAATCCCACACAAAATTCCTGGTCGAAGGTTCCGAGATTCCGGAGGAGGAAATAGCTTGGTGTGGTCCCATGATGGGGCCACCGGCTCTTCCTCTCCCGGCTCGCCGGCCCTGCACTCTGGAGCCGAGCAGCACCCACAGGAACACAGATGAGCGTCATCCCTAATGCAGCGGGCACCACTGCACGGCTCATACCCAGCTCCAAGGTACTTTCCACCTATGAGTCCTAGGAACGATCCACCAAGACTATTGATGATTTTAGCCATGTTGGCTACTCATTGTTCTATGGCCCTGTTGGCCAGAGGGGCTCTCGACCCACAAAAGGTCTGCCTCCCCCAGTTGAATTTTGGTCCTCCCGTTGGCGGTCCGAGCGAAAACCCCGAAGGCAGGTGAATAATTGGCTGCACATTCCGCAACGTGATGGTTAATCTACCTATATCCCCCCCCCCCCCAGGACTTGTTGGAGTCTCCGGAGCTGGTCCCGGGACATCAGACTTTGCTGTTTGTCTCCCTGAACGTTAGAGGACTGAATTCACCTCTTAAACGCAAGTCCATCCTACAGAAACTCCAGAGTGACAACGCGGCGGTGGCTATGCTACAGGAGACTCACCTACTGCCGGCAGACCACAGCCGCTTACGCTCCCGAAACTTTCCAATGCAACTCTTCGCATCTGGGAATTCCAAGAGGGGTGGCACGGAAATCCTATTTGGGAAGGTGTCATGATCCGCAGAACACGCCCCTTTTGGACCTCATGGTCCTTGTCACAACAGGGCTTGCACTCCTTGATACTCCCAACATGGCCGTCTAACGTGCAACATCTTCCTTGTCCTTATGTCAGACGTAGCATATTTACAAATAGGCCGCGGGCCCGCGCGTCTCAATGCTACTGCACGCAGCAACTAGACATGTGCTCCGTAGTTCGCTACACTGTTGTCCTTGTTCCTGGACCTCCTAATTCCATTCCCATTACCCTCTTCCTTCCTCTGTGTTTCCCGGACTTGTGTGCTGTGTGCTTACCCTCTTGGTTCCTGGATCCCGGAGTGTCTGAATCCTGGAGCTCTGGACGTACGCTGGAGCCAGAAGAGGCTTGCGCGGACTTATACAAGACCAGGTCCGTGCATAAGAAGACACCGCCCAAGAAATCCTACAAGGATCGCTCCCAGGTGAGAAAGGGGGAATTCCGTGACAGTTTGAGATGCCAAACGACTGAAGTCGAAGCCGACATGGAAGCGGCTGTTCAGGATCTCATGCGTGGCATGCAAGAACTAACGACCGAGGTACAAAATTTAAAGGCGGAAAACGCTGCTCTCAAACAATTAGTTCTATCCTGTGATTCTGCCACAAAGGAAAGCGTATTGGTGGGAGGCATTGTTGACAAATACCATGGGTCGGCAAAAACCCTTCGTGGATTCCTTGATTCTTGTTTGGTTCACTTTACTTTTAAGCCCTACTACTTTTCAACCCCTAGGGCTAAGGTTGGCTTCATAATTTCACACCTTTCCGGAAATGCTCTAACTTGGGCTATGCCCTTAGTCAATTCTGGTGATGCCCTCCTGGATGACTACGATGGTTTCATACAAGCCCTTCAAAACATGTTTGACCACCCTGAGCAGATCTATAGTGCCCAGGAGCGCATGCTAGACTTTCATCAAGGATCCCAGGATTTGCTTACGTATGTAACCCGATTCAAGCAATTGACCAAGGAAGCTGACTGGTCTCCTGAAGCAAGTTTTACACTTTTCAGAAGGGGACTGAATGAGGAGGTCAAAGATGAATTGGCCAGAGTGGCTCGCCCAAGCTCGTTACAGGCCCTTTTGGACCTTGCCATGCAAATAGATTTTCGTATCCAGGAAAGAAAGGCAGAAAAAAGGAAATCCAAAGTAACCCCCCAAAGGCATCCTTCAAGATTACCTCCAAGACTGACACAAATCCAGGGTCAGCTACTGAACCAGAACCTATGCAGATAGGAGCCTTCTGTGGACCCATATCCCCGCAAGAAAGGATGAGAAGGATTCATACGGGGCTATGCATGTACTGTGCCTCGGATAAACACCTGGTTAGAGAATGCCCTCTAGCCCCTCCTCGACGTTCGGGAAATGCCAGCTCCCGATCCTAGATGGAGCAAGGCTTCGGGAGAGAGATGTTTGCTCCACGTCTATTCCATCCTTGAAATCTCCTGGACAAAACAGCCTAGTGATTGTACAGGCCCTTCTATCGCCATCCAAGAATAAGACCTACTCCATTTTGGCCTTGGTTGACTGCAGAGCTATAGGAGTATTAATTGATCAAGATTGGGTTACGTGTCACCACATTCAATACGAGACACGAAGTACCATGCAACCAGTGAAAGCGATCGATGGAAGACCCCTCACTTCAGGGCCTTTAAGCCTGCAGACTAAAGAGATCCAACTTTCAATAAACCATCGCCAAGAGCTGATTAGATTTGACATCATTAAGTCTGCTCATTATCCCATGGTCCTGGGTATGCCCTGGTTACAGAAGCATAATCCGTATATCAACTGGGCAGCAGGATCCTTATTTCTTGGATCTGAGTTTTGTATGTCTCACTGTCTATTCCTGGAATCATCCGTGACACCTTCCAAAGAACCATCAATAGATCAGCAAGTTCCACTCATGGTTTCCAATATTGTATCGGTTCCACAGGCCTATCAGAGTTATGCTGATGTGTTCTCAACTGCCATAATCCAGGCTCTACCCCCTCACAGACCTGAAGACTGCGCCATAGACACAGAACCCTCAGCAGTGATTCCCTTTGGGAGGATGTTCATCCTATCCGAACCTGAAAAGAGAGCCCTACGAGAATACTTGGATACCAACCTTGAAAATGGCACCACAAGACCATCGAAATCCCCAGCTGGAGCCTCACTGTTTTTTGTTCCCAAGAAGGACACCAAGGAACTTAGACCTTGCCTCGATTATCGTGGATTAAATCAATGCACCCTCCAGGACTGGTACCCTTTACCCTTGATCTCGGATATCCTGGAAGCGGTGAGAGGAGCTGTAATCTTCACGAAACTGGATCTCAGGGGTGCCTATCATCTGATCTGTATCAGGGAAGGAGACAAATGGAAAACAGCCTTTCGAACACCCTTTGGACACTTCGAATATGTGGTAATGCCCTTTGGACTTGCTAATGCCCCTGCCGTCTTTCAACGTTTCATGGATAGGGTGTTCTCCGATATGCTGTTCATCTTCGTCATCGTCTACCTGGATGATATCCTGATCTATTCCAAGGACCTTCTAAGGCATGAAGAACATGTTAAGGCTGTCTTACAACGACTACGTGAACATAGACTCCTAGCCAAACCCGAAAAATGCCTGTTTAATGTGACCTCTGTTCATTACCTAGGATTTGTCCTTAGTCCAGAAGGAATTGGTATGGATCAGTCAAAGGTAAAAGCCATATTATCCTGGCCGGCTCCCACTTCTGTGAAACAAGTTCAATCCTTCCTGGGGCTAGCCAGTTTCTACCGGAAGTTCATACCCACCTTTTCTGAGATTGTTCAGCCGATCATTGCACTCTTGAAGAAAGACACTCCCTTTCTCTGGTCTACACCGCAAGACAAGGCATTCCAACTTTTAAAGATAGAGTTTACTCAAGCCCCCATCCTAGCACAACCCAACATAAATCGACCATTCATAGTGGAGACGGATGCCTCTAACTACGCCATAGGAGCAGTGCTGAAGCAAGAGTTCGAGGACAAGATGGAACACCCCATTGCTTATCTTTCAAGAACTCTGACTCCCAGTGAGACACATTACTCTGTCCTGGAAAAGGAACCGTTAGCCATCCGTCAAGCCTTCACCGAATGGTGACACCTACTCCTGGGAGCGAGACATCCAGTCCAGGTCCACACAGACCATCGGAATCTTCAAGTTCTACAATCTTTGGAGTGTAGGAACAGTTGTCAGGCCTGTTGGGCCTTCTTTGCCCAGTACCAGTTCCACATCCACCATGTCCCCGGATCACAGAACATAATTGCTGATGCCTTATCCCGACATCCTGACTACGAAACAATTGAAGACAGGACCTATCCCAAGATGTTTCTCCACACGATGTTTGTAGCTCAAGCAGTCAGTCTCCTCGAAGAAATTCGGATACAAACCCAATGCTCTGAACTCTGGAAGGATATTTCAAGGAAGAATCAATGGAATCTAAGAATCAAGGAAGGATACTTGTTCAAGGATAATGTTCTAGTCATCCCCACACAGAAATTACAACAAAGGATAATCAACCTCTGCCACGATACCCTTCATTCTGGACATCGTGGCATCACCAACACCCTCCGTCTTATACAAAGACAATTTTGGTGGCCTATAATGAAGACAGATGTACAACTGTACATCCAAGCCTGTTCTATTTGTAGTCAGAACAAACATGATAACAAGAGACCAGCAGGTCTCCTACTGCAACCTACTCTACCAACAAGACCATGGGAATTCATCGCTACAGACTTCATTGTGGAATTGCCACCTTCCAGGGGATACACAACTATCATGGTTACCATTGACTTGTTCACTCACATGGCTCACTTTACACCCCGGCATAAACTACCGTCCTCATCAGAGCTAGCTGGAATATTCATGGAACACATTTTCCGTATACATGGACTTCCTTCCAAGATCATATCAGACCGAGGACCTCAATACGTCTCACAATTCTGGAAACATCTCTGTCGCATTCTGGGAATCCAACGCGCTCTCTCATCAGGTTATCACCCACAAACCAATGGAGCTACGGAACATGTAAACCAGACCCTGGAACAATACCTTCGCTGTTTCGCCACTAAGGTTCAGGACGACTGGTCGCTCCTAATACCCGTGGCTAAGTTTGCGTACAACAATTCCGATCATTCGGGAATCAACACCAGCCCCTTTTATTGCAGTCAAGGAAACACTCATCAATGTACACAAGCAAGCCAAGGAACACTTAGAGAAGGCCAGAATACGAACGAAACAAAATGCTGATTCTAAAAGAAGACCAGGGCCTTCATATGCAGTTGGTGATCAAGTCTGGTTGTCCTCGAAGCTACTACCCCGACACTTAACGGCCAAACAAACTGGCCCCCCGGTACTATGGTCCATTTCCCGTCAAGGAAATCATAAATCCTGTCTCATACCGACTCAAGCTACCCGACTCCTGGAAGAAGATTCACCCAGTTTTTCATACTTCTTTATTAAATCCCTACATCCGATCTTCACGGAAATCTTGTGGACCTCCTCCGGTGACCGTGAACGACCAAGTGGAATATGAAGTGTCCCGAATATGCGATTCCAGGTATAAACGGGGTCAGCTTCAATACCTGGTTGAATGGCAAGGATATCCTCCAAGTGAAAGATCCTGGGAACCAGCTTCTAACCTGAATACCCCTCAATTGCTCAGAAGATACCATCTCATACACCCGGACAAACCCGGTGGAACGAGTCTTCGGAGGGGGCATGCTGTCATGATCCGCAGAACACCCCCCTTTTGGACCTCATGGTCCTTGTCACAACGGGGCTTGCACTCCTTGATACTCCCAACATGGCCGTCTAACGTGCAACATCTTCCTTGTCCTTACGTCAGACGTAGCGCATTTACAAATAGGCCGCGCCCCCGCGGGCCCGCGCGTCTCAATGCTACTGCAAGCAGCGACTAGACGTGTGCTCCGTAGTTCGCTACACTGTTGTCCTTGTTCCTAGACCTCCTAATTCCATTCCCATTACCCTCATCCTTCCTCCTTGTTTCCCGGGCTCGTGTGCTGTGTGCTTACCCTCTTGATTCCTGGATCCCGGAGTGTCTGAATCCTGGAGCTCTGAACGCACGCTGGAGCCAGAAGAGGCTTGCGCAGGCTTATACAAGACCAGATCCGTGCGTAAGAAGACACCGCCCAAGAAATCCTACAAGGATCGCTCCCAGGTGAGAAAGGGGGAATTCCGTGACAGAAGGGGCTGAACCCTCAAATTTTAGATTCCATGAGCTGCCCGGAGGGGCGATTCATGGCGGTAAAATGTCTGATTCTGGGACAACTGTACTCCATAATCTCAGTGTATGCGCCAAACTCAGGCCAGGCGCTTTTCAATGAATCGCTAAGTACAGCTCTCTCCCCCTTCCTGGTGGGCCAGATAGTGATTGGCGGTGATTTCAATGGGGTCCCGAACCCCATGAAAGATGAGTCGCACCCGCCCTCTTCCGGGGACTGCGCTACAGCTTTGGCTCTCCTGCAATTATTTAGAACTCTGGGGGTGGTGGACTCATGGAGGGTACTCCACCCGTCTGAAACAGACTTTTCCTTCTATTCGTATGTTCACAGAACGTTCTCCAGGATAGACCTTCTCTTAGTATCCCCACAAATCTTTACATTCACTGACAATGCGACAATTGGCTCCAGAATCCTGTCTGATCACGCCCCGGTGACCCTGGAGATCCGAGTGCAGGGACCACCTAACCCCCAACAGCGCAGATGGATGTTATGTGACCCGATTCTTAACGAGATGCCACTCAGAGATACAATCGCAACCACAATCACTAATTTCTTCAAGGAGAACCCTAATGAAGACACTTCCCCCGTCAACAACTGGGACGCAAGGAAGGCAGTGGTGCGAGGGGAACTCATTGCGCAAGGAGTGGCCTATCACAGGCATAGACGACAAACTCGTCAAAGCCTCGAGGAAGAACTTGAAAAAGCAGAAAGGTTCCATAAGGAGAAGGGCTGGACCCCTAAAACACAGCGGGCTATCCGGATAGCGCAAAAGAAGATTGAGGCCTACTATGCTGAACATACTGCCCACCAAATGGCGAAAGCTAAGCACTTTTACTATGCTAAGAACAACAAGGCAAATAAACTACTGGTGGCCAAACTCGCCAAGACGAAGAGGAATAACACAATTGTGGGTCTGCGGGATCAACATGGCAAAATCCAATACGCTGACCTGGACAAACTTCGGCTTGCAACAACCCACCGGACTCAGGTGATGACCGCTCCGGTGCGAGACATGAGAGAACAGAAGGAATATCTACGGGAAGCAGCGCTACCCCGACTAAAGAAAGCAGCCTATGATTCTCTGGAGTCGCCGATTACCGACGAGGAAGTGGACGTGGCGATAAAAGCCCTTAAATCCCAGGCCCCCTGCCCGGATGGATTTACAACTAGGTTCTTTAAGATTTTCAAACCTCAACTGTTAGCGCCTCTCCTCTGGTGCAGCTGTTTAATTCATTCAGAACCACAGGCATGATAACCCCGTCCATCCAAGAGTCAATTACTGTCTTACTGCCAAAACCTGGAGGCGATCCGAAGAATCCTGCATCATATAGACCTATCGCTCTGCTCAATATAGATGCTAATATATACTGTAAAATTCTAGCAACACGTCTCTCCCAGGTTTTGCCGGAGATAATCAGCGCTGATCAAACTGGCTTCCTTAAACATCGCTCCACCACCGACAATATCCGCAGGGCCTTGGATCTGGTGGAACTTGCCTCCCGAGATTCCCGGGAGTTGGTGCTTCTGGCCCTGGACGCAATCAAGGCATTTGATAAAGTAGACTGGACTTTTATGAGGCTCACCCTCAAGGCTTATGGATTCGGTCGGAATTCTGCACTATTCTGCACTATGACGCTGGCAAACTATAAAGCGCCCAAAACCCTTCTTAGAGTCAATGGCGCCCTATCTTCCCCTATCAGCCTAACCTGTGGAACCAGACAAGGATGTCCATTCTCGCCGCTCCTTTTTGCACTAATTATGGAACCATTCGGCCAACGGATCAGGATGAACCCTGCAATCAAAGGTTTCCAATTGGGCATAGCGCACCATAAACTGGCCCTCTACGCGGATCATGCCCTTCTGACCATCACAGAGCCCCGCTCCTCCCTCCCTCAGGCCCTGGCGGAGATAGCAAGCTATGGAAGGGTCACGGGTTTTGCCATCAATTTCCGGAAGTCAGCTGCCTTGGCGGTGGGTCTGTCCTTGGAGGACCGAGAAGCCCTAAGCCCGTTATGCCCAGTACAATGGACGACCAGCGAAATCAGTTACTTGGGAGTCCAGATTCCAGCTAACCCAAGCGAGGTCTACCGGGCTAATTTCCCCCCACTATTCACGGTCTTTGAGGCGGACCCTAAGCGTTGGGCAGCGCAGGGGATCTCGCTGATGGGCCGTATTATGGCTTGTAAAATCAACTTGCTACCGAGGTTCCTTTACGCTTGCTCCTCACTCCCAGTACCGATTCCGGCGCCAGCCTTACAACACCTACAGAAGAAAATGCTGCAGTTTATCTGGAGGGGGAAAAAAGCTAGGATCCCTAAATCCACGATGCTGGGCAACGCAAGGCTCGGTGGCCTCAGGGTCCCAGACCTACAGAAATATCAGATGGCGGCTCAGCTGGCCTGCATTCAGTCGTGGCAAATACTTACTAACCGCCCTAGATGGGTGGACCTCGAACAGGCGCAGCTACCTCTACCGCTGCGTTTTCTCCTGCATATCCCTCCTCCGGAACGGCGGCGATGGCGGGAACTGCTGGCGACCACCAAACATACCATCTCGGTCTGGGACGAAGCGTTGAAACTAAAGAGGATTCCGGCGGGGCTCAGCCCCCTCGCCCCAGTGATTATAAACCCGACTTTTTCACCTGGACTGTCAACTCGAAACTCTGGGCCCTGGATTGCAGGAGGCCTGGAGACCCTGGGACAACTCTTCGAAGGGGGCCAACCCTCCACCTTTGAGAGATGTAAAGAACTCTTTAAGATTCAGGAACAGGATAGGTTCACGTATATCCAGCTGCACCACTGGTGCACTCATCCACAGACTCGCCAGGCAGCTACCCGCCCCCCCACAGCTATTGAACTGACCTTTAATGAGCTCCCACCCCGAGGGAGAATCTCTACTCTATACAAACGGCTCCAACCGGACTTCTTAATTTCTAAGCCCCGGTACATGGCCCAATGGGAAGCGGACCTGGGCCATCCTATTGAGGACCAACTCTGGGTTGATATCTGGTCCCGGGCCCACACCTCCTCATCCTGCATCACAAATAGGGAATGCGCCTACAAGATCCTCCTCCGTTGGTATTTCCCGCCCTTAAGACTCCATCACATGCATCCCACTCTCGACCCACACTGCTGGAGACAATGTGGCCAAATAGGCTCCTTCTTCCATATGTGGTGGTCCTGCCCCAAGGCTCAAGCCTTCTGGAAACAATGCTTGGTGACGATTGCGGACATCACTCGGGTGTGACTGCCCCTTGACCCCGAACCTATTTTGGAGCCCCGATTCCTGGAATCTACCCAATATCAGGACCTAAGGCCAAACTATTATCACAATGCTTACTGGCGGGCAGAAACATGATAGCCCACACCTGGAAGATGGCAGAAGGTCCTCTCATGCCGTTCTGGTGGGTAAAGGTCTGGGATATTTTGATAGCTGAGAGGGTCACAGCCGCCGGGGCAGGCCTTCTACATCGATTTCATAATATTTGGGGTCCGGTCCTAGACTTTGACCAAAACTTCCCTGCTTTGACATTTAAGCCCCAATTGGCCAGAAGAACCGTACAAGATGGGGATCCCCAGCGGGGGTGGGAGGAAGGAACTTAAGGCCGGCGGAAGGAGTGGGAAAGGAATTGAATTGTACTGTTCTATGCATCATGTCGCGAATGATTAAGCTTTGTATTGTTATAAACTGCCTGTTTAAAATAAACACATTAAAAAGAAAAAAACGGCAATATCAAACATTCTGGCACAAAAGGAATGAATGGCCATGTGCATCTGTGGCCCACTTTTGCATTGGAGCCAAGACAATTGTATGCCCCAGTCCAACCCTGGCAGCCTGTATGCGGACGCATAACATTTGCCCACAGCATCACTCACAAACCACACTGTTACTTCGTGCACAAACCTAAACAAGATAAATTACATAGGGTCACCGGAGTCAGCACACATTCAAATCTGGCCTCTAAAAATGCAGCACATCACATAACATATCAGGTATCTGATGTGCTGCATTTTATAGCGGTCAGATTTAAATGTGTGTTGGCTCTGTGTGTCTCTCTGGTGTTTGTTCTTAGTTGGTTATAGAAATGAGTATAACCAACTAAGAATAAACACCAGCGAGATGAAGGAAACAGGTGCACAATGAAAATTAAAGCACCCGAGGGGAGAGTACAAAATAACAAAAATGCTACATGCAGTGTGCACAGTCAGCTTGCACCGTGGGGCAGATTAGACTCCGAGCCCCCCAAGGTGGGGGCTCAGAGATCTAATATGCCCTGTGCGAGAAGAGCACTGTGCACAAAGAGTACATGGCAGATTAGATTGTGGGCTCGGAAAGGAGCTGCTCCGCACCCCAGTGTTGCTGGTGCTCTTTTTTAATAAAAAAAAAAAAAAATGTTTAACCCAGCGCATAGCATGGGTTTAGGGGCTGACTCTGGCTGGATCCCGAGATCTGGCTACACATCTGGTGCCGGATCTTGGATCCAGCGAGAGCCGGCCCAATGACCAGCGCTGATGTCATGTAATGCGTCCTCTGTATAGTGCCTTTTGTTACGAAGTAAACTGTGCATTACGCATGCACGACGCCTGGGCGTGGGTCGCGCATGCAGACTGAATAAAGTGGAGTCCGTGCTCGGCAGTTACCGCCGCGACTCTGTAGCAAGCAGACGCGCGTCCATGTGCTCATTAAGGTACGGGGGCTGGGGCCTCACTACAGAGGGGAACCGGAGCACATTATACATTGCAACATTGGAGACGAGGATGCCGCCGAGTGGGGGAGATTCACTCCGCATGCATGTGTGTTTTTCTCAGCGCCCACTGGAAGCGTCACCCACACGGTGTACGCACAACCGCAGTTTCTTGTTTCCAATGGTTGCAGCCCCTCATGGAGTGCTCGTGCGCCGTTTGCACAATTTTTGGAGCCTTTGTGAGGTGTTTTCACAAAAGAAGAAAGAAAAGAGTTTTCTGCAATTTCAGCATTTCAAAAGAAAGGAGGGGGAAGAATACAAGTAACTGCTTCCTGCTCAATGGCATAGCCAGGAGAACTTTTTCTTCTTTTTCTGCATCCTTTTCCCCACCAATTGGACTTCCGGTGAGTACACAAGAAGTAAGCATTGTTTTCTACCACCGTTACTGTCAATGTGTGCTCGTGGGGAAGCACTGTGACGGGGCCACTCCCTGGTATAGGGACATTTTTCTTCTCTCCCTCCCTGCTGCGCCTGCACGCCCTGCTGTTCCACAAGGGTTTCACCACTACAGCTTGCGGCCTCCACAGCCGGTGAGGTGCCTGTGCGGTCTGTTACCATGAGCAACCCTGGTGATGGCCCTCAAGCTGGTGTGCAGCCTCCTGTTCAACCTCCCATCAGGATGGTGCCACGTCAACAGGGCACACTGGCGCCCATGCCAGAATTTGACATGTCGGGACCCCCGTCATAATTGGGCCCAAAGTGGTTATTGTGGATCAAAAAAACTTGAAATGTACGTCAGGGCCACAGGGGAAACTGATGATGATGCAAAGGTAGCAACGCTGCTACATGCGGCGGGTTCGGAGGTCCATCGGGTGTTCGAATCACTGAATTCCGTGGCTGTCACCTACCAGGCCGTGAAAGATGTCCTAAAAGAACTTTTCTTACCCCAAGCCAACCATGACTTTGACGGATTCGTAATGACCAGCGAAAAACAGCAGGAAGATGAGTCGTTGGATCACTACTGTGGAAGGCTGCGACACCTGGCCAGCACCTGCCAATGGGAGAATGAAGACGGGATGACCCAGAACCAGATCATTCAAGGCTGCTGTTCATGGAAGCTGCGGCATCAGGTACTCCACGAACCGGGCCTTACACTGATGCAGATCCTCGATATGGGCAGGTCTTGTGAACTGGCTGACAGCCGTGCCACCAGAATGGATGCAGCAGCCAAGTCAGGAAAGAGTGAGCAGGCCGATGCCGTTTGGCGGACAGTGAACAATAGGCCCCATCGCCCGAGATGGACCCAAAAGAAAGCTGACCCACCACAAAAGGCTGACGTGCCACAGCAATGTCAGAAATGCGGGTATGATCTCCTCCATTCCAGCGACTGCCCCGCTAAAGTAGGGATATGTGGGCACTGTGGGACCTTTCCCCTGTTCTCCCCTGATGGGTTTCTAGACAAGTCCGATCTATGAAAGTCTTGTCAAAACAGGTTCACCACTGCTCCTCCAAAACCATCAAGGACCACATTGGCTACCTGGCTCCTGCCCTGGCTGACTTCTGCAACCACTCCTTCCCCACAGGAGTCTTCCCCTCCCCCCTGAAGCACTCCCTTCCCCACCCTCTTCTTAAGAAACCCTCTGCCGACCCGTCTTGCCAGGCCAACTACCGTCCAATCTCCATCACGCCTTTCCTGGGCAAACTCCTGGAAAAGCTGGCCATCTCCCAGCTTAATCTGCACACTGAATCTGTTGGTTGTCTTCATGACCATCAGTCTGGCTTCTGAGCTGCCAGAAGCAAGGAAACTGCTCTCCTGAACATCTGTGAAGACCTGCTCTCCAACCTTGACTCCAACACCTCCTGTGTCCTCATCTTACTTGATCTCTCTTCTGCCTTTGATACGGTCAACCATGCCATCCTGCTCAATCTTCTCCGTGATAACCTGGGCATCACCGGTCAGGCCCTGGCGTGGCTGACTTCTTTCCTCTTGGACCGACCCTCCCAGTTTCAACTTGGGTCCTTCCTCTCCTCTATCTCTAGCTCTACCTGTGGTGTTCCCCAGGGGTCTAACCTCTCTCCCTGGCTCTTTAACCAATACCTGGCACTTCTTGCCCACCTCATTGCAGCAGTCTGCCCCAACTTCCAGTGCTATACGGATGACACTCAGCTCATTTTCAGGCTACCCTCAGCAACCTTTTCTCCCTCTCTCATCTCTGACTGTCTGTCCGCCTTCCACGAGTGGTGTGCTGCCAATGATCTCTGTCTTAATGCCAGTAAGACTGTGATTCTCCTCATCGTCACACCCACCCCCTCTTTTGCTTTCTCTCTCTGGCCGGCCTCTCTTTGCCCTCTTCCTGCGCCCACCTGTGAGGCCAAAAACCTTGGGGTTATCTTCAACTCAACACTCTCCTTCTCTCCTCACATCTCTGACGTCTCTAAGAAGTCACACTACCAGCTACACCTCCTCAGAGGTATTCTTCCTTTCCCCTCCTTCCCCCAGAAGCTCACTGTCTCCAGAGCTCTGGTTCTCTCTACGCTGGACTACTGCAACAGCCTCTTTCTAAATCTGCCTGCCTCTACTCTCTGCCCTCTGCAACTTATTCAGAACAGGACTGCGAGACTTGTTCTTGACCTCAATCCAGGGATCGTATCTCTCCAGGACTGAAATCCCTGCACTGGCTCCCAGTGGCTGTGAGGATTAAGTTCAAAACCCTCTGCATTGTCCACAAGGCCTTCTGGGGCCTGGGGCCTCAATACCTTCAACTCCCTCTTCCTAAATATCTTCCTTCTCGAGCTCTTGGCTCATCCGCCTCCATCTCCCTCAGGGTCAGTCGCTTCTCCCATAACCATCTTGCGATGTCCAAGCAGGTCCAACAATAATGGCAGGCGCAAACTGAGAAGCATGGCCGCCGTGGAACAGGACCTCCAGGAGTTAGACATTGCTGAAGAAGAGGAGGAGGAGGAAGACGTTTTTTTCATTTCAAACATCGGGGCCATATCCAAGAAGCGCAGGCAGCCTACGTGTGTGGTAGACATCTGTGAGACCCCCACCCCGGTGCTAATTGACACAGGGGCATCCGTGTGTGTGATGGCTACAATATACTATGAGGCACTTCCAGGACAACCAGCACTGGCTGAAACCAAAGCTTGAATATACTCATTCGGGGGTGATCATCCACTTACACTACAAGGGGTGTTCACAACATCCATCACACATGCCAACCACTCAATCAGGGCAAAGATCTTCATGACCAATGTCAGTCCGCACTCACTCCTGGGTTGCGCTGCGTCTGAAGCACTGAACATCGTGCACTTTGCGCTCTCAGTGTACCAAGCGGATATCCAAGGCATCACTGGATGATTCGCAGACCTGTTCGAAGTTGTGGGCAAGTTGAAAGGGGAACCCACCCGCCTACACATCGACGAGTCGGTGAGGCCCACAGCGTTGAAACACAGACGTATACCCTTTCACCTGCAGGCGCAGGTTGAGCAAGAACTTCAGAAACTTGTCGATCTGGAGATTATAGAGA
Source organism: Ambystoma mexicanum (assembly GCF_040938575.1). NCBI lineage: Eukaryota > Metazoa > Chordata > Amphibia > Caudata > Ambystomatidae > Ambystoma > Ambystoma mexicanum. The sequence goes on from NC_090929.1 coordinate 818,031,829, forward strand.
GAGTCGAGGGCCCTACCCCATGGGTGTCTCCCATAGTCTAGACGACCAAATCCAAGCATTCGGGGGAGGTACACATTTGCGTAGACATGAGGCTGCCCAACCTCGCAATCAAGAGGAAACGCCAACGGTTGATGACGTAGTGGGGGAGTTGCAGAGTGCCAAGGTATTCTCAAAGTTAGACCTATGCTCGTGGTACCACCAGCGGGAGCTGCATCCAGTACATCACCACTTTTACCACACATAGCGGACTGTTCCAGTACAAAAGGCTCAGCTTCGGGATCTCCTCAGCTGCATAGGTGTTGCAGAACGTGATCAGGGGTGCCCTCTCTGGACTGAAAGGAGTAATTAATCTGAGCGATGACATTCTGGTTTATGCCACAAAACTGAGCACATGAACAGGCTGGAGAAGGCGTTGGAGAGGATCCGCGATTTGGGGTTGACTTTGCACCATGAGAAATGCGAGTTTCCGAAAGAGCATTGAGTTTTTCGGGTTCATCTTTCACTCTGGAGGGATTTCACCAGACCCACAGAAAGTGAAAGACATTCGAGATGCCAGGCCCCCAGATACTCCCTCCGAGGTGCGCAGCTTCCTGGGAATGGTGAATTGCTGCAGGAGGTTTATCAAGAACTTGGCCTCCCTCTCTGAACTGCTCAGGGCACTCAGGAAAAAGGACGATGCCTGGGCTTGGTTGGCCGAAGAGCAGAATGCCGTTGACACCATCAAGGCCGCACTCACTGGTGATGAAACCATGGAATTTTCCGACCCAAAGAAAGAATCGGAGCTAGTGATGGATGCCAGCCCTGTGGGACTCGGTGCAGTGCTACTCCAACCTGATCTGCAAGGACAAATGCCGCCCATCGCATACGCCAGTAAAGCTCTAACTGACACTGAGCAAAGATACTCTCAAATTGAAAGGGAAGCGCTGGCTATTCTGTGGGGTTGCAAGCATTTTTGGATTTACATCCTAGGCAAAACAGTCTCAGTTATCACGGACCACAAGCCACTGATTTCCATCATGACCTAAACCACCACTGAGGATAGAGAGGTGGACGTGTCTTGAAAAGGGAGAGACGCTCAACATGACCTACAGGTGCTGTGGCATGCACGGCATGAGCTGTCCATGTCGGATGAGGGCCTGTTACTGAGGGGGAGGCAGATTGTCATCCCGCGAGCACTCGTGGAGAGGGTGCTAGAACTTGCACACCGCGGCCATCAGGGCACGGCCAAGATGAAGGCGCGACCGAGGGCCAAAGTCGGGTTCCCGGACATCGTAAGGAGGGTCGTCGAGTACATCCACCGCTGCCTCTGGTGTCAAGCAGTCGCACCAGTGGTCAAAGAAGAATGCATAGAGTCCATGGAAAAGAACGACAAGCCCTGGGGGACAGTACATGCAGACTTTGGGTCTACCGGGAGGGGCATGTACTTCCTGGACCTCATTGACCAGTGGTCCCGTTACCCAGAGGTGGAGCTGGTGGAATCCACATCCAGTGACCAAACCATTCAGGCGATGGACAATTTCATTGCGACCCATGGGTTTCCCCAGGAGTTGTGCTCGGACAATGATCCCCCATTTCATGGCCGACAGTTTGCCACCTTCATGGACGAATGTGGGGTCAGACACCGGAAGGTAACTCCAGGTTGACCAAGAGCAAATGGGAAAGTGGAATGTTTCATATGGACCCTCAATAAGGTGTTCCGGATCACCCAGGGCCAAAGGGGGAGTTGAGAAGAAAGAGTTGAGAAGAAATCTGTACTAATTCCTCCGTGAGTATAGGTCCACACCCCACCAATCCACAGGTGTAGCCCCAGCAGAGGCCCTATTTAACCGATGCCCGAGGGGTCTGATACCGGAAACCGAGGAACGACCTCCTGGGGTCTTTGATGACCAAAGGACCCTGGAAGAAAGGCGGGTGCGCAATGAGCGTGAGAATACCCAGAGACGTCTGAAGCCGGTGAACATTGAAGTGGGAGGCTCCATCCTGGCACGCAACCAGCACCCTGAAGGGAAGCTGTCTCTTAACTATGAGCCCACCCCCATGGGCGTGACTCATGTCAATGGGTCCATGGTGACAGCGCCCGACAGAAGAGGAACGGTCACGAGGAACTTGTCCTTCTTCAAGAAGATCGACACCCGGGACGATCTGGATGAAACACGCGAGTGCAGGAAACCGACCTGCACCTCCAGCACGGTGCCAGGGCTATAAGAATACACCAGGGACCCTGTACCCAATGAAACTCCCCCCCCCCCGAGACGTGGGCAGAGAGGAGGGGCGCTATCCCGCTGCAAAGGCTGAAGATGTCCGACCAGGTTCAAGGACTATATTCTGGACCCAAATCCCTGAGGGCCAGATGGGAAGGTAACTGCCCAAGTTGGGCCCTAAATCCAGTTGCACACCATGTACTGTTTTGTGTGTCACATTGACATGCCATGTTAAGTTATGTTATATCGTTGTTTGTTATGAAAAAGGAGGGATGTTACGAAGTAAACTGTGCATTACCCATGCACGACTCCTGGGCATGGGTCATGCATGCGGACTGAATAAAGTGGAGCCCGTGCTCGGCAGTTGCCGCCGGGGCTCCATAGCAAGCAGACATGCGGCCGTGTACTCATTAAGGTACGGGGTGCTGGGGCCTCACTATGGAGGGGGACCAGGGCACATTATACATTGCAACACCTTTCACCATTAGTATGGTCACAGTGTGCTGTAGGTTGAACGCCCTGGGGAGGGGGTGGGGGGGATTTCCCTCTCCTCCCATCCTCCTTTTACACAGCAGATTGTAAGTGGTATGGGAGGGTCTGATGGGCCGAGCTAAGAGTCGCATAACGTGGGTGCCCTGAATATAGGATGCTGGCTGCTTTGCATAAAAACAAGGTGCATTTTGTGAAAATAAAAATGACCACTTGTTAGGACTGATTGTCTGTACTCGGACCTGGGAGACATATGCATAGAAGGCCAACCTACGTTGTGACAGGATCAACTCTGGGAAGCTGTAGCCAAACCAGTTTACGTATCACTGACAGGCGGTCTAGGCTAAGTTCTTCAGAGGGGGTGAGCTTGAAATGGGTCCACAATGAGGTCATACAATGGGAATAACAGATTACACTTAGACAGGATGTGTTACGCTCACCTGGATCCCACGGGGGCGTCGACCGGAACTGGGCCGCTGTTATTTCCACCAGCGTGACGTGTAGCGCCGAGATGACTGACTGGACTGGCCCGCTCAGCCTAGTTTGTCTGGCTCGCAAGAATATTCTTCTGCAAAGGAGAAGAGGAATTAACCACCCGTGGAATTGAGTGTCAACCCACCTTCCCCACTCCCGTTGTCTTCCCACTGTCCCCTCCTTAGTCTCAGCTGATGGTTTGGAAGGATGAGCTCTCCATCCTGCGTCGACCGCAGGGGCGCGTTGATGACCAGTTACTTCACTGGCGTAAAGGAATTGGTGAGTTCCAGTATTGGCTCTAAAGTCCAATTGTTCATAAGAGTTCAAATGTCTGCTCTTCACTCTGTCCGATTCCTTGCAGGATGCCGATTAATCCACTCGAAGATTTCCAAATGGCACTCGGTAAGATTCAGGTAAGTCTATTGTGTTTTTCCCCTTAGGGGCCGGGGTACGGCAATGAAGCAGAGTTGACTGTGCCGACCCGAGATGAGGTGAGACCCCCGTGGTAAATCAGGTAAGTTTTGTGGGGGGTAACTGGTATTGTCCTTGCTTTCTCCCCTTAGGGGCCGGGGTACGGCGATGAAGCAGAGTTAACTGCGCCGACCCGAAATGAGGTGAGTACCTCCCGTGGTAAATCAGGTAAGTCCTTGGAGGTAGCTTGTATGGCCTTAGAGAGTCCCCTTGCTCACCTTGCTGTCTTTGTCTCCTTAGGTGTCGGAGGGCGGCCGCGAGATGGAGAGAGCGTGATGGAATGCTGAAGTACCGCCAAGCAGGTGAGTTAAGCGTGGCGCCGTAGGAATGCGAAGCGATGCTTCAAAGATTTCTGTCTTTCAGTTCCGTGGCGGATTGGATCAGGATTCAGGTAAGGATTAAAGTTAAAACTCCTGTTCTAACCTTTATCCTTTTTGTCTTCTTGTTTCAGGAGTCCCAGGACTGAAGCGGGCGTGTCTGAAGACTGGAGCTGCTGAAAACACGGTGAGCGTTACGCTGCAGCAAGCAGAATAACGCGAAGCACGTGTGGCTGTCCGGGCGTGGTTTAAATAGCCTTGGAAGAAGATCCAGGTAAGTATTCTTCCACAGCCCCACCCAAGTAACAAAATAGTCCCTTCAGTAAAATAGTCCCTCCTAAGCCTCATTTGGCTTGAGTCTTCATGCAGCATGGTCTGCCTCAGGTGAGTATGCAGCATGGTCTGCTTCAGGTAAGTTATCAATAATGTGCCTGGCGCCCATGGCGCCAGGACTGACTTTATCTTTATGAGCCTGGCGCCATAGGCGCCAGGACTGTACCCAAACAGCCCCTAACTGGGGCTTTTGGGCATGCTCCAAGTGGCATGATGCCTGCTTCCGGGGCTGCTGGGCCTGGTCTGGTCTTCCGGGGGCAGGCATCATGACAGGATGTATAAAAATACAGTTATTTATTTATGGCCAAAACACACTATAGAAAAATGACTACAAGCAGGTAGACTTATCGCAAAACACTATCAAACTAAATACATATATATTCACGTTGGTATAGGCCAAACTCCTGCAAAGGAAAGGTTAGGCAAGTATTACACACAAATAGTCCACAGAGATGATCCCAAACTAAAATTGTCAAGCCCTAAATTGCCTGGGTCTTTTTGCCCAATAATTCAGGTTACAGTTCCACAGAGGTTAGGATGCAGGAGAAAATGCATGTAGGGTCTATGGGGTCCAGCGAAGGGTTCTTAGGTTTAGGGTTGAAGTTAGACTAACGCCCAAAAGTAGCCCCAACAGTCAGATGTCTTGCGCAAGCAAGCAATGGCAAAGTCAATATTGTTATAAATAAGGTTTATTATAAGACCATTGACTTATAAAGGGAGTATAGGCGTAGCTTAGAAACTCTGTAACTTACCCCCGTACTCTGATTCTTCCCCAGACTTGGCAGAACAAAGGAAGATGGTCCGACATTGCTTTTCCTGCCAAAGTCACAGTCCTCGATTCCCAGGAGTTGCAGGTTTGAGCTGATCTCCGGTTGGTGTCTTTTACTGTTGTGAGGACTCTCGGTGGAAGAATGCACACAAACCCGATGTAGCACCCCTCTCAGGACTGGACTCAGGTCAGGTAAGCAATTTTCGGATGGTGGTCACCACGCACAGCGAAGCAAAAGGACTCAGCCACAGCGGTTGGACTTTCCCTCCTATCTCAGGTCCCCTCATTGCTAGGACACTGTAATTGCACAGGAGGTAGTCTCGTAGGGCCAGCTGAGGATAGCCCAAGTTTCAGGCCGAAACTCAGTACGATGATGCCGGCAGCACGGTTGCCCAACAACAAAGCTGGTCAGCCACAGGGCGGTTCCAGGCAGTTCCTCTGGCTTCCTCTGCCAGGGCACTGAGCAGACATCGGGAATGGATGATCCCTCCACTCCAAGGGTTGTAGCTCTTTTGCAGGACTACTAAAGATCGCAAGCAAGATAGGGATCCTCCAGGACAGCAGCAGAAATTGGTTGCCAGGCCTCCTTCAGTCACGTCTCAGGTTTCTTCGCGGATCTCACAGGTGGACATGATACTTGGCTCCTTCAGGTTTCTCCAGGATCTCTGAAGAATGGGTGCAGAGGTCCTCTTCTTATCCTAAAAGCCAGGTAAGAGCTGCTGCCCTCACTAGCCAATAGCAGGACTAGCCCACAGACACACCCCAGCAGTGGTCCAATCAGGACCACTGGCAGGAACATTCATGCATACCACTCAGACACACTGAAACCAGTTTGTGGATTGGGTCAGACAGAACCAGCCCACATCCTGCCAGCAAATACACACAGCCCTCCAGTAGCCCGCCAAAAGCTCCTGCTTTCCCGGGCACTGGAAGTCCTTACAAGGATTTTCCAGGCCTCTCAGGCCTGGAAGAAGGCTAAAGAACAAGATGGCAAAAGAACAGGTAATAAATCTTGTGGCACTGCCATGTATGACCAGTAGCCACAGTTAGCAGCCAAATGTGGTAAACGCGGTAAAGCTATAACGAAAATCCCCAAAAAGTGGGAAAATGTTACTGCTGCCACAGCCTATCCTTTTAGCACACCTAGAGTGCCCAGAAATCCTCTTGATTGTTAGCCTAGAGCAACACAACATGCACCCCATTGTACTGCAGTGTAAGCTGCTATGCACAATGATACAATGTTACCACAAGTGATACAAAAGTAACCAAAAGTAGTAACATAGTAACACAACTAAGGAAAACAAGGTTTCCAAGTACTGACAGCCTAAAGGACATATCAGTTTCTCCATAACATATGAGCAAAGGCCATTGTAGTGAAGCATGAGCCTTCAGTGCACTGTGAAAAGTACAGGTCAGATTAAAAAATAAAAGGAAAAGGTTTAAGGTTTCCATAAAGATGGAAGGAAAGGTGCAGTAAAGATAAATCTTTCCTAGCACCACCAATATATCAAACATGTCTGTGATAGTAATTAAAACGCGCATTCCTTCTGAGCATGCAAAACACACTTGGTATGATGCTCATTACATCTGTCAGGATAGATACCATAACAGTAAAGTGTGTGCAAAGCATGAGACATATATACAGATTTGGACTGTTTCATTGTTAGAGTTTGGGTTGTTGAGCAAGGTTACTGAGGCAGTTAGGATCAACCAGTGAGTGTTTGGGTCTCAATTCTACAGGTCCGGGCCAACTCCTCCCATGAGCAGGAGGGAGGAACGGTAGGAAAATGTATGGGTCCCTTGTCTTTATTAAAGTCCCTATTAACCTACACAGCTTGCTGAGAAAATCGAAATTTTAGGCAAGCCACAGACGCTGAGATTTCACACACCATTTGCGAAACATGCAAGACTGGTTTAAATTAAAACTCCTTGAAAGTATAATCACTAAAGCAATCAGCTAACCTTGAGTCTCCTGAGTGGGAAGCCCTGCCAGGTATGACTTGGAAGCCATGGCCCCCTTAGAGGAAATGGCCCCAAATACAGAAACATCAATGCCGACCAGGAACATAACCCATCTGATCTGAGGGCCAGAGAAAAGAAGCGTGCAAAAAGATTTCTTTAAAGAAATTAGTAGCTGTGATTTATTTGCCAACCTGAAGTTGGCTGTTGCTCGTTCATGCTGCTTTACACATTTCACCACACATGATGTCTCCTGGTTTGGGAAAGCAGAGTACAGAATGATGGTACAGCCAGATTTAGTGCATCTAGTAACATGAAAACAGACGCCAAAAGGTCATAAAGATATATTATTTAAACCAACGCTTTAAGACCAGAAACTCTTCCAAAGGAAATGAGGCATGGATCTTCTTTTATTGTGGTATATCAAATTTGTATTTATGTATTTATTTATTCATTGTGAATGTTGTGCTACACCTTTTATGGTGATGCTGAATTAAAAGTATTTGATGCCGGTGAAAAGCTTTCTTTTGCTGAAATAACCAGCAAGGAAATGTACTACTTCTAATCGAGGTGCTGCAAAAGGATCCAAGTTTCTCTCAAAGCAACAGCAAACCCAAGTTCCCCAAGCCGTTCAATGACCCTTTGAAGTTCCAGTTGCCCAAGACTCCCTGATGATGGAAGAAGCTGTAGACGAAAGTCCTTGGAAATCCCAGGAATCCCTGCAGTCTTCTGCACCACCAGATGCAGATGCCCCTGGAACACCAGGTTGTGTCGGTTCCCCTCTAAATCCAGAAGGATCTCTAGGAACATGGTCAGATTATAAGGAAAGTCTATGAATAGGTCTATTAGGGCTGGATACCAGGCCTGAGATGGCCAAAGAGGGGTTACAAGGACCAACAAGGCATTCTGCACCCTCACTTGTCAAATCAGTCTCAGAATCAGTATGAATGGCAAGAAGGCATGCCCCTTGATCGTGGACTAATCCTGTGTGAACTCATCCAAATGCCATTGCCTCTGTGTTCTCCAACTGAAACATTTTGGTAACTGACAGTTCCGGCGGGAGGCAAACAAATCTACCCCTACCGCAATCCAGAACTGCTAAATCTGTTGAAACACATTTGGATGAAGTTTACAATTTCGGGAATCCTTCAGATGTTTGGAGTTCCAATCAGCTACAGTGTTGTGTAGTCCTGGGAGATATTCTGCTTGTATCATAATCTCCCTGTCCAGGCAAAAATAAAAAAAGTATTTAGCTTTTTCCGCCAACATTTAGGATCTTGGACCTCCCACCTTGTTGACATATTGAATCATCAAATTGTTGTCTATTCTCAAAAGGATGCAAAAATTTACCCTATTTTTTGCCAAACTGTTCAGGACGAAAGAACCCACCAATAACTCCAGACAAGTGATGTGAAGTTCCCTCTTCTGGGAAGTCCATTTCTCTCCTGTGGTTAAGAAACCGCAATGAGCTCCCCAGCCTAGGACAATGTTATCAGATTTGAAGACCAGTTCTGGAGTCATTACAACAATGGCTTTCCCATTCCAGGCTTGCATGTGATGTAGCCACCATTGCCAATCTATTCTTGCTCCGGGGGAGAGTGCAATAAGGTCAGCACAAACTAGACCTTGTCTGAGATGAAGGGCCTTCAACCTCGGCAGGGCTTGATAATGAAGAGGGCTTGGACAAATTGCCTGTATCAATGCAGACAATATACCAACAATCCAAGCCAACATCCTCAAGGATATTGTCTGAGCTGAGAGGAACGACTTGATCTCCTTATTGATGGCCATGATCTTGGAGAGGGGTAACTGAAGTGATACTTGCAAGGTGTTGTTCTGGAAACCAAGGAAATCGATTACCTGACACAGATGGGTCTGAGATTGTTCCCAATTGGCAACAAACCCCAAGTGCGGAAGCAGGAAAATAGTGATCTGTAGATTATGGGCTGCTGTTATCTTTGACCGGGACATCAATAGAATATCGTCTACATAAATGATGAATCTGATCCTGTGAGACATGAGAGCTGACATTACTGGCTTAATCTCCTTGGTGAAGCAGCAGGGGGCTGATGAAAGGCTGAAAGGAAGGCATACAAAAACCCACTTATAGTTGTCCCATAGAAATTGAAGGAACTTCTGATGCGGGCTGTGAATAGGTATGATCAGATATGCATCGTTAAGGCCCAGTATTGTCATCCAGTCCTGTTAGGCAAGATTGTATGTAGTAACCTTGTGGGAGACTACACGAGCCTTGTCCTCTTGGCAATAGGTAACCCAACCTTTGGTATAGGCCTGTACTACACAAGTTGGTAGAGTGACTGAGCAGCCAGGCTTATCTCAAGAAGGGTCAACGTGAGCTGTAGGGTTGTAACATAGAGATTCACAGTGACATGTATTCAAATAACACTTATACTCAAGGTTTCTTGATTTAAATAATTATTTATTAATTTAACAGTCAGTTTTAAAATAACCCTTCTTTAGAAGGGAGCAATATGCAACACTTAAATACACTTCAAAAATACACTGCTTCAGTTAAGTAAGTAGATACCCTTTTGGGATGGCACTCAGACACTTCCTACACCCTGAGGTGACTTCAATTGCTAGGGCACTGTGGACAATAACATATCACGTTTCACACTTTTTAAAAATATTGTTTCTATTGGTTTCAGCATAAACATCAAGCAGTGGAATGCCCAACATGCATTCCCGACATTACACAACCACATTTTTGTTTTTCTCCACCCCCCATCCCCTCTTCCCTACCCGAGCCTACCCCACACTTCTTCCTGCCTCAACTTCTTCCACGGGCGTTACTTCCCCTTCAGTGCCAGAAGAGTCTTCCACCTCTGTGTCCCCCCAACCAGAATCAAAAAGAGTTGCCATTAGGCGTTCCCAGCTTTGGTGTAACACAAAATGTGGGCCCCCCCTGCGAGCTATGCTTGGGCCCCCGCCCCAACTTGGCAACAAATCACGGGTTGTGCTATACTCTGGGCCGTCCTAGATTATCACGCTTGCACAATACGCATGAACGTGCTGCTGAAGGTGTATGCTGCACACTGCACTAGGAGAAAGATATATGTGTTTTGAGGCAATATATAGCACACTTTCTGAGAAAAACTGGCTATAAAGCCACAGTGTTTGTAATTGTTTTGTAGGGTAACACCAATCCAATACATGCAAGTCACCAACAGTGTAAAGGAACATTAATGCGTTGCTATTAAAAATTACATGCCTCAATGAAAACATGTCCAACTGGCTGCACAATGTAGACCAGTGTAGACACGTAATAACATTACAGTAAAGCATGCCAGGCCACATTTAGACATAGCTAGACTGGTTGCACCAAAATGCCAGTGGAAGCAACAACACTCATCAATAAGAGAGCATGCATTAAAGCCTGCGTCTCTGTGCCCTCTAACAACACAGCTACACTCTTTCAAATCTGCAAAGAACTGGTCAATCCTGTTGTGGTCTCTACCTTTTCTGTTCCCTCCCAGGCCCTCTGTATGGCTCTGGCCTCTCACGTCTCTGCTAAATCTCAGGACATCCTGTCCTCTATCTCCTCTTCCTCTCTCAGCCCCCTTTGGCCTTCTCTCCCTCTTCTCCTTTTTCATCTTTCTCTCTGACAACACTTGACAAGGTTTCTACACAAGTCCGATCTATGAAAGTGTTGTCCAAACAGGTGCTCCTCTGCTCCTCCAGAACCATCAAAGACCATATTAACACCCTCGCCCCATCCTTGGCCGATATCTGTAATCACTCTTTCACCACTGGAACGTTCCCCTCTCCCCTTAAGCACTCCCTTGTGTACCCACTCCCCAAGAAGCCGTCTGCTGATCCTACCTGCCCGGCAAACTATTGCCCAATCTCCATCACTACTTTCCTGCGCAAACCCCTGGAAAAGCTGGCCATTTCCCAGCTTACTCTTCACATTGAATCCGTTGATTGTCTCCATGACCATCAGTCTGGTTTCAGAGCTCCCAGAGGCATGGAAAATGCTCTCCTGAATACCCGTGAAGATCTGCTCTCCAACCTTCATTCCAGCATTCCTTCTGTCCTCATCCTCCTTCTTTCCTGTGCTTTTAACACGGTCAACCACGCCATCCTGATCAATCAACTCCTGGAGAACTTGGTCATCAAGGATCAGGTCCTGGAGTGTCTGACCTCCTTCCTCTTGGACTGCCCCTCCCCTCCCAGGTCCAACTTGGTCCCATTCTCTCTGCCACCTCTCTCTATCTGTGGCGTTCCCCCGGGGTCTAACCTCTCACCCTGGGTTTTCAACCTCTACTTGGCCCCTTTGGCCCACCTGATCTCTACCCTATCCTCTACCTTTCAGTGTTATGCGGATGACTGAGCTTTCCTTTAGCCTCCCCTCAGCCTCCTCTCCTCTCGCACTCATTCCTGACTGTCTATCCGCGATTCAGGATTGGTGTGCCTCCAACAATCTCTGCCTTAATGCCAGTAAGATGGAGGTCCTTCTCATTGGGACCCCTGCCCTGCTTTGCTCTCTCATTCTGGCTGCCGCCTTGGTCCCACATCCTTTGCCTTCCTGCAAGTCACAAAAAAACCTGGTGTCATCTTCGAAGCCACTCTCTCTTTCTCTCCTTGCATCTCAGACGTCGCCAAGAAGTCCAACTACCAGCTGCTCCTCCTCAAAGGGACTCTTCCCTTTCTCACTTTCCAACAAAAGCTCAATGTCTCCAGAACCCTGGTCCTCTCTAGGCTGGATAACTGCAACAGCCTCTTTCTCAATGTGCCTTCCTCTACGCTCCGTCATCTGCAACTAATCCAGAACAGGACTGCAAGACTTATCCTTTGCCTCAAGCCCAGGGATCGCATCTCTCCAGCCCTGAAATCTCTCCACTGGCTCCCGGTGGCTGCAAGGATCCAGTTCAAGACCCTTTCCATTGTCCACAAGGCTTACTGGGGCCGGGCCCGCACTACATCCAACACTCTCTTCTAAAATACCTTCCTTCTCGAGCCCTTCGCTCAGCTACCTCCAACTCTCTAAGGGTTAGACGCTTCTCCAGGCAGACCATGGGAGGTAGATCTCTCTCCTCTGCTGGTGCCTCCCTCTGGAATGGCCTCCCTGCCCCTCTCAAACCTGTGCCTGACTACCTGAAGTTTCAGAAGCAGCTCAAAACTTTCCTCTTCTACTCTGCTTTCTCTCTCTCCCTCCCCTGATGACCTACCTGTCTGCTGTACCAACTGGTTGCTTGGCTACCCTCAGAGTCTCTCTGAGTCCAGGTTCTTTCTTGATCAGTCAATCTTGCACTGCCTCCGGACCTACCATGCACTTAGGGGCTGTAACTGTAACCCTACAGTCCCTTGTTCTCCTTGCACTACCCATGGCCGCGCTGCCCTAGCTGCACTTACTCAGAGCATTGCTGCCCTGTTTTCCCCTCCCCTCTCCCTTGCACTTCCCCCTTGCACTTCTCGTTCTCGAAATGACACAAGGCTTAGTGAGATAATTTGTCTTGTCCTTTCTCTATCTTCCCTTCCTTGTCACGCTTAGAAACACTTGTGTACAGGCACATTATAAATGACTTATATCATATCATATCATTTTATCACACATGCCCAGAAAAATATACAATGCCGCAGTAGGAAATGGCTAGACTGGCAGCACCCAAATGCCAATATAGCCAGGTAATTACACTTAGCAGTACTGCTTTATCAGAAATGCCCAGTTAAAAGAAAGTCATACCAAACTGAGGAATGACTAAACAGGCTGTGCCAAAATGCCTCTCTAGCCACTAATACCACATATCATGACTGCTTAGCCTGGACATGGACAACCATTATGATTTATCGCACAATCCCGCTCACCCACATATTCCCTCTCCCTCCCACCCCCTACCCCAACCTACAAAATCAGCTCCTTGGCCCAGAATTACATCCACGTCCCTTTTCGTTGTCCCAGAGCTTACATAAGATGCCCCTTGCCTCATAGGTAAGTACTGGGATGAAGAAGAGTGGGACTAGGGCTAATGAAGATTACATGTAGCTAAGTCAGCCATTACCTCCATGTACCTCTACCTCATGCCAGTACTTGTGTATGAGACAGATTGCCTCATACACAAGTACTACCTCAAACATAAGTACTTGGACGAGGAAGAATAGGGCTAGGAGTAATCAAGGCATTAACCACAAGTAGTGGCGCAACACCATTGAGTTGACTGGGTTTCAGCACTCCCCCCCTGAAATTTCAAGCTATGTTGACTTGACCTGGCTGACCTTTAGAGCATTTGCCGAAGAATTTCACTTTTAGTACCTGCATTCAAATGCCACATTTTTTAGGCAATTGAAATCGTGATGTGGGTTTAGTACTTGCATGCAAGGGGAGTGATTGGAAGGGTAGAGATGGAACGGGAGACTTAAAGGGGAGAGTTAACTGCTTGTAACATTGAAGCTGCACTAGAATAGTCTCATTAAAATGCGTAAAGAAGTTAGATGCCCCCACACAAATAAGTTTGCCCCTTCCCACCGCCGTGAAGTTAACGCCTCTCCCAACATTTGAAGAGTTAGCCCCCCAAAATGTAGGTTTTGTTGTGCCCCTGTACACAAGCACACACACCATTCACCATATACATACCCAGCCATCCATACATTTAAGTGTGCACTCTTTCACCATACAGGCACAGCCAGGCAGCCATCCATACATTTAAGTGTGCACCCTTTCACCATACAGGCACACACCCAGGCACCAACTCATACATTTAAGTGTGCACCCTTTCACCATACACTCAGCCGGGAAGTCAGGTGCCGGTAATTCCGTTAATCCCCATTCCCGTGGAGTCCCATAGACCACGGGAATGGGGACACAGAAGCACCGGCACCGTTGTTAACGGTGCGGGTGCTTCCGTGATGGGTCTGCCTACCGTGGCCACTGTGCCCAGCATTGTCAGACCTGTCGGGCACAGCGGCCCCAGCCGGCAGACCTGTAATATGCTGGTGCAGAAACAATGCTGGCGGTAAGCTTACCATCACCGTTGTTTCCGGACCGGCATGGTCAGAATGAGCCCCATTGTTTCTTTTTGAAGTCACTCTAACTTCATTAAGAAATTATTTCAGTTAAGGACCGAACCATAACGGAAATAATTTCTTTATGAAGGCAGAGTGACTTCAAAAATAAACTATTTCTTTTTGAAGTTATAGGGCTCCCCCCACCCCATGACATGGAGGCCTCCAGCCTAGGGCCTTCCATGTCATGGGGTGGGGGAAGACCTCAGACTTCAAAAAGATAGTTTCTTTATGTAGTCACTCTGCTTCCATAAAGAAATGATTTCTGTTACAGAAATCATTTCTTTATGAATGCAGAGTAAATTCAAAAGGAAACCTTTTTTTTTTAGAACACATTTTTTTTTTAAGTGGGAGCCCCCTCCCAGGGCATGTGCTGGCGGGGCCCCCCAGACCGCAGGAGGTGCGGGGGCCCCTGTTACGCCAGTGGTTCCCAGGCTACCAGCATGTCCGCTTCCTCCTCCCCATCTCTGTTTACTGCTTCGTGCCACACTGTTAAATCAGCATTTGCCCATTTCTGGAGATCATGCCACCAGACTTCCACTGTAGGCCTTCTGCTTGCCTTCCAGCTCATCGCTATTCTGCGTTTAGCAAGTATGTACGCTAAGTCTTTAAGCTTGCTCACGTGTTTGAGTGTGCGCGGCCTAGGGAATCCCCCCAACATGCCCACCCATAGAGAATCTATGTCCAGAATGATCTCTTTATCTGCCAAGAGGTGTGCCGCCTCCCCCCAGAATTTCTTTATTTCAGGGCATGTCCAGAACATATGCACCATTCCCGCACTCTCATTCCCACATTTTGGGCATGTCTGTGTTCCAGCGTTTTTAAACTTGGCTACCTTCTTAGGGGTCATGTACGCTCTGTGAGTAACAAACAACGGAATCTGTTGCAGCCTCACATTTCTGGATACTTTCTTGTGGTAACCTTGCACCCTAAGCCACAGCATCACCTATCAATTCCCCTCCTTCCTCCTCCCAATCCCGTCTCACCTTGATCACCTCCTTCCCGACCCAAGACATCAACAGCTCGTATATCCGAGAGACTTTGTGGCCCCCTTCCGACACGTTACAAAACGTTCCTATGGCAACATCGGGTGGTTGGACCAACTCAGCCTCCGATCATTTATCCTTGATCATCTTGATTAACCTAGCATACTTGATGTATTATCCCTGGTGCAATCATGTGTCTCTCATCAATGTGTCAAACATTATCGCGTCCCCGTCTTGCTATACATCCCCCAAGGTCACTATGCCTTTTGTTTCCCAGTGCTGTCTGATTATCCTCCTCATCTGTCCATCGATCCCCTCCAGTGCCACCAGTGGCATTTGTGGAGAGCACGGGGTCAGGTTCCCCATCACCCTGCAAGCCCTCCGCCATATTTCCCAACCCAGGTTTAGTAATCCCGTCCCCTCTCCCCGCTGCTGCTCCGGTAGCCACATCCATTCATTCTGAAAATAAGGAGCGCACTCTGCTCTGAGCAGTCTAGACTCGGGAGTAGGGTCATCCGCCTGCCAGTGCACCACATATTGCAGTTGGCTGGCCAGGTAGTACACTTCAAAGTTGGGCAATCTGATACCTCCCTGCTCGTACGGATTTTGTAACTTCCACAACGATATTCTGTTTCTGGAATTTTGCCATAGGAACCCCCTGCATATACTCTGTATATCATCAAAAAAACATTTGGGTATCAAATATGCGATGTTCGTGAAATAATGCAGTAACCTGGGCAGTACTACCATCTTCAACAGCGCCACCCTCCCCATCATGGCCAGATGCAGTTTAGCCCAGAATGTCATGCTGTTTTTAATTTTGGACATTGCCTTCACAGTGTTCTGCCTGTATTCAGCCTCGTTCGTATGATATATGTCTATTCCCAGGTATCTGAATGTTTCGGTTTCCCACCTTATCAGTAATACCGCCAGTTTGTGTAGCAGCAGATCTATATATCTTCCTTGGGGAAAAACGCTAGACTTTTTTGGGCTGACTGTTATACCAGATATCATCGCATACCGTCCCATAACCTCTAAGATATACTGCAGGTTCTCCTTGGGGTATTTCAGGTACATTAGCATATTGTCTGAATACATCGATATCAAATGTTGCCCACCTGCAGTGTCAATCCCAACTTCGCCATACTACTGTCTCAAATACGCCGCCAAGGGTTCTAATACTAAGATCAAAAGCATCGGGGACCACGGGCATCCCTGTCGGGTGCCTCTACTCAGTTGCCATTGTTCGGATATGGTCACCCCTGTTTTAACTTGGGCCAGTGGTTTGTCTTATAACAGCCGGAACCCACTTCAAATATACACCCCATATTCTTTCAATTCCGCCAGCAGCCAGGGCCATTTGACTGAATCAAAGGCTTTCATCGAATCCAGTGAGACTATCCCCATATCTCCCCTATGATACCCTCCTCCCTCCCCTTATCTTCACTTCACCCTATATCATGTCTGTTTCTCCCCTCCTCCTTCCCTTCCTCTCCACTCCCCTTCCCCCTCACAGATTAATTGCTCTACTTACTGTTTTTATTGGTTCGATTCATTGTAAATTGCTTCTTCTGTTATAATGTTATAATGTTCTATGTATTCTGTTGTTATAATGTAAAGCGCTTTGGATGAAAGCGCTATATAAACATAATAAATACAAATAAATAGAAATATCCTGAGGGTTCACCTCTGTCTGATCTATGACGTGGTGGAGCTTTCTGAGGTTATCCGATATACACCTGCCCCGGACATACCCTGTTTGAGCCAGGTGGACAAGTTTGTTTATAACAGATCTCAATTGATTTGCCATCACTGCTGTAAGTATTTTACTGTCTTGATTAAGCATCGAAAGCGGTCTGTAGGACCTGCAGTCCGTATCCGGTTTGTTGGGTTTGAGTAGTGGTATAATTACTGCTTCACAGAGAGATGCAGGCAGTGTATTTGTATTAAACACTTAATTTAGCATTGCTAACATCGGGGGGAGCAATTCCGTCTTATATGTTTTATAAAACTTGCTCGGGAGACCATTCGCGCCTGGGGGTTTGTTAGTGGGTAGTGTCTTAATAACATTTTCCAGCTCATCCAGCGTAACTGGAGCCTCTAGGCTCTCCCTTTCAGTCGCATCAAGCCTAGGCAGAGCGATCTCTGATAATGCTTCTACCACGTCAATTTCTTCCCCATCCACAATATCTGCATACAATTCTCTATAAAATTCAAGAAAGCATTCGTTCACCCCTTCTTGAGTGTGTCGCATCATACCATCTGCTCCCTTCATTGCTCTAATTGTCTGTCTAGGGGTTTCACTTTTATATAGCCATGCCAGCAACCCTCCTGGTCTGTCTCCCTCTGCATGTTGTCTCTCCACGTATCTCTGGTAGTTTAGATTACATAGTCTTCCCCAGTGTTCCCTACATGCCTGTTGCAATAGGCTAATGGCTGTAGCACCTGTCGGGGATGTCGTTCCCCCAGCAGTTTTGTTTCTAGTTCCTCCTGCGCCTCCTGCAATTCCCGTTCTATGCCACCCTGCAGCCCCTTAGATTTTGATATTGCCGCTCCTCTTGCTACCACCTTGAATGCCTCCCACAGCGTTCCGGCTGATTTTACACTACCCGTATTATGTTCTAAATACTCCCATATGTCCTTCGTCAACTCTTCTCTAAACAGTGTCTTTCAGTGCTTCGCCCCTGAGTTTCCATGTCGGGATTCTCGTTCTATGGGGTAAGATCTGCCACGTCACTACCAATGGCGCATTGTCTGAGAGCACTATAGCTTTGTATTCCGCCTGTGTCACCGTTTCCAATAGTTCCGATCTGGTAAATATATAATCTAATCTGGTGCGTAGGTTCTGTGGGGTAAAATAATGTGAGTACCCCCTTGTCATGTGGGTGGTGCATCCGCCACACGTCTACCATTCCAAAATCCTTCAACAAGGTGAGCAAGGCCTTTGCCGCTGGAGTAGGTCTGTCAACCTTCTCGTCCGATCCATCTAGCTTCGGGTCCAGGGTCCAATTGAAGTCACCACCCCATATAACTGTCCCATCCATATAGGGGCTAATCCTGGCGTATAGATTCCTGAAATAGGTTGTGGTGTCGTGGTTCGGGGCATAGACGTTTATAATGTTTATTTCTCTATTTTCCACCCCCCTCCTTAATTGATACCATCCTCCGGTCGTTATCTATGGTGGACTGTAACAACTTGAATGGGACATGTGGCGCTATCCCCTAGAGTTGTCCCTTTCCATTTTCTAATTACCACCTCCTGCTTCTCCTTATTTAAGTGAGTTTCTTGTATCAATGCAATATCTATCTTCACCCTCTTCAAATACATCATCACTTTATTCCGTTTAATATAAGAGTTCAATCCCCACACATTTCAGTCATTATCCTTAGGTGCTTCCATCTCATTCAATTCCCCCGCCTCCCGCCTCCGACCCCACCCTCCTGGTCTCCTTCCGTGTCTTATGTTTGTAGGCTCGTACCCCAGTGATTACTTTACCCTCCCCAACTCTCCCTTGCAACTCCCCAACTATCCCCCTCCCCCTTCCTACTCTCCCCAAACTCCCCCCAAACTGTTGCCCAGCTCCAACTTTGGATCTCAGGCTACCCCGCATCTAGACGCTTTTCTGGACCTGGCCAATACTCCAGGCACCGGAGGGGGACACCGACCTACTGGTGTCCTGACTAAACTACCTACTAGGGGTAGTAACATGTTCCGTCTCTGTCTCCTGCCTTAAACTTAAACTATAGTTACAACTCAAGGCCTATTTATGCACAGTTTGCTCCAGACTCCCCATAATATTTCTCATTCTTAGTCCAAAGTCAATGTCAGTGATGAGTATAACCTCCTCCCCCATACTCAGCTTACAATGTTTCTCGGAAATACCCCAGGTTCACTTATCCGCTCTACTCTCCGTCTGGTCATCTGCTCCTGCTGGGCTGTTCCGTGCATCCATCCATGCTGTCGCCTCCTCTGGGGTTTCGAAGAAATGCGCCTTGTTTTTGTGCATCAGTTTCAGCTTTTCCAGATACAGCAGCATATATTTATATCCCGCCTCACGCAGTCTCCTCTTGTTGGATACATAGCCCATTCGCTGTCTCTGCATCAAAAAAGTGTAGTCCGGGTACGCCGTGATGGTCGCGGATCCTCTACTTATCATCCCTCCTTTTTACGGAAGTGTTCCAGTAGCCTCTCCCTGTCTTTATAGTTCAATATCTTGGCAATAAGTAGTCAGGGGTGGAGCCCCTGTCTGCGGCCGTCTGATCAAAGCCCTATGCGCCCTTTCTACAGCGAATCACTGGGAGAGTGCACCCCCATCTATCTCTTGCAGCAGCATGGTCTCGACATAGTTGGTCGGGTCCGAGCCCTCAACCCCTTCCGGGAGACCTATGATGCAAATATTATTTCTTCGCGCCCTCCCCTCCGCCTCCTTGGCTCCGTTTTCAAGATTGCGCATGTGTTGTTGTAGCGCCGAGACCTCCCTGGCGTTCGCAGTGCAGGTGTCTGTGTTGGCTTTCACATCCTTTTCCAGCGTGCCCGTGCGCTCTTCCAGCTTCCTAACATCCTGTCTTAGGAGGTTTACATACACGCTAACAGCGTCTATTTTCTGTTCCAAAGAAGTTTTTAATTCCGCGATGGCTGTGTCCATTTTGCATGCCCATGATGTCTTCAACTCTGCTACGGCATCCAGAATCTATTGGTCATTTTGCAACGAGGGGACTTCTCCTGGTGTGTCTTGCTTCTCACCACTTCCGTGGTCGGGGATGCTTTAACAAAGTCCTCCAGCGTTGGTTGTTTCCCTTTGGGTTTGCCCGCTTTGGACGCCATTTCGGTCCTCGTGGTCATGCTGCCTCAGTCTCTGCTGATGAGTCACCTATACACCACCGTCCCCCTCCTTCTGGGTCACAGTTCCACGTGGTGTATCACTTTTCACACTTAAACTGTAATACTGAAGTTATGGCAAAAAGGAAAAGGTTAGGGAAGGAAACAATGGTTAACAAGTTTTTGAAACAGGTAAGCACTTTTTGAATCCCCCAATGCAATATGGTTAACCCTTTCCCAGCTATACAAGTAAGGTATGTATGACTTTTTGGAGGGACAGATCAACACAAAGTCCGAGGGTAAGAAGAGTCTTTAGGGAGCCAGGCCAGCCAATGTAAATTGAGCAAAGTCTAGGGGAGTCGAGACACTTCTTGAAGATAGTCAAAAGTCTTGCACAATGTTAAAAGAAAGTTTTGTTGTAAAAAGAATCAATGTTGGGCCCCAAGCTGTGAGGCTTGTTAAGAGCAAAGCTGCAATCAACTCTGCAAAGGGCAGACGATGCAAGGCTCCAGTGAGCACAAGCAAGATACGCACAACACGAGGTATGTACCCCAAGTTACACAGTAACTTGAGTCTGAAGAAAAGGTTGCAGCTGGCTTCTGTTCCTGTTGTAGTCCTGCAGATCCTGTTTTTCCTGGACCTCAGTCATGGGGTCAAAATGGAGGACATCTGGGGACTCCTGCACTATGCTTTGAAGGTCGGCGGCAGCAATGGGCACACTTCAGACCAGCGGCACTTCACAGTGTCAGCTACTCGAAAATAGCACCACTGCGGTTCTTGGCCACTGTGTGGACTTTCCTTGATTTTGGGGTCTAGCACTCCGTTGAGGTGGCTCAGGCTTGGTAAGTCCTGCTTCGAGGAAGTCTTGAAGAACTTCCTGGAGCTCAGGTCCAGCTTAAAGGCGATGCACTCGATTCTGGTGTACCTGTCCCCTGGCACTCAGTTCCTGCAGCAGCAATGGAAGTACAGCCAGCAGAGAGAGGGGTTCCAGTCAAGTTCGTCTTGGGGCTGATTGGTCCCACCAACCCAAGGGGAGAAGTCGTCCTTTCTGGGCTTCTCTA
Organism: Ambystoma mexicanum; assembly: GCF_040938575.1. Classification (NCBI taxonomy): domain Eukaryota; kingdom Metazoa; phylum Chordata; class Amphibia; order Caudata; family Ambystomatidae; genus Ambystoma; species Ambystoma mexicanum. Next base: position 818,052,731 of record NC_090929.1, read on the forward strand.
ATCAATGTTGAAATTGGAGCTTCAGCACTGCAGCAGGGATTCACCGGGCAAACCAATGGTCCAGGAGGTGCAGCAAGCTTCTCTTCCAGTTTCTTTCTTTGGTTCCTTCGTCCAGTGGTCGACTCTGCTTTCCTTGCAAAAGACCACATGCCTTTTATGCAATTCTCTCCCATTCATTCCAGACTAGCTGTCACTCACACAGCAGGGTGGCTGTCCTCCAAGGACAGCCAGCTGGCCAACCACCTTTGGGTGCATTCCTGTAACCAGGGAGACTAAGCACAGGGAGTTTCTGGAACCTCCCTTGCTTCCTGCCCTGCCAGACATGCTGGAGCCAGAGGCGGGCTTCATCAGTGAATCCCGCCAAAGACAAAATGAACAAAGGGGCCAGACCTGGTTTGGCACCAGAGTAAATCTCAAGAAGGACCTTTCCAACAAGAAATGGCAAAAAAAGAAGACCAGGGCCATTTTGACAAAATGGGCACCCATGGGTGCAATACTGCAGCTGAGGATTCAGCCTGTGGTAAAACGCATGATGGTAGAAAAAAATAAACCACTACCACCAGCCATTAATTGTAGAAAGGGTAACATAAAAATGTTACATGAGAAGGTAGACAAAGGGTATACCAAGTAACCCCTCCAGCACTCTATGTAAGATAGTGTGTGCTGGGTCTACAAAGAGAAAAAGGTAAGTAAAGTTAATTTAACTTTACTACTCTTGGAAATAGTAGTTTATCCAAGAGGAGGTATTTAAACCCAGGAGAAATCCAAAGGATTTCTCTGTGACACTGCACCGAGGGTGCTGTGTGTCATAATACAAAAAGATGATGCCTATGGAGTTCGTCACACTCCAAAACCAATAGAAACACATGGTTCAAATCAAAGAAATATTAATGAGAAAGTGGGAAAAAGGTCTCACTCTCTCCAGGATAACAATTCCTAAAGTCTAGCAAAAAGAGCTGGGGGTCTCTAAGGTAGAAGAGAATTAACACAGAAATTAGAATTCCCCCCCCCACCGCCCAGACTAAGGGACAGGAAGATTTAATCCACTCCTGGATGAATCTCCTAATCCAGTTGGTCATACTTTCTGGAGAGACCATCAGCATCAGCATTTTGGTGATTACACCCTGACCTGTGTTCTATGGTAAAATCAAACCCTTGGAGGCTGATTGACCACCTTAACAATTTATGATTCTCCCCCTTCATCTGCATTAACCATCTCAATGGTTGGTGGTCTGTTTGAATTACATAAGTAGATCCATACATGTATGGCCTAAACTTCTTCAAAGACCACACAATGGCAAAACACTTGCGTTCAATAGTTGCCCACCTTGTCTGACGGTCCTTCAGTTTCCTACTGATGAAGCCGATAGGGTGCTCCCTGCCTTTCTCACCTAGCTGTCTCAAAACTGCACATATTCCTGTATTTGAAGCATCCGTTTATACAATAAAGGATTGGTTGTAGTCAGGAGCTCACAAGACTGGAGCTTGACAAAGGGCTTTCTTTAGTCCTTCAAAGGCTTGAATACACTCCTCATTCCACCTGACCTTCTTGGGAAATTTGGGTAAGGAGATCACATTCAAGGGAGAAGCTATGGTCCCATAGTTCTCAATGAAGTTCCTATAGTAACCAGTGAGACCTAGACAGGCTCCCACTTGGGTTTGAGTAGTAGGGGTGGCCCAGTCTAGTACAGCTTGTACTTTGCTAGGTAATGGCCTTATTCCACCCCCTCCTACCTCATGTGCAAGGTAAACCACTTTCATGTGACCAATTTGACATTTACTAGCCTTTATGGTCAGATGGGCCTGTTCAAGAGCCTGCAAAACATATCCAAGGTAGTCAAGATGTTCTTCCCAAGAGGGGCTGAACACTGCAATGTCATCCAAGTATGCCATGCAGAAGTCCAAAAGGCATAAACTTAAACTGGTAGAGGCCCCCTGGGGTAGAAAATGCAGTTTTCCCCTTGGCATGGTCTGTCAGAACTATTTGCCAATAGCCTGGTGTTAGGTCAAATATGCTGAGGAACGTGGCTGAAGTTTGTCCACCAGCTCATCTGTCCTAGGTAAAGGATGGGCATCATTCGTGGTGACTGCATTAAGAGCTCTATAGTCCACACAGAATATCAACTCCTTAGATCCTGCCTTTGGAACTAGTACAACTGGTGTAGCCCATGGATTGGTAGATGGATCTATTACCCCAAGATCAAGCATCTTCTTGACCTCCTCTTTTACGTGGGTTCTTACATGGTCTGAAATCCTGTAACCCCTGCTTTTGACAGGGAGACATTCACCAGTGAGAATATCATGCTGGCCCCAATGGGTCAAGCCTGGTGTTAATGAAAACAGGGAGGCAAACTGATTCAACAAAACTTTGCACTCCTCCTGTTGTTGCAGAGTCAGATCATAAGAGAGATTAACTTCTTCAATTTTTCCATCTAAAGGTGGTCCCCTGAGGGGGTCAGGTAGAGACTCACTCTCCTCCTCCTCTTGAACAGATGCTAAAAGCAAAGCTCCTAGTTCTGGTCTGGAAACATAAGCCTTTAGTCGGTTAGTGTGATAGACCCTAGGGGCCTCCTTGGGATTGCCCATGTCCACTAAATAATTGACCTCTTCAAGTTTACCCACAACCTTGAAGGGTCCAATCCAGTTATCCTGTAAGGCCCTCTGCCCTGTAGGCACCATAACTAGAACATGCTGGTCTGGAGTCTCCACCATGTTGGCCTTTAGGTCATGCCAATGCTTAACCAGAGTCTGACCTGCTTTCAAGTTATCAGAAGCTTCTGTCATCATTTGTGTCATTCTCCTTTGGAGACCTAACACATAGTCAGTGACTCTCACTGGCTTGAGGGATGGAGCACTCTCCAAACCTTCCTTGATTAGGTGTTAAGCTCACCTGGCTCCCACAGGGGCGTCGATCTGAACTGGTCAGCTGCGGTCTCCACCAATGTGATGCGTAGTGCCGAGATGACGGACTGGACTGGCCCACCTAGCTTCGTTTGCTTGGCCCATAGGAATATTCTTCTGCAAATGGAGAAAGGGAATTAACCACCCGAGGAGTTGAGCGTTAACCCCCCCCACTCCCGCTGATCTCCCCACTTATCACCTTTGATGTCCCCTCTTAGAGTCTCACCTGATGGTTTGGAAAGATGAGCTCTCCATCCCGCATTGAGCGCAGGGGCGCGTGGATAACCAGTTGCTTCAGTGGCTCGAAGGAATTGGTGAGTTCCAGAACAATATTTACTCTGAGAGTCCCGGCAAGACGTCGTAAGTATGTAGTTCGTAAGAGTTCAAATGTCTGACTTTCACTCTGTCCGATTCCTTGCAGGTTGCAGCTTGACCCTAGCAAAGAGATCCTCGTGGCAACCGGTAATATTCAGGTAAGGATTTGTATTATTCAACACAGTTCCATAAAATAATGTCCATATGTAACCTGTTTCTCTCTCCCTTATTCAGGCGCTGATAGAAAGTATGAAGTCTCGGGGAATAATGCCTCCGGCGGTAAAATCAGGTAAGTCTATTGTGGTGAGGAGTTTTCCCCTTGTTTGTCCCTTTGTTTCACCTTGCTGTCCTTTTGTTTCCCCTTAGGGGCTGGGGTTCGGCGAGGATGCAGTGGAAGCTGCGCCGACCCGTGAAGAGGAATAGTACCCCCGGTGGTAAAATCAGGTAAGTCTATGGGGAGTAACTAATATTGCCTCTGTGCATTCCCTTGGCTCACCTTGCTGTTCTTGTCTTCCCCTTAGGTGCCGGAGTGCGGCGGGAACATGCAGAAGGATGCGGTGGAATGTGAAGATGCTGCGAAGGCCGGTGAGTTCAGCGCGGCGCTGCAGCAGGCGAGGTGACGCGCATAAAATAACTTCTTTCTTCCAGCTCGAAGGCGCGATGGATCGGGAATTCAGGTAAGGATCAAAGGTATTGCTCTTGTTCTAACCTTTTTCCTTCTTTCTCCCTTTTTCTAGGAGCTCCAGACTCGAGGTGGGCGTGGCAGAAGACTGGATGCAGACTTGCAGGCACAGTGAGCGTTACGCTGCTGGATGTAGAATAACGCGAAGCGTGTGCTGCTCTTCGGGCGTGGTTTAAATAGCCTCCAAAGTAGTCCCAGGTAAGTATTCCTCCCCAGCCCCACCCGAGTAAATTAGTCCCTAGGTAAAGTAGTCCCTTCCAAGCCTCTTTTGGCTTGGAGCTCTTGCAGCATGGTCTGCATCAGGTGAGTTTGCAGCATGGTCTGCATCAGGTAAGTTTTAATCTATGAGCCTGGCGCCTATGGCACCAGGACTGACTCTCCATATGAGCCTGGCGCCATAGTCGCCAGGACTGCACCCAATATAGCCCCTAGCAGGGGTTGTTGGGCTTGCTTAGAATAACTTGATGCCTGCTTCCGGGGTTGCTGGACGTGGTCTGGGTCCCGGGGGGTAGGCATCATGACAGCGCTCCCCCCAAGGCCCCTCCTAAAGTCGTTCTTCCCTGTGGTTTCGGTTTGTCTGGGAAATTTCGGTGGAATTTTTTCACCAATCGGGGTGCATGAACGTGGTCACTAGGTTCCCATGACCTTTCCTGTGGTCCGTAACCTTTCCAGTCGATTAAACAAAAAAGTTTTGACTTTATCTGTTTGGAGTCCAGGATGTTCTTCACTTCAAATTCGGGTTCCCCGTCTACAAGGATGGGGTCTGGTGGCTTGGTTCGTCTTGGTTCGTCTTGTCCCTGGTTGCACTGGCTTCAAAAGTGACACATGAAAGACGGGGTGAATTCGCATATTAGCAGGTAAGTCCAACTTGACAGCCACCGGGTTGATAATGGCCTTAATAGAGTAAGGTCCCAAATGTCTGGGGTTAAAGGTCCGTGTTCCCTTTAGAGGTATATGGTTTATGGCTAACCACACTTGATCCCCTATCTGGTATTGAGGAGCATCACTTCTATGTCGATCAGCATCTTTCTTGTATTTTTCTTTTGCCTGTTTTAAATGTGCAGTTGCTTCCTTAAAGGCTTGTGTAATCATAGCGTGCAGATGGTCCACTGTGGGCATTTCTAAGTGTTGGGGTGAGCCAAGGTCTGAGGTTCCAGGATGGTGCCCATATAAGGTATAAAAGGGGCTTTATCCAGTTCCAGAATGTACTGAATTATTGTATGCATATTCGGCGATCCAAAGAATGTCTTTCCAATTACTCTCAGTCTGATGTAACATACAACGCAGGTATTGTTTGAGAGTCTGGTTGGTCCTCTCCGTTTGACTGTCGGTTTGGGGGTGGTGACTGGTCGATAACCTCACATCGATTTGCGCCAATTGACAACATTTTTTCCAAACATGTGAAATGAATTGACTTCCCCGGTCAGAGACCAATACGGACGGAAATCTGTGTATGCGAACAATGTTTTCGAGGAACTCCTTGGCCAGGATTGAAGCTGCAGGTAATCCCTTTAAAGGAATAAAGTGGGCCATCTTGGAAAAAAGATCCACAATAACTAGAAAGGTGTTAAATCCATTGCATGGGGGTAGATCGGTAATAAAGTCTAACGATAAGGTGTGCCATGGTGTAGGCGGAATGTCTAAAGGTTGTAAGAGTCCAGCTGTTTTTTTCTTTTGACTTTTGTTTTGGGCGCAAATGCCACAAGACATCACAAATGATTTAATATCCTTTCGCCAGGTGGGCCACCACAATTGCCTCTTAATTTTAGCTTCAGTTTTTGCAATACCTGGGTGCCCCTCAATTAGGGTATCTTGATAACGGGAAATGACTAGCTCTTGTAGTTCCTTGTGTGGCAGAAATAGCCGCCCTTGGTAATAAGGAAGTTTCATTGGTGACAGAGTAGTCCGGGCCTTTCTTTACCCAGTCCTGCAGGGCTGTAGGATCAAAGAGTTGCTGTACCTTTACTTGAATGTCCTCTAGAGTTTGTAGAGTAGTCATGCCAAGAATCCTTTGTTCGGAAATTATAGATACTGGTTCTGGGTTCACTTCTGCCTCTCCCATCCCTATTCGGGATAAGGCGTCTGCTTTACCATTCTTACACCCTGGTCGATAGGTTATCACGAAATCGAACTCGGCAAAGAACAATGCCCATCAGAGTTGGCGTGACGATTGGGCCTTGACGGGCTTTAAATACTGTAAGTTCCGGTGATCGGTGATCACAGTAATGGTATGCCTGGCACCGAGAACATAGTGCCGCCAAGCCTTGAAGGTGGATTTAATGGCTAATAACTCCTTGTCGGTAACCGCATAGTTTAACTCGGGTGCAGAGAACTTTCTGGACCAAAATGCTACTGGGTGAAGCTTGCCAGTTTCAGGGTCCTTTTGAGACAGGACAGCTCCCATGGCTAGACTGGATGCATCAGTTTCCACTATGTATGGAAGTTCAGGGCGCGGGTGCTTTAATACAGGTGTAGACGTGAATTTCGCTTTCAGCTCTTGGAAGGCATTTTCAGCTTCTTCAGTCCACATAGTCGGATTCTGAAGAGGAGTATACTAGAATATCATCGATATATACGACAACACAAACGTCAATGAGTTCACGAAGGACGTCGTTCATGAAGTATTGGAAGGCTGCTGGTGCATTGCACAACCCGAAAGGCATCACCTGGTATTCGAATAACCCATGTTTAGTGCGAAAAGCAGTCTTCCATTCGTCGCCCTCTTTTACACGTACCAGATGGTATGCCCCCCGGAGATCCCCCTTAGTGTATATGCAAGAGTCCTTCACTTGGTCTAGTAGTTCAGGGATCAGAGGCAATGGGTATCGGTTCTTAACAGTTATCTGGTTCAATGCGCGGTAGTCTATGCACGTTCTGAGCTCACCTTCCTTTTTGGGCACGAAGAACAAAGCTGAAGATGCAGGGGACTTGGATGGGCGAATGAAGCCATTAGCAAAGTACTGATCTAAGTATTGTCGTAGGTGAAGGTTCTCAGGTTCGGTAAGGGCGTAGATCCTGCTACAAGGGGGTTGTGCACCGGGTATGAGATCGATTTGACAATCGTACGATCTGTAAGGTGGTAAGGTGTTTGCCTGTTCTTTTTGGAAGACATCCTGGAATTCTTGGTATTCTGGAGGTAGTTGCACGACTGCTGTGGTTACTGTGGCCAGGCCTACGTTCAGATTTTTCTTTGGGTAACAGGTTTGTGCACAATCCGGGAAGGTTATTCTCTTCTCTCGCCAATCAAACAAGGATTATGTGTTTCCCCCAGGTATCCCCAGTATTATTTGGAACTGTGGGGCTTTGATTAGATGAAACACAATAGTCTCTCAATGCCCATCCTGACCCAATAGTGTCATCTCTGCGGTGGAATGAGTTACAGGCCCAGAGGCAATTTCAGTTGCATCGACTGTGGTGATGACATCTGAGGTGGTTTTTCGGCAGAGAGGTAGATTCATCCTGGAAGCCAATTTGTAGTCCACATAGTTTCCTATGGCCCCGCTATCAATGTATGCCCTTACTGCGTGCATACGCAATGGCTGCCTTGGATCTACGAGGACCATTGGTATGATGAAATGCGAGGTCTGAGTATCCTTCTTCAAGCTCGGCAAGCGGACCTCTACGCTTGTCGGGCGTGGTCGTTTCCCGAGTCTGACTCCATATGGCTTTTATCAGCAGCTCCTACCACCATCTTGGGTGATTTTACAGGGCAATCCCGTAGAAAATGCCCAGAAGTTCCACAATATAGACACAATTGCATTTGCCGTCTCCTTTCCCTTTCCTTCTGGGTTAAGGGTCTTTTAACCCCTTCGATTTGCATGGGTTCTGAAGAATCTGCTCCTTTGGGGTTAGCGTGGGTTTTGACCAACCCCCGATTCTCAAAATTGGCTCAATCAGCCTTTCTGTTCTGAAGTCTGTGATCTAACTAGACCACTAAGTCTATATATTCAGCGCAGTCTTGAGGTGGGTTCACGACTTGAGCCAAGACATCCTTGAGTTCTCCTCAAAGCCCTCGATGAAATAACGTGATTCGTTTTACCTCAGGCCATCCAGTTTCCACTATCAACCTATTAAAGGTCGCGATGTAGGATAGATGGTCCTGGTTACACTGTCGTAGGGACAAAAGTTCGTTATCCAGGGCCTGTCCTTGGGAGTGCTGGGCAAATAGTATTTCCATGCTCATTTGAAAGCCCTGAAAATCCCGAAGAATTGGGTCATCCTGACTAACTAGTGGAATTGACCAATCAGCTGCACTGCCGCTGAGATATGACAATGCGAAGGCTACCTTGGCTTGATCGTTTGGGAAGGCTCCAGGTCTGCATAAAAAGTACAAGCGGCATTGGTTCATAAACACGGCAAACCTTTTGGGATCTCCGGCAAACCGTTCGGACGGAGCTAATAGAATATTTCCTGGTAGGTTTATTTGCACAGGGTTACTCGATGACACAGGAGCTGGATTTCCCCCGGGACCTGGTAGGGGTGCTTGTCCAGCCTGGCTTCGCAGTAGTTGCCTAGCAAGGTCATCAGTTCGCTCCTTTGACAAAATCAGTTCTCTCCTAAGAGCATTGGTTTCTTGATGGGCGGAATGCACTTCAGCCCTCAGTTCCCCTAGTAATTGGGCCAATTGGTCAGTTTCTGAGGTATCCATAACGCCCGGGTGGGAATTTGTGGGTAGGCTTCGCGTTCTGTTACGCTCACCTGGCTCCCACAGGGGCATCGATCTGAGCTGGTAAACTGTGGTCTCCACCAATGTGACGCGTAGTGCCGAGATGACGGACTGGACTGGCCCACCTAGCTTCGTTTGCTTGGCCCGTAGGAATATTCTTCTGCAAATGGCGAAAGGGAATTAACCACCCGTGGAGTTGAGCGTTAACCCCCCCCCCCACTCCCACTGATCTCCCCCCACTGATCACCTTTGATGTCCCCTCTTAGAGTCTCACCTGATGGTTTGGAAAGATGAGCTCTCCATCCTGCATTGAGCGCAGGGGCGCGTAGATAACCAGTTGCTTCACTGGCTCGAAGGAATTGGTGAGTTCCAGAACCATATTGACTCTGAGAGTCCCGGCAAGACACCGTAAGTATGTAGTTCGTAAGAGTTCAAATGTCTGACTTTCACTCTGTCCGATTCCTTGCAGGTTGCAGCTTGACCCTAGCGAAGAGTTCCTCGTGGCAACCGGTAATATTCAGGTAAGGATTTGTATTATCCAACACAGTTCGATAAAATAATGTCCATATGTAACCTGTTGCTTTCTCCCTTATTCAGGCGCTGAGAGAAATTATGAAGTCTCGGGGAATAATGCCTCCGGCAGTAAAATCAGGTAAATCTATTGTGGTGAGGAGGTTTCCCCTTGTTTGTCCCTTTGTTTCACCTTGCTGTCCTTTTGTTTCCCCTTAGGGGCCAGGGTTCGGCGAGGATGCAGTGGAAGCTACGCCGACCCGTGAAGAGGAATAGTACTCCCGGTGCTAAAATCAGGTAAGTCTATGGGGGCTAACTAATATTGCCTCTGTGTATTCCCTTGGCTCACCTTGCTGTTCTTGTCTTCCCCTTAGGTGCCAGAGTGCAGCGGGAACATGCAGAAGGATGCAGTGGAATGTGAAGATGCTGCGAAGGCCGGTGAGTTCAGCGTGGCGCTGCAGCAGGCGAGGCGACGCGCATAAAATAACTTCTTTCTTCCAGCTCGAAGGCGCGATGGATCGGGAATTCAGGTAAGGATCAAAGGTATTGCTCTTGTTGTAACCTTTTCTCCTTCTTTCTCCCTTTTTCTAGGAGCTCCAGACTCGAGGCAGGCGTGGCAGAAGACTGGATGCAGACTTGCAGGCACGGTGAGCGTTACGCTGCTGGATGCAGAATAACGCAAAGTGTGGTGCTGCTCTTCGGGTGTGGTTTAAATAGCCTCCAAAGTAGTCCCAGGTAAGTATTCCTCCTCAGCCCCACCCGAGTAAAAAAATAGTCCCTAGGTAAAGTAGTCCCTTCCAAGCTTCTTTTGGCTTGGAGCTCTTGCAGCATGGTCTGCATCAGGTGAGTTTGCAGCATGGTCTGCATCATGTAAGTTTTAATCTATGAGCCTGGTGCCTATGGCGCCAGGACTGACTCTCCATATGAGCTTGGCGCCATAGGCTCCCGGACTGCACCCAAATAGCCCCTAGCAGGGGTTGTTGGGCTTGCTTAGAATAACTTGATGCCTGCTTCCGGGGTTGCTGGACTTGGTCTGGGTCCCCGGGGGTAGGCATCATGACATTAGGTCCAATGGACATCTAACCAGATCACCATAGAGCAGTTCAAAAGGGCTGAAACCAACCCCGCCTTGAGGGACTTTTCTATAAGCAAAGAGAAGGCATTGCAGTAGAAGGTGTTACGCTCACCTGGTATCCACAGGGACGCCACCCAGCCCTGGTTGGATGATTTGCACTCTCGACCCCTCTCCCGGTCCCTTGGTAAGGCCTCTGGTTAAAGATGGGTCTGCAATATAGGACAGCTGGATTCAATACCAGATTGTCTTTATGTTTTCCCACCTCCCTTGGCCTCAACTCCTTCCTCCTCCTTGGGCCCTCTCCTCACCTTAATATTGTGAAAGATGGATTCTCCGTCCTGCTCCTCGTGGCAGGGGTGTGTAGATGTGGGGGGGCGAGCAGCGACCAAGTTACTTCACTGGTGCAAGCCCCCCCTGTGGGAATCCAGGCCTGCTGCGACTCCGTAGGTTTGCTGCTTTACAGTCTTTATATGCAGTTCTGATGTTCCTCTTAGTTCGAATAATAATGTCTTGCTTCTTTCCTTTTAGGTATGGAAAGGTATTTTGGTGTTGTCATGCAGTTTGAAGATGAGCATGGGCCGGTGGGCAAAAGCGTGGTGTGCACGATGCTCTCAGGTGAGTAATGTGCGATGCGCGTCTCTGTTTCGCCTTTTATATTGCTAACCTGTGTCTTTTCTCTCCTTGCAGGTTGCGATGTGCCTCGCCGAGCGCTGTAATGTTCCAGCAATGAAACTGACCAGGAGATGACTACCCAGGTAAGAATTGTGTGGCTTTCTTCATTCGGGAGGAAACGTGAGCAAACGCTTACTAATGCTGTCTTTCTTTCTCCTTTTTCCAGGTTATGGTATTCCAGGATGCATGCAGTGCCGGATGATGGAGTTTGTACCTTCAGGTGAGTGGACCTGAAGTTGGCGATGGATTGAAGACAGAATACTGTTCCAGGTAAGTTTCGTAGTGTTCTTTCTCTCTCTGCAGGACCTTGGTTTCAGGTAAGCTGACATCAAAGAACTGGACACGCTGAGCGTTACGCTGCCCACAGCAGAATAATGCAAAGCATGTTCTGCTGCTTTGGTGCGGTTTAAATAGTCTCAGGTAAAGAAGTCCAGGTAAAATAGTCCCAGGCCTGCCACACCCAAAGTAGTCCAGGTAAAGTAGTCCCAGGCCTGCCACACCCAAAAGACTAGACCGCGTAGCTCAGTTCCTTGTAACTGAGCTATGTGTGTGCATCCATGTTGGCTGAACCCCCCCCAAGTTCAATAGTCCCAAGTAAATAGTCCCATTCTAATATTGGTCTTCATGATAGTTATGAGCCTGGCGCCAAAGGCGCCAGGACTGACTCCAAGAGAGTCTTGGATGAGGTTTTAAGGCCTTTGACCTGGTCCAAACTGGAAGGCTGACTTGCCAGTGAGGGCCAGGGGCAAGGGTCATGACAGCAGGTCCCGCTTTCCTCTAAGGTGTTCTTCTAAAGCACCTATCATGCTCTTCGTAGTTCTGTTAAACCTCTCCACCAACCCATTGGTTTGGCTATGGTAGGCTGTTGAGAACTCCACAGTTTTTCCACATGGTTTGCATGAAGTGGGACATAAAATGTGACCCCCTGTCAGAGATGACCTCCTTAGGAAAACCAACCCTGGTAAAAATATGAAGGAGGGCCTTAGCCACTGCCTGAGCCGTAACGGTCCTCATTGGTATGGCTTCAGGATACCTGGTAGCATGCAGACAAGGAAATTCCAAGACACACTGCGCCAAAGATGCACATTTTTGAAAAATACAAAAGTGTATTTATTAATGTAGAATGGTCAGCCTGACACGTGTTTCGAGCCAAACCCGGCTCTTCATCTGAGGCTGATAAGTATTAATTGTAAGTAACACATATTGCAACAAAGAATTAAGCAAACCATACATTCATAGTTGCCATGACAACCAGTACAAAGGGGCACAGGGGTAAGTGAAACAAGGCAAATCAAAATTCGAGTTGAAAATCAGATTCCAAAATAAATAATACAACCAACGAATTAACCAACAAAATGAAGTTCCAATAATGTAATGGTTAAAAAATAGTGTGCAAGTATATGGGATTAAAGAAATAGTTCGTTAAACATTTTTTATTGCCCCTACGGGTCGGCCATGTGTTTTTAAGCCTAAGTCGCTCGATTTTAGAAACATTTCCTATGGACCTTACCCGAGTTTTCGTCCATTAAAACGCACTCGAAAACAGGCATCAGGGAGCTGCCATTTTGTGATAATCCTATCATTTCCCCCATTGCCCTGGCTGACCTGCTTTTGCGGCACTAAATCATATCCCCCGCCCCTGAGCCTGTCATCAGCAGACGCGTACCGCCCATTTCACAACGCCAAAGCACGTCTCGTGTCAACATTTGCTGCTCTTCAGCTAATGACGTGTCGCCATGGAAATGGCAGGACGCCTCTTTCATCAATAAGTATAAACAGATCGTTTCACAACACAAAGCAGCAGATTTTCAATTCCAATCCTCTCTCTGTGTTACTTTGAGTATTCTGTGACTCGTTTCTGTGCTCTGGTCAGCTACCTTCGTTGCTTGTAGCCCGTGTGAACAGATACCAGTACCACCGCTATAAATTATTTTAGTTTGTTTAACATACAATGGCTACAATAATGCCCTACATGTACAAGCCCGAGTATACCGAGGAGGAACTACTGGAAAGGGAAACACGCGAAAACGATGGGGCTTCGGATGGCAGTTGGGAGGACGATTCAACAGCTGAAGAGCCTGGACCTAGTCGCATGGACGGTGTTTCCACCTGGTGCACATGCAATCGGTGCGAGCTAATGCCAACCGAGGACGACAAACTGCTGCTGCTGTGAAAACTCGGGATGCGTGGCCTACATTTCGGAAGGCGAGCCACGACCGCAATGCATCACCGAGCTGCCAGACCTCAGGGCAGCCTGCCTCACACGGTCCGTGTTGAGGATAATGATGGTGCTTATGCATGAACTTCGCGCAACTGTTCGTCCTCGTAATCCGAGTAACGAGTAAGTATACTCTGCTTGTCATGCCACTCCTATTTCATGGTCTTCTACTATATCCAAAATTACATATACATATCATTGTAATGCATGAAAGTCGTTCAATAGTGTGCAGTGTCTAGATAGCATTTGTCCGAGCAGAATGCCATTAGTTACAAGAATTGTCATTGACAACAAACGTTTATTAAACTTACCTTGGTCATTTAAAAACAGTTTGTTTCATTCCTTTTCACAGGTGGTACAGGCTGGTGGCCTATCGTTCCTTTACATGGTGGCTTCACGGGAGGCTTGGACACCGCGTTCGAAGAGTAATACCCGCCTGTGCCGTTCGTGCCATAAGAGAAACATTCCCGAGTGACAGCGGTCAGTACAGGGGATTTTCTCTCACTGTGCTGCAACCTGACCTGTACAATGTGTAAAGTTTTGTATTTTTGTGTCATCAAAATAAGATACAAAATAAAATACCACATATATTTTAACAACGGTTGTTTCGATTTTTTAAATGAATCAAGTGTGTCTCCATTCAAGGATGGACGTCAGACATCTGTGCTCCGAATGGGTGAAGGTCAGGTCGCTGTGAAGCAGGGTGGTCACTATCTAAGCTAACATAATATATTCTCAATTATGCATGCAGGTATTGAGGACACGTTTGTGGAGATGAACGAGCTATGTGCTTAGTTCAGGCTGGTTCACATGTAGGACAGTGATTGAAGAGGAAGAGTGATGTGTTACATTTATTAGCTGTTGCAAATACCTCTGGAGTTTTCCAGTCAGAGTGGGAACGAGGGTGGGGGCCATGTGCTGTGCGCAGTGAGGCCTGGTCACCAAGATGGATTGGAAAGGGGGTACAAAAATGGATGCCCCGTGTCCTGCTCAGTGGTCCCATCTACACAAATGTCAACCAAAGTTATCACATAAGGGCAAGGGGCGAACCCACTACTGGAGGCACTTGGTCTGAGTTTCTACTGAGAAGTAAAGGATGAGAGGGGCCTGATGGCCCCTCGCTCCCACACACTTGCCTGCATGCCCACCGGCCCATCCATCCCACCCCCCTCTATCAAAGGCGGTTCGCACCCGGGGATGAGCGCTGTCACGGGCGCAAACGGCCAAGGTGCCAAACAACATGTACACTTCAAAAGGCATCCCACGCCCAGGGGCAATTGCTCACATGGCCTCCTCAGACCCCGTGTCTCCAGGCAGGCCTCCCCTGAGGCAGGCCGCCCCCCTGCAATCCACATAAGTATGTCTCCATTCAGCAGTCTTCCTGTGCCTTATCTGCACGCCTCAGGCCCATCCATCCCACCCCCCTCTATCAAAGGCGGTTCGCACCCGGGGATGAGCGCTGGCATGGGGGGCTGTCACGGGTGTAAACGGCCAAGGTGCCAAACAGCATGTACACTTCAAAAGGCATCCCACGCCCAGGGGCCATTGCTCACATGGCCTCCTCAGACCCAGTGTCTCCAGGCAGGCCTCCCCTGAGGCAGGCCGCCCCCCTGCAATCCACATAAGTGTGTCTCCATTCAGCAGTCTTCCTGTGCCTTATCTGCACGCCCCAGGCCCATCCATCCCACCCCCCCTTCTATCAAAGGCGGTTCGCACCCGGGGATGAGCGCTGGCATGGGGGGCTGTCACGGGCGCAAACGGCCAAGGTTCCAAACAGCATGTACACTTCAAAAGGCATCCCACGCCCAGGGGCCATCGCTCACATGGCCTCCTCAGACCCCGTGTCTCCAGGCAGGCCTCCCCTGAGGCAGGCCGCCCCCCTGCAAATCACATAATACCACGACATACACACGTCATTCATTCACAAACACACCCCTGTTTCTAATACTTTATAAACCACTTGATATGTCTCATGAGAACATCTTTGTGCTTTGCAAGTCAACTCCTGAACCTTCTACCTGAGAAGTACTGAGATCTATGCTAATCTGCTCGTCGTTGTGCTATCTGTGACCGCTTCAAGCAAACTTGTCAGTGTGCTACCTGTGGCCATCTACCTGTTCTCCTGCAACATACTGCTCGGCCTGCTGAATCCAACTGTCTGTTGGTCAAGGTAAGGCCATGTATCCTAGTCATATTTCGGTCATTCTTACATTTCTATCTATTTGCGATTACAGTACCCAATAGAGCTATGGTCATTGGTCTCATTGCTATTGACTTGAGTTTCAATTGTTATGCTATCAATAGATCTATTTATTTTCATCTGTGTCAATTGTCATCGAATTGCATCCTTCGGGGGTCCAGTCTATAATGTAAGCATGTTTCCTTTTCGTGCAAGACAGAACATCCAAGGGACGAGTGACATGCTCAGAGTTTAGTCACATAATTTAAAAAATGTCTGTAATTTATACAAATACTAAGCCGCACATGATGAACTGGTATAGTTCCGGCGACCAAAACAAACCTTGCATTGAGCATGGTATGGTTCATTTACTTTTTTATGACATTTTTATTCATCAAGGTTTTATAATAATCTTGATATTTACTTTTCAGAATTTTCAACAATGCCTGCCTGTTCGATTAGCGGTTGCCCTTCGAAGTCCCAGGCTAAATCTGAAGGCACTACAATGCATGTATTCCCGAAAACTGTTGATCGAATAAGAGAATGGGTCAGACATTGCGGATATCCACTGGATGAGCTGGAAAGTAGAGTCCAACAAGTCTTAGAGGACAAGAGGGGTGATCCATACCGCATCTGCAGCCGGCACCTTTCCTCGAACATGTACTCCACATCTTGGGTAACAAAGAAGAATAAACTGCGAACGACACAAAAATTGCTCGCAAACGCTATTCCAACTCTATTCGTCCACATTCCGCCACTGGTGAGTCAAGTGTCCGGATTTAGCTTTAGACCTTGCGGTAGTGTGTAGGTAGCCGAATGGATTAATTGATATTTTAGGTGTTGTGTCCCTTGTAATACTCCCTTGTAATACTTTCGATATTTATATGAGTGTATAGCTTTTTGAATAATGACATTTATCAATAAATTATTTTTCGATTTTATAACCCCCAAAGGAAATCTATTTATGGGCACAGGGAACTGTACTATATTGCGCATTTTCAATAGCATTATTCTCAAGTATTCTGTCGGTTTACATGGCAATTTTTTAATATTTGCATTTCATCATCAAACAAAAACTGCTTGACTATCCACTGAATCTGAAGCAAGAACATTCTACATCTGTGACGTGCCCGCAGTTATCAACCACTTCTAGCGTGTATCAGGTAATCATACTTGGCTATTCCGCTACAGACTTGTTTTATGCATGTCAAGTAATAGTTTTTATGTATCGTGTGATTATTTTACCAGTTGTCTGGTTAGTGCTTTCCAATTGATATACACCTTAGTTGTCGTCCCCTGGTGTTTGTTTTCAGTTATAATTAGTGTTATCCATACTAATGCAAGTACTGTCTTTCAGGGAGATGCTGAAGCGTCCACCACATTGACAACAGCCCTAGATGTTCTTCAGCAGCACGAGGTATGGATACTGACAGCTCCATCGACTGTGATCATCAGGACTGGAACACTTGTCGTTTGATTGTTCTACACCATGTTTCATTCGTGGTTAGCCATTGATATGTACCTGTGCGGTCGACCCAAAGTGTGTGTTGTGTTTTCAATATTGTAATCCTTACTAATGCAAATATTATGTTTCAGGCAGTTGTTGAAGCGTCAACCCACGCACTTGATGCAGAGCCTGACATTCAAGTAATTCCAGCGGAAGTGAGACCATGCATATACGAATCGGCGCAACAGCTTTCGGAAGTGCGCACCACATTTACAACATCCATAGATATTCTTCAGCAGCACGAGGTATGGATACTGACAGCTCCATCAAGCGTGATCATATAACGTGATTCCATTTGCTATACTTTCTTCCCTACTAACGCAAGTACTTTGTTTCAGGGAGACGATGGAGCTTCCACTACAATCACAAGATCCCATTTAGATGATGCAGATGTAAAGAAATCGGAGAAATAAGTCGATTAAATCTGATCATATTTAAATATTCCTTGATTCTTTTAGAGAATGCAACATTTGTAGTTATCTCTTTATATGTACCTGTGCCGTCGACCCCAAGTGTGTGTTATGTTTACAATATTGAAAACCATATTAACCCAAGTACTGTGTTTCAGGGAGTTGCTGATGCCTCCTCTTCAATACAATCATTTGTGGCAGTCCATGCAGAGCCAGAGGTATGGATACTGACAGCTCCATCGAACTAGGTCATCAGAGCTTGAATACTTGTCGTTTGATTGTTCCACACAATGTTTAAATCGTGTTTGGCTATTGAGATGTACCTGTGTGTTCGTCCTCACGTGTGTTTTATGCTAACAATATTTTGATACACAGTAATGAAAATACTATGTTTTAGGGAGTCGATGGAGCCTCATTCCGTGCTGTCTATGCGGATACAGAAAATATAGTCGTTGCAGCGCAAGAGGAAGGGGGGACATGCGGATACGAAATGGAGCAACAGCGTGCAGATGTTGAAGGTCGAGTCAAAAAAGTTGCAAAGAAAAGAAACAAAAATAAGGTTAGTTACAAACAGTTCATAACTTTAGAAATCTTTTTGTGCTGGGGACTATTTTATGTTTTTTCCAGTCAATTGTACTATACTTTATCTTGTGTTTAAACTGAACATCCCTTTTCCAATCTGTCCTCTAGTTACCCGTGGGTCTACAAACTTTACATACAAAGACAGTGAAGCGAATGAGAGATGTTGCTTGCCAGACCATTTACACTATGGAGGAACTATTAATTCAGACGCGGCGTGTTGAGACTCGGGATGCTCATGTCCAATGGCCAGAACATGAAATGAATGTGTCCGGAGAATCCAGCAAAGTTGTATTGGACCATTGCTACAGTTTGACCGCACCACCACAACAACATGATACTGGATGTATTGAAGATAGCTCTGAAGTAGCCGCAGATCAATTCACACAATCTACACCCGCCAAAAAATTGCCACCAAAAAAGCTGTCGACATTGTTGTGTTCTCCCATCAATGTTGAAGTAGCAGATGTTGAAATGATAGAGAATGAACCAGCAGCAGCATTCACCGACGCATCAGAACTTGATAGCAGCGATATTTCTTTCAAATGTGGTGATATGTCCTCAACGTCACAGGCCGAAACAACTTTGACGCAGGATGGCAGTCTAATGAAAGAGGGCAAATACATAGTATTCGACAGTTGTTTGATGGATATTATAAGTATGCTGAAATGTGGGCATTCCGTCAGAGGGAAAGTATGTGGTAAGCCATTGATTCATGTGACTCGTCAAAAACAAGGCAGTAACGTCACAATACATGCCTCCTGTAGATTAAATCATACGTTCTTATGGTCTGCACAATCGATGCTGGGGAAACTGCCAGCAGGCAATCTACTGTGTGCAGCTGCATCACTTTTTAGTGGCTCCAGTTTTAGAAAGTTAGAGTCTTTCTTTCAGTTTGTGGGACTCCATTTCATTTAAAAAATGCAGTACTACAAATACCAACATGATTATCTGTTTCCGGCCATTAGTGATGCTTGGAAAATTGAACAATTGTCTCTAGCAAGTACATTTGAAGGCAAACGATTCAGGCTAACCGGCGATGGACAGTGCGCCAGCCCTGGATTTTCTGCCAAGTACTGCACCTACTACTTTCAGGACATGGATAGTAAGAAAATTGTGAGTTCGGTGGTCGTGCAGGTAACACAATGTACATCCTCAGTGGCCATGGAGAAACTAGGATTTATAAAATCAGTGGAATATCTACAATCGAGGGGAATGCACATCGACCTCATAGCCACGGACAGACACGTTTCAATTGCCAAGACAATGAGAGAGCAGTTCCCACATATTAAACATCAATTTGACGTATGGCATCTTGCTAAATCAATCAATAAGAAAATCTCGGCTGCAGGGAAAAAAAAAGGTTTGGAAAGTATTTCAGAGTGGTCCTAGTCTATCAGCAACCATCTTTGGTGGAGCTCCAAAACTTGTGAAGGGTCAGTGGAAATACTACTTGAAAAATGGCGGTCACTGATGCACCACTGTACCAACGTGCACCGCTGGTCAGAAAACCTACATTTCCACCAATGTGAACATGGCCCTTTGTCCCCACTGGAGGCACGGAAGAAGAAGTGGTTGAATCCATCTTCACCGACACACAAAGCCATTGAGAAGATTGTTTTCGATAAAACTCTGTCAAGAGATTTGAGGGGACTGACAGAATTCTGTCACACAGGAGGTTTGGAGGTGTTCCACAATATGTGCCTAAAGTACAGGCCAAAGCGCTTGCATTTCAGCATACAGGGCATGAGACATAGGACTCTACTTGCTGTCTTGGCCCATAACGAGAATCTCGGCCGTGAACAATCTAGGACTACGGGTAATGTAAGGATGCCTCGCTACACTAAGGCCTTTTCAAAAAGAAGTAAGCAATGGGTGATCAAACAAGTCTATGAGGAAATGGAGTTCGACTTTGTCAAAAGCCTTATTGTTGCTGTATTAGAGAAGCACAGATATGGAATTGTGAATGTTTCTGTGCAGAGCACTGATCCATTGCCACCCAACATTGCCACTGTGCCATGTCCACCCAAAGGAGAACTGGTTGTGAAGTTCAAATCCCGGTTTAAATAATTGTAATACGATTGTCGTTTTTTAAATAAATGTTATTGTACAGTGTACATACAAAGTACGCTAACCCTAACCCCTACCTTCACCATCCTGGGTGGCGAACAACCTGGGTGTCATCTTTGAATTCTCTCTCTATTCACCTCATATTGCTGACCTTGTCTATATGTGTATGTATATATTTTTGTTGATGTAACTAATTTTCGCAATCTCATGTAAATGCTATGCACTGTTAACCGAGGGGAGGCTTGCATATTGCAAATAATAAAACAAACAAACAATAAATCTCACTTTCAACTCAACTCCTCGGGTACTTTATACTTTCCCTGACCTTCCCCAAAAAATTTAAAGTCTCAATAGTTATGGTTCTTTGGGGCTTCAAAGCTCGCAGACAACGAGGACAAAATTGGGGGCCTTAGAACGCGCCAAGCGAGCCGTTGCAGATGGGAGAGAAGCCAGTTCGCATTTGCACATTGAGGCGCAGTACATAGATGGATTCGAAACTTCAAGTTCTCACAGATGGCTTTACTACAGGATGTTGCAAACAAAGAATGTATGCTCATTTCTAGTGATGGTCAGCAGCTTTGATTTTCAGCTCGCGCCCTGAAGAGGCCCACAACTCGCACTGGCAGTATAAGGTTCTATTGTTTTTTGACCTTGAGAGACAGGGACCATGCCGAAAGAACTTCATTTGAAGGGGGGGTGCAATAACGTAAGAGACGATAAGGCAGAACATTCTGAAACTAGACCGAGTTTCATGTTAGTTCAGTATACGAAAAATCGTTGTCAAGAGCACAGTGGGATTTACGACTGCATTATGCAGAGACACAATGGAAATTGCAAATATAATGTAAGTAACTCTTTAGACGCTTATATACCAGAATGAAGAATTAATGAATGGATGCATGAATAAATGAATGAATGAAGAGCTAGGAAAACGTTTGTGGGATCGTCCTTGTAGCGGGCACATGGACATGCAGGTCCACATTCCACACGCATGTAGACAAACAGTTGTTTCTCATTGTGTGCTAACCTCGATTTATTTCGTTACTTTTCGCATTGATTTTAGAGCCGAACATACTCCATTGCACTATCCTTGAAAGCAAATAGTTTCAGCTCGGCCGTAATAAATAAAATGAATAATATTAATAAAGATCGGCTGGTGAGACTAATTATACATTTTATGTTTTCAAAACAGGTACATCCTTCCCTACTGCTACTGCCACCAGTTTCGGACCCCGGCAGATGGTTTTTTCAACCGCCAGCTGCAGTTTCTTGTAAACAACTGCACCACTTTGACGATTTTATGGGACGATCACCAAGGGCCCATATGCCCTTACGCAGTACTAGTGGCTAGAAGCAACATATCAACCTTTAAGATGGCCTAGTGCCTACTTGATGGAACAGCCCTGCGGTTCACTGTGCGACCAAAGTGCTTCTTTTAACGAAAACCAACACCCTGTGTACCATAAAGGAACAGCGCGTGACTCACGATAAACTTGTACGGATTTGCGGATAGAGATAAAAGAAAATAAATGGCATTCCGAGTTCATATGGCAATTGCTGAATATTCTATAAACATTTAATGTCAAATAAATGTACTTTACTAAATGTACCTTGTTGTTGTTTGATTTTAAAGTACAGTTTCATATTCCGAATTGTGCCGCGCTGTGTTGTGAGTTGATCTGTGTTGGTTTCTGGGTTCTGTGTGAAGTCGCGTAGAAGACGACTGGGCGCGTTTGCCTACGCAGCACAGAAACGTCCCGGAGAGAGGCGGGGAATATGAATGTTTTGATAATGTCAGGCTCAGGGGTGGGGGATATGATTTAGTGCCGCAAAAGCAGGTCAGCCAGGGCGATGCGGCAAGTGATAAGATTATCACAAAATGGCGGCGCCCTACTGCCTGTTTTCGCGTGTGTTTAATGGACGAAAACTCGGGTAAGGTCCATAGGAAATTTTTCTAAAATCGAGCGACTTAGGCTTAAAAACACATGGCCGACCCGTAGGGGCAATAAAAAATGTTTACCGAACCATTCCTTTAAGAAGGAGGGGGGGATAAGGGGACAAAAAGGAAGGGTAAAGGAAAAAGATTTTTTTTTTTACAACAGTCCATTAGTATGGCATAAGAGTACAGCGCGAGTAGTAACATTGAATGCCAAGTATCAAGGAGTGAAAGTCAATTTAAAGGGTACCTTATTGAAGGAGGAAGGGTACAAAATGTGTACTTTCAGAGGAAAGAAGAGAAAAAAAAAAGCCAATTAGTGGGAAGCACTTCTTTTACACGTAAAGAAATGCAAGTATGGATTTTAACAATAAAGGTCACATACCTCTAAAGCTTCGCAATTGCAGCAAAGAAAACTATAAAGAAGAAGGATAGAACGTAGCCACTGTTAGCCAAATTAGAGAAGGAACCATTTTAAGGATTGAACAATTAGCAATAAGGCCTCACACAATCCCAATATTGTACAGTTAAGTAACCAAACATTAATCTGTGCAATGTTACTCAGTGCAATTACAAGGGGGTATAAAGAATTTTTCCAACAAAAGCGCCATTAATTAATTCATACAGTGTTTAACTAGTATGCTGGTAACAAAAGTATCAGAGGCTAAGTACAGCTTTATATTGGTGAGTGATGCTATATATTAATACGGACTGCAGCTCCAGCGTGCCGCGAGCGAGCGAGCGCAGCCGCTGCAATCAGTAATAGTTGTACAGAACACAAGGGGTCGTGGTAAAACCACCTTACCTGGCCGTATACAGAAGGATAAGAAAAAATGGCTCAGACGCGGGACGCGAGAGCAAAGGGTCAATAAAAAACAAACCCCAACAATTAGAGAAAGGACTATACTTAGGTCACACAAAGTCAGGCAAAACGGTGAGCGCCATTTTGAACTAGTAGAGAAAGGATTAAAAAGCATGCGAGGCAAAAGCTAGAACTAACCAAAATCAAAAAGGATAGGAAATAGATGAAAACATTTTGAAATGGAGAACGCTAATTGAGCAAACAAAAAATTCAAATCGAGATTAGGGTGATGAGGCCTATTGGTGATGAAAGGCACTGAGGAAAGGAAATAAAGATAACTCTTTAAGATTAGACTTAATCAATTAACATGTACTAAAAGGCAGCCTATACTTGGCAATTGAATGTACTGAGCTTGCGCTGTACTGCATATTTGACAAGTGTTGTTACACAATAAAATAAAAGTTAACTAGAAACAAGCTCTAAGGCAGACATAATATATATGGTGCAAGTTCTGCAAGTCCAAACATTGACATGTAAAATATTACAATGCAACAATGCAATTCTGGGGCACCCAAAGCTGCACAAAAAGACCCAGGTATTTTGCAAAACATCATGCATATTTAAAGAAACACCGCAAATTCATGATCAGAATTGAGGCCATTATAAACAGTGCAGTATTTACAGATAAGTCATGCCTCTAATTGACGTAGTTTAAGCTGTACATTACCATCTTGTTGGGGCAAGGAGACCTTGGCTAGCCCCACATAGCGAATAAGGTCCTTGCTGTCAAGTTGGTGCTGGGCTTGCCAGTGGACAGCCAAAGGATAATTTGATTCTTGGCTGCTGATGATGGCAAGATGTTCCCTGATGCAAATCTTAAGTGGGCAAATTGTGCTACCTATATATTTTAAGCCACATGTGCAGATTATGCAATAGACCACAAACTTTGAGTTGCAATTAATAAAAGAGTTCACAGTATGTTGGCCCAGTGACCCAAAGGAAACAATTTTGGTTTCAAGTGCATATTTGCACATGCTACAACAGCCACACTTACGGAAAATGCTAGTTTTGCCCCAGCATTAGCAAATGCCTTTATGCATCATTTTGAACAGACAGTCATATTTAGCAATTCTACTTATTGTCCTTACATACGTCTCTGGAAACGGTACATCGATGATGTGATTTTGATATGGTCTGGTACCTCCAATACTCTACAACAATTTGTTGATTTTTTGAACAATAATGAGTGGGGGATTCAGTTTACATCTACTTGCAGCCAATCTAAAATTGATTTCCTTGACCTCACCATTCATCTGACTGACATTGGTTTGTCAACCGCCACATTTCATAACAGTACATCTGTCAATGCCAGTCTACACGCAGAAAGCTGCCATAAAAACACGTAATTAAGAACATCCCTAAGGGTGAATTCATCCGAGCAAGGAAAAATTGCACACATTTGTCCGATTTTACAACTGAAAGTAATCTGATCAAATCACGCTTCGTAGCACGAGGGTATGATATTAACTGCCTCAATAAAACTGCAGAGACAGTTCGTCAGCTGGAGAGAGTTGAACTGCTCAGTCCCAAAGTTCAGACTACCTCATTAGTGGCTCAGAAAATTTGTCTCATTACTAAATTCAACTCTGACAGTTCCAGAGTTTACAACGTTCTCAAGAAACATTGGCACTTGCTCCACTTGGACCCGGACCTTGCAAAATGGCTTGATCCCAAACCCATTATTACATTTAGTAAAGGCACAAGCCTGAAAAACAAACTTTGTCCTTCTTTCATGAGACCTCTCAGTTCAGCATCAACTTGGTTACACGCAGCACGCACTAACGGATTCCGTAAGTGTGGCTGTTGTAGCATGTGCAAATATGCACTTGAAACCAAAATTGTTTCCTTTGGGTCACTGGGCCAAAATACTGTGAACTATTTTATTAATTGCAACTCAAAGTTTGTGGTCTATTGCATAATCTGCACATGTGGCTTAAAATATATAGGTAGCACAACTCGCCCACTTAAGATTTGCATCAGGAACATCTTGCCTCCATCGGCAGCCAAGAATCAAAATATCCTTTGGCTGTCCACTGGCAAGCCCAGCACCAACTTGACAGCAAGGACCTTATTCGCTATGTGGGGCTAGCCAAGGTCTCCTTGCCCCAACGAGGTGGTAATTTACAGCTTAAGCTACGTCAATTAGAGGCACGACTCATCTGTAAATACTGCACTTTTTATAATGGCCTCAATTCTGATCATGAATTTGCAGTGTTTCTTTAAATATGCATGATGTTTTGCAAAATACCTGGGTCTTTTTGTGCAGCTTTGGGTGCCCCAGAATTGCATCGTTGCGTTGTAATATTTTACATGTCAATGTTTGGACTTGCAGAACTTGCACCATATATATTATGTCTGCCTTAGAGCTTGTTTCTAGTTAACTTTTATTTTATTGTGTAACAACACTTGTCAAATATGCAGTACAGCGCAAGCTCAGTACATTCAATTGCCAAGTATAGGCTGCCTTTTAGTACATGTTAATTGATTAAGTCTAAGCTTAAAGAGTTATCTTTATTACCTTTCCTCAGTGCCTTTCATCACCAATAGGCCTCATCACCCTAATCTCGATTTGAATTTTTTGTCTGCTGAATTAGCTTTCTCTATTTCAAAATGTTTTCATCTATTTCCTATCCTTTTTGATTTTGGTTAGTTCTAGCTTTTGCCTCACATGCTTTTCAATCCTTTCTCTACTAGTTCAAAATGGCGCTCACTGTTTCGCCTGACTTTGTGTGACCTAAGTGTAGTCCTTTCTCTAATTGTTGGGGTTTGTTTTTTATTGACCCTGTGCTCTCGCGTCCCGTGTCTGAGCCATTTTTTCTTGTACTTCTGTATACGGCCAGGTAAGGTGGTTTTGCCACGACCCCTTGTGTTCTGTACAACTATTACTGATTGCAGGGGCTGCGCTCGCTCGCTCGCGGCCACGCTGGCGCTGCAGTCCGTATTAATATATAACATCACTCACCAATATAAAGCTGTACTTAGCCTCTGATATTTTTGTTACCAGCATACTAGTTAAACACTATATGAATCAATTAGTGGCCCTTTTGTTGGAAAAATTCTTTATACTCCCTTGTAATTGCACTGAGTAACATTGCACAGATTAATGTTTGGTTACTTAACTGTACAATATTGGGATTATGTGAGGCCTTTTTGCTAATTGTTCAATCCTTAAAATGGTTCCTTCTCTAATTTGGCTAACAGTGGCTACGTTCTATCCTTCTTCTTTATAGTTTTCTTTACCGCAATTGCGAAGCTTTAGAGGTATGTGACCTTTATTGTTAAAATCCACACTCGCATTTCTTTACGTGTAAAAGAAGTGCTTCCCACTAATTGGCTTTTTTTTCCTCTTCTTTCCTCTGAAGTACATTGGCAATTTATGCCTCTACGTTTTGTACCCTTCCTCCTTCAATAAGGTACCCTTTAAATTGACTTTCTCTCCTTGATACTTGGCCTTCAATGTTACTACTCACACTCTACTCTTATGCCATACTAATGGACTGTTGTCAAAAATAAAATCTTTTTCCTTTACCCTTCCTTGTTGTTTCCTTATCCCTCCCTTCCTTCTTAATCCCATATACTTGCACACTAGTTTTTAACCATTACATTATTGGAACTTCATTTTGTTAGTTAATTCGTTGGTTGTATTATTTATTTTGGAATCTGATTTTCAACTCGAATTTTGATTTGCCTTGTTTCACTTACTGCCCCCTGTGCCCCTTTGTACTGGTTTTCATGGCAACTATGAATGTTTGGTTTGCTTAATTCTTTGTTGCAATATGTGTTACTTACAATTAATACTTATCAGCCTCAGATGAAGAGCCTGGTTTAGCTCGAAACACGTGTCAGGCTGACCATTCTACATTAATAAATACACTTTTGTATTTTTCAAAAATGTGCATCTTTGGCGCAGTGTGTCTTGGCATTTCCTTGTCTGTATCCAATTAACGTGGGATTGGATTGGCAGTCCACCCACACCCCCTAGACACCCGCTGCCTTCTTGCTAACCAAAAGTTAACGTACAAGCGCTGTGGATATTGTTGACTTTTACTGCCAATTGTTACTTGTTTACCTGGTAGCATGGTCTACCACAACCAATATAAATTGGTTGCCTGAAGATGTGGGAGGTTCAAGGGGTCCAACAATGTCAATCCCTACCCTCTCAAAAGGAACTCCCACCACTGGGAGAGGCACCAAGGGTGCCACGTTCTTGGCTCCACTCTTGCCAGAAGTCTGGCAAGTGTGACAGCTTCTACAGAATTTATCTACATCAGACCCCATCTTGGGTCAGTAGAAACACAGAGAAATCTTCTCCTTGGTCTTCTTAAAACTTAAGTGACCAGCCAGAGGAATCTCATGGGCTAACTGCAGAAACCGGGGTCTCACCACCTGGGGCACTACAAGTCTTCTGTAGTCTCCTGGGGTAGACTCAATAGACTCACTGTAGAGGAGGCCAATCTCCCAGTACAGCCTGTGCTTCCCTGGCTCTTGCCCTTCCAGCTGCCTGTTGGCAAAGTCCTTCGAGAGTAGGACACTCTCTTTGACCTCTGCTGAAGTCTGCCCTAGAGGGTCCACCTTTGCAAGCTAAGTCTGCAGCTCAGGATGGTCTTCAGGATCCAGATCTCCAACATAGGGAAGTGCTTTTTCCAGCTCTGTTTTACCAGTAGCTGTTTCCACACTTTCTGGTTGATCCTCCCACTCAGCCTCAGCTGGTGGAGGGGTCACTGGTGTGACCTTGGACTGTCCACTCGGGGATGTCCTTGTCCTTTGAACAGGTGTGATACCTTATTCCTTTCCTGAGACCTTGGGTTTCCCCTTTGTCTCTTTCATTGGCCTGGAATCTGAAGGGTGGCCTTCCTGACTGAAGACTGGGAGTTATAGGTACCTCTGTAACTTCCGATTGAGAGTCATCTAAAGTTGCCTCTCTGGTCAATCTAGTCTGCTCCTGTTTCCTTTTACTGGGAGGCTTAGGGGTGCTTGATAAAACTCCAAGAGTCTGTAAGTCATTCCCCAACAGGACAATCCCAGACACCTCATTTTGTACACTGACAGGTATTCATACAGTCATATTATTGCACTGGATGAGAGCTGGCAGTATTGGAACCATCTGGATTGGGCCTCCAGCAAGTTCAGTGGGACATTTGGGTGTCTTAGCAACATCCTCAGGCATGAAACAACTTTTATCCACCACTGTAATGCTGGTCCAGTGTCTCTAATGGCAGGAATCACCTGACGATTTACAAGTACACTATCCTTGTAATATTCTTTTGTGTTATCTGGAATGGAGTTGTACACAACTCCATTCTGCTGTTCCCACAGACCCATGGACACTAAAGAAACACTGGCTGAGACTCCAGTGGGGTCTTCAAGCCAATAGTTGAAAGTTACCACTTGCCATATGAACTTCGTCCCTCAAGGATGAAGGTTGAGGAGGAAGTGTGGACCCCTGAAGGTTTACCCTTACATCTGGGATCCCCTTTTACATGGTCAGTTGACCCACAAGCATAATAGTTACCAAATGTTCTTTGGACTGGGGGCTTCTGTTGACCTCCCTCTGGTTTAGCACCAGAGGTTTCACTAGACTGACCTGGTTTCCCATGTGGCTTACCCGTCTTATGTTTGTGGCCCTGTTTTGGATGGTTGGAATTAGAATACTCTTTTCCATCTTTCTTGTGCTGCTTCCCCTCATCCTTCTAAGTGAGTGGCCGCAGAGTCCTTGTGAGTGGCCCTGTTGGCTACCCACAAGTTAGCAGCCTTTGCTAACATTTTGGGATCAATCTCATTTGAATTAGCCAAGTGCTGTCTCAGCTCAGGAGAGCAGGCATCAAAAATAGATTCTAATAAAAACAGATTTCTCACTCCTTCAGAGGAGTTCACTCTGTAACTCCTAACCCAACCATCTAAGTTTTTCAAACATTCACACATCCAGGTAGCCCAAGTGGTACCATAAGTCTTTTTGAGGGTCCTAAACCTCTTAAGGTACTGGGAAGGAGTTTTCACATTCTCATAGTACTGTCTCTCCAGTTCACCCAACTCCACTATTGTCATGGATTATGTTGTGCAGACAGAGGAATACTTTGGTATTCAGATCACTAACCTGAATCACCTTCAGCAACCGATGTAAACAAGAAATTCCCCTGAATGTCCTAGGCCCCCTGAATCCAATGAGGACAGGGAGGAATAGAACCCTGAGGGAAACCCTTTGGGGAAGAAAACCCTAATTGGACGAGTTCTGGATGAGCTTGCAGAGCAGGTCCGGAATTGAACCATGTAGCTGGCGTAGGGAAGATGACTCATGGCTGTAGAGGATGACCCTAAGGGAAATGAGCAGAAACAGGGTTAGAACTTAGCCTTCCGGAAGGGAAGATCCTTATGGAGCTTAGGTGTGAGTCGGGGCTTCTAGCTGCCACAAGTGATTGTCCGCCGCCTGGATGCTGCGAGAGTGAAGAGAAGGGGAGATCAGCTTGACCCCAGAGATAGACTAGGGAATAGGGAGACAGGGCAGACCCTCACCTGGCTGGAGCGAAGAGAGGGGGTGGGAGAGGCGTTTCACTTCGGGTGCCGTAAGAGAGTGAGTCCGGGCTGCAATGTTGGTGAGAAGGAAACAGCTGTGAATATAGGAAATGTAAGGTTAGGAAGGAGAGTCTAGTGGTTGCAAAGCCTA
This sequence comes from Ambystoma mexicanum, assembly GCF_040938575.1. NCBI lineage: Eukaryota > Metazoa > Chordata > Amphibia > Caudata > Ambystomatidae > Ambystoma > Ambystoma mexicanum. The sequence continues at coordinate 818,081,974 of NC_090929.1, forward strand.
CCGTGGCAAGGAGCTTGATATGCTGTTTGGGTTAATGGGAAAGGCAGTCTAGAGAGCAGAGATTCTGTGTGACCGGGAGCACAGAACTGCCGAGAGAAAAAATGCAGTCACTTGAGGTTGAAGGGAGACGCCTAGTGAGAAGCAACTAGAATACAAGAAACAGAATTAGGATTGGGGCTGAGATTCCGCGGGAAGGTGTAAGCTAACGATCGGTCCACTTATGAAGCATCTCTAGGGAGAGTAGCGAGGCGTGGTTCCTCAATCGCTGACAACAGATATCCTTCTTCCAGCATTGGAAGAGGCAGAGCCGACATGCTGGTCCGCGTTGAGCCGGAGACTAGAACGTCACCTCCAGTTCTGGAAGCCCTCTTGGAAAAGGCCATAGACACCCTATACAATCGCCGTCTGTGGTATGATATATGATATGATATGGCATTTATAACGCACCTATACACAAGTGTTTCAAGGCGCAACAAGGCAAGGGAGGGGAAACAGAGGGAAGACAGGGATGGCGATCCTTCTAGGCCAGGTGACATTGAGATTGTGCAAGTGCAGGGGAGGGGGGAAGGGGAAAAGTGCGGGGGGAAAGGGGAGGGAGCAGTGCAGTACATAGGATAACAGTAAAATAAATAAAGACAAATAATAGATAAAAGTGCAGCCAGCTGGTGGCAAGTGCAGGGGTAAGTGCAGACATCAGGTGTCAAGTGCTAGTAGGGGCTCTAGGGATACAGAAACAGTCCCTGAGTGCAAGGGTTGCCGGAGGGGCAGTGCAGGTGTGCAACTGGCGGGGAGGGGACCTGGGTCTGAGATCACACGGTAGCCTGGTAACCAGTGCAGTTTTAGATTCAGCCAGGAGATCAGCAGGGGGGAGGAGGAGGGAAAGCAGAAGCAAAGGGAAATGTCTCGGGAGGATAGCTCAGCGGCAACGTGCTCGCCTTCGAAAAAAAGCCAACACGGAGCAACACAGGTTCGATCCCCGGGTCTGCGCTTAGAAACCTCTGGGTATTAAGCGCGTTATAAATAACCTATATCATATCATAAAGAGGAAGGTCTTGAGGTGTTTTTCCGAAACTGGAGATGGTTCTCCTCAAGTTTCATTGAGGCAGGGAGGCTGTTCCAGAGGGAGGCCCCAGCAGAAGAAAGAGATCTACCACCAACTCGCTTCTTGGAGAAGCGACTAACCCTGAGGGAGTTGGAAGCGTATGAGGGAAGAGCTCGAGAAGGAAGATATTTACCAAGAGAGAGTGGAAGGTATTGAGGCCCCATGCCCCAGAAGGCCTTGTGGACAATGCAGAGGGTTTTGAACTTAATCCTCGCCACCACTGGGAGCCAGTGCAGAGATTTCAGTCCTGGAGAGATACGATCCCTGAACTTGAGGCCAAGGACAAGTCTTGCAGTCGTGTTTTGGATAAGTTGCAGAGGGCGGAGAGTAGAGGCGGCAGATTTAGAAAGAGGCTGTTGCAGTAGTCCAGCCTTGAGAGTACTAGAGCTCTGGAGACAGTGAGCTTCTGGTGGAAGGAGAGGAAAGGAAGAATACCTCTAAGGAGGTGGAGGTGCAGCTGGTAGTGTGACTTCTTAAAGACGACAGACAGAGATATGAGGAGAGAAGGAAAGGGTGGAGTCGAAGATGACCCAGAGGTTTTTAGCCTCACAGGTGGAAGCAGGAAGAGGGCTAAGCGAGGCCGGCCAGAGGGTGACAGGAAAGGAAGGAGCAGGTGTGCTGCTGAGGAGAATCTCAGTCTTACTGGCATTAAGGCAGAGATCATTGGTGGTACACCATTCCTGGATGGCGGACAGACAGTCAGAGATGAGAGAAGGAGAAGAGGTGGCAGAAGGGAGCCTGAAAATGAGTTGAGTGTCATCCGCATAGCACTGAAAGTTGGGGCAGAGAGCGGCAATGCAGTGGTAAAGAAGTGCCAGGCAATGGTTGAACAGCCAAGGAGAGTGGTTAGACCCCTGGGGAACACAACACATAGAGATAGAGATAGAGGAGAGGAAGGATCCAAGTTGGACCTGTGATGGTCGATCAGAGAGGAAGGAGGTCAGCCAAGCCAGGGCCTGATCAGTGATACCCAGGTTATCATGGAGATGGTTGAGCAGGGTGGCATGGTGGACCGTGTCAAAGGCAGAAGAGAGATCAAGTAAGATGAGGACACAGGGGGTGTTGGAATCAAGGTTGGAGAGTAGGTCTTCACGGATGTTCAGGAGAGCAGTTTCCGTGCTTCTGGCAGCTCTGAAGCCAGAAGGATGGTCATGAAGACAATCAACAGATTCAGAGTGAAGATTAAGCTGGGAGATGGCCAGCTTTTATAGGAGTTTGCCTAGGAAAGGAGTGATGGAGATTGGACGATAGTTAGCCAGGCTGGAAGGGTTGGCAAAGGGTTTCTTAAGAAGAGGGTGTACAAGGGAGTGCTTTTGGGGGGAGGGAAAGACTCCAGTGGCGAAGGAGTGGTTGCAGAAATCAGCCAGAGCAGGAGGCAGGGTGTCAATGTGGTCCTTGATGGTTTTGAAGGAACAGGGGCAAACCTGTTTTGACAAGACTTTCAAAGGTTGGACTTGTCTAGAAACCTCGTCTGAGGAGAACAGGGCAAAGGCAGAGAAGGAGGGAGGAGAGGTGGCCGAAGAAGGGCCAGAGGAAGAGCAGGTAGTAGAGGGAGGAGAGGGAGAGGAAGAGAGGACAGGATGTCCTGAGTTTTAGAGATGAAATGAGGAACCAGGGCCGTGCAGAGGGCCTGGGAGGGGACAGGAGAGATAGAGACTGCAGCAGGATTGACCAGCTCATTTCAGATTTTAAAGAGTTTGGCCAAGTTGTTAGATGCCACGGAGATGCTGGCTTGGATATGGGCTCTCTTCTTGTTGCCGACAGAGGGCCAGTATTGCCTTTCAGCAGGTGGCAGGCCAGTTTGTCAGAGGATGTACCGGAAGCACACCCCTTCCTATCAGCCACTCTGCACTTGCGTTTAAGGGTGACAAAGTCACTTGCACTTGGTTTTGGGCTTCAAGCGGATCCTCATGACAGGGGTAAGAACATCGAGAGTATCAGATGTAGCAGAGTGGAGCATGGAAAGGGCTGTGTCAGGGTGTGAGTCAGCCAAAGAGGGAGGAGGGGGTGACAATGGGGTGGCAAAAGCCTCCACTGATACACGCTTCATGGGTTGGATAACCGAGAAAGTAGGTGGCAGTGCTGGAGTTGGCTTGGCCTGCGGGGTGGAGAAAGTGAGATGGGAGGAAAGGAGAAAGTGATCACTCCAGGAGAGAGGAGTGATGAGAGGGATCGAAAGGGGAAGGTCTGAAGAGATCATAACATCCAGAGTGTGCCCTCCAGAGTGAGTCGGGCCAGAGGGGACAATAAAGAGTGAGAGAGAGTCGCATAGATCACGAAAGAGTCCAGTGGAAGGACACTGTGAAAGGAGAAAGTGATCACTCCAGGAGAGAGGAGTGGTGAGAGGGATCGAAAGGGGAAGGTCTGAAGAGATCAGAACATCCAGAGTGTGCCCTCCAGAGTGAGTCAGGCCAGAGGGGAGAATAAAGAGTGAGAGAGAGTCGCATAGATCACGAAAGAGTCCAGTGGAAGGACAGGAAGCTGTTGAAGTCTCCAAGAAGGAGGAGTTGAGTGGTTGAGACCAGGAGGGAAGAGGAGAGGTCCGCCCAATCAGAGAGGAAGGAGGAGATCAGACCAGGTGACCGATAGATGGTAGCCACAGTGCGGGAATGTCCAGGAGAGAGAGAGATCCTGCAGACGAGGCATTTGAAAGAGGAGTAGGCCTGCATAGGAATGACAGAGGCAGGGATCCACTCAGGGAAGATCAGGGCTAGACCCTCTCTGGAACGGTTGGATCTGGGCATGGAGAGGATCTTGTAGGTCAAAGCTCATGACAGAGCTGGACGTGAACCATGTCTCGGTGAGACGGAGGACATCGAGGTCAAGTTCCTCCAGGAGGCGGCAGATGTCAGAGGAGTGTTTGACAGCTGAGCGAGAGTTAAGAGTGGAAATATGGAGAAGGTTGAACTCCTTGAAAGACATCCGGGGAGGGGTACAAATCAGAGGTACGCCCTGCCATGGTGTAGAAGAAGCCTGAGGGGGGGCAGAAGAGGAAGGAGGAGAGGGCAAGGTAGCCAAGGGGGAGACAGCAATGGTAGGCAAGGATGCCGTGGAGGGGAGAGAGGGGACAGCAGGAGAAGAAAGGAAATTGATGAGGCATGGGAAGCGTCTATCAAAGAGGAGAAGGTTAGCTTGAGGGCCTTGGACCAAGATGGTACCATTCAAGTAAACAATAATGATGACCTTAGAGGAGTGGAAGGAGGCCAAGAGGGCCTCCCACCGGGTGCCACCATTAATGGGAGAGGAGGAGAAGGGAGAGAGTACAGAGACCATATGTAGAGTCCATAGGTCCGGCGAGGGAACGACAAAGAGGATGTCGGTGAAAGTTTGCCTGGAGGAGGCACTAGTATAGGTGTCAGCGATAGGGAGGCCTGGGTTGGAGACCAGGATGTCCTTTTTTAACTTCTTCCTACCAGATTTAGTGAGGAAAGCAGGATAGTCAATAGAGAAGTAATTAGAAAAGATAGGAGAGACAGGGAGCACAATAGAGTCGGTAGGGAGAGGAGAGAAGAGGAAGGGAGTGGGAAGGGGAGAAAACTAGTGAAGGACACAGGGCAGGGAGCAAGCAGACGAGACAGAGAGAAATGGGACAAGTTGACAATTTGGACAAGACGACAGGAGCTTAGATAATGGTAGAAAGGTTTGCTAGATGTGTGCTATGCCAGGAGGCAAGCCACAGGAGAAAAAACACCTAAGTCTGAGACCATATGTAGAGTCCTGTAAGTGGGGAAAAAGGCCTTGGTTTCACAATGCAATTTTAAATACTTTCAAAATGCATTTTTAAAAACAGGAGAAAACACACCTACATTTGTGAGTCCTATAAGTCGGGAAAAAGGCCTAGGTTTCACAATGCAATTTTAAATACATTCACAATGCAATTTTAAATACTTTCACAATGCAATTTTAAAAACAGGAGAAAACACACCTAAGTTTGTGAGTCCTATAAGTGGGGAATAGGACCTAGGTTTCACAATGCAATTTTAAATACTTTACCAATGCAATTTTTAAAACAGGAGAACACACCCCTAAGTCTGAGAGTTAGCTAAGTGGCATGGTATCAGGGGTGGAGTGAAGGCTTCACTCCTACCTTACTTAGTAGCAGCTGGCTTATGGCTGGCCACTGGCTTCCCCTACTGACACCTGCAGACACTAGCTGGAGCCGCCTCAGTGGGAGCCGTCCTTTGCCTTGGGGCCCTTAGCTGCAGGGGCTGCCGGGCAGAGGGCTGCCATGGGAGGATCAGTAATGGCCAGTGATCGGACCAATAAGAGGAGAGGGGGTGGGCTGGGAGGCGGCAGAAGGGAGAAGGAGGAAGTGGACACATGGAAGGGGAACCGGGGAACAAAGGGTCTGCAAGCTCTGCAAGGAGCGCGCACAAGGTGGCAAACATTTTAATAACAGGCCCAGGAGGCTCACAGAAGGGTCAAGTCACCTGCTTCCAGGAGCAGCATGCGAAATGGAAGCGGAAAGCACAGCAGGCAGTAGGCCTCCGGCACCAAGAGCACACGGGCCAATCACGTTGCGGGGGCGGGCTAGGAGGCAGGAGGAGGGAGAAGGAGGAAGTAGAGATGGGGAAGAGGAACCGGGGAACAAAGGGTCTGCGAGCTATGCAAGGAGCGCGAACAAGGTGCCAAAAAGACCAGCACCGCAGCAGGAATATGACAACTACAGCATCAGTTGCATTCTGGGGGAGCCTGGACAAAAGTCAGGGAATTAAATCAATCCCTTTGAAACCCTGAATCCCATGACTGTACTCAAAGGCACCCAACCAATCCAATATATCAAGTTTGACATCATACATACTCACTGCTTCTTTGGGCAGATGAGGCCTATTGGGCCTGGAAGACCTCGAGGACCCTGGGAGTGAAGCAGTTCCAATAGACAATCTTTTCATATCAATAGCATGCTCCATTTCCATTTCCCTGAGTCTGATGTCCGGATGGTTTGCTTCAGTTTGAGCTTTTAACCTTTTGAATTCCAATTCTAATCTCATTGTCTCAAGAGACACATATTCTGGACTCTGTGTTGGACCTTGTGGGGTCCCGGTGGACATGGTTTGAGGCAAAAGGGCAGGATGTGGCAAAGAGGGGTTCATATCCCGGGACTTCTCTACTTCCCCTGACTCCTCTGGTACAATAGAGTTAGACTCTGAACTGTCAACCTCATTATCATTTTCCACATCTCTTGGGTTAGTAGGTGTTGCAGGCCTAATACCCAAACCTTTGTGATTCAACAACCTTGTAATGAACTCATTTTTCTTTCCTTTTACAGTAAGATTTGTGACTTTACACATTTCTTTCAGCTGATCTACTATAAGAATGATCAGAGCTTCCTGGCTGAAATTATCCATATTTTGCATGTTACAATTGCTTTTACTGATGGAGCTTAGCCTTCTGTGGGTTTAGTTGAACACAAGCAAAGCAAAATATTAAATGTAAAACTCTACACAATATCTTCACCGCCTGCCACCAGTGTTAGGCAAGATTGTATGTAGTAATCCTGTGGGAGACTACACTAGCATTGTCCTCTTGGCAATATGTAACCCAACCTTTGTTATAGGCCAGTGACTGAGCAGCCAGGCTTATCTCAAGAGGGGTCAATGTGAGCTGTAGGGTTGTAACATAGAGACTCACAGTGACATATACTCGGATTTTCAGTATTTTGTGCCTTGGGAACTTCACATGTTTATGTTCATGGCTTTTTAAATGTGCATGATGTACTAATACAATAAAATTGGTCTTTTCACTCTGGTTTACTCGGATTCCTGGTTTTTACATATTTTTGCACACTTTGAAGAGTGCTCCTCTACTCTTTTTTTGTTAACTGCAGCAGAACTTTGGAATATATTCAAATAACACTTATGCTCAAGGTTTCTTGATTAAAATAATTATTTATTAATTTAACAGTCCGTTTTAAAATAAGCCTTCTTTAGAAGGGAGCAATATGCAACACTTAAATACACTTAAAAAATACACTCCTTCAGTTCAGTCCTGCAGATTCTGTTGTTCCTGGGCCTCAGTCATGGGGACAAGAGGGACGACCTCTGGGGACTCCTGCACTACAGTTTGAAGTTCGGCAGCATCAATGGGCACGCTTCAGATCAGCGGCACTTCATGGTTTCAGCTACTCGCAAATAGCATCACCGCGGTTCTTGGACACTGTGTGGACTTTCCTTGCTTCTGGGGTCCAGCACTTTGTTGAGGTGGCTCAGGCCTGGTTAGTCCTGCTTCGAAGGAGTCTTGAAGATCTTCCTGGAACTCGGATCCGGTTTAAAGGCGATGCACTCGATTCTGGTGTTCCTGTCCCCTGGCACTCGGTTCCTGCAGCAGCAATGGAAGTACAGCAAGCAGAGAGAGGCGTTCCAGTCTAGTTCTTCTTGGGGCTGATTGGTCCTACCAACCCAAGGGGAGAATTCGTCCTTTCCGGGCTTCTCCAGTCGATGACAAAATTGGAGCTTCAGCACTGCAGCAGGGCTTCACCAGGCAAACCAACGGTCCAGGCGGTGTAGCAAGCTTCTCTTCCAGTTTCTTTCTTCAGTTCCTTCGTCCATTGGTCAACTCTGCCTTCCTTGCAAAAGACCTCACCTTTTATGCAATTCTATCCCATTCATTCGCAGCCTAGCTGTCACTCACACAGCAGGGTGGCTGTCCTCCAAGGACTGAAAACCAATTTTTAACCACCATGCACACCTTATTCGTGTTTTTTGATTTCAAGAATTTCAGATATTGGCTGAAGATAATTAGTCATTGGTTAATGAAATTTAAGGTGCGGGGGAGAAGTGCTCAGCCTTGGTATCTAGGCTGGTCAAATATATAAACAGAAGATGGTTTCCTAAATTTAGGAAACCCACGTCCCCTGCACACTATCAAAGTAGGCCAAGGCTTGTATAGATTTTTCGTTAGTAGAGGGATATGTCTGTGCTTCTGTAGAGGAAGTACAGAGAATAAAGGCCTCTTAAGTTTATGGACAGTTCATTAAATTTGATAAGCTTGTTGTCTTTGCTGTAGCAAGGGAAATACTCAATCGTGACCCAATTAATATTTGACAATTCATATATGTATATAAAACAGATATTTATTTACATTAGAAACAAAAACATTCAATTTCAATCTGGCCCAACGCGTTTCGAGTATTGCTTTCACTCTTCATCAGGGGCAAAGTATTCTTTATTCTTACAAAAAAAAATCTATAAAAAGAAGAAATTAATAATCCAATATTAATAATATATTAGTGATTCATTTCAACACATATTGGTTTACATAATATGTTTTAAACGTTTTAAACATAACCTCATCCACACAGTTCAATGTGTAAACAATGGCAACAAAGTGAGAACACCGTTTCTATTGCTGTTAGAATCCTTTTAAGTAAGGGTCATAAAAACATGTTTTCATCTTCTTAAATGAAGGTAATCATGAAACTTAAGAGAAAACCCAATCATTGTATACAAGTAATCAATACCTTGCTGGCTGAATGACTACCACATCTCCATTTTATTAGTTAGGGATTCATATTGTCTAGTGACTAAAGACCTGCTTCCATTCATGTTGAGTGCAATGATCAAGCTAATTACCAAGCTGAGGGAGGGTTGGAGAAAGACATCTGTCCCAGAGTGTATTAGTAAAATTGTATGGTAGCTGAATGTAATATACTTACATAGACATAGGGAATAGAAGAAGTGTTCACCAAGGATATTCTCCTAAGTGTGCGGAATCCCGCTAGTGAGCTTGTTGGCAAGATGGTGGGAGTGCGAGATCCATTCTAGTGTGAAATAAATATTTAAGATAAGAATCTCAAGTAAAAGAGCATAAAAAGAATGTAAGTGGTGACACAATGGTGGTCCACTTACTTGAATGTATTTCAATGCACCAACAGTAAAAGCCGTGGAGTTGCAGATAAATGGAATCATAAATGTTTCCAGGTAAAAAGTGGTACGTCGAAAAAAACATATTGGAAAAAAACGAAAGTAAATTTTAAGGGGAGTTGAAAGTCAGTTGACTCAAGAAAAAGGGATCAAAAACTCTTCCACTACAGAAGCACAGACATATCCCTCTACTAACTAAAAATCCATATAGGCCTTGGCCTACTTTGATAGTGTGCAGGGGACGTGGGTTTTCCTAAATTTAGGAAACCATCTTCCGTTTGTTCTCCAAGGACTGCCAGCCGGCCAATCACCTTTGGGTGCATTCCTGTAACCAAGGAGACTAAGCACAGGGAGTTTCGGGAACCTCCCTTGCTTCCTGCCCTGCTTAGACACGCTGGAGCCAGAGGCAGGCTTCACCAGTGACTCCTGCCAAAGACAAAACGAACAAAGGGGCCAAACCTGGTTTGGCGCGCAGAGTAAATCTCAAGATGGACCTTTCCATCAAGAAATGTCGAGAAAAGAAGACTGGGCCATTTTGACAAAATGGACACCCATTAGTGCAATACTGCAGCTGAGGATTCAGCCTGCAGTAAAAACACACAATGGTAGGAAACAATAAACCACTGCCACTGTGATGCTGGAAATGCATTGGAGGGACAGGGCCTCCCCTGTCCTTGTCCTGTACTCCTTTTTCATGTGTGTTCTGTGTCCATGTGGGACTCCTGGCAGTGCAGCTCTTCCACTTTTTGGTCATGGTGAACAGACCCTCGGGATATCCTTATGGCATTCATGGGTGGGGGTACAACCCTGAACCCCTGGTGTATGTTTCTGGGCACCTGTGGGTTGCCCACAGAGCAGGGTATGGGCTGGTGGCAGCTCCATGCTGAATTTGACAGGTGCTCTGAGTATCCTCCATTTTGGGATACTCATGCCCTGCCATTGGAATTAGTTGATTCCTGATAGAAGACAAGATGGCCCCTGTGGCCTCTTGCTTTCTGTTGCCTGTTACCTTGTTTTCACAAAGTCCTGGGAAGCCTGACTCTGTTCCTTCCCCCTGACTGGCTGTTGGGTGGAAGTTCCATATATGGTGTTGTGGGGAAGTCCAAGCCAGACTGGCTGGAGCCTTCCCAATGACTGTATGTTGTGGGTACACCCTTGGGGTGGGACCTGGGTGAATGGAGTGTGTGACCAATATACATTTCATGTTATGGGTGTCTAGTTTCTAGTGTATGACACAAAGAATGAGACAGTCCTGCCCGAAACTGATATGAATACAGTGTGGAGTGCTGAATGGCTGGGTACCCAGTACACATTCCTTGTTGTGAGTGTCTGGAGGGAAGAGAATGGCCTGAATGCACTGTGAGTCTGATTGGCTGACTGCCTGCCGGAATGCTGTTCTGGATGATTGGTTGCCTGAATGTGACCCAACAGAGTGAATGAGAGACCAAACAGTATATATGGGGACCTCCCACTGATGGAAATCATCCAGAAGCTGAAGTCGAAACTTGATGCTTATCCTTGAAGCCCGCTACTGCGGTCCTTCGCCAAATCTGAAAGCTGTCGTGCCTTCAAGGAACTGATGCAAGAGAGGACCTGGCTAGGAGAACTCTTCCTGAGCTACGAGGGATCAACATGCACCAGCTAACCTTCACCAAGGCTCCCTGGAAGTCAGTACTCGATAGGCTGCCGACCAGAGACAGGGACCGCTGAGGAATCCTGAAGCGAAAAGCCCGGACATTGAAGTCCATCACTGTCAACGACCATCATCACCGACCGGAGCCACAACGCTCCATTGCCTAAGAACATTTGAATCAAGGACTCCCTTGCTCATCACCGTCGACCACTTTGTCCTGCTGGAGAAAGTCAAGGTCGCCGCCGAATTGAGGAGAATCTGTCGGTGGGTTTCCTGCCACCGCAGTCCTCAAAGACGCAGACAAAGATCCGGAAGCCAGCCGTGGTCGAGTCTAGTTCACTGATGCCAGACGCCGACGACCCGATGCCCTTGCTGGGCCTACGTTCTTCAGTGACACTTTGCGGCAACTAACTATCTTCGTCGAGGTGCACCGCACGCCTCATCTTGTAGGACGTCCACGACTGATCGTCGACGAGCACCGCAAGGACCGATGCTGCTGCCTTGATGATTGATTGATTGATATTTTATTTCTATCGCGCTCGTACACAAGTTCACCATTGTTCGCCTTTTCTTTGTGGGATCTCGACGATCTTTGGCTCCTGCCTTAAAGGGAGTTCACTCAAGAAGGATCCATTGACGACTCGACGTTGAACTCTGCTAAACCAGGTACATTGGGGTAGTAGAACATTTGTAAGGAAATAAGACTCTGCTAAGCAATATAAGGACTGGGCTTGTTTATACATCTTATTTACAGGTTGCCCAGGTGGGGGGATCCTCACACAGAACTGTGTCTAGTTGGTAGGGACCCAGTATTCTGCCATCGTCTAACCACTTGTTTTCCTCCTAGGTCTAAGGTTGACATCTTTTGCTAATTGATTTGTATGCCATTTGAAACTGTCAACAGTGGGCGCATTATAATGGAATTAAGAGTAATTGTGGTACCACATTGAGACTATATATTTATCATTTTAGAATTGCGTGTGTGAAGTGTGTTACTGTGATGGTGTACATAACGTGAACCTTATTTATATAAAGAACTGTGTTATCCCTAACATAGTGTGTGGACATTCCTTTTTGTGGGTTTGGGGACTACACTGTACTTAAGAACCAGCCCGCATCACCTCCTGAGAGCTTAAGCCTTGATTTCTCGACCTTTGCTTCCGCATAGAGAATCTTGGCTGGGGTGCTCTGTGCTTCTACTCTGCCATATAGAGGGCAGGAGTACAGATAACCCCCCTCCAGTCTTTACACTTGGGTACCAGACTGGCAGTCAGACCCTGTGGTACCTGTGGCCTAGTGGCTGCAGCAGCAGTCAGGGGGAGACCATCAGAGATCAACCCCAACTTCACTATATCATTGGCTAACAAAATGTTAGCAGCTACATTGTCCTGATCCAGGACAGGAAGCTTTGCTCTCTTTTCTCCAATCATGATTGCAAGGGCGTCAGGTTATCTGCGTCTTTGTGGGCTTCGGGTGGCTGGAAACCCAACAGTGGATTTGCCTCGGCGCGTTGGAAGCCTCGACTTTGTCCGACGGGACAAAGCGGTCGATGGGGCGGGCGAGGGAGACCTTGGATTCAAAGTGTTTTTAGGCAATATAGCTGTACAGCAGGGCGAAGCGACCTCTGACGGGCCCATGGAAACAGGTCTCACCCTCAAGTAACTTTAAGACGAGATAGCTGCACCTTGTGGAGGACGCGGTGCAGGATTCTCTTACTCCAACACTAATCAATAAGGACAACTCAATGGTTTGGCAAAGGGAAGTCTGTTTAATGACAAGTACAAAAAACGGGGAAACAAATGGAAATCAGCAGTGTTGCGATCGCCTGTCTCGCTTCAACTTCCAAATTCTTCATGCAAACAGTAATATAGCAAATTCTCATCATCATTGACGTGTAAAACTCAAAAGTTTGTCATGCAATTCTATTGGTTGGAAAAGGTAACTTAAGTATAGGTGCTATATCTGTATATGGTAACAGAGCGTGAGGATTGGATATCTCTTATCAGGTGGGCGTCTACGCCCCTACCTCTACATCATTCGTGATATATGTCACTACAAGTACAGCGTCTTATTGGTTCTTCTAGCTATAGGACCCTAGATTATTTGGTCCCTTGTGATTGGGTGGGTTACACCCCTAGACATAAATCTACACTTTAATTAGCAGCATTCAGAATTGACACCCAGGGGTCTTGTGCCCCAGGATTCACCCTGCCCCTCTTCCATCAATCAGCACTTTTAGGGCTATGTGTCAATTAGTTGGCTGTGGATGGCCCTGAAACTGTAGCTTCTTATCAGGAAAAGTTATGGCATCCTCGGGTTCTGGGTGACATCAGACGTTGGTACCTCTTCGCCCTTGGCTGGTCACGTGTCTGTTCACTGTGAATCTGCTTCATTTTCCTGTTATTCGTGTATTTGATTCTTACATAGCCTCGCCACCTGCCTGGGCCCCTTTATCACGACCTTGACTGGCTGGCTGGTATGCTCTGAATTTTCGATTCTTGGAAGCTGCCTCTCTCCTCCCTACTTGGAGTTGGCCTCGGATTCCCAGGCATGAGCTGTTTCTTACTGAGTTTCGATTCCACTCTTTCCTTTGGCTTTTCTGGAATATGAATCTTGGCCTTGTTAGTCCCTTGCAGCCTGGGCTTAATTCTGCTTTTACAAAATGGAGTCGCACTTGTATATTGTGCTTCATTGAGGTAGATATATACTTGGCGCTTGCCGCTCTATTCTTCTACTAAGCGTTGCAATCAGTACCATTTGCTTAGCTTCTTGCGTTCCGAGCCTATTTACATGCATTCAGTCAGTTGCATATTTTCATCCCCTCTTCATGGTTACGTTCTTCATGCTGCACTGTTATTTCGTCTTATAAGTCCATTTACATCCTTACTCTTTGCGTTTCGCCCTTGTGTGTCATCTTTCAGTCGTCGTTTATGTTCATCTGTACGTTTGTCTGGGCTTTTATGTCGTCACCATTTGCCTTCCATTAAGCCTCTGTGTGTCTCTTCGGGGACTGTCTGTAAGTAGTCTTCATTTCGTGTCAGCTGCTGGTACGGTTGTCTCAGTGGGTATCGAGCTGCCCATAGTTGTCTGGTTATAGGCACTTCAGTGGGCATTGCTCTTCTGATGGGCACTGGGCAGAGGCCTAGAGCTGCTCTCTGTTGGTTCATTTGTTCCTCATAAGTCACATACCTTGGCGAGTATGTTCCTGGTACTTCGAAATGGGGGACTGGGGTGCAGGCCATGCCTGGGACCTCCTCTACAGACCGTTTCAAGTCCGGTCGTCGGCAGCACGGCATCAAGCTGTCCCTGCTTCTGGGAAACACGGCTTTGCCGGGCTTCCAGCAGTTACGGCGGTCCTCTGAACCCTGGTCGACGACGGTGGATGGAATGTCCGGGCGCTTCTCTTCAGTTTCCTCGGCGGTCACCGTATCCGGTCGACAGTCTTTCGAAGGATGGCTTCCAGGGTACTTCGGCACAGGTTAGCAGGTGCACGATGGTCCCTCGTAGCTCGGGAAGAGGCCTCCTAGCCAGGTCTTCTCTTGGATCAGTTCCTTGAAGGCACAGCAGCTTTCAGATTGCGTCAAAGGGAGCAGCAGTTAACCTTCTTCTTCCGGCTCGGCTTCGAGGATAAGCATCAAGTTTCGACTTCAGCTTCTGAACGATTTCCATCAGTGTGTGCCCCCAGATATACTGTTTGGTCTCTCATTCACTCTGCTGGGTCACACTTAGGCAACCAATCATTCAGAAGGGCATTCATGCATGCAGGCAGCCAATCAGGCTTACAGTGCATTCAGGCCATTCTCCTCCCACCAGACACTCACAACAAGGAATATGTATTGGGACAAGCACCCAGCCATTCAGCACTCCACACTGCATTCATACCAGTTCTGGGGAGGGCTGTCTCATTAATTGTCTTACATACCAGAAACCAGACACCCATAACATGAAGTGCATATTGGTCACAAACTCCATTAACCCAGGCCCCACCCCAAGGATGTACCCACAACACACAGTCTACATAATGGTATACTCCCTTAACTCTCCCCGGTTTAGTTCTAAATACGTTAGAAAGTTGTTGTAGGAGGTTCATTACATCTTGGTTTTGGTGTTGTGCCAGATCTGGAGAGATTAACTGGGTGGTGTCATTGTCATCAGTCAATAGACTGATTAATATTACTGAAGTGTCTTGAATAGTATTTTCTCTCCATTCTTTAAGGAGGTTAATATGATAGATGCGAGTTTTAATCTTTTGATCAGGTTGTGAGATTCGATAGTCGGAAGGTCCTCTTTGCTCTATGACCTCATAAGGCCCATGCTACCTGGAGAGCATTTTGTTTTCGGAGGAGGGAAGTAAAACCAATACCTTTTGGCCCACAGAAAAAGATCTTCTGACTGCTTTCTTATCATGGTATTCTTTCTGATGTTCTTGGGTTTGGCCGTATAAGTCTGTATTATGGCTCGAACCGTTGCCATATGTTGCTTCATTCGCTAAGTAGTTTTAAATTGAGGGCAGGGTAGCTTTCTCTCTCTCTTCCCAGGTTTTCCATAGCATATCCAATGCATCCCTTGGTTCTTTTCCTTACAAGAGTTCGAATGGGGAGACTGCAGTAGAAGATTGGATTATTTTCCTAATAGCAAATAGGGCCCATGGTATCATAATGTCCCAATTTTTCCACTCCGCTTATACAAATTTTTAAAGCTGTGTTTTAAAGTTTGATTAAATCTTTCTACCAAACCATCAGTTTGGGGATTGTAAATTGAGGCATGTAAAGTTTAAATCTGAAGGATCTCCTTAACCTCCGCCACAAGTGTACTCATAAAGGTCAATCTCTGATCTGTCAAAATGTCTTTTGGAAACCCAATTCTAGAGAAGAAGGGAGGTATGTGTTTTAAAATCAGTTGTGAAGTATTATTTGATAAAAGAAAAGCCTCAGGATAACGGGTTGCATAATC
Organism: Ambystoma mexicanum; assembly: GCF_040938575.1. Taxonomy (NCBI): domain Eukaryota; kingdom Metazoa; phylum Chordata; class Amphibia; order Caudata; family Ambystomatidae; genus Ambystoma; species Ambystoma mexicanum. The sequence continues at coordinate 818,097,524 of NC_090929.1, forward strand.
AAGGATCACCAGTATATATCAATTCCCTAGTTTTGAGGTTTCTATCGGACCCACTATATCCATCCCTATCATGGAAAAAGGCACATCTATAATTGGAATGGGTTACAAGGGAACTGGAGGAGGAATTTGAGTACTGGTGTTCTGCCATAAGGCACAAGTACTGATACAATTCATTATATCAGCATACATTCCTGGCCAGTAGAATTGGTTCACAATTTGTGCCTGAGTTTTTGTGATACCCAGATGTCCTCCTGTTAAATGAGAGTGAACAATCGCTAGAACAATATTCGGATGACTTTTAGGTACCATGATCTGCGATCTATTAATATCCTCTGGTGCACCATCTCCCCTATATAACGGTCCAGACTTTAGAAAAAAAATGGTGCACCCTTTTCCCTCCCTTCCTCTTCTGGCAATACCTGAAGTAATGGCTCAGCTAGCAAGGGATTTCTTTGAGCAAAAGCTAAATCTGGAATAACCTCAGCCTCTTCTTCGACAACAAGGATAGGCTTTATTACTGGATACGGAACAATTTCTATATCTGCTTCCGAGAGCCCCTCTCTCAGTTATATCACTGCTCTCTATTTCTTGGGGCTTTAGAAACATATCCTTCTCCAATATCCCTTGGGCTATTCTTTCCCCTGTTTTAATTTGGTAGGGCTTTTCCCCGTTATTTTGCATCAGTACTTTGATATCCCCCCTATAATCAGAGTCAATCACTCCAGCCAATACGCCAAAGCCATAGTGCCAGGCCGGGCCTCACTTAGAGGCAAGTCTGATGTAAGTGCCGCAGGGTGGGCGGAACAAGAACCTAGTCTGTGGATATCACTGCTCGGTCTCATCTTTGAAGTAATTCACCTCTGCTAATATATATATCAAATCGTATAGATTGTTCAGTAGCAATGTTGGGAGGGATTGGAGGCTCGTTTACTTAGTTTCTCATATTTAAGGCTTCCTCAATTTGTATCAATTGATTCAGATTCCACTTCTGACACCATATGTGAGGAATCAGAAATGCGAGACAGACAAAAAGGTATATTTTTCTCAAACTTTGCCATTTATTAAAAATGAAAAGGGGAGATAAATGCCTATCTTTCCCTGTCCTAACAAGGATGTCCCTTCCTAGCAAAGTAAAACTAAAGAAAGATGACCTAATGTCCAAAAAGTCTCTGACCCTCACACTAATACCTACACCCAAAGTATACAAGGAATATTTGGTTGTCTTCAGTTCAACAACACAGTGTAAAGGTTCAAACATATAGGTGTTAGAAAATACTCCCTTGGACTCCCTTCCCCTGGATCAATTCAGGAATATCATTGGCAAAGTTCTGATTCAACAAAGTTCTGTTCAGTTCAACACAAAATGTCTTTTCCTCCCCTGCTGTCATGATCACGGGTTATCCACTTTAGTTCCCCAGATGAGTTTGTCATTAGCTTGGCGCTCTTGGACTACACATAAAATGGGTCCTGTATTGCATGAGTAACCTACTTCCTGGTCACCTAATATGGCCGCATTGCTGGTTTCGCCTGTTTTAGCAGTGTTAGTCTATGCCTTTCATCAATCACCTCTGCCTTTATAAGCCCCGCCCTTCGGGAGGTCTGCGCTTCGCGTTGTTACTGCTGTTGCAGCACAACGCTTAATGCGTTTCCTGTCAGAGTCAACTCTTCAGCCTCAGTAGTTTACAGTTTTTTGGTCCACTTACATTATTTTCTCTCAGTATTAGTTACCCCCATTTTTTCCTAGCCATTTCCTTACTTGCCGCTTCAGTTGCCTCACTGTCCGTCTCCCTTTACCTGTCCGTATCCTGGGGCGTTCGTGTCAGACACTAACTTCCACTTTAGCTTCCCGTTCAAGCGTCTGCTATGTTCTGTGTGGCAAGATTTTCCACTGAATTCCTACAAAACTGCAAGTAACGAATATCTGTTGTTTAATTTATCCGTTCTTTCTTCTTCCAACGTTCGCTCAGGTGAACTTGCTTCAAGTTACATTCACAGTTATATGATTTATAAGATTAAGTGTTCCAAGTATGGAACACCGTTAGAGGCTGTTGCCATTACAAACGCTTTTGTTACAATAATCCTTCAGTGTGCACTACACTGTTGCAGTAACGACTGTTGTGCATGGATGTTTCCCATATATATTCGAGTATGTCACTCTGTTTCCAAGATTCCATAGTAATTCAGTAGTTTCAGGGAAACCCATAAAGCGAGTACTCTTCTTAGCTCTCTCTCTGTCCCTATATGTTGGGTATCCATATATCACCTCAGAGTAGAGTCCAATTAATTATCTCATCATGCACAGGCTAATATATATATATATATATTTAGCAGGCTATTAGTACACTCCGCTTCAATTTTTTCCCTCAGAATTCCCAGTACCTCCTTCTATTGGCTCCAGTTATTTATCGTCTACTACAAGATTCATCATTCTTCAGGACTTGCGCCCCTGCACCAGAGCAGGATGGAGAGCTCAAAAAAATCAAGACATGGGTGAGCAGTAGTACATCTCTCTTCAGTAAAATCATTAATTGGATTATCCTCTCCTGAGACTTCTGTGAACATAATTAAGCTCTTGTAGTGAAATAAGTTGTTTTACCATTTTTGCAGAGTTACTAATCAATGCTCCTCTAAGAAGAAAACCCACTTTCCTTGAGGAATCCCGCACCAGAGCCAGACGCCTCCGCGGGTTCAGGTAAGCGTTACAGAACGCTTACCTGAACTGTACAGGTAGCACTCTGAAGCCGTACAGAAAACACTCTGCCTGGGCGTTATGGAAAAGCCTGAGATGGATCAGTTGGCGCAGTTGTTGGGTGAATTAAGGGCTGAAGTCCACTCTGCCCGTTCATAAACTAGTACACTCCGGAGAGAGTTGGTGGTAAACCGAGATCGAACAGAAGAATTTGCATGTCAACTATTGCAGACTCAAGCAGGACAAGTTCCTCTACAATTAGGGAATCCACAGGCTCCAGCTCCAGCAATGTCACCAGTACCTGTTCAGGTAGTTGTACCCGGAAACATGCTACTGGCCCCTCCTGAGCGATTCACGGGAGACCCAAAAAAATGTTCAGTATTTATGAACCAATGTAGGTTACACTTTCTCTGTAGACCTGGAGTATTCCCTACAGATCAATCCAAGGTTGCTTTTGTGTTATCTTACTTGGGCGGATACGTGGCAGACGGGTCTATTCCTCTAGTGAATAGAGATGATCCAAAATTAAGGAATTTTCAAGAGTTCCAGAAGGAATTAGAAAAGCTCTTCGCCCGCCATATCCAAGGTCAGGCATTGGACAATGAATTGTTGTCACTTCGTCAAGGCAACCAGGATTTATTGGCCTATGTGGCCACCTTCAACAGATTGGTTGCGTAGACTAACTGTTTTGGCACAGGTAGTAAACCCACCGGAAGGAATTGCTGAATATATAGACTTGACCATTCAACTGGATCAACGGTTGCAGGATCGTGGGACAGACAGTTCCCGCTCTAAGAACCAAACCTATTTTGTTCGTCCTAAAGAAAATTCAGTGAGATCAGGATCGCAGACTCACCCTGAACCTATGCAGCTGGGAGCTGTTAGGGGGGCAATCTCTCAGGCTGAGAGAGATAAGAGGCGCCAACTACAGCTTTGTCTTTATTGTGGTAAGTCAGGCCATTATCTTAAGGATTGCCCAGTGAAACCATCTCGAAAACCCTTAGGATGAGTCAACTAAGATAAGAAAGAACTGTCATGGCCCCTGGGCAAGGGCCCATGGCTCCATCACCTACAGGGTCCAAATGGACCCAGTCCAGGTGCCTCTGGCACCAGGCTAATGGAAAAGTGTGCTTTGCACCCTTTGTGCCTAAGGCACGTGCATCAGGGCTGGGCGTGGCCATAGAGAATCATTGGAGAGCATGTGCAAGAACCTCTGGGAGTGGCAAGGTGGAGCCACAAGGCAGGGCCAAAGGGAGGGGCCGGAGCCAGCCTATTTAAGGCCAGCCCGCCCACAAACTCGCGCTTCGCGTTAGTCTGCTTTCTGCAGCGTAACGCTTACCGCCGTCCTTACCTGTTTTCCCTGCTCTTCTCCTCGTTGTGCATCTTACCTGATTCCAGCTACTCCAACGCTGAGGGCACATCTTACCTGATTCCAGCAACTCCATCGCTGAGGACGCATCTTACCTGATTCCGGCTACTCCATCGCTGAAGGCGCATCTTACCTGACTCCAGCTACACCAATGCTGCAGCGCATCTCACCTGTCTCCTGCACTCCATCGCATCTTACCTGACTCCAATCACCATCGGAGTTGGAGCGCTTCTTCACCTGATCCGGACGTCCAGCTACGCCAGAGATTATCTTCCATTCTTCATCTTCGCGGAACCTCCATCCTGAAGCCGCGGACCAGTCTCTGAACAGCCAGCCTCCGCTCGATGCCGCCAGACTTCTCCTGCAAGAGAAAAGAACACAACAGATTAGGAGTCATATAAATAACTAACGCTCGGCCGCGCCATACCTAAGCCTAGCGTTTTACATTAAAAGCCAACTTACCATCTAGTTCAAAGGCTTCATCATCCTCTGGGTAATCACTGGACTCGCTCCAACCCCCGTGACTCTGGGCACCAATCTTCACACCTATATAGGAGAGAAAAGACATTTGCAAGAATTACGAACTATAATCACAGCAAAAGACATTGCAAGAGTTACAAACTGCAATCACGGCAAAAGACATTATAATTAATTAACATTAATCATTGCCTAAAGACTCACCTTCTAAGTGGTTGGTCGCAGTCAGTCTGGATCGCCACTTCCACGGGACAGTGAAGCAACTAGGTCCACTCCAAGCGCCCCTCCTACAAGAAGCAGGACGGAGAGCTCAGCACTACAAATAAACAGGTGAGCTTGAATGGGAAAACGCTTACGCACCTCGTTCTGTCACAAAAGGGTCGAGGGGACTCACAACACCACCACGCCATTCTCATTGCCTCTCATCTTCTCTCAAGGGCAATATCAGCATCCAGAGGAGTTGATTCCGCAGCAGCTGGGGGAGAGAGTCGATCCAGGGGAGCCAAGTCGAGGGAGGGCTCCAACCATGCCCCAACGTCCCTGCAGAGACCAGGTGAGTGTAACAAGAACAAAGTCCAGAAAACTCCGGCACCCGGCAAGTCTAGAGGTCAGCTTGTCGAGCGTGGATAAGGTTTCAGTGACCTCACATTTTGTGCTTCCTATTATCTTAATTAGTCAAAAGCAACTCACTCAGATGCATGCTTTACAAGCTTACATTCACAGTGGAGCGATTGGTAATTATATGGATTTTAATCTGGCGATCAAACTAGGTTTTCCTTTAGTGGACAAGTTAGTGGCTGAGAAGGTTTCAGAGGTAGATGGCACTCCATTAGTGTCAGGCCCTGTGACGCAACTTACTGATGACCTTACATTGCTCTGCCAGGAGGGACACAGACAGAGGATCTCCTTTGACCTTATTCGTGCATCCAAATTTCAAATCATTTTAGGGATGCCTTGGTTGGAAAAGCATAATCCAGTAATTGATTGGCATTCTATAACTCTGACCTTTGCTGAAGAATGTAAAGACTTGTGCTATCAGTTGGAAGGTTCTGAAAAGATCCGTACATGCCATTCAGCCTATGGAATCAACTCTAGGAATCTTAAGCATGCTGCTTTATGTGTACAGAGAATTTCAGGATGTTTTTGAGGAAAAAAAAGCAAAGGTGTTACCTCCACATCGGCCCTATGATTGCCAGATTGATCTTGTCCCGGGAGCCCAGAGTCCATGCAGCAGAATGTATGCATTAACAGAGCAGGAAAACACACATCTGAAAACGTACCTGGATCAGTACTTGGCCAATGGTTTTATAAGGCCATCTAAATCCCCGGCAGCTTCTCCCCTCTTTTTTGTGCCAAAGAAAGAAGGAGATCTAAGAACCTGTACAGATTGCCGTGCCTTGAAACAAATTACAGTAAAGAATCGATATCCACTTCCCCTCATTTCAACTCTATTGGATCAAGTTAAACAGGCACAAATCTTCACTAAATTAGACCTCAGAGGAGAATACCATTTAATCCGTATTAAGGAAGGGGAAGAATGGAAAACGGCTTTTAGGACTTGATATGGCCTATTCGAGTACCAAGTTATGCCCTTTGGGCTATGCAATTCCCTGGCGGCTTTTCAATGTTTTATGAATGACATCTTGAGAGAGCTGCTTGATGTTTTTGCGGTGGTTTACATCGATGATATTAAAATAAATTCTGTAAGCCGACTGGTGAACACCGAGACGCCTGAGCTCCCCGAACCGATCAGGGCCTGATGGTGCCAGCAGGGACTCAGCAACAGTAAGCAGCCCTCCCCGGTTGATCTCGGCTCCTTCCTTCATCCTACGGCTGAGCGGAGGGCCGGTGGGACTGAAAAGAGTCCGCAACGGAGGCGGAGGGTGCCTCGGAGCAAATACGGCAGAGCCCCGCCACGGAACATACTGGAGGTGGTGGCATGGCGGTCCGGCGCGGGACCTCATCAGTTACTGTGAGGACCCTGGTGAAGTTGGATGATCCCCGGCAGCGCTGAGCATCAGAGGCGCTGGGCCTCCCGCAACAGGAACATCTTCAGCAGTGGGGAGGTCGGCCCTGCGGGTGAACCACCCGTCGAGCGGGGGAGTGCCTGCGGCGCACCTGGGAGAGAGCGAGGAGGTGGGGGTGCTGCATGCCGCCCAAAAGTGGTCTTGAGCTGCAGTGGAGAAGCGGGCCGGTGTCTCGGCCCAGGAAGTGGCCCGAGGCCCACGAGGTACAGCCCCCCAAATGAGACCGACATCTGGAGGTGGCGGCAGCGGGTGGAAAAGAGATGGATCCCCGGACCGGGGGGAAGGCAAGAGGCGCTCAGAGAGGGGGACCAGCCCTGGCCGTCCGTGCAATCTTTCACCAGCAAACAGTTCCACCACCAAGTAAGAAGCGAGGAAAGAGGGGCGCTCGGAGAGCGGCCCGTGGATGCGGGCCGAGGCAGGTCTTATCAGTGGGGGAGGTAGCTTCAACCAGAACTCCCAGGTCGGCTGTCAGGTGGTTGACAAGTCACACATTTTCCCCAGGCGGGCTGGCTGCCACCGGCACTGTCTGTAGGTAAACCTCAGAGGAGACGGGAAGACCACCCGCACCTAGCCGACTCCAGAAAGGCATACATCAAGACTATATTTCCCAGCTTGGGGGCACAGACCAGGCCGGTTCCCTAGAAACGCTTGGGCCCCCTGGGGCCCTACCAAAGCCTAAAGAAGAGTGAGCTACTTAAAGGGCTCTCATCCGTAAGCTCCCAAACCAACGGCAAGTGTGCACCAAGCATATTGGGTCATCTACCACCTCAAGCCAATACCCTCTCTACTCCACCAACGCCAGGGGGCTAATTGAAGGGTGCAAGGGCTGACGTCAAAAGCCAAGGTAGGCCTCACTGACTAGGGTGACAGGAGGCCCCGGTGAGGCCTGAGTAACGCTCTACCTCTGCCCCAGAGACCTGTATAGCGGGGGGTGCCCGGATCGGAAACTATCATCCCTCACAATGTCGAGGAACAGAACCAAAGATCCGTCCTCAGCTAGGAAGAACATGGAAAAGACCCAAGATGGGACACTTACCTGAATCTGGTCCCGGGAGACTGAGGCGGAAGGGGTTCCGCTCGGAGAGGAAGGAGCGGGGGATACAACCCAGGACTCCATTCAGGCCCCCCAAGAAGCATTGGTTACGCACGCAATGCTTAAACAATTCTTGGGAGAGATGGTAGATAAGATCACGGCAGCAGGCCAAAGACAGATGGATACCCTGAGGGAGGATTTGGCGGAAGGACTCAGGGAAATCAAGCAAGACTTTAATAAAGTGGAGGAGAGAGTTGACATTAATGAACGGGCCATACAAGAGATGACAGAAGACGCGCAGAAGACAGAAAATATGCTAGAGACCCTAGCCGTTGCTACTCAGAACCTGGAGCTGCAGGCAGAGGAGCTGGAGAATCGTTCCAGACGGATCAACATCTGGGTTATAGCCCTCCCGGAGGCCATTCAGACCCAAGATCTCCCGCAAACTCTAACAACCATATTCATGGACCTCCTGGAGGAAGAGTCGGGCGTGTATCTCCAATTTGATAGAATCCGCAGGGTGGGGATTCCCCGGGCTGAACCCGGTGCTAGGCCAAGAGACGTCCTAGTGGCTTTCCACAGCTTTGTCCCAAAGGAGAAGATTCTGGGAAAGGCCAGAAATGCGGGTAGCATCACCTACAATGGTTTGGAGATCTTTCTGTATCTTTCTGTATCAGGACCTTGGCTAAAAGGAGACAAATGGGTCCAGTCTTGAAGCAGCTGAGGGCACAACAAGTAAAGTATAGATGGTCTCACCCGTTTGGCATGTCTTTCACCTGGCAGGGCAGGCAACACAAGATTACGACATGCGAGCAAGGCTTAGATCTACTGGGAATAGAGGAGCAGCAATCGCCAGGCGCTGCCGAGGCAGCACCCCGCCGCAAAACACCCAAATCATGGGAATGGACCACAGTAAGCTCTAAGCGCCCAGTGAAACATGACCATCCATCAGCTCGACACAACGTGCAAAAAAAAAGCTACCTCTGGGACTCAAATTGGCCTGCTGGAAAGCCCCATTAGGTCTGCCCTTTCGAAGGAGAATAGTGTGTAACGAAGGAAGTCTGGGGAGGGCACTTGCGATATAAGAAAGGGGCACTGCTACAGGCAAGTACCAGCTTTACAATGAGGCTTTGGCACGGAAGGGTGGGGAAAGAATCTTGGAATGGGATGGGGAGATCCTGCGTTGTTCAAAACTGGGAAAATGCTAGAGCTCAGCTCTCGTAGGCATGATACGAGGGGGGCAGTTAGCCAGTTGAGCTCGCCCAGGGGGGAAACGGACAGGAGGAGGGGGGGGACTGGGCAGGATGGAGGGCACATCATTGATCCAGGAGGCTGAAATCTTCGAGAGGCACATTAATCTTATAATGAGCTCCCGACAACAGCAATCACCTGAGGCCCAGCCTGCGGCACATGGTGGACGCACTCCCAATATTCCAGAATGGGACAATTCACAATACTGTCCTTAAACGTCAATGGATTAAACTCCCCACTCAAAAGACAGAAAGTGGAGAGGTTTATACGTAAAGAAAAGCCCCACATAGTTACGCTACAGGAAACCCATATCCGAACCCAAGGCTCCCATAGAATCAGACTGTGGGGGTACACTAGGCTGCTACAGGCCACTCAGCCTACTAAAAAAGGGGGGTGGTCATTGCTATGCTAGATGGAGTATACCTGGCAGTTAAGGCCTAGCAGCTGCACTCCCAGGGTAGGTATCTGGCAGTGATGCTAAAGGGCAGAGGAGAGGTCTACACAGTTGCGACAATCTATGCACCCAACACGGGCCAGGATCCATTCATGATAAAAGCCCTCACCAGATTGGGCAATTTTGCCGCAGGCTGCATCATATTAACAGGGGATTTCAATATGGCATGGGAGTCCCACAGGGATAGGAGCAAGATGCTATAGGGCTCGCAGAGCTGGCCCTCGAGGGACCTAAAAGCGAAAATGGGAGACCTGGCGCTGGTGGACGCCTGGAGGGAAACCCAGGGGGCTGCTCCTCGATATACATTCTACTCACATGCACATAAAACCCACTCACGTATCAACTACGCTTGGGTATCTAGCTCTCTCCTAGGAAATGTAATAGACATCACACTAGGTCCCATCGCGGTCTCCGACCACGCTCCCATCCTATTGGCGATCACTAGGCCGCAAGGGGTTCTGGATCTGTGGAAATGGAGGTATCCTACGACACTCTTTAAAGACGCTATCCTGGTTGAGGAAGTTGAGCAGGAACTAGAAGAGTTTGTAACACATAATAGCTGGGAGGACACCTTGCCACAGACATGGTGGGACGCCCTCAAAGCCACGATAAGGGGAAAAATGATAGTGATCAAAGCAAGAAGGGAAAGGGAGATGAGACTGGAGGAGGAGCGGCTGGGTAATAGGCTCAAGGACGCAATTGCACAGATGGCTGAGAAACAAATGAGGGCCATTGAAAGAGAGGTCTGCACACTTAGAGCCCAGCTGAATCTCATCCACTCTAGAGAAGCGGAAAGGAACTTGCTACTCTTGCGCCATAAATATTACATTAAGGCGAACAGAACAGACTGCCTACTAGCCAGGATGCTCCATAGGGAGGAGAGGGACAAAACGATTTTGAAAATCAGGGGGGAAGGGGCTCAGACATACACCTCCAACAGTGAGATAGAGAGGGAGTTCCACAACTTCTACACAAACCTCTATTCCTCAAGCAACCCGGACCATAGTGTATGCGATAGGTACCTGGAAAGAGTGAATCTCAGGTCTATAACGAAAGGAGACAGGGAATGGTTGAAAGTGGAAATAACTATAGATGAGGTCAGAAAGGCAGTGTCTACCCTTGCAACCAATAAAGCCCCGGGTCCAGATGGGTTTGTAGCTGAATTACACAAGCTACATAAGGAATTCCTGATCTCCCACCTCACTAGATTATTTAATCACATAGGGTCTACTAAGGCGCTGCCAAGGTCAATGGAGGAGGCAAAGGTGATTCTTATACATAAGAAAGGGAAGGATCTGGAGACGTACAGGGCATACCGACTGATAGCCTTAATAAATGTGGACGCCAAGTGACACACTAAGGTTTTGGCGTCCAGACTGGACACCATCATGCCCACAATAGTCCAGGCCGACAAGGCAGGTTTCATAAGGGGCCGCCAGACAGCCAATAAAAGAAGGAGGATAGCTCACCTGACAGAAAAAGCGCACAGGAGGGGGGTTCCGGCTCTCCGCCTGGCAATAGATGCAGAAAAGGTGTTTGATCGGGTGGAGTGGAGTTTCCTCTTGGCCACGATGATTAGGATGAGGTTTGGCCCTAAATTTATGGACCGGGTTATGGCTAACTATCAAAAATCGACCCTTAGGCTGGCGATCAATGGTCGAATAACAGGCCCGTGGCAGTTGAGCGAGGTACAAAACAGGGTTGCCCACTCTCCTCGCTGCTGTATGCCCTCCATTTGGAAACTTTCCTAGCAGCAATCAGGGTGGCAGAAAACATAAAAGGCATACTGTTCGGGGTGCAAGAGCATAATGTAGCCGCCTTTGCGGATGACTTGCTCCTCACACTGATAGAACCAAAGTCATCTTTCCCAGTGCTCTGTGAGGAACTTAACCATTTTGGACAAGTGGCTGGGCTGAAAATGAACCCAAGCAAATCAGAATACTCATCCTCGCATTATCACCCTCCACCGAGTGCCATATCAGAAATGCCTATGCCTTCAGATGGGCAGCTAAACATATTAAATACTTAGGGGTGCACCTTACTAGGACCGTAGCAGAACTCCTTAGGGCAAACTACCTGCCCCTGATAGAGAAAATGAAATCAAAATTGGTTGACTGGGGGCCCCTAAGCATTTCCTGGCTGGGACGCATCAATGTACTAAAAATTGTGGTTTTACTGCAGCTCTTATATCATTTTGCCGTCCTCCCAATCGTAATTCCAAGTAGTTTCTTCAGAGCCCTACTCAAGATCACGAGTCGGTTCATATGGAATCGAAAGAACCCGAGGTTGGCAGCATCTCTCATGAGGACCCCTGCCTCCCGGGGGGTGGGGGGGATGGGCGAGCCAGACTTTAGAGCGTACTATCTCGCTGCCCAGATTAGAATCATTAGGGACTGGCAGAAGGATAATCATAACAAGCTGTGGAGGCCAATGCATAGAGCTGTGGTAGCGGGGCATCTAGAGGGAATGCTATGGAAGCCAAGGGCAGATAGAACCCCTCAAATGTATCCAAGCAAAATCATATCATCTATGGGAGGAGCGTGGGTCTCGGCAGTGAAAGGCTCCCACATCACTACATTCCCCTCCCCATATACCCCTCTATTCGAGAATCCATAATTCACTCCGGGCTGCAAGAACATAAGATTCGATGCATGGTATCGGGGAGGCTGTTGGATGATACGTGACATGTATCAGGAGGGCACAGTGAAGGAGTTTGAGAAGTGCAAGTCAGATTTTAATCTAGACGAGAGTCACAGATATGGGTACATACAACTGCGACATTGGATGTCCCACCCTCAAGTGCGACAGGCAGGCACACGATTGCTAACTCCCTTTGAGAAATATCTGGACACGCACTCAGGGGATAGGGGGTTAATGGCGTCCATATGCAAACACATAAAGGAGGGGGAAAATCCCCCACCCAGGAAAAACATGAGGAAATGGCAGGTTGGCAGGTGGACACAGGGCGGTCATCGGGGATCAGGATTGGCAACTACTGTGGACACAAATACCAAAATTAACTAGGTCCCTCCAGATTTGCGAGATCTGGTTAAAGCTATTGGTCCAATGGCATCTAACCCCGATCAGACTGAACAAGATTTATCGGCTTTCATCCCGGGGATGCTGGAGAGCCTGTGGGGGAATTGGCACATGGGCCCACATATGGTGGGAATACCCAAAATTAGACACGTTCTGGTGACAAATATGTCAGGCAGTGGTGCACACTCTGGGGAATGTAGGGGGCAAGAATAGAGGGCTGGACATGATATGCGTGGGTGGAGTCTTGGGAGACATTCCTACCAGGTCCCGCCAGAAGGTTTATGTTATCATGATGATGTCGGCTGCTCTAGTGCTGGCACGCAGATGGAAGTCCCAAGAACCTCCACAAGAGCATGAGTGGGTCGCCAAAATATGGTCGGTGCTAGCTATGGAGTGGCTCACTTACTCAATACAAGGAGAGTATATGAAGTTTAGGACGGACTGGTCTGAATTGATAACATATTTAAAGGAGGGAGCATGCAGAGCATGGTGCCCAAAGTCTATGATGCTGTTGGGGATTATAGATCCGCAGGAAGAATCAGATCTGTAAGATGGGCAAAAAGAGGACTGTTTGAAGTGGTCCTCGACTATGCGGCCGAGAGCACGGAACTCTTTAAGATGTTTTTGATCACCTCAGAGAGAGAGACTGGTTGTGCCGCTTCTCCTGGATCAAGAGGGGGGAGGTCGAGGAGGGAGTGGGGGGTTTTGGGGGGGGAGTTTCCATCAGTGGAATGTTTTGTTATAAGAAATGCTAATAAAAACCAAGTTGAAAAAAAAGAATGGTTGATTGGAAAAGCTCAAGCTTGTATTCAGGATGGCTTGCCATTTTATCAAGGACGTTTATACTTACCAACTAAAAAACTACAGACACAGGTGATTGCTGATTACCATGGCTCGTTAATGGAAGGTCGCCATGGGGTAACCAAGACAATGGCAAAAATCAAGAGGTCTTTTTGGTCGCCAACTTGGCGCAAAGATGGAATTCAATTTATTCAAACCTGTGGAAATTGTGCTCAAAACAAGGCTCAAAAGAAGAAACCTGCAGGTCTTCTCCAGTCATTGGCGATTCCACCCAGTCCATGGCATACCCTTTCTATGGATTTCATCACTGATCTACCCCCATGCGAGGGTTTTGATACCATTCTGGTAGTGGTAGACCTATTTTCTAAGATGGCTCACTTCATAGCTCTAAAAGGGCTTCCAACAGCACAAGTTTTAGCAAAGACCTTTCTAAAAAACATTGTGAAGTTCCATAGATTTCCTTCAACTGTGTTATCTGATTGCAGAAGTCAATTTATCTCGAGATTCTGGAGGAAGTGCTGCGAATTGGCTAAGATTAATGTACGTTTGTCCACCAGCCACCACCCACAAATCGATGGGCAGACTGAGCGCACAAATCAGACATTGGAACAATATCTACAATGCATGCTTCATCAGACAGACAATTCATGGTTGGACATTTTGTGGGTGGCAGAGTACGCCTACAACAATTCTGTGCATTCCTCCACTGGACTTAGTCCCTTCTACACGTTACATGGTCGACACCCACACACCTCCATTTATGATCCTCCAGATCCTTTGGAGATGCCAGCAGTTAAGACTCTCCACAGCACTATTTCAGATGCAATTGTCAAAGCTCACACTCATTTGTCCACAGCCAAAGACTCTCAGAAGAAGTTTGCAGATCGTCATCGCAGTGATGCTCCAGTATAACAGATAGGTGACTCAGTATGGATAGCCTCAAAAAACCTTTCCATGAAAGGATCTCAGAAATGTCTTCCACGGTTCCTGGGTCAGTCTGTTATAGAAGCAGTCATCAATCCCGTGGCCATGAAATCGACACTTCCAAAAAAGATGAAGATTCATCTGGTTTTTCATGTTTCTTTGTTGAAACCAGTTTGTCCAGATACCCGAGTTCAAAAGGCACCAGCACCACTAGAATTGGAAGGTGATCAACCAGAAATTGAAGTCAAGGCTATTTTGGATTCCAATGTGGTGCGCCGAAAGTTATTTTACCTGGTAGACTGGAAAGGTTTTGGCCCACAAGACAGAACATGGGAACCCCAAGAAAATATCCATGCTCCCGGGTTATTGAAGGCCTTTCATCAGAATAACCCAGGGAAACCAGAGAGGGGAGTTTTGAACCTAGCAGGGGCCTTGTGGGGGAATACTGTCATGATCACAGGCAAGTTACCCACTTTAGTTCCCCAGATGAGTTGGTCATTAGCTTGGCACTCTTGGGCTACACATAAAATGGGTTCTGTATTGCATGAGTAACCTACTTCCTGGTCACCTAATATGGCTGCCCTGCTGGTTGCCCCTGGTTTAGCAGTGTTAGTATGTGCCTTTATAAACCCTGCCGTCCGGGAGGACCGCGATTCGCATTGTTACTTCTGTTGCAGTGCAACGCTTACCGCGGTTCCTGTGACAGTCAACTCTTCAGCCTCAGTAGTTTACAGTTTCTTGGTCCATTTATATTATTTTCTCTCAGTATTAGTTACCTCCGTTTTCTCCTAGCAATTTCCTTACTTGCCGCTTCAGTTGCCTCACTGTCCGTCTCCCGTTACCTGTCCGTACCCTGGGGCGTTCGTGTCAGACGCTACCTTCCACTTCAGCTTCCCGTTCAAGCGTCTGCTACGTTCTGTGTGGCAAGATTTTCCACTGAATTCCTACAAAACTGCAAGTAACGAATTTCTGTTGTTTAATGTATCTGTTCTTGCTTCTTCTGACCTTCGCTCAATTAAATGTGCTTCAAGTTATATTCACAGTTATATTATTTATAAGATTAAGTTTTCCGAGTTTGGAACACAGTTAGAGGCTGTTGCCATTGCAAACGCTTTTGTTACAGTAATCCTTCAGTGTGTGCTACACTGTTGCACTAACCACCGTTGTGCATGGATGTTTCCCATATATATTCGAGTACATCACGCTGTTTCCAAGATTCCATAGTAATTCAGTAGTTTCAGGGAAACCCATATAGCAAGTACTCTTCTTAGCTCTCTCTCTGCCCCTATTTGTTGGGTATCCATATATCACCTCAGAGTAGAGGCCAATTAATTAACTCATCATGCATAGGCTATTATATATATATATATATATATATATATATATATATATATATATATATATATATATATATATATATATATATATATATATATATATAGCATGCTATTAGTACACTCCCCTTCCATTTTTTCCCTCAGAATTCCCAGTACCTCCTTCTATTGGCTCCAGTTATTTATCGTCTACTACAACATTCAAAATTCTTCAGGACTTGCACCCCTGCACCAGAGCAGGATGGAGAGCTCAACAAAATCAAGACAAGGGTGAGCAGTAGTACATCTCTCTTCAGTGAAATCATTCATTGGATTATCCTCTTCTGAGACTTCTGTGAACAGGATTAAGCTGCTGTAGTGAAATACGTTGTTTAACCATTTTTGCAGAGTTACTAATCAATGCTCCTCTAAGAAGAAAACCCACTTTCCTTGAGGAATCCCGCACCAGAGCCCGACGCCCCCGCGGATTTCAGGTAAGCGTTACACCTGCGTCTTTCCACTTGGCAAAGTAAATGTCTCTTTCACAACAAATCAAGCAATGCTTATCCTCCACAGCATCCTTCATGGTAAGGATAATGTCTCTCTCACAAAACATAAGTTCATAAATCAAGGCAATTATTAGCACATCCTACTTATTCTTCAAATGTAATACTTTTGTCAGGATAGCACAGCAACTACTTTTGGTGATGCCACAGTTTGTTAAAATCGTAATAGAGCTCATATGTTCTTTCTACCACACCCTTTTTCACAAGCACACTTATTCAAAACATCTTCTTTCCTGGTATACCCGCCTGCCAGGACTAACTACTACTGATCCCTTTCCTGGTTTACTCTCCTGTCAGGAAGACTTCTACAACTACTGTGGGTCTTAGCAGCAATATTTGTTCCAAGGTTCTCCACACCAGTATCCCTTGTGAGGAGGGCTAGAAAATGGCTGCCTCTTTTTATAGTCTCTTGATTCTTGGCAATATGGGTTACAGGTTCCCCCAAACTGGTATTGCGAAAAAAGGAGAATTGCACGCAAGTTGCCTCTTTCCTGCTTTTTGATAGCCTTTTAGCTGTTGGCAATGGTTCTATGTGATATTACCACATTTAGAAGACTGAACACAAAAAAGACAATTTTTTGGCCGTTTCTGTCTTGGCTTGTAAATGCAGAAATATGACATCCTCCCCCTTGTACCCCCAAGATGACCCCTTCCCCACCCCCACCCTCTCCCACCAGTTTTTATGTTAAACAGGGGGTTTCATCCCCCAGGCCCACCTCTTTCCCCACCCAACCCCTTCCCAGCACAATACACACCAAATCTGCACACATATGTTCACCAAAACACTCACACAGACACACACACACAGACAGCTCGATTTAGTCGATCTTTTTTTGTTTTGGTTCAGTGAAAACTATGTTTACACTTAGTAGCACTGGCAGTGTGTTCGGTATTCACAATTATTGGTCACTGCCCAATGTCCTGCTCGGAGCGTCCCAGGGTCACTGTTAGTTTCAGTCCAACTCACCAGTCTTCTTTGGCGTCTCTGCGTCAATTTCCGCTTCTGCAGCAGACCTTCTGTGTTCTGCTCCCTCTGCTGCCAGGTCCCGGGTAACTTCAGTGGTCTGCACAACTCTTCTCTGACAGCTCCGTTGGGTCTCTGAGTCCACTTCTTCACCGAAACAGCTCACGTCTGGTTGGAAGCACGTGTCTCATATGGCTGGGCTTCTTTTCCCGTAGCCGTCCACAACGCTTTCTCTACCTGCATCTCATTCAGCTGGTGCTGTTAATCCTGCTTCTGTGGCAAACTCCAAATTCTGGGCTACTTCTGCCTCTAATACTCCTTCAGCGTCCCCTCTGAGCTGCAAGTCATTCTTGGATTTAAATGCCTCGCTCTACAACAACTCGACTGCATATTAGGTTCAATGGCACCTATGATCCTCATTGACTCATGGTCCTTCTGCCTCGTCCCAGTATCGCAGGCATTATGGATCTAGAAGTCCATAATGGATTGCACAGCAATTCCATTGGTTTGCTCTACTTTACAATATGCCATCAATACTTCAGGGAGAATATCTAAAGACGTCACCAATTCCCCCTGATATGAATCCCCTCCTATGTGATCCTCCCACATAATACCGCCCCAGGGTCAGCATCAGGTAGCGGCTGCCTTTTCCTAGGCACATGAGAGGAGGTACAACACACATAGGGCTTAATTAAAGATTGTGAGGTCCTATATACATTCCTACCGTTACGATACAATGTCGTAGCACAAGAGAACGGTATTTGGAGAACACAAATATTTAAATGGAGGAAAGGTAATGCCAATCTTCTGATTAGTTAAATGAAACACACAGACAGACTGTTCCTATAATGAAGAACACCCTGGCCCTATCCCAATGGATCTCTCCCTAGGAATTCGGATGGTGCACCGCCTATCTAAAAGGGATAGCAGAAAGATATCTCCCTATCCAACAAGTGTATACATCCACCTTTGACAAATCAGATACAGGTAATCAAAATACAAATTCAAGACAGAAAACATAAAATTATGTCTTTTTTCTGAGTGTCATGGACCAATCCTATTGTCTGGAATTTCTCTCTATGTTTTAATCACCAGTTTCAAGTAGTAGTCCTGACAACTCAAACCTTGTTCTGATAATATAAAACACTAAGCTCCTCAACAAGAGCAGGAAAAACCCAGAGGTTGATACAGCTATCTAGCAATAAAACACATTATTTGTGAGGTGTGCACATGCTTTAAGTTGAGCATTGTCATCTGCATGAGAACACTCATGCATGGTTGGGTCGACCAGTTTCGATAACCATAGTGATTAGGGTCATCTTCTTCAGGACCAAGCGTTCTTATCATAGGGTTCACACCCTCTCTGGCTCTTCGATGTGGTCCAGGTGACACCTCCGCTTCCTAGAGGGAAAGATAAGGTAGAGAAACACCTGTATACCCCTGTAAAGCATACATGTATATATTTAACTGTGTGCTATTAGTGTGTATTCTTTTAATTCCATTATTAATTCAGGTGCAGTGACTAAAGGATCTAATTCTTATATCCTTATGGTAACACCTAGTTCATGTGGAAAAGGGTGGGGAAGGAGAGATGCCAATATTAAATCAAAGTGATCATCACCAAAGTGACTGGGGCCCTAACTCACATGCTTGGTTATAGTGCTAAGAAGACATGGAACACGTATGCGCCTTTAAAGTGTGTCTTAAAGTGTTTGCCCCATCTTAATAGTGCAATGATTGTATGGGCTATAAAGGCTATCTTAAATTGTTATGGGTCCCTGGCGCATGTCACCCCCCTCAAGACAGCTGCAATAAAGAAGATATCTGTAGCGCTTTGAAACCCATATTGCCACTTTTAAGAGCTGCCACCTTTCACCTTTGTTTGAACTGCCGCATGATAGCCGCCTCGTTATGCTGTCTGCAATGCTTGACTTGCTCCACCTTTTATCCCTGTGGGGAAAAGGAAGGGCCGCCATGTGTGTGTGATTTGAGTCAATTGCCTGACTTTTCCTGACCCTCGGGTTGGGACATGTCAGGTACACAGGTTTAACATTAGTATGTTGTTTATTGTGTGGTGCGAAGGTGTTCGTGTCAGAAGGGGAGGGCAGGTTGGCGTGTCAGAGTATCCTACGGGACGGGATAAGGAAGGTTTGTGAAAGGGACGAGAATGACCAGGATGAAGAACAGAACATAGGCGATGGTGAAAACAGCAGTGTTCTGTTATAGTAGGTGGGGATTTTTGAAAATGACAATCAGAGGGACGGTATCGGTAGGGTTTTCAGGTTAAGCGGGAATAGCTGGGGTCGTGACGTGAACAACGGGGATTGTGGGAATCATAGTGTTTTGTCTGATCAGGTTGGGAATGCAGAAAATGATAATCAGGAACGGAAAGAAGAAGGATAGGGAGTATTCGAATGGAGACCGGTGAAACAAGGATTCTGTAAATTATGCTTTTTGGGTGTAACTGGGTTTGGGACCTTAGAGGACTGATTAAGTACAGAGGGGTTATTGGATCTGGGCCGGCGAGATCTAACAGGAGGAAGGGAGGCAGATGCAATACAGCCCATGAAAGCCTCAGATATCTGGCCCTTCTCTCCTTCTCTGGCACAATACCATGCTTCACCTGGGGAATTCCCCCGAGCATAGCACTGGGTTCCCCTATCAAGGTGATCCTCCCCCACTGGTCCACCCAAATGAACTGGATCCAACAGCGATGGCCGTGTCCTGGCCACCTGAATGAGGGATTCTCGAGGTCTTACTGGGAAAATACCCTCAGGTTTCTCACAGCATTCTGTGATATTGTTACAGGAATCTACTTGTGCAGCATGCGCACAAACTATGCGAGTGGAACCTTGGCATTCACGTAATGAGTGCACTATTATTTTAGGACTTGAAGGTGAAACACATGCATGTGAATAAGGCACTACATAGCGCTCCCTAATCCAAGTTTTATATAAAAAAAAAAAGCTTTTTATGAGATTTTGACTGATAAGGAATCGGGTACTGTTGCCACAATGCATGGAAGTATGGTAAGTTATGCCATGGAAAGGTCAGTAGCCATTTTACTCTAACATTCTTCCATCACAGCTGCAAAAAGCACACCACACAACAACAGGGAAATTAAAATGTGTCTCAATGTTCAAGGCCGAAACATGTTTGGGGATACTTGTGGTCTCGTGCTGAAGAGATGTGACCTAGCAGTTCGGGGCTGGACAGCCCCTTTTGGGGTGGGACCAAGCCTGATTTGCATATGGTCTTTCACCTTCTGTAATGGCTTGGCAGGCGAAGAACGATGGTCTGGAGGGTTGCCCAGAGCAATGCCAGTGGTTAAGATTCTGTCTAAACCTTCCAGCCATTACCTCTTCGTTTTTGCTTTGTCACCCCGAGTGGGAGGGGTATGCCCAGATGTGGGTCCCGTGCCTGCTAGGCCTAGAGACCAAAGCTACTCCTCACTGATGTGGCCCAACAAGGCCGAAACATGTTTGGGTATGCTTGTGGTCTCGTGCAGAAGGGATGTGGCCTAGCAGCTTGGGCTGGACTGCCCCTTTTGGGGTTGGACCAAGCCTGATTTGCATATGGTCTTTCCCCTTCTGTAATGGCTTGGCAGGTGAAAAGCAATGGTCTGGAGGGTTGCCCAGAGCAATGCCAGTGGTTAAGATTCAGTCTAAACCTTCCAGCCATCACCTCTTTGTTTTTGCTCAATGTTCCAGCAGCCAGAACAAGTCTGTTTTTACTTTAGGCTGCATTTGACATGATTCCAACCAATGTTGGGGTACTTGCTTGTACGTTGGTGAGTATTATCTGGTGGCATTTAGTTTGTGCTTTGTCACACTGTACTATGAATATTTTCAAAGGGTTAATATATGATTATTCTAGTGTAGTGGGATTGTTGTGAGGGGTTTCTCGCTCGCCAGATTGCCTTATATTTGTTAAGATTATTTCCTGTTGCACATTGTCTGCACTGCGTGTGGCCAAAGGGTTCCCACTGCCTCTCTTTACACACAGTTTACAAATTACACACCACAATTTGCGCCAGTGTAAGCCTGAGTTTATTATTAGTGTAAGTAATGTCCGTTGGCGACACGTGTTTCGGCCGTTGGCCTTTTTCTCAGCCGGACATATATTACTTAGTCGTTCAAGAAGAAAAAAATAAAGGGATGTATAAAAAATGAAAAGTACATAGTATCCATATGTCACAACCAAATTATGAAAACACCATGTTTGTGAATACATTACAAAATATTATTTGTTACAACCAATTTTGGACATGTTAGAAAATAATGTTGCACAACAGAGATATAGGATTTGAGAGGTTGGATACCGGTAGGATATATTGGGTTCAAGAGAGTAAGAAATCCAAATACAGTGCCAGACATTGCACGAAAAAGCAATAAGATGAAAGAAACAAAGAAAAAAGGAGAAAAAGAGAAATTAAAAAAGTTATTAGAACTTTCATCCATTGTGAACATGTACTATAGATAGTTACCATATTCTAAGGATTGCATGGTATGTTATTTACAATATCAATTGTCTAATTATCTCCTTGTTATACTTTTTTTTATTCTCTTCCGGCTAATTACGAAGTAGATTGTCGCATTTCTTCAATAGTTTTTTTTTACCTTTACCAAGTTGGTGATTAATGTTCGTCTCTCTCTATATTTCTTATGTGAACCAATCAATGGGTGCATTCCCCGAACCTAAAACCATTATAATGCAAAACATATTTTTTACTAATAGTTGTGTTAAGTATTGGTATTGCACATTTCCAAAAATCCTTAACTTGGTACCTTGCACGTTCCAGTTACTGGGCCTCATTCCGAGGCTGGAGGTAAGGGTTAACGGTCACCGTTAATGGCAACGGTGACCGTTAACACTTACCACCATATTCCGAGTTCCCTTTTGCGGGTTGGCATTTAACGCCTGCTTTTAGCAGGCGTTAAAAATCCAACCCGCAAAGGGACCTTGGAGTAAATTACGGCACCGTAATTTACGGTGCCGTAATTTACTCCTTCCCCATTCCCATTGAGCCCTATGGGGGCAGGAATGGGGATGGGGAACCGGTATGGTGAATGGGGACTTACCGGTCCCTCCAACCTTGGAATGGACCGGTAATTACTCCATTCACCATGCCGGATTTCCATGGAGTAAATAGCTCCATGGTTGCTTACCATGGTGCTCTTTACTCCATGGATAGCTCCAGCCTCGGAATGAGGCCCAAAGCATTTTTATCTCTAAGCACGCTGCTTTACAGCGCGTGCAAGATGCATGAAAGCATCTGTTTTGAAATGCTGCTCCTGCCCCCATTAGTGAAGCGCTTACTCACAATAGGTTATGTAAACACTGAAGAGGTAAATCAAATTTGGGAAACCTGATGTCTATAAACATAAGCGGTGCGAAATAGCAAGGAAGTATATTGAACACATTACCATGACACTAGATAATAGGACAACAGACTGAGGCCCCTAGTCTCATCCAGGTGTTAAGCACCGAAAAGGACTTCAAAAGGCTTAACGACCTTTTTGGTACTTAAGACCTATTCTGAAGGTGGCGCATTCTTCCGAAGTTTGAAGGAATGCTGCACTTTCGGAATATATGTGGCGGTTGCTAGGATGGGTTGGAAACCAAGCTAGCAACCGCCACATGCGGAATCTGGCTTTTTGGAAGGGTATTTTTGTGGCACTCCTCCAGTTTAATATATGCGCTAAAATAACGCAAATATTCGGTACCCTTTTGGTGGCGTTAGACTGGAGGAGTGCCACAAGAAGCCTTGTTTGGTGTAAATGAAAGTGATCATGTACACCCATGTGTTTTATATGAACACTTTCATGTACACCAAAGCAAGCAGCTTCAACGTTGCTTTCTGCATTCTGCAACGTTGAAGCTGCTTACTTTGGTGTACATGAAAGTGTTCATATACAACACACGGGCGTATATGAACACTTTCATTTACACCAAATCAAGCAGCTTTAACGTTTTGGTGTAGCGTATATGAACACTTTCATTTACACACAAGCAAGCAGCTTCAGGTGTAAATGAAAGTGTTCATATCCACCGCACTGGTTTATGTGAACACTTTAATTTACAACAAAGCGAGCAGCTTCAATGTTGCATCCTGCAACGTTGAAGCGGCTTGATTTGCTGTAAACGAAAGTTTTCATATACACCACACGTGTGTATATGAACACTTTTCTATACACCAAAGTACACAGCTTCAACATCCTGCAATGTTGAAGCTGCTCACTTTGGTGGATAGGAACTGTGTTCTCAGCAGTATTTTTGTAAAATAACGAATATGTTGTTATTTTACAAAAATGCTGCTGAGATTGCATTGCACCCGTTACAACTAAAAACAGGCCTAATCCACACAGTGCGCTGCCGTGCTCTACAAGGCCTGGGTGTCCTTGTAGAGCACAGTCTCTGGTTTCTCACTAGCACTTGAGAATACTAGTGGAGCCTGGGCGTCCTCTTTTGGCGAAGTGAATCGTGCTGTTTAACACCTGCACTGCGGCAAGTTCAGAATATGGGCCTGAGTATCTAAATTAGTGCGCCAAGCTAGTGACTGGCAGTGCAGCAAACCATTAGGCAGGACGGGGTCTGTACTGAGAAATGGGAGGCAACCACCAAAACAGGTAGTCACCTGACATAAGGGCAGGGACATCATTTAGGGGTCACCAGGGATCGCACTTGCGACCCCTGAGGTCTCCGGTGCTACTCCTGTGGTCTCCCTTGCTACCCCTAAAAAAAAGAGAGAAATAAAAAAGATTTCTTTGTAATCTAATAATTTTTTTTTTACAAATTGAGGCTCCTGACTGTGGCCAATGCCATGTGTCTCTTTGTTTCTAGAGTGGCTGGCTTTCTTGTCCAGGCTTCTAATAACAGGGGGTTACACAAGTGTAACACTTTGAGTAGTGGCCCTAAATATGAAAGAATAGGAATGAAAATGTGTCTTTCTGAAATTCTAAACCGTAATTGCTAGACTCATTAAATGTTTATTTCAGGAACACTTCAAGGGGTGAGTCAATGATTTAGTTTGTTTATGAACACCACAAATTCACAATGCAGACAAAATTCTTCAAAAAGCATTTAGAGTAGAATAAGCATCCATTTCGGACTATGCATTTTGGTTTTCGCAAGTTATAGCATGTTTTTTTCTGCCAATACATACGGTGATCTATTCTTGTACGAAATGTATATCGCCTTACAGTGATATTGTAAGCATATTTTTCATGGTGTACTTAGAAACAATGCTATGTGATGCCACTTCCTGTTTTGCCAAGAGGTAAACAGTCGTGTTCCATTGCTTCCCATGATGTCACTTCGGGTCGGGTCAAATGACATCACTTCCTGTGGTGTTGTCAGAGGTCAAGGGTCATGTGACGTCACTTCAGCTACCCCTGGCATTTTGGTGAAATGACTCCCTACATGAGGGCGGAAATAACCACGCCCTCGAGGGATAGAATTCATTAGTGCGAACGGAACTATAAGGATGAGGTAAGCAGACAGCCTGACTTTGGAACACCTAAAATGAAATGCAATTGTAAGAGCTTAGCTAAGAGTGTTTGCCTTTAACTACATGAGTTATTGTATTCTCATTTTTTAAGAACTTTGCTTTAGAACATGAGATACTGGAACACTTGAACTGAGATACAAATTGTAACAGATCATTTAAATGCATTTGTCTCTAATCATGAAAGACGAAGCATAAGTATTTTAGCTCCCAGCATGCTGCTTTACAACGCGTGCAAGGTGAATGAAAGCATCTGTATTGAAATGTCGCTCCTGCCCCCATTAGTGAAGCGCTAAAGCACAACAGGCTGTGTAAACACAGAACAGGGACGTCATTTCACCAAAATGCCATGGGTAGCGGAAGTGACATCACATGACCATTGACCCCCTGATGACATCACAGGAAGTGATGTCATTTGACCCCACCCCCAAGTGACATCACAGGAAGTGATGATACATAACCTTACACCCTTTGACAAAACAGCCAGTGGCATCATATAGCATTGTTCCTCGGTACAACAAGAAAAATATGGTCACAATATCACTGTAATATGATATACATTTCATACAAGAATGCATCACCATATGTCACGTTAAAGGCAATACATACATGGTTCATCAGCACACAGACCTAGAGGCTGACACCACAGCATTGTTCTCATCTATATGCTGCTGAGCTTAAATGTTAGTAACCATACATGTCTGAACTATATGGTCAGTGGCATATATGGTTGAGTAGACCTGGCTAGGATTCAAGCCTATGATGGGCAGAACACACATAGACCCCAGCAGTGAGCACTTAACCCACTGAGCTATCTTAACAGCTAATTATCCTTAAATGTGCCTACTACAGCATTTGCTAATGTGTTGGCTATGGGGATTACATTTCTTATTAACCTAACACTTACTATTACAGTGCTTAGAAGCAGCAGGGATATGTCGTGGCACACTAGTAAACCTGATAATTGTAGTGCTATACATTTTCTAAAAGGACTTGTGAGGTTGGTGGGTAGATATCTTCATAAATGTTTCTTTTTAACTTCACAATTGATTCTACAGCATAGTGTGTCACAAATGGACAGCTCAGGGATTTAAATCATATGGCTTTTTTCTATTTCTGCTGCAAAATGTGCTGTCAAATGTATTGTTTCGACCTGGGGTTGGGTACAGCTCCCTCTCGTCACTCAGTGTGGGAATCTCTGCCCCCTTAGCACAAATCTAAATATGCAACCCATTAATATTTGCACAGTAAGTGAACACATCTTAAAGTGAAATATACACATTTAGTTCAATTGACCTTTCCTTTTAGAAGAAAGTATCAAAACTGGAAAAATAACCTGAGAGAGAAGGATTTATAATAACTATACCGACAAAGTATAAAAGGTGTCCACCTTTTAAACCCAACAATTTATAATGAACTATTCCAAGGAAACAGGATGGTTCACTGGGGCAGTTAAGCACCAAAAGCCGAGGAGCAGGATCATAGACAGCCAGGCAGGCGAACAAATCCAAGCTGAAATGAAGCTCCCAAGCCATCCATTGCGCTGATTGTTCACACACACACGTTTCATAGGAGGGCAGCCAACCCATAGCTGCCTACACTCTGGCGCTTACCTGGAGGCTCCAGAATTTTGTGATGGGGCACACAGCACCCTGCCACATCAAATACTATCTCTTTTCTGACAGAACATTTGAAAACAGAGTTTTGTCTCTGTGAGGCACCAGGCTTGACATTAAGTCTTGCTGTCCAAATGTTAATATCAATATTTTGCTAAGAAGTGGTCCTGCAATATACAGGACTAATAAAAAAAGGGTGGTTTAGTGCCAAACATAACATTTAACAGGCACCCACCACTGAAAGATACATTGCACATAAAAAGACATCTCCCTAGCTTGCTGCGATTAAAGTATCTCCCCTGCGCGTACCCGGGCTGGTGCTGCTGCTGTCTTCTCTCAGAGCTCTGCCTCTCAGCCCGCCTGATCTCCGGACGAGCTCAGCTCGAGAAGGCTACATTTACAGTCACAGACAGACACTGAGACGCCGCGCCAGTGGGCAAGTTGCACCCATTCTGCAGTTTGGGGGTGCGTTGACAGCAAAGGCCAAAAAGTGTAACACAAATACTGCTTTGTCGATGAGCAAGCACATTGGCAGGCACGGCAGGCCTACGTTTACGATAATGGCAGCTGACAGTGTTTGTAATGAGGACTTGTTTTCTTAGAACTTGAAGTCATAAGATTATGTGCACCTGAAGTCTGCGCCTCAGACGTGGTGTGACTCGGAGTGCAGGGAAAGCTGATTAATTTAATGAGCCCATTGTATTGGTTTTCACAGTGGGATAGAATAACAGTTAATAATTCTCTTAAACATTTTTTAGATTACGCTGCATAAAAAATGCATGCTTCCTTACAGCACATTTGCTGCTTTAGTGCAGTAATGGAGGGCACATTTCGGAATACCCTGGTGCTTTGCTCTGCTTTCCTTGGTGCTCGGATTTGATGTCGCACACACATTGTTAAAATATCACACGTTTAGGATTTTGAAAGAGAATCTCAATGTGAACGTTTGCAGCTGATAAAATGTCACAAACCAGTGCCGTGTTATCCAGTGGTTTGAGGATAATAAAAACCAGTCCAAAAATAATTGTCTAAATTAATCAGAATGAACAATAATCCAGTGTCTTGTCTATAGCTATTTTCTATTAAGAAACTTGGTTTTGCATGTTTCTTACCTTGCCTCCACGGGGGTACGCCTGTTGCATCTCGCAGAACTCTTCTAGTGCAATCTAACAGTTGCTGTGAACAAGAGGATTTGTTCTGCCTTGTGGTGGTTCGCAGCAGGAAATATTTTGCAGTATACAAAAATGCACGTTTTGGGGCACAAAACTGCATTTGCTGGGGCCTCTTAATCAGGCAAAAATGCAGCTTCTGCAGTGCAAAACATTTCTATTGAGGTTCCGATCCATGCAGGGAAATATGTATCCACAAGACTGCCTCACAATTGGGAGAAAGTAGTAATACCATTGGATTCCAATATTCTGGGGGTGAGGGGGGACTGTAAGCATAACCCTGAGAAGTTAAAGGAGATTCTTGACCTATGTGTTGTTGTTGGTGCAGACAATCTAGAGCATGCTGAGCATACAAAAGGCTGTTGCGAATCTCGCATTCACAAGTTCAATGCAAAAGTAAAATCCTACCTTGCTGTGATTAAACAATCTCTCCTGCATGCAGCTGGGCTGGTGCTGCTGATGTCTGCTCTCAGAGCTCTGCACCCCCATCCCTGACAAGCTCAGCTCCTCTCAAGAAGGTCAGTTTCAGTCAGACACACGCTAGTCTGTGATGCCCGCTGCCCAGGCATGGCAGAAGGCAATCTGGACCTTGCACGCATTTGAAAATAGTTTGTTGAAACAACAAACTATTTTTTAAAGTGCAACCTCCAGTCCACGAACACAGAGGTCGCAAAAATATTTCAGAGGTCGCTGGGGAGACAGCAGAGGTCGCTCTTGGCGACCCCCAAATGACGTCCCTGACACAGAAGAGATAAATCAAGGCCGGGAAACCAAATGTCTGTTTTAAACACAAGCAGTGTGAAATAGTAAGGACGCATATTTTCTTAATCAAATAAGTCGACCGGTATTCTTCTGTGAGCACTATTGCCTTAAGAGGCATCAGACCATTTATAAAGCATTGGGGGTCATTCCGAGGTTGGAGGTAAGGGATTACCGGCGCCTGTAAGGTCACCGATGGCGGTAATCCCTTACCTCCGTATTCCGAGTTCCCTTTGCGGGTCCCTCTTTACCTCCTGCTTTTAGCAGGAGTAAATTACGGCACCGTAATTTACGGTGCCGTAATTACCTCCTTCCCCATTCACATTGAGCCCTATGGGGGCAGAAATGGGGATCGGGAAGGGCTATGGTGAATGGGGAATTACCGGTCCATCCAACCTTGGAATGGACCGGAAATTACTCCATTCACCATGCCGGTATTCCATGGAGTAAATAGCTCCATGGTTGCCAACCATGGAGCTATTTACTCCATGGTGTAGTCCTAACTCGGAATGAGGGCCTTTGTCTCTTGTGATTAGAGACCAACATGTTTTACTGATCAGTTGCACTTGGAATTTCAATTCAAGTGTTCTCGTGTCTCATGTTCTGAAGCGAAGTGCTTAAAAGTAAGAATACGCTATCTCATATGGTTGAAGGCAGAAGCTCCTAGCTAATCTATTGCAATTGCATTTCATTTGAAATGTTCCCAAGTCAGGCTGCCCGCTTACCTCGTCATCATACTTCTGTTCTCACTAATGAATTCAGTCCCTCGGGGTGTCGTTATTTCCATCAGGTGACTACCTGTTTTGGTGGTTTCCTCCCATTTCTAAGTACACGCCACCTCCTGCTTAGTATCTTGCTGCACTGCTTGTTCCCAGCCACACTAGCTCAGCGCAATGGTTTGAATACCCAGTCTAATGTCCCATCATCTAGTATCGCATTTTCCCATCGCAAGCTGTTTTGTACCTTCACCATGGTCAATTATAAGTGCACGAATGGTTATAGAAATGAAAGTACCGGGACAACCCTTCTATTGGTGATCATTAGTAAACATTAGTGCCTAAAAAGGGTTTTACATATTATTCGTCCATTCAACCTCCATCCAGTCTCTAGTTACCCCGACCTCTAGTTAGTTCACAGAAATGCACACATCTCATGGTCAGAAATAAGACCTACTTCAGTAGCTCTAAAATGACAAATGATTTTGGCTTCCATTTGCCTTAGTGAACGTTCCATGTTTCCAAACCTGGCATGCTTACGTATTCTTTTCAACCAATAAACCTTAGTAACTCCTTATTATGAAGTTGGTGTTCATGTTGCCAGTGTACTGCTAATGGCAATCTTGTGTTTCGTATTCTAGTTTTAAGGTTCCTGATTGTACTTCCTATGTACAATTTTTTCACTTACATATCAGTGCGTAGACAACATACTGCATTTTGTAGTTGATTACTTCATTAATAGTCCATTTGCTGCCTGTTTCATCCTCATATTCTGTATTGCTCCTATGTGCATAGCAGCACATAATAACAAACGGTACAACAGTTTCTACAAGCCCGAATGAATTCCCCACATGGGGTGTTGCTTATAACTTTTTTGTGATGACAACTCGTGGCATGTAGGGTTGAGTTCACCTCAGTTACTTTCCTGAATGTCTGAGTCAAAAGATGTTGTTCAGATATATATATTTCCAAGACCAAAAAACGGATTCTATCTGTGTCTGATTTGCATGTAAAAGTTATGCCCATGTCATTGTGATTAATTTCTTGAGTGAATTGGTCCAACTCTTCACTGCTGCCTCTCCATATTGTAAAAATATCATCTATACATCTCGTCCAAAGGGATATTTTATCCATGAATAAAGTGTTAATGTAAATAACATCTTCCTCCCACATTGCCATGAAAAGATTGGCTAGGGTAGGGGCATACTTAGTGCCCATAGCGACCCCTTGTTTCTGCTGGTAATAGGTATTATTAAAGATGAACTTGTTGTGTTCCAATGTGAGATGCATCATTTCCATCAGCATTTTGCAGTGATGTAAGTGAGACGCTGAACTTTCCTTGTAGACACGCTCTATAGTACGAATTGCTAGTTCATGACGTAAGGATGTATCTAGGGCCTGCCCATCGAAAGTCACGAGCAGTTGATTTTCTTGCCATTTGATCCCCTTTAGGGTGTTAAGTAGACTTGTAGTGTCTTTGAGATGTGATTTGATGTCAGCAACATGCGGTGTAAGTAGTTTGTCAATATATTCTGACATTGGCTCAGTAGCCCATCCAATGCCACTTTGGATGGGTCTCGCCTCAGGTATTTTGTTGAAGGGTTTATGTAGCTTGGGAAGGAAATACATAGTTGGCAGTGTAGGATCTTTTATACTCATGAATGCTCTATCCCCGTCCGTAATCAAACCTTGTCTGTGCCATTTGGTTATATGTTCTTGTAAATCAAGTACCACTTCTTTAATTGGGTTTGTGGGGAGGGTAACATAGTATCGTGGAGTTTCAAGGTGTTTATGTGCCATTTCTATGTAGTCTTCACAGTTTTGGATCACTATGTTCCCCCCTTTGTCCGCTTCTTTGATGATGATTCGTTCATCATCCTTTAATGTCTTAATTGGAATTCTCTCCTGTTTTGTCAGGTTGCTGCGATTATTTATTGTTAGCTAGTCTAATTTAAAGACCTTCCGTAGATCATTGATGTCTTAAGTTACAGCTTGAGAAAATGTGTCTATTAGATTTCCTTGACCAAACAGTGGGGTAAATTTCCACTTTGTTCTCAATTCTCTCATGTCGTAATTGACAGGTTTAATTTTTAATTCGCTTAGCAGGTTTCGCATTTCCTAGTTCTCATCCTCATTAATGGATCTAATTAGAAAAGTGCTTTCTAAGTCAGAAATTGTCAAAGGACGTGGTGTTGTAACTTCAGGTTTGTCTTTCCATGTTTCTACTTTGGTCGCAAAGAATTTCTTTAATTTGAGTTTTCCAGTAAACTTAAATAAGTCAATTTGAATTTCTATGGGGTCTAATGTATATGATGCATATGAAAAGCCTTTGTTCAGAACATTACGTTCTTCCATAGTGATTTCTCTGGTTGATAGATTGCTTACCAAATTGTTTAGTTGTTCTTGCTGTTCATGACTCTCGTGTTCACCCTCATTAGTCATTTGTTTCGTTCTTGTTCGTTTCCTGGGTTTCTGTGATGGTTTGCCCCCCTGTAACGCTCACCTGATTCCCACGGAGGCGCAGGTCTGGCTTTGAGTGCTGATGCTTCTTCAATGGTGAAGCGCAGGACTCAGAAGATGGACAGGAAGGGCCCTCTACTCTGGCTTCTCCGGCTCGCAGGAATATTCCCCTGTGCGTGAAAAGGGAGTATTACCTACTGACTGAGTTATGCTCAAGCCTCCCACTCTCTTCCAACCCTCCACGATACCCTTCCACGATTCCCCGTGAAGTCTCACCTTAGGGTCAGGAAGGATGAGCTCTCCATCCTGCTTCTGATGCAGGGGCGCGTTGAAACCCAGTTACTTCACTGGATTGAGGATTGGTGGGAGTTCAGGTAAGCTTGACTATTCAGGTAAGGCTCTGTAAAAGTTCTGTTGCAAGTTCAAAAGTCCAAGTTTAATAATAATGTTCATTGTCTTTTTGCAGCAAGCGCTAATGCTTATGTCTTTTTTCCCCTTAGGGGCCAGGGTTCGGAAAATGCCTGGAAGCGGCAAGACCCGAAATGAAATGGGAATGACCCAACAGGTAAGTCTTATTCCCTTCCTTCTCTCACCTCTTATTCTTGTCTTTTTCTCTAGGCTCTGGGAAGTGGCTGTGTATCCGGATGATCGCTGCTGAAGATGGAGGAACCCAGGAAAGGTGAGTGAAATGCAGCGCTGCAGCGATCGTAACGAAATGCTTTTAAAAAATAATGTCTTCCCTTTCAGGATCGTCGGTGATGTCTCCGTGGTGCAGATTTAGCTGGTAAGGTCTCTTGTCTCCCTTTGCAGGTGACCCAGGATGCTGACAGGCGTGGCTGAAGTCCAGATGCAGGAGCTGACACGGTGAGCGTCCAGCTGGGAGGAGCAGAACAACGCGAAGCGTGAGTTGCTGATCGGGCGTGGTTTAAATAGCTTTGGAAGAAGTTCCAGGTATGTATCCTTCCACCGATCAGGTATGTATCCTTCCCCGACCACACCCAGGTGGAAAGTAGTCCCACAGGTAAAGTAGTTCCATTCAGGCCTCAAGAGGGCCTGGATGTAGCAGCATGGTCTGCATCAGGTAAGTGCACATTAAAACACTTGAACACATGTCTAGCTTTATGAGCCTGGCGCCTAAGGCGCCAGGACAGGGGTCCAACATGAGCCTGGCGCCTAAGGCGCCAGGACTGTGTCCAAAGGGCCCCAGCTTGGGCCCGCTGGCACTTCCCTGGGGGGAATGATGCCTGCCTCTAGGGTTGCTGGGTCGGACCTGGCTCCTTGGAGGTAGGCATCATGACAGTACCCCCCCCTCAAGGCCCCTCCCAAGGTTGTTCCCTCCGGGGGTTTTGGCTTGTTCGGAAATCTCCAATGGAACCTTTGTATTAATCGAGGTGCGTGAACATGGTTACTAGGCTCCCACGATCTCTCCTGAGGTCCATATCCCTTCCAGTCAACAAGATAGAAGAGTTTTGACTTTAACACCTTGGAGTCTAAAATGTCTTTTCTCCAAGAAGGCCACCAGAAGTGGCGTTTGATTTTTTCCTCCGTTTTTGCGATACCAGGGTGTCCTTCCATTAAAGATTCCTGATGATGGGCAATAACAAGTTCTTGCAATTCTTTACTTGGCAGAAACAACCGCTCCTGGAAGTAGGGTAAGTCATCCTTAACAGTGTAATGAGGACCCTTTTGACTCCATTCCAGTAAGGTTGAAGAGTCTAGAAGTTGTTTTACTTACGTTTGGATATCCTCAATAGTTTGCAATGAAGTTAAGCCTAAGATTCTTTGCTCAGGTATGATGGGCACAGGTTCTAAGCTCGAATTAGGTTCTTCCATGCCAATCCGGGATAAGGCGTCCGCTTTTCCATTCTTGCAGCCAGGGCGATAGGTAATTACAAAATCAAATTCCGCAAAGAATAGAGCCCATCGGAGTTGTCGTGAAGATTGAGCTTTGGCCGTTTTTAAATACTGTAAGTTTCTGTGGTCCGTAATTACGGTGATGGTGTGTCTTGCCCCGAGAAGGTAGTGACGCCAAGCCTTGAAAGCAGATTTGATGGCCAGTAACTCTTTATCGGTAATTGCGTAGTTGATTTCAGGAGGAGAACATTTTCTGACCAAAAGGCCACTGGGTGTAGTTGGTTAGTTTTTGGGTCTCTTTGCGACAGGACAGCTCCCATGGCCGAACTGGATGCATCGGTTTCCACTATGTACGGGAGTTCTGGGTGCGGGTGCTTCAATACAGGTGCAGAGGTGAATTTGGTTTTCAGGTCCTGGAAGGCTTGTTCGGCCTCAAGAGTCCATTCGAAGCGTTTGTTTTTCTTTAGGAGAGCGGTGATGGGTTGGACTGTTCGGGAAAATTCCGGGATGAATCTTCGATAGAAATTGGCAAAGCCGAGCATGCTCTGAACTCCCTTCACCGAGCTTGGAGATGGCCATTTGAGGATGGCGTCCACCTTTCGTGAGTCCATTCGGACTCCTTGAGGTGTCAGGATGAATCCGAGAAACTCAACTTCTGTGGTATGAAAAACGCATTTTTCGAGTTTTGCAAATAATCTGTGCTGGCGCAGTTTCTCAAGAACTGCCCTAACATGTTTTCTGTGATCAGATTCTGAAGAAGAGTACACCAGGATGTCGTCAATGTAAACAATGACACAGACATTGATAAGTTCCCGAAGAACATCATTCATAAAGTACTGAAAGGCGGCAGGTGCATTGCACAAACCGAAGGGCATCACCTGATATTCGAAGAGCCCAAACTTGGTGCGGAATGCAGTCTTCCATTCGTCGCCTTCTTTTATGCGCACCAGGTGATAAGCTCCTCGGAGATCTAACTTTTTTTTTTTAAAGAATTTTATTAGTTTTTCACACAACCAACAATGTAAACCAAACACGCAGTGCAATCCACAATCATTACATTAACATCAATTAGTCTTTGTTCACTGCCCCCCTTTCCCACCCCCCTTCACAAGCCTGTTTGTCCTTCACATTCAGTATCTGCTACACACGGCAGGGCGACATTTTCATCAGATTCCTCTGGATCTGATATTGTTCCAAATAGTCCGGATATCAATGCTTTCCATGCCATCAGGGTACCCACTTCTTCTTCCCAAGCCATGCTACTTGCCTCCTGCCATACCCCCGTTTCTGCTTCTGCCCATTTCTGTAATTCTTTCCACCACACCTCCACCCGTGGCTTATGACACTTCTTCCATCCCATAGCTATCCTTCGCTTTGCAAGCACGTACGCCAAGTCTTTCAGTTTCCCAACATGCTTCAGTTTTCCTGGCCTAGGAAACCCTCCTAACAGGCAGGCCCAAGCAGTGTCTACGGCGAGCGCGATCCCTTTCTCTGCTAGCTTTTGTGCGACTTCTCTCCAGAAACCCTCGATCACTGGGCATGACCAAAACATGTGTGTAATATCAGCATTCTCCTCATCGCACTTAGGGCACGCCTGTCTCCCAGCATTCCTGAATTTAGATATCCTCAGCGGGGTCATATACGCTCTATGCGTTATATACAGCTGTATTTGCTGCAATCCTAGATACTTTATTATGGTATCCCAGGGCCCGTTCCCACATCCCATCCTCCATTTGGGCTCCCACCTCTGTTTCCCAGTCCAGTCTCAAATGTATCAATTCCTTTCCAACTTTAGCCATTACCATCTCATACAATCTGGAGATCTCATGCCCCCCTTCAGCTGTGTCATATATCATCCCCATAATGGCGTCCGGTTCCTCCGCCAACACTGTCTCAGGCCACGTTGTCCGAATCTTCCACACCAACCTGTGATACGTAACATACTGGCCCCCATGTAATCCCGTCTCCTCTCCAAGTCTTTCAAACTCCCTGATGGTCCCCTCCTGCCATATATCTCCCAACGTTACTAGTCCAACCGACTCCCAATAGGTTCTGACAATCACCCTCAATTGCTCATCTCCTCCCGCCAAAGCAGCCAGAGGTACCTGCGGGGAACACGGGAGCGGGTCCCCCATCATAATACATGCTCGTCGCCATATTTTCCACCCAAACTTCATCATCCCCGGGCACTTCTTTATTTCTGATTCAGGCAACCAGATAGTTTCTTTCAGATAAAACGGGGCACAATCCCGCCCGAACAATCTAAATTCAGGGGTCTCTTCATCAGAAAGCCATTTAGCCACAAACTGTAATTGAAATTGAAAGTATCTACACATACCATTTAGTTGAACAAAAAACCTCTTGGGAATCATATGTGGGATATTGCTAAAATAATGTAGGAGCCTAGGCAGAACCACCATCTTAAGCATCGCTCCCCGCCCCATCGTCGCTAAGGGCAATTTCTCCCAAAACCTCATTCATTTGCGGATTTTCCCAACGGCCATCTCGGTATTACGCCTATGTTCTTCCTCCGCCGTATGGCACACCTCTATTCCAAGGTAGCGGAAGGAGCCCACAGTCCACGGCACCTGCAACACCGGCAATCTTTCTACAGGGATTCCCTTGTAACTGCCCAGCCGGAAAATGCTAGATTTTTGGGGGTTCACCGCTATACCGTACAACCTCGCCTACCTTTCCATCACCTCCAGAATATACTGAAGATTCTCTTCCGGGTATCTCAAGTATAATAACAGGTCATCCGCATATAAAGATATCAGGTGCCGTACCCCCCCCAACCTCAATACCTATCACATCATATTGCTGCCTCAGGTATAGTGCCAGGGGCTCCAGAGCCAGAATGTACAACATCGGGGACCAGGGGCACCCCTGTCTAGTGCCTCTGCTAGGTTGCCATCTCTCAGATATCACACAGTTCCTGTCCGCACCTTAGCCAGTGGCGCACCATACAGCATCTCCGCCCACCTAATATACCCCGGTCCCATTCCATACTCCCCTAAAGCCGCTAGCAGCCACGACCATCTAACCGAGTCGAAAGCTTTTACTGCGTCCAAAGACACGATTGCCATCTCTCCTTCATTGTCACAGCCCCATTTGATCCCCCGATGGAGTCGCCTGTGGTTGTGGGTAATTTTCCTGTCCGGGACATAGCCCGTTTGATCAGGGTGTATTAATTTGCTAATTACTTTCCGCAGTCTGTTCGCCAGGACAGCCGTTAATATCTTGCTGTCCTGGTTCAGCATCGACAACGGCCTGTACGATCCGCAGCTATGCCCATGTGTATTGGGTTTAGGGAGCGGTATTATAATCGCTTCTCTGAGCGACTCCGGCAACTGTCCCACTTCAAACGCCTCATTGAGCATTTCCAGCATTGGGGGGAGCACCTCCGCCCCGTATGCTTTATAAAATTCACTAGGTAATCCATCTGCTCCCGGGGTCTTACTAGTAGGTAGCTGTCTAACAACCTCCTCCAACTCTTCCAAAGTAATTGGTGCATCTAGTGCTTCTCTTTCTTCTGTGCTTATCTTGGGCAAACCCATGTCTTGCAGAGTTTCCAGCATCTCATCCCGGCTGCCTCCTCCCCTATCCTCATATAGTTCTCTATAATAATCCGCAAATTCCCTGTTGACTCCCTCTTGGGTGTCTGCCACCTCCCCATCTTCTCTGGTTATTGTCCTAATCGGGGGCCTAGGGGTTTCACTCTTATATAGCCACGCTAAGAGACGGCCCGTTTTATCTCCACCCGCATGTTGTCTCAACGTACTTTTTGTAATTAAGGTTGCAGAGCCTTTCCCAGTATTCCGTGCACTGTTGCTGTAGTTTAAGCACCAGCTCGGTGTCTATGCTTTTACTTTTTAGTTCTCTTTCCAATTCCCCCTCCACCCTTTGTAACTCAGCCAAGACCCCATCCTGTAGGCCTTTCGATTTAGCGATGGCCACACCCCGCATCACCACCTTGAAGGCCTCCCACAGTGTCCCCGCCGAGTCCACGCTGCCTGTGTTCACCTCAAAATAGCTAGTGATCTCATCTCTCATATCATCCCGAAAAATCAGATCTTTAGGCGCCTCCGCACGGAGGCGCCACGTCGGAATCCGTGCCCTAGGGCGGCAGTATTGCCACCCCAGAACCAGGGGCGAGTGATCGGACAGGACCCTCGCTTTATATTCAATGTGAACGATCTCTGTCATTACATCTGATGTGGCAAAGACATAATCCAGTCTATTGTGCAACTGTTGTGGGGCCGAGTAATGTGAATATTGCCTCTCATTAGGGTGCTTTATTCTCCACACATCTACCAATCCAAAGTCGTCTAACAACGACTGCAATGCCCTAGCTGCTGGGGTCGGCCTGCCCACCTTATCATCCGACCTATCTACTCCAGGGTTTAACACACAATTGAAATCCCCTCCCCAGATCACCGCTCCACCCACACACAAGCTCAGGTTATTGCACATAATCCGGAAGTACTCCGCCGTGCCTTGATTAGGGGCGTACGTGTTTACAATGCACACCTCTTTATTCTCAACCAACCCTCTCACTATGACCGAACGCCCCTCAGTTCCCACCGTTTCCTGTATCAGGTGGAACGGGACGTGCGGCGCCACCCAGACCAACACACCCCTAGCATAAGCCGAGTACGAAGACCCCACCACAGTACCTTTCCATTTTCTCCCCACCAGCTCCAGTTTGTCCCGTGTCAAATGCGTCTCTTGTAGCAATGCAATATCTATCTTTTGTCTTTTCAAATACAGCATGACCTTATTCCTTTTTAAATAACTATTGAGTCCCCTGACATTCCATGTCACTATTCTAAGATCCCCCATGGCTCGTCAATACCCACCTCCCTCTCTCTCAGCCAATCCCATCCGCCTGCGCAATACAGATACAATTCTAGGGCTATTCTCTGTAGGCTCGTGTTTAAACTCAACCCCCCCAAAACTATATACACAGCAAACTCCCTGCCTCCCTCCCCTCCCCCCGCCCATGCCTTCCCCAACAACTCCCTCCCCAACTGTTGCCCAGCTCCATCCCTGGATCTCAGGCACCCCCACATCTAGCCCTGTCTGGTACGCTCAGAGCTCAGTAGGGTAAAGTCGCCCTAATGGCCACTTAACTATTAATACTAAATGGGGGTGTGAGGGCTAGCCCTACAAGGCTCCTTAATAAAGCCACAGTCATAGTGCACACAATACAATATCTATTCCATTCTGATCCCATCTAATAACAGGCCATATTGATGACTATAATCAAGTCCCATAGTCTTAAACTGAACCATCTGCCTGTGCTCCCATTACTCTTTACTTATCTCGTCCGCCTCCTTCTTCCATCTGGATGTCGGGCTCCTGAGGGCAGCCCTGCGTATCAAGCCATCCCATGGCATCCTCCGGAAGTGTCAAAGAATAAAATTCTGTTTTTATGAAAGACCTTCAATTTCGCCGGGTAAAGTAGCATGTATTTCCGGCCCGCTTCCCTCAGTCTCTTCTTAACAGCCCCAAAGTTCATCCGGCTCCGCTGTACCATCAGGGTATAGTCCGGGTAGGCTGTTATGTTCGCCTCCCCTCGCTTGATTGTTCCACCTTTGCGAAAGTGTTCCAGAATCTTCTCCCGGTCTCGATAATTAAGGATCTTGGCGATAACTGGCGTAGGCGGGTTGCCCGGAGGCGGCTTCCTCATCAGAGCCCTATGTGCTCGTTCCACAGCAAATCCTTGAGACAGAGCTCCTCCGG
This sequence comes from Ambystoma mexicanum, assembly GCF_040938575.1. Lineage (NCBI taxonomy): Eukaryota > Metazoa > Chordata > Amphibia > Caudata > Ambystomatidae > Ambystoma > Ambystoma mexicanum. Next base: position 818,136,257 of record NC_090929.1, read on the forward strand.
TTATCTCCTGTAGCAACATGTTTTCGACAAACTCCGTGGGGTTATGGCCCTCTGTTCCCTCCGGTATACCCACAATGCGGATGTTGTTCCTTCGGGCGCGTCCTTCCGCTTCCTCCGCCCTACTCTCCAAGTTGCCTACTCTTTGCACCAGGGCATGCAGTCCCGACTTGTGCGAGGCGCAGTCCGCTGTGTTCAAACTCCCCTCCTTCTCCAGGCTCTCCGTGCGCTCCGACAGGGATCTTACATCCTGTCGGAGTAGATTCACCTCCTCCTGCACTTCACCGACCTTAAGGTCCAATGCGGTTTTCAGTTCAGACACGACTGTTTCGAGCTTGGCTTCCCAGGCCGCTTTCAAGTCTGCCTTCAAGTCTGCAATCGCAGCCAGGACCTCCTGATTTGTACCCGTCGCGGCCATGCCACCCGCGGGGGGCTTGTCTTTGCTCCTGGCACTTTCCGGGCCCGGCGGTGTCCTGGCGAATTCGTCCAGCGTAGGTTGCTTCACTTTTTGTCTTATAGGCTTATTAGACATGACGCAGCAGCCTTATATTGTGGGCCTGCCCACCTTTTATGCTCCACAAGCAGGGGAGGGCGCGCACCCAGTCCCAGTACCCAAAGCTTTACCCTAGCATGGGGGCATCGATACCTCAAAAACTCAACCAGCCTCCTCCTTTCGTGGGCATTGCGCGCCACCCCAGCTCAGTCTGTGCGTTGTGCAGGCCGGCAAGCCCGCTGGGTTGACCCCCCAGTTGGCCTTGGCCTCCTCTTCCTCCTCGTCCTTCCCCTTGCAGAAGCCTCAAATTGTTATTTGAAAAAAAACCTGCAGGCCAGTCTTAGTGCCACTTACATCCACTTGCCCCACTCGAATTGTTTGTTACTAGCCTGGAGTTGGGCCTCAGCCCAGTCTAGACAGACGTGCCCCCAGCGCACCGAAGTATGCTCTTTTACTACATTGATGTCGGGAAGCCCGCCCGCTTCCTTTCTTCGGCTCGGATCTCCGTAACAGTCCACCAGCGGCTGTGTGCAGGTCGGGTGCGCCCGATCACAAAACAAAAACAACGCGACCTCCACGTCTCTCTCACTCAGAGGGCTTCCTTTAGTTCTTGCCGGCCATTTTGTAGCTCATCCTCGCATTGGATACAAACTTGCCACTCGCAGTAAAAGCCTTTGCATACAGAGCGTTCCCATGCAGTCCGTGCCTCCATATGCCCGACATATTCATTAGTTCATGCTTGCTGTTTGGGGGACTGTAGCACAATGTTGCATTCCACTTTTCCACAGGCTCAGTACCGGTTCAGCAGGAGCCATGGAGGAGACACGTCCTGCTCCACGGCCTCTTGACCACACCCCCCGGACTGCAACGTTATTGCCTACAAATCTTATCACTGTGGCAGGGATCCTTTTTGTTTGTTTACTGCTGACTGTGTATGCCAGCGGTCAGCTCCTCTTCAGTGCTGCCGAAGCACAGCCACCATTGCTTCTGCATTCACGTGCACACAACACAGAACTCTGTGTTCATATGTGTACACAACACAGAGAGCACCTTTGGTCTGACCCCCTCCCCCGACGTGCGCGTCGGGTCCGCCAGACTCCCATTATTCTCATGCAGCCGCGTACTGGCTGCTTAAATGGACTCTCCGTGTGACACCGTCTGTACACGGCAGCTCCAATTTTCGGCACCGGGGGCCTGCACAGTACCTTATTCTTCATGCGCTCGGGCCGTCATCATAGTGCCTGACGGGCGAGGGTGTCCCCGGGCTTCTCTGCGCCAGGCTACCGTTACCAGCCTCCTCTGCCATCTGTGATCCGCAGTGTCGGTTTCAAGCAACAAACTCGCTATGAAGTATCAGAGTGATACAATCACTGTGACAGGCTGTGCACGCGCCTTTCGTCTCTTCCATTCTCCGGCCCAAGACAAGTCCCTCACGCTATATGGTGCGCTGCAGTCCGACCATCGGGTGCTCTGGAGGTTCCCTTTGTTCTCCTGCCTCCGCCATCTTGTTGTTGTCCAGACCAGATCGCGTCTGTGCGCTCCGGAGGCCCTATCCAAGGACTTATTCGGCCATTTCAGTCCATTATACGCTTATTTGGCGCTCCTTGTATTCCGACAGCTGCATGCATTTTTTCTGGTGAACTCAGCTTTCGTTTCTAGTTTTGTGCGTCAGGATCTCAGTCGGATGTTCAGGAGCTCACGGGAAGAGCTGCCTACTCCATGGCTGTTAAGCCACGCCCCCCCTCCTCGGAGATCTAACTTGGTGTACACACAAGCGTCTTTCACCTGGTCGATAAGCTCAGGGATCAAGGGAAGAGGATAACGATTCTTAATCGTTATTTGATTTAGGGCGCGATAGTCTAAACACGTTCTAAGGTCGCCTTCTTTTTTCGGCACGAAGAACAGAGCTGAAGAGACAGGAGACTTGGACGGGCGAATAAAACCATTGGCTAGGTACTGATCTAAATACTGACGCAAATGCAGGTTCTCAGGTTCCGTAAGAGCATAAATCCTACTACAAGGTAGTTGAGCATTGGGTAACAGATCGATTTGGCAATCATAAGACCGATGGGGAGGTAACGTGTTAGCCTGTTCTTTCTGAAAAACGTCTTGGGATTCTTGGTATTCTGACGGTAGCTGTACAGGGGTGGAAGTTGCTGAGGCTAGACCCATAGCTGGATTACTTGGATTACAAATTGGTTCACAATCAGGAAAACTTATCTTCTTTGCTCGCCAGTCAATTCTGGGATTATGTGTTTCTAACCAAGGAATTCCAAGAATTACTTGAAATTGTGGGGCCTTGATCACATCAAACACGATTGCTTCCCGATGTCCATCCTGACCCACCAGTGTCACTTCAACAGTGGAATGCGTTACAGGCCCTGAGGCTATTTCGGTTCCATCTACTGTAGTAATGACATCTTGGGTTACTTTCGGGCGGAGAGGAAGCTTAATCCTGGAAGCCAATTCACGGTCTATGTAATTTCCAATAGCTCCACTGTCGATGTATGCTTTTATAGCATGCAACTGCTGAGGCTGTTTTGGGTCCACAAGCACCATTGGCATGACAAAATGCGAGGTCAAAGAGTTCGTTTTCAAGCTCGGCAACCGGACCCCTACGCTTGCCGGGCTAGGTCGTTTCCCGAATCAGGTGTCACTAATCCGTTATCAGTAGCTCCAACCACCTTCTTAAGTGGTTTAACTGGACAATTTCGAAGAAAGTGACCGGAAGTCCCGCAATACAGACAAAGTTGCATTTGCCGCCTTCTCTCTCGTTCTTTCTGCGTTAATGGTCCTTTAACACCACAGATTTGCATAGGTTCAGATACGTCGGTACTCTTGGAGATAGCGTGGGTTTTGATCGGTGCTCGGTTTTCATACTTGAACCGATCTGCTTTTCTATTTTGAAGCCTGTGATCAAGTTGAACCACCAAGTCAATGTAGTCTGCGCAGACCTGGGGTGGGTTTACGATCTGAGCTAGAACATCCTTAAGCTCTCCGCGCAGGCCTCGATGAAACAATGTGATCCTTTTGCTTTCTGGCCATCCAGTTTCCACAACCAGTCTGTTAAAGGTGGCTATGTAGGACAGAAGATCCTGATTACCTTGTCGTAAGGATAGCAGTTCGTTATCAAGGGCCTGTCCTTGAGAGTGTCGAGCGAACAATCTTTCCATGCTGGCCTGGAAGCCCTGAAAATTCCGGAGAATGGGATCATCCTTATTTACCAATGGAATAGACCAATCGGCAGCACTGCCACTGAGGTAAGATAGTATAAAGGCTACCTTGGTCTGGTCGTTAGGGAAGGCTCCGGGTCTGCATAGAAAGTGTAAACGACATTGGTTCATAAAGACGGCATATTTCTTGGGATCCCCCGCAAAACGTTCAGGCGGGGCCAAAGGCATGTGTCCAGGTAGATTCATTTGTACCGGGTTACTCAAACCCATTGATGTGGAAATGTCTCCGGAATTAGGTAAAGGAGTGTGCCCTGCCTGGGCCTGTAATAACCTTTTGGCTAGGTCATCTGTTCTTTCCTTGGATAAGATCAGTTCTCTTTTGAGAGCGTTAGTCTCCTGGCGGGCTGAGTGCACCTCTGCCCGTAATTCCCCCAAAAGCTGGGCCAGCTGGTCAGTCTCGGAAGTCTCCATAGCGCCCGGGTGGGAAATTGTGGGTAGGCTTCGCGTTCTGTAACGCTCACCTGATTCCCACGGAGGCGCAGGTCTGGCTTCGAGTGCTGATGCTTCTTCAATGGTGAAGCGCAGGACTCAGAAGATGGACAGGAAGGGCCCTCTACTCTGGCTTCTCCGGCTCGCAGGAATATTCCCCTGTGCGTGAAAAGGGAGTATTACCTACTGACTGAGTTATGCTCAAGCCTCCCACTCTCTTCCAACCCTCCACGATACCCTTCCACGATTCCCCGTGAAGACTCACCTTAGGGTCAGGAAGGATGAGCTCCCCATCCTGCTTCTGATGCAGGGGCGCGTTGAAACCCAGTTACTTCACTGGATTGAGGATTGGTGGGAGTTCATGTAAGCTTGACTATTCAGGTAAGGCTCTGTAAAAGTTCTGTTGCAAGTTCAAAAGTCCAAGTTTAATAATAATGTTCATTGTCTTTTTGCAGCAAGCGCTAATGCTTATGTCTTTTTTCCCCATAGGGGCCGGGGTCCGGAAAATGCCTGGAAGCGGCAAGACCCGAAATGAAATGGGAATGACCCAACAGGTAAGTCTTATTCCCTTCCTTCTCTCACCTCTTATTCTTGTCTTTTTCTCTAGGCTCTTGGAAGTGGCTGTGTATCCGGATGATCGCTGCTGAAGATGGAGGAACCCAGGAAAGGTGAGTGAAATGCAGCGCTGCAGCGATCGTAACGAAATGCTTTTAAAAAATAATGTCTTCCCTTTCAGGATCGTCGGTGATGTCTCCGTGGTGCAGATTTAGCTGGTAAGGTCTCTTGTCTCCCTTTGCAGGTGACCGAGGATCCTGACAGGCGTGGCTGAAGTCCAGATGCAGGAGCTGACACGGTGAGCGTCCAGCTGCGAGGAGCAGAACAACGCGAAGCGCGAGTTGTTGATCGGGCGTGGTTTGAATAGCTTTGGAAGAAGTTCCAGGTATGTATCCTTCCACCGATCAGGTATGTATCCTTCCCCGACCACACCCAGGTGGAAAGTAGTCCCACAGGTAAAGTAGTTCCATTCAGGCCTCAAGAGGGCCTGGATGTAGCAGCATGGTCTGCATCAGGTAAGTGCACATTAAAACACTTGAACACATGTCTAGCTTTATGAGCCTGGCGCCTAAGGCGCCAGGACAGGGGTCCAACATGAGCCTGGCACCTAAGGCGCCAGGACTGTGTCCAAAGGGCCCCAGCTTGGGCCCGCTGGCACTTCCCTGGGGGGAATGATGCCTGCCTCTGGGGTTGCAGGGTCGGACCTGGCTCCTTGGAGGTAGGCATCATGACACCCCCTCCTTCCTCTCCTCCTGTGAATGGTATTAGTGTAAATTCTGGAGTAGGAATCTGAAAACTGACTTGTTTGCTTGGTAATACTCTGTTTCCGTTTTTGTATCTTTTCATTTGGTTCATGTACCCTTTATGTGGTGTTGCCATAACGTCAAGACTAGGGATTCCACCGTCTGGATCTGATTCAGCATCTGAGCTTGCTGTGGATGCATTAGGAATACTTGCTGCTCCCGAGCCAGGGATTCATTTTGAATCATATTTTGTTTGGAATGTATAAGTATGATCATCTCTGTAGTCACGTTCAGCTCTGTAATATTTTCTCAGTTTTCTCATTTTCACTTCATCCTGGTGTTCTTTAAAGATGTCATACGCCTTTTTGTAGTTTCTGTCTTTAGTTGCTTCTGGAGATTTCATCTCTGCAATTTCCTTTTTTATTATCTCAATCTGTTCTACTGTTCTTCCATGTTCTCTGTTAGCGTGCTCTATCAGTAGCTCAATCATGACCTTCAAGCTATTATTTAGGTTTGCTTCCCACTTATGGGCGCGAGGGGACCAGTGTATCGGGTCCTCTCGTGCATGCGCATTTCAGCGACAATACATATACATGTATATAATTGTGTAAATGCCTTACAAATTGACCTACACTATTCACCACTCCACACCATGCACTGTGCACAAATGTAATGTATATCATGTCACCCGAATAATACACCAAACACCAATTGTCACTAAACATGATTTTGAATATGTATCAGCCTTGCTAAGGACCTACGGGTCGAAACACGTGTCGGCTGACCACATGGGGCATTAAGAACCCCCCCCCCCCTTCTTTTTACCCACCACAGGTACCTATACCCCAAGAAAATAAACAAACCTGCTACAAAGCAGCACCTAAAAACACAAAACTGTGTGGAAAATATATTATTTCATAAATTTACAAAGACAAGGTATCCAGGTTTCCTTTAACTCTCTACCAAACAAACGAGGTGTGGGCTGCACCTCATCCACAACCTGTGATCTTGCCACAACAACAGCAACTGAGGAACCTCACCACCAGAGCTCAGCGAGGTTGGTTCCACCCTAGAGCCCGCGCTACCCCCCCTTCTCAATGAATAATATGTATAACCCTTTTTAGACACTAATGTTTACTAATGACCACCAATACAAGGGTTGTCCAGGTACTCTGCTTTCCATAACCATTCCTGCACTTATAATTGACCAAGGTGGAGATACAAAACAGCTTATGATGGGAAACTGCAAAACATGATACTAGATAATTGAACATTAGACTGGGTATTCAAAGCAATGCGCTAGTGTGACTGGGAACAGGCAGTACAGCAAGCCACTAAGCAGGAGGGGGCGTGTACTTAGAATTGGGAGGCAACCACCAAAACCGGCAGTCACCTGATATAAGGGCAGAAATATATGGAGGGACTGAATTCATTAGTGAGAACGGAAATCTAATGACGAGGTAAGCGGCAGCCTGACTTGGGAACATTTATAACTCAATGCAATTGCAATATGTTAGCTAAAGGCTTCGGCCTTTAACCATATGAGATGGTGTATTCTTACTTTCAAGCACTTCGCTTCAGAACACGAGACACGAGAACACTTGAATTGAAATACCAATTGCAAATGATCAGTAAAACATGTTGGTCTCTAATCACAAGAGGCAACACATTTTTATCTCTCTGCACGCTGCTTTACAACGCGTGCAAGATGCATGAAAGCATCTGTATTGAAATGCCGCTCCTGCCCCCATTAGTGAAGCGCTAAAGCACAACAGCCTATGTAAACACAGAAGAGATAAATCATGGTCGGGAACCCAAATGTCTGTTTTAAACATAAGCGGTGCGAAATAGCAAGGAAGTATATTGAACACATTACCACGACACTAGATAATAGGACAACAGACTGAGTATCTAAATCAGTGCGCCGAACGAGTGACTGACAGTGCAGCAAACCATTAGGCAGGAGGGGGTGTATACTTAGAAATGGGAGGCAACCACCAAAATAGGTAGTCACTGTGGCGCTGCCCGATGACTGGGCGCGCACGCGGCGGCGTGACGTTGCACGCCGCCGCGTGCAACATAAATAAACGGGGCGTTACCGGCCGCGTCAGAGCGACCGGGAAGCCCGAACCGAGAGGACGTCTCTGCCTGAGTCCTTTGGGGTTTGGGGGCTTATGGAAGGCGCTTGGGGTCCCGACCAACCCCCAACAGTGGCGACAAGTGGGGGAAACAATGCCTGGGCCCGGCGTTGACTTGACTGGCAATTTTTTATTATTGCAGCGAGGTCGCCTTGAGACTTCGCTCCGGCCCGCAGGCCATGCGTAACCCACGCGGCTGGCGGCCATTTTGTGAATCAGGCCGTGAAACTTCTCCGAGCTCCGGTTTGAGCTGAGAAGTGCATCCAGGCCTAATATTTGGCAATCCTGTCAGCAGGCAGTGTTACCTGCATGTAACTATGCCCAGTTGGTGATTTTGCATTTTCCTGGGTCTCCTACGTCGAGTGCAAGCAAGAAGGAGGGCTACAATGGCTGGGCCTGCATAGCCCATATTTCTTTCTTGTCCTAATTTTTGGAGCAGCTGGAAGCTGAGGCTTCTCTTCATCTTCTTCATCATCAGACTGGTGGCCCCACTGATCTTCATCCTCTTCATCATCACAGAGATGTGGTGCAGCAGCTGTTTTCTCCAATGGTGCTGGCTGGAGGTATTTGGACTTGGTGTTTGAGTTGCGGCTCCTGTCTTCCACGCTGGGGGTGCCTGTGCGCTCGAACTGATGAGTGATACTGAGGACCAGGATTGAGCGGCGGTGCAGCAGCCTCCACGTGCGCCAGCAGCACCTCAAGGTTTGCTGCCTCCAGTGCAGCCGGCACAGCAGCCTCCAGGTGGTCAGGCAGGCCTTCAGGGTCCTCTACTTCCAGCGCAGCCTGTGGCAGCACCTGTTGTTCAGCAGATTCTCCCCGTTATGGCTCAAGTACATGCACAGGCGGCTCTGCAGCCCATCCCGGAGTTTGATGTATCGGGCCCACCTTCCAGTTTGGGGCCCAGATGGAGGAGGTGGGTGGACTGCCTGGACATGTACTTTCGGGCTGCCCAGGTGGTAGATGATGATACCCGGCTGGCAACGATGCTGTACTCGGCAGGTCCATCTGTCCAAGAGACTTTGGAATCGCTTCCGCCAGGGGATGGATCCTATGAGCAGGCGAAGGCCGCTCTGCAGGCCTACTTTCTGCCTCTCGCCAATGCGGATTATGAACGTTTTGTCATGCTCTCTGCCAAACAGAAAGACGATGAGACACTGGACACTTTATATGGGCGCCTAAGGCGTCTCTCACTGGCCTGCGCTTGGGGTGATGCGGAGGACATGATTAGGACGATGCTGATCCAGGCTTGTTCAACAGGCAAATTAAGGCGCCAGGTGCTAAGGGAGCCTGGAATTACACTTCAGCGCATCCTTGAACTGGGGAGGTGCCATGAGGAGTCGGAGGCGAGGACAGCTAGAATGGAGGCCGGGTCGCGCCCCATCAAGACCGAAGAGGTATGTGCGATGTGGCGAGGTGGCAGGGGCACCCGAAGACCTGGCAGCAGTCCCCGGGATCAACCCGGGAGGGCAGAAGAAATCTGCCAAAAATGTAGGTATGACATGCCCCACCATGTTGAGTGCCCTGCGGCTGGAAAGACCTGTGGACGGTGTGGGCTACCGGATCATTTCTCGAGGGTATGCAAAGCAGCAATGCCGGTATTGGTACTGAGGGGCCCGGGGCGGTCCAGTCTCAATCGCCAGGGTCGACTAACAACGTCGCTCAGGTGGATCAGACTGAGGAGGATGCCCAGGTGGAGGAAGCGGAAGAAGAGGAGGAAGAGAACATCTTCTTTGTCTCGAGTGTGGGGATCCTGAAAAGTAAGAACAGGAGACAGCCAAGGTGCGTGGTCGAGGTGAACCGATCTCCAGTCCCCGTCCTCGTGGACACTGGGGCGCTGGTCAATGTAATGGCCCGTGGACACTATGATGCCATGGACCAGCCCCCCAAGCTGGTTGCTCCCAAGGCCCGCATCTTTGCCTTCGGTGGTGTCGACGCCATCCCTCTGGACGGTGTGTTCGTGGCAAAAGTAGAACATGAGGGCTCCCAAATCACAGCACGATTCTACGTGACACCGGTGAGCACCAACACGCTATTAAGTTGTGCTGCAGCAGAGGCCCTCGGCATCGTCAGCTTCGCATACTCTGTCTATTTAGAGGACATTAATGACTTGCTCAAGAAGTATGTCGCACTGTTCAAGGGGATCGGGCAGATGGCCGGTGACCCAGTGAGGTTACACATTGATGAGTCAGTGCAGCCCATTGCCCTGAAACATCGAAGGGTGCCGTTCCACCTCCGTGAACTTGTCGACAAGGAGCTGGACAATTTGGTCAATCTTGACATTATAGAAAAGGTGGAAGGCCCGACGCCCTGGGTGTCCCCGATAGTGGTGGCACAGAAGCCTAAACAACCCGATGCTGTTAGAATCTGTGTCGACAAGAGGCTCCCGAACAAGGCCATTAAGAGAGAGAGAGACACTTCACCCCGACGATCGATGACATCATTGCGGAGGTAAAGGGCGCTCGTTTCTTTTCGAAACTGGACCTTCGAGCGGGCTATCACCAGGTTGTCCTCCACCCCGAGTCGAGGTACATTACCACCTTCACGACACACCGAGGGCTACACCGCTATAAGAGATTGAGTTTTGGTGTGTCCTCGGCAGCGGAGGTGTTCCAGAATATTATTCTGGGTGCCCTGGCTGATCTACAGGGCGTTTTGAACATAAGCGACGACATCCTGGTGTTTGCATGAACGGAGGTAGACCATCTGAGGCGGTTGGCGAAGACGTTCGTAAGACTAAAATCCTTGGGACTCACCCTCCACAAAGAAAAGTGTGAATTTCTCCGACCATCGATAGAATTCTTTGGTTTTGTATTCAAAGAAGAGGGGGTGTCTCCTGATCCCTGGAAGGTGCAGGACATAAAGAAGGCGCAGCCTCCTGAGTCCGTGTCTGAGGTGCGAAGTTTCCTAGGCATGGTTACATACTGTGACCGGTTCATTAAAAATCTGGCCTCCAGATCAGAACCGCTCAGGGCACTGATCAGGAAGGATGTCATCTGGATCTGGGGCCCGCTAGAACAGGCGGCTTTTGATGACATAAAGGGTGCCCTGGCGGCTGAAGACACCATGTCGTTCTTCGATCCAGCGTTACCTTCAGAGATCATCGTCGACGCCAGCCCATTCGGCCTGGGCGCTGTGCTAACACAAATTGACAGTGGTGGGGGCGTCCGCCCGGTGGCATATGCCAGCAAGGCCCTGTCCGATGCAGAACAGCGATACTCGCAGATTGAGCGTGAAGCGCTGGCAGTACTGTGGGGATGCCGGCACTTCCGGCTCTAAGTCCTTGGATGCCCGGTGACGGTGGTGACAGACCACAAGCCGCTGCTTCCCACCCTAGCAGGGTCATCATCCAAGCCACCGGCACGCATTGAGAGGTGGATGCTCGCCCTTTTGGAGTATGGAGTCACCTTGGTATATCGGCCAGGGGCGAACAACGCTGCAGACTATCTCTCCAGACACCCTGGGGCGTCCAGGGGCAAAGTCCAGGACACCTGTGCAGAAGAGCACGTCCGGGTGGTGGTGGAGGCAGCCACGCCAAATGCCATGCCTCTCCAGGTGGTGGACGAGGTGATCACCTTGGCTCACCGTGGTCATCAGGGTGCCGCCAAGACCAAGGCACGCCTACGGCTGAAGGTGTGGTTCCCGGAGCTGGACCGCAAGGTGGATGACTTTGTGGCGGCCTGTGTTTGGTGCCAGGCGGCATCTCCCCTGCAGCAGGAACCTGCAATAGAGACAATGCCTAGCGGGACGCGTCCTTGGGAAATCGTTCATGCGGACTTTGGATCCACCACCATGGGCACCCACTACCTAGTTCTGGTCGACGAGTACTCTAGATACCCCGAGGTGGAGTTTGTGGTCTCTGTGGCATTTGAGCACATTGTGGTTGCCGTGGAAAAGGTGTTTGCGGCCCATGGTTTCCCACACACGCTGTGCTCGGACAATGGGGCGCCATTCCAGAGCAAACGCTTCTCGGAGTTGATGGAGAGCTATGGGGTGGTGCACAGGAAGATCATGCCCCTCTGGCCCCGGGCCAATGGCGAAGCAGAACGGCTCATGAGGACTCTAAATAAGACCTTTAGAATTGCTCAGGGGCAGGGGCAGTCGCTCCAGAGTGCCCTGTACCAGTTTCTGAGGGTGTACCGCACCACGCCACATGCATCCACTGGAGTGGCCCCGGCTGAGGCATTTATCAAGCGGTGTCCTCGGGGTTTGCTACCGGAGGTAGGAGAGAAAGAACCTGGGGTGATCAATGACCAACAGGTCAAGATGGACCGGCGGCTGGGGATCGAGCAAGAGAACGCTCGAAGAGGGCTTTGCCCGCAGTGGCTGGAGCCTGGCGATGGGGTCCTCATTCGGAATAGGCATCCCCATGGGAAGCTCTCCCTACTGTATGAACCGGAACCGCTGGATGTCGTCGCAGTCCGGGGATCCATGGTGACTGCATTGGACGGACGGTCGGCGGTAACTCGCAATGTGAGTTTCTTCAAGAAACTGCGGGATCCAAGAACTGATCCACCTCCTGATCCAGACCCAGGAGAGATCCCTGAGGACGAAGGAGAAACACCCTGTCTGCCTGAGTCCCCGGCCCAAGTCATGCCCGTGGACAGATCACCCGTGCCGGAGGTGAGCAGGAGGTAGCCTCAGAGGACTGGGTGAGGGAAACCTGCTCACCTCAGTGATTACGTGTTGGGTCACCTGGCTGCTTGTCCTGATGATGAGAACTCTTAAGTAAGGGGACCCGGGTGGATGGCAATAAAGGGGTGTTTTGAACATGGGGTTTCGTGAAATGTTAAGTATTCATTTTGGTTTGGTTTGCAGTGTCTAGTATTAGTATTGTTATTGTTTTCCCGGAAAAAGGAGGAGTGTGGCGCTGCCCGATAACTGGGCGCACACGCGGCGGCGTGACGTTGCACGCCGCCGCCTGCAACATAAATAAACGGGGCATTCCCGGCCGCGTCAGAGCGACCGGGAAGCCCGAACCAAGAGGACGTCTCTGCCTGAGTCCTTAGGGGTTTGGGGGCTTACAGAAGGCGCTGGGGGTCCCGACCAACCCCCAACAGTCACCTGTCATAAGGGTGGAATAACGGCGCCCTTGAGGGATATAATTCATTAGTGAGAATGGAACTATAAGGATGATGTAATCGGACAGCCTGACTTTATATTAGGGTGGAGAAATATTGTTTTTTAAATCAATTCTATTGACCATTGGTCATAGAATCAGTTTTTGTTTCAATGATAAGACACACGCCATGGGGGCGACAAATTAAACACGAAAATATCGACCTCCATGTTGTGTGCACGTATTAGACACCAGGAAAGTGTTTTAGAGAGAATAGGGTCAGGATCTCGACATCATTTGTAGTCGGCCCAGCAGCACGAACTAGGGCCCACAACCATTTGATACGCGATCATTCACATATAGGGTCATTAAACTTTTTTTTGCTAGGGACTCAGCTATAGGAATAACTTTCTAATTATTTAGCCTTCTGTTTTCTAAGTGTTACAATGACTGAGAAAAAGACAAATGGCCGAAACACGTGTCACCAACGGACACTACTTACACTAACAATAAACTCAGGCTTACACTGGCGCTTATTGTTGTGTGTCATTTGTAAACTTAATATATAATGACCTGGTTGGTATTGAGAGACATATGCGGCTGATTTACTAAACAAAATAATCCTGCTATGCATAACAAGTAATTGTTAATGTCACACCATAAATTGCTTCCTCTTCGGTAGCCCACATCATTGCCACCAGTGTGTATCACAATGAAGTCTGTTTTGTTGCCACTTCCATGATACTCAACAAGTTGCTTCATAATATATCTCTACTTGCCACAGTGATACCCAGGCCACTCCAGCTTTAAATGTGCCAATGGGAGGGGGCGTGGCTAACCGCAGGATGCAGTAGACGTGTGTCTGCTCGGCTCCCGCGGCCGCACTAACATCCTGTTATAAAAAAAGCCTGTTTTCGGGGGTAATAAGAGCTAGAAATACCCCGATGTGACGGCGAACATTCTTGGGCACACCCGGAGCGAAGATCGAAGAGAACCGCGGTCGGATTCACCGGAGACGATCGTGTGAAGTTTTGTGGCGACAGCAACTAGCCCGTCTTCAAAATGGCCGAAGGCACACGCAGCTGAACGTCCTGTGCATATCCAGCGAGGCCGCGCTGAGGCAGTGTCCAACCCGCAGCAGACTGGTCGATCACAGCGGAAGAAGGGTGCGGACCCAGCGGAGTCCCGGAGAGGCCCCGATCGACGGACACGCTCTCGCAGGACAGAACAGACAAGAAAGCGGCGGGAGAACCTGCCGAAAAGTGGAGTCTGGGCCTCCCGCGCCGGCTCCCGCCCTTCGGGGGGCCTCATCACTGGCCGGGAAGTCAAGAAGGCCAGCAAAGGGAGAGAGGGCAGTGCACCCGTGTGAGCCCTGCCCTCCGATAACAGGTGAGCGGGGAGGCCCGGAGAGAGAGGCGAGAGTGAGGGATACGCCTTGCCCCGGAAAGCGTGCTGCTGCTGGGCGGCGGGCGGCTGCGTCAGCCCTGGAGTGAGGACATATCCCCGGAGCACAGCAGCAACAAAGTGAGCGATTTGCCAACAAGGTAAAAGAGACAAGAGGCACACCGGGAAGCGTAGTGCTCAGGCAAAAGCTGGCTGAACGGGGGCCCACATCGGCCCATATAGCGTACAAGGTGGACTTGGTGCCATGGGGAAGGACAGGCCGAGGAAGCTTCATGCCCAAAGCAGAATGGATCAGTACACCATTCCTCCACCCCAGCCCACTGAACACCACCCTCAATCCTCAGACGACATGGAGACGGACCAAGGAATCTCGCTCAAGGACATCATGGCCGCCATTACCGACTCCCGTACGTCCATGGAGCAGAAAATGGACGGAATAAGCATGGATGTTTCCCTCCTCAGGCACGACCTCCAAAAACTAATGGCACGCACCGGGGAGGCTGAGCAGCGCATTTCCAAAACGGAGGACAGGATGAACACCATGCAACAGCAGCTTCATAACATCATGTCCAAATTGACGGTGCTGGAAGACTGAATTGAAGAGGGAGAGGGCAGATCCAGATGCAACAATGCGCGCATCCTGGGTATACCAGAAAAGGCAGAGGGCGCCTGCATGGAACTTTTTCTAGAACAATGGCTTTCCGACCTGTACGAGCCCGATGCCTTTTCCAAGTTCTTTTCCATAGAGAGAGCACATAGGGTGCCCACAGGCAGGCCACCACCTGGCGCCCCCCCACGAACTGTAATAGCAAGATTCTTAAATTACAGAGACCGCGACGCCCTACTGCAACATGCGCGCGCCAAAGGAGCTGTCACATTCAATGGCTCCAAAATTGCCTTTTTCCCGGATTACACGAGGGAAGTGCAAAGGGCAGGGCAATCCTTCGACTCCCTGAAAAGGCAGCTACACACGAGGGAGTGAAATACGGCCTGCTCTTCCCTGCACAGCTCAAGATTTATCACAAAGGCACAACAGTCCATTTTAGTGACCCTAAGGAGGCTTGGCGCTGAGCCGAGCAAAACATAGAGGGAGATTGGTCCGCCCCCCATGAAAATAGGGGAAGAAATCGAAGACCTCCACCAGTCCAACAGCGAGAACCCCGACGACCACCACCGCAGGACCCACCGGAAGACCTAGGGAGGTGATAACCCCCCCTCACCACGGCTGTCAAAATCCTGTGACCACACTGAGATACTCAAGTCAGACCATAGATCTTCCCATAGTACACACACACACAATGATAGGCAGCACATACCCACCTGTAGCGGCCGCGGTATACCCCAAGCCCTACAATAGAAGGATAACCCCCTCCCTCTGGGATCACCTTTAGAGGAGTACTACCTTCCCCCTGGGTTCCACCTGGGGGAAGGCCACTTTTGTTTGATATTAAGTTCAGTGCATTTTAGGTGTCCAGTTGACACCATAGATTCTTTGTTTGGGCGACCAATGCTTCTAGTTGGGAGGAGCATGGGGTGGGGGGTTTTGGGTTTGTTAAGCACAGCTTCATTAGGGACCTGTCGAACTAATAGAGGAACATGGCCAGAAAGGATGTCAGTACACCACGGGCATATTTCCAACAGGCGCATAACGCTGCCGGTGACAATCAGGGCAGCCAGCCACCAATACATGCTCACATGGCAGAGTATCGTAACAATGTCGACACTCTCAGAACACTGAGGCTCATGTCGTGGAACATCAATGGCCTGGGCAATGCAATCAAGCGCCGCCTGGTGCGCCAATTTTTGAACAGACGGGGGGCTGATATAGTGTTCCTATCCGAGACACATCTCGCAGGTACAGAATGCACCCTATTTAGGCGTACAAATTATAAGCTGACATTCCACTCAGGCTTCACGATGGGCTCAAGAGGCGTCATGATCTTGGTACACAAAAACCTCCCCCTCCACCTCTACACAGTGACCCATGATACAGGCGGCAGATACATGTATGTGACGGGCGATTTATGGGGGCAATCCATCGCACTGACAGCTATCTATGCACCACCGACCCTTCTAGAACCACTGCTCACTGACATTACCCCGTTAATCGCTAATGATACCTCCAACTGCATGATACTAGGTGGTGACTTCAATTAAGTCATGGATGTTACCCTGGATAGATCGCACATACGAAACAGGAACCCCAATGTCCCCACTAGGCTTGCCACGTTCGCCAACGCACTCGGCCTGTGCGATGTGTGGAGGGAACTTCACCCAGACACTAGAGCATACTCTTTCCACTCGGGGGCCCATGCCTCGCTCTCCAGATTGGACTACTTCTTCACTCCCGCAACTGACCTATATAGGGCACAGGAAATAAACATGCTGCCTAGAGGCATCTCTGATCACTCTCCGCTAGAAATGTTACTTATAACGTCCCGGAGGATCCCACCGCCATGTTGGCGCCTGAACAGTTACTATCTGGGAGATCCTGAGCTGGTAGACAGACTACAGGAGACCACCAACACATACTTTGAGTTAAACCGCAGACGGCAACAAATCCGGAAATGCTATGGGAAGCCTATAAAACGGTGCTAAGGGGCGAACTAATATCATGGACGGCGGCCAAAAGGAGGCTGCACATGAGTAAGATTCTTGAAGCGGTGCTCCATGTCAAACAGGCACGTAAACGAAAATACGCCGGCCTCTAACCGGACGTTGCTACTAGCACAAAAAAGATTGCAAAGCATAGCGATGGACAACGCTCGCCAAGCGCACACTGCCATGAGAGCAAGGATCTATGAAACGGGTGACAAGGCCGGCAAGATGCTGGCATGGCTGGAAAGGAAGGAGCAGGGAAGCAGCCATGTCCGGAGACTCGAAGCGGACGGATCAAACGTAAGGGTGACGGACCAGGAAATAACCCAGGGCTTTGCGGAATATTATGCAGAGTTATACAGTGAATCCGCAACCCCGATGGACGCTACGATTATGGACCGAATTGAAACCCCTGCCCTGAATGAGGCGCAGCGGCAACGGTTGGAGCGGGAGATCACTGAGGATGAGATTCTAGCCGCCATTTCTGGACTCCAGACCGGTAAGACTCCTGGTCCAAATGGCTTCCCGGTGGAGCTATGGCGAAGGGTGGGTACCAACGTGATAGCCCCCCAGCTACTGCAAATGTACCTCCATGCACGTGAAAAGGGCATTCTCCCTCCAGATCTCCGAGAAGCAACGATAGTAGTGATACCCAAGCCGGACAAGCCCCCAGAAAGATGTAGCTCGTACAGGCCCATTTCACTCATCAACTCTGAGACTAAAATACTGGCAAAGCTTCTAGCGGACCGCCTACAAGAGGTAATTCCCTCCTTGATTCACCCGGACCAGTGCGGTTTCATGCCACAAAGATCAACCTGCATGAACCTCTGCAGACTATTCTCAGCTTTGGAAAGAGCCGACAGCATACAGGGGCCACTAGCCCTGTTAGCAATCGACTTTGAAAAGGCCTTCGATTCGGTGAGATGGGAGGCTGTCTGGACCATAATGCGTTGCATGGGCTTCGGCGAGAACTTCATGAGTTGGGTGAGGCTACTATACGAATCCCCGGTTGCTAGGACCAGGGTCAACGGTTGGCGATCAGAACTGTTCGGTCTGGGAAGGGGTACAAGGCAGGGCTGACCACTATCAGCCATGATTTTCGCTATTGCGATCGAACCCCTGGCGATCCTGCTGCGAAACGATCTAACCTGGGAGGGCTTCCGGTGGTCCGAGACCTGGGAAGACAGAATAGCCCTCTACGCGGATGACCTACTCATCTACCTGAAGGACCCAAACACCTCCTGCCCCAGAGTTATGCAATTGCTGGGCCAATATGAAGCATTCTGTGGACTACGCGTGAACGGGTCCAAATCCATCCTCTTCCCTATAGGGAACACCTCATTGGTGAGTCTGGCGACCGGCCCCTACCAGATCGAGACAGAACAGTTCAAATACCTGGGGATACACATCACGACGCACCTTACTGAATATACAGCCTTAAACCTCTCCCCCTTGGTGGCAAGATTTGCAGACGACACTCGCCACTGGATCTCCTTGCCACTGATGCTGATGGGTAGGGCAGCCTTGTTTAAAATGATTGCCCTCCCTAAATTCCTATACATCCTGCAAAACGCGCCATTGTACATCGACCATCGGGACTTCCACAAAATCGAATGCACCCTCCGGAAACTGCTTCGGAAAGGAGGCCACACAAGAATTGCTCTTGCCACCCTTCAGAGGTCCGTCTGGGAAGGGGGGATTGGGCTGCCCAGGCTGCAATCATATTACTGGGCCAGCCAGATGGAGGTGGTAAATGACATGCTTCACGGTGACGGGAGCCTCCCACACATCAAGGGCTTCCACTGTAATACTACAAATAAGCCAATAGAGCACCTCTAAAGAGACATGGATCGCCCTCTGAAATCTGATATGGCATCCCACATAACGAGAGTTTGGAAGGAAGTGCTTCGATTCTTGGGGTGGGGTGGGAAAATAACACTGGCCCAATCGTTGTGGAACAATTGCAACCTTCCCGAAGTACGAAAACTACTGAGATGGCCTGAGTGGACCCAGCGTGGAATCTCTACCGTTGGGGATGTGGTACAGGAGGACAACCTGGCAACATTCGAGATAATGCAAGAGAGGTTCTCCCTGCCAGACACAGAGAGGTTCCACCACATGCAGCTGAATCATGCTTGGACGACCCATCGACAGATCACACAAGACCTGCCGGAAGGCTCCCCGCTTGAACAAAACATAGTCCTGGATCGGGTAGAGCGGAAGGTCACCCCCACCATGTACACCGTGATAACTTCCTTCGCGACATCGGAACTATCCAGTCTGAAATCAAAATTGGAACGAGATGTGGGTCCACTCCTTCCAGAGGACTGGACAGAGGCCCTGATGTACCCGCGTGAAACCACCATCTCTTCGAGACTCCGACTCGTCCAGTTGAAGATCCTGCATCACACTTACTACCCGAGAGTAGCCCTGTTCCGATGGGGCTGGGCCGCGGACACAAAGTGCCTACGCTGCAAGCGAGAGGAAGGTACCTTTTTTCATATCCTGTGGGAGTGTAGTAATATTCAGTTGCTCTGGCAGAAATGCTGCGACAAACTGTCTAGCGTTCTGGGAAAGATGATACAGAGGTGCCCGAAACAATTGCTTCTGGGGATCTCCGGGGAATCTGACTTATCCCGCTATGAGAAACTGCTGTGGTCAACCGCGTTTGCAGTCTTTAGGCGGAACATTGCACAACTGTGGGGCTCGGAGCACACACCCAGCTATGACCAGTGGGTCATGGACGTGGACATATGTGCGGTAATGGAGCACCGGGTGTACAAAGCAAGAGGGTGCCCGCAAAATGCGGGGAACATGTGGAGAAGATGGGAAGAGGATAGCTGAAGGCCAAGGGCGACCCTGTAGCTGCTGAGAAATTGTGAGGCCCACCGAAAGGGAAATATTGACTCTTTTAAGAGCACCCTGTGTCATGAAGCCATCCTATGTTAAATTCGACGGTCTGTTGGACCAAGGTCCCTGAAGCTGAGTTTGTTACTGTTATTGTTTCTTCTTTTGATTACTTTGCTCTCTTCCCACCACTACCCTTCCCTGGCACTTGCCCCTCCCTCCCTCCTCCCTCTCTTCCCCCTCTTCCTCCACCTCCCCCCCTCCCTCCCGTGTCCCCTCCCTGGAATGTAGAGAGATGAATCTAATGTTGTTTTAACCTTGAAAACCAATAAAATCTATGATCAAAAAAAAAATGTGCCAATGGGGAAAGAGGGAGCCATCACCTCAAATACTGTTCCAGCCAAAACACCCAGGAGTCATCAATTATTAAGACTTTTTTACCATACAGTGAAAGAAAAAAAGAGAGCACTTTTAATCACGACACACATGTGGAAAAATACATAGAGAAATGCATGTGTAATAACAAATAAGTGAAGCATGCAAAACCTAAACTACCAAAACAATACATATACAAGCGCATGCGTAATGACATTAAATGTACATACGAGCATGCAAAATGGAAATTACAATTTATACAACATACAAAACACGATAAGTACAATACGCATAATCTAATATACAAACATTGTGCACATGTATACTGTAATGATGCTGCACATACATTTGTCGTCATGTGACTGGAATGCTGATGCAAAACTACAAATATGCATGCATGTATAATAATATACACACTTACACTGGTTTTTCATTTTGAAAACTGTATTTTTCACTTTTCTCCAAAACAAAATCACTTCTTCATTCATAAATGGGATGTGCAAATAATTACAAATTGACCAATCAACATACAGAAACACTCAGCTGAGCTTACATACAAAAACACATGCCATTTGTGCTTTAGCCCACGCTCAAACACACAACTTATTCAACTACACCTATTAACAATACTGCACACTTCAATTGAAGGCAGTGACTAGTGTGGATGCAAATGTATGCATATTTTTAATAATAATGTTAAACTTGTCATTTTAAAACTGTATAATTTAAAATAAATAATATATCACTATTTAATTGCAAAGAATTTGAAAATGTCAACAACAACCACTCCTCTAGAGCCTTCAACAGAGCCAGGTTGGTAAAATATTTTTTTTTATAAAAATCACATTTTATCAGTGAATGCAACACGTTTTTAAATGTGAAGATTGTAAAGAATAAAACCTACCTTTTTAGTTACTCATTTTATAATGCAATATAACAAAAAATAAAAAACTGAATACAATTTCAAACAGCATACTACTCATTTTTAGAACAGTCAATACTCTTCATTTGCTTCATAGCTTTAACAAATGTGCACACAAAATGCTGTTATGATTGTCATGCTAAAGAAAACTGAATACGAATGTAGGCACTTGCATGCTATTCAGAGCACAATATACATAATGTCATTAGAAATGTAGACATTAACATACTATTAATAGCACTATATACAAAATGTCAATATGAATGTAGGAACTAGCATAGTACAAATAGTACTACATAGAACATGTTAATACAAATGTCAGCACTAGCATATACTGTCCTTACAAATATAACGTACATCAAGGTAACAAAAAATATAAACTATAAATACAATTTCAAACGGCATACTATTAATTTTTATAATAGTCAATATGCTTCATATGCTTTGCAGGTTTAACAAGGGTGTACAAAAAATGCTGTTATGTTTGTCATGCTAAAGAATAATTAATGTGAATGTAGCCACTTGCATTCTGTTCAGAGCACCATATACAAAATGTCATTAGCAATATAGTGTCATTCGCCGTCCTGTTTGGCGTTTGTATCCGCGTTGGCGGTTACGCGCTGGAAGGGCGTGCGGAGGTTCCACTACGTGATTTCTCTGTTACTCACCCTACGGTCTAGTGGTTTTCCAACATGGCGTCGCTGGTAGTATTTCTTTCCTCCTCTCCCAGCGATCGCGGCGTTGCAACCCCCTTCACTGCGCTGCTTTGGGTTTACACGCTAGTTTTCCAGCCTTGACCTCCTCGGTCACTTTCTGTACTTTCGGTCCGCCCTCTCCGGACTATCTCTCTCTCTCTTCCTTCCCTCAGCTCTACGGTGCGCTGTTCTCCACGCCCGCCTCCTCTGCCTTACCTTTCGGCTGCGCTGTCATTCAGCCGCCCTGGTTCCTGTTGCTCCGGAGTTGTTTTCTCTGCTGGTACCCTTTCCGGCGGCTATCTTTCTCTCCGGAACCTTCTTTGCTTCGGATGTCCGGCTTTGCCTGCTCCCATCAGCTAACTGCCTCAAGAACTCCACCACAACTGCTTGCTCCAGATCCTCTCGAACCGCTGCACTCCTCGGAGGGTTTTTTCTGCCTGAACAGGCTTTTTCCCTTCGTACTGTCTCGCCTCGGGAAGGGGGCCCCAGGTTTGCTATACTTTAGCACTCACTGTGGCTTCCTCTCGAGACAGATACTTTCAACATAAAAAGGAGAAGGACTATCTCTCTCACAGGCAACTGCAACCGGAGGACTTTGAATCAGGTGAGGAGAGTGGGGAGGAACGGGAGTCAGCGGAATCGGCCAAATCGGACATATAGGCACTAGAGTACTATTAATAGCACTACATACAAAAAGTAAAAAAACGTAGTCACTAGCATACTATAAATAGGACTACAAACAAAATGGTAATACAAATGTAAGCAATAGCATCTAATGTCCGTACAATTATAGTGTACATGTGTATACATTGGTCAAGTTAACACGATTCATATGCTGCATAGCTTCAACAAAATTGTTGTCTTTCGTCTGCTAAATAAAATATAATACGTAGGTACCCACTTGCGCATTTAATAGCGCTATATCCAGTATGTCAATACGACCTGTAGGCACTAGCGTACTAAACATACCACTATATACAAAATGTAAATTTGAATATAAGCAGTAGCATAACATTTCCTCACAATTATAACATACAGGTGTATACAGTAAACAGTACTGTACAGCATTTTGCATTGTAACATGCCTTCCTTTCTATAGGTGAAACATCAAATAACATTAAGAGAAGATGACAATGATAAATACAAATGTAAGCAAAGCGTACTCTAAGTAGTACTAAGCTGTAGTACTGCTTATAGCACTATATTAAACATATGAATATAAATGTAGGCACTAGCGTATAATTAATATAACTATAGGCAAAAGGTCAATATGAATATAGGTAACTGTGTACTATAAATAGTACTAAATAGAAAATGTGAAGCCAAATGTAAGCATTAGCACCTAATGTCCTTACTTTTAAAACATAATGGTGTGTACAGTTAACAGTTGGGTGAGTCAATATGCTTCCTATGCTGTCTACTTTCAGCAAATGTGTATCCAACATTCAAATATATTTGTAATGCTAAATAAATATGAACATGCATAAAGCCATTAGTGTACAGTTATAGCACAATATACAAAATGTCAAAATGACTGTAGGTGGTAGCGTACCATACATACTACTACATACAAAATGTTAATACAAAAGTAAGCAGTACTCTCAAATGTCTTTACAATTATAAAATACAGGTGTATATAATAAACAGCACAACATTTTATATTTTAACAGGATTTCTTTGGTATAAGTGAAATTTCAACATTAAGAGAAGATGAGAAGAGGGCAAAAAAGAACACAAACATCATCCTAAATCCTACAAGTATAATTTATTATAAAAACACATAAACACATTCACCAAATGTACATTCTTCACATAAAACACAAACACAGTTGCATGTTAAAACTAAAAATGTAACAATACATTAAAAAATAGTATTTTAATAAACAATGAATCCTTTATTTCATTGCAGCAGGAAAACACAAGCATGAAAAGAAAGCGGTAAAAGAAAAAAGAAAACATAGAAAAACACCAGAAACAATCCTCAAAAAAGGAGCACTGATGAAATTAGAACTATACCAACTATTGGTAGTACCACAGAACAAGTAGTGGACAATGTGAGAAACCTGAGGGCATCTGCAAACCTACTCCCCTTGGATCCTCTACTCAGGTGGCCAGACACAGGCCATCATTTTTGGATCCTGTCCCTGGGGGTGGAGATGCGAGAGAGGATCACCTGGGTGGACGGTCCTTGGGGATTGGGGAGGATATCTGCAAGCGAGACATGGTATCCCCCTTTACCTCGTGAGAATCAACTTCACCCTCCCCTGCCTTTATGGGCTGTTTCAAACCATCTCCCCTCATTTCCCCTCATTCAGACCATAATATTACTGGGATGAGGAAGAGGCGACTAGTAGTAGTGCACACCAACATGTCATTTCATCACTCTAGTACTTAGACAAGGAAGAGGCCTGCAGACTGTTGTAAGGGCCAGGCATGTCCAGAGTGCTCCACTAATGAGTGGTCAGGCAACTGGGACTGTGGACTCACACCTGCAACCTGTCAAATGGTTGCAAGTGGATAAAAGGTGGAGCCGACATGTTAGTGAGAGGAGACAGCAGGAGAGAAACCGAGCGTTGTGGGCATGAGGGGAGAATCCTGTGCCGAAGGAGGCGGCAGAGTTGTATCCTGCAGGAAAGCCTGGATGCTGGCAAGTACCCCCAAGGAACTGTGGAGCCGAGGCCCATGCGGGCCACGAGGGAGCCACAGAGGGGGGAGCCTCACTGGTCGGGTGTCAGCAGCCAGAGCTGTGGGCACAGAAAAGATCTGTAAGCCGCAAGTTAGCGGGAGTGTCCACGGGAAACTAGCGGAGCTGCCAGCAACCCACAGTGCAAATGGGGCTCGCAATCAAAAGTAAACATGTCGCCAGAGCCCAAGCAGAGAAAGCAGCCATCCGGAGGAGGCGACAGAGACCGGTGAGGAACACTGAAAGAGCAGTCAAACTCAGGCACTCCTGGGGGCTGTTAGGAAGTCAAAATAAATGCTGAATGAATGAAAGAGTATGTGCAAGATGCAATGAACCCAATGCAATGGGTTGTGAGGAATAATACGGACATGATGAACTGTGAGCAACAGAATAAAAGATCCAAATCATTGAAGACCAAACGAAATGAAAGCTTTTGACAAAGCTTTGAACAGATAAGTTTGTGTGAAGTACACGTACAGTATATTGAAATCAGACTGAATCATATGAAATACAGTGAAAAGCAAGTTGGAAGTATTGCTGAAAAGTATGAAAGCAATGTGGTGAAGGAACGAGAGCACCACAAAGAGAGCTGTATGAGAAAACCCATTGTGGCAAAGTCAAGATACTGGCAAAGAGAAGAGCACATTCTGACAAAGCCAAGAGGCTGGCAAGGAAAAGCCACGTGAGTGTGAACCAGTACACAGGTACAGATGCAGAAGATCTTGTGAGGGCTAGAAAGCCTACAGTTCCTGGTTGCGTGACCTGTAATGTGTGGACCGCGTGGTCCGACAACTGCGCCTACACTGGGGATACCCTCTTTGTGAAAGTCAAAGAACTATACAGAGAGTAAAGGCAAGTGCTTGAAGGAGATTGCTGAATTGAAGCAGAAGAAAGCAATCTGTATGCACTGTCAAGAAACCAGAAGGAGTGTAAAGTTGACCTGGAACTGTTTTTGAATATTGAGAGACTGAGACTAAGTACAAGTTGGCAAGCTGAATTCTTGGGGAAGGGAAACCTGAGACCTTATGCACTTTCTGGCTGTCTTGAGTAAAGGGAACCTCAAGGCCCTTTTTGGAACTGTTGTCTTCTTGGGGAAGAGAACCCTGAGACTTTGTGGAACTGGCTTGCACTTGGGGAAGGGGAGCTGGAAAGTGAACCAGAAGCTGGAAGAATCTCAGAACATTATTTGGAACACTATCTATTTTGTTACTGATAGCCCTACACGTTGTTTAGCTTTAGTTGTGAGGGCAAGTATAGGTTTTGGACACAGACGGACTTTAACAAAAAAAAACTTTATTTAAGTAACAGGCAGACACGCTGTGTACGACGCTACACAACATATCGTTCGGGTCAGGAAAGGGTATGTTAATCGGTTCACAATACACATACTCATCTTATTTTTTGGCCTTGTGAACATGGGTGATTGTCAACACAATTTAGATCATCGGGTACAAAAACATATCCATGCTGTTCGGCTTCTTGCTGCCTATGGGTGAGGTATTCACGAAATGGCCCTCATATGGCTTTTGCCCTACGTGTTGCTATGACTGTCAACACATATCCTTCCTCCCCCCTGTAGACGAGCAGCTGAATGCCTCTGCAAGATGTTCTGGCCCTATTCTGCCTAAATGTTGGAAACAGGAAATTGCGACATGCACAACGCCAGTAATGGTGCCCATTCCACTAAGAGCCTTTGAGACAAGGTATCCACTGAGAAAACCCTATATGATGGATCCCGATAGAGATCCCTGAAGAAGTGTGAAGATGAGAAAAGGAGAGGCTGGAGATGTCACAAGAAATGAGCGTGACGCACTGAAAAGAGTGGCTGAAGAAGAGAAAGCATAGACCTTAAAGAATCTGATGGCGAAGTAAAGAATTGAGAAGACTTTCACATACAGAATGAAGATTGCACGTGTGAAGAAGCACTGCAGAAAATGTAAGCCATTTTATAACTGTACAGATGCTGTACCGCAAGTAGACTAAGTAATCGTAAAAGGCTGGCTATACGTAGTGAATAGACGGCAGGCGGTACTGCCATTATATAGAATCTGGATATTCGATGTCACAAATTTAGCAAGCTCAAACCCATGGAGAAAGGAGGATTGCTAGCTATGTGGGTGTATCGCAGCAAAGAAATAAGCTGAAGCTCGACCAAGGAAGGCTGTTTGCCCTGGTGTCAAAGGCTGAAGCAGCCAAAACTGGTTATCAGTCCTTGAAGAACAGTGAATGTGAGAAGCTGAGGCATCCATTAGTGAGTTGCAAAGAGAGAACAACATGAGTGCCAAGTTTCTTTATTAAAGACAGTTAAATGCTATAATATGGGCAAATTCACGGTCTCCTGTCAGGTGAGTCCAGGGTGGAAATAGAAGTGGGCATGCAGACCTGAACCTTGATAAGATAATGCTCACACTCCCTTATATTCCCAGAGAAGAAAAGCTACTACCAGGCCGAGTTCAAAGACAATCTGAATGGCAGACGGCATGAGCGATGAGAGATGATGGGCTAATTGGGTGGGGAGGTACGGTCAAGTCCACCCACCAGCACCTGGGGTACCAGTTTACATGCTGCTAGTGATTCGAATGTTCCAGAAGGGTACACACGTGCCAACCAATTGTAGAGGGCCATATAACAAAGGGCCTTATAGTTTGGGAGCCAATGATGTGCTGTGTACTTAATAACTGTTGAAGATGACTTGCACTAGGTGTGGGCATAATTTGTCCACCTGACTGTAGAGACCCAATCACAATCCAATCCCTTGTAGAAAGTATACTTAGATATTCCCCTTGAACCAACCACAATCTCATAGTTTTTCTTAGTTTGCCACGTAGTATGACATCACATATTGTTATAAAAAGTATTTTTTATGATACATGTTGAGACTATGCTGTGCGACACCCATTGATGTCGGTTGTAACTCCCTGTTTTAGACAATTGAGAATAAAACAGACATTTTGCCAACTTCCTGAGTCGGTCTTATTATTTGGTGTAAGAGTTATTCTGCATCCCCTCTATTGTACAATGTGTTACCTCGATTAAAAGGGCCATAAGGGTTCACTCCCATTAACATATGTCAGTTCTCTGAGCCACTCCTGACATGATGGTGCCATTCTGAATTTCCTCCTTTTCAAAATACATTTCTTAGCGACAATACAGCACATATTATATAGTCTGCGTGTTTTTGTGGCGACTTTTCCTATGTCAACCAGTAAATATCTAGGGGGTTGGAAGCATAGGAGGAATTTCACTCAAATCATGCATCACATCAGCTACCTTCTGCCAGAACTACACAACCTTTTGGCAGCTCCAAAACAAGTGCAGCGAGTCAGCCCCCACTCTGCCGCAATTCAGGCATTCATCAATCACATCCGCTATTTACCAGCGTGTTGACTGACTCACCCTAAAGGAAAGGTAGCCATAGGTCAATTAACTTCCTTATACATAAAAGTGCAGCTATTAAAAAAATATGTGCTTGTTTTTTTACTTTTAGTAATTGGATTCACTCCAGTGCTGCATCCTTACGACCGTGCCCATTAACCCTGAAATAATTTTGCCGTCCACACTACAAAGAAATTGAAGACAGGTTAGTAGGACCTCTACTTTCCCTCCATTGTGCGCAATACAATTCAACTTTCTAACCACTACAAGGCTTTTTTTGGATTTTTAAAATGTATTTTCCTTTGTCCCCAGGTCAAAAAGGCTATGCACAGGGCCCCGTACATTTAGCCTAGTCCGCCCTGGTCTCACTAGTTACCCGCGTCCTGAAGACGGGTGCTGGCGGAACACCACCAAGAATTAGTTTATCTAAGTGCTCAGCCGCCCCCAGAAACACAATCAAGTGTAGACGCTCCATGTTGTGTAAAAATGGACACATGGTTGTCATTAATCACCCGTGTTACTAACATCACATTTTCCAATATGTGCACAAGCCACAACCTGTTGGCCATAATAGGTGTTGCCCACAATAATACTTGACAGTGGCCTTTTCTCTTCTACAACGCCTGTTATCATTAGTGCAAATATGTTTTTATTGGACTGATTTTTAACATTGTTTACATGTACTATTACATACTTATTAAAATATGTTTTTGATACTGAGCCTGTGGTAAGATGCACAATTAGGTGAGAATTATTACTCACCTGGCGAGTAGGTAACCTACATCCTCCGTGTGGGTAAGGTGGGTAGCTGGTGGTGAAATTGCTGTATTACATGTATCAATCACATCAGGAAAAATTGCGAGACCTGCAATGGTTTATAATACAGCTGCTTTACTACTACCAAAGGTGTGCATTGAGTGAGACCTCCTTCGTTAGAAGACAGTACCTGTGCCACTTTGTCTAGTCAATGTTCATAGCCTGGTCTCTCTCCCACTTGGCCCTTGCCATATATGGCTAGCCTGTACCATTTTGTATAACCTCAATACCAATCTCCGGGTGTCTCGGCCTGACACTATCGTGTCAATACATTCATGGGATCCCCGTTCCTGAGGGAACGACGGCCATCTGCGGCATACAGCTGCCCTCTTCTGGAAATATTGCAACACTTTGATGGGGCTGGCACCCAACTTTGCCATTCATCTTGTGTTACAAACCTCCCCCGCAGGTATAAGTCTCCCAGAGCCATTACCCTCTCCGGATCCCAGGATGTTTGTACATCTAGGTTGGGGAAAGTCTGGGACAATTGCACATAGGGATCTTACTGCTATAAGGAGCTGTTTTTCCAAAGCGTTTAAATTATCATGCCCATGTGTTCACAGTTGCGCACACTGGATCTAATGTACAGGAGTCGACATAACAATCCTCCAGAATGACTGCTTTAAGGTCCGTTGGAGCTGCCCCATACCGCTCCAATGTTCAATGTATTGGACCCGGGTCTGACGAGTACCAGTGTCCCGTGTATTGCGCCTGTGTTACCATATAGTGGACCTCAAAATCAGGAGCGGCAAGTCCCCCATGATCACAAGACTGTCAGTTCATATGGGGTACTCCCCCCGACACAAATTCTACCGGCAGGAATCGCAGCCTTACGAAAAACATGCACCCAGGCAATATCAGGATAGTAGTAGCATTAAGGGGTTAGATCCCTTGCACGAGTATGGGGTCTAACCCCTTAATGCTACTTCACGGTACATAGGTATTTTTGAACCTGATATAACCGATACACAGAGCAACGCACGCTCTACTACGGGCTCACGGACAACCATCTTTCAAGATTAACACTTTGGGCTAACATCGGAATCGGCAAAGTTTGAATAAGATTTTTCATCGCAGAACCACAACGGCAGTATTTCCTCTACTAGTACTGCTCTATTAATCTGGCCAGGGGTATTATACAAGAAAGTCTTGCCTTGAGGACGACCGTTTAGTCGAAACACGTGTCGACTGTAACAAGATCAAATCTCTTTATACACAATCGAAGGATTTACTGTTGTTAGTTTCCATCACATCTATAGGATCTCAACCTACTTATTACTAGACATTATATTACAGTTTTTTCTGCGCTGTATTTGGCAACACAATACTCACAATTGTTCATCTACAAGTAGGTGTGTTATGGCCTACTTAAAGCGTGTCTTCTGGTGCCTTGTTGCGCCTATGCAGGAAGACTTTACTAAATGGGGCTGCTTGCTTTATTGTAGTGTGCCTTTCTCAGTGACTTTCACAGCTTATATTTTTGCATGTGTTTGGGATGTTGGATACATTCACCATGTTCTCATATTACCCTACATTCCCTCCCTTTCATCCCTTGAGGGATGCATTTTTCTCTAAACTCTCTTCCATATTTTTCTTCTTCTTCTGGCCGTTCTTGGACACTCCTGGGTATAGATATTTTCACTACATATCTCAAGTCCCCTTCATACATGATATAATCCCATGGGGTGGATTGCAAATAGCTGTGTGGCCATTCTAGAGTGGTATCGATGTAGCACTCGAGATGGTTAGTAGGGTCATTGGGTTGGGACGAAAGGGAGTTATCTGGGTAACAGCATCTGTTTGTTGGGTACCTGCTTACTTCTATCTATGATTGCACATCTTTTTAACTGCTTTCATCTTTCCACAGAGGAGTGGCACTACCTGTCAAAACTGCAAGAAAATTGCTTTTAATGTCACAGGACACAATGTGATAATTAAATGATATGTGCACCGGAGTAACCAGATAGGAAACAAAATTCGACAAACGCTAACAAGCCAACAGAGCATCTGTGATGTCAATATTGTCATCCAGTTGTCGTCTTTTTCAATTCCTCCTTCCTTTTCCATGCCCA
Organism: Ambystoma mexicanum; assembly: GCF_040938575.1. Classification (NCBI taxonomy): domain Eukaryota; kingdom Metazoa; phylum Chordata; class Amphibia; order Caudata; family Ambystomatidae; genus Ambystoma; species Ambystoma mexicanum. Next base: position 818,166,688 of record NC_090929.1, read on the forward strand.
TTGTCCATTTGGCCATCTGCTTGATAGCTACAGTCAAGGTCCCCTTGTCTGCATCATTGGGAGGCATGTAGTTACATCAGGAGCAGCCAATTCGGCTGCACACCCCGCCTTCCATTGCTGTAATTATGTCGAGCACCATGCGATTTTGGTGTGCTACAAGCCTGAGTGCAAAAAGTTGCTCACGTACTGCATTCAATCTATGTTCAGTTGCATTTGAGAGCTCCATCAAGTTCCTTAGGATAGGCTGTAGCCATTTAGTTGGTGGCTACTTGTATCCCAGGTGCAAGCAATGAGGTGAAGAAAACCTCAGCTTTGATGAAGAGGCAGTATTGGGCTGCCATCTTTTCCAATGCTTCATCTGCTTTCTTTGAAAAATAACTGGACCGCTTCTTTCTTTGCACCCTAGGTTAGTCCGAATATCCTTCATTCATTGGGGCTGTTCAATGGACTGGGACTTTCCTTCTGGCAGTTGGACATGCTTCTCGGGAACTACCATGACAGATGCATGCAGGGTGGTAAAGGAGCAGATGCCACTCTGTGATTGTGGCAAGTAGTGCTATTCCTTGCTGCCACACTGCCAGAGAATATCCATTATGGTGGCTTACTTTCATTCAATGCTGGCATCTGGTATGTCCGGTTAAAGTTACTATTGATGCCAATAGGCATGCTTCCTCTGTCTCTGAAACAAAATGAAGATCGAGTGAGTTTCTGTACGTTTACTGGTTGTTCATGTTGATGCAAATTTGTCAACTTGTTCACATGTAATTCAAAGCAATTCCAGTGTTTGTTAATGGCACGCTACACTCTCCTAACTTGTATTTTTAATTAGTTTTGTTAAATTCAATGAAGGCCATCATATTGTCTTGCATGCAGGTACGGTTTTCTCAATGGGTACCTTGCCTCCCAAACTCTTAGGTGCTGGTACTCTTATGGGTACTGCAGAGTCCACGCTCTGCTCTTTGTTGGTTCAACTGCTCCACATAGGTTACATACTTTTGTTTCCATTCTATAGGTAATAAGGGCGGGGCAGTTGGAGGAGGAGTACTTTGCTCCTCCTCTACACTTCCCCCTGTGGGCGATTTATTGACCACTTTCTCATCATCCTTCACCTCTAGACATCCTGATCTGAAGAAATGTTTCTTGGGGATCCATATCTTTATGACTCCTTTCAGACAACCTGCTGATTTCACATGCTCATCCTTGTTCCATGTCTTGAGCATGCACTGTCCACTTGGACTGCAATAGATCCATCTTCCCACATACTTCTTATGGTTCTTTGGATAGAGGAACTTCATTTCCTCAGGTGCATGGATACTGGCCTTCACAAAATCAGGTCTTTGGGCTTCCATCCTGGTTCAACATCAATCATAATCTTCATCCCTATGGCTTTTTTTGCTGTCTTCCTGCACTGTGAGATTATTATCTTGATCACACAAAATCCAGGCAATACCAACAAAATCAGGGCTCCAAGAAATTTGAACATATCTGCCATCCATTGTGGAACCCAATGGAAGAGCGATCCAAACCAGCTGTCATCAGCAATGTCTTCTACTTCGTCTATCATCTGGCGATGGAGTTTTTTCAGCATGTCTATGGCCTCGGTCAAGGTTCCATTCTCGTCATCATGAGAAGGTATGAATGTGCAACATGATTCTCCAATTTTTGCACAAGCACCTCCATCCATAGCTGTGATAATGTCAAATACGTATCTATTCTGGAGAGTCCTCAGTCTTATGGCTCTCATCTCTTCTCTGATTGCATTGAATGCTTGTATTGTAGTGTTGATTGTTTGCAGGAGTTCCCATCTGATTATCTGATGCCACTTGGTATTTGGTCCAACTTGGATTCTTGGCATAAAGATCAACGTGAACACTGAAGAAGTTTGGCTGAACAGTCTGTGTTCATATGGGATAGAGTCAAAGGCTTCTATTGATTTGGCTGAAAAGTAGTTCTCTCTTTTCATCCTCTCTATCAACTCCATAGATCTCTTCTTCCTCAGGTGAGCATCTGCTTTTGGGAAACTTGTCAAGAGTTAGATCACTCTTTGGAATCACTAATGCTGGAACATGGACATTCACCAGTGTGCATATTCCTCCCCAGTCTTTAGATAGCCTGATGTAGGCCTTGGATCCACAAGCCCAATAATGATCCATGATTACTGCTGTTCCATGCACCATCCCTGATGTATCAAAGATACGATCGCACTTCTGATTTTTTCCAACTTTTCTTGTACCATTCCCTCTGAAACACAGCTTTGAGCTCTCCAAAGGTACTCTTTGCAGGGGTCCTCATCTTCGACCCATGTCGGTAGTTTAGAAAGTCTTGGCCACAACGGTTTGCACACCTCTTGTACATTTAAAATAGTGGATTCAGGATGATTTGTTACCATCCAGGCTCTGCAGATCACCACTAATTGTTCCTATCCATCTGGTGATATCTGCATCTGACCTCTGTTCTTCCAAATTCGAATATCGTCTGCAGATTTTCCTGCAATCTCCAGTTTTTTATTCACTTCCCTTCTGATTTCAGCTCCTTTTACTCCAGGTTTTTCATATCTGATCACGATACTCCTTGTTTTTGCAATGTTTCTTGTTTTTGTATCTTGAATATAATCATCTTCATCTGGATCAGTCCCTTCAGTTGCCCATTTGAGAGAAGCACCACTTCCCATGAACTGGCCTCGGTTCTTGCAAAGTGTTGTGTGAAAGACGATGTGCGTGTGCACATCTATTTCAACAGCTATGAAGATCTTCGACTTCCCCATGCTGTATGGCAGGAGTGCACATACAAAGCATTCCTCCTTTGAAGTTCTTCTCCCAACTTCCTTCATGGGTTGGTACCATACGTTATTTCCCAAGTGTGCCGTGCTGTCCAGGTAATCATTTTAATTCATAATTATCTTCTTGTGTGCTTCATTCTCATTCTTTTCATCTGAGCTTCCATAATCACATCATGAAGTGTACCAACATAACTTCTTCTGACTGAATTAATCACAGTAACATCCATCTGGGTTCCCTGTGTATGAGAAAGTTCATAAAGTCTCATCTGTTCAGCAGCCCATTTAGGCATGAAAATGTCTCTCATAATCTTCCTCTGGGATCTTCTTTTTAGAATTGTTTTTAGGTCAATTGTCACTGGACCAGGTGTATTTGCATGTGTTACTTGTGTAGACTCACCTTTTATCAACCCCTTGCCTTGCCTGCTTCAGCGAGCCTGTCTTTGGTGTCCAAAGATAAGTTCTGAGACATTCCTTACTTGTGAATGATTATTAGTGACATCCATCTCAAGCTCAGGCAATTTGCCATTTTTCTTTGGGATAGGAATAACTACATGGGGTCTAGGCTGCCTAGTAGTTGCCACGTGTACATTTTCCCTCTGCTCAGAAACATGCACAGGAGTGTTAGCTCCATGTGCACCAATATAGAATGCCGTTCTCACAGTCAAGGAAAGCAGTACAATTATGAACACAATGCAAGTGTAGTTTACACAGTGATACGTTAACCTACCACATCTACTTCTTGGACAACGTGATTGCCTTTCTTCATGTGGTAGAATGATATTGCTGTTTTAGTTTCCCATCTTGACTACCTAACGAAGAAAAAACGTACAACTTTTAACACATCAGCACTGTGAACTGCTTCTTGAAGCTGCTGTCTCTGGAATCAGTCTTTCACCAGTCTAAATGTAGACGCCTCTTTAGTACAAAGAAAAACAACCTCAGTAAGTCTAAACAATTGGCATGACTTAGATTATCTCCCAATCTATGCCTCGAATCTGCCTTAGCCCAGGCGACATGTCGAATTTCTTTCAGCAGGAACCAAAAGTTTTTCTCTGTCAGCAACCTTCCGATCTGTCCCTCGAAGGAAAGTTTTTACACCGACCTCTGATTTAGCTCAGAATAGATGCTCACTTGGATGATGATAATACCTTCCAGGATCACATTCAGATTTGCAGTGTTTCTCGGATCCCTTACAAAGGTCCGCACATCAGTGTGCCTCCCAACAAGATGCAGATACTCTTCAATTAGACGAAAGAACACCACAGTGAGTAGTCTATGAGCTGCTTTGTTTGATAGGGGCATTTGTACTCTCCTCACTGTATTCAGGTAGCTGCAAGAATTGTTCAGTGATGCCTGTGAGAAATCTTCTCATAACTTCTTCATTCTTAGGATTTTGTAAAAAAGCTGGAATGCAGGTGGTTCTCCCCACCAGCGAAGGATAAGCGCCAAACACCAACTCGAAATAGGTGAGAATGTTCCTAGTAAGGTCATCACTGGGTAACATCATAGGTAAATCCAAACAAGAACTCAGTGTCAAATGAATCTGGGTATTGTACATTTTTCCAATTGCTGTGTCCACAATCAAAATCTGGCATAATCGGCTTCTTATCAAGGATTAAGCATGCCTCAGTCCAAAGTCAATAAGCTACTGTGGTTTAAGAACTAAAGATCTTCTTTCACCCTGAAATGACAGCACATAGTGTTCAAACCAGTTTTCCCTGATCCTTTTATAAATGACTTAAAAGGAGTGTCCTGAACCAAGCCACATTCCAATGAGTTATTTGTCTTTCTACTTGTCAGCTTCTGCATCCTTCTTCCTCATCATAGATCTCGGCTACACATGCTGTGGTTCTTCCCCGATGCTTGTACTTGCCTCATTGTGTAGGGGTGCAGGCAGAGAAGTTTCTCCAGCAAAGATTTTAACGTCCCCCAAAAATATCCAAGCACGCCTGCCCTGCACTTTTACAGCAAATGGCGTGATGTCTTCCACAATGAACGGACCACAAAAATGGGATTCGTCCCACTTTTTCTTCACTTGTATGTGGATTAGAACCACATTTCCTTGGAATAGTTGGGGGACACTTAGTTCCTTAGATTGGTCTGTCGAAGCATCTCCTTCTGTGTTCTGTACTGCTCTACACCCTTGTTTCTGCAGCTGTCCTGAAATGACAGATACTGGATGTCATTCAGTTCAAATAATCACGTAATTCCAATCCTAAAAGTTCTGCTGTTGGCTGAGCATCACTTCTAACTCTGGATGGAGGCATTAGGGGGTTCTCATTCATCTCCCTGTCACTATTTCGTGGGGTGTGAGATAGTGGTCAGAACCTGGTTGGTTCCTCAAAGCATATAATGCCAGTGGTAGGCGATGCAACCACCCTTTCTTCAAGGTAAGCTTCTGATTGGCTATTCTTTCTTTAAGCAAGCTGTTGAGCCTCTCACAAATCCATTTCCTTGCGGATGATAAGCCGAAGTAAACTTGTGCTTTATTTCAAGCAACAATCTGATCTGTTCAAAAACTGTGTTAACAAAATGAGGACCGTTATCTGACCTCATAACTTCACACACTACCCATCTAGGAAATACTTCCCGCACTAAAAATGTTGCTGCACAGGTGGAGTCTGGGGTGTGTACATGGGCCTGCTTCTATCCACCTTGAGAAAGGACACACTACTATGATCAGGTATCTATATCCATTACATACTTGTATCATGTCGACATAGACGATATGCAAGTGCTGAAAAGGGCCATTAGGTCTCGGAATGACTCCCCTAACTGTGCACAGTGTATGCCCAGCCGTGAATTGTTGACACACAATACAGTTTACTATAAAAAATGCAACATGCTTCATTAAATTATGCACAAACCATTCCTCAGCAATAGTTCCAGCGAGATTCTCTCTAGTTGTATGCGCAGGGTAGTGTAGCTGTTCCAACACCACCCTTAATAAGGCTACAGGCATCACCAGTTTACCAGTGCTGCCCTGTCGCCACAAGGCTTTGAAGGGGTTTAAAGAACACCCTCTACGCATCCACAAATTCTTTTTCTCTTGAGGTGCTTCCCCCTGGACCTCTACTAACTGTGTTTTTGACAAGTGGTTATACCCCTTCAGACACAATCATTATAATAATCATTTTTTCATTCACATCACAAGTCTCAACATTCATCATTTCTTTATCTGTAATCGTTATGTGCTTGGCCTCAGCGTCTGCTGCTTGACCCCAACGTGGTTCTCTGCATGAGTACTGCTGTCATAACAGTGCCATCTGTATGTGAAAACAGAAAGAATTGCTCCGCATAATTGGGAATCCCTAAAACTGGAGCCGTGCAAATTGCTTTTTTCAATTAATCAAACCCTTCTTCCAATTCCTCAGTCCACACGATTTTTTCTTGCGTTGCCTGTGCTTTCTTTGGGGCCTGTAATAAGGGAATTATATATAAGCTCTTGTCAAAGACCCATGCTCTGACCTAGTTAGATAATCCCAAAAATCTCTGCATGTGTTTGATCGTGTGTGGCTTGGCTGTTTTTAAAATAGCCTCAGCTCTTTCAGGAGTAACCTTTTTCCTTTCATGCGAAATCAATTGGCCTATGTACAACACTTCTTGTTGACAATATTGTAACTTTTCTTTGTCATCTTTATATCCTTTTTCAGCGAGTATAATCATCAGCTGGATAGAATTGCGTCTTCACTCTTCCTCTGATGTGCTGCAAACTAAAATGCTGCCTACGTATTGCAACACAATGCTTTTGAAAGCGATATTGCTTAAATCCATCTGAAGGACTCTATTGAAAATTGATGGGGACTCATAGTACCCCTGGGGTAAACAAGTGCTTTTCAGGCGAGTTTGTCTGAACGTAAATGACGTCAGATCCAGTGAGTCTTTATGCAATAGGGTTGAGAAAAATGAATTTTTTAATCAATCACTGTAAAATATCGTGCGTCAATAGGTATATTACATAGGATTGTAGACGGGTTAGGAACTAGAGGGAACTCGGCTTCTACAATTTGGTTTATCGGCCTTAAATCTTGAATTAGTCTCCAAGACCCCCCCTTAGATTTTTTGATAGGATACACCGCAGTATTACAGGGTGACTCTGGCGTCACTGATATGCCCTGTTCCATCATGGCAGAAATTGTCTTGAAAATTCCTTCATCTGCCTCTCGAGACATGGGATATTGTCCTGCTCGAGGTAAAATTGCTCCTGGTTTCAATTTAATCTCCACTTCTCCAACCCTCTTTAGTAAGCCTACGTCATAAGGGCCAGTGGTCCATAATGAAATTGGCACTTTTGCCATATCTTCATCAAAATATTCAGGACGTTTTGTGTTATCATCATTTTATGAGGAACTTTTCTTTTAATTCCTCTTACCCAATAAGTAATGCACGTCTCAAATATTACATCGTCATCAGATGGATCATCTCCAAACAGATCTTCATCAGCGACGTCAGTTAATCTGTAACCCTCCCCGATGGCTATCACTGCGCGTCATCGTGTCCATCAAGCAAAGCCATTTCTCCTCGCACTATTGCTGCTTGTATCTCTAGGGAAAAACTCGTCCCTTTTCTTCGAGCATAGGTATTCTTGGTCTAAACAAAAATTAATCTGGAGTTCTTATTGGACTGCCTGTTAGGCCTGGTAACCCTGACAACAGGATGCATACCCCATATTGGCTGACCTCTTTCCTCTCTGATCGACCCTCCCAGGTCCAACTTGGGTCCTTCCTTTAATTTTTCTTCCTCTCTACCTGTGGTGTTCCCCAGGGGTCTAATCTCTCGCCCTGGCTTTTCAACAAATACCTGGCAACTCTCGCCCACTGCATTGCCACTTTCTGCTCAAATTTCCAGTGCTACGCTGACGACACTCAACTCATTTTCCGGCTGCCCTCTGCCACCTCCTCTCCCTCTCTCATCTCTGATTGCCTAACTGCCATTCAAGATTGGTGTGCCGCCAAGAGACATTCGTGGTCATAGCAGCTAGTGTGAAGGCATTGTGAAGGACACAGAAAACAGATTCAGTATTCAAAACAAATAGTTTTATCAACTTAAATATCATGATGGAAAAAGGTTTAACTTGCCCTATGCCAAGGTGGGAATTCCCAACCTAAATAAAACTAAGGAAAGTCTGAATCAAAGAGTTCAACTGAAGAATCTATTTGCATCCAAAACCTATACTTGCCCTCACAACTAATCTATACAATGTGTAGGGATATCAGCAACCAAAACAAACAGTGTCCAACACAAAGTTCTGAGCCTCTTCCAGCTTGCAGCATCCTTTCCAATCCCTTCCCCAAGTATGAAACAGTTTTAGAAAACATCTCAACGTTACCTCTCTTGAACTTAGAAGAATGTACTTTTCACTAGTGCTCAGGGTTCCTTTCCCCAAGTTCCAACTAACACAAATCCAAGAAACAATGAATCTTGAGACTTCATCCTCAAGTCAATAAAGGATTCAAGTCTTAGAGCTCCCTTCCCCAAGACTTAAGTTCAGCACCACCAAAATTGTCTTTTGTCTCTGTAAAGTTCTTTGCCACTTGTGAGACTTCTTTTTATAGTTGATGGTTCGGGTATAAATTGTGATTATATACAAAAGCATCTTCAAAGTCTTAATTAGTTCTGCTTCAAAGGTTATTCTCTGGGATGTGCAGTTTTTGGCTTCACTTGGAATTTTAAATTCAACGTGGAGTTCAACACTTTTTCCTAGGGTTTTTCAAAGTACCAGCTACTGGACTTATTACACCTAGTATGTGAGATTAACACTATCTCTCCTCAAGTTATCTACGATGCTGATGTATGCTCTAGCAGCCAAAGTGTAAAACATATCATGTTATCAACAGGTAATTGTATACACACACATCATACACTCCTAAACTCACTTATTATTAAAACCAAAAGCCTACCTCAGATTTTATCACCTGTGGTCAAATGAATTACCACCTATGGTAAAATAAGCCTAGTCCTTGTGAACTCTTAGCCCCTGATTCATGGAATTATTTGCGCGTAAAACGCAGATTTGCACGCCATTCTGCCCGAAAATCCCCATACCTCAAACAGGGATTATCGGGCAGAATGGCGCACAAATCTGCGTTTTACGCGCAGATTATTCCATGAATCAGGCTGTAGGTCTCTGTGCTAATGAGTGCAGTCATGGAAAGAAAACCCAAGTCACTTGTTTTGAATTTCTGATTTTATATACTAATGATATTCAGAGTTGTTCAGATAAAATACATCATGCGGCATAAACCATGTGTATAAAAGAAAAAATAGATTATATTTTATATTACCAAGTTCGCATTCATCAAAAGGCTCCCCCGAGCATTATCTTACCCAATGTCCTTGTACATGTAGAAATTGGCAGGTGATGCAGTTTAAGAGGGATGGAGAGAGAGAGAGAGAGAGAGAGAGAGAGCGAGAGAGAGAGAGAGAGAGAGAGAGAGAAAATCACAACAGCAAAGCAACTTTTTCATGCACATTGGAAACTGTATTTGTTTTAAACATTGATAAACATTATACATGAAAACAGTCTGCTAACCCTGTCTGACTACCTGTCATGCATTAATGCGGCAAATCCTGATTTATGACCCATATTGATCTAGAAATTGGCGAGATTCCTGGCACAGCTGACCATGGAAAACCGTCTCACTTGGTTTGCCCACCGATAAGGAATGTCACAACTCCAGCAAGCTTGCCAGCACTGTCTCAGGCCAGCTCTCGGAAAGTCCTCAAGAGTGTCACTCCCTGGGTACCGGTGGATGTCTGCCTCCCAAGTGGTTCCTGCACCTCTCCCAGGAAGTTTCTGAACATCTCCATTACACATCCTCTCCCATTTCCTTTTAAAACCTCCCACTGCCACTCAAAAAGAATCCTTCCCTTTGACTAGATCATGTCACCCTCCTCCGTCCTGCCCAGTATTTTTCCTATTAAAAGCGACAGTTTTGATAAACTACAAATGAAACATTTCCTTCCTGCTCAATCACAACAGCGTTCTTTTAGCAGCGCATATTTCATATTTTGCAGCTTGCCACACAAACTGCTGCCCTGCTGCACGTTTAATAAGATCTAATTGAATGAAACCACACAGCTGAACCTCATTGCAGAAGAGCATTTCAAAATTGTTTTCAGGTTATTTCATCTGGACCAATTTGCACTAATTTGTTAAGGGCATGTTACAGGTTACTGGGAAGGGATTAGCCTGTTCGTTTATATTAGTATTTAGATGCAGTGCAAGCCAGTCAAATGAAATATTATAAAACACCCTTAAACATTTGCTCTCTGTTCCTGGATGTGTGTATTTCCCATTTGGTGCGTGCACTGGCTGCATTTGCCACTTATGATGTTTGTATTTCTATGTTTCTGTGCAAAGCCCACACTAACACTACATGTGCATGAACCCCTGTAACTCACAGCCCATAGCTATTCCTTCATACCTCCTCCTTTATTCTACTGCTGCGATCCACTGGACATCACTGCAGGAAAAAACATCAATTGCTTTAAAATGTATATGTTGCTCCCAATTCAATGTTCACCTTCTCCATTCCCATCAAAACCAGGATCAACATTTTCATTTTAATGGTGAGAACAATTAACCATATCAAAATCAGTATAATTGAAACTGCCAAAATCACTCAAGCTCTTTCAACGCATGTCCCCCAATTGAACCTATCTGCCTCTATCAAGCCTAGACTGCTCACAGTAATATTATCCTTATTCAGATATTCTAATTGTATGCACATTTTTATGCTTCAGCAAGAACTCCACATCTGCATCAATGGGAAATGTATTTTTCCGAAAAAACTCTATATTTTCTACCTTCCCCTCCCACAAATCGCAATCAGCAGGAAACCGGGTCAGCCACCCACCGATACCACTGTATCTTTGGGACAGACATGTAAAATACATTATGCAGCAACTGTTTCACCATAAAAGATCCATGGTTAAGGTGAGTAATGGTATAATATTTCATTGATGTACTTACTAACCACCTATCTTTAATTAACTTAGCATGGGCCAGTTCCTCAACCTCAGTATTACTATTGACCACCTCACTACCCCAGACACTCCAGGATCTGACTTCAGCCCACAAATAGCATCTGCTGCATCAGGAATAAATGCCTTGCCCAAACATATATAATTTTGCTCTTTGAATTTCACACAAGCATCCCATTTTGGAATCAGATAAGCATCAGGTTCCCAGGATTGAAAAGCTATAATTTCCGGCGTCCTAATCTGTATATACTTATCACCCTGCCAAAAACCTACATTATGTACTAACTTGGTTTGATAAATCAACTGTGGAGCAATGAATGGGATACATAACAGGAAACCTATTTCCATCCTCCCCATATTATGTATAATGGCATTGCACTTCCCATTTCAATGCAATCTTCTCTTGTATCATTTCCACCTCCTTTTTTGTGATCCGTGCCATCATTTGACGTATGATATCAGATGACACAAAATGCAGAGGTATATGCCCTTGAATTAATTGAGACACTGCACTTTGTATTTCCTGCATATATTTCTCCATCATCCTCTCAATTGGGGTTACTGCATTTAAAATGTCATGTAGCAGTATATCATGTTTAACAATGATATCAGTAATATGCTTCACAATTTTGGCTTGTTCATTGAGCACCAAAATGGTTTCATTTACATAGCGAATTGCTTCATTGTGTTCACCTCTAATTCCATCTAATGTCTGTTGCAGTTCTTTCAAATCATATGTTAACTCTTGTGCCTTAGCACTTAAAGCACCTACAGACACGGCATTAGCTATGGACATTGTCGTGCCCACTACGGCACCAATTATGGTCATCACAACAGATGCCACTAGTAACGCAGCCATCCTCTTCACTCTCCTTTTCTTTATATCCGATGAACTCACAAATGCTTTTTCTAATTCTCTATACCCGATGAACTCACAAATGTTTTTTCTAATTGCAGCATAATTTCTTTGGTTGTTCTCCCAGCTTCTTCCTTGCGGGGTTGCACCCATTCCTTTACCTGATCTGACTTTACCTCTGTTTCATTTAAAAAAATGTCAATGGTGAACTCAGGATTTAGGCTAATGTACATGTTCTGATATATCAATCTTCTATACCCTAAAATAAAACCTGGTGCTTCTTCTACTGCAATTCCAGATGCCGGTCCGGGCTCTATCAAAACTTGTACCTTTGCAACCATGGCACCTGAGATGCTCACAATTTACATTATGACTATCAGCCGAACATTTTCTCCTTTTATTCTGCAATGCAGGAAAAACAGCCAGTCCTCATCTCTGGTCATCATCTTCATGGTCTCTGGAAACTTTATCTCCACTGCTCTTCTTTGGTCCAGGGGGATTTCACGTGGTCTCCGTTCCAGTGGCATACTACAGGGGACCAGCGCTCCAAGGATCCGGCGCTGACGAGGCAATTAATTAATTTTCTAGAGTAAAAAGAAAAAGACACATTAAATACCAAGCATAATACCTTTTTCATTCCCTTCTCCTCTGGAACCTCTGAAATTAAATTGTATTATTATTTAACGCAAACTATAGCCACCACACGCCACACTGGAGCATCTGAAATCGAACCTATTCATATTATTATCCAAATCAGATACATAACATGCCATGCAACCAAAACAATTTCAAAATACACCCCACGCCCACATTGTATCTTGCATGATACCACTACACCAGCGATGTTTACATTTTCTCACTTGCTAGGGCAACCTTCCATGTAACACTCATTATTTATGGATTTCTTCTTTTTACTAGCTAGCCTCAACTTGCTCAAGCCTCTTCACCTCATGTTTTGGGTGGAAAGGTTTGATTTGGTTAACATGGACAAACTGCTCCACTGTCAACTCAACCTCCTTTTTAGCAATCCTATACACTACGGGCGGGATCTTTTCCAAAATTTTGCTTGTCCCTTGCCACGCTGCAAGAAACTTGATGTCTTCCCTTTCCAAAGTTAAACTTATACATCTGATCTCCTACCATGGTACTCCTTTGCAGAAGTCTTCCTATCATAATAGGTTTTTCCCCCGTCAGCAGCCTTTTCCAAATTCTGCTGCACAAATGCAAATGTATGTTGTAAGTGCTTCCTCAATTCTTCCACATATTTGTGAATTGTGGAGGCATTACAAGGGTCTGTTCATTGGTCCTGTAAGGTAAATGTTGTGGCTGCACCATTTTTCTTCCTGTCAATATTTCATGAGGGCTGATATTTTCTGATTTAGCAGGAGTCGACCTAATGGCCATGAATACCAATGGAAGCCGTAAATCCCAACTAGAACCTGCTTCAGCTACAAACTTTTTTGACTTATCCACTATTGATCTGTTACACCGTTCTACACATCCTGAAGAGAAAGGTTGGTAAGAAAAGTGTAGTTTTCTCTTCACACCTAAAATCTGCCATTTCTTTTTCGTCAATACACTAGTGAAATGACTTTCCCGGTTTGATTCTATCCTTTGAGGTAAACCAAATCTTGGAAAATTGTGATTTACAAGTAACGTGGCTTCCATTTGCGCACTGCAATCCCGTGTTGGAATGCACTCCACCCATTTGGACATTAAACAAGTTACTGTTAACATATACCGGTTTCCCCTTGCTGATCTTTTTACAGGCCCAACATAGTCAATTTGCAAATCAGACCATGCGAGGGTTAAACCCCTTTTCATTAATGGTGCTCTATGAGTAGATGAAGCAGGTTGAAACTCTGCACATAGTAGACATCCTCTGGTGTATAGTTCAACATCTTGGGACATGTGTGGCCAATAAGTATAATCTTTCAAAATTTTCAAGGTTTTCTGTGAACCCATGTCCTGCCGTTATGGCATCATGGGCATGATGTAACATCAATCCCCGAAATGACAAAGGCACTACCCATTGTATTTGACATGTTACAGATTCTCTAATCAGTCCATTTTGTAACCTAATACTCTTTTTGATTTTTTAGCAACACCCTCAATTCCTCTTTCTCTTTATAATCTTCTTCAGTCAGAGGATTTTTCTCTGCTTCTAACAGATGATTATAAAATAGGCCTAAAATCAGGTCTTCCTTTTGCGCTTTGATCAAGTCCTGATCGGGAGTGTCAAAACACCATTGCACCACAGGTTGATCAACTGCTTTTGGAGTTTTGAAGTGTGTTTTCGTATCTACCTGTATTTCACCAAGCAGGCGTTCAATAGGAAACAACTCTCCCATCACAGCTCCAATTTTGGCTAACTGATATGTCTTGTCATTCCCCTCTTTGTCCTCACATGCCGTCCTCAAATGGCTACGTATTTTCCTCCAATGTATTACTAAATAATTTTCTGACGCAAATTTGTCTATGGCTTGAATCATCATGCCATGTTTAAGTGTTTTTTTTTTATAGGTGAGCATCCCTTTTACCTTCCAGCCAGGTAAATATTCTACAAAACTATTTAGTGCATAATCATAATCAATTACTAGCACTATCTCTTTGAGTTTGTTTTCTACTGCTGTAGAGACTGCTTTATAAATAGCAGCCAATTCTGCCACATGACTACTTCTAGGCCCAATCCTCATGCTTACTCTTGGAATGTTGTCAAATTTAAACCAGATATTGCCTATTCTTGCCACAAGCTCTTTTTCTGTGTTATTTTCTACATGGTATGCACAACCATCTACATATACAATTGATAAATCCCTACATATCTCTTCATTGAATGCTTTTTGTGGGGATTGTTCAAGTTGATTCTTTATTCTGAACTTTGGGATTTCTTCCTTGTCTATTATCTGCTGGAGTACTTTTTCATTAATAAAACTTCTTTCATGTTCGAGTGCTAAAGTGGCTTCTATCATTTCAGAATGCCCATTTATATGGATAGGGATCCAAGGCTGCCCATCTCCCATGTGTATTTCAGAAAGAGTTGAAATGTGTTTTTCTATGTTTATCTCTAAAGTGACATTTGGCTTGCATTTCTCTTCCTTTAGCTAAAAGTGCAGTGTGTTTTCATTTATTTATGTTTGCCATTTTTTCTTGGGGTCCAAATAAATCTCCAGAGACTGCTTCTATTTTTCACCCCGCATTTCACCCTGACACATGAGAATGACAGTGACACTAGGCACACGGCCATTATGAAGATATACTTCCACTGCACTTTCTGACTTAGCCACATGATGGCATTCTCTTACATTGTGGTTTTGTGATTGTCTTAGGTCTTAATGGTTTTTTGGCTAAAGACCATAAGAGCCCATTTAACTCATCAATGAGGGGTGACAACCTCTTCAGGCAATTCGTCCCTATGAGGAAAGGTATTTTACTGATGGATTTGATCAATACTTCCTTTCTCATCCTATGCTTCCCTATCTTTGTCAACCTCAGTGACACCCTCGATGGGTATTTCCTCACCATTGAAATTGTGAACAGGGCCTTCATTTTGTCTCACCCTTACGTGATTTTGTGGGGATCTCCCTTCATTGATACTTTTTACTAGTTCTCTCAACATTATCGGGGCCTGGGCACCCTTATCAATCATTGCAAATACATTTCATTTTTTTCGACAGTGATAGAACCATAGTACCTGTATTCAACTTCCTCTAGCACACACAAAAGGTGTGAGTTTTTGCAGATTTCAGGGCTCACCTTCCTTAGCCCCTTTTCACTCCTTACTAAACACATCGGCATGTGAAATTATATTTTTCCCTCCTTTTTGCCCATTTCGTTTGGATTTCTTTGTCTATTTTCCCGGGCTCAGAGCCCATTTGGAGTGTAGCCACTGATTTCCCCTCTGACCGGGTACTACCAGTGTTCACACCGCAACTTCTTGACTGAACATTTTCACAAGTGTCACGTGGCAGCCTCTCATTTTTTGGCGCATGACACTTATCTGTGTTTTTCATGGTGCCTGTCCTTTCTGTCTCTTGGAATATTTGTGGTTCAAAATACTCCTCAGGTGACTGACCTGCACCCTCCTTTTGAGCTACTGTTTTTTTCTGTCTGGAGCTCAACAGTATCCTGACTATTAAGGGGGATATTCTAACTACTAATCCTACCTCTTCATCTTGTGTTTTATTTTCACATTGGATGCTCTTTTTAAATCTGTTTATCTTGTTCTTTCTCCCTTTTATGTTCTTCATCTTCACACACTTCAATAGTCTGATTCAAATCTAAATTGAACCACACTCCCTTTTGTGTGTCCTGGAATTCCCTGTCTCACTTTCATTAATTTGTGTTCTTATTTTGAATCAGCAGGCAATTCAGGACCGTTATACAAAAGTGATTCAGGAGTTTCTGTATTTTTATCAGTGCCTGGTTTATTAAATAGTCACTTGTTGTCAGAACGCATAAGATCACTCATATGGCATTCTGCACTTTCACTTTGCTGCTCTTTTGAACTGCACAGAGCTTTCCTATTTGTTCAGACAACATTTTGACTTGGGCCTCTAAGCATTGAAACCTGTCCATGTCTCTGGATTCTTCTCTTTGTGGCCTGGACGGGTACTGGTTAAATTCACCGTGATTAGGCCTATTGTGGTACCTCTCAGGAGATTGATTTCTATTTGTGTTACCTCTGAAATCATGGTACATAGGAGTTGGCGATCGTGGAGTGACCATCTTTGACCATGGCCGACTGGTGGTGGCGATTAGTTATAATCGCAAGGGACATAGTTCATATTTTGTCTTTCATTTAGTGGGAATTGTCCCCTATGCTGGTTTCCATTTTCAATTAATCGATGTACATATCTTGGTCTTTCTTGGTGGCCATACACCATTGTATTAGGGTCAAACCTACTCTGAGCCCCCTGCGTCTGGTACGGGCCATTGTACATCTGATTTTGATTGTTATTCATGCCTGATATATCTAGGGCTAATGTAAGACTCTCTATTTCTTGGATCAACTGATTGGAACATAGGGGTTTGGGATGGTGTCCTCTGTGGCGACATGCCCCTTTGATTAGGTGTCATGTTGTTTCTTGCTCGGGTTTGGACTGATTCAAGTGGCATTTTTGCAGATTTTATCTCCATTATTGCTAATATAGATTCTTTAGATTTCGATTTTATCTCTTTATTCTTAGGCCCTTCCTCTGTCTGACCATAGATTACCTCATATAGTTTGGTCCCTTGTTCTATTATCCATTCTAGCGATTTTCCCCTGTCGAATTCACAAATTAACTGGGATACAAGTTCATAAGAGTATGCAGTCTTAAATTCTAAAGAATAAGATTAAAGGCCACATCAAAGAGTGAAAATGCTCCTTTTAAATCTTGGAGGAACTGGGGGACATATCTGGCTTTGTAGCCATTGTATATGCTGCTTTTTTGGCATCTTGTATCGAGTGGTAAGGTGAAAACTGATGTCTAACCTCTTTTTCAAAGTCCACCCATGACAATTGTTCCTGTTCATTGAGACCCCGAATCATACTAGCAGCTGCTGAATCAAGCGTTAGGTGAAAGTACTGTCTATACTGTTCTCTAGGTATCTGGAGAGCTTTAAATATATCATGGACTGTTTCTAAATGGTCTTCCATGCAACAATCTCCCCCCTTTTTGAACGGTTTAGTCAAAGTTTTGATTGACTTAATGATTTTTATAGGGCTACATGGTGCATTCTGGTGTGCATTATTCTGTCGCTCATTTCTGTTCTCTTGTGGATAAGAATGATTATAACCATTACCCGGTGATTCAAACCCCACTATTGGCCTGTAATCGGGTCTGGACACAGGAGTAGCTATTGGTACACAGTTACCTTTGGCAGAGCTGGGGTTAACTTATATTCCATTAATTGAAGTGCCTTGTCACCTTTCCTGTGATTTTAGACAAAATATTTGCTGTTCCAGGTTTTTGCATTGTCCATGAAGCTGTTCCGCTTCATTGCAGAGATTAGAATTCTCATCCCTAATCGTATTAATTACAGCTTGCAACTCACTTATTTGCACCTGGCACTGGTCAATTGCTCTGTCCTTCTTATCATTATCTTCCAATAATTTAACTATTTATTGTTTTACAGCGCTGAATTCCTTATCTTTCTCCATGTTATTCTTTCTAAATGTTTGTAATTCTGATTCTAAAATGGCATCATCTTCGTCTTGTCTTATTGCATCTAAAATCACTTTTATTAGGTGTATCAACTCTTGCTCACTCTCATTAAATTGTTTTTCCTTCTGAGCCAATTCAGTATCCATATTGCTATATTTAGATTGCAATTCTGGAATCGACTGCTCTAATCCCGCTTTTAGGCACTGTATTTGATCAACTGCATCAACCAAACCGCCCTGCAGCTTACTGATTACCTCAATATCATTTCCTTGCATTTTCAAAGACTGGTACAGTAGAAACCATAGCTTGGTACATAGTCTTATGATAACATTATTCTCCTCCTTCCAATCTGGAGCTCTAAATAGTCTCATGAGGTATACTTGCACAATGCTCCCTTCCTCAAATATATTTTGCAGTAATACTTTCTCCACTTCCCCGCAAATCCTGTCTTTCCATGTAATTGCATTTTCTGAAGACCAAACTCCATGAGCAAAGAGTTTAGCCTCAAGGTAGTTTGCCAGATCAGTAAAATCAGCTTCAATTTGGGATATGGTGACACTGCACACAACACTGCACTATCACTTCACAGCAGTAATTCACTTTTAAGTGTGCACAATATGGCTATATGCCAAGATCAGTAACTGCTTTAAATTTCACAATGGCCAAACACACCAAATATGTTAGATATATTTTCTGGAGGAGTTGCACCTATCCTTGGGGTGTTTTAATATTGTGATAAATAGTGGTATCTTATTGTGGTATATTATTATTGTAGTGATGCATTGGTGGATTTCCCTTATAGTGGTAAAACTCCCCTCAGAATATAGTCTAACACCTGTCCCTTTTCCCAGGGTGTTTCAAAGTACCAGTTACTGGACTTATTACACCTAGTATGTGACAGTACCACTATCTCTCATCAACTTATCTACGATGCTGATGTATGCTCTACCAGCCAAAGTGTAAAACATATCATGTTTTCAACAGGTAATTGTATACACACACATCATACACTCCTAAACTCACTTATTAGGAAAACCAAAAGCCTACCTCAGATTTTACCACCTGTGGTAAAATGAGTTACCACCTATGGTAAAATAAGCCTAGTCCCTGTGAACTCTTAGTCTCTGTGATAATGAGTGCAGTCATGGAAAGAAAAACCAAGGCACTTGTTTTGAATTTCTGATTGTATATACTAATGATGTTCAGAGTTGTTCAGATAAAATACATCATGCGGTATAAGCCATGTGCACAAAAGAAAAAATAGGAGATTATATTTACATTACCAAGTTCGCACTTATCAAAAGGCTCCCCCGAGCATTATCTAACCCAATGTCCTTGTACACATAGAAATTGGTAGGAGATGCAGTTTGAGAGAGAGAGAGAGAGAGAGAGAGAGAGAGAGAGAGAGAGAGAGAGAGAGAGCGAGAGAGAGAGAGAGAGAGAGAGAGAGAAATTCACAACAGCAAAGCAACTTTTTCATGCACATTGGAAACTGTATTTGTTTTAAACATTAATAAACATTATACATGAAAATAGTCTGCTAACCCTGTCAGGCTATCTGTCATGCATTCATGCGGCAAATCCTCACTTATGACCCATATTGACCTAGGCACAGCTGACCATGGAAAACCATCTCACTTGGTTCCCCCACTGATAAGGAATGTCACAACCCCAGCAAGCTTGCCAGCACTGTCCCAGCCCAGTACTCGGAAAGTCCTCAAGAGTGTCACTCCCTGGGTGCCGGTGGATGTCTGCTTCCCAAGTGGTTTCTGCACCTCTCCCAGGAAGTTTCTGAACATCTCCCTTGCACACCCTCTCCCAGTTCCTTTTAAAACCTCCCACTCAAAAATAATCCTTCCCCTTGATTAGATCATGTCACCTCATCCGTCCTGCCCAGTATTTTTCCCATTAAAAACGACAGTTTTGCTAAACTACAAATGTAACATTTCCTTCCTGCTTAAACACAATAGTGTTCCTTTAGCAGCACAGAGTTCATATTTTGCAGCTTGCCACACAAACTGCTGCTCTGCTGTACGTTTAAAAAGAACTAATTGAATGGAACCACACAGCTGCACCTCATTGCAGAAGAACATTTCAAAATATTTTTCAGTTTATTTAATCTGGACCAATTTGCACTAATTTGTTAAGGACACGTTACAGGTTACTGGAAAGGGATTAGCCTGTTCGTTTATATTAGTATTTAGATGCAGTGCAAACAAGCCATATTAAATATTATAAAACACCCTTAAACATATGCTCTCTGTTCCTGGATGTGTGCATTTCCCATTTGGTGCACGCGCCGGCTGCATTTGCCACTTATGATGTTTGTATTTCTGTTTCTGTGCAAAGCCCACACGAACACTACATGTGCATGAACCCCTGTAACTCACAGCCCTCAGCTATTCCTAGACAACACACTTGCTATTCAGCCTGCAGTATAATTCTTCTTTTTTCACTTCAAAATGAAATGTTCATTGCTCAGAGACTTTCGAGAACATGTTTTCTCTCACACATGACCACAATGATAAAATGTATTCCTCTAGGAAAGTTCAAACACTTGTATACCAGGTTTCTCCTTTGCTAGAAACTCACTGGTTGTGTTTAAGGACCTATCAGCAGCACAGATCTCTCGGCCTTCTGCTTTTCACATCAGGGTTCCAATTTCTGCCCCTCAGGCCCTCCTGTGTTACCATCTGAACACAGGGGGAATGAGCACTTCAAATTCCATGTAAAAGGTCGGCCTCTCCACAGAGCTTCCTTCCCAGTGCTGGATCTGCTCCACAGAGCTTCAGCTCTCACACTGCACTTGCATAGGTTGTCTCCCTTGGCAGACCTCAGCGCCTCAGCATGCCTCTTAGCCACAGTTCCCTGCTGCTTCTCTTGGCCTCTCTGCTGCTGCTGCTTCGACTCCACCTTTGCTTCTACCATTTGTCTCACACCTTGAATTGGGCTCCTTTGATACACCTGCAGCCCTTTGCAATGGAGCTTGTCTAACACTACTGGTTTTTCAGTACTGTTTCATCACCACATTGCATTGGTGAAGGATAATGAACACCCCCTCCTTTTCCATAGCTCCTGCTCTTCGGGTGGCACACGCCCATGTAGCTCAATTATCTGGGTTATTGGTAAGAAATTAAAGCCTCATTTCACCAGGCTATGGTGTATTGTATTAATATTTATTAAGCTTGAAAGAACCAATGCCCGGAAGCCTCTGGGTGCTGGTGGAGGAACAGTAAGCAAGAAGAGCGGCAGCCTTAGAATAGAAAGGTTTTGAGGTTTTTATGAAAATGGAGATGGTCTCTAATGTCTCTCAGTCCCATGCTCTTGCGTGTGTTTATCAGATGGTGTGTCAAATTCAGAAATGTCTGGAAAAACTCGATCAGGGGGGACGGAGACGTGCCCCCTCGAACAACAGACCCCGGGGCAATCGAATTGCCTCGACATGATTGCTTCTGCTCTTTCAAGGGTAACATTTCTGCCTTCTTGAGATATCAATTGTCCAAAGTACAGAACCTCTGCATGACAATATTGTAACTTTTCCTTGTCCACCTTATATCCTTTGTCTGTTAGGGCTGTCATTAATTGTACTGAGTCTTGCCTGCACTGTTCCTCAGTCTTACTGCACACCAAAATGTCATCTAGATACTAGACTATTGTGCTGTCGAAATGGACATTTCCCAAG
This sequence comes from Ambystoma mexicanum, assembly GCF_040938575.1. Taxonomy (NCBI): domain Eukaryota; kingdom Metazoa; phylum Chordata; class Amphibia; order Caudata; family Ambystomatidae; genus Ambystoma; species Ambystoma mexicanum. The sequence continues at coordinate 818,188,140 of NC_090929.1, forward strand.
TCCATCTGGAGGACTCTGTTGAAAATGGATGGGGACTCATAGTATAAACAAGTATGTTTCCACTTTTTATTTCTACGAGGTCAGGCCTTGTGATTCTTCGTGAAAGGAGATGGAAAATAATGCATTTTTAGGTCAATTACTGTGAAACATTTGACTTTGGGTGGGAAGTAACACAATATCGTAGCTGGGTTCAGGACCAGTGGGAACTCTACTTCAACAATATTGTTTAGGGGGCGTAAGTCCTGAATAAATCTCCATGACCTCCCGTTGATTTCTTCAGACGGTACACAGCTGTACTGCAGGGAGATTCTGATGGTACCAGTATCCCTTGTTGCACTAGCATGGAGATTGTCCTATAAATGCCCTCATCTGCTTCTCTTGACATGGGGTACTGTTTTACTCTTGGTAGGATTGCCCCTGGTTTTAGCTTGAATTTTACTGCACCTACTCCTTTCATCAGGCCAACATCATGTGGACTGTTGGTCCCTAATGTGCCTGGTACTTGTGCCAAATCGCCCTGGAAAAATGATGCTCTTTTTTTATCAGTGCCATCCTTTGTGGCACTTCCGTGTTCTCAATTGTCACCCAATACTTGAGGTTTATAGCGAATACCACTTCATCATTTGAGCTTTTGTCTTTGAACAATTACTAATCTGTCAGGTCAGTTAGTCTGTGTCCTTCATCCAAAGCTATTGCTGTTCACCACGTTTTCCCTTTATCATCAATCCTGTGAATAATTATCCTTTCTTCCCTCACTATGACTGCTTCTAGCTCTAAAGAAAACACATGTGCTTCCTCTTTGTACATGGGAATCTCGGGCCTGAACAGAAATTCTGTGGGTAGCTGTAATACCTTGACTTTGATCCTGAGGAGCTATGCTAACAAGAGGTTCACTCCATATTGAACTACCTCGGGATCAATGGGTATGCTCCTCTGTGCCATTTGCCCTGAGAATGGTAAAGTGAATTTGTGTGCGTTCATGTAGTGAATCCCTGCAGTGGAGCACTCTATTCCCTGGTCAGTGAATTATATGGTCATGTTGAGTTTGCACATCATATCCCTTCCCATGATATTTACTGGTGTCTGATGAGAATGTAATAGTGGCATGAGAGGTCATGTTCCCCTATAGTGATGGGTAGGTTGTCAGTCAATAGACCCACATTTGTAGCCCCAGAAAACCCTTGTGCTTTCATGGCAGTGTCTGACATTGGATGTCTCCCTTCGCTAACACAGGACGTGGTCGCCCCCGTATCTATAAGGAAGGAAAATGTTTTGTCACCTATTGTTACTCCGACTCGTGGTTCCTCTTGGTGGTCGGGTGTAACTAATAGGATTGAACACATCAAGTCAGTCTGTAGGCTGTCCTATTGTGGGTACAGGTTCATCCCTGTCCCAGTGAAAGGATTCCCCCCACTACTGTAACGTTCCCTATTCTAGGTGTAGGTGCCAGTGCTCCTGTATTTGCATTCCATGTTGTCATAGTGGTCTTCTGTTGTACCAGTGTTTGTGTCTGCCTCTGTGCTTGCAGTGTCTGTGTGGGTACTAACAGCGCATTCAGCATGGCACCACTCAGTGTGCCCGCCAATGCATGGTGAGTCTTCTAGGACGCACATAGGATCTGGAAAGCTCTGGTCCAGCCCCAGTATCAGCACGATCGGCCTCAGCATATGGTTGATTGCCCCTTCTTGGTGCATTTTCAGCTGGGCGCAATTGTCCTCTCCTGAGTAGCACTTCTCCTCTGTACTACACAGTACACTCCCCGCTCCTCTCCTTGTCGAGTCCATTTCCCTAGCATTCTGAATTAGGACAGCATTCACATGCTGTTGCACCTTTAAATTACCACTTTCCCCTCCCCCCATTCATGGTGCTATCCTTGTTTTCTTTCGCAGAGGCTCCAGCACATTATTGGCGCCCGCATGGAAGACACGGGGCCTCATTTCGACCCTGCCAGTCTGGAAAAATGGTGGTGGTAAAACCGCTGCCACCGTTCTTTCTGGACTGGCTGATTGAGAGTCCTGCAGGCAGGAGGTGTCACTCCCGCTAGGTCTGACCTGGTGGGTTTAACACCACCCGCCTGCAGGCGGACATGGAAACACCGGCTCTGTCATAGACGGAGCCGGTGTTTCCATTGTCCCCATCCCCATGGAGTCCTGGAATTCAATGGAATTCCCAGGTCACCAGGGTCATAATGCCCCAGTGATTCCGGGAATCACAGAGGCGGAATGGTAATACGAGTCCGGCGGTAACCTGCCGGTTTTTCCGGCACGGTTACCGCCAGACTCGTAATGAGGCCCACTGACTTTCTTTGGGATTTTGCTCAACACAGGATTATCGCCTTGCATGATACCTTTTTTCAGAAGTAAGTGCCACGCCGCTTGTATCTTCCCCCTGCGCCTACATTGTCCTTCCCCCCTTTAGGAATCGGGAGCCTTTCACCCGCCTAGTCACCCAGGTACTATGTTGTCTCCTCCTTTTCTCCTCTTCAGATCCTCCTCAACTTGAATACTTCAGTCCACATTTTGGAACTCCACTTTTTGGAATCCACGAGCCACGCATAAGATCCCTGCAGTGCAGTTTCTCCACACTTGACCCCTACACTAGGGGCACACTTTCTCCAGTGACTACAGTAGCACTCCTTTTCAAGGTGGGTGCGGCCAGCTTTTGGCATCTTCTTGCCACAATATGTTTTTTAACTATGTATATATGAACCCTCCTTTGTTTAGTACATGACCCTTTTAGGCTAGGTGTAGGTATGCTTCCCTCTCCTTTTGCCAATTTTTTACTAAGTGCTCTCTCTTTCTTTGTAGAGCGGCATCCGTAGGTCCAGATGAAGGTAACCTTCACTGCCCGCCGAAACATCTTTGGACAGTAATCTAGTTGCGGCCCACCTCAAAACACCAGCAATACATCTACCAACGTTGACCTAGGACTGGTCTCTACACAACCACAGTACTCATAAATTGACCTTTGAGTCCACCAGGACACAAATTCTTCTTTTTTATTTAACTGCTCAGTACTAGAAATAGCTTACTTTTAGGCTACAAGACTAAGAACTTCTCTTTATATACCAGCTTTCAAGAAGTTGGACTCCTGTGGGTGGTCAATTCACTTGCCTCTGTACATCACACATGACTATGGCAGAATTAGACTGTCTAGTGTATCATGTTAACAGAACAAAGGGTGCTGTTCTAGATTTGTGGTTTTTGTGTATTTGAAATGAATTCCGTTTACAAATACTTTCACTTGTTATGCTTGGGGTATTGTCTGTGACACTTGATTTGTTCTCATCAATGTCTGTATGAACTTATATGTATGTTCACCATTTGTTGGTAAAAACCTGTAACTCAATATGTACACCATTTGCTGGTGAATACCTCAAAATTGAAATTGTGTTACATCTAAAAATGTTTTTCTTTTTACATTTCAAATTAAATAATGGCTTCTAAGTCAATACAGTAGTCAGTCAGAGTTATTGCTCGCTCCAGATTGGTGCCTCTGTCTCCAAATGGGTCAGCCAAGGATATAGATTCATTGATAAATCCAGAGCATTTTCTGGGTTCAACATTTGCTGCTCTTGGAGGAAAACTTTATATGAGTCTCACCTCTAGCTAAGTAATCACACAAAAATTTGAAGTGTGGTAAACAACCCATGTGGGTAGGTCAGTTCTCCCCTTGTGTACCAGTGTGTGGGTACTAACTGCATCTGTAGTGGTGGTGGTTGTGCTTGCACTGGCGTCTGTGGTGTATGCTGCATTTGCAGCATGTGTGTGTGTGATACTGCATGTGATCTTGAGAATAATACTCAGGAGGTTCTGCACTGTATAGTGGCGGGTATGCAAACCCCCCTCTTGGATCCTGCCATCCTTCCTCTGCTTCTATATAGTCGGACAATGTGTCCCATTTTCCCACATGTCAAACATTGCTGAGGTGGTCTCCAAACCTAAGGGGTGCCCCATTAAATCCTCCTCTTTGTGGAGTTTGGAATCCAAGCCCTCTTCCTATCGGTGCAATCCCTCTTCCTCGTGGCCAATAATTATATTCTCCCCTTCCTGCAAAGTACCCTCTAGCCACTGGCTGTAACTGCTGTGTATCTTGTGCAACCACTCCCTCTCCACTTGTCAACATGGCCCCTTCCATGGAAAACTTTGACTGTTTTTCCTGAACTAACTTTGCTTCTTCTAGTCAACTGTCCTCAAGCTTCTTTCTTGCTTTTTCTTGTAAGAGTCGAAAATGGTGAACTATCGTCAATTGGATCTCAGCCCATGGCTTTGCTTCCATTCCCACTAATTTGTTCAGTGTCCTTTGCACTGGCTCTGGTAACCCTTGAAACAGGATATGGTAAAAATAAATAGCTATAGTTTCATCCCAAGGCTCTATCTTCTCAAGACGACATTGCTCTTCAATCTCTTGAATATAAGCAACAGGGTTGTCGTCCTCACGTATTTTGCATGTCATGATCACACTCATGTGTGACATGTCAGGATATTGTACTCTAAGTGGCATCCATACGTTTCCCCTGCAGTTGTCAAATGGTGCACCATCATGAGCTGTGTTTTGTGCAGCCACCCCAGGGTACCCCGCCCTCTTCCAAATGTCGTCTGCTCTCTCCCCGATGGTGGCTGCTAATAGACCTTTTATGTCGCCCACCACTAGTGTCCTTCCTGATGTCGTTTTTTCTAGCACATAAATCCTTTTCCCTGCCCCTGATGTCAATGCCGGTAATTTACATCTCAAATTATCTTTGCTCACTTTTCTAACAATCGAAATTGTGTTAGCTATGAATTGTATTCCTGTTCAGTTATGCCCTTTGTTCTTGTGAATGTGCCTGTCATGTTCACCTTTTTACGTCCTGGTAATATTCCAAACCTGTTTGCATAGGGGGTTATCTCTTCTAGGCCCTGCAATCGCTTCCTTGATTGCTTGGGATATGTTGAAGGTTCTGGCCCTCTCTCTTCTGGTTCTTCCAAAGCTGACCACACTACTTCTTTCTCTGACCACTCTTGTATTGTCCCTTCCTATCCCTCGTTATCTTGTTCACCTCTTCCATTGTCGAACCCCATCGCCACACAATCATCATCACCTTCATTTTCTCTGCCCTCAAGATCTATCTGTGGTAACAGGTGTGTCCCATATATTCCCCTCATGGTTTTCTCTAATAAACTCGTCTCTACTTGCAGTGATCCTACCACGCTCCTTTTCACTTTAAGTGTGGCACCGCTGCCCCTCTTACTTCTATATAAGCTACAAATCCTCCTTCGTATCACTGCTCCCTCATCTTCATCTGGAACAGTGTTCTTTTTCATTATCTCCTCCATTTCTCTAAAAGGTCTCTCTAAGCTCTTTTCTCTTTCCTGCTCCTGCTCATCCCTCTCTTCCCCTTTGACTATGCGCTCCTCAACAAGCTTTTGAACTTCCTTTCTACTCCTTGCTCGACTCTGCTCAATTTGTCTTTCTCGCCCTTCTTGTATTTCCTTTGCTCTCCTTTCATCTATTACCCTTTGCGTTTCCCTTTCCTCTTTCTGCTTTCTCACCTTGTCCCTGTCCTCTCTCTTTCTCATTCTCTCATTCCTCTAGTTCTCTTCTCACTTCCTCCTGCTGCTTCTTTTCTCTTTCCTGGTTCATCCGATATTTCCTTTCCCTTTCTGCCTCGTCTCTCACATTCTGTCTCTTCTTCCTCTAACATCTGTCTCTTTCGTTTCTCATCTTCCTCTCTGTCCTGTGACACCTTGTAACCTCCTCTTATGATCGTCTGTATTCCTTCTGTCCAGCTTAAGTGATATCTGTTATCCCACCCACTCGTTTGGAGTAATCACTGTCTCTTGCCTGTCCTTCGGCATCCCTTTCTGTCCTCGCATCCCATCTTATTAGCTTTGTTTGTAGTTCGCCACGCTCGCTATACTCCTCGTGCCTGGGCACAGTCTTTTGATTATTTATCCTATCTCCATTTATACCATCTTCACTAGTGTTAGCAGGTGGCGCATATTGATATTGATATTTTATTTGAATCACGCTTGTACACAAGTTAGAGCGCAACAAGGCAAGGGAGGGGAACAAGGCATATTGATATTTTATTTCTATCGCATTCATACACATGAGAGAACAAAAATAACGATCTTACTAGGCCCTCTGACAATGAGAATGCACAAGTGCATCGGAGAGGAAAGGGGAAAAGTGCATCGAAGGGGGGATAAGTGGAAAGTGCAGAGTAAAGGAAAAACAGATAAAGAAAAAAGAAATAGTAAAGGCAACAAACAGTGGTAGTGCAGCCTGCAATTGGCAAGTGCGGGGTTTAAGGCTGCAGACAGGGTATGTCTGATAAGTGCAGGAAGAGAAAAAGGGGGGGACTGTATGGGTACAGATACAGACCCCAGGGCAAGGGGTGGCCTGGAGGTAGTGCATGTGGGTGGCAGGTTGAGCAGGTACCTGGGCCCGGAAGACAGAGGGTAGGCCAGGTGCACAGTGCCGAGAGAGAACAGAATTAGCAGGGGAGAGGAGGGGCAAAGGCAGAAGCAAAGACGTAGGTCTTGAGGTGCTTCCGGAACCATTGATGGTTTTCCTCAAGTTTCAGAGTGGCAGGGAGGCTGTTCCAGAGGGTGGCCCGGCCGAAGAGAGAGATCTACCACCAGCTTGTTTCTTTGATAAACGGCTGACCCTGAGGGAGTTAGAGGTAGAGGAGCGAAGAGCTTGAGAGGGGAGGTATTTGCGGAGGGATAGCAGAAGGTATTTTGGAACCCGGCCCCAGAAAGCCTTGTGGACAATGCAGAGGGTTTTGAATTTAATCCTTGCATCCACCGGGAGCCAATGGAGAGATTTCAGGGCTGGAGTGATACGATCTCAGTGATGAGGCCAAGGACAAGTCTCGCAGCCCTGTTCTGGATTAGTTGCAAAGGGCGGAGAGTCGAGGCAGGTAGATTTAGAAAGAGGCTGTTACAATAGTCTAACCTAGAGAGAACCAGGACTTGGGAGACAGTGCAATTCTGGGGGAAGGAGAGGAAAGGCAGAGTACCTCTGAGGAGGTGCAGTAGGAAGTTTGACTTTTAAAGACATCAGAGATGTGGGCAGAGAAGGAAAGTGTGGAGTCAAACATGACCGTGAGGTTCTTGGCATTGCAGGTGGGGGTAGGAGGAGGGCCAAGGGAAGCCGGCCAGAGAGTGAGGGGAAAGGAGGGTAAAGGTGTGCCAATGAGGAGGATCTCCGTCTTGCTGGCATTCAGGCAAAGACCATTGGTGGCACACCAATCTTGATAGCAGTTAGGCAATTAGAGAAGGAGAGGAGGTGGCTGAGGGAAGCATGAAAATGAGTTGAGTGTCATCAGTATAGTACTGGAAATTGGAGCAGAAAATGGCAATACAGTGGGCAAGAGTAGCCAGGTATTGGTTGAAAAGCCAGGGCGAGAGGTTAGACTCCTGGGGAACACCAGAGGTAGAAAGGGAGATAGATTATAGGAAGGACACAATTTGGACCTGGAAGTGTCGATCAGAGAGGTAAGAGTGCAGCCAGGCCAGAGCCTTATCAGTGATGCCCAGGTTGTCATGGAGATGGTTGAGCAGGATGGTATGGTTGACCGTGTTGAAGGCAGAAGAGAGATCGAGTAGGATGAGGACACAGGGAATGTTAGAGTCCAGGTTGGAGAGTCGATGTTAGTAGGGAAAGTACATCCCGCCACTGCTTTTAACTCTTTTAGTGGGTAAACCCCATGTTTTTTGTCTGGCAGATTGATGTTCTGGGGAGGAGGAGGAGGAGCCAAGGGCACTGTGCCATCCCTTCATGCTGGTTGAACATCCATTGCTTCAGTGGTGGATCTTCCAGCTCGTCCCCAAACATTTAATTGCTCTAGAATCGTCAATCCCTTCTGCAGTTGTTTTCGCTTATACGCAGCATGTAAATATCTGTTCATGTGTTGCATCACTGTTGTTCAAAGAGTTCCCTCTTGCGGCCAGGCTAGAAACATTATATCTGCTGTGGCCCTGATCCACTGAGCGTGATATTTTGGAATCATGTCCTTGTATCTCGGAAGGGATTTGCATAAATGCATAAGGGGAGTGTCTCCTTACATAATAGTATGTCATGCACTTGACTGCTGATACTTACCAACTTTTGAAAAAAACACCTTCTATATCTATTTCTTACCCACTCCTCTTTCTCAATATCTTGTAATCAATATTTTCTCCAATTTCTGAAACTTCCTATGCCCTATCAAAGTCTCTCGGCTTCAGCAGCAACCGTTCGGCGCGCACCACAAATGCTGCCCCTCACATTCAAAGACAAGTTCTACCTACTATAAAATATAGACCAATATTAACAAACACTTGTCTGAGAAGGATCCCTTGTGTGAACAAGAAGACCGCGCTCTTGGGTTTTTTGGGGTTTTCACAACCTTAAACAGCTTCTCACTCTCCCATTTGTTTCTCAAAATCTCCTCGCCATCTATCACTGGTGGACAACCCTTCTGCCACCCCCTCAGTCTCCTCGCAATCTGTTGCTGGCCAGCAAACCCTGCACTTGCACAATCTCAATGTCACCTAGCCTAGTAAGATTGTGTCCTATGTCTTCCCTATATTCCCCCTTGCCTTGTCGCGCCTTGAAACACTTGTGTATAGGCGCGTTATAAATGCCATATCATATCATATCATATCATATAATACATATGGGTACACCTTCAATATCCTACAATTAAAACCCCCGAAACCCCAACGGCGCTGTCTTCTTATTCACACACAAGGGAACCTTCTCTTACTCACACCCCAAGGGATGTTTGGAACACATTCTTCCTAAGCCCCTGGTTAAGGATATCTTTTAATACTCATTAGTTCAATACCTTGTTCTGAGGTTTAATATGTCACCTTGCAAGACCTTGTCCAGGCAATCTTCTCATAAAACACTTTATCACAGTTCCCTACTCTGTACAAACACATCCATCCCACCTTTGTTTGTTACTACGATGCTCTTATACTTGGATCCATGGATCGACCAAGGGGTCCGGTACCGCTCCTCCCTTGACCGGCCGCTCGCCTTCACCCTGCGGGGCACCTCCATGGTCATCAGGGCAGGATTTTCACCAACGGGGCTCCTGAAGGCCATCTTAATGTTCACGCGTGATTCTCCGGTCTCCACCTGTTGCTCCGCAGTCCTTAGGCACGCGAAGGGAAAGAGTCAACCTTCAGGGGGACCTGGTCAACCATCCGGCTCTGCCACCATATGTAATGGTCGGGTGGAAAATCCCAGCCATGAGAAGACCAGATAGGCTGGGAATTCCTGGGCACACAAAATGGAAGAGTCAAGGTGAATGACAAAGGCCTGTTTTATTAACAATAACTGTAAAACAGGGATAGCAACCAACACAATTTGTCTGTGCTCTCAAAGAATTTCATGAACAACATTAGCTTATAATAGAAAAATACATCATAGTGATGTATTACTAAAGCCTACATGAAGGTGGGATCGGTGCAGGGAATTGTCTACATATAGAAAGCATACTGGTCCGTGTTTTCATTGGACATAGAATTGCCGTGGCCCCACCTCAACTATCCATAAAGGTGATAAGGCAGGAGAATAGATCATAGGAGTAATTAATAGGCTTAAAAGACAGCACTTATCAGAGAGCAATAATTGGTTGGTACCAGCTTCACCAACCTTGGACATTTTGACAGGTCTGAAGCACATGAGCAAAATATATTGGTACGAGGAGAGGCACCAGAGAACTGCTTCTTTTAATTACTGAGATACCATCCCCAATTTCCAATGCCACAGGCCAGGGCTTCTGCCTTTCAACCTAACTGTAACCAGAGTCTTTGCCCTGAGAATGTTTAGGGAGTTGAGCCTGTGTGTTTCGTTAGAAACCTGAAGGTGTCTCCCTAACTTGGCCCAGAGGTGGCCAGGACACAGCCATCGCTATTGGATCCACTTCCTGGGTGTGGGCCAGTGCAGGAGGATCACCTGTATGAGGGGTCCTTGGGGAGTGGAGGTGGGACACAGACGGGTGAGACACGGTATCCCCCTTCTTATTACTCCTCTTCCCCATCCTACCATGTAGGATACTCAGACACTCTACTCCCCACCTTCCGATACAAACACCTTTCTTACACCACGAAAGACAACAGACTAATACGAGAGATGTTTACCTGACATGTCCCAACACAAGGGTCAGGCAAAGTCAGGGAATTGACCAGAAGCACACAAACCAGATGGCCCTTTCCCTTCCCCTCACAGATAAAAGGTGGAGCACGAGAGCACACTACGCGCAAGGCAAACTGCACGAAGAGACAGCTAACCCAGGGCGGCAGTTCAAGAGGAGGAGAAAAGCGGCGAGAGCCAAAAGGGTGACAAGGAGAGAAGCAACCTTGCCCTCTTTGACCCAAACCCACAAAGCCTCCGTGAAAGGAATGCTAAAACTGCGAACAATAGCCAGCGTGTGTTGCAGCAGATGTAAACGGTACACGGAGCCCACCTTCACTGATAACCTAGGAAGGCAGAGACTCTTGCTACCGTGGTACTGTCCTTGATTCCAGAAACAAGAAAAGCCAAGCGGTTCATCACAGCCGGTGAGTCGAAACGGAGAACCGATAAGAAACCGAACTGTGTTGAATGAAAGTTGCAAATAGCCAAGTTAAGGGGACAACCAGCTGCAGAGGGGTACGGCACCACGTGGGTGCTCACTCAATAGACATTGGTTGATTCCCCAATTGTTGAAACTACAGATACCTGAAGGCCCTAGGAGAGCCGCAAGGAAAAGGTCAAAGTGGTCATACAGCGATCTAGCAAAATCCCCTGTACAATCAAAAGTCTTTGACCGGCACGTACCTGGGAAGCTAAGGGAGACGAATCCTGCATAGTGAGCAAGGAGAAGGAACTGTGTGTTTGGCAAGAGTGAACCCGACAGAGGGATGCTGACAGAACATTGCGAAGCATGATGCCCCAATGAACATTGTGTTGACAAGAGTGATGTCCACGGTGGATTGTTTAAAAAGACATTAAGACTTGCGAATAGGGAAGGAGAATTCTTTTTGAATAAAAGCCGTAGTGAACCCAACGGAGGTAAGCTAACAGTCGAGAAGGGTCTGAGCCTGGAAGAGGGAGATCAAAGGGTGAAAAGTAATCACCCAACGACTTGCGAATACCACAATCAAAATCTTTTGAATAAAATTTGAGAAAGGGTTCGAGGCTGGAAGAGGGGGATCCAAGAGTGGAAAGCCATCACCCAACGTCTCGTGAATGCAGCAGGTGCAACCCGACAGAGGGAGGCTGTCATTCGAAAGGGGTCTGAGCTCGGAAGAGGCGGACCCAGAGGTGAAAACCATCGACCACTGTAACGAAATAGATGGAAATTTGTGAATAAAGACTGTAGTGAACCCAACAGAGAGAGGCTGTTATTCGAGAAGGGTCTGAGCCTGGAAGAGGGAGATCAAAGGGTGAAAAGTAATTGCCCAACGACTTGCGAATACCACAATCAAAATCTTTTGAATAAAATTCGAGAAAGGGTTCGAGGCTGGAAGAGGGGGATCCAAGAGTGGAAAGCCATCACCCAACGTCTCGTGAATGCAGCAGGTGCAACCCGACAGAGGGAGGCTGTCATTCGAAAGGGGTCTGAGCTCGGAAGAGGCGGACCCAGAGGTGAAAACCATCGACCACTGTAACGAAATAGATGGAAATTTGTGAATAAATACTGTAGTGAACCCAACAGAGAGAGGCTGTTATTCGAGAGGGGTCTGAACCGGAAGAGGGGGAGCCAGGGGTTTAAAGCCATCACCCAACGTCCATACACAAAGGAACTTTTTTTTGTTGCTATTTTGAACACATCCGGTCCTCGAAAGCAAGAGACTTTTTTTAGAAAAGAGACTTAACCACTAAAGATCCTGATACCTGACAATGGAACTGTAGTCTTGTGCTTCGAAAGCTCGAGAGTGGGCTACGCTCATGAGTCCTGCCTTGTCCTGTGTTCAAAACGTGGGGAAGGTAGACCCCTGGCAATAACATCCTGACTTATCATTTGTGAACACTTGTTTCTTTCTTGTGAACACTATCCCACACTTTTTTGTATTTAGTTGTAAGTATTGGCAATAGTTTTTTTTTTAGTATAGGCCCTTTTATTTGACAAGACGCCAATAGGACTGCCTTATTATGATTTGATGGTCGTCGCTTGCTCCCATATTAGAGTTACGTTTAGATCAGGCATTTTTCTCACCCATGTATACAGTTTAATAAACACGCTTGAACTGTGATCACTTGTGTCGGTCTTTACTGTTGCCACCATGAGTACCTTACAGTTTCCATAGCTGGCACTAATGAATAGACACTGTTCGTTATTCATGAGTCACGTGTGAGGAGACTGCATTTCAGATTATCCTGCTCAGCTTTTACCTTGAATCTAGTTCTTATTACCATGGGTGCTATTGCCTTCTATGGCGTCTACAGACTTGGTCGAGTTACTGTTCATGTGTTTTTAAGCTTTTGATTAACTGGCACCCGGCACCTGCAGGTTGTTTGTTCTTTCACCTAATCTAAGAGAAATATGTCTTGCGCTTGTGAACTGTTCTCTTGTTGTACTTTATAGCTAGCAAAGCCTCCCTTTCCTGTATTAGCCTTGTATGGGGGGCCGCATAGCTCATGTCTGGTTCATGCACACTGACTTTCTTTGCAGCGCCGGAGACCCCCTTGGATTCTTTATTCACTTTAATGTGGCTGCGGTGTCCTTTTTCTCCACAATGGGCACTTATTGTGTTTCTGTGTTGAGCAAGCATTACGTACATTCTTATGCATCTTGCTTTTCAGCGTGCGTACTGAGTATATGTGTTCTAGCGTCTATTGAGTGCAGATAATATTCATGTCTAAATTCAATTCGATCTAATGTCTTTGTGGCTTCATGGTGAGTCTGCGTCTACGTGAGTCAGTTTTGGCGATAGTGTTATTTTGCTCTTGTCATTTTTGGTTACAACATGTCCATTTCTGCTAGGGCTTGTAGATTCCCCTCTTCTTCGGTCGTCCGGGGTAAGGTCGGTAGGGTTGTCTCATCGAATACTGTATCGCTTGCTTGCGATAGGCAGGCGGAGAGGGGACAGGTTCCATAAAGGGTGCACGTCTTCCAGCCTTACAATAATGAGACCAGGTAGGGGCCTACGCTATGGATGATGCATTCATCTGCCTCTTGACAGTAGCATTAAATAAGCGGAAACGGACCAGCATCCAGATATCTGTTTCTGCCCTAAACAGATCACAAGCAATTGTGTCCAGTCTCGTGAACTTTTCTTAACTTTGGCTGCTTATCGCTTTCCCCACTTTCATGATAGTGATTTGCACCATGCCAATATTTGTGATTTCTTTTTTGTCAGGACTCGGTGTTAGAGTTTCTTCACAGGAAAAAGGGTATCTATTTTCAGAATATACTTCTGCTGTTATTTTTCCAAACATTTTTACTAATTTTCTTTTATTTAGCATTTCTTCAATCAGTATTTTCCAATATGATGAGGGTCCAAAAGGATGCACTACCTACTTTTTAACATTGCTTCCTGGAGTTCGTGGCATTTCTCAACTGCATATGCTCTCTTCTTCTTCTTCTTCTCTAATAGTGATTAATAGTCCCTTCTCATTTTACGGATCTCTTCGTTGGGGAAATTAACTAAATGTATTACCATATGCGCCAGTCCCCGTTTTTGCCATACATTCCTTATCAAAACAATTTTGCATGGGAAATAGCTTGAGGTCTGACAGTTTTCTTCAGTTTAGTTACAAAATGTCTTATTTTCTTCGTCATTGCTTTGAATAGTTGGATAATTTCTTTATTATATGCAATGTCTGTGCTCAGGATTTTCCCCAAATTACCCATAAGTACATATTTGGTGACACCTGCGGCCTGCCTGTGCACCAGTCTATTATCGATCGTCTAGCTTGCCCTGTAATTACAATGTTACTGTTTCTCCACTCGCAGGTGCGGTTCATTAGTAACCAGCCCTCTCCTGACAGCTGTAAATATAGTGGCCGATGGTCACTCTCTGCTCGTTCCAGAATTACAAGGGATTGAACCAAATGCCAGTCCCTAATTGTCACTAGAATATAATCTACATGGCAATGTTTATTACAAAGACATGGGTCGGCCTGGCTGGCTGATCTCCCAAAGCCCGATCATTGCATGTCCTTAGATCTAGATTGTAAAATATAGAACTAGTTTCAAGTGAATGTGCTTATGTCTTCTTTTCGGCGAAGTTGCTATGATTTCGGGGATACTACACGCCTGATCATCATCCATTAGTCCGATTAGAGTGTCAAGTGGTTCATATTGTGCGTTTAGATCTCCCATCATCAAGATATGGACCTCTTCGCCATGCTTTTTCCTGACCTGTATTATGCTTTCCTGTACCTTTCTAATAACACCTCTCTGTAGGTTCGGTCTGTTATAGAGGTTGAAAAGGAATGTAGATCAATCAGCCTCTCGGTACAAGTGCAAGTCCTGGTTATCAGCAGGCCCAGTGTCTTGCATTTCTATCCTGCAGTTTATAATCGTGCTTACCCACGTCACGAGCCCCCCACTTGGCCTGTGTGCACTCCTTTAACTGCAGGATTTTCATAGCAGGCATAAGCCAGTAGGTGTATTGTGGACAGCAACCAGGTTTCTTCTATGTATATTATATGATAATCTCTTATGAAATCACACCAGATGAAGTTTAGGGTATTTTTGCTAGGTCCAATATGTTCCATGAGAGTGTATTTATTTTTGAACTATCACCCAGGCTCTCTCATATCTGTAGTATAGTTGGGTCTGCCTGCATAGAGTTATCTTCTAGCCAGTCTAACCCTTGTATCCCATTTATTTGTTTGGACATCACTGTTTGTGAATGAGGCTTATATGTATTTGCAGACAATGCACTGAAGCTTCCCTCCACTAGACGTATACCCAAGTCCTCTCTCCTTGCTTTTATAATCGCTTTGCTACACCGTGTCAGTGGGTGCTTCGGAGGAAATGATCTCATTTCAATTAATAAATCATATGGGTGCCGGGTTCTGGTCTCTATAACAAGTAACCCCTGTACTCATTTGCTATCTCTCATTTCAATAGAGCTAACATCTTCTGGGAGGATGTGTGAGTGAAACCTAGTACACAACGTAAGAGGTCTTCTCTGATCACAGATAGACTTCACCTTATACTTGTAAACCAATGGATGCATTTGTTTGTGAGCACTGTGTTGTTTTCCCATATCACCAATTATAATTATATGATGATGTCCCCCTAACCATCTTTGGTACATTATGCATATATACCATGTTACTCGTGTCACTTTCTTTTCCCATTTGGTTTCTGCAAGTGTGGGGTCTTATTTCTCTTCCTAGCCAAGGGTCTATGATTAGCATGTTCTCATTTGAAAAGGAGGGTCTCTTCTCGTCATTCTGTGCCCTGCTTACTCTGTGATCAGTTATTTTGGGTCTTAATTGAGAGTTGTCCCCATTGAATTCCCACCTCTCTCCTTGTGTATGCTCCTTATTGGGCTGTGACCTCTTTATTGGCACTTTTAATGCTTGGTGCTTATTTATTACATTGCGCATGGCTTGGAAGGGTAATCTCTCAAGGGCCGCTGTACCATGTTCCCCACTTGCATCTAGTACTGTTGAGTTTGTTCGCCTCTCCATTAGTTTGTGCATATTCCTATGCTGCAAATCTCTCCCTCCCCCTTTTCCATCATTTGCAAGATTTGATCTATTTTGTATGTATTGAGTATGTATACCAGATACAACTTTATTTCCCCCCTCATTAGATAGGTTTATGTCTCTCCTTAACAAATACAAATCTTCAAGGACCTGCTACTATTTCCATTGGGGTGAACAGCTATCGCACTCACAGCAGTCACTCCTGTGGCCACCTTCACCATTTCCTGTTTTACTATCCAACGTTTCCCCTGCTATCATTCCAAAACTTATGATATAATTCATTCTACTTTCCAAAATTCTTTCGGTTTTGGTAATAATTCCCTCATAGGGGTAGTAAACTTCAGCCTTTTCTGGAGTGAATCGTGCCAAATCAATTTGATCATGACCCGTACTTAAGTTTTATAATACGTTATGTATTATAAGCATATGACTAGTATACAATATTGAAGTGTTGGATAAGGGAAAAGAGTAGACTGACATAATGATTAAATAATAGTGTTAACAGTAGCGTCACCAGGAATCAAATTCAGGAGTGGCACAGAGGGGGCCAAAGACAAGGGTAGGGGGGCACAGACAAAAGTGGGGAGGCACCTATGAAAGGTAATGTGTGACGCCACAAGCACTCCTGCAGAGATGCTTTTGTGGACACCAACTACCCACACCCCACTGTACCGCCCCTCCCATCAGAATGCAGGTACGAAACCATTCAGTGACTAATGGCCCATCATTAGCAGTTTCGTGGCTGCATTCTGATGGGAAGGGCTTCAAGCTGCTTGATCACTGCCCGTTTTGAGACAAAAGGAGTATTGACGTGTGATCTGCAGACATTTGCCTCAGTGAGCTTCACAAATAACACCACGAACAGAGAACACAGTCACTGCTCGCCTTAGATAGGGGGGCAAAAGGGGGGCACAGGATTTCAGAGGGGGGACACTGGCCCCCCCTAGATCCCCCTGTTAGGCAGACACCTGTGCAGTTCCCTCTGGGACCACTGCAAAAGATTTAAGACTACAGGTGTTTGGCAGTAAACCCACTTGGTAGCAGTCTGTACCACACAGATTCACTTGGTAGCTGTGGCTGAGCAGTCAGACTTCCCTCAAGAAGAGTTAGGCAGTATACAGAGTATTCACAATAGGTTAAAAGAACACAGTAGAACAAGTAAACACTGACCAGGGCTTGGTGTAAAAGAGATATAATTATTTATTTAAAACCACATCTAGAAAAACACACAGGCACTAATAGTAAGCAATTCAAAAACACGGTCACTAAAAGATATACACTCCCTTAGAAGAATATTAGACACGTCTTAAGTAAAGCCCCACTTATTTTCAGACAGCGGTGAGCGCTTAACGCAGATGGCACTCTAATAATTTGTTTTAAAAGGGTGAGAAAAGCAGAGAATAAATTGAAACAGATCCCAACACTTTTACAAGAACACAACAAGAGAGGAAGGCAAAGTAAAACCGTGAGTTTAGAGTTCAGTAGGCCGGATCCACTTTAAGGGGATCAAAACGAAATGTGTCCAAGGTCACATGGTTGCAGTGCACAAAAGTCTTGAAAAGGTTCAAAAAGAGTTGGACCAAAGAAAGGGACCAGTTAGAAGGTCAAGGCGGCCAGCCCAGTCCAGAAGGTTAAGGGGTTATTATTACCTTGTAGCAATCTTAAGAAAGGGAGGCCTGGCGGACACGGTACCTTAAAGTGGTGAGAATACTCCAGCGGGGCCAGTTTCTCCTGGCAGCGGATGCAAGTCGGTGCTTCGTCCGGGGGAAGAGAGGATCTCGTCGGGGAGGAAGACAGGAGTCTGTTGCACTGCCAGGGAAGAAACCAGCCGCAGAGTTCTCAGGTAAAAGGAGCGGTCCTTTTATTCGCGGTCCAGTGGTAAGTGGCTATCCGGTTGCCGGGGTGCTTGGCACGGGCAATTCGACCACAAGACGGTCTGGGGTGCGAAGAGAAGAAGGTAAACTGGTTGTGCCCACCAGTCAGGGGAAGAAGCCTCTCCAGCCGGGAGATCTTCTCTGTCATCGGGAAGTGGTGAGTCGGTTCCACAGTGCTCCACTGGTGGTGTCGGCGTGGCAGGTCGGCTCAGCTTCTCCCTCGTTGGATTCTCAGGTCCTGTGGCGACTTCTGAAGTTCCAGTCCCCAAAGCCCTGCTTTTATGCAGCACATCCCATTCACTCAGCCTAGCTGTCAATCAAAAATGCTAAGTGGTGAGCCGGCCGGCTCACCACTTGGGCCAATCACACAAGAGTGCGACTTGAGTTACCAAGGTAACTCAGTCCAGGGTGCCTAAACCCTCTCCCACACCCCCTTTGGTACCCAGACAGAGTGGCACCACTTTTGGAGGCTTCTGTGGAGAAGCCCGCCAAAAAGTGGAACAAAGGGCTCGACTTGGGTTGGAGTCACAGAAGAGAACACAAAAGCCATTTTAGAATCGAGTCCTGGCAAAAAATACCAACCGGCGAATTAATATTAGATAAATAAACCGGCGGTATGTTCGAGGATAAGAGAATTAAATAATTAAAGTTGGTAGCCTCGAACAATATATTTGCGGTTGAATGTAAAAAGTAGTATTCACTGCCACCAGTCAAAACTCGATCAGGGGGGACGGAGACGTGCCCCCTCGACTAACAGACCCTGGGGCAATCGAATTGCCCTGACAAGTACGTCCACAATATGATGGTTTGTACTGGTTTCTGTTCATAATTTGGGACTAGTAAAGCCAATGGTGACTTTACATGCCCTGGGAGACAGTAGTCAGTCCCAGGGTATGGAGTCTATGGTGGGGTGTCACTATGACACCCCTGGGTTACTGCACGGATGGTGCTGTGTAACACACATAGGAAAAACACATGAGACCCTATGGAGTAAAGGACCCCATAGCCCATAGAACACATTAACAGTCAAAGGAACACCATAAATCATGTCCAAGAGTGGGAGAAAAAGAGTCTCACTCTTGGCAGGAGAAAAAAACAAACTCCAGAAATCCAGCAAAGCTGCTGGGGGACTCACTAGGTTAGGAAATTCAGCCTAAAGAGAGAATTCTCCCTAACACCCCCTAACAACGCCACTGAGTGTTAATAGCAGATTACTGCAGGACTCCTTAAGTGATCATAGAGGATGTGGACCAAAAGGAACCCAAGATAACCTGTTGGTACAGATTAGTAAGAAAAGAAGAGATCCCGTTGATTGAGGTGCTGGTAAGTAAGTACAGAGCCTTTCAGGTAGGATTCTGTGGACTACCATGTCAAATGCCACCAATATGCCAAGAAGACCTACCAAGGTGCAGTGACTGGCATCGGCAACATCATAGACAGAGTGTCAACCATGCAGTTGAGTGCATTCTGTCCCATATCAAGGGCATAAACCAGGATGCAAGGTGTCCAATATATTATTGCACAGAAACCTTGGATTTGTGAGGAGGCCAGTGTTTCTAAGCCAGTATAGATGAGATGTAGAGTTCCAATTGGAAGATAATTGTCAGCAAGCAACAGGTCTAAAGACGGTTTCTTGAGCAATGGGTGTACCGAAGCGTGCTTGAGTGCAGAGGGGAATACGCCGTCTCATAAGGAGGCATTCATGATTTGAGTGACATCAGGGTAAATAAATCAGGGAAAAAACAAACCGCAGATGAAGGAATAGGATCAGCCATTAAGCTAGAAGGTTTAATCAAGCAAAGTCTGTGTTGCCCAAAGGAGAGCCTGTCAGCGTATTTCCATTTTGAGTCCACCAATGAAGACACTTCTACATTTCCTCTGTTTTGACAATCTTCTCAGATTGGGCATCTGACACCTAGCTGGAGTGAGTTAACAAATAAAGGTATAAGGGCCTCATGGGCATGATAAGAATGCAAGAGGCAATGAAGCTTAGCAGTTTCTGAAACTACCAGGTTTGAGCCTTGGTGTAACATTGTCAGCTGGTTTGATTTCATTCTGGAATCCTGTCTGGAGGATGAGACCACCTTCCAAGAGTTGTGTGGAAAAGGGTCCCATGAATTTTATTGTTTGGGAGGTAAGGTGGCAAGATTTCCTGTGATTGATTAAAACCCCAAGGCATTTAGAGTTTTGCAAATAACATTCAGACTGGACAGATTCTGCTCTGCCGAGGGGGCTCTGAATAAACAGTCATCCAAGTAGAATTAGACGTGAATCTTTTGTAGGCGAAGATGAGATTCAACTTCAGGGTTTACTTTTGTGAATACTCCAGGGGTTGAATATTTACTGATATTGCAGTCCCTCCTTTGTGAATCTTAAATATTAGCAATGTTCCCTTTGTAGGCGAAGATGAGCTTCAACTTCAGAGTTTACTTTTGTGAATACTCCAGGGGTTGAATATTTACTGGGCCAATCACACAAGAGTGCGACTTGAGTTACCAAGGTAACTCAGTCCAGGGTGCCTAAACCCTCTCCCACACCCCCTTTGGTACCCAGACAGAGTGGCACCACTTTTGGAGGCTTCTGTGGAGAAGCCCGCCAAAAAGTGGAACAAAGGGCTCGACTTGGGTTGGAGTCACAGAAGAGAACACAAAAGCCATTTTAGAATCGAGTCCTGGCAAAAAATACCAACCGGCGAATTAATATTAGATAAATAAACCGGCGGTATGTTCGAGGATAAGAGAATTAAATAATTAAAGTTGGTAGCCTCGAACAATATATTTGCGGTTGAATGTAAAAAGTAGTATTCACTGCCACCAGTCAAAACTCGATCAGGGGGGACGGAGACGTGCCCCCTCGACTAACAGACCCTGGGGCAATCGAATTGCCCTGACAAGTACGTCCACAATATGATGGTTTGTACTGGTTTCTGTTCATAATTTGGGACTAGTAAAGCCAATGGTGACTTTACATGCCCTGGGAGACAGTAGTCAGTCCCAGGGTATGGAGTCTATGGTGGGGTGTCACTATGACACCCCTGGGTTACTGCACGGATGGTGCTGTGTAACACACATAGGAAAAACACATGAGACCCTATGGAGTAAAGGACCCCATAGCCCATAGAACACATTAACAGTCAAAGGAACACCATAAATCATGTCCAAGAGTGGGAGAAAAAGAGTCTCACTCTTGGCAGGAGAAAAAAACAAACTCCAGAAATCCAGCAAAGCTGCTGGGGGACTCACTAGGTTAGGAAATTCAGCCTAAAGAGAGAATTCTCCCTAACACCCCCTAACAACGCCACTGAGTGTTAATAGCAGATTACTGCAGGACTCCTAAAGTGATCATAGAGGATGTGGACCAAAAGGAACCCAAGATAACCTGTTGGTACAGATTAGTAAGAAAAGAAGAGATCCCGTTGATTGAGGTGCTGGTAAGTAAGTACAGAGCCTTTCAGGTAGGATTCTGTGGACTACCATGTCAAATGCCACCAATATGCCAAGAAGACCTACCAAGGTGCAGTGACTGGCATCGGCAACATCATAGACAGAGTGTCAACCATGCAGTTGAGTGCATTCTGTCCCATATCAAGGGCATAAACCAGGATGCAAGGTGTCCAATATATTATTGCACAGAAACCTTGGATTTGTGAGGAGGCCAGTGTTTCTAAGCCAGTATAGATGAGATGTAGAGTTCCAATTGGAAGATAATTGTCAGCAAGCAACAGGTCTAAAGACGGTTTCTTGAGCAATGGGTGTACCGAAGCGTGCTTGAGTGCAGAGGGGAATACGCCGTCTCATAAGGAGGCATTCATGATTTGAGTGACATCAGGGTAAATAAATCAGGGAAAAAACAAACCGCAGATGAAGGAATAGGATCAGCCATTAAGCTAGAAGGTTTAATCAAGCAAAGTCTGTGTTGCCCAAAGGAGAGCCTGTCAGCGTATTTCCATTTTAAGTCCACCAATGAAGACACTTCTACATTTCCTCTGTTTTGACAATCTTCTCAGATTGGGCATCTGACACCTAGCTGGAGTGAGTTAACAAATAAAGGTATAAGGGCCTCATGGGCATGATAAGAATGCAAGAGGCAATGAAGCTTAGCAGTTTCTGAAACTACCAGGTTTGAGCCTTGGTGTAACATTGTCAGCTGGTTTGATTTCATTCTGGAATCCTGTCTGGAGGATGAGACCACCTTCCAAGAGTTGTGTGGAAAAGGGTCCCATGAATTTTATTGTTTGGGAGGTAAGGTGGCAAGATTTCCTGTGATTGATTAAAACCCCAAGGCATTTAGAGTTTTGCAAATAACATTCAGACTGGACAGATTCTGCTCTGCCGAGGGGGCTCTGAATAAACAGTCATCCAAGTAGAATTAGACGTGAATCTTTTGTAGGCGAAGATGAGATTCAACTTCAGGGTTTACTTTTGTGAATACTCGGGGTTGAATATTTACTGATATTGCAGTCCCTCCTTTGTGAATCTTAAATATTAGCAATGTTCCCTTTGTAGGCGAAGATGAGCTTCAACTTCAGAGTTTACTTTTGTGAATACTCCAGGGGTTGAATATTTACTGATATTGCAGTCTCTCCTTTGTGAATCTTAAATATTAGCAATGTTCCCTTTTGATTGATATGTGGAATTAGGCATCTTCGAGATCCAAGAATGTAAGCCAATCTTCTAGTAAAAGGGCCTACAGTATGTGAGCAAGTATTGTCAGGTGGAGCATCTTTGTAAACAGAAATTCAATGAGATCCAATAGATTTAAAATTGATCAGACTCCTCCTGATTCCTTGAGGATAATGAAGTAGCAGGGCTAAAAGCAGAGATCTCTCTCAGTCCAAGCAAGTAACTTTCAGGCATTCAGCAAGCAAAGATTTTAAATCTCTTAGTCATAATTCTGGATAAGATTTGTTAAGACTTTTGAGGAAATGACAGAGTTGTCGAATTAATGTTTAGTACAAGACCTTTCTTGATGTCAGAACCAGGGGTTTGCATTATGTTGACCCAAGCTTTGTAAAAGGAGAAACGTCTTTCTCCCACAGGGAATGCATACTGCTGGTGCTAAAAGAGCTAACTGCATCCTCTTTATAGAGTCAGGTAGATTTGGAAGCTGAATCTTGATTTGTGGAAGATGACAAAGCATCAAATTTTGGCTGGCGCAAAATTATTATTTTTCATGAAACTCCCTTAAGATTAAGAGGCAGGCTGCTTGCTCCTGGCCAGATGCCTAGCTTCAGAGCCTTTTAAAATGGAGAAAGCTTCGTAACTTGGCTTATTTTTCATTGCAGTGGTAGCGCTAAGAAACTTAGCATTGGAGAAACTTGTTTCTTCAGGTTTGGTGAACTTTGTCAGTAGATGGTGAAAAGGGAGTTTTCCCATCAGAGGGGAGATTACATTGTCCTGACTATCACAATACATAGGGAAGGTTTTAATGAAGGTGTATTTCCTCAGACACACCTCACTGTTAATGGAACTGGAAGGTGTATTCGTTAAATCTTTATAAATCTGGAGCTGGTGTAAAGCAGCTTAACCTTTAGGTGCAAGAACACCCAATATGCAACATTTTCTACTGGTATACAGACCTCTCAACTATTGTAAACAGTTTTCGACCTCGTTCTCAGCTATGTGGCCACTCTTTATATCACTGAACCAAACTTGGTAGTCTCAGGGGATTTTTATATTCATGTGGATAAATCACATGATCCACTGGCTAACCAGTTTTTTGACACCATGAATGAGTTACATTTTTCCCAGCTAGTCACACACCCTACCTACAACTAAGGGTGCATACTTGATTTTATCTGCTTTCTCTTCTTTCTTGACACGTGCCTCAAAATGGGCACACCATTTGCTCAAATCTGATCTGATCATTTCAGCATCTCTTGGTCAATAGACCTGATTGAACATGCTATGGATCAAACTCACCTTTAACACCTGATTAAGATGGGACCAATTAGGGATACATACACTTTGCAATGCTAAATACACCACCAAACCCAACTGTCGCTCATCTTCTAACAGAGAATTCATTGCTAATAGTTTTCTTAGCCATTCTTAGGTCTAGTTTCGAGTACTAATCTTTCCAAAAATCTAAAAGTTCACCCGGTCAACAGACCCTAACCTCAGTTTAATCAATCAATCAAACAAGTTTATTCGGAAGTATAAAAATTTCCATTAAACGACAAAAAGAGATAAATTACACGTTTTCAACATTACAAAGACACCAATTATATAAAAGACAGATAAAAGTAGATACCAAAAATTACAGGTCACAATCTACAATAATAAAAAAAATAACTGGCACTTACTTGCCGATCGGGAGGGGATATTTAAAAGTTATACATTATAATCAAGCATAAAACAAGACTCAACCACTTTACCCCATACACAGGTCATTGTAAAAATTAGTAGCACTAACTACCCCCCCCTTGCAGATTTAATAAGTTCTTTCTAAAATACATCGCTCTTTTTAAAAAGGTCATCAGAGCCCAGGATGTAAAAACTGACTCGGCACTCAGAAGAAACTCAAGTGCGACCTTGTGTGAACGAATCTCCGTTTTCTTGAGGGCGGGGACCAGGGTCATTCTGCGGATACCCGCATAACCTATGCAAAAGAACAACACATGCAAAAGGTCCTCACGCTTGTGGCCACAGACTGGGCAGCCGGCATCACTGGGAAAACTTTTCCAGTTGCACGTGTTTCCCTGTAGCCGAAGACAATCAAAGCGGGCCCTCGTAATCAGCCACCTATCTGTTTTAAAAGTGCTCCTAATCAAATATGGTTGGATTCCAGAGAGATTGCTGATGCTAGAGTGAAAAGAATCACATTTCTGAGTGTATCCCAGGAGAGTTTTTTTCCTAGCTACAATTTCTCCCAGTTTAACCTTGTAGGCTGCCCCCTCAGGCTTAGTGATTAAAGATTCAGGCGGAAACAGGGCACTTAGGTTAACTTCCCCCAATCTAGCAGAGACATAGGCTAACCATGGGATTTTTTTCCATCCTGATCTGCCCAACACAGTACGTAAGATAAAATGGCACAGAGTTGCGTGTTCATTAACCCACAGCCGAATCCAAAAAAGTAAAGGTGCCATCGCCCACTGATCCTCCCAGAACTCTGCCTCCAGTTCTCTGTGAATAGCTATTCCGGGGGCGCTGGTCGGTAGCCCCAGCAGGTTTTTAAAAAATTTGTTTTCTTTACCTTGGATTTCAGCCGCGTTTTGGAAACCCCAAATGGCTGCACCATACAGGGTGGTTGCCAAAGTTTGTGCACCATAAATTTTCAGGATCACGTCAAGAGGCTGGGCTCTACTTTTTGACGCAAATCTAAAGAGTCCACCTATCTGTTGGCTCATTTTTGCCGATTGCTTTGCCACATGTGCCCTTCCATTTAGGGCCTCTGAGAAACTAATCCCGAGGTAGTCGAACACCTTAACTCTAGGGATTGTTTCCCCAACGCATAGCATGGGTTTCATTGGTGCTGAACGTTTCCTTCCAACACATGCCATAACCGCTGACTTTTTAGTGTTGATTTTTAGGCCCAGATTGTTCATAAAGGTTGCATAGGCATCGATCAAGACCTGTAGTGCCCTTGGTGTTCTGGCTATTAGGACTGTATCGTCCGCATAAGCCAGGACCGGAAAAACCCTTCCCCCCAAAACCAAAATTCCCAAAAATGGGATAACCAAGCCCCTTCTTCCACGTGAGTGCCACTTCCTTCATTGGAGCCACATCCCTCTGGGCCACTTTTTACATAAGCCCAAAAGGCCTTCTGATCCCCCCTTCGAGCGACATCCAAAAAACCTTCCCAGGCTGCCCTTTCCAACTCATTTTTCCTCCTCTTTAGTTCCAGTTTATAGGTCTTCCTAACTTGGGCAATCATAGATCTACTGCTGGACGGATCCTTTAGAGTTAGTAGCAGAGTTTTTTTTGCCCCTTTGCAAGCTTCGTCAATCCAGCCTCTATTTGTTTCCTTACCCTTTAGCCTAGTTACTGTCGAAAATTTAGCTGTGAAGGCAGCCGTCAGTTCCACAAATTTCGCTACAGTTACCCCCGGGGGTGAACAATCATCCAGAATATCCATCACAAGGGATATATTGTCGGTGATGGCTTTATAGTGTAAATCCCCCCTTTGAATTTTCCCCCAATTAATTCTTCTGGTGCCGATAGATATGCCCATAGGAGGGGTAGGGGCTATTACCTGCGAGACCCCCTCCCCCATCAATCCCTTCAGCTTCAGACAGATGGGTAGGTGGTCACTGTGTGGGTCAGCCAACACTTCAAAGCTTACAGCTGATTCCCAAAGGTTTGTAGAGATACAAAAATAATCGATTGTAGAACTTCCAAGGTGGTTATTAAAAGTCACTTCACCCGGTATATCTGGAGCCAATCGGCCATTCACTATACGAAAACCCCACTCCAGCAGCCATAAACTTAGCTGTAAACCCTTAGGGCAGACTCTCCCATCTCGCATGCATCTGGGCGGGATGTTCTCTATCTGATCCTCCAAAGGATCAAGAATATCCAAGTCAATCCCCCCTCCCATTTTGATGTTGAAATCACCCCCCCAGATATGAAAAATACTTTTGTTCCTGCCCCTGGACAGTAGATCTTCCATAAACTTTTTGACTTTAGTTAGCCTGTCCAGGTCAGAGATATGGGGGCTGTTATAAAAGTTGATGATACATAAGACAGCTCCCTTACGAGTAGTTAGAAATATCGCCTGTAGGAAATCCAGCCCTGTCTGTAACCGCTCAATCGTACATTCAAGAGAAATCTTTATTAGTATACATAGACCACCGTAATGTCTGCCTCTTGTTTTTTTATTGGCTGGGATATCAAAGGAGACAAAACCATCAAGGTGCGGGGTTTCTATTGCCCATGTTTCTTGGAGTAGGACTACTGAGTTGGCTTGCAGAAGCTCCATCACCGGGACCAACTTCAATTTTCTTAATGAGCCTGCTATATTCCAAGACAGCATGCGCAGGTGTGGCCTTTCATCTGCGCAAGCCTCCTGGGATACAGACAAGGATTGCACCATTACAGTTCCCACTACATCCTCCAATTGTCAGTCTATATCCTCGCAGGACGTTAGGATCTCAAATCGGTTATCCAGGGGCAGGGGAGCTGAGACATTCCTACCCGGGACAATACACTGACCCTTATTCGCCCGGACAGTGCTCCAACTGCCCGCCGAGTTATTGGTGGGGGGCTGCCCACCCAGGGTATTATCGATCCCTACAGACCCTCCTCGCCTCAAGCTTCTAGTGGGTTGATTATGCACCAGTTGCCCCCCTTCGCGTGCATAAAAATAATCCAAGGGGAGCAATTTGCTAAACAATTGATTACCATTGGACTTAAGGCCTCGGGCCAAGTTAGTGTTCAGAAGATATTCCATAATCTGTGGGTCTGATAGGGTGATTACCACACAATCCCCGCTCAAATTCTTTGGCCTGTTCCCCACCCAACCCACTCGCCTAGCCATGCGAATGAGTTTGGGATCTATCTTGGGCCCCATCAGATTGATGTTGATCCAGTGGGATGCTTTATTGATCAGTGAGAGAGTTGATTCAAAGTTTCCGGATGGGAGCCCAGGCAATCCTGTGATAATCCCCACAAAAGGGGTCGCTTCCGGGGGGGAGATTTAGAATGGTTACGCTCCCCTGCCCCAACCCCAGGCCTTGTGACTTTGGCCTGTCATCATGTTTGCCCTTCGCTCTGTCCAGCTCAGACTCCCTTGCCCCCCTTTGGGCCTCGGTGGCTACTTCCGCATCCCCTATAACAATAACATCAGGTGCCCTCCCCTGTAAATCTAAACCCCTTCCACCATTAGAGGTAATAATATCGGATGGTGGAGTTAATATTGTACATTGGCAGGTCCTAGCCACTTTTCCCAGCTCCTCCACAGCATTAACCAAAGTGCCCATCTTAAGCGAGACTGCTCTGATTGAGTCATCCATTATGGCCAAGGTGTTTAATACCCCCTCTTTGAGTCCCTTCAGAGAGTTCAGCAATAATTGTAGAGGTTTAAGTTTTTCATCCAGTAGGGCCTCTAACCATCCTTTATCTCCTTCACTAGCTATAGAGCTGTCCAGAGACCCAGGATCCAAAATCTCAAGCTCTTTACCAATGAATCTAGGGGCCTCCTCCCTCAAACACTGGGGTTGCAACGTCAGCGGGGGTATCCCTGCACCATCTGCCACTACTTTAGTTATGGCCCCAGTCAGCCTGGGTCTTGCACTAGGGGCTGCGTCTCCCTCTCCCAACCCCTCTGGACCTACAAAACCACTGCCATTACACTGTGGACTAACCACTCTGGGGGCACACTCCACTGCATTCATGCAATTCACAATTTTGCTGGCCATAACATCCATATAAGAGTCCAGCGATCTTTGGGAAGGGTTAACAACTCTGTTCGCTGTAGATTTAACAGATTTCGGAGGTTTGTTCAATTTAGTTGTAGCTGCATTTTTTGTTTTTTTTGCCCCATGCCCTATACCCCCCCCCCTCGCCTGCTTTGCGCTTCCCCATATAAGCGGATTATAGATACCACTAAATCCGCACAAGCTTTAGGGGGCGGGGGGGGGAATGAAACAACCACTCACCCTCACAGACTCAGACTCTAAGTGGGGGGGTTAGACGCCAAATGTAGGAGGAGTGGGGGAGAGAAAAAAAAAAATAAAGAAATCTCGCAACCCCCACGCAATCTCCTGCCAAACAGAACGGTGGAGATAGAGTACAATAGAGTACAAATAAAATACAAGTAGAAGACAGAAAAAAAAGTAAAAAGGAAAAAAATATATAAAAAGTTAATAGCCACCTGTTAAAAATGCCCTCCTAATATGGCAACAACAACAACCGCGGCAACAGAAAAATAGCCGACAAATAGATTGACGAATAAACTAATATGACAAAAACACTTTAAATATTCAAAATAAGGTTTTATAACCCAATGTCCAGTGTCCAATATCCAATGTTCTTTGTCCTATAAGCCTTTTACTACCATAGTCAAGCAAAAGTGCAAAGTGCGACGTGATAAAATGTCTATAGTCTTAGAGTTCATTAGCCCAATAAATCCATTGGCTACAAAGGAGGCACATCCAAGCGTGCACTCCCTCCCTCTAAAAACCGAAGGAACCAAGGCCGTTACGGTGCCACTGATCTGGAAGGGCGGGGGAACGCCCGACAGCTTAAGGAGCTGCCGTAGTCCGTCTCTCCCCCCCCCACCCTCCTACCGCGCAAAAGGGGACAGCTTAAACCCACAAGTGAACTCGAGTGCCGGACGTACCTGGCTCCAATAATGCCGGCAGGTGGAAACCGTCGTAGATGGCTTTCTTGTGACTCCACACACTTTGAAGCACCCGCGGCCACCAAATGGGCACGGGGGTTATAGAGTTGTAATGCAGCTCGTCGCCTTATACTCCTACGCTCTTGCCGTGAAGGACGTGAAGGACTCAGCTGAGACTCCGCTGCGCTCCGCGCTTCCCGGGCTTCTTATTGAAACAGCTCCGCCTCCTCCTCTCCTTCTCACAAAATAATTAACCCCTTGTGGTGACTGAGGCACGGACACACTAAGGACGTGAAGGACTCAGCTGAGACTCTGCTGCGCTCCGCGCTTCCCGGGCTTCTTATTGAAACAGCTCCGCCTCCTCCTCTCCTTCTCACAAAATAATTAACCCCTTGTGGTGACTGAGGCACGGACACACTAAGGACGTGAAGGACTCAGCTGGGACTCCGCTGCGCTCCGCGCTTCCCGGGCTTCTTATTGAAACAGCTCCGCCTCCTCCTCTCCTTCTCACAAAATAATTAACCCCTTGTGGTGACTGAGGCACGGACACACTAAGGACGTGAAGGACTCAGCTGAGACTCCGCTGCGCTCCGCGCTTCCCGGGCTTCTTATTGAAACAGCTCCGCCTCCTCCTCTCCTTCTCACAAAATAATTAACCCCTTGTGGTGACTGAGGCACGGACACACTAAGGACGTGAAGGACTAAATATGGCACTGCAGAAAAATGCAAACTTGAACAACCAGCGTTACAGAAAGATAACCTGTGGTTTGTGAAACATATATGAACTTCTGTTAGAAATACTATTTTTAACCTGCTTTTTCCCACAAAGCTTCTGGAGAGGGTACTTATGAAACAACAATCCTTGTTTTAAATTGTGATTGGTTTCATTTTCAAACTTTACACAACATTAAAACATGTAATACAAAATGTACAATACTCTTAAATAAATTACATTTTATGCATCGATATTAAACATAAAATATAATTCAAGTTCATCCCAATTATCTTATTGTTTCTCCAAACGTACTACAAACCTACGTAATGCATTCAAACTTTCAGCAGAATGATCGTATAACTCTATTACAAAATCTTAAAATGAGTGCCATCCAATTTGCTTTCCCCGTTTCATTAATTCATCTTAAAATCCATTACGGGAATATTACATTATTCCCATCCTATGTTTCCCTCTCCAGGATACTAAAAAGAGACTTTAAGAACCTTGTTAAAGCATTATCAAAGAGATAATCTTTCCTTGCATGAGAGAAGCCCCAAATGTTCACCCACGTTAGAAACAAAGAGATTAACATTTAAAAGTGTTGTACTCTAAGCTTATGCAGTCTTGGCCAGAAAATAACCAAATGTTTCAACCTTTGAGATGCTTTTGCGCTGTAACATAACCTACAATTTCTTTCTTGAGCTTCCAGGGCCCTTCGTGGGTGTATACATTCTAAGGTAGCTTACTGGTTTAAATTAAAACACATATACAAACTTATTGATTCCCTGCAAGGAAAGAGCTTCAAATTGCTAGGTAAATGCTCACATCTATGACTAAAGGCAGCATATTCATGATAAACAGAATAATTTCCCATTTGTTCAGTGGTTAGCCTCCAGTCCCACATGTAAAGATTTTGCTTTGTCTCAGATGGATTATTTAAAAGTTCCTCTACACAGGAGCCAATTTCTCTCAAATGAGAATCTTGTGATAAAGCAAATGCCACCTATGAGGGCAACATATTCTCCAGTAAAAAACCTCCTGAGATTGACAAATAAAAAGATCTCAGGAGGGCATACGTACTTTCCATGCAAGCAGAGTTCTTTTTAATTAAATCAAGCCCAGCTCGTGCCTTAGGACACAGTTTGTAACACACAATGCAAGTTGTTAGGAAAGATTTCATCAATGTGTAATTTTCCATCCGTTTATGGACCCCCGAAACGTTTGGCTTTTGCTTGGCTATCTTATCCTGACTTTTGCCAGTGGAGCACAGCCTTCATCTGCGCTCCCCTGGGCTTTTGCTCACTTGTTATAGGGAAAGTGACACGTCCTTCAGACTGTCAGTACGGCCATTTTGTCCCTGACCTTCACCCACATCGAGTAACCTGGATTTTCCTTATTTGGGCATGCAGCCTCCCCTGAAAACCATTCTCATGAGTTGGCTTCTGCCTGTCATGTGTGTGTGCCCAGGAAGTGGGTTGGGACTGTCTGGTCCCAATCCACACTACTGGTGCCAGGATGTCTGGTGTGCCTAAATGACTGTGACCACTGTGGTCCGTGATTGGTCCATGACTGGTGCCTGCACCAGAGCCGATCTTTGATTGGAGGTCCTCGATTTTGGATAAGAGAAGGGGCTCTGCATGCATTCCAGGTCGATCACCAGAGTTCTTTCTGAACTACAGAAGGAGCCAAGTATCCTGCAATGAAGAAACGGATTTGTGGAACCACCAGAGACACTTTGGAAGGTTTGGCACCTTTCACCCTCTGCTGTCCCGTCGGACCCCTGTTTTCTTCATCGACCAAGAAGGCCTGCCAAGGTGCTTCGCCCTTTTGGAGAAGTGAGAACAACTACTCTTGGCATCCCCAGCTTACCAACGAACGAGCCCTGGGCCATCCAGTGAACTGTCCAGCTCTACCTCAGGGTATTCTGCAGAATCGCCACCTTCTTGAGTGGAAGCCAGAGACTTGGGACATCACTTGCTTGTTGTCCTGTGCCCTCTCTCGCCAAGTTTCGCAGGCCTAGCTTTTCTAGGACCTGATTTAATAGAGTGCATAACACTGCATTCATCTGTGATTCCTGCATTACTCCCTTTTGGTGACGGTCACTGTAGGTGTCTTGCTGACTTGCTCTCCTGTACCCTGAAGCTTGCTGCACCCGAATATTCTTTGTATCTGCTTTGGAAGCTGAGAAAAGGCAACTGTCCCATCAGGGACAATCGTTCTATCCCTCAGCCGCTGAGATCCGGAGCGCCGTGAAACGGCAGGACTCGAACCTACTAGAGTGCTCGACTAAACTGGCACAGTTTGGTCCGGACTGTGCCGAGGGTCAGTGAGTACTTGCATCACTTACCGGTGGCACACTAGCACAATCGATCTGTTTTATGCACAGATATCCCCAAAAAGGTATCTTGCTATGGCTGGGTTAGCCTGCACTCCCTAGCTATTCTCTTCATTTGAAAACTGCTCTGCCACCAAGAGCAGACCCTACTCAAATAGTGGGAACCAATTCTTCATTGCCTCATGCACCTTCCTGACTTACTACAGCTCTCCCAAGAAGATTGTGTGTTTTTATACCCAACTGTACTGTTGAGCACAAGGCTCCCCACTTCTTACGGCTGGACTCGAACGTTAGGGAACGACTTCAAAGAATTGTCTAATGCTCCTAGTGTGTTAACTCACCCTTCTCTTTATAGGTTGTGGCTGTGTTTTACTCATCTGTCGCAATTGGAAACGTATTGTATGTATGTTATATAGTAGAGTATTTTGTGTGGTATACACTTGTCTAAGAGTAATTTGTGGTTTGTTTCTGTGCGTGCTCATTGTGGGCTCCGATCACTCTCAGCCCTCCTGATACTTACTTTTGACTGTCTGCCAAATGGACTTTGCTTTGAGTGCCTCAAAATCTGAGACACTGAGAAAGATTTGTACCGAAAGGGGGCTGGCGGCCACTGGTACCAAGTCCGAAATGATCCAGAGGATCATAGATTGGCAGGAAATTAGGATTCAGGCTTTACCCTGCTATGATAGACCAGAAGGTAGTGGGGCCATCCCAAGTACCAGTAATGTTGTAACTAGGGCTGTTATAGAGGAGGACAATGATGATGATGATGTGTCCCATACTTAACTGACATGCTCAGAGGCTGAGGCCATGCTGGAATTCAAGAAGCAAGAACTGCTGTTTAGGCATAAGGAGCTTGAATTCTGCATGAGAGGTCGGAGAAGCAGAAGGACAGGGAACACCAATTGGAGCTTGCTAGACTGCAGAGCACCAATGGTTCCTCCAGATGGTTTGGTAATGGGTCTAGCCCCTCCTTTCATCCATGATTTCCGAAAGATCTGCTTAGTGTATATGATGACAAGAATGACATTATGGACTGGTGCACTACATTTGAGTATGTATGTGAGGTACAAGAAGTAGTGGATGCTGATAAGATTGCATGTTTGCTCAGTTGACTGCCCCATTCTGGCTGCAATGCTATTATGGATATGTCAAAGGCTGACAGAAAAGACTTTGCGAAATTGAAGCAAACTCTGGTCTTAAAGTTCAATACTTGAAAAGATTCAGAGAATACTGTGAGAAACTCATGGTGATCAAAAGTAAGACAGACACAAGTGATCACAGTTCAAGGGTGTTTATTGAACAATGAAAATGGTATGCGGGTTGGAAAAACACCTAATCTAAACCTAAATCTAATATGGGGAAATGCGTCGACCATCAAATGAAAAATAAGGCAGTCCTAGTGATGTCAAGTCAAATAAAAAAGGCCTATACTAAGAAAACCTTTTGCCAATTCCTTACGTTAAATACAAAGGATGTTGGGTTAAGTTTTAAGAAAGAAAGAAGTGTTGTCAAATAATAAGTCAGGATGCAGTGGCTTAGATCTCCCGTTGTTAAGATGGATTTCTGAACTCTGTCCTGGAGGGCAGAGGTTCAGAAGGCCAGCCTAGTTTCCTGGAACAGGGTAACCTCTGGACAAGCCAGACCAATCAAGGTAGTGATTGCGGTGGTCAAGAATAGGTCTCAAGAGGGGTGAGGGTGACTGAAAGCCTGCAATGAGCACACAGAGCAAGGACACTTACAAATTACTCCAAGCAGGTGTTATATTAAAAATATAGACACATGTATTACAAGGCCTTTGTAACATAGACCGTAGCAAGAAATCACAATAAAACTCAGGTAAACCAACACATCACAATCCAATACAATATATATACAATTACCAACGAGTCTAACGAGTTAGACGCACGAAATGTGCAGACTACCTAGATGGGGAGGAAAACAGGCAGTGCGAATAATAGTTAGACCCAGTCCACCTTCAGAGGCACCTAACTAGAAGGAAGTCCGAGCCCTACGAAGAGTGGAGCCTTGTGCTCAAAAGTACCTGCACACGCTGGTGCCAACGGGCAAAGGGGAGTCTCTTCGAGGGAATCAGGCAGTTCAGTTCGATGAACAAATGAAGATGAACAGAGCTCCACGACTCAAGCGCAGCCTCCACTGTGGGCAGAAGCAGAGCGCGAGTACGGAAAAGGGATGCTGTTTAACACAGCGAGGAAAAGCTACAGGCTACTGCAGGAGGGCGACCAGTTCCTAGAGTTGCTACTCACTGGTCCCCGATGCAGGCAGACCCAGGCTTCTCCGCGTCAGTTTCAGTGCTGGCAGGTTCGGATGCGAGCAGGGGACGTCTCGGCATCGTGTAGATTCCGTGGCAGCAGAAGTTAGAGTTGAGGATGTCCCAAACGCAGTGAACCCGCACAGATTGTCACCACAGCAGGGCAACGGAGCGGCCGTGTGTATTTCAGCCCAATGTACACTTCTCACTTCAGACCTGGGAATGCCAAGTGTACGAATCGTGTGAGAGTGGCAAGGACTCGTAATACAACACAACCTGACGGCGCTTACAGAGCAAGACTCCTGGGTAGGCTGGTCAGTCCACTGGATGGCCCAGAGACACTTCCGAAGGCTTACATGCAGGAGATGGTGAAGATGCCGAGAATAGTTGTTCCCACTATTCCAAGGGGTCGAAGTACCAGTACAGGCCTTCTCGTTTGATCAGAGGTAGAAAGGGTTTCACAAAGCGACAGCAGTGGAGAGGAGCAGTTTTTCAGCGGGTCACCAGCGATTCCTCGGTTCAGCCTCGTAGTTGCAGGATAGTTGGCGCCTGTATCCCTTTGTTCGTGAGAACTCAGGAGATCGACATGGTAGTGGTGTTTCCAGCCTCCTCTTATCCACGGTTCCCCTCGCGCCAAAACGGAGAGGACCCAATCGGAGATCTGCTCACAAAACACTCACACCATACGTGGCCCTTTCACGGACCACAGTGGTCCCAGGCATTCATGACACACTAGACTCTCTGGCACCCAGGATGTGTATTGGGACCAGACATCCCAGCCCACATCCTGGAGGCACATACAAGGCCTGTAGAAGCCCGCAAAAGCATCTGTGTTTCGCGGGAAAGTACATGCCCAAATAAGGAAGGCCCCGGGTCGGCTCGACCTGGGGAAGGTGAAGGGGGCAAGACGGTTAGCGGGCAGGACAAAGAGCCTCGTGGTCTGGCCATTTTGGAAGCCAGGCCACCATTTTGGGTTAAGCGCGAGAAACGCGCTTAAACAGCCAAAAGGAGCTCAAAACACAAAGAAACGATCGCTGCCACCAGTCCTGTCCGTGATTCACTTGCACTGTTCGTTAACAATCCAAAGAGAGTGTCTAGGGCCTGTAGAAGACTAGAGACCCAAGAGAGCAGTAACCGAGCTTACAGTGCCCTCTTGTGTCATGTTGCGCGAAAGCTGCAACATGATAAAAGAACTACAGAAAACAACGTTTCTCGGTACTGACTGTCTTAAGGGCATGTCAGTTTCCCTGTAAGAATGGAGCGAAAGCCCAGAGGAGTGCGGCAGAAGGCTGCACTTCTCTGGCGAAGTCTAGATCATGGTGAAAACAACAGTAAAAAGTTTAGGGGTTGCCACATGGAAGGAAAATTACCCACAATTAAGAAATCTTTCCTAACACTCGCCCCTCCCAGACTATGGACAGGGGAACTAATTCACCCCTGGATGAGTCTCTTGTTCAGGTCAGTTAAACATTCTGGACAACCCATCAGCATTGCTATGTTGGACACCTGGCCTATGCTCAATAGTGAAGTCAAAGCCTTGTAGACTTATGGACCACATAAGCAACTTTGGATTCTCTCCGTTCATGTTCATCAGCCACTTTAAGGGCTTGTGTCAGTTTGCACAGTGAAGTGGGTCCCATAGAGGTAGGGCCTCAGCTTCCGTAAGGCCCACACAACAGAGAAACATTCTTTCTCCACTGTGGACCATCTGAGCTCTCTGTCCTTAAGCTGTCGACTAATAAAACCAATACGGTGTTCCTTACCCTTCTCATCTACTTGCGATAGTACAGCTCCTATCCCAGCGTCAGAGGCGTCCGTCTGCAAAATAAAAGGTCTTTGATAATCAGGGGCCCTGAGGAGGATGGGCCTGGCACACAGAGTCTTTTAAGCTGTTGAAGGCCTTCTTACACTCGTCGGTCCAAGTTACCTTCTTGGGTTTCTTCGGAGTGGTGAGGGCAGTCAGAGGGGCAGCTATGGTGCCATAGTCTGCCATGAAGTTGCAGTAATACCCCGTGAGTCCTAAGAAGGCTCTCACTTGGGTCTGTGTAGTGGGGGTAGGCCAGTCTTGTACTGCTTGTACTTTACTGGGAAGAGGTTGTATCCTCCCTCCACCTACTTCATGTCCAAGGTAAACCACTGAGCCTTGTCCAATCTGGCATTTACTAGCCTTTATGGTCAAGTGTGCTTTCTGAAGAGCCTGGAGCACCATCCTGAGGTGTTTTGCATGGTCTTCCCAGGTGGCACTGAAAACTGCCATATCATCCAGATATGCAAGACAGAATTCGTCCAACCCATTCAACACATGATTCACAAGCCTCTGGAAAGTGGCAGGTGCATTTTTCAACCCGAACGGCATTACCCTGAATTGGTAAAGACCGTCTGGAGTATAAAACGCTGTCTTCTCCTTGGCATGTTCTGCTAAAGCTATTTGCCAATAGCCAGCAGTGAGGTCAAACATGCTGAGATACTTGGAGGCACCCAAGGTATCCACCAGCTCATCTGTTCGAGGCAAGGGGTGTGCATCTGTCTTGGTGACAGCATTCAGAGCCCTGTAATCCATGCAGAACCTCAATTCAGAAGTGCCTGCCTTTGGAACCAAAACCACAGGGCTGGACCAAGGACTACTAGAGGGTTCAATCACCCCAAGGTCTAACATCTTGTTGACCTCGGTCTTAATGTAAGACCGTACTTTGTCTGACATCCTGTATCCCCTACTTTTGGTAGGTACACTGTCTCCTGTGTCTATGTTATGTTTGCATCAAGGTGTCAAACCAGGCGACTGTGAAAACAGGGGGGAAAACTGCCTAAGCAAACTTTTCACCTAAGCCTGCTGATCAGAAGTCAGGTGAGGGGCCACTCGGACACCCTCAAAGGAGCTATCGGAAGGACCGCTTTGGAACAGGTCAGGGAGAGGTTCAGACTCCTCTTCCTCAACATCTGAAGTCAGTAGCAGTGCTGCAATTTCGACTCTTGGGACGAAAGCCTTCAGCCTATTTACGTGGAACACTTTTGGAGCCTGTCCAGGCCTTCCAAGGTCCACTAAACAGTTAACCTCACCCAGGGGCTCCACCACTGTGTAAGGGCCTGACCATTTGCCCTGTAAAGCTCGAGGCCTTACGGGATTCATGATCAGGACTTGTTGACCAGGTGTAAAGTTGATGAGGGAAGCTTTCTGGTCGTACCAATGTTTCACCAGCGCTTGTCCTGCCTTCAATTTATCACTAGCCAAGCCCATCAGAAGTACCATCCATTTTCTGAGCCCCAGCACATAATCTACTACATTGGTAGTAACAGGGGGAGTGGGCATCTCCCATCCCTCTTTAACTATGGCTAAGGGTCCCCGCACAGGATGACCAAACAGAAGTTCGAAGGGGCTGAAGCCAACACCCTCCTGTGGTACCTCTCGGTAGGCAAACAGTAAGCATGGTTTGCGGGTCGAGGGGACCAACAATGTCGACCCCTACCCTTTCGAATGGTATTCCCACAACTGGGAGTGGTACCAATGGAGCTTGGATTGTTGAGCCACTCTTACCAGATAACTGGCAGGAGGCACAACTCCTGTAGTGACTTTCTACTTGCACCCCCATCTTGGGCCAGTAGAAGTGCATGGATAACCTTTGCTTGGTCCTCTTAATACCAAGGTGACCAGCAAGGGGCACTTCATGCGCCAGCTGCAGGAGGAAGGGTTTTACAGCAAGGGGAACCACCAACTTCCTATGGTCTCATTCTGTAGACTCTGTGGGCTCACTATACAGGAGTCCACCTTCCCAATAAATCTGATGCGTCCCAGGAGGTTCACCCTCAAGCTGGGAGAAGGCCTGTCTCCTTAGGCCTTCCAGAGATGGACACTCATGTTGGCCTTTACTGAATTCTTCCCTGTCAGGACCACCTTCTACTAACAAGTCTTTTAGTTCAGGATGGTCGTTGGGGTCAAATACTTCAGGCATCGCCACCTCCTCGTCAGGCCCGGGCGATTGACCAACTTCCTCCACCTCAGTGGTAGGCGAGTTCGGGGGAATATTCTCTTTCCCTCGTCTTGACATTTTTACTCCTTTCGCCTTGGGTTTCCCCTTTGGCTGGGGTGGCGTATTGGTCTTGGCCAATGCTGCCTGTGTTTGAGACCGTGTGCCGGGTCTGTCGGCAGTGTCTCCTACGAGCCCTAAAGCTCTGAGATTGTTGCCCAACAAGACCTTTCCTGGGACGTTTCTCTGAATGCGCACTGGAATCCTGACTGCTGTACCATTTAAAGTAAGATTTACAGGTATTACTGGAAACATGCGAGGTGGGCCGTCAGCCAACTTAGTGTGCATCAGAGTAGCTCTGGCAACTTCCTCTGAGTCTACCAAGGTAGAATCCACTACAGTTCGACTGCACCCACTATTCCTAAGAGCTGGAGTATCTACTCCATTGATCAGCACACTGTCCTTAAAGTAGTGCTTGGTATTATCTGGAATCCTAGCATAAGCCTCTGCGACTTTAGGCTCCCAGGAACCCAGGGAAACTAAAACTACCTCAGCTTCTATCCCGCTGGGGAAGGAGTCTGAGGAGAAGGATGCTCCTGTAATCTCTTCTTCCTCGTAGGAGGAGAAGGCCAGATTAGCGGAGTGGACCCCCAAAGGTTTAACCTTACACCGGGGATCCCCTTCACGTGGTCAGTTGCTCCACAAGCAAAACAAGATCCATTGGGTCTGTTTACATAGGGAGGCTTATTGTAACCAGAGTTCTGTTTCGGAGGCTGACCTCCACTACCCTGTGAGTTCTCTTGTGTCTTACCCTTATTTTTCTTTTTGTGGCCCTTTTGAGAAGAAGATTTATCAGATTCTCCACCCTTCTTATCTTTGGACTTTTTCCCTTCCTCCTGCTTACCAGGATGAGTTTTGTCCTTATGGGACACTCGATGTGACACCCATAAATCTGCTGCAATGGCAAGCTTCTTAGGATCTATCTCCTTCGAATCTGCCAAATGCTGCTTAAGCTCCGGGGAAGAAGATGCAAAAATATGTTCCAGCATGACAAGACTTATCATGCCTTCAAAGGTAGAAACCTTATAACCTTCGACACAGCCAGTCAAGTTTTTCAAGGATTCGGTTACATAAGATACCCAAGTACCACCTTCTTTTTTCTTATACTCTCGGAATCGTTTTAAATATTGGGCAGGAGTCTTTCCAAACTTTAAAATGAGAGTTTGCTTTAGCATTGCAAAATCAGCTCGCTCAGCCTTCGACATTTCCATAATGGCACTACAGCCAGAATGGGGCAGACTGCTGAGTAACCAGGCAATCTTATCAGCATTGTCAACTTGTTGAACTTCACATGCATACTCAAACGTATTCAGTCAGTCCATAATGTCATTCTTTCCTCATACACACTG
Source organism: Ambystoma mexicanum (assembly GCF_040938575.1). Taxonomy (NCBI): domain Eukaryota; kingdom Metazoa; phylum Chordata; class Amphibia; order Caudata; family Ambystomatidae; genus Ambystoma; species Ambystoma mexicanum. The sequence continues at coordinate 818,227,620 of NC_090929.1, forward strand.
AGCAGATATTTTGGAAACCGTGGATGAGGGGAGGCCCCAGACCCATGTCCAGGACCCTTGGATCCATTTGCAACCTGAAGCTTGGCCAGTTCCAACTGGTGATCCCTGTCTTTCTGTTTTTCAGTCTGTTCGATTTTTAGTTTGGCCATGTTGAAATCAAGCTCCTTCTGCCTAAACAGCAGCTCTTGCTTCTTGAATTCAAGCATGGCCTCCCCATCAACACTGGCAGAGGAAACATTAGACATCTCATCCTCCCTGTCCTCGTGGTCGCGGTGGACCAGTGCAGCGCCAGAACTGTCGGTTCTACCAGTGAGAGCAGCCCCACCTCCTTCCGCACTGTCCTCAGAAGTTATAGCGTCAAGCTGCGCTTCTTGCCACGCCACGATTCTTTGGATCATATCCAATTTGGTGCCTTGAGAGGAGACACCTCTCTCCGCACACATCTTTTTCAATGTTTCGGATTTAGAAGCCTTTTAAGTTAACAAGGTATTTGTTTCCATACTGTTAGATAGGACTATGGCCTTTTAAAAGTTATACTACGACAATTCACTACGTGTCCTGGTAGGAATAACTTGAAATGCCCTCGCTCGTGCGCAACAATGGATACCTTCAGTCGTATCCCACCGCTGCACACCAATTTGTTAAAAGGGATTTCTGAACTCTGTCCTGGAGGGGCAGAGGTTCAGAAGGCCAGCCTAGTTTCTTGGAACAGGGTAACTTCTGGACAAGCCAGACCAATCAAGTTAGCGATTGGGGCGGTCAAGAATAGGTCTCAAGAAGGGTGAGAGTGACTGAAAGCCCGCAATGAGCACACAGAGCAAGGACACTTACAAATTACTCCAAGCAGGTGTTATATTAAAAATATACACACATTTATTACAAGGCCTTTGTAACATAGACCGTAGCAAGAAATCACAATAAAACTCAGGTAAACCAACACATCACAATCCAATACAATATATATACAATTACCAACGAGTCTAACGAGTTAGACGCACAAAATGTGCAGACCACCCAGATGGGGAGGAAAACAGGCAGTGCGAATAATAGTTAGACCCAGTCCGCCTTCAGAGGCACCTAACTAGAAGGCATAAGGAGCTTGAATTCTGCATGACTAAGCTAGACCAGGAGAGGTCGGAGAAGCAGAAGGACAGGGAACACCAATTGGAGCTTGCTAGACTGCAGAGCACCAATGGTTCCTCCAGATGGTTTGGTAATGGGTCTAGCCCCTCCTTTCATCCATGATTTCCGAAAGATCTGCTTAGTGTATATGATGACAAGAATGACATTATGGACTGGTGCACTACATTTGAGTATGTATGTGAGGTACAAGAAGTAGTGGATGCTGATAAGATTGCATGTTTGCTCAGTTGACTGCCCCATTCTGTCTGCAATGCTATTATGGATATGTCAAAGGCTGACAGAAAAGACTTTGCGAAATTGAAGCAAACTCTGGTCTTAAAGTTCAATACTTGAAAAGATTCAGAGAATACTGTGAGAAACTCATGGTGATCAAAAGTAAGACAGACACAAGTGATCACAGTTCAAGGGTGTTTATTGAACAATGAAAATGGTATGCGGGTTGGAAAAACACCTAATCTAAACCTAAATCTAAGATGGGGAAATGCGTCGACCATCAAATGAAAAATAAGGCAGTCCTAGTGATGTCAAGTCAAATAAAAAGGCCTATACTAAGAAAACCTTTTGCCAATTCCTTATGTTAAATACAAAGGATGTTGGGTTAAGTTTTAAGAAAGAAAGAAAGAAGTGTTGTCAAATAATAAGTCAGGATGCAGTGGCTTAGATCTCCCGTTGTTAAGATGGATTTCTGAACTCTGTCCTGGAGGGCAGAGGTTCAGAAGGCCAGCCTAGTTTCCTGGAACAGGGTAACCTCTGGACAAGCCAGACCAATCAAGGTAGTGATTGCGGTGGTCAAGAATAGGTCTCAAGAGGGGTGAGGGTGACTGAAAGCCTGCAATGAGCACACAGAGCAAGGACACTTACAAATTACTCCAAGCAGGTGTTATATTAAAAATATAGACACATTTATTACAAGGCCTTTGTAACATAGACCGTAGCAAGAAATCACAATAAAACTCAGGTAAACCAACACATCACAATCCAATACAATATATATACAATTACCAATGAGTCTAACGAGTTAGACGCACGAAATGTGCAGACTACCTAGATGGGGAGGAAAACAGGCAGTGCGAATAATAGTTAGACCCAGTCCACCTTCAGAGGCACCTAACTAGAAGGAAGTCCGAGCCCTACGAAGTGTGGAGACTTGTGCTCAAAAGTACCTGCACACGCTGGTGCCAACGGGCAAAGGGGAGTCTCTTTGAGGGAATCAGGCAGTTCAGTTCGATGAACAAATGAAGATGAACAGAGCTCCGCGACTCAAGTGCAGCCTCCACTGTGGGCAGAAGCAGAGCGCGAGTACGGAAAAGGGATGCTGTTTAACACAGCGAGGAAAAGCTACGGGCTACTGCAGGAGGGCGACCAGTTCCTAGCGTTGCTACTCACCGGTTCCCGATGCAGGCAGACCCAGGCTTCTCCGTGTCAGTTTCAGTGCTGGCAGGTTCGGATGCAAGCAGGGGACGTCTCGGCGTCGTGTAGATTCCGCGGCAGCAGAAGTTAGAGTTGAGGATGTCCCAAACGCAGTGAACCCACACAGATTGTCACCACAGCAGGGCAACGGAGCGGCCGTGTGTATTTCAGCCCAATGTACACTTCTCACTTCAGACCTGGCAATGCCAAGTGTACGAATCATGTGAGAGTGGCAAGGACTCGTAATACAACACAACCTGACGGCGCTTACAGAGCAAGACTCCTGGGTAGGCTGGTCAGTCCACTGGATGGCCCAGAGACACTTCCGAAGGCTTACGTGCAGGAGATGGTGAAGATGCCGAGAATAGTTGTTCCAACTATTCCAAGGGGTCGAAGTACCAGTACAGGCCTTCTCGTTCGATCAGAGGTAGAAAGGGTTTCACAAAGCGATAGCAGTGCAGAGGAGCAGTCCTTCAGCGGGTCACCAGCGATTTCTCGGTTCAGCCTCGTAGTTGCAGGATTCTTGGCTCCTGTATCCCTTTGTTCGTGAGAACTCAGGAGATCGACATGGTAGTGGTGTTTCCAGCCTCCTCTTATCCCTCTTATCCCGTTCCCCTTGCGCCAAAACGGAGAGGACCCAATGGGAGATCTGCTCACAAAACCCTCACACCATACGTGGACCTATCACGGACCACGGTGGTCCCAGGCATTCGCGACACACTAGACTCTCTGGCACCCAGGATGTGTATTGGGACCAGACATCCCAGCCCACAACCTGGAGGCACACACAAGGCCTGTAGAAGCCCGCAAAAGCATCTATGTTTTGCGGGAAAGTACATGCCCAAATAAGGAGGGCCCCGGGTCTGCTCGACCTGGGGAAGGTGAAGTGGGCAAGACGGTTAGCGGGCAGGACAAAGAGCCTTGTGTTCTGGCCATTTTGGAAGCCAGGCCACCATTTTGGGTTAAGCGCGAGAAACGCGCTTAAACAGCCAAAAGGAGCTCAAAACACAAAGAAACGATCTCTGCCACCAGTCCCGTCAGTGATTCACTTGCACCGTTCGTTAACAATCCAAAGAGAGTGTCTAGGGCCTGTAGAAGACTAGAGACCCAAGAGAGCAGTAAATTAGCTTACAGTACCCTCTTGTGTCATGTTGCGCGAAAGCTGCAACATGATAAAAGAGCTACGGAAAACAACGTTTCCCGGTACTGACTGTCTTAAGTGCATGTTAGTTTCCCTGTAAGAATGGAGCGAAAGCCCAGAGGAGTGCAGCAGAAAGCTGCACTTCTCTGGCAAAGTCTAGATCATGGTGAAAACAACAGCAAAAAGTTAAGGGGTTGCCACATGGAAGTAAAATTACCCACAATTAAGAAATCTTTCCTAACATCCGTCCACACGTTTATGAGCTCAGGGTAAGGTTGGAGCTTGGAGCACAGTGGGCTTCACCTGCACGAGATGGCAGTTCCAATGATAGCTTTCAAGACATTGATGGCCAAGTCTTGTTTACTTAGACAGTCTCTTGCCTTCGGGCTTGAAGTGTTCAAAACAATAAAACAAAAGTTCCTTCACCAAAATGAAAGTTTGTGTCCAAAACTCACTACGGAGATGGTTTCACCCTTGGGTCCCCCTCTTCTGGGCTGACCCCTTCTGGATTGTATTTCACAAATCTGATAGGGTGTCGACTTCACCCCTGGGTCCCCCTCTTCTGGGCTTAACCCTTCTGGATTGTATGTCACAAATTTGGTAGGGTGTCGACTTCATCCTTGGGTCCCCCTCTTCTGGGGCTGACCCTTGCTCAATCAATTTTTTGGATGATAGCTTAACTCCTTGGATCTTCTCATTCGACTCAGACCTTTTTTGACTGACGGCTTTACCTCTGGATCTCCCTCACTCGTGCTCGGACCTGGCTCGCCGGTCAGTGTTGAGTTTAGCTTCACCCCAGATCTCCATCGTCCAGGCTCGGATCCTTCTCTGTTTCTTAATCCCCTTTTCTCTTGGGATCACTTTTGTCTTTCCCAGCTTTCCACTTTGGGGTGAAGACTTTTTACCCTTGGACCACCCTCAGCTGGGCTCCAACCCTCCTCGATTCTTAGCCTTCCCTCAAAGGATTTACTATGGCTCTCGAGCAAGGTGAAAGTGGCTCACCCTCTTTACTTTTAATGTTAGTTCATTTTCTTTACTTTTATACAGTTACTTTATACAGTTCACAAGCTCTGGGATGACCACTTTGCTTCCTTGGCGGCCTTCCTGTGGCCTTCTGACTTCTGTAGTTTTTCAATATGGGGATTAAGCAGAGTCTCTTGAATCAGCACCTACGTGGTGCCGCTTTCCCTCTGCAACTGATCTCCCCTTCATCTTCTTTGACAGTTCAATCAAAGTTCACTACTTCGGCATCAAAATTTGCCCCTCAGCAACTCCCACACAACATAACCCGGCTTTTATCAATTCCTCCCTCGACTCACTGATTGTGTTTAACCACCAGGCTTTTGGCCTCTTTGGAGTCAAGGCTGGTACCACGGGCGCAGGAGCTTCCCTCGCTCCTGCCGATCGGTATAGGCTTGCCTCGTGTACCACTGACATCTGGTGCAGGACATTTGCGCTATTGTTTGCGGTCTTAGGCTCTTCACTTGGAAGGCTCAGCGGGCCATGGTTTGAAAAGGGCATGGTCGTTTCTCTCCTCGCCACCCTTTTTCTTCCCGCCGCCTTTCTCCTTCTTCCGAACTGCCGCGTGTTAACCGTCATGTCATGCTTTCCGCTGTCTTGCTCGCCTTGCTCTCCCTGTGCTCGTTGACTCTACCTTTTATCCCTGTGGGGAAAGGAAAGGGCTGTCAGATGTGTGTGTGGTTCAAGTCAATTGCCTGACTTTGCCTGACCCTTCTCCTGGGACATGTTAAATAAAAAGTTGTATCTAACAGGGCTGGATGTCATGTGCCTCATGGAAACATGGCTCTGTGAAGCCCATGGTCCCACTATAGAACAGGTGACCCCCGTGGGCTATGTGTTTTTCGGGAAACATCGTGAGGGTACTATTGGGGGTGGAGTGGCTATCATATGCAAAAAACAGTGGCGGTTTTATTAGGTCAAAGTTGAGTGCACGGGTAGTGATATCATCCATGTTAAATTGATCTCAAATCCTAATTACAGTATGAACCTGGTATTACTCTACCGGCCACCAGGGGAATCAAATAGTTTTAACGACAATATTGCTAATATTATTGCACCCATGATAACGACTAACTCAGGTCTGGTCATCTTGGGTGATTTTAATTAAAGGAAGCATTGGAATTGGAGAAAATGCTGAAAACCCACCATATCACAGTTCATAATACAGAACCCACACATAACAACGGTCATATATTAGACTGGATTGATAGTGGAAATATACAGATTGGAAATGTTACAACTGTCCCTTGTATTTGGTCGGACCATTCCTTTGTCTCATGCCTGTTGAAATTTCTGGCCAAAGCACCTAGAGTGCACGTGCCTTCATACACGGTCAAAGCCTGGTATTTTAAGGGTGTTACTGCCCCTATTCTAGCCAGTTGTATGCAATCCCTTATTACTAAAACAAATGATCTTGATGGCCCAGAGATCCTTATTAATAGTTATGAGGAGATCCTAGAAATGCTAGTTAAACATGCCCCCAGGAAGGATAAAACTGTTAAAGACCTATCAAACCGCCATAAATGGTTTTCCCCAGCGCTCGCTGAACTTAGGGCTAATAAAAGACAGGTGGAACACGCTTGGTGTAAGGATAACCCCACAAAGAACTTGCTGGCTTGGAAATCTAAAGAGAAGCATTATAAGAATAAGATCATTGAAGCAAAAAAAAACTTCTACAATGATCAAATTAACTTGGCTGGGGACCAGACAAAATAAATCGTTCGACTCTTCAGAACGTGGGAAAAACCCATTGCTTCCAGTCCCTCTATCAAACCCACAGTCGAGGACTGTAATAGAGTACAGAAGGCATTCGCTGATAAATTACTGAAAGCGCAATATAAAATTAAGAAGGCCACACTGCACAACTTCTCACTTCACTATCTCCTGCAGTACACTACATACTGTAGCATGTTGCAACTATCACCACAACCATGGAACGCACAATACACACTTTTCAACTCACTTGTGCTGCTGTGGCACATCTACAATCTGCTCCACACCCATTCTCCAAAGATCACCACCCTGTGCCTGATGCACTGTCAAACCTGCATTGTGGCAGTGGGTGTGCTCCTTGCACACATTCACTGCATTGTAATGCAACCATGCATGTCTGCATGTCACCAACTACCACTGTGCACATACGCACCACTGGCACCAGCACTCATACGCAACCTCTGCACTGCAATGGAGCTATGCAGCGTAAAATGCAACAGGTACCATACTCTACAAACATTACACTGTCTCTGGCACCCCATACGGCCTTTCATTCACATATTATGGTTTTACCCACTTCCACTCAGAAAGTATTGTGTCACTGCCAACCTAATCACAAAATAGTCACAACATTGCCCCTACTTCAAGCAATCTGCACACAACACACTATCCAAGCACATATAAGGTGAACTTCAACCACACCCTCTTCCATACTGAGAGCATGCAAACATTGCACCCAGTGCCCACACTGCATGCCTTTTCACTGCACCATCTCCAACCACACATGAAAAATGTTACCATGTTCTAACAGTGACCTCACCTGCGAAACCAAACATACATGCATGGCAGCTCACTTCTGCTGCTCTGTTGCGTCTGAAATGTGCTCTACAACCATTCCGTACAAGTCACCACCCTCTAACTGATGCAGAGTCAAAAATGCATTACTGCTGTGGGTGTGCCCAAGCCCTAGGCTCTTGAGTGCATGGGCTACGGCCTTCAGCCCTGCACCCAATAGTCTAGGCCTTGAACACACCCACCGCAACGTAATGCCACCATGCATGTCACCATGTCACCAAGTACGACAATCCACATACACACCATTGCCACCAGCACTCCTACCCAACCTGTGCACCACCATGGAGCTATGCAGCAAAAAATTGAAACAGTTACCATAATGTAGAAAGAAAACACTGTCTGCTGCACCCCTGTGCACTTTCATTCACATACTATGGGCGTACCCACTTCCATTCACAAAGTATTGTGTCACTGCCTATGGCCTTGGGCCAGGCAACCAATAGTCTAATCCTTCAAAAGACCCACTGCAACTTCATGCACCCATGCATGCTACCATGTGCTCAACTACCGCAATCCATCCGCAGAGCACAGCCACCCGCGCTCCCACCCAACCTGTCATGTGCAATTCACTCCCCTTCTGAAATTCACCTGCCACCACTAACCACGGAAAGAGGTCGCCGTAAACAGGTCGCTGCACAAGCTATCGGGCTGTTACGACAGTTGCCTCCAATTACCACACAAAGTAGTTGCCTGTCTAGGTACCCGCAAATTGGTGCAATAGGCATGAATACTGCAGGCACACCTCGGTCTTCTTCCACCTATTTACAAATGTCACATGAACCACTTCTCACTCACCCTTCCTTTCCCTCCCTTCTTGCCGCCAACACATGGCATACGGTATATTTTCCAGACCCTTCTGCCGGCACACTGTCCTCCAATACACCATGGCGGCCTTAGCCAAAAAATGTTAACGCACAGCATGCTTCCCTTCAGCCAACCACCGGCCACGTCCAAAGTTATCCGACAGCACGCTGTACCACAAGCCAATTACACTTCTGTTTGCAGAGCGAACAGGGAAATGGGTCCGCAGAGCGGTCCCAGATTTCACTAATTTTTAGAGACGTACATTTCAGTTATTTGCAACAAAAGTACTGATCCGATTCCCACCAAACACACAAAAGCACGCTTTCTGACCCAAGCCCCCGCTCTGCTGCAAATGTGATGCAAATCCGTCCAGCCGTTCGGGCTGTAGCAGTGCACAAAGTTTTTGCCCATACAGTCTATGGAAAAAAAAAATGTTGGGACCGCCCTATAACTTTCCCCCCTTGCACGAAACCTCGCCAAACTTGCCAAAAAAATTCAGAGCTGGCCATATACTTTTTAATCAAAGTTTGGTGTGGGTTCCTCCAGCGAGAGCAAAGTTATAAGCCACCAGAAAAGTGGTCTTCCTATGGGTTTAGCAACTTAAACATAACTACACAGCCGCTATCGCAGGCCGTGTAATATATGTATCGATACAGAGAAATACATAGATGTAGAGATAGAGAGATAGCTAGATATAGATATATAGAGATGCTTAATTATAGTTATGCTTATGTTTTCGGTTCCCAGAGTTGAAGTGTGGATGGTCAGGGGAAAGTCCAAAAGATGACAGAGGTGTCTTTATAAGGTAGTCTGGATAACGGAGCTGAGAGATATGAAATATGGCCTGTTAAAGGCCATCTAGCTGGTGTGGGGGACTCACTCAAGAAGCTATCTCCTTGCTCAAAATATACGGGTGGCTATAGGAAGTGGGGTTTGAAGAGGCCTTGCAATGGCGTCCTCTGCAGACCCTTCTGAGAGTGGGGCAGAGAGGCTGAGCAAGGATCCAGGAGGAGGATTATATTAATGTTACGCATGTAAGGCAGGAGTGCACTTATATATACAATGCTAGTAAGTGTTAGATTAATCTTTCCTTAAATAGAGTTTCTCCATTGTGGTCAAATACTGTTTCTCTCCAGAGTGGTTAGTGGAATGCACAAATCCATGATGTAGCCCATCTCCTGTTATAAATGGCATCCATGATTCTGCAGATTGCCTGACATTAAGTTCTCTTTCAGCTGATCTGGCAGAGGAAGGCAATTGAAGTGTTCCCTCCATGACCTGGGGGTAAGCGCAAAGCTACGGGGGACAGAGCCCAAAAACAATAAGGCTGCAAGTGTAACATATCTCCGAAAAAGGTATAACATAGCTACAAAAAACACAGCAACAACCTGCTAAAATGCTTGCAACATAGTATGGCAGAAATGAAATCGTGTTTGTTTGTTTGTTTGTTTATTTATTTGGTAATGCGCTCTGAGCCCGTGGGCATCTAGGCGCAGCAGTACAAGAGGACTCAAAACTTAGTTACAAAGCCTGACACAGGCTAACACAGCAAAACAGTGGTCACATACAGTGGGTGGTACAATGCATATAAAATAACAAGGGTTAAGCATATAAGAGTAACATTTTAGCAGGTTGTGTCGTTTCCGCTAGGGTGAGGGTCGTTGCATGTCATGGTTGTGCAGCCATTTGAGAACGTAGGATCTGAATCTTGTGTAGGGTAAGGGGCATCTAAGGTCAGAAGGGAGTATGTTCCATGCTTGTGCAGCTCTAACTGGGAAGCTAGCACCGCCCGCTGTGGTAAGTTTGAATCTGGGGACTTCCAGTAGGAAGGTGTTGGCAGATCTCGTCAGTCGGTTAGAGGGTCTCCAGTTGATTCTTTCCGCTAGATAGGAGGGTGCTTGATTGTTGAGGCATTTAGAAGTGAGGGAAATAGTTTTAAGTAGGATTCTGTCCTTTATTTTTAGCCAATGGGCTTCTGTTCGGTGTTTGGAGATATGTTCCCTGCATGGGATGTTCAGTGCTGCTCTAAGAGCGTTATTTTGTAATCTCTGGAGTTTGTCAGTGACCGACTTGTTGGCACCTGAGTATAAGGCGTTGCAATAGTCCAGTCTGGACATGACAAGGGCATTGGCCAAGGTGAGGCAGTTGGTACTGGACAGGAAGGGTCTAGCGGCCCGGATGAGTTTACACGTGTAGGTGGTTGAGGAGGCAAGGGAGTTCACTTGCTTTTTGAGGGTGAGAGCTGAGTCGAGGTAAAAACCCAGGGTTTTGACCTCACGCATAACCTTGATAGTGTTGTTATCAATGTTAAATGAGGTATAGTCCGGGGTGAGTTTGGATAATTTGTGGTCTGAAACAAGGAGCAGGATTTCAGTTTTATCGTCGTTCAGGCAGAGGCCATGTGTGGCCATCCATGCTTGAATGAGGATGTAAATTTTATTCACCAGAGCCAAGTCCACTTCATAGTTGCCCGAAAGGGGTATGAGGATCTGGGTGTCATCTGCGTAATTAGTGTAGGTGACGCCCAGTCTGTCCAACTTGTCGAACAATGGCTTGGTGAAGATATTGTACATAGTGGGTGAGACACAGGAGCCCTGTGGGACTCCACATGTGATTTGGATGGGGTCAGCCCACGTGGAAGAGGAGAACACTCTCATAGTCCGGTTAGCTAGAAAGGATTGGACCCAGGCTATAGCATCTCCTGTGAAGTTGGCAGCCAACTTGAGGTGGTTGCATAAGACTGCATGGTCCACCAGATCAAAAGCTGCTGACAAGTCCAGTAGGAGTAGCAACGCTGTTTTCCCATTATCCTTAAATTCCTCCATTTTGGTTTTGAGATCTAGCAGGGCTGTTTCCGTGCCATGGAGGGGGCGGAAGCCCGATTGGCGCGAGCCTAGGAGATGATTGGCTTCTAGGTACTCTTGAATTTGGAGATAGGCTACTCTGTCGATAATTTTTAGTAGGAAGGGTACCGTGGTGATGGGCCTGTAGTTGGTCGGGATAGATGGATCGAGGGTTTGTTTTTTGAGAAGGGGGAGGACCCAGGATTCTTTTAAATTGGCAGGCACTGTGTTGGATTTGAAGGATGAGTTGTTAAGCTTCGAGATGAAAGGGGCTAAGTCTCTGGCAGTGTCCTTTATTATTTGAGCTGGGCAGCTGTCGCCCTTACAGTTAGAGGGCTTCAGTGAGAGGATAACCTTTTCAGTGTCAATGATGGAGATGGGTTTAAAGCTGAAAGGGGGGATAGTGATAGGTTCAGTTGCAGGAGGCACTTGTTGATCAGTAGGAGAGAGGGTGTCTTTTTTATTCCTTATTTTAAGTTGGAGGGTGGAGATTTTGTTAGATAGGGCGTTCTGTATATTAGTGCACCATATCTTGTCCTTTGAGACCGTGTCAGGTGGTTGGATAGGGGATTCCATTTCCCGGAGGATGGCAAATAGTTCCTTGGTATTCGATTTGGCATTAGTAATTCTGTCATTGAATACGTTTTTTTTAGAATTGATAATTTCAGACTTGTAGTGTTTTGTAGCTTGGGTTAGCTTGGCTTTGTTGTCGTTGGTGGGCGAATTACGCCAGATAGTTTGAAGTTTTCGTTTCTGTTTTCTAAGGTCCTTAAGCTGGGGGGTGAACCAGGCATTAAGGTGGGCTTCTTGCTTAGCTTTGCGTAGTTTTGCAGGTGCAATGGTGTCTAGTGCGTGAGACATAGCTTTGCTAAAGGTGTCTACTAGTGTGTCTGGGTCGGTGTTGTCCTTCAGGCCGTTAATAGTGGGCAGGAGGAGGGGGATAAGTTTTTCTGTAGTAATATCTTTTTTACTTCTGGTAGGGAGTGGTGGTATCATTTTGATAGTTTTGGGGCTGGGGAGGTCAAGTGTGGCAGTGAAATTTATTAGAAAGTGGTCAGTCCATATTTGAGGGGTGATGGCAGTGATAACTATGTTACAGTTGAGTTCTGAGACCCAATCAAGGGTTCTGCCTTTAGCATGTGTAGGGGAGAGAACTTTTTGGGTAAGGCCTTGGTCATTTAGGATAGATGTTATAGAGAGGGCATTTTTATTGCCAGGCTCATTGAAACCGATATTGAAGTCGCCCATCAGCAGCGTTTGCGAGTGTTTTTGGGTATTGTTCGCTATGAGGGTAGTAAAGTCATCTTCAAAGGTTCCCAGCGGACCTGGGGGCCTGTAGATCAGGAGAATGGCTAGCGTGCGGTTGTTGGAGAGTTGTATTTTTGCTGAGAGTACTTTGCAGGAAGCACAGGGGTGTGAGGTGGTGAGTCGGATCGGCAAGGTGGTTTTCGCGATGATTGCTAAGCCACCGCCTTTGGCATTGGGTCTGTCTACTCTGTGGATCTGGTAGTTGTCAGGTATGGCTAACATCAGTGAGGGTCCTGCTGCCTCATGGAGCCAGGTTTCAGTTACGGCAAGGACGTCAATGCTACTGTTGTTTAGTATGTCAGCAATTTCAATTGCATGAGCTACCATGGATCTGGCATTGATAAGGGATCCAGTAAGAGTTAGGGTGTTGTTGGGAGGTGGATGACTTGCAAGTGTATCTGTGTGCTTATTTTGACTCCGGCGTTTCTTTTGGGGGTGGTGAATAGGAGTAGTGGTTGGAGTTATAGGTGTCATAGCTAAGGTTTGCTTATCCATGTGTGTCTGTATAGTTGGGAATCTAGCAGTATTGTTTGTACTGTTTCTTTTAGGTTCGTATATGCAGGGTAGCCTAGCCCTGAGTCGCAGGTTTCTATCTGTGGGGGGGCGAGAGCTAAGGGAAGCAAAGGTCATGATTGTAGCTAATAGGGTCAGGGAGGTCAAGTTTCTGCACATGGTAGTTGGTGTGGTCCGCTGGTGCAATTTACTTCCCTTGTTTCGCTAAGATGTCTGGTTAGGTGACGCAAAGTGTAGTGCAAGTGGCTAGTTGAAGCTGGGGCTGCGCCTAGCGATAAAGGGCATGATATTCACGAAACACAGTATGGGCTAGAGTGCATGGTCTGTTAATGATGATAGGGCACTACAAATCAAGGTGGACCGTTAGCGACCATAAGGCACAACACAGTTAAAGTAGTCCGTTAGCGACCGTAGGGCACAACACAGTTAAAATGGTCCGTTAGCGACCGTAGGGCACAACACAGTTAAAGTGGTCCGTTAGCGACCATAAGGCACAACACAGTTGTAGTGGTACGTTAGCGATCGTAGGGCACAACACAGTTAAAGTGGTCCGTTAGCGACCATAAGGCACAACACAGTTAAAGTGGTCCGTTAGCGACCATAAGGCACAACACAGTTAAGGTGGTACGTTAACGACCGTAGGGCACGACACACTGAGGTGAGCCATGAACACCTGGGAATAAGTAGCACCCAGAAAACTAGGGCCTGAGTAAGTGGACGCAGCTATGGTAGTTATCATGGGTGTATCGATATGTTAACAATGCAATGGGACGCAAATTAAATGCATAGGTTCAGGGGTGCCTAGATTCGAATTTTAGCAGGAGGAGGGGCGTAGTACAAGGGCATCTAGATGCGAAAAGGCACAATTAGGCAGCAAGCAGTAGTGCAACACAATTTACTAGGCACAGTATAAGGTCATCTAGATACAAGATGGCGTTAGGTAGACATTCCAGTCTGGGTCAGGAGATGAGATGCAAAGTATCCGAGTAGCACGTTATAGCGAGGGACAGCGTGGGCATGTGCAGCCGTGTGGGGTGGCAGCGTTAATTAGACAGGAGCGTAGGTAATGCACTGTGGATTAGATGCTGATGGTATTATGCATGTGGCAGCGCTAGCTTACCTGGAGCAGAACGGGCAGAGTTCCTGGCCCCTGGCTCCTAACAGGCACACAACAGGCCTTAGTATGGCCTTCGACTGGCCGGCGATCCGCCTGCCGGTGGTTCTTCCTGGTTAGATCGAGGATTAGCCTTGATTTCGTGCCGCGATGCGCCCGGCATGGGCGAGTCAGGCACTTGCGTGGACAGGGTCAGGCAGGCCCTGATCCGATGCACGCTTGGGTCCTCGGTTCGATCCTCTGCTGGGCTGGGGGGTTGGGGGGGCTCCTGCCCTCACCCCTCAAGGTGGATGTCGGAAGTGGGGGGACCTGGGGCACACAACAGGCCTTAGTATGGCCAGTGTGCTCTTTTGTATATCAATGTCAAAAACGGTAGTGTACCTTCTTCTCACCTTGTGCAGATCAACTTCATGCGCTCTTAAACAGCCGAATAGAACATTCTATGAAACAGATGGTTTGGTGCACACTGCATGGGCCATGGTACCACGCTGTAGCCTACACAATCCTCTGCACTTGGCTTTGATTAAGCGGGGAACACTCACTAATAATACAGTGCATTTTCAGTCTAGTCACCCCAGTGGCTGTGTTGTTCTGAGTGACAGGTAGCATATGCACGGCCCATACAACCTGGGACAGCTGGTCATTAGGGGACTCAGAACAGGCAGCGGGCAGGGACAATCGAGCAGTTCAAAGAGCACTCTGTGGCTAAAAGTAAACTTCTCGAAGCTGTAAAGTTTGTAATGAAAAATGCTCCAGGGAGAAAGAGAAGCCAGTGGGGGCTATATTTAGACAGGCGTGCAGTATGAGTTGGGACAAGGACAGTAAGATTGACACGACATGTGCTCTTGATGAAATGGGGCTCTTGCCAAAAGTGGAGCCAGATGACTGATCCCAGCAAGTAGAGACGCGAAACAGCTTCGAGGGCAGTGCAGCCTGGGGTGGGCCATGCTCAGCAGTCGGGACTGTGGCTGTGGGGTGGCAGTTGAGTCCAAGAGAGGCCCGAGCACGACTGTATAGCTGGGGGTGCTGCTGGCAGAGGTGGCGATCATGAACACCCCTCAGATTCCCAGCAACTAAGACGGAAGAAGCGACCATGGGTGCCAGTGACCAGATCCTGATCACGCTTGCTGGAGAGGGTCCCTGGGGCTTCAGGCTGCAAGGGGGAGCTGAAAAGAAACTACCCCTCCAAGTGTCGAAGGTAGGACCCAAAAATAAGCCTATCAGGTGGCCCCGACGGTAACACCATACTCAGAGCCCTGGCTTTGCTTCTACTTACGTTTTGCTTTGTGTCTATTTGATTCAATTGAACTAATCGAAGACTACAAATCCCAGAAGGCAAATGGTGGAGTTTGGTTACCCCTGTGATATCGAGTCACCTGGTATCTTTACCAAAACTGTTACTTTGCCAGATGGACTGTCACAGTGTACAGGATTGTTCTACATCAGCATGATACACTTGTAGATTACTGCTTCATCACTGAATAATAATTGTACAGTGCACAATGACTGCTTATTTTCATTTAACGTTATACCTTGCATTTTCGTGCGTTCAGGGCTTTGTTATTGTCTGCCTGATTTTCTAACTTCTGCATTGCCACAGGTGTGATACGCCTCTACATAATCTCAGTTAGAATTGCATGCACTGGGCCCACAAAACCATGATTCTTGTAAGAGCTTTCATTGACTATTTGAAACAGCAAGAGAGTAGCACTGGGAAGCGAGTGGTCGCGCTGGCACTCAACTCAAGCACACATGTGTCTGCTCACAACGACACTCTCTATGGGTTAACCTATTAAGGTAACGGGGTCCACAGAGATATGGGGATGTAGACTAAGGCCAAATGTGGGAATCCATGGGAAGCTGGGACTAGACCACAAGAAGCCTAGGCCAGACCAGAAAGCCTTAGGCTTAACCTCGACTGAACTTAACTTTTGAAGACTAACTTAAATCCTACGGCATTCTGTTTCCTTCTCCCAGCAAGGCTGGTGCAATGATTTATACCGCCTTGGGCAAAGGTTAATTTTGGCACTATGTGACCTAAAACAAAAGCCTAGTTGATGGTCCAAAATGGCTCCCCCTGGTGACTTCCTTTTATTGGCACCCTACATAGGTGCTTAGAAATGCACTATTGCACTCCTAGGGCCATCATCTTTTCACAAATGAGTCTATGGTTCAAAGTAAACGGGAACAAAACTTCCATTCATTCTCTTCATAGGATGTATGGAATCATGCTTCCCTAATGTAACAACTTGAGATATTCTGGAGCAGGCAGCTGGGATAGGCCAGGTGCATACCCATTGTATCCATACCCATTGCACTTCTTCTGCCCAATCAGTACCTCTCACTTGTCCTTGTGCACTACCATGAGAACATAATCTAGCGGGCTTGGAGTCATCATAAGCCAAAATCATGTGTAGGGTAGCGTTCACAAACCAACCATTTCCACCTGGATAACAACTGAGTGTCAAAGTAGTTTACAGAATATGAGTGACACTTCTCGAGAGTTCTAGCGACTTGACCGTTCACTTATGAAATGTGTGTTCATCACCTACAGCTTATCTTTTCTCAGCAGGTGAGTTTCCTATAAAATCCATTATCAGCTGTCCTGGAATGCACATGACCTAGAACTTTCCTCCAGTTTACAGGGCAATAATACTACCTTAAAATGATCAGGCGGACAGTCACATAGGAAGATGTGTAGAATCAATTGTAATTGTACATTTAGGCTCACATTTCGCTTAAATATGAGCCTAAATGTACTCCCTAAAACGACACCAAATCCATGACCCTCTCCCATCCCAGCAGTCTTTCATCCCAACAACTTAGTATGGCTTCTGCAGATGGGGTGTGGGCGTTGTAATTGCCACACAAATAAAAAGTGGTTAACCCTAACAACTCTAAAAGTGGCACATATTGATTGAAGAAAAGGTGACAACATTACTGCAGTGTTTGGTGAAACTTCCGCTAATTATTCCTTGGTCTGATGCAACGGGAAAACCACAAAAGAGTCCTTCCGACTTCCAGCCAGGTTTGCAATCCTTTTCTTGGCTTCCCTTCTTCGACTTAGCGTATCAGACATTATGAAGCGGTCTGACCATATCATACTATAGGATGCACATTGTCACATTACAGGAAAGATATCGACCTCGTCAAATGGATATGCCGTGTACACATCACCGGATAATACTTGCACTCGGCACATTGCAGCCTTGTCATATTATTGGACAAGGAAAACCTATCATTAGATAGTACTTTAGCAAGGCCTCTTATGTGTTGTGGAGAAGAATATCCTATCTAAGAGGCCTTGCTAAAGTACTATAGCCCATCCACACCAGAGTATACGCCATTGTCTCGCTCTCTTGTAGGGCCGAGCATGACCAGCCCATGTCATGCAAATTGACAAGGGGGGTCCTGGGAGTCTCTCTGCCAGACATTAGTCCTGGTTACGAGAGACGTACCCAGAGTCTTTAGCTCACTATTTTTCACAGAGAAAAAATATCCCAAACATATCAGTCTTTGTCCTGCCCTGCGGCAGTCCAGCACTGAAATGCTAGGCAATTCTCCTCTGAACAAGAGTACCAACAGCACCCCATACATGTGTTTCCGTCTGATTGGACCTCATCAGTAGGGAGGAGCTGTGTCTCTCTAAGAATAGTGAGCAAGGGGTCCACGTCTGGATTCCCCAAGTAACTTAGGGTGAGACCCAAAGCTACTTAAATATGCAAATTGACAAGGGGGGTCCTGGGAGTCTCTCTGCCAGACATTAGTCCTGGTTATGAGAGACTTACCCAGAGTCTTTAGCTCACTATCTTTCACAGAGAAGAAATATTGCAAACATATCAGTCTTTGTCCTGCCCTGAGGCAGTCCAGCACTGAAATGCTAGGCAATTCTCCTCTGAACAAGAGTACCAACAGCATCCCCAGACACGTGTTTCAGTCTGGTTGGCCTGATCTCACCTTATCATAGGATTTAATATGGCTTCTGGCTATTACGGGACATGGCATGACCTCACACATCACAGAGAAGGACCTGATTGTGACGCATCATTGTATAGGTCATGACTTGACCTCTGGCATCATGGAACATGGCCCAGACGCTCCACATCATGACAGACAATAATGTTTCCCTTTCACTGCAGCCTTTCCCAATTATGGGAGAAAACACGTCTCTACATCATGTGATTTAACGTGGTCTTTCGCCAATATGGCATATGGCAAGACATCCGTACATTACTGAAACGGTCATGCAATCACTGACCTTATATTATTGGCTCTGGCATGCTCTCCCCACATCACGGGACGGGGCCCGACTTCTGCATATCATTGCCTAGGGTACAGCCACTGCGCATGATTGAATTGGGCCGTCTTGGGTCATGAGATATAGTATGGCCACTACCCAACGTGGGATGGGCCATGACCCCTCTGCATCATACAAAAACACCTGACATCTCAGCATCATTGGAATGAGCGTGGCATCAGCAGATGGCGGAATAAGGCAGGACTTGTCTATAACTTGGGAAAATACATGGTTCTCTACAACTTGGGCGATGCCATGCCCACACTAAGAATTGGGGACCTGAAATGTCAGAAAATATGCAGGAAAAATTGGGCCGTTGTGGTTTGTCCTGTCCAGAAATTAGCACCTAGACGCTTTGTATAGTTGGCACTAACATTTGGTACCCACTCATTCACACAGTTTCAGACTGGGGGCTTATACTTCCCTAATTATACTTGTGCCCCTTGCCCCCCCTGCAAGAAAAGGTGCAACAACCTAACCCTATAGAATTTCCGTAAAACGCAGTGCTTCCAATAGCTCTGACTTAGTTTATGTGGGACACATTGTGGGTTCCATATGCGTCCACCTTTTAATAGAAGTAAGTGCCTGCAGCAGAGGGGTGGAGCTCGAGGAGGAGTTTTATACGCAGATGACTGCAGCAGATCCTAGCCCTGCCTTAAGAGCAGCTGTGGCTTCTTAACCCCATGAAATAAATAAAGGAAACTAGCAGGGTAAGGAAGGCCCGGCCGCTGGTTGAGCAGGTACATAGTACCAGGGTCATCTTAAGCACTTTTGGGGCCCGGGGAACCTTTGGGCCCCCCTCCACCAAACCAAACTAATTAAGGGGTCCCGAAAATCTGGTTGCACCCCCCTCATCGTCATCACAACCCATAGCTTGATATATATACTGCCTTGCAGTTATCAAATTAAGCATTGGTACTCCCTTTCAGTCCCCTAACCATCTTCGTTCTGGCTGTAATCAGAATCATAAAGAAGTAGCCTTTCAAGGGCAACATTCGCAATCCCATCACAAGGGTCCTTGTGTTCTAGCATAGGCACAGGACACTTAATATCAATAGCAGCAACGAGGAACGTACACTGGCCATAGTATCAATGCAGGACAAAGATTGTCCTCTTTCCTCCTTCTCCTCCTTCTCTCTTGTCACTCCTGAGGAAGTTACCAGAGCTGTCCACTCCATGAAGGTCTCTTCCAAACAAGTCTCTCCTCGCTCATCCAGGCCTATCAAGGATAACATTGGCCTTCTTGCCCCTGCTATAGCTGATTTCTTCAATCACTTTTTGTCACTCAATCTTTCCCTTCCCCCTTAAGCATTCCTTTGTACGCCTACTCCTGAAAAAAATATCCTCTGATCCTACCTGCCCTGCTAGCTATTGCCCTATCCCCATCACCCCCTTCCTGTGGAAGCTGCTTGAGAAGCTGGCCTTGCCCCCATTCAACTCTCACACTGAACTTGTTGGTGAGCTCCACGACCATCAATCTGGATTCCGAGCATTCAGAGGCACGGAAACTGCTCTTCTGAACACCTGTAAAGAACTGCTTGCATCCCTGGACTCCAACTCCCTGTTACACATCGCCCGCTGCGAGGCTCCTCCCGGCCAGCTCCACTAACCTCTCACGGGCTTCCCTCAAGTGCTTCCTGGCATCTTCCGCCTGTGGCTGGGTCGTGGCTCCTCTATCCGTGTTGGTGGTCCCCTCCGCTTCGCTGTGTGGGGTTGCTGCGGTTCCGTTGAGGGCTCACTGTGCACATGCAGACTGCCATTTTCTTCGTTCCATGCATGCACAGTGTTCTGGGCACTAGGCAACGACGGCTTGCGGTTTAAGCCTTGTTTTGGTGCGGGCAGCATAAAGGCTTCTGGGAAAGTACAGTGCATTGCGTCTTAACGTGTGCACTCCACGAGTGTTACGCTCCTGGACTCTACTGTCCTTGCTCTTGGTATCCTTGTGCCTTGACTCCTTGCCCATCGCTCCTTTGTGTAACATCAGGTACGAAGCGCCAGCAAGACGCTTTGCCCAACACTCCCCAGCTGTCCTTATCCTTTTCGATCTCTCCTCTGCATTTGACACAGTTAACCATTCCATCCTCATAAAAAGGCTCCCCAATACACTTGGTATCTCGGAACAGGCACTGGATTGGCTATCCTCGTTCCTCACTAACCGCTCTCCCAAGTCATCCTGGGCCCCTTCTCCTCTCCTGTTTCCATCTCCACCTGTCATGTCCCCCAAGGCTCTATTCTCTCCCCCTGACTTTTTAACATTTACCTCGCTCTCCCTGCATGCCTCATCTCCTCCTTCTCCTCTAACTTCCAGTGTTACACAGACAACACACAACTCTTCTTCAGACTCCCTGCCGACCCTCTTGTACCCTCCATCATCCCTGACTGCCTATCTGCCATCCGGTCCTGGTGCGCCTCCAATGATCTTTGTCTCAAAGCCTGTAAAACTGAGATCCTTCCCATTGAGACCCCTGCTCCTCCTGCTCCCCCTCACTCTGGCCTTCCTCCGTGGGATCTCCCCCGGCACCTTCTGCTGAAGCCAGAAACCTTCATCCTCGACTCCTCTCTCTCCTTCCTCCCTCAAACTGAGGACATTGCCAAGAAGTCCAACTATCAGCTCTTACTTCTCAAAGGAATTTTACCTTTTCTCACTTTCCCTCAGAGGCTCAATGTGACCCAAGCAATGGTTCTCTATAGACTTGACTACTGTAACAGCCTCCTCCTGAATCTTCCTTCTTCCACTCTGCGACCCATCCAGCTTATCCAGAATAGGGCGAGATTTATCATTGGCCTTAAGCCCAGGGACTGCATCTCTCCTGCACTAAAAACTCTTCACTGGCTCCCGGTTGCTGCACAGATTAAATTCAAATCCCTCTGCATCATCCACAAGGCTGTCTGGGCCCATGGACCACACTATCTTCAACTTTATCTCACTAAATACTCTCCATCTAGACTACTTCGCTCCTCTGGCACCTACTATTTGTGTGTAAACAGAGGGTAGGGGGTCGCTCACTTTCCTCTGCGGGCTCCCTCCTTTGGAATTGTCTCCCCCTGCCCCTGCGCCTTGAGCAGGATCTTCTCAAAATCCAGAAGCATCTTAAAACTTTCCTCTTTTCTTCTTCCTTCCTCCTTCTCTCCTCAGCTAATCCCACAGTTGCTGAATCTGTGTCCTTGGCCCTTATGCATCCTCAGGGCCTTGACCTCCCGCACCAATTCTTCACAGCTCCTGTCTATCCACAGCACTTGGATCTGCACACCCTCCGCTCTGGAGGCTTGCACTTACACCCAGACTGTGTAGCACTCAACACTCCTAGCACTTCATCTATGTCTCACCCACGAGCTCAGACTACCCAGCACTTAACCCCTCTCCCCTGTCTTCCTTCTCCTTCTGCACTTGCACATTCTGAGTACTCACAAGGCATAGTAGGTTGGTACCTCTCCCTCTCCCTCTTCTGCTCTTAATTATTGTGTTGTGAGGTATTTCCCACCCTCGCTGCCTCCCTGCGGGCACTTTGAAACAGTATTTTCTTATTGTATAAGTACCTAACAAGCAAACAATAAATAGATAAATGAATAAATAAAGAAATAAAGAAATTGTAGGAAAAACGTTTATGTAATCCAGAATAGACAGGGAATTTAGATAAACTGCCTCACAGAATGCAAAAGTGCTCAAACATGGATACAGGAGACAAACTGGAAGCAAGGAGAAAGCTACATACACCAGACCATAGATAGTAGATGAATATTGGAAGCTCCGAGGAAGGTGTCTGTATCCAGAGGGACTAAGATTAGAAGTCGCCCATGGTTTTTCAAGTAGTGTTGCCATTAGAGAGAAACGGAACAAGTGGCTGTGGTGTGCAATACATCAATGCTCACTATTATTATAGAGGAACCAACACTAAAGCCAGTGAAACCATGAGTAAGGCTATTTTGAAGATCATACCCTGAGAATGAAATCACTCTGAAGGATGACAATTTTGAAAGGTTTATGGACTGGCAATTTTGACAAGTTGGGGAATACGAGATTTAATGAGATTCCCTGGATCACACATTGGTTAAGAGGTGACGTTGGGATTTGCACCCAATCTGCGATTTCTGCACTTTACCGACTTATTTTACAGTTCTTGCCATGTACTAAAATAATCCCATTTAGTACAGATTTTGAAAGTACACAAATAACATAACCTAACATGACAATTTTTAAAAACAAAATTTTATAGACGTGTATTATTCAAAATTGGAATGATTCTAGCTTCATTGTCTCTATCCTCAAGGGACGCATATAAGTACCAGCATACTAATTGATGTGATTTTAAGAGATTTTATCTATGTTTCTCTTTTGTCTTTTAAAGTTCTAAATACGCCCTCAATACACAGGCTTGTGAATTTTGTATTTATAATCTGCCGAAAAAAATTATAGCAACCACTATCTGGTGTAGGTAGGTACATTGCTGATAATAGCACCTGTTGTGGTACAAAACAAAGTACATATACGTTCAGGTTTATCAACATCAGAAATAGGAATGGCTGAGTCGGCCATGATGGAATGTGGTATTGCAATCTTGCATGGGAACACAGATCTCTGCAATGAGTTCTTAGCAGCTTCTGAACCATCGCGGCACCTACATTTATCAATATGCATTTCACCTTTGCCTATTGAACATGATCAATATAATCCCCACAGAAAGGTGAGAATGCTACAGGAGTTGTGCTGTAGAGAACGCACCAATTCTGTGTGCCACAGTGAACACAGAACGCATTACAGGATTCATTGATAAGAGCAGAATGTACTTGTCAACAGCAGACAGGCAATAGACTTACAGCCTCAGCAACACGCCATAGAATATTCTGACATGTGCTCAGGGCTTTAAGTGGTGTGAGAAATCAAGGGGAGGGTCTCATTTGGGGGCGTGGCTTGTGGGAAGACCGTGGCCTAAAAAAGTATGCAAACCGTAAGGTATGCACACAAATATGTATATATCTTATATATTTGTGTGCATACATTACTATGGTTTATGTACTTTTCAAGCCATCTTGAAGTACACAAATCATAGTAAGGCAGCAAACAAATATATAAATGTAAGCATTTATATGCGTACCTTACTATGGTTAGTATACCATGCAAGCTGTCTTCTCTAAACATAGAAATATTTAACATATTTCTATGTTTATAAAAGATGGCTTGAAAAGTACACAAACCACAGTAAGGTAACACATAAATATATAAATGCTTACATTTATATATTTGTTTGCTGCCTTACTATGGTTTGTGTACTTCAATATGGCTTGAAAACTACACAAACCATAGTAAGGTACGGACACAAATATATAACATGTATATATATTTATGTGCATACCTTACGGTTTGCGTACTTTTCAAGCCATCTTTTAAAAACATTTCTATGTTTATAAAAGCTTTCTTGACAGACAAAGCCCAAGCGTCTTGTCCGTCGGCAAAGCTTTATAAAAGATGGCATGAATTGTGTACTTTTCAAGCCATCATTTATAAACCTTGAAATGTGTCAAGGAATCCCCAGGTCCGCCGAGGGTTAAAGACGCCTCGGCGACCTGGGGAAGCAAAGGGACAATAACTTCCTCTGGTGAACCCTCGCGTGAGGGTCACCAGAGGAAGTTACAGTGACTGACAGAAGTGGCAGCCAGCTACAGCAACGCAGTCATCCTGCCGGGCGCATCTCCCGTTGCGGCTGCAGGCGCAATGGGATAATGTGTCACGCCAATGTTGTGGTAGGACCTGGGGGCCCCGCCAGGGCCCCGGCTCAGCCCCACTTTTTGGAGACTGTCGGGGCCTGGGCCCAGCCGGGCCACGGCCCACTTAAAGCACTGCATGTGCTATTCATGTCTGCTGAACAATGAGATCTCACTTTAGCTCAGGCAACCTTGTGCCCCCTCCCGCCCCCAAGGTGGGGGCCCGGAGCAAGTGCCACTTTTGCCCTTCCAGAAAGACATCTCTGCATGATAGAGGTCTCAGTGGAGAACTAACAGCTTCAATCAGGGTGCACACTGTCCCCGAGGGCAAGATCCCTCCCAGGTTTCTATTCAGGGGCCTACGACATGGCCTCCAGCATCCCTGTGGCGCGTTTATACTTCTATTTGCCGCGGCAGTCTGAACCATGTTTTATTTGGTTTTGCAGGATGCTGCAGTGCCTCAAAGCGCACTGAAGCAATACAGCAGGTTAACACAATTTAAACATAAAAACGAAACAAAAGAACCTACATTTGGACTTTTGAAGACAGTGTTGCTTCGGTCTGACCTTTGACGATTTCAGGGCAAATAGCTGTCTGAATAATTGGAAATGCACAGGGGCTATTCTAGGGGCAACTCAAGAACAAGGCTGACAGCAAGTCCCACTATTCAATGGTTTCATGGTGATAAGCGAAAATCCTAAAACAACTAACCTTATTTTCAACTGAATATTCTTTGCTTCGTTCGTTTGCTGCACTGGGCCTCATTTACAGAAATGTTTTAACATGGGGAAAGTCCCATTGAAAAATGTTTACTAAATCAGGCCCACTGTCTGCAATGTGTTTGTTTTTTAGAACTGAGTGGCTGTCCCTGCTGGATAAACGACCTCGAGTGTTCGAGCTCTGGGTGGGTTGGGACGGAATGGACCCACCCTCACATGTCCCAAGCCAGCTGTGTGTACACATCAAGGGCCGTGCTTAGGTCCTGACAGCATGAGACGCACCTGCTTTTGTGCCCTAGCTCTGCCGCATGTCTCCTAGATTATTCCCTGACAAATACGTGTCTGTAACATATACGTTGAGTTTGGGTATACTCAGAGCTAAATATTGCCTTTTAACAACTTCATTGGATGTGTTTGCATCCCTAATTGACTTTTTTTTAGAATGTTAAGGTACATCTCTGCTTTTTCCAAAGGGACTCAGTGAATTCAGGGTTCAGACAGTTTACTTTCTTTGCCAGGACTGGTGTAGTAGTCTGGTGTATATTGGGATGTATGTGGAAAAAAACGACATCGAGCAAAACTCCCTTCATACCGAAAATGCGTTTTGCTTTAAAATGCAAAATATCCACCGAAAAAAACAGGCCGGTCGAAGTGCTGAGTTTAGGAGAGGGCGCAGGAAATGTGTCCGTGGGCGAGTTATGGGAAGGGATAAACCACTAATTAAAATAAGGCAAAAATAACTTAAAACAAACATGTTTTGTTTTGGGACAGATATTGTTCGTACTAATGACATAGGAACGTCATCATGTCTCGCATGTATGTCCCTTTCCATGTCACTGTCCATGTTGCATCCAGAAACCTGTATTTGTGCGTTTTTGACAGGTATATTATTTAGATTATGAAGCAGAGCGATCCATGGGGTATACCAAAATAATACATATACTTTTTTTACAACAGCTGTTGCATCTTTTCATATTCTAGAGCAAGAGGTGAGTCAAAGCTACCCTGACCGATGGCGTGACAAAGGTCACCAAGGTTTGCAGTAGAGCTAAAAACAATGTTAGCTGTGAAGGACAAAAAAAACCTTTGGAGAGGTGAAGCTGACAAAAAACAGTTTTTTTTTATTTTACTCTAACACAGAGAGAAAAGAAGACAATTTTTTACAAACTGCGCCATGGCACTGAAACTGTACATGGTGAACACATTAGAGTGTGAATTTTTGTCAGTTAGTATCAGAGTGAAAGATCACAGTTTTTTGTAGTTTCAAACAATAGTATTAATAAGACATTAAGCTTTGTCTTAGACTTGTCGACACTTTATTATGTGTTTCTGGTTCGGTATGGATAGCTGGTGAATGTGGCTGAAGGGATGGAAGCAGCGTTGTTGCACCAGGTACCGAACGGTCTTCAGGACAGATAGATCAAGTCAGGTGAAGTAGTAGGAACCGGCAGCCTGTTGAATTACAGGGGACTAGTTAGTACGGTGAGAGAGGTGTCTGGGAAGTTAAAAACTGCAAAGGGAGGAGACCTACCATATTCAGGTTGAATGCCGCCTAGGTCAGAAAATGTTGAGTCCAGGTAGTAGGACTGGAGGGCTGTCTGCATGAGTCAGAGTCCTTGAGCTGAGTAGGTAAAGAGACAATCTTTTAGGATCTAGTTTATATCGAGACTGTGACGTGTAAATCATACACAGAGCTGTGGGAAAGACAAGGTGAGAGGAAGTATATTTATATCTTAAATGAAGTGCTTGGTGAAGTGCACAGATCTTCAAAGGTGCTTGTTCATTCAATTTATAGCACAGACTATATGTCCAATAAATAGCCAGACAGGAAGGCATAAAACTGCTGAGGGCACTTAGGAAATTAAGACTAGGGACTGCCAACATTGCAGTGGGAACCAGTGGTTGGCACGTGAAGCGAAGTGGGCATTTCGAGTCAGAGAGTAGTGAACAAAAGGCGAAATGCTTAAACAAAAATGGACGTGCATAGGGTGAAAACGCTGTGGTATTAAGGCATGAATAGGTCGATTTCAGGAACCACACTGGAGGGTACAGGTCCTAATGAAAGAGGAGGTGGAATACCTGAGTCTTTGTCTTTGCTGCGGCGTGCAGCGGCGGTCAGCTCTTTGGTAGAATGAGCTGTGTCACTGTATCGTGCTACTGCGCGTGTGCGGTAGATAAATGCTGCGTTGGTGTGCCTGGACTCGGATTGGTTGGACTGCGCATGTCATGGGCGACTAGTGTCTGAGATGTTTTGTTTAGACAGGTGCGTGTAGAAGGAGACACCTCTCACCGTATTAGGCATACCGTCCATAATATGAAAGCAGCTATGGTGTTTGTCCGTGGGTATAGCCTGCTTATTGTGCATATTTCAAAGAAAGGAAAGAAACAATTTGATCCTGAAAAAACATGCAAATACAATGTGTATCCAAATGCGTGTGTACACTCAAACGTATGTTGATTAAAAAACGTGCTTAAATGGTACATTTTTTGTTTTTTATGTTTTTTTTTGGTTCTATGGTATAAATGTATTCTCAGGGAAGCACTACTCTTCCCTATAGCAATACATACTCTGTTACAATGGACTTTACCATGCAGCCTCCAAACATGCAATATGAGTCCCACACAGCATCAATACGAGCCACAATTGTTCGGCCATATTAATTTGTGCAATTGAACTATTTCTATGTAATGATACACATATGTGCAAAAATGTATGATCATTTTTCTGCTTGCTAAAAATGTATGATAATTTTTCTGCTTGCTAAAAATAAGCAACTATTGTGCTACTGTATGCAATATAAGTTACAGCACCTTGCAGTCTTTAAAGAGCAGTGTACCATTTAAGCACGTTTTTTAATCAACATACGTTTGAGTGTACACACGCATTTGGATACACATTGTATTTGCATGTTCTTTCAGGATCGAATTGTTTCTTTCCTTTCTTTGAAATATGCACAATAAGCAGGCTATACCCACGGACAAACACCATAGCTGCTTTCATATTATGGACGGTATGCCTAATACGGTGAGAGATGTCTCCTTCTACACGCACCTGTCTAAACAAAACATCTCAGACACTAGTCGCCCATGACATGCGCAGTCCAACCAGCCCGAGGCCAGGCACACCAAACAGCATTTATCTACCGCACACGCGCAGTAGCACGATACAGTGACACAGCTCATTCTACCAAAGAGCTGACCGCCGCCGCACGCCGCAGCAAAGACAAAGACTCAGGTATTCCACCTCCCCTTTCATTAGGACCTGTACCCTCCAGTGTGGTTCCTGAAATCGACCTATTCATGCCTTAATACCACGGCGTTTTCACCCTATGCACGTCCATTTTTGTTTAAGCATTTCGCCTTTTGTTCACTACTCTCTGACTCGAAATGCCCACTTCGCTTCACGTGCCAACCACTGGTTCCCACTGCAATGTTGGCAGTCCCTAGTCTTAATTTCCTAAGTGCCCTCAGCAGTTTTGTGCCTTCCTGTCTGGCTATTTATTGGACATATAGTCTGTGCTATAAATTGAATGAACAAGCACCTTTGAAGATCTGTGCACTTCACCAAGCACTTCGTTTAAGATCTAAATATATTTCCTCTCACCTTGTCTTTCCCACAGCTCTGTGTACGATTTACACGTCACAGTCTCGATATAAACTAGATCCTAAAAGATTGTCTCTTTACCTACTCAGCTCAAGGACTCTGACTCATGCAGACAGCCCTCCAGTCCTACTACCTGGACTCAACATTTTCTGACCTAGGCGGCATTCAACCCGAAAATGGTAGGTCTCCTCCCTTTGCAGTTTTTAACTTCCCAGACACCTCTCTCACCATACTAACCAGTCCCCTGTAATTCAACAGGCTGCCGGTTCCTACTACTTCACCTGACTTGATCTATCTGTCCTGAAGACCGTTCGGTACCTGGTGCAACAACGCTGCTTCCATCCCTTCAGCCACATTCACCAGCTATCCATACCGAACCAGAAACACATAATAATGTGTCGACAAGTCTAAGACAAAGCTTAATATCTTATTAATACTATTGTTTGAAACAACAAAAAACTGTGATCTTTCACTCTGATACTAACCGACAAAAATGCACACTCTAATGTGTTCACCATGTACAGTTTCAGCGCCACGGCGCAGTTTGTAAAAGATTGTCTTCTTTTCTCTCTGTGTTAGAGTAAAATAAAAAAAACCTGTTTTTTGTCAGCTTCACCTCTCCAAAGTGTTTTTTTGTCCTTCAGAGCTAACATTGTTTTTAGCTCTACTGCAAACCTCGGTGACCCTATGTCATGCCATCGGTCAGGGTAGCTTTGACTCACCTCTTGCTCTATTGTACCTATTACCCTCTCGAGTCAAGCCCCCACACAAAAAAAGAGGGTGCGCCCACCTACTTCTCATCTTTTCATATTCTACATTTTACCTGTAGCCTACACAACTTCGCTACACATTTTAAAGTGTTTTAAGTAAGGATGGAAGCGGGGTCAGGAATCGGTGAGCGCTAACGTGTCTCACCAGTTAGTATGGGTGTGCAGTGGAATGGCCGACAGACATTGACTCACAGAACATTTTCCTATGGGATTGCGCCATTATAAAACACTTCTGTGAATCAGACCCTAGTTTAGCATCGGTCTGCGTTGAGCTGTAGTTCACAACCCATTGGTATCTTTGCTCATCTTTGCTCAGCAGTAGGGTGCATTGCATTGCATTGCATGTCACCCACAACTATTCTGATCAAAGACATACATGAACAATCGCATTCGTATGTTTCCGAGGCTACACTCCTTATTTTCCATTTGGAAGCACACTGCTATCACGCGGGTCCTTCCCCAGCCTTTCCCCTCACAGATCAGTTACTGCTTCTCAGTATGTTAGCGCCATATAGAGCTATATTATCTTCCTTTGGCAGAATATCAGTTCTACGCTGTCACATGGCTCTTCTTACCTTCTATTTTAGCTCCACGCAGAAGCTGCTTCACATATATGTCGGCTCATGCAGTTGCACAGGTCTAGAATGCCCCATCATTTCAGTCCTTTGCAGCACCACTTTACTACTGATTTCATTTATCTTTTTATTTCCAAACACAACCACATTATTATCCCTTCTTAGTCGTTCAAATCCACACAGCTTCTATCCAGGGCTACAACCAAAGGACCTGGGGCTATAGCCACCCCACACCCCTCTAGCAACGCCTCTGAGAGCAACCATACTAACCTTTCCTTTTTTTTGTATCTTTTTTTTGTATTTACACATAAAAGCCATAATAACTGTTACCCAGTGAATCACGTGTATGTAGTTTCCAAGTGTTTCCGTTTCTTTTACAGCCTCGGTGTTATTGCCAGTATTTCATACCATAGTGAGCTACATTTCTAACCATTCTCAAAGTTTCAGTTCAATAAATCACTGTATCCTTTCCCAGTAATTGGGTTTTACTGGAAGCAACAACTTAACCTCTCCCAGCATTTGAGTTCCATACGGCACAATCTGAATAACAGTTCTCAGCCCCATCGTTTTTTTCAGGGTCATAATTAAGTTCTGGCAATTTTTTTGTGGGCAGCACAGAAATCCTGAATTTGCTGCAATTTTTACGCATCCAGAGGAAAAACCAATTTCTGCACATTTTTTGCTGTTGCAGATTTCCGTTATCTTAATGCGCCTTTTTGCTGGGCCGTTGCCCAATTCACTGAACTAATGTGTTACCGCAGACTTTTACACGTCCTCATAGCAAATGCACATAAACTCATAGTGCAACTGAACACACAAAATTATTGCTTCACGTGCGCAGTGATTTGATAGACGCATGGCCGGAGATGAGGGAGGTGGTGGTGAAAGCAGCTGCACCGCTTACTTCACTGAAGTGCCCGCGTTAGTTTCGAGGAATGCACTGTGGGAGAGAGAAAAATCCCAGTGGAATTGTACTTTTTCCCAGAAAAAATATGGACCCTCCTGCAGAAGGTGGAAAAGTGTGCCACAGCGTGGTAAACATCAGCGGAAGCGAAAAAAGCAATTCCACCTACCCCTACTCATAATTATTATCCTTTACCAGTTTCAGTTCCACATACAACCAAATGATCTTCCTTTCAATGCATTTCGCTGCTCCATGAACAGGCACAATGGTTAATCCCCCTCACTAACGGTAGAGGGGGGTTAGATTCTATTAAAGACAAAGAGGTGAGTATTATGCATATCAGTCTTTACTTCTGACACCAGAGCAGCAAATATTTTTTTAAAAACAAATACGTTTCAACAAATTAAACCGAAAACAAACAGTATCTCAGTGATAACAAAGGGAGGAATCCCCAATCCAAGATGAAGGCCAGGTCATGCCCTGCCAGCAACCAATAGGCAGGGACCGCCCCATATAAGTCCTTTCCTCTAGTAACAACTCCTCTTCTATAGCTGCATCACAACAGACACCATCCTTGAAGATCAGACACAGTTGTAGCACGGACAACCCTCCTTCAGACGACCTTCGAGGGTAGCGGGCAGGAGCCCCCCCTCCTACCCTGCAGCCACGGACACCAGGCTGCTCCATCCCAGACCAGGCCAGCGCAGACCAGCATCTCACTAGCAGCACACGGCCTGCCTGACCGTGTCCCAGTCATCCGCCTAACCCGCCGATGCCGGGCGCGACGCGGCACCATAGCGAGGCTGAGCCTCGATCTGCCTCATATTTTGTTTATTTTGCTTGCAGTATCCGCCGGCTGGCGGATGCGCCGACGGCCTGCATGAAGGCCGTATAAAGGCCCTGTTTGTGCCTGTTTGGCGACTGGAAGGCGAGGAAGCGCCCATCCCTTCACCCCTGTTTACCAAAGGCTGCTCGGAGTGAGCCTCTTCCTCCACCACGACGGGCCCCCATTACGGTAAGCCTCTGTCCCTTAATTCGCACCTCTAGTAGGGAAACGAAAAACATTGACATCAAGACCCAGTATCCACGCTCCACCTAATGGCACAGTGCCACTCTGTATTACCTCCTGCGCAGCTGCGAGCTGTGCTCATACAACTCTGACTGATGTCTGCCCACTGTACCCATGAGTACTAAATACACCTTATGACCCATCTGAGACCCTCCCGGTCGCTTGCCAATTGCATGGCCGCGTAGAGACCACCGTGATTTCATGCTGTGCCCTATGGTCGATTAGTGACCACTGTGATCCTGTGTTGTGCCTTATGGTCGATTAGTGACCACTGTGATCCTGTGTTGTGCCCTATGGTCGATTAGTGACCACTGTGACCCTGTGTTGTGCCTTATGGTCGATTAGTGACCACTGTGATCCTGTGTTGTGCCTTATGGTTGATTAGTGACCACTGTGATCCTGTGTTGTGCCTTATGGTCGTTTAGTGACCACTGTGATCCTGTGTTGTGCCTTATGGTCAATTAGTGACCACTGTGATCCTGTGTTGTGCCTTCTTGGTCGATTAGTGACCACTGTGATCCTGTGTTGTGCCTTATGGTCGTTTAGTGACCACTGTGATCCTGTGTTGTGCCTTACGGTCGTTCAGTGACTACTGTGACATAGTGTTGTGACCTATGGTCGCACCTGACCACTCACAAGCCCTCCTAGGACTTTTCTTGCTGTTAGCCTAACTAGTATTTCACTGCTGACCACCATATCTAGCCCAATTGGCGTAAATAAGGCGAGCAAAGCCTCACCTCACCCCACCCCCCTATATCCCTAGCCATGCTAAGTTGGATATTGTGCATCATGTTCCCTTTCTGCCTTGTCCGAGCGGACACCCCGTGCACTGGCTCTCACTTCCTCGCCCTCAGCATTGGGCTCACCAAACTAGCTGCCCAAGACACCATCCCATCCCCTGTCCTACCCCCTTCCTCTCTACCACACCTCCCTTCCCATCCTCCTCCATTCTCATATCCAGTCTCAAGGACACCCATGAATCCAGCAAGGAACACCACCCCGCATCAACCATCACTGAAGGTCCACATGTACACCCCAACCCCTTAAGCAATCGCAAAACACACCCTATCCTAGGATATGACAGAACATCCCGTTTAAGAGTTCGCACAAGGCTCCCACACCACAACCCCACTACCAAGACCCAGCCTCCCAGATCACCTAAACCCATGGTACACAAAACTAACGACAAACACCCCCAGCCTAAAGCAACCAGAACTACCCCACTAAGTGGCCCACCAACTATAAATACTCCCACTAAGGAACCCAACCCTCCCATTAGTTTAAAAAATGCACTCATCAATGCCCGCTCCCTCGGAGCCCACGCCATTGATATTCACGACCTCATTATCGAACTTGACCTTGACATGCTAGTAATCACAGAAACCTGGTTACATCAAGCATCAGGCCCTCTGCTAGCTCTGGCTATTCCGCCAGACTACACCATTCTCAGATCTGATAGAACCACCACTCCAGGAGGCGGTGTAGCCATCATTGCTAAAAACACTATCAAACTTAGATCAAGCTTCATTGAAATAATATCAGGGTACGAATTACTACTCGCCAAACTCTCATTGAATGAAAACACCACAATCAACATAGTGGTCATCTATAGAACCCCTAGCACAAACAGCCACCCAGAAACAGACATCCCTCTATTACTGACGCCCCTCATCAAACCCAAAACGAAATGTATCATCATTGGTGATTTGAATTTAGGTTTCAATGATAACCAAGACCCCAAAGCAACCGCCCTCATCCTGGCACTAAATGACATGAATTTCCACCAACACATCAATGTCCCCACCCACACCAAGGGCAGAACCCTCGATTGGATCCTCACCCTCAACACCAACATCACCTTAGGCCCGATCACCGCACTGAATTGGACAGACCATTACTGCATAGAATTTACTATCACCAACGACGATCCCTGCACTCCCAAGAACGTAGCTATGGACTTCATCGAAAGCAGAAACTCTAAAAAGCTCACAGCTGAGAACCTCGACCCCACCTTGAACAAACTGCTAGACACCCACTCAATCCCCAGCAATGACCCCACAATTATCGCTGAGCACTACCACAAATGCCTCTCCACAGCGATTAACACCATAGCACCTGTAACCTCCAAACTAAGGCGCCTCAACAAAAAATCCAACTTCTGGTTCAACGAGGAATTAATCGTCCTTAGAAGGAAAAAACGCTCTCTCGAGCATGCCCATAATAAACATCCCTCCCCGGACTCAGCTAAAGCATTCAAAGACGCTAATACCGCTATAAATCAGCTATCATTTCACACAAAGCCAACGCCTACAATGCTCGCATCAACAATGCAGCATCCGACTCCAAAGAGCTTTTCACTATTCTTAGAGAACTTGAAAATCCACTTCCTACCGACACACCCATAAACACAAGCAAAGAATGGTGTACCACCATACAAGATGCTCTTGCCTCCAAAATCTCTATGTTACAAAACAAAATCAACTCCAAAAAATCACTCCTAGCTACAAAAAACCCCTGCCTCCCTAATCACTGTACCCCTTCCAGCGACAACTCCAACCCCCCCTTCCAATTCACACCAGTCACCCACAATCTCGTGCTCGACACTATCTCCAAACTAAAAGCATCCAACTGTAAAGGAGATACTGTCCCAGCCAAACTAGTCAAAGCCTGCGCACCTACACTGACCCCCCTCATTACGAAATTTGTCAATGCCTCATTCAAGTCCAATACAGTTCCGACTTGCATTAAAGAACCCTGGGTCACACCACTTCTTAAAAAACCAAATCTAGACCCCACCATTCCAACTAATTATCGCCCCATAACTACGGTCCCATTCTTACTCAAAATCATCGACAAACTAGCCTATAACCAAATTCAAACCCATCTAGAATCAAACCAGCTCCTCGGCACCAGACAATCAGGCTTCAGGCCTAACCACAGCACTGAAACAGCTCTCCTGGACCTTAAAATCCAGATGGATGCCATTAGAGACTCAGGGAAACTTTGCATTCTCCTGCTTTTGGACCTCTTAGCCGCGTTCGATTTGGTGGACCACGACAAACTCTGCAACTCACTTGCCCGTGAATTTAACTTCTCTGGGGCAGCCATTGCCTGGGTGAAATCATTCTTAACCGACCGCACCTCCAGAGTGTCCATAGGCAAAGAAGCAGCCAACCCCATCTCAGTCCCCATAGGAGTGCCCCAAGGCTCTTGTCTTTCTCCTACGCTGTATAACGCATACACCAAGCTCC
The DNA here is from genome assembly GCF_040938575.1 of Ambystoma mexicanum. Lineage (NCBI taxonomy): Eukaryota > Metazoa > Chordata > Amphibia > Caudata > Ambystomatidae > Ambystoma > Ambystoma mexicanum. The sequence continues at coordinate 818,262,373 of NC_090929.1, forward strand.
TGTTCTCAGCACTTGACAACATGGGTGTCACATACACAAACTTTGCGGATGACACCCAGATCCTTATTCCCCTTACAGGCAACTATGACCAGGACACCTTAACAATCAACAAAATCTACGCCATCATACAAAACTGGATGGCATTAAACAGCCTATGTCTCAACGATGAGAAGACGGAAGTCCTCATCGTAGGAGCTCCAGCCAAATTAGCTACCCTGCAGCCAGAATATTCAACCAGCAACATTGACGGCACCAATATTCCAGTGTCTAAACAAGTAAAAACACTGGGCGTGTACTTCGATGCCAGCCTAACCATGACTAAACAGATCAATGCACTTTCCTCTTCCACGGCCTACACTTCTAAATTAATTGCACTCAGCCGACAATTTCTGACCCCAGCAAACTGCCTCACCCTGGCCAGAGCACTGGTACTATCGAAATTGGACTACTGTAATGTTTTACTTCTGGGCACCTCCAACACTAACATAGCTAAAATGCAACTTTTGCAAAACAAAGTCCTGAGGGCAGCGCTAGGCATAAAAAAATCAGATCACATCTCCAATACCAGGAAAGATGTACACTGGCTCCCCATCAAAGCCCGCATCATTTTCAAAACACTATGCATCACCTACAAATGCATTACAAAAAAAGGACCTATCTATCTCAATAACACCCTGCACCCTAAAACTAACATAAGACTACTGAGATCCAACGACAAACTCCTCCTGGACCCCCCCAATTCAAAACCACAAGAGCAGGGGGCAGCAGCTTCACCACCTTAGCCCCCAAACACTGGAACTCCCTACCTATCATCATCAAAAAAGCATCCTCCTTCACGATCTTTAAAAAACAGCTTAGAACCTGGTTATTCAACCAATATTAGCACCCAAGGATAGGACACCTTCCTCCGGATACTGTTGTAAATACTTAGGCCACTGTTTAGTGTTGTTAATATATTGTAACCTATATCATGCAATGTAACCAATGTAATGTTTGAACATGACTATTTTCTAAGCTGTCTTATAACCTTTCCGTGATACCTGAGGGTCTGGGCGTGTAACAAATAAATAAAATAAAATAAATAAAATAAACCCAATCGATAACCAGCTCCGGGCTTTTCTCCTGTTGCACCATCCTGGGGCACTCGAGAAACCTCCTTGACTGGATCACTTCACCCCCGAAGCTGCATGTAAAACAAACAGAAAAGGATGGTTGGGATAATACTCACCTCCTTGTCTTTAATAGAATCTGCACCCCCTCTCACGTTAACTATAAAATTCACTACCTCTACGGGAGGGGCAGATATGGGATCAAGGTGACGAGCACACACCAGCCCACCCGGCGGCTCCATGCTGAGGAGTAGCGTAACTTAGTGGAAGCTGCCCAGGAATCCTTGATGACACAGATAGAGTCCTGCGAAAGTCCCTGTTCCCTGACAGGCCACCATTCGGTGAAAGTAAATCCCCCACTTGCCTGATTTTTGCACGTGGAACCCGCCGCCACTGCTGGTGCCTCTTCCTGTTGGCAGTGCAGGCTGCCATGGGGATGGAAGCGATTTCTGTTTGGAGCCCCGTCTTCCATCTCCATAAGGGCCATCTTGCTAAAGTATTTTGTTTGAATGAACGGGATGGCATGAGGCGTCCTGTTCATTCAAACAAAATAAAATGCTCTCAGTACCCGGGCTACCGGATTGGCAACCTGGGGTGCTAATAGCAACCATACCCTCGCCGGCGTGCCGGTTCGGGGGTTATCGGCCTGGGGACCCCCGTTAAAAGCTCTCACGTTTGAACGCTTAAGAAGATAATGGTGTCATGTTGCTTTTCATTTGGTTATACGCGTGTATTTGATGTTATTTCTATGTGATGTTATGTACATTTTAATAAAAACACATTTAAAAAGAGTGAGTTGGTGCAGCACCATTCTGCTCAGAAAATGTCACCTGGAATCTTTGGAAGCCAGAGAGTTCTCTTGCTTTGTTCTTCTTTCTCGTCACAGAAGTTGTCCCTTCATGAAGGCTCTGCATCACTTCTGCTTAAATATTTGTATTATTAGAGTTGAGTTTAGGCAAATGATACAAACTTCTAACTGCTTTGTTAAGGAGAGTAGGCACATTTGGTGTGTTTGTAGGCTTATGCTGTTTGACTTTGCTACAATACAATTTGCGTGTCCTAAGTCTTCTCTATGGGTATATGATTGTTGAACATATGAAAACTTTATTTTAAAAGTTTTTCACCATTGGAACAAATAAACGTCAGTAAAATAACATATACTAAAAAGTGTTGACTTTTTGATTGTTGAACATTTGATGTCAGAATGATGGCGACCAAGAACAACTTTGGGGTTCTTTCATCTAAATTGTGTCTGCTGACACTGCTGCATACCTTTCCCCCTTTCCTCTGTGTGTCCCACACTTTATGTAACCTGCAGTCTCCAAATCAATATGGCGCCTCGTTATGTCAGTATTGTAATCTTTTGTGTTTTCTCCCAGATTCCTGCTTCCAGCAGCAGCAGTTTTTCTTTGACGAAAGTTCTCATAGCTTTCCAAATTAGTGTTGTATTGAACGGAGGCGAGTGGTGCTTGATGCGTGCTTTGAGCTCAAATCCAAATAACTCCTCTCCCACCTTTTACGAACACACTAGACAAGCAACTTGTGTTTTAAAGAGATTTTGCGTCATTGGCCCTTCTTGTGAGTCAGGAGATAAAGGCAAAAATTGACAGTATTTCAAATGTTCAAATTCAGTGCCGAAATGAATTCAAGTTCATGAGGCATGTACCCCATAGTGTAATTCTAGAATACCACATACAGTACGTTTCAAACAAAAATATCTGCATATTTTTACCTCCAAATGTGGAGATAAAAATATAACATTTTCCTCAGCTGTTTATACGTGTTTTTCCTGAACTGTGGGATGTACTAGCCCATCCCTTCAGCCTCAGGAGGAAAAAATGCAAGCGGACCCGTTAAGGGAATAATAAAGTCTGTATTTCCGATTCCCACTTTTGCCTTGAAAAGCACAGACTGGTTAATGACCCTTCTGTGCATGGTTGTGCAAGGCACAGGACCGTCATGATCCAGTAATGTGTCTAATTCAGTCCCATTTCCCACACAGGACTGAACATGCTTTTTATGGAGGTGCCAACACTTAATAAGTTAATTTTCTCAAATAACTACTCATACGCAGACCTCAGAAATCAGGCTTGGTCGCATTCCAAAAAGTGCTGTCCAGCCAAAACTTGGTCGCATCACTTGTGCACGAGCCCACAAGCAAGCCAGACGAATTACCGCCTCATTCTGCATCATTAGCCTCCCAGGTGTTTGAATGTGGCCCTGTCCAATCGCATCCCATCTTCCTCTCTTTCCCATGCCTTAATGCCTCTTTGTACCTTTCCCTCTGCCCTTACCATGCTTGCTCCCCACCTCCTTTTCCGACTGAGGTTCCCCTTTTGTGCTGCGCTAATTGCAACCTTCTGGGAGCAGTGACGTGGTATGCCAATGTGCTTAAATATGGCACTGTCAAGCTGGCATAGCTCTGTTAAAATTGGGATGCCAACTGTTTGCAAGCAATGTACATCTGACATGGCATTTTCTTCGAACACTGATATACTGGCATGGCAATTTTCTAGGAGAAATGTGAAAATGGCAAGCCCATTTTCTATGATAAAGAAATGTTAGAGTACTTTACTGGGGCAACTGGCATGGCAATGTGATCATCGACATGGCAATGCGCAAAATAACATGATGGCACATTTAGGTGCACTGTTGCATATTTAAGAGCACCATGCATCATTTGAGCAGCACCTTGTGTACGTTTACTCTGTGTGCATTATATTATTAGCAGCATCCTGGAATATCTGAGCAGCACCCTAATATTATCGAGTGCAACATTTATTTGCAATACACAATTCAATTGTGGAAATAGCACTGCACCTGGCATAGGCCCTCTGTTTATCATAACAATTCTGATAGCATTTTGTTTTCTGGCAATTCTGATTGTATTTGATTAACTTCCACATGACTTCTGATATTAATTATATCTCCTGGCACAGTATTAATGTTTAATGTAATTATATCTCCTGGTGCAATAAACAACAGTTTAACTTCTACCAGCATACACTCTGTGATTGCCATTCCTTCTATAGAAGGTGAGGGGCGTGCTGTTCTGTGCACTGCTTCAATGATAATTGCAGACATATTTGTCGGCAGCAGGGGTGTTACACTTTAGCACTCTCTGCAAACCCTTTACATTTTTTAACTAATTTCAAAATGATGCCACTTGGCACCAATATGTTCTAGATGTTCTAAAGGAAATCGCCCACAAAGTCGTATTCGGCTGTCAGCTTTCTTGTTTTCAGTTGGCTTGTTTTTATCAGTTGAGGGAGGGGTTAGGCCCTAGTGTTTGAAACTTCACCAGCTGCCACTGGTGGCACGCATGAGCGAATGTCACGAAGTGTAGGTTAAGGACTGGGTAGTGTTTGGTAGTTGCTCACAAATACCTGTAATCAGTCAAAGGATCACAGTAGGAATGCCCAGATTAATTACCCCTCATCTACTTTTCAGTCAGATCAGCTCTGTATTGTCACAATTTGGGGCCCCACTATTATGCTCAGTGTATCAGAATAGTAGAGTTGTGCTTCGGCATATAGCTCAGCAAGTTCTGAGTGAGAGGTTGGGTATTAGGCAGGGCTGTAACCAGCGTTGCATGGGAGGTGGTGGGCAGTGCTATGGAAAACGTCATATTTTCTATATGGAAATTGAGCTCTCTCAATGTGTGGTCAAAGAAGGGAATGAGTCCACACCAGCCATCTTCTTGGGCTTTCATGGCCGCTCTAAGAATAGCACTGCAGCCCAGAGCAGTGGAAGCTGGTATATTTGTAATGTGGATTGGTGTAGGTGTTTCCCTTGAATTGGGCCCAGAGAACAAGCCTGTAAAGTTTTAGAAGGTACTTACCCGTAGAAATATTTTTAAATATTAAGTTTAAAATCATGCATTTTGTAACACAAATTTCAGACACTTGGGTAACAATCCATAGAATCTAACCGTAGTTCTACAAAGCAACACATGAAACACTCAAGTAGATGCCAAGTCATCAACAGTATTTCAGCACACGTTGATGCTGGCTGTCCCCAAAGAAAACATGCGACCTGTCTATACAATATATGCCAGCATTGCCCGCTTTCAAGAAGGAACTGCCCACATGAGACCATTAGATCTGTCCCTGTTTCATGCTGGCTGTGTCCAGAAAAAGTAATGAGGTTGGTCTAAACAATACATGCCAGCATGTTCATTGGAAAATACATTTGCACTCTGTTAGTGGCCAAAGAAAATATGAGTTCTCTCTAAATAATAAGTTTATGCGCTAAATGTTTTTGCGAAGTGCTTTGTGGGTATCTACTTGTGACCAACATTGGTGAAATCTCTTGCGGCAAGAACAGTAGCTGGCCCTGTAGTCGATTTGTTTTGTTTATACCTCTCTTTATTGGTATTTCAAAAGAAACACAAAAAACACATTTGGTATCCTGTACCAATAACCCACAACCCCTTCCCCCTTACACACCCCTTCACATCAGATTGTTCCATCCGACCTTTGTATCAAGATTTAAGCATGTGGCATACACTAGTGCTGTCCAGTTCACGCGTCTTATCGATGAAACATTCAAGATACTTTGAGACTTATCAATGACCCCCCATCCCTCCGTAAATATCTCTTTCCCATTCCTCACATCTCGGCACCTGCCACCGGTGACACCGCTTCCCCGGTGTCATGTTGTTGAAGCAGATAGTTTATGTATGCATCCCACATGTTCTTGTCATGACACCGGTGTTGGAACAGCAACCCCCCCCCATTATCCATATTGATGCAGTACATTATGTCAGTTCTCCAATTGGAGATCTTGGGGCACCATTTTCCTCCCCACTGCATTGCCACCCGCTGTTTAGCAAGTATAAGGAGCAACCCAACCAATTTTCTAGTGCTCTTGGGACGCCCTTAGTGTAGCCCAGTAATCCAATCAGAGGATATAGGTTCATTGTCTGGCCTATAATTCAGTGAATCATATCAAACACCTCTCCCCAGAACTGTTGTATGTCTGGGCAGTCCCAGGCTATGTGAAGGAAGTCAGCTTGTTCTGCTTTGCATCTGCTACATCTCCCAGAGCTATACGGGAAGTAGTCTTTCAGTTTGGCCATTGTACACTAGAATTGGCGTATGTATTTAAAATGGATCTGCTTAAACCTGGCATTAATAGCCCCCTTCCTGGTCCCCTCGCAGCAATATTTCCATGTATCTCCCCTCCTAGCGTTCTTTCCCATGCTCCCTCTGGATTGTATGTGCATTGAGTATAAACCCGATGTTACCTTGCGACCCATCAGACCCCTAAACAATTTATCCAGTATGGGGGAAATCTGAGGATGTTCCGGGAACGTGACAAATACTAGACGCAGGCTCACACTCAGTCGATAGTATAGGAATATGTCCAGGGCCGACTTGGTCCTCTTCACCCTTAGCTCATCGAGCATTATACACGCCCCTAAGTCTCCAAAGTGCGTAATTCCCAGTTTCTTGACCATATTCACAAAGCCTGCTTCGCTGGTGATCGATATCCCCGGCATGTATATCAGCGGGAGTTGGAGCGAGTATAGCACCTCGCCCCCTTTTTACGTTCTATTCTAACCCAAGCTCTGCAGGTCATTTCCACCAGGATCTGTGGGTGCTGAGTCCTGCCTGGTGCCATTAATATGAGTGATCTAAGCAAGTCTGGTGCTGCCACTGCTCTCTCTACCTCCATGCGCTTTCCATCTCCCTGCATCTCATGCCAATGCGTAAGAAACCTGGCCTGCGCTTAACTATAGTACGACTCAAAGTCGGGTCGGCCCAGTCCCCCCTCGTGTATCGCGCTGCCAATTTGTCCCAGGATACACTCGCTGGCTTACCGGCCCATATAAATTGGAACACAGCAGTCTTTAGACCACAGAAGTAGTCACCTGAGACCGCTATTGGGGTGTTTAGGAAAACATAGAGGAACCTGGGTCGCAGAGACATTTTGACGACGGAGATCCGATTGTACAGGTTGAGGGGAAGATTACTCCATCTCAGCATGGCCTCTTGCGCCTGATCCAGAATCCTCAGGTAGTTACTGTGGTACACCACGGTTGGATCCCTGGTTATGTAGATTCCCAAATTGTGAGTTTGAACCATGTGCCATTGGAACCCCCAGCCATCTTGATATTGGGTGACCACCTCCGTCAATGGGAAAAGCCCTGACATGGAGGCATTTACTTTCAACCCTATCTCACCGAAGCCCTGAACGTCCTCCATAACCGGGTCCAGATTCTTCTTGGGGTCTCTTAGAAATAGCACCATATCGTCTGCATATAACGAGATTACAACCTTATGATTATATAATTGAATTCCGTGGTGTAGATGCAATTCCCTCACTCTTTCAGCAAATGGTTCGATCGCCAGGGTGAAGAGCAGCGGTGATAGGGGGTACCCCTGTCATGTCCCTCTTTCCAGTGGTATAGTTGGAGTCAATTGACCATTCACTCTCACCCTAGCGGTCGGCTACGTATATTATTTATTTTATTTTATTTATTACATTTGTTGTACGCCCAGACCCGGAGGTATCACCGCGTAGTTACAGACAATTGGGTAACTACAATCTTTACATTATAAATGAAAACACAAGTAAGACATAAGATGAAATTACATACATTATATATACATAATGTTTTTTTAACAGTGGGACCATTGCTATGTAGGATTCCCCCCATTCCCATGCGCTGCAGCGCCGTAAATAGGAAGGGCCATTTGACGGAGTTGAATGCTTTTATTGCATTCAGCAATGCCGCCACCAGCAGTTCCTCCGGGGGTACTGCCGCCATCAGGCCAAACATCCTCCATAAACTCTATGGAGAGGATCGGCCTGGGATGAAACCTGCCTGGTCCTCCCCTACCATTTATTGGTATCATGGGTGACAACCGTGACGCGAGGATTTTCCGCTAAGATCTTATCAATATGTATTAGCGAGATTGGGCGATAAGAAGAACAGTCCTTACCAGGTTTGTCTGGTTTCAATAACACCACTACCATCGCCTCTCTTAACGTGTCCGGCAGGATTCCCGTCGCTAAACTCTGCCTGAACATTCCCAATAAATGGGGTGCTAATCTATCAGCGTAATGTTTATAGAATTCATCCGTAAACCTGTCCGGTCCCAGGTATTTACCATTCGGCAAGGATTTAATAACAGTCAGTACCTCTTCTAATGACAATGGGCGGTTCAGATGTTCTCTTTGGGCATCAGTGCACCAATGCAGGGCCACCTGGCTCAGATAGTCCTTGATCTCTGCCTGCAAGGCATGTTTTTGCGAGGGGTAGAGGCGACGATAAAACTGAAAGAATTGCCAGACTATCTCTGAGTCCTCAAACCTGTCCTTCCTGTTCTCATCAGCTATCGCATGAATCCTCCCCTTCACATCATCCATCCTAGTTGCCCTAGCTAACATCTGACAATGCCAATTCCCCTCTCCATATTGATGGATATTATTCGCATTCCTATGTATTTGACCTCCCTGAGTGCTAGTGTCTGGAATTCCTGAAATTGTTTCAGGATCTGAGCTTGTTCTTGATTTGTAGGGTTCGGGTTAGTTGTCTGGAGCAGGCGGATCGTACGATCTTTACTCGCCAGTTCCCTCCTGATCTGCCTGAGAATCTCTGTATCTCTGGATATGCATTTGCCTCGTATCACACACTTAAGGCTGTCCCATAGTGTCCCGGTTGACCCCACGGAGCCCACGTTCAGGTCAACGAATGTATCAATTGCTTCTGTTAAGCCATCCCTGAAGATCGTATCCGATAGTCCCTCATTCTTGAACCGCCATGGAAGTGTCCCCTTCGTCTGACCTTCTAAACTCACCACCATTGTAACAGGAGCATGGTCTGAGAGTGTTCACTTCCCTGACTCAGCTCACCAATGAGTGTGAGATTAAGAAAAAGTCCAGCCTCGATGCTGAACCGTGAGGGACAGAGTGACAGGTGTATTGCGGCTTAGTTTGATTCCAAACCCTCCACACATCAACAATGTCCCGTAAGAAGGTCATGTCCCACAACCCGTTAGTCCCTCTGTTACCCGTGCCTCGGCCCCCACCGGATCTATCTAGTTCAGGCTGCATCACTGCATTAAAATCACCACCCCAGATCACCTCCCCTGTTGATAGTTCCGCCAGCTGCCGGTCTATCCAATCTAGTGTTTCCACCGTATCTTGATTGGGCCCATATTAGTTAATCAGTGTGCACATTTTCCCCTGGATGGTGCCCTGCACAATGAGACCCCTACCCTCCCTATCTCTCACCACTTTAGTTTGGTGGAACCCAACCTTAGTGTGTATCAGGGTTCCCACTCCCCTAGCGTAGGGAGAATATGACGAAAAATATCTGTGACACCCCCAGACTTTCCCAAACGTGAACTCTGTATCAGATGTTAAGTGTGTCTCCTGCAAGAACGCAACATCAAATCGATGTCTGTGCATGTATAACAATATTTTCCGGCGTTTGATGGGGCATTTCAACCCCCTAGTATTCCAAGTGCAAAATTTAAGTGAGGCCATCTCCCACCGTATTATCAGATTTCATCCCATAGTGCCTCGCATCTGTGAACTGGTCAGGTACCACAGGTGATAAAAGTGTTGAATCAGGTGCGCTGTATTTGCCCCTCACCCCCACTGACAACTCCAATGTGTCAGTGTTAACAGCCCCCGTCCCCCATGCCCCTAGCCGATCACCCCAACTTATCAGCAGAAAACCTTTACCCACCCATGAACTGATCTGGAGCTTTCGCATGAGGATCAGCCAGCAGCCCCGCCACCCCCCGCAGAACAAGAATTACGTGATCTGCCTGCCCCATCACAGCCCTCAGACTACCCGGTAAAATGCTGTGCAGAAATAAAGGATATGCATCAACAGGCAAGATGTCAGATATTATTCCGCCGCTGCCGGGGCTGTCTCGGCTGCATTTCCAAGAAGGTTGTGGCCTCTTCCAGAGTATGAAAAAAGACTGCACGGCCCTCGTGTTCTATGCAGAGTTTAGCGGGAAACATCATGGCGTAGCGGATTCCTCTATCTCTCAATTGTTTCTTCACTTCTAGAAATTTTCTCCTGGATGCCTGGACTTTATCTGAAAAATCTGGGAAGAGTTTGATGGTATGGCCTTTGTAAGTCACTGCCCCTTTTTCCCGGGCTTTGCGCAGGGCCATGTCCCTATCTCGGTAATTCAGCATCCGAGCGATGATTGGTCGAAGGGGTGCTCCCGGTATCGGCCTCCTCCCGCTAGGCACCCGGTGCGCTCTCTCCACAACATATACTGCTGAGAAGTCTTCCGGACCCAACGCCTCCCGGAGCATGTCTTCCACAAGGAGCTCCATATTCTTCTGTTCCACATTCTCCGGCATTCCGATGATTAGCAGATTGTTCCTACTTAAACGCAATTCCAATGTTTATCGGTTAATTCTTTCAGTGCCCTTTTCACGAGTGTCATATCTCTAACCAGGGAGATGTATTGGGCTACCACCGTTAACACTCTTCCCTCCACTTCATCCAGCCTCCCACCGTGCTTGCCTAGGCGGACCTGCATGTGGTCGACTTTACAGGTCAATGTGTCAATTTTCCAATCCAGAGATTGTATGCTGGACTGTAGCTGATTGAACATCACTTTAATGTCCTGGAAAGCTCCGGATGGATTCAGTGCAGCAGCCTGGGGTTATATCTTTGGGGATTTCTCCATTGGCTTGTTCTGCATCACTTGAGATGGTGTATCAAACTGGAACTTGGACTGCTGCTGCTTACTCCCCTTGCCAGACTTGCACATCACTCACGATTCTGAAAATTGCCCTTGCGGGACACGCACCTCAGTCCCGTGCTTTCAACTTCTGGACGGGTGCCCTGTTGATCCAGTGATTTCCCAGGTCCCTCCTAGTATCGCTTCTTAGTGGCCGTATGCGCCTGACTCCAGTTGCACTCCACTGGTGGTCAGGAGTGTAGGCCTCTGGATGGATATCCCCCTTATTCTTTACGTTCGGGTTGTGGCACCCAGATAGATCAGTTCCTGCACCCGTACTGTGTGGGTATTCAATCTGTGGCGTAGCCAGTGCTTGGCCTGCCCCAGACAGCCTTACAAGCTGTTTCCTCAGATTCTCCCCCTCCCGCAGCTTGTCGTCAGGATCACTCCAGAGGCCAACCCGCAAGGATCACCCCTCTTATTGTATGATATTGTCTACTTGCCCTGTGTAGTTATCGCCAGTATGTGGAGGGCTTCCGCTCCCAACCAGCAGTGGTTCAGCGCCACAGTAGCTTGTTGTTCACCATTGGACAGGTTGGAGATTTCCAAAGTGCAGTGCTGCTCACACCCTAGGCTCCAGCTGGATATCACGTCCAGGACTGTGGTTGAGCACAGTCACCCCTGATCAGTGATTGATTCTCCCAGCAAGCCAGGGGTGCCACTCTCCCCTTGTGTTGGGAGATTGTGTCCTTTAAATGGTTCAGGGTCCCTTCTCAATATATGTGGAAGTTCTTCCAGAATGCCAATGACTGAATGAGTAACGCAGTATTTTCTACCTACTTGCACTGGCCATCCAATCTGTAGCACTGGAGTATCCATGTAGATCGGGCCGTCAGGTTTCCGTTTTCAGTGCCCAGTGACTATGAGAGTGCACACCAATGTCTCTACATGTTGTGATCCACCATGGAATTGGATTGACTCCCTCGTTGCTGTAAGGGGAAGTGTGCGCCTACTAACGTGTGAGGCCCCGTGGATCTGCGCTGGCCAGGCCGCCGCGCTTCACACCAGCCGGGGAGCTGGCACCAATGATGCGGTCCAGGGACGGCTGGGACCTCCACCGCCCCCGGGTGCCGAAATCAGGGGGAACCACTCTCGCCCCACAGAGGCAGCGCAGCGGGCACGAGTCAGATATTATTCACTGTCTTCCCAGTCTTGTGTCCCCTTCTCACTGCGTATAAAGTCCCAGAGGCCAATCGCCCCCTGTGGCGTGCTGATCTTGAGCCCACAGCGTTCCACGTCAAGCCACTGCCAGGAGGCTCCACCCAAAGGTTCCGCGGGCCGCAGTCCAACGGCGTCTGGGTCAATCAAATGTCTTTGCCGGTACTCAGTAGCGGCCCTCCTTATCCGGTCTTAGGAGCATTGCTTGGTGTCCTTAGGTCCCCCTCATGGTTACTGCTGATAGGCCTCTATTCAACTCCCAGAGTCCGGGTAGCACTGACTCCCTCTGCCAGCTCCGGGTGATAAACCGCTTGTTCCCAATGTGGCAATTCGTCTGGCGCCAGACAGCCTCGGATTGCACCAGGCAGTGCCAGCCTGACAGTACAGTGTCTCCTTCCCCTGTCGGGCCCCGTGGTCCGGGCAGTCCCTCGTTGAGTTCCCCAGAGGGAAGCGGAACAGCACTGAGCAACCCCTCAGGTGGGGGGGCAGTAGTCTCGTCGGTCTCCCCCCATAGCGTCACACACCAAGCCAGCAGCCACTAGCAGGGACCTGTGCCGCCCGAGCACCACTCTCCACAGATCCGAAAGTGCCACCTACCAATCACCAGGCTCCGTGCGTGGCCCTGAGTTGCTGCCGCGAGAGGGGAATCTTCTCTGCCTGCGTAGCAGCTTGTTCCAACACCGAGAACATTCCAAACTTCACTCGCCTGTAGACCTTATCTTCGTGTAGCGTCACACCATATGAGAGGGCTAGATGTGGCTGGGAAATCTCTGAATGTCTGCCAGATCTATGAGGGTGTCAGGGAGCTAACGGGCTCACAGCCATCTTGGCTGGGCTCTCTAGTGCCCTCTGGCCCTTTAATCTTTATCGAGAAGGCAGCACTACAAAACCTTACCTGCGATTCCAAGCTGGCCGCTGACAAAAGGTAGACCTGTCGACGGCTGCTCCCGGGCCCCAGCAAAGTTTCATTGTCGGATCCACCACCCCCAATGGCTGGAAGCATGGCAAGACGATAGGGAGATACCCCAATGTGAGGAGAGACAGGGGGAAATCCTGAAATCTCCGGAAAGCATTGTGATTGAGGGGCGAGCCATGAGTGGCATGCCAGGCGGAAAGAGGAGCATCCCGGCGGATGCCAGAGCGGTCGTGGAGAGGAGCAGAGGGGCGATGGACAGAAGGGAGGAAAACTGCCCCCCACAGAGGGACGGCGCCCAGGAAAGCAGAGAGACAGCAGCAGGAATCGGATAGCTGAGAGGCATCGGGGGAGAGCCAGGAGACGGAAGGCACAGGAAAAGGAAGAACGGCTCCCACGGACCTAAGTGTGGTGGTGGAGAGGCGCCGAGGGGGAGCCAGCTGAGGACAGGAAAGAGCATCAGCATTGGTGGATGCCCCCTCGATGAGGGAAGCCAAAGCGGGAATCCGTGGCGACACTAGAGAGCAGCTGGAGCTGGCAGGCCGTGAAGAAATAGGGGATAAGATCAAAGCTTCTTTGAACTGAACAATAGCACAATTACAAGCAAGAGCACGCGTTGGGGTGCATTTAAGGCCACGATGAGGGGGGAATTCATAGCGCAAAAGGCAAGAAGTGATAGGCAAATGAGGGCCATGGAGACCCAGCTAGAGGAGGAAGTCGAGGAAGCACGCCAAAGGGTGGAGTACGCCCCCATAAGGGAAGCGCTGAAGGCGTACAGATGTGCAGTGGGGCAGCTAGGGGTACAAAGAATCAAAAAAGTGGAATGTGCACTGCTCTTCGTGAGGCAGAAATATTACTCCAAAGCGAACAAAGCAGATGCACTTCTGGCGCGTTTGCTGAGGGGAGCAAGAGGACAGAATACAATCATAGCCATAAATGATGAAGGGGGTAACCGACTCACTTGAACGGAAGAAAATCAAGACAGATATTATAAGACACTATACACGTCCCAAAACCCACTGACCCAGTTACAAACTGACTTCTTAGGGGAATTACAACTCCGCAAGTTACCTCTAGATGTGCAGGAGCAGCTGGGGCAGGCAATAATGGAGGAGGAGGTGAGGGGCACCATTGCGAAGCTGCCCGGAACAAAGCCCTGGGCCAAGATGGCTACTCAACATCATTCTACAAAGCGTGTACCCACATACTGACAGTTATTTAACACATTTAAGGAAAAGGGCAACATTGCACCATCAATGGAGGAGGCCAAAATTACGCTTATCCCCAAACCCGGAAAAGACCCAGCGGATTGTCTCTCCTATAAGCCCATCAAACTCATAAACATTGATGCAAAAATGTACACTAAGATACTGGCAAAGCGACTAGAGGGACATATCCCATCACTGATCCACCAAGACCAGGCAGGGTTTTTTCTGGGTAGACAGACAGCGGACAATATTAAAAGAGTGGCACACCTGGTGGAAAAAAAACTGAAAACGGCCACTGCGTCACTCCTGCTGGCGCTTGACACAGAGAAGGCATTTGATCGGGCGGAGTGGCAGTTTCTGTTCAGTGTCATGGAGAAAATAGAACTAGGGGGGATGTAATAAAAATGGTTCAAGCCAATTACAAAAACCTGTCAACACGCCTGTTGGTGAACGGCTCTATGTCACACACAATAAGCCTGGGACAAGAGACTAATCAGGGATGCCCACTCTCCCCCTTGCCTTACGCATGGAACCACTGATCCAGGCAATACGCGAGGATGAGGAAGTCTGGGGTATCCCCTTCGGGGTCAGGCAACATAAGGTAGCAGCACTCGCAGATGACATGCTCCTGTCACTTACTAGACCAGGGGAATCACTAGGGGCCTGCATGGAACTACTGACGAGATTCGGGGAGGTGTTGGGTTTACGAATCAAACTGAAGAAATCTGAATTGCTAAACTTAATGATGAGTAAAGAATCGACTGTGGGACTAAAGGCAGGGACCCAATCCAAGTGGAGGCCCGGGGGGATCAAGTACATAGGGGTAAAAATAACTTCAACCCTGGCAGGGTGGTGTGCGACCAACTACCTCCCTACCCCCATTCTAAAAGCAATAAAGAAAAACTTCCGGAAGTGGAAGAACCTCAAAGTCTCCAGAACAAACTTTGGCAGTCAAGTCCACTTCGGTTGCAGGTTCAAATGCAGCAGTTGTGCAGCTCTGTGGCTTTCAGCGGCGAAGTTACATCGATGATTCCCAAACAGAACAGTGTCGATTTCTCTGCTCCTGGTGGTTGGATCAGGCCAGTTTCACTGTAGCAGGCGTCAGGGCTCAGAGGGGCACAGCAGTAAGGCACCAGTGACATTTGTCACCACGGCTGCGCGACACAGTAACTGCGTGTACTCTGGTTCAGGCGCTCTCTTTTTTTTTTATTCAGTTTTATTGAAGTTTTTAGGTTATGACAATAATAGAACAGCAATACTACCACAAAAATATACTCAGATGAAATCACAACCTATTCTCCCTCCCCCTCCCCTCCCCCCTTGACTCCCTCCCTCGCACCCGCCATGGATCCTGGAATAACAATTAAGGCAAGGTTCCAACACAGTGTGTTATAATACATTGCAAACAATGGGTAGTTCTCATGCATGCGCTCAGAACATAGGGCCCGGTCCTCCGGCATTGAATCCTCCATTCCGTCAAGCTCCCCCTATCCTTGGGGTGGGCTCATCCGAGGTCTGTAGTCAAGTTCCGTGCTCTGTCTCAAGTGTTCCATAGTCCTCCAACCGTTCTCCCATATTTGTCGAAGAAGGGAAGCCATAAGCCCTCAATATTTCTCTTTGAATCATCAATTAAATGGGAGGCGCGCTCTCTTTATTCCAGACCTGGCTATGCCAAGTGTACGAAATTCGGTGTGAGAGGGCAGTGAGCACAGAGCTTGCGATGTACCAAGTTCAAGGGTCTCCTCAAAACTGTGGCAGTGACAGAGCAAAGGTCCCGCGCAAGCTGGTCATCCCACTGGTTGGCCCAGGGACACTTCCAAGAAGGCCTACTTGCAGGGTTTGATGAAGGTGCCAAAAATAGTCGGTCCCACTATTCTAATGGGCCAAAGCGTCTTCGCAGACCTTCTAGTTTGACCAGATGCCGAGGGGTCCAGTGGGACGACAGCGGGCTCAGGGTGCCAAACCTTCCTGCGGGTCATCAGCGGTTCCTCAACTCAGCTTCTTAGTTTCAGGATAGTTGAGAACGAGGGATAATGCCCCTAATACTGTGAGTCTGGTAGTGGATAGAGGAATCCAAATAAAAAATGTTGAAAAAGGCTCATTAGCGCAAAGTGACATGGTGGAACAGTTAGTAATGCTGGTTAATGGCGATAACATTAATACTTCCACTGTAGGAAAAAACGTAGAGGAACTTCAAACATCAAAACAATCAAAGTCTAAAAATGGAAGGAAAAACAATTGAGGTGTAACTGTGGGAAGTTCTTAAGAAATATGAATTGGTAGGAAGGTGAAGATGATCGCATTACTGGAGTGAACATGGCTCAGCAAGTAATTATGAGTACAACATTAGTATGCCATAAAAGCCCTGCCAGAAATATGGTTTCTCAAACTGAAAGGGGGTGGGGGACTCTGTGTATTGGTTTGACAACCCAATGTCCAAATGAGCCTCATAATGCTAAGAGAAGGCAGGATCCAGTAGAGAATGAGAGGGATAAAACCTTGTCTTTGAGAACAAATGCTCAGGGCTCTCAGAAGTTTCCTATTAGAGACGCCTGTCAGGCAAATTGATTTTGCAAGCCTAAGATGTGGTGAAGTTCATGATACCCAAAATCTAAGGGATTCAAAGTGCACAATGAGTAGTAACAAGGGAGCGAATGTATGTGGAGAACAAAATAATATCGGGTAAGAAAGGGAGCTCTAATAATAAGGAAAGATGTGCTGCAAGATTTAATATGCTGAAACAGGCCGGTAAAGAGTCAAGTAACGTAGATAACCAAACTCAAAGGAATAAGGAAGTCTCAAGCGTTGCTTCAGGTGCCTGCATACAGGGGGCCGAAGTAGCTAGCAATGAATTAGCTGCAACCTTTGTAAGCCCTAACCCATTTTATAATTTGGAGGTAAAAAAGGGAGACAGAGAGAGACTTCTCAAGATATTTGATATACAAGAGAGGAACTCGAGTACTGAAGGCCCTAGAGAAACTGAAAAAAAGGAATAAGCTGCCGAAATTTGATCCACAGGACAATGCATTTGATGGTAAAATAATTGCATGCAAAACATTATATTTAGCATTGCGTCCCAGACTAAACACGGAGGTTAGTTTAAATAGGTCCAATATTATGAAACTAATCTGGGAAATCCCAACACTGGTTGGAATTTCCACGCTTGATATAGATTATGTGAGCTTCCCTTATGAGACTCGTACTGATTTGGCCGAAGTGCATTGGAAGTCCTCTTTTGTAATGGGAAACCTGCTGGATGAAAATAATGAATTCCTAAAAATGGAGTGTATGATCTGTTGGGAAGGAGGGAGGATCGTCTCAGAACACGACCCATATGCCTAGAGCTTTCGTAGGAAACAGAGGCCTGCAAAGGTGCAGTAGGGCCTACGTTAGGTTACAGGGGTGTGTGGGGTGTTGCTAGGTGCCACAATACGGGAGGGGGTGCGCACCTTGCCCTAGTAATGCATGGGGAATCAAAACGCTAATTTAAAATAGTAGCAGAATTGCAGAGATTCACAGACCCTTCATTGTCTCATGTTGCCAACATTTTGTATCCCAGGAGGAATGCGCCCTGCAAGGCCACAAGGGGGTTGAGAGCTCACGGAGAAAAGCGATCCCACGAGAAGGAGGGCACGAGCCTCCGACCTCCCCTGTCCCAGTTCTAAGTAATAGCTCTCGAAAGCCCCTGTCCTTGTTATTACAAGATACCAGCTCGTCCCAGACCACTAACCATAAAACTGTTTGACCCCCAATTGATCAGAAAAGATCTGAAAACGAAGCTCAGTTGCCTTCACCATAGGTCCCGTGATTTGTGCTGCGAGGTGCCGGGAGGGATAAAACAACACAGCTAAAACGGGGGTGGGGAAATGAGCTATAATTTGTTAGAAGCAACGGCCTTGAAGTATCCTCTTAGCCCATGTCTGGAGTACCAGGTGCACATCTGGTTAGCGATAGAGCCTGCATTGTTTTTTCTTCACATAATGGCCAATCAGTGGTAGCCTCACGCCCAATGAAGTGAAAGGAGGATCCCACATGGGGGAAGATGGATAGACGGGGCTGGGACCAATGGCCTGGCATCCCTTATGGAGCAGGTAGCCTATGTAAAGGGTCTCAACCAACCAGCCACATGGGTTGGCACATTATGTAATTTACATCACTGATGATACAGTATGCCTTCATAAAGTGGTGTTTGAATTGATTTTGACAGAATGTTCCGTGGCAGCAGAGTTCTTTGCTGTGCACTTCTATTTTTGTGGAAATAAAACTTTGTTTTTCTTACAAGAGGTGTGCTGGGCCTTTTTCCTTAGTGCAGTGTATTTTTTCCTGATTTGAGCGTTGAGGGGTTTCTCTACAGATCTTTAGTGATAGAAAGGAAATCTGGCCTCTATTGCAAAGCCCAAAGGGAATACATGCTGGAAATAACCTTGAACGAGCAATCGCTGTGGGACCAGTGAATGCTAAAGGTAGTATGGAAAGACTAAGAAACGTGTCCCTTGGTGATGCTCACAGGGATTGGTTCTTGCTACTGGATTCTCTGTGAATTGAACTAATGGGAATCTAGTGGCAAGAATGATCTGTGATAGCAGCGGTTGCTCAAATGTTACTATGGAATAAAAAGGGTTACAATAACTTCATGAAACATGAAGAGGAAAATCAAATATTCACCACAAGTGATATTGTGCTACTGCAAGAAACTTAGCTCTGTTAAAAATGTGTTTACCTGTAAAACCCAATAAAATGTTGTTATGAAAAAAAAATAACAATAGACAGGTTTTCCATCAGTCAACAATTGGCAACAAAGTCCATAAGGGGTCACCCAACGGGGGCATTATTGCTGGCAACTAGAAATTCAATTGTTTCATCTACAAGTATTTTGTCTTATCATGTCCCTGGTATTTTGGCAGCTTCAGTTGAAATGAAGACTAAGGGGGTAATCCATAGAATTCAGCGCACAAGTGTCGCACGCGGCTGGCGCACAGTGTGCGCGTGCGACAGTCTGCGCCAGCCGCGTGTGCCAAAATCCATTTCCGCGCACATCGTATTCATGGATTTCAGCATCCATTACCAGACGTGGCGCAGAGTGGCGCAGCGACCCTGCAGCAGTGCCAGTTACGCCCCCAACACCTCCCCGTGCGCCATGCACAGCGCACAAATCCCATACATGGCGCACAGGCCAGTGGACCAGCATACAGCCCCCCAACCACGAAAACGCCTGAAAAACTCCCCGCGCACCCCTCCGAATACATGTACATCCCTGCATGAGGAGTTACACATGCGATTGGCCCTGTGCGAGCGGGGTACGTGTATTACTGTGGTTTGTGGGGGGTTTCACACGCAATTGGCCCTGTGCGAGCGGGGTACGTGTATTGCTGGGGTTCGTGGGGAGTTTCACACGCGATTGGGCCTATGCGAGTGGGGTACGTGTATTACTGGGGTTCGCGGGGAGTTTCACACGCGATTGGGCCTGTGCGAGCAGGGTACGTGTATTACTGGGGTTCACGGGGAGTTTCACACGCGATTGGGCCTGTGCGAGCGGGGTACGTGTATTACTGGGGTTCGCGGCAGTATCACACGCGATTGGGCCTGTGCGAGTGGGGTACGTGTATTACTGGGGTTTGTGGGGGGTTTCACACGCGATTGGCCCTGTGCGAGCGGCGTAGGTGTATTACTGGGGTTTGCGGGGAGTTTCACACGCGATTGGGCCTATGCGAGCGGGGTACGTGTATTACTGGGGTTCGCAGAGAGTTTCACACGCGATTGGCCCTGTGCGAGCAGGGGAAGTGTATTACTGGGGTTCGTGGGGACTATCACACGCGATTGGGCCTGTGCGAGCGGGGTACGTGTATTACTGGGGTTCGCAGGGAGTTTAACACGCGATTGGGCCTGTGCGAGTGGGGTACGTGTATTACTGGGGTTCGCGGGGAGTTTCACACGCGATTGGGCCTGTGCGAGCGGGGTACGTGTATGACTGGGGTTCGCGGGGAGTATCACACGCGATTGGGCCTGTGCGAGCGGGGTACGTGTATGACTGGGGTTCGCGGGGAGTTTCACACGCGATTGGGCCTGTGCGAGCAGGGTACGTGTATTACTGGGGTTCACGGGGAGTTTCACACGCGATTGGGCCTGTGCGAGCGGGGTACATGTATTACTGGGGTTCGCGGGGAGTTTCACACACGATTGGGCCTGTGCGAGCGTGGTACGTGTATTACTGGGGTTCGCGGGGAGTTTCACATGCGATTGGGCCTGTGCGAGCGGGGTACGTGTATTACTGGGGTTTGCGGGGAGTTTCACACGCGATTGGGCCTGTGCGAGCGTGGTACGTGTATTACTGGGGTTCGCGGGGAGTTTCACATGCGATTGGGCCTGTGCGAGCGGGGTACGTGTATTACTGGGGTTTGCGGGGAGTTTCACACGCGATTGGGCCTGTGCGAGCGGGGTACGTGTATTACTGGGGTTCGCGGGGAGTTTCACACACAATTTGGCCTGTGCGAGCGGGGTACGTGTATTACTGGGGTTCGCGGGGAGTTTCACACGCGATTGGCCCTGTGCGAGCGGGGTACGTGTATTACTGGGGTTTGGGGGAATTTCACACGCGACTTCGCCGTCAGAGCGGGGTACATTTATCCAGTGGGGTGCGCGGGGAGTCCCACACGTGAATTGGCAGTTTGGGTCCTCCCAGGTATGCCCTCTACCCCCTCCACGGCCCCTACAGGCAGCCCACACCACAGGGGACTACCCTGCACCCCTGGTCATGTTCCACATGCAGCCCATCCACCATGGGCATGCCCCCCAGCCAGCCCACATGTCACCTTGCATTAGTGATCACCAACTCATGTCCCCCAGCACCCCCACCCACCCAGCAGTGATGGGCACCTGCCAGCAGGCCCCGACTCATGTCCCCCTGGACCCCCACCCACCCAGCATTGATGGGCACCTGCCAGCAGGCCCTGACTCATGTCCCCCAGCACCCCCACCCCCCCAGCAGTGATGGGCACCTGCCAGCAGGCCCCGACTCATGTCCCCCTGGACCCCCACCCACCGAGCATTGACGGGCACCTGCCAGCAGGCCCCGACTCATGTCCCCCAGCACCCCCACCCACCCAGCAGTGTTGGGCACCTGTCAGCAGGCCCCAACTCATGTCCCCCAGCACCCCCACCCAACCAGCATTGACGGGCACCTGCCAGCAGGCCCTGACTCATGTCACCCAGCACCCCCACCCCCCAGCAGTGAGGCTCAGGCCCCGACTCATGTCCCCCCAACACATCATCATGATCCACAATCATGTGCCTCATGGCCTCCCAAATCCCACCGCACGCCACCCCTGTGCAAAGACCCAACCAAGTATCCCATTCACCCCACATTGAAATGCCCATTACATGATACAACCCAAATGGCAAGAATGTACATCAACACATGTCTGTCACAAACCCACAATGGGTGCTGGTGATTGTGAAAACCTACACCGTGACATGCACGAAACCAATGAGAGAATACCACACATCAAAGTAATAAAACAAAATGTATTGGACAGAAAAATAATGTAATCAAATGAAAACACGAAAAAATGTATCAAAAAAGATGAAATGCAGCATGTCCAAAACAAAAACAGAAAAACATGAAGCCTGAATCCAAATCAATTGAAATGAAAATGTGTCCAAAGTCTCCGGCCAACAAATCAAATCCAAAGTAAACGGAAACAGTAAAATCCATTGATCCATGGTGAGAAAAATAATAATAGATAAATCCACTGTTCAACTATGTGCAAAGAAGTAATCCAGGGTCCATGAGCCCAACGAATGAAATGAAACCTAGCAAAAAAAATACCTAATAAAGAACTATATACAAAAAGGCGGGGCATAGTCCAAGCGCCCCAAATGAATGAAAAAGATAAAGGAAACCTAAAACTACAAACTATATACAATGGCGGCGGGCTAGTCCAACGGCTCACTGCCCGATTTCCCGGGCCAAGGCATCATCGAACTCCTGCTCGATGTCCTGGAGGCGGTCCTCTTCCATGGCCCTGAGGGTTCGCAGGGACGATGACATGTTGACCTCCAACTCCCTGCGAATTGCCTCGAGGCACTCGGCCCGCCTCAGTGCCCTCCGCATGTAGTTCTCCGCCCTGACCATTGTGAGCCGTGCCTCTTCCGCCTGGCTGCCGCTCCGCATCTATGGCGTGGCCCAACCGCTGCCACATGGAAGACACTTATAATCCTGGGTCCTCCTGCCCTCTGGCCGATGCCTGCCCCTCCGATGTCGATGGCCCCGAGCCATCATGGCTCCCACCTTGTTGCTGCTGCTGCTGTGCCTGTGCCTGTGCCCCTGCACTTGCTGCCTGCACGTCCTCCTCTGGCTGGGGTGGAGTTGTTGTGGTGGCCACCCCAGCTGGACGTCTGACTCCCGACTGTGGCAGGTATGTGTCCTCCACCAGCCTGGCCGCTGGGTCAGAGGCAGCTCCACAGGGTACCCAGGTGAAACATGGGTGGGAAGATGGCATGGAGGACGACTGGCGCGGAGGGTGTTCAGGTGAGGAGGGGGTCGGAACAAGGTTTAGCATACGGAGGAATCCAGCCCTGGTGACCAGTCCCAGTAAGTCAACGCGGTCAATGAGGCATTCGAGATGACGTGCAGTGTCTTCACGAAAACACTGCAGGTCACCTCGCCTGCCCCGTTGATGCAACGCCATCCCACTCAGGACAGGCTCAACCCGGTCCCGGATAGCCACGTCCGCAGGGAGAGGAAGGCCAGTTGTTGTGAGCGGATCCCCTCCCTGAAAACGGGTCTGGATGTAGGCATCCCTGCTGGTGCGGGATGATGCAGTCACAGGATCGGGGACAGGATTACACACAGGCACCTCGGCGGTGGCCTGTGCTGCCTCCTGTCCCTGCCCCTGCACTGCACCACTAGCACCAGTGGAATCCCCACCTCCAGACCCCGTGTGTGTCCCTTCCACGGCCTCCTCCTCCACCAAACCCCCACCAACCTGGATGACTCCGTGCCATCTTCCTCCATCGGACCCTGTGGGGTCTCAGCTGCCCCTTCTGCTGCCGAGGAGTCCACCTCCAACCTCCGCCTCTTGGACCTACCCTCAGCAGCTGCGGCCTTGGATGCGGCACCAGACTCCTCACTCCCCGACAAGATGGCAACCTGGGAGGGGAGCCGGGCCTTGCGTCTCCGGCTGGTGGTGCGATCCCTGCCGCTTTGCTCCACAGCACCCTCTCCGCCCTCTTCATCAGTTGACGCTGCAGACAGGGAGAAATAGGACACAGGCATCAGGGCACTGGACAATGGACTGATACACACATGACAGTTGTACATGAGTGTCAGTGTCAAACTTCAGGCATGGCATCACACTCCCCAACACACATGTCATTTCAACTCACACACATGAGCAATTCCACAGCAATATTGCACCAGGCAGCACCATCCATACACAAACAACAGCACGAGCAGCCGAAGGTGAGCCTGATGTCACATGAAACACAGGGAGTGCACAACACATGCACACAGGCCACCACACTTACATGCATGTGTACATCTCCGCAAACTGTCGCAGTGATGAGATCGCCATCCATGTCACATCTGGCATTCAGCCTTCTACATGTCAGTGTCACATGCATCCATGTTGCATCACAGTTGCACACTTGTCCAATACACACACATGCACATGTACACAGTGCAGATACATGCAGCTGGAACCACCATCCATGTGTGACACCACAACCATGCCAACGTACAAACACAGTAATTCAAACATGTGTGCTCCCACTCCTGCATTTGGCCTGCATGCTTACCAACACATACACCATCCATGTGTCTCACACATGAGAGGACTGACATGTGTCAGCCTCACGCCCCTGTACATACACATCCATACATGGCCCTACAAAACCACATGTGCAACCTGCACACTACTGGCACACCACAACACGCACAGGGTCCAATCAGTATGCATGTACACTTACCGCTCGACTCCAGACGGGTCTGCCTCTCAAGGACCTGGACGTGGAGCGCTGGGCGTATGCGTTCCAGGACCCTCATTTGGTGGTCCGACAGGTGGCCCTGGTGCCCCTTGGCATCCGCTGGCCTCAAGAGGCGCTGGGCCTTGTTGAGGGTCCTGGACCTGAAGTCCTCGCAGCGCTTCCGGACATGTTTGAAGTCGCGGACTGCCACCCCCTCCTCGTTGATGGCAGTCACGATGTCCATCCAGATCCTGGTCCGTCCTTCCTTGTCGGCGCGCAAACTTCCAAAGAGGGCATCATACTGCCCCAGGACTTGCTCCACCAGGACACCAACTTCCCTGGCACTGAAGCTGGTGGCCCTCTGCCTCTCTGGCTGGGGGTTGCCAGTGGTGTCAGATGGTGTGCCCGACATGGCAACCCCAGAGGCAGGTGTGGGTGGGCAACTGGGTCCTGGGGCTAGGCTGTGGAGCGATGGTATCCCAGTCGGGAGTCTTCAGTTCCAGCAGGGGTGGTCACAGCAACTGCAGCCCTGGCTGACGTGCAGGCAGCAAATAGCAGGGCACGTGGGCAGCAGGCAGTCAGGCAGCAGCAGATGGCAGGTGGGAGCGTGCTCGGGTCTCTGGGGGGGCAGGAAAATGGCCTTCACGGCAGGATCGTGGTCTTCCGTGTGTTTTTGCGTGGCCAGCTTGATACGGAGTGATTTGGCACGTGAAAAAAGTACACGGCAGCGTGAAATCTGAGGAAAGGCCCTTAGGGCGTAAGCGCATCTGTGACGTTACGCACGCGGGCGTTTCCCTCGTGACAGGTGCATAGTGATTCAGCACGTGAAAAAACTGCATGTCGGCGTGTGAATGCGTGTAATCCGAGGAAAGGGCCTAAACGTGTAAGTGACGTGACACGCGCGGGCGTTTCCCTCAGCACGGGTTAAAGGTGAGCGGGTCCCAGCAGTTCGCTGTATGTGCCTTTCGTGGAGACCGACGTTTGTGTTGCTACTTTGTGTTGTTTCGCCACCATCACAACTTCACAGCTATCAAGGACGTATCTCTTATTTTGGCAGGGGTATTGGCTACGTGTGTTTTTCTGCATCGCGCTAGTCAGGCGGTGAGTAGCGCACACTATTTTCCCACTGTGGGTGCCCCTGTGTATCGCACCCATTTTAGAGGTCATAGTAGCCTGCGTGTCCCACGCGTACGCATTTTTCGTGTTCCTGGGTGCCACTGCGTACTGCGGAAGGTTAATTCCACGCACGTAGGGTGCAGGGGTTGCGTGCATGGTTTTACTGCAGTTTTGGGGTGCCTGAGCGTTGCGTGACCCGTCACTACATCACCGGGGTCACATACAGCCTTGCAGGTGCAGGGCTGCTGTTAACATCTTGCATCCCACCCCCTTCACCCCAATTGCCCAGGACAATTGTGGTGTACACCTCCCATTGGCACTACTCCATCTGTGCCGGCACTCCTCCATCTGTGCCATGGTTGGGAGGCCACCAAAGGTGAGGGGCACCTCAGGTGGGTGTACTTCTCGTGGTGGGTGTGGTCAGGTATGTGGCCGGGGTGATCAGGGAGTAGGGGGACTCCATGGTGTCCAGTGTGGCCGCAGAGGGGGAAGAGGCAGGTGTGCGCCACTTGAGCACAATGAAGTGCCATGTGTTGGTGCAGTCATACCACCACCCCCTGTGGTTCCGGGAGATGCAGCTTCTGCATCTGGCACTGGCGCCCGTGTGACCCGGCAGTCAATTTCATTGACTGCCACAGGCCCAAGGGGAGTGGTAGTTGCAGGTGCAGCTGTGGACACCACCACCCAGGCTCAGGGGCTGCCAGCGCAGGCTGCGTTGGCACTTGAAGAGTCACTGGAAGATTTCCAGATGGTCAGGAGGAACACCGTAGGTACATGCAGGGCTGCCCTGACCGAGAGACGTGTCCCTGGGGCAGCAATGTCATCTGCTGCCCCGACCAGCCGGGTGTTGGCAACTGCAGGGGCAGATGCAGCCAACAACACCCCGGTTGTGAGACTACCAACCAGGACAGTTGCGGTCAATGACCCTGGCACAGCCGATGTTGATGCACAGGGTCCATTCCAGGGCACCCAGCAGCCACTGATGCAAGTCAGGCCTTCGGTCGTCTTTCAACCTGCCACTCCCTTGGTTCAATCCACCGGTCCCACTGACCATAGTGATCACGGCGGCATTCGCCAGCCAGGGTCAGCACCACTATCCAAGAGGAGGAAGGTTGCATCTGCAGCACAGGCTGGGACCCCAGACACAGCCACGGCCTCCTTCACGTCAAGGAAGAAGCCTTTCTGCAATGAGGAACTGGACTGCCTTGTGGACTACGTGACGGCCCACAGCCGTGACATGAGAGTGGGGCCGAATTGTCATACTACGGCTGCCCATCGGAATACCCACTGGAAGCATGTTGTGGATAATGTGAGTGCATTCGGCCATGAGGTGCGCACAGGAGCCGAGTGCAAGAAGCGTTGGAATGACCTCAAACGCAGCGCTAAGGCCAAGCGTGCCTCTAATTACAGCATGACTCTGGTGACTGGCGGTGGGCCACCACCT
The DNA here is from genome assembly GCF_040938575.1 of Ambystoma mexicanum. NCBI lineage: Eukaryota > Metazoa > Chordata > Amphibia > Caudata > Ambystomatidae > Ambystoma > Ambystoma mexicanum. The sequence goes on from NC_090929.1 coordinate 818,289,009, forward strand.
GAGGAGGATGACCTCACTCCGCACGAGGCACTCGTTGCGGAGTTCATACCAGAAGAAATGGTCGAGGGAGTGGGAGAGATGCAGGACTTTGATGCCCAGTCCAGTGAGTGTTGTAGCGTGTATGTCCAGCCCATGTGTGTTTTGTCTGTGTGATGTGTTGTGCTTGACTGCCACTACATGCTGTGTGTACATGGTTCACATGTGCTACTCATGCAATGCTTCACTGATGCATGTTTGCTGTGCAGGATGGTGGACATGTAGAGCAGACGGGGACTGTCCTCATCACCACACTTGCACCCTACTCACATGCTAGTCACCCAGACGCCCCTCCGGTCCATGTTCCTGCTCTTTGGCCCTTCTGCATGTAGCCCGGGGTGGTTTTCCTCTCAGCACTGGCACTATGTCATTGTATGACTGACGTGCATGTGTCCTCTGCCTGCATGTGTGTACTCCACGTGGGCATGCCCCCTTGCCCCTCCACCCTCCCCTGCACCCCAATTACACCATTGCACTGTTGTGCAACTTTTTGCGCTACTGCAATAGCCTGTTCAAGCCTCCTGTGTACATGCTAACTTCCACCAGCCAACTTTCCAGACACATGCAGTGGGGTACATCCTCTGCCCTTTATGCATGGTGTCTCACTTGGTCTGTGCAGATGGCAGATGCTCCGCAGGGACATGAGTGCCCATTCATGCTCCATGTGCATTACATGCATGCCCCTTGCCTGGATGATCATTGTAGTACGTGTCTTGTATGAGCAACATTTCATGGGGTTTCTTCAGCCATCCCATGCCCACTCTGGCCCTGTCCTGCATCACACACATGTTTAGGGTGTCACAGTCTCTGTGGGGCACAGTCCTCCCCCAATTTCAGGCCCACTGACTCTGTCCAACTGGTGTAGTGGCTTTTGCACACTCGGGTGTACTACTGAGGGTTCGTCATGGGCCCTGCTTACTGTCCCATCATCATCTGCTGTGTTGTCAGTTGACTCAGATGATGCCATAGATGCCAGTCAACACTGTCTGCCAATACACAGGTCTCTGTTCAGCCTTTTTCTACCAAGCAAGGCATCCCTGCATTTTCACTGAGTGGGGGGGGGGCTTTCCTTGTAGCCATGCAACCCATTGCATGCACATTGCACGTGATGCCTGAACTAGCCCTTCCACTGTCTTCAAGATTATTGATACACATCATGAAGTACTTGTTCATGTCGATAGTGAGTAACATACACATGTTGTGCATTGCATCAACCCGCTTCTGAGCCATGTAACACCGTTCTACATGCCTACTCACTGATGCTATGTCAAATTGACCAGGCATGCATGGCAGGTTATCTTTTGTGTGTGACATGTCTGCTTCATGTGTTGGCTGTCTGTGTGATGTCTATGTGTATGTGTGTCATGTGCTTCTGACATGTGTACTAATGTATTTTTTCTCTCCACCTTTCAGATGATGACGCAATGGAGCCAGAGGATGGTGTTGTCATGCCAGGCACAGGGTTGTTATCACAACCACAACCCGGCACAAGTGGGGGTTGTGGGGTGGTAGTCCATGAACGCCCATGTGTGCTTCAGACCATCTTGTCTTTGGCTGACTATGATTCCAGCCCAGATGACCACTCTGACAGCCATGTCGAGTTGGATGAACATCAGGTCCAGATGTTAGGGGTGAGTGATTCTGATGTGGACACTACTCTGTCCGCGACACCTGCACTGAGGGGCCAGTCAGTGGTGGGACCTCCGCCTGTGGTGGATCGGGATGCAGGGTCACCCTCCACACCAGTCGCTGATGTGCCTGGGGCATCATGTAGACGGGGGCATGAAGTCGTGCAGCCGCGGGCGGTGCCAAGCCAACAAGGACGGCTGGTCCTTGGGTCCCGCAGGTGTCAAGCCCAGCAACACGGTGGCTGCGCGCCACCAAGGTATACTGAGTGGGAGCAAGACATGACTGCCAATTCAGAATGTCAGGGGGCAGCACTTGATAACATCGCTGCGAGCATGGAACGTGTGGCCCAATCCGTGCTCCCCCCTGCTAGGCAGGTGCTTCTCCAGCGGCAGGCAGCGCAGTCCATGGCCCGCTCGCTCAGGCTGGGCATGGCGGCCTCTGACAGGACACGCCAGGCTGAAATGTTGTCTCTGCGTCAAGCAATTGATGCTCACGCAGAGGCACACATGGAGGCCCTGAGGGCTGAGTCTCGGTCCCTCAGATCCACTCTGGATGCCCTCTTGACATCCCAGAGGGTGCGGTCAGAGGAGAGGTTTGAGAAGCTTGAGCGTACCATCTTGGCTGAGCTAGATGCTTGCCGGGAGGTGCATCGGTTGTCCAGCCAGACCACGCAGGAAGAACTCCGTGCTACACGTGTTACCTTGCAAGAGGAAGCACGTGTATCACGGGAGGGTCTGCATGCAGACCTGCGTGTCATTGCCGCACAGAACCAAGCTCACCCGTCCGGCAGACTTGCTGCCGATGAGGGGCAAGCTGCGCCTAGGCGTGGTCAGGCTCCTGACCCCCATCATCTTTTACAGGAAGAGGCAGACTCGGACGACGAATTATCTTCCACACAGGTCGTGGTGTGCAGGCGTTGAGCCCATGGAGGATTTTTTTTTTGTCTCAACATCATCGCATGTGGGTGTTGAGGTGCACCCTGTACCTCCCCCCTCCTGGATGCCGCCCCCCCCGGGTCATATGTGGCCATTTTTGATTTTTCCTTTTAGGTTAGTTAGTTGATATTGACTATTTGATAGTTATTTTAATTAGGTTATGTAGGTTGTTCATAGTTAGTTTAATTAGTTAATATAGTTTAATATTTTTTGCATATTGTGCATTCATGTGACAGTGTGGTGCTTTGTGGCTTTTGAAAGCATCCACTGTCTGTTCCAGCTGGGCCCTTCAAGCTTGTCTTGTGTATGTGTTTGCAGCTTGGGTTCCTGACTCACATATGCCACTCCTGCTTCCCTTATCCATGGGCACGCTAGGATGGTTCAGTGTTACAAAATAATACACAAGGGCTTTGGACTTGCCTTATGACTGCGGCCTGCCTGCTGCTGTTGTACTTGTGTTAACACCCGTAGTGGGGATTGGTTGTGTTTCATCCACCCGATGTCTGTAATGAATTTGGGTGAGTATGTGAATGATTTATGCCTTAATTGATGTGGATTGTGATGGTTGTCATTATCTTGCCTGTATATGTGCATTATGCACTTCATGCTGTAGACAGTAGCCTGCACCCTTGGCCTGTCAATGATGGTGGGAGGAGTTTGGATGTAGCTCTGTGTCCTGGACCAGTGACAACCAGCATGAAGACACACACACAGGGAACTTTCATGTCTTATTGATTTCTTTAATGCCCTTTCTGCAGGAAGATGAGCCTCCAGACTACCTTTGCCTGCAGACACAGGGACAATGAATCCAGAGAACTGGGCACATTCGGTGGTGCAGACGTGTGGATGTGTGCGCAAGCACAGGCACAGGGCTTGTGCGAAGACGTCCAACAGAAGCAGACGTGTTACCAGGATCTCCAGTCAAGGTGAGCAGCACAAGGGCCGACAACACAGCCAACCTTCCACCAGGCCATTTGCACATGCATGCTAAGTGGCACCAGTGCTGGGGAGCTTTGCCAGGCATTGTTGGAGAAGCACACAGTAGAGCTGGCATGCGTTGAGGGCCAAATGCCAAGTGGCTTTACAAGTTGTCAGGGGCACACGCAGGGGCCATCAAACATTTCCTGGAGTACTCCCTGCTCCATTGAAGCATAGTTATTAGGGTAGTAGCATTCCTAGCCAGATACTGATACGACGCACAGGGACACCCAGCGAGGCACAGACTCGTGGCCAGTGCATGTCATTTGCGTGTGCTAATTGCCAGGTGCACTACCTATTGAAATATGCGGCTGACAGAACACAACTTGTACTGAAGTTGCACCTTGCTATACGCGTCTAGCAGCTCACCCAGGGACCATTGTATCATGTGTGATTCTTGACCCATTGGTGTTCCATTTCCCACACGGCCACATGCGCCTGCCTTACTGCATTGACAGTGTATGAACCATTGGTGGGCCAAGCTAATGTATGTGTACAAAGCAGCAGACAGGGGTTTTTGTTTGTGGAGAAGTCACTTACTTTGGGGCATGGATGGAGTTGTGTGTGTGTGTGTTGTAAACACACATTCAGATTAGTAACTCATGCTCTCTTTGCAGCATTGAAGTGCTCCTGTTACCGGACCTAAGAGTGCGCAGGCAGGAGGCCAGCACTCACCCCAGAGATAAGTCTCTCTTTGGCTTGCATTTGACTGTTTTGGTGCAATGTGCATGATGAACATGTTTTCTCTAATTGAGTATGTGTTTTTGTGAATAGTTGTATTTTGCCTACTTTCCCTTGCAAATCCACATCCACTCACCTGACCCTCTTTCCGGTTCTCCTGATTACCAATGCCTGTCCATGCTACATATCCCTGACCCTCCTTCCCCGCAGATGTGTCAGAGGCCTGTGTAAGTTTGACCTTGCAGGCGCACAGACCACGGAGGACGTGTTTGGTTTGTGCAACTCCAGCGCCTGGACACTAGAGCTGTGACACTACCCATCAGTTGTTGCATCATCATTGTATGTTATGTACGGTAATGGTACCCATCCTGTTGGAACATTGTTCAACTGTGCTACCTTGGTTGTTCTATCATTGTGCTTGTACATGTGCTTTGACATTTCCTGCTACCTCTAGTCATCTACTGGAGACTCTTCCTGGGTTTTTTGGTGCCTACAGGCTTTTTCCCTGGTTTGGGGGTTTGGCTCCTTGGAGTTCTCTGTGATTTGGTATTTTTACCAGTTAAGGTGGCCTCTGAGGGGGCTGGACCCTATTTACACGCAAGCTGGAACATGGAGAGCAAGGGGTAGGGTGATCCTGTAGCCAGGTAGACTTGAGGGAAGAAGGCTACATGCCCCAGAGACAGATGTTCTGAAGGTCAAGGTGATGTGTAAGGGAGGGCCTTTTGTTGTTTGACAGTTGGCTTGGGCTACAGTGTTTTGGGCGCTCTGACATTGTAATTGTGGGGTACTATGTACATGATGTGTTGTGCTGGTCAATGCCTGTCCCTGTGTTGTGTTTCCTTTTCAGGACGGACACTGAGGGTCACTTGATTTCACATGCATATATTGAGTGCATGTCCCTAATGACACACACAGTTGCTCAATGATCCACCACACGTACAACCACCCTTCCATGGCCACAGGTGCACACAGATTGAATTCTCAGGCCCGCTGTGTCCATGCAGCACATGATCTATTACCATTTGTGTATCCTGTACATGAGTAATTTGGTTGTGGATGTGATTAGTCTTTTTCATGTGATTCTCAAGGTGTATTTGCAACACAATGGCTGCTCAAAGTGCTGTGTGCTGAGCAGTGTGTTGCAGGTGACACGCACAGCACACGGGTTCAGGAGTAGGGATTTTGGCTTGCCCAATGTGCATGTGAACAGGCATTCAGTGTTGTGTTCATGGTAGGACTGGTGGATAGCATTCTTGTATGGCTTGGTATGTGTGGGAGGCTGTTGGTCAGTCATTTAATCTGATTCCATGTCAGGCGTCATTGTCTCGGGACACTTTCCATTTATCACATGTCACTTCGTATCTTATTGGTCATGTGTTGGGCTTTTGCTATTGCATGCCATGTCATGGTGTGGCAGACAAGGGTGATGTGGGTTGGGAGGTTTTGGGTGACATACCAGGGATTGTCATGGCCTGTTTGGGGGGGGGGGTGTGATACACACCTTGCATGTGTTCCTTTTTTGGTCACATAGGATTGGTTATGTTTAGGTAGCTAGGGATGCACACATTGTAGCACTTCTGTGGCAACATTCTCAGGGTGGTAAGGTTGTGACAGTTGACTGTCTCTTTGTCATCATCGATTGTCACCTTGTAGGTGCCAGACCTGTGTGCACTCCGCAGGGGTGGGAGTTTAGGTGAAGAATGTGGCCACAAGCTGGGTCTGGGCTGCCTCGCCATGTGCCCTGGCCCCTCCCATGGGCAGCGCCTGTGCCTGTGGTTGGGGATGTGGAGGCACCACCATGTCCACCGGTACCTCCCGCCGTGTTGCAACATTGTGCAGGACACATGCTGCCACAATGATCCTGCACACTACTGGGGGTGCATATAGTAGCTGGCCACCAGGGCAGTTAAGGGAGTGGAAGCGTGACTTGAGCACTCCGAATGTGCGCTCCACTATGCCCCTGGTTGCAATATGGGCATCGTTGTATCTTACCTGGGTTGGTGTGGTGGGGTTCCGGATTGGCGTCAGCATATGGTTGCTCAGAGGGTAGGCACTGTCCCCTGGGGAGGTGATAATAGTTGTTATTATTGGGGTTTTGGTATTTGTCTGTGTGTGACATGCATGCATGTGCACAGGCATTTGTACTCACCTAGGAGCCATGTGTCACCATGCTGCCCAGCTTCCAGGGCCCGGCTCAGGGCAGACATTCTGTATATGAAACTGTCATGGGTGGAGCCAGGGTAGTTTGCATAGACAGAGGTGATGATTCCTTTAGCATCGCATACAACCTACACGTTGATGGAATGCCAGTGCTTGCGGTTCCGATAGATGTGCTCAGTTGCCCTATGTGGACGTAGGGCCACATGGGTGCAATCTATGGCACTGAGCACCTTGGGGAAGTGTGCCACCCTGTAAAAGTCCCGGACCACGGCCTGCCTTTCTGCGGGTGTTCTGGGCATGTATATGTGCCTGCGGACTGAGGGGCGTGCAGTGATGATTGCCAACACCTGGTGTAGGCGGCATGACTGCATGGCCTGTGAGACACCCCCCACTATGGCAGTTGTCCACTGAAATGACCCAGTGGCCAAAAAATGCAGGACATTGAGCACCTTCTTCAAGGGGCTCAATGCTTGGGAGCACAGGGTGGGTGATGTAAGGTCATCTTCCCACTCCCTGACGAGGTCTAGGATGATATGAGGTGGAAACCTATACCTGCCATAGACGTGGTCTTCAGGCATCCCAAAAAGGCTGGTTTGTGGCAAAAAAATGCGGCCCCTGGCTATTCTCCTCCTCCTGCGGTGTGCCACGATCAGTGCTGCGACAAATGGGGCATTCATCGTAGCGGTATATACGTTTGTTGTTTGCGTGCACTTTTATGCTGTGCGCGGGGACGCTTCCAACTGCCTTCGTGTGGCGGACGTGTTGACGCCTGTGCACGTCTTTTGCCGTGCACGGGTTTCCCGTATTCAAATCCATGAATACGGGTTGTTCGCATGCGTGTGGGCGTTCCATGTATTTCCCTGCAGTACTTCCCCTATTACGCCTTGTTTTTCACGCGTTGTTCCCCATTCCGCGTGTTATGCCCCGTGTCCCGCCCCCTTTTCGGTGTGTGCACGGACATTGTGCGCTTTCCCTGTGTGCGTCGCGCACAGCGTTCGAGCTGTTGCAATGACGTGTGCGCCCGTGTACGCCACGCATGGGTTTGGCGCACATCTCGAGGGAAACATGTGCAGGGACTTCCATGAATCGCACACGTGTGCGTGTGCCTGTTTTTTCACGCTTGCGCCTGTTTGCGCTAAGATTTTCGGCGCACGTTTGTTCCATGAATCGGCCCTTCTGTCTTCAGTTAATGCAGTGAAGAGCACTTGTGATAAATCTATATTTCAACCCAGTAGTTATGGAGTTAAACAAATTCTTGAAAGGAAATATCTGAAATATTGGGCAGCTGGCTGATGAGTGAGGAATCCCATACCATCTTGGCAGGGGACTTAACACACATGGGGGGTCATTCCGAGTTTGGAGGTAGCCATGGTGCTATTAGCGCCATGGCTGCCTCCAAACTCGAGTCCGGGTCCGGGTAGTCAGAGTGGGGATTTACTGGGTCATATCAACCTTGGAGGACCCGGTAAGTCCCCATTCTGAAAACCATTCCCCATTCCCATTCGAGCCCCCATAGGGCTCAATGGGAATGGGGAAGGAGCTAATAATGGGCCCGCAAATTGCGGGCCCTTTATTAGCTCCCTGGTCCCTTAACGGGTCCCGCTAAGAGCGGCTGGTAAAACCAGCTGGCCCTGGTGGGACCCGCTAAGGGACCTCGGAATGCGGCGGTAGGGGGTTAACGGCACTGACATCCTTACCGGTGCCGTTAACCCCTTACCGCCAGGGTCAAAATGGTCTTAATGACTGTCAATCAGTTAAGGATCGCTAGACACCGAAGGGGAACACATAACTGTTGAAGGAATGCCACTTATTGATAGCTAACAGTAATGTGTTTGGGGACCTTAGGAAAATGCCAACCTGGAAACGGGCACCAGAGTCCTCTATTATAGATCATGTAATCCTGACGAGGGAATTGCTTAATCTTTGTTCCTCCTTTACAGTGAAATGAACCGGTTTGAGTGACCATAATATTTGTCTCACAACATATAGACTGGGTGCATTGTCTAACCCATGTCTACCACATCAAGATCTAGTAGTAGGGAGCATGGGTAATTGGATCCTAAAATGTGAAAAGCCAGGGTCTACATTAGTCAAGAAACTATTTGATTAGTGTACACATGAAACTGAAAATGCATTAACGAGTGTGTGCTCAAGTATTGGATTCAAAGAATTTATATGAGATCAGGGGAAGCCAAAATGTGTCGTACGTAGTAGAATATCTCATGTGCACAGGTATGATGGTGAGGTATAGGCGAGAAAGAAGACTTATCACCATCAGCTGGTATCAGGTAATATTATCCCCATATATATGGTCGCCATAAATAATATCGCCGGGAAAAGGTCGTGGGGTTGCGGGGGTGCCCCCCGCATGTTCCATGCAATAATGTCGCCACAAAAAACGGACTTTTTTCGGCGATATTTTTGCATGTCGAGATTTTTGTGGCGACATTATTACATGGAACCCATCAGCTATGACAATTACGATTGAACGGCAAATCTGAAGTCAAATATCAGGAAAAGAAAGGCAAGATAGCTAGATGTTATAAGCAATGGATGCGCTCACACAGACATACAATGATCCAAAAAGATAGGGAAATAATGTTGGAGAAGTTAGAAGCTTGGGCGGTGGACAATGGCATCTTATCGAATCTCCAAACTGGCTTTAGAAAGAGGATGGCAACTAACAGCAATGACCTTTCCCTTTCTATTCTAAAAGATAAGATATGGGGCCCCATTCAGAGTCTGGCGGAAACATTCTGGTTTTACTGTGATGGCGGTCCCACCGGCTCAGCCAAAGCGCTCTGCCGGAAACAAAGTAGTATTACACCTTGTCTGTCACGTGCATCCCGTCAATGTGGAACCGGTGTCACTGCCATCACGGTAACACCAGCAAGACGGGTGCACTGCCACCAAGGTTGGGATGCATATGCATCCGCCACACGCTTGCCGGATGTAGCAGCACCGCAAAAACAGAGCTGGAAATAACGTGATCGCCGGACCTGGAAAGAGGCCGCTGGCCATTACAAAAATCTCAATCCACTGCAATATGCCTGTGCTGGAAGCCATCCACCCCTTCTGAGTGCCTGAACCAATCAAGGAACATGACAACAGGGATCCCGCAAACCCGCCAGCGCAAGCCACGCTTTGCTGAGGCTGAGCTCAACATGCTTGTCGACATCATTGTGGAGCATGCTGGGGAGCTATTTTCTGCCGACGAGCGTCGCAACACGCAGCTCTGAAGGAAGGGAATCTGGGAGGAAGTTGCCCCGAAGATGACTGATGTGGGGGTGACACCATGCAGTGTCAAGGACTGTCACAAGCGATGGGACGACTTGCGCCTGAGGCTGCGCAACCTCCTTGCTGCACACTGCAGGCACTGCACGGGTACAGGTGGTGGACAATCCTCCCTCATCAAGCTGTTGCTCTGGGAGGAGAAGTGCAGCAATGTGCTGCATATTGAGGGGATTGGGGGAGTCAGTGCAGCGCAGGCGGGAGCCGGGACACCTGTTGAGGCCGGTGAGTACACAAAGTGCCCAAATGTAAACTGCACACCTGCCAACCTGTCCCGCCCGTACCACCACTGCACTGAAATGGCCATAGCACTGCCCACATCACCCAGACCCGACCCAGCACTAGCATTGCCCCCCACCTAGTCAATGTGGTGCAAAGCAAGTTACATGCCCTGCATCCCATGCATGCCCCATAACCAACCACATGCCAAAACACCACACAGTGGCCCACATCCTGAGTGTGGGGGTCCCGTAACAAGGGTGCCTGTAAGGTACCGGCACACATGTCAGGGGACCGGCACACACATGATGATGCCCCAATGCACTGGCTGCCAGGGCTGCAGCGCCCAACAGGCCTGTGCCTGGTGGATGCTGCGGCCCTGGCAGGCTGAGTTGCCATGGAAGCACCGGCACCACTAGCAAATGTGCTGCTCCTTCAAAGTCACCATCACCATGGAGTCCCATGGGACTCCATGGGAATGGACACTGCCCAAATACGCCACCTGAACACCTGCTTTGCTGGGACTTGTAATGACCCTGGTGCACCATAGAGTCCGGCAACGCATCAAGCTGCACAGGGACAGCCACACCCTGTCAGATGCACCAGCGGAATAGGGAAACCACACAAAGAGGCCCAGTGTCACTTGCACACTGCATAACACCCACCCCCTGCAGGGACACTCATACACATCTGCATGGACACCATGGGTACGGCCTTGGCCATGGACCCAGGCACCCCCGACAATAACCAGCACCTGTACTGCCAAGTGAAAAAGCATAATCCCCAACGCAGACACTGGGCACCCTGGCAGCGAGTACTGCATGTGTGACTACTGTGCTGCCACTGCCACCACAGCACAACACTGGTAGCCCTCACCTGAACGCACACATGGGCACCCACCCATCCAATGGGGAGTGCATGTCCTTACATGACCCTGCCAGCCCTACCACGAAAATCCCACACACATACTGGGCATGCAACCAGTTCACACATCGACTGCAGGCATGCACCCCCCAAACACCCACATCAACACCCCCCTCATCACATCCTAACAACCTGGACATGGGCAGACCGGCATGCCACTACCCACAGCAAATGCGGGTGTAGATGGCAGCAGTCCCAGCACAGCTGTGTTGCATGTGCCGCATGCACAGTGCCTGCAGCTATGGCCACACAACACATACATGAGTTTGCCATACTATGCAGCACTGCATGCCCCCACAATGTAATACTGCACGATCACCATGTTGCATGTAACTGGACAATTGTTAGCCAGACTGGTCACTGCCATCATGCCTTTCATTCACCCACAGGCACATCATCTGACACAGACGGCGGCTAATCAGATACATCTAAGGGGCACCCGACGTGCAAGGCAGATGTCACAAAACCCGCCAACTTTCCCGTGACAGTTCATCCAGCACTCTGCACGTCACAACTGCCACTGTGCACCAGGCAGACCCAGTGGTAGACACCACAGCTGCCACTGTGCACCAGGCAGCCCCTGTGAAGGATACCCCAGCTGCCCATGTGCAACAGGCAGTCCCTGTGGAGGACACCCCACCTGCCACTGTGCACCAGGCAGCCCCTGTGGAGGATACCCCAGCTGCCCCTGTGCATCAGGCTGCCACCGACCACCTGGCAGTAGCTGCTGTGGCACAAGCACACACAAGGGGAACATCATGGGGACGGGCACCACCCCCACCCCAGCAGCCCAACTACTATGGCACTGACACCAGTGATGGGGATGCAGCTGGAGACGCTGGACTTGACACAGGGGATGACACCAATCACACCCTGGATGTGGGTGAGCCATTCAGCCCCATGGGCCTATCAAGCCCATAGTGCTCACCCTACCCCTCTGTCAGGGAAATTAATGTGCATCTCAGATGCATGGAGGAGCATCAGGACACCCTTACTGCCCTGGTGCAGCAGCACCTGGAGGAGTCCCGCCTCATGAGGGAAAGCAACCAGGCCATTGGACGTCGATGTGCCCGTGCACTTGGCCGGTCAACTGTGGCCACTGTACATTTGGCCAGGAGGGTCTGTGATGGGAACAGTGTCCAGTCCACAATAGCTGAGACAATGTCACTGGCTCTCCAGGCATGCATGAGCTGAATTGCCAGCGACCATCACACACCGTTGGCCTACACCAGCTCCATGCCTGCGAGTTCGAAACCAGGCAGCTCTAGGAGGCGATCCATGCACCTGTTTGGCACAGCACAAAAGTCCACACATGTTGCCAAGTGCGGGCGCAAGTAGGGCGTAACCATGGACATAGCAAGGATCACACATGGCCATTGAACACTTGCACCATGTGTGACCAGTTGTGGAGGGGGAGGGGTGAGGAAAAGTTGGGGAGGGGGAGTGATAGTTGGGAGTGATAGTTGGGGAGGGTGTTAATGGGCCACCTGCTGTTACAATACTTCATGTACAATACACTTGGTTCTGCATATAAATCACGACTGGACAATCCGTTTTTTGCGGGAGTATAAAGTGTTTAGTTTCATGTGCTCAAAAGTACGTGCCACCAGTTGTGCACCATGTGGTTGTGACTAGTGTTCAGAAGAAGTTGTGTATTAGTGCATCATGTGTATGTTGTCCATCCATGGCCTCCCAGCGGGGTCTCAATGGCATCCCGTCATCGTCGTCATCACCATCTTCCTCCTCAGCAGGGTCCATGTCCGGGGGCAGTGTAATGTGGCGTCTAAGATACATATTGTGCAAATTGCACAGGCCAGGGCGATCCTGCCCACAGTTGCCTTCGTCCCTATGCAGGGTTGTTGACTGGGTGGTTTGTTGTCACTTTTCTGTCACACATTCTCACACACCTTGCCACGTTGGCCTATGGCTCCATGCCCTCCTTCTAGGCCCATTGAGTCAGCCCATAAAGTGTCCGTTGATATGTCGTAATTTGCTCATCACTGCCATTAATTCCTGTGTGCCACATTCAGGTTCACATACATGTCACATGCATATGGGTATGTGCTCCTGTGACAGGCATGTGTACTGGCTGCATGCTGTGTGGTACACTGCTGGTGGTGTGAAGGATTGCATTCATTTGACTGACTTGTCTGTGATGCAGGAGGTGGGGGGATGTGCACAGTCTTATTGCCAGGACCTTTGTAAATGGTGTGATGCATTCTGGTACATATGGTACTTTTGAGTTGCCTCTATGACTTCAAAATGATTGGGATGGTGTGTGATCCGTATGCCCATTTGGTACATGCATTCCATGCTTTTTAAATTAGGGATGGAATTTGTGTGGCTTAGGTTGCATTTGGCACATACATCTACCCTCCCACTACACAGAGGTCATGCATTGGTTATTATACTCACCCAACAGCCAGGTGCACTCTGGCGAGTGCCTATTTACCTCCGCACTACACAGAGGTCATGCATTGGTCATTCTGCTCGCCCAGCAGCCAGGTGCGTTCTCCGCTGTGCTGTGCCATGTACCATGGCAACATGGAGTGCCTCAGTACCATTGAGTTGTATGTGGATCCCGGAAAACGGGCGCAACAATGGGTGATGGGGTGTTCAGTACCACACGCCATCTGCACTTTGAGGGAGTGGAATTGTTTCCGGTTTCGATAAACTGCCTCAATGGCATGTCTGGCCTCCAGCTCCACATGGGTGCAATCTAATGCACCGATGCAATTGGGCATGCCAGCCAGGGCATGGAAGGCCACTTTGGTGGCATTTACCTGGGCAGGGGTTCGGGGTAGGGCAATGTGGTCTGCCACATGGTGCAGCAGTGCATCCAGGACTTGGAACTGGACCCTTGAGAAACATGGTTGTGACAGCCCATGCAGCTCACCCATGGTGTGTTGGTATGTGCCGGTAGCCAGGAAGTGCAGCACCAACACTACCTTCAGCAACGGGGGAATTGCAGTCCATATTTTTTATCAGGCTGCTGATGTCACGAATAAGGGTAACAATTAATATAATGGTCTCCCTGTCAAGCTGGTACAGGGTGTGGACCTGATGTGGGATATTGGTGGCTGCCTGCAGGGTGCTACCAGATGGCCATTGATGTTCTGAATGGCCAACTGGTTCCTCATTTGCCTCCTGCGCCTCTGCCACCTCCTCTGCCTCTCTGCTGGTTCATCCTCAATCCCTCCTTGGAGGTTCCCAAGCCCAATTGCTGCTACAGCGACTGCCAGCATGTTTGTGTTGGGAGGGGGTTTGGTGTGGGTGTGGTCCTTTTGTACATTCCCAGTGGTCAATGGTGTGCAGCTGGGCTGATTTTTGACACCTGGTGCCTGTTGCTGCTCACCTGGCACTGTTTAACACCTGGTCTGCAGTGCTGGTATTACAGGCGCAGTATTCACTGTGCCACTGCCGTTTTTATGGCAGTGTTCCCGTGTAGGCAGTACTCAGAATGTGCCCATACTAATGCTGTGCCGGTAATTCAGGCACGTCCGGTGACTCATTCTGCAGTTAACGTGCTGCCGAATGCAGTGGCGGCGTGGGTGTGACTTTGTGGCAATGGTGTTTTCACATTAGCAACTCTGAATGTGCCGGTCCTTAAAAACGGTGCAGATATGGTGCTACCGGCACCACTCTTTCCGGACCGGCATACTTGTAATGAGGGCCATTGTCTTCTAAGAAACCCCACACAGCAACCCTATATGTGGCCATGGTAGATTTCTCGAAGGCATTTGATACAGTAAATCGGCAGGTGTTATGGCATAAATTGAAGAACTGGAACATACCCCCTTGTCTATTAGCCATTTTGGAAAACATACACACTAATACAATGGTTAAGGTCAGGTTAGATGCTGCTGGTAATTTAACAGATAATATTATTACCACCAGAGGATTAAGCCAGGATTGCATTCTTGCTCCCTGCCTTTTTAATCTATATCTAGCTGACCTTGAAGATGCTTTGCAGGAGGTATCTTTGATTTGTCCTAAAATAGATGGTCTCAGTATAAAATGGCTAGCATATGCTGATGATGTGGCTCTCTTTGGTCGAACTCCTATTGGACTGCAAAGGCTACTGATAGCATTAAGTGCCTCTGCAATAAAGAATGATTTGGTAATCAACCATAATAAGTGTAATTTTTTAACATTTCAAAAATATAAGAAGGTGGGCAGAAGCTTTAAATGGTTTGTAAATGGAATCAGAATTGCAGAGACAAGACAGACCATCTACTTGGGCTTCCACCTATCGGGAAATGTTAACAGATTGGCCCTACTGAAAAGTATTGAGAATAAAATAGATTTACTAGTCCATCAAATTTAAAAAATGTATTATAAATACCGTAAATTCTCACTCAAGCCTCTGCTGAAATTTTATGTGGGAAAAGTTATCCCAAAGGTGTTATATGGCCTGGACATCGAGGCAGCTACTTCTATTTGCCTTGGGAGCAGTTAGGTCGGGTATGAAAGCACGTGTTGGGTCTCCCAAACTCTCTGCAATGGCACCGCTGAGGTATGAGCTAGGACTAACCAACCTCACTACAGGCCTAGTAGATTGGCCTCACTTTTGGGGACAATCTACTCCCCAAAGAAAAACACTCTCTATGAAGTTATTAACGTGGAATTATATAAAGAAACATCAAATGTATTTATCACCATGAAAGCTACTATATTGCACATGCTTGATCATTGTGGGCAGGGATGGCATGATTTGGTGTACAGTTAAATTGGGGCAAAAAAGAAAGTGAAGGAAATGGATTGGATTGACACGATTGCGTTAATGCGGTCCTATCAAGTCCATTCCTCATTTACAAGAACAGATAAACCACTAGTTCAAAAAAGGAAGCAGGTGCTCCTCTCCAGAAAGAACATGGCATGATAACCTGTTCTGAGATGAGAGTTTGCAGCACTCGCTTTTTGCTCACTGTACCTTTCACAGATGGGAAATACCATTTGCATATCAGTCTTTGTCCCGCCCACATGGGCAGTCCAGCACCAAAATGCTATGGCAATTTCTCTCTGAACAGGAGTCCCAAAAGCAACCCCATACACGTGTTTCAGCGTTGTTGGATCAGTGAGGTGAAGCTTTGTCTCTTTGAGCACAGTGAGCAGGGAGTCCACGTCTGGTTGCCCCCAGGTAACTCAGGGTGACCAACCCCAAGTTCCTTTCAAATATTTCAAAAAAGGTAGCAGGCGCTCTTCTCCAGAAAGAACATGGCATGATAACCTGTTCTGAGATGAGAGTTTGCAGCACACGCTTTTTGCTCACTGTACCTTTCACAAATGGGAAATATCCATTTGCATATCAGTCTTTGTCCCGCCCACATGGGCAGTCCAGCACCAAAATGCTATGGCAATTCCTCTCTGAACAAGTGTACCAAAAGCAACCCCATACACGTGTTTTCTGCCTTGTTGGGCCTCATCAGTGAGGTGAAGCTTTGTCTCTCTGGGCACAGTGAGCAGGGAGTCCACGTCTGGTTGCCCCCAGGTAACTCAGGGTGACCAACCCCAAGTTCCTTTCAAATATTTCAAAAAAGGTAGCAGGCGCTCCTCTCCAGAAAGAACTTGGCATGATAACCTGTTCTGAGATGAGAGTTTGCAGCACACGCTTTTTGCTCACTGTACCTTTCACAGATGGGAAATATTCATTTGCATATCAGTCTTTGTCCCGCCCACATGGGCAGTTCAGCACCGAAATGCTTTGGCAATTCCTCTCTGAACAAGAGTACCAAAAGCAACCCCATACACGTGTTTCAGCCTTGTTGGGCCTCATCAGTGAGGTGAAGCTTTGTCTCTCTGAGCACAGTGAGCAGGGAGTCCATGTCTGGTTGCCCCCAGGTAATTTAGGGTGACCAACCCCGTGTGCTGCAAACTCTCATCTCAGAACAGGTTATCATGCCATGTTCTTTCTGGAGAGGAGCGCCTGCTACCTTTTTTGAAATATTTGAAAGGAACTTGGGGTTGGTCACCCTGAGTTACCTGAATGGCGGGCAGGAACATTGAGATAATTAGGATGTTACATGTACTGGGTATTGTTAAAGTTCAGTGATTTTATCTTAATGAAATAATTTGTTTAACTGATTGATCTGTGGGAATTTTGTTATTTAAAGAGATCTGATTTGTTAATATTAAAAGTAGATTTGTATGAATTGGAAAATGTATATCGAATTGTAGTATTGAACCATGGTGGCATAGATTTTATATTACTTACATCTTAGGGTGTGTATAAGGATTTTAAGAATGGTATTTTGTACATTTTTTTCATTTGTTTTATGTATATATGTGATTGGAAAATTGTATTTTATTCATTATGTCCGTTTTTCAATTTTGCCAAAGATCATAGTTTTGATCGTTACACAATAAAACACGTAAACATATATATGTTTATGCTGCCACCCTTTCATTCTGGCACTGGTCAATTTAAATCCTGCAGTATATCTTAAAATATGCCTGCAATGACCCCCCTTCTGCATTTTACTCTTGGGGCTCAGAAAGTGTGCCTTTGACCCTGGCATACCCACACACGCATACATAAAACACAAACACACACACACACATTCACCCCCCGCCCCCATTGGCGCAAACAAGAATCCAACACACATTTATTAAATGTACTTTTTTCCCTTTTTGACCACTCTAAAATCCAGGAATGTTTAATTCACACTTGACACTGGAAAACTTGAGATCTGCTTGTAACACCCTATCAGTTCTACTAATTTCAATGTTTAGACAGCCCAAAAGAGCGTTAGGAATACAATGATCTGCTCGTAGTCAGCTTTTGACCAATGCATTCATAATCTTGTTATGCATAATGTACAAAACATTTTCAAATCTAACATTTAGCTGTAACATTTAATGAGAGCTAACGCTTTTGAGAGGAAAGTGACACCCCGACCTTGTTTCGCATGTCTGCAGCAGCCATTAAGGCTGCTGTCTATCAGGGGTGCATGGCTGGAAACAAAGGCAAGTGTCAAAAGATTATCTGCCACCATGGAAACATGACGGGGCAGGTTAGTCGGTGCACTTTTTACTACCCGCAGGCCTCTCCTGATGCTTCTTGCAGAGGCAGCTGTGGGCAATAAAGTCCTCCTTCCCTGGCTGCCCGACCTCCGTTTATCGGATCAATTCACCTAGTCTACTTTGTGTTTTCAATGGAAATGTTTTGTCAAATGCTTCATAAAATCATAATCACTGTTCCTCTTCATTCATGGTAAAAATGACCTCTTTCTGAAAAATCTATAATGCCTGCGGGCCCAGAATCTTAAATTCCCTCAGAGAGAGCTGACTCCCATCATGTTGGGAGCCTGTTTATAGTGAGAAGTGTTTGAAAGGCAAAGACTCTTCTGGCCCATCTCCATTTACTTGCAGGGCGTTATCAACAGAGCTATACAACTGCTGACCTTCCAGCAACCTACAGGACACTTGAGAACTGTAGCCATGCCACCCTCACAACATAGGGGGATCAGGCTTCTATGTAATACAGCTCGAAGCCAGGCACTGGCATGAGGTGCAACGCATTTGTATCTGTATTTGTTTATTATTTGTATCGTGCACCGAACCCTGAGGTAACTGGGCGCTGGAAAACTTAGGTGTTACAGGCAAATATACAAGTGATGACAGACGTCAGGAAGACCCATGGTTGCAGTTAGGTCTATTGAGCAACATAATAGGCAGAAGCGTATATACATATAAATAAAGCAAGCAATTTCGGAAGACCAGTGGATACAGATAGGTCCAAAGCAAAGTAGCAGCTTAAGAGGAACCTTTAAGTGCAGCATACTTCATTTGCTGTATTTTATCTGCCCATCGATGTGTACACAAGTAGTAGCTAATGCGTCTCAGGCATGATGGTCGGAGTCATGCCAGGAGAAAGCAATGCACATTATGTTGAAAAGGAATGGATAGGCCACTATTTACGTTAATTCCTACAAACAATTTACAAAATGAGCAGACAGGTCTCAAATAGATCACACCAGTGGTCCTCTACATTTTCTCAGAGCAAGAGACCATTCTACTGGGAAAGATACACTTTATAAAAGCACATAACAAATGTATCAGGGACCCTTCAAATGGGAATCATAATAACATGCCGGTCTTATTAGCTCACAGGACTTACTTTTGACTTTTCTCTGTTAATATGATGAATTGAGAAATCACTGCCATCTGACGGCAAGGCAAGCGTTAAATCCCTATATAGATCAGTAATAAGTTAAAATATTATCAACGAGACAGATTTCATTTTGTATGCAACTGTATGTTAGTTAGGTATAGTTCTGCACCATGTCAATAATAAAATCAAAAACTGGTAGATAGGGCCAAACATAATGTTTATTCTTGATTAAATAAAAAAAACATAGGGTACTAGGTACAATCCTAGGTTGTATAAAGTTCTGTCTAACGTTTTCTAAGCCAATATTAATCAAACAGTGGCACGTGCTAATGTTTCACTCCTGTGCCGGCTTTGTCAAGGCATAGCAGAGTTTTTACCAAATAGAAATAGAATCCCTGTTCAGAGTCACAGGTAATTGTGTGTTATCTGGGAGAAAAACGAAATTAGTATTTTATGTTTCGCTTCATGCTGGAGTCCAGCCTTAAGTGCAGGACAGGGTATTGAACTCATGCTGCTCAGTGTTTTCTTGCATCCAAGACAAGTGCATTTTCCCTGTGCTATCCACCTGGCCCACAGATCTCGCCACCGGAACTCCACACCCTCAGCAACTGTCTCTCCACCATCACCACCTGGATGGCTACACCATGCCTTCTAAAACTCAACCCATCCAAAATGGAGTATCACCTCATCGGCACACCCGGAACAAACCAGACCTTACCTCATGGACAAAATGACTCACCATGGACAATACACACACATCTCCCTCTCCTCAGCAGTCAAGTCCATAGCCTTCACTATCGACCCAAGACTATCCTTCACAGACCACCGAGCTGCTGTCACCAAAGAATTCCACCAACAACTACACCTCTTATGCATGATAAGACATCCTTCCCCCTGACAACTTTCACACCACAATCTATGCTCTAGTTCTCTTCAAGCTGGACTGCAGAAATCCAGTCCTATCTGGACACTCCAACAACAACCTTCTCCCCTGCAAGCCATACAAATTGCAGCAGCAAAACTTATTCTGCGATCATCCAAACACTCAGACATCGCACCAGCTCTCCCCGAGCTACACTGTGTCCCCATACTCCAGAGAACCGCTGTCAAAGGACTGCATTGTAAACAAAGCCATCCATGGCAAAACCCCATCCTACCTTAACAACAAACTGGAACCCATCGTCCCCACAGACAAACCAACCAACATCTGCACATTCCACTCTGCAAGATAACCTGCACCCAAAAACAAGCCTTTACCCAATGGGCACCCAGAGCCCAGAATACCATCCCACATCATTGCTGCCCCACGCATCACTGTTATCTGAAAAATCCTAAAAACGTACCTTTTCCCCCACCTAATACTGCCAGACGCCCCGCCCCCCACCAGTATCCTTCACCTATCCTATATTGCCCTATCCTGCTCTGAACAACATTGCAACTTCTTTTTCACGCCTTCCCTTTGAAATTTGGAAAGAGTTCTGAGACTCTACGGGTAAGAAATTGCTGTATAAAAGTTTAAACAAGAGAAAATAAATAAAATATATATAGTTAATTATTAGAGCATTGATGTCAACAATGTTGATGTTGCAAACTTTGAAGTCCTATAGCTCCATCCGATTTCTTAAATGAGCTTTTTCACATGTCCATTTATTTTGTCTTATATTTGTTGGGAGTTCTCCATATTCTCCTTCCAAGGCCTCTTCTTTCTCGTTTCACCTACCTCTCAGCTAAGGTGTGCTTTTATCTTGTCTCATTTTCTCCATTATTTTTATTTTCATTTTCTGCATTGTTTCACCTTGGTTCCGTCTCTCCCAAGGGCAAGTTAGATATGAGAAATATGCTTGTTTGTGTTTTCATGCCATAACGATGTATATTTGAGGATGTAAAATTCAAGAGCATACCTTATTGTTTTTGATAGATTTTTGTGATGGTCAATGTTTTTTTCCGAGTTTTACCCTTACTGTTCTATCTTTGTTTGCCTGCACACACGCCCATGGTCTGTTTTATAGCAGTGCAGTATCTATAAATATACACGGACCAAAACACAGACACAAAGAACTTGATGAAGGCTAACAATGAAGACCAAGGATACAGAGTTCAGTGCTTCCTCAGTGAGGAAAGTCACTATTCTTCAACCGAATTATTTCTGGTTCACAATGAGTCCAATTTAACGTCATCTTAATCAGCCATTTAGAAGGGATCATAACAATTATTTGATTGTCATTGTTAATTGTGGTAAACAGAAGATATGGGCTCAATTGATTAGGATCCTCCTTTGGCTTTAAAAATATAATAACTCAGTCATCACCTACCAACACTGGGATTTACCATCAACCGGTGACCCGTTGTATAGGGCACCAAACAGGGGAGCTAGAAGATTGGTAAAATCCTTGGGGGTCCAAAATGAAGACTGTTATATCGAAGATAGTTAATACGGTTCAAAGCATTTACACAGTGAATTAGCCCAAACATATGAACAGCAGACGTAAACATGTTTTTGGCATTTTTCACTCAAGAACTGATTCACAAGCAACTCACTGACAATCTTGATGGATCCTATATTTCTTAGGTCACATGTTACGCTGGCCTCAAAGGTGTTTCTGCTAAAAACAGATGGTTCAGGTCAGGCATGCAATGCAAGGAAAGGGTTGGCAAGGGAAGGATCAAGTCTCCCACTCTCCTCATATCTCGTTCATTGGTCATTTTTGCAAAGTAAGGATATCTGTCTATCACAGCTGCCACATTGCATTTTCATCTCAGAGAGCACCACCATGTCATGTGAAGACACGTCACTTCAAGTTGTATTCGATTTCCATCCACCTGTTTAAGAATTCTTCATCGCTGCTCATGGATTCTCATTTCAAAAGTAAGTAACCTCTACCATAAAGCTGTTGGTGATGCTGGCAGGCAGAAGTTAATGGAGGGGACTGTCACACCCAAGAAGATGGATTCCTTCACTTGCTTCAATGCAGAAAGGTAAAATAACCCTTTCTCCTAGCGACCCACTGTGGCCAGATACTGGACAAATTGCCCACATGCTGGCCTTGCTGGATGAAGGACACAGAGCTATTTTGTGCTCCATATATTGGGAATACTGCAGTATCAGCAATATGGAATGATGGTTTCATAGGTGGAACAGTGTCCTACGACCTGGGAATAACCAGGAGAAAGACTGGAACCAAACAACAGAAATACCATCAGAGGTTCGAGGCACAGAACACAATGTAACCAAAGACAAGGTCGGCAAGTCTAAGATCCCCATTATAACACTAGTAGTATTGGTAAACCAGGCAGTATTTCATACCGTGCTTGGTTTTACCACACTCCCGGTTGTGGGCTTAGAGCTATATTTAGAACTCATGCAGTATTCCTTATTTACTACATGCAGCAATTAGCACTTATCAATGCGGTGAAATATGTTGCAAAACAAATGTGTCATGGGGACACATAAAGGGCGTGTTAAGCCCCTTTTCAATGCAACGCAGCAAATGACCACTGCCGACACTACTGTGAGTGATGAACATGGTTCAGTAGGTTATGCTTCTGTACCTAATTTCTTTCCTTCCCCCAAACAGGGATTTTTTTAGGGGTACACACAAGATGCAAGTGGATTTTCTGACATTGTATCCATTACTTCTGCTATAATAATGCAGAGAACCTTAGACTTCCACATGTGGTAGCAGTGACTGATACAACTGGAAATTACAGGGAAAATCTTTCAAAGTCATGATGAGCACTGAAGTGATCAAAAACCGATGAGTAAGATAAGTCAAGCGCTCATAATGACCCGATGGGAGAATTCCTGCACTGCAGCTGCATTAGCGCTGCTTAAAAATACACATGTTGATCATTTTGCAGAACCGGTGAGGTGCATGAATTTGCTGAACCAGAAGACACGCCCCTTTTCCTATTGACCAATGGTTAATAAGGACTCTTTTCTTGTAGTGACATCACAGCACCAGGAGAATGAGGCAGTCATGGCAGAGTGCACCAGGCAGGGGTGTACTGGCCTATAGGGAACTCTGAAGAATTCCCGGTAGGCCTCTGCACCCAGAGCCTCTTTTTTATGGTAACCTATCTTATTTCCACATTTTCCCATAGGAAAAGGGTTGGGCTTGCTGAAAATATGAAAAAGGGGCCACTCTGGACATTATTTCCAGGGCCTCTTTTGGTTCCCAGTCCACCCTTGGCACAAGGAGTCACCAACGTTGGCGCAGAGCCCATGATAGCAATTGACTCCACCACTGCTAACTGTTCTGTTTGGCGATAAGGATGGTCGTTTTGAGCAATTGCCATGGAGAGTGGTGGGGAGCATCCAGGGAAAAGGCAATATGGGCAGTAGAGGTTTGGGAAAAGGCAATATGGGCAGTAGAGGTTTGGGTATGTTGGGTATGTAGGTTTGGGTATGTTGGGTATGTAGGTCTGGGTATGTGGGGTTGGGTGTGTAGGTTTGGGTATGTTGGGTATGTAGGTCTGGGTATGTTGGTATGTAAGTCTGGGTATGTTGGGTAAGTAGGTTTGGGTATGTTGGGTATGTAGGTTTGGGTAATTTGGATATTTAGGTTTGGGTATGTTGGGTATGTAGGTCTGGTATGTTAGTATGTAGGTTTGGGTATGTTGGGTATGTAGGTTTGGGTAATTTGGGTATGTAGGTTTGGGTATGTTGTTATGTTATGTTAAATTGTCTTTATAAAAGATTTGGGTAGATATTAGAATCTACGATACAAGAAGGGGAGCTTGGGACTTGACAGAATTCTGGAGGTCTTGCAAATTCCAGTTTCTGAAAAAGAAAGGACACATTTCATCAATCAGTATTGGTGTACAAAACAAGTCCATAACAGAATCCCTCTTAAATCACCCATTTTTGTATGTTGAGTTCCAGCTGGCAGAGTAATAGCTATAATTAAAATATAGTCTAATCTCCATTTCACATTAGCTATTCATCACTATCGGGCAATTGTCACATGTATATGATGAACGAGCTGCTAGTTCAAGCCATGAGATGCACGGGCACTACTCCAGAAACCTCTTCATTGATTGGAGCCGAGTGAGTGATAGCTATGCTCGCACCTCACAACAGTAGATCCAGAAATATGCCTGTTCAACAGAAGCGCCTTCTGCAGGGTTACGAGTTTCCCATCAAGACAGCTACAGCGCATCAGTACAGTCCTCACATTCAAAATGTTATTCAAGCCTCTTATGCTTCAGTCCAGAAATGTGAGTTTAATCTACGGCATGGCTCACTAACGGGTCGATGGATAGGCAGAACCGATCTCCCGCATGTTCCCAAACGGATCCAGCCCTGCACACATCGCCTGCAATGGTTGCACAGCAAAAATACCCTTCTCATTGCCCCTCCGCCAACTCAAAACATTAAAGGCTTTTGGGTGAAAGCACATTTCCCCAGCAACACTAAAACACACAACATTAATAGCATACAATTCAAAGGGTACAATCTGCTAGAGACCCCTCAGGGCACCACCTCATAATCTGTGTGTATGTGCCCCGCTCCATCTGGGCTAGTGTTACACCCCACATTTAGAGTAACGACACGACCTTTATGGGGGCAAGACCACACTCCTCTATGAAATGATGGCGAACTAAATTAATTACACCGAGCATTCATGTGTGAGCCTTGAGAAATGTGCCCAGATTTCTTACATAAAATCCAGACATTTAGTGACTAAAAACTTTTTGAAGGAATTACACACAGCTTTGGCCGTCCCACACCCCTCCGAGTATTGTTTGGTTACAACTGCTTGCTAGAAAAGCCTTGCTGCACAGAAACATGTGAAATGAGCAGTATGAAGGCAAACTATCCTTCCTTGCACCCTCCACGTGGTATCAGGTAATATTATCCCCATATATATGGTCGCCGTACATAATATCGCCGGGAAAAGGTTGTGGCGATATTATATGGGTGACCATACATATGGGGATAGGGGGAGCAAAAAAAAAAAGAAAAAGGGTTTGGGGGTTGCGGGGGGTGTCCCCCGCATGTTCCATGCAATAATGTCCCCACAAAAAACGGCCATTTTTCGTCGACATTTTTGCATGGCGATATTTTTGAGGGGACATTATTACATGGGACCCTCCACGTTAAATCGGGCATTATTTTTAGCAACTGTCAAAGCATACATTGGGCCTCATTACGACCCTGGCGCTAATGGGTTAACGGCGCCGTAAAAGGCTGCGGCGCTGTTAACCCATTAGCACCTGATTACGAGGTCCCTTTGCGGGACCCGACCTTAATGGCTGGTCTACACCAGCCGTTAAAGTAGGGACCCGCAAAGGGACCTTGGTGCTAAGTACAGTACCACAATTTGCAGTACCGTACTTAGCGCCTTCCCCAGTCCCATTGAGCCCTATGGGGCGAAAATGGGAATGGGGAAGGGCCATGGTTCAATGGGAAATTACCGCCCCGCCAACCTTGGAATGGGGTGGTAATTCCCCATTGAACCATGGCGGACCCGTTACAACACCGGCACCAACCATGGTGCTAATAGCGCCATGGTTTAGCGCCGATGTTGTAATGAGGTCCATTGTTATGTTATCTTACGTTGACTTATACCGCTTACCATTGCCATTGGCATGTTCTCCAGGTGCTCATGTGGCTCTGTAAAAATGAGGGTGGGGTGGATTAGTGGGTGAAGAGGGATAGGATAGAAGTTGTGCTGTCAGCTTTCTAAATCAGTTTTGATTGTGTGCACTGGCTTGTATTCGGAGGGGTAAGGCCCAATGTCTGTGTTTGTCTGTTGTATGTGGATGTTTGTTATGTTGGATGTGTGTTTTGTGTGTTTCGTGTGTAGTCTGGCTGGCCCATAGGCGTGTGTGTTACGTGGGAGGTATGTGGGAGGGGTGCAGGGGTGGTTAGTACATTTGTTTCAAATTCGATCGATTTCTGTTCCTTGTATCTACATCAAAGTAAGGGCTGCTTTATGCTTATCAGTTTAGCAAATGAGACGCATTTACTGAATATTTCGGTTTTGTCGTTTATATAATTATCTGATAATAGTGTTCAAGGAAAGAGAAGCCCCACTGCAAAATATATAATCGAATGCTGAGTTTGTATTTGTTGAATCCAAATTCATTATCTTAACAATGACACTGCGTAATGGGTGGTTTAAATCTAAGGGTTGAAAGCATAAACGGCTGACACGTGTTTTGCTCATATTGTTCTTCTTCAGGGCCAAAGATTATTCTGCTTTATGTAGCAATGGTATGTTGAGAACTTGAATGAAAGATCTCTGCAGATTCGTAAAGGCCATCATCAAAAGAACGGCAGACGGGCGAATGAGAAACACATGGATGTTTGTATTTTGCCCCTATTGACTTATCCCCGTTGAAAGCAAAGTGTGGCGAACACAGATACGTACAAGAACAATGCTCTTTAACCAATGTCAAATCGAATGCAAGTAGGTAACCCCTAAGCACCAGGACAGCACTGCATTCCTATAGTAGATTCCAGCTGATTCTCCGGTCACGTGTGTGATTCGTGTGAAGTTTGGGCAGAAAGACCAGACAGTAGGTGGTCTGGTGAGGCAGCAGGGCCCTCCAGAAGCGGAAACGTCCGGCACCGAAATGAGGGACACAAGATGCTTCTTGAAGGTATGGGCTCTGCTCGTGCACTGAGAACGTGTCCCATTTATTTGGGAACCCATGTGATACAACACGTGCTATCAGTCTCTTAAAGGGACCATACTCCTTCTTTTTCATAAAACAAAACCATGTTAAACATTTAAACATATCAACCTTATAACTGAAACAAGGAACATAGACAGTGTAATGTACAGTACTCAAACATCTACAATATAGTCCTGCAGATGTGCCGGCTGTCTTCTGTCTGAGGGTACCTCTTCCCTCCAGAATGTTCCAGGACAACCTCCAACCCTAACTCGGGAGCACCATGGTCCTCATGGTATCAACACACCTCTCCATCAGGGACTTCGTGATCATCCTCATCACCAGAACTTTCAGCGCCAGAGAGATATGGAACATTCACCTCTTGCATGGCATCCTAGGCCTCCATCTTCTTGAAGAAACAAGAGTTCCTGGTCACAGTGTCACAACCATTGGATACCATCGGCATGGATCCTTTGACATCGCCGATCTCCAACGGTCTCCGTTTCTAAGTGAGCGATAGTTTGCCTTCTGGGTGATCGCATCTCAGCAGCACAGTGTCCCCTATGACAAAATTATAGTCCTGCAGACCCCATCTCATGTTCTCATTGTCATTCCTCACTCTTCTTTCTTCCAACACCTCGGGGACATCTGCTAAATGAAGCCTCTGCTGGAGGAAGACCAGTGGAACAGTGAGGTGTGGTGCGATACCCCCTCAGGAACTGATAGAAGGTACATTTGAGACATAGGGCCTCATTACGACAGTGGCGGTTGAGTGATAACGGTGCCGGTAGTGCTGCCAGCGCCGTTATCACTCTACCGCCACATTACGAGTTCTGCTCGCGGGGGCCGCTCTGCACGCCTGGTCAGACCAGAGGTGCAGAGCGGCACCCGCGAGCAGAACAGGATGGTAGCAATGGTACCGTTATGAACGGCACCGCTGCTACCATCCTTCCCATTCCCATTGAGCCCTATGGGGGCTCAAATGGGAATGGGGACGTACCGGCTCCGGGTCCCGCGAAAGGGAAATTACCGGGCCCTTCAAGGTCGGAATGGCCCAGTAATTCCCCTTTCGCGGGACCCGGAGCCAGACCCGAGTTTGGGGTTAAGGGCATGGCTACCTCCAACCTCATAACGAGGCCCATAGTCCCTACCCATGGGCAATCCTGAATGCCTTGTTTAAGGTTCTCATAAACCTCTTTCCTTCTCCATTCGCACGGGGCCACAGGGATGAGATCTTCTGATGGTGAATACCGTATTCTTGCATAAACACTGCAAAGCCTTCGCCCTGGAACGGTGGCCCATTGTCAGAGCATATAATTATATTTGTTCTTTTATAATGTGCTCAATACCAGAGATTGGTTTCTAAGCGTGGGATCGGGATTCAAACCTGTGTTGCGCTGCAATGTCTTGCTTCCAGGACAAACGCGTTGCCCCTGAGCAATTCTCACTCATATATCATGTGGCAAACCATGGGTTGTGAAGATCTTTTCCAGCGCCAGTAAGACATCCCCCAAAGCAGTGGACGTCACGAATTTCACCTCTGGGTACCTTGACCAGTGATTGATAGCCACCAGGAAGTGATTGTCCTGGCCAGTGGAGCCAAAATCAATATGCACGATTTGCCATGGCTTGCAGCTCTGTGGCACAAATTCAATCCAGGGCTCCCTTTGTATTGGAATAAAAGTTTAACACCAGACACATCTCTTCACAAAACCATCAACAGCATCCTCCAACCCCGGAAACCACACCTTAATGCATGGACATGACTTTGTTTTGGTCGCTCCTTGGTGCCCATTGTGAGCCAACTCAATCACTCTCAGGACAACCTTGGAGGGAATTACCTGCTACGAACCTTTCAACACTAAGCCATCATCCACAAATGTCAATTCACTCCTGACCCTCCACAACTGTTCCAGCGCTGTTGTTGCAGAATTTGTTTGCTTGGCCAGACCAGCCAACACCTATTGCCACTCCCCTTTTTCCACTGCCTTCCGTAATATCCTGAAGCAGTCACCACTCCCAGGCGCCTCTCTCAGTACCTCCGTAGACATCAAGTTTTGTCTAGCAGCTTCCGTCACCAGACGATCAAAATCTTCTGTCTCCACAACATCTTGATCTCGGGTGGAATAACGATTGCCTGGATGTCTTGATAGGCTATCTGCAGCATTGTCATGGCCAGGGCAATAGACCAACTGCACTTGGTTCTCCAACAATGCCAGCATCCACTTCTCAATCCTGGCTGCTGGATTGGACGACAAACTGGCCATAATAGGAATCAGGGGTTTATGATCCGTCACCACGGTCACAGGGCAACCATAAATATGCAGGTGAAAATGCTAGCAACCCCACATATCACCAGAGCCTCCCTCTTGATCTGCGAATATTGATGTTCAGCCACTGACAATGCCCTGCTGGCAAACACCACTGGCCTTACGCCACCACACCTGTCAGCTTGGGTCAACATAGCCCCTTGCCCAAACAGGCTCTCGTCCATCTCCGGCTCGAAGAATGCCATAGTGCTCTCAGCAGTCAGCGCCTCTTTGATCTCCTGAAACACTGACTGCTTCTTAGGGGACCACTTCTACAGAGTGTCCATCTTCATTAGTCTGCGTAAGAGTTTAGATATTGTTGCAAGATCTTTGATGAAGCGACCACAGTACATTAGCATCCCCAGGAAACTCTGCACTTCAGAAATATTCTCTGAGAGTCAGGCTTCTTTAATGTCATTTTCTTTGGCCGGACGAGCCGAGATACCTACCTCCTGGAAGATAAACCCAAAAAATTGAGTCTCTTTTGCAGAAACTCACATTTATCCTTGTGCAGGGTGAGTCTGAGTAAGTGGATGTGGTCCAACACCTTCTCTAGCCTTTCCAGATGTTCACATTCTGACTTAGCAAAGACCAAAATGTCATCACTAATGTTCAGCGAGCCAGTGATGCTGGCCAGCACACTCGTGATTGCATTTTGAAAAACTTCAGCTGCAGAGGATACCCCAAAACTGAGCCTCTTATAGCCCCTTGTGGGTGGTGAAAGTTGTAATGTACCGACACTCCGGGTGCAGATCCAACTGGTGGTAGTCCGCTATGAGGTCCAGATTGGACAAAAATACACCCACCACCCCCTGCCACAATATCATCCAGGGTAGGTGTTATATGCCTCTCCCGCTTGATGGCTTTATTGGGCAGGCGGAAGTCCACACAGATGCGTACTGAGTTGGGCTACTTCAGCTTGCAAGCTACCACAATTGGGGAAACCCATGGGGTGGGGCCTTCCACCCACTCGATAATATCTAGCTTAACCAAATTGCCCAGTTCCCTATCAACTTTTTCCCTCAGATGGAAAGGGATTCTTCGATGTTTTAGCACCACAAGCGGAACAGACTTGTCTTTGTGTAGGCAAATTGGTCCCCCCTTCATTAGTCCAGTCCCTGAAAACACATCTGCGAACTTGATAACCAGTGACTGTACATCTTCCTTGTACACACCAAACACAAATTTGACAATTTCTAGGGCTTCCACCGCAGCACAGCTCAGGAGCTTATCTTCACTGACTTTGGTGACATACAATCTCGCCTTGATTGTCTTCCCCTAATGTATATCATTCTAGACAAACATCTCATCCAGCGGAAGGGGAGTCCAGCCACCCAATGTAAATACGCGCACTTTGGAGTCACCCAACTCAGGAGGACCATCAAGCGTATTGTAGTATGACAGAGCCATCACATTAACTGATGCTCCTGTGTCAATCAGGACAGGAACATTGGTCCCATTCACACATGCACCTCACATCGGGGCTGGCCTTTCCCCTTCTGTTTGATGTCTTTCACACTGGATATAAAGAACAAATCATCTTCATCTTCCTCCCCCTCGCACAACTGCTCTTTCTGCTCCTCGACCAGCTCTACCTCGGCAGCCTTCTGCCGTTGTCTTGGGGCAAATGGCTGAGATCTGGCTGACCCTCTAGATGGGGCAGCAGGTACAGGAGTGTGGCACACTCCTGCGAAATGGTTGGAAATTCTGCACCTTCCGCACGTGTGCCGTTTAGCCGGACAGTCGGTGTAATGCAGCAAATCATATCCAGATTGCAGACAAGGAGGTGCTGCTTTAGCTCCTTTCTCTTTCTTTGGTCATATGCTCTTTTTGATGGGCCTAGACAGTTGTTGTCTGCCCACAGCACAAGCATCTTCCAATTTGATAGTCTTCATGGCAGCACTCATCTTGGATGCCCGAACATCCGCAAGCTGGTGAGACCGTCCATTTTCAAGGATGCGAGCTAACGTGATGCCAGGCTCCCTCAAAATCTGCCTCTTGCTGGTCGAATAGCCTTGTATTAGCTGCTGGAGAATGACCTCCTCCTCATTGTTCTACCTGCAGGATGTTGCTAACTGCCTCAACCTGCCATGAAATGCATCTAGCGACTCAACATCCCTTCGTTCGTAATCCAGATTCACCATCGGTGTGAAATATAATTCCCTCAGCACCGCTCTGGCCGCTAGGTATGAATCATCTACATACAGGTCGCTAAGTCTTAAAGATCTTATGCACTGCCAGGCAAGCAGAATACAGAAGCATAGCTTTTTTGGCCTCATTATCCCTTTCACCGGAGCGACAAAGTACCTTTCTAACCTCTCCATCCATGGACTCCACCTTGGGCTCAGGCTGGATGGGGCACCGAGACGTCAATCTCCATCAGCCAAGACAGTGCTCCCTGTTGTCTAGGCACCACTGCAGGCACAGGCGCAGGTGTAGCGCCAGCTTTATCTACCATCCTGAGGAAAATAAAGTGGTCAGAATTAAACTTACTGCCCTGTGCTGAGCGCACAAGCACTCCTAGGGGACCCGCAACTCAGGCGTGGAAAAGCATCTCCAGGCACGCCACCACTGTAGACTTAATGAGACCACACGCCCAACAAATCACCACTGCAAGTGTGCCAAACAGAGACTGGAAACAGGGGGAAAAAAATGTGTTTTAAATTTATTTTGTTTTTTAAAATGCTTTTTTACTTTCTCTGAGGCACACAAGCACTATGGGACAGAGCTGCAACATTCATTAATGGAAAAGAAGAGGTTAGTCCAGAGTGTGCCCGTCGACGTCGCTTCCCACACGGCGAGGATGCTCACTGCATGTAATGGGGAACGCCGTGCTTCTCGGAGTGAGCAGACCGCACGTGCACGTTTCCACCAGGGTAAATGGCAGAGCCACACTGCTGGGTTCGTCATGGAAGAAATAATCCCCGCGACGACCTCGTCGCCAATCTGGCCGTCACCGAAATGAGGGACAGAAGATGCTCCTTGAAGATTCGAACTCTGCTTGTGCACTCAGGATGTGCCGGCGTGACGCCCCATTTCTTTGGGAACCCACATGATGCAACACGTGCTATCAGTGTCTTAAATGGACCTCACCACAAGTGGGATGTAAGTCAACATTAGCAACAGCACCCAAACTCCATATTTTGCAAACATGGTATTACACTGCTTCTACAATGTGATACAGTTGGCAATATCAGGAAAAACAGTGAATATTAACATGTTTTCCTGCTGTACCTTCAGCATTAAAGTGCCATCGACAAAACCTTGATACAGGGAGGAACATAATTTAACAATCTTCTTTGGGCGGCTGAAGACATCTGAATGCAGGCAAGAAATGGTATGCAGTGTCTCTTTAAATGAATTACAGTGAACAAGGACAATGTGATAGCTAGTACTGCAATATCTAATTCTTTATATTGCTACCTTCATTATTTCCTTATCCAACACTGGACAAATCTACCTGCTGCATCACTCATGACTCCAGTTTGCATCCTTACCATCCAATGCATCTTTACAGCTTACATTTTGTATTCACTTGACAGCTATATTTAACTGGTTTATGGACTTGTGTTTCCCAAAATCTCACATCAGCCTGGAATACTTGATATGCAGGATTCTAGGATCCAATGCACAAAAGGGCACACTTATACCACTATGCCAAAATCTGCCATCTTTTCTCAGGTCCGTATATTGCATCGGTTATCTCAAGTGAATCTTGAGCCGATGGGCACAGGGAGGTGCCTGAGTTTCAGCAGCTGTGAACGGTGTCCAGGAAACTGTGTCTGCCTTGAAATTTGGAACAAGCAGTGCATGCAAACGGACCTTTATTCTAAAAGAAAGCATGGTGTGCACCAATACAGTTTTAGAGTACAGCATCTTGAAGCCTTTCTGCAGATACTCATACAGTTGAAAAGAAGGGAGCTATGCAGCAGGTTACAAGACAAGTTTCCGGCTGGGGAAAGAAAGGAGCTGAAGAGAGAGTTATACACAGGGGTCAAGCCTAAAAGAAAAGTGGGAGAACTCATTAACATACCAATTGAATGTGGCGTCACCATAAATTAGCATATCAAGGTGCCCTCTGAAAGAAGTGGGGGGACTTCTGAAAAAAGCAGAAGGAATCCGTCCACCCACGTGCACCCTCGACTTGAGCCCTGGTTATATATGTGCAGTCCTCATGTAGGCATGATTGGCTACAAAGGAGCGTGTACATGGATTGTGCCTTATTCTGTTTGAAGGTGTGTACATAGATTTACCATGCAGAAAGCTCAAACTAGTTAGACATGTGAAACCATTGAATTTAAAGCTAACTGAGATTCTGTCAACATAGATAAAGCTTCAATCCATCTGGTAACATAAAGGTCAATTTAGGCACCCAATCAGGATGCCGGTGACAATAATGGCCTTTTATAGATGAAATGTTTCTTCACTGATAGCTATTAGCAGCACACCTAAGACTCAATGCACTTGACTCAGAGCAAACCAGGCAAATCGTGAAAAATATCAGAATAGAAGCAGTTGAATAGACGCAGGAAAATCCTTCGGATTTGTAATAAAGAATTACAGATCGCCCTACGATCTTCGAAATTATCAGAAGAGAAATAGATGGAGGAAAACTAAAATGCTAACCACATGGTCAATGGAGAACAAGCGTCTGTTGGACACGATTGGTAGCTCAGAAGATGAACTGATGATCAACCCAACTAAAGTCAAAAAGAGACTGCTGGAATTTGACTGGATACAAACACTAGAAGTAACAGTAAAAAATAAGTTAACTAGAAGCCTGCTGACCAATACCAAGAGAATAAACCAACTGATGACTTACCTGGAAACATTTCCTGATAGAAAGGTTCGGCAGAGCTTCTTGCGCTTACGTCTAAATCTGCTAAAGCAAATTAAATCCTCGAAATAAGAGGAAAATCAACTTCTAACAAATGTTGATTCTGTAAACGGGCAGATCAAGTCGAATCAATGAGACACCTGCTTCTAGCATGCCTTTGAACGCAAGAAGAACGATCTATCTACCTTGGTCACCTCTTATCTGATCTATTCACATATGAAGAGGAGTTATGGTCGGCTTGCCTAATGAGTGAAGAAAATACTTTGTGGCTGATCGCTGTATCACGGTTTTTAATAGCATTGGTCTGGATCAGAAGACTCCTGAGACTACAAGTGAAACAAGGGCCTCCTCTAATATGACGGGACATTTGTGAAGTCTCTACAGTCTTCTATTCATTGCATCCATCATAGAGCCTCATCCTGCTTAAATTGTATTTCAACTTTCTACTGGACAAGCTTCCTTGAAGGATTTCTTTCTCTTCTTATGGCCTTCTATATTTATACATTTGGAATGAGATATGGACAAAGTGATTCTTGTTAAAATTGTACTACAGTTAAATCAAGTAAACAATTTTTAAAAAAGAAGTACATTAAAGATTAACCTTTGAGCAGTGTGAGTAGCCAGAAATGAGACGCAGACACAAGGGACTCATGGTTTTTGCCCATAAATGTTTCTTGAAACAAAAAGGGGTTGGAAAATGCCTCTCTGTCCCTACTCTAAGATGTATTTCCCTACGTACCACAAAACTAAGGGTCTGCCCAATGTCAAGATGTCCAAAGCAAAATGCCCTGTGTCCAAAGTACTATTCTGGACCCTACATTCTAAAAATCAACTCACAGGTGAAAAAGGAAATGTCTTTGGCCTTGACTAGTGTACAAATGTTTAAAAAGGAAATGCGCAACTCCAACACAAAAGTTCCCGATGGATTAAGTTCACAGATCCAGAGGATGGTTCCCTTCCCCTCAATTTCTCTTCACTTTGCTTTATACTTTTAAGGATATCAGTTCCTTCAGTTTCTTATGATCAACAGCACAACTGGTATGCAAAACAACTTAGCTTTTAGTATTAAACTTGGAAGGAAACCTGGTGTACTCTCCTGCCAGGTATCTCCTCCTCTTTAATATTTTTCAACCAAGTCAGTGGCTATTGCCTAATGTATCCCTACCAGGAATTCCTCATGTGATGTACTTTACAGACTGTCCAACTTGACTTTGCCTGGTATACTCTCTTGCCAGGGCTTTCTTATATGAACACACTTGCAACTTAAATCTGTCTGGTATACTTTCCTGCCAGGGCTTTCCTCATATGAACACATTTGCAACTTGAATCTACTTGGTATACTCTCCTGCCAGGGCTTTTATTCCGTTCTGTCCCTTTAATAAGTATTGAATCTCCCGTTCTTTCTCATATGATTAATTTGCTTTTATTTGCTTTCGATAGGTTTGCCAAAATGCCCCAGTGTCCCCACTTCCCTTGGATGGACTCACCGGCTCTGTGTGGCATGTGTTGGATCTCCTGCAGCACGCCTGCAGCAACTCTTCATTGTCCCTCTCCCTCTCTCCGGTTTCGCTGCCTCTGCTCTGTGGCTTCTGTGCCCTTTGCGGTTTCCCCTCGCCTGCTCTGGGTGTCTCTGTGCTCGAGTGTCATGGAGGCTGCCTTTATGTACCTGCATACACTCGGGAGCCTTTCTTCCTCTTCTGGCATCCTCGCAGAGTACCATCTCCTGCAGTCTGCTCTCCTCGTCCTCTTCTGCGAGCCACTTGGTTCCAGGGATCTTGCACTAGCCTAGTAGTTCCTCAGTCAATACTGAGAGGTTCTTACTTCTCCTGGCAGCTTCTCCCTGTCATTTGGTTCAGCTGTTTAAATTTCCCGGCATCAAGTATGCGCTTACAACAACTAGAGTGCAGCTTGCGTTCTTGGCCTCCTTTGATTTTCCTTACTCGGCTCAGCTTCCTCGTTACAGTACTTTTGTATTTAGGGAAAGGGAAGTCAATTCTTGATGATTTGTATGCAGAGTCTGGGAAAGTATTCTCAGTAGTCTTGAAAGGCAAGACAGTTGTTGATGACCTGTATGCAGAGTCTGGGAAAGTATTCTCAGTTGTCTTCACAGGTGGGTCAGGGGAGTTATGACAATATGCCATTACGGCATGGGCAATGGAGGGGGTATCCTCAAAAGAAAAAGGGGGATACCATGTCTCGTCCAATGTCATGTCATTCCCTTGAGGGTTGCCTCCCCCCTTGTGATCCTCATTCATTTAGCTGCCCCCGGGTTCAGGATCAGGTAGCGGCTGCCATCCCCATGCCACATGGGGAGAGGCCACCTCTGGGAAAGGAGTGATGACACCATTGGATTCGTCACAGCAGGGAAGTGGACTGTTTACTAGCTCGTAGGCGCTGACAAAAAGAATTGACACCCACGTGTTAAGCAAGAGAACCAAAGAACAACTAGAGTGCCACTGCTTTGTGTCAGCAACAGTTTCCAGATGAAATATTCTTGTTTATCCACTGTTTTCAGATAAGCAGGGGAAGCGATGCAGCCGTGTTTGTGTACTAACATGGAAACAATCTATTTCCTGTAAAGGGCTTTCAAGAATGAGTGTGTATTGAGATGCATAGCTGCACCACTACAGGGATTGCCCTGCCACAGGTATGGACTGATACATCAGAGAAAATGGAAGGTGAATATTAATACAATAGTATGTACAGGCTTCATAGCATTCGATGAAGAAAGTTATCTGATATGTTCCAACAAGATTGACATTTGTTGGTGGGTGACCTGAGAAGTGATAATTCTTTAAAGACCACTGAATCTCCTTTCCAGATCCCAGTCCTCCTGCTCCTCCCAATGGGCACCTAGGGGCACAGATAAAGCTACAGGTTGCCTACATAAAGAGGAGAGCCTATGTCAGAGGCTCTACTGATATTCAAAGAAGATGAAGGTGAACATTAACCTGGACCTGGTCTGAGGATGAATCTTGGGCATCCTTTGAGGGAAGAATGTCACCCCACAAAAGTCTATTATTTCAAGAATCTGTTTTACAACCATTGAGACCATTCTTTAATGAATCACTCCATGGCCCAACAAGACCAGACTTGCACAAACTCTAATACCCATGATTCAAACATGGTCACTGTTCAATAGAAATAAGCCAGTTTTACCTTGTGGGTGTTAAGTTCTGCATTGTGGAGGATTCAGCAGGTAGAACGAGTCCAGACGCTTCGTAGGCGGAATGATACTCCACTCTTAATGACATTCCCTACAATAGAAGACAACATTTCATTGATTAATCATAGGGTGAGTGTAGTGGAGTTGAATATATAATGCTGTTACAAAGGCAGGCATTAACGAGAGAAATATACATTTTCAATATGAATTAAGTGAGAACATAGACATTTTAAAGCGAAGGAATCCGATTTGGACAGAGTAGGACAAATGAATTTGAATGATTGGGTGTTTTAAGACATCCCCCTGTCTTCTGGTTCAGAATTTCTACGGCGGAAGGACATTTGAGTTTGCAGCCTGCTGAAGAAGGGCTACTGATATAGAGTACAATACACACAAACATTGCACAATGTTGATTCAACTAATGCAAGAAGCAAGAGGTTTCCACCACAGATCCAAAAAGCATGATACATCCAGGGTTACTTGGAAATACTCCAAAATCAATGTCCCACATTGAAAAACAGTATGAAAAGGGTTGAACATAATACAGTAAATTACTATTTACCCTGTACCTGATCCCTTCCACAGCATAGCAATGGAAAGAAACCACGCCATTAGCTCCAAAGTAGCAGCACTGTTGCCCACCTTCTCTCCATTCTCACATCCTGAATTCCTTAAGCTACTTGCCAGCAGTGGTCCCTTGGGATCTCCTGGAGATCCCCGCCCTCCTGCTCTCCTAAAGGATATACTTTCCTCAACCTGTGCTGGCAGCATCACAAGATCTATCATTAACTCATCTCTCACTTCAGGCACGTACACAGCAGTTTTCAAGACATCCCACATCAAACCCCGGCTAAAAAAAAACGACCTTGACTCCCTTTAACCAGCCAACTACAGACCAATCTCAAACATCTGTTTCATAGCCAAACTAATTGACCAAACAGCCTATTCCCAGCTATGCCTTTTCGCTGACTCCAACCTCCTCCTTGTCCCTGCCCGGTCCGGCTTCAGACCCCTATGAGGAATGGAATCCTACCTAGTCTCCATCTCAAAAGAAGATGAGACTTGGAAGGCTGTGCCGCACAGCCTCCTCGGCCATCTCAGTGACCTTTGACACCATTGACCACCACACACTCACGGATAGACTCCACTCGCTCGGCATTAGGGATCCAGCATTGAATTGGATATCCTCCTTCATCACGATCAGATCCCAAATTACTCACATGCTTCCATTCTCCTCGACTCCATGCCACTAACGGAGTACCACAGGGTGCCTCTCCATCACCCCTGCTTGTTAATCTCTACCCGATCCCCCTCTCTGCTCTTATCCGTTCTCATTGCCTGAATTGCTACAACTATGCTGATGACAACCAGATAATCTTCAAGATCCCAAAGGACATCTCCAACCCCCCACCTCGACCTTGCTTCATGCCTCACAGAAATCGACCAGTGGATAACAGCTAACCACCTCCTTCTTAACCCCGGAAAAACTGAAATCATGATCTGTGTAGGAAGACTGCCCTCTTACTCAACCCTTGGTTGTCCTCCCTAGGCCTTCTACCCCCTAACTCCAACACAGTAAAGAACTTTGGATGCACCATAGACACAGATCTGACACTCTCATATCACATCAACTGTTTGTCAGAATCATGCTAACTACACCTAAGCATTCTCCAATGCATCTTCCCCTACCTCTCCTACCCTCACAGAGTAGCTGCAATCACTCCAATCATCCTCTCTTACCTAGACTATGCCAACTCCCTATACCTGGGTGCCTCTGCATCTCAACTCAGAAAACTCAAACAAGTCCAAAACAGTGCAGCTAGGCTCCTCCCTGCACTGGCTCCCTGTCAGGCATTGGTCCACCTCCAAGGCTATGTGCATCACTCACTGTGCTCTCCACAAGACAGGCCCAGAATATCTACTACACAAGCTCACCCCCTAGAGACCCAACAGAAACCTGAGATCAGGTACCCCTCTCCTCCTTGTCACCCCTCCAACCAAATCGACCATTATAGGGGGATCGTCCTTTTCAGTCCAAATACCTACAATATGGAACTGTTTCCCTTGTAGCATCCGCCACATAGAGGATCTCCTTGCCTTCCAGAAGGCACTGAAGACTTGGATCTTCCCCACTGCGTCTTAACTGACCAAATCTGCCTCTCCGGTGAATTTCACTCCAGATAGGTAGGCTGGGGCATCAATGAGTCACTCCACAAAAGTACAGAGAATGCACAGAAAATACTGATGGACCTGCAGTCCATCAATAAGTAATCAGCCATGACACATGGGTACATATCATACCCCATCTAGATGGATGATAGCCGTATCCCTCCGAAGGCACGGCCTTTAACCTGCACAAATCTGCAATCATCCGCTATTTGAAGGCACATCGCAAAACACCTCTGCCACTAGAATGAAGTCTCACAATAACATTTCGGTCTAGCTGGACACATAATCAGTCTCGCCTGACAGCCTTCACAGCACCCATTAACAAGCCAGCTCTTCATAGGTCGCTAGCAGGGACACATTCTAAATTCCTCTGACCAATCTCTCATACCTTGGACTTTGGTCACCCAAGGGCATTTACCTACATCTCCTTGAGGCCATACCAATGGAAAAAGGCAATATACAAATGCCATATTACATTACATCAAGCGCCCCAAATCTCTGTTCAACTTAGCACTGCAGAATTGCAGTAGGTGCAAGTTCCTTAGTAAGATGTTGCAGGCATTTGCTTCTTAATAATGTGTCTCTTCTTTGCTCAATAAACACGAAGCCAGAGCTGTAAAGTCAGCTGTTAAATCTTTCAACAAATGAGGCCTTCTATTGGGCAGGATGGAATCGGCTCCTTTAAAGCTGTCCTTCACGACGACAAATGACACGCTGATGGATGAGTGGCAACTGCTTCATTCATGGTGTGTACTGCTGCAGACCAGTCTGTCCGCATGGGATTCTCTCCACATGCCCAACAGGCGCGCACCGCCATTGAGCTAATCGACTGCATGTAAAAGAGCGCGTGTACGATTAATGGGATGTTTAAATGAGTGCCTAATTGCGTGTGCTGCTATGTGTAATGCTGGGCTGCTACCATTTGATACTTGGGCCCCATGCCAGAAAACCCTTGGGGTAGAACAGAGCGGGCGGAGCCTCCACGTTTGCCACACCCATTTTCTAAAGTGGCCCCTCCCCATCACCAGTTAGCCCCCTTTGACATGTAGGTTTCGTTGCGCCCCTGACGCCCACCAACCTAAAAATCTATCTATCTACACTATTGTGTCACGGTAACAAAACTATAGATGAAGTTACATGACACTTAGGAAAACTCATTTTCCTCTGTAAAATTAGACCTAGTTCATGGGCATTCACCAAATTCGGCCAACATCAAGCTATGACACATTAGAGTGTGTATGGCAAATTTATGAAGCTGCATGGACGTGTTCATAGTTTAAAAACAGTGACAAAACGTTAACTTTCAGTTTTCATATAATGTGATTTTCTATTTAAAATGGTCTACTCCAGTTTTCGAGATTTGCGGCATTCACCCAAATCCTAATGGCGAACGTGGATCTGTTGAAGCATTTTGAAAATCGAATCAGGACAATTTGATATATTCACTTTTCAAAATTTTAAAATGTATCATTATTTTGGGCATGCGCAGAAAATGCGGACATCCCGCAAAGACATCCTGAATTAATACAGGTTTTCGGAAATGCTTAAAAACAAACATGTGAAGCTATATGGAAAACACACAATGACATCCGAATATTTGCTGAGGGTTTTCGGACATGCACGCACACCATGGGCAAAATACAGAAACTGGTACAGAAACAGAATACACATGCGCAAAAACATACAGGCCCTTGGAAAATACAAACATGTATTTGGAAAAAGTACAGAAATGATGATGCGCAGGCACAGAGCATAGTAATCGCACACTACATAACATTGCACATTCTCATAATGAGGGACTGAATGTAACATGCAAGTACACACAAATACCCCCAGAAACAGATGCAGAAAGTATGATGAACATGCATACATGTATGGAACATGTCAATTGCACACGACATAACATTATGCTCATCTCACAATTCGGCCACATAACACACGGAAAACATATAATACGTACAGAAACAGAACATGTTTGTGGAAACATATAGCCCACAATGACAAGTATATGTTTGGGGACACAGGAATGGCCACGGAGCACTCCCTCCTTCTTCCCGGACACCCACACACGCGCACGCGCACACTCACGCACGCAGCGTGAATTAGTTGAAGGAAAGAGTTGAGGGTACTACCTACAAATAGAAAAGTCTACAAACGTTGTGAATATTAAGGCCGTTACATCAATAATGGAGTTAAAGTGAATATTCTGAAGTAGTGGTGCAATGTGAGTTAAGGTTTCATTTGTATTTGGGTGCAGTTTGTTTTAAGGAAGTCAATTATTTAGACTTTCTGCATATTAAAATTGGCCTTTCCAATATTTGCCGACAATGCTTTTTTCCAATATAAACATGTAGAACACACACGTACACAGTTAATTTAAAGTAAAACGACTAATAGGGGGCTCACATATGCTACATTGTGCATTGCCTGAAGAAAGATGCATAGGAAAACATATCTTAAGATACAGATTTCCCTCTCTGAGCATTCAGCCAGGCATTGCCTAAGTCAGCAAAAATAGCGTTGGCACTTGCCCCCTAACACCTGAGTCTGTTCCCCGTCTTCCTTAAGTATAGAATGTGCCCTTAGTCACATATAAAATAGGGTCTGGTGGTCCCCTCAAGATGCACTGCTCAAATTAGGATAAAGGAACGTTTAAATACTGTAAAGATAACACTATATAACATGTGTCCACCCTTATATTACCTCATTACGGCAACTCAGCAATAAGAAACAAAAAACACCAAATCAACCACAGGCATATTTCAGATAACACAATATTTCAAAATGATTTAGCATCAACAAATATCTCTCTCTCGCTTTCTCTCTCCCCCCCCCTCTCTCTCTCTCTCTCTCTCTCTCTCTCTCTCTCTCTCTCTCTCTCTCTCTATATATATATATATTACATGGCCACGCTAGTGGCCATGTAGTTGTGGTTAAATTGGTGTTTCCATGGGAAGAGCACTTTTTGGGCGGCTTATAACTTCGCTCTCCCTGGACGAATCCTCACCAAACTTTGCAAAAAAAGTATTTGGGTCTCTCTACATTTTTTTGCAAAGTTTTGTGAGGATTCGTCCAGGGGGGGCAAAGTTATAGGGGGGGCCCCAAAACTTTTTTTTTCCCCATAGACTGAATGGGAACAAAATGTTGTTCGCGTCTACAGCCCAAACCGCTGTACGGATTTTCACCAAATTTGGACCAGGAGGAGCGGCTTCGTCCCGAAAGCGTGCTTTTGCAAATTTGGTGAAAATCCGTCCAGTAGTTTTTTTTAAAATGACCAAAAAGTAGGTAAAAAAAATGAGTGATATCTGTGTTCGGTCCGCGGACACACTTTCCTGTTCGTTCCGCGGACATTGTCCTGATTGGCCAGTCGGCTTGCGTGATGTTCGCGGACATGCAACGTGTTCGCTGATTGGACGGCGTGGAGAGTGAAGCGCGTCAGATTTTCGGTAGCGCCCGCCATCTTGGATTTGCGGTCGCCCGCGGACAGCGCGGTGAAACTTTGTTCAAAATTTGTATGTAGTAGAGTGTGTTGGTGTGTAGGAGTCTTTGGGGAGGGTGGGAGTGTATGAGATAGGATGCAAGTTGTGTTTTTTTATGTGTTAGACGTTCTTTTTGTGTTCGATTTGTCTGCAGATATCACGGATGTTTTGAAATGTTTTAAATAAATTGAATGGGTGGTGTTCTGAGGACTCAATATGTGTCCGTTTTCTTCGCAAGCAAACTGAAACTGTTCTAAGAACACTCGCAGTGTCCTGAAATGTTCGCAAATAAACAAAATGGGGTGTCCTGAGGACGCTGTCTGTATTGTTCGTTGTCAAGTTGAATATGTTCTAAGAACACTCGCGGTATCCTGAAATATTGGCAAATACACAAAATGGGGGTGTTCTGAAGACGTTGTCGAACACTCGCTGTGGCCTGAAATGTTCGCAAATATGAATGGGGGGTTGTGGCTGGCAAGTTGAATGTGTTCTAAGAACACTCGCGGTGTCCTGAAATGTTCGCAAATAAACAAAATGGGGGTGTCCTGAGGACGCTGTCCGTATTGTTCTCTGTCAAGTTGAATGTCTTCTAAGAACACTCGCGGTGTCCTGAAATGTTCTCAAATAAACAAGATGGTGGTGTTCTGAAGACGGTTCTAAGAACACTCGCGGTGTCCGGGGAATGTTCGTAGGGGGTGTCCTGAAGACGCTGTCCGTATTGTTCTCTGTCAAGTTGAATGTGTTCTAAGAACACTCGCTGTGTCCTGAAATGTTCGCAAATACACAAAATGGGGGTGTTCTGAAGACGTTGTCGAACACTCGCTGTGTCCTGAAATGTTCGCAAATATAAATGGGGGTTGTGGCTGGCAAGTTGAATGTTTTCTAATAACACTCGCGGTGTCCTGAAATGTTTGCAAATAAACAAACTGGGTGTGTCCTGAGGACGCTGTCCATATTGTTCTCTGTCAAGTTGAATGTGTTCTGAGAACACTTGCGGTGTCCTGAAATGTTCGCAAATACACAAAATGGGGGTGTTCTGAAGATGTTGTCGAACACTCGCTGTGTCCTGAAATGTTCACAAATATGAATGGGGGTTGTGGCTTGCAAGTTAAATGTGTTCTAAGAACTCTTGCGGTGTCCTGAAATGTTCGCAAATAAACAAAATGGGGGTGTCCTGAGGACGCTGTCAGTATTGTTCTCTGTCAAGTTGAATGTGTTCTAAGAACACTCGCGGTGTCCTGAAATGTTCGCAAATAAAGAAGATGGTGGTTTCTGAAGACGCTTCTAAGAACACTCGCGGTGTCCTGAAATGTTCGCAAATAAACAAAATGGGGGTGTCCTGAGGACGCTGTCCATATTGTTCTTTACCAAGTTGAATGTGTTCTAAGAACACTCACGGTGTCCTGAAATGTTCGCAAATAAACAAAATGGGGGTGTTCTGAAGACGTTTCTAAGAACACTCGCGGTGTCCTGGAATGTTCGTAGGGGGTGTCCTGAAGGCATAGTCTGTATTGTTCGCTGGCAAGTTGAATGTGTTCTAAGAACACTCGCGGTGTCCTGAAATGTTCGCAAATAAACAAAATGGGGGTGTCCTGAGGACGCTGTCCGTATTGCTCTTTGTCAAGTTGAATGTGTTCTAAGAACTCTCGCGTTGTTCTGAAATGTTCGTAGGGGGTGTCCTGAAGATGTTGTTAGTATTGTTCGATGGCAAGTTGAATGTGTTCTTAGAACACTCATGGTGTCCTGAAATGTTTGCAAATAAACGAAATGGGGGTGTTCTGAGGACACTGTCCGTATTGTTCGTTGTCAAGTTGAAAGTGTTCTAAGAACTATCGCGTTGTTTTGAAATGTTCGTAGGGGGTGTCCTGAAAACGCTGTCCGTATTGTTAAAAGTTTCCATAGACCATAGTTGAAATGTTTGACTCTATGGATGTGATATGCTGCGGTGGTTGTTGCCAGGGCATAGAGTCTTGGGTGCATGGCCATTTGGCCATGCACCCAAGACT
This sequence comes from Ambystoma mexicanum, assembly GCF_040938575.1. Taxonomy (NCBI): domain Eukaryota; kingdom Metazoa; phylum Chordata; class Amphibia; order Caudata; family Ambystomatidae; genus Ambystoma; species Ambystoma mexicanum. The sequence continues at coordinate 818,333,564 of NC_090929.1, forward strand.
CTATGCCCTGGCAACATCCACCGCAGCATATCACATTCATATTTGCTTATAACTTTGGGTGAAAAACAAATGTATAAGGAACAAAGGTATTAGATACTATGGATGTGATATGCTGCTATGGTTCTCCTTATTATTGTATACTTACTGTTTGGTCCAGTAACCGGAGTACATGTATTTCTTGTTAATTTCTGTGATAAAAGAAAATAGCATGTTAGTATTAGTATTTTGTAATGACTTATTACATTGTATAATCAACATACTTAAGTTTATAAATATATGAATAAAATTAAGTACACTTACTATTTCAGGTAAGATATGTCCTATGTACTCAGTGGGTCTGCTCTTGTTCTCAGTTCTGTCGTGCTTGTGAGGTAATTATGTTGGAAGCCAATTTATTTTCTTGTGGTATATTCCATTTTAGAACATAGTGCATTTAAATGAATGGTTAGTGTGCTGTATATATGGGTTACATTTCTTATGTATTAGTACATATAATGTGTTTGTGTGCTTCTTTTTGAATTTGTTAAATGTTCCTATGTTATGATATAACAATCAAACATACCCCCCCCAGAGTTTTTAGGTAGTGCTACTGTTCTTCGAACATGTCCGCGAACATTAAATGAGTTCGCGGACATCAAGTACAGTAGAAGGGATTCAGTCAGTTCCATATGATATGTATATAAAGTCAAAGTCATTATTGTTAAATTGCACTACTAAAAACCTATGAAATTCAGTGAAAAAACTTTGTTAAATGGATGTTATGGTTAAGTTGCACTACTAAAAACCTAAGAAATTCAGTGAAAAAACTTTGTTAAAGGGACGTTATGGTTAAGTTGCGCTGTTAAAAACCTATGAAATTCAGTGAAAAACTTCGTTAAAGGGACGTTATGGTTAAGTTGCGCTGCTAAAAACCAATGAAATTCAGTGAAAAAACTTTGTTAAAGGGACATTATGGTTAAGTTGCGCTGCTAAAAACCTTTCAAATTCAGTGAAAAAACTTTGTTAAAGGGACGTTATGGTTAAGTTGCGCAGATAAAAACCTTTGAAATTCAGTGCAAAAACTTTGTCAAAGGGACGTTATGGTTCCAAGTAAAACCGAAAAACCCTTGAAATTCGCCAGTTATGGTAAGCTAAGCAACCATAACTCGCGCCACCACCGTGCACTGCTAAGACTAACACCCAGGACATCAAAGATGACATCACAAATGTCATTGATGACATCACTGATGACATCACATGTATGGCTCACTCTTTTGTTCTTTTGCTGACATATCTAGGCCACATGGTTTTCTTCAGTAACAGTCAGGAACTAAAAATGTTATTTTATTTGTAGACGTATCCTTCAAGTAGGTTCTTACAGTAATTCCCTTAGAGTCCAGTCACATCATATGAAACATATACATACGGGAAGACACAAGCATGAAAGACAGCAATCCTTTTTGTGCATAAAGATAATCAATAGACTTATGAGCACTTTCTGATAGTTCTGTTGTTTTTTTTTATGGCTGTACTTTCCTTGTATATGGTCATATTTGTATACATTGTACTCACACTACTTTCCTTAGGGTCCAATCACATCAAGTGATACATATACCTAGGGTAAATAGCTTTGAAACAGAGCAATCATTCATTTGCATGAAAATAATCAGTTAAATTATGAATTGCTTCTGCTACTACTTGTGCTTTTTTGCTAACTTCACTTTCCCTGTATATACCCATATTGGTATGTGTTCTTGTGTCTTTGTGTTTTGTCTACAGTAATGCAATTATGTAATACATGTGTTTTATTAGCTTGGCCATGCACCCAAGACTCTATGCCCTGGCAACATCCACCGCAGCATATCACATTCATATTTGCTTATAACTTTGGGTGAAAAACAAATGTATAAGGAACAAAGGTATTAGATACTATGGATGTGATATGCTGCTATGGTTCTCCTTATTATTGTATACTTACTGTTTGGTCCAGTAACCGGAGTACATGTATTTCGTGTTAATTTCTGTGATAAAAGAAAATAGCATGTTAGTATTAGTATTTTGTAATGACTTATTACATTGTATAATCAACATACTTAAGTTTATAAATATATGAATAAAATTAAGTACACTTACTATTTCAGGTAAGATATGTCCTATGTACTCAGTGGGTCTGCTCTTGTTCTCAGTTCTGTCGTGCTTGTGAGGTAATTATGTTGGAAGCCAATTTATTTTCTTGTGGTATATTCCATTTTAGAACATAGTGCATTTAAATGAATGGTTAGTGTGCTGTATATATGGGTTACATTTCTTATGTATTAGTACATATAATGTGTTTGTGTGCTTCTTTTTGAATTTGTTAAATGTTCCTATGTTATGATATAACAATCAAACATACCCCCCCAGAGTTTTTAGGTAGTGCTACTGTTCTTCGAACATGTCCGCAAACATTAAATGAGTTCGCGGACATCAAGTACAGTAGAAGGGATTCAGTCAGTTCCATATGATATGTATATAAAGTCAAAGTCATTATTGTTAAATTGCACTACTAAAAACCTATGAAATTCAGTGAAAAAACTTTGTTAAATGGATGTTATGGTTAAGTTGCACTACTAAAAACCTAAGAAATTCAGTGAAAAAACTTTGTTAAAGGGACGTTATGGTTAAGTTGCGCTGTTAAAAACCTATGAAATTCAGTGAAAAACTTCGTTAAAGGGACGTTATGGTTAAGTTGCGCTGCTAAAAACCAATGAAATTCAGTGAAAAAACTTTGTTAAAGGGACATTATGGTTAAGTTGCGCTGCTAAAAACCTTTCAAATTCAGTGAAAAAACTTTGTTAAAGGGACGTTATGGTTAAGTTGCGCAGATAAAAACCTTTGAAATTCAGTGCAAAAACTTTGTCAAAGGGACGTTATGGTTCCAAGTAAAACCGAAAAACCCTTGAAATTCGCCAGTTATGGTAAGCTAAGCAACCATAACTCGCGCCACCACCGTGCACTGCTAAGACTAACACCCAGGACATCAAAGATGACATCACAAATGTCATTGATGACATCACTGATGACATCACATGTATGGCTCACTCTTTTGTTCTTTTGCTGACATATCTAGGCCACATGGTTTTCTTCAGTAACAGTCAGGAACTAAAAATGTTATTTTATTTGTAGACGTATCCTTCAAGTAGGTTCTTACAGTAATTCCCTTAGAGTCCAGTCACATCATATGAAACATATACATACGGGAAGACACAAGCATGAAAGACAGCAATCCTTTTTGTGCATAAAGATAATCAATAGACTTATGAGCACTTTCTGATAGTTCTGTTGTTTTTTTTTATGGCTGTACTTTCCCTGTATATGGTCATATTTGTATACATTGTACTTACACTACTTTCCTTAGGGTCCAATCACATCAAGTGATACATATACCTAGGGTAAATAGCTTTGAAACAGAGCAATCATTTATTTGCATGAAAATAATCAGTTAAATTATGAATTGCTTCTGCTACTACTTGTGCTTTTTTGCTAACTTCACTTTCCCTGTATATACCCATATTGGTATGTGTTCTTGTGTCTTTGTGTTTTGTCTATAGTAATGCAATTATTTAATACATGTGTTTTATTAGCTACTTATTACATATTTAACAGTACACAAACATCTATTTTTTTTTTATTTGTTTACAATTCAATGAAAAGAATTTTTACAAACAGTTTAGAACAGCAGCAACCCTTAATGAGATGCGCCTCGAGCTTTCATGTTGTTATGTCAGATTCCGGTGAGAACGGGATTACCTCTTCCAGGTCAGTATAGTGTGTAAATGAAGTTGGTAAGGCTCAAGCGGACGTAGGAGTCCGAACGCGGAGAAGATACCGAAGGAAGCTTGATCTCCCTTATCAACATTGTTGTGAGGGAGTGGAGGCTTCGGAGGCTTAAAAAATCTATTAAGAAAACAATTATCATATCATTATTCAACATATTAACATTACGAATATTATACCTTCATCTTGTACACTGCACACAATGTTATGTTTCTGTATGAGTTGCTTAGTATACTAGATAGAACCCCATAATAGAATGCTATTTATATCAATGCACTAATTAGGGTATGATATTTATTGCAATGATCCTTGACACTTGTTTCGCAACATTATAATAAGAATCCCTTGTACACATATTTCATAAAAAGTACATACACATGTGATGTCATCAGTGATGTCATCAATGACATTTGTGATGTCATCTTTGATGTTCTGGGTGTTAGTCTTAGCAGTGCACGGTGGTGGCGCGAGTTATGGTTGCTTAGCTTACCATAACTGGCGAATTTCAAGGGTTTTTCGGTTTTACTTGGAACCATAACGTCCCTTTGACAAAGTTTTTGCACTGAATTTCATAGGTTTTTATCAGTGCAACTTAACCATAACGTCCCTTTAACAAAGTTTTTTCACTGAATATATATATATATATATTTGTGAAAGTGTGTTTGTATGTTCGGGGTTGGCTCCAGCCCCATAGAAGTTGGTGGGCTGAAATGTTGGCCCAAGGTCAGCATACCAGTCGTGGGTGTACTGGCGAAAGTGAAATTTGACCAACCCCACCCATTCGCCCTGCACAGGGTGGGGTCCGGCCCTGTGCAATCAGTATAGGTGATTTCAGGAGTTTGCTAGTTTTGCAATTGTTGGCTCCAGCCCCACCACAGTTGGTGACTGAAATTTTGGTCTGAGGTCGGCATACCAGTCTGGGGTGTACTGTCGACGGTGAAATCTGCCCAACCCGCCTTGTGGTCGTCTGGACACTGTGGCCTCCTGCTCCGTCCACATCATGGGCCTCCTGTTGCTGTCCTGGCCCCCCGTTGTCCGGTGCTGTCCCTCCGCTCCAGGGCCCCTTTTCCATCGCCGGCCCCACCGTCCTTTGTGGAGGTGCTGCGGCTGACTGCTCTGGCTCCTGCGGTGCTCGAGTTGCCTGCTTGCCTGCCTGCTCAGTCCTGATGCGGGCCGCCCACCTCCTCCGGACCCCCGCCAGCTGTCTTTGGCCCCCTTGTCTCCTGCATCCTGGACGTTTCGCCGCAGAGGTCTACTACTCCTTCCACATTGCAGGCTTCCTGTCTCCACCAGGGCCCTCTACCAGCCGTCACCGGCCTCTCTCTTCTCCAACCTCTTCGACATCTGGCTGTCCTAGCTGTTCGCTCTTTCTGACTGCGCGCCTCCATTCACTGGATCAGCCTTGTGATCGCTTGCTGCAGTGGCCTCCTGCTCCAGCCTCACGGCGGCCTTCCCTGCTGCCACCTGAGCCCCCATCTGCCGGCACTGCTTCCTCTTGCTGCCTCACGATCGCTTAACTGACATCAGCTGACTGCCTGCCTCCACTAGTGCCCTGCTCCAGCCTCACCAACCCGCTCTTCACCCATCTTGCGGCCATCTGTCTGTTGCGGCCGCTAGCTCCTTCTGACTGCGGATCTCCAGTCACCATTTGGGCCCTCCATTGGCTGACCTTGCCCTCTTTTTCTCTAGCCTCCGGATGATCAGTTACTGTGGCTACCCACCCTGTCCTGCCCTCAGACTGCCTGCCACCTCCAGGCCCCTCCTCCAGCCAGCACTGTCCACCCTACCTTGATCTTCATTGAAGTGCCTACTACCGGAACCTGCCACAGCTCCGCTCCTCGTGCTTGACTGCTGATCCTGACCCCGCAGACCCTCTCCATCCTGGTCTGCCCCCTCCTACTCCTTAGTCTGCTTCTCCTTCCTGCACTGCTCCGAGGGGCTTCAATCTCCGTTAGCTCTCTCCCTGGACCTACCCATCCCCTGAGACCCACTTCGTACTAGGTAGAAATTTCGCCTGTGCACCTGTATCTGCCTAGTCTGCAGCATTGCTCCACGCCGATCCTTCCTTCTTTAGTCTGCTCGCCTCCTGCAGTCTGCCCTTCTCCATTGTGGGTTATCTGTCCGCCCGCCCCTGATGCCTGTCTCATCGTCATTGTGTGACTTCCAGCCTAGCGCTTGTCCTTGATCTAGCGCTATCTCTCAGTCCCTCTTTAGCCTCTATACCATCTCATCATTCTCCTCTGCACAGTTCTCCCTTCTTTCCCCTTTGTCATGCGCGCTGCCAAACCCTCCTCTTCTCGACCACCTTACTCTTGCTTTCTTCCCCCCTCCACCGCATCCTCCCCCTTCTCCTATCTCTTCCTCTCATCCTCATGACCACCCCTACGTTTAACCCTCTCCCCTGTTCACCCCATCCCCCTCCAACCATCCCTCATCGTTATAACCTCATCTACCCCCCTATTGTCGAACCCTCCAGTCTCATCAACATTGCCCTCTGGAATGCCAGATCCCTCTGTAACAAGACTGCAGCTGCTCTAGACATGTTCTTCCGACTTAACCTTCAATTCTTCTGTATGACTGAAACTTGGATCCCCCCTCTCAATTCTACTGTACCTGCATCTCTCACCACCCCCTCCTCCTCCTTCTCTCATGTCTCTCACCCTTCTGGTCGCGGAGGCGGCATTGGTCTCCTCTACCATCCTAAATGTCTTTCCTCCACTTCCACTCTGTCTCTTCCTACCTTCCCTTCCTTTGAATACCTGTTCAAATCCTTTACTTCTCCTCACACTTTTTTCCTTTCTAATCATCTACAGACCTCCTGGCCCCATCTCTTCCTTTTATGTTGACCTTGGCCACCTCCTCTCTCTCATCTCTCCCTCCCCTTCTCCCCTCACAGTACTCGGTGACTTCAACCTTCACCTTTGCACTTCCTCTCAACCTTCCTCTCTCCTCTCCATTCTTGACTCCTATCTTCTCTCTCCCCTCCCTACTCCACCTACTCACTCATTTGGCTCCACTCTTGGCCTTATCTTTATCCCTACCTACTCCTCCTCATCTGTTTCTTCCCTTCCCAACTATCTCTCTGACCATGCTCTACTTTCCTTCTCTCTCACCCACCTCTCCCTTTGTCCACTCCCTCTTCTTCCCCCATTTTCTTCTCTCGACGGGACCTCCATAAGGGTAGCCCTTATCTCTTCTTCGATATCTGTTCTTCTTCTCTTCCCCCTCTCCCGACTTCTCTTCTCTCTTGGCCAATGACGCCCTATCCTCTCTATCCTTCTCTATCTCCTCCAGTCTCGATCAACTCTACCCACTTTCCTCCTTTCGCCCTTCTCGCAAACCTTCTCAACCTTGGCTTTCCCCTCACCTTCTGTCCATGCGTCGCCTCCTCCGTCGCCTTGAACGACGCTGGCTCAAATTCCACTCTGTGGCTAATCAAACCTCCTATTTTTCACACCACTCTCTCTATGACTCTTGTCTCAGCTCGGCTAAACGTTCCTACTACTCTAACCTTCTCCACTCGCAAGCCTCTCACCCTCGTCGTATTTTTCAAACCCTTTCTCGTCTTCTCTCCCTGCCTACTTCTGACCCCTCAGCCACTTCTTCTCTCTCTCTTTCTGACTTTGCTCACTCTTCCAAAGTTCTTTCCTTAGGCTAAAATATTCTTCTCTTGCCTCCTTATTCCCCTCCTTCCCCTTCTCTCTCCACCCCTTCCGCTTGCATCTATGATTTCTCTCCTGTCACACCATCCAGTGTCTCCCTTCTCCTGTCCGAAACTCATCCCACTGATGCCCCCTCTGATCCCCTCCCCACCCTCCTTATCCCTAAGATCTACCCTCTTCTCATTCCCTACTTTACCTCCTTCTTCAATATCTGTCTCTCCTCTGCCACCTTCCCTTCTGCCTTTAAACACGCTATCATCCCTATCCTGAAGAAAACATCTGCTAACCCCCTTCTGGCATCCAACTTCCACCCAATCTCGCTCCTTCCATTCCTCTCTAAGCTTCCTGAATGCCTAGTCTACCCTCAACTCTCAGCCTTTGTATCTAATCATTCTCTCCTTCCCTCCTCTCAATCCGGATTCTGCCCTAAACACTCCTCTGAGACCGCTCTCACATATGTTCTCAACTCCCTCCTCACCGCTCGCTACGCTAAGCAACCCTCTGTCCTCATCCTTGACCTTTCTGCTGCCTTTGACACCGTTGATCACCCCGTACTTCTCAATACTCTTTTCCCTTTGGCTTCAAAGGCTCTGTCCTCAATTGGCTCTCCTCCTACCTCCCTAACCGCTCCTTTGTTGTCTCCTGAGGTCACTGTACCTCCTCCACTATCCCATTGGACTACGGTGTTCCCCAAGGCTCTGGCCCTTTTCTTTTCTCACTTGACACCTCCCTTCTTGCCCCTATCATCTCTTCATTCAGTATTTCTCACCATTTCTAAGCAGACGATTCCCAGCTTTTCCTCTCCTTCTCTTCTTTCACTCCTGACCTCCACCTCCATCTATCTTCCTGCCTTACTGCTATCAAAAACTGGATGCCTTCCCACTTTCTATCCCTCAACACTGACAAGACTGAAGTCCTATCCTTTCCTTCTAACACGCCTCTCCCTCCATCTCCCCCTCCTTTTATCCACTTCCCCCTTCTAATCTCCCCATCTCTGCTCATGTTCGCAATCTTGGTCTCCACTTTGACTCCTCCCTTTTCCCACCATATTTCTCTTATCTCTCGCACCTGTCGCTACCATCTCTTCAACATTTGAAAGATCCCTTCCTCCCTAACCTTGCATGCCACTAAACTCTTAATCTCTTCCCTCATCTTCTCTCGTCTTTTCTACTGCTCTACTCTCCTCTTTGGACTCTCTGCCTCTCATCTTGCTCCCCTCAAATCCCTCTACCTTTCTGCTATCCATACCCTTTGTTTTCTTGCTCATCACAACTCCATTTCCTCCTCGCTTTCATACCTTGACTGGCTTACCTTTCACTCCCAACGTAAATTTCAATTCCTCTGCCTCGTTTTTAAATCCCTCCTATCTTTCTTTTCTCCTCTTATTCTACACTCCCTGCCGTTCCCTGCGATCTGCTGATCTCTTCCTACTCACTGTTCCCCCATCCCCATGTGCCTCTTCGCGTTTCTGTTCCTTTCAGCTCCTGGTCCCCCTTACTGGAACTCTCTTCCTCTTTCTATCCACTCCATCCCCACCTACTCCTCTTTCTGCGCCTTCTTGAAATCTCTTCTCCAATCCCCGCCCTGACCTCCTTCACTACCTTCACTTCTCTTTCACTTCCCTCATTCTTCCTTCCTACCCACCCCCCTACCCTCTCCATTCCCTCCTATGCCTCCTCCTACCCCCTCGAAATGTCATCCTTATTCCCTGCTTTGACCCCCTCTTCTCTTCCCTTACTCCACCCCCATCCCTTCACCTATTCACTGATCCAGGTAAATTGTTCTACATACTGTTTGACTGGATTGTCTCATGATTGTAATTATGCTTCTATTTTATTATTCTTTGTATTCTTGTTGTTATAATGTAAAGCGCTTTGGTGTAAAGCGATATATAAACTTAATAAATACAAATACAAATAAATACAAATATTCTTATTGTTTACCGCCCATCGGGCAAAGATTCATGTTATTTTAATTCAGTTTTAGACCTTGTGACAATGCTACAAGTTACATTTTCTAATTTAGTAGTGTTGAGTGATTTTAATATTAGGTATACACTACCACATTCTCCTGCAGCAGCTCCGTTTTTTGAGTCTATGCTGGACTTAAGGCTAAACCAGCTGACTCACATTTACATAGATCTGAATGTCCTGAAAACGTTCACCTTGATATTTTTATGTGTTGGTAACTGGGGCTCATAGATAGTACACCCGTTCGTTTGGGTCAGAGGGATCATTCTTGAGATTGGTGGACCCACTCACAATAAGTGCATATTGTTACCATTGTTGTGAAACAATAAATGATCAATTTTAACTGGTATTCATAATATCTTGTCAATTGTGCTTTGCTTATCTATCAGTTCCATATCTGATCTTCATACAAAGAGTTATTGGACCGTCTTTGTCTCTACAGGAGGGTGGGTTCCCTTGAACTTTCACCATTTATTTATTTATTTAAATTTGGTTGCCCTCCCCTTAACTGAACCTCTGTCAACGAGAGGTTCTTTTACATCTGTTTTTGAGACCAATATGAGATTATATTACACTGGTGTAGACAAACGTTGACTGACATCTAGAGCTCACATAAACCTAGCTCCGAGGGAGTACTATTAAATTAGGGATCTAATGAGAGGCTAGTTTGGCCCCAGACAGCTCAGAAGATGTATTCATATCTAGAAGTGTTTTTTTTTCAACCATCATATCTCACAGGCCAGACACGTCTGACATTTTTGCAACACAGGTGAATGTTTGACACTGAGTTGGCTTAGATATCAGCAGTGATCACCGATATTTTCCCTCCACAATCCAGGAATGATTACTATCCTTTGAAAACACGCATGACGTCACCATATGCATGCATTTTTAACCATTTGATGTTGTTTTGGATCAATGCTACAGTTAGTAACTTAATCATTTCTCTCACTGACAACACAAGGTACACACTGAGACGGGTTTTTTTAATACTTATTGGAGAATGTATGCATAGTAGTAAGTCTTTGTGACGGGTCCATTGATGACACACGCGCAATCTGGCTCTAATCCGGCTGAACTAAAACAGGCCACTGTCATTCCTCTTCTTAAGAAACCGACAGTGGATCCCTCTATCCTGGCTAATTTCCGCCCCATCTCTCTTCTTCCTTTCCTTATGAAATTACTGGAGTCTTTTGTGTCTCACCTTCTCAGTTCTTTTCTGGAATCTTTTTGTTTTCTGGACCCTTTTCAGTCTGGGTTCGGACCAGGGCGTGGCACTGAGAGCCTCCTGGTCTCTGTAGTGGACGACCTGGCAAGGCTAGTTGACCAGGGTGGAGTGGGAGCCTTGATCTTATCAGATCTTTTGGCTGCTTTTGACACCATTGACCACTCCATCCTGCTTTCCAAGCTGGCCCTAGCAGGTTTCTCTGGACCAGTTATGTCCTGGTTCGAATCCTTTCTGACTGATAGGGACCAATCTCTTTCTCTCCCTCCGTTCTCTTCCTCCTCCCGGGTGCTTTGGTTCGGTGTCCCTCAAGGATCCACCTTGTCTCCCACACTGTTTGACATGTATATAGAGCCTCTTGTCTGTCTCGTCCGCTCCTATGGCCTCCGGTGCTATTCCTACGCTGACGACATCTAGATTATTGTTTGATTAGATCTTAACCAATCTGAAGTGTTGTCATGCTTGTGTGACTGCCTGGTGGCTGTGAATGGGTGGATGGACAGCAATTGTGAATGGGTGGATGGACAGCAATTGTCTTAAGCTCAAAGGAGACAAGACTGAGGTCTTGGTGGAGAGTTCCTCTTCTAGTTCTACTCTATGGACCTCTTCTTTCTGGTCACCAGTGTTGGGTGATCTCCCTACTCCAGTGATGGTGGTTAAGAACGTGGGTGTCTACCTGTCCACGTTGTTTTTTATGGCCGCCCAGGTTACTGCTGTTTGCAAAGCAGGCCATTTCCCTTTAAAAATCCATTGCAAGGTGTTACCTCTCTTGCCTAGACTTCTGTGGCCTCTGGTTGTTGTCTCTCTAGTCTAGAGCTGCATTGATTATTGTAATGCCTTATTTGAGGCCCAACCTCTCTACTTAATGCGCCAGTTGCAGCTCCTCCAAAATCTGGCAGCCCGGGTTGCGACTAACACACCCTATGGCTCTCAAATTACCCCAGTGCTTCAATCTCTCCGCTGGCAGCCTGTTGCCCAGAGGGTCGAATTTAAGTCCCTCAGTTTGGTACTTATATCCGGTGGTGCGCTCTTCGCTCTGGCAATGCTTGCCTGATTACCTTTTTGTGCTATTGGCTATATAGGATCAGTGGTAGGGCATTCTCAATTGCTGCTGCTAACTTGTGGAATGCCTTGCCACTTGCTTTTAGATGTATTCAGAATCATTATGAATTTAGGCATCCTTTGTTATTTTAGATGGTTAGGATACCGGTTTCCAGTTCTGTTCTGATGCCTTTGAGTGAATGTGCGCTCATATCCTAGTGTTGCATGGAAAAGTTTAGAATTAATCCTAAACACTGGTAGGCATTCTGGGCAGCCTTCCATTCATTTTCTTTAAGGCTGTTATGGTATTACAGAAGATGAAACACCACTTGCAAATCCCACTCTGTCCAACTCCAAAAGATTCAGTTAATCCAGGACTGCTAGGTCACATCACTTCTACAGAAGACCACAAAAACTAAGGCATGCGCCACTCTAATTAGGCGTTATCAGTGAGATATAGCCTTAGACTCTAGGCACAGCAGCACATGACCCATAAATATGCACACCCCTACCACTGACAACACGTAAGGGTGATATTTTGAAGTAATCATCACCACTGCCAGTTGTTCTAGGATGTCTTCAACACAGGGCACATACTCTCCACCTCCAATTAAAATAAATAAATCTCAAGAGAAATGCTAAATCGTTTCCTACCATTTTATTGAGGACATGTTTTTTTTGGGGGGGGGCAATATTTGCTCAAATCATCCATATTTCCTTGTTTAACATCTCATTCATCTGATGTGAGCCTGCTATCTCGAGATCAGATGCCTTACTGAACGTTCTAACATATCTACTCTACAGTTCAGCATGAGATAAAAAGTTAACCAGAATATGAAAAGCTGCGCTGAGTACACTGTCATATATATGCCCTGCAGATGTGTGGGCTTTCGAAATCTGTCATGACACTGGTGTTCCCTGATGAGTGTCTTAGTAAAACTCTGGGCTTTCTCCTATATCATTAAGTAAAAAAGGACATGTGTATCGTTGTGTACATTTCACAGACGCACAGTTCACTCTTTATCAATCTTCAATCTTTCCCAACACCATCAATATTTTGGTGTGTTTAAGAAATGTGTGAAGAACCCTTCTTCCATGTCATGTGAAGGTAGAAGAGGTCATTTCAGTCAACATAACCAAAGGTTTATGGCTGGAGGGTTTTGAATAAATCATAACCACAGGAATAGCTCCTGGCAACCATCCAGACCATCGTTTTTCAGCCTGCTAAGCCATTACAGAAGGGAAAAGACCGTATGCAAATCGTGCTTGGTCCCACTCCAAAAGGGGCATCAAAAGTAAAGAACTCAATATCAGAAAGCAAAATTGTCCACATGAAACTTTCAGGGACATCATCATCATTTGCATTACCATTTGACCTTCCCACTTCCATGCCGTCCGCCTATCACACCCTCCAGCACCACTCAAGATACCCCATCCTTACAGTAGGGAGAAATTCTTCAGGAATCGGGGTCTGTGGTACCTTACTTCCTTTTCTTTTACATGTTCCAAAAAAGGAGACCATGTTTTCAAATATTTTGTGACTCTGGCGTTGCTCAAGGCTGTTATCTTTTCCATGGCCAAAACACCCCATATTTTCATCCACCATTGCACCACATTAGAGCCAGTTTTGGTTTTCCAGTTCTCTGCCAAGGTTAAACAGGCTGCATTCTATAACTGTGTATTCAAGTCGGCACAGCATGATTCCCTTCAGCCACATCTCCCAGGACTACCACCTTAACATCCATAGGCAGGAGGATGCTAGTTTGTCCTTTGTGTCCCAGTATTTCTTTCCAATATATTTCATTTCTCTGGCATATCCACCACATATGGCCGAGATCTCCTATGGCTCCACATCCACTACAACACTGTGGGGGGGGGGGGGCAGTCATGATGCACCCAATGAATTGTGAGATGTTTAAGGCACCATCCGTAGCACATTTTATATGCCATTTCATTTATAGCTATGCACTTGGATGAGAATGAGATATGTGCTTTTCCCAAATGTTTGGCCATGATGCGGCTGGAATGTTTCCCCCCACGTCTCATTCCCATCTTTCCATATATGGCAGCCTGTCCTCCGGGATTCCCCTGTCCGTCAAACTTGTATAACCTAGAAACATTTTGCCTTATTGACCTATCACTAATTTCCAATTCTAAACCTCCCGGGTTTCTGCAACCAGGTTGGGTCACTTCACTTTGGGATATCCAGTGTTGAAGCTGAACATATTTGAATCTTTCTTCATCTCCTATTGCAAACATCTCTTTACATTCTACAAATGTCAAGGGTGAGTGATCTATTTCTTTGCCATCTATCGTAAGAATGCTTGGCCATTGCCAGGGGTGTATTCTGGATTATCCGTTACTGGTGATAGGGGTCCAAGACCCGATTTAATTCCCCTAATCTCAGCCCATTGCCCCAATAATACGGTGGGCATTTCATTGAGGGCAGCAGACCACCCACTCTGCCCCTTCCTGCACCTCCAATAGAGGGGATCTTCGATAGGGGAATAGATGTAGCCTGTTGTTCCACGTCTCTCCAGACCTTACATCCGGGATTCAAGACCCACTCCATTATGGGTCCAATTATCGCCCTATATCTGGGACTCCGCCCCACCCAACAATGGGGATCGCATTAGTACAGTCTGCTTTTTATTCCATATGAAAGAGAAGATCTCTCTCTGAAGGCGTTTAATCCTTTTTAATGGAATGACTTTAGGCAAGGCTCCAAATATATATATAGCAATCTGGGCAATACGGTCATTTTAACAGCAGCAATCCTAGCAAACCAGTATCATTCTTGCAAGTCCCAATGCCTCATGCCTTTCACAGCTGTGTCCCATACATCCGGAATATTGGCATTGTACAGACGTTGATATTTTGGGTTTATGTTCACCCCTATATATTTCACCTTCTCTTCCAGCCATAGGATAGGGCACCCCCTCTTGAGCTCCTCCATCACTTCCGGGTCCTCTGAGATGTTGAGTGCCTTCGACTTCGCATACACCAAACCAGTGTAAAGCATTCAGGACCACTGATAGGGAACATCCCAGGCCCCCCACAAACATCATGGTATCATCTGCATATAGCAATATTTTATGCTGTTGCCACCTGCCAGCTACTGACTTTTCTCTCATTAGTCCGTATTAGGAGGGTCAGGGGTTTTATGGATAGGGCAAAGACTAGAGCGAACAGCAGGAAGCCCTGCCTCGTTCCTCTCGACATCTGAATGGGTTCTATAATTTTCCCATTTACATTAATTTTCATTGTCAGGGTTTTGTAATTTGCTAATACCACTTCGGTAAACTTCGGCCCAAACACATAGGCTCCAAAGGCCATTCTGTATAATGACCAATCTAAACTACAAAATGCTGGCTGTTTATCTAATGCCAGCAACGCAAATTTCTGGCCTGTTCTTCTCCCCCATTCAATTACGTTAATGACTCTACTGACACTGTCATTCCTGATATTCTCCAAGATTAAACCTGTTTGATCTGGGTGAATGGGTTCTGTCAATTCCCCATTGACATTAATTCTCATTATTGGGGTTTTGTAATTTGCTAATACCATTTTAGTAAACTTCGGCCCTAACTCTTGGGCTCCTAAGGCCATTCTGTATATGACCAATTCAAACTATCAAATGCCCGCAGGGTGTCTAATGCCAGCAAAGCACATTTCTGGCCTGTTCTTCCCCCCCCCCATTCAATTACGTTTATGACCCTTTTAATATTGCCATTATTGCTAAACACCAAAATGAAGCCTGTTTGAGCTGGGTGAATGGGTTCTGTCAACTCCCCATACTGACAAAGTCCTATTTCTACTGATGAAGGCTAACTACTTTTGTGCTGCATCAAACCCACTTGCAAGTCAAGCATATTGCCCCTTTGGTGGCCTCTCATGTCGCTGAACTCTTCAACCTGTCTTACTCTGCTTGCTTTCCCTCTGTTTTCAAAGCAGCCACAGTCATCCATCTTCTAAAAAATCAAGGGGCTGACCTGAACCAACCGGCTAACTTTCTCCCCTGTGTCTCCCATCCGCACTACTCTAAAGTGCCTGAAAGAGTTGTGTTCAACTGTCTTGCCAATTTCTTAGCTATCCACAAATTTCAAGACCCCCTACAAGCAGATTTCTGCTCCTGTCACTCCACAGAAACTGCTCTCATGAATGTCGCCAACTTCATTGCCTCTGCTAAGCACTCTAACCTATCCTCTATCTTAATTACCCTTGACTTGTCTGCTGCCTTTGACACTGTCAATCACTCTGATCTCCTTAATATCTGCTTTCTTTTTGGGATTCGTGATCGATCCCTTGCCTGAATTGAATCCTACCTCGCCAATTCTCTGTCTCCTGCAGCAACAACACCTTTCAACTCACTCATCTAACCGTTGTTGTGCCACAAAAGTCTGTCTTCGGTCCGCTCCTCATTACACTCTACACCTCTGCTCTTTTGGCACTATTCTCCTCCTTTGGGTTCTCGTACCAACTGTTCATGGATGACACCCAAATATTCTTCTCTTTTCCTGAATTCTCCTCAAGCTATCTATCAAAATGTCCAAATGTCTCTCTGCCATTACATATTGGATGGCTTCACACTCTCTGATGTTAAACTCAACCAAAACAGAGATGCTCTTCTTGCCTGCCAAAAGCTCTCTCTCATCTCTTCCTCTGCCTATCCAGTCCCACTTGACACTCTCCCTTACTCCTCTTCACCTAGAAACATTGGCGTCATCTATGACCCTTCTCACACCTTCTCTACTTTCATCTCCAAAACTAGAACAGCAGCTCGCCTTAACCTCCTAAATATTAGGAGTCTCTGGCACCTCCTTCCTTTCAACACTGCCAAGCATCTCTTAACAACTCTTGTCTTCTTTATACTGGACTACTGTGCCAGCATCCTTTTGTGGTCTCCCCAATTATGCTTTCTGTCCTCTAGACAAGATCATTCATTTCTCTAGCAGGACTCTCTTTGAATTGCTTCACTTCACACGTACTTCCTCATACCGCCACCAGGCTGGATGGCTGACGATGCAAAAGAGGGCCAGCTTTTAATTTCTTTTCCTAGTTCACAAATCTATCAAAGGTAAGGCATCATTGTATCTATCCTCCTCTATCCAACTTTACAAGCCGTCTCGTCATGGGCGTAGGACATAGGAGGATGGGGGGACAAATCCCCCCGCAATTTTAGGTGGGGGGGATATAATGGCATTTATCCCCCCCAGAATTTGGAATTATGTCTCTGCAGCGTTGTGTGTCTGCAGGTGGAAAACCGAGGCATTTTAAAATTACAAAAACCAAGCAAGTATTGACAGGCTGAATGTGGAAGAAATATAATGGGACAGCTTGATAGAAATGAGAGGTCAGTGATTTCTTGCATGCAAGGAGTAACAGTTGACAGACATTTGTGGAGGGATCGAGGCGTATAGTGTGAAAGGAGGGAAAGGCCGGCATTTATTTTTGGTGTTATGTGTACATATAAAACATGCAATGCTCCGTACGTGGATGCTTTGTTCGGGTAACTTACTTCAAGATGCCTGGTCCTTCCCTGGGTCTTGAAAGCTAGCAACTGTCTAAGGGTCCAAAAAGAAAGCATTATGCCCAGGCATTCCAGTGGAGCTACAGACCTAGTCTTCTGATGTGAAAACCGGCTTTTAAAAATGTGGTTTACACAAAGACAATATAAAAATGATGTTGGTAAATTGTATGCTATGCAGTTAATCAGAATGCTCTCTTATGTCAATATGCATAGTTTTATCTGCACTGAAGTGCCAAATCTCGGATGTTAGAATAAAGGCAAATATCTTTCATCTTTCACCTTTAGGATATGGACCTTTGTAATTAATGTACAAAGGAGCAGTTCTCCGATGCACAGCTAGCATAGGTTTTACGTGTGTGTGTGTGCATGCATGCGTGTGTGAGCGTGTGTGTGTGCGTGTGTGTGTGTACACTTGCAGCTCTTTTTCTCGTGGAGTGACCGAAAGAGAGAGTGGAGTGAGGCCAGGAGGGGCCATTATAGCGGACTGCTCCGGTTTAGAGTGGTTTGTTTTGCCTGATGTTCCTGTGCAGTTGAGGTGACGTGTGTCCCACCTTAAGTTTTCCTGTGCCTTCATCTTACCATCTATATGTGAGGTGGGGGAAGTCGCTTATTAAAGGGATTTGTTGGTAAACCGCCCTGTGCCGGTTCACCCCGAGGCATGGATTCCCACTTTGCTCTTTTGGATTAAAAAAAAATTGTTTCAGGTACACTGGCTGCTGCGAGTGTTTGAAGAGACATTTTAATTTTGTAAAAAGTCGAGTTCTTTGACAAAAACACAATAAATAAATAAAAAAGCCATTTTATGGGTCTCCTACGCCCCTGCTTCTCGTAATCTCTGCTCTGCCTCCTCAACTACCCTTGTGGCTCCTCGCTCTCACTGTGCTTTGTTTCGCTTCTGCTCTTTCTCTCTTCTTGCTCCACTTGCATGGTATTCTCTTCCCCCAGGGACATCTGAGTAACAGTACACACGGATTTGTGCAAAACCAAATTAAAAGCCTACCTCTTCTACTCCGAGTTACGCGCTTAACCTACCTCTCATCTGCCTGCTAGCTATCATTTTTCCTCGCCTCCAAGCTGCCACTATCCCTCACTTCCTCGGCCTCCACTCTAGCACTTCACCCATCATGGTCACATCCCAAGCACATCTGGCCGTACCTCCTACCTGCACTTAATAATTTCCAATGTTGGTTGCCCTTAATCTATGTATGCCCACTTATGTATTGTCCCCGGTGACTGTTCCATTTACTCCCCTCCCAACCTGGTCAAAATGTCCCTCAAACTCCCCCCATTGCAAGAAGCTCACTACTTCCCGTCAAATCTGATTTCTTATCTATTGTACCGTTTTTTAATTAAATGAGCATTGTTCCTCCTGTACATAAACAAGGCCATTTATGTATACGACCAATCTAACCTCTCAAATGCCCGCTGAACGTCTAATGCCTGCAACTCACAATTCTGGCCTGTTCTCCCCCATTCAGTTACGTTTATGACCATTCTAATATTGTCATTTGTGCTACGCTCCAAGATGAAGACTGTTTGATCTGGGTGAATTATTCATGGCAATATGCCCATCAGCCGAGTTGCTAGAATCTTTGTATATATTTTAACATCCCCATTGAGGAGAGATATAGGTCAATATTCTTCCCATGTAGATGGGTCCTTGCCTGCCTTTAATACTTGCGTGGTTTTTGACATTTCCATGGCTTGTGAAACTGCTCCTACAAAGCTTACTGTGTTGAACAGTTTGGTGAGCTGGCTCATCAGTGTTGTTTTGCAGACCTTACAATAGCCATTCATAAACCCATCTACGCCATGGGCTTTA
The DNA here is from genome assembly GCF_040938575.1 of Ambystoma mexicanum. NCBI lineage: Eukaryota > Metazoa > Chordata > Amphibia > Caudata > Ambystomatidae > Ambystoma > Ambystoma mexicanum. Next base: position 818,352,609 of record NC_090929.1, read on the forward strand.
TTCCATGGTAAAGCATCAATTGCCCTCCCTACCTCCTCAGGCGTAATAGCCCCTTCGAGCAATTCTTTATCTGCCTCCGGGATTTGTGGTAGCATCAACCTACTCAATAATTCTTTTTTGTTTTTCTCGGTCTATTGACCTCCCTTTCATTACTTTTTCATAGTAACATGTGATTATTTCCAGGGTCTCCCGTTCTCTCCTCTGAGGCATTTCCACCTCACTCTTCAGCTCTGCAATAGCATTTCATGCCCTTAGTGTTCGTAGCTTTGCCTCTGAAAAAGTGACTTGCTTTACTCACTTTTATGTAATACGTTCGCTTAGTTTGCAGGAGGGTCTGTGCAGATCTGTCTGCCAGGTGAGACTCTCGTCAATGCCCTGAGAGTTCTCCATGTTCCCCTTTGCTTATGTCATACACGTTGGCTGCCTGGACCACTAATTCCAGTTCCATCTGTGTCACCTCTGAATATCTAATGAATGCTGCAGTTTCATTTATAAATTCTCCCCTAACTACGGCCTTTCTGGCATCCCATTTTATCCTCCAATCCATATACTCTATATCATTCTCCTGAAAGTACTTCTCTAGGGTTTCTTCTGCATGTGTCCGAATAGCTGTATCCCTCAAAATCATATAATTCAAATGCCAGGTTTTCTGCTCCTTGTGTCTAGGGTACCCCCTTGAATTCTCAGTGAGACTGGGGCATGATCTGACGAGTATCTTTGTTTTATGTCTATGGCCTCTACACTAGGGACTAAGGACTAGCAATAGTGAGATTAGGATCATGTCTTATAAACAAATTAATAATTTGTGTAGTTTCTTTCAGTCTCCTTAAAAAAATCACATGTCTCTATCAGGGATAGTTGTCTCAGCAATCTCACCAGCATCTGTCTGGTTCAGGAGGGGAATGGGTTTTATCCATCTCAGGGCCCATCAACCTGAATGCTGAATTAAAATCACCACCCAATAATAGTTTCGCCATCACCAAATCTCCCCAGTTTCAACAACAGGTCAGCCAAGAACTGTTCTTGATTGTCATTGGGAGCATCACCTGCTACCACAGTAAATAATTGTTCCTCAGTGTAACCCTTGAGTATGAGATATCAAACATTGGGGTCCCTTCATCGGAGCCTGTCTTTTAAATATTATCCCATCCCAATCAGAATTTCCACTCCCCTCTTTTTGACCTCACTAGATGTAAGTATTGAGAAGGAAACAACTTATGTCTCAAGCTCCTCTCGGGCTGCTCCAACAAGTGCGTTTCCTGTACAAAAAAATGATCAATGCCCACATCTCACCCAATCTCTTGAGTTCTGAACATCTCTTGGGTGGGGAATTTAGACCCCAAACTTTCAGGGTTACCAGTTGTAGGTCAGCCATCGGTACAATTCCCTGCATTACGATATAGGCACTTCATTTTCGGCACCACAATCCCACCCCTTCCCCTTCCATGTCGACTAACAGAAACATAAACGAAATTGAACAACAAATGCAACCAGTCCATCGGCCTGTGAGTTAACACACTGCTATCCCACCAGGATAACCCACTCTCCTCATAGAATCACGTAGACCTATTGATGTCAACATCTCACAACCCTATAACCCTCATCCAGCCCCCTCCTCCCCCATTGTTCCAAAATATACACAACAGTGGCCCATGGCCCACCCAATTTAGCAGCTTGTAACATCTAATGTTAACCATTGAAACAATCTCCCCAACGTCCTTGTTCCATTAATCATGAAATTAATCTCCCCATCTGGCACATATGGAAGGCACTGCTCACATATCAGTTTATTAATCAATCCTCCAGATCAATTTGATCAGCAACTTACATCCTTCCACTACCCACCTTCAGGCTCTGTTCATGTTTTGCCCAGCAGTACAGCAGACCCTTTATCTCTGAGGGTTGAGCATGCTCAATTCCCTCTTTCTCTTCCTTTCAAGTGTTTCCTTGCCCTTTCCTGTCCTCAACCTGGTAACGAGCCATGAGGCCTATCGTGTTTATCTTCAGCCAGCAATTCCGCACCCTCTTCTTCCTTGGGGATAGCATAAGACTTCTCATTATATTAAAATATTTGCTTACATGGGAACCCCCATTGGTATCTCAGCTCCCTCTCTCTCAACCAAACCGTGGCCAGCCTTAGTCTATTCCTCTTTTGTAAAGTTGCCTGGGCCAGGTCCTGGAACAGGGAGATCTTTACACCCCTAAATTTCACTTTCCACTGCCTCCTCGCTGAAGCTATAATATCCTCTTTGAGCTGTAAAGGTGGACCTATGTCAGCAAATCTATGGGAAGATTTCTCGACTGTTGATATGCACTTCACTAGTAGTAATGACGTCAGGCCTAGTATGCTAGTCATTTTTTGTTAGATCATTCGGAAACTTCAAGGCCTAAGAATGACTCTGTATTTCCTGTTCACTTCCCATCTTGAAGCACTTTGAAGCACTTCATTTGTGTATATACGTTGTACAAATAAACAATTACAATTACGAATATCCTCTGTGCTTTCTGTCCTGAATGTACTCAGAATCATTAGACAACTCCAGGGTCTGGCAAAATAGCATTGTAACATATTTCTAAAGCTTACTATTTTGGATCTGCTTTGAGATGCAGCTGGCCCCGATGATGTTATGCTGCATCCTATTTTCCGCATCCTCCCTATTTATGAAGAATTGTCTCCATCTGGTGTTCCAACACAACCATCCTGACAGTTCCGCCTGCTTGTGTGCTTGCTCACATAAGGTGTTTTCCACTTCTTCCAGCCTCTTCACCGTTGCACGCACATGCTTGTCTACCACTGAGATTGATTTAGATAGATTAGCAGTACTCTTTTTTTCTCCATTTTTAGCTCCAGTAGTATAGTTGCAGGTCAGACTTTGGGGGCTCCTCTGGAGTCGTGTGCTCATACGTTGTGGATCTGAGCGACTATCTATTGGGTCTCTTCCAAGCCCCTGCTAACGATTACATCAGTGCCTTGATGTCCCTTTACTGTGGGACATTTTATTTGTTAAGTGCTTTTACCATAGTTATGTACTATGCTGTACTTCCAGCGTTTATCTTGGCTGGCCACGTCCCAGTGCTCAGTTAGTTGTCTCTCGTCCAGTTGGGTTTAGTTGGGCAAATTCCTCTTATCTTCCTCGGCTAGGGCTGTCACTTTACCTTCTCCACCAGTCAGCCTTGATCTTCTAGTGGTCCCCCACTGTTCCTCGGCTTGCCAGCTCTGGAAAGTTCTTTGCCACCCTCACTTCCCCCCACCCAGCTGTGTTTCCTGCTGGGTCACCTGCGGTTTCTGGCCGCACCGGCTCCGGTGTCATCTATGCCTCTTCTGCCAAGGTGGACCACCTGGACTACCCCACTGCACCTCTCCTCACCTGCCCGATGACCACCAGCCACTGGTGAATCACATCAGAGTGCTACACAAGATCTTCCACTCCAGACGCGCCTTGTGTTGCCGCTTCAAGCCCCTTTAGCTGTGCCAACCGCAGCTCCCCGCTCCATTTCTGGCACCACTCGTCTGTTCGCTGACTAGTCACCAGAGCTCGCTCTGCCCACTGCACCACAGTCAAGAGGTGCTAGGGGGGCCAAGCTGGCCTTCGGGTCCCCGGATACACAGGTTCTCTGCTTCGTTCTGTCCCTCTCAGCACCCGGCCATCATCTTGAGATCCACACCCACGATTATCACAGCTCCGGGACAGCGTTAATTGAGAATGTTAGGCCCACAGCTTTGCTACCCTCCTTCCTCGGGGGTCCCCTAACATCTTGGGGCGCCTGCTATCTTAGTGTGACTCCACATTTCGGGAGGAAAAGGGGCCCTGGTTGTCACACCCCCAGTATTATTGTATTTTAGGTCAGCACTATTTCATACAATGGCTTTATCAGCCCTGACGGTTCTATAGTCAGATTTGTTTCAATAAAAGATAGCACGTAGATAATACGGATGCAAATGAGCGGTGTATTCCCCAAATGATAACTAAAATTAAGGTTAGTGAAGACATGAGGTTGTAGCAAAACAAAATAATGTAATTATAAGATCTTTACTGATGACACTGTTGATAGGTTTTTATTTTTTGTTTTTTTCAGATTGGTGATAATGTACTAAGGGTTGCCTTGAAGGATTAATCTCTCTGTACACTAAGATCTTGTCTTGATGAAGGCTCGGAAGCACTACAGAGAATGTGACGGAATGGACATATCTCTCTAAACACATTGGGCCTCATTACAAGTATGCCGGTCCGAACATAGCAGTGCCGGTCGTGCCGCACCGCACCTTTTTCCAGTCCGGCATAATCTGAGTTGAAATGCCACTAACACCATCACCGCAAGTGACCTACCATATCCGGCAACACCGAGAACGTAAACTGTGGCAAAACGCGTTGGCCGTGCCTGAGACACCGGCATGGCGTTAGTATGTGCACAATCCGAGCATCACGTACACAGAAACACTGGCATGGACATGCCGGTAGCACTGTGATTACTGGCCGGAAGCACCGACATTGCGGACCAGGCGTTAATTAGAGTCAGGTGTGCAGAAACAGCCCACAGGTGGGCCAAATCAGCCCAGGTTGCCGCCATGAGCACTGAAAAGCACAAAATGACTGCTCCCACACCCCACACCCCTTCCAACACTACCATGCTTGCAGCACCAGTAGCAGTACTGGAGCTAGAGGTCCTGCATGCAGGCCTACAACTTGAAGAGCCAGGGAGGCAGGGGATGTGGCGGAGGTGCAGGAGAAGAAGGAGGGTCATAATGGTCCTGCAAAACAACAGTGGCCAGCAGGTTGCAGTCCGCAGGCAGCCACCCATACCATGCTTAAGGGCCACACCCTTCAACCTGAGCCAAACCCAGATCCACACCCTGTACCGCCTAAACAGGGACACCATCACATCCATAATGGATCTGACCCATGATGACCACGTTAGCCTCTAACAGGTCCATACTGCCACCCCCCTTGCTCAACGTAGTGTCTGTGCTACACTTCCTTGCCACAGGCACCTACCAACACTCTGTGGGTGAACTGCATGGGCTATCACAACCATGTTTCTCACGTGTCCTTTTTCAGGTTATTGATGCACTCCTGCGGCATGTGGCAGATCACATAGGCCTACCCAGAACAGCTGACCAGGTCAATGCCACGAAAATAGCATTCCATGCCCTTGAAGGCATGCCCAATGTGATTGGTGCATTGGACTGCACACATGTGGAACTGGGGGCCAGACATGCCGTTGGGGCAGTGTAGAGTACCCAAAACTTATACCACTCACTCAATGTGCAGATGGTGTGTGATGTCTGCCACCTCATTACCCACTACTGTGCAAGATTCCCTGATTCAACCCACGATTCCATGGTGCTGCGGAACTCCACGCTGCCAGCGTACATGGCACGTCACATGGAGAGCATACCTGGCTGTTAGGGGAGTGAATTTACCAAAGCATGTGCACTGTTGAATGGGGGGGCATGATACACCGTAGCATACCTGGCTGTTGGGTGAGTGTATTTAGCACAGCATGTGCACTGTTGAATGGAGGGATGTCCAACACCTGTGCAATGCAATGGATCTCAGTCTTACTGGCATTAAGGCAGAGATTGTTGGAGGTGCACCAATCCTGAATTGCGGATAGACAATCAGGAATGAGCATGGAAGGAGAGGAGGCAGAGGGAAGCCTGAAAGAGAGCTGAGTGTCATCCGCATAACAAGGGGGCAGATAGGCATTGAAGAGCCAGGGAGAGAGGACAGAGGCCTGGGGAACTCCACATATGGAGAGAGAGGTGGTGGAGAGAGAGGACACAAGTCAGACCTTGGAGTGTCAGTCCAGGAGGGAGCAGGTCAGTTATGCCAGGGCCTGATCTGTGATGCCCAGGTTGTCACTGAGTTCATTGATCAGGGTGGTGTGATTAACCGTATCAAAAGCAGAGGAAAGGTCAAAGAGGATGAGGACAGAGGGAGACCTGGAGTCAAGATTAGAGAACAGATCTTCATGGGTGTTCAGGAGAGCAGTTTCTGTGCTTCTGGTTGCTCTGAAGACAGACTGATGGTCCTGGAGACTACCGACAGATTCAGTGTGTAGAGTAAGCTTTTCCAGGAGTTTGCCCAGGAAAGGAGTGCTAGAAATTGGCCGATAGTTTGCCGGACAGGTAGGAATCCTCAGAAGGCATTTTTAGGAGGGGGTGCACAAGGGAGTGCTTGAAGAGATAGGGGAGAGATCCAGTGGCAAAGGAATATTTGCAGAAATCAGCCAAGGCTGATGCGAGGGTGGAAACGTGGTCCTTAATAGTTCTGCAGGAGCAGGGGAGTACCCGTTTGAACGACAGTTTCATAGATCTAACTTGTCTGGAAACATCGTCAGGTGTTGTCAGAGAGAAGGTGGAGAAAGGAAGAGGAGAGGGAGAGGTGGCCAAAGGGAGTCTGAGAGAGGTAGAAGAAAAGAGAAAGAGGAAGAGCAAAGTGAGAACAGGATGTCCTGAGTTTTAGTGGTGAAATGAGACACCAAGGCTGTGCAAAGGGCCTGGAGGGAACTGGAAAGGTGGAGACTGCAGTAGGGTTGGCCAGCTCCTTGCAGATTTGAATGTTTACAGCCGTGTTGTTAGAGGCCGCAGAGATGACGGCTTGAATATGGACCCTCTTTTTGGAGAAGACAGAGGGGGTCATTCCGAGTTTGGAGGTAGCCATGGTGCTATTAGCTAGGCTCACTAGGCTTCCGAAATGAAGTTAAGAGGGACCCTTTCTCCCTCTTGACAAGGCCACGCAGGCCTCACAAGGGAAATATCTTGGGCTGCTACATAGACATGTCCTTTACTTTCATTAGCACCTTGGGAGGGGGCTCTGTCCAATCAGGATGCTCGGAGTGTGGGTTGTATTCTATAGTGCAAACCTGTGTTCTGGGTAGCCTGGGTGGGCAACGCCCCCACCCTTCCCCACTCCCCCTTCAACACTTGGCACCTGTGTCATTTCTTTCCCACACAGGTGCCAAGTGTTGAAGGGGGAGTGGGGAAACTTAGAAACTTACCTTTCTTTGTGCTCTCACGAAGTCCGTTTCCATGTCGAGGACATCACAGTCATCAACCTGAAAAATGAACTTGCTGTCAGTAGCACTTCTGCGATGCCGGGCAGTGCAAGAACAGTATGTTTTTTTTAAAAGACACCATTAGCTCCTTTGTAGGGAACTACAAGCGTGCTAATAGCGATGTGCCGCTCGTTGACGTATTGACGTTTTCAGTAATGGCACCGCCACCCTCGTTAAGGGATCCTTGCTACACTTGGTCCCTTAACTTGGGTGGCGGCTCATTACCTACAGGGTCGGCCCGCTACCTCGGGGCATATCGCTCATTAAACACTATATGGTGCCACTTCCAGGAGCAGAAGGTGGCAATGTGGGCATCTCAAGCTTGGGATCTGTCTCATTCTTGCTTTTTTTGTTGTTTTTTTATTGGTTTATTCAACCTTTAAAAAGAAAAGAAAACACAAACAACAACATATCCTTATCCTTTGTTAGTATCCATTTCCCTCCCCGCCCTCCTACACACAATTTTTCACCAATCACATCAATCTGTGTGTCTAGGCCATTTGCACTGCAAAAATTCATTCAGCTCTAGGCACCTAAATTGGTTCCTGCATATCCAGCCGAGTTTTTACGACCTGGAGCAAAGTTATCAGATTGAATAATACTGTTCTGTTGGAGCCTTCGAAGAACATTTCCCACCATTCTTCCAAGCTCCTTGAACTAACATTATAAATGAGTGGAGAAAAAATCTGTCCTCTTTCTTTCTCAAAACTCAGGCATGACATAATCAAATGCTTTAAAGTTTCTCTAGCAAGATTACAAAAGTGACACATTTGATCAATGTTTACGTACTTTGGCCAAGAACTTAAACATTCTTTTGTACTTAGTGCATTTAGTCTAAATCTCATATACAGGGCTCTTGCGTGCTGATTTGGCAGGCACGTTAAATAGGAATGGCATTGATTGAAAGCTTTCGCCCCGCCTGGTACTTCGTGCATTAATTTACACTTAGCTCTTAGGTCACAGGTCTTAATCCAATCCAGCCGCCAGATCTTCATCTTTGCTGCCGCCGGATTTTCCAATAGCATAGCAGTAGTGATATCATACTCGCCTAACAGGTCTTGACATAGCTGATTCCACTTGGCGAGGATCGTATAGTCTTTCGCAGTATCAGGCATGTGCACAATTAGAAATTGGGGTGCCGGAGTCTTTAACATCGTTTTACGATAAAGGCTCAACAAGTTCCATAGAACTCTTGCATGTATTGAGATTAGACCAAGCTCGTACCGTATACAAACAGTTGCGATACCCCTCAGTAAGTGAAGTACACGAGACCAAAAGATGTTTTCTAATGAGTTCCATAGTTCATTGGAACAGCCAAAGGCATTTTCACCTCTGTAAATTAGACTCGGCACCACTTTCTGTTGAAAAAACATAATTGTCGGCTTCAACGAAAATTTGCCATATTTGTTGTTAATCAGACATGCTTGGCTTGCCAGTTGCCGACACTTGCTTTTCACCACTTCTGTCCACGGTGCATCGTTTCTGCTTGCACTGATGGTCATGCCTAGATATTTCGTATGTTTTACGAGCTGGATGCGCTCATTGGCAATGTACCAATTCTCTTTCGACCCCTTACCAAGCGCTCCTTGAAGATTCCCCAATGTCAACATTTCTGTTTTTAGTCTGTTAATTTGCAACCCATTTGATGTTATGTAGGTATCTATAAGATTCATTTTTCACTGAAGACCTATTGGCGTCTGATCTATTAAGACAAGATCGTCAGCGTATAGCAGATAGTTAATGGGTACTCCATGGATTTTAGGGGGAAAGAGACTATTGCCACAGAAGATCTTGTTCACATCGGATATAAACAGGTTGAATATAGTTGCTGCCAAGGGACAGCCCTGCTTCACACCCTTAAATGTGTTTATTTTTGCAGACAGAGTGCCCTTCAAGTCCAGACAAACTCTAATGGACGTTTCCGAGTGCAATTCCTGAATTGCGCCCATTAAACTAGGCGGACAGTCCCATTTAACCAATTTTTCCCACATCCTCTCTCTGTTGATACTATCAAAAGCCTGCGAGAGGTCAATCAGAGCCAAATAGATTTTTGTATTAGTTCTGAGTGCCTCCATCTTTAGCAGATTTAGTAGCAACAAGTTGAGGCCACAACCTACACCTCTTACGAATCCAGCTTGTCTCTGGTCCATGTGATTAGAATCTTTTGCCCACCTCACAAGTTTGCATTGAAGCAGAGTTGCATAAATCTTCCCCACAACATCAAGAAGCGCTATCGGACGATAGCTTTTAGGATTACTTTGATCGCCCTTTTTAAAGATGGGAACCACAATAGCACTTTTCCATGAGTTGGGGGTAGAACCGCTCATTGCAATACGATTGAATAGAGTGACACAAAAGTCTGCCCATAGTTCTGGATTACGTTTGATTGTGTAATTAGTTAGTCCATCGGGGCCTGGCGCTCTGGATTCACGCAGTCCATTGATTATTGATAGAATTTCACCTCTTTCAAATTGCAGGTCCCATTTGGTTTCAGACAAAAGGACACAAGCACTTGCTGGATCGTCTTTGCCAAATAATGCAGAATAAAATTCTACCCAGGCTTGTTCACTAACAGCATTAGCCTGTAACGCGTATTGGGGTGTTACACAGTTGTTTAATACACTCCAAAATTCTGCTGAATTGCGCCCCTCCATTTTTGCCATCATCTTCTCAGAATCATTTTGCAACATAATAGCCGCGTGTGACTTAAGCCAATGTTTGTATTTTTGTTTAATCATTCTTCGAATTTGTTTTGCATTTACATTGGAGGTGTTTTTGATTTTCCTTAATTCCTGTCTCATCAGGCGTTTATGCTGTAACACACGAAGATCAAATTTGTGTTTAGGATGCAATTCGACATGGCTCAGTTTAGATCTTCTTTCTTCGAATTGAACTAAAAGATGTTGGTATTCAAGAGCCTCAGTATTTCTTTTGAATTCTGATGTTATAGACGCTACTTCAGTATCCAGAAGATTAAGTCGAATCCTGCTTGAGCCTGTATTTACCATGAAAGGCCATATTCACTGTGGGCAGACACATTTTTTGTTAAGTGTCAGTTGCACCATTTCGTGATCACTATGAAACATTTTTTGGACATTTAAATGCAGGACTCTCTTAAGAAGATCCCGTTACAAAGATATAGTCAAGTACTGATGTTGACTCGTCTCTTCTCCAGGTCGGCTGCGCAGGCATATCGCCTGCAGTGTTGCCATTTAGCATATGCATAGCACGCAAATCCATTTCCCCTCACCATTGAGCTGCCTTAGGTTCGAGATGAGATTTCTCATTCAGACAGACCAAGTTCAAGTCGCCACAAACAATCAGATCTAACAGAGATTCTTTCCCAAGGAGGTCATCAATCACAGTTGTCACAGTGTCAAGAAAAGACGATGCATATTTGTTTCGATGGTTCCAGTATACATTAATAATGTATAAGCGGTCGATGTTACTTTCGTTAGGTTGAGTTATGCCAATTGTTGAGAATTGAATGAAAGGAGACAGGTTCTGGGAGTCTATAATCCTGAATCCAGCCGCCTTTCTCACTGCTGTCAACAAGCCAGACATGGGCCTTCCTTTGGCTTGGCGAATCGCCGGATTACAAGCAATTTCAAAACCCTCCAAAAGAGGACTAGTGCTTAGCCAAGTTTCCTGTAGGCATATCAGATCCAAGTTAGTTGCCCATGATGTTTGAAACAAATGGCTAAAGCCTCTAGTGTTCCAGGAAGCCAGTCGGCAGGAATTTTGTGTCTCGGACGCCTGGCGTTATTTATTCCCACTTTTATTTAGAGAGTCTGCGAGCCAAGACCAATCAGATTCTTCTTGAGTTAAAGCAGTCTCACTTGTACTCTCAACGATCGTCCGGGGGCCACATATGGGTCCATTCACAGTGATTCTTATGCGCTCCCCTGTCTGCGTTGGTTTAGTTGATTTTGCCACAGAGATTGACTTCAGAACTGGACTTTCAGACACTACAGCAGATAGTCGTGTTTCAAGCTGCTGCGTGCAAACTCGACTCGTCACATCATCTACTGTACTGCAGGGATCTCTTTTTGGAGTTTGCAACTGCAAACAACCATCTGCTCTTGTTATATCAAACCCCAAGGACTTTAGGACTGGCCCAGCATCAAGCAAAGCTTCAGCAATCAATTTTGACTGGAGATGTAAAATGACGGCGTCATTTTTCTTCTCATCATAAAATTCTACGATTCTGAGGTCATCAGATTCGATTGCTCTTAAGCTTGGAATCAAATGACACAACCAGAGTACGTTGTGCCGATTTAAAATTAGGTCATCCGAGGATTCAATACGCTCAAGTATCAATCGTTGCAGACCATGAGGTTCTTGCTTCGATGAGTGTGTCTCTCTCTACTTATTCACGTGTTGTTTCACCTTCGTTCATTTTCACGTGTCTTGTTGTAACTTGAACTGAGAGCTAGTTGCCTGTCCCCTAGGAATCCTTCCAGGGTCACAAAATACACCAGCTATATCAGGAAGCACCGTCCCGCCCGCCACCGACAGTTTGTCCTGTCCATTGCGTCCCACAATGCCAACCTTATTGAGCGGCAAGGCACTTGAGACTCTCGCCCTTGCTTCAAGCATCTTTCTTTTGTCATCAAGCGTTAAGAATTGCGAATTCAACGCCTCTTTTTCCGGTGTTGGGCGAGTTGTTAGTGGAATCAGTTGACATGTTCTGGATGAAGTCTGTAATTCGTCCAAGGCTTTCGTTCCATTGTTATGTGAATTAAGTAACAACATTGAAGGCAGCTTACCATCACTTACGGCCTGGTTCGCCGCCGACTGTTGAGTATTCTGCAGCTGTACCGGGAGAACAAATTGGCCCGCTTTTGTCGCCATAGGTGGCAAATTCTCTTCTGCTGCCGGTTCTTTGAGAACAGACAGCTGGCTCATGACAGGATTCTTTGTGTCGATTTTAGCCAGCCCGTCATCATGTGCAGAATCCCGGGAGGATCCAATAGATGGCCGTTCATGAACTACTTTTATTCCACTGTCACATTGATCCTCATCATCATAAATTGAAACATTCATCAAAGTATCAGATATATCACTGATACGAGTGTAAGAGCCATCAGGATCCATAGCCGATTTTGTGCCGCTTGTACCAGTCTGGTTACGAGCTGGTTGAGTTAATTTTGTGAGCACACCATTCACAGTTATATCCACATTTTTAATGTTCCTCAGAAACTTAAGCGAGTTGTTATTACGTCTCTTTACTTTCTTTTTCGGTTGGTTTTTAGTCTTCATTCCTAGGGCACCATTTGCAGAATCGATTGATATACACATCTTCTGTAATTCACCAGCAGGTTTGAATATAGAATATAACCCTGTGGTTTCCGCCTCAACGTTCATCGCTACCTGAGGCAATACGGGAGAGTGTAACTCCTGAGTGGTGACCTCTTTAGACGTCGATGGTCTTTGTGGAGCCAAGTTTGCCACATCTTGGGCCTCCATTACCACTTTGGCGAAACCAGATTTAGATCTAGTTACTTCACTACTTATCGGAGTTTGGACCTTAGATGTAGTCACACAGCAGTCGTTATTTACATCCAAGGTGGCAATAGGATGTTCCACGAGCACGTTCGCCTTAGCACACGTCCGTTGCTCAGTGGCAACCACTGTTGATATCTGTACACCATTTGAAATTCTTGAAACTTGACACTTTGGACAGTAAGGGTCTCCTGTTTGCACATCACAACCCTTATTTTTGTGGAATATTTTCAAGGCTTCCTTGGCAACCTCTGCCAGAAGTTTTTATCAATATTTGCGTTTGAAATTTGATTTAGGAGAGCGGCCTCTGTCATATCTGACTTCCTAATCATCTCTTCAACCATATTCTTATATTCAGACATTTCCTTTCCAAAGTTTGCTGAATTGTTGGCCAACGTACAGACCCCTGCAGACAGGTCTTTAATCGTGTCATTTAAGCTTTCAAATAATTTAAGAAAAGGAGCAATCGATATGTTTAAAGAGGACATTATCAAGGCCTGCAAATCTTGCGTTGTTGGCGTGGTTCTTACAGTTCCAGGCTCGGTTACTTTGCTAGGCACACCTTTCATCTTGTAATAAACAGGATGTCTAATCTTAGGATACGGCCGCTCCATCAACAAGGAGTCAGACGACACTTGACCAGCGAGGACGTCGCTGGGTGCTTTGTCCGAATTACAAGAGTCTTGCTCTATTTCTAAGGGAAGAGTGCAGTGAGGTGAGATGCTGTACGCAAGTCTTTTAGCCTTTTTATTTTGAGAGCATCTCAGACTGGGTGAAAGGCTTTCATCAAGTCTCGTACGCTTCACCAAGTGACCAGCTCTATTAAGTTGATGCTTCTCAGTTATAGGTTGTGACCCACTATCAACTTACAAGCACTCACTTTCCACGCCAGCCGTTGTAAAAACATCAGAGTTTTTGCCAATTTTATCCTTAGGTGTTCTTTGTTGATTCATACGAGTGAGATCAGCCAGCAATTTGTTGACCACCTCCAGCGAGTTTCTTCGCTCACTACCGTGTGCTATTACAATATCAGAGATGGGATGAGTATTCCCTGAAGCTTTAGGCTGAGGATCAACAGCGGAACTCAACCGCCTTATTTCACAGTTTCTTAAAGATCTCCGAAACACAGCGTCGTCATCAGCACTACCTGCAGAGTGACGTGCAAAACCCAGTGTATGCACAACAGTAGACCGTACAGAGTCCGCAGACCCCAAGTCACAACACTGCATCGACTCTTTAGAAGACTCTATTTCACAGGAAACACTATCGCTGTTACTATTCTGAGTGCCGTAATCAGGCGACCGTTGGCAGTGCTTGCTTGGAATCGGGTCAGCCGGCTCTGCTAGTACATTGAGTTTCTTAGTAGTCCGTTGAGGAGCAGTAAGTAGAGAGTTAATAGAACTGGGCCTTTCGAGCAAGGTCTCAGACAAGGTCTCAGAAAAGCGGCCGGCCACGGACATCTTGCCTGTGCAAATTCTCTGGTTTGCAGAACTGGAGCAAGTCAAGCACCTATCGGTCCCGTTCAGCACACAAGCCGGCCTTGCACCAACCGTTACTTCAGCCGCGCACGTCAAGGGCTCGTCATTCACATCAGTCCCAGCAGAAAACGAACCAGAAAGCTTATCCGACAAACCAGACAAGGGGCTTGACAAAATTTGCTGCGTGTGCTGATCAGCAAATACACGACTGGCTGCTTTAAATGCGAATAGAGAATCCTGCGTGGCAAGTTGTGCACAAGCATCCATGTTAGCACTTACTTGTTGGAGAGCAGCGGGAGATAATTCCGTAGAGGCACTGGTTATACTGGACGTCAGGACAGCCGGCTCCTCCAATTCAATGTTCACACTTTCGGCACAGACCGCCACATCAACCTTGCCTCGTTTTCTCACGGCCGATACTTCCATTGAAGCAGCTTCAATCTTTCGCTGCGCCCGAGTCTTGGGAGAGAGGACCGCCTTCATGACCTTTCCAAAAGAAGGCACAAGTTCTCACACCCCTCAGACTCCTGAGACTCCCAAGACTCAGCGCCGACTCTGCGCCCGCTCTGAGGGAGAGTCGGGTCTTTCAGCTGCAGGCACAGCACGCTCACAATCCGAAATCAGGAAGCAGTGTAGACAGACTGCAAAAGCCACAGGGAAACAGGGAGACACTCCGTACACTCCCAAGACTCAGCGCCGACTCTGCGCCCGCTCCGCGGGAGAGTCGGGTCTTTCAGCTGCAGGCACGGCGCACCCACAATCCGAAATCAGGAAGCAGTGTAGACAGACTGCAAAAACCACAGGGAAACAGGGAGACACTCCGTACACTCCCAAGACTCAGCGCCGACTCCGCGCCCGCTCCGCGGGAGAGTCGGGTCTTTCAGCTGCAGGCACGGCACGCCCACAATCCGAAATCAGGAAGCAGTGTAGACAGACTGCAAAAGCCACAGGGAAACAGGGAGACACTCCGTACACTCCCAAGACTCAGCGCCGACTCCGTGCCCGCTCCGCGGAAGAGTCGGGTCTTTCAGCTGCAGGCACGGCACGCCCACAATCCGAAATCAGGAAGCAGGTGTAGACAGACTGCAAAAGCCACAGGGAAACAGGGAGACACTCGGTACACTCCCAAGACTCAGCGCCGACTCCGCTCTTGCTTTTTAGATTCACACAACAAAACTTCAATTAAGAATAATATTTGTGTGTATCTGTGATATATTGGGTACCTGCCAAAGCAGAGATAAATGGAGGATTGTGATGAGGGAGGGGAGCTGAGGGGAATTACCAAGATTACGTTTGGTGATTCCCACTACGTCAGCTACCATCTCTTATCACCTTACTCACAGCACACACCCTGCTCTGCTTCAAAAAGGTCCTTTTGTCTACATTATGGAAAGGCATTTCATGACCAAGTGGTCGAACCTAAGAAAGTATCTTGAGGAGGAAGGAATACTTCATAAATTCAGTAAGACGAGGAGGGAGGGCAGCTGAGATAAGGGAAGATACCAAAGTAATTGTATTTATTCTGGCTGATGCGTTAAACTCAGCTACAATGTGAGTGCATGACCATAGTACACCATGGCTCTCCAGACACAATGCACAGTGATTCAAAGAGCACAGATACCTGGTGATTCTGCTGGTAAATCACCAGGCATCCGTGGTTTGATTAGCATTCCGTGCCCCACGCCCATAGTAGCAAGTTACCCCGACAGTATCATTTGCAAGGATTTTGCCACTCAAAACGGTCAGCAAGCAAAATATGAGACTCTTTCCAAGGGAATCACATCCGACATGCAGAACCCAACATGGCGCCCATCCACTTTACCCTCATCTCCTAACGATTCATCTGTGAGGAGCAGATGAGACCGGAGAATCCACCAATAGAAGCTAGCAAAAGAGCATTCAAAATTCGTAGTGGACTCTCATCCGCCCAGAATGAGGTTTTTGAATTGCTTCCTGCCTCTTTATTTCCTTTCTTGCCTCTCTATACCTCTTATCACTGCGTTGAGTGCTTGTTTGTTGCCTTTAGTGTCCATATGTGACTTTGTGTGTCCCTTCTTGCTCTTATTATTGCTAGAGCAACTTGCACAGGATTTCAATAAAACAATCATTGAATTTGGGGGATCTTCTGAAGGGGACTTTGAAACAATCGAGCACATCCACATTTGTCATGGTTCTATATGAAAGATGCTAGACAGTATGGGCAATTCAAAGGGGGAATTAAGTCTTAGTTGGGGGACTCACCTTGATGGTATCAAGTACATATAGCTTATATTTGAGGGTCTGCATTTCTTCCAAGTCTTAATATTTACAAAAGCCATGTAAAGCCCTCATCTCGAGGACTCTTTCTGATGACTTATACGGTGGTGGCAGTGAGTGCAAGTCTGTATATAAAAGAGACCGTTGGTACAGGGAAGAGTCTGCATAAGGAAAACATTTGATATTGCAGGTTCGGAGATTGTGTGTCACTGGGCATATATGTGGTCGGGTTTACATGGTTTGTATGAAAGGTGAGAGGTAACAGTTCTTTTGTGAAGGGGCATACTGGATTTGTAAGGATATATACGATCTACCTGTGTGTGGTGAGCACTCGTGCTCCATGTCTTTGGCAGGGTAGGTGTGCGATAGAGTGTCAAGGAGTGTGGTGGTTAGTGGTCCCCAACTAGTGTCTTGCCAGTATTCTTGTGCGCTCTCTAGATCCGGAAACTGGTGAAATTAATTCTGCAGTGAGCAACTGGTGGATCCAACCTCCTTTAGTCTGAGAGTGATAAACGCTGAGCCACAGAGCGAGCATCTTCCAGAAAGATTGGGGCGCTTGACCTATATTCTCAGCATTTCTAGGGATGGATATTTGTCTGAAATGATGTTCCTGGATTGCATTTTTATGAAGACTCTGGGTTGTGTTTAGCATTAAGCGAGTAACTTCCCCCATTAGCAACAGCCAACACATAATTCCCTACAGCACTGACCTTCTCTATTCGGGATCGAAAGCAGCACAGTTATTGCTATCCTTTCTTCACTTTAGCCATCAAAATGAGGAAGGGTTTTGCGAGTTTCACCGCTGATGCTGGTATGGGCAGTGTCACATTCAAATTGACCCACAAGGATAAATCCTCTCAAGTCTTAACTCAGCCTCTCCAAAGATTGTCCTTATGCTCAAACTCATTATCTTACACATGCATCTGTTCCCTTGTGAACCTGTATACTTTCTACTTGATTAAATGTGTTTCCTTGTAAGACCTTAGAGGTTTGAATAATAAGCTGTCGTCGCATTGTTCTAACAGTTCCAAAGATTCTTCTTAGCAACTATTTCCTGTTTTAACTTGAACTAAGAGTTCCTTATTAGTTTTGTCTAAAAACTGGTGAAGCAAAACATTCCTTTAATTTTGGATTTTGGATTTCTCTGCTTCTTCCCTCATACCAGACTGTCTGGCCACAATTCAGGAATGGTGTGCCGCCAATGATCTCTGCATTAATGCCAGTAAAACTGAGATCCTCCTCATTGGGACACCCACTCCCTCCTTTCCTCTCTCTCTCTGGCTGCAAACTCTGGGCCCTCTTCCTGCTCCTTCCTGTGAGGCAAAGAACCTTGGTGTCATCTTCGACTCCACCCTCTCCTTCTCTCCTCACATCTCTGACACCTCTAAGAAGTCAAACTATCAGCTGCACCTCCTCAGAGGTATTCTTCCTTTCCTCACTTTCCCCCAGAAGCTCACTGTCTCCAGAGCTCTGGCTCTCTCTAGGCTAGAGTAATGTAACAGCCTCTATCTAAATCTTCCTTCCTCTACTCTTCGATTTTTAAAACATATCCAGAACCGGACTGCAAGACTTGTCCTTGGCCTCAAGCCCAGGTATCGTATCGCTCCAGCTCTGACATCTCTTCACTGGCTCCCTGTGGCTGAAAGTATCACGTTCAAGACCCTCTGCATCATCCACAAGGCTTTCTGAGGTCTGGGTCCGCTCTACCTCCAACCTTCTCTTCCAAAACATCTTCCTTCTCGAGCTCTCCGCTCACTCACCTCCAACTCTCTGAGGGTCAGACGCTATTCCAAGCAGAGAGTTGGGGGGCAGATCTATCTCCTCGACTGGGGCCTCCCTCTGGAACAGCCTCCCTGCCTCTCTCAAACTTGAGCAGAACCACCACCGGTTCCGGAAGCAACTCAAGAGCTTCCTTTTCGCTTCCGCTTTCTCTCTTCATCTCCCAGGCTGATGCACCTGACTGCTCTGCGCACTGGTCACCTGGACACCCTATGAACTTGGGCCCAGGCTCCTGCATGTCCAGTTGCCCTTGCACTGCCTCTGGGCTCCCCAGCACTTAAGGGTCTGTATCTGCAACCCTACAGACCCTTCTCTCTGAATTTATGACCCACCTGCTGGCTGCACTTGTGTGTTAACTGCACTACCCCATACCCTCCCCCCTGGCACTTCTCCCCTTCCCTCTTCCCTGTGCTTGCGCCATCTGAATGACACAAGGCCTAGTAAGATCGTTATGTTGTCCTCCCTTTGTTACCCCCTCCTTGTCTTGTCGCGCATAGAAAAACTCATGTACAGGTGCGTTATAAATTCCACATCATATCATGTATAATTTGTGTAAGGATACAACATAGTTCCGGTTGCTGTTTCCTTCCTGTCTAGCATTCATCCAATCAGGTTTTTACCTGACCCTTATATCACACCCATGTCACTCCATAACTGTCCCTCCTTCCCTTCCAGCCACATGTTTGGGAAAAAGTGCACATTTATACTTGGTATTCTGGTTTGGTAGATTGGGCAATTTTTCGAAAGGGTGTGTTGCTTTTTGGAAAATGTTAGGCTACTTTTTTCCCTTGTGTTCATTTCTATGAAAGGCATTCCAAATTGCTCTTGCTGGGGAGGTGGTGAAAGATTAAATGCACACCGTAGAGGTGTGTGGTTGGGGAAAGCTCAGTGGAAAGTGGTGGCATGGACAGCCTGGCCACTGAACAGGACGGGCTGTTCTGCAGGATTAAAACCTCCAAGGCTGGTCTCATGCCGGTTTCCTTGCTGCCTTGCTGCACGGGGTCATTAGTCCATTACCGATTGACAGGGCTATTTTAGCAATGAGTGATGACTTTTTTCCTAATGGGCCGTGCTTCTGAGGGAAGAGGTGTGAACAGTTGTGTGTGTGAAGGGGAATATTATTATTTGTAAGTAAATATACCGATGACACTGGAATGTAATCTTTCTGTTCAAAGGAAAATGGTCTTGCAAACATGCCAATACTTTGTGCCTTAGATGCTTCCTTTCAGAGAGTATTTCGCATGTGCAGAGTTCTCCATTTGATTGGCTCATTCAATCCTAGTTTGTGCTTTGCACTCTGGGACATGTAGTATTCTATTTCTAATTGTTTTAGCAGATGAAGGACACCCTGAGAGCTCTGCAAATGTCATTACTTTAGAAATAAAATGGCACTACGTTTTTATTCTAAAATAAATATGCCACGTATTTACTTTCACTTCGAAGAAAATATTTACTTAATTCATGCTTCGTATATAAAATGGTATGTTTAAATGTGTGTATTTGTATTAACTGTACTAGCTGTAGCGTATCCAGGGAAGAAATATCGCACGCTTTGCATTAATGCTGATTGACCGGCAAACTGTCGTGTAGAGTTGGGCTGGTTTTTGGATCCACCTCGTCTGTGAATGGGTTTCCATTTCTGACAACTCGGTACACCATTGGACTTTAGTTAAGGACACAACTATGGTAGGTAAAAAAAACGTCAATTTGAAGATCTACGTTACTGCTAGAGGCACAGAGATGTTGTAATAGTTCTTCTCTTCATTTCTTTAAGTGTGTAATCTTCCATACACCGAGTTCTCCTTTCCTACCCTAAGGTCCCTGCTTTTTTCTGTTCCATTCCCTAATTCTGTCCTTGCCACATTACAACATTAGTATAGAGGTTGAGCAGAATGCGGACAGCCGGGCCCCTCGTCCACTTCTCTGTGCCCTCTCACAGCCCCTATCTTCCGAGCCTGGTTGAAAAGATATATGTGCACAGTTAAGTGTCCCGTCGTTGAGCTGAGCGATACCAAGCAGGCTCAGTTCACAGTAGCTCACTGGTTGCTGTGCAATTAAGATCAGGTCCCAATCGGGCCTACGCGTGCGTTATTACTTCTGCCGCCAGGCCACATATGCAGGGCTACCTGAATCCTACTGACGGAGAGAAGGCTGACCACTACATGGAAGGGTGCTTATTTTGAAAAAAATAAAAGGTGTGTGCATGCCTGCCTGCATGTTTTGAATCGTGTGCAATGTGTGTGTGAGAGAGAGTGTGTGTTTTACGTTGAGAATGCTGGCATTTATTGTAGGTACAATATCATGAAGGTGTTTTACAGTGTCAACGCTGGCATCTATTGTGGGTACAGGCCTTATGGAAATGTTGCAAACGGCTCTATTGGATTGTTTCATGTGTAACCCGATTGAAACGAGTGTACATTGTATGTTGTTATATCCCATCTTTTCAAAGATTGTATTGTACAATTCACCATTTCGACACCTTAGTGTAGAGCAGTTCTGAGGGGTGACCACCTGGAACTCTCTTTCACCACTTAGGGCCCTCCCGCTACACTTGATTGCTCACGCTTATTTAGGGTAAATATTATTGTCTCATCACAGAAAATGCTTATCAACTGCCACTACGTTGAATCAGCAAGAGGGTGGGTGCCCCCCGCAGTGACCACCCACCATCCTGCACCAGCTGCTTCCCCCCACTGCGTGGGAAGGACCAGTGTCAACTGTGTACACCTAGCAAAAGGTTGCGGGTGGAAGGAGTGGCTAAAACTCTCCTGTAATCGTCCCACAAATTCAGTGTCTTGAGAGAGATGGGAAGCTGCTGCTAAAAGACATTCTCACATCTGGTTGAGTTATGGACTTTCATTTAGTTAGCGCACCCAGCGCCACTCATATCAATGCAGGATTTGTTGCACATGCTCAAACCTACTAGCTGCTGCATAGTAAACCATGAGTTCACATGGCAAGGCCTTGTTGTGTGCATCTCTCTGCTGTCTTCACACTCACTCATTCACCCAGCCTCACATGCCCATTAATTAGTACACACAGCCCGATCTATTCCCATATGCCTTTCCAATAATCCATCCATCCATATCACACTTATGCACTTATCCTTCCTTAGGTCCCCACACAATCTTTTGCTCCTACATGTCAGTGGCGTCACCAGGAATCAAAAGTATGAGGGGCAAAGAGGGGGACAAAGACAAAAGTAGGGGGGCACAGACAAAAGTAGGGGAGAACATTGTCACTGCTCGCCTTAGGTGGGGGGGCACAGGGTTTCACAGGGGGGGCGGCCCCCTCAGTCCCCGCTAGCGACACCACTGCTACAAGTGTATGAATTAATCCTTCTCCAAAGCCTTCCATTCATCCCTTTAGCAACGTACACTTCTTACACATTCATCTTTTCACGTGATCATTCATGCTCACCCCTCATTCATTCATAAATCTTGACTTTGATATGATATGATAGGATATTTATAACTCACTTAATACTCAGAGGTTTCTAAGCGCAGACCGGGGATCGAACCTGTGTTGCTCTGTGTTGTCTTGCTTCCAAGACGAGCACATAAGCCCTGAGCTATCCTCCCGAGTTTTCCTTTATCTACCCTACTGCACCCTCTCTCTATTCTGTCTGCTTTCTTCTTGGCATACCCCCCATCTGTGGCTGTGTGCATGAATTCATACAAAAACTGTTCACCATACATCAGCCAAAACGATTGCCTTTGGCAATGCTTCTTTCTTACCTTACTCTCCGGTTTTACTCTAGTATCTGGATTGCTTACAAGGAATTCAAGATCATGCCATAGAACCTATCCGATCATCATGGTGAGGGGGGATAGCTCAGCGGCAACGCACTTGTCTTGGGAGCAATACACCGCAGCACAACACAGGTTTGAATGCCGATCCCCACCTAGAAAACAGTCTCTGGTATTTAGGGCATTATAAAGGAACGATTATAATTAATTAACAATTCATCATCATTCTTGATCATAGATTCTTCCCAGGAATTCAACATTCCAGTTGCATGTCTGGTTATTAATCAATCCTTTAAGTTGTCTTGGCACCTAGAGTAACCAAAACCCATCCTAAAAGAAAGGTTTACATTCGGAATTCTAGGTGTGATCAGGGCCAGAGCAAGCGTTAGGTGAACTAGGCACGTGCCTGGGGTTCCATAGAACGGGGGAAGCTTGTAAAGCAGCCAGAGAAGAGGTACGCCACTAGTCCTGTGAAGTGTCTAAACAGGACCAGCATTCAGAAGGAATACCTGTGCGCTTTCTAACATCCCACAACATGCAGTCTCTCCATTGCGCTCTTAGCCCACGATTACTTGCAAACATATTTTAGGAAGCCCGGGCAAACCTGGGAATGGATCCGTCCGACTCGCATTGGGACGCTGCACAGTAACAAGGAAGAGGCTTTAGGAGAGGAGAGGCGCATGGGGATTGAGACAAGTGAAAGGATTTGTAAAGCGCCACACGCCACTGTACAGCAGTTTCTGAGAGACTTTGGGAAACGTGAAGAACGCGTTCAGAAGGAAACCGAGTTTGATGTGCCTGATGGAACTGTAGACATTGGCCTATTCAGCAGTCAGTGGTGCTAACAGTTTGTAGGCCAAATACAAAAGGCACCCTTTAAGGACCTCATTACAGGCATGGCTGTAACATTAAAAGTAGCAGTATTTTACAAACCTGTTTTACTGCTTATACTATCACTGCCCATAATAGGCTGCCATTAGTAAATAAAGCTAGCAGTATTCCAAAATAATACCACTGTCTGTAAATACCACTGTATTACAAGGTATTACAAAGTTTAAAATCACCTCTAAAATGTTCTAATTTTTACTCCCATTCTAGAGGTGGTGGTAAAAATGTACCCAGAACGTTTTTAACAGTTTTTTCACACGTGCCCTTCAATACAGGAAAATACGCTTTTCTATTAGGCCTATCTAAGAAGGTGAAAAGATGGTCCTCGCTGATGCCCAAATTCTCCTCACCTTTACCATGTACTGTAATGCAGAACAGAGTGATGTACGACACTGCTTTTACAAATTCCCTAGTAGTGGCATCACCTGCTACTGCACATTATCCATTACCTTCTTTAAGATGGAAGTGGAAATAAACATAGATATTTTTACAACTGCGTTTCGGTTTCACTTCAATACCATCAGAGGTACTAAGCAAATCCACATCTGTTACTGTTTTTATGGTTTTGGCAGTGTTACTTGAATTGGGCCGTGTTTTAGGATTACCACCAGTGGTATTGATATCTGCTAAAAAGATCTGTTATAATGAGGGCATATGTCTTCTTTGACGGTGATGGATTGGCCTTAGTGTGGAAGGAGCGACAAGAGTAAGCATTGTGGTGAGATGGAGAAACGCCTGGTACACATATAATCAAAAGCAGCAAAGTCTGTTTATTATTGTATTGCAACTTCTGCACAAGGTCCACGGTATGCTTCTATTCATCTAAAGGTCCAAAAACCTTCTTAGCACTTCAGAAAACAACATCTCCAAATATAGAAATAAATCATTTTGAAAAATAAACCCGATTTTATTAAATCTTTTTTAGAAAAACATATTAGAAAAATAAATAAAACAAATGTTTATTACAAACAATACTATTCCACCCATAAAACAAGTAGCCCTATATGGCTACTTTCTAGAAGCATTTAGACAAGTCTATCTCATATAGACTAGTTGTACCCGACATGCACATGTTTCTGTCCTTAGGGGGTCTCCAATACCATGGACATTCATCAGGTGGAACATAATTCATCCGTTCAAATTTTGAAAGGTTCCAGCTTGTTGAGAAAAAACAGACACATCCTCTGTGACGAAATTGTGACACATTATTCTTTAAACCAAGAAGGTGGTATACAGTCCTTATTCCTACCATACATCGTTTTGCCCTTGCTCAGTCAGTGTAAAATCACGCGCTGATTCCACAACTTTGTAACTCTCAGAGTCATGCTTCTCCAAGGATGTCACTTAAAATGAAATTACAGGGAAACTCCTTTGTTCTACATAGTCCCTCTGCATCTTTCAGAAGAGACTTTAACATGCGCACGTTTCTGTCTTTAGGGGGGCTCCAATACCATGGACATTTGTCAGAGGGAATATGATTAATATGTTCATATTTGGAAAGGTTCCAGATTGTTCCGAAAAAACAGACAAATCCTCTGTGACGAAATTAAGACACAGTATAATTATTTAAATCAAGAAGCTGGAAAACAACAACAAAACCGGACTTCTGAAAGTTAAGACTCAGCGTAACTATAATTTAAAATAGGTTAAAGTGTAGGAATGGAAAAATTCAATTTCCTTCCTAGTCCTTATTCCTGACATGAATATTTTTGCCCCAGCTCAGTCAGTGCAAAATCACGCTCTGTAAACTATGAATCAAAGGAGTCCAATTAACAAAGGGAGGCTCTATTACCAGTCCCACGTGAACTGCAACTTAAGCAAAAACTCATCTCACCGATTCCACAACGTCATAACTCTCTTAGTCATACTTCTCCGAGAGTGTCACTTAAAATGAAAACACAGGGAAATTCTTTCCTTCTACATAGCCCCTCTGCGTCTTTCAGAACGGCAAAGAGAACTTAAAAACCCAGAACCTAATACTGAACGCACTTTCAAAGCCCATAAACATTGAACCTAATGGATCTCCATCCGAGTATGGAGGTAGTCATGGCGCTATTTGCGCCATGACTACCTCCCATACCGGTACCGACTCTGACTTGGTTCAATGGGGATTTACCGGTGTAGTCCGACCTTTGCGGGACCAGTAAGTCCCCATTGAAAAATCCATTCCCCATTCCCATTTGAGCCCCCATAGGGCTCAATGGGAATGGGGAAGTAGCTAATAACGGTACCGCAATTTGCGGTACCGTTATTAGCTCTGAAGTCCCTTACCGGGTCCCGTCCATAATGCCTGGTCAGACCTGGCGTTAAAGGAGGGACCCGCTAAGGGACCTCAGAAAAGGGCGCAAAGGGTTTACTGACACCGGTGTTCTTACCAGTGCCGGTAATCCCTTTGTGCCCAACTCGGAATGATGCCCAATGTTTCCCCTGATCAAGATACCAGGCTCTCCTATTACTGGAAGCTGCTTACCGTGACGTTTCATTCTCCGGGTCTCACAGTTTCATTGAGAGCTGCCGAAATGCACTCAAGGCGCTTTCCGTTACGCGTCTTCCCCACTTGGGCTTGTATGCTTACTCTGAGCAGTACAAACTCAAGGGAATTGCAGTTCACATGGCCGTGTAACTACCCAACAGAAGGGAAATGTAGGTTACAAGATCTTTTTGTTATGGCAAGCTTGTTATCAGAAAAAAATAAAGACGGCAGACACTAAACAACCGAAAATGCCACAATGGCGCATCTTCGTTCAGTTTGAAGCCTTTATGACGAACATTCTTTTACAGCAGTTTTTTGAGAACAGAGACCATATCCAAATGGAGAACACCACAGGTCTGAAAAGCCCTTCCTCCTTTAGTCCTCCGATACACATGAGAACGGCAGAGGCATTGGTATTTCAAAATAAAGCATTAAAGGAGGCTGAGACATCTGAAAATCTAGAAATAAACTCTTTTAAGAATGTGACGCACTTAAAGAACTAGCGAGCAATCAATCTATAATCATACGTAAGACAGATAAAGGAGGAGCTAATGTTCTTTTGAATTGGCAGGATTATGTTGATGACTGCCTAAGACAATTAGCGGACACTACAGCATATTGCTTTCTAGATAGAGATCCTACTCTAAAACTGAGACGGGTGATTCAGAATCCGGTAACATGAGCCGTTGATAATGGCTGGATATGCCAAAAAGAAGCAGATTTCCTAATACAGGAGGACCTCAGGATACCTGTCTTTTGTACTCTCCCTAAAATCCATAAAATCCTTCTAGATCCACCAGGCTTACCGATATGACTTTGTACGAAGATACCACAGGCGTTAGAGTTAGTGAAATCTGTACTAGACCTTTATGACGGTCCGGAATACATTCCTAAGGATTTTGTAATGTGTTGTGTGGAGCTGGTCCTTACAGAAAACGTTCTCCATTTTCAAGGTGTGCTTTACAAACAGGTTGAAGGCACTGCGATGGGATCCATTAATCAGCAAGAACGTCAATAAAGCACTCTATGTGCAGAATGCAGAACAGACAGCTCGTGGGCGTATGCAACAGCAGCGCCATCTTACTACCAGAATGCTCACCACCGTGGATCACAGCGGAGCCACCCCGTGTGCAGTTGATAGTCTGGGCCAGATTTCAAGGCTCAGAGACGATATTTTCTTTATCTTTTTCAATAACCACAGGAATGCAGGCATGCAAAATTGTGATTCAGAACTGGACTGGAAAAAGCCTCAGTTCTCTTTTTCTGATTGTTGTTTGCTCGCATTTGGATGGCTGCCATCTTGAAAAAGGGCACCAAATATCTGCAGTTCTATGCTTGTTGAAGGCATTTTTCAAAGGGATTTTTCTCACTGCAAATCTTTGGTGATATTAAAATTTCCAGTAAGAAAAAAGAGCAATAAGTCCCCATGTTGCTCCGAACTGCAGTAGGAATGTTACCAGATTTGGCATAGCTACAAGAGAGGAGTTGCAATTGTTAAATCCCATTCGGAAGAGGTGGGTGTGTTTGTCTGGTAAGCAGTCAGTCAGCCAAATGCCTTTAGGAAGAGTAGGTTCTACACACATCTCCTGAATTTGAAGACGTTTGACTCAGTACATCCATATACTCGCAGAACCCTTGGCTGCTCAATTCTGGCAATGAGCCCAGAAAACTACTGCACACAACAAATTCAAAGGGGTGCATCATCATTGCAGATGTTTAGGTCCTGAAAAACAGATATTGTTGCCACCAAAAGACCTGGTGGGCCTTAAAATATAACCCAGAAAAGATGTGCCACATTTTATTGTTGCGTTGCATGCTGCACAGCATTGCATTACAGGGCAACATATCAATATTGCCCCATGTTGAGGTATATTATAGTGAAGGCTATGGTGGGCATATGGCAAACAAGCAATGGCTGACTATCTAGTGGGCATTAGAATTACAGAGATAACATCATTACACATTTTATTTGAATATATGTATCAACTAAAACCAGACATTTCTGGAGAGGTCTTGACTTAAGGGTCAACGAAGAAGATTCTGCTTGATGCTCCTAGGAGGTGGCAGCTTGGCACCCCAGTCCAAACCAGGAAGCCAGCGTCGCTACTGGGAAACGACTTCAAAGAAACTATCCTGAGCATCCCGGTAGAGGAGCAGTGCCACAAGGTTACATGTCCTATATTGGAAGCCACTAATATTTAGAAGGGGTTTCCGCCCTTCTGAGCTACCTTGAACTGCGGACGCATGGCAATGCTATCAGGTGCCTTTGGAGAAAGGTCTATGGCATCACCCTGCATGCCTTCAGGTGCTTCATAGATTGCAGCCTGCATCTCCCGTTTCTCTCTTCCATCTGAATCCCCTTCCAGTGCCCCAAAGAGAGGGTGAAGAGGGCAGCAGAAGTATCACGTGACATGGGTGCCACACCTGATAGTAGTACCCTATAATGGCGACAGATGCTGTGTGGGGGTATTAACGCAGTGAGAATCTGCAAGTGCTGCTGTTGCTTACACTAGTCCAGTGATCAGTGAAGTATTTGGAGAGCTGTATTTTGGACCCATTGGAATACTGCAGGAAGCCATAAGGAACTAAAGCATGAACACTGCAATGTTGAAGCCAGCCTGAAGAAAGGCAGCTTTGTTGAGGGCATCAGTGATTGATGTGATAACAACTTTAATATTTGTATTTGTATTTATTTGATTTATAAGGCACTTTAGCTAAAGCGCTGTACATGCAAAGTTAAAACTGCACAAACAATAGTTGCATCAAAAATTGGGACAGTTCTGCATGCATGTGGAAACCAGGTGTCCCGCTACACCAGTCAGCCCGGAGACACTCTCTCAAAAGCTTTCTGCAGCTGAAGGAGTGCAGAGGTTTCATTGAGCCTGCCATCTGGCCCCCCCATAATAGGAGGCAAGGCAATGCCCTGTCACTCATTATGGAGGAGCCACTCCTGTGCGGATTGTCCAAAGGAACCAAAAGCATTCATGAAGTAACACCAAAGGACTGCATTTTTCAATCCGTCAATTTCCGTTGGAATGGGCCTGTAACAGCCCAACTCGCAGATCTGGGAATGGCTGGGATATGTTCCAGAGCCTTGTTCTTTTGAATGGGCGTGAGTAGTAAAAACGATTAAAGCACAACCCCTAAATGTTTGAAGTGTTCACATTTATATAAAATGATGAGCACCATGATTGTGACACCATTTACCTGCGTGCAACTCTATACAATTGATCATTGTAGCAGCATTAAGCAGCATTAAGAACCTCCGGATATGTGGTACACTGAGCTTGCAGTTCAGGAGACTAGAGTTGCCTGACTTTCCCTTGCTATGACTTGCATCAGTTGGTGTTAGAGAGCAGACGATTCCCCTCTATAGGTTGCGTCACAGGGGTGAATGTGATCAGAAATGAGACCAACACAGGTATCTTTCTTTTGGCCAGATTATTTTGGAATGACATGAACAGTATGGTCCAAAAACTGGAATGCTTAAATGAAAAATAAAGTCCCACAGTCCAGTGCGCCACCTATTCTAGGGGTGTGCCGGGTTCTGCCTT
Source organism: Ambystoma mexicanum (assembly GCF_040938575.1). Lineage (NCBI taxonomy): Eukaryota > Metazoa > Chordata > Amphibia > Caudata > Ambystomatidae > Ambystoma > Ambystoma mexicanum. The sequence continues at coordinate 818,381,350 of NC_090929.1, forward strand.
GCAATCAGTGGCACCATATGATGCCTTCAGCTAGTGTCAGGCAGGAGATACAGTTCTGCCCTATACATGAGTCTTAGTTCTTTGTTGTGTGCTTAAAGATGTTCTCTTTATCTTTCATTGTGTTCTTAAATGGGCTTTCCACATACTGCTTTTCTGCAGCTCTCTGTATTTCTCTTCTCGAAAATTAATCATGGAAGCCACCGACATTAGTACTTGTGGCAGATATGGAAGTTGTGAGATGAGCGAAAGGTATAAGTAAGGAACTTGACTGCTCTCAGTTTCTCTATGGCTCCTTAAGGGAATTGTCACTTTCCTCAACACGGATCCTGGCCTCTTCCCTTCTGACCACCTCTCTACTCCTTCTCTTATCTTGTCCTCACTTGACAATATGCTATAAGATCCTTCCAACCACCAATCACCTCCAAACGTCTTCCAACAGCTTCTTCTCCAAACACCCACAATAATAGACAGAGCCTATATGCTTTCAAATGACTATGTCTACTCCCCCTGTGCTGGGCTCTTTCTGAAAGTTTGAAGCTGGGAGCCAGGATTAGAGCGGGGCAGTGACATGATGCCACTTATCGGCTTACCTGAGTCTCATCTGGGTTTTAGGGGCCAAACCAAGCATTTATTTCACCAGTCCGCCATATTGGATTTTACCTCCCATCTCATATGGCTAAAAGTGATTCCAAAGGCTCTGTTGGAGATGTTGGGCCACTTTGAAATTGCAAGTTTGTATCACATGGAAGTGAAAATGCTCTCGGGAGATAATGGGATGTAACATTGTATCACTCAGAAGTATGCGCATTGCAGGGAAAACTTCTCTGGTCCTTTGATGTAGGTTCTGCTTTGTTGCAAGCCTCTCGAAAACAGTAGCAGAGTGTGCTTGATCTATTAATACTGTGCACAAGTAGTTTTTTTAGGGACTTTGTGTCTGGCTAGTGGGAGCAGCAGACTCTTTAATAAAGGGAAGGGGTATGCATATCCGCCTCATATGACTGTCTCGTTCTTTTTGACAGAGACCAACCTAGGGTGAATAGGGGATCCTCTGCAGTTCACCCCTGGTCCATCATCTACAGGTTCGGAGACACTACTGGTCCTCTTGGTCGCTCCACTAGATGTCACAAGGGCTAAACAGGGGCGTGTGTCACAGTTAACACTGCTGCCACCATCTTGTATCAGATACAAGATGATATTTCAATGATCCCATCCACAACTGAATACAGACTCTCATTTAATGTAGAACGTATTGTCAGTGGTGTAACGGGGGTCCCCTCAGCCCCAGTGGAGCTGTGTTCCCCTGCAACCTCAGGACCACGGGGGCCCTGGCCCAGCCCAGCCCTCACCATGACATTAAATTAGGATGAGGGCTTGGCTGGGGAAAACTGCAGGTGGCGTGGGAAGGAGGCACTCCGCCTCTGGCTCACTGCACGCGCAGACAGGAAGCAGGGTCCATTCCCATCTGCTTGTGCGCTTGAACTGGAGAGAATAAGGTGTGTCAGTTCTGCCAGAACAGGTACGGAAACCTTCTTTAAAAAAAATAAATGTGTATATGTCAGAGTGTGTGTGTGAGTGCTTGTCTTCTGTGATTGTGTATGTAAGTATATAATGGTATGCATCTATGTATGTATATTTGTGTGTGTGTGTGCACTTGAAAGGTGAATCTATGTATGGGTGGTGAGTGCGCCTGTCAAGTGATTGACAATGCAGTTTGTGTGGGAATGTTCTGGTTGCTGGTGTGTAGGAATGCAGTGTGAGAGAAGGTGTATGGGTGAGTGACGGGTGGGTGAATGGGTATGAATGTGATGTTGTGTGTGAATTTTCTGGGTGGGTGCTAGTGTAGATAATATAGTGTGAGTGAATGTGAGAAGGTACATGGGTGAGTGACTGGTTGTTGAATGGGTGTGAATGTGATTTTTGTGAGTGAATATTCTGGGTGTGCACTAGTGTGGATAATGTAGTGTGAGAAGGTGCATGAGTGAGTGACTGATGGGTGAATGGCATGACTGTGATTCTGTGTGTGTGTGTGAATGTTCTGGCTGGGCACTAGTGTGGAGAATGTAGTGTGGGTGAATGTGAGAAGATGCATGGGTGGTTGAATGGTATGAATGCGATATTGTGTGTGTGAATGTTCTGGGTTGGTGCTCAGGTGGAGATTTCAGTGTGAGTTGATGTGAGAGAAAGAGTTGGTAAATCTGCATGAATATGATTTATGTCTGTGTGTGAATGTTCTTGGTGGCTGCATGTGTAGAGAATGCAGTGTGACTGAATGTGAGAGGCGGTTTATGGGTGAGTGACTGGTGGTTGAATGGGTATGAATCTGATTGCATGAATGCTCTGAGTGGGTGCTCAATTGAAGAATGCAGTTTGAGTGGATGTGAGAGAAGGGTTATGGGTGAGGGACTGTGGAGTGAATGGGTAAGAAGGTGAGTGTGTGAATGTTCTGGGTGGGTGCTTGTGTGGAGAATGCAGTTTGAGTAGATGTGGGAGAAGGTGTTTGGGTGAGTGAATGGGTAAGAACGAGATTATGTGTGTGTGCCTGTTTTTGAATGTTCGGTGTGGGTGCCTGTCTGTAGACTGCAGAGTAAGTGAATGTGAAAGGTGTATGGATAAGGGATAGCTGAGCGAATAGGTAGGAATGTGACTACGAAGGTTCTGGGTGGGTGGATGCATGTTTTCGAATGCAGTGTGAGTGAATGTGAGAGAAGGTGTATGGGTAAGTGACTGGTGGGTGAATGGGTATGAATGTGATTGTGTGTGAATGTTCTAGGCCGGTGCCCATGTGGAGAATGTGTATCTGTGAGTGACATTGAGAGAAAGTATATGGGTGAGTGATTGGTGGGTAAATGGGTATAAATGTGATTGTGTGCGTGCAAGTCGCTGTGGTCCCCAGGGAGCACTGGAGCATTTCTGACATTTCCTCATGTGATATGGGATGTTTTACATGCATTTTTGGGAACGCCAACTTAATGCGTGTTATTATATGGCTAGACTGGCATTTTGGTGTGGCACTCAAGCCATTGCCTACTGTGGCATGACTTGTTTTCCTGGGCATCTATGATAAGCAAGCATGATATGTGTTATTACCTGGCTAGAACGGCATTTTGGTGCAGCCAGCCTAGCTATTTCTTATTGTGGCATGATATGTTTTACTGAGCATCTTTGATAAAGCAAGCATGTTAAGTGTACTTATTTGTCTTGACTAGCCTACATTTGAGCCAGTTTTGACATTTTTTCTTATTTTGATATGGCATTTTTAATGGTAAAGTCAACAGGAGTATGTTCTTATGTGGTGGTACTTTCATATATTGGCCAATTCAGCCATGTTTTCTTATAGTATCATTGTTGGCATTAAGCATCAATCAGATATGAGTATGTTGTTATATGAGAATACTGGAATATATTGGTGCAGTCAGCAAGGAAATGTATGGGCACAGAGAGCTTTCGTGCCCTAAATACTCAATCAGGTCCTCTCTCCAAGTTCAACCTCGTTACACAGATAGAGGAATACTACTTGAGACAAATTAAGCCAAGGGATATACTACATACACTAAAGGGAGGAAGAAGGTTTATCTACTCACATCCTCTACTTGCCTATTTATTCCTAACCCTACTTAAACGGTGGGCAGGTTACCTCTTCATCCACGTAATCTACTCCCTGCACGAGATATATTTTGATTGTGAAAAGGGCCTACAAGGTACATCTCTGTCTTCCCTATGCCTGACCCTTAAATGGAAAGCTCCAGGATAATCTCTGCTGCTACTTCCAGCCCAATACCTTCAAATGATGACCTGAATGGGCACCTTTTCAGACCCCTGCTTCCTTCCATAGGACACATCTACCACGTAAGCCATTCTCCAGTGTAATGAAGGATCATGGAGGCCAGTGCAGTTGCCCTTCATGTCCTAACCTACACATGGCATGTTAGCACGCTCTTGCCACGGGCAAGCACCAAGGGCATCATTGTAATGGAGGGTCAATAAGAATAGGTAGTGCAGACATGATAAAGAATGCTGGACACTCTATCTATATCCCTGCCAAAGTCTATCCCATCTATGGCATTAGCAGCTCGAATTCTCAACAGAAAGGGTTCTAAATGTAGAGCATAGAACAACAGAGAAAGGGGACAAACCTGCTTTGTGCCCAGAGTAAATGGGGATCTGCTTGGAGAGAGATCCTTTAATGGAAAGCCTTATTGGGGGCCAACAATAGTTTGCTCTTATCATTTGCAAAAATGTAGGTCCAAACCCCATGCATGCAAGTGACTGGAAAAGGAACGACCATTCAACTCGGTCAAACACTTTTTCACCGTCAAATGCAACCACAATCGCTGGTGTTTGTTTGATCGGTATCTTCTCAAAAATATGGCAGACTCTCTGGATATTGTCAAATGTTTGCTTCCATGGAATAAAACCGCCCTGGTCAAGGGCTATCAATTTAGAAAGTAGCTGAGTCCATCTCTGAGCCAGGATTTTGGTGTACATTTTTGCATCCGTATTAATTAAAGCCATGGGTCTGTATGACTCACAGCTGGTAGGATCCTTATCCGGTTTTGGGAAAATAACCATTTCCGCCTCCTCCCTAGACCTTGTGATTGTGCCTGTAGTCCTAAAACTATTAAACAAATGTGTCAACCTGGGCGCTAGCTTAGATCTAATTTTTGATAAAACAAGACTGGCTAGTAGTCCGGGCTCAGGGCCTTGTTAAGCGGAAAAGACTTGATTGCCTCCTTCACTTTTCCAACTCAAATGTCTGCTTCCAGCTCCCCCCTCTCCATGTGTGTTAGCTGTTGGAGCTGAACAAAGTTCAAGTAGGTCAAGTAGGTCAACTGTGCGTTCTCGTCTTGGGAGTCTGACGAGTGCAGCTTCTCATAAAATACTACTACCATGTCCCCTTGCCACAGAGGCTATCTTAAGTATAGTTTGGGCTGCAGTCCTTTCTTTGAGTTGTCATGGCAGCAGATGATCGGCCTTATTCGCACCTATATAATATCTTTGCTTTACATGCTGGACGGACTTCTCTGCTCTTCGGGTGCAAAGTAAGTACAGTTGACCCCAGGTATGTTGGAATGCCATGCGTAGCGATTTAGACTGTTTCGAAACTAACGCCTGCCTAATCTCAATGAAGAGAACTGTGCCTCTATTGCTCGCGCTACCATACTTTCAAGGCTGGATTATGGCAACGCACTACTAATAGGGGCAAACACTGCCTGACTGACAAAATGTCCTGACCCATTAACTTTAGGACCTGGATCTCTTTTAACTCAGCAAATCATAGGGCCGGGAATAGGTCTGGGCCCAATGAAAAAGTGGATTTCACACGTGAATCTCTTCATGACTTTTAGAGTGTACAATTCCTGAAATCACTAGTTTGGGCTGTTACAAGACATTGCATCATTTGTGTTTTGGTGGTACATGTTCATTAACAGAAGTTTGTAATCCTTTCTTACGACTTTTAGGTCCGCAAGAGAAGCAAAGCATGCCGCGGTGGCCTACGGGAGAAGGATGAGATGGTGTCGATCAATGGGAAGTCCTGTGACGGGCTTTCCCATGCAGCAGCCATGCAGCTCATAGACTCCTCCAGCGGACGCCTTCAGATCTGTGTGAAAAGGTAACACGCAACCCTCCATCCAGCACATTGCAAACCACAAACTTCTTTCTTGGATTAGATGTTTTTATAAATTCAAAGCTCTACGTAAGTCAAACATAGCAATATTTGACCCATGTATCAATTTGTCTATATGGTGGCTAGAAAGTGAGTATCAATAAGCAAAGTTTTTAATTTGCTCAGTAGCAAACCAACAACACTACTCCCAACAAAGAGAACTGAATGAAACCAGAATCTTGTTCTCAATAAATAGGATGCTCCTGGTTTCCTGATTCAGCTGCTCTAAAAGCCCAGTAGAGTCAGTCCGAAAAACATCATCATCAAAATGCAACCAAACAAATGCCAAAAAGTGGTATGTAATGCACAGTAAGACTGGGAGGACCTTCAATAGAGACCAGACAAACTTCCTACTTCAGCATAAATGGGCCTGCAGAGATATTAAGTTAAACTGATGGATTGATTTCCTTTGATATGTATAATTCTCCGAATAAGGTGCTTTATTCAATGTTTCTCCCGGCGAGCTTCCTCATCAGTCTTGCCATGTATTAAAGGCCTTCTAATCATCTTAGGGTTCCAATGAAAAGTTTTTTAAATAAGATATCCCAAAATGTAGAGATAAGTGGATGAGTGCAGTATGGTTCAAAGTTTTTAAATTCTTGATGGAGGCGGTTCATTAAGTCAGATATTCACCAACAAAAATCTCCTATAGCAATTGAATTCCTACGTTTGTGGTTTTTGTCTCAAAGCAGTCACCCAACTTGAGTAATAGCACCAACTTAATTCTAGCACTAGGCCTAATGGTGGCTTTACTCACAGTCCCTTTGGACCTTCTGAGTGTCACAATGGATTCTTCCTCATTTAGTCGCTGTCTCATATACTACTCTCAACTGAACCTCGATAGCTCGCCATGCATAGTTGTGCCTCATCTTACATTTGTTTCGGTTGCTCTTAATATAGCCTTTATGATTACCTCTCGAACTTCCATTCCCTCATACAAGATCTAATTCCTTCCATAGAAAACAGTATTTCTTCCCTTCACACTGGCCTTAATGCTTTATAGTCTCATGAACAATGTATTCAACGTTACCATACCTGCATCTTCACTTACTGATGATACCCTTCTCTTAGTCACCCCTACAACAGATCTACCAAATCTAAAGAGACCTTTCCAAAAGCCATCTATTTTTTTAGACCTACCTTATTTTTTGTTGCTTATTGCAAGAATGAAAAGACAGTCTCCTCCAACACCAGGCAAGTGCATTATCCCCCAGAGCCACTGGCAGATATTTGGGGTCAATGCACGTAATCTTTTGCTTTTATAAATACACTGTGAAGGCTTTGACTCCATTCTGATTACAATGGTAAGCCCCACAGGAAAGAAATGCCTGATTGCCCAATAAACCACCAATGGCTCATACCACACAACAGTATAGTATCATTATGTCCCCCATAAGGTCCTACGGATAAAAACAATGGCTACATGTTTACGCCCACTGATGTGTGTCAGAGTTAGCTGAATAAGCACACCAATTGTGTCTGCGGTGAGAATAGTCTTCTGCTCACAGATCGCACACAAATTAATCTACTCCCCTGTTCCCCTCCCTTGCCTGGTCGCGCTCTGAAACACCTGTGTATGAGCGCGATATAAATAAAATATCAATTCAATTCAATTCAATTCAATAAAATGATGCTTCATATGCACTGGAGTCCAGACGAAGACATCCCATGCCTTCATTAATCTCCTCAATGATTCGCCGTTGCTGGCGGTACCTTCTACATATTTGGGATAAAGCACTGCAATGTCCAGGAATGAAAAGAGTAGACCCGGATTTTTTGGGCTGCAAGCTCTCAATAATGTGTGCACTAAAGTCACCTTGGGTTTTATACCCTCCTATGAGATTGTTTGGCTCAAATACATGACTGTTACTATGGCAATCGAACACTCCTATATCATTATGTAAGACTTAGAAACCCTGACATAAAGAAAGGTCTATAATTTACGTAAACTCCCTGAATCACAAGAGATTAATGCTGGACTGTGCATTAATATCTTACCTTTGAATAACTGAATTTCAGAGAGGGGCCTAATGATAATGCCAATAGGGTGACTGTGTGTGTACTTTAGGAGGATGTGAGGATTTAGGAGAAGTGCAAGTCCAATACCTTCTCCATGGTCCCCATTATTGACCAAGTCCGTGCCTTCTTCCAAGCTCTCTTCACCACATGCTCATTCTATCAAACCTACCTTTGTACAACTCAGCACTTCCTTGGCTAGCCCATTAGACCTGTCACTAACCGGCTTGCTCTTCCACTCCCTCTCAACCTGCACACAATCAGGGATACTCCCGGCCATCCAGTACTTTAGGATGGCCATGTGTTAGCAATTACGCTGCTGACAAAAACCTCACTTCCCTGCTCTTCTTGCTACATACAATGACTCTCTGCATGCCGTCACCACTGGTCGCGACTCTGTTACATCTACTATATTGACTCCCTCCACGCAAACCCTCACAATCTCTCTGTGACCCTCCGGCCATGCCTGTCCCCCTAAAATGCATTCAATATACCTTCACGGGCTGATGACGCCACCCTCCTTCTTCTCTACAATCACAAACATAACGAACACCCTGGTCACCATCCTGTTATCCCTTCTCACTGACTCCTCCCCACCTCTCTCCTTTGGTACCCTCTCCTGGTTATATCCCCTATCATATCCTCATTAAAATGTACACTCATCCTCTGCTTAGCAAAGCCACCCTACACTCATAGTGAACCCTTTGCACCCTAAATGATTAACAAGCTTGCATTTTTCACTTGATCACACCCAATCTTCCTCTTCAACCTCTCTCTCTCTCCCCCCATTGGCCTCTTCAAAGCTTGCTCTAAAATGGTCACAGTCCTACCCATTCTAAAAAATCATCACTGTTGATTCCAACAATCCCTCTTCTTGCAGAAATGTCTCTCCTTTGCCTCCTCACTCTAACATTCTCAAGCACCTTGTATTCAACTGTATCGTCAACTACCTTGAGGCAAATGCTTCGTGTGACCCTTTTCAAGATGGTTTCCAGAACAGGCCCTCGACTGAAACCACTTTAACCCAAATGTCTAGCGTACTTACTACTGCTCATCACTTGTAGCTCTTCCCCATATACTTTCTATTGAATCTCTCTGGCACATTTTACACTAAGACATTCCACCCTCCTCCAAACGTTCTCCTACCTTGGCTTAAATGACACTGCACTCTAATGGAGGAATATCCCTGCCTGCCACCTATCTATTTCCCACTAACACCTCCTTCCCCATTTCCTTACAGTGAGCGCGCCACATGAACAAGTTCTGAGCCCACTATGTTTCACTCTCTGCACCTCGTCTGTGGGTAAACTCATGTTATCCATTGGCTTCTCTTATCACCTATTTTCGGACAAAACCCAGATCGCCTCCTTTTGCTCCTTCACCCCTGACATCTCAGACTACATCATCACCCACCGCTGTGCTATTTGTCTCAAGATGGCACTACATTGCATTATGCTAAATCCCTCTAAGAAAGAAGCCAGCTTTCTCCCAGCCAAACCCATTTCCAATGCCCTAACTCCTTGGATCCCTAATTCCATGTATCCCACCCTCCTTCTTTCCTCACCCAACAATCGTAAAATGTGGTCCTCTTTGACAGAAAACTACGACACTTCATCAGTACCACTACCGCTACGACCAGTGGCAACCATGTAAATATCAGGAAGATCCCCCTGCGCTCACACACTATACTGCCAAACCTCTACCCCTCAAGCAGGTTGTCATTGTACTTAGCTACTAAAACAGCCTATTCTTAGGCCTCCCTCACTGCACGTTTACTCTTTCACTTCCCTAAACAAAATACTTAACTTTGCCACACTCATCCTCTGCAGACTCTCTGGATCTTCCCTCCACCCTGGCAAACTGTCACCTGGCTGCATGGTTGTCAATGCAAAATGACTCTTCATTCAAGTTGTCTTTAAATATAACCACAGCGTAGCCCCCACTATTTGGCTGAATCTATCTCCCTCTATGCTCCACTCTTATACTCATAACAAGGTATGTGTCCCACCTGCTGTGCTCTGGCACGTGCTCCCACTTTTTGTCCACTCATTTTATCTACTGCCCTCTCACCACCAAAAAAGCACCTCAGCTAGAGGATTTGTGACTAAGACTAAGAACCACCTGCTAGCTAGCGAACGGGCACCTGATTCATGTCCTTCGCTCTGAATACTCTGCCCGCCACAGACTCTTGCTAAACAACTGTATGTATGTAAATATGTATTCATGTATACACTGGCCCAAGGCCTAGATGTACATGATATTTATGTATGTCACTGTCTCCTGTTGCCCTCTTTTCATGTCTACACCCAAGCCCCGTATTACCAAGCTCACCTCTATCCACATACTTACTGTAAATATTATTATAATTAAGGTCATTTTTGGGCACGACGTAGCTTCAGGAACCAACGGAGCACTTTAAAATCATAGCAGGAAGGACACTGATGGAAGCAGAGAAACAAGGGAGTGGGGAGCTAACAACAAGGGTGGGGGAGGACGGGCAGCTCAGCACCAAGGGATCTACAAGCAATCAGGGGAGGATTGTGTGTGCAGATCACCACATTTCAGGTAGGGTGGGGAGAGGAAGGTATGTGGGCCCGGGTGTTAGTGAGAAGCCATTCCTTGGAGAGCAGGGTCTTGTGCTCCTTCCTGAACCATAGAGGCGAGGGGAGAGTCTCATGTGGATGGGGAGAAGGTTGCAGTATGAGCCCCCTTGAGGAATAAATATTGTTTCTGTGCCAACCACAAGCTAGAACTGCTTATATTTTCTATTAAAAGCAGTCACCATAATCCTTTTAAAGAGCCTTGTGTGCCCCCCCCACCTGTGCATCCTTCAGTCCCACTGTTTGAAGACCACTGTTCCAGAGTCTTAGAGCTTAGACAGAGAAGGCCTGTCTTCTGGTTCTTTCAGTCCTGAACTGGTGGAGTTGGTGGATCGCAGACCTCCAGAGATGCTGAGTCTCACAGTGAGGTAGCTTGGAGACTTCAGGGGGACATCATTGTAGATGATGCAGCAGGGTTTGAAGATGATACATGCTTCAGTGGGAGCCAGTGCAGTTTGATGGGCGTCGGGATGATGTGGTCAAAGAATGTGATCATTCGTTGGGTAGTAGAAATTATTTGGCCACATTTAAAGCAAAATGGGGCATCATATTCTGCAATTCCTGCATCCAACTAATCAACTACCTGATTGTGCTCGTATAACAGTGTAACACAAGCTTTATTTTTTATTTTTTATTTTTTTGTGAAACTCACCTATAACTAAATAATTGGTACATGGATGAGTAGTGGCTAAAGCGCCTAGTGAGCACCACACTGCAACTAAAATATCAGTGATCCAAATCATACATAGGATGTTTAATTTAACTAACAAAAATGTTCCCAAATAATAAAAACTACTGTCCAACCTCTGTAAAGGAGAACACAGAGAAAGCACACTAAAATAAAGGGCACTCTGGGATGTAAGACAGGGGTGCTCGGGTAAAGATTTCAGCAGCACAATGCCATGTTAATGTAGACGTCTTAAAAATGTAGAGTAGAAAAGGGAGCTTAAAATTCACAATGGTCCTTTAAAGCAGACCAAGGGACATAGGCTGTTCAAATACCTTATGGTCTTATCTCTGGGACTGAACAAAATTGAACGGGGGTCTGGACACTTCCAACACCGGACCGTGGGCGAATCAAGGAGTGGCGGCAATGGGTTCCAACGGTGACAGCTTGCAGGTTACAGATAGTGGGATTGGCAGGCAATGTTGGATCAGCAGCACTGGAAGACTCAAGGGTCTTGGGTACACAGAAGCAGAGACTGGCCTTTGGTGGTGAGTGAGCTTGACTAGCTCAACACAGTGTCACGACACTGCAGAGGTGATTGGCTTCGAGCTTAAAGACGATGTTAACCAGGCAGTCAGTGTTGGGTTAGGGACACTAGAAGACTTGTCAAGTCTCAAATGTGGAAATGGTGGAGCTTATGTGTCAGCATGAGTGGAACTTTAAGATGCAGAGGTGGTCAAGCGTTCAGATCGGCATACTCTGGTGGTTCCTCTGCAACATCTTGGATGGCATTGAAGGTGCCCACATTGAGCCAAGGTGGTGTGGAGATGCAGGCAGAGCCAGGTATTGCATCATTGGCTCTGTGGTTGCTGGGAAGCTCAGCCTAGGTTATCTAGACCCACACAGTGTCCTTATAATAATATTCACATGTATGCTCACTTACTTGTGCAAAGCTTTGTTGTCTCAATTTATCCTATCTGGAAGGAGGCTAAAACGCCTCCGACATTTGCGTCTTCCTTATGTGGATTATTTTAGGACCCATTTCATTGAGACAGGAAGTTATTTCCCGGGAAACCGGAAGTGACATCATTCACACCATTGTGGTAGGTTTTTATTTTGTAGTTTTTGTGTAAAAAAAAAAAAGGTCTCACTGATTGTATCTGGGTCATGTGTCTTTTTCTCACTATGACATTTTGACTTTATCTCAATTATCATAATGTAGTACTATTATATTAAAATCATACATATTCAACTATTGAAGTTGATGAAATGCAATTCCACATGTGCTTTATATTGCAATAAATTGCTATTCAAAATCCACTTGTGCCAAATCCATGGTGAATTCTTAGTCATACCCACTAACAATTGCTGTTATCAATGAATTCATGCAATTGTTTTTCAATTCTTTAAGTTCTTTGGTTGGGTGTATGCCCATCTGCCCGTGTCCAGCATCCAGGTGTGTCTGGCTCCTGCAGCCCTCTTGGCTTCTCAAGCACTTGGCGGCACAACAGTTCACCCTTCTCCCTGGTGAGACCTTCTTGGGAGCATTTGCTTCCCTTTCTCTCCCCAGTTTGGCAGTATTCACACTTCTCATGCGGAAGTCAGTGAGCTGATCTTTCCGTTGCATCTGGTCTCAGCATAGGTTAACAAGCCCCAGACCCATCACGGACACAATGGGGTCGCGCCACCAGGTGAGACGGTCCTTCTACCATCCCTGTCTCATTCTGCGCTCCAGCATCATTGCCCCTTCAGATGCCAGTCTTCCAGCATCTCCCTTTGCAATCAGCTTGCTCTCCATGCTACCGCTGGCTGCGCAGTCTGGCGTGGCTTCCCCCTGCCAATACGTCTTCCTGTCAGAGGCTTGCCTCTGTGTATGATATTTTCTCCTCCTTCCAAGGTTCCTCGTCTTTTTATATTTGTTGCCACAAGCGAAAGGATTGTGTTGTTCCTCTTTGACTGTTAGGTTCTGGGGGAATCCAGAATTACCTGAAGCCAAAGAGATTGAAGTAATGTCACTATTAGTGAATACAAAACAGAAGTAACATCAGTCTTTTCCAATCCCACAATGCAAACAATTGGCCCTCATTACAAGTTTGCCAGTATCCCTAGCCTCAAAGGTGAGAGAGGGCTCTAGGGAGAAGGGACGAATAGTCAAGTTTGGTCACACTATGTAAGAAACAGTTTTACACTGATTGATTTAAAGAATTGAAATACAGTTGCATGAACTCATTGAAAACAGATAATTGTTAGTGGGTATGACTAAGAATTCACCATGGATTTGGCACAAGTGAATTTTGAATAGCAATTTATTGTGATATAAAACACTTTGTTGAAGTGAATTTCGTGAACTTCAAATGTTGAATATATATGATTGTAATATAATAGGGTATTCTCTGAAAATGCAGGGGAAAAAAAATCCAAATGCGCGTTTAGAGCAAATTCGGCATGACCAAAAATCCAGAATCTCACAATGCCGAACAGTGGGAGCGGGGTTGTGTCCCCCGCACCCCTTGTTCGGCATTATAGGTTGGGGGTTGCGGGGACATTACCGAGAACCAGGCAGCCTTCTATGCCGAAGCTGACATGAATGAATGCATTCGACATTTTCGAAATGCAAAGTTGTCACCTTCAGCATAGAAGGCTGCGTGGTTCTCGGCTTCGATATTTCAATGTAGAACCATATAGTATTACTAAATTGCAATAACTGAGATACAATCAGTCAACATGTCATAATGAGAAAAAGACACATGACCCAAATACAATCGGTGAGATTTCTTTTGTAAAAGCTTACAAACATGGTGCAACTTATGTCACTTCCGTTTTCCCGGGACACCATTTGCAGTCTCCGTACAATGTGTCCTCACAAAGCGACACACGGCTCCTCTCTGGGAACTATATGGATTGAGCTCTGGAAAGACGTATTGGGGTCTATACCGAACTACAGCAGTTTCACAGTTTTTCTCTAAACAGTAAGGCGCTGGGTCGGGTTGCTATGCCAATACTGCAGTGGAATGGATGCTCGGAAGGAGCTTTATCTCCCCTTGGGTAGACTTTAGCCCCAAACACTATGGGGAACCGCCCTCAGGATCTTCTTGCAATGTCCTAGAAGGATTATATCCCTTAATCCTGAAAAATCCTTCTCACCTGACTCCAAGCGAGTTTCCAGCAAACGGAAAGTGACCCAGTTGTATCATGTCTCAGGAGTCTAGTCGTCATGCCTGATAAACGTATTAAGAGAGTAAACATTTTCACTCACCCTTGAAGAGGTTTCAGGTGAGGGGTGATCCTGTGAGTTGAGTTCAGGGGTCCCCCCCTCAGCCTTTGTGTCCTATGCTAAAGGTCAGTGTCCACTTTGTGTGGGTTACGGGGGCTGTGGGACATGCCATGAACTAGAAGCAAGTGAGGGTATTCCTTTCTTGTCTACACTGCACAAAGGCCCCACTTAGATGACAGATCTGAGGCAGGCAATGCCTGCTTAGGTGCCAACTATCACCCACTATCTGTTTCACAAAAAACATAATTTAAGCCTTTGAACCGCGTTGAAATGCATCTACCTAAGCCCTACTCTCATGGGCAGCTTTTTCTGGAAATCAGGCAAGTATAATTGACACATTTATTTATTTTTTATTTTATTTGATTTATTTATAATTGCGCACCTGGCGAAATCAATCGTATCTGGGCACCGATGTTTACATGATTACCAATGATTTCTTCCAGCAATAAGACTGTTGCATTCAAACAGGGACACAGTTCATGCTGGGAAATGAGATACCAGCATGTAAATATGTACTTCTAAATAAAACAAACTCCAGAGTTTGCTCTGACGCTAAACAGGCACACCTGAACAGTGAAATGACCAGTCACATAATTAAAGAACCAAACAGTATGTTGTTGTGCAGTGCATATTTCAACAGGTCTTAGCCTTGACATGGGTTCTGCTGCATGAACAGATTCTCTGCCCTTGAACAAATTATTCGCCCTTTGAAATGATGTGATTTTCACAGTACATGCACACTGAGAGCTAATGTACATTTTACTTTAAGTGTCTGGCAAACGACACATATGATAATAGACAGTCACAGAGACAAATCCGGGCATTCCGTATCACTCATCTAGCGAGATGGGTGAACTGTAAAGGCCTGATAGGAGCACAATGGAACCGATTGAAATGTCTCTCCCAGCACAGAACAGGCCTATACACTAGCCACACTCATTCGAGTTGATCAATTGGGCCCAGATAGGCCCAGTACCACTTGTATACCAAGTGGAGCTAAAAAGAGATTGACATCTCAAGACAGAATGCTTGTGATTATCCAGCTGCTTTCATGGGCATCGCAATTCACAAAAGCACCTAAAGGCCTAATTGAACTTGTACTGCACGCTACAGAAAAAAATGCTTTCGAAACTAGCATTGGCAAAGGCAACAGTTTTCCCTTTTGTGCAGGCATGGAATAGGCATTTCCCAGATGCCACCATATTGGTGCTACCTAGCCATAAGAGGACAACAGGAGGAACATGGCGTGATTAACTGGGCACATGATAGTAGTTCTTGCCAAATGCTTATTTAATACCTACACATGAGCCAACACTGTTGGCTTTGTTAGTGCTTGTTTTTAACAGGACTTTAGTGCAAGGAACATATATAAATCAAGTAGCTAATACCACACTTGTTTATTGCATTTGTTTCTACATCATTAGCACATTTGCAGCTGTGATTAAACCATTAACTCTCAGAAGACTGCATAGAAATAACACTAGAAGACTACAGTTTGATTGAACAGCTAGCTAAGGCTAGCTCAAAGAGTACCCAGGTGAGGTGTAGGTAGTGGGTGGGCATCACCTTTGGCATTAGCATGACCATGGTCAATCAATGGATGGGGGTAAATAACCAAACAACAGCCATGGGCTGTGCATCCCTCCTCACATGTCCTCACCCTCCTAGCTGTACTGCGATGCAATCGTTTTGGCTTATAGGTGGTGCTTAAGCTGGAGTGTACTTTTTTCAGGAGATAAAAGGGCCCAGTCACCAAATGCCAAGTGTTCAGTAATAGCAGTCTAATTTTAAAGGTCAGATGCCGATAGTGACCATGATCAGATGTTCTGTTTTTTTTATGCCAGGCTATTTAGAGAGGAGGACGGAGAGCTCACAGCAAATGGCTCCGTTCTGCCGGTGCACAACAAGACTCTAAGAAGCTGGAATATCCGTTCAGTAGTCATGCACCAAAGGACCACCCACACCAGCTATTAAGTTCGATTTGTTAAACTTATGAAAATATTTAAAGTATCGAAGTGCCCAAAGAAACTGCTTGCAAGTGTCCAATTATTTTGCTATTCAACCTGTTATGTCACTTAAGTATCTTGACAGCATCATGTCCCTATTAAAAATAGCCCAGGAGTTATGTCGGATAAGGTATCAGAGAAGGCCCGTATCGTCTAATATCACAGGATTTCAGATGCTTGCACTGGTGAATGGTTTGACTTTTATAAGACCGTTCTAGCAAAATACCTATGAGCAAAACCCTTGGGAATTGCTTATCTCGGGCACCATATTCACGTGCATACAACTAGTGGACTCGGTTCAGGCTGGGGTTTCTGGTTATCACTGACAATCCACACCTCCTGAAGTGCCAAATATATACCTTTAAACAGATGGAGAGGCTGAGACAAAATGCATTTGGTATCCTAAATATATGTTCCCCTGTTGTCCACTGACCTCCTTCCTGCCGACCCCCAAAGCGCCTCATGGATTTGATCTGCTGTGTACCTTCAGCCCCTCCTGGTTCCTTCTCCTCTCATTTTCTCCCCCTCGGAGGGAGGGAGGGAATCTCTAAATACAGACAGTGCATGGCTGTAATGCGACTCTTTTTTCTCTTCTCCTGCACAGGACACCAGCAGCAGCAACAGGAGAGCAACGGGGCCTGCTCTCTCCAACTCCTGGGGTTCAGGCCCAGAAACAGAAGCAACTTCGTCCACTCCAGCCACCCACTAGCCCGGATCCGCCACGGATCTTACATCGGGAGAGCATTACCTCGCCCCCAGACAGTGAGGCTTACTACGGAGAAACGGACAGCGACGCTGACACCCTTGGCCAGCGGCCCCAGGAGATTACCCCAATTCCACACGAGAAGCATCGCCGGGCCCGCAAGAAGAGCCCGCGGTCTCCACCTGAGCCACAGTCCTTGTCTGAGATGAGCGGCTATGACAGCGCTCCCGAGCCGGTCCGACAGGTACAGCATAAGGAGGAGGACGATGTTGCCCCGAAACCCTCCTTTCCTTCAGCACCTTGGCGCTCTGCCGCAACGAAGCAGCATCTCCCTGCTGCCAACAGCATCCAAAGTGGTGTCGTGGCAGGAGGAGGAGTGGCCAAGAGAGAGATTGTGTACGAGCCTTCAGAGGATAGCAGGGCAGAGACCCCCTTCTCCGATGTAGATGGGGGATTCTATCCCGCAGAGGAGGGGGAAGGTCCAGCTCCCTCCCCAGAAGCACTGCTATTGCCACAGGGGATGGCGAGGAGCATCCGTGCCGAGAGACCTCTCATCCCCATGGTGGGGCCTGTCGAGCACCCAGTGGATGAGGACCTCACCACCAGCTATATGGAGAAAGCCAAGGAAGCAAGTAAGTGTCAGCCTGCCCACAGGCATTACGCACGTTGCAGGCCTCTGGATTGATATGCATAGCTCAGCAAATAAGGTGTGCTCATTCCAGAAGTAAACACGTGTAGGAAGTACACTGCTCAAAATGCACAAACTTAGAGCTCTAGATACACACATCCTAGATTATAAGATGCATCCAGCCAGTGGTGAAAAGGCACGCTGTCGGTGCTCAGAAAACGCAATGATAGAGCTCCAGGCACAGACAGGATAGAGGTCAAGAAAAAGGCAACGCATCTCTAAGCGACACATTGCATAGAGTTCAAGCTACACACAGTTTAGAGCTCAAGAAACATACATACATACCGGACAAACAGTAAGTGGTCAAGACACGCACAGTTCAATGAAGCCAAGGATTCTCGAACTAAGAAATCAAGTATGCACAGCAAGAGCTCCCGAACCACAGAGCGAGAGAGAGGGAGAGGGAGAGAGAGAGAGTGTGTGTGAGAGAGAGAGAGAGAGAGAGAGAGAGAGCGAGAGGTCATGTTGAACACACCAGAGAGCTCGAAATGTGTAGTGAACACACAAGATATGCACAAGCCATCCCAGCTAGATGTCGGAATATGTTCAGGCCAGAGCTCAATATTAGCACATCCCATAGCTCACGAGACACAGCTAAAGCTCCAGATGAAGTCATGTCATTGATTAAGATACACACAGATAGAGCTGGAGATACATAGACCCCTACTACTGAGGGGGGCACAGCTAGAGCTCACGATAATATACACAGTACAGCTCCTAAAAGCCAAACCACCCAGAACTCAACAGACACACAACCCAGAGCTCACATTAGACACTCTCTAGAGATCAACATACAGAATAAAGCACAAGATACACACTGACCACAGGTGAAAAACAAACAGACCGACATTGCAAAAGGCACTCAGCTGAAACGAAAGAGGAACACAACTAGCACCTACGAGGCACACACCCCAGAACACAGTGCATAACCAACTCGATCTTACGAAACACACAGACCAGTGCACAAGATCCATATGGCGGGAGCTTAGTATACACCCCAGGCAGCACACAGCGTAGGGCTCGGGATGTGCACAACTCAGAGCTCAATATGCTCACTCATTGCCCCTGAGTGTACCAGCCAGGGCCTACAAAAGAGACATCAGTAGTTTGTAATGGCCACAAAATGAGCTCATGATAGCAACATGCCCAGGTTATGATGGGCTCAAGAAAAACTAAATATGCACAAGCCCAGCTTATGACTGACGCAAAAGTGAAGGCTGGAAAATTCATAGACCATCTAGGGCTCACTGGGAAATGTAGCGTTCATGAGCGAGCACAACCAGAGTTCCTCTCCAGCACCTCGAGTTCAACGTGCTCATCCATTCTGCGCTCTTGTAAAGACCCAGGACTAGGTATGCGCCACTCACTGTAATTGTCCCCATGTACTGTGCACTTACCTTTTACTGAATAAATACAAACAGAAATACCCATTTTGTCCCAGTGGGGCACTCCAATTATCCTTCACTCGGTCCATGAAATCATCATATTGACCCTCCCTCTAGCCTCCATTGTCCCACACCTGTAATGACCTTCTGACTTTGGTGTTAACCACGCCCATCTAGCTCTGTCAGGCTGATGGGCACCTAATTGTTTAGGCAGTAGTCCCGCGAATACAATGATGGCTTCTTTCCGTAATGAGAATTGAAGTAAGTGACTATAAACTGGAGTGTGGAATTCTGGCGAGAAACAGAAGAATTACATTCAGACTTGATTTCCACAGCAGGAAAAACCGTGGAAAAATAAAAGGGGCGCCTGATGTGGAGACGTTGCTTAATGAGTTGATGCCATCGGTGTCCTCTGACGTGACGGAGACAGAACACACCCTGCGCTTTCACAGCAGAAGAAGGAAAGGCACTGAACATGGATGCCGAGCCAGGGATTCACCAGTGCAATCGAGAAGGTCAGATCATATGAAGCTCACAGGAAGAAAGCTTGAAAGGGTGCCCAGCTGCAAATTTTATTTCCAATATACAAATATATACACTTTTTAATACAAACCATTTTTCTTTTCATAAAAACACATTTTAAAGGCAAAAGAATTATTCGGTTTGAAGAGAAACCAGAGTATAAAACACATTTTACAATTCAAAGACAGTGTGATCTGTAATTTTTGACTGCACTTAATCTTTCCTCTAGGTCACTGCACTACATCTTTTCTCTTTGAAACCTCTTAGTTCAAAGTCACATCTGTTAACCATCAAGACTGGACTAGTTACACCGTCACCAGTATTGATGCCTTTGTATGTTTAGTAGTTTACATTCAGCAATCTTCTAATGTTAATTATTTCTAGTGCAACCCATATATTGTCCACTATACTGTCCTCAACATGTTTCGGTTGCTTTGCGTTCCTGTTACTGGATCTTCTTCAGGAGATCAATTACATATTCATCCGACACAAGTATGCCATATAATCTATTTAAACATTCAAGTATTTTTTATCATGCACAGAAACACCATGTGATACGCCCACACAATCAAAAATGATTGGAAAAACATTATTCTTCAATGTTCATTCAATTCTGCTTCTGGAATGCCTGTTTCATTATATATAAAAGGACCTGCAAATGACATACCGTTTATTAGTATTTAAACTCGACTAAGCCAATGAGTGAGGTATTATACCATCTTATTTGGTCAAAGTCCAATGCATTATAATTACCTTGCAAGTAGTTGAAGATTGTAAATTACAATCTTCCTTACTTTATTATGAACCATCGGTCCTCCAATCTGTGAAGAATGTACTTCAAACACACAGACTGCGAGTGATACCACTTTCCCATGGGCTAATCATGCACACACCTTGAGCTTTTCAGCCGCCTACCTCTGTCAAGCTTGTGTGCTGTACTCTTTTTTTTTAAACTTCACCTGCATCTAAGCAAACAACAAACCATAATGTTGTTACTTCCTGGTCCATTTAAATCCGTTTTGGTACATAGCCTAAATCAATGATGTATTCACCTTTAGTTGTTAGAATACATTTTGGCCTCACAAGAAAGATCATGCCTGGGAACCTCCGTATTCAAATTATTTTGGGTCCATTTCTTTCAACGTTTTAGCATTGTAAGTTCACCACAGGATCTCTTTTCGAATGTGGTCTTTTGGAACATACACACCTATCCGTCATTACCCTTTAACAATGTTTATTAGAATATACCACAAGCTCACTCCAATTCAATCCATTTCTTACTGTATAATCCTCCAGTTTTGCTCTTACATGCACCAGAGAGTGACTATCCTCTCTCGCGTGTGCAAGCTTTGGCTCTTTCATCTTATTTTTGTAGGTCTATTTGGGCTTTCCCCGTTCTTCCATTCAAACGAGCAAGGGTCAGCTCTTCTATCCATCTTTCGTGCCAAATTGAAAATATGTATTCAATCCTAAAAGACACTTATTGCTAGGCTTGGACATAATTTCGCTTTACACTAAGATTCCACAGTGGCCATCCCAGAAGTTATTGTGAGAACGTGCAATACAATGCTAAAATGTTGAAAGGAATGAACGCACAAAAAACGGGACTATGGAGGATTTCCCAGGCATGATCTATCTGTTGAGGCCAAAATGGATTCTTATAACTAAAGGTGAATACATGATTTATTTAGGTCCTGTAGCAAAGTGGATATAAATAAAGAAGGAAGTAACAACGTTACGCATTTGTTGTTTGCTGAGACGCAGGTGAAGTTTAAAAAAAAGAAATGAGTACAGCGCACAAGCTCGGCAGAGGCAGGCGGCTGAAAAGCTCAAGGTATGTGCATGATTAGTCCATGGGAAAGTGGTAGCACTTGCGGTCTGTGTGCTTGAAGTTAGAAACTCATGTTACTCCATCTGCATTCTTTACAGATTGGAGGACTGATGGTTCATAATAAAATAAGGAAGTTTTTAATGAACAACCTTCACCTACTTATTGGATAAATCTAACGCATTGGACGTTGACCAAATAAGATGGTGACCAACTCACTCATTGGTTTAGTCGAGTTTGAATACTAATACATTTTATGTCATTTGCAGGTCCTTTATAATGAAACGGTCATTCTAAAAGAAGAATTGAACTGAACATTAAAGAAAAATGTTTTTCCAAAAATGTATTTGTATATGGGTGAATCCCATTGAGTTTGTCTGCATGAACGAAAACTCCTTGAATTATTAAACAGATGATATGGCAAACTAGTGTTGGATGACTATATAATTGATCTCCTGAAGAAGGTTCAGTAACAAGAACGCAAAGGAACCGAAACATGTTGTGGACAGTATAGTGGACAACATATGGGTTGCACTAGAAATAATAAACTTTGAAAGATTGTTGAATGTAAATACTAAACATACGGAGGCATCAACACTGGTGATGGTGTAACGAGGCCACTCTTGATGGTTGACAGATGTGGCTTTGAACTAAGAGGTTTCAAGGGAAGAAGATTAAGTGCAGTGCAGTAGAAAATTAGGCATCACATTGTCTAAATGTGTTTTTTCAAATGTATTAATGATAATGATGTGTTTATTTATATAGCACCTTAATCCAAAGCACTTTACAGACAGAGCACATATTTACATACAATATCACCCAACCGAAATTGGTACTCATTTGGTGACCTCGGAAGGATGAAAGGCTGAGTTGGCCTTCCCAGGATTCAAACCTGCGACCTGCAGATCATGCTCAGATCGCAGCAGCGAGCGTTCAACCCACTGAGCTATCTTAAGTTTAAAAAGAGTATATATTTGTATATTGGAAATAAAATTGTGTATTAAGACAATGATATGCGGATAATTTCGGGATACTGCCATATTATAAAGTACTAGTGATGACATGAGAGCATGTGGAGCTTCTCTTTGTTGAATATGTATTTTAAGATGTCAGGTGAAGTGTACAGCTGTATTGGTTTATGCCCCTATCCATTACATTCGGGGCCAGATGGGCTATTCTATGGACAAAATTGTGCCCCCTGTTAACACTCTGCTGGTGGTGTCTTAGGCAGGACCTATAGTAGCTTGTTATACCACCAGTCCTGAGTGTAGAGCAGCCATAAGCAAGTTCTGCTAGGCATCAGGGAACGGACAAGAGACGATGCCATTCAGCCATCTGTCAATGCACGCATTCCCTCTCTTGCACCCACATTTACATCACACCACATTTTGTTTGTTTGATTCCAAAGCACTCTCTCACTTTCTTACTTCCTCCACCAATCTGCAGGGCAGAGGCCCATCCTCCCAACTCCTTCTGACAAGCCTACTGCAGAAATAGCATTTGATGTCACCAATTGCTGTGCGTGTTCAGAATTGGACCTGTCGACCTCCAACCCTATTCTTGTCACAGACACACCAGTTTGGCTCTTAGAAAGGAGGTCATGTCCCAAGAATTGCTAGACAGCCATATGCTGCTGACTGCATTAGTCTAGTAACACAATCTTGATCTTAAATGTGGGAAGTAAAATCTATTAAAAAGAATGTAGTGCCTTATATTTGCGAGGAAATAATTGAACTGCCATGTATGGACATTGATACTCTGCAAAAAATAGTTTGTAATTATGCTAAGTGCATACTTTAAGTAGACTTAAAATTGCACCTTTTTATTAATAAGTAGTAAAGCTAAGCTAAAACACTCTGCCCCATTTGGGATGCAGGGAAAAGGCTTTCCACACTTTTGTCTGCATATACCCCATTCTAGTGTAAAGGACTTCCGGCATAACTAGAGTTTCCAAATGGAGTTCCTTCACCATGTTGGAAGACCTTATGCGGTTATGCAGGCATCATTATTCTGATGCCACTTACACGCTTGATTTCAGAAGAATGTACTCACTTATCCTGAATGAGGAAAAATCATGTGTAGCCATTTGAACTCTGTGACATAAAGACGGCCACCATATTTGTCATGGCAGCCGTCATTGAAGATCTGCACCGAGCCCATGCATGCACGATGGAGATTATGCCTGACTCGCTGCCTGCTGTGGTGAAAGGCATGGCAATCTGGCTGGATCCACAGTTCCTTTCACGGCAGGATGAGGGATTACTGATCTGGATTCCTCAGGCCTATAAGACAGAGGCAATTAGTGTCTGAGAATCAGACTTACTTGTTCAAAAACGTCTGTCATGAACCTGTCGGTCTATGAATGGCAAGCAGTCCCACCACTGACACTCTTTCCAGAAACTCACTTATGTTGCCTCAGAACCTGGCTTCATGGATTTTACCATTGCTAGGTAGGAAGGCACCCAAAAGTATTCTTCAGGAGTGACACGCACGTGCTTCTCATATGTTTAGCTTTATCCAGGGTAATTTCATCTATTATTATTTTCCCACTTCAGGAGGGACAGACCCATATCAGCCATGGTTAGGGGACCAATTCCCTACCTCCCCAGGCACGCCTTATATCAGGAACAGTGTCATTCTTATGTAATTCTACTCTTGAACAGAAACCCCAATAGCTTTAATTTCCACTTTTAATGAAGGCTAGTCCTGTTCCTCCAAACTTCCCTTTTTATTAGCGATGGGCTGATACACCCTAATAATCCTCTTTAGGAGAGGTAGTACTGTACCTCCAAGATGACGTCTGTGTTAGCTGTAGCCCGTTTCCTCCAAATTCTTCTCTTTTGGGGATATCACCTCATACCCCTCACTTAGGTCCTTAGTAGAATAGTCAGATACCTCCACATTCTCATCTTTAAGCGGGGCAGTCCCATGCTGTCCTTGCATCGTTTAGTTGCAAGAGGTTAGCGCTTGATTTGAAATGAAGCCCCCACTCTATCTCAGTACTGATATGCACCGGACATGGAAACAGTAGTGAACTAGATGCAAATGCTGTCCATGTCTTGTTTACAAATAAAAAAAATATCCTTTCGGTTAGGAAGCAGGGATAAAGGTATTATCCCCATCTGGATGCAAGCCAATAGGAATAGAGTATATATAAATTAGTTAATTCCTTCAAAAGCCACTTAGTATGTTCTTCATACTTGGAAAAAAACCTCACACATAAATTAATTAAATGATTTGAAGTCTTTCTGACTGTCCTATATCTTTCAATGTCTATGCCATCACACATGCCAGAAGGAGAAACTTCAAATGCGCAGCTCTCCACTGATATCCCTGGCATACAGTACACGTTGCGCGAGGGCCAGGAAAGCAAATTGCATAGAAATCCACTTAAACTACCTAGTGAATGGATTGCCCATTTTATTTTCAAAGCGACGTCGTTTCTAGGCTTAGACGGCCAGCGGGTGTCTGTAGGATGCGCTGTAGATTTGCTCCAAATCTGCTCCCTCTGTAGATGTGTTTGTGCTGGTGGATTTGCAGCTGGGCTCCCTTTCAAGGTATCTTCCTGTGAGCTTCATATGATCTGACCTTCCTGATGGCACTGGTGACTCCCTGGCTCGGCATCTATGTTCAGTGCCTTTCCTTCTTCTGCTGTGAAAGCGCAGGGTGTGTTCTGTCTCCGTCACCTCAGAGGCCCCCGATGGCATCAACTCATTAAGCAACGTCTCCACATCAGGCGCCCCTTTTATTTTTCCACGGTTTTTCCTGCTGTGGAAATCAAGTCTGAATGTAATTAAGACAATGACACTCGGATAGATTTGGGATACTGCTAGATTATAAAGTTCTAGCAATGACATTGGAGCCTACGGAGCTTCTCTTTGTTGAATAGTGCTAAAACTATGAGTCATGACACCACAAGCCTAAAAGGTCTCAGGTTCCTCTTGTTTGTAGTACAGTAGCTAAAAATAAATGCCGGAGGAGAACGGGCCTTTCAGAACAGGGAGAATTCTAAAGACTTAGTACATATGTCAAAATATAGAATTTGACAGCATATAAAAGCACCAAGCCCCAACGTGCTATAAGTATCAGTCAGCGGATGAATAACGTGTGTGAGTTAAATCACCATCTACTTCCAAAAGTCTGGGCTATTTCCTGTTGAGCAATGAAGACAGTGCCATTTATTCAAATGAAGTACTTCTGCAGTTCTTGCATTTTTGCCAGTCCAACAACTGTACTGTAAATGTGTTAGTTATGTCTGCTGTTCTCATGCTGGCTCAATTGGATATTGTTGGACCTCGGCAATTTGATGATCAAAAGGCTGTGGTTGATAGGCTGTATGTTCCATTCATCTGGGCAGGGCCATTTTAAGCACTTTGGGGGCCCAGGGCACGGACACCTCTGGTGCCCCCCTCCAACAGACCAAGCGAATTAAGTGATATACAATATCTAGTGCGCCGCACCCCGTGTCACGATAGCAACCCATAGCTTGATATGCTACCTCGCAGAGATCAAAATAAGCATGGTAAACTTCCTTTCAGATACCGTACACTCTTCATTCATGTTGTAATCAGAGTGACAAACAAGTAGCATTTCAAGGGCAACATTAGCAGTCTACGCGAGGGTACTTGTGTTCAAGCATAGATACAGCAAAAATGTCTTCAATAGCAGCCACGTGGAAGCTATACTGGACATAGTATAACTGCAGGCTACAGATTTTATGACACAGGTACACATAATCCAGAATAGTATGAGATTAGCTGCCTCCGAGACAGCAAAGGTGCTCAAGCATGGATACAGACGACCAATGGGAAGCAAGAATAAAACTACACATACCATAGCATAGGGATTAGATAACGATTTGAAGATACCAAGAAGGTGTCTATATCCAGACAGACTTAGATTAGAATCGGGACATGATTTTCAAGCAGTGTTGCCATTCAAGAGCAAAGAAACAGGTGGCTGTGGTGTGTAATATATCAATGCTCACTCTCACTATAGAGGAAGCAACACTATATATAGCCAGGGAAACTATGAATGAGTCTTTCTTAAAGGTCATACCCTGAGAACAAAAATCACTCTGAAGGGCTGACAATTTTGAAAGGTTTAAGGACTTGCAATTTTGACAGGTGAAGAAATGCAAGATTAAATGAGATACCCAGGATCACACATTGATTAAAAGGTGAAGCTGGGATTTGTACCCACAATTTCTGCTCTTTATCAATTTATTTTCTAGTTTTTACCTTGAACTAAAATAATCCCATTTTACAGAACTGACTTGGAAAATATGAAAATCACATAACCCAATATAAACACTTAAAAAAACAAAACATTATAAAAACATAATTAAAAATGGGAATGATTCTAGCTTCATTGGGCCTCATTTTGACCCTGGCGGTAGCCATGCCGCTAAATACCGGCACAGCTGCCACCGGAGTCATGATTTTACTAGCACCCGGGGGGCGGGGCATTCCAGCCCCGGCGGACCCAGTAATTGCCCATTGCCAGTAATTATTAGTCCCCATTCCCATTGAGCCCAATAGGGCACAATGGGAATGGGGAGTACGGTAGCACTGGCACCAATCAGAATGGTGCTGGTGCCGGTCCGCACCTGGCGGGCAGAAAGGCACCCGCTTGCACACCTTGTAGTTTGCCAGTCCGGTAACAACGGTGCTGGTAGATTACCGGCACCGTTGTTACAGGACCGACACAGTTGTAATGAGGCCCATTGTCTCCATCATCAAGGAAAGTATATAAATGCCAGCATACCAATGGATCTGATCTTAAAAGATTTCAGATAGGTTTCTCTTTTGTAAAGCTTTAAATACACCCCAAACACAGGCTTGTGCAATGGTATTTAAAAACATGCAAAAAAAACCTTTGAATTGTACAAAAAAGCAAACCATGTTGTTGTCACAGAAGCAGACCTTAACATATGCTGGTAAGAAGCCTGCAATATCTGGTCTGCTCTCTTCTGTCTAGAACTCCTTACACTCAAATGGCCTACATGATAGAAAAGATCAGGTAATTGGCCAAACAATGCCTCCAGTATGTGAGAAGAAATCCTTTTCATAGAAGGCAGTACAGTACTGTCAGTGATATAAGATTTGTCCAGGATCACTGTATTGTCTGCTGGCAAAGCCAGGATCCAAGCATGAACGCTTTGGATCCACAGTCTGTACTTTGCATACATAAACACCTATAACACTTTATTTTCATCATTGGAGGTGCCTGCCTAGGTTTTGCAACTCCCCATCTAAACACACCAATTTCTAGACCATCACCATACTGACGCTATGTTAGTTTTTATAGCAACCGCTATCTAGTGCAGGTACATTGGTGATAACACCTGGAGTGCTATAGAACAAAATACATATGCATGAAGGCTTAACAACTTCATACATTGGAAATGCTAAGTCGGCCTAGCTGGAATTTGGTATTGTAATCTTGCACATCAACGCATATCTCTGCAATGAGTGCTTAACACACTGAGCTATCCTCTGAACCATCAGGACACTCAAATGTATCAATATGTTTTTCAACTTTAGATATTATTGCACATGATCAGTATAATCCCCACAGAAAGGTGAGAATGCTACAGGTGTTGTGCTACGAAAACTATGTATACCACAGTGAACATAGCATTACAGGATGAAACGATCAGAACAAAATGTACTTATCAACAACAGACAGAAATTAGGGTTAGCTTTAGCAGCGCACCATAGAAAATCCTGATGTGTGATGTTTAATTTTGTTGGTTTAGGGAAACTGACTTTTTTTTAATAAGGCTCCTTCTTGGGGCCCCCTCCAAGGTGGGGGCCCAGGGCAAGTGCCCCTTTTGACCTCCCATAAAGACGTCTCTGCATCTGGGCACTCAATCTGATAGAAAATGTTGCAACTCTTGTATATTCTTTGCTGGTATGTGTAAGCAAGAGATACTTGGTGGTTTGAGGAATCCCAAGGTATTTTCACTGCTTTAAATGGGGGAGCCCCATTCCATGAGGCCAGGTGGATGAGGCCGCTAACCGATAGTCCCCCTGGGGGTGGTAAGTCAGCAGGTGGCTATCATGGGGAGGGATAAGCCTGTTGAAAGTAGCCAGTATCCTGGGAGAATGTGGTATCCCTTTGACCCACCCATCTTCCCTCAAAATCCCTCTAATTCCACACTACCCAATGTCCCCATGTCTTATTGCAGTATATGACACGCAATGACTACTGGGACGAGGAAGAGGCCGTGAGTAATGAAGATCACTGACACAAATGAATGCATACAATCTAGCCTTTTCATTTATCCTATTGGTGGCTGTCATTCAAAGCAGCGAGGGAAGGGAAGGATGGCGTCTTCGTTGTCGGCTCGACAGGAGCCGAGAAGGTGCCAAGGTATGTGCAGGAGCGCAGAGAGGCAGACTGTGCCCAGGATGTAGGTACACTCGCGGAGGGCCCGCAACTCGTAAAGCAGACCGGTGGAGAGGGAAAACACCCACCGGTCACCAAAGCTGCTCGAGTGCCTCCAAACTGCTTGCGAACTGCAAGTGAGACATGCGGAAGCCCGGGGAAGGCCCCAGTGAATTGGGAAAGCTGCAGAAGCTCCTGTGAGACATGTGAACAACAGGAGGGAGACGTGCAATACCCTACAGGTACATGGGTGGCTAGGCCCAGTGTTGGGGAGACCCAGAGAGTGCTTGAAGACCAAAGAGAATGACAGAAAGTATACTGACAGAGTGATCAAGGGAAAGTGGTCTGGGACCCATATTAGGATGACACACCCTGACCAATAATATGGGGGAGTGCAAACTTTGCAGACAATACTGGCAGGCACAGGCCTTGGCAGGAGAGTAAACCAAGGCTGTGGATCAAAGAGAGATCAGCACAAGAGAACGCTGTGAACAACCAAGTGAAAGGGATGTGGGACCCATACCAGGAAGGCATATCCCAAGTAGTGATAAAGGGGAATACAAACTCTGCATGTACAGATGATACACACCTTGGCAGGGCAGTAAACCAAGTCTGTGCTTTATGAAAGATCAGACTGGGAAAGTAACAGGTGAAGAGGGTCTGAGACCCACGCTGGGGAAACGCACCCCAATCAGTAATAAAGAGGAATACAAACTTTACATGTACAAGATGAGTAAACCAAGGCTGTTGGTGGAAGTGAAGAGAGGGAGAGAGAGAGAGAGAGAACTGTGAGTCTAAGAACTTTGAGTACCCTATTTGACAGGAGAGTGGGCCATGCAGGGGGAACTGATAAAAGGGTCAGAGACCCTCAGACCCTCAACACAGTTTGGTAGAGAAAAGCAGGCTATTCTTCCTCAGTGCAATACCTGGGTGACATGTCTGCCCATCAAATGTCTGGGACCTGCAAGACAGCTTTGAAAAGGTGTCCAGGCCATTCTTCCCTGTTGCAGGGCCTAGGAGCCAGGCCTGCTCATTAAAGACAACCAGACATTCATAGAAAGTGCAAATACTCAGAGGAAAGGGAATCAACCCCTTGAGTCTTGTGGAACTTTTATTTGCTTTTGTACACCTTTTTGGAACTTTTTGTTTTGAGCTACAAAGTCGGGTTGCAGGCCGGCAGTCAGAGAGACTTTTCCCTTTTCACCTTTTTGTTGAGATACTTGTGAGGGATAGGTTGGGATTTGCACACAGGAAGGCAAACTTTACTTTGGACATTCTGACACAGACAGTTTCTACACTCTCTGTGCCCTAGTCTACCCCCAATCTTTATCCAGGAACTGACAAGGCCAATACCATGGATTCAATTGAATTCAAACGCCCACACACGTGCCTAGTCATATGCTGGCACGAGAAAAAAATGAAACACTGTTGGAGCAAGCAAAGCATTGAGTGGTGCACTCCAGGATGCAGAAGTGAATCTGGGTATGCCGTAGAAATGCTCCTATATGCACATATGTTAAGAAAAATGTTGAGCTTGTGTTATAATTTTGATGTGTTGAAATCTACTGGATCCATTTCAGATCTATAGACTGCATATATATAATTGTTCATCATATTAAAAATTAGTCACTGAAGTACACATTACTATGAATAATTTAAGTTACAAATAACTTTATGAATACTTCTCAAAGCACTATTATAAAGGTACTTTTCAGTAAGGTAATAGTATTAAATCTAATCACTGATGTAGGCATTGTAATTGGAAAATGGTACAAACAGCATTCCATGCTAGAAAGAATAAATTCTGAAATAGAAATATTCATCCGATAAGGAGATGACATTGAGGGAGGATGCACCCAGTCAGGTGTCAAGAGTTGGAGTGGCATAGATACTGTTTGTAGCTTATTAGAATTGACCAGGGGACTATGTGAGTACAAATAGTTTGCAGAAGAGTGTATCTGGCCTCTGACACAAGAGCAGCCTCCACTTAGCAAGTTCAAATTCTGTGGCAGGGCGACATTAGCCCATCATCTTTTCAAGGTCGATAAACCATGTACCGTTAAAACAGGATAATAACAACACCTGTTATTACAGTCCTTAGAAGCTGGAATAATCTACCATGAAACGCAACATAGGAATACAAATAATGATCATTAGAAGGGTGTAGGCACCCACACAGGATGGCCATATGTATTTGGCTCACAAGCCAGCCAAGTTTCAAATGCCAGGCCTTCATGTTACACACTAACATATTCTGGCCATTGTAGTTTTGATTTACCCCAGCTAAGCCATTTGAACTATTGTATCAAGTTACAATGTGTTAAAGAAAGGTTTAAGGCTGACAGCATGATGTCAAATGACCTGGAGCTATTCAGTCATTTGCGATCGCACACTCCTTTGGCCTACTGATGAGCGAGGTGAATAGAATGAGGAGGCCTACTATTCATTTCGTTGGTAGATCCCTGCGCAATCAAGGATCCTCCCTTTTCCACTCTGTATCGCTACATCTACGACACAATACTGATCACATGAAGTTCAGAGGAGTACTGAATACATGTATGTTTGCATGTATGTATGGGATTGGTGAATTGCAAACCTAGATGGGAAGCAATGAAGCACTGCACCTACGGAACACACATCAGGGGGCTGTAAGTATTGTTCATGGGTAGCAGAGGTAGCTGGGATGAATAGGCGGAGCGCCCATTCCTCGAGTTATACAGAAGCTAGACTAACTCATCTTCCCTTTGCCCCTCTACGTTTCTGTTTCTTTCTCCCCGCTTACACTTGTATATTAACGCAGTCTTGCCAGCAGTGTAAATAACACCATGTGAAAAATGAGTGGTCACTAATGACATACATTTGCTTGGTGTAAAGAGTTACATCATTGGGGCAAAATGAGACAGAATTATAAAGCCAAGTTAAGGTATAATTGACAGGGCACTCTGTGTACCCTGAATTGATGGGTACTTGTACAATCGTTCATAGGTGTCTTTCAGAGACAATGGATTATAGGCAAATCCCACAATCCCTCAAGCACTACCTTGTGCGCCCTCTCCTAAAAAAGCATTCTGCTGATCCTTCCTTCCCGGCTAACTATTGCCCTTTCTACATCACCCCTTCCTTGGGCAAATTCCTGAAGAAGTTGGTCATCCCCCAACTGACTCACCACACCGAATCTGCTGGCTGTCTCCATGACCACCAGTCTGGCTTCAGAGCATCCAGAGGCACGGCAACTGCTCTCTTGAACACCCGTGAAGACTTGCTCTCAAATCTTGATTCTAACTCTCCCTTTGTTCTTATCCTTCTGGATATTTCCTCTGCCTTTGAAGCAGTCAATCAGGCCATCCTCATAAATCGTCTCCATGATACCCTGGGCATCAGAGACCGGCCACTTGCCTGGCTGACCCCCTTCTGGTCTTTCTGTGCCTTTTTCATGATTTCACATGTTGTTCATGATTCCCCCATGTTTATCCTTACTTACACCATCCTTTACTTAACTCTTTTATTCATTTTTTCTAACCAATCGGATATTTGATCAATTGATCAATCAATAATTAAAATGAATAATTTTTATCATTTTTTTTAATACATTTTTTTTTGGTCCTCTACCCTCCATCCGCACCCTTTCCCCTTCACCCAATCGCCCCTTCAAAAAATCCCTCCCAAGGGACCAGGTCCCTTGACAGAGTCCCGCAATTGTGCCTGACAAAGTCCTGCAATTGTGCCTGACCTCTCCTAGCTCGAGCGCGCTCTCCTGCTCTTTCGAGAGGCGCTCGGGCTCCTTTTTCCAGTTGTCTCCAAACGCCTGAGGAGTCCCCATGGAGTCAGCTGCGTCATCACGACGCCAGCGCGAGCGTGTTTTTTCCGCTTTTTATGGGCGATTGGGCTTTTTCTCGCCAGAATCGTCAGTCCGGAGCTGTACAGCCTGATACAGCACACGGAGGCGAGCAGCAGCCCTCTTGCAGGTACAGCCCACACACAGGGAGCACAGACTATTATCTTTTCAGCCTCTGCCTTGATTTTTGCATCCCATCATACCATCTATATGTGGTTTGCTCCACCTACAGGTATGCCTGACCTGTGAGCCATTTTGCCGCTTCTGTCACCTCAACTTGGTGCCGTGAGCCACCCCAGTTCGCCTCCCGCCTCCAATTTGTGGACGCTGGCCCAGAGGTATGTTCTTCTAGTTTTCAACTCTCCACCCTGGCACACTGTTTGCACCTGGTTGGGGGGTTTGCCACATAGGGGCTCACAGCATTTGCCCTGAACGCACACCTTCCATCCACTTGTGTGCACGCCGCCCTCCACCCCTTGCTAAGGCCCATCAGTCACTTTCAGAGACCTTCACATGCACTCCCCCCCCTTTCCCTTTGGCGGTGAGACCTCTCACATGTGCTCAGGCACCATCACTTCTCCAGGAATAATTGACCTAGTTTTTGCTCCAAAATGCTCACCCCT
The DNA here is from genome assembly GCF_040938575.1 of Ambystoma mexicanum. Lineage (NCBI taxonomy): Eukaryota > Metazoa > Chordata > Amphibia > Caudata > Ambystomatidae > Ambystoma > Ambystoma mexicanum. The sequence continues at coordinate 818,414,554 of NC_090929.1, forward strand.
ATGCATGAAGAGCCCCATCCCCACGCTTGCCTTCATTTATTGTTGCCAGTTTCCCTCAATTGCTCTCCCCTTCATTGTTTGCTCTTCTCTCTCCCCCCTCCCTCCTGTCTCCCCACAGGAGAGTCCAACAGTTCTCTATTCTGTTCAGCAATCTCCTGAACTTTGGCAACCCAGCCTACATCTCTAATTACGGTCCTGATGAAGATGGCTCGAATTTCTTACGCCATTGAAACCGGTCGACCCCTTTCGGTCATGAGGGCTCTCATGACCCACTTCTGATCTCTCCAACACCAACAGAGAGACTTGTCTGAATAACTTTTGCTGTAGCACACTCATCACCACCGAGTGAGCTAAAATACTTTTACAAGAGCCCATTTTTTAGCCTTGCAGCCTTCTGGCTGCGTTTTACTGGTTTACCCAACAGTGGTTTCTCCAGCTGTACTGTTTATACACCCCAACCACAGTGACCTATGGGTACTATTAAAGCTGTACACTTTGGAAGGAACACAAACAGTTGACCTGCCCCGCAGGTTGTACCCACATTTAAAATCTAATCCACAGCTTTGTTGAACATTGCTCAACCTTCTGGAGAACACCACATTTTTTAGCCTTTTTTCATGTTTGGACGATCTTTGTCTGCCCACAGACACTGCCACTAGTATAGAAGGTTGAGGGACAGTACTCTCCTCTATATCTTTTAAGTAGGCGATACACCACGCGCTACCCAGAGATAGGCACCCCTGCCAGGGCGAGGGTGTTCTTCCTTAGGGTAAGGTACGCCGAGCCAGGTGGCCCTCTCTTTTTCTGTGTTTGAGTGTGAGCACTCCAATTGATCCAGTTGTTAGTATACTTAAGATGCACCTTGAATACCTACCTTCCTGAAAAACCGTTGTTGTTGTGCTACCATATGTTTCCTTGTTAACGGTTAAAAGGATGATCACGGTTGTACCGTGTCCTTTAGCTCTTTAAGCTTTCCCTGTTGTTTTCATGACCTCCTTTCTGTACAACCGGCCTTCCCAAGTGCAACTGGGTGCTTTCTTCTCCTCCACCTCACTCTCTACCTGTGGCGTTCCTCAGGGCCTACCCTACTGTTGTGGCTTTTTAATATTTTCCTTGCCCCTCTGGCCCACTTGATCTCCACTTTCTCTTCTCATTAACAGTGTTATGTTGATGACACACAGCTCTCCTTTAAGCTTCCCTCCTTTATCCCCTCTTCTTCCTCCCTCACACCTGACTGCCTGACTGCTATTCAGGCGTGGTTTTCTGCAAACGATCTTTGCCTTAATGCCAGTAAGACTGAGACCCTTCTTATTTGGACGACAGCTCCCTGTTTCCCTTCCACTCTCTGGCCGCTCTCCTTGGGCCCCCTCCCCTCACCCTGCAAAAAACCTTGGAGTCATCTTCGAATCTCTCTCTCCTTCTTCCCTAACATCTCGGACCTTGCCAAGAAGTCCAACTTTCTGCTCCACCTCCTTAGAGGCTTTATTCCTTTCCTCACCTTTCCCCAGAAGCTCAATGTTACCAGATCTCTGGTTTTATCTAGGCTGGACTACTGTAGCAGCCTCTTCCTCAATCTGCCTCTTTCCTCCCTTCACCCTCTTCAACTAATCCAGATTAGGGCCACAAGATGTATCCTTGGTTTCAAGCCCAGGGACTGCATCTCCCCAGCCTTACAATCTCTCCACTGGCTCCCGGTGGCTGCAAGGATCAAATTCAACACCCTCTGCATCATCCACAAGGCTTTCTGGGCTAGTGACCATGCTACATCCAACTTTCTCTCCCTAAATGCCTCAAACTCACTGCTGATCAGACGTTTCTCCAAACAGAGGGTGGGAGGTAGATCTTTCTTCGGCAGGAGCCTCCCTCTGGAATGGCCTTCCTGCCCCTTTCAGACTTGAGACGGATCTCCTTAAGTTACAGAAACCGCTCAAGACTTTCCTTTTCTCCTCCTCCTTCCCTCTCCCCCTCCCTTTCTTATGTTCCCCCTGCCGCTGCGACTGGTGCCTGGTCCCCTATGTGCCTTAATGGGGCAAGGCCCTCCTTGTCCAGTCTACACCAGCACCCCTTAACCAACACTTGCCTTCGGGCACCCTTCCCTGACTAGCCTTAATCTGGTCCTCCCACTTCCTTCCACTAGCTGACCCTAAACCTGCCCCCCTCTCCCGCTGTCCCCCCCTCCGCACTTGCCCAGCCCCAGGGGCCCCTGCTTTCCTGCACTTCTCCACCTCCCCTTTCCCCCTGCCCACCCCCTCCTCCATGGCCTGCCCCCTTTGCCCCTCCACTTACTGGCACTGTACTTGCACGATCCGAATGTCACAAGGCCTAGTAGAACTGTTTTTACTGTTTTATTTATTCTCTCCTGTGCCCCATCCCAAATCCCGGCATTGTCTTGTGGCGCCTGGAATTTCTTGTGTATAGGCGACTTACAAATGTCCACTAAATAAATAAAAATCCGATTTCCCTGCAAGCCAGGCCGCCTCTAGCCCTGCATATGAAGCCTGGGTTGAATCATAGATGCACGGTGCACTATTTGCTCAGCTCGAGGGCTCAGCTGTCTGAGCTCGGAATGGCTGTCTCAGAATAGCAGAAACCTGCTTCGTTTCGGATACCGAGGAACGTGGTATGAAAGCCAGCGAGCCCGCATTCTTCTGTAACAACATGGCTGCTATTTACAGAGAGGTTTTTTCTGCCTGGTGGTGACGACTTTAAGCGTACTGCAAAGCACGTATTTTCTGTCTTTAGGGTCACAGGGGATGCTCAAGGTGACAGACAAAAATAGTAGAATCCTTAGAAAACACTCACTTGCTAATTGCGTGGTCAGAAATGCTTTACTGTTATTTAAGAATTTCCTAGATTAATACTATGAACTTGTGGAAAGCTCCAACCCAGTTTTTCATTTCATCCAATCACTGCTACAAGTTGGAAGGGTACATTTTTATCAAGGATTGTGTGTGCGTAAATTGCTGCACATATGTACATTCACACCTTCCCAATTATGACAATGCTAAATTACAAATAAGGCTCCTGGTTTTATGGTATTTATTTTTTAAACATTTCTGTCTGTATGTATCTATATTTATTTAGTAGTTATTCTTTCCGAATTTATTCACATTTATATTTGCTCTGTAAAAAACAAATGTCAACTATTGATTTTCTGCTTTAATTGAAAGGCAAAATATAATGCGTTAATGGCTGTAATGGGACGCTCATAGAGCGGCCTTCTTGCACATTACGCCAAGATCCCTTTTCAAACAGCTGCTCCTTCTGCTGGCGCGGTACATCTCTGTAGACCTTTACACAACTTCAAAGGGAAATAAATCCATTTTTAGCGTCTCAATTGGGTTACTTTGGACAGCCATTGAACTGCAAGGCATAATTGACAACCTGAAGAGCTAATCAAGACACATGAATTTCTGATTTTTCCCACTATTTTCTTTTACAAATAAATACAGGAAGGAAAGAGAGTGATTGCTGTCTGTATTTATGTGTTAAAATCAGTTAAAACGGTAAAACTGGGAGCCCTAATTATAAAGAGCATTTGTCTTTAACGTCTCTTGGATAGGACAAGAAAATATGAATTAGTGGGAAAGGGGGCCATTATCAAAAATGAGACAGTCTGTACATAGGCAAAGTCAAATGTGAGGGGATACAAATTCACTACAGGGTAAAATGTGAACACAGTATAGGTGATGTCACAAAAAGCATTTGACAGCTCATATTGCCAAAAGTGTTTTTTCAGGTCAATCTTGCTTTGCTATTTTTGCGCTCCTCCAACCCCCGATGGTTTTATCCAGTATGACATTAATTTTAATTACAAATAAAATAATATTAAAGTCCAACGATATCAGTACGGTCCTCATGATTTCAGCTAGCAAGCGTCTGGAAGTGTGATTGTCCGCATGGAGATTCCTCACAGGTTGATGGCTACCCACCAGCCAATGAAGGGGCTGTGCCATTTCAAATGCTCTTGGTGGGCAAGACCTTCTAGTAACGTTGGGATCTTCACATAGGAGCACAGTATGGAGAAGAGACATTAATCATGCATTAAATAGACGAGATAGAGTCGGATTAATACACTTTTATTAAAACATTTGGTTTGGGCATTGGTCAGAGTTCTGTATCTCTTTGTGGGGCATTACACTCATGGTCTTATTAAACAAATCTTTCTTGTTTCTCTATGCCAAGTGGAACCTTAATCCCTAAACTCTTCTTCTCTTCATTCTTCATCCTTCTGTACCATCTGGTTCACTTCAGCCCAACAGCCTGAGCTAACAGAGGCTCTGGGACGTTACCCTCCTGTGTAGCCCAAGGAACGGTTAATAATGCCATTAGCACCTTGGGCTACCAAAGCGGTAACCCAGGGTGCTAAAAAAAAGTATTTTCATTCATTGGACAGGATGCTGCATGCGTCCCATTCAATGAATGAAAATACTTCGCTAAAATGGCTGCCATGGTTGTACCAGGGTATCCGGAAAACCGAGATGCAATGAAGCTGCTGCACAGCTACCACAATCAGGCAAGTTGGGTTGGGGGGGCCTGGGGGGATTGGGATTATTAAAAGAAAAGTGAACGGGTGTGTGTCTAGAAGATGACGGAGCGGGCAGGGGAGGCAGCCAATGGGTTCCTGATTGGCTGCGCCCCCCGCATTTCTCAGGTTCAAGTGCTCTTATAGTTTCAGCATCTTCCAGGTTGGGGTGTGTTAGGTAAGAATTGATGCAGTCACACTGTGTGAGACTACAAAACACTTATCTGCTTGGTATTAGGTAACCCACCTTTTGGTACATGTGTGTACTACACAAGTTGGTAGAGTGACTGAGAAGCCAGGCCCATCTCAAGAGCGGTAAATGTGAGCTGTAGAGCTGTGGCAATACATTTTGTTAATACAAGTAACCAAGTAACACTTAAACTCAAGGTTTCAGTTATAAATCGTTATTTATTTATTTAACATAATTTTTTAAATACGCATTCTTTAAAAAGGCCATTCATGTAACAATGTAAATATACTTTATAAAATTACTTTTCAGAATCAGCACAAGTTAGTGGATACTCTTTGGATATGCTTCTTACACAATTCCTACACCCTGAGGTGACTTCAATTACAAGGACAGTAATGGCATTTAAATAGTTATACTTTGTGCATTCTGAAGTTGCACAAAGGAAAGGTTTAAGGAAGAAAAAAGGTTACACAGGTTCTCAGTATATGTGAGGTCACTTTGAATCTTCCAATGAAATCTAGACAAGCCTTTCCCAGCAATAACAGTCTAAAACAAGTTACCACCTATGAGGGACAAACAATATCAAAGTCAATGGGCTAGAAGCGTCTGCAGGGAGCCAGTGCAACCAAAGTCAATTTGAAACAGTCTATGGAGCTCAGGAACCTCTTAGACTCAAGGTCTTGCACAAAGTTAGAGAATTTGTTAAAACATCACTTGTAGGGTCACAAGCTGTTAAAGCCTGTGGAAGGAGAGATGGATTCAACTCTAAAGGTAAGCCAATGCAATTCCCAAATGAGAATGAGGTAAGTACCCCAAGTCTAAACAGTACCTCTGGTTTGAAGAAGAGTGGTCCAGCTGGATTCTGTCCTGTTACAGTGGTGCAGACCCCGTGTTCCTGAGCCTCAGTCATGGGGACAAGAGGGAGGATGTCTGGAGGGATCCCGCGGTGGTAGTTGGGAGGTCGTCGGCAGCTATCGGCGAGTGCTCTCAGGGTTTTAGATCTTCGAGTCAAGTGATCTTGCTTTCAACACATCTCAGGCTTCAGGCTGTCAGAATCTCTCAGGATCAACTACGCTCAAGGTTTCAGCACCTCCTCAACTTTCCTGCTCTGCTTATCGAACATAATCTGAATCAGAGGTTGTGGAACCTGCCTTAATAGGGGTCAACCCTCTAGTATGACGTATCCCTCTTTAGTACAGGTTGGTACCCCACATCCCCCAAGTTCTATTTCATTGATGGTTTCCTTATGGCTTAGCTCCTACTCCAAATGGAAGTTGTTAGTCTACAACAAGTGACAAAATTGGCTGCCACCACTTTGAATTGTGACTTGGAACTGGCCTTGTGGTGTGGTGGAACCGTATCCCCTACCCTGCCTTTCCCAGCAAGATGCTGGAGTGACCGCAGTACTCTGGCACCCTCAAGAGCGCTCTGTCATGTCCCATGCAATACTTGTCTGCATCTGTGTTCCTTCCCTCTCACAAGTAAGGCTGTAATCTGGGCACAGTAGTCTATCCACAGACTGTGATGGTGTGCTAGCCTACCTCCTTTGAGCTGATGTATCCGCTTAGAAATTCACCTTGGAACTCAATCCTTACTGCTGGTCTTGCAGGGCTAAAGAAACAAGGGGCAAGACCCAGCTCATGCCCACTTCATCACAGTAGTTTTTTTCATTTATAAATACATCTTCTCAATAGGTAATTAAGCTATTGGTAGGCATTTTCTGAGCACTATGGTGGTGAAGGAGCAGTATAAAGGACCAACAACATAACATACAGCAGGGTTCGAAATTAACAATTAATTAGCAGGAGTTGAAACCAGCTTCTGGCTGTCGGGCATCACCCAAAGGCAGAAGCTACCACTGTGGAACCAGGAGCAACTACACAGCACACATTAACCTCCACAGAAGCAAACTTTAACTTTTTCACCATTATGCACAATCCTTTATCTTTAAATGTGTTCTAAGTGTATGCAATGTTTTTATTACCATTCTCAAATACTCAAAAGTTAATGTCACATATGTAGGTTTGCAAGGAACAGCCTGGCCTGGGGAGCCAAAAGTAGCTCCTGGCAACTGTTGGTTTCAAACTGACCAGGCTCTCCTAAGCTAGATGCAAGAGCTAAATAGCTCCTAGTAGTGTTGAACCCTGGGCTCCCTCCCTCCTGCACTTGCCCCTCTCCCCCTCTCTATTATCCCTTCCCCTTGACTCCATCTTCCCCCTGCACTTCTTGTTACTGCACTTGCACAATCCGGATGTAACAAGGCCTAGTAGGACCGTTATTGTTGATTCATCCTCTGTCCCCCCCCCCCCACACTCCCCCAGGCGACGTGCTTGTCTTGTGGTGCCTGGAAACACCTTTTTCTGTATAGGCAGGGGAGGACTGGCAACATTTGACCTGGGGGGTAGGGGGTCAGGTACAGTTTTCTGGGCCATGGTACAGTGGCCCAAGTCCACAATGAAGCACCCCCAACTTCCTGAACAACTAAACCTAATACCAGCCTCTCCACCAGCTGCACATTCTCTAGCATATATAGTAGAGATTATTAAAATTACTTTCCCTTATACAAAATAGTGTTTAATTATGTTTGTTGTTTCTTACAGACCCGGGACCCAGAGAACATCTCCCACAGACCAAACACAGTAAAAGGATTTTACCAGGGCAATATAATTTGATGCAATAGGAAATCTGGGATGTGACCCCAGGTTTCCTTGTGTCCCAGTTTGCAATTTGACAGCAGGCTACATACATTCCCATCCCATTCTCTACCATCTCATCCTTAGTATTAGACTGATGTGAAGAGGAGGAGAAGCTAGAGAATTCATTGGTAGAGCGAGTAAGGGGGCCTGGTTCTGCTTTGCTCTAAGAGCCTTGGCATAGCAAAATACCCATACCTGGCTACCTGCCTCCTCACTAAACAACAAAGAAACAATAGCTAGCACCCGGTCTAACCCCCACTCCAAAACATAAGAGCCTCACTTGGCATATTTTCTCCAACCCAGTATCCATTATATACATGGTCAATATGTATTAATTTATGGATTAACACTATAGATTATAAACAAAATGGGCATTCACGCCTGCACAATCCTTCTAAAATCTCATATGCCAGATTTCCTAGTTGTAGTTATTTACACCTACTGGAAGCCCGCCTGGACCAAATTGCACGACTTTTTTTAGTAAAATTGTCATCGCTGTTGAAAAAGATTAAATTATTACATGGGGGAGCCCACATAATACTTGCAGGGGATTTGAATTTCCAGTGTGTCCAACTACCAAAGGGAAAGGGAGAATCAACACCCCAGAGATTGTCTAGCAAGGTAAGAAGTTGGGTGGGCTTCATGGATGACTCGGTCTGAAAATGACAAACGGTTCGATTGAGGGGGATATCCCCGCAGCACCGGCATGGCAACGAGGGCAGTCCTCTTCCACGCCAGACTATATTTTTTTGTCAGTGGGTCTCTTCTCTCGAAGCTTATCTTTAGTCATTAAGTCTGATGGAGGAAGTGATCACTCTCGTCTAGAAATGCTGTTTTTCTGACTTGCCTGTCATAACGTCGGACAGGAAGGAGCAGGAAATAGCAATTAAGACAGGCAAAATACGGCTCACCAAGTATAAAGTAGAGGGTAAGGCTCTCAATAGTAATCTAATGAGATTTCCAGAAAATATCCAAATAGAAAATTGCCAACCGGACAAATTTGTAAAATTTGTTTGGTTTATTTATCCACCAAGTATGGTAAGAGTGGGCAGGCGGCAAAAACATTGTCACACTTTCGATGAGGAAACTTGGATGAATAAAAAGACGCTAAGACAAAAGCTGTGAAAATTAAAGTGATTGCAACTTAGTCCGGAAGCTTGAAAACAGAGAACAGAAAATTGACTCGGGAGTATAAACATTGGTCATCAGGTCGTAAGATGCTACGTCTTCAACAAGATGGTGAGATGATGCTGAGTTTACTTAATAATAACAACTTTAGAAATTTCTGGTCAGTAATTAATCAGCTGGAAGTAAACTCAGAGCCCAAGTGGATTGATTATCTCACGAAAAACTTTGAGAACCATAACAAGGATTCACATAGAACTTGCCCAGATGCAACCTGGCATCTGACCTTTGATGAACTCGATATAATGGACCTAATAACAAAGTCATCTTCCTCTAAAGCAGCCGGCCCGAATGGGCTGACCTATCAGGTCTTAAAGAATGCCATAGCTTTATGGTCCAGACTATTAAATTGGCTCTTCAGGAAGATCCCTTAAAAGGCAAAAGTTTCCAACGTCGTGGAAAACTGCGATAGTCATCCCGTTCTTCAAGGGGGGTGATCGGTTACAACCGGCGAATTATCGCCCGATCGCTCTCCTTGATATCGAGAGCAAATTATTTTTGAAAATCTTGCTAAAAGACCTGGAAGAATGGGTTGAGAGCGCACATATCCTGTCTACATTTCAAACAGGGTCCAGAGGGGGCCTTTCTACTGCCCTGAATGGATTGGCCCTGAATCTCATGAGTGAAAATACCAGGGGGAAGTGTGATCTTCTACTATTCGGGGCATGGGTAGGCCTTTCAAAGGCATTCGATTAGGTTAATAGAGACTGCCTCTGGAATAAACTAAGAAGCTGGGGAATCCCTGAAGGCTTTCTATCAATGCTAGTGGAACTACATAGGGATACCACGGTGCTAGTGAGACTCGATGATCAGGGTTATCTGTCGGAGCCCATTAGGGTGGAGAAGGGAGTCAGACAGGGTTGCCTGGGGGCTCCCCTCTTTTTCAGTCTGTATTTGGCAGATATGGGCATTTCTTTGGAGGCATCAGCATTGGCCAGTCCGATGATCAATGGGAACAAGATCCACTGGCTGGCCTATGCTGATGATATTGTTTTGCTGGACAAAACAGCTGTGGGTCTGCAGCGTCTTCTAACCAGTCTGGGTGAATATGCCGAAGTGAATGGCCTGTCCATCAATCCAGTAAAACCAAAAATAATTGTATTTAGACATGTACGAATAAGGGTCCACTGCTCGCAATGGCTGCTGCAGGGACAGGCCATACCAAGAGTGGAAGAGTGGTTTACTTGGGCTATAAGGTGTATGCGTCACCAACAATAAGCAAAGCTTTCAATGTGAGAATGCTACAGCTAATACCCCAATTGAAAAAGATCCTATTCAAATACTGTACATTTTCAATTCTGCCCCAGACTAGATATTATGTAGCAAAGGTAATTCTGGTGATTTTACGGGCTGGAGGCTAAACTTTTGCTTTTGAGTACAAACTGGAAAAAAACGGGGGGCCCTTATTTGGAAAAGAGTTCTGGGGCTCCCAAGGAGTCTTTCAATTCCGAGCCTGAGGTTTGAACTGGGTTTGAGATCCCTTGGTCATTTGGCTGATTGGAGACTGGTCTCTCTCTACCACTCGATTATCTCTGCTCAGGAACATAAATTATATGCAGACATTAAGGTTCATCTTGAGCACTCTAAATCAAAGATACTATGAATTTTCTACTTCTTTCTCTTTCTTCTTCCTACTTTTTACGTTTGCTCTGTTTTAGTTTCGCCAACTCCATTTGTTTTGTGACTTTATGTCTATCTTGTAAAAATCACTTTGGTGATTAAAACTCATAATTAAAAAAAAATCAAAGATACTTTCTAATCTGGAAACAAGGGTCAAGGATAACCTGGTAAAGGCAGTTACAGACCTTGAGACACTGATCACCAATCCAGTACAAGTAAAAAAGGCATTAGAGTTGATGGATTGGATTACAACAAGAGAAAAGATGTGGAATTTAGCTCCCTCTAACAAATCTTTGAGGGTTGATAAGAAAATGGGGTTTCACCCAAGATACCTCATGAAATTTCCAGATTGGAAGGTCAGGAAAAATGTCTTTCGAATTCGACTAAATCTGGTCCATACTGGAGAGGTTCTTGCTAAATGGGGGCAAGGGTAGGCCACGCATTCATTGTGTGATGTATGTAAAATTCCCCCAAATCAAACTCTAAAGCACCTGCTAATGGAATGTAAGGGCACTTGGCCCATGAGAGCAGCCCTGTTTACTAGATTTGTTATCAGAGATGATGGCATACTCAACGATAAGTTTCGGGATAGATTGATTTCTGGATATGATACAGCACTAACAATATCTGTTGTACAGGTACTAGAAAGAAGTATCATATTATCTTGAAAATGCACGTTATCCAAAACGTGCCGGTCGAGTCTGGCCTGCAGTTTCCCTTGTTGAAGGAAACTTGGTGGTTCAATTTATGCCTTTGGCTCTGCTTTACAAACGCAAAGTCTTGTGTATTGTTTCATTCATTCTTTTTTAATGACAGTATCTAATCTTTTATTGGTTAGTGATGATTTAAGGAAAAGAAAAACATTTTTGAAGGCAAAATGTAGTAATGTTTTAAGATTCATGTTTTTGTTGCACGTTTCTGTTTTTTGTTTTCTTTTTATGCATTATTTCCTTTTGTAAAAGGTTCTTTGTAACCATATACAATAAAAAAAAGAAAAAAAAGATTTTAAACCCATATAAGTGAGACTTTGCCGACAAACAGTTAAAGAAAACAAGGCACAGCGATGAAAACTGATTTGCTCATGGTCACATTATGTGTCAGTTTTGGGTGAAAGGCTGGTATTTAGGCCCTAGCTTCCTGGTTTCAAATTTGGACATCAGACTAAACTTCATCTTCTCCTTTTCCATCTTCACCATTAGAACCAACAAAACGCTTTCTGCAAAGTTGTTATTCAAGGGCTAAATTCATACTCTTCAATAAATCTGGTTTTCAAAGCACCAAGCCACAAGATAAATCAACCTGACAAAATAGCAGAGAAGTCTTAATTGAAACATGTTCATAATGCATGTATGATTCACTTCATCATAATAAAGAAAGGAGCTCAGACATTCCCACACTCAGGTGCAGTGGCTTGCAGGTTAGGCCCAGATCTCAGCAAGTCACTCAATCGGCATACATACCTTTACAGATTTGGGCCTCTGTTTTATTTACCTAATTTACCTCACCTACCACCCTGCAATGTTCTTCCTTTGCCCCACATCCTAAATACATCTTCACCCCCACCATCTTGATCTCGGGTGGTATCCCCGTTGTCATGGAGACACGCTCACCACTGCAGCCGTTTAGGTTCAGGTGGCGTCCCCAAGGCAACAGAGCTGCTGCTGCATTCATCACTGAGTGCCCATGGCCTTGTTAGGTATCTGGCAATCCCCCTCTGCAATGCCTCGCAGGACGCAGGAGGGCGGGCCGCTAGCCTTCATGTGAGCTTATCGGCAGGGCAGCCAAGGGCTTTCCTTCACGCAGGCCGCTCAATAGAACAGCCCAGTACTTCCTCCTCTCCTCCTCTTTGCCTGGATTGCCTGGCGAGACCAACCCAGGACTTCATCTTCTCTTTCTCCGCTCATCACCCCTTGGGCTGTTCCTGGCATAAGCAGACAAGGAGGACTTCTTTGAAGGGCCTGCCAGGGGCACAGCTCGGCAGCCTGGTCTGGTCTGCCGCCCACACACGGGCCTTTGCTGGGTTGTACTCCTTTTCCCAGGCAGCACCTAGCATGCTGCCTGAGCCCTGGAAACTGTGGGGTCCATCCAGTGTCTCAAGAGGATAGCTCATGGGCAGTCTCAGAAGTATAGCTCAGGGGCAACATCCGCGCCTTGGAAGCAAGATGACACGGAGCAACACAGGTTCGATCCCCCGGTTCCTGCTTAGAAACCTCTGGGTATTAAGCGTGTTATAAATAACCAATTACAATTACAGTCTGGCCCCCAGGCGGGCAGCCAGCTGTCACGGCCCTGGAGCAGCTGAGAAGCCTCTTGCATCATCAGCTTGGCCTCCTGGATCACTCTTTAGTGGGTATTCCCATGTGCCACATTGTGCCTTTTTCTGTATTTAGGCCCTGGGAGGCCACTGAAGGGAGCAACCCCACCAGGCAAGTCTTTTTCTTTATCTCCTTTTTTTCTCTCTCTCTCCCAACCGTCTTTTCTCAACTGTCTTTTGTTTTTAAATCCTCATGGATTATTTTATCACCCCTGACTAGCCCATTCTTTGGCAAGGGAATTCTTTTCTTTTCTTTTCTTTCTTCTTCTCTTAACATGGTTTCATCCAAAACACACATACAGCACAAACATAAATAAAACACACTGCAGATTAAATACAATACCTTTATTACCCTGGCGTCTGCATCTTTATTTTTTCAGGTGTTCCCCTTAGGGAACAAGCTTGTAGCCCTTACTAGCCGGGCCCCGTTGGACCACGGGCTGAAGATGGAAATGGTAAAATCAGTGGTATTTGGCAAATACTGCTGATTTTACTATCTGCCAAATTCAAGGTTTGATCTATTACCAACAGTAGTATTTGAGGGGAATGCCCCTATTTAGGCAAACGTTTTTCCAAAAATCTGCCTCAAGTGCCTTTTTGCATCCACCTAAAAAGTATAAAAAGCCAAGCTGGACCCAGTTTTTTCAAATACATTTTTAACTGTACAGAACGGGCCTGCAGGCCAGGATTTTCAGAAACACCTCTGGTGGAGGCGGTAATTTTCTCCAGCAGTATTTCATGAAAAAATCTGCCCAACTCTGAATGACCCCTTTACTTTGTGGTCTACTAATAATTAAATACCTAAATGTTATATCTTTCTGTGCATGTTTTTAACAGTGCTCAAAAGTGGATACCATAAACAAACCAACAGTGTTCCTATAAGCACCTAAACTGTTGTTGTAATAAACTCTTCAGTGAGCAAGAAAATCACAAGAGCATAGGGGAAGCATTCTTACGGAATGAAACCGGGGACAGACTCTAATAAGATATGGAGCCTTACTTTCTTGACACGTAGTAGTTTTGATAAGCTGCTAGGGTTTAAATGCCAATGCATTGTGGGCTGCAGTGGTGCCAACATTACCATCCAGGATCAGTAAATCCTTAATTTAATGCGTACATTGCAGCTGGGCAGTTTGAACATGTTCCTGTGCCTATTCTCTTCGCCCACTCACCCACTGTGGAGGCCTATGTGTGGGGGGCGCCCAGGTACATCTGCATCATTGCTGAAACCAAAACGAGTGGCTCACTCCATCTAAACAGAAGCCAAGAAGGCTTTGCAGCACTAAGCGAGATTTTGAAGGATTTTACCTTTTTTAATTGTTTTATTAATTTTTTGCAGCTCTGGCCCTAGGAGCAAAAGCCCAGGCCGATTGGGGGTAATTGTGCCTTTGCCCCCCTTCCCAGCCCACCCCTGTATATAGGAGCCATAAAAAGTTAAATAAATAAATAAATACATAAAATAAATGCAGAGAACAGAACAGTTCACTGTGCTGTATCAGTAGAGTCTGTACTGAAGAGTATGATTGGATGAGTTGTCCAGTTACGTAACAGACGGTGTTCCCACGAAATGTGGATACATCCGTCAATCTGAGCCTTCCACCATCCAAAAGTAAGATTGAAGCTTCCGGGGTAAAATGCTCTCCAGTTAAAATATTTCCTAAGAAATTATTCTTAATACTGTCATACTCGCATAAGCACTGCTGTTTGATGGCTACCCGCTATGTCCTGGACATTGGGAAAACGTTGCTTGAACTATACCTGTGGACTTATTGGGACTTTCATTGGTGGCCCCGCCCCCTCTCACCCAGAAGCTCTTAAAAACAACGGGTGGGGCTTCTGCGCGTGCGCATCAAGTACTCGCATAAGTACTGCTGTTTGATGGCTACCCGCTCTGTACTGGACCCTGGGAAAACGCTGCTTGAACTATACCTGTGGACTTATTGGGACTTTCATTGGTACGCTGATTGGAGATTACTCCACATTCACCTATAACACTATTTACTATACTCAGTTACTTAAATCTAATATTTAAAGTGTGTATTTTGTATTTATTTAGGTGGCCCCGCCCCCTCTCACCCAGAAGCCCTTAAAAACAATGGGTCGCGTGCATCTGCGCGTGCGCATCGAGTACTCGCATAGGTACTGCTGTTTGCTGTTCGCTGGCTCGCCGGCAGAGCGGCTGCCTCCTTACTATATCCCACGCCATCTTACATCCTGATTGATTACATGTATTTTGCATTTTCCTACTACCTTTACAAACACAGTAACGAGACATGTGCTGAGGTCTCCCTGGACCGTAACGAAAGTAAGCACCTTTTTACAACATATTTGACTCACTTCGCTACTGTTTTCCTGGGATAAACCTTCAGATATAATTACGTCTCATTATACTGTCTGCATTTGACTTGAGAGCCTACAGTCGTGCTATTACATCTGCATGGTGACTGGGCTGCGTAGTCGACGGATGGATACAGCGACTGCACAAATCACGAGTACGAGTATTGACTCAATGATCTGTGCAGGCAAATCTTCGTATGTCGAGTATTCTGCTTCGGAGGCTCGTCCTCCACATACGTCCAACCCACGTCCATGTCCTTCCTCCATCCATACTGCTCAAATCCATATGGCGAAAAGCGCTGCAACTATGGTTCCAATAGCCATTGAGGAAAGTATCCTTGACCATGATTTATTTAAAGCAGAGCTTACTAAAATGGCGATTTTGGATTCCAAAATCAGAAGATCTATTAGTATGCTTACCCCACTTGTCACAAGGTCGCCTGAATGGAAGCAGCATTCCAAAACGCATTTAGGTAATACTTCTTTGATGGCTCATCTCATCAACACTAGTTCTGACAATGATATAAATAACAAACCCATTCCTTCACACATTGTATTCTCCCCTGAGCCAACATTGCCACAAATGATTTATCCGTCCCACGAGGACTCCATACACTCTCCTTTGCGGGAGATCAACGGAGGGAGATCACCTCAACATGTCTGGTCATAATAAAAATACTTGACCTCTTGGATAAAGGACACTGTCTGTCGCACCTGGAATTACGTGAAATAAAATCTATGATGCGACAGCTGTGTTCCAAAATGGATCGCATTGAAGGTTTTATATTAGTGTGGGAATCGATAATGATTAACAACAAAGAGTTAGAAAATAACTGTATGCTGTCTCCGAAACGGCCTAGTGCTGAAAAGGGGATACAATGTCACCTTCAAATTATGGATGATGCCATCATACCAACTCCGCGATTACCCTCATCACCATCCATCGCCGTACACACGAACTCCTGTAAGTGTAGTACTAGCGAGGACCTGAAATACCTGAAAGCTGCTATAGATGACTTGAAAGTGATCATTTGTCAAACTGATATGAACCCTCAGAAAAACGTAGAAGCCCCTGACAGTCCCTCCATACTAGTAAAAGCAATGGATCAGCTCAATAAAGAGGAACTCACTTCTTATAAACCAGAAGAAAATACAGGGTTTTTATCAAGACATGCCAAAAAAATTCACTTGAGGGCAGTTAAACACTACGCCAAAAGACGCAAAGAGGCATTTCAAAACAATAAAGTGGGACACTAGGATAATAAAGTATTACCTGAAGGTAACACTAAGACTCCCATTTTTCTCGCTACTGACAATGTGGGTATTGCCATTGAGGATGATCCGATTGATGTCCAGCAGCTCTCCAAGGAGAGCCAAGCTGCTCTACCTTGTCCATTAAAAAGCACAGTTTCTATAGCCCCTCCAATAAACCATCAAAACATCCCCACTTCTTCACTGCCTTCCGTGGGAAAAACTGATGCTTTGCCTTTGAAAGCTCTTCCAGAGCAACCAACCGTCATACCATCAACACAAAAACCTAAAACTATGGAAGTAAAATTAGGCCCCATTGATATTCCTCTGAAATTGACCAAAACTAACCTGAATGCATACTTCCCTGTAAGTGGAAGAAGCTGTACCTCCACTGACCATCTGCGGAATGAAGCAATATCTCACATCTCACCTACTGCAGTGACTTCACCAGTACCATCACAAATGTTGCAAGGAAAAAAACCTACAGTGAAGTCTGCATGTTAGAGCAAATGAGGGCTTCTCCAATAGAGAGGTCTGCTTTTATGGTGATCAATGGAGGGAGAAAAGTACGAGCTCTTCCAATTGAAGGTAGTGCGGTGGGTGCCCCTGATATAAAAGGCTATGTTGATAATGTGACTGCGGGTCAACCCAATGAGAGTTAATCTCAAATATTATCTCATGGGATGAGTGTTTCCAAGTTGCTCCTGCCTGCTGCTCCAAGGTGCCACATTAACGACTTGCGTGGAGAGATCCTGGTGGCCCTGAGAAAGGCCATTCAAGACAGAGAACTCTCAGCCGAAGCAGTTGTAAAATCTCTACCATTAAAATGCCCTTCTCAGGCCTTGACTGATGCACCTCCAATGATTACTGCAAATTCTAATTCTGAGCTTACTTGCACCCCTTCCTCTAGGGAGGAGCAGGTAACATCTCTTCCATGTATAACTCAATCTGCAGAAAAGGATCATATTATTGGCTTGGAAGGCACGCCAATTTCCCAGGGAAGCTCTTGCATTAATCGTGCAAGCTTGCTTGCATTATTATCTCGCATCCCACAATTAAGAAGTTTAAAATCAGAGGGTATATTAAGAGTCTCACTTGCAAGATGGACCAACCACCACATGATTCGTTACCTTACCTGAGAACATATTCTTAAATGTATCTGGTCTTGCAGAGCAGAGATTAAGGAACAAGGGTTCACATTAAAACTTTCCCCCACGAACCCCCTGCTCAAGAATACTTATCTCATGCGTGTCCACCTTCCACTACCAATGTTGAATCCAACCTTCATTCTAGTAATACTCCAAATGACAGAAACCTTCCTATTATTGATCTGTTAACTCTTGTAGGGAAAATAAAGACATCTCATGGCTCGAACCAATGTTAAAATCAATTCTAAATGTGCAACCAAATATTGCTAAGGCATAGCCATTGAGTCGGAGTGAATTAGAAATATTGTCATGGAATTCATGCGGCTTTCACAACATATCCATCTGGTTTGGCACCTTGTCTCCCGTTAATTATCCTACTATTATTCTTCTCCAGGAAACTATGAAATTGGATCCACTCATTCTGATGGGATTCACTACATATTGCTCGCCAGAAAAACGTACAACGTTGGTGCGCCCATCTGGTGGACTAGCAATTGCAATTAAATAATACTTTTGGAGCTCAAACTAAACTAATATGGGAGACATCTAACATTCTAGCGGTATCGATAACGCTGTCCAATAAGAAATGCAAAGCAATCAATTCTAGTAGTAAGCTTATACTGGAATCCTAGTAATACCTTGATTGACACCAACCTCAACGAACTTGATGATTGTTTAGAAACAGCGACCGTAACAATGGGCGAATGTGATATCATCATTGGGGGGGATTTTAATTCTGACTGTCGTTCTGGGTTGGAACATCAATTAAAAAAGGGTAGACTATTGATGAAAGAGAGATGGACTATCTGGAATACATACTTCAAAGACTGGGATATAGATGTGATGGACTGTCCTGTTGCAGGAGAATACCCAACCTGGAGTCGGGGTTGTAAATCCTCGATGATTGACTACATATTTCTCTCCCATAATATCATGCAGCTAGCATCGCCTTTAGTTATCAGTCCGATAGTACACGGTGATCATGCCCAGCTATCTACATCCCCAAAACTTGATTTCCACCTCTTAGATTTAGATCCCTCCTTAGCCTATCCAGAAATGGATCACCCGTTAATATCGCTTAGATGGAATCCGACCCTTTGTAAACAATTTTCTGGGTTCGTATCTGAGCAAATTACCTACATCACTAAAGCCCAGAATAATTCAATTTCTAATATGGAGAGAATATGTTCTAAGATAATTCATACTACTCTAGAACATTTCCGTAACAAGTATAAACCTAAAGTATATTCCCACCCCTTTGACCCGTCTATTAAAATCCTAAAAAGATATTATATAGGCCAGTGATGTATCTTAGTGCATGTTAATTGTTGAGGCCACATATCAACCTTTGAAATTTCAATTTTGGTGTAGCTTTGAGTAATAACTTTAACTGCAACCGTTCAACAACCCCTCCTCTGTCCCCCTCCCCCTTCCCAGTTCCCCATTGGCATGGATCAGTTCTTCTGCTGTCGGTTGAGGTTATTGTGTTCTGATTAGGGGGCTTCTGCATAGCGTCGTGGCTCCTGTGCTTGGTTTGTCAGTGTTCAATTGTGAATTGCTCTCAGCAGGTTTGGCCTGAAGAAGTATGCTTCTCTGTCTCTGACATGGTCGAAGAAGGGGTCCCAGATTGCTCAGAATTTCAGGCACTTGCCGTCCCTCAGGGCCCCTACCTTCTCCATGGCCATTACGTTCTAGGTTTTTACCCACCAAAATGCTGTTATTGGGCCTTCAGGGTTTTTCCATGCTTGTGCCAGGGTCATCTTTGCTGCCATTAACAGGTGGGTGATAAGTGTTGCGTTGTTTCCTGTTGCCGCGTGTATGTCTTCGACCGTTGTGCCCAGGAGTATAACTTTAAGTGCTGCTGGCAGCTGCTTCTCTGTGATCTCCTTTATGTGGCCCAGGATTTCCTTTCAGTACATCGCCGCCTTCGGGCAGGACCACCACATATGGTATAGATCTCCATTGCCACCGCAGTTCCTCCAGCATGTAGGAGGGTAATTGGGGTTCATGTTGTGCAGTCTGTGCGGGGTCAAGTACCACCTAAAACAAATCTTATGTACGGTTTCTCTAACAGCTGTGCATGTGGAGGCTTTTCGTGCTCTTGTCCAGTTTTGGAACCATTCCTCCTCGGTAATGGGTTTGCCTATGTCTTTCGCCCAGTTGTCCATATATGGGAAGGTGCCACTCACTTGTGCTTTGTCCAGCAGCTTGTATAGTTTGGAGACAGCTTCTGCTTTGTCCCCTTCGTGTAGCGTTAGTTCCAGACCCACCGGTTCCCTAGTAGCTGCTTTCTTGATTTCCCTATGCGTTATCCAGTGCTGGATCTGGATGTAGGTGTATCTGTCTGTTTCTCCTACCCCAAAATTTCTGTTTGCACTCTTCGAACAGTAATGGGCTTCCCTCCCGAAAGAAGTCCTTCAAATACAGTGATTGTTCCTGTCCTCAATTCTTCCAGAACCTGGGCCGTTTACCCGGTGTGAAGTTTTGGTTATGTGCCATTGGGGTATAGGGGCCCATCCCTGGGGTGATGTTCCGTTTTTTCAATGCTCGGTCCTAGCCTTTCAGTGAAATCTTGGGATCGTGGTCACCCCCTGTTCAATTCCCACCCATCCCTTTGACATGTCCTCTCTCTTCCAGGCCAACATTAGTGCTATTTGTGCGGCCAGGGCGTATCTCTCCACGTCTGGGACCCCCATGCCTCCCAGGCATGGTGGCCTCGTTAGGATACTTCATTGTATTCTGGCTTTCCCCTTGTGCCATATGAAGGAAGTCAGGTCGCCCTGTAGTGGTTTGCATATTTTGGGCCGGACCTCTATTGGAAGCGAGCTCACTGTATATAATAGATGTGGTAACAGGGTCATTTTGAGTGCCGCGATACGTGCGAACCAGGATAGTTCCTGGGTGTCCCACACATGTAGGTCCTCCCTCGGTTGTTTTAACAATTGGGTTATATTTGCTCCATACAGGTTTTTTTGGCTTTGTTAGTTGGATCCCCAGGTATTCTATTGATTCTTTTTCCCATTTTATTGGGTATCTAGACCCCAGGTCTTTGGCCACCTCTTCCCTCTCCGTAATGTTCAGGGCCTTAGATTTGGTGAAGTTCATGCGGAAGCCTGATATCGTGGCAAATTCTTGTAGGGTATCTAGTGCTCTTGGTAGTGTATTCTTAGGGTCCCCGAGGAACAGAATTATATCATCTGCATACAGTGCTATTTTATGTATGCTCCCACCGCATTTAACCCCTTGTATGTCAGGATCTTGTCTTATTATTTCAGCTATGGGTTCCATCAGCATGGTGAAGATTAAGGGCGAGAGTGGGCAGCCCTGTCTAGTCCCTCTCCCTATTTTGATCTTTGCTGTGGGGTTCCCATTAACCATGAATATCGTGCTTGGGAGGCGGAAGTTTTCCCGGACCATTCTGCTGAAACTGGGGTCACATCCAAACTTCGTAGCATCAGTTCCAGATATTTCCAATCTAGGCTGTCAAATGCTCTCCTGGTGTCTAGAGCAGCTATGGAGAACCTTTGCTCTATCCTACTTCCCAGGTCCAATATATCCACTGCCCACCTAATGTTGTCTTGAGTGTGTCTCCCTTTTATAAACCCAGCTTGGCCAGAGTGAATTATTTTGGGCAGGATCTCAGCGAGTCTAGTTGCGAGAACCTTAGCATAAAGCTTAGCGTCGGTGTTAAGTAGGGAGATCGGCTAGTAACTGGTGCAATCTGTGGGGTCTTTTCCCGGTTTAAGTATTAAGATAGTGGTGGAGTCTCCCCTATCGGGTGTGACTGTTCCGCAGTTTCTTATGTGGTTAAACAAATTTGTTAGGGGGCCCAGCAGTTGGCCGCGGAATGTTTTGTAGTATCCGTTCCCGAGTCCATCCGGGCCCGGGGCTTTGTTGCGGGGCATTGCTGCAATGGCATCGCTAATTTTTGGTGATGATATGGGGGCTTGCAGGGCGTCGTTATCCTCCTGTGTGATCTGGGGGAGGGAGATCCTAGAGATATACTCTCTTTGTGCCTGGTGGTCTAGATGTTCACTTTCTAACAGTCCCTGATGGAATTTTTCCATTATCTCAAGTTTACCCTTCTCCGTAGTACACAGCTCCCCTTTTCCGTTTTTTTATTGTAGTATGTGATTGCGGGAGTTTTGTTTGCTGAGTTTAGCCGCTAGGAACCTGTTTGCTTTGCTACCCTGGACATAGTATGTCTGTTTGGTGTTAATAAGTGCTTGCGCTGTGCGTTCCGCTAGATGTGCTTCTAGTTGGGCTCTTGCCTTCCTGACCACTCTGAGTGTTTTTTGGGATTGCCTAGCTTTGTGTTGAGTTTCTGCTGCCTTTAGTGCTGTTTCCAGGTTCTTTTTAATGAGTCTCCTTTCCCTCATGTATGCTGACATTTGTGAGATAAATTTGCCCCAAATCACTGCCTTCCCGGCGTCCCAAATGACCCCCCAGTTTGTCTCCCGTTATCATTTTCCTGGAAGTAGTTCTGGATTTCATCCTCCATGTGCGCTCTAAGGGCCAGGTCCTTCAAGATCATTTTGTTCAGTCTCCATGGCCTACGGTTCTTATAGATGGACCGGGCCATCTCCATTTGTACCAGGACTGGGGCATGGTCTGACACGTTTTGGGCTTCTATTTCCACTTTGCTAATGCACAGGATCAGGGTGGAAGACACCAGCACCATGTCGATTCTTGAATACCCCCTATGGACCGCTGAGTAATGGGTGAACTCTCTCTGTTGGTCGTGGAAGAACCTCCATGTCTCTATCACTCCCAGGTCCCTAAAGAGTTTGCCTAAACCCTGCCTATTTCTTGCATCTGCTGCTGTGGGTGGAAGGGTTTTGTCCAAAGCGGGGTCCATGACACAGTTAAAGTCAGCCCCTATTATTGTCTGACCCTCACACCAGCCCCCCAGAATTTTCATTACATCCCTCAGGAATAAGTCTTGTGGCTTATTCGGGGCGTAGATTGAAATTAGTGTGTATAGTTGTTCTTGTATTGTCCCTTCTAGGATTAAGTAGCTCCCTTCCGGGTCCCTGTGTATCACACGTTTTTTAAAGATCAGTTCGGCCCCGATTAGTATGGCAACCCCTTTGGTCTTCCTCCCCCCGGAGGCAAAGTACTGGCGAGAGAACGCCCTATTTTTCAGTCTTACTTCATCCTCAGGGAGGAGGTGCGTTTCCTGCAGGAAGGCTATTGAAGCCTGCATGTCTATGAACCTCGTCAGGATGTATCTGCGTTTGACTGGCAAGTTTAGGCCTTGCACATTGAGCGAGACTAAGTTCATTTCACCCATCTGGGTTATGTTCATGATCCTTTGCCTTGCGACTTGTTTTCCCCCATTGATCCTCCCTTTCCTTTTGTCTATACTGGTCCATGCCCTCCCCCAAACTTAAATAACTTTGCAACTTTCCTCCCCTGCCCCCGAATCCCTCCCCCCATCCCGCTAGTACCCTTCACAACAAAGTTCCTCGAAACTTTCTCTGTGCCCTTTTTGGGGCGATGGGTATCACCTCTCCTCCCTCTTGTGCTCCGCCAGGACCTGTGTCTGTCCTGCATTGATTCCAAAATGGTTTATCTCCTCGCTCCATCCGAGGGTAGTGTTGTCTTCTGAGATATTTGTCGCAATCGTCCTTCATTAGTCCCGGAGACGTGCTCCGCTTTTCCCAGTTATGTATGGCTTAATCCTTCCAGGTATTTCGGTAGCTGGCTTTTCCCTTTCCCTTCCGCGCCTCGCTTCTTGGTGGGGGTAGATGACCATTCCCATTGTCTGGGGTTTCCGCTTCTGAGGTTGCAGACAGGGATTGAGTCCGGGAGCTGTTCCTCTTCTTCCAGGCATAGGAGCGTAACTCCTTCCTCACAAGTGGTGATTTGCTGTTGTTTGCCCTCCCAGGAGAACTGCAGGCCAGAGGGGTATGCCCACCTGTAGTTGATTCCCTTGGATCTTAGCACCTTTGTGACCGGGGCCATTAGTCTTCTTTTATGTAAGGTCGATAGGGCCAGGTCTTGGTACAGCTGGACTTGAGCCCCATTGATGGTAACCGGTTGTGAGTTTCTTGCTGCCCGGAGGATTTCCTCCTTCACCGTGTAGGGGGTCATTGCCATTAGGACATCCCTAGGCCTGGACCCCGGCTCTTTTTTGGGGGGACCATCTCTGTGCACTCTATTGAGCTGAATGTCCTCCGGTTGGGCGTCCGTTAGGAGGCTACTGAAGCATATCTGCATTGTCTCTTTCAGATCTTTGTCGCCAATTGATTCGGCCAGCCCCTTAACTTGTATATTGCATCTCCGGGATCTGTTCTCCAGGTCCTCTGCTTAGAGTTCTAGATTGTGCGTGGCCCTAGCAATCTGTTCCAGGAGCATGCTGGACTGTTTTGAGTCTTCAGCGATTTCTGAGAGTCCTGCTTCTGCCGTGTCTACTCTCTGTCCTAAGTCTGTAATGTCCTTTTTTACTTCCTGTATTGAAGTTCCTCCCTTATTGTTTTTAGTTGGCCCTGGAGGGATTCCATCATCCGGTTCTCCATTCCCTGGAGGCATTCTTTGAGGTCCTATTTGTTCGGTGCCATCTACGTAGATGTATCCGCAAGCTGCTGAGAGCCGCGCTCTCCTGTTGTTGTCTCACCCTGGGGTTCTTTAGTCCGATACTGTCTCCAGCAGTGTTCCAGCTGTGTGTTTCGGGTTCTGTACGGGACGTCTTTGGACTTGGTTCTTGGCATCTGCTTCTTTCCCGTGGGGGGGACCTTGGTGGTTTTATTGGGGTTGAGGGTTCTGGCGGCGTGGCTGTCTCGGGCGTTGTGAGGGGGGTCCTGTTTTATGATTGCCCCGACAACTATTACGGCCCGGCTCCTTTCCCTTGTGCTCTTCTAGGAATTCCTTTGATGAGAGATGACAGTGCCGGATCCAGGAGTCTTCCACTTACTGCTTCTAGGTTTGCTTTGCCCTCTGTAGAGCTTGGGTGATTTCCCCCGTGGGCACCTGTCCCCTTGCCGTTGGTGCTATCTTATTTGGGTCTCTGTGCTCTTGGGTGCTCCTTGGTCATCAGGCTCCCCCTGTCGTATCTATGCTGCAGGTAATTCCCTGCACGAGCCTGCCCGATTGCACTAGGGCCTCTTTAATGGTGTCCTGAGGTTGCTCGCCTCTG
The DNA here is from genome assembly GCF_040938575.1 of Ambystoma mexicanum. Taxonomy (NCBI): domain Eukaryota; kingdom Metazoa; phylum Chordata; class Amphibia; order Caudata; family Ambystomatidae; genus Ambystoma; species Ambystoma mexicanum. Next base: position 818,438,958 of record NC_090929.1, read on the forward strand.
CCCCGCACCCCCACCTCTGGGCGTGGGTTGGGTGTGGATGGTGTTGGGCTCTTGTTGGGCCCCGTTTGTACTCCCCCCGCCTCCCGCTGGGGCTGTGATGACTCTTGGGGGGCCCTGCTTCAACTCCTTGCAGAGTCACCTCCGGGTTGTTTCTTGAGAGGAGCCTGACTGCTCGCACAGCTACGGCCTTCCCCTCCGGCCCTCTATATGGCTGTCTCCTCTGGGGGCCTGCGCGGCTGCTGGTGCGCTGGTGCGCACGCTTACTGATGTTCTGGGCTGGCCTTTTACCCAGGGGAGCCTGCGCCCTGCTTGACGGGCTGCTTCCCGACTTCCCACCTGCTGATTGGGAAAGTTCTGGGGCTCCGGCTCTCAGGCTCCGGACGCCTGGCGCCGGCTTGCTCTTCCCGCCTTCACACTGTTCCCAGCCTCTAGTGTCCTCCTGGGCCAATGCAGCCCGGACCCAAGCACGGGGCACAGGTGGTGCCGGGCCCGGGTCGCTGGGTTCCCCCCACAGTGTTTTGCAAGCACGGGGGGTGGCTTCCAGGAAGCCTGCAAGGGAGGGACCGCCTCACCTCACTCCTGGGACCTCCGGCGGGCCCCAGATGGACTACCCACGGGCTCCTCCTTCTCCAACAGCAGGGCTCTGCCGCGTCTATCCTTGTGCGTTCTCGGCTGCCCGTTCCTCGTCCGATTTTGGTCGAGGTTGCTCTTAGTTTGAGCGATGCTCCCTACGAGTGTGTTCGCCGTGAAGGGACTCGCTTGGGGCTTCTCAGGGCTGCTTTTATCTCCGTTAGATCTGCCGCTCGGACGGAGCTCGGAGGAGTGCGTCTACCCTAGACGGCGGCCATCTTGGAATCTCTAAGAACTGAGAAATTTAAGGAATGGTGCTACAACAACTACTAACTATCACAAGCTGTGTAAACGGATAATAATGAAATAAAAAAAGCAGCTAAGACATGTTAGAATTCTCAGTTATAATCAAGTGAACTGTACTTTGACCAGGTCTATATACAGCAATGATAGAAGAGCAATTTGGCAAACTATAAAAAGCGCCGATAATTGCTTGATACTACCAATGTTGAACTGCATCTCAGAGAACATGTGATGTGAATATATCTCACACAAATTCCGGTTACCAGAAGAATTCATGAACCTTCCTAATCTGCCGTTGTCCTATAGTGAGCTGGTGCAATATCATTGGTCAATAGATGATATAAAACGGGCGATAAGCAAATTATCCTACTCAAAATCAGCAGGCCCTGACGGCCTACCCCCATGTGTCTATAAGACCGATGTAAATTTGTGGTCATTAATTTTAAAAAATTAATTTGACAATATATTTTCGACCGGGAATATCCTTCAATCATGGAGCACATCCAATATAATTCCTATTTCTGAAAAGGGCGATCCCTCCTTACCAGAAAACTTTCGCCTGATCTCACTCATTGATACAGAGGCAAAGATTTTTGCCAAGTTACTCCTATCTGACCTTGATAAGGTTATTCGGAAACTGGGACTTTATTCCAAATTTCAAACAGGTTTTCGAAAAGAAATAAGTTCCATCTTAAATGCAACTATCATTGCCCATATAAAAGCAGGGACAAAACTTAAGAACTCATACCCCATTTATATGGCCATGATTGATATGTCCGCAGCTTTTGATAGTTTTGTATGCAATCTATTGTGGGCAAAAGTGGCAAAATGGGGCATACCAGTTGAACTAATCTACTGGTTTATTAAACTTCACACGGATACATCATATCAGATACGTATCTCTTCTGATGGGAGAACAACTGCCCCAATAAAGACCTCGCTAGGCTTGAAGCAAGGCTGGAATCTGGCAGCTTCATTTTTTAACTTGTACATTGCAGATATGGATCATACTTGGCATGACAGAAGTCTGTTCTTGGTAAAACTTGGTATATTGCATCTGCAATGGCTCACCTTTGCAGACGACATTATAATGTTCCATTCTACTCCTTCGGGACTCCAAAATAAACTTTACTTATTTGAAGAATTTGCAGGAGAGCATAACTTATCACCAAATCCAACTAAAACAGCTACAATGAACTTTGGGGTAAAGATCAAGACAAAAGACTTTCACTGGTACTTACAGGAAACACCTTTACCACTAATTGTAAATACAATCTACTTGGGCTACAGTATAAATGAGATCAACTCATTTAAATATTTGGTCTCCTTATTAAAATCGAAAAGTTGGCCCTTGCTCTCTCGGTTGAAAATAATTCATGCAAAATATTGCAAATACTCTTTGATACCGGTAATAGACTTCTTCACTTTAAAGATAGAAAGTGTTCTTTCGTATTCTTTGGACAATTGTCTCTCTGATATGAATAGCTATTTAAATAGTCTACAGGGCTCACTATTAAAAACTGCAATGAATCTTTCATTGAGTCTACCAAACTGTGTGCTTAGACATGAAATGTGCCTCATTTCTTTGTCTTCAAGAAGGAAATGGTGTCAACTTTGCAATTATGCTAAAATGTGTTCCTCCAACCCAACTCCCTTTATGTAGATTTAAAAACAAATATCCAATTGCTTAATACCCCGTCAATTAATCATTACCATCGTGAAATTCAGGACATTCTTGCAGAACTTAACATTACAAGCGAAGATTTATGTTTAAGACCAGCATATACAAAGAATAAATTATATGAGAATGATTGGTGCAAAACTATCGCAGAAATAGCAAAGTATAAAATGGATTCAGAATATTGTATCTATACTAAAAAACGAGTGCCTAGATACACTTACATTGAGAGCTTTCCTTGCCAACACTACAAAAAGCATTATATGTGGTTTAAGTTTAATTTATATCACACACGAGAAAGGACTAAGCATTGGAACAAAGATAATGCTGACATAGTAATTGAAAAATGTTGTTTTCTCCCATGTGAGGTTCCGAAAGAAACGATGAAACACCTCATTTTATATTGTCCTTATTTTAAAGTCAAGAGAACTATTTTATTAATGAAATTCGTTAACACAAATTACGATCATTGTCTTGAATCACTCTGGGCAAGAATGATGCATGGAGCCTACAGACCTCTTATGTATGCCCTTGTGAGCTTTTGCAAACATATTGAATGTGAAATGATGCAATATGAGAGGCATATTTTTTGATGTAATTTTTGTTTCTCTTGTTTTATTTTGATGTGTTTGTTTTACTCTTGTGGTGTTTGTACCGTTTTGTTTTATATAGTATGTTTTAAACATTATTGTCATAAGGTTTAAATGACACAAGTTAATTATTGATGATTTCTTGATGTTCAAATTGCAAGAATTGTATTTCGTAAAGGTTCAACTTTTCTTGAATCAAACACAAATAATTAAAAATAAAATACTGTCATATGTGCATATGTGTGCTATAAAGAGAGCGCTCTGCAAAGATAAAGCAGAGAGCACATACAACAAACAAGCAAAAATGACTGAGGTGCTTCCCAACTTATGAGGAGTGTTCTATCACTAAACACAAACGAGCAATATCGGTGCCTAGTGACTTGATACAGAAGAATATATGCCACGTCAGCGGCTGTGCTCGCCCAGTTGGCGTTTCAAACTCTTCTATTGGATGTAAACCCTTATATGTACAATTGACAAATATCAAAATAATTCTTAAAACAAACACATACCTATCTACATTGTTTACACGTAAAGGTTTGCACTTTTTCATTGTCGTGGTGATTGTACTGTACCCTCCTTCGCAGACAGTACTTCCTCCTAAACCGCAATGCGCTGACCCGACACCGAACCTTCACTCGCATTATGTAAATAACCAGTCAAATGAAAGACAAACAAGCATTTTGCAAACTCAACAGTAGTGGCTTTTCTATAGGCAGACAGGTTCCCCCGATTCAGATATTTTAAACATTACTTTTAAATGTATCATTTTCTACATTTGAAATGGGTCCAATAAATAGAATGACATGATACGAAGGGTCTTTGCATGTTTTTTTTTTACAACGCAATTCAATCACCAGTTAGCATTTCCAAGTTCTATAAATACACTGGACAAGCTAAGTACTTTAATTCAGAGTTGTGTGCTGGGATACACTGTTGACTTTGTCAATACAGCTTTACTTAGATATAGATGAACTACATGTTTCTTTTAAGACTGTAAATATTTTGTCAAATGGAACCCTGTCAAAAAGTGCAAAATGTACAGCTATGCAGCGAGAGAGAGAGCTCCAAGCAGACTTCATCCGTTTCCAAATCATACAGTGTGCAGTGACTTGAGCTGCCTCGGTTTTATTGGTGCTCGGTGCTAAGGAGCAGCGTGGCTGGCTCGGGGCCCACTACCTGTGTTGCTGGGGGATTGAGTTCCATGGATGGAATGGTCCGATGCCTCCAACTTTGTTCCTACATCCCCTGAAGATCTGGGGATTTTGACTCTTGGCTCCGTGTGGCTCAGTATGAAACAAGAGGGGCCTGCTTGGGGGCCTTGTGGCTTACCTGGCGTTGATGTAGTTATACCCTCCCCTAGTGGTGAGGGGGAGCTGGGACCACTGCTTGGTACTATGACTATCTAAGCAATGTTTTAACATATTGGGCCTGATCACGACTTTGGCGGTAATTAGCCCTACCGCCGAACTCCTCGGCGCTAATAGCGCCGGATCACGAGTTTGGCGGTAATGTAATTCCCCATTCCCCATTGAACCCATTCGGGAACGCCCCATTCCCTATTGGGCTCAATGGGTAAAATTCGCGCTCTTACCGCCGGCGGATTTCCCGCCAGCGGTAACAGCGCAAATTTTCGGCGGATTTCCCCCAGCTCAGAGCTGGGGTGAAATCCGCTTAAGTGCTGATTTGGCGGACCCTTAAATCTGGCGGTAATAGCGCGACTGCCGGATTTAAAGGTTACCGCCAAAGTCGTGATCAGGCCCATTGTGTGTAGTTGGACATCACATTAACAAAGCACTCTGACTTGTCCCGTGAGGCCTTCACCAGAGAGGAAATCTACCTACCTGAAGCCACCATTGACTTAAAACCAAAGGCCTTCGCCCGCTGCATCTGCGTATCTGTCCCATTGGAAGAAGGGCCTGACTGGACAGAGGTGGCCCTGAAGAGTCCAGATAGGACACTGTCTGCACCTGACTTATTTGCATCTCTCTGCTGCTAGGCCGCCTGGTGAGTTTGTCGTGCCTTGTGCAGTACTCTGTCCCCCCCTTCCTTTCCTTCTCTCTGCTCTCTCCCTCCATCCATGGTGCTCTCCATGTCACCTATTTACTCCAACTGCTGCTCTATCACCTATCCTACCTCTCTCTCGAAGCCTAGAAGGCAAAGGTTCAAAAAGGATCCCCTAGTCTTCAATCCAGGTCTGCCCATTGTCGACACCTACGTCAAAGCTTCTTCCCGGCAGACTGTCACTGCCATCCTCTTTGTCTCTCCCTCCTCAGACCTATGGACTCCACATATTGTCAGAGCCACCTCCACCAGACGCAAGAGGTCTCATCACGCCAACCAGCTGCACATTCCCTCAATTAAGAGGGTCATAGCAGGCAGCCCTAGCTTCCTCCACATTGCTCCTAAACAATGGAATGCCTTACCAAACTATCTCAGAGCAGAGACCTCACACCTATCCTTCCGGAAAAAACCCTAAAAAACATGCTCTTCAACTAATCCTATTTACCCCTCCTCCAACCAGCAGCAAGAGTCTCCCATGCTACTGACACTTCTCAGCGGACCTTCCTATATTTTTTAATATTAGCATCTTAGCACCTACTTGTTTCAGCATATTTTTTTAACTTCTACCCTACTGCTATCATTCACTGTAACCTATCTAGTTACAGCACTGTTATTAACTACTACTCTACCGTTGCCAGGTGCACCGTAACCACGAACCTCCGTCATAATGTTACCTCTTTCTTCTCCCCTGCTTCCCCCTCTCCCCTTTACCGTTTTTGCAACTATGTAAGCCTGTGTGTAACAGCGCCACGATGCCTGTGGGCTGTTTGTGCACTATATAAATGTAAAAAATAAAATAAATATAAATAAATAAATAACAAATAAATATGGTCTATGTCCTTTCTCCTTTCTCTTTGTCTCCCATTAATGGAGGCACCAGATATGAAGTAATCTTGGCTGGCTTCTCATCCTCTAGGCGCATTATAAATGTCTATCACAATGGCACTGTCATGGCCCAGGGCTCTCAGCCCAACCTCCTCCTTCGAGATAGGCATCTCCCGTCTCTCAACTTCCTCCCTTCTCATGCCACTCTTCTGGCTGCCTCCAATGTGCGTACCATATCACTGTACCCCCTCCTCGGAAGACCTTCAAAGGTGGCAAACAGGTCCACCTATCTACCCTCGACTCTCGCTCTGCCGTCAAACACGCTTCTGATATCTGTCTCCTTTCTCGAAGACTTTGATCTTGATGTTCTTGCTCTATGAGGCGTGGTTCACTGCGAGCTCTGTCACTGCTTTTGACACACTCCTCCCTGAGGGCTACAAGATCCTCTCTAAGCCCAGGCCTAACTGGTCTGGAGGCGGAGTGGCCTGATCTTCCCTGATTGGATCCCTGCTACTATCATTCCCACTCAGATCGACTCCTCCTTTGAATGCCTCATCTGCAGGCTTGATGTTTCCACAACTCTCTCGTTGACTCTCACCACCATCTGCAGGACCCCTGGTCTGGTTTCCCCTTCCTCTCAGAGTGGTCTGACCTAACCTCTTCCCTTCTTTCCTCTACCTGGCCTGGCTGGCCTCCTTCCTCTCCAACCAACCCTCCCAGGTCCAACTTGGGTCCTTCCTTTCCTCTATCTCCCTTTCTACCTGTGGTGTCCCCCAGGGGTCTAACCTCCCTCCCTGGCTCTTTAACCTATACCTGGAACCGCTTGTCCACTGCATTGCGGCTCTCTGCTCAAACTTTCAATGCTATGCGGATGACACCCAACTTGTTTTCAGGCTCCCCTCTGCCACCTCTCCTCCCTCTCTCATCTCTGACTGTCTGTCTGCAATCCAGGAGTGGTGTGCCGCCAACAACCTCTGCCTTAATGCCAGTAAGACAGAGATCCTCCTCATCGGCACACCTGCACCTTCCTTTCCTGCCACTCTCTGGGCGGCTCCCTTGGCCGTCTCTCTGCTCCCACTTGTGAAGCTAAGAACCTCAGGGTCATCTTTGCCTCCACGCTTTCCTTTTCTCCTCACATCGCTGACGTCTCTAAGAACTCAAACTACTAACTGCACCTCCTCATAGGTATTCTTCCTTTCCTCTCCTTCTCTCAGAAGCTCACTGTCTCCAGAGATCTGGTGCTTACTAGGCTGGACTATTGCAACAGCCTCTTCCTAAATCTGCCTGCAACCACTGTCCGTCCTCTGCAGCTCATCCAGAACAGGACTGTGAGACTTGTCTTCAGCCTCAAGCCATGGGATCATATCTCTCCAGCCCATCTTTTCACTGGCTCCCAGTGGCTGCTAGGATTAAATGAATGACCATTTGCATTGTCCACAAGGCTTTCTGGGGCCCGGGTCCACAATACCTTCAACTTTCCCTCCGTAAATACACCCATATTTGAGTTCTTCGCTCCTTCACCTCCAACTCCCTCAGGGTCAGTTGCTTCTCCAAGCACCGAGTTGTTGGTAGATTCCTTTCCTTGGCTGGTGCCTCCCTCCGAAACAGCCTCCCTGCCTCTCTGGAACTTGAGTAGAACCATCTTCGGTCCCGGACACACCTCAAAACCTTCCTCTTTGCTTCTGCCTTCGCTCTTCCTCTACCATGCAAATCCATCTGCATTGGTACCGGGCACCTGGTTACCCTCTGATTTCGGGCCCAGATCCCTGCCCTCCCAGCCACACACCCACACTACCTCCTGGCAACCCCTGCACGTGGGTCTGTATCTGAAACTCTACAGTTCCCTTTCAGCACTTATCCGACACGTGTTGTCTACACCTTACTCTCGCACTTACCACCTGCTGGCCGCACTACCTGTTGTTCTATCACGTGTTCAGAACTTTCCACTGCCACCCTCCCCCGCACACTTTCCACCTTCCCTCTCCCCTGCACTTGCACATTTTCAATGTCACTGGGCCTAGTAAGATCGTTGTTTTGTCCTCCCTTATTTCCCCTCCCTTGCGTAGTCGCGGTCTGAAACACTTGTGTATGTGCGCGATACAAATAAAATATCATACCATATCATACCTCAAAACTTCTCTTTCTCTGTGACTTCAATATCCACCTTGACTCCCCTGAGGTGGCCACTGGACTCTTCCACAGCCTCTGTGACATTCTTTCCCTCAACATTCAACCTTCTGGTCCTACGCACTCTGCCGGACATACCTTGGATGCTCTCATCTCATCAGACATTGCTATCTCCAACCCTCTCACTGCACCTCTCTCCTGGTCTGACCATTCCCTCATGTCTTCTCATCTAGATCTCTTAGTTCCCCCTGCTAAGCCTCTGCCTGCACTGCCTGTCTCCTTCTCCATCACCTCTGTATCACCAACACACTGGATATTCTTGCCCCTGTTATGAGCATCCGAATGAAGCCTGCCTCCAAACACAACACCTGATATGACTCCGACCTAGCCTCTCTAAAATGCAAGCGCAGAGTGGCTGAGCGGAAGTGGCAGGCATCAGACACATTCTCTGACAAACTGGCCTGTCACCTGCTCCAAAGGCAATACAGACTCTCCATCCACTCTAAGAAGAGGGATCATATCCAAGCCTGCATCACTGGGGCCACTAACAACTCAGGCAAACAGTTTAAAATCTGCAAAGAACTCGCCAATCCTTCTTCAGTCTCCTCATCTCCCCTGCCATGCCTGACCCTCTCTACCTCGCTGGCCTCCCATTTCCTTTCCAAACGCAGGACAATCAGTCCTCACTTTCCTCTAACCCCCTTCCTCCTCCCTCTGCAGCTCTCAGGCCTCCCTTGGCTACACTCTCACCTTCCATACTTCTCTACTGTTTCTCGCCCGTAGCACTGGATGAGGTCTCTAGACAAGTCCCCTCTATGAAATTCTCCTCCAAACAGGTGCTCCCCTGCTCCTCCAGAAATATCAAGGACAACATTGCCTCCCTTGAGCCTTCCCTGGCTGATTTCTGTACTCCATCAGCTCCTTCTCTCTACCCCTCAAGTACTCCCTTGTGCATCCCCTAGTCAAAAAGCCCCATTCTGACCCCTCCTGCCCTGCTAACTACTGCCCTATCTCCATTACCCCTTCCTGGTCAAACCTCTGGAGAAGCTGGTCATCTCCCAACTGACCCAACACACTGAATCTGTTGGTAGTCTCCACGACCACCAGTCTGGCTTCAGAGCAGCCAGAGGCAATGAAACTTCTCTACTGAACACCCGTGAACACTTGCTCTCAATTCTTGACTTCAACTCTCCATCCGTTCTTATCCTCCTGGATCTTTCCTCTGCCTTCGACACGGTCAATCATGCCACTCTGACAAATCAGCTCATGGACACCCTTGGCATCACAGGTCTGTCATTGGACTGGTTGACTTCCTTCCTCTCTGACGACCTTCCCAGGTTCAACTGGTCCCTTTCCTCTCCCCTATCACACTGTCCACCTGCGGCATCCTCAATTATCTATCCTCTTGCTGCGGCTTTTACACATCTACCTTGTCCCTTTGGTCCACTTGATCTACTCCTTCTCTTTTCACCTCCAGTGTTATGCAGACAACACACAGCTGTCCTTCAAGCTTCCCTCCTTTTCCTCCTCTCTCATGCCTGACTGTCTGACTGCTATTCAGTCATGGTGCACTGCCAATGATCTCTGCCTTAATGCCAGTAAGACTGAGATCCTTTTCATTGGGACCGCAGCTCCCACCTCCCATCCCTCCCTCTGGCCTTCCTCTATGGATCCCCTACCCTCACTCTCTTGTGAGGCAAAAAAACATTGATGTCATCTTTGATTCCTCTCTCTAATTCTCTCCTTACATCACATACCTTGCCAAGAAGGCCCACTACCAGCTGCAGCTCCTCAGAGGCATTCCCTCTTTCCTCATAGTTCTCCAGAAACTCAATGTCTCCAGAGCTCTGGAACTCTCTAGGCTTGGCTACTACAACAGCCTCTTCCTCAATCTTCTTTCATCCTACCTTCTCCCCCTTCAACTAATCCAGAATAGGGCTGCAAGACTTATCCTTGGCCTCAGGCACAGAGACTGCATCTCTCCAGCCCTAATTTCTCTCCACTGGCTCCCAGTTGCTGCTAGGATCAAATTCAAGACCCTATGTATCATCCACAGGTCTGGGGCCTGTGACCTTGCTACATCCAACTCTCTCTCCCTAAATACCTCCCTGTTATAGCCCTTGGGTCGGTTAGCTCCAACTCTCTACAAATCAGATGCTTCTCTAAGCAAAGAGTGGGGGGTAAATCTCTCTCCTCCGTAGGAGCCTCCCTCTGGAATGGTCTCCCTGCCCCTCTCAGGCTTGAGCCAGATCTCCTTAAGTTCCGGAAGTTCCTCAAGACCCTCCTTTTCTCCTCCTCTTTCACGCTCCTCCTCCCCTGCTAACAAGTTCTTTCTGCTGCCGTGACGACCGGTCTGGTTACCAGTACTACAGGGCTCCAGCCCCCACACCTCTCCCAGTCCACCACCCCTTCTCCGTACTTAGCATGTGGACCCTTGTCCCTGCAATCCCTGGCACTTGCCCTCTGGCCTCCCCTTAGCACTTGCACCTCGCCTCTTCACCCTTTTCCCTTCCCACCTTAGCACTTTGCTTTTTGCTCAGACCGCCCCCCCTCCCTCTCACTCGCACTTCTTGTTCTGCACTTGCACAATCCGAATGTCACAAGGCCTAGTACGACCGTTATTGTATCTTTCTCCCTTGATCCCCCTCCCTTTTTTGTCTTGTGTGTGCCTTGAAACACCATTTGTTGTATAGGCGCCTTACAAATTTCCAATAAAATAAAAAATAAGTAAACCCATTCCCAATTTGTGGTCATAGCGCCACCTAGTGGATTATACCAGTATATGTTCCATAATTTAAGATGGTGAGGTAAAAAAAACACACACATGTATTTCAGCCGGGTACTGTAATTCTGCCTCACACAGTGATTCAGAAAGCTGGCCTCAGTGCCCTGAACCCTCTTTTTGAAGTTTGATTCAGAGTACGGGACAGCTATTTAATTAGCCTGTTTAACGTGAATCCATTCCAATTATTATGGAGGAAGAGAGGCCGTAACCTAGGAATGCTAACTGGGTTTGTGGTTTGTAGACCATTTTAGTGTCTTCTAGGTGCTTTCCCGCAACAAAGCAACAAGATTTTGATCTGCAGATGCGACCTGTAGTTATTGGTCATTCACCAACCTACCTAACTCACGGCCTTGTTACGTTCTGTGACCCATTCCCATAAACGCGTGCCTTCACTGGCTACCGAATGCATCCACGGTGCACAAAATGGACCTCCCTGTTGTAATTCATTGGGCTCCCTCACACAGTAACCAAAATAACTAACGGACACATAAGTATTGTGAACTGCTTTATTTCTCTAAACAGATTCATTTGCAAAACTGAAACTCCTCCTGTGCCCAACTCCCCCTCCAGCCCAACTCCTCCCCAGGCACTGGCTCTCGAACATTCACAGTTCATGCCTTCTTAAACGGGCACTTGCCTTTTTGTGGGCACACAACACCTTCCCCTCCCTTACAGTCATGCTCATCATACCTCCTCAATTAAACGCCTTGGTTTTCGGATGACTCGGCCTTCATCGCCCTCCTACCTCGCTATCACCTTCATCTCCAGCCCTCGGCTCCATCACGACTTCCACCTCGCCATCTTCCAGCTCATCATCTGACGATTCCGGCTCATCCGCTACAGGTCCTAGGAAATGTCAGAAATGGGACGCATTCCTGGTTATTCCCTTTCTCAATTTGTGGCCGTTTCCATCGCTGCTTTTACAGCTGCAACTCTCTCAGGAGTCGGCGCATATCTCGTGTCCACTTTCTCTGTCTGCCGCAGTTATACTAATACGTCATCACCAATCTCACACTCTTTCTCACGTGCACCATGTTTGGCATCTCTGTATTCCTTGGTAGCGATTTTCCTTCTTAAGTCCCTCTCTCTCACTTCTTGATCGTCCACTGGAATCTTGTTTCCTCCAGGTAAATCGGCCTCTCACACATCTTTGCTTCATCAACTCAGCCGGAGCTTTCCCTGTGGAGTCATGCATGAGTGAGCCGATATTGTCTCATTTCTCGGTATATTGCCTGTTGAGCCGATATGTGATAAATTTGGGATTTCTGTACCGTGATATTCAAAGTCGCCATCAACCTCTCTGCCTGGGGCCAAGATGGTGTGATTTTCTGATGTTTGAAACCCAGATGCTGTGCCATCCATTTCTAATCTGCACTGTTGAATGGAGGGCCATTGCCTGGCTTGACCACTTGTGGGATGCCCCACTCACTAAACATCCCATGCAATGCTGGCACCATGCATTCAAAACTGGCAGTGTTTACCACTCTAGTGAGTGGGAACACTGAATATTCACGGATGACCCACATATATACTCCTCCCCGGAGAGGTCCAAATAAATCAATAGCCACTGAGTGCCACACTTCCCGACTGCCATCGGACCTGGCGGTTTTGCTTTTGCAGCAAATTGGCATGTTAAACATCTTTGCGTCTTGATCAGCCCCACTTAATCAATCCGTGGGAACCACGTCGACTGTCTTAGAATGCGTTTGGTGTTTACCACCCCTCTGTGACCTTCATGCGCAATGTCGATGACTGCCATCCATAACTCTTTTGGAACCACAATTCTAGTCCCTCTCATCAGGAGTCCCTCTCCCGTGACTGCCAGTTCCTCCTTCACCTTCGCAAATGCTTCGGCGCATTTGCAGAGTAGTTCCTCCAGTTCTTCCACTGTCTCTTTTTGGTTATTTCAATTGCCATTTGTACTGTGGAGTCTTTTTCTGCAGCTGCTAAAACTTGACTGTTGCTGATTGTTGGCAGTAGCGCCTGCAGTGCCATGTACTGAATGTAATCCTCACCTGCTTTCGTAAGCCGTCCAACATCCATCCACACCGGGCTCCTTGAAATATAGTTGCCCGGGTTAAGGTGCTTCCCCGGTCGATGAATGTTTGAAAAATTGAAGTCTTTGAGCCGCATTCCCCATCTTTCAATTCTCGCCGGCATGCATGATCTGGGATTTCCAAAAATGGACAGGAGCGCCTGATGATCAGTGACAATGGTGAAATGTTTCCCCACTAAGAATTGTTTAAAATGTTCGCAGGCCCACACAACAAACGCTCTTTTTCCTCTTGCAAGTACGCTTTCTCTATGGGCGACAGTGCCCTACCGCCATAGGCTATCACACTCTGAGAAAATGTGTCCAAAGAATTTCAATTCAGACTGGTTTACAGAACATTTTTCGATGTTGAGTGTTAGCCCTGCAGCCTCCAATGCTATACATGCTTGCGCAAGGGCTTGATCATGTTTCTGCTGGGTGCACCCAAAAACTAGGATATCGTCACTGTAGTTGATGCATTGTCATATGGGTTGCAACAACCTCCATATTGTTTCCTTGAAAATTTCCGTTGCTGATGAGATTCCAAAACTTAGTTGTTTGTATCTAAATAATCCTTTATGAGTTGCATATGTGGTGATGTGTCTTGATTGAGGGTGGAGGGGCAGTTGATGATACCCCCAATTTAAGTCTAGTTTTGTAAAATGGGTTGCCTTGTTAAGTCTTGTTATCATTTCTTCAATGATTTGGCTGGGGTGTTGTTCCCTCTCGATTACCAAATTAGGTATTCTCATGTCTACAGAGATTCTTATGTGTTCCCCTTCCTTTGGAACAATGACAATGGGGGATACCCAAGGGGTGGGTGCAGTCACCTGCTCAATGATGCCATTGTCCAGAAGTCGTTGCAGTTCCTCTTCCACTCTCTTCTCTAGGTGAAACCCCACCCTTCTGGGGTGTTGTGGATTAGGTGTTACTTTGTCATTTATGTTTAGTTTAACCAGTGGACCTTTGAATTTTCCCACTCCCTTGACATTGTTCGAAAATTTCAGTCGGATTTCATCTTTCGATTACATTAACAATTCCTGGGCCCATGCAGTGATGCTGTCGGTTAGGTGGACTAGACCTAGTTTTGTAGCCGATTTGAAACTGAGGAGACATCTGCTCACCTTTGGCATCTTTAGAACGTATATTGTGGCTAGTAAGGTGTTGTAAGGAACTCATGGTGGCAACCGTAAAGACAGACACAAGTGATCACAGTTCAAGGGTGTTTATTAAACTGAATATGCAGGTTGGAAAAAAACCTAACCTAACCTAAATCTAATATGGGAGCAAGCTTTGACCATCAAATGAAAAATAAGGCAGTCCTTGTGGCGTCTGGTCAAAGAAAAAGGGCCTATACTAAGAAAACCTATTGCCAGTTCTTATAGCTAATATAGAAAGTGTGTGGGATAGGGTTTATAATAAAGAAAGAAGTGTTCACAAATAATAAGTCAGGATGGGGCAGCCAGGGGGCCCCTCTTCCCCACATTTTGATACGGGACAAGGTGGCACTCCTCAGCACAGCACACGCTCGAGCTCTCTCAGAACATGCTGACAGATCCTTTTTCAGCGATCAGGTTCTTCGCTGGGTAAGTCGATTTTGATAAAAAGATGTGACAAATAACAAATGAAAGTTCAGTTAGAGTGATATTGGTTCACCCCTGGGTCCCCCTCTATCGGGCGCAGACCCCTCTCGATTCTTAGCCTCCCTCCGTCGGGTTCACTATGACTTTAATTCACACGATTTCTCCTTTTATATTCACCAGTCTTTGGGTGACAGCTTTTCACCCTAGGATCCCCCTCTTCTGGGCTCAAACCCTTTTTGACTGTTTGTCTCCCTCTGTCGGGTTCACTATGGCTTTTCACAAACACCTTCATCTGTTGCACTCCACAGGTCTTAATGTCTTTTCAAAAAACACACTGTTGGACGTCCCTCCGTCGGGTTCACTCTTGTCCTCACAATGTTCTTTAGGGCATCATGCTTCCCCCCTACCTGTCGGCATCCCTCTGCCGGGTTAACTCTTGCCAACCACACAAAGTTCTTTCTCCATTCTCACTAAACGGGATTCATTTCCCTTCGCTTTCCCAATGTTTTGTCTGTCAAAGACTTTTGAGTGTACAGATGATTTTGCAGGACCTCTGTATGACCACTTTAACCTCCTGTTTGCGGCTCTCCTGCGGCCTACTGGTATCTGTAGTTTCAACACACACAGGATCAACCAAAGTCTCTCGAGTGAGCACCCACGTGGTGCCGGACCCCACCACAGCTGGTTTTCTTCTCTTAAAGTTAACAGTTCTTTGAACTTCCCTTCTTGTGCCACTTTGGGACTTTCATTCTACACAGTTGGGTTTCTTATCGGCTCTCCCCTCGACTCACCGGCTCTGATGAACCGCCTGGCTTCTCTTGTATCTGGAGTCAAGGACGGCATCACGGTAGCAGGCGTATCCCTCTGTCCTTCTTATCGGCGTAGGCATGCTCCGTGTAAAATTGACTTCATGCGGGAACATACGTTAGCTATTGTTCGCGGTCTTACGTTTCCCTTCAGGGAGGCTTTGCGGGTCTTGGTCGGAAAGGGCATGGTTGCTTCTCTCCTTGTCACCCCTTTGGTTCTCGCTGCCTTTCTCCTCCTCTTGAATTGCCGTATGGGGATAGCCTCTCATCATGCATTCTGCCTTGCTCGTAGAATGCGCTTGTACTCCACCTTTCATCCCTGTGGGGAAGGGAAAGGGCTGTCAGGTGTGTGTGGTTCTGGTCAATTGCCTGACCCCCATATTGGGACATTTTAGGTAAACGGCTATAGTGTTAATATATTGTCTTTCATGGTGTGTGAAAGTGTTCATGTCGGAAAGGGGGGGCAGTGTTTCTGAATATCCTACGTGGTAGGATGGGGAAAAGGTGTTGAAAGAAGGGGGAAGCCGTGTCTCACCCATCGATGTCCCACTTCTACTCCCCAAGGACCCCTATTCAGGTGATCCTTGCTCACTGGTCCACCCCAGGAACTGGATCAATAGCGATGGCCGCGTGTCCTGGCCACCTGGATGACAGATCCCTGGGGACTAGCTAGGGAGACACCTTCAGGTTTCTCACATAGTTAATTCCATAGCGAATGGTGTATGGGAACCACCCCAGACATGGCAGAGGATGACTTGCACCCCATTGGAATTTACAAACCTATGGAGGTTGCAATGATGGCGCTGGCGTTAATTTTTGAAATTGCTGGGCATCCATTATGTCTACAGTGGCACCTGTATCGATCACAAACTCAACCCTTTATTGGGAGATTTGCAGCACTATTTTCGGTGACACTCTTCTGACTCGTCTGCCATGAGTAGAACATACTCGTCCCGATAAATGTTGACATTATGCTCTGGAGTGCCACTGTCTTCTGATGGCTGTGCCTCTTTTTCACTCCACATTGCTCTCACCACTTGGCGTGGACCCTCTCTCGCTTCATTCCAGTTGGCAGAGTATGTTCTGGAGCTCCGACATACTGCCTGAAAATGACCTGGAGGTTTACACTTGTTACATATCAGATTGACTGCTGCACATTGATCTCAATGTAGGAATGAGAGGACACATCTGCAGCACAACTGCCCTTCCTTTGTTCCATTTCCTCTGTGATCTATGACCTGCCTGTTTTGGTTATATCCCTTGTCTCTATTACCACTTTTCTGCTGTCTGCCTTGTACTGTCGTTGTGGCTGCTACTATTGCACTGCTTGATTTTGGAGCATCAATGACCACCAAGTGGGAATCCACTTGTTCATAGATTCTGGCAAGATCCAGATTGCTTCCTCCTCCGAGAATTGATCAAAAGACAATAGGCTTCATTATAAGTGTACCGATCTGGAAACAATGGTGTCGGTAAGCTTACCAGCACTGTTGTTTCCGGACTGGCACACTACAACACTGTGGGCGGGTGCCCTCCCTTCTAGCAGGTCAGATCTGCTGGGTGGAACAGCACCCGCCCACAGAGTTTTCACGGAAGCACTGGCACCTTTATTAACGGTGCCGGTGCATCCCTAGTACCCACTTCCATAGAGGAATGGGGACTTACAATTTACCGGCTCCTGACTTTCCGAGCCATAGGGTTTGTAATCCCCCGGTGTTACCTGGAAGTCGGGTGTCGGTAAATCGTTACGGGTCAGGCGTCAACCCGCCGGTATCACCGGCACAGTTAGCGCCAGACCCATAATGAGGCCCAATATCTTGCTTGTTTTTGCAACCTTAGGACATACTCATCCACGGTCTCATTGGTCAGCTGGTTGCATTGGTTGAACCTAAACCTTTCAAAGTCCCTGTTGCGTTGTGCAACAAACCTGTTGTTCAGAGCTAATATATCATACAATGGCTTTTCAGCCGAGGGTAGTGTCTTTATGAACTCTTTCACTTCTTTGCCAATGAGGTTCATGAAAATATGAATTTTGTCTTCTGCATCTTGATCACCCACCGCTTGAATAAAGTCATGAAAATTCCTCTAACCATTCTGTGCAGCTGGAACACCTGTCAACAATGGTGTCGTAGTGTACCCAGAAACAATGCTATGTGAGGCAACTTCCTGTTTTGTCATGGGGTGAAAGGTTGTGTTCCATCGCTTCATGTGATGTCACTTTAGGGTGGGGTCAAATGACAACACTTCCTGTGTTGTCGTCAAAGGTCAAAGGTCATGTAACGTCACTTCCACAACCCCTGGTTTTTTGGTGAAGTGACATCCCTCAGGCTAACACAGCCAAGTTCGAGTATCTTTATGGGATATTTGTGCGTAAAAACTATTGGCTGCCAGGGGGCCACCGGTAAGTTATGCAAGTACTCACCGACCCTCGGCACATTCCAGACCAAAATTTGAACTTTGCCAGTTTAGTCGAAGTCGCTCGTAGGTTCGAGTCCTGCAGTTTCGCAGGTCTCCGGCTCTCATCGGCTGTGATGGAGAACAATCGTCTGTGATGGGACAGTTGCCTTTCTTCAGTTCTGAAGGAGGTTTGAGGAACATTCCGGTGCAGTGAGCTTCAGGGCACAGTAGAGAAAAACAGCTAGGGGTCTACATCAACCATCATCAACCAGTAGTGATGCAGGAATCACAAGTGCGGGCAGCGTTACATATTCTCCTCATTCGGGAACCAGAGGGGGTAGGCGTACGAAATTTGGTGGGAAAATGCACGGGACCACAAGCAAGCTATATCCCAAGTTTCGGTTTGCACTGAAGACAGCAGCAGAGCTGCGGGTTACCCTGAGGTAGAGCTGGACAGTTCCCTGGATAGACCAGGAACACTTCTGAAGGGGCTTGTTCGATGGGTAAGCAGGGGGCGCTGAGAGTAGTTATTCCCACTATGCCAAAGGGGCAAAGTGCCTTGGCAGGCCTTCTGGTTCGATGAAGGAAGCAGGGATACGACGGGACAGCAGAAGGAGAAGGGTGCCAAACCCTTGAAGGTTCATCCCTAACAATGCAATTATACCTTAGACCAAATAAATGGACACACCTCGCTAGGGAATGAGACCAAGAGAATAATTGCAAGTAAAACAAATGTATATAAGCTAAATGCAAGCAGAGAACTCTGCTGCCCAAGAGTGCTCTGCCAAACAATACACGGGTAGCACATTAAAAGGACACACGTCGTCAGCCATGACATTTCAAATAGGGTAAAAGTCTTGGCAGTGATTGGGGGGAGGCCTATGCCATACTCGATCACATAGGGGAGGTTGGATGCTAATTGGAAGTTGCTACCCTTCGCTCTGGGCACACGTGGGTCTGCTAGGCTCATCTCTGTGGTGTGAAGGTCGGGTCGGAGGAGTGCTACATTCTTATATATCTAAGCTAAAACAACAGGTACTGATGGCATGAGACAAATAGCAAACACATAATACTAGCATGAATGGGGGTGCTTTTCAGAACCCATTGGCAGATATATTGGCATTCCAACCCCTGTACCGAGAGGTTCATAAAACATAGGGCCCCAGACCTGAATGCCTGCCCAGTGGGTTCTGATCTGCATGATGTCTCATGATACGGGTAGACATGTGTTAGGGCTAAGGAGGATGTATTGGCACCCAGGATTAGGGCTATGGTGGGAGTCTCCACAGGGGTCAGATGTGTATCTGTATCAAAGACCAGAGGGGCATAGGCCCGGTGGACTGTGGCTTGGCGAAGTGGGCTCAGGGGTGCACAGGCAGGTTTGTGGAGATGGATGTGCATACGAGCTGGGGCCTGCTCCGGTCTCATACAGTGCAGTGAGCTCATCTGTCCTGAGATGATACTAAATGTTGCAACCATAAATGGCTGGACTTCCGTGAGAACATGGCTTGTGCGGAGCTGGCAGGAGGCAGAGGTGGCCTGGGCTGTCTTTTCAAGGCATGGGGCAGGGGAGAGACAGTATTTTAGAGATCATTTTTGGGCCTAGCAAAAGATGGCATCAGGTGTGTCACAAAATGGATTCTCTAGGCATCGATTCAGGCTCGCTTATTCGTTTGTTTACTGCTGTTAGTGTGAATAATAGATGGAGAGTGGGGGCATCTCCCCCCTTTAGCATACACAGGATCTGTTCAGTGCGGTAATGGTGAGGGACCGGAAAAGTCCACTTCAGCGGTTTCATTAGTCTGTTTCTTCATGCAGGAGGCTTGGCTCCTTCTGTAGTTCAGTGAGAACACAGGTGATGGACCTGGTATGGCTGCAGAGCCCCTTCTCGTATCCAAGATTAGCTTTGTGACAAAATCAAGGACTTCCAATAGAAAATCTGCACTCTTGCAGGCCTCCCAGACATAGACCAATCACAGCCCACAGTGGTCTCAGGCATTCTGGCACCAGTAGTGTGGATTGGGACTTCCCAGTCCCAACCCCCTTCCTGGGTACACACACGTGACATGCAGGAGCCCGCGAAAGACATGGGATTTCGCGGGAGGCTGCATGCCCAAATAAGGACAACCCGGGTTACTAGACCTGGGTGAAGGAACAAAACAAAATAGTCATGGGACAGAACAAAAGACTGTGTGGCTCAGCCATTTTCAGACCTGGCCACAGTCTTGAGCCAAACGCAGTAAACATGGTTTAACTCAGTAAAAAGAAGTAAATCCCATTATGAAAAGTAAATGCTGCCACCAGTTCGTTCCAGGGACACTTGGTCAATCACCTAAAAATCCTTTGAGGGTCTCTAGGGCCATTAAATAAAAAAAGAAACCCAGCGCACTGTACTGGAAGGTACATTGTGCACTGGTAAAAAGTTACCAAGAAATGGCACATAGTCAAAGACTAAGGGAAACATAGCTTCCCAGTACTGACAGCCTAAAGGACATGTCAGTTTCCTCATAACAAGTGAGCAAACGCCCATGGGAGTGCAGCTGAAGGCTGGGCTCCACTGGAAAAAGTCAGGTTAGGATAGCCAAACAAAAGCAAAAACTTTGGGCAGAGTCCTTAAATGGAGGGAAAATTGCACAAGAATGAAATCTTTCCTAGCAAGCTCCACTGGCTACTGACCATCAGGATGTCTTTTGCTGCTGAGGTGACGGGCAATGAGAGGGCTGATGATTTGTCTGGTCACTGCATATGTGCTTGGTGGCACTTGTTGCAGAGGGACCACTGAACCTATCCCTATCCTGTTTCTTAGGGTTAAGATTCATTTTTTACTCTGTGGTGGCCCTTCTTCTCAGCTCTGCAATATGTTTGTCATTTCTGAAAACTTGGTGCACATACTCTTCTAGGGTATGGCCAAACATATGCCTCCTTTGAAAAGCATCTTAATAGCCATTGGCTTCTGTGACCCATGTGTGTGCCAGTCACTGAAGTGGATGAGCTTCCATCCTGACACTAAATCACTGTTGTCATCGCTGATGATCTGACCGCATAATAAGCCAGATCTGACAATAACTTCCACTGCTGTTGCATATCGATTTCCTCATCAATAGCCTTGTTCAGGATTGTGAAGTCATTCAGGACTGCTTCAGCTGGTTCTATTTGAATTTTCTGCTTTTTGAAGGCTGCATATTAAAAAGACCGATTTATTTCGGTCGTTTATGTTCAGCCCTCAAAAAGCTGAAATAGCATGAATTCATGGTTTTCACCCCACACCCCTTTTCCACCTTTCTCCCGCGCCCCCAACTGCCTCCTTTCACCACAAGCATACACACTCACTCCCCCACCACATTCAAACACACACACGCAAACACGCAACCAGTTACATGTACCCGTACCCTTACCCCTCCCCCTTCACAAACCTTCTTTATACACACACACAAACCAACAGGCAGTCACCCACAAACTCACCTCGGTTTCCCGCGACTCCTCCTCTGGGTCTCGCTGTCTGGGTCTGGCTCTCGCAGAGAGACAGCGCAACCAGAGGTTTTCACTCTCAATATCATTAAATTCCCTATCCAATTCGGCAAAATATTTGTTAGAAATAGAACTCATCGAATAACAACAGGTAAGGACATGTCTAATGGTCTCCACCATATAATTCCTAGCACAGAGTTTGCAAATCCTTTGATCCTTCGGTAGGCCTCTCCACGATCCGCGAACCCCCAGGACATCAAGGCGATTAAGTCTAATGTCCATGAAGCTTCTACGATTTAGCTGTGATGGCATGAGAAGGAGGCATTTTTGAGGTTCTTTAAAGCTGAAAGGCATCAATGCAAAGGTATGCAGAGATCTCATAGCAGAAACCTTCTCATGGCTAGATACCCAGTCCCACTTTTCAATACATTTTTTTAGGGTTTTAACACTGCACCTTCACCGTGTTCCCATCTGGGTTTCCAGCAAATTTTTTCAAACATTTTCAAATTGAGACCTTTAAATTTATTAAGAGCCTCCATCTTACCCTCCTCCAAGCCTTCCTTTAGGATATAAAGAAGAGTACCAGGCCTTGCAAATTTAATTTTTATATACAATTTGGCCCTATTATGTTCAATTTTGGTAGCCATAGAGATGAGCCCTACTTTCAAACGAACTGCCTGTATAGGTGTATAGTTATTCAGACCCAGTAGTCTGCGCCATATGATTCCTTTAGTGGTATCAGCCCAATCTGACCAGTCCGAAAAAGAGGTCTCTAATGCATATAAAAACATAGCCACAAGTTTTTGTTTATATATATATTGATGATTCCCAACAGGCTATATCGAGCTGTCTTTTTTGAGAAAGACATGACAGCGGTAAGAGTGGCCATAACTTTGGCTCTTTTATTCTGTTGAACCAGCTTATTAAGGGTCTGTCTATCCCCACAGAGCTCATAACCCAGGTTTTTTTAGGAATTAACTTTCCTGATCGCACCCAAAGAGCAAGGAATCACCTGCTTATTGCAGCTATTACGACCCACAGCCATAAACTGTGTTTTACCCAGATTGATAGTGAGCCCATTTGCATCAGCATACTCACAAACAGCAGTTGCGCTATTGCAAATGCCACTATAGGTGTTATCAAAAATAACAATATCATCGGCATAACATATCCAGCCAATTTTTTTCTATTCTGGGAAAGGCATTCATCTTGGCTTTAAATATACTTCCAAAGTCCACCTTAAATAGATTATAAAGAGTGGGTGCTAAAGTACAGCCCTGTCTGACCCCTTTTGCAATAGCAACTGGTTCAGACATAGAGCCTTCATCATCAATACGAATCCTGGCCTTACTGTCATCATATATCATTTTGCAGACATATAAAAGATGAGATGGCATACCAAGCAACTCAAGTTTAGACCACAGTCTTGCCCTCTCAACAGAGTCAAAAGCTGAAGAGAAATCAACAAAGAGCATATAAAGCTGTAACCTATTTTTGCCCTTAGCCTGTTCAATGAGTGTATTAACTATAAAAATATTGTCCCGTGTAGAAGAACCTTTACAGAAGCCAGTTTGGGCCTTATCAAGAACACTATCTCTGTCAATCCACTTCATTATTTCACGGAGCACTATAGCACAGAAACAATGAAGCCAGTCAATTTCCTACATTACTTTCATACCAGGAGTCACAGATAACTGATCATATTCTCAGACCATCTTTCGTTTCTTTCGCAACCCAAGATGGCCACCTGTTCAGCACTTGTCTGATACTGAGTGTATACCACGCATAACTATGGTGACTTCACCTCTACTATGGATTTAGCCAGGATCCCTGCCCTTAATAGAATAATGTGCCACTATTTTCAAGAGATTGCCTTCTTTGCAACTTTGTCCCAGATGCTTACTGTACACAGGAGAGCCTGGATTCAGATCCGCCGTCTACTTCCCCACCCTCAGAACCCCCTCCCCCTCCCGGTCCTTTTACTTGTTACTTTATCCTAAAGTGGAGCAGTTCCATCCATGCCATCTTGTTGATTTGTTCCTCACCCTGATCCATGATCCAGAGCCACCTCACCTTCCCGCCCCCCTGATGTCATCGCCCTACAGGCCCCTACCTCATAGGAAACAAGTAACCTGGAGAAACACTGCAACATTGGTCCTTATGAAACGCAGTAAGGAGAGAAGGAGAAGGAGTCCAGACAACTGTATCCTCATTCATGGCCCTGTCCAGAGGACAGGACATTTTATTAATTCTTAAATTATGGTTATCTCAGTTATTATACACCTGACGTGTAGGAGGGCAGGGTCAGATAAAAGTGTGCGAAATGGTCCTCGAACAGAGGTATGTACCTCATAGGTACGTACTGTTATGGCAAGGGGGTGTGTAGACATGAGGGCTTCGTTCACGTGATCGTAATGCATTTGCTTGAAAGAGGGAGCAGGTATTATTACATTTTTATTGTGTTTACTGATTTTAGTAGAACTATGCTAATGGGATTTCATTTATTTATGTGACTGTATTTTCTCTATGTATTTCCTTGAATTGTGTATTAAGAATGTATGCAGTTGGAACATTTCTTTGTAAACCATAACATATTAATTAAAAAAAATGCCATTGCTTTCAGTGTGTTCCTTTCAGTCTTGATTGTAAATGTACGCCCAGATTAGATTGTATTAGGGTAAAATTACTTTGCATGCTGGCAATTGCAGTTTTCATTCAAGATGTGGAAAATAAAGCTACTATTGTACTCAACATGCTACTTTAAGAATGTATATATTTTCAGGATGATTTGTTATGGAACCTGTGTGTTATGGAGCCAGCGGCTGTCATGCTGCTGGTCTCATTGGCGCTGGGGGACCCAGCACCATGCTGTTATGCCGGGGTCACCCGGACTTACTTGTCCCTGGGAGGCTGTAGAACACAGCTTGGGTGCTGGAGCACCGTGGATGCCTGGTGCATCCAGGAGGGTGGGTGCCTGGACTGCACTTAGGGCACCAGGCTGGTCTGGGTGGACCAGACCAGCAAGGACCTGCAGGGCCGTGGTCACACGGCGTGGGGCCTGCAGGCCAGGGCCGCAGGACCGTGGTCACATGGTGTAGGCCTGCGGGTTCACAATGAGAGACGGACACAGGAGTTCCATAGTTTGAGTCTGCAGCCGTTCTCCTTCTCGTGCCTGCAGGGGCTCCTTTTATTATCTTGGGATATGACACAGTCATGGCCCATCTTAAAAGGGCAATACACATGGGAGGGAGACATCCCCTTAAAGGAGTAATACATAATGGGAGGGTCACACATTACACTCCTCCTTTTTCATAAGGGACAAAACAAACAGTGCTTAAACATAAATAATTCCCCCAACCGCTCCCCCCCAGTTACAGAACGACATATACTTATCACTTGGAGATTGTGGGGTAGACAGATAATAGGATATGCCACTGACACATACATAGCTACTCAGGTAGTTACAGACATAACACATAACCATTCTAAACATACTCAGTAGGTGACAGTCGTGGTCGATGAACTGCCGGTGGAATCTAGGCGGTTCTACCACAGTTTACAAAACCCTTTATTAACCTGGGATTCGGAACTGCAACCACTGAAAAAGATGCCATGGTTGGCAGCTGGCACTATATGTAGGCACTATATGTACACCTACTAACTGCAGGATGCCAGCTTCACATCACTGTTTTTTACTGAGACCACTTTAAGCATGTAGCTACTATGCAGGTTCACAGCTTCAAAACACATGTACACTGAGTCCTCTCTAAGGAATTGCAGGACTGCAGGAGACCAGTTCCTTTCCATCAGCGTCCGTTCAGGAGTCACATTGATGGTACAGTCTAAGGCCGGCAAAGCCGCACCCGGTGGGTACCAGGGGCCGCATCGGCTTAGTTCCTTGATGTTATGGGCAGGGCAGCGAGACGCAGATAACAGGGTGTCCAGGCTGCTCCACGTAACGTTGACAGGGCACTGGGTGACAGGACATTACTCACCCCACTCTCCGGTGATGTTGCCCCAGTCAGGAGTGTCTCTTTCCTCCAGGGGCACAGGAGGGCGCACAAGCACTCGCAATGAGCTGCAACCCATACCTTGCCCGTTGCACTGCTCCTTGGCGTTGGGGGGGGCCAGGGCTGCATGGTTTGGTCAGACACAAGTTGTTGGCTGAACTCAGGGGGTCCGGCAGGTATCTGCCCCAAGCCCATGTTAGCCTGGGCCTTCGATGGCATGGCATGCAGGGTGACATTATTGGCAGGCAGCCAGGGTGTCATTAGTGGCAGGCAGTCAGGGCCACATGTAGGGCAGGCTGGGTGACTGCAGTGGCTTGGTGTTGGGGCCACTTAAAGGCCAGGCCAGGTGACTTTAGTGGCAGGCAATCCAGGAACATTCGTGGCACTGCGTCGAGACCACTTGCTGCCTAGTTCTCTCTATGGCCACAGGAAGACATCCTAAGATTCTCCCTCCTCCAGGAGGGCGATGTTCCCCTTCTCTCCACCAGGTAGGCATCTATGCACTTTATGCATTAAGTGCACACATGTACTGCCACAGGGGCACACCTTGTTTCCCCCTCCGTTTTCCAGATGCCAACTGTGCAGGGAGGTTATTACAGGTACAGTGCCTGTAATTCACACCACTGCTTGTGGTCCTGAGTTCCATTGGGCACTCTTTGCCATTCGACGTGGAACACTGCATTTTTTTTCCATTGCCCTGAATTGGGGCCCCTCTGAAATTCTCTGCCGAGCCCAGGATCTGTAGAGGGCCATATTCATCCTGCTACATGTGCTTTGACTTGGAGCACATAAAGAAAACAATCACCGCCTCCTGGCCCTGGTACATAGTAAGAGTGCCGGGGATGAAGCTGGAGCTGGAGCATTGGGGTAACATCCAGCTCCAACTTGGAGCACTTCACCCTTTCACCGCTGCCGGGCCCGGGATCACAGTGGGGGCTCTGGTAGTGGCGCAGCACATTGCAGGATAGTGCTGCCGCTTGTGGGGGCGGGGGTGGAACTCACCTGCGGTCCTTCGGTCCGGACAGGAGCATAATGACTACCTGCTGTACGGCAGCCCAGGACCTCAGGGGGGCTGCCAGCACAGCTGACACGCACGCGTTGCCGGTGCCTTTCTTTTTATTCTGACATCTCCCCAGTGGGAGGTTGTTTCGTTGCGGCCGCCGCCGCTCCATTCTTCCTCCCCCTACGGCGGCAGATGCCGCAGGGGGTGGTTGCGGGCAGGCTCCCTCCTCTAAAACGACGGTCGGTGGGGGCCATCACTTCTTTTCTGTCCCCTCAGGGCTGCGGGCACTTGCTCCCCACGGCTGCACATTTGCTTCCTTCCCCCAGCAGCGGATGCTGCAGGGGACTGCAGGCTGGGTCCTTCCTCACAGCACTGCCGGGCTGCAACGTCTCCTCTTCTTTGGCCGCATGCTGGCTCCCTCCCTGGCCGCACGAGCACCCTCGTTGCAGAGGGCCGCAGTCAGGGAGGCTCACAGACAGGGCGTACTCGCCTCGGCTGCCCGAGGGCAACACCACCCATCATTTGGTTGCGGCTGCAGCCGCTCCATTTTTCTCACCTGAGGGGGTTGCACACTTCTCTTTCTTGCAGGAATGCGGCGGGGAGGGCAGCCACCCCACTCCCCCGGCTGGAGGTAACATATGCCCGCAGCTGTGGCCACTCCATAGGCTGAGTAGTGTGGGCTCCCCTTTGCTCTTGTTCCCTGTACCCTGACTATGGAATAACATGACAGACAGGTTTGCTTGCGGAAAAATTATAGGCCGTAGGCTTGTTTATTTTCTACAGAAAATAACACCACACAATAACAAAACAGAATATATCACAACAGATGCTTTTGGGCACTTCGTGTCCAGGGTTGGAGATGCCCGGCCTTCTCCTCCGCAAGTCTTTGTTACCCTTGGGCATCCATTCCCGGACACGTGGGTGTTGCCTCAGCCGCTTAGGTCCCCCCCAAAAGCGCCTCGATCTGCATCCCTGCTCCTCTATGGCCCTAAAACTGTTATCTAAAAACGCTCCCATCCCTTTGATGGGCAGGTGTCTCTCCCCTTCCCCACATGGTCAGCTCCTGATTTTCTCAGCATTACGGCCATGCCTTTGGACCCTATGCTGATGTCGCTTTTTGCCAACCCGTCCCCTATCGTGTTGCGTGCTACTAGCTCCCCAATCTTAAATGCCCCATGATGCGCCGGGGCAAAAGTTGCCCTGAACAGCGCCGTCTCATACTACTGCTACATGTGCTATGCCATACTTTTAACAGCCCTACCAATTTCCCAAAATTCAGGGGTCTACTGCTATCTGGTTTCTTTCCTTCCAACTTTGCCCAACCCTTCATTTCGTACTTTAACTGTGGTCTGTTTGTTGGATCCGACACACCGGCCACTTTTGTGGTGTATGCGACAGAAGGCACATGAGCTGCTGCCCCACTTTTCCTTTCACCCTGGGCAAATGCCTTTTCCAAGAAATCACACATTTTTGGGAGTTTTAATTTCCCCCACCTCTTGTACTCTTGTTTCCGTTATTCACATACTCCTTGTATTGCTTACCGGTTTCGTATGTTAGGGCGTACCTGGCCAATTTCTCTATCACTCCTCCTCGCTCCTGTGGCCTTTCCTTTTCTTTTGAGTTAACCTTGTAGTCAACCGTTTTTCCTCCAGCACTCTCAATGGAACCCATGCCTTTTCTGGTGTGGGCGTTTTTATCCTTTTTGCATCCGGCCTCAGCTCTCTGGACCTGACCCACTGAAAACGAGACAAGGCGTCAGCCACCATATTTGCTTCTCCAGCAATGTGCCTTGCCCTTATGTACGCATTGTTTTTTAGACACTCCAATGTGATGGCCCTCCTCTGTTTATTGGATCCAACACACTGGCCACTTTTGCGATGTATGCGAGAGCTGGCACATGAGCTGCTGCCCCACTTTTCCTTTTACCCTGGGCAAATGCCTTTTTCCAAGAAATCACCCATTTTGGGAGTTGTAATTTCACCCAAATCTTGTACTCCTGTTTCCGCTAACACCTTATTCACATGCTTTGTGTATTGCTTACCCGTTTCGTATGTTAGGGCGTACCTGGCCAATTTCTCTATCACTCCTCCTCACTCCTGTGGCCTTTCCTTTTCTTTTGAGTTAACCTTGTAGTCAACCGTTTTTCCTCCAGCACTCTCAATGGAACCCATGCCTTTTTTGGTGTGGGCATTTTTATCCTTTTTGCATCCGGCCTCAGCTCTCTGAACCTGACCCACTGAAAACGAGACAAGGCGTCAGCAACCATATAGACACTCCAATGTGATGGCCCTCCTCAATTCCAATACCAGTGGACATGATGCTCCTATCCTGCCTCTGTGGTGCCCCATTTTGGCCCCTCTTGTCCTCAGCTCAATACTCCTTTGGAAAGATTCTACCTTGTGGCATGACCCTTCCTGCAAAGTTTAGTTTCCCTGCTAACGCTTGCAATTCTCTTACGGTAGCCTTGTTTCTCCCTTTTAGGTTATTGATAGATTTCCAACAACTGAATTGTTTGTGTTGTGCCCCTAGTTTTTTCTTCTGCCAGCGGGAAATCCCAGTCCTTTGTTATCTCCATGAATTTGTTCACCGTGGCTCTACATAGTTTTGACCCCTGTGATCCCACGAAATATTCACCCTCCCATTGCATACATAGCCATTTTTGTGACTCTTTGTTACCTGGTAACCGACGAAAAGTAGATTTTATATCAGCTTTTGCCATCCCTGCCCCTTTGCCTGTCTTCCTGAATACCTCTACTGCTTCCTGGAAATCCGAGTAAGTCACTGATGCTACATCCTGTGGGATGCCCTCATTCACTGATGCCCCTGGGGGTATGATAAGTGGTGAATCCGTCTGAACTCACCTTTTTCCTGAAAAACCTCTCCTGATCGCCTTGGCAGCTTCCTTGGTCTGGAAAAACCTACAGCCACTTCTCCATGTTCTCAAACCTAAATGGCGTGGCCCCTTTCTCATCTCCATTCCTAGATCCGTTTTTCATTCTCCCTGTGGGTGTTCGCCGTTGCCCTGGTGCACTTTGCGCTACTATGGTCTCCCCTACAATTCTCGCACCTATGGCTGAATTTGCACTTCTTGCCCCAGCTGCGTGGTACCCCATCCTCAAAATTTCGACATTGTGCTGCCTCTGTCCTTGTTGGCCCAGTATTGCCCCTCCCGGCCCCCTGGGCTGTTGGTGGTCTGCTGCTCTGCCACCTTCTCTGTGAGCTGTACTGCCTGTTCCGAACGCTCTGATCCCTTGCTCTGTTATAGCTGTTTTCGTATTTTCTGTTACTATACTTGTAATCACCTCTATACTCACTTTGCCAGTATTGCCTTCTCTGTTGTCCTCCTGAACTCTGCTCCCTGTTAACCCTTTTTTCCTTTTAATACATTGAGTATGTACCGTTTAAAGTTTCCCTTATCCCATCCTATATCTGGGAAGCAAACCATTTATTTTCTAAATTTGTGGTCATATTCTTTCCAGGCCTCCCCTCCAAATGCTTTGTATGCCTTCACACTCTCTGTTGGTATGTGACCAAAGATACCCCGTCCTCTGGATATTTCTGCAGTATAATGGTGGACATTATTTGAAAAGTCGCCATCCAGTTATCAAAATTCTTTGCTACTGCCCCTCTTTTGGCATTCTAATAGTGAGAAAATGTCTATGAACTCCTTTCTCCATATTTTTTCCCTTACTTCGTCATTAATGTACCATGCCGCTGCCTTCATGGATCGGCCCTGGGCGTCCTTTCCTATTGTGGGCCTGCCCTACTTTGTCATGGCTGGCTCACCCTCCTTGCCTGCTGTGGCCGTGAGAGCTGCTTCTGCTGGGGCTGCCCCCTGCGGGGTGTCCCCTGCCAATGGAATAGGTGTGAGCCCTGCGGGCATCACAGGTGGGTTGGGAATCATCCCCTGGGGACTGGACCCCTGCGGGACCCCTTCTGGACCTGGAAGAGCTGGTATCTCTTGTAGTGTGGGGACCCTGCTGTCTACTGGCCCTGGCCCCCTGCCCCTTGACCTTTACCTGCTCCCTCCATCCACACGCCCTTCTGCTTTTCCTTGCTCACTACTCCCTTCCATTTCACTCATGCCTGCAAGTGGTCCCTCTCTTATCCTCACTGCTTTCTGTTTCTGTTGAACAACCCCTTGCTCCTTCCTGTACCTTTTATGCTTCCTACCCCTCCTGTCACGTGCTCTGAGCGACTTACCCTGAACTGTGATGCAGGTTTTCAAAAATGTTTTCAATTTTTCTCCCACTTTTTTCATCACTTTTCACAGTACCTTTTTTGTTTTCTTTCCTTTGGCTCTTCCTTGGCACCTCCGTCTGCTCCTGGGTCCTTCTTGGCTCATCTCTCCCCCTCTTCTTCGCCGCCGCTGGACTCCTCTGTCAGCAAAGGCGACATTACCCTCACCGTCTCCTCCTTTTGCATCTCTTCCAGCACACATTGTGCCCCATATTCTTTTTCAATTCCTGTGCTCTTCTTGCTCTTTCCCCTGCCATTCTTTGGGAATCTTCCTTCCAGCTGTCGTCAAAAAACATGCGTATTGTGTCTACTTTCCTTCCTCCAGTTATGGTTTGTTTCTGTAACTTCCTCCTCCAGAGGCATTTCTGCCCCAGCTACTTCTGTGTAGCTGTCCCTTTAAATTCGTAATGGCTTTGCTGCCTGGACTGCCCCACTTCACACACGTTGCAACTTCTCTTCACTCGTGGCTGTTTTCTTTTTATTGATCCCCAGTCACCGTTGTGCTACCAGGTTTTCGGTGTAGCTGCCCCTTTAAGTCTGTGTCAGGACTGTTGCCGGCGCGCCTCTCTTTCTGAGATTTCTTTGCCCCCTGCTCCTGGTTGCCCAGGCAACGGCTTGGGCACACGTTGCAACTTCTTTCGATCGTGCCTGTGGGCGGGGCGGCCCCCCCTTCCTGTTTCGCTCATTGTGGCCGTGGGCAGTCTCGGCAGGATGTTCCCTTTGCTGCTTGCCCGGTCCTCTGGCTGCCTCTCCCCGTGGAGTGCTGTCTCCTTACTGCCGGCCGATGCCGCCACCCACACGCTGCTTCCTCCTTCCGCAGGCAACGTCCTGTTCCAACTGCTGGTTCCTTCCTCCGGCGGCGGCTCTCCATTCGTTAGCCGGACGGGTAGGTGCCTTCCTCACGGGGGGCTCTGCCCGCCACTCTTTTCCTTCTTCCGCGGCAAAATCCCTTTCTCCGGTTCTTGGCACGGCACTTCCTTCTGCCTCCCCGCAAAGGTGAGCGGACCGCTTCTCCTTCCTTCTTCAATTCCTCCTGACAAAATACTTTCCGCTAGCTGTCTCTCACCGCGGAGCACTGTCTCCCTACTGCAGGCAGATGCCGCCGCCCTCACACTGCTTCCTCCTTCCGCAGGCAACGTCCTGTTCCAACTGTTGGTTCCTTCCTCCGGCGGCGGATCTCCATTCGTTAGCCGGACGTGTAGACGCCTCCCTCACGGGGGGCTCTGCCTGCCACTCATTTCCTTCTTCTGCGGAAAAACCCCTTCACCGGTTCTTGGCATGAAACTTCCTTCTGCCTCCCCGCAAAGGTGCGCGGACGGCTTCTCCCTCCTTCTTCGATTCCTCTTCACAAAATACTTTCCGCTTACTCGCAGAGGTGAGCCAAAATCCTTTCCGCTTACCCGACCGAGGTGAGGGAAATGCACGATCCTGGGGAAAGAACAAAAACAAAGGAACACGTTTCCTTCTCCCCCTTTTCCAGGCCCCAGGAGCTTACCCGAATGAGGTGAACTCCTTACCTTGTTTGTGCTTCCCCTGCCTTCTGAGGGGGTACTTATACTCCCCTGCTCCTTTGTTGTTCCCTTGGGGGGCCGGACTTCCCCAGGCCCCCCTGTTGCTTTCCCCTCACACCTTTCCCTGTTTGTTGTGTTTGTTCCCTGGCAACGCCGGGGTTGAGGGCGCTGCCTGGCTGCCCCTCCCCTTACTTTTTCATGCCGCTTTCTCCCCCACTCTGCGCCTAACCCCCCAGGCCCTCCATCGTGCATTTCTGCCCCCCGGGGACAGGGGGGCAGGGGCAGCACGCTCATCTCTTTGCGGCGGATGCTGTGGGGGGGGGGCTGCACTACTCACCCCCGGCAGGAGGTGTCACTAATTTCTCTTGGTGGAATGCCGCGGGGGAGGTAACATAATACCCGTGGCTGCTGCCGCTCTGTTTCTTCTCCCCTGTGGGGGGGGGCCACTTGAATCTTCTGCTTTGGGGAATGCCGCGGCAAGGGGGTTTGCATGCATGCTTCGATCCCAGCCACACGAGCACCCTCCTTACAGAGGGCTGCGGCTGGGGCGAAGTCATACTGGGGCATTCCTTAATTCTCTGCAGCGGTTTCCTGCCACTCCTCCTCCCTTCTCCCTCCTCTCCTCTCCCACCAAGAGGGAGAAAAACCAATGGAGGGACAGGGACGGAGCGGAGGCATCATAGGGGCTCTTCTTTACTCATCGCCAATGTAATGGGGCTGGCACCAGTCACGCGGCCGGCCTCATTGGTGCTGGGGGGCCCAGCACCATGCTGTTATGCCGGGATCACCCGGACTTAGTTGTTGTTGTAGGGCAGGGCCCTGGGAGGCTGTGGAGCACAGCCTGGGTGCCGGAGCACCGTGGATGCCTGGAGCATCCAGGATGGTGGGTGCCTGGGCTGGACCCAGGGAACCAGGCTGGTCTGTGGGCCCAGACCTGCAAGGACCTGCAGGGCCGTGGTCACAATGCGTGGGGCCTGCAGGCCAGGGCCACAGGGCCGTGGTCACACGGTGTAGGCCTGCAGGCCCACAATGAGAGACGGACACAGGAGTTCCATAGTTGGAGTCTGCAGCCATTCTCCTTCACGTGCCTGCAGGGGCTCCTTTTATTAGCTTGGGTCATGACACAGTCATGGCCCATCTTAAAAGGGCAATACACGTGGGAGGGACACAGCCTCCTCTTAAATGGGTTATACACAATGCGAGGGTCAAACATTACAATGTGCATGCTTCAAAACATTGGTTTAAAACGCAGTGTTATGTTATTTTATCTCTGTTTTTTACACTTGACTGCCATGACTACACCCCGAAACTGAGAGAGAGAGAGAGAGAGAGAGAGAAAGAGAGGAGAGAGGGAGAGAGAGGGTGGGGGAATGAACGCAAGAGAGTAGAGGAAGAGAGAGGGGGAAGACAGAGAGGGAGGGAAAGAGAGAGTGAGAGAGAGACAGGGAGGGAGAGAGAGGGAGGGGGAGAGATAGAGAGAGAGGGAGGGAGAGAAGGAGAGAGAGAGAGAGAGAGACGGAGGGGGACAAAGAGAGAGGGAGAGAGAGAGGGAGGGAGAGAGAGGCAGAGAGAGAGAACGAGAGAGAGAGAGAGAGACAGAGAGAGGGAGAGAGAGGGTGGGGGAGTGAACGCGAGAGAGTAGAGGAAGAGAGAGGGGGAAGACAGAGAGAGAGGGAGGGAAAGAGAGAGTGAGACAGAGGGAGGGAGAGAGAGGGAGGGGGAGAGACAGAGAGAGAGGGGGGAGAGAAGGAGAGAGAGAGAGGGAGGGAGAGAGAGAGAGAGAGAGAGAGAGGCAGAGAGAGAGAAAGAGAGATGTCTGTTTGCAGTTTGCTTGAGTGTGGCTTTGTAAATCTAATACCGGACACTTTATTGAAAACTATGCAAAGCACTATCCATTTGCACTTTTCTGAATTTCAAAAATCATCTTGTTATACACCTTATAGAAAGAGATGGAGATAGATCAGTGAGGTAATTGCTTGATGCAAGTACATATGTTCATCGTGCAGGCTATGGCATGTTCGAATACCTGCAGGGCCGACTCAGCCTTTCATACTC
Source organism: Ambystoma mexicanum (assembly GCF_040938575.1). Taxonomy (NCBI): domain Eukaryota; kingdom Metazoa; phylum Chordata; class Amphibia; order Caudata; family Ambystomatidae; genus Ambystoma; species Ambystoma mexicanum. The sequence goes on from NC_090929.1 coordinate 818,473,004, forward strand.
CCCATGTCCATAAAATCAGTACCATTGACTTGCATAACAGCAAAATATGTTAAAGTTCTTAAAAAATGAACAAAATCCATCAGGCATTTCTAGACAGACAGCAGGAGAATACATCATATCTGTATTATCTAATACGTTTCTCTAATTATTCCTCTTATATTTTCAGGATGCTTTAGAGTTTGGTTTGGTGGTTTGCAAATCAGCATTATTAAAACATGAAAGCCAATAATGCCACAATTGAGAAATTGTATCTTGGTATAAACCTAAAGATGTGATGGAAGAAGATGTGGTCTGCTGGCTAGATTGGAGCTTGTGAAACCAGGACACCTGGGCTCAAAACCCAGGTTCTCTGATCAATCAAATCTGATGAAACAGGGCAAATCATCTTACCCCAGATGGCCTCCTTTTCCTTAGCGTATAAATAAATCAAGTGATACAATTCAGTTTCAACTGCAGAAAAAGCAAGTTGAATCATTTAGTCATGAGATGCACCGGTTCCACACCCAAAATCCAACCACCCCAAACCCGACCCACTGACCTGCTCTTGGTCACACTCTATCCACCCAGCAATTTTTAACCTTCGAAACAACGGTGCCCTTGGTCTTAAATATGACACTGCTGCAGAGGCATAAAGTATGAAAGGATGGGGCCACCCTGGCTTAGTCCACAACAATATTTTACAGGCTACTTATTTCATTACCTCTGTAGATATAGGCTGCGTTGGCATACCAGGTTCTGTGGCTGAATGTACAACCACATGCATGCTGCTTGGAGGCTGCTGGGGGAGCTCTCAGGGTGGCATGGTGACCACTGTGTTTCCTTTCCAGGATTCGCCCAGTGCAGAAGCCTGTTCATCCCAGCTTTTTGCCTGCCACTTCCTGTGTGCCTATCCATGCATACAAGATCCTTCCACAAACTGCCCAAGTCCTCAACCAAGAGTGGGTGATTGTAAAGTAAACACAGACTGCTCAGATTTGTCATTTCGGAATTTGGAATTCCAGATCTTCATGATTTGGAGATCATTCTCGAAATAAATTGTAGGCATCCACGGATCCCATCAAATCAGTGCCCAGATGTCTCCACTCCCTCCCTCTTCATCTCCTGCTGTGTGTGGATGCTGTAATCCCTTTCCTATTTACATTTGCCTTTCAGCTGGGGTTCGGGAAGTCAGAGCAGCATTCTCTGGTGGCCGCTCTGCCTGAAAATCTCTCATGCTGCAACCACACAGGCCGGAGCACTCATGCTTTCACTGTAAATCGCTGGTGTAGTCATGGATACATCAGTTGATAACACACGAATCAGTCTAACTGCATAAAGGTCAACACAGGGCAAGCAAGAAATAAAAACCTTCAAACCTGGAGGTTCAGTTACACACCCATGGAAACCATATCACATGATTTCGATAAACCTCTACACCTAGTTGTCCTATAACTTTACAATAGATAACTACAATTAACAATTACTCGCTGCAGGGGTTGTACTGGCAGCACACCCGCACACTTCCAGCGTCCTGTGAGGAGCACACCAGCAGCATCCATCTTCCCATGCAGAGCCTCTGGGTGCATCTATATTGAAGTAGCTTCAGCCCTCATTATTATTACACAAGAGGGCAAATTATGTAAAGTTAACAGGGTAGTGCCCTTAGTAGATTACATTCACACAATAAATAGGCAAAACACATCTGTATTGAAAACTATTAGCAGCCAAGTGGAACCCAGGATTGGTCCAGTTGGCAAAGCCAAAAAAAGACTGTCCTGATGAATGTGGCTTTATCAAAGTTATGCCACTGAAACCGGTCGACGGTGTTTGCTACACTCAAAAAAGGTGCCAATAAGCCAAATGTTGAGAGTTCGAGCAAACATTTTCACATTGTCCTACTTCACCCCAGTTTACAGCAGCCCTAGATGGGAAGTAGTGACTGTATTGTCATTGTGTTTTAGGAAGAGGAAAATTCCTTGTTCCTCGTATATGTGTCTTTTTAACCTGAGCAATCCAGGGTCAGTGCGACAATCTATGGGCCATTAAAAGTTTGTTATTCCAGTAGATGCCCCACAAGTGCTTACAAAGGAAAAATATCCTTTCTTATCTTCCCTGGTGCGCTTTCGCTTTCAATTTCACTTTAGTCTCTTCCTTTTTACACATTTTTGGAAGAGAGTGGTATGAGACTTACAAGGCTGAATGTGTTACATACTATAGAAGTTGGTAATTTCACTCTTATTCTGTCACTATTAGACAGGCGTTGTAACACCGCAACCTAGTTGAGAGTGCACTTTAGGCAGGGATAGTATATTTTTCGCTCTATCCTTCTGTCTTCCTTCACAGCCTTGACTCTACTTTGGCCAGAATCACCTTCCATTTGTAGTCCATACCACAAGTTTTTTGGCTTTGCCAACTGGACCAATCCTGGGTTCCACTTGGCTGCTAATAGTTTTCAATACAGATGTGTTTTGCCTATTTATTGTGTGAATGCTTCAGCCCTCATGCCTGCGCACAGGCTTTAATTTAGATCTTTCTGACCCCACACAATGAGGGTGACTCAGTACCAGAAACCCAGCCCACACTACCACAGTCAAAGCATGCAGTCTCCCTAAGCATAACCCCTCCTCAGTTACATGTTTGCAGCACTAGTTCAGAGCTCCTGCCTGCCCTATCGCACACTTCCTAGCGCCCACAGGCAGGCAATCTGTATCCAAGGCGCCATCCAGCCATCCAAACACCACACTGTGGACTATCTAATCACTGAGCTCTGCAGCAACGTGTTGGCATTTCCTACCATGGTAACATGGCTGCACCACTGTTGACATTGACATAGCCACACATAGTTATCCTGCCCTGTCATTACTTCTAGGAAAATCATGCGTCCGGTAGTGCTTAGCTGTTACTGTAAGGGGCATATACGTGCTAGCATTGCCATACAGTGCACTCGTATTAAACCTCTGCAATAAGGGTGTCCCTTATCCAATGTGGCAATAATAACAATAAACCTTCCCTCCAGGCACACCCCACACCGGGCACAGGAAGACTGTGAAACAGAATGCCCTACTCTATCATCTAGAGCGGTGGGGCGCACAGGTTTCACTTCTGAGATCAGGACCATGAGAGCTAATTTAGAGAGAAAAAAGACACCCATTTAAGTCTGTGATCTCGGGGTTCATAGAAAGAAGAGGGCAGCGGATCGGAGTTGGGGCAAACACAGACAGATACAGTTCCTGGCATAGGTGGTGCTTGGCAGGATACACGGGATGGATAGCCAGCAGAAGTTAGAGGAAGCAGCCCATGGTGTGATGGCGTGTGCAAGGAACAGAAGACAGAGGAGACATGGAAGCGGTCTGTCTCTGATGGAGGAAACAGTGGAGAGGAGCATTGTGCTGATTTCGTCTCTTTTTCTTTCCTCTCAAAATCAGAGAGGATGAATACCCATACTGAACTAAACCTCTGGTGTGTGGTGTCTGCATTTTTGTTTTCTTGCTTTTCCAAACTAAGGGGCTGATTGACAGAACGTTTTCCTATGGGGTTGCACCATTATAAAATGCTTCAATGAATCAGGCCTTAAAGTCTCTGTCACTACATTGATCGGGTTGTAGCTCCTCTAAACGTGTCCATGCAAGGTCCTAATGATCACAGTGATTGAAGGCCCAAAAGGTACTGCATTCTATTTATGAGTCTCCTCACACAGATTGCTGTGTGGGCTCCACGGTCTGATCACAGTACCTCATCTGCATGTCGCGACCCAGCGCTGCTGTGGGAATCCAGTACCGAGCCCAACTGTCTAATGTTGTGCATTGTTAGAATGAGTGGAACATGGATGCGGCCGTATATGGTCATGTCCTCCATATGGTATATGCTATATGGTCATGTCATCTGACCGCCTCACAGAGAGAGGGAGACAGCACAGGAGCACGATATGCCCGGATCTACAGGATGCGTTTTCCTTATCCTTTTATTTTTTCCCAACTGTCCCTACTCCTTGCTGTTGGTACTCTTGTCCAGAGGAGAATTGCCTAGCATTTTGGTCCTGGACTGCCCCAGGGCAGGACAAAGACTGATGTGTTTTGGATATTTCTCCTCTGTGAAAGATAGTGAGCTAAAGATTCTGGGTAAGGCTCTCGTTACCAGGACTAATGTCTGGCAGAGGGACTCCCAGGACCCCCCTTGTTATTTCCTCCATAAGGTATATGCTATATGGTCATGTCATCTGACCGCCTCACAGAGAGAGGGAGACAGCACAGGAGCACGATATGCCCGGATCTACAGGATGCGTTTTCCTTCTCATATTATTGTTTCCCAACTGTCCCTGATCCTTGCTGTTGGTACTCTTGTCCAGAGGAGAATTGCCTAGCATTTCAGTCCTGGACTGCCCCAGGGCAGGACAAAGACTGATATGTTTTGGATATTTCTCCTCTGTGAAAGATAGTGAGCTAAAGATTCTGGGTAAGGCTCTCGTAACCAGGACTAATGTCTGGCAGAGGGACTCCCAGAGCCCCCCTTGTTATTTCCTCCATATGGTATATGCTACATGGTCATGTCCTCTGACCGCCTCACAGAGAGAGGAAGACAGCACATGAGCACGATATGCCCGGATCTACAGGATGCGTTTTCCTTCTCCTATTATTTTTTACCAATTGTCCCTGCTCCTAGCCTTTATGTGGGAGTTCCCTTATACACTTCACATCCCAATGCTATGCTTTTTCTCCCTTGTTTTTGGGGGTTTTAGGGTGTTTTGCTAATTTTTCCACACTTTACTTTGGGAAATGGCCACAGACCCCTAATGTTTCAATAGTGCCATCATTCGACTTTGAAAGCCAATGGAGATGCCTTGAAAATCTTGAATGCGATGGCACCCATTGCTTTAGAGGCCATCAATTGGAGGATAGCTCAGCGGAAACTTGCTCGCCTTGGAAACAAAAACGACACAAAGCAACAAAGGTTCGATCCCCGGATCCGCATTATAAATACACAACTAAGACAACAACAAAAAATCCTGTAATAGCACCTCGATGCTCCCGGGCTGTGTGAGCGCTTTAAAAATGCAAAATAAAAAAAATAAAAGATTGTTTGAACTGAGTCAACCCTGTGATTGTTAGCTGAGACCCCTATCAGATCCTGGTTTCTTTATAACTGAGGGAATCATATTTAATCGAATCATGTGAGTCATAATAGGCGTGATGAAAAATCCTGAAAAACAGAAGAAGGTGGCACCCAAACACGAAATGTGCAGAGGCTCTGCCCGACTGCACTTTCCAAATAAGCTTCTTGCAGAGATGCTCTGCTGGTGGTTCAGAAACCCAGCCTTCCTGGTCTTGGCCAGAGTGAGGCCCTGCAGAATGCTCCCATCCTTTCACCTGGTGGACACCAGTTGCCTGCTCAAAACAATGGCACTTCCCTAAAGGCGTTCTGCTCTCGCTACATAGATCCTTCAGAAAGTTGCGGTTCCATTGCTACTACAGCAGTCAGGAACCTGCAACACCATTGGTTGCTAAAGAACAAGGAACCGCTTGAAACTGAAGCTGGTTGTCTCAGGCCTTGTGCCATCAGAATCCCTTGTTGTGACAATGGATAGGTGAGCGTGTCTAAACTAGATACCCCTATTAACTGGCGAGATCTGTGGATGGCACATCCAGGACTAAGTAGTTGCGTGCAGTGTGCTCAACTCCCCTGCCACTACTGTGAGTACATGTCTGTGTCACAGCAATGCACCTGCGTTCATCCTACAGAAAACTGTTACCAATTGGATGATTTCAGACAGGCCCTCCAGGACTTCCAACTTTCAACTCGCACTGTCTCTCTACTCACCTTACCCTTTTCTTTCTGCATGTACATAAAGAGTGTATTTTTTATAAAATCTCTGTGTGGACCTCTTTTATTCTATGTAATACAAATGTACTCGTGTCACCTAAACTCCTCGGAGGATAACCTTGACCTCAGCTACCATTAGGTGAGCAAGGGAGAGTTGACTAGATCAATACACAATTAAGGGAAATCATCCAAGCATTCTCAATGGAATCCTCTGTTTAAGTGAGTGAGGGTACTGGCAGCAGAAACACATGCACCTCCTTTGGCTCAGCATTTTGCAGGCATGCCAAAGCACTTACACCCATTACTTATTGGTAGCCTGTGGGAACTGAACGGTAGGTATGGCAATTCATGAACATGTCCAATGATGCGAACGGATCCTGCTCCATGGATGTCAGCGTTGCTGCTTCTCTCCCCCCTTGGCAGCGTTCCCCCACTTTCTCCAATGTAGTTAGTGATGTAACATGTGCCCTTTCTTTTCTCCAGGTGTTAGAAATATCTGCGTACGGATTTTTATATGGGATGGATATCTGTTTCTGCAATTAATGCTCAAATATAATAAAAATAATAAATTAGTATAGTTGGGCCCACTGTCGGAGTAGTGGCAGTCATAGCCCATAGCCCTGCTCCTTAAACCCACCACTACAGGAATTCTTGTTGTTAAGCAGCAGAGCTGTTGGTGGCACTCTGGAAACCCATTATCTGTGCTGCAGTACAACACCTCACACTTTGTGTGACATATTATTGCAGTGTGGTGCTGAGAAACCAAGGGCGCCTGGAATTCGGGGTTTTCTACTCGGATACTTGACTTCCTGTCATTTGTGAATAAGCGGCTGCAACGGCGAGGACACGTGCAAAAGAATGAATGCACAAGAACCCCACAGACACAGTTAAGGGGTACAATGAGGGGTGGCGGAGGGGGGCGTCGGTGTGGCGTCGCCCCGTAAGGGCTGCGCACGCGGCGGCGTGACGTTGCACGTCGCCGCGTGCGGCTTAAATAAACGGGGCGTTCCCGGAAGCTACAGAGCGACCGGGGAGCCCGAACCTGACGGATGTGTGAGTGTGAGCTCTGTTGGGTTGGGGGCTCACGGGCACGCCTGGGGGGCAAAGGACAGACCCCCAACAGTGGCGACGAGTGATGTCGGATGCCCGGGCCCGGCGGTGAAAGGCGTCGGAATTTTTTCAAATGATCGGAACGTTCATGGACGTTTCGTTTCATGCCGTGGCTGCGGACCGCACACGCGGCTGGCGGCCATTTTGCATACGAGGCCGCAGAACTTCTCGGAGCTCCGGTTCGGACCGAGAAGGTGATCCGGGTCTAATTTTTGGATTTTGTGGTTGCTGAGTGCATGACCTGCACGCCCATACCCAATTTGTGTGTTTTTATCAGATTTTGGGACTGTTACGTCGAGTGTAAGCCAGGATAAGGACTAATATGGTAGGGCCTGCTTAGTCCAGTCCATTCACGTGGCTCAATGTTTGGGACTTCTAGACAGCAGTGCTTTGCTGCAAGGTGGCAACAAGGCACTTCCTCGCCCCCTTCATCATCAGGACACTCTTTTTGATCCTCTTCATCATCACGAGGTGGTGGCCGTTTTGGAAGTTCTTCGTGTGTTTGCACCAGGCTGTGTGTGGCACAGGGGTGCATCCTTCCGCATGGTGATGGTGGGAATCTGAGTTGCGGCCCCAGGTCTGGTAGTGGGGTGCCTGTGCGCTCAGTCCCATGTCCGACAGCGACCAGGACGGTGACACCGCGGATCCTGGGGAAGAATCTCAGGACGAAGGTCAGGCGGCCCAGCCTGCAGCTCTGCAACCGCTGCCACCGGGGAATCAGGGGCCTGCACCACAGGCACCACTAGGGGCACAGCCTGTCGCTCCACAAGGGCCCCCCATTATGGCTCAAGTTAGAGCCCAGGCGGCCCTGCAACCGATACCAGAATTCGATCCTACGGGCCCCCCGTCCAGTCTGGGGCCCCGATGGAAGAGGTGGGTGGCCCGCCTGGACATGTACTTCAGGACTGCTCGAGTGGACGACAATGACAGCATGGTAGCCACCATGCTGTACTCGGCGGGAGCCGCGGTTCAGGAGATCTTCGAGTCGCTGACTCCGGTGGACCAGACCTATGGTGAGGCGAAAGCGGCTCTCCTCGCACACTTCCTTCCACTTGCCAACGTGGACTTTGAGAGATTTGTGATGCTCTCGGCCAAGCAGAAGGATGATGAGACCCTGGACACGTTTTACGGCCGCCTACGCCGCCTTTCCCAAGGGTGCGCGTGGGGGGACGCGGAGGACATGATACGGACAATGCTGATCCAAGCATGCTCCTCCGGCAAACTGAGGAGACAGGTCCTCAGAGAGCCGGGAATCACTCTGCCCCGTATACTAGAACTGGGACGATGTCACGAAGTGGCTGAGGCACGGGCAAACAAGATGGAAGCGGGTTCACGCTCGATCAAGGCCGAAGGGGTGTGCGCTGTGTGGCGGGGCGGCAGAGGAACAAGAAGGCCTGGTGGAGCCCCCCTAGACAGGGCAGGAAGATCGGGGGAGTCATGTCAGAAATGTGGCTATGACCTCCCCCACCCCACAGAGTGCCCAGCCGCAGGAAGAACATGTGGCCGATGTGGACTGCCGGATCACTTCTCGAGAGTGTGTAAGTCAGCTCTACCTGTCATGGTACCCAGAGGTCCTGCCCGAATCTGGGATCCGCGCCAAACCCGGCCAGCCAACGTGGCCCAGGTGGATCAAGCGGAAGAGGAGGCTCAGGCAGAGGAGGCTGAAGGAGAGGAGGAGGAAAACATCTTCTTCGTCTCAAGCATGGGGATCCTGAAAGGCAAAAGCAGGAGACAGCCAAGGTGCGTGGTGGAGGTGTACCGCTCGCCTGTTCCCGTGCTGGTGGACACAGGGGCATCGGTCAATGTTATGGCGAGGGGACATTATGACGCTCTTGACCCATTACCGAACCTGGCTGTGCCAAGAGCTCGCATCTTCGCCTTCGGTGGACTCGAGCCCATACCGCTGGACGGAGCGTTCGTGGCGAAGGTGGAGCATGAAGGCTCGAAGATCAGAGCCCGGTTCTATGTGACCCCCAAAAGCAACAACACCCTGCTGAGCTGTGCGGCTGCGGAGGCACTCGGGATAGTGAGTTTTGCGTACTCAGTATACCTGGAAGATATCAACGATCTACTGGACAAGTACGCAGCCCTGTTCAATGGCATTGGGAGAATGACCGGTGATCCAGTCCGGCTACACATTGACGACTCAGTACAACCAATTGCCCTGAAACACCGCAGAGTTCCTTTTCATCTGAGGGAGCAAGTCGACAAAGAACTGGACAACCTGGTGGCCTTGGACATCATCGAGAAAGTGGAAGGCCCAACACCATGGGTGTCCCCCATTGTCGTGGCCAGGAAACCAAAACAGCCGGACTCCGTTCGCATCTGTGTGGATATGAGGCTACCCAACAAGGCCATAAAAAGGGAGCGACACCTGACCCCGACCATCGATGACATAATTGCTGAGGTACAGAGGGCCAGATTCTTCTCCAAACTCGACCTCAGAGCAGGGTACCATAAAGTTGTCCTCCATCCGGAGTCCCGGTACATTACTACATTCACCACCCACCGGGGACTCTACAGGTACAAGAGGTTGAGCTTTGGAGTATCGTCGGCTGCCGAAGTGTTTCAGAACATTATCCGGGGTGCACTTGCTGATCTTGAAGGGGTACTCAACATCAGTGATGACATTTTGGTGTTTGCCAACACGGAGGTGATCCACCTGAAGCACCTGGCCAAAATCTTCAAGAGTCTACAGTCATTGGGCCTCACCCTCCATAGGGACAAGTGCGAATTCCTGCACCCATCAATAGAATTCTTTGGGTTCGTGTTCAAGGAGGGAGGGGTGTCACCCGACCCGCGGAAGGTTCAGGACATAAAGAGTGCACAGCCACCGGAATCCGTGTCGGAAGTGAGAAGTTTTCTGGGCATGGTGACCTACTGTGGTCGGTTCATCCAAAACCTGGCCTCGAGGTCTGAGCCGCTCAGAGCTCTTACCAAGAAAGAGACTGCCTGGCACTGGGGTCCACTGGAACAGTCGGCGTTCGAGGACATCAAGAGCGCCCTAACAACGGAAGACATCATGGCGTTCTTCGACCCGGCGCTACCCTCGGAGATCGTGGTTGACGCCAGTCCGTTTGGCCTGGGGGCGGTCCTGACCCAGGTGGACCGCGATGGAAACCTCCAGCCCGTAGCATACGCCAGTAAGGCGCTCTCGGAAACAGAGCAGCGGTACTCCCAGATCGAGAGGGAGGCCCTGGCGGTCTTGTGGGGATGCCGACATTTTCGCCTCTATGTGCTGGGGCGCCCGGTGACTGTGGTGACTGATCATAAACCCCTGCTCCCGATTCTGGCGGGCTCGTCATCAAAGCCCCCGGCCAGAATTGAGAGATGGATGCTCGCATTGCTTGAGTACGGGGTCACGCTGGTATACCGGCCAGGTGCCAACAATGCAGCGGACTTCCTTTCCCGTCATCCCGGAGTGCGTGGGGGAGTGGCGGGAGACACCTGCGCAGAAGAAGCGGACGACCATGTCCGGATGGTGGTGGAGGGAGCAACACCAAATGCACTGCCCCTGTCGGAGCTGGAGGCTGCGGCGGCCGAGGATGGGTGCTTCCAGATACTGAAGCAGTCGATGCAGAGCGGTTCCTGGAAGCTCGTCTTGGAAGCTCTCGCAGGGCGGACCCATGAGGCGAAGACCGCCCTTGAACAGCTGTGGAAGGTGAAAGATGAGCTGTCGTTCTCGGAGTCGGGGCTCCTGCTCCGGGGGAATCGCATAGTGGTCCCCCACTCCAAAGTGGGTGAGGTGATCGCTTTGGCCCATCACGGACATCAGGGTGCTGCCAAGACGAAGGCGAGGCTGCGGATGAAGGTCTGGTTCCCGGAGCTGGAGAAAAGGGTCGATGACTTTGTGGCAGCCTGTGTATGGTGCCAGGCAGCCTCCCCGGTGCAGAGGGAACCGGCTATCAAAGCAATGCCTCGAGGGACCAGGCCCTGGGAGGTGGTACATGCGGACTTTGGGTCCACGTCTGTGGGCACCCATTTTCTGGCCATAGTCGATGAGTACTCCCGGTACCCCGAAGTGGAGTTTGTGGAATCGGTGGCATTCGAGCATGTGGTAGTCGGCGTGGAAAAGATCTTTGCAACCCACGGATTTCCCCTGACGCTGTGCTCGGACAATGGGTCGCCATTTCAAAGCGAACGCTTCTCCGAGTTCCTGGCCAGCTGTGGAGTTCAACATCGAAAGATATCCCCGCTGTGGCCTAGGGCCAGCGGCGATGCAGAAAGACTGATGCGAACACTAAACAAGACATTTCGGATTGCGCAAGGACAAGGCCAGCCTCTCCAACGGGCATTGTATCAATTCCTGAGAGTGTATCGCACCACCCCACATGCCTCCACTGGTGTCGCCCCGGCGGAAGTGCTGTTCCGGCGATGCCCCCGGGGTCTACTGCCGGAGGTACAGGAGAGAGAACCCGGGATTATCAACGACCAGCAGGTTGAGGCCGACCGACTGGCCAGGATCAGCCAAGAGAACGTGCGCCGGGGCCTGCGGCCCCAGCGGCTGGAACCCGGGGATGAGGTGCTCATCCGGAACCGCCATCCTCACGGGAAGTTGTCCCTACCTTATGAACCAGCGCCCCTGGATGTGGTCGCCGTGAAGGGGTCAATGGTGACGGCCTCCGATGGGCGAACGGCTGTCACCCGTAACGTCAGCTTCTTCAAGAAGCTGGGGGACTCGAGAACTGAACCCCCTCTCGACCCTGGTGTCGCCGAGATCCCTGAGGAAGATGGGTCCCCTCTCGGTGTCCCGGCCTCTCCGTGTCGGGAGGCTACTGTTGATGGACTGCCGGTGCCGGAGGTGAGCGGGAGGTACCCCCAGAGGACTGGGCGAGGGAAACCCGCTTACCTCAGTGAGTATGTGTTGGAACAGTTGGAGAGTCGTCCGGGGTGAGGGTGGCTGACATTAAAGGGGCCTGGGTCCAGGATGGGCAAGTTGTTTGTTGTGTGATATGTTGTGTTTAACTAATAACGTAATTGTGTGTCCTCCTGAAAAAGGAGTGTGGCGTCGCCCCGTAAGGGCTGCGCACGCGGCGGCGTGACGTTGCACGTCGCCGCGTGCGGCTTAAATAAACGGGGCGTTCCCGGAAGCTACAGAGCGACTGGGGAGCCCGAACCTGACGGACGTGTGAGTGTGAGCTCTGTTGGGTTGGGGGCTCACGGGCACGCCTGGGGGGCAAAGGACAGACCCCCAACAGTCGGTAGCTGTCGGTCTGTCAGAGGATGGAGCGGCCAGCAGACACTGCCAAGGACACCTATGGACCCTCACTGCCGTGCCGTGACATGTCAGCACTGTCCATATACTCGATCAGGAAAAGCAGACGGGCAGCCATCTTAGAGGAAGTGCGGCGCCTCACGCGCAGAGCCTGTGAATCTGCCTCAGCACTGCTTCCCCAATAGAGCTCCGCCTTTCTAGGCGGAGGGAGACACCGAATAGTGGCGACAAATTCCTTCAGGCGAGATAATCTCCCAGGGGGACAGATGGCTAGAGTGAGTAATACCCTTTGCGAGTTGCTAAACACTGTACGCTATATGTGTTAATGTGAAAATGAATCCGGGTTGCTGAGCAGGCATCTTCTCTGAATATTGATAGTTAAAGAAGAAGCTTTATCGATGTAGCACTTGGGGTAAGCAGTCTGCTATTTCAAAAGCGCAGTACTGATGCAATGTATAGATTTCTTGTGTTTGTGTGCTCATCTGTCTTTATGCGCCAAGCACAGATAGTTAAATGATATCAAGGTTCTCCGAATGAGAACTGGATTCATATCAAAGCAGGTGCATCCAGGGGACTATCTCTGGCAAAGAGATCATTTGCCATTGAATTAAATGGATTTATGTGGCAGAAAGGTTCGCAGAAATATATAGGTTGTATTCCAATCAGATCACGATTTACTCACATGAAGAAAATGGAATGGAACTTTGGTATGTGAATTAGTAAAGAAATCACACACACAGCCAAACAGTGTGCTGCAGATATTACTTCTGCAAAGCTCGGCGAGCAGTACGAATGATTTCAGCGTCCTTACAGAAGTATTTCTGTGAGATTGATTCCATGAACACACTTTTAATGCTACAAAATACATTCCAACTATGCTTGCTAGATATCTGAGAGTCCAGAGAGTTCTGAAGGAAACATGTTCACTGTGGTTCACATTTGTGTGAGAATAAAAAAGGAATTAGTCCTGAGAAAATTACAGATTTAACAACACGTCATTGTTACAATCAGAGGAAGTGAGGGGCTTGATTTTTCTAAACTCACATGTGGCACCAGGCGAAGAAGGTCCTCCCTCTTACCACTGGGAAGTATCTCTCAAATGACCACAGAAGCTTGCTCAAAGATGATAAAAGGCTGATTATTCAGGCAGGTTTGTTTAACTCATTTAGCATCCAAGCTCTTTGTGGCTCACATACTTGGCATGACGTCTCCATGCCATATTACATCTCTGATCTTAGACCCGCCCCTATTCTCGCTCAGCTTCACCACCTTTATAAGTTCCTGTGATCCCGATCCATGATACTACATGACCTTTATAACTCTGGATGCCTTACTCCTTTCCTCGCGGTCTCTCTTCTCATCTTATCTGCTCTGATCTCATGCTGACCTGGTTGCTCCTGCAACAGATAGAGCTGCTTTTTCCATCCCCCAAACATCAACATCAAAAACCTTCCTTAACATTTCAACATGTATCTATGAAAGCAAAATAAGCCACGTGAGCAACCCAGCAGCCATCACTGCAAGTTCACCTCCAGTCCAGAGCCACATGAGCAACGTATTGTGGATATGCAATTTAGCCAAATGCAAGCCTTTAGCTCCAAATAATTGCCTTTGTTTTACTGGGCAGGGCTGTTTTATATATATCACTTCTTTGCCGCAAGACAGACAGCTCTCAAGGCTGCAGACAGCTGCATAGCAGTTTTAGACGTATTAAGGATCATCAGTGCTTTACAGCTTTGTGGTTGGAACATCAGGGTGTGTGCAGCAAGCACCAGCAAAGCTGTGGTGGGTTTAAAAGGCTTGAAAAAATCCTTCCACCTGAAAGTACAATAAGCCAAATGAGTCGAGTCAAACATGCCACAGCGACACCCAGTAGACATCCCTGGAAGTTCACCACTCCTTCAGAGGCACTTCAGGAAAGCAATGTGGTTAGACAAATTAACCCAACTGCAAGACCTTAGCTCCAGAAAAGTGCCTTTGGCTATAAACTTTATTTTCTGTACTCCCTTGAAATGTGCCTTAGCAACAGCAACAAATACGTGCCTTTAACATTTAATTCCTTAAAGGAATAGTGCGCTCAGAAATATTATTTGCAAAATGATGGCCAATAGTCTAAAACATAGTTTAGACATATTTTGAATGAAAGTTCCTATGTAAACACTTTGAGCAAACAAGGCTCAAAGTGTTTACATGAGAGCTTCCTTTTTGCGATTTCAGGCAGCCCCCTCAGTTCTGCCCTGGCGGCACTAAACAAGCAGCAAAAGCCCCCTACTGGGAGCTTTTGCTTACTGCAGCCAGAGCAAAGCTGAGGAGGCTGCCTTCACTTTCATTTTACGTTTTCGGTGCTCTCCAAGCCCAGGGAAGCACAGAAAACGTCAAATGAAGGCAAAAAGCCAAGGTGCGTCAATTAAAAATGCAACGTTGTTGTATTTGTGATTGCCGTGGTTGGAAAACCACAGAAATCATAAATACAACAACGTTGTTATTCTGACTGTGGCGGCTTTTGCGTGGAGTCTCCTGGGCGCCCCCATCCCTGAGGGAGTCCAGGAGACTCAAAGCGAAAGCTGCCACATTCAGAATAACAACGTTGTTGTATTTGTAAATACCACTGCATTTACAAATACAACAACGTTGTATTTCTCACTGTGGCCGTTTTTCGCTTGGAGTCTCCTGGACTCCCTCAGGGTTGGGGGAGCCCAGGAGACTCCACGTGAAAAAAAAAAGCTGCAGTGAGAAGCACTGCAGCATTTCAAAACACACCCGCGTTGTGTTTCTGCCTGCAGCGGCTTTCACTTTGGGGCTCCACACACTCTGATGTTCACACGTCCAGAAAAGTATACACCACTCCCTATTTAAATTGTAGACAAGTTTGAGCAAGAGTGAAAACTGAGCAAAACGGCACAGTGAAAACCAAGCAGAAATGGCACTCTAATAATTTCTCAAAAGGGGGGGGAGGACAAGTTATACAGGTTTAGACTCTTTAACACACCAGCAACACTTCCTAGGTAGATTGTGAACAAGTTAGGCAAGGCAGTACTTTAGCATATGCAATACTGAGGTGAAAACTGAGCAAAATGGCACTTCACAAGTTTAAAAAAGGGAAGGAAAAGGGTGGTTATAAGAGTTAGGTGCACCAACACATTTCTAGGTGAGAAGCAATCTAGAGAAGGCAGTTGTAACAGATTTAGCCAGAGTCAATAGGCCTGTGCCAGTGTCAATGGTACAAGGCAATGTGCCCAGGATCAAACTGTTCTAGTAGCTGCAGTTAAGTCTTTGTTTAACGATTCAAAAAGGCAGTTGCAGAAGGTTAAAGACAATGTTAGATGATAGGGGCGGCTAACCCAGTAGGTAAGTAAAGGATTTAAAACACCTTTAGCGATACCCAACGAAACGGGAGGCCTGGCGGAACAATTTACCTTTAAAGTAGAAGAGGCTCCTGTGGTGGTGGTAGTTCCTGGCAGTTCCTGCAGTTCAGGATATCCAGCAGAGGAAGAGAGGCTCTCATTGTGGAGGAAGGTTCGAGTTACTGCACTGCCCAGGGATGAAACCAGCCGCGGTGCTGCCAAAACGAATAAAAGGTACGCTCCTTTAAATCGCGGTCCTGGTGGACGGGTGCCTGACTATCCGGTCTCCAAGTGCAGGGCACTGGCGATTTAACCAAGGCAGGTCCTGGAAGGTGATTAGCGTACTTGTTGGCCCCACCAGCTCAAGGGAAGAAGACTCTTTCAGAGGAAGATCTTCTCAAGTCGTTGGAGAAAAGTGGTGAGGATTTGCAGCAGGGCTTCACCTGTGGTTCAGTCGTTGCAGATGTCTTCAGCTTCTCTCCTCTTCCGTTTCTTAGTTCCAGTGGCGACGTCTTGTCCTCCAGTCCTCAGGACCCTGCTTTTATGCAGCAAGACCCCCATTCATACAGCCTAGCTGTCACTCACTCAATGGGGTGGCTCTCCTGGCGGCAGAACTCCCCAGCCTATCAGGGCAGAGTGCGACTTGGGTTGAGGAGGCAACCCTGTCCAGGGTGCCTATTCCCCCTCCCACATATCCTGTCTACCCCAGACTCAGTGGCACCGAGAGGAGGGCTTCTATGCAGAAGCCTGCCAAAAGGACGAACAAAGGATCCCCGACCTGGGTTAGGATTATAGAGAAAGACACGAGAAAGAAATATTATTAAAGTTCTGGCAATAAAAACCTACCGGAGTAAAGTTAATATAAAAATAAACCAGCGGTATGTTAGAGACTGTCAGTAAAAGTGGTAGCCTCGAACAATGGGAAAATCCCATAGGGAAATATTCGCGGTCGAATATTTTCGGTAGTAACCACTGCCACCAGCCAGAATCTTTTGAGAGAGGGACTGTACGGTACCCCGTCGAAAATGAACCCTAGGGAAAAACTATTAACCTTTCCCAGTACTTCCATAGTAAGATGGGTTGTACTGGTCCAGTTCATAAGTATTGACTAGTAAAGTCAATTGGGACTTTACATGCCTTGGGAGACAGTAGTCAGTCCCAGGGTATGGAGTCTATGTTTGGAGGTCGCTACGACACCCCTGTGGTACGGTACAGAGGGTGCTGTGTACCACACATGTTAAAAAGATGATTCCTATGAGGGTGAGAAAAACCCCATAGACCATAAGCACACAAGATAGCCTAAAACACACACTAGCAAACTAAGAGTGGGAAAAAAGGGTCTCACCCTTAGCAGGAGAAAAAAATAAACCCTTCAAATCCAGCAAAGCTGCTGGGGGACTCTATTGGTAAGGGAAATTAGCCTTAGAAGAGAATTCTCCCTAACACCAAGGCAGGCAGAAACACTGCAGCGTTTTTGAAACACAACCGCGTTGTGTCGCTCCCCGGAGACCCAAAGTGATAGCCACGGCAGGCAGAAACACAACGTGGTTGTGTTTCAAAAACGCTGCAGTTTTTCTTTCTAAGTTTCTCGGGCTCCTCCGGCTCAGAGGAGCGCAAGAAACTTAGAAAGAAACCCTCAGCATTTTTAAATACAACAACGTTGTATTTATGTTTGCGGTAGCTTCAGCTTGGAGCCCTCTAGGCTCCAAGCTGAAGCTACCGCAAACATAAATACATCGTTTTAAAAGCTGCAGTTTTATTTCTACGTTTTCCGGGCTCCACCAGCCCGGAAAACTTAGAAATAAAACCGCAGCTAGTGCTTATTTAAAAAAAGGAATTAGCACTTACCGAGATGCAGCTTTCCTGCTTGCAGTCTCTGGTCTCCGTCCTCCGTCCTCCGGCACCAATGAAGCACCAATGAAGCAAAAGCCACCCAGTGGTAGCTTTTGTTTACTACAGCTGGCTGGCTTTTGCTTCATTAGTGCCGCAAGGGCAAGCACAGGCAGCATCCATTTCACAAAATTGATGCCTCCTAGTGCTTCCCATGTCAAGGTTTGAGCTTCATCTGTTCAATACTTTACATAGGGACTTTAAAAAATATATTTTTATATATTTTTTTGATTATTGGCCATCTTTTTTGCCAATAATATTTCTGAGCGCACTATTCCTTTAAACAAACCTGCCGGAAACAGCACAACCATCAACTAACAGCTTCCCAGGATTTCAATTAAAAAGGAGATGGTGGAGAGCTCTGTGGTGAAAGGTAGGAGCCCCTGTGGCGGCAAGTCACATCCCAATTTCGAGCAGCTCATGAGCTATTTACTGCCCTTTGAGTGTAGCCTTCTGTATGAGGTCAGTGCTGAGAATGGTATGTCCAGCTGCCTCGCAAAGTCTGCCTCGCTATCCGGTTGCATCAACAGAGATTTCAATGAGCTGAGAGTCATGGAATATGTCTTCTCGCATGCAAAGCAGTCCCAGATTCATGAAAGCTTAACTGATGTCTAAACCAGCCTCGTTATTTCATTCTGTAAAGGCTGCCCAATGACATGGAACATTTAAGGCGCTCATCTTTAATCCTGGAAATAACTACTGTATCTAGAATGACGCCCAGTTTGAAATCTCTTTTATACAGTGTTGAATATTGTCATTGAGGCCTGCAGACGTTGAGTGGATTTCGGAAGAAACCCTTAAGAGGCATTTGCGCCGGGGAGATCACATAAGTGAAATGCTGGAGCTTGTGTTCAACTCTATTTTATCGTATTTTATCATAGTCGAAACCAGCTTTCAACCGAAAGAAAAGTCTCCTTCTTCCGCCTGCTTGCTATGATGATGTGTTAATTGTTGGAATGTCTCACATGGCAGTACGCTCACTTTATAATCTGGCAATACCATGAACTACGATCATCTACTGTAGTTGCAGGTGTTATGTTATGTTGATTTATACCGCACACTGCTACCACCCGAGGGCAGTCTCCAGGCGCCCCAGGTGCTGAATTGAAAGAGCTTTGAGAAAAGTGTAAACGAGCGTCAACCCTCTAACCCGTGAAATTGTTTTCTGCCTAAGCTTAATTCAGTTTGTATAGTGGCCTGATCTATAAAGCCTTTTGGCTGCTTTGTGTAAGGCAATTAAAAGTCATTTGAGCAACAGTATGGGCAGATGTAATAGTGTGGTACCCTATTCTGCCCAAATGGTACCGATTTATTCATATAGCGCTTTCCCCAAAGCCTGTACATAGAACTTATTTACATGCAATTATCACCCAACCGAAGCTGTTATCAATTTATCAACCTCAGAAGGATAAAGGCTGAGTTGGCCTTGCCGGGATTTGAACCTGCAACCCACACACATCGCAGAAGACCTGTGTTGGTACTCATTTATCGACCTCAGAAGGATGACGGCTGAGTTGGCCTTGCCAGGATTTAAACCTTCAACAAACACACACATCTTAGAAGACCTGTGTTGGTACTCATTTATCGACCTCATAAGGATAAAGGCTGAGTTGGCCTTGCTGGGATTTGAACCTGCAACCCACAGACATCGCAGAAAACCTGTGTTGGTACTCCATTATCGATCTCAGAAGGATAAAGGCTGAGTTGGCCTTGCCAGGGAGTCTAATCTGCGACCTAAAGATGACACACAGATCTCAGCAGCGAGCCACGGATCTGTGTTGGCACTAGTACTTTTCAATATTAATATGGCCTCCTCTTCACATATATAATGAACACTCTCATGGCACCCCAACAGACCCATGTGCCACTCGCTCCCAATTAAACTGATTGAGAAGGCGGGAGCACCTACTTAACAGGGGATGCTATTTCGGCAAGCCTCGCTGCCATCTTTCTTCTTTGAGGATAGTCAGGCTGAGTTTATGTACAAGTACCTGTGTTCTGTTCTGCTCCGGGCATGGAAGTTAGCATGGAGTTTGTGGGCGCTGTAGGGAGCTGGCCGATATTGCTCTCCACTCCTTTAAAATCCTTGTCTTCCACAGGGATTACGCATCCATGCAGTTATCAGGGACAAAGGTGATTAACTGCTTTAATGTCAAAGCTAAAATACATATTTAGAACTAGCCTCCTACTATACTCATATTGGTCAGCACTCATGCTATAGAAACCACGTTAGTTTGAGATGGAGCTCTTATATAATCCTGTTTCAAAATTCACATCCACGCTTTACTGTGGTATTGCTCCAGGAGGCCCACTTTTTCTGTTGCAGTCTTTCTTGGGGGAAGTTATACCGAGCCTTGTGAAAATAGACCCTTAAACAACTCCACAACGAACACTGCTTCAGCTTGGATTATTAAACAACTTGCATCAACATTTCCACTCTTACAGTTTTTTAAATGCTATTTTATTTTATTTTATTATTTAGCCGATTTAAATAGTGTTTACCTGCCAACCAACTTACCTCAGGGCGCCTTGACAATACATTGGTTAAGGAGGGCATTATCCCAGACTATCGAGAGGTTAGCTCCTCATTGAAGCTAACACTCGACCATGCTAGCGTTGTCCAACGTTCACTGTGTCACAATCCGACCACTAATCACTATCACTTACAAAACATATTTTGATCTATTTTCAAGGTTCGTTAGAACAACACTATTCATTCTATATCCAATTCAATTCAGGGTCAGGCCCAAGCACAAGGCCCAATCTATGATGATGTTTTCCTGTATAACCCACATATCTCAAGGAGTGAAACTTAAAAAAGATGTGACCTGTAAGGCCAAGTTTGTCGAATGGTCCTACAAGGATCTCCGTTATCACTAGTACTTTTCAATATTAATATGGCCGCCCACTTTGCCCTATTATAAATTGGATATTATCTCAGTATTACACTAATGATATTCTTTTTTTTTTACCTTGTTTATTTATTCAGTGAAAATAAGTAAAGCAGACAATAACATATTAACAGAAACAGCAAGAATAAAATACAAATACATTTGAAAAACTCTTATAATCAACCTAAATACCCCCCATCCCACGCCACATGAAAATTATGTGTAGCAGAACTAGTACATATCAAGAAATTTCGTCCAGATCTTTTAAAAAATGTTCAATTTTCTTTGTCTTCTAAAGATTACATTTTCCATACCTGCAAGAGAATATATTTCAGCAATCCAGTCATTTGCTAATGGCACAATTTGAGACTTCCAACTGCGCAGTATCATCTTTTTGCCAATTGAAGCTCCTCTGAACAGAAAAACATTTTGTGATACAGACAGTTCATCCAATAAATCATTGCTACCCAAAATCATCGTCTTAAGATAAAAAGACAGAAATGGTAGCATGGTTAGTGGATGGAGGTAAAAGACCCTCTCTCTTAGAGGCGATTGTACATATCTCTTAATAATTTGAATACTGACTCAGGTAAAATCTTGTAAATCTCCACTGGTAAGCCCTCAGGCCCCGGTGACTTCCCTATGTTTAATTTGCGGATTGCAAGCTTGAGCCCATCCGTAGTTATAGGACTTTCAAGAGCCATTTTATCACTCTCTGAAACTTTTGGAATTTCCAAGGAACCAAAAAAGGATTCACCATGACCCATTATTTCTGGTTCATTCTGATATAATTGTGTATAGTAATGTCTGAAAATATCATTTATCTCAACTGGGTTAAATGTTGAAAGGCCATCAGGACCAGAAATAGACGTGATCGCCCCCTCAGTGTATTGCTGGCGAAGCCTGTAGGTTAGCCAATGGTCACATTTCTCTCCCCGTTCAAAGTAGGAGCATCTGAGGCGAAACAGCTGTTTCTTAGTCATTTCAGTTATAATCCCATTCATCTCCTTCTTCAAATCACATAGCTTTTCTTTCTTACCTGGACAACTTGGATCCTTCACCAAAGCACTAGTTACTTCCTTAATCTGCTTATCCAAATTTGCCCTCACTTTCTCCATTTTCTTTCTCTTCTCACTTGAGAGACCTAAAACTAGACCCCTCATTGTACACTTAAAAGCTTCCCAAATAATGTTAGTACTCAATTCCCCAGAACGATTTTCTTTCACAAAAAAGTCAGCCTCAGATCTAATCTTCTCAAGTAGCTAGCTCTTCATATCGTAGGATCGAGGTATTCATCTTCCAAGTAAAGGATTTACGAGGTTCAAAGTCTAGTTTCAGAGCTAAAGCGAAAGGTGCATGATCTGAAACCATAATATTCCCAATTCCTCCTGTCTTGACATTTTCAGTCATTTTACCACCTGTTAGAAGCATGTCGATGCGAGAATAGGTACAGTGAGAACCAGAATAAAAACTGAACTCCTTCAATACTGGATGCTCCAAATACCGACACTCTTTTAAATCATGTTTGGTAATCATTGACTGTAACGAGGAGAAATGAGGATCCCTCCACCTTTCCACTCTACTGCCGCTACGATCTTGAAGTGGATCCATAACTAGATTGAAGTTGCCGCCTAAAATTATATTAGGCGAATCTAAGTCATGTATCAATTGTGGGACCCTTCTAAAGAACGAACCATCATCCATCGAGGGTGCATAAACATTACATAGAATGACATTAACACCCTGAATTTCCACCAGCAAAACAATAATTCTCCCATCTTTATCTGAGCATTGCCGTAGAATGTTAATTGGTGCATTTTTATGAATTAATATTACCACACCTCTAGATCTGGAGGAATAGCAAGAACCAAAGGCACTGCCAAACCCCATTCTGTAAATTTTGTATCTCCTCTTTTAGCAAGTGTGTCTCCTGCAAGAAGTAAATATCACTCTGCACTTTATCCACACAATTAAATACCTTCCGCCTTTTGATCAAATTATTTATCCCATTAACATTCCAAACATGACCTTCAGATCCTGACTCACAATTGAGGCCATCTTGTTGAAAATTTCAAGATTCACACAAGTATGTAAAATACCCCCACCCCCCCTTTTTAGAGAATACTGAGATCCAACACCACGGAACATAGAAACCCTATACTCCCGGATCCCCCCATTTGAAAATAAGAACATTATCTATAAAACCAAAAAAGTAAACTATAAGTTAATACATCCCTCTTCTAATAACAACCCCACTATTAAAGTTGGTACTAGCTCTGATTTCAGAAAAATTAGCATAAATTCACAGAATTATAATAAACAAACATTTAAAATGTTTTGGATCGACCAAATTGTGTATTAGACCAATAGAAAACACCAAATAGATCCATACATGTTAGTAATGTCCTTCTCCTCGATGGTATATTCAGTCGGGCTACTGATCTTAGGAAACATCAAGATTCACCACCTCAAGCATACCTCATCTTTCATGTCGCACAAAGGTGATTGTTGGCGATCTTAAACTATGCAAGCTTTGGGTGAATAGCCTTCAAAACAGTGACTATTCAAAAAGGTTAAACAACACGCTTCTAGAAATAGTGCCCACATTTTGCGCCATGCACGAGTTTGGATACCATATATAAATCGAACATTCTAGATTATAAGTAAACCAAAAGCAGACACTATATTAGTAATTCAATTGGTATATACCTTAACACATAAAATCACTCCCACCAGCATATACCAACAACCCAAGGTGCACTAATTACAATTACATATCCTGTGCATATACATGGCAGATGGCAAAAAAAAACATCAGAATAAAAACGTATCAAGATAGCAAACAGCCACTTGGTGCTAATCGCGATGAAGTGGACGTTTTAAAGGAATAGTGCGCTCAGAAATATTATTGGCAAAAAAGATAGCCAATAATCAAAAAAATCTATAATTATTTTTTTTAAGTCCCTATTTAAAGTATTGAGCAAATGAAGCTCAAACTTTAACATGGGAAGCACTAGGAGGCATCCATTTTGTGAAATGGATGCCGCCTGTGCTTGCCCTTGCGGCACTAATGAAGCAAAAGCCAGCCAGCTGTAGTAAACAAAAGCTACCACTGGGTGGCTTTTGCTTCATTGGTGCCGGAGGCCAGATTGCAGGGAGGAAAGCTGCATCCCAGTAAGTGCTAATTTCTTTTTTTTAAATAAGCACTAGCTGTGTTTTTTTTCCTAAGTTTTCCGGGCTAAAACCGCAGCTTTTAAAACGTATTTATGTTTGCGGTAGCTTCATCTTGGAGCTCCGTGGGCTCCAAGCTGAAGCTACCGCAGACATAAATACAACGTTGTTGTATTTAAAAGCGCTGCAGGTTTCTTTCTAAGTTTCTCGCGCTTCTCCGAGCCGGAGGAGTCCGAGAAACTTAGAAAGAAAAACCGCAGCGTTTTTGAAACACAACCGCGTTGTGTTTCTGCCTGCTGCGGCTATCACTTTCGGTCTTCGGGGCTCCCCGGAGACCCAAAGTGATAGCATAGCAGGCAGAAACACAACGCGGTTGTGTTTCAAAAATGCTGCAGTGTTTCTGCCTGCCTTGGCTTTCACTTTGGGTCTCTGGGGCCCCCCGGAGACCCAAAGTGAAAGCCAAGTCAGGCAGAAACAAAACGCAGCTGTGTTTCCATGCTGCTGTGTTTCTGCCTGCGGCGGCTTTCACTTTGGGGCTCCCGGGAACCCCGGGAGCCCCAAAGTGAAAGCCGCAGCAGGCGTAAACACAACGCGGGTGTGTTTTGAAATGCTGCAGTGCTTCTCACTGCGGCAGCTTTCGTGTGGAGTCTCCTGGGCTCCCCCAACCCTCAGGGAGACCAGGAGACTTTAAGCAAAAGCAGCCACAGTGAAAAATACAACGTTGTTGTATTTGTAAGTGCTGCAGTATTTACAAATACAACAGCGTTGTTATTCTGAATGCGGCAGCTTTAGCTTGGAGTCTCCTGGACTCCCTCAGGTTTAGGGGTGCCCAGAGGACTCCACACGAAAGCCGCCGCAGTCAGAATAACAACGTTGTTGTATTTATGATTTCTGTGGTTTCAAAACCACGGCAATCACAAATGCAACAATGTTGTATTTTTAATTGCCGTGCCTTGGCTTTTTGCCTTAATTTTACGTTTTCTGTGCTTCCCTGGGTTTGGGGAGCACCGAAAACGTAAAATGAAAGTGAAGGCAGCCTCCTCAGCTCTGCTCTGGCTGCAGTAAGCAAAAGCTCCCAGTAGAGGGCTTTTGCTGCTTGTTTAGTGCCGCCAGGGCAGAGCTGAGGAGGCTGCCTGAAATCGCAAAATGGATGCTCCCATGTAAATGCTTTGAGCCTCGTTTGCTCAAAGCGTTTACATAGGAACTTTCATTCAAAATATGTCTAAACTATGTTTTAGACTATTGGACATCATTTTAGCAAATAATATTTCTGAGCGCACTATTCCTTTAAGACTATAATAAAAGCATATTGCTGTAATAAAAACTCAAGCACCTACTGATTCCGTTGTGTACGTGAATGGTTAAACCCACATAAAAAGATTGTTAAGAAGGCTTAACAATGAACAATACCAAGCACCATCAAGTCATTATCATTTACGTCGAGGGAAAAATGAATACATTATGAACAATTCAGCCCCAATATAGACGTGATAAGCAAACCCGCTGTAGAGACTTGAAGTAATTACGGGTGAATATTCAGCGGTAAAGAAATCTCATTTCCATTTCATAAAGAAAACTCACGACCATAGAGATAATCGCGGCGTAGTCCAAAAGTACTCCAACCATCCATATCCCCGATCTTGATCTGAGATGTAGTGATCTTCATGAGACACCCCCCTGACGTGTGCATGTAGAATTTCAGAAGCCGTAACAAAATCCCAGTCAGCTGACACCATATCATTGGCAATGGTTCTTTTCTCTAGTATGAGGAACTTAAGACTTCCAATGCTACACAACACGAACACAAGCATTGTTTGAAAATAAAACGGTAAACACCAAAGCCACATCGGCGCCATTTTGATCGTATTCATTGAATTAAAAAAGGTAATAATAAAAAATAATTACACGAAAAATTATATTCAAAATAAACCAAAAAACAAAAATGATTATATGATATAGTTCTTAAATAAAAAGAAACAACTCATTCCATATTAGAGGGACTTGCAGACACAGGATCTTCCCAAAGCTTTTCCAGCCACAAGGTCGCTTCTTTAGGATCATTGGTAACCTTCTCTCCATCTGGCAAAGAAAGTGTCATTATGTTAAACTTGTTGAGAAAAACTTTTATCTGTAGGCTCTTTGCCAAGTCTTTGGCATTCTTTAACGTTTTCCTGGTTATAAGGTACTCCTTTGGGAAATCCGGATAAACAAAAATGGGTTTGCCCTTGAAGTTGACAAGACCCTTGATTCTTGCAGCATTCAAAACAAACTCCTTTCTTCTAGAAAGCACAAAAGTAACAAGGATGTGCCTAGGTCTGGAGCCAATGGATCTGCCAACTCGGTATGTGTGGTCAATATCAGCTTCACCAACAGAATCAACACCATAGCAGTCCTTCAAAATTTGCAGGATCAGATGAGTTAGCTTTTCACCAGTAGGATCATTATTTTCCTACACACCAATCAGCCTGATGTTTTTGTCTCTCAATTTAAGATCCATTTCTAAGCGTCTTTCCTTCTCCTTGCCTAGGTCTGTTTTCAAGATATTGCAAGCTCTAAAACTTCCTGCAATTTCTGTGCACATATTTACAGATGTCTTCTCCAGATCCTAAACTCTGACATCTGAATGGGAAACTTTAGAATTGAGCTTAGCCATGGTCACTTTAACTTCATTAATATCTTGTGCCACTTGCCTTAGCAGCTTTTAGCTATCCTGTGGACAAGGATTCTCCTCATCTTCCATCTCCAAAAGCTGTTTCTGCTTCTTAGGAATCAGATTGACTGGTTCCTGAATTAATTTTCTTCTTAGAGTTCATAATCATATATGAAATATCTTCAGGGAGAAGTCCAGGAGCTGCAGGTTCAAGTTGCTGCTGCTGAGACCAACATTCCGGAATCTACACTAATGATATTCAAACATATTTATGACTGTCTTCCAAGTGGGGTTTAGACTATCTGCCTGCAAGCCTTAACTTATTCGGCTATGGATAATGTAGCTTGTGCAGTTAAATGAAGTGCAACCAGAAAAGGGGTGTGAGGGGAGCTGATGAACAGCCACAGCCAACAAGATGGCTGCATAACTTGCCATCTCCCGAGGGAAGCTTCTGTTAACAAAATCTCCTTGCCTTTCCATGTGGGTGGGTAATTACCATACCGAGGGGCTGTGGAAGTGATGTCCTACCAATCAGTGCCAGCAGCAAGGAAGAGGCACCACTGAATTCACTTTTAAGGGTCATTGAATCACTACCTATACGGTAAAGGAGTCAGAACACACGGGCAGGTGGCAGTTGGAAAGGTTCAGCAACTGCGTGTTAACGAGTGCTGCTGGTGCACTGATGACCCCCTGCTCCGAATCCTCCCCGGCTAAACGTTCCACAGCTGCATATAAAGATTGAGATGAGATCACCCTACAGGTATCCTATTTCAGTACTTTCACCACATAGGTTCAACAAGCGATCTTGCTGAAGACTTCAACCTGTAGATGTCATGAGCCCTGTTTCTCCCTGGTGAGTTCCTTTAGGGTATTATCGCAAGATCAAATCCTCTGACATGGCTGCAGGCCCTTGGGATCTATGGTACTCTGTGAGAGGATCTGGCCATAGCATGGGCGCAGGGAGCAGAAGTGGAAGAAAAGGGTTAATTGAAGAGCCCCCAGTGGAGAGCACTGCAGCCGCGGCGGAACTGGAAGATATAAGGGGCCTACGGTGTGTGGTGTGAAGTGCTCGAGTGCTGTGTTCCCTCTTGGGTGCGCTGTGAGCCCTGGAGCTCACCTGCATTGGTAGCGGTGGAGTGCTCTGCGAGCCAGTTAGACCAGATCTCCCCCTTGGAGGTGGAGTTCATGGACTTTGCCTGTGGATGATAAAGACACGGATTGCCTCTGAGACCTCTCCTTGCTAGGAACGGATAACGCCACACAATTAACATTTATCTGCACAGCTTTGGTCGGGTGCATTTCAATTTGCAGCCAATATTACATGGGTGTGGGAACCCCTTGTATCCCCGGGTACCCACACACTGCACTGTGTTTAGTACTGGAAACTGTTGGCTGTATCTCCTGGTGTATTACATTACCATCTTTCCATCAACTGTCATCCTTCCCTGCATGCCACCATCATAGGCAATTAGGAACACCAGGCCTAGTTAGATGGTTATGCACGACAATGAACTTCCAGTCAACTGCAGAAAAGATGAGTGAGACTGTGCAGCATTGTTACCCCCTTACCACACTGGCTCACCATAATGGCGGGCCGGAAAACGAGCATGGATGGTATGGCCCAACACACAGATTGGAATCCTCAACCTACAGGGTAGACAAACTATGCAGTCAAATAATGGCAGATGAGGGGACAAATTAGCACGAATGAGGATGCTGGTGCTGAATTAGGCAATGATGTCACCATGCTGACAACTGTATTCAAGGAAAAAGGGCCCAAGAATGAGGACTTCAATGGACAATCATGAAGGAACAACGTCAGGGTAGTCGGCCTGCTGGAGTCCACATGTACAGACAAAAGAGTACTCTTTTTTTGATTATTTCCTCTTTGAGCTCAAATGCAACCTCAGTTCAAAGTTGAGCGAGAGCGCCACTTGCCACTCCATCCGGACCATAAACACAAGGCTGTTAACTATCATGATAGAAATGTCCTGCTTAGGATTCCCTGCGGGAAATGAACAACTCAGATCCCTCGACCTCTCAGCTCAATCTATTCTGATTTCAGTCCAGTGATACAGAACACCAGATGTCAGTTGCAGGAATTGAATAAGAACGTCTGGAAACAAGGGATTCAATATGCTATGATGTTTCTGGCAAATTGAAAACCATGCAAGGGGGATAACTAATTTCTCCACAAATCTCAACCAAGCTAATCAATATCCCCCAATCCACAACTCATTTCCGCTGTGTCAGGCCTACAACATCCATGCACCCTCAAGACATGGGAGACTGCTAAATGGCTCCACAACTATATGCTGATGTATCTTTAGCAGTAGTGGGGAATGACAGTTGTGGCCTCTCTGTCTGATCTGCTCCTAGTACATGTATTCTAAGGAGCGCCTTCGAAAAACATTGTGTATAGGCACATTATAAATACTGTGAGGCAGGCATTGTATCAAGAAAGACACAGGCTCAAAAGTAACAGTTTGGAACCCTTTATTATAAAACTTCATAGGGTTGGTGTAATGTCTAACTGGTCCTAACTCTAATGGGGTTGTTCCCTCAACTGATTCTTCTAAGGGCTGTCGATGCCCAGAAGTCCAAAACCAAAGTCTGTCTGTGTCAAAACCTATGCTTGCCCTCACTCTTAAAACAAATGTGATGTTGGGTCTTCTTAAAGAAAAATGGTGGTTCAAAAGGAAATGCAAACCAAGGCTGGTTTCAGGTAGCCTTACTGCCAGGTTTAGTTCTGCCAGTTTTAAAAATAGTTCAACGCAAAAGGGTTTCCCTCTGCATCTACTAGGTGGGGCTCTTGCATCAAGTCAATATAGTTCACAATGTCTCTGGGTCCCTTGGGGTTCCCTTCCCCAAGCGCTGACCCTTCGGGTTTGAAATTAATATAGTTCACAATATCTCTGGGTCTCTTGGGGATCCCTACCTACAGCTCTGGCCCGTCTGTTTCCATAAGAAAAAAAGCACAATTCCTTTTTAGACCCCTCAGGGATTCCTTCCCCAAGGCTATGCCTCTCTGCTTTCAATAATGTCTCTCACACTTTATTTTGGGCCTCTCAGGGGTACCTTCCACAAGCCTATACTCCCCTTGTCTCAAATGAAGATTCACAGTTCCTTTCACAGTTTCCTTTGGGCCTCTTAGGGTTCCCTTCCCCTTCCCCAAGCCTTGGCCTTTCTCCTTATAACAAAGACTTTGCAAAGTGTCTTTGCCTGCTGTCTCGCTGTCCACCGACTGCCGAGATTTGCCGCGATTTCCAGCTTTCATCTGCCAAGTTGCTGTGTTTCTGTGAAACCACGTGACCCTCCGGGCGTTCCAATGTCTTTCAAACTGTTCTGCTGCCCTCTCAGGGTTCCCTTCCCCAAGCCTAGGACCCTCTTGTCTTAAATAAAAGTTCAGGATGTACCTCTCACAGCACAGTCCTTTCACAGAGCAATATCAGAGACTTTCGAGAACGCAGGACCTTTGCTAGTCTCATGCGTGACCACTTTGATTTCTGGCCCCTCTCCTTACACTCTGTACTTGTCTTCTGGCACCTTTTCCTTCCTGTGCCTCTTTCACTCTGTCCTAGTTTTTCTTCTACTGTTCGTCTGACCTTGCATCCTGCACACTTTCCACTTTGCCGTGCCTCTTCACACATGAATAACTTTGCCGTGCACACTTGCACCCTTCTTTTACTTTGCCGTGCCTCTTGCACAGTTATTTTACTTTGCTATGCCTCTTGAACACTTTTTCTCTGTCTGCTTCGTGCTGCCTGCACCTTTCTCACTTTTCCTTTTCTCTGTTGAGACACTCACATCCTTTCTTTTCTTTCTGTTCCAAAATTCACTGTTTGTGCTTTTTCTGCTTTTGCCACGCTAGTGCACTTTCTGTCTCTTACTTTCTCTCACTTTTCAATTATCGTGCCACTTGCATCTTCCACTGTTACTGCTCCCGCTCCAGCCACCTGCACGCTACTGAGTTTCTATTGCTGCCCCTCATGAAACTCACAGAGAAACGCAGCACTTGCGGGCATTTTCTTCAGGATGCGGATAAGTGGATCGAGGTCAAGGTCTCACCACCTACCCCTCGGGCACCTTTGGGACTGGCACCCTTGCCCAGGGAACGAGCACTGGCTTTAACACGACCAGCAGGCTACAATTCTCCCTAATCCGGCTAATTGGAAACACGGCCCCCTCGCCACGCTGCAGCCTCTTCTCCATACCGAGTCAGCATCCTGCCGTTCCATTCTCCTTCGGATCTTTCAGGCTCCTACAGCTGCAGCCTCCTGTCTTCCACGGTCCATCCAGCAATCCCAGCTTGCTCTGTTTGTCTGGCAGCCCACACTCTTTTATACCCTAACTGTGAGTCCAGTGGAGTCAGGTGGGTATGGTTAATGTTAGGTGCCTGACCGTGCCTGACTCTATTAACGGGACAGCTTAGTGGTGGAGTGTAGTAGGCCTCTCCTTGCATCTTCCTCTTCACAGTGTTGTTCCTATGGATAATCTCTATAACTGTCGGTTGCCTCTTCCTCGTCCCAGGACAAGTTGGAAATGGGGATGGGGAGACAGGGTGAGATTGAAACTGATGTTTGTAGGTTGAATATTCATGGAGTGATTGAAAGGGAATCCCCTGGCCTTTTTTTATACGACTGGGTGATTCGCCTTTTTTAAGGTTAATCTCCCCATTGCCTGCTATTCTGGTACAATACTCTTGCCTCCCTCATGGAACAGCGACAGCGGGACTTGCATATTCAATGAAGGCTTCAGGGACTTTCTCCTCTTCGCTTCTTGTCCTTTTGGGATACCGCGTCTCACCTGGGGTCATCACATGGGCGCAACCCTGGACTCCCCTATCCAGTTGATCCTCCCTCGCTCGTCCACCCCCTCTCAGTTGCGATCCAAAAGTGATAGCCCTCCCCTGGCCACATGAATAGAGAATTCTCAGGGTCTACATGGGAGAATACCCCCAGGTTTCTCACAATACCTGATAAATGAATAATAAAAACAATGTACAGAGATACCCAAAGGGCATGTTATTGTCCCCCCTTGAGCAAGTGCTATTATCTGTGTCTTCTTTTTTTGGGTATTCATTTCACATTTGCTGGTTAGTTGGGGAAGTTTTCATGAAAGAGTGGGCAGTTTGAATACAGATAACAAACTTGAAGTTGCAGTTGGCTACAGTATAATTGGCGGCCGAGTCTGTAGCTTAAACTACATGCCACACAACCACCACAATACCGCACTTAACAGACACAACAACTACACTGCGGTATTTTCAATAATGCTATGACAACACAAGTCAGATCGCAGTCTCATGTGCTACACACAATCATCACTTGGAACAAAAGGGACACCAAGGACCAGGGGAAATCTAGACACCTAGTTTCCTATTGTAACAGGGACAAAGTCAACCTATTCTAATTGCAGGAAATTCACCTTCAGAAGAATGCCCAGGCAACTTTTGCACCATGCTGGGTTTCACAAAATTATGAATCCTCTTATTCCATCTATTTGGGATGTGTTACCTTAGTCAACAAATCTTTAGGATTTTGGCGCCAGAAACAGGGGCACGATGATGGGCGTAGATTCATGCTGATTGCCAGGGATATATTGGGACTAAAGGTGTTAATCCTAAACATATATCTAGTCCCTGTTTCCTGACCCTGGTCGGTGCAAGGATGTACATGCCCCTTCCCTGGAGCAGGGACAGGTCCCATGAATACCACCACCCCCACCCACCTGTCCACCTGGATAGGGAGGGACGCAGCAACCTGCTTGCTGTTCACAGGAGATGGGACAAACCCTGAGTTCTTAGATCACTAAGGGACACAGACACCAGAGTAAAACACAAACTCCTTTCCCTTTACACTCAGAGTACCCTGGCAAGAGCTTCACCTGACTGGGGATCTGTTACATCAGCTTACACTGCCTTGGAGGGGTTACAGGGACCCTTAGGGTGAGTGTGCCGCAACATACCTCCTACCTAACCTCAGGTACCACCCACACAGAGTGTGATGCCAGCGGATGGTCTTTGTGAGTGATCCCATCCTGCTAGGTGGCTTCAGGCAGGCCATCAACCTATCCCACTACCTCACACCAGAATACCTCCCCTCTACCATCTATTTAAAACAATGTCCTTCTTTACATCCTACCCCTTATTAACTTGTCAACCTACTTAGCATACCCCCTAATACTTACCACAAATCTTAACTTCCTCCACTTCACATTTACCCTACATAACTATACATAACCATATGCATATAACTATAACATAACAGGCATAATTGTAAAGCGCACGTTCAACCCCGAAGGGGCATCTTGGCACTAATAACAGATATGTATTGTTACCCAACTTAATGGTACTCATTTTATCGACCTCAGAAGGATGAAGGGCTGTGTGGACCTAACGGGATTCAAACCTGTGACCATGAAGTCAAACACAGGCCCCTGCAGTCGATACATTAGTTCACTGAGCCACAGACCCAGATAGCTATACATACATCTATACATTGACGTGCAACATATATGCAACATAAAACACTATATCGCAATGGGGTGACTGCTGCAGTCAGTCACCCCTTCACAGTACTGTGAGCCTGTCCATGGGGCGCTGGCTCTCTGCAGGCTGATATTGATGCAGGGCTGAAAGCAGGGTTATTCCTCTTGATTCTGGTGGTTGGGGCCTGCTCCCCACAGATGATGTCTAGACCCTACTGTTACCCGGGACTCATACTGCCCCCCCGTCAAGGCGACAGGGGCCCTCAGCCATATAGACCACCGATTGCCCCGTCGATGTCAACCCCGCGTCTGCAAAGACAGTGCTACCGCTGCGGGATGTCCTTCCCCCACTCAGGGTCTTGCCCAGCCCTGTCCCAGCGATGTACCAACTGCGGGAGAGAAGGACACTTTCACTCCGTTTGCAGGGAGGGCGTACCATTTCCACCGATGCGGCCCCAGGCGGCCCCCAGAATGCCGTTCCGCCCGCAACCCCTGCAATACAGCCAGCCGAGACCATATCAACAGGGCCTCGGCCAGAGGCGTTACGTTCGTGCGATGGACGAATACCTGGCGGCAGGATATGCCCCTCCGTATGACCAGGCCGAACAGCCCAGACATTTCACAGACGAATACGACAACCCGCCTGCAGAATACAGGCCGGAAACCCTCCGCCAAGACGACCAGGCGGCGGCCTACTACGCGCCGCAGGACCACTACGACCAGGATGAGTTCGTGAACCTCATCCTCGACAACAAAGAGGCCAGGGAGGCCCCGCAGATCCCGCTCAAGATGGCGAATTGCCAATTTCAATTTATGATCGACTCTGGGGCCACAGTGAACATCATGGGTGAACAAGACTACGCCAGGATACCATGCCCGCCACAGCTCAGTCCGTCTCGCTCCAGAATCTTCCAGTGGGGTGCCGCCACCCCGCTCCAAACGGTGGGTCAATTCACCCAGTGCCTTCTCCTGAACGGGCGGCAAGTCGATGCGACCATTCACGTGATACGGTCCCTCGCCAAGAGCCGATGCCTCCTTAGCTACCACACGGCGTCGCACCTCGGACTGATCGAAATTCACGTGAATGCGGGAGACGTGATCACTGCCGCAGCGGCCAAACCCGGCCAGGGGAACACGGTAGATGCGATTGCCTATCATCAAACTCAATCGCTCGTCTCACAAGAAGACATCGCGGAGGCCTTCCCCAAGCTCTGCGTGGGGCTAGGAAAACTACAGGGACCCCCCATCCGGCTCCACATTGACCCCAACGTGCGTCCAGTGCCGCAACATCCCAGAAGGGTCGGATTCCACCTTCAGGAGACAGTTTCGGAGGCGCTCCAGCAACTGCTCCGCGACGACATTATTGAACCGGCGACGGGGCCGACGCCGTGGGTGTCCCCCCTTGTGGTGGTACCCAAGGAAGGGGGTAAGATCCGCTTGTGTGTGGACATGCGGGTGGCCAACACGGCGATTCAACGGGAGCGACACCCGGGACCATGTATTGAGGACATGATTGTGCTGCTGAACAGTGCCCAAATGTTCTCCAAACTGGACTTAAATCAGGGATACCATCAGCTGGAGCTCCACCCTGATTCCCGGCCCATAACCACGTTTGCGACACACGATGGGCTCTTTAGATACCGGAGGCTGACTACCTCTCCCGACACCCAGTAGGGGCCCCGCTGGCACGGAAGGGTGACGTTGCGTATGTGCAATATGTGGCGGCTCAGGCGCTGCCCCCGGCACTATCACTTGAAAGGGTAGCGGCCGCATCGGCAGCCGATCCCACGACAGCCCTGGCGATCAGCCTCACGACGGCCAACAAGTGGAAAGATCACCAGAGAGCCACCCTAGCTCACCCGGGCGTGAACAAGCAAGAAATCGAACGGCTAGCCAGGGTCCATGGTGAACTGGCGGTAAAGGACGATAACATTCTGCTCAGAGGGTGCAGGATCGTCATCCCTGCCACACTCAGGAGCGAGGTGGTCAGCATAGCGCACGAAGGTCACAGGGGAGCGGAGAACACAAAGAAGCAGCTCAGATGCCATGTGTGGTTCCCCTTCCTGGACGCAGCTGTGGACGAGTGGGTGAAGAACTGCCACGCCTGTCAGTGCACAGCCCCTGCAGAACGTCCGCCCCCGCTCCAACACACTCAAATACCTGAGCACCCATGGGAACGAGTAGCCATGGATTTTTACGGGCCCACTGAAGCGGGCGACTACATTCTGCTCTTCGTGGATGAACACTCAAGATTCCCGATTGCCAAGAGAGTCAGTTCCACAGCGTTCTCTCAAGTTGCGGCAACGATAGAAGAGGTCTTTAGTGAGTGGGGGATCCCCAAGTGGGTCAAATCCGACAACGGACCACCGTTCTGTGGACACGAATTTGGGACATTGGCAGAGCACCTGGGGTTCAGGCACATGAAGATCACACCACGTCACCCCCAGGCTAATGGAATGGCGGAGCGATTTATGGGATCGATTAAGAAGACCATTCAGAGGGCACGGCTGGACGCCGTTGATACACACCAAGCGCTATGCCGCTTGTTAAGAGACTACAGGAACACTCCTCACGAGGTCACAAATAAGACGCCTGCAGAGCTCATGTTCAGATATGTGGTGCGAACTCGCATCCCGAGGAGTACGGTGCAGGCTGAGCCGGCCGACCAAGATCTGCTCCAGAGAGATGCGGTGGCAAAAGAGGTTGCGAGGCGTCGCACCGATGCACGAAGAGGAGCGGTGCTGCCGGAGCTCCAGGTGGGAGACGAAGTCCTGGTACAGCAGCCGGCAAGCAGGAAGACAGACCCGCGGTTTGCTCCAAGCCCCATGAGGATTGTTGCCATGAAAGGCACGATGGTGACGGCGGAAGATGAGAACAGGACCATCACCAGAAACTGTCAGCAGTTCAGGCCATATACAAGGAGAGAGCCCACGGAAGGAACCCAAAGGGCACTTTCACCGGAACCACGGATGCCGAGGGATGATGAGTGGTTTCCCCCGGAAGGGGACCCCCGGGACATGGCCCAGAGTGAAGTGATTGAAGAGGAGCCTGATCTGGGGACTCGAGGTGAGAGGCCGAGACGGCTCATAAAGAAGCCGATGAGACTTGTTGAAGAGTGTTGAGTTATTTGTTGAGACACAGCGTGTCAAGTTGATGTTTGGACATATTGTCCGGGGGTAGTGTTACCCGGGACTCAAGGGGTTAACGCTCGTGAGCCCCCTCCGTTGGAAAGGCGGAGTTTGACTGGGCAAGGGGGTTATGGGGCACGTGCGCTGCGAGTGCCAGTTCCAGTTTGGTTGTGAAAGAATAAAGAAGTTCCTCTTATCTCTCCGTGTGTGCGTCCTTCACTTGGGCCTAGATCCCTAGGCAACACCTACCCCCTCATCTTTCTTCTGGGAAGCCTGTTCACCACACAGAGCCACCCAAACTCACCATGCAGCCAATTCTCTGTTTATATTTCTGCGTCCTCCTCCTGCGTCCTCCTCCTGCGTCCAGCACCCATGCTCACTGTACAGCCTGCTGCCCTTTTCAGTTTTCTGGGTGGGCCCTGTTGGCTGGGAGGCCGACCTGTGTTCATTGCCGCACCGTGGCACTACTTTTATATTCTGGTAGGCCCCATTGGCTGAGGCCCACACGACATCCCCATGACAACGGGTCGGCTGCCACTCTAACTCCCACGCCAGCAGCCTTGATGAGCTTCTGGCCAGCCCCCACTGTAAGGCGTCTTGAGACGTAGGGGGCGGGCCTCTGACTTCACCTGGTCAGAATTAGGCCCTCTTTGACAGTTTGCTTGAATGATAGAATCCCCTGGCATGGTGTCATTTAACACTATTTGCAGGCATTTTGCTCAGCCGGTTTCATTCTTTTGGCCTGAAAGGGACACACTGCCCTCGAGACATCAGAGTGGTTCAATTTTTGTAGAAGACACTGCTTTAAAGGATCCTATCTTGTTGCTAGGTGACCTCTGTTATAGCATGGACACTGACACACACTGTGCTCCTCTAGTTAACATGCCCGCTCTGGATATTGTCAGTGCTCTTGCTACATTTGCACTATAAAATGTCCACACAAAGACACTGCTGAGAAAGGAACCCACAGCCCGATTTGCGATCTGTACAGACGTTCCAGAAAAGCACCCGCAGCCAGATGCGAGATGCACAAAAAGGCATTGTGAACTGTGGGTTTAATGTCATACTTGTGAAAGGCCACCTACAGCAGATGCGATCGGGACACAATATGGACACTGTATGATTTCAAAGCGCATAAAATGGCATCTGAACAAATTGCCCATGAAGGCCCAAAATCAGCAGTGAACTTAACTGGTCCTGTGTGTGCGCTGGGTGATATATACAGTTTTGTAGATATACCAATATATAATATATTTTCAATATCGTTGTAGGAAGAGACAATGGGCCTCATTACGAGGTGGGCGCAAAGGGATACCGGGCACCGTTAAGGACATTGGTGCCGGTAATCCCTTTGCACCCTATTCCGAGGTCCCTTAGCAGGTCCCTTCCTTAACGCCTGGTTTTACCAGGCGTTATGGACGGGGCCCGTTAAGGGACTTCAGAGCTAATAACGGTACCGCAATTTGCCCCTTCCCATTGAGCCCTATGGGGGCTGAAATGGGAATGGGGAATGGCTTTTTCAATGGGGATTTACCGGTCCCGCAAAGGTCGGAATAGACCGGTAAGTCCCCATTGAACGAGGGCGGACTCAGGACCGGTATTGGAGGTAGTCATGGCGCTAATAGCTAATAGCGCCATGACTACCTCCAACCTCGTAATGAGGCCAATGTCGTTAACATCAAGATATATACATATATACAACAGAATTGCTTGCTATATTAATGCATGATTTTTACCTCCACCGGGCCACTTTGCACTACTTTACCTGCGTCAATTTGGGATAAGCATATACATTGCCCTTTTATAGGCAGCTCCCCTACTTTTGTCTGTGTCTCCCTCTATGCCCCCTCTAAATTTGCTTCCTGGAGACGCCACTTGCTATCACATGGTACTGAATCACAGATACACAATGCACAGGGACTTATTTACTAACGCGTTTTCAATGGGAATGCCCCATTGAAAGGTGGCTTGTAAATCTGGCCCACACCTTCCACTTGTAAAGCCATATCTGAAGGCATCCCTATTGCTCAGCAGCAGAGTGGCCTGATGCAGCCTGGCTTATCTGTGCCACTATTTCTGTAGCCTATGGCCGGGGATTCTTTCCATGGGCAGGGAGGCATTTCCTTCAGCACTACTCGTTTCCACAGCAGTAAAGCCTGAATGTGTCATCAGATACGGGCTGCCTCTCCCGCAGCAACATGGCGACTCCATGCTTTGAGATGGAGCAGGATGGCCAAGGGGGGTAAGAGCCCAGCACGATGCGATTTTTAACAATGATTTGGTTAACACGCAATCTGGGTGGAAAGCAAAGGACGTTGTTCTTTATCTTGAGGACCGTTCTGAGGGCATGGTGTCTAACATTTGCACCAATGCCAAACCTTTTGCAAGTGCATTTAACACCAATTGTGCTGCTTTGGAAATATGGAATGGAGCAAACGGGTGCTCCCCGCCCCAATTACTATTATCTAAAAGCGCACAAGGGCAAACATGAATCAGAGAGTTGTGTGTACTATGCTGCATAAACTTTTCTAGATAATGGGATTGGGGCAAAGTCCATTGCCTCATTCCCCATAATACACGCGATTCTAGATTAGTTCGATTTATTTTTTGCACGAGAGAATTGTATATAAACGGAATTTCTTGAGTCTGTAAAGTGGTTCAGGGCATTGAATGGTGACTAGAAACACTTGTGTACAGGCGCATTATAAATGACTTAACATATCTTATCATATCAATGAACGTGCTGCAGGGAGCTGCCTGTAAACCGCAAGTTATAGAATTGAAAGCTCGGCAGCAATGACTCGGCTTTACATCCTTATGCTGTCACTAAAACAATAATTTCTACTGATTAACATTATTTTTGTCAGAAACCTATAAAGCGCCCTGATGCTCTAGAGTTACTTTTGCTATAACACTAAGGTTGCTAAGACTGGTGCTGTTTCCACCAGCACTGATCAAGTAATGCAATGTTATGATATGGCATTTATAACGCGCCTATACACAAGTGTTTCCAGGTTTAATGTATATGCTCCCGTATAGAGTAGGGTGGCCAACTTTTTGACAAGGCAGTGATGACTTCACAGCGTCATTCACGTTTGGTCTGCCCCATTTTGGCTCTTAACACCTGGCTTAATTGAAATGCAAATGGTTTGTCCTTGTGAGGTGCCTCCAGCACAGCCACTCTGCAAACTGAAGTGTGCATGTACACAGCACGGCGCTGCCGCCTGCTGCTTTCTTTCTCTGGGCAGCTCTGCAGCCCTGGCTCCTTTTGAGCCTGCAGGCCGAGCTGCTAACGCTCTGACACCTGGCTTCATTCCAATGCTAAGGCTTTGTTCCTGGGGTCGTGATGGTCATGTTTGCAGTTAAAAAGCTCCCAGTAGGGGGCTTTTGCTGCTTGATTAGTGCTGCAAGAGCAGAGCTTAACATGCAGAGGAGGCTGCTTCAAATCACCAAAATGGATGCCATCATGTTAACGCTTTGAGCCTCATTTGCTCAAAAGTTTACATAGGAACGTTCTTTAAAAAGATGTTTAATATATGTTTTTGATTATTGCCCATCTTTTAAGCCAATCATATTTTGAGCCCACTATTCCTTTAAGGGAAGCCACAGGGAATTCCACAAAATGGAACATACAAGACCTGCTGCCTGAGGGGGTGTAGGGGCATTTCTGCCCTGGCCAACACATGTGTCTAGTCGGATTAAAAGGACTTCCAATCCATCTGCTAGGCATTTTGACACTACGACCTAATATGACTTATTTGAGAACTGAGGTGTGAATGAGAGGTAGACATTAAGAGTGATACCAAGGTATCCTCCATGCTTGTGAAATAAGTAGAATGACCTTGATGTGATCAGGATTATTATTTGATTCTTCATATGTTGATGTAAGTACTGCAAACACATCACATGTAATGACAGGCAAGAATCGCCAGTCTCATGAAGTCTTAATATTTCTCTGTCTGTCACACAAGCAATATTTTGACAGTGTGTTAGTAAAAATCTCACAAGATGCACATTTGTGTACCTTTTATTGGATTAATTGGAAACATTATGCTGAGATGGTGCAATGCATTAGCTTTCAAGGTCCCATTGTCTCGTTCATCATATGGTGGCAACGGCTACATCTGATGAAGACGACTATAGCACTTTAAAAGGTAATGCATTGTACCATTTCAGCATCAGTTTTCCAGTTAATCCAGTAAAAGATATAAAAACGTGTGTCCAGTGAGTCGTCAAAATGCAGATCCCTCTTGAGCTCAAGCTTGGCCCCTTATTACACATGATTGGAACACATGAAGCTGCCCACAATCCATCCGGTTACTCAGATCACATGCTTTGCCCAAAGGTAAAAGCACCCAGGACAAGCAAATTGCTGCTCTTTTGCCTCCCTCAAATCCACTCCCATGCTGCTGGCTCCCTACTTTGCAATTTAGGACGAAGTCAGGTCCATTATCCGTCCCAAGGCCCAGGAAAGCCAACTCTGGGGGCAGTGAGCTACCGGCGGCTCGTAAAGGACTGGAACTGAAGATCCCCCTTTCAAATCCCTGGCTTTGTTCTGAATTGACTAATGTAGACTCAGAGCCAGAAGGCTTAAAGGATGAGCTCACACTATTCTCCTTCTTTCAGTACCCTGTCCACAGTTCCTACATCATTGTTATGGACGGTGATGGTGAACCTTGGGTTTAAGCAATGCTTGTACTACATGAACTTTGAGGCTGACCTGGGGGTTCATTTGGTGCAGAGTCATTGAAAGCCAGGGAGACCAATATCAAGATTGCTTAATGAAGTCACACAAACTAGGAGGTAAAATGCTGCAGCCATGGGACACACACCACAATAAGTACTATGCAAGAGGAGATCCATGCAGAGAGATGTGGGCCAGGCACATGTCAAGGCAATCAGGACAACAATTAATGAAAAGTGCAACATGCTGCCGTGCTCTCCCATTGGGAAGCAGGGATCCCTGCTGACATATGTGGGATTCATACCAGCCTGTTCAAGCTATGATGAGTGTAGAAGGGTGCACTGCAAATTCACCATGAAAGCAGGCATCACAAGGGGAGTTGAGGTCTAGACCTGAAGTGGGGCGGTGCGGAACAGATATGGAGGCCGGATGTCTGCCTGACACCAAGATGTCTGTCGGCTCTATTGAGCTTGGGACGCCACAGACTGACAACAGCTGGGGCAAATGAGTTGTTAATTAGTGAATCAGCCAATCTCTAAGTCCCACACAACCAGAGATTGAGCGCAACAAGATTGAGCGCAACAAACCAGAGAGGAGAGTAGAACGCATGATTGAAAACAATGCGCATAAAAGACCAGAGTATGAGGCAGAAGGGGCGCAGGTGGAGCAGCTAAAGAGAGGGCAGAGGTTCTTCAGAAGTCAGCTGCAGATACAGAGAGAGAGAGACACTTATAACATGAACTCTCCAACAGACCCTGAAACGTGACCAAGAACAAGGATGAGGGGTCTAGAAGGTCATGGGCAGATTGGCCTCATGGTCTCCATTAAACTTCAAACTGTTGTTTTAAATAAGCAAAACTCCTCTAGTATGACTCGAAAGAGTGTCAACCCCGTGTCTCTTGATTTGGGTAGTTAGTGCTTACAATTTTAAAAATCAACGTTTGTCGAGTCTACTATAAGCAGACGTTTTGTTGTTGTGTGTCCGTATACACATGCAGTCCAAAAGATAACTTGTTGCCCAGATGACATTTTCCAAACCCAGCACCCATATTTAGTGAAGGTCGGATAGTCATTCCTTGCGTACTTAGTCAGGTGCATGCCACTGTGAGGGAGAACACAAGGCCATCCGATGCTACAGCACCAAGCCGGTAAAGCTGGAACACAGATGTTCTAGTAGGTGCCCCTTTTGACCTATACAAATGTATTAATTTGCATCGGTTTACTTCCACCTACTGGCTATCCCTTGGATCCAAACATATATCACACTGCAATAGAATAGCCCCCCACAGCACATGCTCTCCACACAGTTGACATCAATCACCCCCAGGGAAGCACATACACCCACTTGAACCTTACCAGATGCACCTCTATGTCGCCTTACCTTTACCTGGCAAGCTGGCTAACATGGTAG
The DNA here is from genome assembly GCF_040938575.1 of Ambystoma mexicanum. Taxonomy (NCBI): domain Eukaryota; kingdom Metazoa; phylum Chordata; class Amphibia; order Caudata; family Ambystomatidae; genus Ambystoma; species Ambystoma mexicanum. The sequence goes on from NC_090929.1 coordinate 818,514,783, forward strand.
CATTGGTCCATATGCTTGTTACTCATCCTGGCGTTCACATCCACCTGCAGTTGCACCCCTCACACTGCACTGACAATCTCTCACAATCCCCCTGGCGCTACACCTCTGCTAATAGTCCCAACGCAGCTGACTTATCCTTAAAACCCCCTTCACCTCCTCATGGGTCAGGCCAATACCTCACAGCACCACCCAACGTTAACACTCTCCCACTCTCCCTTTCTGCTATACCTGCCTGAATACCCTCAAGATGACCCTCAAACTGTATCTCTTTCAAGGGGATGAAACTGCTTATATCCTCGTCGGCGTCCTTCCCGCTTGCTGGCGGGGCATCTTAAGCAGTCATTGCGCGTGATTGCACTTGAATGAACAATGACCAATGCCACAAATGCAGGCTGCGGTGAGTCACAACCACCCTCCATCACAGCTGATTTGTTTTTCAACGGTGCTCGTTCCTATGTACCATGCCTTAATAGTTTACATGTAAATAATGTATGTAAGAGATGCCTAACCAACAATAAAATACATATTTACATTCTTTTCTTATGAAGAAAACTTCAGGAACAAACAAGTGAAAAAAGATAGTATTCTATTCTGGCACTACGTTGGGTGGGACCTTCTGTCTCAAAACCTTGTCACAACTACTGACAACTACTACAGTCTTTGACTTGATGCTCAATGTCCATCTGAGGCCACCAGAAATCACTTCTAATGGCTGATTTTTGTCCTCGAAATGCCCATGTGACCTTTGTGCCCTAATTCGATCAAAGCATCTTTCATCCCTAATGGAACCAGTAAACGCCCTCTGCATAACAATCATCAACACATTTGATTCGTGTGTGCAATTGGCATCTATGGCTTGAACATGTTGTGATGCAACATCCGAAGAGTAATCATAACCCACTAATCCTGTCCATTAAATCTTCTTTAGTAAATAAGGAGTCCCATAGAGAACGTAGCATTCAGTCTTGCACTGCACTAAAGCCGCTAGATAAAGACCCAACTTCAAATAATGTTATCCGAGGTACTATTCCAGTAATTGAACTTTGTCTCCCTAGTTTGTCCACTGAAATTTCGATCCTGGATACTTATAATAAAATTCTGCAAAGGCCAGAAAGTTTTTAACCTACAAACCCCGAATTAGCCCAAATTGTAAGCATTATCCTAAATCGTACACCAACGATTCCAGGAGCATAAAATCCTTACTAAATACTAATGGATTCATGCAGGAAACTGTTTGAGGTAGCAAGGGCAAGTCAAAACTACAAGAGAGTTTTTGCAGAGTCTAAAAACAGCTTAGACACAACAGACCTGTTAAAGCTAAAATCTGCAGCTTGTAATAAAGGTAAGAGCGTATTCTGGAGAAGTGTGTCCAGCAGCTTTGGGGCCATCCAACGCCACAATAGTGAGAAGATATCCCTCCAGTCTGCTGAAGAATGTTACCCTAGCTGCACCACTGCTCAGTACAATCTGCTAATCCACCCACAGCATTTTTACTATTGGTTAAGTGTGACCTGACTTCAAGGGAGCAATTATTTATTTAATTTAATCTTGATGAAGTCAGGAAAAGCTCCAGGCCCGGTCACGATTTCGTTAGACATATTTAAATATAACAGTTCAATATGGGTTCCAGTATTCACCAAAATATTTTATGTAATTGGCGTTGACAATCTATTCTGAGCTAGTTGGAGGAACCCCATTTTTGGCCCATTTTTAAGAAGGGTGACAGATCACATCCATGCTATCGGCTGACTTCACTAATTGATTCTTCTGCAATACGGTTCGGTAGCCTTGTCAATAACCGAATCATTATGGGTTTAGAGAAGGTGTGGGAATCACTGAGCAATCCCTAAACCTCAGATCAGTCCTAGACAAATATATCCCAGGATTTAAGAGTCCAATCTACATGGGGTTTATGAACTTCAGCTCAGCTTTGGACTGTCTTAATTGTCAAAAACTCTCTAAGTCATTCTGCCTGATCGCTTTACCAAGGTCACTGCTGGATATGCTGATCGCAATACACAGCAATTTTTCACCAAGCATCTGTTTGGACAATCAGGGTAATGTCTCTTTAGCATTCATTATTATTTAGTGTATCCTGACGGGTCACACAGGGATGTGTGTTGGCTCAGCTTTTGTTTAATCTTTACGATAACTCACTAACTATTGAGTTTAACCAATTAACTAAGGACACACCAAGAATTTCTGGCAGGAACATCTGTGTGCTGGTTTATGGTGACCATGCTGTACTATGATCTCACACTCTAAGAGCCCTCCAGGAACTTGTGAGTCCGATATTGAATGTATGGCTGCATGCGATCTTGTACTGAACCTCTGTAAATCCAACTCTGAGTGTATAAGTAGACATAGAGGCAAACTACCCTCAATTCTGCCATTCAATAGTAGGCTAAATGGGTCTACCAGTTCCCCTACTTAGGGATTACTTTTAGTGATAATATGGGCTGGGGTGACCAAATTAACAGCTCAGCCACCAATTATGTTCAGGTTAATGGTGCTATTATTTCCTGTGGAAGGATTCTGGGTGGACTTACCTTTGATTCAATTGTACCCATCTATTGTGCAAAGGCAATTGCAACAGGCACCTATGGCGCTCAAGTTGGGGTCATGCATCTGTGACCCCGAATAAGGTCAGAGAAAATACATTTTTATATTGCATCTTTGGTGTAGTGGAGGGTGAACACTTATATTTGATGCACTTTGAAGCTGATGTAGATTATATCAGCGACCTAATTAACCCGAAACCACTACATTTCTGGGTTAGACTGTGCAAAAATACGAGCACACATCTTACCCACTACTTTATCCAGGATATGATGGCTTCTGTCGTCTTCTCTAAAATTCTATGGCTATAAAACCTAAACAAGGAGTTTGAGTTGCTGTGTTTGCACGAATTCATTGTTCCCTCCTTAAAAGTAGCCAAAATAGATACTAAACTTCTACGATTCTGATTTCTTGCATGGAAAAACAAACGGTGGTACTCTGGTGACATAGGCAAGTGCTCAGTGTTACATTAATTTAAATGTATTTACATTTTACCAAGGACAACGATGTGTGCTGGCGTAAGCGCTGTGTGCTTTTCAACTTTAGGGCTAACTGCCTTCTAATGCATCAGTTCTGAGCAAATGGTCATGCGAAAATGAATGCAAGCTGTCCTCGACCTGCATCTGCAATAGCACCATGGTGGGAGATCTTACACATTTTCTATTCTTTTGTCCAATATTTAAAATACTGATGAAGAAGTACCCTGTTCCAATATTAAGGGTGCGGGGCAGGCAATATTAGTACAGCCAATGATGCTAACAAACAGGTTACTTCTGCTATGTATTACTAAATCAAAAGAGCATTAATATTGTGGTACAAACGTGCCCCTGTATAATTAGGTCCTTCCTGGTCCTTAGTTACTTATATATGTCCTATGCTTTTTATTTTGTTATTTAGATATTTGTAATTCATGCATTTGTCTTTTATGTTGGTTTTTAACATTCCATATAAAGATCTACTACTACTACTATTCATCACTACATTTAACTTTAACCAAAGTCAACCATTCATGTACCCACATCACAGGCAATGCTTTGCTCCGTATCGGCACAGAAGTAAACTTATCAGCAATTAACTCATTTCTGACTCCTATTGTGACTAATATTTTTACACTTAAGGATTATAGGTTCTGAAACACAACACGCCTGAAAAGTTAGCTATACTTGCAATATGGTTGTATTTCACAAATCAGAAGTCCTATACATTGGCTTATGTTTCTATTCATTTTAGACCATGTAACTATTGCATGTCAGACTCAGGCCGCGGACAAGAGATCATAATTCAAACTTGTGTTTTATATACATTAAGGAGACCTATTTCTAAAGTGTATCTTGGTCGTATCTAAAAAAGGAAAATGACGAATAAATGGTGCTCATCAGTAAGTCTTGCAAATCTAACAAAGTCATCTGTCCAAAAACCTAATCTAACCTAAGTGCTGACTCTACCACTAATAAAAAGGATTGACATAACGTTGACCAGAACAGTTCACTAAAGGGTTTCTTTCTCAAAAGCTGAAAAGGTGGTTGGCTACTGACCCCACCCAATTGTGTCTCTGGAAGTTTCCAGGCCTTGTACCTGTATAGATAAGTCTGTGTTCCAATAAGAATGTGTTTTAGGTCCTCCACGTTTCCTTGTATAAAAGTCTCTGACTTTACCAAATGAATTGTGATTTTTCCACTCGGAAGTATGGTTTGTTTCAATCAACTATGGGGTTCTATGTCTCTCTCACCACTTTGTTGTCCTCACTGGGGTTTCTCTGGTCTCCCACCTGACTCTGGGGTATAGTGTCTCTTACCCATTCTTGCGGTCAATTGGTTTTCACCCCATCTAGGGTCCTCTGTTTTTTCACCCCGCCATGGTGTATTGTGTCATGTACCTCTTCGTGGGGTTGTTTGGCTTCCACCCTGCCTAGGGTGCTCTGGTTTCTGACCCTTCTGTAGGGTTATTGTACCCCTTACCTCTACTTGGGTGAGGTAATTTGGCTTTCATCCCCCTCTTCGCCCGGGTCCAATGGTTTCTCATCCCGCTATGGGGTATTGCATCTCTTACCCGTTCTTGAGGTCCTTTGTCGTTCACCACACCTAGGACTCTCTGGTATCTCACCCCACTGTGGGGTATTACCAGGTCTCCCTGCCCTAAAAGGGTCATAAGTATAATTATACTGATCAACCCCCATATTGCCAACACACACATGGGACTTTTCACATGAGGGAGGATGAATACAATCGCTTTCTGGGGGTTCCTTGTCTACCAAGGGTCAGTCACCCCTAGTGAGAACTTCTTGCCCTGGCCACTAGGGTGTGTTAAGCTTAGCAGACTCACCTACCCAGTCCCAAAGGGGGTGGCTACCCTTTGGAGACAAGACGAATTCCCTGGATTTGTCACAGCACTCATATTGAAATGATGCAGGCCTAAAGGATGAAAGTACTCACTATAGACATTGTAAATTACCATACATTGGTAATGTATTTAGTTATGAAACTGTATTATTTCCCAAAATGAAAACCCAAGATCTCACAAAACCCACAGATATAGGCTTTGTCACTGTCTTAGACCAATTGAGCTTCTAATCAGAAATGTTTCCAACATCCTGACTATGTATTATTGAATAGTCTGGATTGATTTGATCAGAGGAGGTGTGTATGATGAAGTGGTTGACTGGTTGGCTGTGGAACCTAAGACCCAAGTTCTAAGTCTAATCAAACTCTGTGAACCTGGGTAAAACACTTTGGCCCTCATTACGACCCTGGCGGAGTGGGTCTACGCCAGCGGTATTCGCGGCGGACCCTTCCGCCCTACTACGAGTTCCCGTAGCGCCATGGAGCGGTTTCCGCCTGGTTTTTCCGGGCGGAGAAATCCATGGCGCTACGGGACCTTGTTGTTAATTACACCACCGTATTTTACGGTGGCGTAATTAACGCCTTCCCCACTCCCATTATACCCTATGGGGCAAAAATGGGAATGGGGAAGGGTAAAATGGGGAATGGGGATTTACCGCCCCGCCAAGGTCGGAATGGGGCGGTAAATCCGCCAACCCCCATGGCGGTATCGGCAGCTTTCCGCCGTGCTCCATGGTGCATATTGCACCACGATCTCCGCCAGGGTCGTAATGAGGGCCTTTATCTCCTTTAACCTGATGTTTTATTTGTATCTGTCAAAACTGTGATTTATGGCATAAAACAGGCTGCATTATTCATTTCCAAATAGCAAAAAGGAAATGAAACAGGAAAAACAACATTTCTTTATCATAAAATGCAATCGTAAACATGCACCTTTAGCGCACATTTTACTGAGGTCATTATGATGGTGAATTACCAAGTTGAGTGGCTCAAGCATGTTATTTCATATGGAATGGCAAATGAGAACCCCTACCTTCGACTTTGCACCAGGTTAGAATATGCCACAATTACAACCATTCTTGTCAAGATCAGTGCCATTATCCTGAAACCATTTATGTATATAACCAATTAAGCTCCAAAATCTAACATTTCACAGTGGCTCTCTCCAGTCCACCCCACCAAGAGCGTTTTCTCCATCAGGGACTCTAGTGCCTCTAAATACCTCACTTGCCGAATTCACATAAGAGGGCTATGGGTGGGGCGGCATTCAATCTGGCATAGCATCACTTGCCAAATTGCTCATGGCTCGCCAAAAGTAATCCATGTTGTCAAGCAGAGTTACTAATAAATGTAACAGTACTATGCACCAAATAGTGCCTGGCCGAGCCAATGGGGAAGCGTGCTAAGTAAATGCAGATACAATCTCAAAGTAACACTCCCTTTGTCAAATTCATGACTACAGTTAATCTCGTTAACATGTAGACCCTGCTCTGGTCGCTCTGTTAAGGAGAATGAAGGAACAGTGGTGACAGGTCAGCTCTTCCTGTCCCTACTGCATGGCTCTGACTCCCTTTGCCCTACTTGCTTCCCGTGCCGTGGTGCATCCTCTGTGGAGAGTGTGCAGGGGAAAGGTAGAAGAGAGCAGAGTCTGTCATTACCCACACTGTCACAAAGGGGATATCGATGGCTAAGTCTCAAGGTGCGTTTTGGGAACGAGTAATGCCCTCTTTGATTTCCTGCCAACTATCCCGCCTGTTACCCCACCTCTCGACCCTCTGATGCCCTGTGTGCCACGCTGTAGTATCGCTGAACCTTCTACATTTGACGACTTCTACACCTTTCATCTGCGATTATAGATGTTTGCTGTATGAAGAGTACATCGATTACATTGCCCTCCCCCGTTAAACCTTCTTGTGGATTGCCCAGTTTCACTCTTATGGGAAAGTTTATCACAAAATACAGTAACACATAGCAAATATGAAGTCAAATGGGCCATTCTTAGAAATGTGCACGCTCCTCTTCAAGAGATAGTTACATTTCCGCTGAGAAGTCTCAGAACTAGCAGTAGTGTTGAATCCAGATGTTAGCTTATTCTTTCTGGATTCTTTCTGGGTAGTTGTAAATACATTGGCACAGATAAGTATTCAGAGGCTTTGAATTGTGTTAACGGGTGCTACTTGAGGGGTCGCAGGGTGTTTTAGTTCACGCGTTCTACGTCTTACCCAATGTCATGTGCAACTATTACAGATGTTTAATTTGAAAAATTACCTAGCGACTGAGGCCTGTCATTCCAAGTGACCACACTGAAAGATGCTCACGTTTTTTACAGTGATGGTAACATGAGGAGGTTACATCCCTGTTGCCAGGAGTGTTCATCACCCAATAGTCTGGGACCTGTGCCTGGATTCCCTTTCATCCCTTGTTCTGATGAGGGTGTGCTGCAAAGTGAGATTACTGCACAGCAATGGAATGTTGCTGCTGACCTCACACAATGGGGATCTGCTGAGGGGACATTCCTTAGGCAAAGGTTCTGCATGTTCGTATGGAACATGTTGGTGTGGGGAATGTGGTGGGCTGTCCAGTAATCAGACTAGCAAGCCTCCTGGCACAATAACTCTGACCCCTTAGCTTAAAGGCTTTACTGCGCAGTCTGCTAATGCGGCTCTCATTCCCGCTGCCTTAGATGGAACATTCAGCGACCCCTGATCTGTTTGAAGATTAATCAGAGATTAATAAACGCTGGAATACATGTTCCTTCCAGAGACACTAGTATGTATATCAGTGAAGAGCTTTTTTGTTTTAAGTTGGGCTTACTATCTATAAAACGATGACGTATATAAACTTTGGCAATTCCAATGGTAAGGTTTTCCCTATTATTAAGCATAAAACCAAAATGAACACTAAAAATAACATAAAATTAAACCAACATTAAAAAAAAACCTTGGTTGCAGATGTTTTTGTGTGCATTGCTTTATTTATTTGTTATTCTTTTTGTCCTTCCACACCTTCAGTTTGAAGCATGCACTACTTCAGTCAATGGCTGATGTCTGAGCTCAAAATCCGAAAAATTCAACTGTACAATTTTGAGATATAATTGGCTAGATAGTGGATTTTGTAATCTCTGCGGATTGATCCATGAAAACCCTCACCCCTCAAAATTGGATGCCAATGTTTCTCGGCATGAACATGTTGAAATGTCATTACATTTGGCAAGAGTGTTTTGGCGTGTCAAATTTGGTGACATTTCAAGGATGGAAACAAAAGTTACAGAAGAAAGCATTTTTGCATTTTCCTGTGTAAAGTGTAGGTAACTTTCACTAAACTGTCACTGTCGCGGCAATATCATCATACATGAGAGTGAATGAATTAGCGATAGATTGGGGTACCTCTTCTAGACAAGATATATGTACCTATGTAGTATGTAGGCTAGACATGACTCCAACTTTCCCCGATAACTATCTCGCCAGTTTGGTGTATGTACAGTAACTTTACCAACGTTCTGTCTTCGTTTGTGTGCACAGGTGTACTTTTGTTGTAGATTGGCAGCTGCACTCCGAACCAAGCTGATCAATATGAGTTGAGATTTAATGTACTCTAAGAGTGTCTACGTACTCCCATCTCCCACCCCATCACCTAACCATTAATAGCACCATCCTACCAAAAGGGGAGTCCTTGGCCCAGAAGACTACTTAGAATGATAGAGCCAATCATGAACGTTGCTCAAGCTAAAAGAAACCCTGCCCTAAAATCTCATTGCAAACTTTGTCCCAGAATATAATCCCCTTAAACTCTAAGAAGGACAAAATTACCATAGAGGCTCTGAGAAATACTGAAACCTTCCTGTTAGCCATCTAGATGCCGCGAGGGGGAAGCCCAATGCACATAAGTCGATGTTCAAGAGCACGTGGTGCTACTCCATGGCAGCATCTAGACTACTGACAGAAGAAGAGGATAAATTAGGCCAGCGGAGGAAGATGGAGTAAATTGAGCGAAGGTGGGTGGTTCGGGCGGGAGATGGGGTTGTTGAGTGAGGCGAAACAGGGAATTTAGGGGGAAGAGGCACAGGGGATGGCGAGAGGCAGAGAGTGGCCTTGCACGGGGGCAACCTTTTTCCGACAGCCTTCCGCAACGTTGCTCTTTGCCGGTCAATCAACAGACATAGATCCAACATTTCACAAGTAACTAGGGGAACAAAACTTCACAGTGTTGTAGTAATCACATTACTCAGAATCAGTAGGGAGCTTGGTTTATTATTAAAACCTAGCTTTGCTTTAACATGTGCATGCATTCCATGGTCGGACTGGGACAAGAAATAGGCCCTGTCACCCAAAAAAAAGTGGCCGACCCCTTGCCTCAAAAAAGTGGCTGACCCCTCGCCTCACGACCCTTGACCTCTGATGACATCACCAGAAGTGATGTCATTTGACCCCACCCCAAAGTGATATCCCGGGAAGCGATGAAAAATGACTTTACACCCCTTGACAAAACAGGAAGTGCCATCAAATAGCATTGTTCATAAGTACACTAAATTACTCTGAATCCAAGCAGACGTCCAAGGCCAAATGATATATTATTGTATCGCACTTACGCTTAAGCTCTTTTTGATAGAACAAATATGCAACAATATCACCCAACCTGTGTTGGTACTCATTTATCGATCTAAGAAGGATGAAAAAAAAAAGTGGAAAAAAATATGTACATTTTTTTTCTTCCAAACCAGACAGGCATGGCCAGAAACTGGCCCCCACTCCCGCGAGCCGCCAATCCGACACTGATTTGCATTCTAGTGAAGTGATTTCTCTAAGACGCTGCTGTTTATAGCAGGGATACTCATTATGGGGCCGTGGGCCACTTGCGGCCCCTCAGACCGTTTGCCGTCATGCCCGCCGCGATTAGAGTGATAAGGAATCTGCTTATTGAGTTTAGAGCTTCTCTGCTGAAAGTTTGAAGTGGTTTTTTTAACCGTCAACATCGACTTCGGGTCAAGGCAGAAGGTCAGCGTGCCACAGTCATGGCTGGTAAGCGGGAGCAGCTAACAAGAATAGAAACTATAAATATATATAACATGAGAGGGGAAACATAATTTAAAAAATGACATTGACAAAGCATACGATCTGGCTTTCAATTTAATATTTCTGTGGCGGCATCCTGGGAGCAGGTTTTATTTTAAAGACAGAGAATTACATATGCAGGTGGTGTTACATGCAAGCACAGCCTTAACTGTCCCAGTAATGCCATCCTGTGTTAGTTGATGTCTCACATGTCCAGCTGCCATCATGACATGCACCGCCTCCAATGCCATTGTAATATCATACATTCCAGGTAATGCATCCAATGCACGTTACAATAGTTGTGTTTGGATTCAGTACCTGCTGCCTGATTTCTCACTCTTCTCAGTGCTGTAAACAGGTTAAATAATGACCCCATTTGATGGTATTCAGTTTCTTAACCTCAAAAAGATGAAAGGCTAAGTCGGCTCTACCACAACATTCAAACGTGCAAAGGACACGGTGGCCCTTGACAAAGGTGAACACTTTGCTTCTCAACTATCTACACAAGCAGCTCAGATAGTTGCCATGGATGAGGTGCTGAATAGCCTCACATGTGCATGTGTTATCATTGTATTCTAAGTAAAACCTTTACATACTACAGCAATGCCACCCAATGGCAGTTAATTCATTGTATGCATGTCACTGGCCCAAACTGCCCTGGCATGCATGGCATTGCAATCATTTCATAAAAAATATCTTTGTGGAGTTGTCCAAACCCTGCCAACATTGTTTCTTGTTTTAAAATCCTGTCACATCGTTGGTCAGTGTTTCTGGCCAAAAGTGCTTTGTACATTTCTTTTTATAATTATTCCTTGTGAGGGATCTCCCATCCCCCACACAAATTGAAATCTGCATCCGTTCATGCATTAATAATGTTACTTTCCCATGTGCTTTTAAAGGAACAGTTTGACACAAGTGGCAACCAAAATTCCTTAGGTGGATCCTCCAAACCCTGCATGATTTGGTACTAAAATGGATCCCTGTTTTATCAATATTACTTCTTTTTAAGAACAGCTAAATATGTTTTCAGGACTTAGACCGCCAACATCATTGCAATGGAGTTATTAGGGTTTTGCAGGGGCCTCACGTTTTTGGCAGTGGCCCGTGATCAATTCAGCACCCTAGAACATGTATGTGCGTACCCCTGGCTTATAGGGTATTGGTGCAATGAGGAAGAAACCTTTTGCGTGTAAGATGATCTCCTCGCTCATACTGTAGACACCAGTTTTGATTGATGTAATGAGAAGACGTTTATAAGGAGCTCACCCTGACCACAGTCTTCACCAAACTTGAGTGCCTTTAAGCTCAAATCTATGGTGTGTGCACGCGTGCACATGCATGTGTGTGTTTTAAACAATCCGCTGTTTGTTGTCATCCTTCCTACACTTATGAACCATGATACATCTCAGTCATATTTCTCTGTCTGGATGAAGTAGCTAAATGTGTAGTCGATATTTGCCAGAACGAGGCAGAAACAAGAATGATGTTAGATTAAAATGAGAATAGAGAACTGAAGCCTCACCGAGAATGTTTAGAAAATCTAATTAAATGGACGGCAATTGTGTTTTATATATAGTGCAGGACCTGTGAAGCAGAGGGAAGTGGAACAGAGTAGTGCAGCTGACAAGACAGGGGGAATGTGCCTAAATATGAATTGCTAGTATTCACCCATGAGAGCAGGTGAGAGCTGAGTGTGCAGAAGAAAGTACAGAGGCAGTGCAGAAGACAAGAGGGTGAAAGTAATTGCGTCCAATGCCCAAAAAACATGCAGGACCATAGCAACAAGTAAGCTTAGAGGTATTAAACTCTAGACTGAGTAATGGAGGTGGTCTGCCCCTATTGGTTGGGTTGGTGAGTTTGACTTTGTAAGAGAATAAAGGGGTGTGATTAATTAGTGGGTCAGTGGGAAAGGCAGAGGCAAAACCTGTGGTGTTGATGGATGCAGGTCGGAAGTACCCGCTTCCTCAGTGCCAATCGGTTTTCTATGACTATTTTCTATGAGTTTGATGGAAGAAACTTGGGAGTATGTTACCCATAGGAAGAGCCTGAGATAATAGACTTAAATGCTTTGCATTTGGTTAGCTGCTGATGTGGGAGAGTGCGGCAGGGCTAAAGCACAGAGCTTAGTCGTCACTCGGTTAGTGTTGATGTGCTAACGCCTGGGTTTGTGGTGGCCTTCTGTAGGGGGTTTGTGTGTGCAGTGTAAGGTGGTAGGAGATCTTACAGGGGAGTTGGTAAGGTGTGGGAAGGCAGGAGAAGGCCTTACAAGGCCAAACAAACTGCAACCCTAAACTCCTATGCCTGACAATTTGCAGACAAGTCCCATTTCTCTAGCTCACAATGCCATCTCTCTCTCTTAGATACATTTTACCCCATGAAGAACAAAAAAGCATCTGTGAGTTTTCAGATGAGGGAATGGGATGGTGTGGAAACTCAGACATTACCATAACCTGCTATGGCTTATGGGAGACAATTATTTAAGGTTCAGTGAAAGGGCAGCTTACAATTTGAGTACTGCAGTCACCTATGTTGGTCAATAGGCTATGAGTTGCCTCAAACCGTGCTCTAACATGCTAAGGTGGTTTGCTCAGTGGCCTGCTAGGACATTTGCCCATTGAGGGCAGGGCCAGTTGAGGCAGGGCAAGGGTTTGGTCAGGCGGTTTTCTGGGGTTTGTTTGGGGTATGGCCAGAATCCCTGCTCATTTCACCCAGAGGCCTACCCTGTTGTTCAACCACAAGCACCAAAGTCTTCTCACACAGTCCAAAGATGAACCCTTGTCCCTGTTACCTACAGCCACAACTCCCCAGGTGTTGACGCGGTAGCAGGCCTCCAGTATCAGAGTGATACTGCACCCCTGCAAAGAGTTCTTCACAATGAAACGAGGAGCAGAAATGGTGGAAGGTGGAGTGTGTATTCCAGGTTTTTACGCATTACCAGACCTTTGCCTTTTAGGTAAAGCTTTCCCTGAATTTGGAGTGAAATCATCCTGACCTTGAAAACCTCCAGGCAGTGCCCCCTCATACCACGCCTTAAAATGGAGTTTGTGATGTCATTGTTGATGTCCTGGGTGTTTTCGTTTTAGCAGTGCATGGCGGTGGTGTGAGTTATGGTTGGATAGCTTACCATAACTGGTGAATGTCTTTGGTTTTTCAATTTCACCCTGGAACCATAACGTCTCTTTAACAAATTTCTTTCATTCAATATCATAGGTTATTAGTAGTGTAACTTAATCATAACATCCCTTTAATAAAGTTTTCAGTGAATTTCATCGGTTTTTATTAGTGCAACCTAACCATAATGTACCTTAACAATGTTTTTTTCACTGGCTTTCAATGTTTTTTATAAGTGAAAATGTTTCATGATATTACAGCACTGTAAATAACTTATTAATATTTCCTCTTTTAACATATATGAAAGGGCTATAAACCTCCGTCAACAAGCTGATTTTTTTGCAGCGCATACTGATGTGTGTAATTTTCAGCAGGGCATGCTGGGGATGCAAGTCATGGCTGAATTGCCTAGGGAAAGAAGTTTGACCCTGACCCCATTCCCACCAAACCACCCTCGTTATCCAATTCACCTAGACTGCATCCTGTTGCACCTAGACTGCATCCTGTCCAGTATCCACTATACACCCATAATGGGACCAATGGCCAGTGTTCATGGGTTGCAGCCATGCCGACTGTCCACAATTCATGGGGCATGAGCTTTGGCCCTGCCGCGTGCCGAAATAAGCAAATCAGAGTAGACATTTGTCCTTGCTGGGATCCAGGATCACTGCCCAAGCACCGAAGTTATATCATTATTTTTTGTAACTACATTTTGACACTTTGGAAAAAATGAAACACAGGTCAGATTTGCAAAAGCATACTTTCATGTCCTTGCGGATGCTCCTTGCATAGGTTTGCTGCAAACCCGTCTATTCTGCTTGCGCCTGTAGTCACAAACAGAATGTTTTTTCCCATTCAAGACTATTCCAATTTCAAAGATTTTACCACATCGCTGGTCTCTGGTGGCCATGCCCACTTTAACCCCATTGCCGGTCCAGACAATATGGCCACTACAATGGCCACAAGCTATGCCTCAGGCGCCAAAGTTATATTGTCACGGATTTAGAACACAGCACACTCCAGCCAGGGACTCCTTCCCCAACAATGAATGTGACTCACAATAAAAACACTTTGTATTTTGAATAACCCACGGGTCCTTTTTTTTGAGTAGGCCTCCAACCCCTCTCGCACCCACCTTTACAAACCCCCCATAATGGACTAGGAACCAGGCCGGTGTGTATCAATAAGATATTTATTCATTTATTATTTAATGAAAAAATGTGTTCAGACATCCTAACATAATTCATATGAATCTTTAATGGCAAACAGGAAAAATAGTTTTAAAGCATGTGATTGCAGTAAGGGAAAGCACTCCCTCTGCAACACTCACCCCCAAACATCACAACGGACTAGGAACCAGGCCGGTGTGTATCATTAAGATATTTATTAATTTATTATTCAATGAAAAAAAAAAACAAATCAAATAATTTGACAGCAGCCACCACTGTTGTGGCACACAATGCAATGTTTACTATAGAACATTTAGTTCAGAATTCCTAACACAGTTGATATGAATCTTTAATGGTAAACAGGAAAAATATTTTTAAAGCATGTGATTGCACTAAGGTTAAGCACTCCCCCTGCAACACTCCCCCCCAAACATCAGCTAACTTAATTCCCTTTGGATGGAAGGCAGTGGCAAGGAGTAAGGATAAAGAGAGAAAAATCATATTTGGAATACAGTCCACCAGTCCAAGATAGGAGGTCAGAAAAGAAAATGAAAACCCGTTTTAGGAGCAAATCAGCGGAATCGGATTTTGATTATTATGCACATGGCTACGGGACAGAATGCTAGGAAATGTGTGTTGCTACACTTGAGGAGATAAGGAAGCTTATAGACTACTAATCTGCACACAGAACAACGTGGAAACAAGGTAGGAAAAGCGATTTGGGGGAGAAAGTAAATGCAGAAGAAAAATGCACACGGCAATGGAATTTCGTTTTCACACCGGATTTGTGATGACATATAGTTTAAGAAAGGGTTAAGCTCTCAAAATCAGAAATCGGTTTTCAGGACAAGGAACAAGGCACACAACAGGTAAGATGCTAGGCACAATGGATTGCTATCAATGGGACTAAAGTTTGGGTTTTCAATGGGACAAATGCAAGTTAAGAGTTCCTGGGGTAAGGCACACAAATGCACGGGCAAATTCGATTTTCAGTGACCAGAACCAATTCTGTTGACTATATTTTAAAGACTATAGTTATTAAAAACACTCAACAAAAGTGTTGCTTTCGAATGGTAACAATATTGAACATGAATTTCAATGGGAAATTAATTGATTTATTTTTTTCAAAATGATACTAAGGACTTATACAGACAACTGAAAGATTTATCAAAGGAATATACTAACATACTCAGGCTAAACAAATTCTTCCAAGGAAATGTGAATAAATTAGACTGGCAATTTGGGACTTTCAATGGTATTTTCTATGGGATTTTCAATGGGGTTATGTTGCAAAAAGGAAAGGGGTATGCAATTTGGGACTGGGGCTGTTTGCTACTTACAAAGTAAGCCTTTTTTGGAATTGTAGAAAGTCAGCTGGATCTCAGGATACTCTGGACAGCTAGACAAGGGGTCTGGTCTCTGCACTCTCCTGGTTGGCATTCTGGACAGCCAGGCTGGATCTCAGGGCTCTCTGGACAGCTAGGCAAGGGTCTGGTCTGTGCACTCTCTTGGATGGGTTTCTGGACAGCCAGGCTGGATCTCAGGACTCTCTGGACAGCTAGGCAAGGGTCTGGTCTCTGCACTCTCTTGGATGGGATCTCCGTCCTCTTTCTCGTCTCTCCCTGGATTCTTGTGTGTGGGTCTCATCCTGTGTCTACTACAGTGCCTTCTTATATAGCTCAAATGACATCATTCATTTTACAATCTAGGGGAATACCCCAGAATTATTCCTACCCTGGGATAGGACAGCCTACCAGTCCTTTCCCTGCCCCCTAGCGTCATTAGTTGAAGGGGAGGGATCACCATCTGTCTATTTGACATTTATGACAGTTCTTTGTTCTCTTGGACATCTTATTAGCAAAACTGAGTTTTGTATCATAACTTCCAATTTATACTAGACACCACCATAAGAAATGGATAAGTGATTTCAGGGGGTCTTGGGGAATTAGACAAGCCAATCGCTGACTCTGTGAGAGGCAGCATGGCCCCTTGGCACCTTTTGGTCATTTTCATAAAATGTATAATAGTTATAACTCTGCAAATATTTAAGCATATTCATAATGTACATCTCCATCTTTCCACCAACTGTCAAATTTGTCCCGTTTTAAAATCAGCCAGAAATGAGTCTTGACCGGCCATTTCAGTTCACAAAGTCCTAGAAACATGCACTTAGTCTCTGAAAATCTGCCTGGAAATCACATCGAAAAATATCATAAAGCAACATTATTTCTTATTCTGAGTGCTGGGGAGAAATGCCTAAAATGCATAAATCCTTTAATGTCAATTTGTAGGATCTGTCACATATAGGAGGCGGTGCTTCAACCCCCATAGCCAAATGTCTCCCTCTGGCTCAGCTCACAACAAAATACTTTTATTGTGCCCTTTGAGGTTTGTCAGTTTGTCCTTCAGAGTGGGTGCTGGAGGAACTCACACTTCTTGGTCAAGCATTAGCCCCACTGGCTTTCTTTGTCCCCTCTGCTAGTACTGTCTTGTAGACTGGCAGAACAGGTAATTATCATGCCCTCAGCCACCTCATATGCCATTGCAGAATAATACACTTATAAGTGTGACTTCCAGGGGAGGCCAGGCATTCAAATCAGCAGTGTCCTGCCTGAGCCAAACTGGTTCTTCTGGTATTCCTGAGCCTCTGTCAAGTTGATGGAAGTCTTGTGGGGGAACAACATAATATACATGGCTTTGTCAGCCCCCCACCCACACTGACATTTCTGTGGAAGCAAAAGCCATAATTTCACATTGGCTTTTAAATGTCATGTTTTTGTTTATATACTTTCACACGTGTGGAGATGTATTTCTCATTTAATGTTTGAAATGCGGTTCTATGGGTCAGGGTATGTATCCTTCTTGAATGGGTGGGCATTTGTAGTTGATCCATAGACACAGAGGGGTAGACCCTCTGCACAAGGTTCTTTTGATTTGAACGAGATGAAAAAGAACAAACTAAGCTTTTTTCTTTGATTTGCTGTGTTTTAGAATGCTGCTGTCTCCATCAAAGGGAAAACAAGGCTGGTCGGGTTGCAATGTGAACATCTTGCCCCTTATGTGAATGGACAGTCAGACAAGGCTGTTTTCGGATGTAATGCCTCACTTTTTTGGCATCCAGATGAAATAAAGTAAACGCAGGGCTGTTTTTCAATGCAGCGCATAATTTTGTGGTATTTTAGATGAAAGCACAGCAAACACAGGGCCGTCTTGAATGTAGTGCACAACTTTGATATTCAGATGACAGAACAGAAAAAGGAGAGCCGTCTTGAATGCAGTGCACAAATGTATGGTTCAGATGAAAGGAACAACAATTGTAGAGCCATTTTGAATGCAGTGCACAATTTTGGTATTCAGATGAAAGGAACAACAATTGCAGAGTCGTTTTGAATGCAGTGCACAACTTTGGTATTCAGATGACAGAACAAATGTAGAGCCGTTTTTCACTGTAGCGCATAACTTGGTTCAGATGAACAGAACAACAGTTGTAGGGCTGGTTTCCGGGATGCAGTGTTCACATGCTTGCCACACATGTGCCAGGGAACAAAGCACAACCGTTTTTGGTGAAAGGTTCAAATGCTTGCCACACAAGTGCCAGGGAAGCAGAGCACAGGCATTTTTCATGGCAATGTTTAAAGGCGGTTGTTAGGTGAAGGGGATTTCTGCTTAGGGCCTTAATTGCACCCCACAGATCCCCCCCTGCTATTCCATGACTTTTTGTTGGGGAAGAGTAGGGCAGAGTGGGGTTTTCTCCGGCGGAATTCTCCTTCATCAGGGAGCGGTACTCCAGGTTCCCTTCCGTCTTTGGGTTGGAGAGTATGGTGCAGCACCCTCTTTCCTTCCTTCCCTTCCAGGTCCCCGGGGCATTCTTCTCCAAGCTGGAATGTCAGGATGTTAATTCTCTAATAAAAGATAGAAAAAAACAAGTTTTAGTACTTTTTACTGACATTATTCCCGGATGATTTACAACAATGGAACAAAGACAATACTTGCAATTTTTGTGACATCTTCTTTTTCATTTTTACAATAACACCAAGTAAATTACTCCCTGCTATATAGATATACCTATGCATCTAAATACTTCCGTCTGCTTTTTCCTCCTTTTTTTCATACTTCAGATGGTTCCTCTGCTCAATTTTCATTTGGTTCATGAATCATTCGCAGAGCGTGTCTGGGGTGACAGCTTTTTAACTGACTGATGTGGACCCATTTCTCTTCTGACAGCTCTCCTTTGGGGATGCAGATCCTATAGGCAACAGGTGAGATTTTCTCTACAATGACAAAGGGACCGCACGAGGAGGGGAGGAATTTCTGCTAATTGGTCTGGTTCCTCTGAAAATTGTACGAGTAGACCCTGTCTCCTACTTGAAATTCTTTTTTAGTTGTCTTTAAATCGTATTGGGTTTTCATCCCCTCTGCCGATTTCTCCAGATTCCGCTGAGCGTACACAAAAGCATGCTGAAGGTTTTTTCTCAGCCTTCAATATATTCATGTGTTGTGGACGCATTAATCAGTGTCTGCTCTTGTGTTCTATAGAGCAGATGCTGGGGAAGCACCATTTTTCATCCAGTCATTAGCTCAAATGGAGACATTTTGGTCACAGAAGATGGTGTAGACCTGATGGCCATGAGGACAAGCGGTAATCACCACAAACTTCTTAAGAATGCTCACAATTGTTTTATTGTACCTCTCAACTCCCCCACTAGAGGGTAGTGGCATGCAATATGTAGTTTTCTCTTTACCCCAAGTATCTCCCACATCTTTGTCATCACCTTGCTGGTGAAGTGACTTCCTGGGCCCGACTCAATCCTTTGGGGAAGACCGAAACGCGAGAAGATGTGGTTGATCATCATGACAGCTGCTGTTTCTGCCTTGCAATTTGGGGCCGGGAGACATTACACCCATTTGGTAAACAAGCATGTTACTGTTAACATGTACTTGTTTCCTCTAGATGAGCGAATCACGGGCCCGATTAAATCTACTTGTAAATCTGACCAAGGCAGTGCCATCCCCCTTTTCTGGAGGGGAGCTTGGTGTGTGAGTGTACTTGGCTGAAATTGTGCACACACACGACACCCCTTCAAATATTGGTTGAGGTCCTGCCCCATGTGTGGCCAGAATGCGACCTATCGTAAGATTTCCTAAGTAGTATGAAACCCCCGATGACCGGCTGTGGCCACGTCATGGGCGTGACTTAGCATCAGGCTTTGGAATGAGGTGGTACCACCCACTGGTCACATCCAGAGATGGATCTCCTTACCAACAAACCATCTTGGATACAGAACATTTTGGGAAACTCAACACCCGGAGATCCTCTTTCCCCTATGTAATCAGTTTCGGTCAGAGGGAAATTCACAGGGTATTCAATGTGTTGATAACATTTCCCAAAAATCGGATACCCTTTTTGTGCCGTGATCAAATCAGCATCTGGGGTTTCCTTACTCCACTGGGCAGTTGAAAGTTCATTTTGGGCAAGTGTTTGGGACCTGGTGACAGCAGCAACCTGGATTTCCTCCAACGGGGACTCGATCTCAAGGAGATCCCCTGGATGGCTCCGGTTTTGGCCAACTGGTCAGCCAGGTAATTTCCAGTTTTGTCTGGTCCCTGTATTCTGGAATGACCCTTCATCTTATTCCAGTAGATGGTCATCCCATTAGACGTGACCAGATCATCAATGGTCTGTATTAGTTTGCCATGCTTGAGTGGTTTATTGTTTGCACACAGCATACCGCTGGCTTTCCAATTCATCAGGTGCTCCACAAACCCGTTCCGGACATAGTCTGAATCAGTGATTATGACCAGTTTGTAGAGTCGGTGTTGCACGGCAGTGAGGATGGCCTGGTGAACTGCCATCAACTGTGCAACCTAACTACATCTGGGAGGGCTACGGGGCTTCATTCACTCAGGCATTCCCAATGCCGGCCACCAGTTCCTTGTCCTTGCCGTTTATCCACATGGTAGGAGCACCCGTCCACATCAACTGTGGGCATTCCCTTGCACGTGTCTTATTCATAGGTACGCCTCCATGTTGTCTTTCGTTTTGCGACTTTCGTCCTCAAGACAGTTTTCTTGGGCACAATCATGCAAGTCAGCAAAACCTTCGCTCGAGGGGACTCTTCTTGTTTTGGCCATATCTAGCCTCCACAGGAAAGCCTTGTAAGGACAGAATCTAGGAAGTAATTCTGGAATTACTCACATTCCCTGCCCGGATTCTGTCACTTTGGAGGTATTGCAAAGGCTGGTGAGGAGCCTCGACGATGATGTGCTCCCCCTGGATGAACGGGCGGTCATTTTTAAATGCCCTACTGTTGCCAGGAGTGCCTTCTCACAATCGTTGAATTTTTCCTCCACAGAGGATAAAGTCTTACTCGCATAGGAGATGACTATATTGACCTTGTCATGCTTCTGGTGTAATGCTGCTGTTAAGCACGTGTTCGAGAACCCTGTCTCCAAGAATAACTTCTTGTTTTTGACGAGGTAAGCTAGACAAGGCTCTAGTGAGAGGCTTCTCTTCAGTTGTTTCACTGCCTCTGCTTGTTCTGGACCCCACTCCCACTTGACCCCAGCCTTTAATAAATGGACCAGGGGTCTCGTGATCTCTGCAAAATCCTCTATGAACTTTCTACTGTAATCGTCAGTCCAAGAAGGCTCCTTAGTTCACACAGAGTTGTGGGGTCTTTCAGTTTTAGTAGTGCTTCCACTTTTTTTGCCTGGGGACAGAGGCCCTCAGGGGTGATTTCTTGCCCTAAGAAGTTCACACGGTTCCTTACTTTGCCTTTTGGAAGGACAGTTTTGCTCCGGCATCCTTCAACTGGGTCAGAACATAGTGGATTTCTGCTATGTGTTCCTCCACAGTTGAGCTTTAATTTAGGACATCATCCTCATAGGCCAGGTTACCCCTTTCACCCAAGTCTAGCATGGCCTTATGCAGAAAGATGTTGAATTCATTGCAGGAGTTTATATATCCAAAGGGAGTTTGGGTCCATGTGTACTGCTGCCCCTGAAGGTGAAGGACAGCTTGTACTGGTCTTCCCTACCTACGGGTACTGTCCAGTATCCGTTGGTCAGGTCAATGGTGGTGTACACCTTTGACCCCTGGATCTGGGCCAGTCCCTGGTCAATGTAGGGAAGAGACCATCGGGACATGTGGACCCGTTTGTTCAGCTCCCTAAGGTCTGTGCATAGTCTTCATTGGCCATTAGGTTTTAGAATCCCCAGTACCGGGTTGTTAAAGGTACTGTGGACTGGACAAATTATCCCACGGGACTCTAGGTTCCTTATGATTTCTGCAAGAGACTCCATAGACGCGAGAGGCAAGCGATATTGCTTCACGAATATGGGAGCCATCCCCGGGTCCGTGGGAATGGATGTAGAATGTATCTCGGTGCGACCACAGTCGTACGAGTTCACAGCAAAGGTTTCTTGAAAATCTAAAAATATCTGCTTCAGCTTTTGCGCCTCAGTCTCACAGGCATCAGCGAGGTTGACCCGTTCCTCAACCATCTGTCTGAAGCCTGGGAAGACCTCGAGTTTTGCAATCTCAGCGGTATCCTCCAGCTGCATGGAGAGATCTCTGGTTATGGTGTTGGCCTGGACAGAAGGTTTCAGGTAGGAGAGGTAGTAATTGTGGACCTGGAATATCACCTCCTCCTTCCTGATGTCACAGGTCACCTCGTCCCCCATAAGGGCAGGAAGAGTATACCAAGAAATTCCCCCCTTGCCGGGTAAAGATCTTTTCTGGCGGTATGTCATCGTCACAGTCATAGCAGTCATTGGGGATTGGTCCCATTATTTCACTTCCTAAGTCCATGGAGAAATGCTGGACATCAACCACAATTCCAATAAAGGTGTCTGCACCAAGAGTGATACTCCTAGGGTCGCTGTTATCCACCCCTACTGAAATGGTGTTGTGTTCTAAGTCAACCAATGGTGTTGGGTTCAAACCCAACCCCTGCTGTTGGAAATAGTGATTTAAATGTACATAAGCATCCAGGTTTTTTTAGTTTCTGTCCTCTCTTAATTTTCAGGGAGATTGTGAATTGGCGGGTCCATCCTGGGATGGTGACCTCTTCTCCAGTTTGGATTTCAACTGCATACGGTAGCAATTGAGCTGACCAAAATGCCTTTTCAGGATTGTCAAAGCCCATGGGGTTGCACCCCAATCGGGACAAGGCTTTGCAATTAATGAGGACCAAATTAATTGCGAACCGATTGAGAATGTCACTACCTAAGTAGAATGTAGAGGGGACATCTTGCACGACCCAACTACTATGCTCTATGCTTTTATCACCAATGGACATTTTTAGCATACATCTCCTAGGCAGGAGATGTTTGGAGTTGAGAGTTTCCTGGCCCATTTCCCACTTATCAATCAATGTGGGAATGGTCTGACCTTTTGGGAGTTTCTTGAATATCACTTGGCTGATGAATCTTTTTCCATTATTCAGGCATACTCTGGCGAGAACAGTCTCCCGCCCCCTCATTTACCTGAATGGGGAGGAAAAGCTGATCACCCTTTTTCTGAATATCCGCCAAACTTTGAGCTGGTTTTCATCACTTTTTTATCATGGGACTTGGGTATTCAAATTGTGGATCAGTATAACATTTGAACGTATTTCCTTCCAATGTGGAATGCCACTTGAAAATGGAAGAAGGTTGATTTTCTGGAACGGAGAGGAGTTCCCATCACCAGTTTGTTGTCCTACAGCAATTACAGTAATGTTGCGTACTTGATTGTTTTGAAAATGGAACTCAATTTTGTCAGAATGCTGCTCAACCATGTGGCATGTGCCATTTAGTCTGACATAGTTGGTGCTCTGTTTTAATTTTATTGGCCGGTTAGTCTGCGTCCAGAGGACCTTTTTCACACAGTCTATTAGTCGAGACAACCTCCGAAGGAGGTAATTCCCTAAAAGATATTGGGTCCCCTCTGGAGTTATGACTATAACCGGGTGTTTCACCTTGTGCCGCCCAATGTTGATCTCCAGATGTGCAGTCCCCTCGATGGGAAGAGAGGTCAGAGGAATTTGGTGGCTCTCTGCCCTTCCTGAATTGAGTTGCTCAAAGGCCCTTTTGGATAGAAGAGTGGCTTGGGATCCGGTGTCCATCAGCGCTGGAATTGCACACTGCCCTTGCACCCGGATGGGGGCACAAAACCTGCCTTTATTTCTCCTCCAAGGGGCAAAGGAAATGGGCATTTTGGGAAGGTTGGGCAGTTAGTTTATTTATTTTAGACTCCGACACTGTGGGATGTTGGACAGTTTTCTGTGTCTGAGTTCGGGTATATGTAAATACAATTTGGCATCCTGAGATTGGTGGGATTTTGGAATCTCCTTTTTCCTTTGATTCTGTGCTGTCCCCCTTCTCCCGGAGACAGTCACTTGAACCGGTTTGTGGGGAGAACCCCTCAGTTATTGACAATTTCTCAGGATGACATTTCTGGGGTTCAGGGATAGGCGATTCTGAGTCAGTCCCCACCTACCCAGTCTGAGGTATGGTCTTTTGGGACACATTTTTCTTTGGGAGGAATCCCCCCATCCTTGAAAGAGAAGACATTCTTCCCAGAATCCTCCAAGGATTCTTCCCCTTCAAACTGGAGGATGCGGACCTCCTCCACAAAATCGGTGTTTTTCATTTCTCCTACGCACTCTCTGTTCCCTAGGTTGCAGCTTTTTGGGGGTAGGAGATTTGGATTCAGGTTCAGAGGTGTCTAGGGGCTTTTCCTGGGTGAGGAAGGAAGCTTCCTCTAGGGCTTTGCATCCCCCTTCCTCCCGAGCCTCCTCTGAAGGAACCTGCTGGTTGTCGGGGTTCTCTCCCCGTCATTGTTCCTGGGTGCCAGGCCCTGGATTCAAGCTGTTATGAGCAGCCGTGTTCATTTGAGGGTTCTGCTGAGCCCTCAACATGCGGCTCAGGTCTTGGGTCAAGTTCTGGACCTGGTGCTCCAGTTGTGACACCCTCTCGGGGTGATACAGGGGTCATGAGTCATCTCTTGGCTGCTCTCTGGAAGAGTAACTGTCCCGTCTCCCCGAGTAGCCTTGATATGGAAGGTTTCCCTGGTAAGCCTCCATTAATGGCCTTCCTTCTCCCTGATTTGGTGGTCTAGTCTCCTGAAAGTGGGGAGAGAAAGGAGGGTTGTTTTGAATGCTGGGGTTTTGAGGGTGCCTGGAAAGAAACTTAAACTAGAGGGTGGAAGATTACTGTCCTCCTGATGAAGGTTTGGAGGGAAGTTGGGAGGAAGATTTCCTGGGGCCGTACTTACCTGGTTGGATCCACCCCCCTGGGCCAGGGGTGTCCATATGTACCCCAAGATGGGTCTGTTCCCCTTGTACCCGGGGCTGAAGTAGGTGGCAGAGTCAGGTGACACATTTGTGGGGAACCCTGCCTGGCTACCACCTGCTTGATACCGGTCAGAGGGTCTTCTCTGCCTCTGGTTTGATTGATTAGTGGGAGGTGTATTTTTAGGCCCCCCATTTCTAGGTTAAAAATGGGGGCAACCTTCACCTCCGCCACCTTGGCAGCAGCGGGGGTGTTGGTTTGTTTGGGGTTTTTGGGAGGATTCTTATTTTCTGCCGGCTTTTGGACCTCCTAGATCCGAGCTTGCTCTATTCCCCAGTCCAGGGTCCTTTCCTAGTGGAAGTCCCTAACCAACTGCGTCATAATGTATTTAGGAAGTGCATGGAAATAGGTAGAGATGAACTCCCTACTATTTGTGCGCACCCGCCTTGTGGTTTGTGCAAATGCCTGTTTTAATTCCTGAACAGATTCTCTCGGGGCCTTATCCTCTCTGCACTGCAGGTTACAGGCCACCTTGTGAGCTTCCTGGGGGTTTCTGTGCATGGAGAAGTGCTTTAAGATGGCCGACTTGTAGGTAGACCACTGTGAATGGTTTTGATCCTCCAGTCCAGCAAAGAAGCTGAAGTATTCTGGGGAGAAGGTCCATTTGGCAAACTCCATAGAATTCTGATAATTTGTAATGCCAAATGATATCATCATCTGGTCATACAGCTCCAGATGCTCCCGGACTCAGTACTTGGCATTTTTGTGGTACAGGGTCATGAAACTTCTAATGGCTTTTATCTGTCTAATGGGGTCTTTTACCAAAGTTCTCTTTTGTTTGGCAGCCTTATTTTTCTACTGCACCTGAGTCCATTTGCCCTCGGACTCAGAGCTGCTGCTATTTGAGGTCCCATCCCTATTTTCTAGGCGCTTCCTGATTCTGGGAGACTGAGAGTATTGCCCAGAATGATGGAGCCTAGTCTCTTCTCCCCTGTTGTATTGTGGGCTCTGTGGGTCACTTCTCTTGGACTCCCTCTTTCGCACAGGGGAGTAGTGATCTGACTCCTCCCTTCTTCCGGGGTTGGTGGAGAACTCCCCCCCACCACCCTGATTAGGTGGAGGTTTTCAGAATACACTTTTGGGGCCTAAACTCAGACTCCTTTTTATCTGCAAAGTGGACCAAGTAGTTCCTTTGTAGCTGATGTTTCTGCCAGTCTAACCCCCTGATTTTCTCTTCATAGGAGTTTACATGGTCAGATAAATTGGCCACAATATTTTTGAACCTGAACAGGGATGCACGCCCATCAATCTCTAATGGGCACTGGCCTGCCGGCTCAATCAAGCTGGGCCTAATGGAGTCTGGCTGCCTCATGGTTTCTGGTTCTTGTGAACCTGTGGACATTAGGTTAGCAGTCCCTTGTGCATACAGGGTGGTAAGTTCACTTAATGCCCTTTGTACAGAGGGCATCACACTGTGATCAGGGGTTACCCTGTCACTCTCTAACTGTTCAGGGTTCCTCAAGTCCTTATTTAACCTAGCACATTTGTTTGCTAAAGTCTCAAATTTCTCTTTCTCACCCCCTGTTTCTTGATAGTATGCAAAGGCGTGGGCCTTATGCTCTTCTATCAGGGCTTTACTGACCTCTATGACCATCCCTTGCGCTACTACTTGGCTCTGGAGACCCCTGTTCTCATCACCAAGGGCCTAATTTTCTTTCTGGGCCTCGTGTATTGTCTGGAAGTACTCCGACCATTTCTGTTGCAGGAAATACATTATCAGGTTTGATGGTAATATTATTAGGTAGGTCGGTAATATCTTCTTCTTCACTCAGCAAATGGAGCTCTCCCTCTCCCCCTTCCTCCTCACCTGATGTTGTAGAAGAATAATCCATCTTCTTTCTTCGAGGTCACCGGGCTTCAGCCTTCTTTTTTTTGTGCAGATATGGTCTGCCTCGGAAGGAAGCCACCGTGATTCCAGTCCTGTGAATCTCCGGTGACTCCTCTCCGCAACAGCCGGAGTGGTGGAGGGAAAAAGCCACAGGCGTAAAAACAACCGATCTTCACGAGTAAGTACCGCTACCGGTCAGGATGGTATGTACCAAATGAACGTAGAATCCAGGACAAATGGTGGTCGGGAAGGAAATCTCCCTGCAGGAGATCGAGAGGAATCCGGAATAAACAAACAGCCAAAAACGAAATGGTAAGATAACAGAACAAGAGGATTCACCGACAGAAGGGAATCACAAAAATTAGACAAATAAATACAGAACAGGGGAAACAGAAAAAGAGGAAGGAAACCAAGAGGGATAAGGGTGACAGGCAAACAGCGATGCGGAGAGCCTGAAAGGAAGCAGAGAGGAATACAAACTGTCAGCAATAGAGTGGGCGGATCACCGCCAAGGGAAGTAACAAGGAGCAAAGGCAACAAGGAGAAATCCAGTAAGTTGCAATGCGCCGAGCCGCCGAGTGCTGAATCGGAAATAGAACTCGGAGGCTGCCATGTTGAAAAAGACTAGAACACTGCGGAACGTTGCAAAACAGCGTGATGGCACACTCTAATGGCGGTTGAGCTTCCATTTCCTCCATACTCGCCAGTCTCCCGAGTTCGTGATATACATCTCCTCACTATGAGCATTTTTCTTCTGTATTGTCTGATCTAGATCATGTTCTATTTGTCTCATGTGTCCCATTAATTTTTCATTCTCTAATTTTATGTTAGTCAGTTCCTGAAAACATGACTCACTTCTTTCCAGGTCTGTTTTTAATTTACACACTTCTTGGCATAGGGCATCTTTCTCCTGATACAGGGTGCCAATCTTTTCCGTCAGGTTATCTCTCTGTTGTTTTATAGCTCCTATCTTCTGGCGTTCCTGGTCAATATCTGTTTGGGAATGGAACTCTTTCATGATTAACTTACTATTCTCCTCTTCCAGTTGTTTAACCTACTTTTGAAGAGTGCCTATGTCCTTT
Organism: Ambystoma mexicanum; assembly: GCF_040938575.1. Taxonomy (NCBI): domain Eukaryota; kingdom Metazoa; phylum Chordata; class Amphibia; order Caudata; family Ambystomatidae; genus Ambystoma; species Ambystoma mexicanum. Next base: position 818,542,257 of record NC_090929.1, read on the forward strand.
AAGCAGATTCTATTGTATGTTACTTGTTAGTGCAATTTTAGTTGACTCTTTTTCAGGGCATCAACCGTTTCTTGACACTCTCCTTTAAGTGCAGATAATTGGGCCTCCTGTTCTGAATTAGTTTGTTGCTGAACTGCCAACTCCTCCTTGAGCTGCTTGATGAGGTTTCCTAACTCTAACTCAGAACTTTGTCTCTCTCGCATTTTTTCCTCTACCTGCCTTAACTCACTCTGTGTTTGATTTAAAATCTCAGACTGATTTTGGACAGAGGTTATACTTTCTTGGTACCTTTCATCCATGACTATCATATGGAAGTACATGTACGCAGTGAGTTGGAACATTTTAATTTGTTCCTCTTTAATGTTTTGCATCAACCCGGTCAGGGCTTGATGTAACAGGCCACTGTCCTGCCACACATCCATACTTGTAGGGGTCACCTGTTGCATCATACTAGATAGCCAGGCTTCTTGTTTTTGTTCTGCCCATTCCCCTCTAATGGATAATTTAGACAGAAGGTACTGCCTAGCCATGTTAATTTCCACGTTGCTCATTATGAAGAGTGTTCTACTGCTGGTGGATTATCTATGCAAGGACAAAATCTCTACCCTGCTCCTGCCTAGTTTAGGGTTACACTATTTTATTTTGAGACACAGGACTGATACCTAGGGTACACGTTTTTGGATGGCGCCTTTACAGTGTAACACTGTTTTCTAGCCACTAAAAGTAACACTACCTTCAATGGGTTAGTCTGCTGTGTTGGACTGTCACAGGTGAAAACACTAACCTCAATCCTGGACGAGCGCCCACATTGTTGCGGTTTTAGAACACGGCACACTCCAGACAGGGACTCCTTCCCCGACAATGAATGTGGCGCACAATAAAAACACTTTTTGTCTTGAATAACCCACAGGTCCTTTTATTTGAGTAGGCCTCCAACCCGTCTCGCACCCACCTTTACAAACACCCCATAATGGACTAGGAACCAGGCCGGTGTGTATCAATAAGATATTTATTCATTTATTATTTAATGAAAAAATGTGTTCAGAAATCCTAACATAATTCATATGAATCTTTAATGGCAAACAGGAAAAATAGTTTTAAAGCATGTGATTGCAGTAAGGGAAAGCACTCCCTCTGCAACACTCACCCCCAAACATCAGCTAACTTAATTCCCTTTGGATGAAGACAGTGGCAAGGAGTAAGGATAAAAACAGATAAAACGTATTTATAATACAGTCCACCACACCAAGATGGGAGGTCAGAAAATAAAATGAAAACTGGTTTTAGGAGCAAAACGGCAGAATCGGATTTTGATTATTATGCCCATGGCTACAGGACAGAATGCAAGGAAATTTGTGTTGCTACACTTGAGGAGATAAGGTAGCTTCTAGACTACTAATCCGCACACAGAACAACGGGGAAACAAGATGGGAAAATCGATTTTGGGGAAGAAAGCAAATGCATAAGAAAAATGCACAAGGCAATGGACTTACATTTTTACACAGGATTTGTGATGACAGATAGCTTAAGAAAGGGTTAAGCTCTCAAAATTGGAAATCGGTTTTCAGGACAAGGATCAAGGCACACAACACGTAAAATGCTAGGCAAGTGGATTGCTCTCAATGGGACTACAGTTTGGGTTTTCAATGGGATAGATACAAGTTAAAAGTTCATGGGTTAAGGCGCACAAATGCATGGGCAAATTCGGTTTTCAGTGACAAGAACCAATTCTGTTGACTATATTTTAAAGACTATAGTTATTAAAAACACTCGACAAAATAGTTGATTTTGAATGGCAACAATATTGAACGTGAATTTCAATGGGAAATTCATTGATTTATTTCAAAATGATACTAAGGACTTATACAGACAACTGAAAGATTTATCAAAGGAATATACTAACATGATCAAGCTAAACAAATTCTTCCAAGGAAAGGTGAATAAATTATACTGGTAATTTGGGACTTTCAATGGGATTTTCTATGGGATTTTCAATGGGGTTATTTTGCAAAAAGGAAAGGGGTATGCAATTTGGGATTGGAGTTGTTTGCTACTTACAAAGTAAGCTTTGGTTTGGGATTCTGGAAAGTCAGCTAGATCTCAGGACCCTCTGGACAGCTAGGCAAGGGGTCTGGTCTCTGCACTCTCCCTTATGGGATTCTGGACAGCCAGGCTGGATCTCAGGACTCTCTGGATAGCTAGGCTGTCTCTGCACTCTCATGGATGGGATTCTGGACAGCCAGGCTGGATCTCAGGACTCTCCGGACAGCTAGGCAAGAGTCTGATCTCTGCACTCTCGGGAGGATAGCTCGGGGCAACGTGCTCTCCTTGGAAGCAAGACGACACAGAGCAACAAAGGTTCGATCCCCGGGTCCGCGCTTAGGAACTTCTGGGTATAAAGCGCGTTATAAATAACCTATCATATCATATCATATCACTCTCTTGGATGGGATCAGCTGCCTCCTTTCCATCCTCTTTCTCCTTTCTCCCTGGATTCTTGTGTGTGTCTCATCCTGTGTCTAGTACAGTCCCCTCTTATTTAGCCCGAATGACATCATTAATTTTACAATCTACAGGAGTACCCTAGAATTATTCCTACCTTGGGATAGGACAGCCTACCAGTCCTTTCCCCGCTCCCTGGCATCATTAGTTCAAGGGGAGGGATCACCATCTGTCTATTTGACATTTATGACAGTTCTGTGTTCTCTTGGCCAACTGTTTTGCAAAACTGAGTTATGTATCATAACTTCCAGTTTATACTAGACACCGCCATAAGAAATAGATAGGTGGTTTCAGGGAGTCATGGGGAATTAGACAAGCTGATCGACGACTCTGTGTGAGGTAGCATGGCCCCTTGGCACCTTTTGGTCACTTTCATGTATAATAGTTATCACTCTGCAAATAATTAATTAATGTACATCGCCATCTTTCCACCAAGTGTCAAATCTGTCCCATTTTTAAATCAGCCAGAAATGAGTCTTGACCGGCCATTTCAGTTCACAAAGTCCTAGAAACATGATATGATATGATAGTTTATTTATATAGCGCCTATACACAATGTGTTCCAAAGCGCTTCAAGGCAAGGAAGGGAACAAGGGAAAATACAACGACATTCTTACAGGCCATGAACATTAAGGATGTGAAATTAACTATCGTACTCGGCCTGACGACATTTCAGATAGTGCAAGTGCTAAGTCATAGATAAGGAAGGGAGGGGGAGAGTGGGAAGGAAATGGAAACAGACAGGCGACTACCGTACTAGGCCTGACGACATTTCTGGTAGAGCCGGAGGAAAACAAAAGGTGAGGGAGAGGGGTGCAGAAAGGGAGGGGAGGAACAAAACAGGTGACTATCGTACTAGGCCTGACAACATTTCAGATAGTGCTGGAGGGAGGGGGGGCAACAGTAAGGGGATAGGGGAGCGACAGACGAGGTTGCTATCATAGTAGGTCCAGGGACAATTCTGATAGAGTTAATGCATAGAAGAAAGTAAGGGGAGGAGGGGAGGAGATGGGAAAAGGGAGAGGGGAGGGGAGGAGAGAACAGAGAGTAAGCAGTCAAAAGAGTGGAGAAGCAAGAGAGGAGAGCAAATACAATTGCAGAAGTCAGTAGTAACACATAATGTTGCAAGCCAGGATACCAGATGAAGATGGAACAGCATGATTCAGGGCCACCATGAGTACAAGATGCAAAGGAAGTCCAGCATGAGAGTTGAGAAAGGGTGACGCACCGTGAATCAATGAAGTCCATAAAAGTAAAATCCAGCATTGGCCACAAGACGGTGATGGTGAAACCAGAATGTATCAGGACAGACTCCTGTGTGCAGGAAGGGGGGGTGCACAAGGAACAACACGGGGGACCAGAGAGGGTGGGGATGGCCTGTTGGGAGAGAGGGTGTAAACACATGTTGGTGCAAGCTTACCTGCTGTCTTAGCAGGGGGTCGGACCCTGCATCCTCCTGGTCCGAACTGGTCCAAACAGCAATAGCACTTTTCTTTGACTGCCCTTCACTTTGGATGCTTGGGCGAGAGACGCCCTTCATCTAAGAGTTAAGAGCAGGAAGGAAGAGGCAGGGCTAAGAAGGTGGGCGGGGCTTAGGCCAGGTGACCTAGATCCACTTACAGCTGCTCCCCAGCTGCAAAGGAAAAGAGGCTGGAGGGCTCCTTAAGTAGGGAAAAGAGCGGCAAGCAGGAAGGCACCAGATGGGCGGGGCTTGCTAAGTGGTGAAAAGGAGCGGCAAGCAGGAAGGCACCAGGTGGGCGGGGCTTGCTAAGTGGTGAAAAGGAGTAGCAAGCAGGAAGGCACAGGTGGGCGGGGCTTGCTAAGTGGTGAAAAGGAGCGGCAACCAGGAAGGCACCAGGTGGGCAGGGCTTAGGCCAGGTGACCTAGATCCACTTACACCTGCTCCCCAGCTGCAAAGGAAAAGAGGCTGGAGGGCTCCTTAAGTAGGGAAAAGAGTGGCAAGCAGGAAGGCACCAGGTGGGCGGGGCTTGCTAAGTGGTGAAAAGGAGCGGCAAGCAGGAAGGCACCAGGTGGGCGGGGCTTGCTAAGTGGTGAAAAGGAATGGCAGCAGGAAGGCACCAGGTGGGCGGGGCTTACTAAGTGGTGAAAAGGAGCAGCAACCAGAAAGGCACCAGGTGGGTTGGGCTTAGGCCAGGTGACCTAGATCCACTTACACCTGCTCCCCAGCTGCAAAGGAAAAGAGGCTGGAGGGCTCCTTAAGTAGGGAAAAGAGTGGCAAGCAGGAAGGCACCAGGTGGGCGGGGCTTGCTAAGTGGTGGAAAGGAGCGGCAAGCAGGAAGGCACCAGGTGGGCGGGGCTTGCTAAGTGGTGAAAAGGAGTGGCAAGCAGGAAGGCACCAGGTGGGCGGGGCTTGCTAAGTGGTGAAAAGGAGCAGCAACCAGGAAGGCACCAGGTGGGCGGGGCTTAGGCCAGGTGACCTAGATCCACTTACACCTGCTCACCAGCTGCAAAGGAAAATAGACTGGAGGGCTCCTTAAGTAGGGAAAAGAGCGGTAAGCAGGAAGGCACCAGGTGGGCGGGGCTTGCTAAGTGGTGAAAAGGAGTGGCAAGCAGGAAGGCACCAGGTGGGCGGGGCTTGCTAAGTGGTGAAAAGGAGTGGCAATCAGGAAGGCACCAGATGGGCGTGGCTTAGGCCAGGTGACCTAGATCCACTTACACCTGCTCCCCAGCTGCAAAGGAAAAGACGCTGGAGGGCTCCTTAAGTAGGGAAAAGAGCGGCAAGCGGGAAGGCACCAGGTGGGAGGGGCTTGCTAAGTGGTGAAAAGGAGCGTAAACATGCACTTAGTGTTACGCTCACTGGTATCCACGGGGACGCCACCCAGCCCTGGTTGGATGATTTGCACCCTCGAACCCTCTCCCGGTCCCTTGGTAAGGCCTCTGGTTAAAGATGGGTCTGCAATATAGGAGAGCTGGATTCAATACCAGATTGTCTTTGTTTTCCACCTCCCTTGGCCTCAACTCCTTCCTCCCCCTTGGGCCTTCTCAACTTAATATTGTAAAAGGTGGATTCTCCGTCCTGCTCCTCGTGGCAGGGGCACGTAGATGTGGGGGCGAGCAGCGACCAAGTTACTTTACTGGTTCCAGCCCCCCTGTGGGAATCCAGGCCTGTTGCGACTCCGTAGGTTTGCTGCTTTACAGTCTTTATATGCAGTTCTTATGTTCCTCTTAGTTCGAATAATGTCTTGCTTCTTTCCTTTTAGGTATGGAAAGGTATTTTGGTGTTGTCATGCAGTTTGAAGATGATCATGGGCCGGTAGATGAAAGCGCGGTGTGCGCGATGCTGTCCGGTGAGTAATGCGCTATGCGCGGCGCTGTTTCGCCTTTTATATTGCTAACTTGTGTCTTTCCTCTCCTTGCAGGTTGCGATGTTCCTCGCCGAGCGCTGTAATGTTCCAGCAATGATACTGACCAGGAGATGACTACCCAGGTAAGAATTGTGTGCCTTTCTTCATTTGGGAGGAAACGTGAGTAAACGCTTACTAATGCTGTCTTTCTTTCTCCTCTTTCCAAGTTAATGTATTCCAGGATGTATGCAGTGCCGGATGATGGAGTTCGGACCTTCACGTGAGTGAAAATGAAGTCAGCGTTGGATTGAAGACAGCATACTGTTCCAGGTAAGTTTCGTAGTGTTGTTTCTCTCTCTGCAGGTCCTTGGTTTCAGGTAAGCTGGCATCAAAGAACTGGACACAGTGAGCGTTACACTGCCCACAGCAGAATAACGCAAAGCATGTTCTGCTGTTTGGGTGTGGTTTAAATAGTCTCAGTTAAAGTAGTCCAGGTAAAATAGTCCCAGGCCTGCCACACCCAAAGTAGTCCAGGTAAAGTAGTCCCAGGCCTGCCACACCCAAAAGACTAAACGGCCTAGCTCAGTTCCTTGCAACTGAGCTATGTGTGTGCCTCCATGTTGGCTGAACCCCCCCCCCCCCCCCCCAAGTTAAATAGTACCAAGTAAATAGTCCCATTCTAATGTTGGTCTTCATGATGGTTATGAGCCTGGCGCCAAAGGCGCCAGGACTAACTCCAAGAGAGTCTTGGATGAGGTTTTAAGGCCTTTGACCTGGCCCTAACTGGAAGGCTGATTTGCCAGTGAGGGCCAGGGGCAAGGGTCATGACACTTAGTCTCTGAAAATCCACCTGGAAATCACATGTAAAAATATCATAAAGCAACATTATTTCTTATTCTGAGTGCTGGGGAAAAATGCCTAATGTCAATTTGTAGGATCTGTCACATATGGTAGGCGGTGCTTCAACCCCCATAGCCAAATGTCTCCCCATGGCTCAGCTTGCAACAAAGGACTTTTATTGTGCCCTTTGAAGTTTGTCAGTTTTTCCTTCAGAGTGGGTGCTGGAAGAACTCGCACTTCTTGGTCAAGCATTAGCCCCACTGGCTTTCTTTGTCCCCTCATATGTCGCTGCAGAATAGTTCACTTATAAGTGTGACTTCCAGGGGGAGGCCATGCATTCAATTGAGTAGTGTCCTGCCTGAGCCAAACTGGTTCTACTGGTATTCCTGAGCCTCTGCCAAGTTGATTGAAATCTTGTTTGGGAACAATATAATATACATGGCTTTGTCAGCCCCCCACCCACACTGACATTTCTGTGCAAGCAAAAGCCATCATTTTACATTAGCTTTTAAACGTCATGTTTTTCTTTATGTTCTTTCACATGTGTGCAGCCGTATTTCTCATTTCATGTTTGAAATGTCCTTCTGTAGGTCAGGGGATTTTCTTCTTATTTATCCTTCCGGAAGGGGTTGGCATTTGTAGTTGATCCATAGACACAGAGGGGTAGACCCTCTGCACAAGGTTCTCTTTTGATTTGACACCGAATAAAAAGAACAAACTAAGCCGTTTTCTTTGATTTGCAGTGTTTTAGAATGCTGTTGTCCACATGTAAGGGAAAACAAAGCCGAGTCGGGTTGCAATGTGAAGACCTTGCCCCTTATGTGAATGAACAGTCAGACTAGGCTGTTTTCAGATGTATTGCCTCACTTTTTTGGCATCCAGATGAAATAAAGTAAACACAGAGCTGTTTTTCAATGCAGCGCACAACTTTGTGGTATTTTAGATGAAAGAACAGCAAACGCAGGGCCGTCTTGAATGTAGTGCACAACTTTCATCTTCATATGACAGAACAGCAAAGGTAGAGCCGTTTTGAATGCAGTGCACAACTTTGTGGTTCAGATGAAAGGAACAACAGTTGTAGGACCGTTTTCTGGGATGCAGTGTTCACATGCTTGCCACACATGTGCCAGGGAACAAAGCACAGACGTTTTTGGTGAAAGGTACAAATGCTTGCCACACATGTGCCAGGGAAGCAGAGCACAGGCATTTTTTGTGGCAATGTTTAAATGCGGTTTTTAGGTGAAGGGGATTTCTGCTTAGGGCCTTAAATGCACCTCACAGTATCACTATTTTTGCACCTGTCTTTGTCGGGAGCCAGTCACACTGCCCACTTTAACCCCATAGCTGGGCACTGGCGGCCATGGGATACAATCTAGTCTCTGGCCACAGCCACAGGCTATGTCTCAGGCAACAAAGTTATATCACTATTTTTGGACTAAAATGTTGACACTTTAAAAAAAATAAAACACAGGACAGGTTTGAAAATGCATGTTTTTGGGTCCTTGCCAATGCTCCTCACACAAGTTTGCTGCAGATCCGGCTAAAACTTCTGGCTGTACAGGCAAGCAGATTTTGTTATCCCATTCAGGCTTATTCCGATTTTGAAAATGTTGGGACCCCCTACAATTTTGCCCCTTCTTGACAAGATCCCTTCAAACTTTGCAAAAACATTCATAGTAGGGTCTATAGTCGTTTTGGAAACATTTAGGGGTATTCGTCAAACAGCACCAAATGTATAAGCTATCCCAAAAAAGTTTTGGGACCCCCCTCTAATTTTGCCCCTTGTGATGCAAATGGCATGTAACTTTCCAAAACATTCAAATGTGGGCCTATATTTTTATTGCTAAATCTTGTGCACTTTCATTGAACAGCACCAAAGTTATAAGCCGTCTAATATCTGTTCTTCACCAACCCTGCTCTGCACACATTTGCATGGATGACCTCAAACATTTGTCCAAGTTCAAAGTGCAATGTCCCTGATTTTTGGATTTTTCTGGACATATTTCATCCCATTCTCATCACCCCAGAGATTGTTTCATTTGTTTGACAAGTGTGATGTTGTGTTTTTTATATGTTTTTACTGTGATGTTCGCGTACTATGGGCGTAGTTCAGGAATTCAACATGGCATCCGTTTCACAAGTTTTGACACACTTCACATTTTAAATTGACCAATCAGTGGCCACGAATGATGTCCACGAACGTTACACAGCGCCATGACTAGTCTAGGGGCGTCTACAGACACTGAATCAGGAAGTGAGTCCACGGACTGGACGGAGATATCACCAATTTACTTACTTTTGGGCCATTTTTAAAAAATCGACTGAACAGATCAAAACCAAAAGCACACTTTTGGGACCAGGCCATTGCTCCTCCCACATGTTTGGTCCAAATCCATACAGCGGTTTGGGCTGTAGCCGCCAGCACAATTATTTTCCATTCATGTCTATCCAGATTGCAAACATTTTGGGACCCATCCTTTAGCTCCCCCCCCCTTGATGAAATCGCAAAGAAACTTTGCAAAATAATTCAGAGTTGGCTGTATACTTTTTTCACAAAGTTCATGAGGATTCGTCGAATGGCGGCAATGATATAAGCCACCCAAAAACTGCTCTTCCTATGGGTTGAGCAACGTAGCAATAACTACAGAGTCGCTAACACAGACACTGTAATATAAGTAAAAAAACAGATTACATTGTTGTTTACTTATTTGTGTTATTTCCGTTCATCTCCTCTTATTTTGTTCATTATATCATTGTGTTTTACAAATAATGGAAGCTCTTGTTTAACTGGCTGCTCCTTTGTCAAATTATCAATAGTTATACATAGCTTTCCATACTGACCCGTACCAGGGCATATACTATACAAAGAATTGCAGTCCAGTTCGGTAGAATAGCTAGCTTCCTAATTCATGTGTTCCTCTTCCTTTAACAAAGGCTCCCCTTATCCTCATAAGTGAAGTATTTCATTCTATTGAGTAAGTAAAAACAGCATAAGATTTACAGAACCATCTTACTAATGATGTCGTTCTTTATTAAAACTTGAATACATATCTTAACATAATACAGTATTCCTGAGATCCAGTCATTCTCCTTGCTCTCCGTACCTTGATGAAGATTCTAAAGGACCTAGTTGTGGTTAAATGGGAAGATTCATACTGGCTCGTAACAGATGATGCAAAAGCCTTATACTCATCAAGCACTTGCACGATCTGAATGACACAAGGCCTAGTAAAATCGTTTGTCTTGTCCTCCCTCTGTCTTCCCTCCCTTGTCTTGTTGCACCTAGAAACACTTGTGTTGAGGCGCGTTATAAATAACATATCATATCACCACGATTATGTCTTGTAGAGTTTGAAGCAGTGTTTGAACAAGTTTGTTGGCTAGTATTTGAATGCTTTTTTTGCATCGTTTTAAAAAAAATGCATTTTGTTAAACTGCCATGTGGCACTCTGCTCCAACCTAGTATGTTGGCATTTGCTTTACAAAACAAATACATAAAGATACAAATAAATTCCAGGTTTCCAAGTAGTTATCAGTGCCTAATGAATTCGGGTTTGGAACACAAGAGCTGCTTTGTTCATACATACCCTGTCAAAATATTCTGAGTTATAAATGAAAGGGGGTGAATGCAATGCACCGCCCTCAGTTTAGGCAGCCATCTTCACTTAATTTTACGCAAGATCTCCATGGTTTTTCGTCGTGGTTGGATGAATGGACAGACTTTCATGGCACTCTAGAAACTTTCTGACGCACTGGGCTGCTGAAAGACCAGCAAAGCATGGGCCGATTGTTAGGACAGTTTTTCTGAAGTCCAACTAAGGGCTTAGTAAAACCATTCAACTGAGGCAGTACAAGACTCCACTCTTAGTATAAGGCTGTACCACCTGTAGCATAGACAGAGCACCCAGGTTTATCTTAGGAGGGAGAGAAGGCAGTAGACTCAGTACAAGTGAAATTGTAATACAAATGACCCAAAGAAACACTGAAACACTATGTATTGTAAAAATAAAGGATTTATTTAAATACAGGTAGGCCCAGATAAATCTAGGGGTAAGTAAGTACTAAAATATGATAAGAAATCACAGTATAAAAACACAACACTATACTTGAAAGCACACATAGCCAAGTATAAACCTTATTTGGAACAACCAACAGTAGTTCTAGGAGAGTCAAAACCTTGTTATACACATTTAGTATAGGTCAAGCCTATCTATTCTTTGGGAGTAAAGGACCAATGGTTACTTTCAGATTACATTCAGTAATACAAGGGCAGTGATTCTTGGAACACATCACATTAACAGTCAACTGGACAATATATTTTTGGGGAATAGTGAAACACTTATCCTAGGTGTAGTAAAAACCTATTACTCGTTTTGTCATAACACACCCTTATAACAGGTGAGTAAAACCTAACGATGTAATATACAATTACAGATGCTTTTGAAATCGGGGAATCCCAGATTGAGGTAAGCAATAACTCTGGTAACTTATTTTGGGTGGCACACAGCTAACACAAGGTAATTAAAACCCACATACTTTAACTTCACAATGAGGGGTAAAGTAAAGCCCAATGTCACACTTTACTGAATAGTTATTCTAGGTAGGCAACAACCCAATGTAGACTTATTAAGGACAGGCTAGCAGAAAGTCAGGGGAAGCAAGACCCAGTTGGGGGACACTCATACAGTTATCCTAACAGGACTAACCTGGTGATACCAACATTTGGAGGACATACAATTACCGTACAGAAATAATCTGGTGAAACCAACACATTACTTTTGTAAAGAGGCACAACCTAATCACAGGAGAGTAAAATACCTTCACATCTACTTTCTATTAGACTGGCAAACCAGTGGCTAAGGAAGAAAAGATGTTAACCATACTTGTAAGAATAGTGCATCACACATTCAAGATTAGAAAGAACTTTTGTAACTGTTCACTCTTAGAATTACAGTTACCAATCAACTCTTTACAAGTAAAACACTTGATTCCTTTTCTAGGCAGAAGTCCCAATCCCTTCAAAGTCTTTCCCGTATTCTTGGAGCATGAGTGTTCTCAGTGGCAGAAGGAGGGGGGCACTAGGACTAGTGACCAACAGGCAGTATTAGAATAAGTTCTTTAGTAGCAAAAGTCAGAGTTCCTTAGGAAAACTGGGCAAACAGATGAGTACTTTACTTTTTAGAGTTGGAAGAGGGTCCAGGGGCTACACAGAAGACACCCTAGCAGGATTCTAGCAGTGGGACTGGGTGCACTGGATGAGGGACCTCCCAATCACAGAAAACACCCCAGGAATACACAGAAATCCCAAAAGGCTTAAGGTAAGTATATACCCCAGCCAACACAGTACCTTCGCAATGAAGAAGAGATTGCAGCAGGAGAACTTCAGGGTCTGCAGCCAAATACCCGGTCAGTGGATTCCTTGTCCTGGAGACTGAATACAAGACTCAGAAGGGACTTTGCAGCAGGGATCAATGAAGAAGGCTCTAGGCAAGGTTTCCCTAGCAGCTGAATGTGGTTCTGTGGATTTGGCACCTTTTCAAGGAGCACAGAAGAAGACAGAATATCGCAGTTGAATTCTCGTTGTTACAAAGGTCCAGCACTCTTGTGAGGGGACTTTTTGGACTCGATTTGTGTCTCTGGAGATAAACTGGGATGACCACAATGTTTCAGTGAGATTCAGAATGCGGAAGACCATGCACCGCACAGTGGCTGGAGGTCCCAAGGGATTGGGGTATTGCAATAACGCAAGGTCGCAGCAACCCGTGGGATGGCTCAAAATGCAGGTCTTCTCGAGTCTAGTGGGTCTCCTCAGACTCTGTGTTCGGGTCTTCGTTTTCAGAGACCCCAGGTCGATTGGAAGAAGGGCTGCAGCAGGCTCCCGTTACACAGCAGGCTCGCCGGTCGCTGGAAATCATCTCAACTGCTTTTCCTTCATCATCCTCTTTGGTTTTCTGTTCCAGTGGTCGACATGAATTCAGCTTCCAGGTTTCCAGTATTTATCAGGAACTACAGCACAACCTCTGCATTCTCTCCCTGCATTTTACAAGAAAGGGGTGCCTGGTTGTCCAATCAGGACAGCCACCCCCCGCCCCACTGGGATTTGTCCCAGTTGAAGCAAGGCATAACACAAAGGATGGGGAAGTTTTGGACTCCTCCCCCACTTCCTGTGCTTACAGATGGACTGGAGCCTGGGCGGGGTGTCCACAGGACTGCCACCGAAGACAAAAATCACACAAAGGAATTTCCCACCCTGGATGTCAGGGGAAGGAACAAGAAACAACAAGAAAGACTAAAATGGCAGAAAAAGAAGACAAGGGCCATTTTGGTAAAATGAGCATCCGTAGGTGCCTTTAATGCAGCTATGATCACAGCCCGCAGTAAAGGTGCACCAAATTAGTAAAAGGTATCACTGCCACCAGCCATTAAAGGTAAGCTTGTCACTGTAACATAATTGTTACAGTTTTTATGTGAAAGGGGATACATAGTATCTCCCCAGCACTCCACTTAAGGTGTGGTGTTCTGGTTTCACCTAACAAAATGTAAAATGGATCCAAAGATCCTTTCTACCCTTAGGGACTGTAGTTCACTCAAGGATAGCACAAGAAAGTTAAATGGGGAGCCCCTAGGGCAACCCAGCAACAACAGGCACTTATTGCCAATAAGTTGTTAAACATGATAACTTTAAAAAGACATAATGGAGAGTCTTAAAAATGACACCCATAAAAAGAGTTAAAGATTAGGTGAGCGTGGAAAAAGGTTCCCACTCACTGAGGTATTAATGAAAAATACCCCACTAGAAAAGGAAAAAGTTCTGGGGTTGAACCAGGAAATGAAGATTTACCAGCTCTGTGGAAATGTTACCCAACACTGAGCCATGTAGGTGTCGGCCTTAACCTCCCCAGTCCAACCAGATGTTCAGAGTTACTGTCAGGGGTGTTGCTAGGTCTGGAAAAGATCAGGGGCTAAGCTAATGTGGGGACTGGCGGGACTCTGGGCTAGCTAGCATTTTGTTTGTAGCGCCTGAGCTTCTATCCAGGGCTACAACCAAAATACCCGGGGCTATAGCCCCTTCAGACCCCCCCAGCAAAGCCTCTAGTTACTGTTATAGAAGGCAAGCATGGTATCCTACATGTCCTACCGGCCTTGCTGAATAACCAGCCTGTTCGGAAGCCTGCAAACCTCCCAATGAGCCATGCCACTTTTACCTGCGGCGAATCGAGTCCTCTGAAATGTACTTGGCTGCTTGCATTTTGCAGAATGCTGGTGCTTCACAAAGTCCTGCCCTGCCACTGCGTGGGAGATGTGCAGGATGGGACAAGAAAAAGATGTGTCTCTGTTGGGCTTCTTGCAATTTCTCTTGATCTGTGAGCTTGCCAGGTTTCCTCCAGCTGTAGCCAGGGCCATTTTAAGCACTTTGGGGGCCCGGGGCACGGACACCTCTGGTGCCCCCCTCCAACAGACCAAAGGAATTAAGTGATATAGAATATCTAGTGCGCCGAACCCCGTGTTACGATAACAACCCATAGCTTGATATGCTGCCTCGCAGAGATCAAAATAAGCATGGTAAACTTCCTTTCAGATACCTTACACTCTTCATTCATATTGCAATCGGAGTGATAAAAAGTAGCATTTCAAGGGCAACATTAGCAGTTTACGCGAGGGTACTTGTGTTCAAGCATAGATACAGCAAAAATGTCTTCAATAGCAGCCACGTGGAAGCTGTACTGGACATAGTATAACTGCAGGATACAGATTTTATGATATTGGTACACATAATCCAGAATAGTCTGAGATTAGCTACCTCCGAGACAGCAAAGGTGCTCAAGCATGGATACAGACGACCAATGGGAAGCAAGAATAAAACTACACATACCATAGCAAAGGGAGTAGATAACAATTTGAAGATACCAGGAAGGTGTCTATTTCCAGACAGACTTAGATTAGAATCGGGACATGGTTTTCAAACAGTGTTGCCATTCGAGAGCAAAGAAACAGGAGGCTGTGGTGTGTAATATATCAATGCTCACTCTCATTATAGAGGAAGCAACACTATATATAGCCAGGGAAACCATAAATTAGTCTTTCTTAAAGGTCATACCCTGAGAACAAAAATCACTCTGAAGGGCTGACAATTTTGAAAGGTTTAAGGACTTGCAATTTTGACAGGTGAAGAAATGCAAGATTAAATGAGATACCCAGGATCACACATTGATTAAAAGGTGAAGCTGGGATTTGTACCCACAATTTCTGCTCTTTATCAATTTATTTTCTAGTTTTTACCTTGAACTAAATGAATCCCATTTTACAGAACTGACTTGGAAAATATGAAAATCACATAACCCAATATAAACATTTTAAAAAACAAAACATTATAGAAACATAATTAAAAATGGGAATGATTCTAGCTTCATTGGGCCTCATTTTGACCCTGGCGGTAGCCATGCCGCTAAATACCGGCACAGCTGCCACCGGAGTCATGATTTTACTAGCACCCGGGGGGCGGGGCATTCCAGCCCCGGCGGACCCAGTAATTGCCCATTGCCAGTAATTATAAGTCCCCATTCCCATTGAGCCCAATAGGGCACAATGGGAATGGGGAGTACGGTAGCACTGGCACCAATCAGAATGGTGCTGGTGCTACCATCAGTGTCTGCAAGCGGGTGCCGGTCCGCCCGCCAGGTCAGACCTGGCGGGCAGAAAGGCACCCGCTTGCACACCTTGTAGTTTGCCAGTCCGGTAACAACGGTGCTGGTAGATTACCAGCACCGTTGTTACCGGACCGACAAAGTTGTAATGAGGCCCATTGTCTCCACTATCAAGGAAAGTATATAAATGCCAGCATACCAATGGATCTGATCTTAAAAGATTTCAGATAGGTTTCTCTTTTGTAAAGCTTTTAAATACACCGCAAACACAGGCTTGTGCAATGGTATTTAAAAACATGCAAAAAAACCTTTGAATTGTACAAAAAAGCAAACCATGTTGTTGTCACAGAAGCAGACCTGACATATGCTGGTAAGAAGCCTGCAATATCTGGTCTGCTCTCTTCTGTCTAGAACTCCTTACACTCAAATGGCCTACATGATAGGAAAGATCAGGTAATTGGCCAAACAATGCCTCGAGTATGTGAGAAGAAAACCTTTTCATAGAAGGCAGTACAGTACTGTCAGTGATATAAGATTTGTCCAGGATCACTGTATCGTCTGCTGGCAAAGCCAGGATCCAAGCATGAACGCTTTGGATCCACAGTCTGGAATTTGTATACATAAACACCTATAACACTTTATTGTCATCATTGGAGGTGCCTGCCTAGGTTTTGCAACTCCCCATCTAAACAATCACACCAATTTCTAGACCATCATCATACTGACGCTATGTTAGTTTTTATAGCAACCGCTATCTAGTGCAGGTACATTGGTGATAACACCTGGAGTGCTATAGGACAAAGTACATATGCATGCAGGCTTAACAACTTTATACATTGGAAATGCTAGGTCGGCCTAGCTGGAATTTGGCATTGTAATCTTGCACGTCAACGCATATCTCTGCAATGAGTGCTTAACACACTGAGCTATCCTCTGAACCATCAGGACACTCAAATGTATCAATATGTTTTTCAACTGTGGATATTATTGCACATGATCAATATAATCCCCACAGAAAGGTGAGCATGCTACAGGTGCTGTGCTACGAAAACTATGTATACCACAGTGAAAATAGCATTACAGGATGAAAAGATCAGAACAAAATGTACTTATCAACAACAGACAGAAATTGGGGTTATCCTTAGCAGCACACCATAGAAAATCCTGATGTGTGATGTTTAATTTTGTTGATTTAGGGAAACTGACTTTTTTTTAATAAGGCTCCTTCTTGGGGCCCCCTCCAAGGTGGGGGCCCGGGGCAAGTGCCCCTTTTGACCTCCCATAAAGACGTCTCTGGCTGTAGCAAGTATGATTGCTTAGTGGTTTATTGCTTCACACATCTTTTGGAAATTAAAGAGACAGAAGCTGCTCAAGACCTTCCTTTTCATCTCTGCTTTCCCTTTCTCTCTCCCCTGCTGACCTGCCTATCTGCTGCCTGACTGGTGGCCTGGCTACCCGCAGAGTCTCACTGGGTACCAGGCTCCTCCATGATCAGTCTCCACTGTACTGCCTCTGGGCCTACCGCACCCCTACGGACTGTAACTGTAACCCTATAGTCCCATGGCTTCTGCCCTTACCCAGAGCTGCGCTGCCCTGGCTGCGCTTTCACAGAGCACTTCCCCTTGCTCCATCCCCCTTCAATTTGTGTTATCGCACTTGCACGATCTGAATGGCACAAGGCCTAATAAGATCGTTTTTTTGTATCCTCCCTCTGTTTCCCCTCCCATGTCTTGTCCCGCCTAGAAGTACTTGTGTACCGCGTGTTATAAACGACTTATCCTATCAAATCATATGAATCCTGGCATATCAGACAAAGCATTGTTTATGATTGCGAGGATGTATAACTGTTTCATTCAACTGTGTTTGGTGCTAACACAGTCCATTGTGTCAGTGGCTCTTGCTGCCTCGGTCTGCCTGTCCTCCTTCCCTGTCATCCCTTCCAGATAAACGAGAGAGCGAAGCGTATCGCCCGAGTGCTCTGGATAAGCGCAGTATTTTAAGTAGTAGGACCTCATGCGAAAAGAGTGGAATACCTCTCGTTGTTGGACACTCATATTACAAAAACGCAGGGGGAGGTTGGGAAGAAATTGTTTGCCTATTTATAAACTGAAGCCCGTGTCGCAGCAGCGGGAACTTAAGTGACAGGTGACAATGTCCGCCACATCTCCCAGCGATAAGCTGATGATGATGAAAATAGACGATGTGTGTGTATGTATGACCTCAACGTCAGCTTGGCCGCGCGGCCCGCAGTGAAAGCAGGCCAGACAAAGGACGGGCCTTTAAAAGGTGCGTGCAAACACGGGCTCGTTTAGCCCTTTGATTCATCTCCAGCTCGCGATCTTTTCCATTCGTCCCGCCACCTCTCCTCATCTTTATGGAGTGCGGCGATGGCTTGAGTGTCGCGTCCCTCTCTGCCGGTCCGGACACTCCCTGCCAGAGCAAGGAAAGGGAAACTCCGTACGCGGGTAGGTGGCACGGCCTTTAACGTAACATAAAGAGCGAGAGCCATCCTATTACTGGCATGTGTGTATGTGCGTAGTGTTTTAGCCTTAACATCCTGAGGTAACCCAAATGCTTGGAGGCGTTTGAGTGGGTGATAGGTTGGCCTTCTTTCTATGTTTGTGTTAGGGTATGTGTCTGTGTTTACGTTATTGTTGGGAGCTGTTGTGGTTTTGACCGTTTTTTGGTTGATTTGAGTTCATCGTCTCCCTGGAGGCCTTGCCTCTCACTTCAGCGGATGGCGCAGGAGTTGTTTTAGCCACTGGGCGACTTTGGTAGGGGGCGGGGGGGGGGGGCGAGAATGGAAGTGATATCGGGACCGTGCCTTCAGGCGGCTGTGAACTCAGACCCTGGCAGCAGAGAGGCGCAAGAAGCCAGCCCCCCCCCCCGCCCCCCATCCAGGAGCAATGGGCGTTTAAAAGAAGCCGAATGTCACGTAAACGTGCATCTTTCTTATCGCCCCGGACACACGGAAATGCGTTGGTTTATGGTCAGGTACCATCCGACTTTCAATTTCGGCCTTTTGTTATATTTGTTCATTTAAGCAAAATGTTTTATATAGTGCGACCCTTGCAGCGCCACAGCACAACTTGTGCCAACGAATTCACAGGAAAGATACCCAGACACGAGCGCCTATTACATTACTTTTTCTCAAAAGAAGACACATGGATTTTGAAGGGAGAATGGACCGCACTTCTTGGAGCTCTGAGTCGGGCATGGGACGCGAACCCATCCTACGTTCAATCATGTGCACCTGCAACCTCCGGTATCTCCTGCACGGCGGAATTATCTGGTGCTGCCAGAGCACAACCGCATCCTTGTTTCAGGAGAATTGACAAACTTTAAGTTGAACAAATGAAAGATGGTGCGCTTTACCACTTCACCGAAAACGGAATTAACCTGCTCCTTTCAGATGGATTGCTCGTCTGCTTAAACATGACACTTGGGGCCCGATTTATAAAACGTATTTCCATGGGATTGAGCCATGGTAAAAAGCTTCGTAAACGAGGCACACTCTCTTTCCAGGAGGTACTCGGACGGGAGGTTTGCACATCTTCGGACATGAAAGAAGGAATGCATGCCTTTATGTAATAAAAATCAGATTTGTAGACGAGGCTTCATGCGGGCTTCCTCCTGCCTCTGAGCACTGTAATAATAGCTGGCACTGTTATCCAATTAAACCACACACGCAAGCCCATTGATGTCTGTGACAGCAAAACAAAACTCACTGGATACATGAATGCATTCCTGCCACTAATTACGTTTTTCATGATTCATTTCCATGTAGCACCTGATCTTGTTATAATACTAGCGCACTAACATAAGCATGTCACAAATGGCGCTCTTAACTTTAATTAAATCAGCAAACATATGCTGCTCAAACAGGTGGAATGTTAAAACATTTGCAGTGTCCTGTATATTATATTTGTTTGAAATAAACCAAGAAACATTGGTTTACTGCACTCAGCAAGTTCCATTTGCTTGCGAGCGCCAGTGTTGCCTGCCTGCCACACATGTTTACCTTTTTGCATTCAATTCATTTAAATGGGGCATTATCTCCTCCTTCTGAGTAAGTGGGCTCTGAGGTTTCCCCTATGAAGTAGGGCGTTCAACAGACTGATTTTATTCCGTAAAAAGTATTCAACATTAAACTGCGTCATGCTAACTTTTAAAACCAGTAATGCACAAATAATGGATGAAATACTCTATTTCCAGATAGTGCCACAAACTTAGGCAACCACCTTCAAATCGCCTCCTTAGAATATTCCTGAAACTGTCTCATCCTACGCCTTCCTAAAACAGGTGGGGAACTGCCTACTGTCTACCACTATCTGGATGAAAAAGTCTATACACAAAAGCTCCTATGGGAGACACTGAAAATGGGAGTAATTCTAATCGCCTGCATTTATCCTTCAACCAGACATCCCCTCACATCCTCCGCCTTGCCATTCATCTAAAATGCTGTACCTGGCAAAATGGATGTCAATTGTAAAAATACCTATACGTTTCACAAGGGGGAGGCTTTGGTATGTGGCTTGCATGTGCAATGTTAAACATGGTCCTAATACGTGCTTCTCTCACGAGCCGTATTGCTATGATCTCAGAGTTAACGTCTTTGTGAAGTGAGTAGCTCTCTCCAAGTTTACGTTGTGGGCAGGTCAGAGGAACTTCTTTGTAAATCCGACCCTCTGTAATCAAAGAGGGCGTTTTGCACCGCCATATATTGATTGCGTAAAATACCACATGGACCTGTTCTGTGCGTAACCGCACCTTACACAATTCAAAAAGCCCTACAAATCCCTAAAAGTGTGATCTACCTGTATGGATAACAATGACAAATACTGACTTGGGCTATTTAGAGAAAAGGGGGTTCTGTCCAACGCCACACCATGGTGCGGAGCTAAAACCCTTCACATAGATCAGTCCTCTGAGCACAATGAATACTGGAGACATCCTTTGAGTGCCTTTAGGCGATATATATACTGTCTAAAAAGTGTTCTTGCTTTTTCCCATGTAGCATATTATAAACACTATTGGGGGGGGGGGGGGTGTTGAAGGGCCATAAGTGCTGTTCCCCACCTCTAATCCCCCGAAGCACCTTAATAGCAATTTGTTTCTTCCAGACCTAGGAGCCCCCGGGAAGCATACAAAATAAAGTCACTGAGGAGGCAGACCACAATGGCGATCCCACCTCCATGCATCCGCTTGTCATGAATCCCCCAAGAATCAGCCCCGCCCCCACCCGTGACCCGCCCCGGTGAGCGTTCACTTTGCCATGTCATCCTGAAATCCTCAGCCAGGCTTGTAGGGGCAGCATCCTGCGCAGTCAGTCTTGAGGCGTCCTTATGGTGGCAGATGATGTGAGGGACTTCAGAAGGAGATCAGCACTGACCTGGGAAGGACAAGCCAGAAGGCAGGATCCAGCGATGTAAGTTACCATTAAGAATAAGATAATGCGCATACAATATGTACAGAGCAAGACTTGCAGCTTCAAAACACTTTAACTAAGATGTAGGTTAATAAATAAGAGCAATTAACAAGACCCCCTGCCCCGCTTCTTTCACTGCCCGGAATTAACATCCAGCTGAGACTCCAGAGTCCCGAACACGAGATACATTGCTTTCAGTACACAGAGCTGCAATACAAAAAATCCACAAGAACATTTGAAATATATGAACATTTTAGCAAACTCTGAATTTTTCAATAATTCTGAAGATATTTATTTACTATGTTGAAATGAATTCACGGAGAACTAACCACTTGCACAGCTTCCAAGGGTTAGCACTTTTGATGTGCATTTTGCAAATATATCTCAGCAGTAGAAGCTTCACAAATCATCTATTTAACTAGAAAAAAAAGACTTGTTGGCAGACAGAAATGGGCGTGGGAGTCATTTTGAATGACCTTTATGTGACTGGACCATAGCACACAGCCCAGAGAATAAGCTGGTAAGGGGTGTTAGTGGGTGGAGTGACCACTGCTAAGATAACACTACGATGTGGGGGATGAAGAACACAGAGTACTGTTGAGATGAGTAAGAATAACAGATTTAATTTAGGGCCAAATATCACTTACTCAGTCGTGATCACCATTGAAATTCTTGATATTATCATGGAATACAGTCGGGAGTGGGCCTGGGGCAGAAATAACTCGTGACATTAATGCAAAGCTAAACATTTCTACCATTACATTCTCACATCCTACCAAAGATAGCAGGATTTTTGCTGCACCAATACAACATTTGGTCCTTCCATATCCCTTTTCTCCAATATATGGATCTTTCTGTTGATGAATTGGGGTCCTAATTAGGGTCCCCATGAGCAGCAATCGCAACAGGTTTTCAGTGTTCAATTTGTTTTGTGTGGATATTTTGAAAACAGAGTGGATTTGGCTCGCGGGGATGCAGTTAAATTCCCTAATATTGCCAATAGATGAAACTGTGCTCTGTTTGCTTCTAAGAAAAAGAAACCCCATAAAATATACACAGTTTTGTGGTGTGTCTAATGTGACAGTGTGGCAACAGGAGTGGCTATCTTTAGGACGCTCCAAATTTGTTTGATTATTTTTAAGCTTCTCCTGACCATGACTTCTTTAAAACACACATAAAATTGTAAGAGAATAATGTGATGCAAGCCACAGTAAAGCATAGCATCCATACTGTGACACAGCGAAATCAACCTTTTTATTGCAATCTCCAGGGTGCCAATACTTTATGAAAACAAAATACTTAGCGAGGGTATTCCATGGAGAAAAAAACGATGCAATGTCCTGGGCAAAGAACTAAGATGCTAAAAGGTTATTTATATATTTTGAAGAATGCTCAAAACAACCCTTTTCAAGAAGAAGCTTCGACAAGAACTAAATCCGTAATCACAAAAGTCATGAAAACAGAATAGACGGCAACCGCAATCCGAAGCTGGTAGTCAACATGATGGGCCTCTAGGCTCATACCTGATAACATATTTTAACCCCTTGTAGGCAGTGAGAATTCTCCTGGGTGAGTTTTGAAATTGTTGTTGTAGTGGCTGACGGTAAACACAATAGAGGGGACGGCAGGGATTACATTGTGATTGTAAGTTTTTCCCAAACAAAATCCAGCATGTCTCTCATGGATGTAAAAGATGCATTGACCTGTATTTTTCAATGTCAGCCCGGCCTATCATGTAAACCAGTAATAGTAATGTGGTATTTATTCCTGAAACATTCTGAGAGATCCCAGAAGATTTCTTTCCTTTCAAAGAGAGGCGTTCAACAAATAAAATTTGATTAAATCTATAAATCTAAAAGGACTCAAGAAAATTATTTTTGAAAGTTTTTCTTGACTTGCACTGACAAATGTGTGGTTGCTAAGTTGTATGAATAATGACTATATCGATACTAGGTGCAACTCCCTTCAACATTAACCAATGACTTGAGCTTTATATATTTACTTAGCTATTTCCATTGGTATTTTTATGCACTGTGCATATTGAGCCATTGAAATGTGTATTACTTTCTGGCTTAAAAACGTGACGTATATTTTTGAGAATATTTTTAAACCAAGTGGGCCAGGCATACCGCTGTACGAGATCATTTATTTACCCTCAAGTCCATGACTTGCATCTTTTTCCAAGATATTCGGTAAAAGGTATTCTCTTTCAGAGAAATCGTGTAATTACAGCCAACTCGCAGTAATCTTGTCTCAAAGACAGCATTTGGCATTTTGTAACCATTTGGAGAGAACTATGTGGTGCTCAGTGAGTTACAACAAGCACAGACATTATTTATTTTATCTTCATGCGGTTTTTACTTGAAAAACAACATTTCTTTGAGAACGTTCTTCCGTTGTTCAAAAATATTAAGGCAGTGCCCTGCACTATTTTACAGATAATAACTGTTAATTTCTTTACATTTAATTTCTTTCAATATAATTACTTTCTTTGTCTCTTGGAAAGGTTATTATGTTCAAACTAAACCTATGCATTCAACATTTCGGATACAGAGGGGCAGAAATATATATGAGACCCGCATAAACCCCAACCATACCACCCACACTTATTATTAACTCAACCCATCCCCCCACATATATATGCTGTGAAATGGGGCTTTTATAATTCGACTTTTTCTGATGCCCAGTGTTGGGATGCGTAGTGATGGGGTGATACCGGTTTGCAAGTTTATAATGTAATCCTTCACTTACTTGTACAGCCGGTACAATATCATTATCTGTGTTTATGCCCAGTGGCAAGTAATGGCATATTTTGTCTGAGTTGGGCTGCCCAAAGATCATACTGGAAGGGAGGCAAGGCACAGCCCCTTTTCTCCATGACAATAATGCTGATTTATAGAACGATGTACATGAAATCATTATACCTTGCAGTTTACTGAAATAATTTTTGGCAGGATACATTGGGATGGTCTCTTATAAAAAACGGAACCTTGTAAAATTATAATGGTTGCACTATTTATTCTTCCAATGATTGTTAGCGGCCAGTTATTCCATATCTTACGGGCTGTTCCTGTCTCTTTTTAATCAATTACTTATCCTGTGGCGCAGCTATCAAGAGGTTCGACTGAACGCCCACTATCTAGTTCGTGTCTATGTCACAATATAATCAAGGCTTATTTTTGCAAGGCCCTGCCATTTTTGCAGAATCTGCACCCTTGGATATAGTTTCAAGCTTTCTTGCATTTTGTTTTAAAAATTAGTTCCACTATATAAGATATATTTTGTCATCTTTGATCTTGTATCTTGACATTTTACTGAATGTTTCTATTGATACCCTGTTGTTACTACTAGTCTCTCAGAATGACTACATCACCAGATCATTCACATACACATGTAGTGTGACCTATTAACATTCGCTTAAGAATGGGAGTATTTTCTTATTCAATTTCAGTTTCCGTGCTAGAGGTTCAATTACCAAGACAACAATTCCAAAGAAAGTGGCCATCCCTGATTGTTACCTTTTTTGCTTGAGCTTGAGTTAGGGGACATGTCCATGTGCCTTTCAGTCTTCATACATTGCTGCAAAATATTGTCTATAGTTTTCCCCACATTCTCTTTAATGTAAACCACACATTTCCAACACACTCTGCCAAAGGACTTTTCAGCATCACATGCTAATAATTATCGAGATTTCATGTGTGTAATTGTGTGATCAATTGTTTGCAAAAGCATATCTGCAGCTGCTTTCTAGGAATTAAACCCAGTTGGGCGAGGTGTACCAGTTTCCCTGTATTATTATTCATCATCAATCGCACTATTTGAGCAATTGTCTGGTTTACAGAGTAAGTAGCAAGCTGGCCCGTGCTACTTGTGACATTTTAGGCCTTTTCCATCTTATAATATTGGCCATTTTCCAAGCTGGGGGGAGGATGTCCAGTCTGCATCACCTCGTTGTAGAAAATGTGCAGTAAAGTGGTTAACCAGTTTATGATTTTCCAGTTGTTTGTGCCACAATACAGTCCTTTTCTCTTAATCCTAGGACATGCCCATCTAAGGCATTCTCAAAATAATAATAATGATAATAATGATAATTATGTTTTCTTCTTCTCTTTCTCTTGGTAAATTCAGCTTCTCTGGGAATTCTGTCATTGTCTTCTGACTTGGGTTTATGTCCTGCATGCACAATTCATAGAAATAGTTTTCAAAAACACTCAATGTTTCTCTCTGATTACTTGTAATCATAGCCTTTGCTATGAGGTTCTTACATTTTGTGATAAGTGGGCTAGCTCTCAATCTTGTGACATGACAGGCTCCATGGGCACACGCATGTTCTTTACAATTGTATTCCCTGGATTTGAGTTCTTCTGTCCCTAGGTTTATTATATTGTGTTGTTTTTTCTGGATATACTTTCCAAACTTTCCCTGTAACCTCTCTTTTGACTATCACTGGTTATAACGTTTTAATCCCTCCTTCCATTTCTTGTATTCATTCTGTATTTTATCTCTTTTCCATTACTTCATATGCTTGGCACCAGCCCTTGAAGACCGCTTTAAATGTATCACTCCCAGCTGTGTATCGTATTTGAACTCGCAATGAATTTGAACCATTGACATATTCACCTGTTACTTTTCCAGAACCAACCTTTTCTTTTCTCGACCCCCCAACTTGGTACATATAGTAACAGCAATTCAAGTATTGAACAGTAACATATGACACTTAATTCCCACAGTCCCCAGACCATTGCCAGAAAGCTGTGACATAGATCAATAGATTAGCACTGTTCTTGGATTAAGGCACTAGCTTGTGATCCATACCATCATCTCATCATCCATTTGCACCCTACCGTCCTGTGTGTGTCACAAGCACGTTCCCTATCATAGAAACACTGCGGCATAATGTCAACATACACTTCCCCCTAGCAAAATAATAAATATTTAATCTTCCTCAGCACTTTATCTTAATATTTTCCTCTCTTCTCTTGTTTTTCCCGAGATGGCCCCCCATGCAGTCATTTCTCTGATCTACCAGTAGCGATTGAGCCACAGAGTTTGTTCAGAGATGTGTATGTCCTATCATAAGACATTGTTACTCAAGTGCCTTTTGGAATCAGTCCCTAACTTCTCTCTGTGCCGATCCTTTTGTTGTTTCTAATGGTTTTCGTGTACCCCGTTGTTCCCTTTGATGACCTGATCCTTTTGACTCCATCTTTATAGACCTTACATTCACCTGGAGTCACCCACAGACCTCCTGTTTGGTTGTGAAGAACAAGAATTTTCTCTCTTAAATAACCTCTAACTTTGCCGTAAATATAAGCATTTAATTGATTACTTTTTATTGCTTGGTGAATAGAGTCCTGGTCAATGTAATCAAGCAGTTCTGCCACTGTTGCTCAGGTTGGAGCCCCCAGTGAACAGTTGTCTCGGTGGGACCCTACACGTTTGTTCGTTCGTTCGTTAGTTCGTTCGTTAAAGATGATGTTTGAGGCCCTTCCGTTGAAGCATGTCCTGAAAGTACTTTTTGAGAAATTGCTTGAGACACGCCTCTCTACTGCCATAGCTCATTGACTTTCTTTCAGCATCTATTGCCCTTAGGTGCAGATTCGGCATGTCAGCTGTCATCTTTTCAACCAGCGTTTTAAGTGCAGTCACTCTCTACTTTAGGGGCCAACATTATCACAACACCCACCTTTTTTTCGCTGAGTCTTTTGCCAAGAATATTGGGCTAAAAAAACGAATTGAAAAATATGGGGGTGGTGGGTAAGGGGATGTAGGAGATAGATGGTTGACGGTAATAGGGACTAGATAATAGGGAAATGGGTTTTGGGGTGGAAGACCCCAAAATATAAAATTAATTGATGCTTTTTTTCAGCCGAAAACGTTCGGCCAAAAACTCTGCGAAAAAACTGGGGATGTAAGAGCACCTACTTTAGATCCAAAAATCTTCCCGTCACTTTGTAAACTATTGTTCCAAGTATTTGTATTCAAATCATTTACTTCCCATTTTGACTTTTCATTAAAAAAAAATATTAAAACACACTAGTGTCTGATCAAAAACAAGCACTATGGAGCCTCTTGCATCTAGAAGAAAGGCTGTAATTTTGGAAAGGCATTGTAAATTCTCTAGGACACTTGAAAAATACATACCTCTTATTGCGTACACACTTCCTTTCCTAACAATGGTCACAATCAAACTAACACATTTTCATAACTTTTTCACGTTTCTCAATGCCTGCCATGCCAACTCGTATGCCACAGATGAAATCCAAATCCTTTTGCTTTGTCACAATTATAAAATAATGGGGCAAATTAGCTAGCCGGAGTGTTCTCCCTGTTGTCCCCTTCCCACAGCCCCAGGGATAGCACACATGGAAGCGATCTATTATTAAACGTGAATGGGAGCTGAAAGGTGAGCATAGTGCTGGTGTGTGGATGTGCACTTGGGTGTGAGGATTTTACCACTTCTGCTCTGTTATGTTCTGCTGTGTTTGTGAACTTGAAAAGTGCACGCATGTCACAAACGGCCTATTTGTGCTGACCAGTAGTGAGACTAAGGGAGAAGCTTTAGTTAAGGGACATCAGTTTCTACAATTATCTCTGGATTTACCTTCTGCTTTTAGTCACCCTGAGAAAGAGCGGTAAGATATTCCACATGGGTGGAGCCAACACGTAGAATGTTCTTTCCCCTGAGCAAAGAAAGAATAATACTGGGATATCGGGCGGTGGAACGGTAGGGCAGTTTTGCCGGTATCGACGGCATACCAGCATAACTGTAATGAGGGTCAAAGTCTCCCCCAGATTCAAAAGTGGGGTGGTAACAGCTCATATTTTGTATTTTACCGGAACCACAAGATTCTTTTTTCTGGAAGGTAGAGTAAGGCATTGCCACACAAGGCATACACCAAAAGGAAGGACTCCAGAGAATTGGTTATTACCAGTAATGAGTAGATCTTTCTTTGTGGGATTGAGCTGCCATTGATTAACACTCCTCAAGTGTAGATACAGCATTCTTATATGGAGTGAATAGAGCTGGTTTAGAGACAGATGTCGAGGCTAATTAAGTACTGTTGGGCCGCCTTGACATCATATATATATAACATTTCCTAAGAATGTTAGTGTATTGGGAACAGGGCATTTGGAGCCCTAGCCTTACCCTGAGACATGGCTTATCTTTTGGCCCTTCCTCATGTAAAATTCTGTGAGGGGAGAGACAATGTTATGTTTACAATCGAGAAGCTGGACGGCCCGATGACCCCAATGGAATGGCTGGGCATGTAGCAGAAATGTATTTATTTGTATTTATTTTATTGGCAATTTATAATGCACCTATACACAAGGTGTTTCAAGTTGCAACAAGACAGGAGGGGGTGGGTGAAGAACTGGGATGTAGAAAAACAGAAACGGTTCTACTAGGCCTTGTGACATTCTGTTCGTGCAAGTGCAGTAACAAGAAATGTGGCGGAGAGGGGGGCGGAGGGGAGTGCCGGTTAGGGCGGAAGGCGTTGTCGGTTAAGCGAGTGCCAGGTGGACAGTGGCAGGGGAATGTAGAGAGTGCAGGGGTGAGAAGGTCCACGTTCTGAGGGCCAGGGACGGGGCTAGAAGGGCTCAGGGGGTGCAGGCCCATCCATGCTAGTGCAGAGGGAGGGAGCCCCGAGGGGGTCAGGGGAGACCAAGTGCAGGGGTAGACTGGTCGAGGAGGGCATTGTTGGTGATTCATTCAAGCATGCAACCATTTTGTCACTGAAATACTTGTCAAATGTAATGATTTGTGGTCATTCTCATGGTCCAAATATGTTCTTTGATTTTGTGCAAAGCAGCCAGGATACTCATTGGTGCTATGTGCCCTCATTTCCTTTTTGATAGGAATATTTCAAAAGAGCAGTGTACCACATTCTCCTTATTTGAAGGATAGCTTTCCATCAGAAAACCATTTATATGGTTATTCAATGTTTTGATAATGTGCTTTGCCGAGTAAGAGAAGTGAAACATTATTTTTATGGCTTCACTATATACTAGAAATGGTCAATAGAATTGAACACTGCATAATTGGAAAGAGTACAATATTAGTGCAACTAAATTGTATGGCTTTAAATATGGCCTTCTCTTCCTGGAAGAAGTTGCGCTCGGATTAAAACCATGTATATGTTGTTTTTTTCTGGATGCACCAAGACAATGTTTACTTTTGCATGTTGGAGACCGATTGCTTGGTAGTGCAGCAGAGTCGGTGCTTTTGTTAAAGTGTGAACACACATTAGTCATTAACAAAAATAGTAAATAACTAACGTAGTCGTAGACCCCGGAGAAGGCTGCTCTGGTCGCTTAAAATGTCTGTCAGAACCACGACACCCCGAAACCCATCATGGCATTTCCGTTTTTCCCCTCACCTCCGCCAGTACGGACCATCCACTGTCAGTGTGATGGTGACATTCTTGTCAATGGATGCTCCCAAATACCAGGCCGTTTCTCACTTTGGGTGATGCCTGGAGGGCTGCTCACACATTCCACTTGTAATCATTAAAAAAAAACCTTGCACCGGCAATACGACTCTCGCCGACAGAGAGACGCAGAGTCACAGAGTGCGACGGGGAGAAAGGGCGGAAGGGAGAGCGCCAAAGAGAGAAAGACAGAAAGAGAGAAAGAGAGAGGGGGAGAGAGAGCGCAAATGCTAGGTGGGCATATCATAGGATGGGTACAGCTAGTAATCATATAATGATAACATCACACTTTTAGATTGCGTTACATACTGGATCCCTCCCGCCTTTAAGGACTATAATAATTGGTGTTCTTATCCAATTCAATGGCACTTTATTTTTCACCCATAGATGGCTATGATGCCTAAATCCGCCTTCGATTCTTTTAAACCCCAGACTATAGCCCTCAGAAGCAAGCAATGCATTTGTTGAGCTATCTAACTGGCCCCATGTAGAGGAGCCAAGCAACTTAATCAGACAATCAATGGTTAAAAAACTCATTAAAAATAGGGGAGACAGGGCCAAGCCTTGCAGGGCCCCACAGGGGGCAGAACGTACGTTTGAGACAAGAAAGTTTTACACCCCTCACACATCCTTTGACACAGATGACATCTCAGGAATTTAATTAAAAAAACTGTCAATAGCTGCAAAAGTAATATCTTGCAACCGTGGTGAAAATCTCCCTTCAATTAATTTTATTGCATAAGGATTTGTTCCTGAAGGTAAGAGGCATTGCTATATCAGATTTTTGCCGATCAGATGCCTATCCAGACCATTTAGGGTCTGTTGGTTGCTCACTATTCAAACAAGTAGAGAGTTCTCACACAACACATTTGTTGAGACCTGCTGTGCTGACTGGTTGCCAATACACCAATAACTTCGCACAGGGCAATGGGCAGAAGTCTGATTATTGTCTATCCTGAGCTGCTCCGTGCACTGATATTTCACAGCAAACATGGACATTTGGAAAGCTTTGGGTATGGGAAGGGGACGGCCAAGATGCTATTTTGCACAGAAAGGAAGGCGCCATTTACTAAAGAAGATAGTAGCAGCGGCTATTTACTTTAGTGCAGCCCCCCGCCATCACTTTTCTGATGATACACATAGGATCTCAAGCAGCACACCATACAACCAACAAACAACAATGTGAGCATCCTGGAACTCATATTTGTTCAATTCCACACAAGTATTGGTTAGTTCACTCTGCCATCTTGCACTCATTCTTGTACAAAGTGATAGTGCTATTTTGGGGATATGGTTCAGTTACTACACTAGATGATATACAACTCGCTGTGTATCATATAGGAACACACGTAATAGCTTATTATTTATAATGCATTGTTTACATACTAAACAGATAGACAAACTAAAGATGACCAAACCATATTCCTATTGTAGCGGCCTAGGGATACAGCCAAAGACGGAAGAAATAACCTGAAATATATAAAACCATACATGCATTAACCAATAATTATTTGTAGTTTCTGCGCAAGCTTCCATCCCTTATGTTAACTGATGCAAAGCATGATAGATGTAGGGAAGGGACCGATGGGACAACTGGAAGAGGAAGTGAGAGTAGCTGAGTAGGGCATGGGGGCTGATGAAGTGAGGATTTCTTGTTAGAGGTTTTATATTTTGCAGAGCTCTTTTACGAATATAAATACATTTTTAGGTAGATTATAAATAAATAATGGATAAACAGTGTTAAGAATGTACACAATGTCCTGCCGATGGTTCACTTTAATTGACAATATGTTTTTCTTTCTTCCTTTTAGTGCTTCACCGCAGTGAAAGTGTGCAGGACAAGCAAGTGAAGGAAGCGAAAACAAAATGCAAGACTATAGCTTCACTGCTTACCGATGCTCCAAACCCTCACTCTAAAGGGGTGCTTATGTTTAAGAAGCGCCGGCAAAGGGCAAAAAAATACACCTTGGTGAGCTACGGGAGCGTGGATGAAGATCGCTACGAGGATGAGGACGGCATCTTCCCAACTAGTGAGTCAGAGTTTGATGAAGAAGGTTTCTCTGATGCCCGAAGCTTGACCAACCAATCAGACTGGGACAACACTTACATGGACATTGACAAACCTAAAATGGATTCTCAATCACAGCAAGAAGAACAGGGCCTCTGTGAAGAATCAGGAAGAGGAGCAAAGATGTTTGAGCAACTA
This sequence comes from Ambystoma mexicanum, assembly GCF_040938575.1. Classification (NCBI taxonomy): domain Eukaryota; kingdom Metazoa; phylum Chordata; class Amphibia; order Caudata; family Ambystomatidae; genus Ambystoma; species Ambystoma mexicanum. The sequence goes on from NC_090929.1 coordinate 818,573,615, forward strand.
AGGCAGAAGGCCAGCGAGTCTGCTCCAGAGCAGGCACCACACCCAACTCAATGTGGGCATCAATCTGAGCCAAATGTCTCAAAGAAGCACATGATGATGAACGGGGAAGGCCCTGCTCCACAGGATGTTCATTGGGGCCTAACGGCAGGAGCTGAGGACAGCCATGCAGACCCAGCAGTAATATTCAACAGATCTGCTAGGCCCTTCACTCCAGGGGTTACTGGGCATCGGCCAGTGACAACATCTGTCATCTTTAGACCTTCAACTCCAAAGAAGAAAGTTGACAGCCCCAGCGCCCGAAGCATAGTTCCTTCGCCATTCACGGTAACCTCTCCAGCAGCGGTTATTGAAACGCCTGGAATGGAAACACCTCCATCAAGCACCAAAGCATCACTGTATATTTCAGGACCATCAAAACAAAAAGCACCACTTACACCAAAGCTATCTGTAGAAGAAATAGCTCTTGAGAGCACACCGACCCCAACAGTGGCAAAGACCACTACTGCCTCGATATATCTCTCAAACCCTTCCAGACAAACAGGGTCACCTGCAGCAGCCAATCATCCCACTCCAATTAGGTCACTAGAATCGACTCAAAAAACACCAGGGGCATCGTCAACATTACTAGTTATAAGTCCAACATCGAAAGGGCCCAACCCTGTGACAGTCAACAAGTCATATGTAAGTGTGCCTAAGTCATCCGTCACTCCAATTGCCTCTTCTCAGCCTCCTTGTGAGTCATTGACATCAAGAGAGCAAAGGATTGCTGTGCCGGCATCCCGCACAGGCATACTACAGGAAGCTCGTAAGAGAGGTTCGAGGAAACAAATGTTCACTAAGGTAGAGGAAAAGCAAAAACACTCACCAAATCCAGAGCTTCTTTCTCTAGTGCAGAACCTAGATGGAAAACCCAAAAATGAACCCCACGGAGCAGGCTTTGAGTCTGGCCCTGAAGAGGACTTCTTGAGTCTAGGAGCTGAGGCATGCAACTTCATGCAGTCAAATATTCGTAAGCTTAAGGCCCCTCCGCCGGTAGCTCCCAAGCCTCATCCACAGTTTCCAGCTGGTGGTCAGGTTAATGGAACCCATGATATGCCTCAGATGGGAGGCAAAGGAGCAGAACTGTTTGCCAAACGTCAGAGCCGCATGGACAGGTTTGTGGTGGAATCAACTCCTGCTCCATATTCTAGACCCAGAACACCCTCTCCGACTCCATCTTTGCCATCCGGCTGGAAGTACTCCTCAAATATCCGTGCTCCTCCTCCAATAGCCTACAACCCATTACACTCTCCATTTTACCCGTTGGCTGCATCTAAATCTCGGTCCAGTAAATCAGAAAGCAAGGTAAAGAAGGCGACCAGCCAAAAGCCAAGACTCCAGGCTATTGATTTCATGAGGCACCAACCTTACCAGTTAAATTCTGCTATGTTCTGCTATGGTGGCTCGCCAAATGCCAACATACAGAATCCAGCAGGCCAGGTTAACCAAACATCCAGCATATCTGTCACTCCTGCTCGACAAGCACCAGTGAAAACGGTGAGAACCTATGAGGTCAAACGCTTCTCAACACCAACCCCCATGTCCTCATCAACCAAATTGACACCCATTGTGATAAAGCCCCGGTCTGCCACTACTCTTGACGAACCCATATGGAGAACAGAAGTCACTTCTCCGCCGCTGCCCTCCAGGACACCACCACCTGCTCCAAATCATTTTTCTGCACGAGAACCCCAGCAGCAGAAAAGTTCCCCTGATTTTCGGGCAGTAGGCATATACAGTCCTCTAAGCCCAATTATTTCCCCACAATCTTCTATTTCCGGTGTTCAAGTAGCAAGACCACGGTTCTCAGCATCCCGAACAGGAATACAGGCAAATGTGTGGAGGCCGGCCTCAGTCCACTACTGAGACGTGTTATTGCTGTGACATTCCACCTTCAACCAGTAGGATGCTTGAGATGAATATCCCCCCTAGGATTGGGCTATGAGCTCAATCAACATGGCTGTAGCAAGCATAAATAACCCCCCTCCTCATTATGCCCGATTCCCCCCTATCTGGCTAAAAGCACGATGGTATGGACCCCAGAACCAATGTGTGTCGAATGCTCCAAGGACCCTCAAGCAATCAAGAGAGGCGAATCCTTCCTCAGTGAGTGATTAATAGGACAATAAAGCGATGACATACCTGGATTGAAAAGGCAAGGTGTTTAAACAATTGGAGCAAAAGATGAGCGGTTCAGAAACTGAAAAGGCTGCATATGCTGTGTGGTGTTGCTCCATCTGCTAGACTGAGTTGAGCATATCCGGGAACCAAATCGGCTTCAGATACATTTGGACATTTAAAACAGAAATGCTTCCGCTTAGAAGAGCAGGCTGTAGGAAAAAACGAGACACGCGAATGAAATGGGCGCAGACAGGCACGCTCATGGACAGATGCGAGTTTACGAAGGTGCCCTCTGACCTGACCCTGCTAATGTATCGCATTCGGAAATGCAAGAGTGCCCTTCCGTCAGGGAGTGGGTGCACGCAAAGGGGTGTGCGCTGGAATGAAGGCATATAGATAGAGCAGGCCCGATAGTCTTATGGAGAACACGAGGATATATAGTTGCTGGCTTCACATCGCTAGTGCATGTGTGGGTGCATGCAGCCTGTGAATGCATACGCGCTGAAGTTTGGGAACCAGGACAGATTCATGCATTCGCGCACACAGCTTAATATATAGATACTGATGGTTGTGAAATGTTTAAAGCAGATGCCCAGCGTGTGCTGCTTGGTGCTCCCAATGCTTGCAGCCTATGCCTTTGCACTCACTTTTTCAGCACAGGTGACTCTGTCTTTACTAACTCTGAAGCATAGGCTTCAGCAGGCTCCATTTGCCCAACTTCGAACCGGTTCTCTCTTTACCTTAATTCCATCATAATTTCAGTCCAAAGAGCCATATTTTCAACTTTGACCATCCAAACCGTTCTTCTGGTCCAATGCGTAATGATTTAAAGCTGAGGCTTAATGTGAGGGCTATGGGCCCTGTGTATCATGTGTGTAATTTTAAGGGGGGGGGCAGGGGTGTTTGTCCCCCCCAACTTTCATGGCACACCATTTTGCCCCCATTCATTTGGCTGGGGCACCTTTTCTTCAGATGTCATGTCCCCCCAACATTTTCAGCAAAGTTACTCCACTGCTGTGTACCTTTTCCCAGAGTCTGTGGCATGCGTCACAGTGTGCACGTGTATCCAGAAGCTGCGGCATGAGTCTATGCATGCCTGCTGTTCACTTGCATCAGGAACCTGCCCACATCACACACTATGCCATATCATGCACAAGTCAAGACATGTTGGTTGTGTACTTATGTCAAGAGTCTTCGGGGTGCCATTCATGTACTTGCATCGTGGGTGTGCTGCACATGTCAGAACATGGCGTGTGTACTCATATCAATATTTGGCGGCACAAGTCCATGCCTACCTTTCGCGTACTTGTTTCAAGTGTCTGCCGTACGAGTGTGTGCCTGTGCTTACGTCACGAGTCTGTTGCGCATATCACTATATGCTGTTCTCCTACTTTATCGAGAGTCTGCGGCACAAGTCCATGTATGCCCTTCATGTTATTGCTTCAGGAGTCTGTTGTACTGTTACCTCATGCTGATCATGTTCTTGTATTCTGGGCTTGCCTTTCGCATACTTGTATCCGAGTCTGCCGCATAAGTGCATGCGTGTCTTTTATGTACTTGCACCGGCAGGCTGTGGCATACGTCGCAGTATGCCCTTCCTCTACATGTACTCAGAGTCTGCTGCATAAGTGCATGCGTGCCTTTTATGTATTTGCACCGGCAGTCTGCGTCATACGTCGCAGTATGCTCTTCCTGCACTTGTATCCATAGTCTGCCGCATAAGTGCATGCGTGCCTTTTATGTATTTGCACTGGCAGTCTACGTCATACGTCGCAGTATGCCCTACCTGCACTTGTATCCATAGTCTGCCGCATAAGTGCATGCGTGCCTTTTATGTACTTGCACCGGCAGTCTGCGGCATACGTCGCAGTATGTCCTTCCTCTACTTGTATCCAGAGTCTCCTGCGCAAGTCCATGTGCGTCTTTAATGTACTTGCCTCAGCAGTCTGATGCACACGTTACTGTACCCTTCCTGTACTTGTATCCAGAGACTGCTTCTCAAGTCTAGACATGCTTTTTATGCACTTGCTTCTAGAGTCTGCTGCACCCGCTTTCCCATGCTTATAGGAATAGGCTTCTGCACAAGTCTGGGCATGTCTTTTGTGTCATTGTATCATGAGTCTGCTGCACAGGTCCATGCATGTTTGTGAAGGACTTGCATCAGGATCCTGCTGCCCAGGCCAGTTGTATGTTTCATGTAATTGTATCAAGCGTCCTCTGCATGCATCACTGTACGCTTTTCACGTTCTGTTAGTGCTGCTTGCCTTTCATGTAATTTCATCAGGTTTCTGCTGCACACGTTGCTATCTATGTCGATCACAGACTCGCACCAAGGGTCATCTGTTCATGTTACGGCACTTTGGACCTCAGGCATGAGTACAAAAAGCACTTGTGTATCTGTGACGGCCTATTCCCTGAGGGTTTCAGGTAATACTATCCCTATATATATGGCCGCCGTATATAATGCTGCTGGGAAAATGTTGTGGCAACATTATATAGGTGACCATATATATAGGGACAGGGGCAGGCAGAGGTTGCGGGGGTGTCCCCTGCTCCCCATGAAAAATAAAAAAGGGTTTGGGGTTGCGGGGGTATCTCCCCCCCCCCCGCATGTTCCATTTCATAATGTCCCCACAAAAAACGCCAATTTTTCCGTGATTTATTTGCATGGCGATATTTTGGAGGGGACATTATTACATGGAACCTTCCTGAGCTGTGTATGCGTGTAGACTTTGTGAACATGTGAGTGCATGCCTGTGCTATAGTTAGAGGCATATGCGTTTTTTTCCCATCACATGTACACGTTAATTGCTTCTGTTGTGAGTTTACTGTACATATGTACGCACCCACCTCTCCCCCCTCGGTGAACATGCAAATACCCAATCTGTATCCTAACTACAAAACCATTTGATAAACACCTGACATTAATGCTCTTGAAGAATGCATCGTAAAAACGTGTACATGCCTCAGCAAGAATCCAGAGTCCGAGCATATGAGTGTGTACACACCCCAATAGTGAACATTCAACTCCATGTTCTCAAACATCAGCCCCTGGTGAACAGCCTTTGTTGTACACATAACTGCATGTGCTTAGCTCTTCCATGTGCATCTGCGCAAACTTCTAATTGTACACACCAATGCATGCCTTTACAGGTTGCTTGGTGGGGCATGGCGAGCGTGATTGCCTGCTCCCACCGCTTGGCCGAAGACTGCATGCCAACTTCTTGCTTCCAGCTTTGGACCCGGGTGGACACCCACTACCTATGTGTCCTCTATTCAGCCATGGCTTGAGAATATTACAGAGCCAGTAGTGCACCATTCCCTTTCCATCGAGCCATCCCAGCATGCAACCCTTGCGGCACAGGGCCCCAGATCTGCAGCCAGCAGTTATGTATCCGTGGGTCTCAGACACTGAACTTGCCTCAGGAGCGGCCAGTTCTGAGAATTTAATACCAGCTGTGAGGCTTCCTGAAACACTTGGCAAGCTGAAAATAAACTTGCCCGCTGTAGGTATTTTTGGAAAGGTCGTCTGGCGAGATAGTTTGCTGGAGTTAGGAAGGACAGATGGTGACTAAAGTTAGTGGAAGGTGTCTTGTGTGTGCAAGAAAAAAGGGCTCTAATGAACCAGTTTATAGAGCAGAAACATCAGTTCCACACACCAGCTTGAAGTGGACAATGGAAGTTATGTAGGTTGGTTAGGTTGAAGGTCAGGTGGTTATGGTTTCAGGGTAGGATCACAGTGAAGGGGCCTGCTCTGGGCATTAAAAGGTAGGTGTCAGCCATGGGCAGACAGTGCAATTCCAGGGGACCAGTCATTCCTTAAAGGTTCCTCAGCCACCTGTCCCCGTTGTTTCTACAATTGTGCATGAGCCTCAAGGATGCCCAATTTTCCCGTCCTGCAGCGGATGCCACTGGGGACACTGTTGTCATCTGATTGCTATATGAGCCGGCACAGAGAGTTACTTTACAGACAAAGCTTGGGGCGACTGAGACTGGAGGTGATGTGTATAGTTTGCTTATTTGTTTTGGATCTCAGGGTAAATGTCTTTGCTCATCCCCCAGACCCGTTGTGTGAACCAGGACAAGTTAATGGAGGGGGACGTTTAATGTCTTCCATTGGATCTTTTCAATATCACACTGTAATATTGTTCTTTTGCCTTTTAAGCTGCAGCCAAGGGCTCCACCAATATCCAGCTCATGCATTGGAATAGAAGATGGTGCATGGTCTTCCCATGGCTCTTACTTAGGTTTGTCTGGCACTGTACGCGTATTCATCCTTGGAATGTCTCTGGATCTATTACAATAGAGATCGATTGAAGAGTGTAACAAGCAGCAAACGCAGAGCCCCCCATATTAAAGCAGGAGTCCATGAGTAATAAGGGATAATTCAATACCCAGCCAACAGAAGTATGACTTGTGAAAATCTTTGATTATGGATGAATGGGGGACTGCTCCAAATCACAAATAAAAGGGTCAGACGTAAATGCATTGGTGAAAGGTTCCGTGTAAAGCGTGGGTTTCCCACAGGGGGTAAAAGCATTCCACAACTGTTAGCAATGTATGGTGGAGCAGTGATAGCGATGTCCACAGAATTCCACAGGCTACTGGATTTCATGATTGGTGTTAAGAACATCAAAGACCATTCACTGGGACGTGGTGTACAATGCTTATTGACTATTGCGTGTTAGAAAATGGCGGACAGACTGGTGGATTGACAGCCAAAAAGGGGTTCACTCTTTGGGAGGAAAGCTTGAGAGAGGCAGGATGGGGACCTTCAGCTGGTGCTTTGAGATTTTAAAAGAGGACATAAGGAAGAATAGGGAGCAGGGACCAGCCATCTGCGCTAATCTTCATATCAGGGCGCCAATGAGTGAGAAGCAGTAAAAGAGGGTGGGGGGTGAGACAACATATAAAATAGGTGGTTAAGAAACATCTACATAAAATGTGAGGCTGAGAAAAATCGTCTGAAAAGTATGTGTCTGTTGTCTTCTGCTCCGGCAGTCTTTTCAATAATTTTTGTGAGCAATTCTACCAACCCCAGAAGCCCATTCTGTATCAATGTCACTGTGACTGGATGTGTGCCCCTTAATGTTCTCATGACCGATGTATGCATTTATTTTGCTAGTGGTTGATCATTAATTCCCAGCTTTTATTTAACTCATACGCCACGGACATGGACACTGAGCACCTGCACTCAGGAGGTCAACACCGACATTCAGTCTTAAGGATCAACATACCCAATAGAGGGGAACAGCAGAGACTTCCAGGATCCAGTTTCTTGTTAGGCCCATGAAACCTCCCCACATGGAGGGCAGTCAAACTGTGCGCAGTTTATCATCGGATTGCGAGCAGCGGGTGTATCAGTTGAATGTGCTTTAACTGCTCCACAGTCACCCACCAACCCTGTTCTGGAGAGATCCCTGCCGGCCGGTGTGGGGTTCTTCGCAATCCACGCTAGGCAATCCTCAGTTTGAGCTTGCATTTATGGCTCCAGGAACTTACAATTGGATGAGGACCAACAACTCAATTTTCAATGTCCTGTAATTACTTGGCAGGTTGTACCAGTTATCAAGCCACTACCTACCTTGTGGATCCAGTCTTCTGCCTTAGAAGGGAACGTTTCTATAATTCCTTTGTCCGATTAATGAAGTATTTTTTCAGTCTACATTTGCCTGCTCAAAGAAGAGGACATTGCCTCATTACGAGTCCGGTGGTAGCCGTGCCGGTAAAACTGGCATGCTGCCGCTGGATTCATGGGGATTTACTGGCTCCGGATTTGCCGGAATCACTGGGGCATTACAGCCCCGGTGGTCTGGTAATTCCGGAGCCGGCATTCTGTTATTCCCTAATCCCATGGGGGCAGTGGAAACACCGGCACCATGCAGTAATGGTGCCAGTGTTTCCACGTCCATGTGCGGCCGGTGGCGTTATGCCGGCCAGGTCAGACCTGGCGGGTGTAACACCACAATGGCCACATAACTCGGATTTAGCCAGTCTGGAAAACGGTGACGGTACGGTTTTACCGGCACCGTTAAATCCAGACAGGCTAACTCGTAATGAGGCCCTTGAAGAGGTGTTAGTTTGTGGATCGCCTCTCCTTACCTTCCTGGTTGCTGTGTGACACCACAAATGTTGCCTGCACTATGGGAAGAAGCAGAGAATAGACCACTGTCTTTACTCCACAACCTGCAAAAAACCTGGGAATGGTGCCTGCCTATTGGACATGCAGCTAGGCAGGGCTTCAATCATCTGTCTTGTCTAGTCAACGTATATCCCCAGCCAGAATGGTAGGACACCTGTATGTTTAATAAGAATATTTTACTTACATATTGACCACTTTCAGTGTGATGTGATGTGGCCGGTATGTTAATTCAAATTACACAAAGTCCCCTTGCAAATCTCTATCACCCACCAATGAAAGCATCCACTCATTGATGAAAGGTCCAAGTCGGCATATTGTTTATGGGCCTGCCCAATGATCCACTTGTTTGCCATTTGAAGTCAGTGTCCTCTGACTCCAAAGAGAAACATAAATCGGTTGTAAAGTTTAATGTTCAAGTGCACCTCTTTTTGAGGAAGATCACCATGCCGCACTTGGTAATGAAATGGTCAAAAGGGTTTTCTGCAACGGATTCTACTGAAAATCAGACTTCCCCTCTTTGTTAAACCTGCAGGTCACCATACCCAATTTTAAATATACCAACCCGTGTATCTAACTATTTCTCCCCAGAGGGATCACACTTGCTCATTAACTGAACACAGGCCAGTTGGGTTTTTGGTGACTCTTTGAATCACACATCTTTAGTAAAATTTCTACTTCAGCACAGCTACATATCTGTAGGCCATGCTATCTACAAACATCTGTATAACAAATCAAGGAGCCAAAATCGTTCATTCATCTTGCAAACTCACCACGATGTGCATGGAAATACCATTATTGACGTGCTCAATAAAAACACCTGATGCAGGGTTTAACAGTGTCAAACACAATACATGAGCGGTCTAAGAGCTGCTCACTCTGTAACCAAGGGAATTCCTAATTCCAAACCTAATGGGCCCATAGGGGTCCCCTGTCCTAACTTCCACACTGATCTGAGCAGGCAGCTTTCAGCAGTGGCAAGTTCAGCGCACTCTGCTTAACCGCATACGTCAGCTCCTTCCATTGGCACCACTTTTGCACAATATAGAGCCATCGACCGCATTGGAAGAGTCAGTCACTTGTTGCTGATCAAATGCTGTCGGGTTCCAAAACACTAAAATATATATATATCCACTTTCCTTCTGCTCCTCATGTTTGTACTCCATGCAAGAATGAAGCGCCACAATGAAACCTGTAAGTATGGAGATTTGTTCGGTGGGGAAACTTAGAGGAGCTATGATGAATTCTAATGTTTGATGAGCTCTCTCCACATAGAAACTGATTGGTTTCTCTGGCGCCAGGGGCCTTGGCTTTTCCGACTATTTGGGAAAATCGTTTCCTTTCACTCTTTAGCAGGACTGAGCCGCAAGGTTAACTTTGATCGCAATTTGCAAGATGTGTATGTAAAAAAAAAAACTATTTTTACAAGGGTAACTCATGTGTCTTCAGCTGGTCCATATCGATCACAGTTTGGGTCTGAACAATTGCTTAATCGGCTATGCAGTAGCCATGGATTAGCTTTGTAGATTTCCTACTGGAGAAAGTAATCTCTACTCAACAGAGGTGCCTACACACTGGACCGTCAGTTTCTCAAGATATAATATTCATATTTCGGTATAACAACCCTGTATGTTATCTAAATATGGACGTTTCAGGTCCTCAAGTTTGCCTTGCCAACAGAAGTGAAGATAAGTTTCATGTACAGCGACACACTGAACGTGTTACATTTACAATATTCAGTGCAGTTTCAACAAATTGTGTCCTGTAGCTCCCAATTATCCACTTGTCGCTTGAAGTGTAATGTCCAAGGATGTTAGTAGAAGATGTCTTCTAGCTCACAATCATCCACTTGTTGCTTGAAGTGTACTGTCCAAGGATGTTAGTAGAAAATGTCCTGTAGCTCCTAATCATCCACCTGTCACTTGAAGTGTAATTTCCAAGGATGTTAGTAGAAAATGTCCTGTAGCTCCTAATCATCCACCTGTCGCTTGAAGTGTACTGTCCAAGGTTGTTAGTAGAAGATGTCCTCTAGCTCAAAATCATCTACTTGTCGCTTGAAGTGTACTGTCTACGGTTGTTAGTTAAAGATGTCCTCTAGCTCACAATCATCCACTTGTTGCTTGAAGTGTACTGTCCAAGGATGTTGTAGAAGATGTCCCATAGCTCCTAATCATCCACCTGTCGCTTGAAGTGTACTGTCCAAGGTTGTTAGTAGAAGATGTCCTCTAGCTCACAATCATCCACTTGTCGCTTGAAGTGTACTGTCCAAGGATGTTAGTAGAAGATGTCCTGTAGCTCCTAATCATCCACCTGTCGCTTGAAGTGTACTGTCCAAGGATGTTAGTAGACGATGTCCTGTAGCTCCTAATCATCCACCTGTCGCTTGAAGTATACTGTCTAAGGATGTTAGTAGACGATGTCCTGTAGCTCCTAATCATCCACCTGTTGCTTGAAATGTACTGTCCAAGGATGTTAGTAGAAGATGTCTTGTGAATTGGAAAGGCTCTCTGGGGACTCCTTCAGTCACCCGTTATACATCTCATTCAGTTGGCACATTAACCCACCTTGCGAGCACTTTCCAAAAATAAGCAATATGGACCAGATTCAATATATCATTGACAATGACATTTTGCCTAAGATAAGGATGATTTCCCTGTCCTTTCCAACCCCATAGCACTGCCACATCGCTAACAAACTGCCCAGGGAGGCTGGTAGGTCATCATCCATGCAAATATCCTCTATCATTTGTGATGCAAATGTGGGCGCTTTCTGGGCCCTCACCCAGAGATTAGATGTAGAAATATGTCCCTAAAGAATTATCCAGCTCCGAAATGTCCACTAATTTAACTCTACATGGCTATGGGCCTTTTTCACGTCGATCTCACACAGCAAAATCCATTACTGCTGACCCTGGTGTTTGTGTCCGTTATCAGAATACGCCCTTCTGTTAACAAGAACATATGGTTCGCTGGTCTTCAAAGATTCGATCAAAATGATAGCCTAACACTGTAAGCACATGCAGGTATGATATAATGTTTTCTGCTTGACCACGGCCATCAATTGCCAACACTGTGACATGAACCACTTTGTGCAGCAACATGACTCGACTGCCCAACCCATAGAGTGTCATGTTTGTCCGGAGTGCCCTGGTGTTTAGTGGGATCGAGTGTCACTCGTGAAATGGGGTATGATCCTGTGGGAGACATCAGTGAAGATTCTCCCATGACTCGTGCTGCCACTGCGGGAAGCCATCAGCTTTGTAATGAGGGTATTAGTACTCTTCATTTCTTTTCATTTCATGAATGCCTGTGTACCAAGGTATGGTGGCTAGGATTTCTCTAGCAGATTTTCCTCCTGCGTGTGATTGTTCTTATTCTGTGTACAAGCATGACATGTCACACATAGCGTCTACATTTCCATGGTTGCGCAGATGCTCTGCTTTATTGAAGGTTTCCCTTTCACTTAGTGGCAGAATCCAGCCACGTGCAATCTTCCGATCAATGTAAATCCCACACGTCTGGTCTGGTCTGGCAATGACTCACAATAAACTCACTCACCTCTGGATGGAGGGCGGTTTTATGGCCATCTCAGACCCATCAATATGTTTGCATCATCCCTGGTGGCATAACTAAGTCTTTGGATTTCGTAAAAAGGCTAGTTCGTTGGAAATTCTTGTAGAGCTTGGCAAGAGTCAGTCACAAATCTGATTCGCCTGGCATATGACTGTCTGTCTTCAACCCTACAGGTCCTTTGCAGGCCGCAGAGCTCTTCCAGCTTCCCTGTAGATTAGTCTCTCTTTGCCCGTGCCCCCCTGGTTATCTCTTTCTTTCATCTTCTCTATTGTTCGGGCAGTCTGAAACACCATTCATATTGGTGACAAGGCAGCAGCAGCTTTCAGTGGTTGGTATCACCCTCCTGACTGTTCAAATAAAGGGCTTTCGTTTTTGATCTTGAACAACCTTGTCCTTCATGAAGGGAGCATCATGAAACCATGGCAGCGGATGGTCTTGTAATCCCTAAGGAAATTAACAAAGTGAACAAATGTAATTGTTTTTGCTTCTTTACAATGTATGGACATTTCTCTTTTGTTTGTGTTGTGTAAAACACTACATTTGCTTGTGCATAAATAAACTGGAATGGCGCACGTTATCCAGTGGTGTTTGTTTTCATTGCGTGCATTCCACTGCTGCTCAACTACACACCACAAGAGAACGCCCGCAGCTTTTCTGGCAGATTGTAACAATGACTGTTAAACGGGGCACTCCTTTATCATAGGAAATGCAGCCGTGTATGGCCTTACAATATTCAGAAAGAAAAGAATTTTAAAGTGCTAAGGTACACAGGAAACATGACAGCGAATGTTGAGAAATAGCGAAGACAATATATAAAATGGCAAAAAAGACGTTTTCTGCAGAATCTTTCCCATCAACGAAAACATTGATTATCAGTAGCAATAGTTCTCCTTTTTTGGAACCTTGACTAGATGCTTAGGCTGTTAGCTATTGCCTTGGGCGGCAGTGAGGATAGCAGAACATTCTTAAGAGTTAAGTCTTTCGGAGTCCTATTTGGGAAGTTGGTCCACTTTGACGATTGTGCTTACCACACATCAGCTTCACAAGTTCCCCCACACCGCTATTTAAGATTTGAAGAATGTGCAAACAAATCATATGGACAAATACCATAAAGGAAAGATAAGAGAGACACATCTGCATCTGGGGTGGGTTCCAACAGTCGAAGACTAGTGTTTAAGCTAAGTGTGGTTTTCTTCTCTAGAATTGGATGTTTCAAAGATTTGTGTGCCGGGAACAATGTCTGGAAGAGCAGCAGGAAGTGGGTACAGGTTATGCATCAAAACCTGAATAGAATCGAAAGAATAACTTGAAATAAACAAGTATCAATCTTCAAATCTGATGTCATGTCGTGTCAGAATTAGATTCCTCTTATGAGCTGTCAATGTAGGTGTTTTACTGAGTGATGCAAGTCACAAAGTGCCTGCTCACTTGGTGGATGTTGGTGGCATAGAGTTTGGATATCTGACAGGTTAATTGCAGTGAATCACTGATTATTAGTTGATCACCAGTTATATAATCAAGAATTCAATGGAGAACGGCTGGCAGTGGTACTCGGGCTGGTGAGGCCCACGTACTTAACACAGAGTGGGATCCAACATCCAGTCTGATCAGCTAGAAGACAACATACTATCCCTCAGTTCTTCATATGCAAAATCAGGGAAAACTGTCACTGCAAAATGTGTCTCTCAGGTGGAAACCCTATGAGCAGAGGGCAGCCTTAAAGATATTACAAGCCACGTTTCCTCCTAAAAGCAGGGAAAAACTCCCAGGAAAAAAACAGGAAGTATAATTACTCTCAACAAATAATAGAAAACAATGATAGATAGAAGTCTGTTCCCACAAAGCTCCAGATTGAGATGCTGCATTGCTTCACCCACTATCCACACTTGTGGAGGTCATCGATGATCTGTTTTCTCGCCCTGGCAGATCAACACTTAACTCAAAACTTTGACTGTCATCATCACTCCTTTCTCAGCCACCTTTCAAACATATACCAAGGACATGCACATTGAGTTTCGTCTCAGCGCCCACTCCACTGGTCTGCTTCATATTCCACCATACATCCTACACATAAAAGATTGGATGAAAGACAGCTGGCTCTGTCTTAATGTGTCAAAGACAAGAATCATATTCTTTGTCTCGTCCATCTAGTCTAACCTCTTTACTCCTAGCCTTCATCCATGGGATTTCCTTTTCCCCTCACTCACACTGATAAAGCCTGTGTGTAATGTCTCTCTCCTTAAATCGAGGACATTGATAGGATAATCCCATTTCCAACTGCATGTAATGCAACAGGTAATTAACTTTCTGAATCCTTCACAAAGGGTGGAGGGGACAACATCCTTGTGATTTCATGACTGCACTACAACAACAGCATGTTTCGGGGTTGCTCAAAATGCCCAACCCATCATGTGTGATTTATTTGGTTGCAGTTGATCTCCTTACTCACACTCTCCTCCCTGACCTGGATATTGTTCTTGTGGTTCTTCTCCCACCCCAGGAAAAAATGAAGATCCTAAACATAAGTGACAAGTGTGCTGTATAATCACTTTATCTTTTGGATTCACATTTTAATAAATTATAATCATATATTGATTGATGGTCCTTGGTATTGTTCAATGTATGTATTATTTTAATCATAATGCCACACTGGTTTTATTGGTTTTAACACTTTGTTTGTTTTCTTTGATATAAAAGTATCCAGGAAGAAATAACAGTAGCAACTGGCCTCCAGAGATAACTATCCCTTCCCTGTTCCCTTCCCCTTCCCTCCATCTTCTAGCTATCCCCGGGTCCAGGTAAGCAGCTTACATATTTAATTTGGCTAAGAAAGTGAGGTTCATAAGGGAATCTTGCCTGAGTTTAAAAAGGAGTTAAATATTTCTGTCATAGTTCTTATCAGTTTGTTGGTGAACTCTTTGTAAAGATGGCCTATCAGGTCAGCAGCACCCAGGGCTTTATTCACCTTAATGGATTTTATAGCTTCCAACACTTCCTCAATTGTTATAAGGCGGTCTAACTGAGTTTTTTGCATGACTGTAATTTGCTTTAGCAAAGCTACTTGAAAACATTGATGGCATGGAGACTCGTCATGTTCGTACAGATTCTCAACAAAAAAATGGAATGTTTCCAGCATTCCCTCGTTGGTTATGTGGACCCCCTCCTCATTCGTCAGGGCTTCTACCCGTGATTGCCTTTGTCTAGTTCTTATTGTGTGCCCTAAGAGTCTGTCTGATGTATTGTCCTTTTCGTTAAAGTGTTTTTTAGAATAAGTAGGCCCCTAGTTGCTAGTGTACTGATCGGGCTTCTTATGTTATTAAGCTTTCTCAGCATTTTTACTGAGCCTGACTGTTTATATTTAATTTCTATCTCTCTGAACTATGTCAGCAGATTCTCAGTTTCTTGTTTCTTTACCATGGCTAACTGGGAACCCAAGGCCAAACATGGCCCATGAATAACAGTTTGAAAGACATCCCATGTATTGTGATATGAGGTGGCTGAGGGTGGATTGTTGTAAACAAATTCCTTGATTTGTTTTTGTTATCTCTTGTTTGACTATGGGAACTCTCAGTATATCTCTAGGTAGAGGTCAAGTGCGAGAAAAGTTGGCCTGTCTGTTAATGGAGACTCGCACAGTAATTGGACTATGATCTGAAATCGTGATCTCGCCTATCTCGCTTCTTCTATTGAGTCTCTCAAAGAGTTCAATACAAATATATAGTCTATTCTTTTGTACACTCTGTGAGTGTATGAAAAGTAGGAATAATCTTTTTCTATCTTGTGGGTGGCCTGGCAGCTATCAAAGAGGTCGAATTGGTTAATTCCCTTTAAAGCTCCCATGACGCCTGGACTCAACAGGAATTTTCTTCCTTTGAGTGATCCAACTTTCTGTCTATCAACATATTTAGGTCACCTCCTAAAATAATTTTCCAACAGGCAATGTCAGATAATAGGTATCATGTCTCTAGAAGGAAGTTGATAGAAGGAAGTTGATTTATTTTACGTTGGGGCGTATATTGATACCAGAGTGAAAATGTTAGTTCCTAAGGTTGCTCTAACTGCTACATATCTACCCTCATTATCCACCAATGTATCTGTTACTTCCAGACCAATGTGTCTTCTGCATAGTATTGCTACTACTGCTGCCTTAATTTGTGCCGTAGCTAGGAATTGTATTGAGTATTTTCTATTTCTTCATCTAAATTTGTCTGTTGAAAGTAGGTGCATTTCTTGAATTAATGCTACATCGGCTTCGAGATGCCCATAAAGGTTAAACATGCAGTCCCTCTTGTTAGGCATGTTAAATCCTTCTAGGTTCATAGCGACAAACTTCACCATTGTGGAGAGATGATGTAAAACCTAGTCTCATTTTCTGTCGCCTCCCTGGCTCCATTTGTCATGCTGGACCTCCCCTTCTCCCTTTCCCCCTTAAGAACTCCCATGACAATATTACAAAAAATCAAAGAACAGAAAAAGGCTCTGCCTTCAGTGACCAGAGTCATTGTGCAAAATCTCCTGGTTTGAGGCCTCCAATTTGCGACCCTGTATTAACAATATTAATAACACCCTCTCCCCCTCCAAGGAGTTATATCAAATAACCCTCATAAGATCATGGATTTCTTGCATCCATACAGCTTACTCGGTTAAGTTTATTAACCCCGTTTGCTTTCACTTCTAGTTCATAGAGTGTCTTGCTTGCATACAGCAGTGAAATTGCAACATCTTCGATCTGTGGGAAGATACTGTGGGTACGAATTCTGTCACTCGCCTTGACTATATTGATCCTACCAGTTAAAATTAGAAATGATTCATATGAAAGGTGCATAGGATGCAGCATCAAGTAGGACCCTGTATGTTTATAGCAGTAATGTTTGTAGATCAGTAGTGGTGGTCCTTTTTGATTGGTCACTGGCAACCAAAGCATGGCTTTCGGGTTCATCTGCTTCTTCCTTTGCTGGGATGTTTGTTGTTCTGGTATCTCAAGTTTCAGAAGTTTGAGCCTTTGTTCAAGGATGTTCACTCATTGTCTCTGGCCATTTAGTTCAAATTGTATTCTGGTTTTGTATTTAACACCTTTAACACATTAAATTGTCAATGACAGGTCCCACTTGTTGGCACTTGCGTAGTGTGATAATAGATAGGTCTTGAAACAGCTGCATTTTAGATCCTTTGAATTTGATCGTCCCTTTCACCCTTGCCTCATGTAGGATCTTTTTTTTTGAAGCCGTAGCTGTGCAGTTTGAAGACGATATGCTCTGGCTGTCCACAGCAGATCTGGGATTGCGCTGGCCAACTCCATGTGCCTCATTGACCTCCATAGAGGGTAGTGATTCCTCTGGGCACACCGTCCTGAACAGCTCCACCAGTAATTTCCCAAGAGTAGCTCCTTCTGTGCCCTCTTTCAGGAATTGTAGGCAGATGTCTCAGCGCAACCTATTTTCGAGATCTTTGCATTTGGCCTCCAGGTCATTGATGGCTGAATGTAAGCTTTGCACGTCCGCAGCACTCACCGGTGTTTGTTAGGCCATTTTATTAACCATTTGTTCCATCTCGTCTACTCGATCCTCCAAAGAGTTCTGCTCTGATCTCAGGTCTCTGACACGTTTAGCGACGTCTCCCTTAAGGGTGCCATTTCGTGTGATAGCTTGTCCTGTAGTGTTTGCCAGCATGACATAAGGTCTTCCTTCGTGAAGGAGATAGGGGTGCTGTCTTGGGAATCTAGCATATGTGTGCTCGTCTTGGTGGTTTATTTGCCACTGTGCTCTTGATCCAACACCAACGTTTCCACGCTCCTGTGGGGTGCCTTGTGCAATACTTTAGGAGTTTTCTTCATTGAAATCAGCCTCCTCGGCCCTTGTTATCACACTCCACTCTTTTCGTTAAGTCTCTCCAATCTGATTGAAGTCAGTGGGGGTTTTCCTCGCCTTTCTCAAGGAAGCATACGAATTTGAGGCCTTTTTGAGCGGTGGATTTTGCCCCTAGCCTCGAAGTGGGGTTGCCTCTACTTGAGTGCTGCCACAGATGGATTAAAGGAGCTGCGTGGCTGGGCAAATGGTGCACTTTTTAGATGAAGGGTGTACTGTAGCACCAGGAGGTTGTGTTTATAGTACTGACCACAGGGTACTTGTTCCCGCCTGTCTTCTCCACTTAATGTAGGTTGCTTATTGTCTGAGCTCCCCATCACTCTGCGCTGTACATATTTCTGCCAGACACCTTTGCTCCATTCCTACCATTCTTTGGGAATTTCAATTCAGCCAGTCCATGGGCTTACAGCAGGTGCCAGAATAGTCACATCGATGCAACAGCACCGCACCCATAGCCAGGCAGCTTGCATTCCTGAGGGGCTCCTGTGCACTGTTAAATCTCCTCCACGCCACTTCTTCTCCAGCCACCATCAAGTTCAGTCAGTGTTCTGGACAGCGTTGCCCGGTGCTGCGTGCAACAGCTTGCAATGCCAATATGGACCCAGGCTCTTCACGTGGCGTTTGTCTAGTTTGCGGTTATTCCTTCAAGGAGCTGTTCCGTACTCCTCTGGGGCATCACACAGGTGCAGAGACATTCTACCCATTTGTTGATCACCCCATTTTCATCTATTAGCCACCCTGGGGGAGAAGGTGATGGGTTGCACAAGTCGCCGTTGTCAGAGCCTCATTTTGTGACACTACATATGAAATGATATCTCTTGTAAATCCTCCTCACTGTGGGTTCGTTATTGTGTTTTTTCAGATAGTAGGGCTTATGTGCGTTTCAATTAGTTACTTGTAGTTTCTTTTGCTGTTGGTACAATATGTCTTTATAAGAGCCTTAGTTCATACAACTAGTTATTCTCTGATATGTCCATATGTTAATCGTTGTTGTGCTCTAAGTATCTCTATGTTTCTAAGGTTTTAATTATTTCAAAGTTAAGTGCCCTTAGATTCGTTCAAATGTTAGCCTTTGTTGCACTGCAGAGAACTCTCGATTCTTAAGTTTTAAAATGATGCCGGGAATCAAGTGCCTTTGAAATGCTGGAGAATCAAATGCCAACACATGTTTTTTTGAATTTTGTTTTTTTATTGCAATTGGTTTAATCAAACCTTTACCAATTCAAATGTAAATTGCATTAGAAGAAATATCAAAGAAAGAAGAACATATTAGAATATTTCTCTTGCTACACACATCGTTAAAAATATAAAACAAGAGAGATACAGTTCATATATAACATTACATATAATTAATTGCAAATACACCATTTCAGATAGTTCATTGCACATACCAATTGTTAATTTTATTTATTTATTTGTATTTGTATAGCACACATCTGTCCGGGGGCATCGTGGCGCTGAAGTAGTCTTACTTGTTACATAACATACATGGTGAATGGATTACAACGGGCATAGCATCTATACATACAGTTGTAATATACAGTATAGGAGGATGGAAAGGGTTAGTTGAACAAAGTGGTTTTGAGTAGTCTGCGGAACACATGGTATGATTTTACGATCTTAAGTGTAGTGGGTAGAGTGTTCCAATTTTTGGGTGCTAGGTGTTGCAAGCTGGTGCTTCCGGCTTTGCTTCTTTTGAATGTGGGTGCGTAGGTCTGGTTAGTCAGGTGCGACCTAGTAGGTCTGGTGGAAGTATTGAGGGTGATTCTTTCAGCGAGATAGGGTGGGGCATCGGCGGAAAGGCATCTGTGGGTGATGGCCATGGATTTGAATAGGATCCTTTGGTGGGCCTCTTTTCTGGCTTGGGACATGTGCTCCCTTTTAGGGATACTCTGTGCTGCTCTCAGGGCATTGTTTTGTGTGACTTGCATTTTTTTTTAGGTTTTTTACGGACGTGCCCAGGAAGAGGGCATTGCAGTAGTCTAATATGGTGCCTACTGTGGCTCTGGCTATGGCCAGGCAGTTTTTTGTGGATAGGAAGGGTTTGACGACATTGATTATCTTAGTGGTGAGCGCAGCAGAGGAGGCTATGGCATTGACCTGCCGTGTCATGGATAGTGTAGAGTCAAGGTATACTCCTAAAGTTTTGACTGCATTATTATCATAATAATAGTAAAATAAAAAGAACGAAATGTACTTCATTCAACAACCAGTCAGCTTCGTAGTAAGAGTTCTGCTTTTGCACTCTATACCATCTTAATGCCCTTGAGAAATCCTGAAAGGGCTAATCATCCCGTACATTTTGTATGTTAAGACAGCGCTTCCACAGTATATCCATATAGTGGCACACATGGTAATCGTTCAATGTTCCTAGGAAAACATTCCTTAAATCTTTCAGTGCTTCACATTCCAGAACAAGATGTTTCACAGATTCTGGTTCTGATTGGCAGAACCTACAACCAATTTCCTCTAGAGGTATTCCTTTCCTTCTTAACAGGATATCCTTTGTTGGTAAGATATTCCATCTTAACCTCAGGAGTAGCCCACAGTAATACTGGTTCGGAAACTGAAGCAAGGTTTTTGTGAGGCATCCTCGGCACTTATGTTCATGGGCCAAGTGGCTCAGTGATATATATGAATGTAAAGTTTCTGTCATTAGGATCTAATCCTAATCTAACAGCCGTTTTTTAGTTAGCATCGGATTACTAACCAGAGTTTCCAAATCAGAGCCTAGGTTTTGGAGAATAGTCTCACGAGTATTTTTAAGTTCCAGCAGGGGTACAGTACAACTTATATTAATTCCCATCAACTCATATAGGGTTTTCGAAGTAGGGGCCATAATCTTCGCATATAGTGCCAGTAGCCGCCACTGCACTAGGGCTCAAAGTGAGCCATACCACATAATTCATACCTAATAGCTGCTAGAGGCACAGCATTAGGTATAATGAGGATCCGTCTCCAAATACTTCCCTTCATTTTATTTAGGTTTTTCACTATCTGACCAGGGCAAAATTCCAAACCATATTCTAATTTAGGAACAATCTTTCCCTCGAAAAACATTAATGAAGGTTTTAGCGAAAACCTACACAATTTTTTGATCTATCTTTACGATCTGGGTTTCCAAGAGCTTTGCCTTGTGTGAGAGGATCTCCATATGGGTTTTGAATCCCTTATGTGACCCAAAATAGAATCCCAGATATGGAACACTAGTAGATGTACTCACTGAGGTTCCTTCAATATGCCACGACGGGCGTAAGTTCTTCCGTGAATGACAGAATTTGAGTTTTCCTCTGGTTTATTATAAGTCAATTTTCTTTAGCATATTTAGAGAAAATGTCCCAGAGGCGCTGCAGACCCACCCTTGTACGGTCAAAGATCAAGAAATAATCTGCATACGCCAGCCATATGATTTTACATTGGCCTATTCTTGGTGCTAGCAACCCTTCATTCATCAGGCTCTCCGCCACATCTGACATATATTGGTTGAAAATCCAGGGCACTAAAACACACCCCTGTCTAATCCCCCGGTAGGATCGCACTCTCTTTGATACATCACCTTTCTGACTCAGGATCCCATAGTTCTCGTAGACTCCGTCAATAAGTTTCAAGAGACCCAATGGCAAATCCCATGCAGCCAATTTATTTCATAATTTTCTGCGATCCACGCAGTCAAAGGCGGCCGAGAGATCAACTGAAGCCATGAATGTGCAGCCCTTTTTCTGCCTCCATGAGTCTTCTTGTGTGCATTTGAGGGTGAGCCCACGGATGTTTGTTGAGTGGCCCTTGCAAAACCCTGTCTGAAATTTACAAGAGGGTGAAACTGCTTTTCCCATTCCTTCAAGTGCGACAGTAATAGAGCCGAAAAGATTTTACAGTCGGCATCTATTAACCTGAAGATTGGTACCACATGTGCTGTGCTCCATGATAGTGGAGTAATATCCGTCCGGAAAATATCCTTAAATTCATAGTGCAGGAGATTTGCCCAGAGATTTGGGTCTGCCTTAAAAATTTTATTCGTAAGAACATTAGGTCCCGAGGCACGTGACCCTTTACATTTTGTTATTAAAACCTTAACAGTACTGATCTCAAAGGGGGGGGGTCCCATTTATCATATTCCAGTTTGTCCAGATTTTCTTTTTTCCTCTCACCTTGTAGACTTATTGGGTCACCAAACCTTTTATCAAACACCTCAATCCATGCCAGCTCTGAGATCAGGTTCAGTTGTGATACAACATAATTGGGGTCCTGTCCATACACCAGTGTCCAAAAAGCACCGAATTGGGCCTTAATAAGTATCCCCAGCATAGCTTCAGCATCTTGTTGTAATAGCTGGTTTTTTATTGCTTTACAGTAATTCCTAATTTTTTGTTTAATCAGCCTGATTCTCATTTTTTGAGTGGAGTCGTCCAGCTTAGATCACCTAATTCTATGTAGTTCTCTCCTCATAAAAGTTTTAGCCAGGGCTATCACTTGGTTATAACTGTGAGTATGCCTAATATTGGGACTGCTTTTTTTTCGTCCTTGAGGTAATATCCGACACCATGGACTCAATAAGTCTCTGGATCTTATGGATATTAAAATTGTTCATTTTCCAATCTAAGGTGGTTTTATTCAGGGAAACCCACAGGTTATGATTTAGGGCATCTATATTTCTAGTAGTCCATCTGACCGCATTCCCAGACACACTCGGTACCATCTGAGGCTGCGATCTACAGTGTCTAGTAATTATAGCCATATCAAATAATGCAGTCAGAATGGAGTGATCACTCCAGGCATTTGGAATGACTGTAAATGAAATACATCTATTCATTAGGTAGTTGTTAAGATATAGTCCAGTAGGGAGGAACTCTTTCCTCGATGCCACGCATGCCAAGATGTTACCCCGCAATCATCATTCTTTGTCCACGCCAATGGTAAGAGGCCCAAATTCCCTAAACCCACATACCAGATTTGACCAATCTTTCTTTTAAATGGGATTGCCCTTTGATCTATGCCCATATTACAGATTTCCCATGGACAATTTTCAAAGTCACACTCTGCACTCAAATCACCCACCACCAGGATTTGCCCATTCTCGTGCTTCAACACCCACTCATCAATTACATAAACACACCTTCTCTACAAATACCTCCACTGCTGTTATTCTGCTGTGCCAATATATATATTTGCTACCAATATCTTGAGGGCACTATCCCCAGAGATAAGGTCCACCTCTAAAGCCCCAAAGCAGAGACCTTCCATAATCGTGCCACTCAGGCCCAGATTGTTTTCTATAGCAGTCAGCAGGCCACCCCCAGGTCCTCCCCCACTACTACCTTTGGCATATTGGTTATATATCTTATAGCCATATAATAAACAAAATACAATTAGCCTCTCTTAGGTTGGCCAAGCAGCTCAGGGTACTGAAGAGATGTTGATTCCCTCTAGTATTCCACGATTTTAGGCACAAGTCGATATTTGTATTTTCCCCTCCCAGGGGGCGATCTGCTTATGGTACCAATTTCTGCCACAGGGTTGAGATTACTGCGGCCCAATCAATTTCTTTTCCCATTACCTTCTCGGGGTTAGGTCGCACTTTGCCCCTCTCATTACCCATCAGATTGCCTACAGAAGCCCCCCCCCCATTGATCTGCTTGTCTTTTACATCTAGGGTGACCACCTTCATAGATATCCTCGGCTCAATTTCAAAACCCAAATTCCTCAATGTCTGTCGTTGGGTAAGAATAAGTTCCTTTACCAAAGGAGTGTCGAGAAATATGAGACTTGTATCTAGATGCTCTCTATCTGGAAAATCCACTCTAGATATATCTCTAGAGCCCACTAGCGCTAGAGACAGAACTTCCGCAAAGAATGTTTGACCTGTTGAAGCAAATTGATTCTTCAGGCCCCAACAAGCATTTTATTCTTAATAGGGAAGATTCTTTACCCGCACCTTTCTTGTTCATTTTACCACTGTTCATCCCTTTCAGTTTACTTCCCCAGGTATCACCTGATGACCCTTGCTGTTCACTGTTTGGGCCTGCCTCCCTGCCTTATAAATGGGCCTTTGGAGCCAGTTTACCAGGTGCCTTATTCCTGAGGCACTTCTGGGGTACAAAGAAGACGGGAGGATATTGTCAGGCTTTCTCAAATCTGATGTTGTCCCCGGAAGCTGCTGAACCCCCGCAGTCCCCTTTGGATGCTAACCTCTTAACTGGTATCAAACAGTTCAGTTGAGAGCACCCCCAAGGGAAAGGGGGAAAATGGGACAAAATAATAAACTTCAGGTTTTGCTCAGCTTCTTTATCTGTCAACCTGTTGGTGAAAAATAACAACAAATTCACTTTAGTCACTAACCTTTGAATTCCTTGGCTCTGACTTCTCGTTATAATATTAAGTAAATAAACACGACACCATACCTGATTATCCTCTGTGAATAACTTAGAGGACGTGTGTGTGAATTCAAATGAAGAAAACAGAAAAATAGAGTCTCAGATGCTCTTACTAATTTCTTCAATTCGGTTGTGAAAAAGCTGCTAATCTCTCTCAGTTTAATGAGTTAATCTTCAAGCAGTTCCAATGTCATTTACCCAAACAACCCGCTGGAAATATTATACATGTAGTTTGTATTGATGATTTCTAGCTGCTTCAATACCAATTCCAAAAATGACACTCTGGCTATTCAAGTTAAAATGGTTTGTTTCCTGAATATATTAAAGTGTTCATTAATTGGATCTTTTGCTGGCAAAGATGATCGCTCATAAAAGAAGCGTTCTTTTAACCAGAATATGCGCATGCGTGAAGATATTGTTTACTCCTTCTAAAATGGAAGCGCACAAAAACAAGGAAATGAGTTCAAAAATGAAACTGGCATGGGCGCATGCGTAAATGAATAGTATTCCACTCTTCTTAATATGAAGTGTTCAAACAGGAAGGAGAAAGTCCTCAGTTCCGGACACTAATCCTTGAAGAGGCAGCCCAGTGATGATCACGCGCCAGGTTAGAATGTTAGTAAATTAAACATAACGCTTCAGAGTCGCGTGGCTACCACACTGTCACTTGCGCAGACAGTGTAAGATTTCTAACGCTAGTCCGACGCTAATAAAAGCACTGTTACCGAAAAAGGGTACAATACTCAATATTTTATACGGCCGAAAAAACACACGACGCTAAAATGATAAACAGACCTCCACACTCCAACTAGCCAATTGCAAAAAATGTGACGCAGTTCAGTAAATTTAAATACAGTTCTAGAAGTTCAAAAATAGATTCATGAAAGAACGAAATGAACTACTATTTTAACATAAACTAATAAAAACAGGAACAAGTTAATTAATGGAATTAATATTTAACTCCTGCTTGAAAATCACAAAGATCCATAAAAGATAATGAATTCACTTAGCTTGCTTCTTTCTTTCACCGGAATGTTTTCTAAGTTTCTTCTTAAATCTCCAACACTTTCCAGAGCCAAAATAACTAATTTTAGGCACAAGGGCCTAACTAAAGTTTTCTAAATCTTAAGAGCTTCAAACATAGGACCTTCCAGCTGGGCTTCTGACAATGAAAGGCGGTTTAGAATGTTCCAACAATGCCTTTCTGTTACTTCTGACCAATCACTGATCCTTTTGGAAGTCTCCATTTTGACTTGGGAAGCTCTCCACACTCTGCACAGAAAGTTAAGGCCCAAACCATACTTTATGTTAATCATATCCTCATTCTACCACATTCAACCAAATCCCACGAAACCTGACAGTACCCCCCCCTTAATGCCCTGTCCCAGGGCCAACTTTAGAAGGATACTTTCTATGAAATTTTGAGACTAATTGTGGTGCATGCACATTCACCTCGTCTTCCCATGTACGTTCCTCAGGTCCGAAACCTTCCCAGTCTATTAAATATTGTAGTTTCCCTCTTAACCTCCTGGAATCTACAATTCTTTTCACCACAAACTCTTCGGATGAATTCTCTAACTGAACTGGTGAAGGTGGATGTACAACTCTAGTCCCCGGAATCACAGGTTTTAATAGACTAATGTGAAAAGTTGGATGTATTTTCAAGGAAGTAGGTAGTTTTAACCGTACTGACACTGGATTGATTATCTTTTCTACTTTAAATGGACCTACAAAACGTGGAGTAAATTTGTTTTTGCCCTTAATTCTCAAATGTCTCGTCGAAAGCCAAACCAAGTCACCAACCTTATATTTAGGACCCAACCTCCTTTTTTGATCTGCAAATCTTTTGTACTTCTGTTTACTATCGAAAAGTACCCTTTTTGCTCTTTCCAAATTTTTTCTCATAGTTTTTAATCGAACCTCAACTCCAGGATTTTCTGACTCTTCAGTAATTTCAAAACTTAAAAACCGTGGGTGAAAACCTCTTCCAAGATAAAATGGAGACATGTTAGTTGAATCTTTAGCACAATTATTATAAGCAAATTCGGCAAGCCAAATCAAATCCACCCATTCTTCCCCTGCCTGTAGATAACACCTCAAATACTTCTCCAGTTCTTGATTTACTCTTTCTACTTGTCCATTGGTCTCGGGATGATAACCTGATGATAAACTGACTTCCACACCCAAATCCTTACAAAAAACCCTCCAAAATCTAGAAATAAATTGAGGACCTCTATCTGAGATAATTTGATTAGGCAGACCATGCAGTCTAACTATTTCTCGCAAAAAGACTTTGGCCAAATTGTCTGCAGTAACCTCTCCCTCCATTGGAACAAAGTGAGCCTCTTTTGACAAGAGGTCCACCACAACTAGAATAGATGTACAACCCTTGTCACAAGGAAGATCTGTAATGAAGTCCAGGGAAATTGTATGCCAAGGACGAGGTGGAATAGGCAACGGCTCCAACAACCCGACTGGTTTTCCGGTTTGACTCTTCATTTGAGCGCAAATAGCACAAGTTTTTACAAAATTTAAGATGTCCTGACGCATTTTTTCCCACCAGAAGCTCCTCCTGACCAATTCTAGCGTCTTTCTAAAACCTGGGTGTCCGGACAGCATAGATTCATGACAGTCTCTTATTACTCTCTCTCTCAATTCCAAAATAGGTAAGTAAAGTTTATTTTCAAAGAACGGCAATCCTTTCTCAATTTTTCGAACCGGATCCTTTCGGACCCATTCCTCCATTTGTGCAATTGACATGGACTTTCGAACTTCTTCTTCAACATCCTCAATTTTCTGTATTCCGGCAGAAATAAAACAGCATGGATCGATAATGGATATCATCTCCTTTTCTGATTCCATCTCACTTCCAGGAAATTGACGTGATAAAGCATCAGCCTTTCCATTAAGCCTACCTGGCTTAAATGTCACTACAAAATCGTAATCAGCAAAGAACAATGACCATCTTAACTGCCTTGGTGTGAGAGTCTTGGCTGATTTCAGAAAAAGCAAATTTCTATGGTCTGTTAACACAGTCACTGTATGTCTTGCTCCTTTTAAAAAATGCCTCCACTCTTCAAAAGCAAACTTGATTGCCAATAATTCTCGATCTGAGATCGTATAATTTTGTTCTGCCATAGAGAATTTTTTAGAATAGTAAGCCACTGGATGAAGTTGTCCGGTCTCTCGATGTCTCTGAGAAAGAACAGCCCCCATGGCAAGATTCGATGCATCCGCTTCTACATAAAAAGGCTGAGATGGATCTGGATGAATTAAAATAGGGGCCGAACTGAACCTTTTCTTTAATTCTTGAAATGCCTCCTCTGCCTCTGTCGACCACACAAATTTGGCACCTTTCTTTAAAAGTTTTGTTATGGGAGTAATCAATCGAGAAAATCCTTCAATAAATCTTCTATAAAAATTCGCAAAACCTAAAAAGCTTTGAATTTCTTTTACTTTCGTTGGTGTTGGCCAATCCGTGATGGCTTGAACTTTGTTCGGATTCATCTCCAATCCCTTGGGAGAAACAATGTATCCTAAAAATTCCACTGAATTAGTATGAAACTGAGATTTTTCTAATTTAGCAAACAAATGATTCTCTTTGAGTCTTTGTAGAACCTTTCCCACATGAATTTTATGCGACTCTAAATCCTGAGAATAAATCAAAATATCATCAATGTATACTACTACGAATATATCTAAATAATCTCTTAAAATTTCATCCATAAAGAATTGAAAGGCAGCTGGAGCATTGCATAAACCAAAAGGCATCACCAAGTACTCATAAAGCCCAAATCGGGTTTTGAATGCCGTCTTCCACTCATCACCCTCCTGGACTCTCACCAGATGATAGGCACCACGTAAATCTAGTTTGGAAAAAATTGTGGCTCCCTGGACCTGATTCAAGATTTCCGAAATTAGAGGGAGAGGATACTTGTTTTTGATTGTAATTCTATTCACAGCTCTATAATCAATGCATGTTCTGAGAGACCCATCTGGCTTTGGTACAAAAAATAATGGAGATGCGGCTGGAGATTGAGAATGACGAATAAAACCTTTAGCCAAATTTTCTGCAAGGTACTCTTTAAGATAATCATTCTCCTTTTCAGTTAATGCATACACTCGACTACTTGGTAAAACCGCCCCGGGCTCCAAATCAATTTTACAGTCAAAACTCCTATGTGGAGGTAATTCTCCTGCCTCCTTTTCATCAAACACCTCCTTGTACCCTTGATAACACTCCGGAAGATGTCCTAACACCGCTCCTATATTATGTCCTGTAATACCTGCATCAGTCAGAAAAAAGGAAACCAAACCTTGTGTTTCTTCCCTCCCAGGATTACCTTTCAAAAGGCAATTTTCTAAACAGAAACTAGACTGTAATTCTACCACTCGCCTACTCCAATCAATTTGAGGATTATGCAAGGTTAGCCATGGCATGCCTAAAATTATTTTCAAAATTGGTGTATCAATTAAATCAAATGAGATTTCTTCTCTATGACCTCCAAGTAATTCCATAACCAAGACACCAGTTTCATGAGTTATAGGACCTGATGAAAGAGAAGTTCCATCTACAGCCCTAACTTGTTCCACAACTTCCTTCCTCACTAGTGGTATTCCCAATGCCTTAGCTACTCCCCAATCCATAAAGTTCCCGGTGGCTCCTGAATCAATCACTACCGGTCCATACCCTTTCTTTTCCTCCTTCAAATACAAGGATACATTTACAGTTATATGTGGAACCGCTGACTGAACTGTATTTGCAACCTGCTGTGCTTTTCCTCCGGCTGATGAAAATTTTTTGGGTGTAAAGGGACAATTTCCTAAAAAATGACCGCCCCTACCACAATATAAACACAAATTATTCTCACGCCTCCTAGTTTTTTCCTCTTTTGATAAAGGACCTTTTATTCTAATTTGTTGATCATTCACCCTTGGTTTCACTTCTTTACTACCCACCTCAAGCTTTGAACGCTCTCCTCTAATGACTGACCTCACCTCCCCCTGAGTACAACGACGCCTTTCTGCTTTCCTTTCACTTATACGATAGTCCAACTGAACTACTAAATCAATCAATTCCTCACAAGAAGAAGGGCGTTGGACTACACTGGACAAGGCATCCTTCAACTCCTCCTTGAGGCCTCTATAAAAAAGAGAAGACCTCTTCTCTGCTGGCCACTGGGATTCTAAAACCAAAGACCTAAACTGTGTGATATATGTAACCAAGTCTCTGTTTCCTTGACGCAAATCTAATAATTCACCATCAATTTCTAAGGACATTTGTCTTTTATCAAACATTTTCTTAAATTCTTCCATAAAAAGAGAAACATTTTTTAAAGATAAACTCTTCTGCCTGACCAATAAACCTGCCCAAGTAGAAGCCTCTCCAGATAAATAAGACAGCATAAAAGTAACTTTGGAAGCATCAGAAGGAAATAGTTCGGGCCTACTAAGAAAGTGCAACTCACATTGGGTTACAAATGTCTGAAATTTACTTGAATCTCCGTAGTAACGCTCTGGAGCTGCCAAAGGTACTGGCATAACTAATGCCCTAAAACCTCCCTCTGCCCCATCACCTCTACCCACACCTCTCTCCTCACCAACCCTTACCAATTCCGGGGGAAATTCTTCTCTCCCAATTCCCTGCGTCTGTGCCATCTTTTCACTTAACTCATCTACTCGTTGTCCTAATTTTTTATTCTCTTGATATGCCACCTTTAATTCTTCCTGTAATTCCCTCACTAAAACACTTAACGCTTCCATTGAGAACTCGGGGTTCATGACAGCTTAGGAGGACTATTTTTTCTGTCCTTTCATACTGTCAGGCTTTCTCAAATCTGATGTTGTCCCCGGAAGCTGCTGAACCCCCGCAGTCCCCTTTGGATGCTAACCTCTTAACTGGTATCAAACAGTTCAGTTGAGAGCACCCCCAAGGGAAAGGGGGAAAATGGGACAAAATAATAAACTTCAGGTTTTGCTCAGCTTCTTTATCTGTCAACCTGTTGGTGAAAAATAACAACAAATTCACTTTAGTCACTAACCTTTGAATTCCTTGGCTCTGACTTCTCGTTATAATATTAAGTAAATAAACACGACACCATACCTGATTATCCTCTGTGAATAACTTAGAGGACGTGTGTGTGAATTCAAATGAAGAAAAC
The DNA here is from genome assembly GCF_040938575.1 of Ambystoma mexicanum. Taxonomy (NCBI): domain Eukaryota; kingdom Metazoa; phylum Chordata; class Amphibia; order Caudata; family Ambystomatidae; genus Ambystoma; species Ambystoma mexicanum. Next base: position 818,603,882 of record NC_090929.1, read on the forward strand.
AGAAAAATAGAGTCTCAGATGCTCTTACTAATTTCTTCAATTCGGTTGTGAAAAAGCTGCTAATCTCTCTCAGTTTAATGAGTTAATCTTCAAGCAGTTCCAATGTCATTTACCCAAACAACCCGCTGGAAATATTATACATGTAGTTTGTATTGATGATTTCTAGCTGCTTCAATACCAATTCCAAAAATGACACTCTGGCTATTCAAGTTAAAATGGTTTGTTTCCTGAATATATTAAAGTGTTCATTAATTGGATCTTTTGCTGGCAAAGATGATCGCTCATAAAAGAAGCGTTCTTTTAACCAGAATATGCGCATGCGTGAAGATATTGTTTACTCCTTCTAAAATGGAAGCGCACAAAAACAAGGAAATGAGTTCAAAAATGAAACTGGCATGGGCGCATGCGTAAATGAATAGTATTCCACTCTTCTTAATATGAAGTGTTCAAACAGGAAGGAGAAAGTCCTCAGTTCCGGACACTAATCCTTGAAGAGGCAGCCCAGTGATGATCACGCGCCAGGTTAGAATGTTAGTAAATTAAACATAACGCTTCAGAGTCGCGTGGCTACCACACTGTCACTTGCGCAGACAGTGTAAGATTTCTAACGCTAGTCCGACGCTAATAAAAGCACTGTTACCGAAAAAGGGTACAATACTCAATATTTTATACGGCCGAAAAAACACACGACGCTAAAATGATAAACAGACCTCCACACTCCAACTAGCCAATTGCAAAAAATGTGACGCAGTTCAGTAAATTTAAATACAGTTCTAGAAGTTCAAAAATAGATTCATGAAAGAACGAAATGAACTACTATTTTAACATAAACTAATAAAAACAGGAACAAGTTAATTAATGGAATTAATATTTAACTCCTGCTTGAAAATCACAAAGATCCATAAAAGATAATGAATTCACTTAGCTTGCTTCTTTCTTTCACCGGAATGTTTTCTAAGTTTCTTCTTAAATCTCCAACACTTTCCAGAGCCAAAATAACTAATTTTAGGCACAAGGGCCTAACTAAAGTTTTCTAAATCTTAAGAGCTTCAAACATAGGACCTTCCAGCTGGGCTTCTGACAATGAAAGGCGGTTTAGAATGTTCCAACAATGCCTTTCTGTTACTTCTGACCAATCACTGATCCTTTTGGAAGTCTCCATTTTGACTTGGGAAGCTCTCCACACTCTGCACAGAAAGTTAAGGCCCAAACCATACTTTATGTTAATCATATCCTCATTCTACCACATTCAACCAAATCCCACGAAACCTGACAGTTATCCTCAGCCAGAAAATGTGCCCAACCCGCAATCCCTCTCCTACAATTTATTGACCACCTCTGAGCATAGGGGTTGACAGGCTGAAGAAGAGGCCCTCTTTATATGACCCCATAAGGACTCAGAGGCACCAGTTTTACCTGGGCCACATGCAGTCAGCAGTAGGGCCTTGCCCTAAAGGATCTATGCCACAGGTCGTTTTTAGTTCAGCCTCTCTTTGTAACCATGTGACCTTCCTTGATTTCCCAGGCCTGCAGCCCCATCCAGATCTAGACTGCACTGATTCTTTATTCGCCACCTTTTGCGGGGTACATTGGATCCCCCCAAATTCCCATCTGTCTCCCTCCCACACATACCAGCGGTAGATTAGAATCAGCATGCATGTCCAAACAGATCACATCTGTTTGTACGGTCGAATGGACAGACGGCGGCTTTATCGGTGCCTCCACCTGCCCATTTCCAGTTTCCGCAATTGGTGATAGTTTGGTTCTGAATAACGTGTTGTGGGCTGTCTTCTCATCATTGGCTGACTCCTAACCTGTCTTGCTTTTTTATGAGGAATAGTTTTAATAGGCGGGAGTTCCTCAGAATTTTCCACGTCTGCCCTTATTACCTCATCAAGAAGCGAGCCACCGGGGGGTGGGGCGCTGTTGCACGCACACAAGATTGCTGCCTAAGAGCTGAGCTCCTCTCTGGCAAATATCCTGAGCCATCCAACATCCTGAATCAGGGCAACCCGAGGTGCCCACACAACGTGGACTAGCTCCTAAGAGAAGTGCAGACCTTCTCGAACAATCCCGAGGAAAATCAGACCAGATTTGACCGAGAAAACTTCATTGCCAGATGTGGTGTCCTGAGCGGGAGTGGGGACCCGAGTAGGAGCACCACACTGACCACGGGAGGCCGCTGCCTATATAACGCCACAGGGCCTCGGAGGGGGCGGAGCCTGTACTGCCGCCTGGTAACATCATGTGGACACCCCTTCATCAGCCCCCTAGCTGTACAGTGATCGCCCGATTAGAGGTCTTACCTGAAAAATCACCTTCATCTGGTGACTGTCGGTTGCGGCCCCGCTTGCCTGCTGAAGCGGCCGACCCAGGCGCTGGGCTAAGGAACGGCAGGAACATTACAAAGATCCTCCTACTTTGACAAAACGATGCTCATTGAGGCCAGTCACAGAAGCGTTGCTGCGCCAGGAAACTAGATACAAGCAGACATATCTCTTTCACTCAAGTTTCAGTTGAAAGACAGGCTTCACACAGTCTTTACGCTAGAAGAATGAGCTAATCTGCTCAGCATCCAGGTGGAAGATGGAGTAACATACCAATCCATGAGCACTTATTTAAGGGGCCCAAGGCTGGATTCCTGGCATACTTTTCAACGTTGCTAAAAAAGGACTGATCGCTGACTCTTACCCTGCCGTGAGCCTATATGTCTCTTTTGGGATCTCAGGTGAGGGGAGAATGATCAGCCGGCGACGGATATGTTTATACTGTTAATAGAATCATCCCCTGGCAGTGGCTGGTTTGAGGTTTCCTAGTTCTATTGCTTGACCGCTACACGGTTAACATGCAACGTTAATGATGGGCCCGTTGGGAGGAGCGGGCAATCCTTCCAAAGCAGGAATTTGGATTTCTTTAGGAAATAAGGGGTTATGTGGGTTTTGTTTAATATGAGTGACAATCAGCTACACAAAGGGCATTGTGACAACAGCTATGGGTTTAGTTCCGCAAAATATTAATGGGCGACTGTATGTATGGAGGGACAGATTGGAGGGGTGAGCCCAACCCCACAGGATCTGGGACACCCTCTTATGTACCATGGTTGTTAATGTGGGAACCCTAAATGCCTGAGATCTAAATGCCCTGGGCAAACGCACCTGGCTGTTCAGGGAACTTAAAAGATTGCAAATACACATAGATTTGCTCCAAAAAACCTGCTTGTTAAGGAAGGACCAGGAAAGGCGTAGGAATAGAAATGTTCTGCACCAATATCACTCCTCGTCAGGCAGTAAACCGGCGAGGGTAGCAATCCTAATACATAAAGATTTAGGCATCACCCACACAACAACTAGCAAAGACACAGGCGGCAGGTAAATAATGGTTGTGGGGGAGATTCAGGCAAGACAGATCTCAATCCTTTCATTTTACTCACCTAACACGGTGCAGGAACCCTTCATGATACTGATGCTGTAAGAACTGGGGAAGATGAGGCAGGGGAATTCCTTATGCTTGACGACGTGAACCTGGTAATGGACGGGACGAAAGACAGGTCGACACAAACCACTTACTCCAAGACGGGGTCGGCATCTTAACTTGGAAGATATATGGCGAACTCTGCACCCCATTGTCATAGCTTACACGTACAACTCCCATGTGCACAATTCGGCCTCATGCATCGATTACATTTTCATGATGTCCAGCATGGCCAATCTTGTCCTATCCTCAGACCTTGAACCTATGACCCTCACTGATCATAGCATGGTGCTGGTGAGACTGAAGGACTGGTTCCACCACTGCAAGTCCTTTCAATGGCGGCTTGCACCGGGTAGATTACAGTATACAGTGTGTCTGGAGGACTTAAAGGGAGCAGTCCATGACTACCAAACCAATAACCGCCCCCTATGACACTGCAGAGGGCATTCATTTGGACACGTTGAAAGCAGTGACCAGGGGAGCCATACTAGCCAGTTCAGCAGCGATGAAACACATCAGGGGCTGGCAGAGGAGCAACTAATAGGTGAAGTAAAGAGAGCTGACAAGATCTATATCAAAGCCCTGCTGCAAGTCACACCACAGAGGCAATTGTTTTTGAAAAACGAGTACTAACTGCCATAAAGACACTTGAAGAAAACAATACCCGACAGGCTTTCCAGAACATCACCAGATCAGAATGAGAAGCTATCCATTCATTAAAGACTAATAAAGAAATAGTCTTAAGAAAAGCAGATAAAGGTGGTGCAATAGTGATTTTGAATAGACAAGACTATATAACTGAATGCAACCGCCAACTAAGTGAGGATTCCTTTTATGTAATAATCACTTAAGACCCGACGAAGAGGTTATAGTCCCTGATAAATAACAAGGTATCGAAAGCACTAGAGAGACAATGGATCTCGAACAAGAAGCAGAATATCTGATGCCCAATAATCCAAGTATCCCGAAGTTATATGTGCTTCCTAAAAGGCATAAACCATTGGTGCACCCACCTGGGAGACCTATAGTTTTGGGTACCAGTTCTGTCTTGGAACCCTTGGATAAATTTGCTGATCACTTTTTGAACCCTTATGTTAAAGATATGGGGCCTCATCACGAGTTGGGCGGTAGCCCCGGCGCTATTACCACCATGGACCATGCTTAGGATATAACATACATTTTTTGAACAGGGTAATGTGCCGGGGAAACTTGGAGCCCACTTTCTGAGACAGCAGACGAGCGGATCATTCATACACATGATAGTTGATGCCCAGTGTAAGGAATGGGGAGAAGAGGGCAAGAAAAGGGAGGTGTTCCAGGAAATCTGCATCCAGCTTTACGCAACTAGTGACCGTAGCCGCAAAGACATCGAAGTGTATTTAGAAGTGGAACTGCCCCATCTGGCAGACGGGCATAGGGAGTCCCTGGAGGCCCCGATAGTACCACACCAAGTTCTCCAAGCTTTACAAATACTAAAACCAAACCCTGTCATCCTGTGAATGCTGGCTTTGCTGACTGCCATTAAAACTTGTTCGTCAATCCATTCGAAGAGTATGTGTTCATTTGTCCACGACAGTGGAAAAGACAAAATGGATTGACTTGTGGATGTGGGACAGCCACTTTGGAGTGCAGTATGGATTATTTATTATCTAGGATTTATACCAAGTGCTGACAGTGCAGCTATGGACAGAAACGACCCTGAATGGGTTCTAGAAGATTGTTAACACAAATGACTCATTAAGACATCACCTGATTCAGTGTGGGCTGGTAAGGGCAGACCTACACCAAAATTAGGAGTAACGTCTCGTATTAAACAGAAGCCTAAACAGAAGATTGCAGACATAGAAAAATAATCTGAGTGAATACTGCTCTAAATGTATTTATTTTTGTGGATACATGAGGATGGTTGCATAGCAGAATCTTGCAGTGGATGACAGGCAGAGAAAGAAGGATGGACAAGGAAACAGTGTGGTTCAATGAATGCTTTGGAGGTGAACTGGATTTTACCATGACTCTTCCTGAAAACCTTCAGACCTTAGTATCTCCAGGTATATAACATCTCTGTTATTGCAGGAGAGACTCCAGAAAGTCAATATTATAATTTGGCTAAAAAAGTACGTGCCAAACTGTTTGCACAACAACACTGTATCAGAGAGAGTCGTCTTGCATGTCACCAGAGGATGCCATTTAAGAAAACCCCAGTTTGAACATTAGTTCAGCAAGTGTTGTATCAGGCCCACACACCCAGGAACTTGAAAGAAAGGAATTGCTTTGCAAATCGAGATGCTTTGGTACAACAATGTGCGAAATTGAACTACACCTGAATAGCAGTTTCTGCTTAACACCTTATTTGGTTCATTACATTTTGTTCTGGCAGTCTTTCACTTTCAAGTAGCATCTCACTTTTCTAATTGTTCAACAGGAGCAGGTATTCAATAGGCTCAGCAAAAGGACATGTTGTCTACGGGAAGACAGAATCAGAGAAGCCTGCATAGCAGGATGTGGGACTAAGTCTATTCTATATCCTGAACATGGGTGGTAAATAAGGGAGCTAAGAATGAAGAAGAAATAAGGGAGCAAAGAAAGATACTAGGGCTAATAACAGGATTACAGCTCACAAATGTAGATGCAGTATTAAGTGAAATGAAGGTCATTACAGATTTGATTACTATAACATACATTGTATAGATCAGTCTTATTTCTGAGAGAAAGATGCACTTAACAGAATCACATGGAACTTTGCATATGAAAAAGTGCAAGACTAACTGAACGACCAGTTGAGTGCAATCCATAATGACATCATCCACTAGTACCGGCCAGAAGCTCTGAGGGAACATTCTGGTCTTTTGAATCCACTGTGGCCAGGAATACAGAATTGGAAGATCACTGGTTGGTACTGCAATGCCGAGGAAGCAGTCTGTTCATTCAACACCTATAGGCCTGTGCAAGAAATAATGGACCCTGCATACCAAATGACCCCTGGAACCTCGGTTAACTGTTGGAATTTTGTTGAATGATTTTTGTAAGCAGAAATGTTTGGGAAATATAGGTAAGAGGGAATGTCCATTTTTAGTGCTGCGATGTCTGCAATGAAATCGTAGTTAAGGATACAGGGCTCCTGGTCGTGACCCTATTCTGCCCAGGAGGGCTATATAATCATCAAATACAGGTGAATGGGTCATTGAAACCAGCATACCCCTGTATTACTCCTTTTTGGATCACAGACTATATAAGTAACACATCTAAATTGTTGTAATACTTATTTTTATAATTTGTTGCACATATAGTGCAGAATACCACATTTTAATAAACAAAGCACATTTAGATTGCAAGACAAACAGTGGCAAGTTAAGTTCCTTGCACAATGGTACAGAAGGTCAACATAGTACGGATTATACTGTCGATACACAGAAACGACACGGGTCATATCACTTAAACAATTGCAATAGGTACATAGAATGAACAACAGTTATACACAATGAAATCTTTTGTTACACTGTAATTCAAGAGTTAATGTCTACACCGCAGTGTTTTGGCTTCTTATAGGGGCTATATTCTAGCCCTGTTCTTGTGGGGGCCTTCGTCAGGACAGGAGAGACTGGGACGTCTAGGTGTTCAGAGAGCGCTGTGAAAATGAATTAGGTACAGTAAGGGAGGTGCTGACGGGCATTGTTTACAAAAAGCGTGATTGAATCACTTTGTGTCCCAAAGATACAGTGGACACGGCTTACCTTGTGGGGAAACATTGGGGCCACAGCCGGAAGGATGTGGGTCCAAAAACCTGTAGTTTCTGTTTGCATGAAAGACTACTGGATGCCTAGGGAAATAGGCAAAGGAGGGCTTAGTGTGTCCCTGGTTTATTTACAAAGACACTCTGTGTGGGGCGCAAAAAAATGCTTACCTTATTAAAGGCAGTGTGGAAGCGCCACGGAATCAGGTGCACATGAGGAGATGCTGTAGTAGCTGGACCTGATGTGGTGACCTACATGAAAACACATGATTAATGTTGGCTCATGTGCTAGTGCTGCTGACTGCTAGTGTATTAGAAGGATTTCCAAATAGATGAAATACCTGAAAGATCGTCGTGTAGTATGGGTCAAAAAATGCTGGAGCTCGAATTCAGAGTGGGCATCGGCTGTACTCAATGGCTTATGTTTGCTGCATGTCCTGTGGTGATCAAGGGCAAGCAGAACATTGACAGTGTGCTCTAGCGGCTCAGTTCTTGGGCACTGAAGCCGGCATTGTAGCGATGCAAATGCCGTTGCTATGGCCACCATGCTATAAATAGCAGTGGCCATTTTGCAACAATCAACGTGGCACCCATCGAGCTAAATGGAATATCTTCACGTGGGAAAATAGTAGCGGGCTGCCAACCAATTGTACATGGCCCTTTCATCCTATGTGTAAAAATGGTGGCATTAAACACACTTGTTGTCGCCATTGCCATAGTATCGGATCTGGTTGCAAAAAGTGTTGTAATTGAAAAAACGCTAGGGTGGCATAGATGAGAGGATGTATTGAGCCCTTTTTGGCACCGCGGGTGTGTATGGCAAGGCCGCAGCCGCCGTTAAAGCTCACTGTTGAACGAGAGCCGGCCGCCATCTTGGAAATGAAATTTATTTGGGGAATTAGAATTAAGAATTAAAAAGAAAGAAATTACCTGACACTCTCCTCATAGGGAGGTGTGTCTACTCAAATAGTTGCGGTATAGATCAGATAAATTGCATAGTGTCTGGTGAACAGAGGCAAATGTATAACCCGTTGCCATGGTAACAGACCAGGTGGCATAAAAGAGGATCTAACTGGTGAATGCTGCAGTGGCAAGAGGTTAAATAATGGGTGCCAATAGTGTGTTGAATAGTCAAACCCGGGTCCTGCAGCTCCCTAGGTAATGACTGGTGTCACTTGGAACTTAAATGGTTGGTCACAATACATGTGTGGCAAAAGGGAACCTAGGGCAAAAATCATAGGAACAATTTCCACTCTACAGATATGTTTAATCCTAGTTTGACAGTATCTAGCTTGTGGACCCATCTTTGCTCCAATTGGGTCAGTGTCTTGTTCAGATCGCCCCCTCTCACAGTCGGTGTCAATTTTTGTAGGACAAACCATCTGAGGTCGGTGTCATTATGGGTTTTTAAGATAAAATGGTCAACCAATGGTTTGTCAGGGGTCTTATTTCTGATGCAAACCGATGCTCAGAGTTTCGCATTTTGCTAGGTCTAATGGTCTTGCCTACATATAGCAGGCCACATGGGCATTCAATGATTTAAATGACACATTTAGTGTAACAGTTGGTATGTTCTCTCAAGACCCATTTGATGTTTTTGTGTACAAAGATTTTTTTCTGAATCCTGAGTGTGCATGCCACACATTGTCCACATTTGTAGTGTCCTGCGATTGGAGGAATGTTCCACAGGGTATTGATTGATTTTGCCGGCTCTAGAAAAGTATGGACCAGAGATTCTCCAAGATTTTTATTCTTCTTGAAGACAAAATAATGGACTTTGTTCAGTGACCCTGTGTGTTTTACCAGGTGCCAATTTTTCTTCATGGTCTTCTGTATCAGACCACTTAGAGGACTATATGTGGTAACACATACCACCCTGTCCAGTTCTTTTTTAGACCTGGTTTCTAAGCAGACCTCTTTCTGGGTGTGAGCTGCTCTCTTTTTGGCGTCTTTGATGTCTTTGTGAGGATATCCTCTTTGAGTCAATCTTGTCTGCAGATCTTCAGCATGTTTCTTGAATTTCTCAGGTTCAGTACAGTTTCTCTGGATCCGCAAAAATTGGCTGTATGGCAGATTATATTTCAGGCCATGTGGATGGTAGCTTTGAAATTGTAGCAGACTGTTGCAGTCTGTCGGCTTGTGGTACCATTCGGTCTTAAGGTGGTCTCCAGTGTGATAGATATGGAGATCTAGGAAGTTAATATTGTGATGGTCCCATTGAATGGTGAACTTGATGTGCGGGTTACGTTGGTTGACCCATTTGTGGAAGCACAATAATGGAAGTATCACGTCATCTATGCATCATTTCCACATCCCTTTGTGTGATAAAAAAGGGTTTTTATTGGAAAAGATGTTGTCCATTTCATATTGTGCCATGAACAGATTGGCAATATCTGGGGCGAAAGTAGCCCATGCTCACCCCCTTGGTTTGTTTGTAGATCTGACTATAGCCAGTCTCGTGCATTCAAGGACAAACTCAGTGGAAGTTGAGGTGGTATCGTTTCTTTGGTTGAGGACTTGTTGAGTAGCCTCCAGGCCCTCTCTTTGTGGAATTGTGGTATAGAGAGCCTCGGCGTCCATGGTAGCGAGAAGACTGTTCTGTCTTAATTCAACGTTGTTGAGTAGAAGGAGACCACCTTGACCACCTTAAGACCGAATTGTACCGGCAAGCCGAAGGACCGCAACAGTCTGCTACACTTTCAAAGCTACCATCCACATGGCCTGAAATATAATCTGCCATATGGCCAATTTTTGCGGATCTGGAGAAACTGTACTGAACCTGAGAAAGTCAAGAAACATGCTTTAGATCTGCAGACAAGATTGACTCTGTGGATATCTTCGCAAAGCCATCAAAGACACCAAAAAGAGAGCAGTTCACACCCCAGAGAGGTCTGCTTAGAAACCAGGCCTAAAAAAGAACTGGACAGGATGGTATGTGTTACCACATATAGCCCTCTAAGCGATCTGATACAGAAGACCACGAAGAAAAATTGGCACCTGGTAAAACACACAGGGTCACTAAACAAAGTCCCTTGTTTTGCCTTCAAGAAGAATAAAATTCTTAGAGAATCTCTGGTGCATACTTTTCTAGAGCCGGCAAAATCAATCAATACCCTGTGGAACATTCCTCCAATTGCAGGACACTACAAATGTGGACAATGTGTGGCATGCACACTCACTATTCAGAAAAAAATCTTTGTACACAAAAACATCAGATGGGTCTTGAGAGAACATACCAACTGTAACACTAAAGGTGTAATTTACATCATTGAATGCCCATGTATCCTGCTATATGTAGGCAAGACCATTAGACCTATCCTGCATCAGAAATAAGACCCCTGACAAACCATTGGTTGACCATTTTATCTTAAAAATCCACAAGGACACCGACCTCAGATGGTTTGTCCTACAAAAATTGACGCTGACTGTGAGAGGGGGCGATCTGAACAAGACACTGACCCAATTGGAGCAAAGATGGGTCCAAAAGCTAGATACTGGCAAACTAGGATTAAACATGTCTTTAGAGTGGAAATCTTTCCTATGATTTCTGTCCTAGTATCCCTTTTGCCACACATGTATTGTGACCAACCATTTAAGTTCCAAGTAACACCAGTCATTACCTAGGGAGCTGCAGCTAGGGAACCGGGTTTGACTATTCAACACACTATTGGCACTGATTATTTAACCTTTTGCCACTGTGGTATTCACCAGTTAGATCCTTTTTTATGCCACCTGGTCTGTTACCATGGCAACGGGTTATACATTTGTCTCCGTTCACCAGACCCTACGCAATTTACCTGATCTCCCTATACCACAACTATATGAGTAGACACACCTCCCTATGAGGAGAGTGCCAGGTAATTTCTTTCTTTTTAATTCTTAATTCCAATTCAAAACATTTTTTTTCGTTTCCAAGATGGCGGCCGGCTCTCGTTCAACAGTGAGCTTTAATGGTGGCTGCGGCCTCACCATACACACCTGCGGTGCCAAAAAGGACTCAATACAACCTCTCATCTATACCACCGTAGTGTTTTTTCAATGACAACACTTTTTGCAACTGAATCCGTTACAATGGCAACGGCAGCAACAAGTGTGTTTAATGCCACAGTTTTTACACATAGGATGAAAGGGCCATGTACAATTGGTTGGCAGCCCGCTACTGTCATCCCACGTGCAGATATTCCATTTAGCTCGATGCGTGCCACGTTGATTGTTGCAAAATGGCCGACGCTATTTATAGCACGGTGGCCATAGCAACGGTGTTCGCATCACTACAATGCCTGCTTCAGTGCCCAAGAACCGAGCCAATAGAGCACACTGCCAGTGTTCTGCTTGCCCGTGATCACCACAGGACATGCAGCAAACATAGGCCATTGAGCACAGCCGATGTCCGCTCTGAATTTGGGCTCCAGCGTTTTTTGACCCGTACTACACGACGATCTTTCAGGTATTTCATCTGTTTAGAAATCCTTCTAATGCACTAGCAGTCAGCAGCACTAGCACATGAGCCAACATTAATCATGTGTTTTCATGTAGGTCACCACATCAGGTCCAGCTACTACAGCATCTCCTCATGTGCACCTGATTCCGTGGCGCTTCCACACTACCTTTAATAAGTTAAGCATTTTTTTGCACCCACACACAGAGTGTCTTGGTAAATAAACCAGGGACACACTAAGCCCTCCATTGTCTAATTCCCTAGGCATCCAGTAGTCGTTCATGCAGACAGAAACTACAGGTCTTTGGACCCACATCCTTCTGGCTGTGGCCCCAATGTTTCCCCACAAGGTAAGCCGTGTCCACTGTATCTTTGGGACACGCAGTCATTCAATCACGCTTTTTGTAAACAATGCCTGTCAGCACCTCTCTTACTGTCCCTCATTCATTTTCACAGCTCTCTCTGAACACCTAGACGTCACAGTCTCTCCTGTCCTGACGAAGGCCCCCACAAGAACAGGGCTAGAATATAGCCCGTACAAGAAGCCAAAACACTGTGGTGTAGACATTAACTCTTGAATTACAGTGCCACAAAAGATTTCACTGTGTATAACTGTTGTTCATTCTATGTACCTATTGCAATTGTTTACGTGATATGACCCCTGTCGTTTCTGCGTATCGACAACAGAATCCGTACTATGTTGACCTTCTGTACCATTGTGCAAGGAACTTAACTTGCCACTGTTTGTCTTGCAATCTAAATGTGCTTTGTTAATTAAAATTTGGTATTCTGCACTATATGTGCAACAAATTATAAAAATAAGTATTACAACAATTAGTCTGTGATCCAAAAATTAGTAATAAGGGGGTATGGTGGTTTGACTGACCCGTTCACCTGTATTTGATGATGAAATGAAATTGTGTAAATCTATATATAAACTCCAAGGCTACTTGTCTCTGTGCCAAAGTAATTCGGACAGGGATACTATGCTTATTTCCCTTCCCCTTTCTGCACAGATTTATGAAAATAAACCTGTATTTACCATTGCTGCCTCGTGTCCTGTTTGGATTATAAAGTGAAAGGATGTGGGTTTCAACATTGGTGATAGAGGAAAGTGAGAGAGACCTGAAGGAAGGGAATTGGGTGAAGGAAATGGGGTTAGGCATATTGAGGAATGGGGAATGAGTGAGGAGGATGGAGAAAGGAGGACAAAGCGAGATGAAGAATGGGGTGGGGGAGTGAGGGAATAGGTGACAAGGAGTGGAAGAAGTGCAGAAGGGGGAAAGGAGGAAGAGGGTCAGATGAGAGGGGAATAGGAAAAGGGTGAGGTGGTGAGTGGCGGGGAAGGGGATAGAGTGGTGGGAACATGAGTAAAAGAGATGGGTGAGTAGGATCTGGGATAAAGAGAGTTGATGAGGAGATCGGAGGGAGGGAGAAGAGAGGGACAGGCATTGATGGGAGGAGGAGAAGATAAGAATTTTGTTGAAAAGGGTGACAAATGAGGGGGGAAGCAAAAAGCATCAGGAAGTAAGACAGAGACGGGACCTGGGCTGATAGAGGCGATGGCTGGATTAGGGAAATAGTAGAGGGAAGTAGGAATGAGATGGGGAAATGTTAGAGGGGCAGGATAGAAGGGGATGGGGAATGTAAGGGGTAAGAGGAGCGAGAGAGGGGAGGTTGAACAGGGTTATGTGGTAGAGGAGAGATGAGAGGGAGAGAGAGATAGGGAGAAGGTATAGAGAGAGAGGGATAGGGGCAAGGGGGTAGATAGATGAGTGGGCAGAACATCGTCTTCCCACTGTCTCACTCATGGGGTGAGATGAAGGGTGAGCGGCAAGGGGGTGATATGGGATAGAGAGGAGGGAAGAGAGGGGAACAGGATTGTAGGAGGGAAGGAAGGGAAGAAGAGGGAACATACATAGGGGGAATGAAGAGAGGTATAATTGTGTGGAAAAATCAGAGAGGGGGTATTAAGTGGATAGAGGCATTAGGGGTGTGGAAGGGGTAAAGGAGAGAGGAAATTGGGTGAGTGGATAAGAGGGTCCTCTAATGGGGATTGTAACTAGAGAAAATTGCGAGGCAGAGTAGGAGGAGGAGAGGCAGAGGGAATGAGAGGTGGAGAGGGAGGGCATGATGACAAGGGAAAAGCAGGATGAGCAAGCGGAAAGTGGCTGGATTGGAGACAGAGGAGAGCAGATGTGAGGGATGTAGAAAGGAGAGGGAATGAAGAAGGACCGAGGGGGTGAGAGTAAGTAAGGGGCGGGAGAGGGTTTTGAGATGGAAGAAGGTGAGTGGAGGTAATAGATAGGAAGGGGCAATGGTAAAGGGGAGGTGGAGAGATTGTAAGGGAGAAAGGATACAAGAGAGAGGGGTACGATTAGGGGAAAGAGGAGCAGAAAGGGTAGAATGGGGAGGAAGAGAGAAGTGGAGGGGAAGGGAAGATGAAGGAAAAATTGAGAGGGGAGAGGGAAGAGGAAGGAAAGAGGGAGAGAGGAAAGGGAAGCACGAGCCAGGGGCTAGAAGGAAGAAGCAGAAGCATGTGGTGAGGGAGAGAGATGAAGGGGTGGTGGAAAGGGGAGCTGAGATGGGAATGGAAAAGGGTAGGGGGAGGGCAGAAGGAGGGGAGGTAGTGAAATGTGATTGTGGGAGGAGGCAGTGAAGGGGTATGGGAGGGAAGGGGGTGAGATAGATGAGGCAAAGCGGAATGGAGAGTAAATTAATTAGGGAAGAGTAGAGGAGAGGTAAGAGGCAGGCACTGGTATAAGGAATGAGGAAGGGAGGAGAGGTGATAAGGGAGTGAGAGAGTGGATAGTGGGGAGGAGCAAGAGCGGGAAATGGGTGAGAGGATGAGGTAGACGAGAGGAGAAGCAGGAGGAGGACAGGGTCAGGTGAGCAAGGTGTGAGGGTGAGAGGGGATTTGAGGGGATCCAGGAAGGAGGTATGGTAAGGTAGAGAGGGTGAAGGGGAGTGAGGAGGGGTGATATGTGAGGAAAAGGACGTTTTGAAAAGGGGTAGGCAGCAGAGGGCAGAGGGTGATGTAAGGGTGTAAGAGAGGAACGTGCTCGAGGGAGTGGGTGAGGTGAAGAAGGAGAAAGTGAGAAGGTGGAGAGCAGAGAGGGTGAGACCGGAGGAGAGGAAGGAAGAGGGAGAAGGGGTAAATAGGGAGACAGAGCCAGGGGTAGTGCATGAAGAGGGGAAGAGGGAAATAGTGGGATGTGGGTGCAGGGTTACAATGTGACAGGGAAGAGGAGATGGGTAGAAGGAAAGATAGGTAATAGGGGACAGGAAAGTGTAAGGAGAAAGGGAATGAGTTAGTGGTGGGATGAGGAAGAGGTAGGAGGGGAGAAGGAGACCAAAGAATCAGAGACACTGGGAGAGAGAGAACGAGGAGAAATGAGCAGGAGCCAACGGCAATGCGTGTCAATGTGAGAGGCAAAGAGGAAGCATTAGGAGCAGTGGGATTAGAAAGGAGGCAAGGGGAAGTTGGAGAGAGAAATGGGGGTTGGCAGGGTGCAGTGAGTGAGGGACAGAAGAGTTTGGGAAAGGATTGTATCATGGTGCTTGAGTAGAAAGGGAATAGGGTGGGGTGGCAGTAGTGGTGAGATGTTAGGGAGAGCAAGAGGTGGGCAAGAGAGGTAGGGCATGGCGAGAGATGGTGATATGAGAGTGCGGTGTGGGAGCCAGTAGTGGGGTGGAATGGCAGTCAGGGTGTGGGATGAAGAAGGGTATTGAAGAGAGGAGGTTTATGGATAAAGGGGATGAATGGGCTGATGGGTGAGGGATGCTTTGAGAAGGATCAGTGGAGATCGTCTGTACATAGAGGTAAATAAGTAGCATTGGATTGAGTTAGTGGAGGGTAGGAGGTAGAGTTGGATCTTGGTAGAGTAGAGAGTACGTCGAGAGGGTGGGTTGTTAGTGCGAGTGGAGCAGAGTTTGTGGGATTGGTGAATTGGTAGAGGATGAGGGTTGGTTAGGTGGGAGAGAGAGAGGAGGTCAGCTATGTAGGGAAGACTGGGTGGGGCTTAGAGAGGGAGTGCTTCGGTCAGAGGGGGAGAGGCGGGTATGAGAGTAACAGGGAATTGGTGAGACGGGTAAGAGAAGAGGTGGGTGGGTTCGTATTTATGGGTTCGTATTTATGGGGTGGGGAGGTTGAGGAACTTAGGTGTGTGTGGCATAACAAGAGAAGTGGATGAGGGATTGGGGTTGATATGGTGAAGAGTAGGTGGGTTAAAGGGTGTGGGCTGGGTTTGAGGAGGGAGGATTGGTTTAGTGGGGATTAGTGGCGTTGTGGGTTGGTAGGGCAGGTTTTGGTGGGTGAGGGGGAGATAGTGGGTGCATGAGAGACAGGGGTTACTGGGTGGGAATGAGTGGGTGGATAAGGGAGTATAGAGTGAAGGAGGGGTTGGAAAAGGGGGCAAGGATTGAAGAAAGGAGCATTGAACGAAGGATGACTGGTGATATTCAGTGGCAGGGGGTTTGAAAAGGGCTAAGTAGTATCATAGAGGTGAAGAAAGATTGGAGTAGAGGGTGAGGGAAGGAATTGTTCACGGGTGGCAGAGTTAAAAGGCATAATTCAGAATGGAAGAGTTTAAAAATTACTGAAACATGAGAAATGAATATTTGATTTTGGGTTAGAAATAAGAAATAATATACTGAAATTAGTTTAGATTAGAAGATTCCGTGCGTTTAATAGAGAGCAGGATTTCAGATTAAAGCTCAAAAGGTGCTTTTTCTAAGTGATATTTAATTGTATATTCAGGTTGGGGATAGTTCCGTTTCCATTTAGTTTCATTTGGTTTATTTACTCACCTTATTCCCCGTGTATACTAACCCGTTGCCCTCTTCAGGTCATTGGGCCTGGACGGTCATCCCTCTGCCGCTTCTGGCCATTTAGTTGACCTAACTCCAGCAGTGATCCTTCCTGACCAAGGCCCTGGTCTCCAGTACTGCAGCTCCCTGGTGACTATCCAGTTATTCCAGGGACTTGTCACAATGGAGAATTCATTGCATGTCATCATAACATTGTAACTGAGTGGGCTATACCATGTGCCTCCTGACTGAAAATCAGGGAGGACTGAAACCTGAAGAGGATCTACCACTTATAAATCTACAAAACGTAATTATGTTAACAATGACCCTGAATAGAACGCCATCTGCTACATGAGATGCCACCTCAACAATGTTTTTTTTTTAAACTCTGCTGCTGTTGAGGCCTCCCCTGTGTACACTCTAAAGTGTTAATTTCGTCTAAGCCTAATGACATCATACAGGTGCACAGTGATATCCTCAGTGTTCTAACCCATGATATTCTTCTTGCCTGATGCTGCCGAAGAGTAATTGAGCCATTTGAATGCATTTTAATGAATGTTCACTCTTCTCAGACTCAATTTAAAATGAATTCCTCCTCTAATCAAACTGCTGTCCACTTCTAACTAGACAAATGTTTGGTAATGTTGTGAAACAAACTGTTCCAAAAGCACTTGTTCACTTGATCGGCCTCTTAGCACAAAAGCATTATCAAAACTAAAGGGACATCTAGATTTTGCCATCAACCACAGGTCAAGAACCCAGGGGACATTTGCATGCAGGCTGTGCATCCTGAGCCTGAACTTTTCTTCTTAATTAACCCAAATGTGAGCGCGCTCCTTTTCAGCGAACACTCACTCATTTCCTTTCCATGCACCAACTAGGATCACACTCTGCAAATGCGAGAGTGATGTCGGGGGCATGCGGTAGTACCTTTTACTGGGAAATGCGTGAAGAGACTTGTCCTAGCAAACACAATATCCCCTTCCATCTTACTTTATCACACCATGTTTTCTACATGTTTAAACTTCTGAAAATTATATTATGCTGACCTGGGGAAGGTGTAGGAGTGACACTTGAGTTTACTTTCCCTGCGCTCACATGGATTCCTTGATTATTTACATATTCCTAACATAAAAAATGGATTTTAAAAAGCCTGTGGAAAGAGAATTATGAGGAGCATATCATTTTGTTAATGGAAGATAGTTCTACAGACAGGGGGCTGAGAGCGAAAACACCAGACTTGAGTGTTGTTCAAAAGTAAGGATGTCCAGCCTAAGTATAAATGTTCCATGAACACTTCTCTGCAAAAATAGCAGCAGTCCAGAATTTGTTAGCTAGATAAACTGATTAGCTGTGGAGAAATATCTTGGAAGCAATGTATATTCGTTTGAAGTGCAATCTAACATGGTAGAGGGAGTCTGTAGGAGGCAAATGTAGATATTATTTTCACAAATCTACATTGTGAAATTGTTTGAAGGCTTGGATAGTGTGCACACCAACTCTTCTATTTACTTTTACGCTTAGGGCCCAGAAGACTAAAAAGTGGGATACTGGGAGTAGAGTGGAGACAAGACCAAGGGAAGAAGGTAAACCAGGATTGAAAAGGAAGTGCAGACTGGGAGGTGAACAATAAACCAGTCTTTTGCAGAAGGATTCATGCACAACCGGGGCCATTTAGAGAAACCTTGCATTACAGCATGTTCAAATAGTGTCCTAGTGCAATAAAGATATTCTTTCAATACATTTTTGCTACAAGACATTCCAAGGGCTCTTGTCCTGGCTCTTGTCCTGGCGAATAAATGCATTGAAAGAGTACGTTTTTACACTATGACAGTTTTTGCCTTCGTGCTAGATGCACTGCACAATTGCCAACATTTTGCTTTGCGATACCTCCTCTGATATTTTTACCTAACCCAGTCACTGGCTGCTGCCACCACGCTTAATGTCTGGACACTATGCCCCCAGACCAGCTGAAATGGGAAGGTGTTAAAGCAACCTGCAATAAAAGGAAACCCATCAGATGGCAAGCACCACTCCCCCCAACCCCCCCAGAGTGGCATCCACGAGTGCCTCGAAAACTCACCCAATGATCCATAGTGCCATGTGCAGTCCCAGAAGTATAGCGATTAGGTATTCAAAGTGTTAACATGGAAGACTGCCTCCTCTATACATTATAACGTCAGCTTAGTACCTTCAATCAGCAGAACACACAATACCAAAAATGTTCTATTTAACTCTGGGCAAGGAATATCTGTTTAATGTTCCTCACACTAAAAAACAAAATTGATAATGCATTTTGCTTTTTATGAACACGTATTGAAGGCAATCCCGGGGAGTAGGGAGGATAACCCCAAGTGGATAGTATGCAGAACCTTTACATAGTCAAATACTACACCCCATCTACTACATCCCATAGCTGCCCCATTGGAGAAGACGATAGGCTGGATTGGATATAAGTAATCACAAACTTTAAGTCACAGTTTATTCATAAACAATTGACCTTGAACAGCTGCACGGTTCCAGAGTTTACCTATAGTATAAAGTCACTGGTCGGACCCCAAACGAAATATCTGGCTGCCAGCTTAATCAGAGTAATTAGGGGTGCATGGACCTCTTGTTACGGCCCTCACTTTTGTAGACGTGTTAGCCCAGGAAGAGCCTTGACTTAGGTGGCCAATGTTGATCTGAATCATCTTCTAGCACTCACTATAGGGCGGGTGGACTTGTCAAAATGCTACTATCATCCTTATTTTGAGTAGTGGAAGTAGCTAATGAGAGCCTCAGAAGTGGCTAATGCACCAAATCTAGCCCTTCATTTTCCTAAATACTCCCAGATCCACTTGGAAAAGGCCTTCTGGCAGGCTTTCATCTGTACTTGGTACTGCATGGGAGGTGCTCTCAACTGGAGGCCCGTGCAAGTTCCATAACATTCTCTTCTCGTTGTTCTTCCTAGGCATCGGACCAGTGCATGCAGCTCCCACCATGGAGCACTAAGGGTCGATGCCATCCTTTGGTCCTTTGTGTTTTATTTCTGTAAGCCTTGTGGTCCACATTCCATTCTTACCAGCAATGTAGGGGTGACCCACCAATTGTCCCAATGGACTTATGTCCCAAGAGACCAGTGTCTCATAGCCATCTATGGGCTGTAGTACCCAAACCTTCGAAGATATGGCGGCCTCAGTCCAATTTACAGAATTATTTCTCCTCACATCAACCACTAATGGGTCCGCAACCTTGGCTCCCCAGATGTTTTGCGCTACAATTCCCATAATACCTCGCTACTGACTATACTGGCTATAGATAATGGGAGTTGTATTTCTAAACATCTGTACCGCAAAAGGTTGCATGCTTTCAATTACACTGCACTCCTTGATAAAACTGCCCTTTTATAAAAAAATTAATGTAATGTGTACCTGAATGTTTTTCACATAATAATTGGGAACACACGGCTGTGCTGGGTTTTTTGTTTAACCTAGGCATTCAGCTAAAGAGTGCAGGTGCATCCAGCCTTCTTTTGAACTAGGAAAGCATACTCATTTAGTGGATGTCTGCCACTGAAAAGCCAGCAATCTCCATAGGGTGTCATTAGTAAAAGCATGTTTGGGACCCCATAAACATTTTAATTTCTTGTCCCATTTTTGCCACCACCAAAATAACTTGATAAGGTACACCTTTGAGATTTTGACTTAAAAGGGGCGGTAGAATATCTATATTTTATGTTGGCAGAGCCAAAACTTCAGTTTTAGTCGATTTGCATTCACATATGAAATACAAACAAGATTTGTGGGAGATGTTAAGGTATGTCCATTTATCACAACTTATGTAGTTGTTCTCATATTTTGGCTTCGGTTGAGAAGGAGTTGATTTGTTTCTGGAGTGTGGTGCTGGGGTTAAGCTCTCCCGTGAGATGCATGAAATATTCTGATATTTTTTTCTACATAGACACAATCTGAAGGTCTCTTGCTCTAGCACCATCCTAGCCTGAAGTGGTGTGTGGAAGCAGATGGCATTTTACTTTAGGTCTGTGGATGTACATGAGTGTCAGACAATGCTTGAAGGCATCCATCATTGTGGAAATGTTGTAGGATCCACTGCCATTCTGGGTGGGAATGAGAGGGTGTGGCGTGGAATGATGAATGACTGGACAGCAAGTGCACAAATACCAATAAGGCCTTGTGTGATGGAGGGAAGCCACCTTCCAAAGGCACAGCTACTGTCACACACCTGTTCCGTTCTGTCACACACTTGTTCCGTTCTTTCACGCACCTGTTCAGGTTCCTCTGTTCCACTGCCCTCCTCCGTCACCTGACCTATACTGCTGGAGTCTGATCTGTATACATCCCGTTTTTGTCTGTTCCTGTGTCTTTCTTCTTCCTTCCATTGAGGTGATCTGTCTCGATGGGAAGCCACAGTGGCCACCGGTGTGCTGTAGCCCTGTGACCCCTTCAACGAAACAGACCGCAATGGGGGAAAAGTCCAAGGGCTGAAAAAACCCCAGGAAGAGTAGCAACAGCAGTTGAAGGTACGCTGTTCCAAATACAGAAGGATCAGAATTCGTAAAAGCAGGTTGGTTCCGGTGGGTTCTGGGTGATGTAGGCTCTTCTGATTCAATTTGGCAGCAAAAGGTAAGGTAGAAAGAGTGGGCTGAGGGAAAAAGCAGGATCCAGTTGGCAAAAGAAATAAAAGGTAGGAAGAACAGCTTGAAGCTGTGCAGCGGCAGCTGGGGAAAAAAGGGGCGCGGTCAAAGAGGAACCGCACAACAGAGCAGCCAAGTGTGGAAGGGAAGACCGCGAAGAGGAGAGCGGAATCCAGGCAAGGGAGTGAAATAGAATAGTGCATCAAAATAGGAAAAAGATCACTAGGAGCGTGTAGCGAACCAAAAGGCAACAGAGAGAAAGCTGTGAAATGGTTGCAATGCAACAAATGCTGGGAGGAAGCAGAATAAGAACCTCCAAGCCACCATTGTGAAAGTGAAAGACTAGACCGTTACCAGGTTGTTCTGTAGAATGTGATGGAACCACTAATGGTGGCCCCATCTGTACCTATTCCAGAGCCTCCAGGTAACCGGACGCATTACAGTATGCCCCCTTCTAGGTCTGAAACAACCGGGTTTCCCCTGATGCGTCCGATGGAATCTGGCTAATGAGGTGGGGGTGTGAACATTGGAAGTGGGCTCCCGAGTGTCATCAGACCGTGGATAGCCCTTCCAGCCCAGTAGGTATTCTAGTCGCCCCCTGTGGTATCTGGAGTCAAAAATGTGGGATACCTCTTACCGTGCATCAGTATTACTCCTCAGGAGGTGTCTGAAATTGGATGTACATCGAAATGAAACACCTGGAACAAAGCTTTGAGTAATGAAGAATGAAAAACAGGATGAATGTGTTTAAGGTTAGAGGGTAGCTTGAGTTTGTAAGTGACAGGATTGATTTTTCACAGAATAGAAAAAGGACCCAGAAAACGAGGAGACACCTTAGAAGGGTGAGCCCAACGGAGTAGAAACTTGGTGGAAAGCCAGACTTTAGAACCCACATTCCAGGCTGGACCTCTTTGTCGGTGAAGATCAGCCTTTTGTTTGTAGGATCAGGATGCTGTTTCGAGACTGGCCTTTGCTGACAATTGCACCCCTACGATCTTATCCAGGATTGTCTCAACTGCTGGAACGTTAGAACGTCTGTTTGTTACAGGATTGATGCCTCGTGTATGTAACCCATAGTTTCAGTAGAAAGGGGGCATGTTTATGGCTGTGTGTTTGGCATTGTTGTAGGAATATTCTGCAGTAGAAAGTAGAGGCACCCAGTTGTCCTGTTGATGATTACAGTAACAGTGTAAGAATTGTTCTAACATGGTGTTGGCTCTTTCCATCTGTCCATTGGTCTGGGGGTGGTACCCTGATGACAACGCTCTTTTCATTCCCAGGAGCTGACATATTGCCTTCCAAAATCGTGACGTATGTTGAGTTCCTCTATCAGGAATGATCTTGTCGGGTAAGCCGTGGAGGCAAAAGGTGTCCTTGACAAATACTCTCGCCATTTCTTCGGCGGTTGGTACCTTAGGTAGGGGAGAGAAATGACCCATCTTGGTATAAGAGTCGATTGTTACCATGATACAGGTGCACTCATGGGATCTTGGAAGATTTTTTATAAAGTCAGTAGAGATTATTTCTCAAGGATGCGTAGGTAATGGGGTTTGTTCCAGCAGCCCAATGGGTTTGCCAGGCTGATGTTTGCTTCTGGCACAGACGGGACATCTTTTGATGTACTATGCCACTTCTTGTTTGAGGTTTGGCCAATAATAAGAGCATCTGACCAGGTCAAGTGTTCCGCTTTGTCCTCTATGTCTGGCAGTTTGGTTATCATGACACCAGTTGAGTATCTTTCGTTGTAACAATTCTGTAGGTGTGTACAGACTGTTCTCCTTGAACCAAAAAACGTCTTCTACCCTTACCCCTGGTGGTAAGACAACCCCTGAATGTAGTTCCATGACAGCGGCCTGTTTGACCTGTTGTAGGAATTAATCAGCTAGGGCCACTAAATGATTCCTAGGGAACATTCTTTCTGGTGACAAGGTAGGTTGGTGCTCAGAGTGTTTTTTCCTGGAAAGAGCATCTGCTAATGTGTTTAAACAGCCAGGTAGGTAAGTTATACGGAAATCGTATTGAGCAAAGAAATGAGCCCACCTTGGTTGACATGAGTTGATACACTCCATGGTTTCCAATACTTTTAGGTTGCGGTGGTCCATGCGTATGGTGAATGGTTGGGCACTGTCCTGCAGTAGATGTCTCCATTCATTGCAGGCCAGTTTCATTGCTAGCAGTTCCTTTTCGAGGACCGAATAGTTGCGTTGACTAGAACTGAGAGTTTGTGACTGGTAAGCAATAGGATGTTCAACGCTATCCTCTTCCTGTAGCAACACTGCCCCTATGGTGGCTGCAGAAGCATCGGTCTCCACCACAAAGGGTTTAGTCTGATCAGGTTGTTTGAGAATGCAAGCAGAACAAAACAGCTTTTTGAGATGTTGGAAGCTCCTGTCTGCAGCATCATTCCAATCAAAAGGCTTTGTGCTGTTTTTAAGTAGTGTAGTGATGGCCAATACCACCTCTGAGAAGAGGTATAACCTGCGATAAAAGCTTGTTAAACCCAAGAACCTCTATCTCTTTGATTGAGGTGGGAGCTGGCCAGTCAAGGATAGCAGAGACTTGTCCTTTGTCCATGGCTACTCCTCTTTCAGAAAGGATGTAACCCAGATATGGAATAGAAGTGACTTGAAATATAAATTTCTCAAGTTTTGCCAGTAAATTGTTTTGGTGAAGGCATCTGAGGACTTCTGAGACATGTAAATGGTGTTGTGAGGGATCTGATGAAAAAACCAAGATGTCATCAAAGTAGATGATAACAGACAGAAACATGAGGTCTGAAAATAATCTGTCCATGAATGTTGGATTACTGCTAGGGCGTTCACTAGGCCAAAAGGCATAACCTTGTATTTGAACAACCCAAAAGGTGTTCGAAAAGCGGTCTTCCATTCATCTCCTTTACGGATCCTGAGAAGGTGGTAAGCACTGCGGAGATCCAGTTTAGTAAAGATCCTTGCACCTTGTACTGCTTTCAAGATGTCCGAGATAAGGGGCATGGGGTACCGATCCCGTATAGTAACTTTATTTAGGCCTCTAAAGTCGATGCAGGGCCTTAATTCTGAGGAATCACGTTTGGGAACAAAAAACAGTGCGGCCCGTGCAGGTGATTTAGGGGGTTGGATGAGACCATTCTGTATGTTGTTGTCCAGGTACTCCCAGAGTGCCTTCTTTTCTGTATGTGATAATGAAAACATGCAACCAAATGGCACCAATGCATTGGGGTTCAATTCGATCACACAGTCCTCTGGTCTATGTGGAGGGAGTTCCATGCGTGTTTGTTCAGCAAATACCTGTTGGTATGGGGCGTATTCCGGTGGTAGAGCGTGTACTCCAATAACCCCTTCGTGTTCTGATGTTCGGGCTTATACCAAACTGTATGCAGGTTGAGAAAAACAGTGTTGCTTACAGTATTTGAATTCGAAACTCAACTGGTTTTTTGTCCAGTTGATTACCGGATTGTGTTTCCTGAGCCAGGTAATTCCCAGAATGATTGGTGAGTGGGCTGCTCGTATTATGTCGAATTGGATCGACTCAGTGTGTTGAAAGATCCGCACAAAGAGTTCCTCAGTGGTATGCATGATTGGACTGGATGACAAAGGGGTGCCATCAACCCCTTCAACCTTCTGATCTTCTGTTCTTCCAGTCTGATGATACCTGTCTTTTCAGCACATATTGTGTCCATGAAATTACCGGCGACCCCACAGTCCAGAAGTGCCAAGGCTTCTATCCATCGTGTGCCTGACTTGACCTGCACTGTAAGCACCATGAGCCGTGAATCTTCATTATTGGGTTGTTGAGGATACGGATAACGAAACATAGGGACTTGATGCAGAACCAAACCCTCAGGCGCTTGTCCCTGTTAGGTTCGAGGGCATTCGTTTCCCTGTTTACGGGAGGGTATCTGAGTACACTCTCGTATAGAGTGCTTTCCTGATCCACAATAGGCTCACAGCCCGTTTTCTCAGCGTCGCCTTTGTTCCTCAGCAGTAAGAGGACCACGTGTAGAACCGATCTGCATTGGTTCTTCTTGAGGGATGGGCATTGGAGGTATGGCAGTGAAAGACGGTGCTCCACCGAACGAGGACTGGCCTCGATGTCTCCTGCATTCGATCTTTCTTTCCAGAATTCGTTACTCTATCTGGAGCACAGATGAGAGTAAATCAGCAAATGTAGGGGGTCTAGGTGTCCTTGCCTGCTCATCATTTATCTCTTCTTTAAGCCCAAGTCTGAATATGGCATATTGGGCTTGCTCCAGCCAACCTGCTTGTGCGGATAGGGTTTTGAACACCGAAATGTAGGAAAGGACATACATGGTTCCTTGATGAGCGCCTAGGAGATCCTCACAAGCGGTATAAGTAATTTTGGACCGTTCAAAAGTCTGCTTTTGGAGCATCTTAAATCCTTCATAATCTTGCAATATCGGATTTGTTCCGGTAACCAGAGGAGGATCCCAGGCCAGGGCATTACCAGTCATGTTGGAAATAAGATACCCACTTTAGCCTGACTGGACGCAAACGTGGTTGTTCGAAAAGTGAAGTGGACTGCACAGGCATCCAGAAATTCTTTAACCTTCCTTGAGGTACCATTGAATTTACCCAAAGATTGGGGTATAGGGGGTAGTTCCAGAGCGGGAAAGGGCTCCCGTGTGGTGACCATCTGCTTAAGTATAATGTTTTCGTTCTTTAGGCTCTGTACCTCCTGTGTAAGACCATGGACTGCCCCCAGCAGTTCCTGTACTTGCTTGGGCGTAGCCATAACTTTTAGGCGATGCAATCGGTCACACACCTGTTCCGTTTTGTCACACACTTGTTCCGTTCTTTCATACACCTGTTCAGGTTCCTCTGTTCCACTGCCCTCCCCCGTCTCCTCACCTGTCCTGCTGGAGTCTGATCTGTATACATCCCGTTTTTGTCTGTACCTGTGTCTTTCTTCTTCCTTCCGTTGAGGTGATCTGTCTCGATGGGAAGCCACAGTGGCCACCGGTGTGCTGTAGCCCTGTGGCCCCGTCACCGAAACAGACTGCAATGGGGAAAAAACCTGAAGGCTGAAAAAACCCCAGGAAGGGTAGCAACAGCGGTTGAAGGTAAGCGGTTCCAAATACAGAAGGATCAGAAGTCGTAGAAGAAGGTTCCGGTGGGTTCTGGGTGATGTAGGCTCTTCTGATTCAATTTGGCCGAGGGAAATAGCAGGATCCGGTTGGCAAAAGAAATAAAAGGTAGGAAGAACAGACTGTAAAAATGTAATTGGCCAGCGCAGGAGCCCAACCCCTTAGACTTAAAAGTGTTCACAGATAGACTGGTGCAATGTGTTATATACATCTGGCACAAGAAAGCCAATTAGGCAAAGATTAATGGATGCAAACAATCTAGAGCAAAAATCCAGAGGACTTTCTTGACCGACTCAAGCAATGTTTTGATCAGCATTGAGGGATCCCAAATGCTAGGGCCATGGCTCTGAAACCAGTAGTCTCACAGTTTGTTATGGGTCTGCAACCGAAACTGGCAGAAGGAATACAATCTGTTCTAATTGGTTAGGAAGGAATTCAATTTGACTGAGATTTTGTTTCCTGCACAACACTTTTATGAGCAAGCTGAAAGACAGAAAGAAAACATGGAAGCTGAGCTCATGGCTTAACCAATACAACAATTGCAACCTTCGCAGGGCAGGGGAGGCTTTCATTCTAAATCAGTGGGATGGGAAAGGGGGAGGCCCTCCCCTATAGGCTTGGTGCAGGAATAACAATGAAAGACAACCTGGGAATGTGTAAATTATCAATTTACCTATTGCAAAGAGTTTGCTCACTGGAAATCTGAATGTCTGAATAGTCTTCCACCGCACGGTGGTCGAGCCAGCCAGTTCACAGCCCCTTCCTCCCAAGCATATCTCCCACCACCACCACCAGCTGCACTGAACACACAATAGGACAACCAGGGTGTGCCCAAGATTGTTTCTGCGCTGATACCACTTAGCCCTATTGCTCCTTCTGTTGACTGTGCTGTTGGCCAAAGGAAGGTTTCATGCTTAGTTGATGCCGGTGCTTAACGCTCTGCACTGAAAGCTTCTGAGTCTCCTCATGTGGTATGTCTGACAAAGCCATACATGCTGTTGGAGGTGCGCGAATACCCTGTCCTCTGTCTCGCCCTATGTTACCGTAGGACCTATTTCTGAAGAACATGTTTTCTGCTGAGACCCTGCACCCCTTTAATCTGTTGGGTTTATGTTTATTGTACAAAATGAGTTGCCCTATCTACTGCTTCCATGATGGTATACTCGTTGACATTCTCACTCATTGGGAGTTGCATGTTTTGGCGGCTTGACAGAAAGAGACAAATTTGAACTCAGAAACTCTGAATGACGCTGCCTTGTTGCAAACATGACTGTTGGATTGGGTTCCTTCCAAACTATGATCATCACATGTAAGCGATGTTGGGTGCATACTGAATGCCGTACCTGTGAGGATTACTCTGAATCCAGCCAAACCTCTTCATGTGTGCCTCTGAACCCTATGTCCAAACAAGCTGAGGAAGGGATCTATCCCATTATTGAATCATTGCTTGAGCAAGGAACCATTGTGCCCACTCACAGCCCCTGGAATATCCACATTCTTTCACCAAAAGAAACCAGGTAAAGATGTCTATTGTTTTGCCTAGGACCTATGCATAGATAATACTGCTGAACTGCCCACTTTCTCGGTGGCTCAAACCCAGCCACCACCTTGTCTTGCATCCCAGTCACTGCCACTCATTTTACTGTTGTTGATTTGTGTTCAGTTTTTGTTCTCGATGCCGGCACACCTGGACAACCAGTGTTTGTTTTATTTTACTCATAAAACCCTACAGTACAGTTTCAATAGGCTTCTTATGGGGTATCTAGAGAGCCCCACCCCTTTTTTCTCAGATGCTGAAAAGAGTTCTTGACTTGCTTGAGTCCAAAGGAGGGTCTGTCCTGGTACAGTATGTAAATGATTTTCTGTTGGCGTCTCTCTCCTTGAAAGCATGCATACAGGGCCTTCTTGATTTATTGACACACAAGGGTCACAAAGCTTCTAGGGAAAGGTTGCAGTTTTAACTGCCCTCTATGCACTATTTAAGCCAGGATGTCTCTGCAGGCCAAAGACACTTGTATCACATTAAGGTAATGGCGCAGGTTTATTTTGTATTTATTTATATTGTTTAAAACACTGTCATATAACGAGAACAACATCAGATTACTGTACAGAGTGTGGGTAGCCAGCATTTAGGCTGGCATCGTTTAACAGTAACGCAGTGCTGCAAGTTGACATCTGTGTATCGATATGTGCTTCCATTGGAATCAGTACTTTTTCAGGTGTTGCTGAAAAAGCCATGGGTGCATGGTGTCCAAGCCTCAAACCTGAAGGCAAATGAAGGGATTCCTCAGGATGGTCAGTTACTGCTTGATATGCCACAATAGTTAAGCCTCCGCAGGCCATGAACCATGATTTTACTACCAAACCGCTGCCATGGTCTAAAGAAGCTGACAAAGCCTTTTTCACCTTTAAGCAAGTGCTCTCAAATGCGCTGGCATTAAGGTTTCCTATCAGAAACCCTTTGCACTGTTTTCTGATGAACAAAATGGTTTTGCTCAATGAGTGTTGACCCAAATGCACAGTGATAAGCCTTGGCCCATATCATACCACAGCATGGCGTTAGATCGTGTGGCAGCTGGTTTACGGGAATGCCTTTGAGCAGTCACTGCCACGCCCTACTGGTAGATAAAGGTGATGTATTGGTTCAGGGTCATCCAGTAACTGTGGCACCAGTAAATGCCCAACTGTAGTAGACATTTTCTCTAGTTGGTTGGAGGATTAACCCTGCTGAAAAGCCGATGCTAGAACTGTTGCGAAGAAGTTTCGGTTTGACTTTATTCCCTTGTTCACTGTTCCTACCACCCCAGTCTAGAGGCGCAGTTGAACGCCGAAATGAGAGCCTAAAGGCTAGATTGCCCAAGAGACCGGTGTAAAATGGCCCAGGCTCTGTCCATTGCCCTGCTACATATGTGCATCCCGCTGGGAAAGACCC
Organism: Ambystoma mexicanum; assembly: GCF_040938575.1. Classification (NCBI taxonomy): domain Eukaryota; kingdom Metazoa; phylum Chordata; class Amphibia; order Caudata; family Ambystomatidae; genus Ambystoma; species Ambystoma mexicanum. The sequence continues at coordinate 818,633,002 of NC_090929.1, forward strand.
TACAAAGTCCAGCTCATGGCCCAAACTCCCAACTGGATACATGCTGCCCTTCGCTGGAAAGTGCAGCCCTCCGACACCAGCACCGGAGCACAAGTTCCCAACGGCCGCCTCCCAGGAACTGAAGGAACTGATTAGTTCTACGCAGATACGACCACATCACCTCAGCCCTCACTGACCTTCACTGGCTCCCACTGCACGCACAAATCACCTTCATGTCTTGCTTCATCATCTATAAGGCAGTCACCCGGCTATCTTGCAGAGAAACTCAGCATCTCCGGTGGACAGCACACCACCAGAAGCCAGGACACGTGCAGACTTGAAATCCAACGCTGGAAATAAGAAAGGACCAAAAACAGGACTTCTCTGCCTATGCCCCAAGACTATGGAACCTCCTCCCCGTTAGCACCACGCTCCTAAAATTCAGAAAAGAACTGAAGGCCCACCTCTTCAAGGAATCTCTCTGCTTCAACACCTAGGCCATCACATTGCCCTTCGCGCCATCTGACGCACTAGACGCCACCCACCCCTTTCCCCTCCACCATACGGTACAGCTGTACCCCTCCTCTGAGCCCCTCTGTATCCCACCCCAGCTGTATATCTGTTCTTACCTCTGAAAAGCACTCAGTTATGCATCTGTACTGTTGTATACCTCTGTAAAGCGCTGTGTTATGTATCTGTATTGTTGTATACCTCTGTAAAGTGCTTTGTTGCTTCTCAAAGTTAGGTCTACGCTCAATAACTACAATAATAATAATAATAATGATAATAATAACATTTAATAGTCAGGTACCTCCAGCATCTGAGCAGACTCTTCCGGGCCAGAGGGATAGGCGACTGAACATCCACCATCCCAGCCCAATCCTCCAAGCCCTCCTAGAGCAGGGACAGAGGCCGACTCCACAGCTCCAGTTTTACCTGCACCTCAAGTCCGGAATCGGGACCCCCCAGCTGCAAAGCCTGTTCAAAATAGTGGGGTCTCTTCAAGAATAACTGTTCCATCTACTTTGCCAGACGACGGGGCCCCCAGGCGAGTAGAAGCCAATTCAAGTTTTACAGCATGACCACAGCAGGTAACTGCTGCCCTCTCTGAGCCTGTCTCCGCTGCTCTGGGGAGATACTGTCTGAGCCCCCGAAGGGGACCACTTTGGACCAATAAACTGTGTAAGGGATTTCCTCACTCACAGCCAAACGTCCACCAAGCTGCCGGGAGAGGGAAGATGCCCCTTCTAGATGTGGTCATGCAAGGGCAGGATTGGAAAAATCTGCACAACGCGATGCCCTGCATGTTTTGGTCCCATTTGCTAGTATCTAGCTGGAATGATTTTCTTTGATATGGACCTAGTACTTTTGTTGCTGTAGACCTATGGTTTTCTTTGATGCTGCTAACCCATGCACTTAGAAGTAAAGAGACGGGTCAGGTCTTGCCCCGAACTCTGAGGAAAAGACTGCTCGTTTGTGACTCTTAATGACTCTCGCTTCTACCTTCATGAACTGAACTATTGGGGTTTGATTGCAGCCTCTCACCTTTTATGAACTACCTTTGAGCCTCTATGCTTATCCATCGGAGACTGTTGGGTGCAGCGTGACTAGCGCACCAGAGGCCCAGAGTGCCGAGGCCTACCGGGAAATCTCCAGAGTTCCTTATAGGCCAGTCCAACCCTGCATCCCTGTGAACAATGCATTCAACACCACCTTCCACGATTACAACAGTCCTTCTGCTCATGCTTGGAAACACAACGGGAACACCTTTCCTCATGTGGCATGGCAACACGCCTGTGTGCAGAATATTTCTGACTGCTTGGTGTGTGCCCATCTCAGTCACGATTCGACTTCTGGTTTTCCTACAGCACTTGTACCTTTTAACTGGGGAGATGTCTTCCAGGACCTCCAGCTGGTATCCCGGGCCCTGTGGCAGTTACCATTCCATATTTCTCCCTCCCTATCATGGAGACCTGCCGCACTTCACCTTTCCACTGCGGCTACCAGGTTGTTGTATCATGCATACCAAGGTGCACTATTCATGGGAAACAGTATTCCCTTTCAACCAGTGCAAGTGTGAATATCAATAACATTAGTTTCACATTTAGTCAAGGTTTCTCTTTCACTGATACTGTGTAACCTACTTCATCTGTGGGGTTAATGCATATTCTTGGTTGCCAAAGGGCTGTGGGGGAGGCTGTTCTATGGTTATGTTCTACCTGCCATCTGTCATGGCAAAACATTCCTTTTCTCCCCACGTATAAGATGAATTCACGATGGTAAAGCTTTGTCAATGGCTAGTGTTATATACCGGTGCTCTGGAGGCCCCGCACGTGGGGCTGGCACCGGTCCAGGAGGCCGCGTGGCCTGGGGCGTGGCATCGGCAGTAGCGCAGACAAAAGAGACAACCACACGCTGTGCTGGGTTTGCCCGGAACTGCCTCCCACTGTCGGGGGCGGGGCTTTTATTAAGCGGCCCTACGTCACCGCACTGCGGGACGTAGGGCGGATATAACATTCCTCCTTTATTTCAAATAAACTTAACAGTTACACAATCAACATACTCAACTTCAAACACCTGACACAGTTCTCTTTTCACACTGTACCAGCTACGCCTTTTGTGGGATGCTTGGCGACGGTGTCTGCTCAGCATACATAGTCATTCAGCCTCGCGGGCGGCCTCGTGTTGGCTCTCAGACTATACCGCTTCACCTGGGGGCTGTCCCCGCTCGGCTCGTGAATCTGCTCACCTTCACTGCAGGCGTCCCCACTGCCGGCCAGGCTCTCTGGTTGCCAGCTGCGGTCCCATGCGGCTTCTTCCTCTGGGTCTTGCGCCAGCTCTTTGCTGTCTTATTGTAAGTTGTCGTCGTCTTGAGGGCCCTCGCAGTCCGTCCAGAGAGTGCAGGGCACGGGCTTGAACCAGGAGGCATTCCTTGTCACTTTCCGACGCCCCCGGGTCACTGTTATCATGGTCCCACGCCGGTTGCTGACAGTCCATGGCAGTTCCTCGTACCTGGTGTCTAGCTTGGACTTCGTGGGGTTTCGTTACATGATGACTTGGTCACCCACCCGATGGTCGGACGGCCTTGCTCTTCGTTTGGCACTCATGTGAGCATTGGCACGTGTTCTCCTCATCTCCATGCGGGCATTGTCGACGTCATCGGGGGTCCTGCTTGGGTGATGGGGAATCGACGATTTGATGATGGTTCCAAACATGAGGTCAGCAGGTTGCATGCCTGTGGTGCTGTGTGGGGTGACCCGATAGTTCCGCAGGAAGCGGTATAGGTCGACCTTCCACGGGCTGGCGTTTGCCCTTGACACTCGGAGCACCTTATTGATGGTCCTCATAAACCGCTCGACGTCCCCATTGGCTTGTGGCCACCTCAGCGTGATGTGGTGGTATTTGATGCCCAATTCCTGTAAATATTGCTTGAACTCTTCCCCTGTGAATGGGGGTCCATTGTCACTCTTAATGGTTGTGGGCAGACCATGACTGGCAAACATCTTTTCGATCACGGGGATGACCACTTCCGCGGCGGTGGACTCCAGTATCTCGACCTCTGGATAGCGTGAGTGATCGTCGATTGCCACCAGTAGATGTAGACCCCCTCTGATTTTTTCAAAAATCAATACTGATCGCTTCCCATCGTGCCCGGCCGCGCTCGGTCGACAGAATCGGTTCTGGATCTGGGGGCCCACCCGTTATTTGGCAGGGTAAACAGGTGTTCACTAAGCCCTCGACCCGATCATCGATGTGCGGGAACCACACCCTGTGTCTGACCCGGGCCTTTGTTCTTGCGAGACCCTGGTGTCCCTCATGCGCTAGGGCTACTATCCTGTCTTGCAAATTTGGGGGTATGATGATACGATCTCCCCTCAGCAGGAGCCCTCCTTCGGTGATTGAGCGGTCTTGTCGAACCGTGAACATGCCGGCCAGGAACTCCCTAGCCCCCTCGGTTCTGTTGTGGGTGTGCGTCATGAATTCCTTCCAGTTGCCTGACATGATGGCATCTTTTACCAGGTCACAACAGGGGTCATTTAGGGTTTCTGTTGCAATGTCCTCAATGTTTACCGCTTTGGGCCTCATGGTGCGAACCACTTGACAAATGTGTTCCTCCGTTTCTTCGGCGATCAGAACTTCCTGCTGAGTGGCTGGACGTGGGTGTCTCGAAAGGAAGTCCGCCGGGTTGCAACTGCCCGGCTGATAGACGAGTTCGAAATCATATTGCTGGAGGTGTAGCAGCCACTTGGTGATTCTGGCTGGTGGGTGCGCCGATGACCCGGTGAAAATTGGTAGTAGGGGCTTGTGGTCAGTGATTGCCGTGAACTTGCGCCCATACAGGTACATGTGGAAGTGTCGACACCCCCATAGTACGGCAATGGCCTCCTTCTCTATGTGGGAGTACCTTTGTTCCGTAGCTGAGAGTGCCCTGGATGCATATGCGATCGGTCTTTTTTCGCGTTCTTTCGTGACTTGCATCAGGATTGCTCCAAGTCCTACTGGGCTGGCATCCACAAATAGTTCTGTCGGTAGGTCTGTGTCGTAGTAGGCCATCTTGGTATCAGTCGACAGGAAGTCTTTAATGCTCTCGAAAGCTTCCTGGCATTCCTGCCCCCAGACCCACTTGGTGCTGACCTTTGTAAGTTCCCGTAGAGGTTCAGATAGGGTCGCTAGGTTTCGAATGAATCTGCCACAGTAGGTGGCCATTCCCAGAAAACTGCGTACTTCAGTGGGGGTCGCTGGGGGACTAGCAGCTTGGATGTCCGCCACTTTTTGGGGATCAGGTGAGATGCCAGTGCGTTCAAACTTGTACCCGAAGAAGGTTATTTCCGATTTTAGGAACTCGCACTTCTCTCGATGGATTGTGAGTCCGGCTTCTTCCAACCTGCCCAGGAGTGTCTTCAGTCTCGTGATGTGTTCCTTGGTGTCAGGTGCATGTATTAGGATATCATCGCTCACGTTCAATACCCCTGGTATGCCTCTGATGACCTCCTGGATGGTCTGTTGAAAGACTTACGCAGCCGAGGAGATGCCGAAACTCAGGCGCTTGTACCTCCTCAGCCCTAGGTGGGTTGAGAAAGTGGTATTGTAGCGCGACTCTCTGTGGAGCTTAAGTTGGTGGTACCCCGCTTTTAAGTCTACCTTCGAGAACACACATGACCCAGTGAGGTCGGTGATGATTTCATCGATTGTTGGTGTTATGCGTCGTTCCCTTTTTATGGCCGCATTGGGCAAGCGCATGTCAATACAGATCCGGACTTTTCCGGGCTGTTTGGGCTTCCTGGTGACCACCATCGGGGAGACCCACGGCGTTGGTCCTGTGACTTCTTCAATGATTCCGGCAGCTTCCAGTGACTTTAACTCTTTCTCTACCTGTTCCCTCATGTGGAACGGTGTCCTCCGGTGTCTCACCGCACGTGGTTGCACTGATTGATCAATGTGTAGTTTGATAGTCTTTCCCTTGAGACAGCCTATCCCCTTCTGTAGCTTGGGGTGTTGCCTGAGAAAGTTCTCGACTTCGGCTGCGTAGTCAATGTGGCAGATGAATTTGACCACGCCCAAATCTTCAGCCGCATCTCCGCTCAGTAGGCTTTCGATCCCCGCCTTCACAACATATATCTTTGACCACACCTTCTGTTCGCCATGTTCAAGCGTGGTGCGGAACCTCCCGATGACTGGCAGGGGTCTCCGGCTGCCGTAGGCAAATAGACGAGTGTCTGTAGATTTGAGCTCAGGTGGTAGTGTAAGTTTGGAAGACACTGGTTGGCATGACGTTTACCGAGGCTCCCGTATCAATGGTCATCTGTACGTACTGGCCTTGGATGGAGACCGTGCATTTTCGCCGCCTGGCGGTTCTTTTCGGCTGGACTGGCCCCTGATTCAGTGCGGATACCAGGTATACCTTTCGGTCCTTTCCTTCGCTCTCCATGCCTGCCGTTTGCCGTAGGGCTGAGAGATCATCCCCTTCCTCTTCCGTCGAGGAGTTGACTACTGCGACCCTCCTTGCGCTGGCTTGCTTCTTTTTTTTCTGGGACCCCTTATCCTGAGTGCCTTGTGGGGGCTGCAGTGGCGTGTTCGCTGATCTGCACACTTTCGCGTAGTGATCCTTCCTGCCGCACGCTCCGCACGTTGTGCCTTGCGCTGGGCAGTTTCGCCTTCCGTGTCTTTGACCAGCACACCACCCACATTCCGTGGGTCCTGGTACTCGAGGTTGCCACCTGTTCTGGGTGTGGTTGCCGCCGTTTCACCTCTCGTAAATGGTCTGTCGGAGATCTGGGCGACCATCGCTGTTGAGAGGGACGGCTGCAGTTTCTGTAGTGTCGCTTCCATGTTGGCGGCCCTGGAGTGGGCAAGCTCCCTCTGTTGACCCAGTTCCAGGATGCGTTGTAGAGGGATGCCTTTCTCACTGAGTACGAGACGCCTCAGCTTCTCCGAATGTATGCCATTTATGATTTGTCGTCTGATCTCCCTCTCAGTGTTCGTGAACTCACACGACATGGCCAGTTTCCTCAGCCTCGTGTGGTAGGCGTCTAGAGTCTCATCAGTGGCCTGGATAGTCGTGCAAAAAATGAAAGTCTCATAGTCTGGATTTAGTTGCGGGAGGAAATGTGCCGTTAAGGCGTCCTTCGCACTCAGGTACGCGTCTTGGCCATCATCAACATTCAGGGAGTTGAAGATGCGTAGCACCTCGTCGCCCACACTGAGGAGCAGATGAGCTTTCATCTTTCTGGATGACGTGATGTCCTTGCATTCCATGGCCATCTCGAACTTTTGTAGCCATAACTGCCATCTGGGTCCACTGGACGATGGGTCGGTGAATGGGTCGAAGGGTTGAACCAACGTCGACGAACTGCCCAGCGTGCGGGGTGGTGGCGACGCCATCGACAGGTTTGCCGCGATCCTGGACGGCGTGGAAGGTCCAGGAGTTGATGACCCAGCCGCCATGGTGTCACGTACCCTCGGTTTGTTGATTTGCTGTCGTGCTGGCCTGATGTTGTCCTGCCTCAGGAGTTCGTCTGCACATTGCATTAAGGAGTGTCCTTTCGCGGTGAATGTGCCCACTGGCACTTGTGCGCCGACCGATGGGCGCCTTGTAGCATATGCGCCATGCAGGAGGAAAAGCAAACGAAGAGAGAAAAAAAAATTCTCTGCCCCTTTTGGATAGGGAATGAACGAGAGAGAAAACATTTTTTTTTTTTTGGGGTGGGGGTCACGTGGTCCCGGGTGTCCAAAAATTCGTGCGGGACGTCCGTGGGGCGTCTGCGTGTGAGGTGATGTAGAGCGCGTGGTTGCTCGCTCACTTCCTCGTCGCCATTGTTATATACTGGTGCTCTGGAGGCCCCGCACGTGGGGCTGGCACCGGTCCAGGAGGCCGCGTGGCCTGGGGCGCGGCATCGGCAGTAGCGCAGACAAAAGAGACACCCACACGCTGTGCTGGGTTTGCCCGGAACTGCCTCCCACTGTCAGGGGCGGGGCTTTTATTAAGCGGCCCTACGTCACCGTGCTGCGGGACGTAGGGCGGATATAACAGCTAGGATACCTCATAATGGAATTTGGTTTGAAATTGAACAGGGAGGAAATTGCCAACACCACGTCCTCTCTCTCTCAGGTTGTCACAGGAACATAGCTCAGGGGCAACACGCTCGCCTTGGGAACAAAGCGACACGAGCAACACAGGTTCGATCCACTGGTCCGCGCTTAGCCTTCAAAGAGGGCTTGTGTGCTCTTGTAAAAACTGAATGCTCTACATACTAATAATGATATCGCAGATATTGACTCCCACATATATAAGATAGTAACTGCACTCGATGAAAACAATGCCAAAGGGTGGTATCGGTTCCTTAGGAACCTGCATCCAACATAGTGCCATGATGATTCTCATTTTTATATTGAGTGCTTCTTTTTTTTCTCCTTATCAGCAGACGCTGGTGTACCTATGTTAGAAGGAAAAAAAAAAGCTTGAAGGCCTTTGAGAATAACGCAAATGTTGTGCTTCATGAAAATCTGCAATGCCAAGATATACAATTGTGCGACATGAATACTCTTGAAAATGTAAACGTATGAACCTGGAATTAAGGTCTAAAAGGAGGGATTTGTGGTGGAAAATGTAACAGGGTGCCGCACATTCAATGATTAGCTATGCCTTACTTGTAAAGGTTTTTGTCTTGAGAGCATCTGCCATATTGAATTGTACCAGTTTGCCTCAAATATACCTACTCCTATGCATGTATGCACATGTCCTAACCCAGAGATGCTTAGGTAAACTGCAAGGTGAAGCTGGCTTCATGGATAGTTTGCTTCTCGCATATTATTTATTGCTCTGGCTCAGACAAGCGAGATTCATCCAGTAGTAGGTGACACGTATGTACTGTAGTATGTGAAGATGGCAGAATAGGCAGGAGACAACCAATTACATTTTGTATCATTGCTATCAGATGATGTCTGGCACGCCCCTTCCATAGAAGACTAGGGAAGGGGGTTGCTGCTCTAGGTTCTGTCTGAACACTGGGATCACGGTGTTTTGTGGCGTCCTGTCATGTCTGTATGCTGCTTTGCTGGCTGCCATTAAAGACGCTTAGCAACCTCCTATCGATTGGAGTATTAATGAATAGTGAATTTACTCTGGCAGTGTAATTGTGCAGAGGAGGTGGTCTATGTCATGTGAGTGAGCCAAACAGTATTGCATTGAGCTCGGATGGCCTTGTAAAGTCAAGTACCCAGTATGTGTTGTTCATGTAAACAGACTAAGAGGGTCATTTTATAGTGCACTTTATGTTGTTCCTAAGGGGTAAAGTGGAACATTTGTTCTTTTTTGTTCTACAGCATAATGCGTAAACACAAAGAATATACACTCATCAAGTATGAGCCCACCGGTGTGGGTCACATCATATGCACTTCAAGGTCTGCTCGAAATCTAAGCGTATCCTGGAGCAGAGATGTATGTGGTCCACACTGTGAGTGTCACAGACCTCTCTACCCGGGATCCAACTCCCCCCTCTACAGATAAATGCAGGAGCACCGGGGCTCACACCCCATTTCACCCACTACCTCAAACAAAAATAAATGAAAAACAAAACTTCTCCAGACCCTCCCAGGGCCAGCAACCCCTCCCAGGGCATTTACCCTCCCCTGTTCCAAGAGAAACACAGGTATCCCCAGGGCTACCCACGACCAGCAAATTCCCCAGGGCTCCCCCACCTACACCCCAACCTAAGTCATATTGAAAAAAAATTAAAACCCCGCCCCCTAGGGCTAGAAACACAGGCACTCCAGAGCTTCCCTCTGCCTCACCGCCCTTAGTCGTATTAAAAAAAATACATGCCTTTTCACCTTCCAGGGCCCCCTACGTTCTCCTGCCCCTGTCGCTGTTTCTGCACCTCCCCTTGACTGACACAGTATACATGTGCCTCCATCCCATACCTGAACACACATGACCCCTTGTATCCCTCACTGCTGTGCACCCCCTCACTCCTCCTGTTCCCACCCCTGCTCCTGCACCACTATCCAGCCATAGCTCACAGCTTCCTCCAACCTCCCCAGCTTTCCCCTGAGTCACATCATCTTCATCCACCCTGGCTCCAGTAGAACTGACCAGCTTGCCCCCTACATCAGCCCACTACACTAGCCACAAACCACAACCAAGGGCCTCATTGTGAGGTTGGCAGTAACCCACTGGTGCAAACGGCGGGTTGCCGCCAACCCTGTAACACCAAATCCAGCGCCTGACTTCCTGGTGTCACCGGGACCTTACAAGTCCCTGCAGCGCGGGAATTCTGGCACTGGATTTTGTAAGTCCCCATTCCCATAGCATCTGATAGGGCTCTATGGGAGTGGGGCGATGCAAGCACCGGCTCCGTTGCAAATAGTGCCAGTGCTTCTGTGACAATTCAGCCTACCAGGGCCGATGCGCCCGGCAGGGTCAGACCTGTCGGGTGCAGAGGCCTCAGTAGGCAGACTCGTAGTGTGGCGGTCCGGAAACTAGGGTGCTGGTAAGCTTACCGGCACCCTTGTTTTCAGGCATCCACACTTGTAATGAGGCCCCATATCTCGCTGGCAAAAGTGAATTGACAAGTAGCTTAAAATCCTGGTGGAGGGTGTAGTGATGGATGCGCCAGGCATCACAGCTCCTGACTAACACAAGTGTCAGCCTGCCAGCACAATCAGTTCTGGGAACCCATATGCACCTAAGTGAATTTTGTCACGCCCACCTGCATCACCCTGGTCCAGGTCCAGAAGCGCTGACAGGAACTACGGAGGCATATTGGCAAGCTGGTCAGCAACCATCATAGGGCCTGCTTCGCAACAGGAGGTGGTGCAACCCCCCCACCCCCTAGACCTGGAGTCGTGATCGTGGGAAGAACAGAACACATTGGTAATCGACCTCAGCGGCCTTGAGGGAATATGAGGAGTTGAGACAGGAGCCGAAAGGTGAGCAGACAGAAGAAATTCAGGTGAAGATATGAAGCCCGGTGCATGTGGATGTTGGTGGGAAATGGATGAATGAACAAAGCAAAATAGCAAAATGGCTCCACGTCAGTCTGTGCCCCCACTCCTGCAGACACTTGTTTAAGGAATGTCATGAAACAAACTGCTCTTCTAACCTCCAGCATCAAATGAGTACCTACTAACGGGATGGCGGAATGCTTAGAAATACAATATAATTATTATACTTATGATTGGTCATTTATAACGCACTTAATACCTACTTATGATTGGTCATTTATAACGCACTTAATACGGAAGAGGTTTCTAATTTCGAACACGGGATTCGAATCTATGTTGCTCTGCGTTGTCTTGCTTCCGAGATGAGCGCATTGTAACTGAGCTATACTACCCCGTCCCCAATAGCAAGTGGTACCTAGTCATATATGCACAAATGATCACTAAATGAAAGAGTGAGATAGAGTTGGCATTGCCATACCCTTTTCCTTTTGCACTTCATTGTGCAAATGTCACAAAATACTGCAGGGGACCCAACGTGTGATATTCTGAGCACCGCTTCAACTCTAATGCCTCTACCAAAATCAATATACCTGTTGATGTCACAAAGCCTAGAGGTGGCAGAGGTGAGCAGTGAAAGAGAATGTAGCCCATCAGCAAACCTGAAAAATACAAAACAAAAGAGGTGATGGCAGGAAGGTTTGGAATTAATCCTAACCCCTGGCATTGCTCTGGGCAACCCTCCAGACCATCGTTCTTCACCTGCCAAGCCATTACAAAGGGAGAAAGATCATATGCAAATCAGGCTTGGTCCCACCCCAAAACAGGCAGTAAAGCCTGAACTGCTTGGTCACATCCCTTTTGCACAAGACTACAAGTATTCCCAAACATGTTTCGGCCTTATTGGGCCTCATCAGTGAGGAGTAGCTTGGGTCTCTAAGCCCAGCAGGAACGGGACCTACGTCTGGGCATACTGGTCCCACTCAGGGTGACTTATGCAAAACAAAAGAGGTGATGGCAGGAAGGTTTGGAATTACTCCTAACCTCTGGAATTGCTCTGGGCAACCCTCCAGACCATCTTTCTTAACCAGTTAAGCCATTACAAAAGGGTAAAGATCATATGCAAATCACGCCTGGTCCCACCCCAAAAGGTTCAGTCCAGGCCAAATCGCATGGTCACATCCCTTCTGGAAAAGACCACAAGCATCCTGAAAATATGTTGGCATTGTTGTGCCTCATCAGCGAGATGTAGCTTGGGTCTCTAAGCCCAGCAGGCACGGGACCCACCTCTGGGCATACCCGTCCCACTCAGGGTGACTTACGCAAAAAAAAAAAGAGGTGATGGCAGGAAGGTTTGGAATTCATCCTAACCTCTGGCATTGCTCCGGGCAACCTCCTTCACCTGCCAAGCCATTACAAAAGGAGAAAAATCATATGCAAATCAGGCTTGATCCCACCCCAGAAGGGGTGAACTGCTTGGTCACATCCTTTTTGCACTAGACAACAAGCATTCCCAAACATGTTTTTTGCCTTGTTGGCAGAAAGACATGGAAGAAAAGTAGAACAACCCATTAGTACCATTTCCAAATGAGATGTCATCAGGTAGACAATTACAGGGTCATATGAAAATAAGTGACATGCCCAGGCGCAATCTCAAGAGGCCAGCATTGCCCTGCTGGAGCCGTTCATCATGTTTAAATACACTTCATGGCCACACAGCTATGCAACATACATTTATGCTTTCAGGTAAAGGCTGCCCAAACCGCTTAAAGGTCCCTGCCCTTCGCACAAGCCAGCGGGGCTGGGTCTATTACCCTTTGCACCAGAGGAAGTCTATGCTAAAGCCCATGTGGTGTGGCCCTCACCAAATTCTTCTTACAACAAACACCAGTGACAAATGCGGGGGACATTTATCGTGGACTCACACCTCTGCGTGTAAGAAGACATTGCAGCCTGAAGCCCCAATGCTCTAACGCTGTCTCCAGAAGCCTCACTACCCGCTATACCTGCTGGAGCGACTGCACCAGCTCAGCCACCCGAAACTGAAACAACGTCTTCACTTACACCTGCAGTAGCAACGGTTTCTCCTTTGTCACCTACTGTGGATAGGGCCCTTCTCCTTGCATCAGATCCATCTCCAAATTCTGCTAATGCTACTGGCTCATCGCCAGTGAGTTATGAACTGATGAAGAAACTGAACACAAGCACATCCCTGCTTGTATATGTGCAGAGACAACACACCTGCACCCCTGCTATGGACAGTAATTAACTTGCATTTTTGCGATTTGAATTAGCATTTTTGTGATATGAACAAAAACATTTGTTGCACCAGACAGCACACTGAGAAACCTGAAGGTGTCTCACCTGCTTGTCCCCAGGGATCTGTCATCCCGGTGGCCAGGACACGGCCATCGCTTTTGAATCCGGTTCCTGGGGGTGCACCAGTGCGGGAGGATAACCTGGGTGAGGGGTCTTCGGGGAGTGGAAGTGGGACACCAGATGGCGAGACGTGGTATCCCCTTACCTGTAACATCTTTACCCCATCCTACCAAGTAGGAAACCTAATAACTCAGCCTGTCCCCCTTTCCCAACACAAACATTTCCTCAAGTACAGCTCACTACTAGAGAAAACAGACTAACACCCGAGTTGTATACACGACATGTCCCAATACCATGGTCAGGCAGGATCAGGTAATTACTGCTGACCATTACACACACCCGACTTCCATTAAACTTCCCCACATGGATAAAAGGCGGAGCATGAAAGCATACTCTGAGCAAGGCAAAGCACACGAGGAAGTAGCAGTTCCAAGATGGCAGTTTAATACAAGGCGAAAGGCAACAAAACAGCAGAGTATTGCAAGGGGGTGGGAAGTGCCCTTGACCTTTTCAATGAAAGACTGTTACTTTCATGAACCTTCGAGAATAGGAAACATAAAACCAGGAATCAAGGCTGAAGAATCCTGCATTGTGTTTCAGAGGTAACCAGGCTCTTGAATGTGTAGACCTCTGAACGTACACTCCAAATTAAATACTCCCCGCTAGGGAATAAAGCAAAGAGATAGGTTAGCAAGGATAACAAACTTTTATATAACATAAATGCCAGCAAAGAACTCTGCTGCCCGAGAGCGCTCTGCCAATAATTACACAGGCAGCACATTAAAAAGGCTGAACGCATCATCACTGACGTGTACATATACAGTAACAATTCATACAGCTTGTTGGTGCGGACGAATAGCAAGGCCTGCTCCATAAGGGATGCCAGGTGCTAATTGGCTGTATTTTCCCAGTCGATCTTGGTGCACGTGAGTCAGCTGGGCTCATCCTCGCGGTGAAGGTTTGGCCACATGTTAGAAACATTCTATCTAATCTACGCTAACCAACAGGAACAAATTATTCATTTGTCATGGCAGGCACCTGTACATCAAATGAAAGGGGTGCCCACAGAAAGGAGAATAATATATAGGTATGTTGACCCCCGCATTCAGGGCTTCGGTTATACCACAGTTCATGCACCCAAGTTTCTCCCCCTGGGGGTTTAATCTATGGTCTACCTTCGCTCTTTCCTCGTGATAAAAAGAGACGCTTGTTGCTATTAGAAAGATATACAGTTGTGCAGGCTTTAGATCTGTGGTGGGTAATCTGAAATTATCAGTATCATAGGGTCTGGTGCTTATCGGTATGTGAAGAGGTAGGGGTCGTGCTGAGGAAGTGTAGTGGGCTCCGGCCTGGTGGGGTGGGGGTCAGGGATGCAATGGCAGTTTAGTGGATATTGGATGGACACTGTGCTGGGGCCTGGTACTATCTCACGCTCTTCACAGGGCGCATTCTTTGGAAACGATACTAGATATTTGCAACAGTGAGAGGACAGTTTCTCTTTGTGAACTCTGGATGAGAGCGCTGCAGACCTTAGTGTATCTGTCATGGGCCTAATACAAAATGGAGTCACTGGGCAGCTGCAGGCCTAATGTTATTCACCTATTTCTATGCACTATCAGGCTTTTATATGCACCTTGTGGGTGGGGGCTGCTCCCTCCTTATCTTCATATGGAGTTTAGTTAATTTGGCCGTGACTAGGTGGGGTGGGATAGGATCATTTCCTTCCCAACACTCTCCCGCATCGATAGTCAAGGAGGGGAGAATTGTTTGCCGCGGTGGTACTGTCCTTGGCTCCTACAACAAAGCAACGCCAGTGAAGTCAGCACAGCCGGTAAGTTGGGGAGACTGATACCAGACTGGTCTGTGTTGAAGCCAAGGTTGCAAGCAGCAACTTTGTAAAGTGAAAACTGAAGAGAACAGTGTATGAAGCATATGTGGCAAGCGATGCAAACACAATTAAACAGCAGATGAGTGATTGTACCTTGAAGCCAAGATACGATACCGTAGACAGAGTGGTTTGGCAATACATGGGTGCTCATTCCAAAGTCTCTGTTAGGTATCCAGCTGAAAGGTGGCAAATGTGAAGAGTGATAAAGAATTGTGAAATCGAAGTGGTCCTGCAACAGATCAAGCAAATCCCTGTGCACATTTGAAAGTCTTCGATAGATGATGAAAAAGTATATGAAGTTGGTCCGTAACCCGGCGGAGGGAGATCAGCTAAAAGCTTTTGGTTAAAGCAAGTTTGTGTAAAGTTATATTGGAAACTGGTATTAGTCCAAGCCTGGTGTAGGGAGAGAAACTGAACATTGTGGTAAAAGTAATCTGAGCCCAACTGAGGGGGATCCAAGATCTGAGCCCGACTTTGGGGGATCCAAGATCTGAGCCCAGCTGAGGGGGATCCGGGGTGAACCATGAGTCACCCAAGAAAGAATATCCTACGAGAAATTGGAGGCATAAATATTTTATGAACATTGTGTTGAGAGGATCTGATCCCAGCTGAGGGGTATCCGGGGTGAATAGTGAATCACCTAGGAAATTGAGTACTTGTGAAAATCTGAAAGAGGAAAAGAACTTATCGTTTGTTTGTCGCATCAGGCCCTCTGAATGAAGAGACTTTGAAAGGCAAAGAGACTTGTGCACGGAAGGCCCTGATGCTAGTGATTGAACTGTATCCTCATGTTAGAGAAGCCAAAGACTGTGCTAAGCTCGAGTGTACCGCCTTGTCCCATGCTGAAACCATGGGTAAGGGAGGCCAACGGCCTGAACAGCCTGACATATCATTTTGTGAACACTTCTTTCTTTTCGTAACATTGTTTGCCACACTATCTGTATTTAGAGGTAAGGATTGGCAATAGGTTTATTAGTATAGGCCCCTTTATTTTGACAAGATACTACTAGGACTGTGTTATTATTATTTGATGGTCCTAGCTTGCTCCCATCTGTAGATTTAGGATTAGAAAGGCATTTTTCAAACCCCTTTTGAGTTCAATAAACACCCTTGAATTGTGTTCACTTGTGTCTGTCTTGCTGTTGATACATATGCCTTCCTTACAACACACTCCTCCTGCTTACATTACATTTCTTGAGGAGGTGAGTGAGAGTGTGACCGGAAAAAGAAGTTGCACCAAACTCCTACGCTCACTCTAGTTGTGCACTCCTCTTCACAACATTGTTATTGCAGAGTGTTGGTTATTGGAATTCGTGTGCTGGTTCTTATGCACCATTTCCTATAATGCCTACTGACTGCAGGTTCCCCACTAGGTCACTTGTGAATCCAGATGACTACATCTTCCTATGGGTAGCCCTCTTATTCTTCATGATTTGGGGGATTCAAGCTGTCTTCGGAATCCTTGAAGTGCTGTGAGGTTTTGATCTTGGTCCACAAACTGTATCTCATCTATACTGTGTGCATGAACAAAGACTGACCAGAACTGATAAAACATGACTTTCCTTCAGCCAATTGTCCTACTTTCAGCCCACAGACACTGGAGCCCACTCCTGAGCAGTAATCTACCTGCAACCTACCTTCCCCAGAACTTATCTAACCACTGGGGTTGTGAACACCTTACCTTTGATGTTGACTCTACTTTCCCAATTGCACATAATTCCCTCCCGGACCTAGCTTATAGTCTCCAGGGGGAGCACTGCGCCTGTAAATGTGCAAGTAGTAGGGACTAATGTAATTTCCAATAAAACTGGTACCAATCTTTCCCTATCTGCTAACCTTGAGGCTTTTGGTTAAATGGAGAAAGTCTTCGTATTGGTGAAAATAGGAGTGATTTTTCTTCTGGCATTCCTTACCCGAAGTACAGTGCTCTTATTGGCATACTGAAAGGAGTTAAGTCCATTTGCACCTCCTTGCAAAAGAACAAAGAGAGTTACATGACTCGCGGGAGAATTGTAGACATTGTCACGGCAACTCACGCTCACTCATCCACTCTTACCAACATCTTGTTTGACGCATCTAACCTCATTATTTCAACCTTGGTTTTGCAACATGGAGAAGGTTTTATAGAGGATGGTTCCAGGGATGTCATTTAGGGGTCACCAGGGGTCGTAACTGCGACCCCTGAGGTCTCCCTGGCTAACCCTGTGGTCTCCCTTGCTATCGCTAAAAAATAAAAACGAAAAAAATAACATTTCTTTGTTTTTTAAATGCAAGTTCCTGGGCTGTGGCCAGCACCATGTGGCTCTTTGCTTCTGGAGTGGCTGGCTTCCTTGTTCAGGCCTCTTAAAAAAATGACAAAAAGAACAGGGGCTCCACAAGTCTAACACTTTCAGCAGTGACCCTAAATAAGAAAGAATAGGAATAACAAAGAAATTGTCTTTCTGGAATTCTATACAATAATTTCTAAACTCATTAAAGGTTTATTTCAGCCACACTTCGGGGGGTGAGTCACTGATTTAGTCTGTTCTTAAACACCTCAACTCAGCCTTCTGAAGTCGATAAATGAGTACTAACACAGGTTGGGTGATATCGTATGTATTACATATAAAGCCCTTAATCTTAAGTGCTATATAATAACACATCATTATCATTTGGCCATGGACGTCTGCTTGCATTTACAGTAATTTGGTAATATGGGCCTATACACACTGATCTTAACGATACATATCGCAATCCATCCATTGTATGAAATGTATATCACATTATAGTGATATCGTAACCATATTTTTCGTATTGTACTCAGGAACAATGCTATGTGATACCACTTCCTGTTCTTTCAAGGGGTGAAAGGTTGTGTTCCATTGCTTCCCATGATATGACTTTGGCGTGGGGTCAAATGACAACACTTCCTGTGATGTCATCAGAGTTCAAGGGTTGCATGATGTCACTTCCGCTACCCCTGGCATTTTGGTGAAATGACGTCCCTCGATGGTTCTGTTACCCTAAACCTTATTCTGCACCCAACAAGTTACATGAAAGAATCACATCTGGATGCTCACCCTAATGTATGCAGCCTGAAGGCTCTAGTGGAAAGTGTGAAAGAGCCTCACCTAATCTCAAATTTGATTGAGAGTATGAAAACATGCCAGAAGAAACATGGCAAATGGAATAGTAAAAAACCTAGCAAGCAAGGAAAGAAGACCAATACAACGTTGTCCAGAAGGCCGCAAGGGAAGAAAAATAAGCAATTGCTGGCTATCTCCTCAGAGTCTCATGAAGTAAGGGAGGCTACGAACAATAAATACAAAGTAGCTAAAGCTGTTAGTCCCCCCCAAGAAAAAGAGGAAGAGACGTCCAAATCGTAAACCTTCAGTGGGACCTCTTGATGCATGCACTGTAAGACCTAACAAAGCTGTGGATAATTCAGTCATTAAAACAGCACCAAAAGAGGACTCGGATAATTTGGGATCCAAATATATGATCACAGAAGATTATTCTGAGGAAATTGAGATTTTCCCCTAAAACCAGCAAACCCTCAACACACTCAATTTGTTGGTTTGCGACTGCATGATTGTTGTACCCTGCTGCCTCTATCATGTAAGAGGTCTGTGAAGAACTCATGGTGGCAACATGTAAGACAGACACAAGTGGTCACAGTTCAAGGGTGTTTATTGCACAAGGAATGCTGTATGCAGGTTGGAAAAATGCCTAATCTAAATCTAATTCTAAAATGGGAGCAAGCTTCAACCATTACATGAAACTAAGGCAGTCCTAGCGGTGTTGTGTCAAATAAAAGGGCCTATACTAAGAAACCTATTGCCGGAACTTACAACTACTATGAACAGCCTTGGGAGGATAGCTCAGGGGCAACATGCTCGCCTTGGAAGCAAGACAACACGGAGCAACACAGGTTTGATCCTCAGATCCGCGCTTAGAAACCTCTGGGTATTAAGCGTGTTATAAATAACTCATCATTATCATCATCATCAACAAAAGGGTGTGGGATAGTTTTCAATAAGGAAAGAAGTGTTCTCAAAGAATATGTCATGATGCAGTAGCGTGGGTCTCTCTTCTCCATGTTTTGTGCATGGGGTAAGATGGGAGCTTGAAGCACCATACAGTCTTTGGCTTCTCCAGCACGAGACAACAGTTAAAATGTCAGTTCTAAGGACTATCAAGGGTCAAGGCTCGTTTCTTCTGTAAGTCTCTTGCCTTCGGGGCCTGATGTGTTCAAAGAACAAAACAAACATTTCTTTAACCAAACGAAAGTTTGTTAGGGTGATAATTCTTCACCCCTCTGCCCCCGTCTTCTGGGAGCTGACCCTTCTCAATTGTACTCCACAGTTCATGTAGGATGATGATCTCAGCCCTGGGTGGCCCTCTTCTGGACGCTGACCCTTTACGTATCGTAATCCAAATTATATATCAGTACTTTTCTTTATGAACTTTGGATGACAGCTTCACCTCTGGATCTCCCTCTGCCGGGCTTGGATCCTTCTTCTCTGGCATCCCTCCTTTGGGTTCACTCTTGCTGTCTCTTAACTCTTGCTTTTACTTTTCTCAATCTTGGGGTGACAACTTTTCACCCTTAGATCCCCCTCTGTTGTGATCTGACCCCTCTCGATTCTTAGCCTCTCTTCGTCGGGTTCATTGTGGCTTTCGATCAGGGAAATAGTGGCTCACCCCTGGATCCCCGTCTTCTGGGAGATGACCGCTCTTTACTTTCACTGTTCTCTTTTTACACAGTTCCGTGTTTGCGGGATTCACCTTCCTTTCGTTCACACTGCATGTACCTTTGATGACCTTAACCAAGGATACCGATGATCCTGAGTCATTAATAGATAATTATAATAAACTGACCACTGATATGCTTGATCAATTCGCTCCAATGAAAGATAAATTGGTCAGAGATTTACCTAATCGTCAGAAATGGTTCTCCCCTTCTCTGGTTGATCTCAGAGCAAGTAAAAGGCAGGCTGAACACACCTGGCGCAAAGATAGCTCCATGGCCAACTTGTCGGACTGGAAGCTAAAAGAGAAGCAGTACAAATTAGAAATTCTCAAAGCCAAGAAAGCCTATTATAATGATCAAATTAATTCTGCAGGTAAACAGACTAAAGAACTTTTTCACCTTTTTTGATCTTGGGAAAAACCCATCGTTTGTGGTTCCACTATTAAACCTTCTATTGAGGACTGCAATCGAGTGCAGAAAGCTTTTGCGGATAAATTAGGCAAAGCCCAAGATAAAATTAAGCAGGAAACACTGACTTTCCCATTGTCTACAGTTAAGACTATATTGTTGTGTAGTAAGACATCACAATCTGATGCTAAACTAACTGATACTAAAAAAAACTCTATGCCCAATACTGCCACTAAAATTGTACCCACTTTTGGTTTCACCTTTAAGGAAACCACTGTAGTAGAAATGATTAAGATTATGAAATCTATGCGTCCTACCAATTGCCCAGGTGAACTTCTCCCACCCAAAATTATTTTGGAGCACAAAGAGCAGTTCGCACCTTTCTTATGTAGGTTCACAAATGCCTCTTTTCGGTCAGGCAAAATCCCTCAGCCACTGAAAAATGTTGCAGTTTCACCTCTATTAAAAAAGGCTGGATTGGATCCATCTGATGCTGCCAACCTAAGGCCAATTATGAATACCTTGGTTCTACTCAAACTTATAGACAAGGTTGCAACTATCCAACTGCAGGACTATGTACTGATGGCTGATATACTTCACACTAAACAGTCAGGCTTTAGAAGCCACCATGGCACTGAGACTGCCCTCCTGGACCTGCAGACTCTTATGCTTTCTAAGCTGGAAGAAAGTAGGTCGGGCTGCTGATGCTGTTGGAACTATCAGCAGCCTTCGACCTGCTTGATCATAACATAATTCTTGATAGAATGCAGTCAGTCGGGGGCCTCTCTGCTAATGCCACAGACTGGCTGAGATCGTTTCTAGAGGGTCGTCGATCGCAGGTACACTGGGAGGACTGTGCCTCGGAACCACAACTGTTGACCTGTGGAGTTCCACAGGGGGCCTGTCTCTCCCCTTTATTGTTTAACATTTATATCCTCCCTCTTTGTAATGAATTGGAATTCTTTCAGATTTTCTTTTGCAATTATGCGGATGACTTCCAATTGGTCCTTGACATCACTGGTAATCATGACACAGACCAAAATCTGGTAGATATGGTGTATCAACTGATAAAAAAAAGTGGATGTCTACAAATTGGCTCTGCCTTAATGCCTCAAAGACTGAGCTCATGCTATTCGGACCCCGTCAGGTATTAACTAAACTGGACTAGGCGTACTCAGGTTTCAGGATTGATGGTAGTGATATAAAAGTCGTACATAAAGTTAAAACGTTAGGCACTTTCATGGAGAGTAGCTTAGATTGTGATGCTCACATCGCAGCTATCTCAAAGAGCACCAACTACCATCTTAAAGTGCTCAGACAGGTTGCCCCACTTGTCTCCATCAAAAACCGTAGTAAACTGGTGAGAGCTGTTGTCCTACCATGTGTGGATTATTGTAATGCTCTCCTATGTGGGGCCATTAAAGCCAACATCCTTGAACTCCAAAAAGTACAAAATAAAGCTATCTGCATCATCTTTCAGATGAAGTGTTCAGAATCGACTACTGTTGCTAGGGAAACATTACACTGGCTTCCTGTTGAGGCCCGAATTCGATTTAAGCTACTTACCATCTGTCACAAATGCGTCTTTGGGACTGCACCAATCTATCTGAAGGATGTCATAAGTGTTTACCAACCCTTAAGAAGACTCAGATCTGCAGAAGATCTCCTACTAGTCCAACATCGTGTGAAACGATCCTGCAGGCTTGGCAGAGCGTTTCACATTCAAGGCGCTAAGGCCTGGAATGAGTTGCCGGCTACATTGCGTAGGACCGGGGATCTATTCGCTTTTGGGAAACATTTGAAGGCCAATCTCTTCCGTTAGTACTTTTTTTTTCTTTTTTCCCTGTAGGTAGCCTGCATTCTTCTGTCTCTCGGCGCCTGGATGCATACGGGCTTCGGCGCGGTATAAGATAAATAACATAACATGTAGATCAAAGTCTTTTGATTGCACAGGTATTTTGCTTGACCCTCTGTATGACCACTTTGACCTATTTCACGGGCCCTCCTACGGCCTTCTGGTAATTGTAGTTTTTTCAGATGGGGATCGACTAGAGTCTCTTGAGTTTCGGAATCATGCCTTGTTAAGGTGTGAAGAAAGAACACCAAGCATGCCAAGTTCTATTCATTTAAGACATTCAAATGCTGGAAAATGGCCCAAATCGAGGTCTCCTGTCACGTGAGCCAAGAATGGAAATAGAGTTGAACATGGAGTCCCAGAACAACGATAGTGCATGCCGGCACTCCCATATATTCCCAGAGACAAGAATACTTTGCAAGGCCAAGTTCAAAGACAATCTTCATGACAGAAGGCATGGGTGGTAAGAGATGTTGCGCTAATTGGGTGGGGGGGTAAAGTCAAGTCCACCTCCTGTCGCCTGGGTCTGAGCTTACGTGCTGCTAAGTGATCCAAATGTTCCAGACATGGCACAAGCGTGTCACCCTAAGACCAATGATAAACTGTGTACTTAATGTTTTAGAGGTTGTCCACCTGACAGTAGATGACCAATCACAATCCCAGCCAGTATAGAAAGTATACTTAGATGTTCCCCTTGAGCTTATCACAATCCCTCATAGGTTTTTCTTATTTGCCACGTAGTATGACATCACGTCTGATGTATTTTTTGGATAAAAGGATGTTTTTATGAGAAATTCACTGAGAGTTCGAGCGAACGTCCGTTAATGTCCATTGTAACTCAATGTTTTAGATAATTGTTAATAAAACAGCAAACTTTGCCATCTTCCTTAGTAGGTTTGATTATTTGGTGTCTGAGTTATTCTGCATCCCCATCCATTGCATGCACAATATCCAAAGGGCTATATGCTCAAATGGTAGCAGTGCGGATTGTTGGAAAAGATTCAAACTAGTTTGTCCCCAGTCTTTTGGATAATCGGGTATACTCGGCCATTAGCCGGAAGATCACAGGGTTTCCTGTGGAGAGCGGCCGATAGAAATAAACTTGCAAGAAGAAACAAGACGGTGGGCAGGTCCCCCTTTGAGGACATTCTTGCCGGTTTCCACAGGCGCTCTGCGGATGGAAGGCGAAGTGGTTGGATTAGAGGAGGAATCGATACCGAAGGTCTGGAGTTGATTAACACATTAATGGTGAGTGGACTAAGGGGAATGGCAAATGAAGGGGATGGGATTGTGATACATTTTAAGTAACAGGAAATATTGTGTGAAGAAAAGGTAGCACCTAGAATCCTGGCTCAAGGGAGTTTCAGAAGGAGACGTTTCAAATCCCAACGGGGGTAGATCAGAAGTATATAACACGTAAACAGGTATACTTAAGATAGTGTCTGAAACCCTGTACAGGGTACAAAGTAAAGGCGAGAGAGAAAAAGGTGATCACAGTGTTTATTAATGTGTAAAGTCGATTAGTCTGTATGTTGTTTGATGAGTAAAAATATTGCAAAGCAATAGAAATTGTGTAGTAATTGAAAAAAAGTTGAGGAGCAATAGTGATGAAGCCTAGCAAAGTGATTGGTGCCAATCAAAAAAAGGTAGAGGTAGTATGACATAAGAGGCTTGAGCAGCGATTTATGGGGTGCACTCATATTTGTTGTTTTAAGGCATTGAAAAGGTGGTGATTTAAGCAAAAGTATAAAGGTTATTTCATAAGTCTTGTAAGTATTGACAGTCAATTGAGACTTGTCATTATGGGAGACACTCCTCTAATGCACTTATGTAAGACATTACCAATACATATGCCCAAGTGCGGCAGATAAAATGTTACTGCCATGGTCACAAGGGGGATCGTTGTCAAAAGCAGTATTGCAACACATGACCACATACTTGCACAGGAAAGAAATTAAAGAAAATATTAGCAACACTAGAGCTTGTCATGACCACTGTGAGGGGGCACAAGTTGTGTCACAAGCAGGCTCCCACCAGAACCCTGAGAGCATTAAAACCGCTGCAAAAGGGCTCCTGGAGTCAGTCCTGGCGTCTTTGGCACCAGACTCATATGTAGGAAGGAAGGGCTGTTCAAACTAGGTCCATTTATGTTCATGGGCCTTTAAATCCAACATGGAAGCACCCACACAGTCTAGTTCTAAGCACCAAGCCATGTGGTCTAGTGTTTTGGGTGTGGCAGGCCTGGAACTACTTTCCCTGGTACTACTTTACCTGGGCTATATAAACCACACTCTGACTGGAGAACATGCTTTGTGTTATTCTGCAACCAGCAGCATGACGCTCACCGTGTCCAGCTCCTGGTCTTCAGCATCTTCCTGTAATCCTGCAAGAACAAGAACAAGATTATTCTGTCTTACCTGAGAAAACACCATCCAGCACTCAGCATCTCAACTGGGCTGTAATCTGTGGAAGCCGAGAGAAGAAGAAACATCACTCACCAGTGAGTACTAGTTTAAGGACTTCCTGCAAACCGCTACCACAGCTGCTGTTCGAACATTGCGACCTGCAATAACAAAAAAGGGAAAAACAATATAAGAACGCACGCTTCCAAAACATCGAATTCCATCAGTCTTACCTGAATTCCATCTCGCTACGCCACGTTTCCATCCGGAGCACCACAGCAACATCTGCAAAGGAAAAGAGACATATTCAGGTTCGCTTTCAATATTAAACAACCGCACAGCGCTGTACTACCTTAACGGATTCCGGGGGCCTGTTTTTCATCGCACTCTCATCCACACGCAGCACCACAGCGGCCTGTCAGGAGAAGAAGAAGAAATCACAGGTTAGCTTCAAAAGACAATAAAGGCGCACACTTGCATGGACAAGCTCTTGATAACGAACTCCTGTCCATCCGCCGAGGGAATCAAGATTTGCTGACTTATAGTGCCAACTTTAATAGACTGGTTGTAGAAGCGGGGTGGCCAGAAGATAAAAGAACCACGTTGTTTCATCGGGGGCTACGAGGAGACCTGAAGGATGTCCTTGCTCAAGTGGTAGATCCACCTAAAGACTGTGCAGAGTTTATCAACCTGGTAGTTCAGTTGGACCACAGATTACAGGATCGAAGAACAGACCGAAATAGACTCGAAAATCGTGCCATGTACATACATTCAAAAGATAATGTTCAACGTCCATCAGAAAATACCACAGAACCCATGCAGATTGGAGGAGTACGACCCCCTTTAAACAAGGTTGAAAGAGAAGAGGAGACAGCTACAGTTATGCCTATACTACGGTCAATTGGGTCACTACCTCAAAGAATGCCCAGTGAAACCTCCAAGGAAGGTGGTAGGTGCTACAGAGAAAGAAGATGATGGAAAGGAATCAGAAAACTACCATGCCCGGCAAGCGTAGATGTCCACTCGTCGAGCGAGAAGGATGAGTCACAGACCTCACATTTTGCCCTACCAGTAACCTTGATCAATCACCAACAACCGTCAGGGATGCATGCCATAGAGGCATAGATAGAAAGCGGAGAAGATGGTAATTACATAGATCGAGATCTGGCAACAGAAATGGGACTTCCCTTATGCACAAAACCAACAACTGAAAAGGTAACTACTGTTGACGGTACAGAAATTGCTTCGGGACCAGTAACCCAATGCACAACAGAATTAACCCTTCTGTGTCAGGATGGACATCAAGAAGCAATCACGTTTGACCTCATCAAAGCTCCTCAGTTCCGGTTGATTTTAGGGATGCCATGGTTAGTAACTCACAATCCCCACATAGACTGGCGTGCAAAGAGACTGAACTTTTACAACGAATGCGTCCACGCTTGCTACCCGAAATCTATGCCATAGCCAAACCTGAAATCTGTTCAAGGAATAGCATCGGGGATCGCGGAACCAATGGACACCTTACCAAAAGCACATCAGGATTTTCAAGATGTTTTTCAGAAGGAACAGGCTAATACATTACCGCCACGTAGGCCCTATGACCGTCAGATCGACCTGATACCTGGCACACAGGTTCCTTGTGGTTGAATTTATGCACTTATGGAAACGGAAAATCTCCACTTGAAGTCCTATCTGGATCAATACCTGGGTAATGGGTTTATCCGCCCATCAAAGTCACCGGCAGCCTCTCCCTTATTCTTCGTACCGAAGAAGGAAGGAGATTTGAGGACTTGCATCGATTACTGCACACTTAATCAAATCACAGCAAAAAAACGCTACCCTTTGCCCCTTATCCCGGAACTGTTGGATCAAGTCAAGGATGCCCGAATCTACACCAAACTAGACCTCAGAGGAGCATACCACCTTGTCCGTGTTAAGAAAGGGGATGAATGGAAAACCGCGTTTCGCACCAAGTATGGCCTGTACGAATATCAGGTAATGCCTTTCGGGCTGTGCAACGCTCCCACAGCGTTCCAATACTTCATGAATGATGTATTACGGGAATTAATCGATGTCTGTGCCCTCGTCTATAGTGATGACATCCTGGTGTATTCCCCCTCTGAAAGAGAGCATGTGGAACATGTTCGCTCAGTCATTGCAAAACTTCGCCAGCACAAACTGTATGCTAAACTCGAGAAATGCTCCTTCCATGTCACTGAAGTTAAGTTCCTCGGTTTTGTTATCTCGCCAAAGGGAGTCAAGATGGACTTACACAAAGTAGAGGCCATCCTTAATTGGCCGTCACTTTCTTCACTTAAAGGAACCCAAAGCATGCTCGGCTTTGCGAATTTTTATCGCCAATTTATTCCAGATTTCTCACGGATAGTCCACCCAATCACATCGTTACTGGGAAAAAAACAACAACAAAATTCCAATGGACTGAAGAGGCGGAAAAGGCTTTTCAAGAACTCAGGAAAAGATTCACCTCTGCGCCAATTTTACAACATCCTCGCCCTGATCTCCCCTATGTAGTGGAAATTGATGCTTCCAGCGTAGCTATGGGAGCAGTTCTCTCTCAAAGAGATCCAGAGACAGGCCAATTACACCCGTGGCCTTTTGGTCACGTAAATTCTCACCACCAGATCTTAACTATGCAATTACAGACAAAGAATTGTTGGCAATAAAATCAGCCTTCAAAGCCTGGAGGCAGTATCTATTAGGTTCCAGACATACGATCACAGTAATAACAGCTCACCGAAACCTTCAATACCTAAAGTCAGCCAAAGCCCAATCGTCACGACAGTTGCGGTGGGCTCTATTCTTCGCAGAATACGATTACATAATAACATACCGCCCGGGAGTTCGGAATGGGAAGGCCGATGCCTTGTCTCATATGGGTGTTGAAGAGAAAACAAACAGTACCCTGAACCCTGTTGCCATCATCCCAAGTGATAAACTACTGGGACTCACCACCACATTGACTCTGAGTGAACATCAAGATAAGATTTGAACCTTAAGGAACCCCGAGATCTTGCAGAAATGGAATTCCCAAAATGAACATCAAACGGTTCTGGATGGATGACCCTACTTCAGGGAACAACTATATCTGCCAAGTAAAGATCTGCAAGAATTGGTCATGTCTGGTTATCACGATTCTCTGATTGAAGGCCATCCCGGAATTGCTAAGATTCTAGCCAAGGTTAAACGGAATTATTGGTGGCCAACCTGGTGTAAGGACATTGCTCGATTCGTTCTATCCTGTGGGATATGTGCACAGAATAAATCACAAAAACAGAAACCAGCTGGCCTCCTACAACCACTGGATATTCTACCGGCTCCCTGGCATACTCTTTCTCTTGATTTTATTACGGACTTACCTCCCTGTCAAGGTTTTAATACCATTCTGGTGGTTGTAGACCTGTTCTCTAAAATGGCACATTTCATTCCATTCAATGGACTTCCTAACGCTCCCAGTCTGGCAAAAGCATTTCTTGAACAGATTATAAAACTACATGGTTTCCCCTCAGTCCTAATCTCAGATCGTGGAAGCCAATTTGTATCCAACTTCTGGAGGAAATGTTGTACCATGGCACAAATCGATGTTCGATTATCCACTAGCCATCACCCCCAAACGGATGGACAAACAGAAAGAAAAAACCAGACATTAGAACAGTATCTACGTTGCATGCTGCATCAAGTGGAAGAGAATTGGAAAGACTTGTTATGGATAGCGGAATACGCATACAATAACTCCATACACACCAGCACAGGACAAAGCCGTTCTACACAATATACAGAATACATCCACATACCTCTGAACTAGACTCTCCCATGACCTTGGAAATGCCAGCAGCAAAGACTCTACACACAAGCATAACCCAAGCCATCAAAAGAGCAAATGAGCATTTACGGCAAGCCAAAGACAGACAAAAAAAATCTCGGATCGGCATTAAAAGAAAGCTCCCGATTACCAAGTTGGAGGCAAAGTCTGGTTGGCATCAAAACATGTGCCCATAAAAGGTACCCGGACCTTTTGACTAAGATATTTAGGACCCTATACCATCGAATCAGTGATAAATCCGGTGGCCGTCAAGTTAGCCTTACAACCAAGCATGCAAATTCATCCGGTGTTCCATGTGTCACTTGTAAAACCTGTACAACCAGGAACCCGAGTCTTAAAACCACCAAAACCTGTGCTAGTTGATGGAGAGCTTGAATTTGAAGTTAAAAACATTCTGGATTCGAAACGTACCAGATCTAAGCTATACTATTTAGTGGACTGGAAGGGTACGAGCCTCAAGACAGAACTTGGGAACCAAGTGGACATATTCATGCACCACGTCTGATTAAGAGGTTTCACGTGGATAACCCCACTAAACCCGGACCAGACCGGAAGGATACCATGAGAGGGGCCTTGGGGGGGGGGGAGTGCTGTCATGACCACTGTGAGGGGGCACAAGTTGTGCCACAAGCAGGCTCCCACCAGAACCCTAAGGGCCTTAAACCACTGCAAAAGGGCTCCTGGAGCCAGCCCTGGCGTCTTTGGTACCAGGTTCATGTGTAGGAAGCAAGGGCTTTTCAAACTAGGTCCCATTTATGTACATCAGCCTTTAAATCCAACATGGAAGCACCCACTCAGTCTGGTTCTAAGGACCAAGCCATGCGGTCTAGTGTTTTGGGTGTGGCAGGCCTGAAACTACTTTCCCTGGTACTACTTTACCTGGGCTATATAAACCACACCCTGACTGCAGAACATGCTTCGTGTAATTCTGCAACCAGCAGCGTAACGCTCACCGTGTCTAGCTTCTGGTCTTCAGCATCTTCCTGTAATCCTGCAAGAACAAGATTATTCTGTCTTTCCTGAGAAAACACCATCCAGCACTCAGCATCTCAACTGGGCTGCAATCTGTGGAAACTGAGAGAAGAAACAACATCACTCACCTGTGAGTACTAGTTTAAGGACTTCCGGCGAACCGCTACCACAGCTGCTGTTCGAACATTGCGACCCACAATAACGAGAAAGGGAAAAACAATATTAGAACGCGCGCTTCCAAAACATCGAATTCCATCAGTCTTACCTGAATGCATCGTGCTACGCCACGCTTCCATCCGAAGCACCACAGCAACATCTGCAAAGTAAAATAGACATATTCAGGGTCGCTTTCAATATTAAACAACCGCACAGCGCTGTACTACCTGTAGCACCATAACGACCTGTAGCACCACAACGACCTGTGAGGAGAAGAAGAAGAAAACACAGGTTAGCTTCAAAAGACAATAAAGGCACTGAGCTTTGCGCTTTCTCTTACCTAGAAACGCACCTCTCCATCCGGCATGCCAGCATCAAGACCTTCGCACCGAAAAGAAGGAGATAAAGACATTAATGAATTTCCACCATAAACAGAACAAAGACTTACAACTAACAAACCTACCTGCCTACCAGCAGATTTGGGATCACAGCAGGCCTGGGCCCAATGAAGGCCTACTGCACCAGTGAAGCAACTCGGGCAGCTTGCCAACAAACATCAAGCGTCCCTGCACAAGAAACACAGGACGGATAGCTCACCCTAGAAATAACTAAGATTCAGTATTCAGCACTGGGCAACTACGCATCCAGGGTTCCAGATCTCAAAGCCTTCCAGATGTGCCCTGGGATATCAGGTGAGCGTAACAAGCTCTAGAAAAAGCATCAGGAAAAAAGGGAAGACTCTCCACCTGAGGAGTGGATGCTTAGTCAGCGAAAAAAGGAAGGTGTTGAGCCTTCAGCTCCCCTTCCCTCGTCCAAAGTAAAAGGTGTTGGTATGGAAGAAATAGGGTTGTATCCTTTAAATGAGATGAAAGCGGCAATGGGTTATAGTAATCCAATATATGAACCCCCGGCTTACAATAGCGATGATAGTCCAGAGGAGAGTAAGAGAAAAGAAATGCTCTATAAGATCATACAAGACAAAGAAGAAAGGCATGAGTGTTCGAATCTGTCAACAGAAATAGACTGGGAAATTGAGAGATGGAAAGGAGAGAAGGATAAAGCTGACAAGATAGCGCTCGTGCAGAACGAATGGATGGGAGGACAGATACTACTCAAAAAAGATGGGAAAAGCATGGAGGATGTTAGGCAAGAGAAGGTACGGACGAACAAAAAAGAATGGACAAGGAATGAGAGAAGAGATTGAAAGAAGACGAGCATAAAAGGAAGAGTAGGGAGTGACTAGAGCAGCTATATCAGCAGGAGCAAGAGAAAAAAGAAGAACAGGCAGAAGAGCAAAGAAAGTATGACAATAGACAAAGAGCGATATAAGATAGGGATAGAAGGGAAAGGAGGAGGGAAGAGGAGGGAGCGCAAAGATTGAGGGACAAAAGATTACAGATACAAAAGGAAGAAGAGGAAAGAAAGGAAGGAGTAAGGAGAGAAGAACAAAGGCAAGAGGGAGAAAGAATTAAAAGGGATGCGAGAAAGCAAAAAGAACTAGATGAAGAAATAGAACAAAGAAGACAACAGCAGAGTCTTGATACCAGTCTCATTTGTAAGGAACCAGTAGGGCCAAGCTCAGAAATACGATGGGACAGAATAGAAGAGATTCCTCCAATTAAGGAAGCAATGCCAATGGCATCTAGAGTAGTATTGGGAGAAGAAAACTTTGATGCAGTGAGCATCGGAGAAAAGATCGATAAGGTCTATCAAGAATTAAAGGAAGGTAACAAATATGGAATTCGAGGGAAGAGGGATCAATCCCTAGCATTTCAATTATGAAGCGGAGAAGGAATTCCATTCAGTCATGAACGTAGAGCATTGTCCTTAAGCAGACTGAATTGAGACAAAGGTGAAGGGGATGATTGTCACACTAGTCAGATGAGGAAAGAGTGTCTAACCTCGAGGTAGGAGTAGGGAGCGTGTGCGCCCCTGAAGGAAGCCTTCAAATGGATAAAGAAGTAAGATGGTAGGATCTGGAACAACCTAAGGATAGGACGCCAGATCCCATAGCATATCCAGAGCACCCCCGAGGACGATCGTAAAGTGAGAAGGAAGAATCGTCGCCATATGTGAGCAGGTTAAGGTTGTTACCGACAAGGAGACAGAGAGGGACGATCATCACTGCCATGGATAGACTGATGCTGGAAGCCGACTCTGGATTGGGGTTTACGCAGTTTCCCTTTTTGGAAAAAGGGGGAGCAAGACCACAGTATATCCCACGGCCGCAGATGGACAAGGATAATTTAAGGTGTAAGCTCCCGAGTTTGACTTTGGGCTCTGGGAAATGGATATATGAATTAGAAAAAATGACAGGAGGAAACATGCTGGTCATAGGGGACATAAAAGGCCTCCTGGCAGCTATTCTTGGGGAAAGGGCTGATGACATATGAAGAAGAGAAAAGGATATTCAAGTGTGACAGCATAAAACACAGCGCATGATGGAGCGCCAATCACTAATTGTAAATCAGATGTGTGGAGGGCACTCAGGGTACAGTATCCTGATACATCAGATATGGGTGCAATCATGACACATAATATGAAGGAAGATGAAGACCCTATTGCTTACATTCAAGATATTCAAGAGAAATGGCAACTTGAAACTCGCGAGCCTTGGGAAAAGATGGTGGCATTATTTTACCACATTTTATGCCAGGGGTTGCCCGAGCCAGTACAGAGACAGATGAAGAAACAAGTGGGAATGGAAGCGAAGCCTCGGGCTGAGAAAAATAAGAAGAAAGATAGGAAGTCTCACTGTGGTAGGAGGAAATCCTTCACAGGGACGGGGATGAGCCTGTACCCACAATAGGACAGCTCACAGGGTGACTTGATGTGCTCAGTACTATCTGTGAAACCATACCCCCAAGAGGAACCAAGGGATGATGTGACGATAGGAGGCAAACCCTTTTCTTTTCTTGTTGACACTGGAGCAACTCGTTTGTGCATACGAGAGGGAAAATATCCAATGTCGGGAATTGCCATGAATGCTCAAGGGTTCTCTGGAGCTATGAGTCAAGTTCCTTTTAGCAATGAATTACCAATCTCTATAGAAGAATGTGTATGTCTGTTCCTTTGTTATATTCATGACAGACACCAGTTAACATTTTGGGAAGAAATTTTACGACAAAACTTAACATGACAATTTCCTTCACTGATCAAAGAATAGTGTGCTCCACTCCCGGAATATGTGCGAATTTATACTGGCGTTCACAAGGCAAATGGCTTTGCGAGGCGTTCCAGTAGATCAAGAGATTTTTCTGTATGGAGTGAGCATTCTATTGACATATCTACCTGGCTTAGTGGGAAAAATCGAGAGGATGCCTGATGAGTTTTTGTTTAGACCATGAATACCTATGGACGAAGAGGGGAGACAGGCTAACCCTATAGAATGAGAAGCAGCCATAGTACGAAGGGACATGGCAACGCTCGAAGGAGTAGATGATGAGGGTAGATCATGGAGAACAGTAATAGCTCTCGAGGGAGGGTACAGATTGATTGACATAACTGATGACATGTTTAGAGAAGAGCAAACAGATGATGAAGTGGTGTTCTTTATGAGCATCACATAATGGATAGGGATAGAAAAGAGGGAAGTCCCCCAGCGAATGGTGATAGTGTGGCAGTATCCAGCATATTATCAGGAATATTTGGAGAAGGTGTCAAGCGTCCTTTGGACACAGGCCCTTATGGTGTAGGTATATTAAAGGGAACAGGGGAAATTAAAATAAAGCTTAAGCCAGGAGGGATTTTACCTTGAGCAAAGCAGTACCCCATGTCTCAAGAACCTGATGAGGGTATTTTCCAGATTATCTCAGACTATCTCAGCAGTAATGAAACAAGGGATTCTACTGCCATCGGAATCATTGTGTAATACCGCAGTGTATCCGATTAAGAAATCTAAAGAAGGGTCATGGAGATTTATACAAGATATGACGCTGATTAATCAGATTGTAGATGCAGAGTTTCCTTTCCAATCACGATACTATGCAGTATCCCGGTGGAAGCTCGATATTTCACAGTAATCGATTTGAACATTTTGTTTTTCTTGATCCCATTGCATAAAGACTCACAAAACTTGACTTCATGTATGTTTCGCCAAACTGTGAGTCCCCATTGATCTTTAGCAGAGTCCTACAGATGGATTTAAGCAATATTGATCACAAGAGTGCTGTGATACAATACGTAGATGACATTTTAATTTGTAGCACCACGGAAGATTAGTGTAGACAAGATTCTATTCAGTTGATGACTATTTTAGCAGACAAGCGATATAAGGATATAAGATGAACAAGGAGAAGTTACAAAAATGACAAGAAGAGGTGTTATAAATAGGGCAATTGATTTCGCATGAAGGAAAGAAGGTGATACCTGAAAGAGCTGAGGCGATTATTAAAACCCCACGGCCAAATACAGTGAAGCAGATGCAAAGGTTCTTGGGGTTATGCAACTATGTCAGAGCCTGGGTGTTTGATTATAGTATGTATACAAGACCACATCTGAGAGTTTTAAAGAAAGCACAAGTGGATAAAGTAAAAATAGAATGGACTGAAGAAATGGAGGAAGAGGTTGAGGAGCTGAAAAAAGCAATTTGTACAGCCCCTTTTTTGGGAATTACCTATTATGCTGAGGAATTCTCTTTTCCCTTTCTCCTCATTGCTCGACCACACTCTTGGTTTCTCCTCCTTCCCCCTAATGCCATCTCTCTTTTTTGCACCTCTCCTATTGACTCATCTTCATTTCTCCCCTTGTCTCTCTCCTATGTCACTTTTGTTCTCATTTCTCCCTCTTTAGCTTCTGCTTTCACTTCTTGCCCCTCTGCCTCTAATTTGCCTTCTGCCTTCCGCTCCACTTTCACTCCCCACTCCTCTGCCTCTACTCTCTTATATCTCCCCCACCTCTAAAGCAGCATGAACAGGAACGCTCCTGGAATTGATATCCCCTTGGTATCTGACAGTCCTCCTTGTTTCTAAATTCTAAATTACAAAATGTAGCACTACTTCCAATTGATAAGAATTTTAGGGCCAATAATTGGTATATTTATTTACTGTAGATTTGAGCACAGTAGCAACATTTGAAAAAAAAAGTCAGTATACAGGTTTAACGAAAAATATTAGTAATGTTATCCCTTGAAGAATGTCTAGCATTTCGGAGCAAAGAAGACAGACACACATCGATCTAGAGATAGTACAGCAGCAGGTTGAGCTGTGTGAAGGATTTCAGATTAAATGTGTTTTCTAAATAATAAAATAATTGGGATTATTCAATATGTGTTAAATGAGGTGCAATACCAAGGATCCAAAGACGGCAAGGAGAGCTGTGTTGAAAATTTGGGAATGCACAATTGAACTTGTAATTGAAGTGTGACTAAATAAATGTTATGCTAACTGATGAGCAACTAGTTTCATAGTATTTATATTTAAAATATCCTGTAATATGTTGTTTCGAATTGCGTGGATTTATCTTTCCTTTTTATGTGATAAATTGGAGGTTCACAAGCATATTCTTGATGTATGTAAGTACTATGAGGTAATGTATTTCAGAACTGTCGTATGGTGTAGTATCTGGATTGTTATTTTATTTATATTTGTTATAATTAATACATTTGCAGTTTTATACTGATGCATGGAGGTGAATGTATTGAATGTCTCTAGATTTCTTATCAGTTGTAAAATGTTTTCCCCTGGTTTGTGTTGTTTCTATGTTTGAGTGATTTATTTCCAGTTATAACCAGGTGGAGTTGTTTTACTGGAAGCCCTCTCCTATTCGTAGAAAGTCAATTTCTTACTCATCACTCTACAAAAACTCTAATCTTCACCCTTGTGCTCAGCAAACTTGATTACTGTTCAAGCCTAGTCCTTGGCCTTTTCTCTACGCCTTCCATCCTCCAAAGTCCTCATTTTCTCTACAAACACTCTCTACCATCTGCCCAGATCTTACCCCACTTCTGCCTACCAACACCATGATGGTTGGCTCTCCATGCACAACCGCTCCTTGTCCTAGTGTACAAAGCTACCAATCGACTTGGTTCCCACTTCCTGTTTGATTGTATGTTAACTCACCATCTTGTTCCATGCCATCCTCCTCTGTTGCCAACTGCACAGTTCCCTGCCCCCTCAAGTTCCTCCTCTCACTTCTGCACTTCATCCCAAATCACCCCGCTCCATTGGAACCCATTGCCCTGTTGGTGACATTCTCAGTGTTTAGAACATAAAGGGATCAAAGAGAAATACAGAAACTGTCACCGGCGTCCATTAAAAATACCATGACTCCACCCAGAGCACCCCAGTGCCAATTACAAACTTTTTGGCATTTTGCCCAATTTTTTAAAAAAAAGTGTGCTCTAAAATGCAGCATTTTCACCCATTATTTAAAAAATGTCACAGGGGAGAACCCTTTCCAAACCACCTTGGTTGGTTCGGGCTCCCTTGCTACGCATAGTCGCTATGGCATATCTGGGAGAATTATTTATGCCCCGCCACTTAAAAAATTCACCAGCCTCCACTGGGCCTAGGACTGTGCTGGGAGCAGGGTGGGGAGAGGCCAGGGACTGTGGTGGGAGCAGGATGGAAGGGGGGAGCCATGGGATAGTGGTGGGAGCAGGGTGGGGAGAGCCAAGGGTCTGTGGTGAGATGGGGAGGGCCCAGGGACTGGGCTAGGAGTGTAATGAGGGTGTCCAGTGACTGTGATGGGAGAAGGTTGGAGGGCGCAGGGACTTTACTGGGAGCAGGGTGTGGCGACGGTGCACGATAGTTTATAGGCATTTGGACTTACTGTCCATTTGGCATTGGGAGGCTGCGGGGTGAGAGCGCAGTTTGCCCATATTTTGCACAGTGAGGCCCTGGCCAAAAAAGTTTGACGACCACTGTTGTAGATTAATATTACCATTGTAAGTCTCCCGTTCCTTATTCTTGTTTGTTTTGTCCCTGGTCTATGTTTCACTTTGTTCACACCCCAATAAATCGGCTCACCACTTGTTCTCATCTTTGTCCTATTGTACAGATACCATTCAGGGGAATGCCTCCGGTCATTGCAAATGTGTCATTATAAATAATTACTGATCAAAATGGAGTCTCTGATCTACAAATAAATACTAATACATCTAAAATTGGTTAGCATGTTTAGCTCCCTTGAAACTATTTTATTACTCTGCTATAACATTAGCACCAGCACCACCTAGTGGAACGTTTTGAGAATGTTTTGATCCTCGAGCACTGTAATCGCTCAGTGTCTCAATGTGAGTGTCACAGTGTCGGTGATTTTGGGATGCATTAGGGATGCTTGCTTGATTTGTTGAAGGAAGAATAAAACCGCCAATACAAATGTGTAGGTGAAAGGTCGTGCATCTTGCCAACATCTAATGATGTTTGATATAGGGGCACATATTGCACTTCATCGCAGCTAGCTCTATTATCACTTTAAGATGTCTTATACCTGTGTGGCTGTGTTACCGGTCTGTTTAGACAGGGAGGGTAGGATATTAGGCTGATCTTGGGAAGAAGTAACTTTTATGAAGCAATCTAACAGACTCTCAGAGCCCTCTCTTCGAGTCAATTTTGCACTTGTAATAACTTGATTCACATTCTGGGTCTTGTGATCTGTTCAACATATTCATGCAAATTGGATGTTGCTGAATGTTATATTTCAGATCATTCAGCACCAACTACCGTTCGCTCTGAATCCAGGATTCCATGGTAGCTTTTTTTCTCCACTCTATTTATAGTTTTAAGATGCAAATACGTTTCTACCCTTTAAATCCACTTGCATAGAAGTGAGACAATCTTTCTAAACGAATTTGTGTAGATTACATCCACAACGCGATCAAAATAGAGTACAATAACACTTTTCATAGAATCACGAGAATCACACTCCTTCGTACATTAACGTTCAGGAACCACTGGTAGCGTTCTTTTTTTTTATACTTCAGATGTGTCTGTCACAGCAGAACTGAATATTGATGAGCATTCCGGTCTCTTAACAAGAGCACTTTTACACTTTTGTGCTTTTTTCCTGTTTTGTTTCCAGTCAGTGTCAAACACATTAATAGTGACAACCGTTGGTTATGTTCATCATTACCCTGAAACATTTTTCAACTGGGTATTCGTTACCCCAATACCAAGGTTGTAAGTGCCTTTCTGAAATCTTTTGCATGTTTTGTTGTCACAGCATTTCTGTTATATTGTCATCACAGTGCGGCCCCATGATGGGTTTTTAGATAATCAGTCTTTTTATGGTATGTTCATTAGTGCGGTTAGGGATACCTTTTTGACACGTGCACACAGTGCATTGAGTGAGAACTAAATCTAAATAGTTCAGCGCTCATACGGTTAATACAATTAAGTGAATAACCGTCTACAGGTGAAGTTGTTTGTTTATTAAGGCCAATAATCCCTTAGCTCTAGACCTAGTTATATGGTCTAATGGAGGCTCACTGAACTCGTTAATTATAATTAAAATGAGTTCAGTAATTTTTGTAATTTTTGTTTTTCTATTTAGCTGTAAGGACAAGGCAATCGAATTAAATCCATTACAACATTCCAGTTTCACTCATCTCTGAAGATACCAGACCTATCTACCTCTGAAGAATTTCCTCGAACTTATTTAATATTGAAGATGGAAAGAAACATGTCGGGTTTTTGAGTGTAGTCATGAATAGTGACTAACTAGTTTTTAAGTAGTTGTGGCTAGATTTTTCAGTCACACAAAAAACTAAGATTTTACAGTACAAATAATGTTTTGGTTACTGGTTATATAATGTTTAATGAATTTATGTCATTCATTTTTTGGTTTAAATACACTTTTTAGTGATTGATCTGCTTTAATTTGTTTATGTTATGGATTGTGAGTGAGTTGAGTATGATGATGAATTTGATTGAGTGTTGTTTGGTTGGAGTTGTTGGTGGTGCAAGTGTTTTTTGAGTTTGCTGTATGTTTCATTATGAAAAACAATATTTATTATGTGTTTTTTTATTTATTCTATAAATTGTGTTTCATGTATATGTTTTTGCAATTGACAAACATTTTGAGATTTTTTATAATCCATATGGGAATTTTTATTGTATAACAAAATAATTGTATTGATGTGTGTGGATGTGAATTATATTCTTTCATCTTCAAATGTGAGATAGATCAGTATAGACTATGTCAGCATTTTTATGTGGTATGTCCTTTGCCTTGTCCTTCATCTAATAGCATTTCTCCATCCTGGCCTCGTAGTTTATGTAATACACTGGTGCTTCCCAGGTATGGCCAGTAGTGTGATGGAACCTGGGGTCCCCATTTTTGTGCAGAACTGAAACACAAAATAGCCATAAGACAACAGAAAATTTCAGAACATATCTACGTGTAAAGGGTATGGCACTGGACTAAGCAACACGATCTTAAAAGGAATTTATTCTGCCGGAAACTGCGACAAAGTTCTCCTCAATTGGAACCTGGTGATCCCTTGCCAGATTCCATGGAACTTCAATTGTTCACCTCATGGCCTTCTTCTTCAGTACCTAGCCCTCTTGTACTGTCACACCTGTGTCATTATTGAGCCGTTGGTGGTGGGCTTTTGCCCTTATTTATTAGCTCTATACATGTACGACACAATGCTACTCGCCATGCCGTCATTTGTAATCACATGACTATGTCATATCCCTCTCCAAATTGAATGCCAACATAAACTTAGATCAATTATTTTAAATCAACTTTTCACAGTCTAATGATTGTCTGGTTTATCAGCTCTCCGATAGCTCCCGTGCAGCACAAACCCTCTGAGCCGAGAGGATGGTGCTGGTTGCCACCTGAGGGAGTAACAGTGGTGGTTCTCTGCTCTCAGGCTAGAGTTGGTACTTGGGAGGACTGGTTCTCCCTCATCCACTGGCAGCAGTTCCTGGTCAGTATTCTGGGGTGAGCCTGCAGATTCTCGTGGCTGTTCCATCGGAGCCGGAGTCTGTTCGCCACATGGATGTCAAGACTTTCCATCAAATGGGAGGGTTTTTTTCTTCCCAAACCCACACTTCTCCACATGTAGTTTGCCCATTGTCTTCTAGGTGTTGGATTGTCACTGGGAGTCGGGAGTCATGCTCCTTGTCTGTTTTTCAATGAATAAGAATGTTGTCGCTGACATTGGTCACCCCAGGGAAGTCTTGCAGGACTTTCCTGATCTCGTGTTGGAACACATCGGCTGCGGAGGAAATCCCAAAGTTGGGGTGCTGATATCTCTGCAGTCCGAGGTATGATTATAAGGTCGAAATATACCTTGGTTCTTTGGCTACTTTAATCGGATGGTATCCGGAGCATAAATTCAGTTTGCTGAAGGTGGTTGCCCCCGTAAGGTCTAGGGTAAGTCAATCTGGATGATATGTTTTTCTATTCCAATACCTAAGTTCGGTAGTCGCAGGTCTATGCAGATCTGTATGGCTAGGGGCTGTTTGGGCTTTGTGGTTACCACCATAGGCGATACCCACCGTGTTGGGCCGGTTGTTTTCTCTATGATGTTGGGGTCCGAGTTTCTTGAGTTCAACCTCCACTGCGGCCCTCATGTGGAAAGGGACCCATCGATGTTGGACGGCTCTGGGTTCGACCATGGGGTCTATGTGTAGTTTGAGTGTGTGGTTCTTCAAACATCCAATGCCCTGGAATAGGCATTCCATTCCTCTGGTGTGTACCACAAAAGCAGAATGGATCATCTTCAACTTTACTGCTGTTGTTCAGCTGAGAAGTGTCTCAATGGTCTTGAAGGAGCCCCTCACTGGCAGAGGTTTTTTGCACCTGAACGCAAACAGTTATACTGACTTATGTTGCAGCATCGGGTATGGGCAGAGTTTTTCAGATCAGACTGCAGGCATTACATTGACGGTAGTCCCTCTGTCAATTATAATTTTTGTGGGAGTGGCATGGTATGGTAATGTGTATTTATATAGCGCCTATACATAGGCAAGTGTTTCACAAGCAAGTGTTTCAAAGTGCCGTCAACCAGGATAATGAATGTGGAATGGGTGTTTGTCCCTCATTTATTTTTGCTGTAGCGTGGTTTCACAGCTGAAATGGTATGTACTTGTTGTCTCCTTGGCTTCCGATGGCATGACGGCCTGTCAAGGGATGATTCACCATATGAGATCTCCTCTTCATCACTTTAACTGTCTTCGTCATTTGCATTCACTGCATGTGATGGCCCTAGGTTTCTCTGCTGGTTTTGTTTGGTGGGGTGCTTGCTGCTTGGAGTGCTTTCATGCTTGTTCCCACATCGGAGGTCGTTGCACCAGTGCTCTGCGAGTCCAATGGTTTGGTGGTCATTTTGGCCATGGGGTTCGAGCTCAAACATACTGATGCAAAGTGGTTGAGCTTTCTGCACTTGGGGCAGGTAACCCCTACTTATACACCAGCTGTCCTCCCCACAGGGTCGCAGCAGTTTATGGCGTCTGCTGTGTGTTTGCAGGTGGTTGGGCACATGGCAGATAGTGCTCCAGCACCTACTCACAATTGCAGTTGCTGTCGATGG
The DNA here is from genome assembly GCF_040938575.1 of Ambystoma mexicanum. Lineage (NCBI taxonomy): Eukaryota > Metazoa > Chordata > Amphibia > Caudata > Ambystomatidae > Ambystoma > Ambystoma mexicanum. Next base: position 818,673,539 of record NC_090929.1, read on the forward strand.
TTGGCCCAGTGCCGTGGTGCAGCTCGCAACGTTGAACACTTCCGTTCCTCCAGCCGTTGGTGCCGCTGCAGCAAGGAGGCAGCTTACCATTTGACAGTGCTGCTGGCTGCTGCCGCATCTAGTGTTACTTCCATCCAGCTCAGCACTGTGGCAGGAGTTTTTTTTTTGCCTCCCCTTGCTCCGAGTGGGAATCGCCGGCAAATGTGACACAGCGGATGCTGTTGTCGGCTAGCTTTTTTTAACATCGTCCTCGTCACCAATGTGATGCATGGAAAGGGGCCTGGGTTTTACCAGGCCCCACACTAATAACTCACATGCACACTGGGTGAGTGGCAGGGACGCACTGTTCCATTGGCAGGCTTTCTCCCTAATGTATTAGCTCTACACATGTACGGCATGATGAGTAGCGTCATGCCATAATTTGTAATCACATGACTATGTCACACCATAGACACATGGACCAAGGCAGCCCCAGAATGCTCTTAAAAAAGTTGTTCTTGCCCACCTGGATGGGCTCCAATTTGCTAAAGCCCCACAGTTCCATACTGCATCTTGCCAGAGACTTGGCTTTGCCACGGTAGACTTTCAATATCAGTTCTACAGGTTTTGCCTTAAATGAGTCCAGAGCTCTGAATACCCCACAATTGTCTACTTAAACCTTTGTGACGGCTTCTCCGTATGTATCTCTGGCCCGAAGTTTGCAAAGAATCTCACCCCAAGATAATCAAAATGGGTCATTCTTGGGATTAGCTCTCCTTTACAAAAGATAACTAAAGACCTCAGGAGGCGTTCCTTCCTCAACAGGCCATAACAGCCGATTTCTGGGCATTTATCTTGAGCCTCAGATTACTCATAAAACCAGAGTGGCCATCCACTGAATGTTATAATGATCTGGTGGTGCGGGACCACAACGTCAGCGTAGGCAAGTACTGGCAGATGTCTATTGCCAGAAGAAGATGTCAAAAGGTGTTTGTATAGGCTGTTAGTGTAAAGGAAAAAAAGCAGTGAAGCCAGGACACACCCTTGACGCACTCCATACTCCACCTGGAAAGAGGGGGTACGTTGTCCATCAGCTCCACTTCTCACTTGTGCCATTGTAGAGATATGCAATCGCTCCCTCAAATCCACCAGTGGACCGGGGCAATTCATGGATCTGAGCACGTTTGACAGCCTACCCAGATGCACATTATCGAATGCCGTGCTCAAATCCATTAAAGTAAAAAAATAGGCTCCTCCTTAACAAACAACGGATGTGCTGCAATCAAAAATAATCAGAACCTGCGATGTAGTTCCCAGACCCAGCCTAAAGCACAGTTGAAAAGGGAAGAAGATATTTGCACTCTCAGCTCAGGACTTGAGTCTCCCTAAAATGGCATGCCCCAAGATCTTAAAAGCTGAATCTAGCATGGAGATTGGTCTATAAGACCCTGGCTGCCTCTTTGGACGCTTTTTATATATTGGGCAAATCAGCGCACAAGACCAATAGTTGGGAATAGGGCCTCCAGCACAGACAGTGTTAAATCCCAAGGTCAAAACGGTAGCCCACAAGTTTGGCTGTGCCATGAACAGGTCTGCTGGAACATTGTCCGGGCCAGGGGCCCTGCTCCTGCCTTGATTTTTGACAGCCAGCAAAATGTCCTCCACTGTGAAGACAACACTATCTATCGTGTTACAAATTGTCAATTTGGGGCCTCGGACAGACAAACTGTCCTTATGCATATTTGCACTGTCGCTGCCAAATAGAGAGGAGTAATGAGCGACCCATGACTGTTCCAAAACCACCACAGGTTGCCCACAGATCCAAAACTTATAGAAACTAACACTTTGCCAGAACAATTTAGCACTTTGCCATTTCTCTTTTTATGGTATTCTTTTTTGTTGACTGAGTGGAGATCTGCTTCAATCAAGGTTTATATGCCACAACCCATAAGGTATTGAGTGCTGGATTTCTCAAACCCTTTCAGTCATCTAGCCAAGTCACTTTTTGTTAATTCACGCACTGTGCAGAATTACCTATGTTTTTAGGAGTTTTCCTATAATCTATTGATTTTGTTCCCGCCGGTACAGAATACCTAAAATTGTGATTACATTGTCTCTTCCTTTTATTATGTGAGACACACATCTCTCTGCTCCTGGCCATTCCAGTTTTCATTCCAGTTTTCAGCTGAATGTCCTTTCATGGATCCCAAAGAGACATAAATATTTTAGTGTTCCTATAATTAAATAATTCTGTGATTTTAGGGATTGTGTTGAATTTACTGAGTGAGATCTTTAGAATTTCTCTTTTTTTTCTTTTCCTGCTATCTTTTTTAACCATTTTTTTATTGCGTACTATGATTAGCATAAAATTTCAATTTCAAAATTTCATGAAGAAATTAAAATACATCACAATAATCATCCTACAAATACATCAAGTTAATAAGTCGATTTGTTTTAAACAAATGTTACAACATTAATAAAACCTTAACAGAGAAATGATCTAAAACTATTTTTCCCATAAATAATTTCAGCAAAGTACCCATAAATCAGATATAAAGTGCTTGAAGCTGTACAAACAGAGATTGTGTAAACTGGGGAAAGCCAGCAACAGATGCTTAGCTGATGCCACCTTCTTTTGGCAGAACCAACAAGCTGGACCACTAAGCACCTTATTTTTTCGTAGAAAACAATAGTTGTATGTATGCAGAAGATTTAGACAGAACCACAGGATTCATCATGACAGATATTTAGCTAAAAACGTTGTTGGGTCCCCCCTTCTACAGACATCTGTTGAAGATGGCTATATCTCTTATAGGTGCTTAGCCTGTCACAGGTATCTGACCAATCACGATCCCACATGCGTCCTTTATAACTAGACAGGTTTATACACACTTCTTCAAGAGTAACCAATATCTTTTCTTTTAAATAGATTATTGAGTGGGACTGCATAATTTAGCACACAGCAACACCCTTTTCCATAATAACTTTGCATTCATGGATGTGATTCGTAACTGATGGCCTATAACTGTCATTTGGAATGCCTTTGAAAGGCCAAGGACACCTCTACATAACCAACCTTCAAGACAGTCAATGTCAAACTTCCCAAGCTGGTGGTGTATCTCCAATCCATAACAGATACTAGGAACCACCTAGGCTTCATAAAAATGTATAACTGGAGCCAAGGGAAACCTGCCATACTGTCTGTGTAAATATTTCATCTGGGCACCATAAAACCCTGCACTTTCTAAGACGTAGCTAATCAATAACTTCATACCCGGAGAGGCCAGGATTTGGAAAACCAGACATTTCAATGTATTAACCTCATCAATTATACTTCCAGTTAAAACCCAATTTGAACTCTTAGTCCTGGATCCCGCTTTGAATGTCAATAATTTTGTTTTGTTTCTATTGACTATTAGGGTGTTTTCGTTTGAATACCTCTCAAAAGCCTTCAAGAGGTGAGAGATACCCATCCTATGACAGTCCAATAACAAAATATCATCTGCATATGTGATCCAATGCATCTTATACCCGAACAGCACTGGCAAAACCAATACGGACCCTGCCAACGAATCCCCTGGTCCGCTAAGTAAAGGTTAAAAAGGAGTAGGGCAAACACACACCCCTGCATTAGACCATTTTCAGCTGGCATGGATTGGGTGAGAGTTTCCTGTTGACTTAGCCTGTCATGATCTCTGCTTCCAAAAGGTCAGGGTTTTCCCAACTCCCTTGGAAGCAGATCCATAACCCAGGTTCCGAGTGCCAACCAGTCCCAATTGGGACCTTTTGGACCCAGTCCTGGCGCCAGTGGCACCAGGCTCATAAATATGCCCAGTCCCAGCGCTGGAAGCGCCGGGCTCATAATGCTTGGGTGGACTTACCTGCAGCAGACCATGCTGCTTACTTGCCTGCCAGTTGAGCCTCTGAACCTCTTCTGTTTGGAACTACTTTTCCTGTTGGGTGGGGCAGGAGCCACTCCCTAGGTTCAGAACACTGGAACTCTTCTGGAAAGCAGGAACTCTTTTCTTACCTAGGCGTGGCTGTGGAAGGAGACACCTAAGCACTACAGGAGGCTATTTAAACCACACCCGATGGATGAATCTTGCTTTGCGTTTTTCTGCATCCTCTGCAGCAGAACGCTCATCGTGTCTTCTGCATCTGATCCTGGGCCTCAGGAAAAAGGCTTACCATCCTGAATCCAGTCTTCAGCAACACCTATAAAGACAAGAAAGAACAGGTTAGCATTACGGTCTTCAGTGACAGCGCTTCACTTACCTGGTCCATCGGCTGTCACCAACGCCTCGCGCTGCATTCCGGCATCTGAAAGACAAAGGCTTACCTACTCTTCGTGCGCTCCGGAGGTCTTCGCACTGCATTCCGGCATCTGAAAGACAAAAGCTTACCAGCTCTTCGCACGCTCCGGAGGCCTTCGGCGCTGCATCCCGCATCTGAAAGACAAAACAAGGTGCGTTTAAAGACATTGGAGAACTTTAATACTCACGTGCCATTACTCCTTTCCACATCTAACCCAGTGGGTATTCCGGCACCCTGCAGCCACTCCGGACTTGTACCTGCAAAATAAAAAGACAGTTAGAGCGCATCGTGAAGCAGGCAACAAGCGCTTACTTACGTGCTTCCAGGCGCTTCCATTCATCACACGGGCTCCATCTTCAACTCACTTCAGCCCGTCATCCGCCATCGCCGGAACCTGCAAAAACAAGAGACATCATTACTAAAGACTTTTAAAGACATTAGAATTACTCGAAACTTACCGTTCGTGCAGTAAACGACGGACAGCAGTCCTCTAAAGTCAAGAGGCCTGCTCCCCTTATCCAGTGAAGAAACTGGTTACAGCACCCTGCCCCGAGGCAGATGGAGAGCACGGCGTTCACTTACCTAAGACATCTTACCCTTCGAGTCAGACATACAGTGCACAGAGGTCCAGCCCAAAGAGCCAGCCGTGTGTTACACATCACCTTTGAAGATACGGTATACGCCCAGTCAAGACCGGCGCCTCTACGGGAATCAGGTGAGCGTTACAGAACGCAAAGCCTACCGCAAAACTCCCGTCCAGGCGCTATGGAAACCTCGGATACCGACCAGCTAGCCCAGTTACTTGGGGAACTAAGGGCAGAAGTGCATGCAGCCCATCAGGAAACGAACGCTCTAAGAAGGGAACTGATTATTTCCAAGGAGCGAACAGATGATCTCGCTAGACAATTGCTACAGTCACAAGCCGGACAGACCCCGTTACCCGCATCTGGGGGAAATCTTCCTTCTACATCCTCTATGAATCCAGTCCGGATCAACCTACCTGGGAATGTACCTCTGGCTCCGCCCGAACGATTTTCTGGTGACCCAAAGAGGTTTGCAGTATTTATCAATCAGTGCCGGTTGCATTTCTTATGCCGGCCAGCAGCCTTTCCAACTGATCAAGCTAAAGTAGCTTTCATGCTTTCGTACCTTAGTGGCAATGCGGCAGACTGGTCGATCCCTCTAGTAAATCAAGATGATCCGGTCCTCCATGATTTTCAAGCTTTTCAGCTCAGTATGGAAAAACTGTTCGCAAGACATTCACAGGGGCAGGCCTTGGACAATGAGCTTCTTTCGTTGCGACAAGGCAATCAAGACCTTTTGGCTTATATTGCGTCTTTCAACAGACTGATAGTGGAAACTCAATGGCCTGAGGACAAAAGAATTACGCTGTTTTATAGAGGTCTACGTGGAGAGCTCAAAGATGTGTTAGCCCAAGTAGTGAATCCCCCACAAGATTGTTCGGACTATATAGACTTAGTCGTTCAAATAGATCACAGACTGCAGAACAGGAAGGCCGATCGTTCCAAGTTTGATGCTCGAGTATTTTCCAAACTGCCAACTCCTTCCAAAGGAGTAGACTCCGGGGAACCCATGCAAATAGGGGGCCTGAAAGGTCCTCTAACACAAAAGGAGCGGGAAAGGAGAAAACAGTTGCAATTATGCCTCTATTGCGGAAACTCAGGGCACTTTCTTCGAGACTGTCCGGTGAAACCTGCCAAGAAGGCAGTAGGAGCTGCAGTTACCAAAGTTACAAACTCTGAGCAGGGAAACAACCTCGCCCGACAAGAATAGAGGTCCTCTTGCCGAGCGTGAAAACCAGTTCCATGACCTCGCATTTCGTGATACCTATGGTCCTCATTAGCCCTGATAATCCGGATCGATTACATGCAATTGAAGCTTACGTCGACAGCGGTGCCATCGGCAATTATGTGGATCATGAAATGGTTTTGAGGATGAATCTAACTCTTTGTCCCAAGGCTGTAAAGGACGTCATTACTACGGTGGATGGAACGGAGATAGCCTCCGGACCAGTAACGCATACCACTCAAGAAGTGACGCTAGTAAATCAAGATGGACACCATGAGAAGATTGTGTTCGATGTGATCAAGGCTCCTCAGTTTCAGATTATTCTAGGAATACCTTGGTTAGAGAAACACAATCCTCTGATCGATTGGCGAGCAAGAACGGTCCAGTTTCCAGAATGTGTCTCTACTTGTCACCCTCCACCTGGTGTTGCACTGGCAGCAATTTCTTCAGAGACTCCCCAGTTACCTCCCGAATACCTAGAATACCAAGATGTTTTCCGGAAGGACCAGGCTAACTCTCTACCTCCTCATAGGTCTTATGACTGCCAGATAGACCTGATACCTGGATCTACTCCTCCTTGTAGTAGAATTTATGCCCTCACCGAGCCTGAGAACCTTCACCTTCGACAATACCTGGATCAATACCTGGCAAATGGGTTTATTCGTCCTTCCAAGTCCCCTGCTTCTTCAGCTTTGTTCTTCGTTCCAAAAAAGGAAGGAGACCTTAGAACTTGTATAGATTATCGCTCCCTGAACCAGATCACCGTCAAGAATAGATATCCGTTACCTTTGATCCCTGAACTCCTGGACCAAGTCAGAAAAGCATGCATATATACAAAGCTGGATCTTAGAGGAGCCTACCACTTGGTACGAGTAAAAGAGGGCGATGAATGGAAGACGGCCTTCCGCACCAAATATGGGCTATTTGAATATCAGGTCATGCCCTTCGGACTTTGTAATGCCCCGGCCGCCTTTCAATATTTTATGAACGATGTCTTCAGAGAGCTCATAGATGTGTGTGTTGTTGTTTACATTGACGACATCCTCGTTTATTCTTCATCGGAATCTGAACATAGGAAACACGTAAAAATGGTCCTCGAAAGATTGCGTCAACACAAACTTTTCGCTAAGTTGGAAAAATGTGTTTTCAACGTGACTGAAGTTGAATTCTTGGGATTCATATTATCACCTGGCGGAGTGCGTATAGATTCAAAGAAGGTCGATGCAGTTCTCAAATGGCCATCACCATCCTCCGTAAAAGGTGTGCAAAGCATGTTAGGCTTCGCTAACTTTTACCGCAGGTTTATCCCCGAATTTTCTCGAATAGTCCAGCCCATCACTGCCTTGTTAAAGAAAAACAAATGTTTTGAATGGTCTACCGAGGCGGAACAAGCTTTCCAGGATTTGAAGACTAAATTTATCTCTGCACCAATCTTAAAACACCCTCGCCCCGAACTCCCCTACATCGTGGAAACTGATGCTTTAAGCCTTGCCATGGGGGCAGTTCTATCACAAAAGGACCCGGTAACCAATCAGTTGCATCCCGTGGCATTTTGGTCCCGCAAATTCTCGCCTCCTGAAATCAATTACACGATTACTGACAAGGAACTTCTGGCTATCAAGTCTGCCTTTAAGGCTTGGCGGCATTATCTGCTGGGGGCCCGACACACCGTTACTGTGATTACGGATCACCGAAACCTGCAATATTTGAAAACCGCAAAAGCCCAATCCTCTAGACAACTCCGTTGGGCATTATTCTTTGCCGAGTTTGACTTCATAATTACCTATCGACCTGGTACAAAAAACGGTAAAGCTGATGCCCTTTCTCGGATAGGAGTGGAAGAACACTTGATCAACCCTAAACCTGTACCAATCATTCCCGAACAAAGAATTCTGGGTGTAATCGCCACACAATCCATAGAGGAAGTTAAGGATAAAGCCAGGCAACTTGCAACTCCAGCAGACATACAGAATTGGCATCTGCAGGGAAAGGACTTTGCAGTAAAGGACAACTTATTGTATTTCCAAGAACGATTATACCTGCCAGGCACAGATTTACAGAAAAAAGTAATCTCTTGTTATCACGATTCTTTTCTTTAATGGAAGGACCTCAGAAAAGATCAAGCGCTACTTCTGGTGGCCGTCTTGGAAAAAAGATATCAGAGACTTTATAATGTCCTGTGGAGTATGCACCCAAAACAAGAGTCAAAAGGAAAGACCAGCAGGCCTCTTACGCCCTATTGACATCCCACCTCGCCCTTGGCATACGCTTTCTATGGACTTCATCACCGATCTACCTCCATGCTCCGGATATAATACGATTCTAGTAATCGTGGACTTATTCTCCAAGATGGCGCATTTCATTCCGCTCAAAGGCTTGCCAACAGCAGCAACTCTGGCCCGAGAATTTCTCAAAAACATCTTCCGACTGCACGGTTTTCCTTCGGTTCTAATTTCGGATCGAGGTAGTCAATTTATTTCTCATTTTTGGCGAAGTTGCTGTCGGTCGGCTCAAATTGATGTGAGACTATCGACCAGTCACCACCCTCAGACCGACGGACAAACCGAGAGGACCAATCAAACTCTGGAACAGTATTTACGCTGCATGCTGCAACAAACTGAAAAAACTTGGAAAGACATCCTTTGGATAGCCGAATATGCCTACAATAACTCTGTCCATTCGGGAACTGGGAAAACCCCGTTTTTTCTTTTATACGGCAGTCACCCTCGAACCTCGGAGTTGGATCCCCTCCAAGATCTTGAAACACCAGCAGTAGACTACCTGCATTCTACAATCACCCAAGCCTTTAAGGAAGCTGTTTCTCACCTTCAAAGGGCTAAAGAACAATACAAGAAAGGAGCAGATCAACATCGGAAGGAAGCCCCTCAATATCAAGTAGGGGATCAAGTCTGGTTATCCACCAAATATCTACCTCTAAAAGGGCCACGCACATTCAACCCAAGATACCTTGGTCCCTATTCCATCACTACCATAGTAAACCCAGTAGCGGTCAAGTTGGACTTGCCCCCGCACATGAAGATACATCCGGTCTTCCACGTCTCTCTATTAAAACCCGTGCAACCTCAAACCCGACTAACTAAATCTCCAAAACCCATCCTAGTTGATGGAGAACTCGAGTTTGAAGTCAAAAGCATTCTGGACTCCAAGATCTCCAAATCTAAACTATTTTACCTAATTGACTGGAAAGGCTACGGCCCCCAAGAGAGATCCTGGGAACCTGCTGAATATGTCCACGCTCCTCGCCTAATCAAAAGATTTCACCGAACATTTCCTGACAAGCCAAAACCCCCGGAGAAGCCCGGTTTGGGAGGGGCCTTGAGGGGGGGTACTGTCATGATCTCTGCTTCCAAAAGGTCAGGGTTTTCCCAACTCCCTTGGAAGCAGATCCATAACCCAGGTTCCGAGTGCCAACCAGTCCCAATTGGGACCTTTTGGACCCATTCCTGGCGCCAGTGGCACCAGGCTCATAAATATGCCCAGTCCCAGCGCTGGAAGCGCCGGGCTCATAATGCTTGGGTGGACTTACCTGCAGCAGACCATGCTGCTTACTTGCCTGCCAGTTGAGCCTCTGATCCTCTTCTGTTTGGAACTACTTTTCCTGTTGGGTGGGGCAAGAGCCACTCCCTAGGTTCAGAACACTGGCACTCTTCTGGAAAGCAGGAACTCTTTTCTTACCTAGGCGTGGCTGTGGAAGGAGACACCTAAGCACTACAGGAGGCTATTTAAACCACACCCGATGGATGAATCTTGCTTTGCGTTATTCTGCATCCTCTGCAGCAGAACGCTCATCGTGTCTTCTGCATCTGATCCTGGGCCTCAGGAAAAAGGCTTACCATCCTGAATCCAGTCTTCAGCAACACCTATAAAGACAAGAAAGAACAGGTTAGCATTACGGTCTTCAGTGACAGCGCTTCACTTACCTGGTCCATCGGCTGTCATCAACGCCTCGCGCTGCATTCCGGCATCTGAAAGACAAAGGCTTACCTACTCTTCGTGCGCTCCGGAGGTCTTCGCACTACATTCCGGCATCTGAAAGACAAAAGCTTACCAGCTCTTCGCACGCTCCGGAGGCCTTCGGCGCTGCACCCCGCATCTGAAAGACAAAACAAGGTGCGTTTAAAGACATTGGAGAACTTTAATACTCACGTGCCATTACTCCTTTCCACATCTAACCCAGTGGGTATTCCGGCACCCTGCAGCCGCTCCGAACTTGTACCTGCAAAATAAAAAGACAGTTAGAGCGCATCGTGAAGCAGGCAACAAGCGCTTACTTACGTGCTTCCAGGCGCTTCCATTCATCACACGGGCTCCATCTTCAACTCACTTCAGCCCGTCATCCGCCATCGCCGGAACCTGCAAAAACAAGAGACATCATTACTAAAGACTTTTAAAGACATTAGAATTACTCGAAACTTACCGTTCGTGCAGTAAACGACGGACAGCAGTCCTCTAAAGTCAAGAGGCCTGCTCCCCTTATCCAGTGAAGAAACTGGTTACAGCACCCTGCCCCGAGGCAGATGGAGAGCACGGCGTTCACTTACCTAAGACATCTTACCCTTCGAGTCAGACATACAGTGCACAGAGGTCCAGCCCAAAGAGCCAGCCGTGTGTTACACATCACCTTTGAAGATACGGTATACGCCCAGTCAAGACCGGCGCCTCTACGGGAATCAGGTGAGCGTTACATAGCCTGACCTTTGGAGTGGTTTTAGTATGAAGGCGAATTAGAATGTTCAATAGGTGTGTTGGAACACGTCATTCATACAATCTTTTCCATAATAATTTACTGTCAACTTTGTCAAAAGGCAATGTCAAATCAATGCTGACTAGATATACTTTCTCAATCACTTTCTGCCATACCAGCTGCTGCAAATAGTCCAACAGCATTCCCACAGTTCTTATCCCATCCCTTGCCTAAATCCTGTTTAGTTTGGTTTTAAAATACCAGTGGTTTCAGCCCAATTTTTTAACTCTGTCTGCACTAAGGACGCAAAGATTTTTGAATAAGCGTCCATTAGTGCAATCAGACGATAGTTTGCAGTGTCGGTTCTATTCCCCTTCTTAATAATGGATAAAATAAAAGCTACTGACCAACTCCCCCATATCATTTGAGTGGCCACAATAGTTTTAAACAAATTGTCCAGAGTTGAAGCCCAAAAAGAACCGTTTGGGCCTGGCACCCGAGACCTGCTGGATTGCAGGATAATGTTTTCAATAGTCTCCTTTGCAAATTCCATGTGCCATTCACCATTGTCCGTAATTTACTAGGACCTTACATGCCTAATCACATAAAGTTCGGCAAAGTGATCTTTCCACAAGCACTTTATGATTGCATTGTCCCGACTCTCATTTTGATGAGTGCTTTTTTGGTTCACCAAAGACCAACATTTTTTGTCAGATTTACCCAGGATAGCTTTTAACATATCCTCACCTTCTACTTGGTGTATATTATAGGGCATAGCTCTCACTTTACTCTTGTATCCTTGCTTCTCTTTAGCTATTAGTTGAGCTATCTCCCCTTCAGGCATATTATTTCTTACTAAATAGTTAATGTTCTTATGCTTCTCTTGCTTCAAAATCTGGATTTTTCGAACATATTTAGACTTTCTATTTGATTGATGAAATCAAGGAAAGGCATATGCCTGCATGGAGCTTTTTATAATAGCTGGAAAAATCCTTAGCTGCCGGAGATAACATGGCTCAGTGAGTAGAGTGGTTTCCCACCTCCTCTTAAACTGCAGAATAAAATGTGCAATGCTCCTATCTGTCCACCTCAATATATTCTTCCCTGTATTTACCACCACCGGTTGGACCCGTCCAGGCGCTTATGGACCATATGAACACATAAAGGGACCCCTAAAAATATTGTAGTCACTGGGTAAACCATCACATACTTCAAAATGAACACAAAAGTGAAACAGCTCTTTAGAAACAAATATAAAATCAATGATGCTTCATTGCGCTCCACGACCCCATGTGGCCAATACAAATCTCCCTCAACAATTCTTTTCAGTGCAATTACACCCCAGTTCTTAAAAAGGTCCATCCTTTTTTTCTGAAGTTATTAACCTTCGTCCCAGTGGAAGTAGAATGAGCCACGCAATCAGTGTTGAAGTCACCAGGAACAATAACAAAGCTTCATTGCCGGTAATTTGCCAATCTAACAATGCTGTCTCCATTTCAACCTTAAATTTGGCCTGGTTGACCTCCTTATAATGACAATATGTATTTATTACCAAAACTGAGCACTGAAGCCCTTTTATGGCCAGCTTTGTCATAAGCAAAAATGGTGGAAAATAACACGCCAGCAAAATAGAGTTTTTTACAGCAACGAGCATGACCACCCTGGGGGCGCCCAATGATCCCCTCGCTCCCTAAAAGCCATTTGTTGACACAAGGAGAAGCCATCCAGTACGGCATTAGATTTTTGTAAAGTTTCCAGAATCAAGATGAGTTCCATCCATCCTAATTAGATATGGCATATGGAGAGTTGGTAAGATGAGAAAAGCCTCGGAGTTCCATGAGATCATGTTAAAAACCTAGTCTCTTAGTGCCGCCCATGAAATTCGTGACTGCCAAAGAATGCGCTATCCAGGACCAGTTCTCTTAATTTCAGGGCTCGCATGAATTTCCTTGAGTACCACTTCCTGGTTTGTATTGTTCTCCAAACATGTAACCTAGACAGCAAGAGGATGAGCAAAACTGCTAGTACTAATTTCTATGGCCACAAAAGGTGGAAGATCAGTACCCCGTTGTCTCAATTTGTCCACACAGTTTAATAGATACGTTTGGACTAATACAGATGGAATGTCAATGTCTGCCACATCGAGCCTGTCCTCAAAAGTCAGTTTCACTCTGGCAATGCCCTTAGTAGTGATGATTCTTAGATCTGGAGTACCTTTTAACAAAGCTATGATTGTGCTTTGGTTCATAATAAGATGACGTTCTCTTTTTGGGCAGTGTTTCAGACTGTATTTTTGTCCCACTCTGGTAGGAAGGCACACACACTTTATCACCCTCAACGGGTGGGGTATAGGACTTCGGTTGTTCTGTCATCTAGCTGAAGACCTCTTTCTTCAAGCTTTTCCCCAAACTCAAAACCACAGTTGGTAAACTGGCACTTGCACTTTATATTTTGTACTGTAATCTTCATCCCTACATATGAGCCAATGCACTGAGATCGCCCATCCGGGTCAGGCTATTGTTCGCTCTAATGGCCTTGAGGAATGGGTTGGAAACACCTTTACAGTGCTGGCAGCAGGTCTATGGAATACGTTTCATACCTCACCAAGGGCATGATTTACAACACATTTTAACGTGGGAAAGTCCCATTAAAACATTTTTGTAAATCAGGCCCTAAGACTCATCCCTAATCACAGCACCTTGCAGCACCATCTAAAACCCTTCTCTTTCCTCATTAATAATGGCTTTTAGTTCTGTTCACTCTTTATTCCAGACCGGGTTCTTTTTTTAGCACCATTTGTCGCTTACGTGAAAGTAGCAGTTTATAAATTCTGTATCATCCTATACCATGTCATACACGTGTGGGATCTGCATTAGAAACTATATAATACTGTAGGGTTTTACCCGCTTTTTGAAACACTGTTTAGAATCTAACACTCTCATATATCCATTTCTAACATTCAGCAACTCCTCCATATCTATAAATAGTACTGTAAGGATATTTGGCGTGTTACAGTACAGAGTACAGTAATACTGCACAAGTAGCACATTTTTTTTTGCAGCACCACCACAAGGGTGCGGTGCATTGCTATATGGGTTGCCAGATTAACAAGGAAAGACAGGCTATTCAGTCAAAAACGATTTTAACATATAAGATGCAAATCTATTTTTACAGTTAAAAGCACACGTGCTCATTTAAAAATGCACACTATTTTTCACCTGAAATGCCTATATTGCTAGAGACACATTTGAAAATTAACAGCTAACCTATTAACAATTAACCTGACTAATAAAACCTTATTTAACATAACCCACTAATAAAATGTGTTCTCCACTGCAGAATTAGGCATACTCTGAAAACCATTTAAATGCGTGTGCAGATTTTTTTTTCTTCTCTTCTCTGCCTGATTCTCCGTGTTTTTGTGCACAGTAGCTGCAGGAAGAAGGAAGTCAGATTTGCAACAATTGCAAATGTATAAGCGAAGCTATTGTTGAAGAATAGGAGGATGAGAGATGATGGATTTCATTGGGACACGTCATACAGAGGGCTGAGAGGAAAGTTTTAGTGGGCAGTATCAGGGAAAAAGACAGGCAGACATCTTTCTGCACTACTGGGGAGAAGACCTGGCTATGGGGCTCCTGACTGAATGCAGATTCCTGTGTCCTGCTGCAGTCGAGATTGGGGAGAGCTGAAAGAAGGACCTTTCCACTGGCTGAGGCATTCCGATCTGCAAAAGCTGAGAATTCCAGGAAATGACCCCGGTTTGAGAAGGCAAGCGTTCCTTTTTACCTGGAGTTAATCCAAGAGAGCCACATTCACAAAGAGAACAACTAAAAAGATAAGGTAATGAGAAGTGTGGGAGCTGAGTGTGTACGGTAATATGCAGTCAGTGTAGGATTCCTGTGCGTGTCTTAATCAAGTGCTAATGTTGCAATTTGAGTTATGTTCTCCGCCACTATCCTTGCAGTGTGTCACAGACAATGCTTTGACTGTACCATTTTATTTCTGTAAAGAATGAAATCGTGTTTAAATACAACTTTTATAATACAGAAAAATATTTGAAAACAGACGGGTGATGTTTATTGTTTACCATTAAAATGCTGATGATGTGGGGAGATTTTTAAACAGTGCAATGGTCATTTTAAGACAGATGTGTGCATGTCAAAATCAGTATGAATAATTGTGAGTGACTGTAGCATAGCTTGTTGGAGGTACATGAGCCAACGGGAAGAGAGACTCTCTGAGCATAGCTCCCTACCGTATATAAGGTAGTGGAAATTACCACAAGACTACCACATATAGCTCTCTGTCGTAAATAAGTCAGTGAGTTCGCCCATGGTGGCACACCAACACTATCACTGGAAAATGTGGTATTCCTAGAATGCAGGTCTGAGGTCTCTCTAGTGATCACACGAAAAATCTAAGCAAAGATAAGGGATTCTGGACATTGGGGCCACAAATAAAACAAGGGAATTATGCTCACCAAAATACCACCAACCACGTATACCAAATATGCAAGTCTGGGTGCTGAAATAATGCATGTCCATTGTATTATTGTTGCACATGGCCAAATCTGAATACAAAGAGTGATTATTGCTAAGTTATTTTTCGGCGGTAATAAAATACCGTCAGGCCCCAAATCTCCACAAAATACCCTACATATTTATGGTGCGTTGCAGGCCGGGAAAGTGATCATAGAGTACCTACTGGGCGTGGCAAGCGTGTCTCACACTGCCATTTGCACATTAAAGGGAACCCATTTTATAATAGCAGAGTGCCACTAAAAACGAATTTCAGAATGTCACAAAGGGAAACCACATTCTCAGATCTAGTGCAATATTTAGAGGCAAAGTTATTTGCACATGGGAATTGGTCTTCGAATAGCACGTTAGAATGGAGTAACCGCATTCAGGGTGAGGTGCAGAAAGAAAAACTAGACAATATTTTTGCAGAAGGCAGCATAATTCAGGTCTGCCTTACAAGATTATTGAATGCAGCCGATAAAAGTGCAGAGAAAGACTGTTTAATACGGCTATGCGGCAAAATATGGTTTATTTTAAACAAGTCCCTGCGAATGCAAGAGAATGATACTCAGCTAATTAACAGGTTAAAGACTGAATAAGATGGGGCAAGTAAAAATCAGGAAATGTTGAGAGCAGAATTGGATGTATGCCAAAAAGACATGCAATTAAAATGCAGAGACTTTGATACTCAGTTATCCAAAAGCAAGAAACAATTTGAAGATAGTGAGCAAGAATTGACACACTTAAAAGCCTTAGTGGATCACATTAGGCAGGATAAAGATGAGGTTGTTTCAGAAATGCAGATTTTACAAAAAGAACATTGCGAAAAAGAAGGTGATCTTCAGAGTGCAGAACAAGAAATGATTAAAATGATCCAAGAAAGAGACAAGAGAAATAAAGAGTTCAATGAATGCCAAATGCAAATGTGCGATATGCAGGAGGCGATTAATAAAATGAGTGATGAAAATAATTATTTGCATGATGAAGCCAACAGACTCCTTAAAAAATGTAAGGACTTAGAACAGCAAATGTGCATTCCCAGGTCCCAAGAGAGGCGGCAGGGTACCACCTTCAATGGAGTGGAGGTGAATTCTAGCTCTGCCCAAAGAGCTAGTGCTCCAGTGACTGGGCCGGTGACTGAACTTGGTTGCAGCGCCCTTAGGGGATTTGATACTCCCATTGGGGGCAGTCACCAATCTCATACACCTGAAAACAGGATTGACTCACAAAATAGTGCAATTCCATGTATTGCAACAAGTAGCCCCATAAAAATAATGAAATCCATTAAAGCCCTGATCAAACCATTTAAAAAGGGAGGTGAATGCTGCATTGAGGATCACTTAGAAGCGGTGCATGACATTTTTAAAGCACTCCAGATACCTAAGGAACAGTACAGACAATATTTTCATTTAACTTTAGATGCCCCGACGGCCAGCATCATAAGGGGATTAAATGAACAGCAGAATATGACATGGCTGGAGTTTGAAAAAGAAATTAGGCGTCATTTTTCTCCTTTTCAGTCATTGCAGGAGGCAAAGAAAGTCGCGTACACAATTACTGCTGGACCTAATACATCCCCTCGCCAATTTTTACAAGACTTAAAAAGAGCATTCTCTCGCTTTGATGTATCTTTTGACTCAAATTCCAATGAGTTTAAAACTGCATACTTCTATGGGCTACAGAAAGACATCATATCCCAATTGGTCCGTGAATTTGACCGTGACAAGTCCCTTGAATGGATTGTACATCAAAGCACAAAGCTATATGAGGTACTCTATTGTCAGGGTAGAGAAAGTGATAAAATGAAAGATACCAGGCATAAATCTAAAGAACCCTCAGCCACAGTAATGGAAATCAGGTCAGCCAAAATGTCCCTTGAGTCTGCTCAAAGTCAAGGTAAAAATAATGTGACACCTGAACAAAGGGGTAATCAACAAAGATCGCCATTTCCTGTACCAATATTCCAAACACATGATCCTAGTAATAGAGAGAGCTACATCAGCCCTAGGTACTTAGGGGATAGACCCCGGGTAAGATACCGGTCTGATATGGCAGGTATGAACAATAACCAGAGACAAAATCAAGATCAAAGAAATGATGGTCCCTACCAGTCATTGGGGACACAGAGTAGGTTTGATCCCAACACCATGATATATGGTAATCAGGATAGGCCCCGATATGTGGATCGATTTACTGATAATGGAAATCAACATAGGGGCCAGTACCCACAATCTGAGAGACAGGACATGAGGCAAAACGTGAACTACAGTCCACGCCAGTACAATGATTCCCCACCAAGGGACTATAATCAAAGGATGGGTGCAACCCGCTCCCCTCCACAAATGAATCAAGAGTTCAGAAACCATCCCAACCGGTATCAATCACCTGAGAGGTATCAGAATAGATCCAATCAGGAGGAAAACAACCAATATCGACCTAGGCCACAGAAAGAGGATCCTAGAGAGATGGAAAGGTTCCAGTGCCTTGAGGCCCAAGTGAAAATGTTAGCTGAGCAAATAGGAAAGCTCTATACAGCGCAAAAACAACCTTCCAAAGAGGGGGCTGATGGCCATAGCAATGACCGGGGGGCTTCCGAAAAGTGACTAAGTACTCATGATAATCGCAGTGCCAAAATGACAGATTGCTCTGATATAATTTTGCATAACAACTCTGAGATGCATAATGGATTAAAAATGAAAGTACCAGTAAATGAAATTGTGACAGAAAGTGCAAATACTTCTAAAAAAGAGGTACGGTTTAGCTTAGAGCTAAATAAAACAGTAAAAATTTGCACAAATGAAAAAGAAACATTAGGAATTCCAAAAGAACAAAGGAACAGATTTAAGAAAAATGACTCATGCATGGGGAATACCAGTGAACAGGGAGTAAGTGGGGATGCCATAGCTCCTTCCCTGGGCAAGCAAAACAATGACCAAACACGGACAGAAAAAGGAAATACTCACAAGGAGGGTACAAGTCAATCACCTGAAAAATTCTTTGAGCCACATATTTTTGAAGAGGCTGAAAGGGCTGGTATTACACTAAATGATCACAAATGCACAGAATTAAAAAATGACAAATTGCTGAATGATGTTGTTACACATGTTCAGTTGGAAGGTTGTAATGTGGTCTCTGATGTTACCCAGATGGATGGGCGAACAGTGGCCACACTCCAAAAAACCTCTGAACATGGAGAAATGAATAAAATATCTCGCACAGAAATGGGTAAAAAGGAGGGAAAAATGTCTTTTCATTTACCAATGTGCTTAGCCAAAAGTGAAAAAGACCTGAGAAAGGTGAGCCCTGAAATCAGTAAGAATTCACATTTCTTATGTGTATTAGAGGAAGTTGAGGACAGATATTATGCACCCATCACTGTAGAAGAAAAATGCCACACCTTCGCTATGATTGACACTGGCGCACAGGCCACAATTATGTCCAAGGAGCTGGTAAAGAGTATCAATGAAGGGAGGCCTCCACAGAGTCAGATCACAGTGAAGGAAAATCAAGGCCCAGTGCATAACTTTAATGGGGAGGAGGTGCCCATCATAGGTGTAACTGAGGTTGACATAAAAATAGGAAGGCACAGAATGAAACAAGAGGTATTGATCACATCTATTTGTGAAATTCCATTTCTGATGGGGAAAGATTGCCTGAAAAGATTGTCTCCTCTCATAGATGGGGTGAATGGAGTGCTGTGGTCCTTAACCAAAAAACCATTGAGGCCTAAGAAACTAAAATCACAAAACAGCAATATAAAAGAATGTCACACCGTTGCCAAAACAAATGATGCTGTGGAGGTATATCTCCAGAATAGCTGCATACCTAGTGTCACTGTTATATTAATGTGTCAAGACAAAGATCAGAGCGACAATGAAAAACTACCTGTACAAATATACTTGGACCCAAGGAAAGATTGGCAGACTGCCATAGACGAACACACATTACGTTTCTATTTAAAAGAGAAAACATGCAAACAGAATATTGTTCCTAAAACAGATTCAGAAAAACACATTACCACTCTGGCAGAAATACACATGGAAGATGAGCAAACATGGGTTCACGTTGGTATAAATGATTATCTTAAAACAATAAAAGCCACTTTAGCGCTTGAACATGAAAGGAGTTTCATTAATGAGAAATTGTTGCAAAAAATTATGGAGAGGGAAGAAATCCCGAAATTTAGGATTAAAAACCAATATGTTTCTGGGTTGGACAATCGAGACTTTGAAAACCGAATTGCAGGCAGATGCATGCTTAAAATTAGCATTGGGCAGAAAACAATTTACCATAATGTATGGATAGTGAGTGGAGCACAAAATGAATTTTACATGGGCAATGACATCATGCACAGAATGTGTATGGTGTTAGATTTCCTTAATCAAAAAATATGGTCACGCCTAGGTGGGCCGGCACCTGAATTTGAAGACAAAAGAAGGGCTTATCATTGTGCACAACTGGTTCCTTATGCCATCGAATTACAAATAAGGAAAGATACTATTATTCCTGCATTTACAAAACAGTTTGCAATAACACTGAAATGCAAAAATGGGCAGCAGATGAAAGGCTCTGATGCATTTGTATGCCTGAATGAATCCATAAAACAGCAAGGCCTGGATTATGAATACATTCCATTGGTAGACATTGGTGAGGGATCTGTAAAAGTCATGGTAAATAATAAAGGTTGTCAGGATATTCATTTAGAGGAAAACTCCCCATTAGGAATGGCCATACAAAAATCACATTATACGGCAGATTTAAATAACATGGTGATTGGGAATATTCCTGAAAAATATGTAGATGCCAAGGGCGAGTTGCCAGAACACCTGGACTCTCAGCCCAAAGGAATATTTAAAATTCATTCTGTGTATCCTTATGATTCAAATGAGACAGTGTGCTGCCATCAAGAGGATTGCATAATATTTAATTTAAATGAAAATGAAACAGGAAATCAGCCCATTGAAGTGGAAGCTGATATGCCAAAATATTTAAAAGTGGCAGCTCTACAAAAAGACACAGCCACACAGTTAGAGGAAAGCGCTGAGATTCCTTTACCAGAAGAGTTTCCAGAATTTTCCAGAATGGTAGAAGAGCAGATCTCCTTAGCGGATGCATGTGACAGCGATGGGGATCGAAACGACCTGAGGGAAATATTTATGGAGTTTAAGGATGTATTTGCAAAAGATGATTATGATTGTGGTTTAACTAATTTACATGTGGCCACACTACCAGAAGGTTGTAGCAGAAATCCAGTGTTTGTACGCCAGTATAGACTACCGCTGGCATGTTTAGAATCATTGGCAGAGATTATTAAAAATTTGGAATCACGGGGAATAATTAGGCCCATTCATAGCACATCCAATACGCCTATTTTAGGTGTGTTAAAGCCAAATGGTCAATGGCGGCTGTGTGCAGACTTAAGAGAGTTAAATAAAAGAGTACCAGTATCTAGATGGCCACTACCATTCATTGATCAGGGCCTAGCTCAGATACATGGTTCAAATGTATTTACCACGTTAGATCTCACATCTGGATATTGGTGTGTGCCATTGGCAGAGGAGATACAACACCTATTTTCCTTTACATTTGACAGGACTCAATATGCCTGGCTTAGAGCTCCGTTCGGGTACATCAATAGTGGGAGTGAATTTGGCATATTTTTGAGAAAGGCCATGCCGGATGCAGCGGAAAGAGGAACAATAGTTTATGTGGATGATGTCCTGATAAAAAATGAAAACCTTAAAAGCCATTTTGATGAAATAAGACATGTGCTTGGCCAATTGCAGAAAGCAGGCGCCAAAGTATCTTTACAAAAAGCACAATGGTGCAAGAAAAAAGTGAACTTTCTAGGGCATGAAGTGACTGAACATGGGCTAAATCCACAAAGGAAGAAAATAGAGGCCATACAAAGATTAAAAGATCCTAAAAATGTGAAAGGAGTAAAAAGTTTATTAGGGATGACAGGCTATAACAGAAAGTTCATTGAGAATTATGCAGAAATCACTCAACCATTGACTAAACTGCTTAAACTAAATACTCCCTGGAGATGGGAAAGAGAGCAGTCTGATGCAGTGGCTAGATTGAAGGAATGTCTTGTAAAGGCACCATGTTTAGCATACCCCATAAAGGACAGGGATTTCTTTATAGAAATAGGTTTTTCTGAACATTGTATGTCAGCAGTGTTATCACAAAAACACGATTTGAATCCCAAAACCATTGCATATGCAAGTAAGGCATTTTCCCAAGTTGAAATGAAATTTAATGAATGTGAGAAGGCCCTATTAACCACTGTGTGGGCGCTACAACATTTTCGCCCCATTGTTCAGGGAGAAAAGGTGATTATTGAAACAAATCATCAACCTTTGCAATTTTTAGAGAGTAAAAGAATTAGATCAGGCAATCTAGCGCAATCCAGAATCACTTCATGGACGCTGGCATTACAAGGTTTTCCCGTAGAAGTAAGATATGGACAAAATAAAAAGAGCCCAATTGCTCAAGGGTTAGCTGACTTACATGACTGTGCAGCTGAACAAATACCAAATGAAATGGAAGTGGAAGCTAGTTTACAGGAATTTGAACAATCACCACACAAAGCTTTTGATGAAAAAACATGCAAGGATTTGCCAACTGTATATGTGGATGGTTGTGCTTTTCACAGTGAAAATGACAGTAATAAACAATTAGTGGCAGGAATAGGAAATGTCTGGTTGAAATGTGAAGGCGTTCCTAGTATAGGGATGAGGATTGGAGATAGGAGCAGTCAGGTGGCGGAATTGGCAGCCATCTATAAAGCAATTGCTACTGCAGTTGATAAAAAGTTCAGTGAAATTGTCCTGGTGACTGATTCTGACTATGCACGGAATAGCTTTGTGGAGTATTTGCCTGGTTGGAAAGCAAGAGGCATGGTTACATACAACAAAAAGCCACTTAAACATGGGAAAATGATACAAGCCATAGACAAATTGGTGTCAGAAAATAATTTAACAATATACTGGAGAAAAATTCGTGGGCATTTAAAAACACCAGGAGAGGATAAGGAGGGAAATGATAAGGCAGACCATCTGGCTAAGATTGGGGCTGTGATGGGAGAATTGCTACATATTGATTATTTAATGGGTGAAATACAAATTGATGCAGTGACACGTTCTAAAGCACCAAAGGAGATAGATCAACCGGTGGTGCAGTGGAGTCATGACACGCCAGACCAAGATTTGATTGAGGCACAAAAGAATGATCAAATTTTGGGAATCTATTATAATCATTTGATAGATCCTGAACAAAATCCTTTAACAGAAAAAGATTGCATGGGAAAAGAAGAGTTGAGGGTGTTATTAAAGAACAAAACACGAATCAGATTACAGGATGGACTCATGATTAGAGAGTCCATAACAGGACAAATACAGTGGGTAGTACCCCTTTCATTCAGAGGACTAATGCTACACAATGCACATGATGCCATAACTGCAGGCCATAGAGGTTCACAAAAAACATTAGAAATACTAAAAGATTATGCTTACTGGCCTCATATGTCCCAAGATGTGGAATTATATACTAGAGGATGTCTAGTATGCGCCCAATTTAAACCTGCTTCACCAATGCATAGAGCACCATTGATGAAAAGAGGCCTAACTCTCCCATGGTCAGATTTGCAAATAGACTATGTAGGTCCTTTAAAAAGGTCGAGCAGGGGACACCGTTATATTTTGAGTGTGGTATGTTTGATGTCGAAGTGGATTGAGTGCATCCCTGCACCAGATTGTAGTGCGCAAACAGCAGCCACATTACTGGTGAACCATGTGTTCTCAAGGTTTGGGTTGCCACAAAGAATTGAGTCAGACAGAGGAAGTTATTTCACAAGTACTCTAATGAGTAAGGTATGGCAAATACTAGGTGTGAAAAGGAAACTACATATCGCATATCGGGCGGCGTCTTCAGGTACAGTTGAAAGAACCAATAGGTCTGTTGTGGATATTTTAAAGAAATTTGTGGCAGAAGCAGGTTCCAGCTGGGATTTGCGTTTACCATTGGTTTTGATGGCAATCAGGTCGACTCCTGCCAAAGCAACAGGTGTTAGCCCCCATGAGGTATTAACAGGTAGGAAAATGGTGTTACCACAACACCTACTATACAGAACACATGAGCAAACTCTAGTGAGTGTATCCACGGTTCATGAATATATTGATGAACTGAGGAGGCATTTGCAACATGCATTTGCTTTTGTGCAGAGAAATCTGGAAAGGGCTGCTGACAGTGCTAAGTCATATTATGACAAAAAGACATCAGTAAAGGAATACAATGTAGGGGATCAGGTGTACAAGTTTCATTTTGGAAAAAGTAAACAGAAAGATTCTAAATTTCTAGCAGCCTGGCAGGGGCCATTTCGAATTATAGATAAGGTTTCTCCTGTAGTGTATAAAATTTTGAAAAATGAAGGTGAAACAGCAATAGAGCAGTTTGTCCATGTAAATCAAATCAAACCATGCCATCCCAGACATGAGATCAGGCGGCTTGAGCATGTAGAAACAGATAAAATCACTTGAACACAAAAAGAGAAAATAAATGGGTACAATCAGGAGGCAGTGACAAAGAAGTTAAAAAGTTGATTGTTATGATGGCACATAAACACTGTAGTATATGTAAAATATAATATAAAATAAATATAAATAAATAAATAAATAAATAAATGCACATATAATGGAAGCTCATGGTTGGTGTGCAGAGAGAAAGTGTATTAAATATTGAATGCTGTTTTATATATGCTTGTTTTCTTTTAACTTGTATTTGATTTCAGAAAAAAAAAACCAGAAAAAAATATAAACGAAATATTTTTACCAAGCATGTTTTATTTTGGCAAAAGGATGAAGTTAGTATTATGCTATGTACTTAATTTGTTTATTCTCTATTTTGATTTAGACAATTAACATTATTTGGTCGGAGGTTCCGGGATCAGAGGCCACGGGAGACGATGGAGTCCTGGAGTCCCCTGGATGAAGACCAAAAGATGCCTGCCTCCAGGTGGAGGTGAAGACAAAATAACCGGAATGCCAAAAGAGATGACTACTGTGGATTCAAGATTGCCAAGATGAAAGAGTACTCGAATGAACCGAATAACATCGCTGGTCGGGACATACCAAAAGAGACAAAACAAAAGTTCCGGCATATGAAGTTCCACGTATTTATTATTTTAATTATTTATTTTACTTTGTTATATTACTTATTTGTTTTAGTTAGTTGTTTTATTTCATTGTTTTTAATTGACTTGGAAAATTTAAACTTAAAGTAATGCCACTTCCACTGAGAAGGCAAATGTGGAACATTTTATGAACTGCTGGACTCAGATGAAATGTTGATTGCAAATTTTCATTGATGCACATGAATATTCATTTTGTTGGATTGCTATATTGTAAAAAAAATAGAACAAGTTGTTTTTAGGAATTGGCTTGGATTATAGCCAAGTTCTAAAAACAAAAGGAGGGTATATGTAAGGATATTTGGCGTGTTACAGTACAGAGTACAGTAATACTGCACAAGTAGCACATTTTTTTTTGCAGCACCACCACAAGGGTGCGGTGCATTGCTATATGGGTTGCCAGATTAACAAGGAAAGACAGGCTATTCAGTCAAAAACGATTTTAACATATAAGATGCAAATCTATTTTTACAGTTAAAAGCACACGTGCTCATTTAAAAATGCACACTATTTTTCACCTGAAATGCCTATATTGCTAGAGACACATTTGAAAATTAACAGCTAACCTATTAACAATTAACCTGACTAATAAAACCTTATTTAACATAACCCACTAATAAAATGTGTTCTCCACTGCAGAATTAGGCATACTCTGAAAACCATTTAAATGCGTGTGCAGATTTTTTTTTCTTCTCTTCTCTGCCTGATTCTCCGTGTTTTTGTGCACAGTAGCTGCAGGAAGAAGGAAGTCAGATTTGCAACAATTGCAAATGTATAAGCGAAGCTATTGTTGAAGAATAGGAGGATGAGAGATGATGGATTTCATTGGGACACGTCATACAGAGGGCTGAGAGGAAAGTTTTAGTGGGCAGTATCAGGGAAAAAGACAGGCAGACATCTTTCTGCACTACTGGGGAGAAGACCTGGCTATGGGGCTCCTGACTGAATGCAGATTCCTGTGTCCTGCTGCAGTCGAGATTGGGGAGAGCTGAAAGAAGGACCTTTCCACTGGCTGAGGCATTCCGATCTGCAAAAGCTGAGAATTCCAGGAAATGACCCCGGTTTGAGAAGGCAAGCGTTCCTTTTTACCTGGAGTTAATCCAAGAGAGCCACATTCACAAAGAGAACAACTAAAAAGATAAGGTTATGAGAAGTGTGGGAGCTGAGTGTGTACGGTAATATGCAGTCAGTGTAGGATTCCTGTGCGTGTCTTAATCAAGTGCTAATGTTGCAATTTGAGTTATGTTCTCCGCCACTATCCTTGCAGTGTGTCACAGACAATGCTTTGACTGTACCATTTTATTTCTGTAAAGAATGAAATCGTGTTTAAATACAACTTTTATAATACAGAAAAATATTTGAAAACAGACGGGTGATGTTTATTGTTTACCATTACAATGCTGATGATGTGGGGAGATTTTTAAACAGTGCAATGGTCATTTTAAGACAGATGTGTGCATGTCAAAATCAGTATGAATAATTGTGAGTGACTGTAGCATAGCTTGTTGGAGGTACATGAGCCAACGGGAAGAGAGACTCTCTGAGAATAGCTCCCTACCGTATATAAGGTAGTGGAAATTACCACAAGACTACCACATATAGCTCTCTGTCGTAAATAAGTCAGTGAGTTCGCCCATGGTGGCACACCAACACTATCACTGGAAAATGTGGTATTCCTAGAATGCAGGTCTGAGGTCTCTCTAGTGATCACACGAAAAATCTAAGCAAAGATAAGGGATTCTGGACATTGGGGCCACAAATAAAACAAGGGAATTATGCTCACCAAAATACCACCAACCACGTATACCAAATATGCAGGTCTGGGTGCTGAAATAATGCATGTCCATTGTATTATTGTTGCACATGGCCAAATCTGAATACAAAGAGTGATTATTGCTAAGTTATTTTTCGGCGGTAATAAAATACCGTCAGGCCCCAAATCTCCACAAAATACCCTACAGTACTAACAGGTTGGAGCAACAACTACCACACCTCCACAGGAAGTCTATTTTAACAATTCTGGAGCAGTATTGTGAACCCTCTCCTAAAACCTAACTCTGGTTTCCCTCCACTCTGAGCAATAACTATACACCAGGAAAACAGATTAACACTCCAGTATGTACACTCCTATCTTCTTCCCCCAAACGCTAACCATTTAGTGCCCCCTTTTGCTAGCCCTATGCAAATAGTTTCCATAACGCAGGCAGCTCGTACCACACCAGATTTCCTGCCCCAAATGAATGATGGACATATCCTTAAAATTAGGGAAGCCACTCCTCCTAGGACCCTTCAAAGTTTGTGTTTAATAGTGGCAGATGCAATACACCTATTAAAACCTTCTGCTTCCATTGCCAGACTAAGCTCTACCATCAATAATGTTAGGAACACCATGCACAGACTTCCCTCTAGTCTCCCTAACCCAACTCTCACTCTCACCCCTCAACCCATTACAAGAGCCAACATGCCTAGGTCCAATAACAATGGAAAACACCCCTGTGTACCTTTCCCACATATATTGTTAATAGGTCTACAGCACTAATCAACTCAGGAGGCTCTGGATCTGTGCTTTGCCACCAATTCTTCTACTAGACAAACCTCGTTACCTAGCCATTGGGTTTCAGGATTCCTTCACAATGTCCTACATTTCTGCTACCTTTGCTTATTTATTGCTCATGGTCCCATACATGACATTACAAGAGCTGGTGGGGAAACTGATCTTTGGGTGTCTACTAACAACATTCAAATTACATTTTCCCTAGCACATTTTCCCTCCGACCTAATTTACAAAATTGTTGTCCTGCACACACAGAGGATGTGAGCCTAGCTTCATCCAGCACTCTGTCTACTACACGAACCCTCAGCTAGGCCCCAGATCTCTGATCTGTTAAAGCAGACCCATCAGATATAACCCCCATTTCTATCATTAGACTGCATCTTTGTCTATGAAATGTGAGCAGTCCTGTGCACATTGGGAGACATGTTCCTTCAGGCACACCTCTTTGTTACCCTGAAATATAGGTTTTAAGTAACTTTCTTTCCCCCACTATATCAGTCTGCTCTCTTTTAAATGTGTGATCCTTCTCAAAACACCCATATGATTTACATGAAGTTTTTCTAAAATATGATCAGTCCCTATTATTCTTGACAGAAATCTGGTTTAAGGGAGACTGCCCACCTATCATAAACATATGTATATGCCCAGGCTAAAAGATTAATTGAAGGAACAGGGAAGAACATTATAGCTATACAATTATATATTATAACTATCTGCTTAACTATTTTATTTAACTATACAACTATTTATAACTGTTATATATTATACATGCTATATAGATGTAGAGTAGTGCTAGATAGTGAAACACTTACAATAGTTTTTTACCCAGATATTGTTGCTCGTTCATGTGAGTTCATGCTTTTAAAATACAAGGTCCCTCCCCCCTCTCTATTACATACCTCCTGATATGTAGACCACTGGGTTATGACTCCCATTTTGTAGGAATACACGCAGACTTTACAGCCAATGAGTTATAATATCATCTCAACCTTTGTGTCCTGGGAGATTTAAATGTTTAGTACGAACAGCCACAGAAGATTCTCATTATATCTCTAATCGCAGATCTGGAATGTTTTGATGTTTGCTAGAATGAAGCAACACACATTTCTGGACATATCCTTGATGCTTTCTTTTGCCCACCTAGCCTGGTCTCTCTTCTACTATTAGTCAGCTTGCCTTGCACTCGTCATTCGGCCCTATTCTTTTCAGTCACTGCTCCTATTCTGGTTGACACACATATCTCTGGTGTTACTAACTTCTACAGAGGCTGGAAAATATAGATATCACTAATAACCTCTTACCACTGTTGGCCAGGCAGCCGACTCTATCTGTTCAGATCCAAGAAAGGTGAGTGGTCTTGGAAACCTTGATAACAGGAGCCCTTGACATTATCACTCCCCAGAATCCCCTAAGACTAAGAGGATACACTGCAAACATCTATGGTTCAATATGAATTAAAACAACCAAAATCAATTGCTAGATCCCTGAAATATAAATGGATGAAGCACAGAAACAATGACACCACAAATAGGTAATTAAAACACAGAAGACGTTACCACTGTTCCGTCAAAAAGCCAAATCAAAATTCTACTCAGCCAGATGATCAAGTCCTTCTAACAGAAAGAGGTATGCAAAATAATCTCAGAATCCCTTCACATTCATAGAGATTACCATATCTTCACAATCCTTCTGTAAATTCACTATAAGACCACGTATAGCTTAAACAAATAAAACTTGACACTGGACCAAAAACAAATTACTAACCACCTTGTATATCAGTACTCCAAGAATACCTCTTCTGCACCGAATGCAATATTTCTTTTCTTTTCGCCCTTTATCCTCAGAAGAATTTGATAGTCATGTTTTGAAAAAAAATGCCACTAGCTGTCCCCGCTGGTGTAGCAGGGGCCCCTGCACACCCACGGTGTGGGGGCCCCACCACACCAGGTTTGGGGGGGCCACGGCCGACTCTTCACCCACCAGGGTGAAGGCTGGGCCAGGGCATGCAGCGCAAGATGGATGCGCTCAGTTGGGGTTGGAGCTGACCGTGACATGGTACGTGTCGCATGCCATGCTCAGCTCCAACCCCTTTTCCTCCAGCTTCCTTGTGGTTCATATACAGGAACCAGGAAGATATTCCAGGTTCTGGTTCCTGTTTGTGAGCAGCAAGAAGGCGCCAAGGATGACCTGAAGTGACAAACCGAAGCTGGAAAAACAGGTAAAAAGACTTTTCTTTTTGTAATGTGCTATGTATTTTGCATGTGTGAAGTGCATGTCAGATGTATGTATGTGCTATGGGTCAGTGAGTTGTGGGGGGATGAGAAGAAATGGGATAGTGTGTGTTTGAATATTCTGGGTGGGTGGGTGCTGTATGGAAGGCATGGTATCAAAGCAAGACAGACACAAGTGATCACAGTTCAAGGGTTTTTATTAAACTGTAAAATGGGTGAGATAAACGTCTACTCTAAGCTACGACCATCAAATAATAATACAATCCTAGTGGACTCTAGTCAAATAAAAAAGTGCCCATACTAAAAAAAAAAAAAAAACTATGGTCAATCCTTACAGCTATGCTACAAAAGAGTGTGGGATAATGTTCCCAAGAAAAGAAAGAAGTGTTCATAAAATGATAAATCAGGAAGTTATGGCCGGGGTCTCCCTTTTTCCATGTTTTTTAGCACGGGACAAGGCGGGACTCTTGAGCACAGCACACTCCTGGGCTTCTTGCACATGCTTACAGTTCCTTCTCTTGACATCAGGGTCTTCTGTGCCCAGGTCTCTTCTCATGCAAAGTCTCTTACTTCAGAGGGGCCTCATATGCCAAAACCTCAAAACAAACAGTTCCTTCTACTAATCTTCACATTGAGTGGTTATCCTCCACCCTTGGATCCCCCTCAGCCAGGCTCTGATCCTCCTTTCACTCGTCAGCCTCCCTCAAACGGACTCAGACCAACCATTCACTGTGGACATCCCTCAGTCGGGTTCATACTTGTCGTCACAATGTTGTTCACTTAGCTTCTTCATAACATTTCTCCTGATGTCCCTCATCTGGATTCACTATCGCCTTTCCATCACAATTTCCTGATTTGTAACATTCAGGAGTCTCACTGTCTTTTTAAACAACCACCTTTTAGTTCGGTCCCCCTCATCCAGGCTCAGACGTTCCACCTCACTTGCCAAGTTTAAAAAAGACATCTGAAGGGCAATCGTGTCCCCCCGCCCTGGCTATCAGTGTGGGAGAGTTCCATATACCACCGACATCCGTCACACCATTCGCCAGCTGCGATTGCCGGTCTTAGGTTTCTTTCATCAGAGGCTTTGCAGGTCTGGGCTGAAAAGGGCAAAGGTAAATCCCTCCCCCCCCTTTGATGGCCTTTCAGGCCTTGCTGCCTTTCTCCTCCGTTTGAACTTCTGTCCTGGAATAGCTGCTTCCTCGTGTGTTCGGCCTTGCTCAGAGTGTCCTCTTGTGCTCCGTCTTTAATACCAGTGGGGAAGGCAAAGGGCAGTCAGGTGTGTGTAGTTGTCTGCAATTGCCTGACTCTGGCTGTCTCTTGTGTTGGGACATGTCAGTTATTAGTCCGTTGTCGCTCACGGTGTGAGAAAGGGTTCGTGGTGCAAAAGGGGTGGGGCTAGAGCTTCTAAGTATCCTACTGGGCAAGTTGGGGAAAGGTGTCGTAAGGAAGGGGATACCGTGTCTCACCCTTCGGTATCCCACTTCCACTCCCTTAAGACCACCATCCAGGTGATCATCCTGCACTGGTCCACCCCCAGGAACTGGATCCAATAGTAATGGCTGTGTCCTGGCCACCTGGATGACAGATCCCTAGGGACTAGTAAGTGAAACAACTTCAGGTTTGTCACAGTTTCTATTTGGAGAATGCAGTGGGAGTGGATGTAAGCTATGATATTTATTTATACATGTATGAGTGAATATGTAGTAATGTGATAGTGTGTGATTGAATGTTCAAGGGTGGGTGGATGTGTGCCTGTGTGGAGAATGCAATGAGAGTGGATGTAAGAGAGAGTGTATCAGTGAGTGAATGAGTAGAAAGGTGATATTGTGTGTTTGAATGTTCTGGGTGGGTGCCTGTGTGGAGAATACAGGGAGAGAGGATGTAAGAAAAGGTATTTGACTGAGTGACTGGTGGGCGAATGAGTAGGAATGTGATAGTGTGGGTTTAAATTTTATGGGTGGTTGGGTGCGTGCCTGGTGTGAGTTGATGCGAGAGTATATCTATGAGTGAGAGACTGGTGGATGAAGGAGTAGGAATGTGATATTGTATGTTTGTTCTGGGTCGGTAGGTGCTTTCTTGTGTGGAGAATGCAGTGTGAGTGGATGTCAGAGAAAGTGTATGAGTGTGACTGGAGGGTGAATATCAAGAAATGTGATACTGTGTGTTTGAATTTTCTGTGTGTGCCTCTGTGGAGAATGCCATGAGTGTGGATGTAAGAGAAGGTTTGTGTGTGAGTGACTGGTGAGTGAATGAATATGCATGTGATAATGTGTGCTTGAATGTTCTGGGTGGGTGGGTGGGTGCCTGCCTATCTGGAGAATGTGTGTGAGTGGATGCAAGAGAAGCTGTATGAGTGTGACTGATGGGTGAATAAGTAGGTATGTGATAGTGTGTGTTTGAATGTTCTGGGTGGGTGCGTGTCTGTGTGGAGAATGCAGTGAGAGTGGAGGTAAGAGAAGGTTTATGTGCGAGTGAATGGTGGGTGAAAGAGTATGAATGTCATAGTGTGTGTTTGAATGTTCTGGGTGAGTATGTGCCTGTGTGGAGAATGCACTGTGAGTGGATGCGAGAGAAGGAGTATGGGTCAGTGAGTGGTGGGTGAGTGAGTAGGAATGTGACTGTATGTGTTTGAATGTTCTGGGTGGGTGCGTTCCTGTGTGAAGAATGCAGTGCTAGTAGATGTGAGAGGTTTATGGGTGAGTGGATGGTGAATGAGTGAGTGAGAATGGGGGAGTGTGTGAGAGAGAATGTTCTGGGAGGGTGAGTGCATGCCTGTGTGCTATATGCAGTGTGAATTAATGTGAGAGGAGATATATGGGGGTGTGTGTGAGTGTGTGAGTGTGTGAGTGAGTGAGTGAGTGAGTGAGTGAGTGAGTGAGTGAGTGAGTGAGTGAGTGAGTGAGAGTGAGAGAGAGAGAGAGAGAGAGAGAGAGAGAGAGACAGGGCATCACTAGAGCATTTTTGATGCATCCTTTATTGACTGTCTGTTTTACTATTATTTTCAGGCAAAGCCAAGTTCATGTTTGTCATTACCTAGCTAAACTGGCATTTTGGTGCAGCCATTGCTTACTGTGGCATGACATTTATTACTCAGCAACTTTTACAAAGCAAGCATGATTAGTAGTATTACCTTGGAATGACGTTTTGATGTGGTGACCTATCTATTTCTTACTGTAGCATGTCCTTTTAATAACTAATCATCTGTGATAAAGCAACCATGATAAGTGTTCTTATGGTTCTAGACTGGCTTACATTGGAACCAGTTTGGACATGTTCTCTTATTGTGACAAGTCACTTTTAATGGCCAAACCAACAAGAGTATTTTCTTACATAGGAGTACTGGCATATATTGGCAGAGCCAGCTTTGTGCCTAGTGCCAGTAATGATACTATAAAAAACATCTCAAAGCGAACATGAGTATTTTCTCATATGGGAATACTAGCATACATTGGTGGAGCCAACATGGAAATACATGGGCACAACCAGCATGAAAATGTTTTTTATACTGGCATATTTTGCAGGCACCCGCATGACAATGCATTGGGAAATGCGCCTGTGCACTTTTGGTGACTTGCATCTATTATAGTTTTTTTCTCGAGTTACCCTACAAAACCGATTGCAAACGGTTTGGCCTTTTACCCAATTGTTCACAGAAAGCATGCTGTCTAATGTGCCATTTTAGCTCATTATTAAAAAATGTTCTCATGGGAGGGGCAAGAATCTCCCACCCCCGAGGACCCAAACCCATTTTCGTTAGTTCGGGCTCCCGACGCTTGGTCACAATCGCACACGTGTGGCAGATATATTTACACCCTCCAATAAAACAACTCACCAGCCACCAATTTTGGCTGGTATGGTTGGGGAATAGTCAATACAAATAGAGTTGTATGTGTTACTGGATTCTGTCTCCTCCCCTATAACTATTAACACACCACGAGCAGAATCTATTTTACTTAATCAAATTATGCCTACAGCTTTAGTCCTTAACGCAATTTACATGTCCCTATGGGGGGAAGCTCTCTATCCCTCGAAGTAGCTGTCCCTAGTTGGGCGCTGGTGTGTTGCCTCTATAGGTGAAGGAGACAGCCAAAAAACTCGCCCTATCCTAGCTCACTACTTTCCTAATATTCTAAAAGGTGCACACCGTGTGGGAGTCAACAATCCTGTTTATGTGTGTTGCTGCCACTTGGTGTGACTTATCATAAAATCACAACAATGTGTGGTCCAATATTCATTGGTCTCATTACTATCGACAAAGATTGGCTCAGGGTGATGACCTGATCCACCTGACTCATAGTATGAATATATGAGCTTGGTTATAAGTACACAGTGGTAATGAGGGTGGCGCTTAGAAACACTTGTGTACTGGCACATCATAAATGCCATATCATAACACCTTGGCAGAAGAAAAACATAGGCATAGGTCAGCAAACCCACGAAACCCATGGCAAAGGTATGTTAGCCTTTGAGGGTGAGCTAGCTGGGGAGAGTGGTTTGGCCTACAAGCCTGTACCTATTAGCTGCATGTCACCTTCATGTTGCAGATGTGGGTGCCACACGGGAGAGGACTCAACCACGGTTCTGTCAGAACTGGGCAAATTGAGAGAAGTTATGGAAACAATGCTAGAGAAAATGGTCACCTTAACCACTGCAGCTTTACGGGTAAACCCACATTTTAAAGGTCTATCTGCATGGAATGGTGCGATCAGAGGGGAAAGACCAATGGCTCTGAACCAGAGTGCAACACCGAAGAGGGAAGACTCCAGAC
Source organism: Ambystoma mexicanum (assembly GCF_040938575.1). Classification (NCBI taxonomy): domain Eukaryota; kingdom Metazoa; phylum Chordata; class Amphibia; order Caudata; family Ambystomatidae; genus Ambystoma; species Ambystoma mexicanum. The sequence goes on from NC_090929.1 coordinate 818,707,615, forward strand.
CGGGAGAGCCCTGATGAATTGAGAATGTCCTACACATAATACGATTGCACCGATTAACATGGCGTTTAACAACTGGAGGAGGAGAGGAGGTACGACGGCTTTAAAAGAACCATCGACTTTTATTCACAAGCCAGCCCACCCAGGGTTCATCAATCATGTAGTAGACCTGTAAGGGATCCCTCAGTCAATAGATCCCATGTGGGTCTGAAAAGAAACCACACAAAATTTAATGGACATAATGACTAAAAGGGGAAAATTACCAAAATGCACCAAGGTTGATTCCAGGGACCTCGGAAAGTAAGAAATTACTAACAAACAAGTTAATTCATTTGTTGTGCCACACTAGGGGGTGCATGTCAATTATTAGAAAGGATATTGTTGTGTGCCTGTGGGGATAGATGCCATCAGCCCAAGATGATTACACTGAGCTGTCTTTGACCCACACGACCTTGGTGGAGAGCCTCCTAGCCATCGAACTTCAAACATATCCCCGAGAACCAACATAGGACCATGGCCAGGGCCTAGAGGGAGTGGACCGACTACCACTGATACAAACAAAAGAGCCCACCCCATTACCATTAACATATAACATCCTGGCATGAAACATTGCAGACATCAGAAGACACCAACTGCAATTGTTTTATACAAGGCTTTGATCTAATTTTCCTGCAAGAAACGTTGGCCACTGAGGTGAAAGAGATCCAGGGCTACAGCACTTATTCAATAATGGCAGAAAAAGGCCCCAAATGGAGATCGAGGGGTGGTCTTTTGATATGGGTTGGGGCAAATTAGAATTGGACTGTTGTCATTTAACCTACTGGTACCCCGGACTTGCAACATCTTGATCTAACAACAAGTGAGGGCAAGAAAATTGTACTATTCAACATCTCTAACCGGCCATCTGGGGAGATACCCCTGAAAAACTTGTCCATAATGCCGAATTTACTCCAAGCGTCGGAAACATCCGGTATGGACCCCCCTCCTGTGCTGGCTTTGGGTAATTTGAACCTACACTACGAGCCACTGAATGAGCTTGATGACCTGTGTGATGAACAGGATTCTGCATGGTGTATCCAAGGCCTGATGGCCGATTACCCGAATAGGACCCATGCGCAGGCTATTGATGCTGCACGTTTGTTATATGATTTGAACTTAAGAGCCTGTAATGGCAGATTTAAATCAGATCAGTGGCCCACAAATACCTTCCTTGCCCATAATGGTTCATCAAGGATTGATTACATCCTTATAAGTGCTGAAGACTGGGACTTAGCAGACAAATTTGACATCCTCCACCGTGCTGAGAGTGATCAAAGACCTCTCAAGAGGCATTCTGCCTTTGAGGTCAGCATCATAGCCATGCTCAGAGGAAAGTGTGATGAATCCCGCAGAGTCCTCACAGTATCCCTTCCTAAAGTCTCCTCCCAGGTGGCCAGGGGAAGGCAGCAGCCTGGGTGTGGTATTAGCCGGGTGGATCAACAAGCCAATAGAATGACTCCTTTAGGAGGTACGCAGTATTTATCCTCTTCTGAGAGGGAGGTTTCTCTGATGCCGGAATATCAAATGGCTTGTTGTCATAGTAAGGCTTCCCTTCCCAAAATTACCCAAATTGTCAGCTTTGAAACCCCTATGGTAAACATGGGAATGATGAAAGTAAGAATCAGGGAACCAATAGCACCATTTCTGATAAGTATAAATCCACCTCAGATTTGAATCTTAGAACCAAGAGTCAACCATTAATTCCTTTGAAACCCTTTCCTTAATGTACATTTTATGAATCATTCAATCAGAGAGGATTAAATAATGTTGAAATGAAAAAGAACATTAGGGACTTCAAGTCCCATAATGCCCTGGCTACTGGGTTGAGGAAGAGGGACTCAGAGTCACAGAACCGTGGTGTGTGTCTAGTAGTTATAATGACCCACAACTGAGCGGGACTTTTAAACATTTAAAAACCCCTCAGATAAAAACCCCTCAGATGTGGGCCATTAAGGAGGAGAAGCAGTTGAAGAAGCAGTATAAGCAGCTGAGGCAGGTGGAGCGAGACAGAGCTGCCGCTGTAGTAAAAGCATGACAACCGTGTCATGGAAGCAGAAGAGGTCAGAAGACTTGTCAAGTGCAGAGAATGCGCAATGGGGAGCAGTACCAAGACTGGCTGTCCTGAGGAGAGAGGAGCCCTCCTAATCCTGAGTGTGCCTCTGGTGTACGAAGGGAGCATCACAGGCTCCAACTTCAGGAGGCGTGAGCAAGGGAAACGTTACCGGAGCAGTCAGTCGCCTGTGCGAGTCCAACAAAGGAAGAAGTTGCAGCAGGTCCGTTGGAGGCGTGTGGAAAGACCGGTGAGTTGGCCTGTGTCAGGTAACCCGGGGGTGCTCCAAGCCAGACCACTGACTCCCGATAAAGATTTTGAATACCGAATTATTCAATAGAATAGAATTAAGCGCAACTCGTATAGTAAGAGAGCTAGAGTTGAGGAACATTGTATCCATCATTGTCAAAGTCTGCCAAAGAAGGGACGTCATTTTAAACTGAAACTAATAATTTAAAAAATGGGTGCTCCTGGTGTAGTAAGAACTCACGCGGCACGGGGGCCCTGCCACACCAGGTCAGCTGTGTCCCCAGCATAGTCCTCACCCTACAGAGTGAAGGCTGGGCCGGGGAGGCACTCAGTAGGGGTCGGAGCTGACCATGACGTGTGGCACATGTCACATGCCACGTTCAGCTCCAACCCCTTCTTCCTCGGCTTCCTCGCATCTAACATACAGGAACCAGAAAGTTCTTGCAGCTTTACGGTTTGTGGACAGCACGGAGGAGCAGAGGGGGCCTGGAAGGACGGACCGAAGCTGCAAGAAAAAGGTAAGCAGGCTTATTGTTTTGTAATATTATGTGCGTTTTGCATGTGTCAAGTGCGTATCACATGTATGTATGTGACTGGTGGGTGAATGAGAAGTGATGTGTGTTTTTGAATGTTCTGGGTGGGTGTTTGGGTGCCTGTTTAGAGAATGTAATGAATTAATGTAAGAGAAGGTGTGAGTGACTGATGGGTGGGTGAATGAGAAGTGATGTGATGTGTTTTTGAATGTTCTGTGTGTGTGGGTGGGTGTGTGCCTGTGTAGAGAATGCAATGAGTGGATGGGTGTGTGCCTGTCTGGAGAATGTAATTAGTGGATGTAAGAGAATGCGTGTGTGAATGACTGGTGGGTGAACAAGGATGAATGTGATGATGTGTTTTTGAATGTTCTGGGTGGGTGTGCCACCCTCTGTCTTTTTTGTCTAGACCCCACCCCTCGAACATTCCAAGTACCAATTTTCAATCCTCCCCTTTCCCCCATCTTATTAACCAGTAGATATGTCCCAGGCCTTCTGTTTCGAGACCTTATCTCTTCAATTTGCAACTTCATTCTCCTTTCACTGTCCTTTTTCCGGTATCGTGTCCACCCGTGCTTGATCATTGCCCCGGCCATTTTGTTCCGTCCCAGACCTACAACAGTACCCCAAGTGATACCCAACCCCAACTTGGTATCGCCAACCCCAACTCCCCTCCTACTCCCTCCCCCCTCCCATCCTCCCTTGCCCCCTCTTCCCCTCGAACTCCCCAACTGTGGTGTGTGGGTGCCTCCCCTCAGGGTTCTGACCCGCCTCTCCCAAATCGTAGACGCCTTGACTTGCCTATCCCACCTTTCCCCCACATCTCGTGGGCAGCAGTCAATGGCGCCGTGTAAGTATGGGGTGTGCCGAATCACCCCCTTACCACCTCTCCGATGCAACTCCCCTCTCTTAGGTCTCTCTCCTCTATTCCCCGGTGACTAGTTCTTAATGACCCATCTCATACTCAATGCGTTCACCTTCGCCATTGTCAATCGCCTGTGCCAGACTGTATCGTCGCCGCACCACCTCCATCTTGGGGATCCCCCCTTTGCGGTGAAGTGTCTAGCCAATCTCACACTTCTTTCGGGACATGAAGAACCATGACTTTCCTCCTGATAGGACCTTCAACTTGGCCAGAAAAACCATCTTATATTTTAAGTTGAGCTCTCAAAGTCGACGTCTCAGTGCATCATATGTCCTCCTCTGGCATTGTACTTCCAACATGAAGTCTGGGAAAATGTGCAATTTTGCATTCCCAATTTCATAGAAGCCTAATCTGCGGGCTTCTTGTAAAATGGCATCCCGATCTCAGAAGTTCATAATTTTGGCCATCATTACTCTCAGTAGGGCACCTGGTGGTGGGGGTCTGCCCGGCACCCTGTGTGCCCTTTCCAGAGTAAAAAACTTAGACAGACCTTTAATTCCCAGGACTTTGAAGATCAAGTTCTCCACAAATAGCTCTGCACTGGGGCCTTCTTCCCTCTCTGGCACTCCGATCAGGCGAATTTTGCAGCGCCTGGAGCGGCCCTCAGCATCCTCTGCTCTCGTTTCCAGAGTCCTGGTAGCCCCCACCAAGCCTGCGATTTGGTTTTTAAGAGGTTGGATGTCATCCTCCACTGTGCTGACCCTTTGTTCCACTTCTGTGACCCTCTCGCCTACTTTATGGAGGTCAGCTCTCACCAGGGAGACAACTACCCCCACTTCCTTAATACTCTCCTGCATGGTGGATCTGCTAGCCTGAATCGCCTACATTAACGAGTCCATGGTCACTCCACTACCCCCTCCTCCTGTTGCTCTTTCCTCTCTAAGTCGATCCATTCCCTACTGCTTTTGCGACTCATCTCTCACCTCTGTGTACTTTTCCATCCATTGCTGCCCCTTGACCATGTTGAACATGGGTACCTTCACGTTGTGGTTACGGATCTGGCTCCCCGATCCTCGCGTGCTCAGCAATGCTTCTCCTGCCACGTACCTCTTGTGTCAGTGTAGTGGGCCCCTCCGGTCTAGTTCCCACTGTACTATCTGCCGGTTAGGGTGGCCGACAATGTGGAGCCTCCTCAGGGCTGTGATGTTTATTGAATGTATCCCTGGAAGCGTGAACATTGAGCCCTTATATTTCCACCGCAGAATGCTACTCACTGATGTCCCCCCCTGATCGGGTCTCACCTCCAGAGTTTCCTTTTCTCCATTTATCCTGACCCGAAGCACCACGGATGGATCACGGTCTGATGGGGGGGGACCCGTTGCTGTGATTGAGCACAGTGTTCCAGTTACAAGGTCCGGGCTCACTGCCCTTCCTCCTTTCCCTCTCCCGGTAATGTCGCTACTCAACTTATGGGCTCTTCCCCAACCCCGGCCTCCAGGGTTGAATACGTTGTGTTTTGTCCCTGAAGGACCCAGATATTCTAGCACTATCAAGTGTGGGGTCGTGGAGCTATTTGTGAGGCAGTAAGGTCTTCAGCATTCACTAGGGCCCTCCCCAGTGTTATATCAGTGCCTTATCTTTAGGCTCCGTAGTTGCACACCTCAGGGCGTTCCCAAGGTCCCGAGTCGTGCACCACACGCTCACCTTCTGATCGTTCCGCTTCTTCGCCTCTCTCCAAGAGGCATGTTATAGCAGGTTTCTCGGATCCTCCAGCTGTCTTTTAATGTCTCGGCAACCCCGTAACAGGGGTATCAGTCTCCAAGTCCCTCATGGCTGAGGTTTTCTGTCTGGGTCTCCTCAACGGCGCTTGGTCACGTAGCACACTTCCCTCTTCCTCAAAATGTTCTGCCATTCCCATGGCTCTGTCTCCCTGCAGCCCCGGTGTCCTTGGCCGGAGAACAGTGTCAGCACCCCGCTTCCCGCACCAATCCAGTGTCACCTCGCATATGCAGGGATCCTGCCAGCTCACAGAGCATTCAGTGCCTCCTCCGATCAGGGCTTTGGTGTCTGCAGCCCTCTCCTGGTGTCTAGGAGTGGGGCCTTTGCATTGCCGTGTCTAAGTGACCTTTGGCTCTCTCCGTTCCTCTTCACTGCAGTCCAGTGGCCATCTTGGGAGCGCTTTCACTTTGTTTCTGTTCTCCCTTTCATTCTAAGTTTCAGGGACTTACTTTCCACATATCAGTCCCGGAAGGGGCATCGTTCGTAGCGTCTCACTTTCCCCTTGAGCCACCTTCAATTAAAGGTTATTGCATAGGGGTTATACCGCAGGATTTCTTCAGGATAGGGCCGGTGGTATGGGAGCTCCGAGAACTACGTGCTAATCGCACGCTGGCTGGCCATGCCCCCCCGAGACAACAATCTTACTAGGCCAGGTGACATTGAGATTACGCAAGTGTAGGGGGGAGTGACTGGTGGGTAAATGAGTATGAACATGATGGTGTGTTTTTGAATGTTCTGGGTGGGTGGGCATGTGCCTGTGTAGAGAATTCAATGACTGCATGCAAGAGAAGATGTGAGCGATTGACTGGTGGGTGAATGAGCATACATGTGGTAGTGTGTGTTTGAATGCTCCGAGAGGGGTTTGGTGTGTGTGTGTGTGTGTGTGTGTGTGTGGTGAATCCAGTGTTAGTGAACGTGAGAGGAGATGTATGGGTGAGGGGCCAGTGGTTGAACGAGGATGCATGTGTGTGTAAGGCCCTGGGAGACCGGGGATCACTGGAGCATTTTTTCCACATCCTTTATTGACTTTGCATGTTTTACTGGTATTTTTGGGTAAAGGCAAGTTCATATTTTCCTTTCCCTGGATAGACTGGCATTTTGGTGCTGTCAGTCCAGCCATTGCTTAATGTGGCATGACATTTATTACTCAGCATCTTTACAAAAGCAAGCATGATAAGCAGTTTTACCTCGCTAGGCTGATGTTTTGGTGTAGCAGCCTGTACATTCTTCACTGTAGCATGACCTTTTATTAACTGAGCATCTAAGATGAATCAAGCAAGATAAGGAATGTTATGGGTCTAGATTGGCTTACATTGGAACCAGTTTGGACAGGTTTTCCTATTGTGACATGTCACTTTTAATGGCCAAACCAACGGGAGTATGTACTTACATAGGAGTACTGGCATATATTGGCAGAGCCAGTTTTCGGCCCAGTGCTAGTAATGATACTATAGAAAAACGTCTTCAAGCGAACATATGTATGGTCTGATATGGGAATATTAGCATATGTTGGTGGAGCCAGCATGGAAATGTATGCGCACAGCCACCATAAAAATGTTTTTTATACTGCCATATATTGCAGGGACCGACATGATAATACATTGGGATATCCCCTGTGCACTTTTGGTGACTTGCATCTATTGTACTTTTTTCATGAATTACTCTACAACCTATAAAACCAATGGTTGGCCTCTTACCCACATTGTTGGCCTTTTACCCACATTTTCCCAGAAGGTGTGCTGTGTAATGCACCATTTTAACCCATTATTAAAAACATTTACTCTGGGGAGGGAGAAGAATTCCACCCCTCCTCCCAACCCATTTTCATTAGTTCGGGCTCCATCGCTATGCTCAGTCGCAATCACATACTTGTGGCAAATATTTACATCGTGCTTTGTTAAGGAGCTGGGGAGTTAGGGGGGTGTGTCACAACAGCCAAATGTTGTGCTACGCCATTGGGCACCACTGGGTCTGACAAAGGGGTAGTGTGCAGTGTGCGCCTTGAAGTCTTCTAGTGAGTCCCTGGGTGAGAAGCAACTCGTGGGTGTTTTCAATTTTAAATAACTGTGTGGTGCTATGGATTTATGTGTGCAGCAACGATATTACATTAAATTGTGTTTTTCTTATGTCCTCTGACACCCGTATTACACTTAATAATAATAATAATAATAATTTGGCATTTATATAGCACTATGAACCCTCAGGTATCTGAGCGCTGCTAATTATTACCCACGGTGTGGTGCTCATTTATCTACCTCGGAAGGATGAAAGGCTGAGTTTGGCCCTGCCGGGATTCAAACCTGCGTTAGCAGGCTCTGCATGGATGTCAAAGCAAGCGCTTTACTCGCTGTGCCACTTGACCGGCACTTAGATAATAACAACGATGGGGAGGTCTTGGGTATATTGAAAGAACCTTTCCCAGTTATACTCCGGCAAAGATAACATTATCAGTTGCACTCCCCTCTGTGCACGCAGACCAGTCTAATAGGTTTCTTCTGTCGTAGTGGTAGCTGACTGATAGATACATTTATAACCAGGGAGTTTTGTTGATACTAAATCCTGGTCAAAAATTTAATTTGCATGCCTTGCTCAGGCAGCATTTTTCCCCTGGTTAAACAGCAACGCACGCCTACCCAGGTCAGTGCTATTTTGGCTTGTTTAACACAGCAACAACATAGATGACACGTACTTCTGTGTCCATTGATCTATAAATGTTTCATACACTAGCTGTAGTTTGTGTTATAGATTTTGGTTACCCTGTTACAAATACTGCATTACGTATGTTTTAGATATGGACCCAACATCGAATCTGGGAAATTACATTCCCCAAATGTGTAATCGTGGACAAATCATGCCTCCCTCTGTGCCTCAGTTCTTATATCTGGCTGAAATGAGAGCAACTGGAAACACGGGTGCTAGATGCAGCTAAAAATCTGAAGGTTGTTTGCCATCACTTCCTGTGATGTCACTTGGTGGCAGGGTCAAATTACATCACTTCCTGTGATGTCATTGCGGGGTCCAAGGGCCGTGTGATGTCACTTCCGCTACCCCAGGCATTTTGATGAAATCATGTTGCTGTGCCAAAGGGGGCTAAACTTTTATATTAAGAGAGATTGAGTTGAGAATCATTGTAGCTACCTTTACCAAAGAACTGTGATCACTTGAGTCTGTCTTTACTGTTGACACCATGAGTTCCTTACACAGGCGAGTACATCAGGAAAGGGGCTATTAGTGGTTAGTCCCGGCAGGTTAGCAGACCAGGAATAATATAATTGAAGTACTGCAATGTGGAAAAAGGTTATGCTGGCAAGAAAGTGGCAAGACTATTTATTGTGTTGTGATGAACTATGGTAAAACCATCCTGACAGAACATTATTTATGAAGAAGAGATGTGGAAGTAGTTGTGTTGTTCAAAGAGAAATATTTTTTGAAGCTTGACTGAAAGTGCAAAGACAAAGGGCCTCATTACGAGGCTGGCGGTAGCCTGTAATACAGGCACGGCTGGTGCCAGTATTTTATGTTTTCTGGTGCCCAAAATGGGCAATTACCGGGTCATTACGGCCTTGCCGGACCCAGTATTTGCCCATTCATGGGCGCCGGGAAAAATTCATCCCCATTGGCTCAATGGGAATGGGGATACCGGTCCACCCGACATGCTGTGCTTGTGGGTGCCTTTCTGCCCACCAGGTCCGACCTGGCGGGCAGAAAGGCACCCGCAAGCACAACTCGTAGTTTGCCGGTCTGGGAACTACAGTACTGGCAGGCTTAGGTTCCAGGACCAGCAAACTTGTAATGAGGCCCAATGTCTTTTGTTATCAAGCAAGAACTGTGAGCAAGAACTGTGGAACTTTGACAAGTATAGTGAGGAGTGACAAATTCTGTTTAACAATAAGATTGTTCACGTGCCAAGTGCATGCCTTACTGAGTGAAACAAGCTTTTTATTGTGGTTGAAGCAAAACCTGGTGTTTGACCCCTCACAGAAGGCAGGGCAGTGCAGGGATCAGTGGAGTGTCACGCTAGACCTAACGTAAAGTGGCTCAATATTGAAAGAAATAATTGTAAACCGATTTATGGTCCCATTCTGAACAACATTAAGTCAATATGCGATCCTGCGAAGTCTGATTCAAGCAAATTGGAGATCTATAAAGCCATGATTCAAAGCCTGCACCTTATTTTTATTAAACCAGCTCAGCATATCAAACGAAATGTGCTGAAGAAAAAATGATGGTTCAACAATGAATGTAGGATAGTCTGGGATGGTAAAGTATCATGTGTGAAGGGGGCGGCACCAATAGAAAAAATATGCCTTTGTATTTTAAGGTCCTCCAACAAAAATATTATCAAGCTGAAAAAAAGGATCCTTTAACACCAGGAGATGGACGCCCTGATGGATGCATGCAAAAGCAGTGACACTTACTCTTTCTGGAAAATGGAGGTGGACAACGATCTGAATGCACCTAATGACCAGCACTGTATTATATATAGCCCCTAATATTTGGCAGAAACACCTTGTGTGTAAAATACCACTCATGTGGATGGGGAATTTTGATATCACTGTGAAGGGGGTGGAGAGGGCAATGAAGGCATCAGGCGCAGGCAAGGTCCAGGGGCCTGATAAAATTCCAGCAGACTTCTACAAGGATGAAATAATGATCTGGGGCCCGGTACTGTGCCAAGTTTTTAATTCTGTAAATATCCAGGCAACGGTCCCCGAGTCAGGGTGAGAAGCAGAAATAGTGCCCATCTTCAAGAAGGGTGGAAGAGATCTATCTACCTGGGTACTACCGCCAAATCTGTCTGCTAGACTCGCCTGGAAATAATGTTGCCAAAGTAATTCTGGGGCTGCTGCAGGCATGGGTAGAATCGGCTGGAATTCTAAGTCATCTATAAGCTAGCTTTCAGGAAGAAATCTGTACTATTGGTCAAAGTTTCCAGCTCGACCTTATATTGATAAAATATACTACCCTCTATATAGCCAAGATTTACTTAGCCTTTGTTGATCTCAGGATCGCCATTGATTGTTGCTCAGGTGGCAGCCATGGAAAGTACTGGCCAAAAACAACATCCTCATTGAACAGCGGGTCATCATTCAGCTGTTATATACTGGGAATAAGGCATCAGCACGCTGGGGCCTCGGGATGGGGGGGTACACAACAGAGCCCATTGAGGTCCTGAGGGGAGCCCAGCAGGGGTGTGTACTGGCCCTACTCCTCTTTTGCATTTACATAAATGAAATCATTGAGGAAATGGAGGTGTGTTGCTTAGATCCACCTAAAATGGGCAACGCCAAGTTCCTAGCACTGTTGTTTGCAGATGATGCGGTACTATTAGCTACCTCCCGATGGGCATCAGGTATACCCTGCCCACTTTCACTAGGAAATGTGGAGAGCTATGCGTTGAGCTAAACAAAGAAAAAACCAAGACTATGGTTTTTAGCCATAGACTAGCCAAGCGTACGTCAGTGAATGTTGAAGTTGATGGCATTATACTAGAGCAGGTATCCACCTATGACTAGTTACAAGGTTTTCTGAAAACGGTCTCTGGTTGCACCAATTAACAACAGCTACTGTGGAACTGGATAAATACACTGGCGGGATATAAAGATTCTTTTCAAGTCTTGGTGAGGGTGCAATCACCCCAGCACTCCAGATCTCCTGACTCCAAGCCCTCTCCTCGTCCATGTATGGAGCTGACATCTGGGGGGATGCGCGAGCCCAGTCCGTAGCTATAGTCGAAAAAAAATGGTCAAAACGCTACTCATGAAGCCGAAGGATGCCACAAACGCCGGCTTGCACATGGAATGCAATCTATGCCCTATAGAATGTGCCATTATTTCAGAATCTCTATTGGGTAAGAATATGAACCTCTCTGAGCCTGTCAAAGTACAGAGAAGTTGATTAACTCTCCCGTGGTTAAAGCATGTAAAGACCAAGTTGTTGGAAGTGAAAATGGGTGACTTGTGGCAGTCACCATGGTTGGCCCGTCCAAATACTGTGTAAATGCAATGCTCTGAAGTTAGTTAAGACAACGGCTTGCATATATCGGTTTAGTGCTCTGCAAGTGGAGACTCCATTTACATTGGTTATTACATAAATCAGGAATGACTTGGTGATGTGAGATCATAAGAAAATGGTTTCTGTCCATCCATATACACAGGAATATATGGACAAACGTTCTTGATTTAAACTGCATATTACGTCTTTGTAGATTGAATTGCAGTCAACAAACACTAAGTAGAAATAGATGTGGCCAAGAAACAGATACTTACCAACTGTGGAGATTGCCACATCGAAACCTTATTATCTTTAGGCCACAGATAGCAGCAAACTGGAACAGATGGGACCATTTCCATCGACAGCTGAAAGTCTAAGAACTAGGTTTGTTGACATATGTGGTCATTAGGCTCATTGGGCACATTACCAGTGACAATCATTTACAATTGTTTGTGCAACTGGACAATGAGGGTTCCATACACAATTAATTCAATGTTATGTGCCCATCGAAGATTAGAACTTGTTGTGATAGATTTAGCAAGGAGAGTAGAGTTTCAATATTGAGTGGATATTAGATGGGACCTGACTGACGTAGAGTCTATTTCCAGTATATTAACACTCATGGCCTATAGAAAGTTCTGTGATTGGATCCGCACAAGGGCTCTGTCCTGTGGATGGTATCTGCGAGGCACACAAGGGTTCGATATGGGGCAACTGCAACTCTTTTTATACATTTATATAATTTTTTCGATGATCTGTAAAACTGCAGAAGTTAGTAATGGGGTGGTGTGACAATCTTCTTGACATTGGTTTGAAAACAAATGTGCAGGGTAGAAACTGCAATGATATCTGCAATCAAATTTCAATGAAAAAAAGAGTATTCTTTTTCTTGTTTCGCCTATCTTCGCTTCTCATCTTTCTTTGGGATGTTTTCTCTCTTTTCTCTTGTCTCTGGTGCAAATGCAGGAAACACAGGCAAGGCAGGCTCCGGTTAAGGTGTCAACACACACAAATGTGATCACAAATGGATTCTCTATATGTCCTGATGATGGCAGCGGTATGAAAATCACGCTGAGTACCAAGCCGAAACTCGAATCGACATTTTATTGGTTTAAGCTCTATTAGGATAACAATTTGGATAGCTTGTACAAAGTTTATGGAGAATTACCATATCAGAACTACATAGTGATACATGCCATGATTGTACATTTTTGGTGCATTCAATGTTAGAAAATAACACTTTGCATTTGAGGTCGATTGGGTGACCCATTTTTTTGATTAATTGATCTTACTGCGTTTTATGCACAGCATGAAATGATTTGTATGGGAATTAAAGAGGTTGGTTTGGATGAGTAAGAGTGTTTGATCACAGTGTGTTGTGTGTTTTGGCATGATTAAAATGTATTGTTGCATCACTGATTCAGTTATGTGTTTTTAATGACATGAAATCTTGCTTATATTGTCTTTGTATGTTCTAATGCATTCTATAAAATAATGAATAATTGTGATAATCAACCAAGTTTGATCTTTATGGAAAGAGATTGCTTTTGTATAGTAAAATAGTTGAACGCAATGAGAGTCTGTATATACCTTTGGGTATCTACATGTTGTGAGGTCACGAGAGAACATGACAAGAGAATCCAAAGAATTGGTCAAAAGAGCTGGTATGGAGATGTCAAGACGTTTTATGGAAGAAGCATGTTGCAAACTTAGTATGGGCCAGTGGTACTTAAGGATAAAAGAAGACTTTCGGTATGAAGAGTACCTGGATGTCATCAGGCAGCGTTTTGCATGTAGTCTCTATATCAACTTTCGGATCAGCACCCTCAGGGTGGCAAGCTTCCCGAGAAAGTGGCATGATTCATCTGGTGCAATGTGTCAGACTTGTGGAGCACAAAAGGAGTCTCTTCTTTATTTTCTCTTATTTTTCACAGGCTATAGGAACCTTAGATCCAAATATCGATTTCAAATATTTAGACTAGCAGGCATCCGCCAGGCTGGTGAGGCCATGGACTATTGTAAAAGAACTGGCGACTTGAACACTCCATGTCACCAAATACATTCTTTGGGCATGGCTGAGGAGGACAAAGTTCCAGAAGAACCCTGTCTTTTTTTAATTTGAATTTATTAAGAATTTTTCAAAAACAGAGGGAAAGACATTACAAGGCATTGTTCAAATACCAGCCAGATGACTTACAAACACATTGAGCTTTGCACCATAAAAGTTGAGTCCCAGCTGTCCAGTTAAGTGACACCTCCCCCCTTCCCCCCAGGACACACACACTCCTCCCTCCCATGCTGATATAATTGCTTAGATATGACACGATTGGTTCAACATATAAGTCCAGTATCAGTTGTCTCAAGATTGTCTGCTTCCTTGTGGCCTCCTCAGAGTCTCACTCAACATAATGTTTGAAATGAACTCCCGAGAGGAGTGGCTGTAGGAGTCCTATGTACTATTACACATTAACAATTGCTCTCCGGTATATACTCGGATACAAAGTCTCCCCAAAGTATATCACATTTTGCAGATTTGGCATGCAGAGTCAAAGTTATTTTTTCCATAATACAAATATTCAATGCTACGTTAATCCATTCACCTTAAGGGGTACATTCTGATTTCCACTTAATTACAAGAGCGGCACAAGCTGCTAATAAGAGGTGTGCAGCAATGCCCTTAATCCTTTTTCTTTCATCATCACATTGCTCAAACCCAAATAGGTTGAGAAAGGGATCTGCAGTCCTTAGAATTCCATCTAGATCCCTGATCCATCCCAGGACCTTATCCCAGTACACCCTGACCCGGGGTCATCCTCACCACATGTGCCAATAGTCTGCAATACCTCCACATTTGCACCTACATAACGGGCTCATTGATTGTGACATTTTAGAGAGCCGATGGGAGTAATTTTGCCACCTGTGCAATAGTTTGATCGCATGAAGTTTATAGTGGCTTGTTATGGATACCCGGGGTGCAGCCCTGCACATCCTTGCCCACATGACTGGATGGAGTGCCTCACCCAGGTCTTTCTTCCATCTACCCTTTAAGGAAAGCATGGATCCTATCCCTGCCTCGATCAATTTTCTATACATGGCAGATATTAATCCTTTCATCTCTGTTCTAGAGTTCAACAGTTTTTCAAAAGGGGCGAGTTCTCTACTTTCATTCTCTTTCAATCTATCTTTTGTCATGACCCCTTTAATCTGCAGATAATGGAAGACAGGTAGGGGGGCCAGGCCTAAGTGTTCGCCCAATTCCTGTGTTGTTATGAAAGAGCCCTACTCCACAACTGGCCCAAACTTTCCAGTCCCGCCTCAAACAAGGACTGGAACCTCTCCGGGTTGGGTATGTGTTCTCTAATGCCAGGGGCCCACAAGTGACTCAGGGGGCATGGCCATGTGGTTATACAAGGCATGTCACTACTCTCATTCCATATGTCCCAAATGGTCCCCATTATAGGGCGGTCCCTCAATCTTCATAACAATTTGGTTCTAGGTACCCACAACCATTCCAAGAGAGTAGCTGGGGTCAAATAGTGATTATCCATTGCGACCCATTAAGGTTCCTTTTGATTTCGCAAGTGGGGGGGATCAAGAGTCACAATTGGGCAGCTTGATAATATTTCCTTAGGTCCGGCAGTCCCACTCCTCCCTTATCATTAGGTAGGGCTAGGGTGTCACAGGCTATTCTCGGTCTCTTTCCATGACAAAGAAATCTTGTGATAGTTTTTCTAACCTCATCAAAAAAGAGTTAGGGCATTCGAATGGGGAGCATTTGAAAGGGATATAGGAAGCGGGGGAGGCATACTATTTTGATTGCATTGAGCCTGCCTAACCAGGATATCGTCAATGGGGGAAATGGCATCATAAAGTTTGTTAACATTTCTCGTGACCTGTATTCCCACATATTTAAGCTGGTTCTTCTCCACAATGAGACCCAGTGGGGAACGTCTATCCAGATCTCCCTGTGTGGTTTCATGCAGGGGAAACAATATCGACAGCCTCATTGATTTTGAAGCCGGAGAGAAACCCATATTCTTTCATTAGTTGAATTGCCATGGGTATAGAGGATATGGGGTTCGAGACGTGCAAAAGTAAATCATCGGCGTACAGAGCTACCTTATATACAGTTGCACCTAATTGAAGCCCTTCCACCTAGTGATCCTCCCTTATTTTGTTGGCCAGGGGTTCCAAGGAGAGGGCAAAGAGTATGGCCAAAAGACGGCAACCTTGTCGCATTCCCCTTCCTAGCTGAAACCAGCGCGAATATTCACTGTTCACAAAAACCTAGGCTTTAGGGGACGTATACACTGCTTGGATTCATCCCCTGAGTTTCGGACCGATGCCCACCTTCCGAAGCACTGCCATCAGAAAGCCCCATTCCACCCTGTCGAAGGCCTTCTCTGCATCGACCGACAGAAGGGCGGGGTCATTGATACTTTTTTGGTATGCATTGATCAAGTGTAAGGTCTTCCTCATGGTGTCAGCACCTTGTCTACCAAGTATGAAGCCAGCCTGATCGGCATGTATGAGGCGTGGCATGAAAACCTCTAAGCGGGCCGCCAGAATTAGAGTATAAATCTTGGCGTCAACATTCAATAACGATATGGGGCGGTAGGAGCCACATTGCTTGGGGTCCCTCCCCTCTTTGGGGATCACCGAGACAAGAGCCTGCACGAAGGAATCAGGAGACTTCCCTGTATCAAGGATCTCCTTAAAGAGCTCAACTATGAAGGGGAGAAGGGAGGGGAGGAAGGATTTATAATATCCAGCGGTATAGCCATCCTCGCCTGGGGCCTTGCCTAGTATGAGCCGCTTGATTGCATTTTCGATCTCTTACCCCGTTATTGGGCCTTCCATGCCAAGGTATTCATCATACGAGAGGTTTGGCATTTTAACCGAGGACAGGTATTCATCAATCTCCGCCGAGCCTGGGTGGGCCTCAGATCTATATAAGGTCTTGTAATATGCGGCAAAGGTCTTGGGGATTTCTGCACTCCTCGTAGTTTGGGAATTCTCCTGGTTCTCTATTTCCAAAACCCTCCGCTCTGCCCTCTGGTCGCGCAATCTGGCCGCAAGTAGGGCGTCAGCCTTATCTCCTTTTTCATAGAACTTCTGTCTCAGAAGCAGCAGCTTCCGGACTACTGAACCATGTTCCAGGAGACAGAGCTCCTCCCTTTTCCATTTTGACTCCACATTTTTTTCCACATAACCACTTTCTTCCTCCCTGGCCGCCTCATCTAAAAGAAGAATCTCACGCCTGAGTCTGTTCTCAACCAGGTTCATTTCCCTTTTCTTAAGCGCGCCTTCTCTAATCAGGATTCCTCGCCAAGTCGCTTTCCCCGCTTCCCACAGTACTAATTTGGAGACCTCCTCCGTGTTGTTCAGTCTGAAATACTCTGTAATCTCCTTCCTCAACTCAGTTTTGAAAACCGGGTCCTTCCAGAGGGTTTCATTACATCGCCATCTGCCTCCCTGCATGGGCAAATCTTCCCAGGTAATGTCTGTCGTAACCATATCATGATCCGACCAGGTGACCGGGACGATTTTGGATCTTTGTGCGACATTGTATAATCCCGCTGTTAAATATATGTAGTCGATTCTGGTGAACGTATTGTAGCGGGTGGAGTGAAAAGTGTACCCCTGTTCGTTAGGATGGAGTTGCCGCCATATATCCTTTAGTCCGTATATATGAAACATATTTGCAACTTCAGTGTGGCCTCTCCCCGCTGGTTCTTTCGTATCTGGATTACCTGATTTTCGGTCTAGGCTGGGATCTGCCCACATATTGAAGTCTCCGCCGAGGAGAACATGACGATTGACCTCTAGCATGATTTTCGGGATAGTCTTAGAGAAGAATCCGATTTGGCCTGAGTTGGGGGAATATACCGTAGCAAATGTTATGTTCACTTTGTCCAAAGAGCCTGCTACCAGCAAGGTACGCCCCTCTACGTCTGCCCATGTTTTGGTAGCCGTGAAGCCCAGCCCCTTCCTAATGAGTACTCCCACTCCCCCCTTCCTTAGAGGCCCACAGCCCCAGAATTCAGATCCCCTATGTGCCCCTAGGAGTTTCCGCTCCTCTCACCTGGCATACTTTGTTTCTTGCAAGAAGAGGACATCTAGCTTTGCCCTGCAGAATTCTCGATATACTAGGGATCTCTTGGTGGGAGAATTGAGACCTTTGACATTCAATGTTCCAACTCTAAAGAGGCCCCTTTTCTGTTGATCTATTTTGACTGCCATTTGAGGTAAACTACATCGAAACATGTAATGTTACAACTCCGAGGAGGCCGAGGCCCTGTGGGCCCACATCAAGATTCTGTGAATCTGAGACCAGCAGTGTGTGTGTCCATTTGTGTTTCAGTGAGGAGTCAATGCCCGACCCACCCCACTCCCATACCCTTGCCATTTGCCTCTCCCGCCTTCCCCAAGAACCATTTCCTGTTGGTGGCGTCCGACCGAAATCAGTTTGAAAACACTGATCCGATATCGGACCACCAGTGGAGACCGTTACCTCACAGCCCCTTTACAAAGTAAACCTTTAATAATATTTGAGCCCCTCAACCATATACCCCCCTCACCCCATTCTAATACAAAACAATAACTCTTAAAAGGATATTTGAAAACTTGAGCCTCCGGCGTCTTCGCTCTCAATAGAGTTCGTCCCGAGCCTGAATCAGGTATAATCTGGGTCAATAGGGATGGTTATAGGTCAAAGTTTCGAATGAAAAGGATCGAATGACAAAAGGGTTGAATCAAAAGGACCGAAAACAAAAGGGTTGATTTATTTTTTTATTTTATTTTTTTTAAACCCCTTTATTTGCGGTAAAAAACTTTTTTTCCTATACGGAAACCCCAAAAAATATATGTATAAAAAAAATAATTCGACCCTTTTATTTTAGGTCCTATTGACTCAACCCTATGGCATTCGATCCTTTTGGATTCAAACCTTTGACCGGACACCAATAGGGATCCATCAGTTGTATATTTTTGGGATGAGCTGCAACGTATTCTGGAAGGTCGATCAGATTAGTTGCCAGAGTCAATTAACCTCGTCGGTGATACATTCCCTCTTCTTAACTTCTCTGAGCCCTTAACTCTTCTCCTCTGCGGTCCCTGAAGCTGCCACTTTTGTCCTCTCCGCCCTGCTTCCGCTCGTTGTTCCCCATCTTCATGCGTCACCAGAAGTTCGGCGGAACATGCACGTATCTCTTTCTCCTTACTCAGCCGTATTTTCTTGCCTTCATGTTCAAAGGAGAGGCAGAATGGATAGCCCCATCTGTATCTGGTTCCCCGTTCCATGAGCCAACTCGTGAGGGGCCCACACATCCGCCTCAGAGCTAGAGTCAAGTAGGATAGATCCTGGAAAATCGTAATTCGTGCTCCTCCGAGGGCGATGGATCCACTAGCTCTGGCTTTATTAAGGATCCTGGCCTTACCCTGGTACCTGTGGAAGCGAGCGAGGACTGATCTTGGTCCGCCTGTCGGGTCCCCAGCTCTCTGCACCCTCTCTGTTTTGGGTTCATCAATATCCTCATCTGCGACCAATAGTTTGATGATATCGTGGATTGTCTTCTGCAGGTCTCCTGCAGTTTCTCCTTCCTGTTCAGGGATTCCAAAGAAGCAGAGGTTATTTCTCCTCTCATGATTTTCCAAACCGTCTATTTTGAGGCAAAACTCCTCCTCTGCTCAATCTCAATCTCTGCAATTCGAAGGTCCAGTTGGGTTTAGAGAGTGTCTATGGAGGCCTGATTATTTTCCACTCCTTCGAGTCTCTCCTCAAACTTGTCCATCCGCTGGGTGATCTTATCGATCTTACCCCCTATGTTTGCTCCCATGGTCCTTATTTCGGTCAGGAGGGCCGCAATGTCACTCTTAGTAGCCGCAGTGTCTGTTTCAGTGGCCTCCATGCTTGACATAGTACCATTTCCAACTGCGGGAGGGGGCGAAGTGTAGGCAAACCTAGCAAAGGTTGTTTTTATGTCCATATACCCCGGGGAAGTTCTTCCTCTGCCCTTCTTGCCTGATTATTCCACGGCGAGGGAGGAGGTGCACACTGCAGCAGGGAGTGGACGAGGGCCGTAGGCTCCCAAGTGAATGAGGCTTCCAAATTTGGGGGTATCCCTTGCTTTTCTATCACTTCTTCGGCCTAACGAGGCGGTGTGAGGCGACCTGGTGGCTGAAGGAGGGCACACGCCCTGTGTTCGGGGGCCCAACCCTTAAGGAGGGAGGAGGGGCTGCTTTCTTAACTTATGGATGGCTGGTGTGGACTCTGTAAGGTCTTTGGTATGATCACAGTGGCAAAGGGGGCAAGTGCCTTTCAAATACTGGTATCGCCCGGTGTCTCTGAAGGCACACCTAGTTTATTTTGGCAAGGGTTACTCTACGGCGATTCCCTTGCTGGGAGAAGGTGAGTCCTCCGAGAGGTCGAGTCACTATATACTGTTCTTTATACAGGGTTCCATTTGCCCTCAACTACTGAGAGGGCGGGACTTTAGTTTATCATTTGTTTTTCTTTTGGGAGTTCAAATAGTCTGAATCAGGTGATTCTAGAATGATTGTTTCACTGTGTGTTATTTTTCTGTGTCACCACTTGTTTTACCCAGCTTGCCCCAGTCTCTCACTGTTTGCACACGGGATGTGGACTGTGTTCAATACTGATAGGGCTATCTTGTGCTTGAGGATTCTGCGCTCCACAGGAAGTCCTTCATGGGGAGCCTACTTCACTTGGCTCCTCTGTTGTCCCAGGACTCTGTAGCCGTTAGGTTGGGCCCTGGTGTGGTCGAAGAGAAGGTTTGGGCTTTCCTCAATGATGTGTGGCCGAGTCTTCTTCTGACCACGTCAAGCGGATGACGAAGATGCCTCAGCAGGCCGTAGAGTCCAGGCCACTGCACTGATGGTACAGGCCCAGGCGCTAAGCGCTGTGGACCCCCACGGGTGCCCCTTTCCTGTGTGTCCCTTACGGACCCTCTTGAAGTATAGGGCCTTCCACAATGGGTAATCCCCCCACCTCTCCGAGGGCCCCGGTCCACCTGGATCCTCAGACCGGGCCACCTCGAGGTGGTTCCACTTTGGGACTGATCTGCTCCACAGCCCACCACTGGTCAGAACGTGGCAGCAACCTAACATCCGTGTCCACCACCTCGAGCTCTCAACTGTGGTCCATGTGACTGTGGGTTGGGGGTGAGATCCTTGTCCACACACAAGTACAGGTACCTCATATTGGCCAACTATATTAGTTTCTACTTGCCACTATGTGGGGGGTGGGAGGATCACTCCTGGATTCTCCTGACACCAATCTCGCCATCAGAACTTACAACTGCTCCTCGGCGTTCTCTCGTGCGATGGGGAGTCTGCTCCCCTCACCCTTAAGGCTTGTCCCTCGCGTTGGTCTTGGGATACAGGTCCACTGAGGCACCTGGCGTATCACGTGTCAGGTCTCGGGCCCTCCAAACACTGCCCCCCCCCGAGAGGTAGTGGGACGGTGGGGGGGGGGTTCAGCGTCTCCAACCACAGCCCCCGGGCCCTCTGCCCATTTCCCACAAGCATGTCGGAGGATGAGGGGGCACCCATCAGCGATGCCAGCCCTTGCCGTAGACAGGGACGTCCCCAGTGGCGCAACAGTCCACACAGTCCCCTCTCTCCTTTCTTCTGGGCTCTTAGCCAGCGCTGGCTCCTCTGTCACAGGGGGGGTCGAGCAAGGTCCCAGCCGGCACCCCGTCACGGGAAGGAGGGTCAGAGATAAAGCCTCCTCTTAAGTCTCCATAGGCCCGGGAGCACCCAAGTCTTGGCCCGGGAGCACACCAGATCCACAGTGCACCGCTCTAGTGCTGGATTCTGACTTTCGATGTCGCTGTCTCGGGCCTCGGCTGTTTCTCAGCTATTCACGGCCCAATTTTCTCTGTTCTTTGGTCCACTGACAGCTGGGGGGCTCCCCCACCTCTGTAGCTATTCTTTATTGCAGTACGGGGCAAAAGTCGGGGATCAGGCCACTTTTGCAGGACCACGGGATGGTGGATCACACAGAGGCAGCATTCATCTCTGCGCCCCCTTGTGGCTTCCGAAGAGACCTGTTTTAATGACAATTAGGACATCAGCCCAAAAAAACAACAATCTGGCCTATATAAGTGATGCTCCTATCACAGACTGGAAAGTACCATTCACAAGCTTGAAAGCTCCTTAGATTGTGATGGTTTCAACTATTATATTAAGTATATATTTGTTTAGCAGAAGATTTTCTTTTTTTATTTGTGTTTGAAGCTCCAAATTTCACGTTATCCAGCCTAGCATTGTCATGATCGGTTTTTATTGGTGGATGCCCGATGAGGGAGAAGGACATTTTAAATATTTATACATCTTGGAACATCCGTCTTCGACACCGGTTGGAATTATAATGTGTTAATGGTTTTATATTGAGTTGAAACAATTTTGATGCCATGCATTTGTTCCGATGCAACTTGTATGGTTCAATGCCGAATAAAGTGAGTTTTGACGTCACTTGACTTATTAATTCACCCTAAAAAAACAAGTATCAAGGCTCGGACATAAAATGGGTTGGTCGTGGTTGCAAGCTATTGGAACATTGAGGTAATTTTACTGTTGTGACCTTTTTTATGTTATATTTGGCTGTGTTGAGATCAGTGGGATATTAGTATTTCAAGGGAGAGTCCGTGTCATATGAGCTACCCCTGTAAAAGTAGAGCTTTGCCATTAGACTTTTTATTATAGAATGGGTCCACACCAAAACCTGAGTTTGAACATGAGGGAACTGAGTCACCAGCTGGTTGGAGACAGCAGCCAGATGCCTCTTCCTTTCTGGCAAAAAATACACAAAGTCTGAAAGAGGCATGTGGCTGCGCCTTCGAAACTTGGTGATTGCATGGGTGATTGGCAATGTAGCAACAGATTTGCCCTGTTGGGGAGTTGTGAGGAAGTGGTGGGACTTCTGTATAAGTTTAGTTTTAACAGTATGAGAGTAGCATGATATCCAGGTGCTCTAGTCCAGAATAAATTGATCAATGCACAGATACCATCTAATAGCCAATTAAATATATCTTGTGAGGGAAATTTGTCTGATAGTATTTTTAATTTAACTGGCATACTAAGCCATAATTAATCTGAAAGTGAGGGGCCCATGACCAATGAAGACCAACTCTATGATAATTGCCATCAATATATTAGGGCAGTATCATTGGATTGTGTAAGCTGTCAATTAACTGTTCCTTCGTCAACCACTATACATCCCAACATAGATACATGTCCAACTACATCTAATGGGAGTACAATACAATGAGGTATGCTTAAAGTATTCCCGCTAACTCAATAACCAAAGAATTGGAAGGGAGTATTAACGTTGAGATGCCTGTCCTGAAATGTTGCTGCTCTTATAGGGAAATTTGGTAAATCGGATTAGGACCAATTCATACATGACTGGGATCCAACATTGTTCCAGTGGACTAGGGCACTGGAAGCACCCTCAATTGATGACTTGAGTTTATTTCAGTATCAGCCACACGTAATCAGTTGGGTCGCAATTCAGGCAAGTTGGCAGTATATATCACAACTGGGATATCATGGAGTTAGTAGATAACCAAGATATTTCCACTGAATTAATTATGGAAAGACTGAAGCAAACTGGGGGCCTAGAGCATGTTATCTTTAAATGTTATAATGCCAAGGCAAAGAAGGGGGGTGAACCACTTCACACTTTACAAGATTCTATTCAACGGTTGTCTGAGAATCACATAGGAAGCACCGCCTTTATCATTATAGGAGGCAATTTTAAGATGAAACTGGGTTGGTCTTTACAGGATAACTGGGTAGACCAAGAAAAAGATTTAGCATGGGGCATTGCAGTAGCCAATTTACCTGCTGTGAAGATGTCCACGCAAGTCCTAGCCTTTAACACTTTTTTGAGATCTAATGGTTTACGAAGGGTTAATGGTCATACAATCTGATTCACCAGGCAAGCACATGTTTATCATTCATCTTGGGACATCCTTAGTGGACTGTTTTATTGTTACAGTAAAGGAATGGAACCTTGTAGTGGACCTTGAGGTGATTAAGCATGAAGAAAGTGACCACCTCGACTTCCTTCGAGTTTCAGAATTCCTCGTCAGAAGAACGAAAATGTGGTTATAAATGAGTCAGACTTAGTAAACTCTAGAGGAAGGTTATGATAGGAGACTGTAAGCCATGAGTCTTTTGTGCATTGATGAAAAGCACAAATGATGAAATCATGACTTGCCTTTCTTGATCCTTTCTCATAGTGGATGTCCATCTGGGGCCCACACCACTTTTTACAAAATATAATGTGGGGGAGGGGCATCATTTTAAATGTCCTCTGGATGGTTTAATGAACAGTGCTGAGTTGCCAGGAATGACCTATGGTTAGCACTGAGATATACTAAGGGGAAAATAGATTTTATAAGATGGAAAAGGAAAGCCTATATCCAGGCTTGTAAGACTGCTAAAGATGAAATGGTGACAGCTAAGTGGCAGGAGATTTCCAGAGCAGCAGGTGCTTCAGATTTACACTCATTTGGCAACTTGTGGTCCAAGGGATAAATCCACATGTTAATCACAAGATAAAGACTAATGTACCTGGGAAGACTTGGGTAGAACATTTTCCTAATTGTTTTGCAGCCTTGATGGTATCCTAATGCACATGTCTGAGACAGGGGTGCGCCCTAGCCCCCGGTCTCTTTAATCTTTACAGGTCAGACCCAAGGGAGGCACTTGACAAAATAAGTATACTTCCTCCTAAAATTGTTTTTATCAATAGGTTAGCTCGCCAACATGTAACACATAGTCCTAATGGATGTTACGCCAGTAGGTCTACAGTGAAGTTTGGACTACTTTGGGAGCTTTGCAAAAGAACACATTCTGAGAGTAAACCATATCAAATCAAAAATGATTAACTTTGAGCAAGATAGGATGTACCTGAACTTCAAATGGCACATTAATGACTCAATTGTTGAGGGGATAAATTCTCTATCACATTTTTTCTAATTGTTAACCTATTAGCTTTGTAAAGGACAATTATCCTCAAAGACGAGATCCTTTATTGCACAAATGAAAATCCTAAATGTTAAATATTGCTGTTTTTCTGCAATCATGTTAAGTATATTTAAATAGAATCAATATGGACTTAGCAAAGGCTTTAGATTACCTTAACCTAGTTAACAGAAGGATGATTGTGCTAGATGCTATAGAATAATAAAACCGTTCTATCCTATCAAAAACTATATAAAAAGAGTACATGAACTTTTCTGGGATACTGAGATCAAATATGGCGCATATAAAACAATTCCCTTCACCTTTGGCACGAAATTGGTTCATGCGATTCAGATTCAATTTACTTCACACACTTGAAGTTGTGGGACCTCTTTAAAACATCCCCTGGGAATCCCATTCCTGTAGAGTATGTAAAGAAACATGACTAAGAACAATTGCACCATTGCGTTTTATATTGTCCTGGGTTACTTGATAAGAGACTTAAATGTTGAATGGAGGAAGGACGTTCAACATAGGGTCATAGTAGGGGGCTCACCTAGTTGAGAGAGGCTATAAAGTTCTCTTTTTTTTTGAGAATTAATGTATTTCATATCTAAACATATTAATGGATTGATGTTTTAATTACCTGAAATACCAGGTGGAAAATTCCTCTCCTGACAGCATGTGGCACCTTATGGAGCTGTCTGGTTGATTTGGTTTTGTGTATAAGAGTATTACTAAAATGCAAGAGTATTTGTAAATTGGAATTTTTAAGAACGTATCTTATACCTTTGCATTGTTGTTTATACTGCTGGTTTGCTTGAAAGTGCAAAATGGAATGGTGATAGGGTGATGATTAAGGTCAAAATTAGCATCTAATCATTGCATTTTTGCAAGATTGTAATTTTAATACTTTTATATTTTTCCTTTTTTGTTTTGTTTTGTCATATGTTGTAATATTTGTGAAAAGTTTTATATAAATGTTTTTCCCGAGCCATACCACAGTGTAATCCCGTGGACGCACTTGCATGCATTGCACGCCGGTTGTCTTTTATTTTTTTTCAGGCGACCATGGAAAGGAAGAAAGGACCAGGCGTAGTCCCTTTTCCAAGGTGGCCATTTTTTGTGTATACTTTTTTTTAAATTGTAAGTGAATGGCTGCCTTGGAAAGGGAGAAGGGACTATGCATACTCCCTTCACCCCTTCCATGGCATCCATTTTCTTTGTTTACTATGGCCACCAGCGAAATAGAAAACTGACTATGTTTTCTGTCCGTGGCGTACATTTTTTTAACAACTTTCAAAAACTTTTTTCCAGCTGCGAAACGCAACGCTTCTCGCAGAAGGGAAAAAAACACTAGTACCCTGGTCTAATGGGCCGGGGCACTAATGGCAATAAGCCCCTGGATGGTGGGCCATTACCACCCACAGTAATGCCCCCGGGGCCTTGTAACTATGGGCCCTGGGGTCATTACCTTGTGCGGTAATGGCCCGCCATCTTGGGGATTATTGCCTCACAATGACACAGTAAAAGAAAATGTAAAAACAATGTTTGACAGCAATGACTCTTAGAATATAATTGAGAATAGTAACTAGATTTGCTTAACATCCATGACAGAGAACATAGTACCTCTACTCTTGGAGAGGTTTGTTTTTCTATCAGAACCCAAATATCCAATAGAAATCTAGGGAATGAGAGAATCCCCATTGATTTATTTAACCATATTTTCAATCTGTTGGCACCGCTATTAACCATTATTTTTAATACATGCTTTCTGTTCCTCAAAGCTGGAAGCAAGCAATAATTGTCCCATTTAATAAAAAGAGGGACAAATCGGCACCCAGTTTATACCGTCGGATTTCACTACTTGGGTGCCTGGGGGTTATCAAAAGCATTCAGGTTTCTTTTGTATCAGAGTGGTGGAATGGCTTAAAAGCAAAAAAGACACTGGCTGATGTACACCTTGTTTTCGGGGAGGGATTAGGCGCAATCAACCAAGACCTGAACTTACATTTGGTCATCTCTAAATATTTTATCTTGCAAGGCTCAGCAATTTATCTCACTTTTATGGATTTGTCCACAGCATTGGACATGGTCGAACAACATCGGATCTGGACTATCTTAAACGAGATGGGTATGCCTCTGGATCTTTTTAGCCTACTTACGTCTATTTATAAGAAAAACAAAGTGATATGAAGGCATGATAGAGGAGGAAGGTGTACTGCATCTATCCTACCTAAGAGAGGGGTGAGGCAGGGCTGGGTCCAGCTCCACTAATTTTTTACTTGCATGGTAACAATTTACAAGAGTTCCTAGAAACATTGTCAACTGATGTTCCCTCATACGGTCCTCATAAACCACCAATGCTGGCATATGCCGATGATGTGGTGCTAATGGCCAGGACCCCAAAAGCACCACAGTTATTATTTGATGGCTACACTGGCTTCATTAAAGAAAGATTGTTAAAAAACCATGCCAGTAAATCAGTGGTCCTGCAAATTGGTAGTCGTGACAAGAGAAAATATACACTTTTTTCAGATCAGTTTGGTGTTAGAAAATGTTGAAGAATTTGATTATCTGGATGTTCACATGTTTTCAGAGTTTAATTGGAAGGAACATATTGCAGGCATGCAAAATCGCCCAAGTAGTAGGTGGTTTAACCATACTAATGAAACAACTGGCATTTCAACCTGCAAACATTATACTCAAGGTATACAGGGCAAAAGCACTGTCTATTGTCCAATAAAGAAACTTGGAGATTTAAAAATCGTAATTCCTACTCGAACATCAATAATAATGTTTTTAGGAAATTATTTGTCTTATCTCCATGATCTCCATCAATGCAATGCAAACAATACTAGGATTAGACTATATCCTCAATCTTGTAGGAATTTCACCAACTTTAGCTTGGTTATTACTTTGGAACAATGAGAATACAACACTGTCAGGATTGCTTCTGCTTAACTTTTCAGAGAGTACTTCATCATGTAGAGCCCCGTTGCTCAGTAAAGAAGAAAAATCTATTCATGATTAATTGATTGAATTAGATTCTTTACCCTGAAATTATACCAGCTGATGCCAAGAGTAAATGAAAGAATTTGCTATTACAGGAGCTTCACTCAAGGAGAGAGAAAGAAGACCTTTTCCAAATAAAGAACCAAGCCCATTCCATTGTAAGCATAGGATAAGGAATACAACCATATTTGCAGCAGTGCAATAGGCTTAACCAGCATTTTTTTTATCACTAGAGCGAGATTTAGTCTTGTCCAATCAGAAACAATAAGTGGTATCTGGAAATCTAAGAATTCGCTTCTCGCTACTGTCTTGTTTGCCGACACTAGATGGAATCCCTATGCCCTACATACAGAAAATTCGGACAAAGGGATTTATTGAAAATATGACATGCAACAGGTTTAATGCTGGAAGTAAGTGTGCTTTAGCAGCATAAAGATGTGTAGGGTCGCCATGTCTATGTTGAGTTTCTTGCAAGTTGTTTTGCTCCAGTCTAGCATTTCTATGGGCATTTGATGCCAAAAAATTATCCCATCCCGTTAACAAAGGTGAAGTTGATTAACAAACTGAACCAAAGGGAAGATGAACTTGGAGTGCAGGAAAAGGTCTCCTGGCATGCAGAATATAAAGACAGTGCCTGGATCTTTCTAGAGATGTGGTTCATCTAGAGGCCTTTGTGATTGATTCATTGGGACGGGCAAACTTTGTTAAGAAGAGTGTCATCACTTCTTCTTATACCTCTTCAATATCTGGACCATCTGGATTGAAGTTCCAAGCCTAATAATCCGCCACGCAGGAAATTTCTATCTGGACGCTGCCAAGTTCTATAACGGCTATTCCAGCTTGTTACATTAGAAGCAACAATGTGCTTCTGACTGCCTGTACAAAGAAAGTTATTCTGCCATCTCCTGATGAAGACGTAACCAAAATAATGTTAAGACGTCGAAACCGGTAGAGAATATTAGGGATGAGGCCGCTTCTGAAGACCTTTGGGGCCCACCTCAATTGTTGACCACTTATAAGATTCTCGGTGGCCACCTGTTCTGTTTTGCACACATTTTCTTGTGTATAATGATTAATTTGTTGATGAATTGTTTGCTATAAATTTGTAATAGTTTTTTACCTTGTATTTTTATCTTGTACCTATTGATGTCTGGTATGAGTGGTTTAATGTATGAAGAATGAGAGTGTATGAATGGTTGGATGAGGGTATAGTATGTATTGAATGAAATTGTTGAAACTTCTGTGATCTTAAAAATCTTTTTCCTGCTATGTAAAATTATTGCCCGAGTGCTGATTAAATCGTGATTCAATTCACAAAAATAATGAATGTATCTAGTATAATAAAATTCTGGATACTACTTTTTTGAAATTGAAGCCTCTGGATTTTCTTTCCGAGATCAATAAATTAATGCTATCTAGACCTGGGTTACTATACTTATTGGTGCCTATAGGAAAGATGTAACATGGGCCTTGCAATCATCTTTTAGCCAGCATCATGAATTTAAGAAGGAGCAGCGGAGACCCAAAGTGATAGCCATGGCAGGCAGAAACACAACGCGCTTGTGTTTGAAAACGCTGCGGTTTTTCTTTCTAAGTTTCTCAGGCTCCTCTGAGCCTGAGAAACTTAGAAAGAAAAAACACCGCGTTTTCAAACACAAGCGGGTTGTGTTTCTGCCTAGATCTGCTTTCCCGTTTGGGGCTCTAGGGCTCCCCACAGGGAGCCCTAGAGCCCCAAACGGGAAAGCAGATTTAGGCAGAAACACTGCAGCATTTAGCATTTCCCATTTGGGGCCCCAAATGGGAAATCAGCTGTAGGCAGAAACACTGCGGCATGTAAACACAACTGTGTTGCGTTTCTGCCTGCCTTGAGGGAGCACCTGAGACCCAAAGTGATAGGCACGGCAGGCAGAAACACGACGCGGTTGTGTTTGAAAACGCTGCGGTTTTTCTTTCTGAGTTTCTCAGGCTCCTCCGAGCCGGAGGAGCCTGAGAAACTTAGAAAGAAAAACCGCAGCGTTTCCAAACACAACCGCGTTGTATTTATGTTTGCGGTCGCTTCAAAAGCAACCACAAACATAAATACAACGTTTTTAAAGCTGCGGTTTTATTTCTAAGTTTTCCGGGCTCCTCCAGCCCGGAAAACTTAGAAAAGATACTGCAGCTAGTGTTTATTTTTACTTAAAAAAATAGCACTTACTGAGATGCAGCTGCAGCTTTTCTGCCTGTAGTCTCCGGTCCCCGTCCTCCGCGTACAGCACCAATGAAGGAAAAGCCACCCAGTGGTAGCTTTTGTTTACTACAGCTGGCTGGCTTTTTCCTTCATTAGTGCCGCAAAAGCCAAAGCGAGCACAGCGGCGGGCATCCATTTCTCAAAATGTATGCACCCATGAGCTTGATTTGCTCAAAATTTTACATAGGGACCTGGGGAAAAAAAATTGCCAATCGATTTGTTTTAATATTGCCTATCTATTTTTGAAATAAAAAATTTTGGGCGAACCATTCCTTTAATTTTTAATTTGAGACTTACTGAACTACCAGTCTTGAAGAAGGCCATCACAATTTGCCTTTTTCATGTTAAGGAATCTTTCTCTGCATTTAAATTCTCAGGAAATCTTTCTGGAACGGGCCTACCAGATTCTGAATTGACCATTATCTTTATAAGCACCATCTTGTACTATGCCTAATAAGCTTCCAGTGCACTATGCTTTGGTCATCTTTGGATGTTTAACACAAAAATATCTATCAACCAGTCTGACCTTCTAAATATTGCCCTAAATAATTGAATCTATTTAATTGCAAGGCCCCTTACTCTTTCAAGAGATTCTTATAGACCTTAGCAGGGGAGTAAACCAAGGCTGTGGCTTGACGAAAGATCAGACAAAGAGAATAAGGAGAGAAACCAAGTGAAGGGGTTTGGGACCCACATTGGCAAGTTTACTTTATATGTATAATATATTATCTGTATACTCTTCTTGTTCTTGGACTGGCAAGTGATGTTCTATTTTATAAGAAAACACTTTCTTAGACAGCAAATTATGTGATTAATGTCATAATCCTTTACACAATAAATGAAATCCACTTGTATACAGCAGTACGCTCAGTACACTATCAACATGATAAATATGTATATCTGTCAACACAACCTCCTATAACTAAGAAGGGGGCACCAAGGTTTTTGGTCTTTTATGATTTTGAAATGACGAAGGAAATACATCATATGGGACTCAACAATCAAGGCCTCACACCTGCTTTACTTACCATAAGAGACTCCTAAGATTACTATTCAGGGCAGTTGCATACATATTTAACTAGTTATCAGGGTTCTCAGTGGAGTCTGTATCTATATACTTTATTGTTATCTATCCACATTATTTGTTCATAAGCATGTATGCCAGCCATGGGCTGCATAGTCTTCCTACTTCGCTATTGCCATTTGGCCCTCTCCCTCAAGGGAGCATGTTATAATTTATCTTGACATGAACAAGGAATTTCATGCAATAGTTGTCTAGCATGTCGATGGCAGGCTGTTAATATGTAATCCTAATTTGTTCACTTTTTACTTTCCTGTGTCTTGAACTACCAACAGCATTCACTTTTTTACACATCCTAATTTTGTACCAGGCCACCTTTAGCTCTAGTCTGACAGTCCCAGAATTATTATTTTGGAATTCGACCTGTGAAACAATGAATGTGAACGTGCATAGGCAAATAAGCCTACATACCTCCACATATTGCCCCTGCATGTTCTTGAGCCCCTTGCACGCCCAACAGTACACTATTTTTATCCTATGTTACTCCAAAGAAATCTAGAAAACGTAAACCCAATGTTATCAAAACCCATGCATCACTCCCGTGCCTGTCTCTAGAATTAAGGCCACACACTTTAGACTAAAATGCATCTACAGTATAACTAAAAAACATCCCACTGCTGCATCCCCCTTCCTCCGTCTGAAACACCTTTTCTCGCTTTCGCATGCCCTTACATAACCCTTGTTCATGCTCTTTTGTTCAGCATTATAAGATCTGGTTTCCTTGGGCTGGAGCTCAGTACACCATTTTATAGCCAACCGCAGGTGCTTTGAAACTACTTTGGTGGCGAGTTGGTGCAATACAAAAGCATTTTGACATAACAGACAATAACACAACAATAACACAACATAACATATCTTCACCCTGTACTTTCACTTCTCCCATCACCTCCTCCTCTTGTTCCTACCCCTTCAGTTCTCTGGACACTCCACGCCGTCCTGCCCTTTCAGCTTTCTCTTCTACTTCCTGCACTTTCAGTTCTATACACATCTCCCCCTGATCTTACTCTGTTTTTATTCCTCTCCTCCAAGTAAAGCTCTTTCTTCTCCTTCTTCCCAGCACCTTTGCCTTTATCCACACCTCTTTAGCGTGCACCTTCAGCTCTCTAAAAGGTTCCTCTTCCTCCACCTTAACTTCTCTCCACCTTGCTGCTCTGATACTCAAAATACCCTCCCTCACTACCATCTTCCTTGGGCTTTTATTGAACTGGAAGGTATTGTTGACCAGCAGTAATTGACGCTCATGGATATGTGCCCGTCTTTTAGAACATTTCCTGTGTATTTATTAACTTTTATTTATTTTAGATTTTTAATTTTGTATGAATGCTTTTACTTTTCTTCTTTCAAGGCATACCATTGTAAGTATGTTGCATTTCATGCTAAGCTTTTGTGACTCAAGTGAAATAAAGCAAATTGAATTGTTGGTTGTATCTGTGGTTGTAACTGATTTGTGTCCAGGATTGACTGTGAAGTGATGAGTCAAGTGTTTTTCTTATTTGCCACGTTGTGCATTCTGCTACAAGAACCAAGAATTTAACAAGCGAGTCCACCATCTTGGATTTTCCGTTGCATGATCACATGTTGGAGTACATTCCCAGAACCTGTGTGACAGCCATATGGGGGCCAGCAACTGTACTGTGGTCTGCTTGCGCAGGCTTTGTAGCCATGGAAACAAAACCAGTTTGCACATCTGAGCTGCAATCTTGACATCCTCAGTCACAATTGTAAATCCCTGCAGGTCTGCATAGGAGTGACGTGTCTCTAGCACACCTAGATAAAGATTAAAAAAATATTTTTTTTTTATTTATTTGATTTAATTGTATAATACAATTTTTACAAAATAAAGATGCAGTCCCCCCATTAACTGTTCGAGTTCCCCACAGACAGAGCGGCACGGAGTCTTTCTTTGTCCTATGCTGCAATCCACACGTAGTTCCATATCTGATTCAGCACCGGGATAAAGGACAGGGTCCACGTCCCCCACATAAGTGGCAGGGTAATGACACCCAGCAGGCTATCCTGCCTATCCATATCTGCGGTCAGGTAAGCAGGTCGATCTCTCGAAAAAAGCCTACCACCGCGATCACCCAAGTGGTCTTTTCCCCACTTAGGAGCCGACACCACCATTCCTCTTCCTCATAGACATATAGGTTTTTGAACAGATGTCCGAGATGTCTCTGGCGGGGGCCCGTAACACCTAAGCAGTTGAGCAAGAGGTGTCTTATGGTTTCAGCCATCTCTAACTTGCAGAATCTGCATACTTCGTCCGGGGCCAATTTTCTACGGAATAGGACTTCCCTTGTGTGAAGGATATTAAGACGGATTCTTAACTATTAGAAGTAGAATCAGGTTACAGAAATCACCTGCTTTAGGCCTCTTGTGGTGAAGACCAGGCGATCCCTTCCATACCACCCATTGGGACTGCATCATATCATAGATAGTGGGCCGAAGACCCCCAAGCCACCCCCATACATACCTACAAGGCCAGGCAAGGCAACATGTCACACCATGTAAATAGACTACAATGAAAAAGGTGCAAAGTGAAGTAAGAAAATGGGAGCTCAGTGGGCGGAGGGGGAGAATAAGGGTCAGGTAAAACATCAGAGTGGAAAGGAGGAAACAGAGCAGGCACAAAAAGAAGGTAATGAAAGGTGAAAGGGTAAACCCAAATAGAATCAAGAAAAAATAATTAGACCAGCAAAACAGTGAATGCTATATATGGAACTTGGGGAGTGAGAATCAGACAGAAAATATAGGGCATTCCTCTGACATTCTTTACAAATGGCGCTATTGCAATCAGTTATAAGTGGGGATGATTGTCTCTATTGCTGGAGGCCTAACAGTTCATGAACCATTGAGATATTCTTGAGCTCCTCCACGCCTTTACAGGGTCTGAAAGTTAAAAAGCAAAGGGGCATGTGTTGGTGATGAGTTAAAAAGACCCACTAACCAATGTATAATGAAAATCCGCAAGGTTACTATGTGATTGAAAAATATATGCGCCGTAGTTCACTATAGCTGTATGCATTAATATGCCTTGGTTGAAAGCAAGTAATTCCAAAAACAAGTGAAGATAAGAAGTGGAAAAGAAGTCCTAACCCGAACAACCAGACAAGGAATCCGGGAGGATTGTCAAAATGTGAACCGAGGTTCTCCTGTCTGGCATCCAGAATCCTAGCACAGTACCTGTCAGATATAGCCGGAATCCATAGGCACACGCCTGGTCCCAGTCAAAGCTCCCAATAACCTCGGCATCATCCTAAACACAGACATATGTTTCCCTCCAAAAAATGAGATCTCCCACAAGACCACTTTCAAACTATACATGCTGTAGAATATCATGTTTCACTTAGATATGCCTCAAAAGATGGTGTTGAAAAGAGCATTGGTCGTATCCAAACCCAACTATTGTAACTCTCGGCTCTAGGCCTGATTAAACATCAAACCCACCAGTTCAGATGTATTCAAAATTGCGCACTGAGACAGATCATTGGCATGAGCATGCAAAATACCATCTTCCCAGCCCTCAAGGCACTAAGCCACTTCACTTGTTACCATTTAAACCTAGAATCCACCTGTGAATGATACACTGATGTCTCCACTAGGGCCCCAAATGCTTCAAATCTCTTCTGACTCCCTACTCCCCTACCTTATCAGGTGAGAACCCCCGGAATCCCAAGTGCAAGGGGCAAAAGCTTAGCGGCAGAATATTTGCATTCTCCAACATTAAACCGTGGAATGACATACCGTACCCTCTCAGAACAGAACAATCGTTTCAGGAGAAACATGAAATCACCCTGTTAAAGTCTGCATTCATAGCTATTTCGAGTAACTTCCTTGTCCTTCCACACCTGCCCAGAAGAGAATTTCTTAGACTGACACCCCCAGGCCTCTGATGAACCTGACAACTCCCTCAGTGTAATCCTTAAACCACAGTAAGTTCTTGTGAGGTTGCAATTATAATTGTTTATGTTTATGGTATAAGTTTGCCTGCACTCTTGCACTGTGAGACCATTCTGTAAAACATCAATGAAATACAAATAAGAAATGGACACAAACCAATCTGTCAGTACGATGGGACATCCAGCCTGAATAAAGACCAAGAGTGAACATGCCGGAATGAGAGGAAAAGTCCAAAACCCTCGAACTAGGATGGAAGTTCAACACCAACAATAAAGATTACCCCTGCTAACTGCACAGGGAGTATTAATTCTATTAAAGACTAGGAGGCAAGCATTATGCTTTAACTTCTTTATTTACTACCCTTCAGCAGTTTCAACAAACTATATCAAAAATCAACAACAAACAAATGTCCACATGACTCACTTTTAAAACTACAAATCCCATAGTCTCTGTAGTCCTTCACACTCCAGCTCAGCTATGACTACATCCTGTCCCTGAGCTCCTCCTCTCTTTTACGTGCTCTGAATGCTCTTTAACCATAACCTTTCTCGTCCCGCCAACCGAGCGAAGACTTCCTGAACTCCAACAGATTAACATCTCAATGGCTGAACTCTCGCCTTCTTCCTTCTAGTCGGCTCCCTCAATTGTTCTTCTGCTCTTCCCCTAGGGAAAATATAAATATAATATCAGGGTGGAGTCTAGCTTGTCATCATATCAATACACAACTACAAATAGCAGTGGGTGGGAACTGATGCTCGCCTCCTAGTCTTTAATAGAATTAATACTCCCTGCACAGTTAGCAGGGGTAATCTTTATTCTATGAGAAGACTGGAGGCGAGCATTATGCTTGTTGAAAGCTGTCCCAACACCGTACTTGCTATACTCAGCCGGTTTTAAATAAAATTCCCTGAAGGTACGATCATTCGCCCAGTCTGCTGCTGACATAATATCCTGCAATGGAACTCCTGTACTATATGCTTTGGACGCCATAGCCCCTCTCACTGAATGCGCAACATACTTCTGTAAATCAATACCTGCTGCTAGCATTATTTCTCTAACCTATCTTGCTATGGTAGCTGTCTTTATCGCCTGAAAAGGCTTCCTGCACGCTATTAGTAACTGTGTTGTACTTATTGCTCCATTCTCTGCTGTCCTGGCTTCATATTCTTTGATGCAGCTTGCTATGCACCATTTGATATTATTTGAAAAATAGGGATAATGCACTGTGGAGGTGCTTGATTTAGTCCTTTGCACTACTACGAAGGTCACTCCTTCTGGCCCAAATGTCCTTCTATTAACCTCTAATGCTTTAATATCCGATACACTCTTACAGGATATGAGACATAACAGCATCGCTAGCTTGCCAGACAGCTGCTTGAGAGATAAATATCTATTAACCGGCCAGCTTTCTAATAATCTCAGTACTATCGTCCCGTCCCATAAGACTGTGTACTTAGGTGCTGGCGGCGCTTTAAACTTAGCTCCTCTAATGAGCCTACAAACTGCCGGATGTTCACCTGCCGGCACTCCTTCAATCGGTACATGTACTGCAGAGATTGCTGATCTGTACACTCCTATAGTGCGAAATGCTTTCCCATCTTGCAGCAGCTGCACTAGGAAGTTTAGTATCGCTACTACAGGTGCAGAAATGGGATGAATACCTCTCCCTCTACACCAACTTGTCCACTTGGCCCAAGCCGCGTCGTAGCTTCTCCTGGTTGATGGAGCCCAGGATTCGGCAATGAGTTCTGCTGCCTGCATCGAAATGCCTGGCAGTTCCCATCGTCTCCTGATATCCTGCACGCGATGAGCGGGAGTGTCCCTCTCACTCTTAGAGGATGACACTGCCCAGCTGGGTCCGTGAGAAGTCGCTCTCCTTCCAGGAGGACTCTCGGCAGATCTATCAAGCGTTCTATCAGCGTCGGGAACCATACTTGAGCTTTCCACAAAGGTGCTACTAGTACAAGTTCCGCGCTCTCTCTCCGACACTTCGCCAGCACTCTGCTCAGCATCATGAAAGGAGGAAACGCGCAATGCGGGCCGCTTACCCAATCTTGCAGGAATGCGTCTGTACCTTTTGCGTCCTGAAATAGCTGGGTATCTGTGCGTTGAGGCGAGATGCAAACAGATCTGTGTGTAATGGGCCCCACTTCTGATCCACTATCTGAAATACTGCTGGATCTAGCCTCCAATTGCTGGAGTCCGTGAGGTATCGGGAGTTCCAATCTACTACTACATTCAGTGTTCCGAGCAGAAACTCCGCTGTCACTGAGGGCCCTGTCTGCAGGCAGTAGTGCCAGAAGTCCTTTGCTAGCTCGGCTAGCATCCTGGACTTCGTCCCCCCTAAGTGGTTTATGTAACGTACTGCCGAAATGTTGTCCATCTTTAGTAGGACGCACAACTTCACTCTGTCTCTCGTGAACGTCATTATCGTGAAGGAGCCTGCCAGAAGCTCTAGACAGTTTATGTTCAGGCTCAGCTCTTCTCCGCTCCATTTGCCTCCTGTCTGCAACTCTCAGCACCGAGCTCCCCATCCTAGACGACTGGCATCTGACTCCATTATGAGGTCCGGCCGGTCTCCGAATATGGCACGCCCATTCCAGGCGTCCATATTCTGCAACCACCATTCCAGTTCTGTGATAGACTTCTGATCCAACAGTATCGATTGATGATAACTCAACCCTTGTTGTAGGTGTCTTATCTTCAACCTTTGTAAGGCTTGATAGTGTAAGGGACTTGGAAAAATGGCTTGTATGGAGGCTGCCAGGAGGCCCACTATTCTCGCTAGAACTCTCAGAGAAATCACTTTCTTCTTCAAGCATGCTCTGATCTCTCTCTTGATATCTCGTATCTTCCTGAGGAAATCCAGTCTCTGCGCTGGTTTGGTATCGACTTCTCCATGTTTACTAGAAACCCCAGTGACTGCAACAGGTCTAGTACCCATTTCGTTTCATATTCCAGCAATCCTCGATCCTCTGCCAGAAGCAACAGATCGTCTAGGTATATTATCAACCGTATGCCTTTCTCTCGGATAGCCGCGGCTACTGGTTTCATCATTTTCGCGAAAGCCCAAGGCACTGATGCAAGCCCGAATGGCATCGTCCTGAATTGCCAGAGCTGTCCCTTTCAGTGAAAAGCTAGGAACTTCCTGAAATGCTCCTGCACTGGAACTGTAAGGTAGGCATCCTTTAGATCTAACCTGGTCAGCCATTCACCCTCTCTCAGGGAATCTCTGAGCTGATGGATCCCTTTCATTTTGAAATGATGGTAAATTATCCATCCGTTCAACTCCTTTAAGTTTATTACTGGGCGCACTTTCTCCTTCCTGTGAACGAGAAACATGTTGCTGATGAAGCTCGGGGCACTGGGACACCTTTCTGTGGCTCTTTTCCTCACTAATAGTTCTAATTCGGTATTGAGGGCCGCTTGCTCCCCTTTCGCCATGCATGGGCACTGGGGTACTCTGGTCTGCACTGGGGCATGTATAAACTCTAGCTGCAGACCTCTGACGGTTTGCAAAATCCAGGCATCGCTGGAAAGCACGCACCAGTTTTCCCAGAACATACTTGTTCTCCCTCCCACTGGAGGGTAAATTACTGCTCTTACCTGGCGTAAACCCCTGGCCTCGTCTGAAGCTGCTTCCTCGGCGCCCTCTG
Organism: Ambystoma mexicanum; assembly: GCF_040938575.1. Classification (NCBI taxonomy): domain Eukaryota; kingdom Metazoa; phylum Chordata; class Amphibia; order Caudata; family Ambystomatidae; genus Ambystoma; species Ambystoma mexicanum. Next base: position 818,745,996 of record NC_090929.1, read on the forward strand.
TTATTGCGACCTCTGACTGGAAAGAACGTGTCTTGCTGCCTGTCCTCCCAGTACTGGGCTCTGTGATTCGGGGGTCTTCTACCTCCTTGCTGGTGACCCGTCGAGCGACCCCTGTAACGACCGTTCCCGGCAAAAACTCTCTGTGGGAAGATCTTACGTATGGATGCTTGCGCCTTCTCCAGTGATGTGTATGTGCCTACAAAGCGGCCCATCTCCTTCCCGAAAGTTTCACCAAACAAGAGTCCTTGGGCTGCCTCTCCAGCCTCGCAGGATGCTAGGTCACTGAGCTTCGAGTCTATTTTCGATAGAAGCCCTCTTCTTCTCTCGGAAGCTATAGCGCAATTCGCATCCCTAGAAAGCAAACTGCTCTCTACGCCCATCCTGCTAGGGCTTCTGGGTCCACTTCTTCACCTGTGTCCCTCGCCCTTTCTGCCAAGTCCATGATCTTAGCGAGAGGACCGGCCAAGTCCAGTATCTTTTCCTGGCAACTTTTCCATGATCTATCTATCCCTTTACGGGGGTCGTTACTGGTCTTTGAGACAAAGGTGAGCATTTTGGGGTCCAATTCGGGGGCTTCTGCCACTTTCCCCGGCAAGTCTGGGCAGAGGCATTCCGCTCGGAGACGCTGTCTCACTTCCTTATCTAAAGCTTTTCTTAGCCTTGCTGTCATATATTGAGCGACTCTCGGAGAAGGCTGCCAGTCGGAAGATCTGGGATTCCTAATACTATCCGGATGGAACATATCGTCCTGCTCCTCTTCGAGGTGCTTCTCCTAGCGGGTCGTTTTTCCCCCGCTGGGCTTTGCCCATTCCTCCTCGACTGCCTCCTTCGGCTCTTGCAGGGGCAGGTCCCCTTCCTCTGGTTCCTCTTCCGAGCCTGGGTCCTCATCTCCTTCATTTTCTTCCCCAGAAGGGAGGGTTGTGAGGTCCGGCACTGCCTGACGCTGCAAATATGCTTTCTTAAGCTTCGCAAAGGCGTCGGCGACCTCCGGGGCCTTATCTTCCACCCCATCCATAGGGCCCTAGGGGTCTGCAGAGGCTTTTCTCTTGCAGGCCTGAATACTCCCCGTAGACCCTGATTCAGAGGGTTCAATGGGCAAGCTGTGTGTCCTTTCGGTGCTTTCCTTAGGCTGGTGGAGCATTGCTTCCAACGTCTCCAGCCTTTCCTGCAGTGATCTCACCCCTTGAGCCACTGCATCTACTAGGGAATTCCCCAGCACCTACTTGAAACTGGCGGCTAAGTCTAGGGGCTGCTCCTCCTCGCTCCATTTGAATTCCGACATGTTAAGGGGTGCTGTATGCCTTAATACCTGTATGAAGGTGTCTTTGCTGCCCCCTTCCTAGTAGATGCTTTTCAGAGATCGATCTCTAGTCTCTTTCTCCTATTTCCTTCTTATCTTCTAGCCTTATATATATATTTTTTTATTTTTATTTTTTCGTGGCTGCACCAGACTTTATCAGTTCTCTATGCCTGTGGTGGCTTATGGTCTCTTATTACTTGTTGGGAAGCTACAGCCTCGTGTGTGTGCTTGCTGGCACCTTCTCTTCGAGAGCTGTGCTACTTGCTCCTCTCTCTCCTGGAGCTGTGCTTCCCTCAGCCCGGTCTGCGCTTTCAGTGTGCGCGATGGGAGGGCTTAAATCCTTTAAATTCGAAAGAATTTGTTCCGCTCGCACGAGCTCTCGCTCCGGATGCCTCGGGCCGTGTCGCAGAATGAATACGATGTGGCACGGGCATCCGGCCAGCTCCGCCCCCATGAGGGTGGGGGCCGGAGTACTCTGTGTCAGCCCTTTGCAATGGCTGGACGCGCTCAGCGTCTGACCCCGCCTCTGCAAGGGAGGGGGCCCGCGCTGGAGCGAGCCCGCTCTACCCGCAAGAGAGGGGGTCTGCTGGAGGACCAAGGGAGCTCCGCGGCCCAACGGCGAACCCCTGAGGTGCCGGAAATACGGCACAGGGCCAAGGAAGTCGACAGAGCTCCCGATACTAGTCTTTAGCTGGTGTGCTGACTGAGAAACCTTCGGTGGAACTGTGTACTGCGGCCGAAACGCTCTCGTCACGGACAAAAAAGTCCTACATTATTAACTGTTCCAAACACGCTTAACGACTAACGCGTCTCCTGACGCTACGCTTGCGCGCTCTATGCTCAGTATCTAAATTCACTCACTAATCTGTGAAATATTGCCGTAGAGGCACTCTAAGTTAAAAACATTTCTAAAACATACGTCAATGTTATAGAAATGCACATTAACTGATAGGTAAAGAAAATGTCATTTATCTGCTTGAAGAGCCGTAAAAGAAGAGGAGGAGCTCAGGGACAGGATGTGGTCATAGCTGAGCTGGAGTGTGAAGGACTACAGAGAACTATGGGATTTGTAGTTTTAAAAGTGAAAGTCATGTGGACATTTCTTTGTTATTGATTTTTGATATAGTTTGTTAAAACTGCTGAAGGGTAGTAAATAAAGAAGTTGAAGCATAATGCTCGCCTCCAGTCTTGTCATAGAATCTGATCAACACAGTTCGGCATGAAATTCAAGAAAATCACCAAAGTTACCATAACCAAAGTGATAACCAATGGAAAGTCAAGAATGTCTGGTTAACATGGCAAGTCGGAAAAATCAAAAAATCACTCAGGGGGTCTCTAGTTTTGAAGCAATTAAAGACAGAAATCTGAGGCTTTATAAATAGAAAGGCTGAAATCATGATTGTTGCACATGCATAGACCCAATGGTGCTCATAACTGTATTTCTTTAGTATCACAACTTACATGCTGTGGGGTATAGGATGCTGGGGTGCAGGAGAGGCACAGGGCTAGGTGCCATGATAGATGCAGCCGAGGATCCTGACAAACCCACGTCCTATGTGGTTCATCACCCAAAGCATGGTCTTAGTATGTGAAGATGAAGTATCACACCTGAGCGACATGGCAAGCTAGGAATTGTAGGATGATGGGTTAGTGCTAGTTACAACAGCTATGTCCAAATGTAGTAGAATGCCACTTTGAATATGAATTGTCCGTGTGTTCTTGTTACTTCTAATACCAGCACTTGGTAAGGTGTTGTTTGCCAATAGCCACGTGATGCCTGTCAGTCCAAAGAGCCTTTAAAACACAACATTTTGCAAAAAGCTGATTTCCAAAACATCCAGCTCCTTTCGCATCTGTTCTTACCTTGCAATGTGGGCTCCCTGAGTCATGAACACAGTCTATTGTATTTTTTACCCTACTGTTGTTTGTCAAACATATCATTCTTGGGCTAAAGGACCAAAATAGAGAGCCAATGTTCAATCGTCCTACCTAATTCTTTGAATTAAGGTTTTTGTATGTCTTTCTTGTGTGGGTAAATTGGGTGATAACAGGTGCAGATTTGGTATTTCAATCTTGCACGGGGAATAACACATGTTCTGCTTTCTCTATTTTTCATATAATAGCCCCCATTGTTAACAAACAATTGGTCTAGCTTTGGCAATGGGGCTTTCAAAATATCAACACATTGTGTTCATTAGGCAGTCGAAAAGCCTTTTTGGTGTGTCTTTTATTTTGCTCCTTGGGAAGAAATTAATCATCTTAGTTGTATTAGTTCAATTTCTACATTTGGGTGTCATGCTCTCTTATACCAAAGTATTGCAAATAATTTAGAACAAGCTTTCTTGGCTAGTTGAAAAGAAATGTCCAGTTATTTGAAAACTAAGAGATATATGAATGAATAGTGCTAATAACACAGCGACCTTTGTCTGTGTACCCATTCAAACGCCCAAGATGTCCTCATCTCACAATAGTGTGTAATCTGAATAGGTTTTCAGTGTGGTTGGTACGATTGTCTAAACACACATGAGAAGCCTGGCTGTGGCTCATAGAGAACAATGGACATTCATTAAAATTAATGAGCACCGTTTTCCAGCAGGCAAATGACAACACAGCACTGTTGGCACAAGCATGGCTATAGAGGATGGCCTGTAAACTAAAAGGTTGACCGGAGCAAGAAAAACGTTTTTTTTTTAAACTGTTTTTATACATCGTTAATATGATAGTAATTATAGAGTTTGATCTACCATTTCACAGTTCTTACAATAAGCATCGTGTTGCCCTTTAACTTCAAAAAACAAAAAAGACAACACAAATTCCTTACTGGCACACACAGTAACCACATTGTGGCATGTATGCACAATAGATCTTAATACTACAAAATTGGCTGAGACTTGATTATACTTGAATTAAATCGAGTTATGTTAAAAATAGTGAACATACAAATTAGTCATGTTTCGATCGCTTGTTTTATTCCTATTCAAGGCTTTTTCTGACATTTGTAGAGCACACAAATATTCTTGCAATAGCTGCCCTGTGCCCCTAGGCCTGTAGCATTTATGCAATAAGCTACTATAATCCTTTTCAGTGTCATAGGTATTTATGATATCTGTAATCACTGGCTGTTTTGGGGTCATTGGTTGCATTAAATGCAATGCAATCCTATGCCTGGGCAACAACATTGCCAGACTAATGAATTTCGTAGTTAATGCTCCTTCATTTATAAACAACCCAAGCAGACATTCTACGGGTGATAATGGAACATCTACTTCTGTTATATCTCTCAGCGTTTATAAAATGCCCACCAAGAATATTGCATCAATCCACAAGCCCATGTCATATGGAAAAAGGTAGCAGGAGAGGTTTTACATTTCGGACACTCATCGAATCTGGATGGGTCCATCTGCTTAAACATGGTTGCAGTAGAGACAGTGTACATAATTATAATGCACTAGAAAAAAATATCCCCTTTTCCAAAAGGATTCTGTAGACAGACATGATAACACTATCATCAATTGTTGAAAATCAATGATCCCGGAAGGTGCTGTTCCAATTAGCTTATCACCTGAGGTGCTTTGCACCCTAAAGTAAACTGCACTGAGAATGGGCATGTGTGGCTGGCTGACATACCCCGCAGCAGATGTTGAGGGAAGGCGAGAGTTGGTGTGCTGCTGCATACTGGGACCTTCTGTGCTCTCTCCCCACCTGTCACTTCACCCTGGCGCTGTGCAGTTCATTGCGGTGCATTGCGGTGTAAATATCTCGTAAACTGTGCATCATAGGGCCTTGAAATGTGCTTTTCGGGCTCCCATAAGTACCTCAAATTGTGTTACTCGTGTCGAGCCCGGTCCTTCTACAACCACATTGATGTTTCGCTGATTTCAGGCAACCAGCTCATGTGTGAAGGTGCTGAAATCTGGGGAATGGGATGGGGCGTCCAAATGTTATGTAACCAGTCATGTCCGGAGGGTCCTAAGAGGTAACTATGAAAATTCTGGTGCAGATTGGTAAAAAGGTGTGGAATTGTATAAGGCACAACGCTTTGCCAAGCCGCAAACCCACCAACACATTTAGAGTTTCCCTGGAATCCAGGGAAAGGGGTGTAGTGTCCAAATGTCATGTAGCCAGTAATGTCCGGAGGGTTCTAACAGGTAACTATGCACAATTTGGTGCAGATTGGTGAAACAGTGTGGAATTGTATAAGGGACAAATCTTCACCAAGCCACAAACCCACAAATTTAGAGTTGTGCTGGAATCTGGGAAAAGGGGTGAGGTGTCCAAATCTCATGTAGCCAGTAATGTCTGGAGGGTCCTTATAGGTAACTATGCCAAATTTAGTGCAGATTGGTGAAACAATGTGGAATTGTATAAGGAACAACGCTTTGCCAAGCCACAAACCCACAAACACATTTTTACTTGTGCTGAAATCTGGGTAAAGGGGTGGAGTATCCACATGGCATGTAGCCAGTAATGTCCAGAGGGTCCTCTTGCAGGTAACTATGCAAATTAGGAGCAGATTGGTGAAACAGTGTGGAATTGTATAAGGAACAACGCTTCTCCAAGCAACAAACCCACAAATGAATTCAGAGTTTTGCTGAAATGGGGGAAAGGAGTGGGGGGTCTAAATGTCATGTACCCAGTAATGTCTAGAGGGTCCTAACAGGTAACTATGCAAGAATTCGGTGCAGAGTGGTGAAATAGTGTGGAATTGTATCAGGAACAACGCTTTACCAAGCCACAAACCCACAAACAAATTTTGACTTGTGCTGAAATCCAGGGAACGGGGTGGGGTGTCCAAATGTCATGTAGCCAGCATTGTCTGGTGGGTCCCAACAGGTAACTGCAAAATGTGGTGCAGATTGGTGAAACCGGAGCAGGACATTTCAGTGCAGCCAGTTCGGTATGGGCCAATTTGGCGCAGGAGTTTCGGCGCAGGAGCTGGTTTGCAGCGGCCGGTTCAGAGCACAATGTTCCCTCAGAGTGGAAATGAAAAATGTGAGCAGACACTGGATAGTACAAACACGGCATGCCGATTCCGATTTTTTGATATTTTCCTATGTTTTCTTTGGGAATAGACCATGTATTGCTCGCCTGGTTAACAAGGTCTAGCCTTAGGTCACCTATTCATGACAAGTAACACGCATTGGACCTTGAAAGGAGGACGGGACGCACAACCAGTACATGGACATCTTAAGTAATGTAATCCTCAAAGTAAGTGAATTGCAGTATAAATATTTTTTGCAGTAAACATTTTGTTTAAAAATGAGTTGGTACGTTTTAAGAAGCGAAATTGAACTTTCTTAAGATGGCAATGAACTGGTGTACGATGGGGTACACTGCGGATTCACTACCAGTGTGTACTGCTCAATGCAAGTTTGCAACTTTCCTTATAAGAGCGATTTTTACACAAGTTAGCCGGCGCACCTAGTTAAGCATTCATTGTTTTGTACGCCAATTATGTAAGACTGTGAAAGGATAGTGTTGACTTGCAGCAAACAACAGGTGGTGTGTTGCTTTCTCCCGCGCTGACACATGCTGGAACCAAACCATCCCCGCGCAGGATTGGCCGCGTCGCATCGTTCCGCGCCAAACTGGCCGTGCCGAAATGGGGTGTATCGTGGTGAAACAGTGTGGAATTGTATAAGGAACAATGCTTTGCCACAAACCCAGCCATCCACACATTTTCACTTTTATAAATATAGATTAGGGACTGTCACAACCTAAGTGGAATATTCCTAGGTACTTGACATGTACTCCACCACTGCTCTTCCTCTAAAGCATGTGGAAGACGTTCAATGTTCCATTTAGAGAAATCAGGGAGTGCATGCATTCGTCTATTTTCTTGTACACGAGAATATAACCCAGAGATGACCCAGGTAGTCTTTTCTCCATTCATCATTTCTTCCACTACTGCGCTCTTATTGGGAGTCACTGGGGAATTAATTCACCATCATTTTAGTGTAGCCCTTTTTGTGAAATACGATAAAGTATTTATATGAGAATTTGCTTCTATTGATAGGAAAGTGCTCAAGTCAAAGAAGTCCCCATTTGTCAGCATGTCTGCCCACCTAGCAATCCCCAACATCTCCAATGTTCTCTTTATATAATGGTAAGCTTGATCGATAAACCCTGAACATCCCAGCAGCAAATGTATGTGGGAAATACATCTGCATACCCAGTTGCCTTCCCAGTTATATCCTCCATACCCACTGTGTTGATTCCACTTGGTTTAGACAAAATGACCGGCTTTTCCACTGATCAACAAATGATGTATTCGGCCGAACTGGCTCAGCAAGCGTTTGTTCCAACTACACATGTTGGAGTTTCATCTGCTTTAAACCAGTACCTGAGTTACTTTGTATTACACATATGAATAAGGGAGCGCTAGGCTCACCTTGAGGGAGTAAACAAACACTGTGGTGCGATAGATAATAATAGCTCTAGCAGTAAGCAAACTACAGTTTGCTCTGAGTACTCAAAAATCAGACCTACTACACCCAAGAGATGTGTGTGATCAATTTCCCTAGGTTTCACCTCTAAATCCTGGGCCAAACTCACAATTCTTATCCACAGTTCCATAAGGAAAGGGTGCACAAGCAAAACTGTAAGCTGCAATGAAACACCCACTGTTTTATTTGCACTTCCACAACAGGAGAGACGCATACGATTAAAATTATTGAAAGTATTAGCTGCACTCCCCACAGAAGAGAAGAGATACACATCCACCACATGTAGCTACAATACCCCAGAGGAGAAGCAACGTAGACCCACAATTATGACTTCTGGCCCTGACTTCTGTGAGGAACTCTGGGCCACCTCCTCACCTTTGCTGCTCTAATCCCAGAGGTTTTGGGAGTCTCGGTATAAAGATGTGGTACAGTTCACACAGACAGTTTGGTGGTTGCTTGAGAAGGTCTGTAGAACCCAGTGAATGTGTGGCACAAGACCTTGCTTCATTGTATACATAAAAAGCCATTCAGTGGAGCACGTTTAGACTCGAGCCTTTTTCCATAATTTCGATTTCTTTACATTTCTTCTTGCGTAATGGTATTTCAGTATCTGGTGAACGTGTCTCCAGGCATACAAATAATCTCCAATAACGCACACACGTGCCCCACAATAACGTTAGCACAACATGTGTCGCGTGTTTACAACCTTCGTCAGGAGCACACATGAGATCTCACATTGGTTTTCGCAGGAATAAGAATCAATGCTGCATTTGTGCACCTGATGAAGTGTAAACACCCGAAACTTGCTGTGCTAACATCAGCCCCATGTCTTAGGTCACAAAGAGCAGTAATGTGAAAGTGAAATTCCTTTCATGCCTTTCATATGTAAAATTACATTTGTCTTTCTTTAGCCTGGAAGAGGACACGCATAGTAGTGCCAAAAAGCAATGTATGTAAAACAGTATCTGGTGAAGCAACCACAATATGTGGCATTAGATCGTGTGCCTCTTGACCGACACTAGGCAGTTTTATCTCTCGGCATGTCTGTTTTTAGACTGTGATCCTGAAAGCCTCTCAAGCACTTTGAAATAGACCAGAGGAAATCGTAGCATGTATCCGAGGGTGGGGGGGGGGAGTGCGGGGTTGAAAGGGTCTTTATTTTATTTTATAAAGAGCAGACTTAGCTCAAAAGCTGTGAAACGCTTTACAGGCTGTATGTAGCTAGCGTTTGGGCAGGTGTCTTAACAGTAGCGCAGTACTGTGAGTTGCGGGATGTGTGTTCATTGCCATTGGCCAGTGATGTTGAAAAAGCCCCGTTTTCAGAGCTTTGCGAATTAGAAAAATTGTGGGGGCATCCAAGACAATACTGGAATCGAATTCCAGAAGGAGGGTGCATAACAATAGAAGGATTATTTGTGGGCCCTCTCTTTGTGGAGTATTTCTGATTCGAGCGGGTTGGTCGATCTGCTGCATGGGGAGCGTGTGCTAGCAGATATGTGGCGCTTAGCAGCCAGTTACGCTGGTGTCTTTGTATCTGCCAATGAACCCGTTATTTCAGCTGGGTTAGCCAGTAAATGGATATGCAATTATGAACCTCTCTTTGGCTATCTTGTAGAATTTGCATTAGCTCATATTGCTTTTTGCTTCTGTCATGCTACTTACTCAATAGGAATGATACGACCTCCATTGAGGGGGACCTTTACATGGGGTAGAGTCAAGGTTGAGTGAGGACAAAAGAATGTTTATGTGCAGCAATGCAGATTAGATTATATTAGCAAGGGTGGGTGGGGGCTTTTGTGTGGAGCAGAGTCAAACTTAATTAAGGGCAAACATTTCCAAGAGATTTTGCTCTGAGATAGCGTTTCCATAGTGGAAAGTGTTTTGGCTTCTGATTAATCGATTCAATCTTCAAAAGAAACAGTTAATACCTCCTCGACCATCTTCCTCATCAAAGTGCTAATGATATGAGGCTTTGCCTCGCGAGACAGACCTCCCACAATACCCTTTCCAAACAAACATGTTAAACCGACTAATTGTGTGCAAAGTGCTCTCTCCATATTTGATAAATATTTTTTTAAAGATCCTCTCCTTAACACTCGCCTTGTTACTTCTGTCTCTGCAGACCGAGCTGTGCCTTCCCAGACAAATGAGTATACTTGACATGCTAAAAGATAGTTGTGGTGTATTTGTTGGTACGTGGGTATGCTGGGGACGCCACACGTTTCTGAAAAAAAAACACTATGCCTGCAGCTCTCAATTATGCCTAGGTGCAAACTGACCCATACCGCTGCCGACTTCAGAATAGCATTTGATTATAAAGTTGTTTCAAAGCTTATAACGCCACCTGACGTTTTAAGTTTAAAATAAAGCAATTGGTGTTGTAAGTTTTGAAACAACGTTGTTATCAGATGCTATTTTGAAGTCGACAGCGGCAGCAGTATGGGTCAGCTTGCACCTAGGCATAACTGAGAGTTGCAGGCACAGTGCTGCAGTCCATAGCAGCCCAGACGGGACTCGCTAGATGAATCTGCACAGCGGGGAGTGCATAGCGCATTGACTCCTGCAGGTGCGGGACCTCGTCCCCGACCTAGAGATTGAATGGGGAGGTGGAGGAATTCACATGTTTGGCAAGGAGCGGAATATAGCGCTGCAGAAGCCGGTCCTAGCAGGCTTCCACCAAAGGTCTCATTCTTCACAGCGATCCTGTCCCTCTCCACTGTATGTGCACGCAGCAGAGATGCCTCTTTGTCATCAGAAGAGAAGCACGGATGCAGCGCCCCCTCCATCGTCTCGCCAAACACTGTGTGACGGGCATAAAAGAAGCACAGCTTTGGCACTCCCTTCATCATCTAATTGAACACTATGTGAGGGGCGTAAATAAACTTGCAGGAGCCACGTAGTTGTGCACGTTCTGCAGGCTGGTAGCCCAGATCATCCATGCTGATTCAATGCATGTGCCCTCATTCATCAGGCAGTATCTCTCCCAACCACTTCATTGGTCAATTTAATGAACACTACAGTCAACATTCACATCAAAACAAGCACATAATGGGCCTAGTGGGCAGTCAGTAATTTCCACAATCCTGAAGGCATCTGCAGGAGTTCAATCATCGTCAATATGAGTACATCACAAAGCATTGCAACCACGTCCGTGAATGAGGATCCGAGTGTCAATGCCACCCCATCTACATTTTCCACTGGTCGACCAAGCAGGACAGAGGGTGGGCATGAGTCATTGCAGCTTCAGGCGGTACCGCCTTTCGACATCTCAGACACCAGCAGCCTGAATCTTTTATTGACACAAGTGCCACGGTCAATGTGGTAAGTGAAGACACGTACCAAGGGCTCAAAACACATCGGGAAACTGAGACATCCCGTAATCAACATGTATCCATATGGATCCAGTACACCACTGGGATGCAAAGGCATGCTTGAAATGACCTGCTCGTGTAAGGACAAGTCAGCAAGACTGGCCATACACGTTGTCATAGGTGATGTACCAGGAGGAAGCATCCTCAGCTTCAAGTCTGCCATACAAATAGGGTTAGTTCACATAATGTATCAAATCATGTCGGCCTACTCCACAGACCTCAAGGATATGATTGTCAAAATGTTCCCTTCGCTATTCACAGGGCTGGAAGACTAAAGGCAAGGCAGATCAAGTTTCATATCAATCCTGACATCAAACCAGTTGCACAACACCATTAAATATTAAAAAACAAGTGGAAGATGAAATACAAGCACTATTAAACCAAGACATCACTGAATATGCAACGGGGCCCACGCCATGGATCTCCCCCATTGCACCTGTACCCAAAAAAGAAAATAGGGTCAAAATCTGAATACATGTGGATATGCGAGCACCCAATCTGGCCATTGAGAGAGAGAGAGAGAGAGAGACACCTGACCCCAAGAATGTCAGACATGATGCATCTAACTGCATCGGTCGAAAATATTTTCCAAATTGGACTTAAATAAAGGATATCATCAGTTAGAGTTACACACTGAATCTCGATATATCACCACCTTCACAACCCAGCTGGGGTTATTCAGGTATAAAAGACTTAGCTTCAGAGTCCCATCATCAGCCGACATCTTTCAAAAGGAAATTCACCAAGCACATACCCCAGTGCCCTGATTATAGTGATGACGTTTTAGTATTTGGGGCCACACAAGAGGCGCATGATGACATGCTGCACCAAATGTGCATGGCACTGGAAGATGCCAATTTGACATTTAATGCAGCTAAATGTGAATTTAGAACATCGACTCTGACATTTTTTGGTCATATATTTTCGAATTAGGCTCTCCAGCCTGATCCTTCTAAAGTACAACTCTAATTGCCACACCAACGCCCACATCAACGTCAGCACTGTGATCATTTCTGGCCATGGCAAGCTACTGCACCAGATATATTCAGGACTTTGCGTCAGTGAGCACCCCATTATGATTTCTCACTGGCAAGGGACAAGAATGTACTTGGTCGGCCGAGTGTGAAGTGGCATTCATAGAAATAAAATTGCATATTTCAGCAGATTTTCTCTCCAGATATCCCTTGCCTGCGAAGGAAGCAGCTCAGTCGTCCAAGGCAGATTAATACATAAACTACATTGTAGACAACAAACTCCCAACATCTCTGACCACTACTGAGATTATAAAGGTGCTACATGAAGACAAAGGGCCTCATCACGAGTCTGGCGGTAACACTTAAAGGCGGCGGCAGCGCTATTACCATTGCATTTAAGGGTCTGCCAGATCATGGCTTTGGCAGATTTTCCCCCAGCCCTAAACTGGGGGGAAATCCGTGGCAAAATTGCCGATTTTCGGCGCGATTACCACCGGCGGGAAATCCGCCGGCGGTAATAGCATGAATTCCCGAATGGGCCCAATGGGGAATGGGCAATAACCCTTTGGCCAAACCCGTGATCTGGCGCTAATAGCGCCGGGGGGTTTGGCGGTAGGGCTATTAGGGCCAGCGCTAATAGCGCCGGCATTACCGCCCAACTCGTGATGAGGCCCAAAGTGCTGACCAGGGAGGTGGCGTGAATCACAAAGGCGATGCCACTCTCTCCGAGAACGAGCTAAAACTGTTGGACATTTCATTTATTAAAAAACATGCTGTCCATCTCCCCGCAAGGGCTATTACTGAAAGAGAACAGAATCGTCATCCCTCAGTCTCTGCAAGGTTGTGTGATTGATCTGGTACATGTAGGACACAGAGGGACAGTTTCTACTAAATGACAGCTTAGTGCAAAGGTGTGGTTCCCGCAAATGGATGCCAAGATACAGCACGCTCTTGAATCCTGTTTTATTTGTAAGTCAGTAGCCCTGCGCACCTTCCCAGAGCCACTGAAGATGACACCATTACCTTTGATCCTGTGGGAGGAAGTGGTGGGGTACATGTTTGGCCCCCTTACAAGTGGCAAATATGTACTAGTTGGCATGGACGAGATGTCTCGCTTTCCAGATATACAACTAGTGTGCTCAGCAGCTGCTCATGCTGTCATTTCAGCTCTTGACAAAATATTCTCCGACTATGGCATTCCGTCGACAGTGAAATCTGATAATGATCCACCGTTTAGCGGGCATGAGTTTGCAATGTTTGCAGAATATCTGGGATTCCAACATTGAAAAATCACCCCCTATGGCCTCAAGCTAATGGCGCTGTCGAACGCTTCATGTACAATATAAAGTGAGCTCTGCAAGTGTGTTCCATCACTCGAGGATCATTCATGCACACTATCTTACCATTGCTACAAGACTATCGAAACACACTGCACAGTTCTACAGATGTATGCCTCTCAGAGTTGCTGTTTGGTAGAATAATACTAACAAGGATACCACAAGTTGCAGAGTCAACATCCAGCCCAGATGTACACCTAAGGCTCGGACAAAGGATGTGGCAAGCAAAACCAAAATGAAGAAGTATGCTGACAGGAGAAGAAGGGCTAGGGAGTCGAGTGCACAGATGGGCGACTCAGTATTAGTTCACCAACCTCACTGACAGAAGGATGCATCTGCATTTGACCCTTAGTCTTTGACCGTGACAGCAGTCCAAGGATCCTTTGTATCTGCTGAAGGCTCTGGTCATACCATCACCAGAAACTCCTTGTTCTTCAAGAAACTTGCATCTGAAACTTGTGATCTAGAGCACCCAGGTGATGCAGTGAGTTTACAAGAAAGCTGCTCTGAATAGATGGATGGTGACGTAGATGACAGCTGCAGTGATGTATATGGTGGAGAGGTGGCCCCTCGAAGTCCGTCCAAGAGAGTCATTAGAAGGCCAGCAAAATGGATCAAGGAGATGGAATAATGGGACAAGTAATATTTTATGTAAGGGGGAGATGTAGTGTCATGTGTCCTGTTTCTATGTCCCTAAGCCTCTCCCCATCCTGTCCTATGTCTATGTCCCCCAGGCTCATGGAACAAGGCTGGTCACGTGTGGGGCTGGGGTTGAACAGAGTAGTTTTAGAGTTGGAATTAACCAGTTTGTTATAATAATTGCTCCGTGTTTGATTGCTTTGTTGAATTATATGAAGGTTTCCTACTGTGAGTCGACACCCGCTCGCAGGAACACAACAGCATCAGCCCTTCAAGTGTTCACAAAGATCATGGTGCCTCTAGTAGGTGCCTTAACGACAAGGGCATTGCCATTTTCCCTTACTTGGATGATATGTTAATTGTTGCTCCTTCTTTGTTTAAGGCAACAGTATGTCAAGGCAGTGTGTGACTGTCTCCAAAGGGAGGCTTCCTCATCAATTGGGACAAGTATCGGGCCGGTGCCCATCTCAAACCCTTGGAGTTTCATGTTCTGTGTCGCTAGTCCTGGTTGGGGGAGGGGAGACAGCACAAGTTTCCAATTCCTTGGTCTGCTTCACTTAAGATCAGTCTTGAAAGGTGGCGTGGGGCAAGTCATTTGCTGGCAGGACTCCACCTAGTCCTTCCAACCTCAATAGCCCTCACAGCAGATACAAGCCATCTGGGGTGGGGGCTACCCTATAGTATGTGTCAGTCCAGGTGAGATGGTCTCAATCTTATAAAAAGTGTGAATTAACGGCCATTTATAGACCACTAATTAATTTCACCCCTTGTCTTCTTGCAGAAGTGGTGCTCGGCCAGACAGACAACCAGGTGCCCAAGTGCTAAGTGAAGTGCAAGCGGTGAACCCGGCCAGACCCGGGAAATGTCTCTAGAAGCAGTGGCATGCTAGATTTACAAGTGGGCAGAGGTGAGGCTTCTGGCCTTGACAGAAAGAATATATTCTGGGGAGGGTGACAGTGTATGCAGATCTCCTCATAGTACATTCCTCTCATCAGTGTCATTTCCATTCATTCCACCTCTGTGTCAAGAAATGATTCAGCGGTTCAGGGATCCAGCATCTCCATGTCCAACAGCATGGAGGATCAATACCCTGTTCTTCCACTGGCCGAATGAGATGCTCCATGCTTTCCATCACTCCACTTTGGCCCAGGAGGCATTGGCTTCCTCTCCTCCTCAGCCTGGCTCAGCAAGACCCTTGGACCGTGCCCCTTTTTCTTCCCATGCTGCAAATTCCTCAGTTGGCTCAGAAAGCATTTCAGTACCTGCACTTGGTGGCCAGGATATTGAAAAGGTAAGCCTTCAGCTGTCGGGGTGCTCAAAAGGGGTCCCGGTCTGCATTCAAGAGGCGAGAAAGCCCACCAACAGATGAATGTCTTTACTTTGCCGGCATTCCCTTCACCATATATTCACATTGTTACTTTTACTTCACGATACCTTTACTTCTCCTGTCTTTCACCTCCTAACATGAACTTCTTCATTACTGGAGGGGATCCTGTGCACTACCTTCTTTTCTACCACAAACCCCCCCCCTGCCACCGCTTGATCCTAACCTTAAGCTACCTTAACCACATCCATTGCCACCTACACAAAGTAAAGACATAAAGAAGTAAATGCATGATATAGTAAATGTCTAGCGAAGTGAATGTAGGCAAAATCAGTGCAGACAGAATGTTTGTGGCGAAGTAAGGGAGGATACCCCACCACCTTACACTCATACTAACAACACTGGCGGCACTTTGATGAGCGGTGCCGGGAGATTGGTTCATCATTACTATCAATCGATACATTTCAATTGGATTTCTTTTCAGGATGGCTTTATGTTCAATCTGTCTCAGTCTACACCAAGAAGCCATTTGGCCACCTTTAGGGCTTTTTATCCTCATGCGGTGGGGTCGGGGGTTACAGTAATTGAGAATCTGGTTTCTAAGTTTCTCTGGTGTTTTAAACATAAGAGACCGCCTTCTCATCCTTGGGTTCATCCACAGGATCTTCCGCTAATGCTTGAAGCGCTCTTGGGTGATCCTTTCGAGCCCCTCTCAGAAATCCAATTTACCCTTCTTACAGCCAAGGTAATTTTCTCATCGTCATCAACTCCGGTCATAGGGTTCGGAAATTGGAACTTTTATTTGAGATAAAGTTTACCTCCAATTCTTCAGGTATAAGGGTATTTAGTGCCTCTCTACTTCTAACCTAAGGCAATGCATTCTTTTCATATGGTTCAGGATCTTGTCCTTCTGGTGTTGCACCAGGAAAATAGGGAACCACATACCCTA
This sequence comes from Ambystoma mexicanum, assembly GCF_040938575.1. Lineage (NCBI taxonomy): Eukaryota > Metazoa > Chordata > Amphibia > Caudata > Ambystomatidae > Ambystoma > Ambystoma mexicanum. The sequence continues at coordinate 818,762,336 of NC_090929.1, forward strand.
GATTTATCTCGGGCTCTATCTATCATATTCCGTGTACAGAAAAGTTTCTGCAGGGTCAGTCCCTATTGGTTACATTTGTGGCTTCTAAACCAGGAAGTCTCCACCATCAGTCTGTGGATTAAACTGGCAATTGCTACAACTTATAGGCAGGTGGGTGTTCCTATTCCAGAGTCCATCCAAGGTCGGTCCACCAGGGGAATTGCTGCGTCCTGGCATAATGGGATGAGAGCTCCATTCAGGACATTTGCCATGCTGTGATCCGAGCAGTTCCTTCCATTTTCAGCAAATACTGCAAACTGGAATTGGGGGACCAGCCTCTACTCAGTTTGGGTCCGCAGCGATTGCTTCCAAGAATCACTGTCGTTTGTTGTTAATAAATCATGGATGTGCAGCATTAGTTGGTGTTGCCTTCGTTTTGTTATACAAGGCTTTGCAAGTCCTCATATTAGGACTGTGACGAAGATGTATTGTCCCAATTACTTGCAAGTAATCTTCATTACTCTGAGTCCTCCGAGTCCTGCTCTTCCTCGTCACACTCCTCAATTCAATCCCTCCGACCCAAGGCTTCAGTCGAGATTGACATCATAACAGGCCGAGTGTGAGGGGAAGTTCTTTGATAAACAAAACAAAAGTTATCGAACATAGATTACGAACTTTGGACAAAATTAGTTGTCTTTCATGTTTGATTGCAACGGGTATTGTGGAAGAACTGTGAGGAGAAAGATCAGGACTCAGACTAGTGCAGTTTACCAGTAAGTAATCAAACCATCTCTGGGGAACCACAACTTTGGCGTAGAGTTTGCTCAATGGAAAGGCTGGGAGCTTCCACGGAGGAGTGGAGTGATGCTTGAGGGTAAAAATCAGTCCCTAAGGTTCCATACCACTGAGCTAGAATGTGCACATTGAAACGAGTGAGGGCTTCCACATGGGAACGAATCAAGGTAGAGGAGAAACGAGGTTCTTCAAATATAAACCCTGTCTCGAAGCACCCAAAATATTCAAAGAAGCAAGTTGTACCATGACTTTATTGTTACATTGTATATCTATTTCTATGCAATTAGTGTTTGTTTACGTTTGAAAATTAGATTTAGAATAAAAAACACCAGTGGGTCCCCATAAGCAATTCAATGAAACCCCTGGACCCTCAAAAACAGACAGCAAACTATTGGCAGGTTTCCCTGCTACCATAACACCACCTTGAGCTTTTCTGCATGCAGCCCGAGAACAGTAGCTCGGTAAGAATTGATGCATTGTACTGGCCTGCCTCGTGTGCCCCTTCAGTTCTCCCAAACCAACTAGACAAGTGCGTGTATTTCCTTGCTGCCTGGTCCCTCGCCTTGGAACCCACAGACTCGGGTATGACGGCTGCCATTGAGCGGAGCCATTTGCACATTTGTACAGCACCATTACTGAAGATGACAGCAATGTATTTACCCAGAATCCTGTGACGTTCTAGTAAAAAAAAGTCACCCTGACTGATATGAACCCCAGGTGTTCAATATGTTGAAAGATTACATATAGGTTAAGGGTAGGATCCTAGACACAGGAGAATGGCCCACTAAACACAGTCACAGCTATCATAAACCTACAGGACACGGCTTTATAAATACAAATGCACACCTAATGGTAAATGTACGATCAAGATGGAAGAACCCACTTATTCTGACAGCACCAACTCATTGCACTCCTAGAAAAAGGGATAGTGTTACACTTTGCAGCTATACATTGTAACAGGCAATTTCTCAAAGGCAGGACCACAATCTGAGACATTAAATGCATATACAATCAGTGGCTCAAGCTTAAATTCCAGTCTTTTGGTAAATATACCTATAGTCACTTTTGGAGAGTTCCATGTATGTTCAAAGGTTTCCGATAGGAATTAACAGGATTAAAGTAGGCACAGCCGTGGTTTTGGGGAAAAGACAGCAACCGGCCCCAGGGTACGCCAGAAGAGACCCTCTTGAAGCATTCCTGAGATCCAGCAGCCCCAAGTAGAGATGCAGCAAAGATTCAGTCCAATACAAACATGGTAGAATAGGACCTGCAGAGACCTTTGACATTGAGGACGCCTCAGGGTAAGTGTCAAAATACCCCCGTCCCAGGATTCAGGTGGGGTGGAGAGGGGTACTAGGAAGGGGCGATCCAGAATAGGTACTAAACATGAAAAATACACCATTTGAGCCAAACCTGAACACAAACATCAGGGGAGGAACTGCAGCTTAACTGGTCCTCCCCATTCCCCCATTGGGTTCTTCTCTGTTCTGTACCATTCGGACAGCGAAGAACATGGCAGAGGTAATGTTAAGGGATGTGCAATGTATTCGCTGGACAACCAGGTAAGGCATTACCGAAAACGAAGTCTGCACTCCTATCCAGCGCAACTGATGATCTTGCCATTCATGTTAGATACCTTAGGATGGAAATACAAGCCAGGTGGGTTGAAAATAACTCCGTAAAACAGAGGGTGACTGCCTTGCTGGAGTAGCTCACCCTGTTGCCTTTGGCGCAGAGCTCCACATAAACCTGTACATCCGGTATAACAACACATAGGGCAACATATGCACACTGTTCAGATCACCACACCACCTCTTGTACCTCTCGCCCCACCCAAATGGATACTTGGGGACCCTCAGAAAGATGCACTAGTTATAGTCTCGGGAGGATAGCTTAGCAGCAACGTGCTTTCCTTGGAAGCAAGACGACATGAAGCAACACAGGTTCGATCCCCGGGTTCGTGCTTAGAAAGCTCTGGGTATTAAGCGCGTTATAAATAACCTACCATATAATATCATAAAATAAACTTATGTAAGTTACATTTCTTATGGCGCCCTGCTGCCTTATACCATGACAGCACTGAACTTGCTATTGTTTGTCTTACCTGGGGGCAGACTGGTATATATTCCCCCAGCAGAGAGAGATGATCCAATCCTGCCAAACATCTGGGATTTCCGGGGGGAATTAGAGAAAATATTCACCTTTAAAGCCCATTCTCAAACCAACACCTGTTATCTCTAAAACAGGCGTCACAAGACCTTCTAGCTTAAATCTCCACATTGAACCATTTGGTGCCAGAAACCCAATTATCAGAGAACAAAAGGTCATCTTTGCTCTATCCTGGGTTACACACGTAACTGAAATGAGTCCTACGACAAGTGTTGAACCCATACGTAGCCTTTGACAAGTACACTGATATGGTAATGCAATGTGATCACCACCTTTTGGAACGTTGTATGTGAGACCAAGAGAGACCTCTCCAACTAAAGCTGTGGATTCACCAGTGGAACACATGAAGCTTGGTGGTATTAGTGGGCCCTTCTCGAAGTTAGAGAGTGAGCGGTTCAGGCAACAACAGATTTGCCCATACTGCCGCAAGGCAGGTAATTTCTTGCAGCAATGCACGTCCAAACCCAAGACCAATCACATGGTCATAGTTGGACAGCAGGGCGCCTGCTTTAGGGGTAGTGGAGGATCTGCAGCACATCTGCCCACTGGACAACTAGGTAAGGATTTACATGCACGTGCGTGCGGTGTGATTCCAAGAAAAGGGTTCAGGAAAGCTGAAACAACCCAGTGAGTAGAGCTATTTCTTTTCAGGTATGGTTTTCAGGATCCAGTCTTGGACTTGAACCCCAAACCAACAGTGACCCAGACAGCCAAAGACCATAATGGGCCTACCCATGACTGAGCAATCATAAGTTAAAGCAACCACAGAAATTGCTCCTAGAAGACTGCATTCCAATGGTTCAGAGGACGAAGAAAGGCAGCCAGGTTACAAATCACTGTCCCACAAAGAAGTCGATGGTGGAGGTGACACAGGCCCCAATGAATAGGAGAGGTGGGGTATTGAGGTCCGAATACACTTATGCCTTTGAAGTTCGGGTTTTAAATATCGTTGTGCGTGACGAATTTAGATTTCTTGACTACTTTTCGGAAAATACACTCAGGATCCTCAGAGAATCCAAATATTATGAATGTCATGGGTGAATTAATAAAAGCTGGTATCTATGGTGAGTACCCCTGGTATAAGAAATGTGTATTATGTAATAAGTTGGACATTGATTTTAAACAGTTAAAAGGGGGTTTATTGACCATGCGAGAGTTGAAAAAGAAAGCAAGAAATTTGGAATCTAACCTTGCTATAAATAGTGTGACAAATCTGTGATCACTGAGCCATTTGGCATTAGCACAGTGTCCACATCAGGATTTAGGTATGTTGACTGCCATTCGGTCACCCATTCACAGAGGTATTCTTGCAATGGTGAGATTATCAGTGTAATTCATAGAATTTCGCACAAAAGTGGCGTACGCGGCTGGCGCACAGTGTGCGCGTGCGAATGTCTGTGCCAGCCGCGTGCGCTAAAATCGATTTCTGCGCACAGCGGATTCATGGATTTTAGCCTCCAAAACCAGCCGTGCCACAGAGTAGCGCAGCGACCCTGCAGCAGCACCAGTTACGCCCCCAAGAACGCCCCTAGCGCAAGGAAAAGCCATCAAAATCCCCAATCCAGCGCAAAGGGCTGCGCTAACCCTGGGGCAGTTTACAGGGCTGCCAAACAGCAAACGCCAAGCGGGGAACATGTATAGCTGGGGTTCGCAGGAAGTTTCACACGCGATTTCAGCAGGGTACGTGTATTATGGGGGTTCGCGGGAAGTCTCACACGCGATTGGATCTGGGTACGTGTATTTCGGGGGTGTGCGGGAAGTTTCACACGCGAAAGGGCCTGTGCGAGTGGGGTACGTGTATAACTGGGGATCGCGGGAAGTTTCACACGCGATTGGAGCAGGGTACGTGTATTACAGGGTTCGCGGGAAGTTTCACACGCGAAAGGGCCCTGTGCGAGCGGGGTACGTGTATAACTGGGGTTCGCGTGAAGTCTCACATGCGATTGGATCCGGGTACGTGTATTTCAGGGGTGCGCGGGAAGTCTCACATGCGAAAGGGCCTGTGCGAGTGGGGTACGTGTATAACTGGTGTTCGCGGGAAGTTTCACATGCGATTTCAGCACGGTACGTGTATTACGGGGGTTCACGTGAAGTTTGACACCCGAAAGGTCAACGCCCATGCACGATACGTCACAGACGCGCTTACGCGCTAAGGGCCTTTGGTCCAATGAAATCACGTACGTGTGCTGACCCGCTTACGCGCTAAGGGCCTTTCCTTGAATTACACGCTGAGGTGCAAATTTTTCACGTGCCAAATCACTCCGTATCAAGCTGGCCACGCATACACACACAGAAGACCACGCTCATGCCCTGAAGGCCATTTTCCTGTCCCCCAGAGCCCTGAGCATTTTCCCACCTGCCATCTGCTGCTGCCTGACTGTCTGCTGCCCACATGCCCTGCTATTTGGTGCCTGCACATCAGCCATCTGCAGGGGTCCAGTTGCTGTATCCACCCCTGCTGGAACAGAAGACTCCCGACCGGGATACCATCGCTCCACAGCCCAGCCCCAGGACCCAGTTGCCCACCCACTCCTGCCTCTGGGGTTGCCATGTCGGGCACATCTCCATCTGGCACCACTGGCAACCCCCAGCCAGAGAGGCAGAGGGCCACCAGCTTCACTGCCAACAAAGTTGGTGTCCTGGTGGAGCATGTCCTGGGCATTATGATGCCCTCTTTGGAACATCACGCGCCAACAAGGAAGGACGGGAGAGGATCTGGGACGACGTAGTGGTTGCCATCAACGCGGAGGGGGTGGCAACCCGCGACATCAAGCACGTCAAGAAGCGCTGGGAGGACTTCAGGTCCAGGACCCTCCACAAGGCCCGGCGCCTCGCGGAGGGGGGCCGGGCACGCATGAGTAACATCCAGATGAGGGTCCTGGAATGCGTAGGCCCAGCGCTCCACGCCCAGATCCTTCGGAGGCAGACCCGTCCGGAGTTGAGCAGTAAATGGCCAAGCATTGCTGTGTGAGACAGGGCATGTTGCAGTGTGCTGGTAGTCTGATGCTTGCCTGTATGTGTGACATTGGCCATGTATGGATGTGTGTGTGCAGGGACATCATGGTCATGCATGTGAGACCAGTTATGTGTGAACCACATGGTTGGTGCATGTGTTTTAATGCAACATGGGGAGCTCTATGCGGAATGCACACATGAAAGCATGGCTGTCTCTGTTCCTGGACATGAAGGGGGGATGAGGAATGGGTGCTGATGTCATGTACATGTATGGTGCACATGTGTGTGTGCTTTAGAAGTGTGTGTGTGACTTTGAAACGCCATGGCTGCATGTGACTTTGAAGGCAACATCTTGGTTTACAGGGGCCCTTCTACATGGATGTTGATTGCAGGCGCCAGGACTGTTTCTGCATGTGTGTTGTGTGCATTCACCCATGTGTTGTGGAATGACAGGATGGAAGTGACATTTGACAGTGCCAATCATGTGTTATTGCTTCCTTTCTAGGGTATTTTGTACTGTACCCTGATGCTTGTGTTCTATGTTTCCCACTACGCAGTGTCAAGTGAAGAAGAGGGCGGAGACGGCGCTGTGGAGCCAAGCGGCGGGGATGCCTCCACTGGGTGGCGACGCAAGGCCCAGCCACCCTCCCAGGAATTACCATCATCCGGGACCGAGGGGGCTGGTGCTGCATCTGCCACAACGGCTGTGGCGGAAGGGCTGGGTGAGCCCCACAGGGGCTTCCAATGGTGGAAGACGGTGTGGAGACATCCAGGTTGGTGGTCTCCACAGAGGAGGAGGAGCCAGCTACTGAGCCGCACATGGGGCCTGGTGGGGGTAGTACCACTGGTGCAAGTGGTGCAGTCCAGGGCCAGGGTCAGAAGGCAGCACAGGTCACCGCGGAGGGGCCAGTGCATGTCGCTGTCCCTGACCCTGTAACTGCACCACCATGCACCAGCAGGGAGGCCCCGTCCCAGGCCCGTCCGCAGGTAGGGGAGAGTGCCATGTCATCTGCCTCTCCACTACCTGCGGACGATGGGTCCCACAAACGTATGGGCTCCGTCCAGGTTGGTGGGTCCCTACATGTGTCGCGCACTCTGGCAGACTTCTCCTCTGTGGAGACTATGTGCCAGTCATTCTCCACACCGTCTTCCGGCCCAGATTCCACCAGGGCCCCCTGTGGACCTGGCCCGACCAACACAGCCAGCTTGGTGGAGCTCACATCCCTGCCACAGTCGGGAGTCGGCGGCCCAGTAGGGGTGGACACCACAACTGGAGACCAGCTGATGGAGGATGTGCAGGCACCATCAGACACGGCACATGGACAGCAGCAGCAGGAGCAGGCTCTAGGTGGGAACAATGATGGCTCGGGGCCATCAACATCGGAGGGGCAGGTATCGGCCAGAGGGCAGGAGGACCCAGGACTGGAAGTGTCTTCCGTGTGGCAGCGGTTAGGCCATGCTATAGATGCGGAGCGGCAGCGGGCACAAGAGGCATGGCTCCGAATGGTCAGGGCGGAGAACTCCATGCGTAGGGCCACGAGGCGGGCCGAGTGCCTCGAGGTAATTCGCAGGGAGTTGGAGGAGAACATGTCGTCGTCCCTGCGAACCCTCGGGGCCATGGAAGAGGACCGCCTCCAGGACATTTAGCAGAAGTTTGATGATGCCCTGGCCCGGGACATCCAAAAGTGAGCCGTCAGACTAGCCCGCTGCCCTTGTAAATAGTTTTTAGAGTTAGGTTTCCTTTTCGTTTTCCTTTTATTTGTGGTCAATGGACAATGCCACACAAATTTGTATATAGTTATATTTTTAGGTAGTTTGTTAGGTAGGTTTCATTTGTTTGGTTGGGATCATGGACCCTTTACATCCTTGGACAATGGATTGTATATAGTTTCATCATGTATTCATTTTTTTTTTTTGCATTATGGACATGGAGCAATGGACTTATTTTTTCTGGACAATGGATTGTAAATAGTTGGACTATGGTTTGATTTATCTTATTTTCTGTATTATGAACATGAAGCAATGGAGATTTTTTATTTTTTACATTTCCTATGGATTTCCGTTGTTGGAGGGTGACTTTAGACTATTTTTCTTTCAAATTTTTTTGGATTGGTTATCATTTTCATTCAATCATCTTTTTCACATGCTTTTCATTTAATGTTTCATATTTTGGTATGCTTTTTTTTCATTTTTGATTTCATGTACATAATACATTTTGATTTTTTAGTTCCATATGTGGGATTCGCTCATTGGGTTGATGCATGTGAAAATGTGGGTTTACACAAGCAATGCCAACCAGTGTATGTGTGTGACGGACATGTGTTGATGTACATAGTTGACTTTTGGTTTGTGTCATGAGATCAGCATTTCACTGCTGGGGGTGGGGGTGCAAGGGGACATGAGTGTGGGCCTGCTGGCAGGTGCCCTGCACTGCTGAGGGGTGGGGGTTCAAGGGGACATAAGTGGGGGTCTGCTGGCAGGTGCCCTGCACTGCTGGAGGGAGGGGGTGCATGGGACATGAGTGGGGGCCTGCTGGCAGGTGCCCTGAACTGCTGGGGGTGGGGGTGCAAGGGGACATGAGTGGGGGTCTGCTGGCAGGTGCCCTGCACTGCTGGAGGGAGGGGGTGCATGGGACATGAGTGGGGGCCTGCTGGCAGGTGCCCTGAACTGCTGGGGGTGGGGGTGCAAGGGGACATGAGTGGGGGCCTGCTGGCAGGTGCCCTGCACTGCTGGGGTGTGGGGGTGCAAGGGGACATGAGTGCGAGCCTGCTGGCAGGTGCCTTGCACTGCTGGGGGGTGGGGGTGCAAGGGGACATGAGTTGGTGATCAGTAGTGCAAGGTGACATGTGGCTTGGCTGGGGGGCATGCCCATGTTGGATGGGCTGCCTGCGGGACATGACCAGGGGTGCAGGGTAGTCCCTTGTGGTGTGGGCTGCCTGCAAGGTCCGTGGAGGGTGTAGAGGGAACACCTGGGAGGACCCACACTGCCAATTCACGTGTAGGACTCCCCCTGCACCCCCGAAATACACGTACCCTGCTGAAATCACGTGTGAAACTTCCCGTGAACCCCAGTTATACACGTACCCTGCTGAAATCACGTGTGAGACTTCCTGCGAACCCCGTAATACACGTACCCTGCTCACACAGGGCCAATATTCCTGGGGTTCGCGTGAAATTTCACACGCGAAAGGGCCCTGTGCGAGCAGGGTACATGTATTACTGGGGTTTGCTGGAAGTCTCACATGTGAAAGGGCCCTGTGCGAGCAGGGTACGTGTATTACTGGGGTTTGCGGGAAGTCTCACACGCGATTTCAGCAGGGTACGTGTATTTTGGGGGTGCAGGGGAGTCCTACAAGTGAATTGGCAGTGTGGGTCCTCCCAGGTGTTCCCCCTACACCCTCCACGGACCCTGCAGGCAGCCCACACCACAGGGGACTACCCTGCACCCTTGGTCATGTCCCGCAGGCAGCCCATCCACCATGGGCATGCCCCCCGGCCATGTCACCTTGCACTACTGATCACCAACGCATGACCCTCTGCACCCCCACCCCCCAGCACTGAGGGGCACCTGCCAGCAGGCCCACACTCATGTCCCACTCATGTCCCCCTGCACCCACACCCCCCAACAGTGCAGGGCACCTGCCAGCAGGCCCCCACTCATGTCCCACCCATGTTCCCCTGCACCCCCACCCCCCAGCAGTGAAATGCTGATCTCATGACACAAACCAAAAGTCAACTATGTACATCAACACATGTCCGTCACACACATACACTGGTTGCCATTGCTTGTGTAAACCCACATTTTCACATGCATCAACCCAATGAGCGAATCCCACACATGAAACTAATAAATGAAAATGTATTATGCACATGAAATCAAAAATGAAATGAAAGCATACCAAAATATGAAACATGAAATAAAAAGCATGTGAAAAAGATGATTGAATGAAAATGATAACCAATCCATATAAATTTGAAAGAAAAACAGTCCAAAGTCACCCTCCAACAACGCAAATCCAAAGGAAATGTAAAAAAACAAATCCATTGTTTCATGCTCATTATAATAAAAAGAGAAATCAATCCATAGTCCAACTATTTGCAATCCATTGTCCGGAAAAAATAAATCCATTGCTCCATGTCCATAATGCAAAAAAAAAAAATGAATACATGATGAAACTATATACAATCCATTGTCCAAGGATGTAAAGGGTCCATGATCCCAATCAAACAAATTAAACCTACCTAACTACCTAAAAATATAACTATATACAAATTTGGGTGGCATTGTCCATTGACCACAAATAAAAGGAAAACGTAAAGGAAACCTAACACTAAAAACTATTTACAAGGGCAGAGGGCTAGTCCGACTGCTCAATTTTGGATGTCCCGGGCCAGGGTATCATCGAACTCCTGCTCAAATTCCTGGAGGCGGTCCTCTTCCATGGCCCTGAGGGTTCGCAGGGACGACGACATGTTCTCCAACGCCCTGTGAATTGCCTCGAGGCACTCGGCCCGCCTCAGGGCCCTCCGCATGGAGTTCTCCACCCTGACCATCGTGAGCCGTGCCTCTTCTACCCGCTGCCGCTCCGCATCTATAGCATGGCCTAACCACTGCCCCACGGAAGACACTTCCAGTCTGGGTCCTCCTGCCCTCTGGCCGATGCCTGCCCCTCCGATGTCAAAGGCCCGAGCCATGATGGCTCCCAACTTGTTGCTGCTGCTGCTGTGCCTCTGCCTGTGCCCTGACTCTTGCTGCCTGCACATCCTCCTCTGGCTGGGGTGCAGTTGTTGAGTTGGCCACCCCTGCTGGACGTCCGACTCCCGACTGTGGCAGGGATGTGTCCTCCACCAGCCTGGCCGCAGGGTCAGGGGCAGCTCCACAGGGTACCCAGGTGATACATGGGTGGGAAGATGGCATGGAGGACGACTGGGGCATAGGGGGTTCAGTTGAGGAGGGGGTCGGAACAAGGTCCAGAAAACAGAGGAATCCGGCCCTGGTGAGCTGTCCCAGTAGGTCAACGCGGTCAACGAGCCATCCGAGAAGACGTGCAGTCTCCTCATGAAAAGACTGCAGGTCAGCCTGCATGGCCCGTTGACGCAGCGCCACCCCACCCAGGACAGGCTCAACCCGGTCCTGGATAGCCACGTCCGCAGGGAGAGGAAGGGCAGTTGTTGTAAGCGGATCCCCTCCCTGAAAACGGGTCTGGACGTAGGCATCCCTGCTGGTGCGGATGATGCAGTCACAGGATCGGGGACAGGATTACACACAGGCACCTCCGTGGTGGCCTGTGCTGCCTCCTGTCCCTGCCCCTGCACTGCACCACTAGCACCAGTGGAATCTCCACCTCCAGACCCCGTCTATGTCCCTTGCACGGCCTCCTCCTCCACCAAACCCCCCACCAACCTGGATGACTCCGTGCCATTTTCCTCCGTCGGACCCTGTGGGGTCTCAGCTGCCCCTTCTGCTGCAGAGGAGTCCAACTCCGACCTCCGCCTCTTGAACCTTCCCTCGGCAGCTGCGGCCTGGGACGCGGCACCGGACTCCTCACTCCCCGACGAGATCACAACCTGGGAGGGGAGCCGGGCCTTGCGTCTCCGGCTGTGGTGCGATCCTTGCCGCTGTGCTCCACAGCACCCTCTCCGCCCTCTTCATCAGTTGACGCTGCAGACAGGGAGAGATAGGAGACAGGCATCAGGGCACTGTACAATGGACTGATACACACATGACAGTTCCACATGAGTGGCAGTGTCAAACTTTAGACATGGCATCACAATCCCCAACACACATGTCATTTCAACTCACACACGAGCTATTCCACAGCCATATCACAACGGCCAGCACCATCCATACACATACAACAGCATGAGTAGCCAAAGGTGAGCCAGACATCACATGAAACACAGGGAGTGCACTAGACATGCACATACGCCACCACACTTACATGCATGTCTACATCTCCTGCAACTGTTTCAGTGAATAGATCGCCATACATGTCACATCTGCCATTCATCCTTCTCCATATCAGTGTCACGTGGATCCATGATGCATCACATTTGCACACTTGTCAAATACACATACATGCACATGTACACAGTGCAGATACATGAATTATGAACCACCATCCGTGCCGCAACCATGCCAATGTACATACAGAGAGATTGAAACCTGTGTGCTCCCACACCTACATATGCCCAGCATGCTTACCAACACATACACCATCAATGTGTCTCACACCTGAGAGGACTCACATGTGGCAGCCACACGCCCATGTTCATACACATCCCTACATGGCCCTACATAAACACATGTGCAACCTGCACACTACTGGCACAACACGACACGCACAGCATACTATCAACATGCATGTACACTTACCACTCGACTCCAGACGGGTCTGTCTCTCAAGGATCTGGACGTAGAGCGCTGGGCATATGCATTCCAGGACCCTCATTTGATGGTCTGACAGCTGGCCCGGCGCCCCTTGGCATCCGTTGCCTTAGCGAGGCGCCGGGCCTTGTTGAGGGTCATGGACCTGAAGTCCTCCCAGCGCTTCTTGACATGTTGTAAGTCGCGGACTGCCACCCCCTCCACATTGATGGCAGTCACGATGTCCATCCAGATCCTGGTCAGTCCTTCCTTGTCGGCGCGCAAACTTCCAAAGAGGGCATCATACTGCCCCAGGACTTGCTCCACCAGGAAACCAACTTCGGTGGCACTGAAGCTCGTAGCCCTCTGCCTCTCTGGCTGGGGGTTGCCAGTGCTGCCAGATGGTGTAGAGCTGGACATGGCAACCCCAGAGGCAGGAGTGGGTGGGCAACTGGGTCCTGGGGCTGGGCTGTGGAGCGATGGAATCCCAGTCGGGAGTCTTCGGTTCCAGCAGGGGTGGTCACTGCAACAGCACCTCTGGCTGACGTGCAGGCAGCAAATGGCAGGGCATGTGGGGAGCAGGCAGTCAGGCAGCAGCAGATGGCAGGTGGGAGCGTGCTCGGGGCTCTGGGGGGCAGTAATTCGGCCTTCTGGGCAGGAGCGTGGTCTTCCGTGTGTTTTCGCGTGGCCAGCTTGATACTGAGTGATTTGGCACGTGAAAAATTGCACGTCAGCGTGTAATTCGAGGAAAGGGCCTTGGCGCGTAATTGCGTCAGCACACGCACGCGATTCCATTGGACCAAAGGCCCTTAGCGCGTAAGTTACATTACGTGCGCAGGCGTTTCCCTCATAGCACTTGATGACAGAGCACACATGGAAAAACTGCACGTCCGAGTGTCATTGCGCGTAATTGGAGGAAAGCCCCCGCATACACGCGTATCTGACGTGTACGTGTGGGCCGATTTAAAAACTACGTGTAGGACGCCATTTCCTTGTACGTGCTTTTCGTGGAGAGCGAGTGGGTGAAATCTGTACTTCTTGTTGGTTCACACGCGATTACTTCACAGCGTTTCTAGTTCGTACTCACTGTTACCTCTGACAGCTCTTTTCTGATTTTTTGTTGGGCCTGTTTCCTCAAACAGAGTTCACTTCTCCTTTTGTCCTGTCTCCTCAGACAGCGTACAATTCTTCTTTTGGCGGGGGTGTTGCCAACGCACAGACGCGTGTTTTTTTCACGTTCTTTTTCCAGGCAGACGGTGAGTTCCGCACGTACTTAGCAACTGTGCTTGCCCTGTGTGTCGCGTTCCCCTTCAGAAGTCATTGTAGGCTGCGTGTATTACGTGTATGCTTATTTTTGTGTTTCTGGGTGCCACAGCGTAGTGTGGTTCATTTTTTCACACACGTGGTCTATGAGGGGTTGCGTGCACGTTAATTTTTGATTTTGGGCTGCCTGTGCATTGCGTGACCCGTCATCTTCCCCCAGGGGTCACAGACAGCCTTGTTAGAGCACTAGGGTACGAATTCTATCTGGTATCCTACCCCTTTGACCCCCAATTGCCCAGGACAATAGTTCACAACAACATCAGTGCCATGGTTGGGAGGCGACCAAGCGGTAAGGGAGGCAAAGGTGTCCGACCCTCTAAAGGTGGGCGTGGTGGGCGCGGTAGGGGACGTGGCCGGGATTTGCAGGGTGCCCCTATACCCCCATGTGTGGAGGAACAATCAGGGACACCCATGTCCCCCCCATGGTTGAGGGAAACGTGGCTGACACCATCCAAGCTCAGCCCCTGTTGGACCAGCCCATTGTGGCACCTGACCTGGCACAGGATGACTCCCTGGCTGACTTCCAGGTCAGCAAGTCTAGGCCACGTGTGGCGGTGCAAGTTGTTGTCACCAAGCCACTTGGATCTGGGGCAGCTATGTCATCTGCTGCCCCAAGTATGCAGGGTGGGGAGGCTGCAGGGGCAGCTGCAGCTCCATCCGCCCCAGCTCCGACTCTCCCAGCCAGGACAATGTCAGTCCCGGTCCATCAAACTGACGTAACCCCTGCCAACATTACCCTGCAACCAATGCCTGCATCAAGACCTATGGTCATTGTGCATTCCCACACTCCTACTACCCAGTCCACCGGTGATTCCGCCCCCTACTGACCAGAGCGGCATAAGCCACTCTGGCTCTGCTCCACCTTTAAAGAAGAGGAAGAAGGGTGCTCTGGCGCGACAGGCTGAAACCCCAGACACGGCTACACACTCCGGTACCTCAAGGAAGCCTTGCTTTAATGATCCGGAACTTGATGCACTTGTGGCCTATGTGTCGGCACATAGCCACGAAATGCTGCTGACTGCAGGGTGCAAGACCACACCTGGTCAACGTAAGGCACACTGGCAGACCATCGCCGACCGCATAAGTGCCCTTGGATTTGTGAGGCGCACAGCTGATGATTGCCACAAGCGGTGGAATGACCTGAAACGCAGAGCAAAGAACAAGCTGGCCTCAAATCATGCCGCTACTCTGCTGACTGGCGGTGGGTCTCCACAAGAGGACAACGAACTCACTGAACATGAGTCTGTTGCTGGGGCCTTCGGCACAGAGGAACATATCCAAGGTATGGGAGGACTACCTGATTATGATGCATTGTCCGGTGAGTGCCCATGCATGTGTGTGTAATGCATGTGTATGTTGTTTGGGTGACAGGTTCTGATTGAGTGCCAGGTGAGGGTGTGTGTGCCTCAGTGATATGGGTCACCCATGTGCTTCATCCAAAACATTCAGCTGTCTTGGATTTGGGTGTGACAGTATCCCTTCCGCCCACATTAGTAATTTTGCGCACCATTATGGCAGTTGCCCTTGAAGTGGCATCTTGCAACAACATTGTTTGTATTTTTCAGTTTTCGTTCAGGCTGTTTGTTTCAATTCTACCACTTTTGCTACGCATTCCTCTGCCCTATTGTCACATTTGTGACATGCTTCTGTCATTGATGAACCCCACATTGGCCCACATGTGTTACCTTGTTAGGTGAATGATTAGACCATTCAGACTGATTGAGTATTGGCCTGATCACATACATTTTTGGGGCCCGTTTGAATGTGGAACATGATAGTTGTTTCCTGTCATGTTGAAGTGCACAACAATTGATGTGTACATCGGCCTACAATCACTGTATTTCTGTGCACTGGATGGGTTGCAGTCTGTGGCACATGCCTATTTTGTCACACTATGTAGCATTTTTCATCTCATCATGTCCATCTCACATGGATGGCCGACAGTATTCATTCACTGACATATGGATGTACTTGTGGAATGTACCATGGCTATGGTACATGCCATCTGTGTGATAGCATGTGTCATGTATGTGTATTGGACATGCCACTCACAGGCCAATGTGTGATGGCAGTGCTACCCAGCATGCAGCAAAAGTGTTGCTCTTCCATCTTGGTGTCATCAGTGTCTGCCTTTTGCCTCCCCTTCCAACTCAGTGACAGTGCATGCATGGGAGGGTTATAGTCATGTGGGACATGTGTAAATCATGTACTGGTTCTGTAGCTTGTCAGGCCTATTTGTGTGCTATGGTGCTAATGCCTGTTTCCATTTTTTGTCTTTCATGTTTTTGCAGGGGATGACGCACTTGATGCTGTTGAGGAGATGGTGCAGACCCAGGAGGAATCTCAGGCACGACCGGGCACCAGTGGGGGACGTGGTGTGGTTGTGGGTGAGAACCCAATCTTGCTGCAGACCATTCTGTCGAGGGGTGCCTCTGGGTGCACCTCCCCTGACCTCTATTCAGGTGCTGATTCGGATGATGAGACCTATGTGCCGTCGCAGGTAAGTGTTTCTGGGAGGGATTCTGTTCTGTCCAACCCACCTGCACCAGGGGTAGAACCCTCTATGGGGATGTCAGTGTTAGTAAGTCTGCCTTTGGCGGTTACGGATGCAGGGTCACACTCTACAACATCTGATCCTGTTCCTAGGCCAACAGATCAGAGGGGGAATGCAGTCCTGCAGCCTCAGGCAGTGCCGGCACAGCAAGGCGCAGATCGCCTTGCCCCAAACAGGTGTGGTGCCCGCCGACGCAGTGGCCGTACGCCACCAGGCAATACCGCATGGGAACAATCCATGTACGGTATGGCAACCCAACAGGCAGCATCAGTTGAGATGATGGCTCAAGCAATGGAGAGGGTGGCCACTTCCATTGTCCCCCCTGAAAGGCAGATGGAGCAACTACAGCAGGCAACAGACTCCATTTGCCAATCACACAGACAGGACATGTTAGCGTCCAACAGGGACAGACGGGCGGCACTGGAGACTCTACGCCAATCGATCTCAATAGAGTCCCAGGGCCACAGGGAAGCCCTGAGGGTAGATCTCCATCACCTCAGGGAGACTCTTGTTGCCCTGGAGGCTTCCACTAACTTGAGGACAGAACAGCAGCTGGAGCGGCTCACAAGTTCGCTCTCAGCTGAGATGCAGGCAACTCGGGAGGAGATCCGGGCATCACGTCAGGTGCTGCATGGGGATCTCCGCACTATAATCCTCCAGAACGAGACCTTCCACACCCACATGCTTGCTGCCATGGAGGACCATACCAGGGCTTTGCGTGGGCTGCCTCCCATAGCACCACCACCTCCTGTGGCAGCACCACCTCCTGTGGCAGCAGCAGAGCGTAATGAGAGCGACAGCAGCAGTCCTCCCACATTGGCATAGCCGTGCAGGCCATGAGCCCATGGAGGTGTTTTTTTTTCACAACATCCACACAGGTAGGTGTTGGAGCGCACCCTGTCCTCGGACCTCCTGGATGGCCTTCCCCCACCCCCAGCCCCCACATGGCCATTTTTGATTTTTGATTTTTTTTTTTTACAGTGTGTTGCCTTGTGTGGCTCCCGTGGGCATCCACTGTATTCCGGCTGGGCACATGCAGGCTTGTCCTGAGTTTGGGTTAGATGCTTGGGTTTGTGAGACACACACCCCTCCTGCTTCCCATTTCCATGGGCTTGCAAAGGGTGTGCCCAAGTGACAGTGACTTACACGGTGACATAGGACTCCCATGAGCTGTGTGGGCAGTCTGCAGTCAATACTGTGTATACATTCCTAGTGGATATTGTTGTGGTATTGTACACTGCATGGTGTATTGTTATGTGCTTGTGCATCCATGTCTTTCTCCTAATTTGCAGGTTAATTCCTCATGTCTTCACAAGGCCGTCTACTTTGGAGATGGAGTTCATGTTGTAAGCAGTGCACTTAGACATTTGCGTGGCAGCAGCACTGTACACTTGGAAGTGGCCGATGTGCTGGCATGATCAGGTTGTAAGACTACCACTACTTTAACTTAGTACTGTCATGTTTATGCTATGTTTGAGGTTGTGTAGCTGCATTGTATTCTTGGTAAGCATTTGGTCATGTGTGTTGTTAGATCTACATTACTGGGAACATATTGTGTGTGGGCAGTTTCCATTAGGGACACTGTACTTTGACACTTGTGTCATGTTTTGGGGATTGCTTTGTTTGCTCTCACATAGCATGACATGCCATGGTGTGTTGGGTGGCGGTGCTGGGAGGGGTTGGGTGACATGGCACTGTTGTCATGTTGTATTTTGCAAGGGGGTCATGATTTTAGCAGCATAGAAGTGTGTCTTTTGATGACAGCATTGGTGGTGTTTGTGTAGGTAGGGATGCACATAATGTAACACTTCCAGGTGACCAATCTCAGGCTGGTATGGTTGTGACAGTTGACTGTCCCTTATGTCATCATCATTGATTGTCAGCTGTTATGTGCCATGGCTGTGTGCACTCCACAAGGGTGTGATTTTAGGTGAAGTAATTAGCCACCAGCTGCGTACGGGCTGCCTCACCCTGTGCCCTTTCCCCTCCCATGTGTAGCGGGCGTGCATGTGGTTGGGGATGCGGGGGCACCACCATGTCCACGGGCAGGCCCCGGCGTGTTGCTACTTTTTGCAGGACACATGCTGCCACTATGATCCTGCACACTACTTGGGGAGCGTATGACAGCTGCCTGCCAGAACGGTCAAGGAAGCGAAAGCGTGACTTGAGCACTCCGAATAAGCGCTCCACTATGCCCCGGGTTGCAATGTCGGCTGTGTTGTATCTTACCTCGGGTGGCGTGGTGGGGTTCCGAATTGGCGTCATCATGTGGGTGCTCAGGGGGTAGGCACTGTCCCCTGGGGAGGTGGTGATGGGTATCATTAGTGGGGTTGTGACATTGCTCAGTATCTGACATGCATGCATGTGCTGTGGCATTTATACTCACCGAGCAGCCATGTGTCGCCATGCCGACCATCTTCTAGGTCCCTGTTTAGGGTTGGCATTCTGTAAATAAAACTGTTGTGGGTGGTCCATGGATAGTTGGCATATACTGAGGTGATGATTCCCTTGGCATCACATACTACCTGGACGTTGATGGAATGCCAGTGCTTGCGGTTTCTATAGATGTGCTCAGATGCCCTGGGAGGACATAGAGCCACATGGGTGCAGTCAATGGCACCTAGCACTTTGGGGAAGTGTGCCACCCCGTAAAAATACTGGACGACAGCCTGCCTTTCTGCAGGTGTTCTGGGCAGGTATATGTGCCTGCGGACTGATGGGCGTGCAGTCATGATGGCCAAGACCTAGTGTAGGCAGCGTGACTGCGTGGCCTGTGACACCCCCCCATTATAGCAGTTGTCCACTGAAATGATCCAGTGGCCAAGAAGTGCAGTACATTGAGGACCTTATGCAGGGGGCTTAGTGCTTGGGAGCACAGGGTGGGTGATGTGAGGTCATCCTCCCACTCACTGACCAGGCCGAGTATTATATGAGGTGGAAACCTGTACCTCCCATACACCTGGTCATCAGGCATCCCAAAAAGGCTGGTTCTGGGTGTAAAAATTCTGGGCCCGACTATCCTCCTCCTCCTCCTGCGGTATCCCACGACCACTGCTGCTAGGAACGGTATATTCATCCTGGCGTCTGTGCTTGTTTGTTATTTGCGTGCACTTTTATGCTGCGCGGGTCCACGTATGCCTGCTTCCTGCTGGCGTACGTGTTTCCTGATTAGCACGTCTTTTTTGGCGCACGCGTTAGGCCCGTTCGATTCCATGAATATGTGTTTTGAACGTGCGTGTGGGCGCTCCGCGCACTTGCCTCCTGTACTTCCCCCCCGTGACGCCCACATTTTCACAAGTTGTTCCCCATTCCGCGTGTCACGCCCCCTGTTCCTCCTACTTTTGTTGTGTGCGCCGCGCTATGTGCGATTTTGCTGTGCGCGTAGCGCACGCTGTTTGGAGACGTGTGTGCCAGCGTGTGCCACGCAGAATTTTGGCGCACATCCTGGGATTTACACGCGCACGGACTTCCATGAATCGCTGTGCGCGGGTTTCGCTGCGATTTTCGCACTGGCATTGCGAATCGCACGCTTTCGCACGTTTGCACATTCATTCCATGAATCAGCCTCTAAATGTTCTGCCACTAAGGGGCCGGATGTCGTGGCAGTTTAGATCTGAGCACTGCACTTGTGGTAGCAGTGCCACGGAGGATTTACAGCATTTTCTGTTTATCTGTACAAGAGTATTAGATCCAAGACGCCAGTGGCTTAAAGGACATTTTATCTCTAATATTAGAATTGTTCTAGAGGCAATTCATTTTGTTCCGTCTTGCACTGATTTATGTTTTGTGAATGATCTGTGCGAATATATTGTCGCTGCTTTTAAGTGCTTGGAAAGGACATTTTAATTCCATTCTTATCAATATATATGGTTATAAATGTACATCATTTATCTTTTTTTTTAGCAATTTTAGTTTTTAATGGGGTTTTACCTTTGTAATCTGTATTAAATTGTATTTCTCTTTGTAAATGGTGAAAACTTGAAATAAAGTATTACCCACCTACCTACTTATGTGTGATATCAGATTCCTATACCAAGGCCGCTAAATGAGAAGATAGTGGTAAAACGGGCAAGAGACAAAGCAGGCACAGATGTCCCAGCCCAGCAAATGTGTAAGATCCGAGAGAGGAAGAGAACAGTCCGGGAATGACATCCAGCAGCTAAAATTCCAAACCAATGTTACGGTAATGGGACATAGGACGAGCCGGTGTGGCCAAACTTGGTCTGAAAAAGCAGTAGCATATTTTCTGTGCAAAAATCTTCCAGCAGGTAAGTAAACATTCAGTCTTCCACAAAAAAATCCAACAGAACTGAGAGCCGCAGCACGTTTTATGGGAATTCCTAAGCCAGCCCTCAATGAGCCAGAACGACACCTAACAAATGTTTTGGCAGCCAACCAATCAGGTTGACCCCAAAAAACAACCAAACTTTCAAGTTAACCCACACAGATGGTTGTGTAACGGCCTGTCTGAGGCTGCGGACTGGTCTAAACCAGTCAAGCCACAATATAGGGTGCAGGGCTGTATGTCCACGTATGCACAAAGGCAATTTTAGGTGCCCCTCGTTGCCTTCAAGACAAAAGGATGGTCCAAAAACAAAATGTCCAGAAGCAGGATTTTAAAAAATGCATTAGTTTCCCAGCTACCAAAAAGGTACATTTGGGTAATATTGCTTAAAATTGCCTTGCACTCTTGGTGAAGTAAAACTAAGTTACAGCTGGATGCTCTGTTTTGCATTATGCTTTATGATAAAATTCCATGCCGCAATCATTACATTATTTTCAACTACTGTGGAATCCTCCAAAACAGCTATATAAGTTAGTCACTGAAATCTCAGTTGAATAAGGGGTTGAAGAGGAACTTGTGGGCTCATACACATAATCCTCATGTCACATAACGTGGCAGCATGCTCGCTGAGATGCAATAATGTTATGTCATATCAAGATATACATTTTAACAAATGTAAATAATTTGAACACATAGCTAAATAGAATTATTTAAGGAAACGAAGCAACATAAGTAGTACTAAACTGTACCTTTTATCAACTGACAGGCAGTAACCACGCCCTAACCGGATGCCCCGCCTCTTTGGCGTGTCCATGGTAACGGAAGTCCCTCCTTACCGGATGTCCCTGTGCTGTAGTGACGTCATGTGTTGTGTTCGGGGGCGTGCAGGCGTAGGAAAGGGCGTTTCCCGGTAGTGATGTCGTGGGTGAGGTATGATTTTGGGGTTAGGTGTGGCCCAGCAGGGATGGTGACATCACGGGCGTGGCCCTGTTAGTTTCCCCTAAGGCCTAACTTAATAGTGACGTCCTGTTTTGTGTTCGGGGGCGTGCAGGCGTAGGAAAGGGCGTTTCCCGGTAGTGATGCCGTGGGTGAGGTATTGTTTTGGGGTTAGGCGTGGCCCAGCATGGATGGTGACATCACAGGCATGTCCCTGAAGTTTCCTCTAAGGCCTAACTTAATAGTGATGTCATGTTTTGTGTTCAGGGGCGTGCAGGTGTAGGAAAGGGCATTTCCCGGTAGTGATGTCATGGTTGAGGTATGATTTTGGGGCTAGGCGTGGCCCGGCAGGGGTGGTGACATCCCAACGGTGTCAAGGTCCAGGGTTCTAGGGAGATGATGTAGGCATGAAGTTGTGATGTCAGGGGGCAGGCCGGTGGCGTTGTGGGGGTGATGTAGTTATGAGTCCGCCCATAGGGGCTGAGTGAGGTGTATATATAGAGAAGGAGCTCTGGAGAGAGGTAGATGGCGCTCTTGGGGTCTGCGCTAGAATACACTGTCTGACCATATGTTTGGGTAGGCTATGGATCTTTTTTAATTGATAAATATATTTCCAAAACGTGTACGTTTTGGTATAGGGTGTTATGTGTGGCAAAAAAAAGGTTTGGTGCTTTATGGAAGAATCAGCCCGGCATTGTAGAGTTAACTGGGGTATTTATAGAAGCTTTGTGACGTTGTGGGAACGATCAATATTTCAGTCACACTCTGATGTGTAGCATTTGGCTTATGTTTGTAAAACACGTATTACTTTCGTTTTGAATGGAGCATGGAATTTTAAGCAGTGTCATTGTATACATTTGTAGAGTGTACCATTTGGAAAAGGCCACGTCGTCAGATGTAAGAGGCTAGGGGTATGTCTACGACGATATACGTTTTCATGTAAACAGGTATAATGTGGTGTGACTGGCTAAATATTAAACAGGCTAGTCTATAAATATAACGGTAACGGAGAAGCAGTCTTTTCTTTTCTACACTTCTGCGCCTGAAATAAAGGGGTCATGGAATTTGGAAACGAAGTAAGAACATTTTATTTTTATGTTTAAAAATGGTTTAAGGTGTATTATTATTGATTCCTTTTATTTAGAGATATGAAGCACCGTCCTTTTACGATGAATTTTACTTCCAAAAAATCTTAGCTAAGGGTATGTGTATTTTGTTTCATAAGTGTTCAATTAATGTTACAATTGGAAGGTGTTTAAGTTGTTTGAAAAAGAGTCCCGTGAATGAAAGAAAAGGCAATGTAAACATACGAGGGTCTGTAAAACCAAAAGAATTGTATTTAGGGACTGAATAGGAGTTCATGGCCGATTAATAAAGCTACACTATGTGTTTTATTTATAATAGATGCAGCTAAAGATCAGGAAGTTTGCGTTTTAGAAGGTAATTTCACTGTTTAACACGTGTTTGTTGCTTTGGCGCTCTGTAAAAGATATTTGTATAGCTAATCTCTAATATTGATTAGTTAGACCCACGGTGGAGCGCAAAGGACTTTGAGCTTTTTTTTTTCTAAAGGATCTAGGCAGTAAATGTTTTAGACTCGTGAATTTGAAAGTTTTGAATCCAGGGTGGACAGAAGATTATTTGAGCCTATTAAAATAAAAAAATAAAATGTATTTTTATTCTAGAAATGAATGAACAAAAAAAAAACAGCAGCAATACGACACTTTCGAATAAATAAGGTTGTTTAACATGTGTCTGGTGACTCGCGCTATGTAAAAAAAATAAAAAGATGAGGTATTTGTCCAGCCAATCTATAATATTGATTTCTTTCTTTGAACAGGACACCGTGGATAAATATTGTACAGCAATGTATAAATGGACAGGGACTACGAAACTTTTTAATTTGAATCATTGTGGCTGTAAAATGCTTAGATTTTATGAAAAATATGTCTTTAATTTCGAAGCAGAGCAGAAATATGACTTTTTAAACGGTAGTAGAACCAGGGATGTTTAACATGGGTCTGTTGCCTCGTGCTATGTAAAAAAAAAAGAAGAGGTATTTGACTAGTCAATCTGTAATATTGATTTCTTTCTTTGACCAGGACACCGTGAATAAATATTGAACAGCAATGTATAAATGAACAGGGGCTAAGAAACCTTTTAAATTGAATATTGTGGTTACAAAATGCTTGGATTTTATGAAAAATATGCCTCTTTAATTTCGAAGCGGAGCAGAAATCTGATTTTTTAAACGGTAGTATAACCATGAATGTTTAACATGGGTTTGTTTTAAAGGGGCTGGTGGAACCTTTACATTGCATTTTTAGTTTGCATAGGGTTATGGTGTGGCTGTTATACTGTGTAAAGACACAAGGCGTTTTGTAAATCATATTTTACAGTTTTGTTTTTCTTTGAACACCTGAAGCATTAGGGCATCAGGATTTAAGGAGTAATCACACAGGAATTACAATATATGCTTTTGTATTAACATTACAGTAGACCATGCCTTTGGCAAAAAGGCTTCAAAGAAGAGAAAACATATGAATGCTATAGTTGAGGGTGGCAAAGGTAGTAAAAATATTTTTATTTTATTGCGTTTGCGTGTGTCTGTGTGTGTGTTATGTAAGTTTGAATTTATGTTAATGTTTTTTTATATAGATTTACAATTGGTGGGCCAAGCAGAACATTTTGAGGGTCAGCTCAAAAGGAAGCGTTTGGAGACAAATACACGGGGTATCTTGTTTATGTTTGCTAGCAAAATATTCTTGCAGCTTTAAGTTTTATAAAGGTATCTAGGGTGTATTTTATTATATATTTTTTTAAAGGGTTTTGGATGATTTAGAAGTAAACATGTATCAGGGGTTTATGAGTTTGTATGTTTATAAGGAATCAGACTCATGCTTCTAGTTTTGTAAATATGTATTTAATTATGTTATGGTAATTTTTTAGGGCCTAGTGTTCTGCACAAGGCTAAAGGCTTAGCGCATGCTACCTCTGGAGGCCAGGCAGCGGATCGTGTGAAAGAAACAGCCCCGACCTTAGAGGGTTTTAAGGGGATTTTGAAAAGGACCTATTCAGGGGACAGTATGCACGGTATGTTATTTATGTTTGCTAACGAAATATTTTTGCAGCTTTAAGTTTTATAAAGGTATCTAGGGCATATTTTATTATAGGTCTTTATGGGTTTTGGATGTTTTAAAAGGAAGCATGTATTAGGCTTTAGGATGGTGTTTGTTTATAACGAATAAGCTTTTGCTTTTAGTTTGTAATTATTTATCTATTTTTCTTTTAATTATGTTTCTTTTTAGGGTCTACTGTTGCGCTTACGACCTTTGCGGTCCCACCAACGACTCGTGTGAAGAAAACAGGTCAGCCCTACACAGAACACTTTGACACAACAACAGATGGGGGTTATGAGGAATGTGTGGGGCTACAAAATATTTTAAAGAAAAAAAAACGTAAATTAAGTTTGAAAAAAGATGCACGGTTTAAATGGGTTCAACATGTTTTAAATGTTACTAACTCTGAAACTTTTTAAGCTCAAAGTATTCAGGACACCCTGGCGGATGACTCTCAGGCCCAGTCTGTTAGCTGTGATAAAAATATACGGTCCCGGGTAAAGGTTATAACACCTATAGACCCATCAGCTGATAGCTCGCGGCTGGAGAGTATAGGTTGTGGTGAGATTACTCCACCTGATGTGCTTTCATCTTTAAAGGCCGGAACCCCTTTAGACCCAATACCTGCCGTCGCTAGGGCGCGGTCTCCGGATTATGGATACTGTACACCGCCCCATACCTATTCACCCACAATCCCCAACAGTGAGAGGTATGTTGATATTCCCCAAAATTTAGAACAGGCGTTGGTGGTACCAGGTGTACCAATAGCCCCTGATTCTGAAACTGTTATAATAATTATAGACTCTCCTATAAAAGAACCTCTTGGAGATTTTCCTGCTTTAGACCCAATACCGGACACAGTTAGGCAGCGGTCTCGGGATTGTGGAGATCATACAACACCCCGTACATATTCACCCACAATCCCCAACAGTGAGTGGTATGCTGATATTTTCCAAAATTTAAAACAGGGCCCGTTGGTACCAGATATACCAACAGCCCCTGCTTCTGTAACTGTTATAATAACTATGGACTCTCCTGTAAACAGCCTATTGTAAATCCCCCTATAAAAGAGCCTATTATAGTTAAGTCAGGCTCCCACATAAAATTAGATTGTGAAGAATTTGTATATGCCTCTGTTATTTGTAGGTTAAATGATCCCCCTAAGCCGCTAGATCTTTCAAGCACAGAACAAATGGTGTAAACAAACGGGTGTGTGCAGTGAACAATTTTCACAAGACTGATAATAAACCATTGTCTGCCCTACATACCTTTAAAAATGTTAACACACCAGCCGACAGGGTAACGGTTCCCGGCTATAAAAGGGGTGGCGCTGCTAAGCGGTTATTTGAGGTAAATGTATTAAATAGTACAAAAGGAAATCATTTACCAGCTTTACATAAGAAAGTAAACCTATGACCCCAGAGGTATAGATTAAAGCATAAGTGTACTAAAAAAGCTTTAATTGATACGCGTAGACGTGTTTGTAAGGCCAAACACCTTTTGTTCAACATGAAATCTAAAACCAATGCATTGGCTCAAGACTATAAAAAGCAGTCTTTACAAAATAAAGCTAGGACTGCTACAAAACAGTTGACAACCCCCATAACCACATTAAGGACTGGGCTAGGTCTTGGGAAGTCCACAAATGGTGTAGACGTAATGACACCCCCTAGCACCACAGGGCATGGTTTGGAAGATGTGCATACACCCCCTCAACCTGTAGACATACCACATTTACCTGTAAAAGGTACAGAGGCCTTGCGTTTAAAATGGCTTCGCTCTAGAAGACAGAGGAAAATGTTTTTGAAACGTTTAAAAAAAGCAAAAGCTATCATTAGCCGCCGCGCAAAGAAAGATTTAGAGCTTCACTCTCCAAATACACCTGAAACGTCTGATACAGAAACTGTTTTTTTTTTTTTACAGAGTTTGGGAACATACCGTCATGATATACCAAAATATAAAAGTGTTGAATACTATGAAGTTTTTCGTTTTATGAATCTAGATCGGATAACCTCAACAGGTCACGCACTATTACTGATAACAGAATCGGTTGAGAGGCTTGTTTCTCACATTTTGGAATCAGCTGGTCCTAATGACTTTGTCCAGATCCGTTTAGACAGTTCTACTTTAAACAGACTTCTTTTTACTAGACGATCCCACCGCCAGGTGTTTGATGTTTTAGAGTTTTTAGAAAACATTGGCCGTTTGCTACAAATTAAGGCAGAGCTTCTTGTAACGGAGCCCTTAAGAATTATAACTGTGATTGTTAAATCTAGAGAGGGAAGCGTGTACAGGCCTTTAAAGAAAACACTCTACAGTATGATTGTGGCTAAGAAGAAGCGTTGGCTTTTGGATTTTAACTATGGGGACTTAAATATATGTATGGCTGCCAGTATCATAGGTCTGCTGGAGCCTAGAACTGTTACTGACGGTTACATACAAAGAAAGGCTTAAGAGGTCCACCAGACTCTGGGTATACCTCCCAACGTCATGGTTGGTTTTAATGAAGTGTGTCTATTTGAAGATTACTTTGGGGTGCCGATCAAAACTTTGTATAATGAAGACCGGACTTGGAAATATTTTCCCCAGGGTGACACTTTTAATAAAAACTCTGTCTACCTTTTACATCATGAGAAACACTATTACGGTATTTTAAATCTACAAGGTTTTCTAGGGGTACAGAATTTATGCCCTTTTTGTTGTCATATATACAGCAATCGAATGTCTCACAAATGTAGATTTCATTGTCACACGAGTCAAAGAGATGGGTGTCTTATGGTGGATGAATCGAAGTTTAAATGTCCCAAATGTAAAATCTTTGCCCGGTCTAAAGATGTCTTGAAAAACACATTGAGAAAGCAGCGCAGGGTTTAGCCCAATGCTATTTGAAAACGGACTGTGTTTCATGCGGTCGCTTTATAAAAGCTAATCATGAATGCCGTGGTAAGATTTGTCCTAGATGTAAAATTGAAGTTGTTTCATTGGAGGACCATTTGTGTTACATGACCATTCCAAAAGATGTCACTAAAACTGAGGATTACATTGTGTTTGATATAGAGTGTATGCAAGAGACAGGCATACACATCCCAAACTATGTTTATGCCAAACATTTGACGGGTGATAAGATGTGGTCCTTTTATGGTATAGACTGCATTAAGCATTTTATTACTAATTTCTTGGATCAAAAATTTAGGGGTATAGCTTTTTGGCACACAACAGTCAAGGGTATGATTCTTTCTTTTTGATAGATGAAATGATTAAAGAACGAGTAGCAGTCAAACTGATAATGCAAGGTGCAAAGCTAAAACTTCTAGAGGTAACAGACTTTAAAATTCGGTTTATTGACAGCTTGAATTTCTTGCCTCTGAAGTTAAGTAAGTTGCGTAAAGCTTTTGGATTTCCAGGGTCGAAAGGTTATTTTCCACATTTTTTTAATACCCATCGGAATCAGAACTATGTGAGCCCTATTACCCCTGTGGAGTGTTATGGTTCAGAATTTATGATGTCTGAAGAAAAGGAGGCATTTCTAAAATGGTACTCAGAGGCCCGTAAAGATGTTTTTGATTTTAAGAGGGAGCTAAAAAGGTATTGTCGCGAAGATGTAAATATTTTGAGAACAGCCTGTAACATTTTTAGAAATGGTATCATTAAGCTAACCCAAAAGGAGCACATTTTGAAACCCGATACTACTGAGGAGTTAAAATATGTGACGTATGTAGATCCATTCACTTTCATCACGCTAGCTAGCATGTGTATGCATATATACAAGCAACTATTTCTAGAGCCTGAAACAATAGCCCTTGTGCCAATCGACTTGTACCATGGAAAACAAAAACGCTTTTCTACCCCTTCCATACAGTGGTTGATGTATGTGTCCTATCAAGATGGTATACCTATACAGCATGCCCTGCGTGGAGGGGAAAAAAATTGGTCCCTATTTTTTAGATGGTTATGCATGTCTAAATGGGAAAGAATTGGCCTACGAATTTAATGGTTGTTGTTTTCGTGGGTGCACCTGCTGCTATAAGGAAAATGACTATAACACCATGATGGGTTGTACTAATGACCATCTACATAGAAGAACACTTTTAAAAAATAATTTTCTTGAAAACAGTGGTTTGCGCGTTATTACACTTTGGGAGCATGAATGGACAGATATGCTAAAAAGTGATGAGGGGCTAAACAGTTTTTTGAAACAAACAAATTTACCAGAACCCTTGGAACCCCATGATGCTCTTTTTGGAGGAAGGACTAATGCTGTTAAACGTTATCACGTGATAGCTCCTGGTGAAAAGATACATTAGTTGGACTACAACAGTCTCTACTCCTTTGTTAACAATTCAGAACCATACCCATTAGGGCACCCCCAAATCATATATGAAGATTGGAGATGTTAAACAATATTTTGGGCTGATTAAATGTCAGGTGTACCCACCTAAAAAACTTTATTTTCCAGTGCTCCCTCAAAGAGTTTCTGGAAAACTAATGTTCCCGCTATGTATGACTTGTGCCACTACAAAACAAACTGAAAAATGCACACACAGTAACGAGGAACGATGTATTACTGGTACTTGGTGCACTGTTGAGCTACAAGTGTCCTTGCAGAAAGGATACCGGCTGGGAAGGATTTATGAAATATGGCACTTTGGGAAAGCTACAGTAGAGATGTTTACAAAATACATTTGTCTTTTTCTTCAAGACAAACAGGAAGCGTCGGGTTACCCCGAGAGTTGCAAGGATGCTGAATCCCGCCAACGGTATATAGACGAGTATTACAAACACCAAGGGATACGGTTAAGACCCACGTTTATTGAAAACAGTCCCTCTAGAGCCCAGTTAGCTAAACTGTGTTTAAATTCCTTATGGGGTAAATTTGCGCAAAGAACCAACCTTCCAAACACACAGCCATTATAACGGACCCCGAAGAGTTTACCGCTTATCTTCTTGACCTGGGCTATGACATTTTAAGCTTACAATTTATAGACGAGGAAACAGCGTGTCTTTGTTGGAAGTATGCCAAAGAGTACCCAACGTGCTCCAACAACAAACATTTTTATTGCATGTTTTACAACAGCCCATGCCCATTTGGAGCTCTATAAAGTCATGGATGCCCTCCAAGAACTTTGTTTGTGCCACGATACTGACTCTGTTATTTTTGTCAGCTCACCCGGTGACAAGGACCCGCCCCTGGGGGATTATCTAGGTAATTTAACAAGCGAACTAGCTCTGGGCAAACACATTGTAGAATTTGTTTCTGCAGGTCCCAAAACCTATTCCTATAGGACATCCAACGGTGCTGTCTGTATGAAAGTAAAGGGAATCACTTTAAATGTTAGCAACAGTATAAAAATTAATTTTGACAGTTTAAAGGAGCTGGTGTAGGAGTACTCTTTAAACAATATAACCAGAAATATCACAGTTTAACAACCTTCAATAGTGCGAAAAAAGAAACAATGGGAGATTAGCAGTGAAACACTGCCAAAAACCTTGAGGGTATTATTTGATAAGCGTGTGCTTACTGCTAATTACAAGACATTACCCTAGGGTTATTGAAAAGGGAACATCGTATACGATGGATACCCGGTTGCAACACCCTTTTTCATGCATGTTAGCGGGACCTTCCAGCTGTGGTAAAAGCTATTTTATTAAACAGCTATTAGAAAATGCACCCTCTGTTATGAATACGATTCCTGAAAATGTGATCTGTTTTTTTTCTTGCTGGCAGCCCTTGTATAATGAATTGGCATCTAAAATACCACATCTGAAGTTTGTGGAGGGCTTACCAAATTATTTGAATGACGACCACTTGCTAACACCAAATCTTGTTAATATGATTATTGTAGATGATCTTATGATGGAAGGAGGGCATAGCTCGGAAATCGAAAAGCCTTTACACAATACTCACATCATCGGAACCTTAGCATTTGTTACATTGTTCAAAATGTATTCTACAGCGGAAAGGGCAACCGCTCCATACACCAACTAACAGTCCTAGCGAGACAAATGTACCCGGGTAATACCCATTTTTTTATGGAGGCTTTTGAAGACGCTTCCTTTAAAACCTTACAGTTACCTCTTGGTGGATCTAAAAAGAAACACTTAAGAAGACTACAGATTGAGGGCTGGTGTTTTCCCTCCGGATATACCAGTGGTTTACGTACAAAAGACGTCTAGAAAACCAGGTGAAAAACAATCTTTCCTCATTAGCGACGACGACCAGCTACCATGGCGGCCCGTATACATAGGAACTTTGTTCTTCTTAAAATGCTAATAACAGCTCCACCCCAACAACGAAAGGCCATTTTGTGCTCAGCCTCTGATGATCTAGTATCGACTATAGCAGAGATTGCCTTCAACACTATAAAGGGTAACGTTTTGTTATCCACCCGGCAGCTAGGCGCTTTAAAAAAATAAAAAACCCTCCTTAAAAAGCTGAGTAACAAGAGGTCGTCTATAAAAACCAAAAGAAAGCTTTTAAAACAATCTGGGGGTTTTATAGGCGCACTAGTAGGTTTGGCATTGCCTCTGATTACTAGGCTTTTAGGGGGTGGTTAATGGAGCATGCCCAAAAGATGTATTTGGTTGACAAACGCCAATTGGAGGGTATAAGTACTCCGAAGCGGGAAGAAGCAGATACCCGAAAATCAGCCACTTTAAGGCTCGACTCTGAAATGCAAGAGGTTTTAAAACGGCATGATTTATGAGACTATGATAAGGTGGGGCTCTATTCAGCAATTCTACAAAAATACTTAACATACTTTAGACAGGCCAAAAATGAGAAAAATAAACTGACGTTGTACATGCCCCCCGAAGACCCTGCAATTAGCTCTAAACCCTCCCTATCAACCTCTACCCCGGATCCTATTGTAATGGAAGTTTTGGACACTATTAACCCCCGTTATCGGAAAAATGCAGAACTTTTGCTGAACAAAATGGGAAGTGAAAAAAATGTGGCAACATGGAACAACAAGGGAGAATTTGTCTATAAAGGAACAGTTGTTAAAGGATCAAATGTTCATGATTTAGTTTGCAGCATTACCAATCCTCAGGCTTTTGGAAGACACACAAAACCTCGAGGGGGGACCTGTTTATGCAAGCAGCTGCCGGTGTGAACCTGCCCGCAACCTTAATTGGAAATATGGGACATCGCGAACTGTTGGAAAATTTAAAAGACTCTGAGATCAAACCCCTAACATCAGCTATTGAATCATCTGAAATGTGAATAAAAAAAATAAATCCAGTAAACGCGCCTCTTGGTTTAATGTGTAACCTCTTTTTTCTTTAACACATTCTTTAACCGTTGTAAAATATGTATGTACATGTATATTATTTTTAAATAATATTAGCTTTCCATTCTGTAAAAAAAAGGTTATAATTACAATAAACATTATTCATACTTTCAAATGCGTTACGTCTAATCATTTCGATCATGTCTAACTATGTATGCTTATAAAATATTAAATAAATGAAAAATAAGACAATAAATTGTGCTTATTTATATGTGTACACAATTTTAAGGTTTAGTAACAAGAGTACATTTTTGCCAACGATCAAAAACATTTACATGGGATCTCCAAAAGCTGTTCTTATTCTCAAAAGCAGTAACCATGACATCATGTTGCCGGAGGTCCAGTGAATAGGTCTGCATAACCCTTATCAGAGAGTGTTTCTCAGACATGCTAGATACAAAGTAACAGGAGTGCTGTCCACACGTGATGTCTTCAGGATGTTGCACAGGTGTTCTATTATAATGTATGACGGGGCTATATCCCTCACATAGTCCAGGATTGCGCCTCGGTATATGGGGTGGCTTGGGAAACACCCCAAGCTGTCAGACGGTTATTGTATCCTTGTTTATAAACATACCTATCCAATGGGTGCCTTCCTGATCTTGGGGATCGGTGTTCGCCACAAGACTAATGGGTCGCTCATTACTTATGTCTCTTGGAAGGTTATCACATGAATACACACCCTTGAATGTTTTCTTAGCGCGTTTGTCTTTACTTAGAAAACATTTGATCTGGTAAGTATCCATTACATGTCGTACAATACTTGTTGATTGTTGAGTTCCATAACCGAGTCAAATAGAGCCATATAAATTTGATTCACAGTGTTGGGTAAATTTGCAGCAAAGCGTACCTCTATGCGTAGATTACCATTCCTAATAAGATTATAATGGCCGGTTGATGTATTATCAGGTCTCAAATCAAAAGCTAACAGAGTATAACCCCCATCATAATCATCACGGGGTATCACAAAACCTTTATCATGCAAGTGTTTACCGCTGATGGAGACAAGTCCCAAATACTCCCCAATTGTATTTTTTTGTTGAAAACTGGGGCTGCAGGCTTTAGACGGTATAACGATCCCGTCTTTAAAAAGAGCTGCGTAGTTGATGTTGTAATGTTTAAAATTAAAAGGGTTGCTGGCGTAAGCCCCAGAAAAAGCTGTGTTGTCCACAAAACCAATGATGATTATTTTCGGTAACTGTCTAAGGAATAAGTTATCTTGAATGGCGACACAGTTACCCGCTGGAACACTGAACATTTTCAAAGATGTCCGCTCCACCGGATATTTTAAGTTTGATACTTGTGGAGCATCAGCATGAGCTAATCTGACCGTGGGGGACACATTCACCCTTTTAATAAATAAACTAGCTGATACTATGATCAGCTTGTAGGGTTCAGCATCATCGCTGTTACGGCAAAAAGCATCTTTATTTCTAGAAAGTTTAATTTTCAGATCAATGCCTTTTACCATTAGTTTCTCCTGGAAAAATAGATTGGAGTGTAGACGGCCTAGTAAATCAAAATTTCTGCTCCCTGTGGCATGTGCCGCTCTTTTTATAAAACCAGCATTAGCCCCATCTAGAGCATAATCCTCCATATGGCCTGCTGTGTCCTTATAAAAAAGCCCCGCTGTAAATTGAGTGTCCAAAGCGTCATTACTGTAGTTCAAAATGCTTTCTATATAGGCCCTATAGGCGAACATGTTGCCGCTCTGTGTAATCAGACGGTCGCCTAGAGTAATATACACCTGATTAAAGAGGGTAGCCACGGGGTAAGCAATCGTAGCAACTTTAGCCGTTGCTGGGATAGCTGATCCATCAGCCTTTGTTATTTTACAAGTGAGGTAAAGTAACGTGTCATTTAAATCCAGGTACATATCTGTTGAGCCTGATATGTAAAACTCTATAGGCGCTAGTGGAGATAGTGCAGCAAGCGGAGCGACTTCCATATAAAAGCTGTTTTCGATGCTAGTTTGTGTCGGGGGTACAGCAAACAGATCGAGTTCAGATTGAACATATTTCCCCGACGCACAATGGATAAACGCCATCTTTTAGAAAATATTGATGCCGGGGCTAGTTTTATTTTTCTTGGTCGATCTGTTCTTACGAGTTCTTTTTCTCTTCTGAGCAGTTTTCGTTGCTGATCCTGGTTTTTTATGCGGCCCTGGAGGCCCCCATCTGTGCGATGTTTTCCTTTTTCTTTTGTTTGTGTTTTTTTTCACATAAACCAGGCCAGAACCCTCTTGCGGTGGTTGGTTAAAACGATTTGCGATGGAAGTTGTAGCCGTAGACACCACATCCTTAGCAATATTTGTAGCTGCTGTTTTCACATGTGGCTTGGCTAATTCAAAACCCTTTCGTAGAAACGGCATAGCCCTTCGAATGAGGCTTCTAAAAATACTTCCTAAACCAACGGGCGCCCCTTGAAAGTAAGGTTGATTGCCATAACCAGCTTGTCTGTGGTAATAATCCCTATAAAGGTACGTCTCCCCATAGTTTTTCATAAATACAATGTTTTTAATAGTCTTTTTCTCTCCTAGGACGGAGGTGTAGTTTCACTAGGACCTTCCCGTATTTAAATGACACCAACTCCCCCTGATCATTCCTTATCTGTATATTGATGGTGTCAAAATGACTCTTAGAAACCGGTATATAATCAGGTTTAATATATTGTATATTAACAATGCCATTATTTTCACCTTTCACCTGGGCTGTTCTCATTAGGGGGGCGTAGGAGTCACTGACCCTTTGATATTCTACTATATCACTGTAGATCATAAGACTGTAAAAGCCCCCATCAATATCAGCACGTGTTCTGTCCAAATCTTTAATACTTTTTACATGTTGAACGCTTCCCAAAACCTGAAAAAGCTTCCCAGTACATATAAACCCGGTGGTAAGATCCTTCGATTTTAGAAAAACTTTTCTCTGCAGCTTATCCAGAAACAACTGTATATCAGAATAGCGTTCAATGTTTGTGAGACTTTTATTGATTGCCTCTAACAAAGCTTGTATACTGCTGTAAAATCCAGAAGGAAAGCCGGCGTGTAACTGTAACACTCTAATCTGATAGTCCAGAATGAGATATAAAACTCCACTAACCTGGTCGGAAAGCCGGAACCGGGACAGCAGCGGCGGAATTGAAAAGCCTCCCTGAGAGTCCTGAGACCCCCACTCTGCTGGAAGGGAAGAAAGAAACTTCAACAGGAAGAGGCAGGACCCCCAGGGAAACCCTCAAGGGGGAAAAAACCCTAGGTGTGTTGTCGGAGATCCTTGCAGACAGGTGGTTTATCCAAGGCGCAGACCTCCCGATTTGATGGCTGTATCACAGGTTCTAACGGGAGAAAACAACAGGTGAATATAGGAGGACAGCGGAATGATAGAATCGATTGGGAGAAGAGAGGGGTTTCTTACGGATGGATTTGGAGGAATCTAGTTGTTGCTGAGAGGTGGAGGGTTCTCGGAGTGAAAGGTAGAGATGGTTGGAAGGAAGCGCTGGAAGGGCACACTATAAGGTAAGAGAGAAAAAGGAATGGTAGATACCATGCAAGATTGAATACACTAGAATAGGGAGAGCCTAGAGTTCGAACTTACGGAGCGTCCTGAAATACAGAAGCGACGCGCGAAGGCGAAAGCCTTCGGTTCTGATATAGCGTCACATGACATGTCGTAATAGTCAGCTGGTTGCGTGGAAGAATCATGTGACCTGTCCTTGACGTGCACTGATGACGTGGAACCACAGTACCGCTAGAACTGGTGGTATTGACAGAAATAGATCGCGCATCTGCACAACAAAGCGCGGAACTGCACATTTTCCACCTATGTAAGTGTACAAAGCAGCGATGACGAAAAGGTGTAACAGTATGCCCTCTCTTCCTGGGGGGCGATCCGGGCTTCCCCGGGTGTAAACGAAAGAAACGTTGAATCAAAAGGGGAGAGTGAACACCAGAAGCAGGTTCCCACGTTCTTTCAGTCGGAGAATACCCCTTCCAGTCAATAAGAAATTGTAGTTGACCCCTGCGGTAGCGGGAGTCACATATACCGGCCACCTCATATTCTGTCCCGGTATCAGTGATCACCGGAGGTGGAATGGTCTTTGTGGAGCGTTGGAAACGATCAGCTACAGTTGGTTTCACTTGAGATAGATGAAAAACAGGATGAATGCGAAACCAGGCCGCCGGGAGAGCCAGTCGAACTGCTGCCGAGCCTACTTTAGATACCAACTTGAAAGGACCAAAGAACCTAGGAGATAATTTAGAAGGGACTAAGTGTTTCGGAAGAAACCGAGAGGCCAACCAAACCTTGTCCCCTACTTGTAGTTCTGGAAATTTGCGTCGATGTTGGTCTGCATACCGCTTGGCTCGATCCTGAGCTTCTTGAAGGGCCAACCGAGCCTTCTTTTGGCCAGACTGGATGATGTCTATCAAACAGTCCACCCCTGGTAATTTAGAGGGGGAGGGAGTAATGGTAGGGACAAAAGAAGGGTGAAACCCGTATGAACAGAAGAAGGGGCTAGTCTTAAGGGCAGTGTGCTTGGCATTGTTGTAAGCAAATTCTGCGATAGACAACAGTTCAGACCAATTATCCTGAGCTGCTGAGACGTAACAGCGGAGGTATCCTTCTAGAGTTTGGTTAAGACGCTCCGTCTGCCCGTTGGTCTGGGGATGGTAACCCGAACTGAGTGCCCTCTTAATGCCTAGGAAGTGACAGACTCCTTTCCAATATTGAGAAGTGTATTGTGGCCCTCTGTCAGAGACTATGACTTCAGGTAGGCCGTGTCTAGAAAACACTTCAGAAATGAAGATCCTAGCCATTTGGGCTGCCCCTGGCAATTTGACTAAGGGAATGAATTGGGCCATCTTGGTCAAGTAGTCAATGGTGACCATTATTGTCGTGTAACCTGAGGAAGGGGGAAGATCCACTATAAAATCAGTGGAGATGATTTGCCAAGGTTTCTCGGGAATCGGCATGCGGGAAAGTAAGCCAAAGGGAGGAGCTCGTGAAGCCTTAGACTGGATACATGTTGTACAGGAATTTACATAATCTTGAACATCGACCTGAAGGTTTGGCCACCAGAAATAACGTTGTATCAAATCCAGAGTAGTCTGTATTCCCCGGTGACCTGCAGCTCGGGAGTCATGGCACATCCGAAGAACCTCAGATTGAAGAACACTAGAAGGAATTAGGACCTGTGTTGCGTGGAAATACAATCCTTGATCCTTTGTAAGATGGTGGGTATAAAGAAGATTCTCACATTCAGATTGATTCTTAATGGTATCCAGCTTTAGTAGTTGAAGAAAGTCGGAAATGACTGCCACAAATCTTGCTTGAGGAAACATCTTCTCTGAGCTGAATTGCGAAACCTGTGGTTTCTTTCGAGATAAGGCATCGGCTCTGAGATTCTGGCTTCCTGGGAGAAAGGTGAATTCGATTCGGTAAGGCAGAAAGAAATACGCCCACCGTGCTTGTCTACTATTGGTGGTTTGAGCCTGCTGTAGTACTTTCAAGTTCTGATGGTCTGTACGGACCACAATGGTATGGGGAGATCCTAGTAGAAGATGTCTCCATTCTTCGAAAGCCTTCTTTATGGCCAATAACTCTTTTTCAAGAACAGAGTAGTGTAGTTCTGAGGAGGTAAACGTCTTTGACAGATAGGCCACCGGTCTCTCCTCCCCCGAATCAGTTGTTTGTAGAAGGACAGCTCCTAGAGCGTGATGAGAAGCGTCTGTCTCAAGGATGAATTGGCGGGATTGATCCGGGTTGAGTAAGACCCTGGCGGAGATGAATAAACCCTTTAAGGTCTCAAAGGCTTGTTGGGCAGAAGGATTCCAAGAGAAGACGATCCCCTTCTTGAGTAGTCGAGTAATGGGTAGAATCGTCTCAGAATAACAAGGAATGAACTTCCGATAGAAATTTGCGAATCCGAGAAATCGCTGAACCTCCTTGACGGTGGAAGGAGCTGGCCAATCTAGCACGGCAGAAACCTTTCTGGGATCCATAGAGATCCCATTTGCAGAGATGACAAATCCAAGATAGGTTATCTGAGCTTGATGGAACTCACACTTCTCTGCCTTACAATACAAATGGTTCGTCTGCAAACGACTCAGAACTAGATTAACATGTTGGATGTGGTCTTCAAGAGTGTCTGAGAATATCAAAATGTCATCGAGGTAAATGACGACACAATGAAGCAGCAAATCGGCGAAAAGGTGATCCATAAACCGTTGAAACACAGCCGGCGCATTAACCAGGCCAAAGGGCATTACTTGGTACTGGAAGTGTCCAAAAGGGGTTCGAAAGGCCGTTTTCCATTCGTCATTCGGAGCGATTCTGATGAGATGATAGGCTCCCCTGAGATCTAATTTAGTGTAGAGAGTAGCTCCACGGACGGCTTCAAGAATGTCTTTAATCAATGGCATGGGATACTTGTCAGGAATAGTGATCTTATTGAGCCCTCTATAATCTATGCACGGTCTCAATTCTTCTGTATCTTTCTTTGGAATAAAAAATAAAGAAGCTCCAGCGGGAGATTTAGATTCGGTAATGAGACCGTTCTGAATATTAGCATGGAGATACTCTCGAAGGGCACTCTTCTCCCGTTGGGACAAAACATACATTCGTCCAAACGGAACCGGTTGATCTGGAAGCAGGTCTATATGACAATCATCCCTTCGATGAGGCGGAAGTGTTGGAAACTGGGGAGTTGAGAACACCCTGAGAAAGTGTTGATGACATTTGGGAATCATACTCAAATGACCGATGGAAGGCAATTCGGTGGTAGGAGGAGACTCTGATGGAATATATAGGCCTACCGAATTGCGTGAAAGACAATGTGTGACACAGTACTCCGAGCCCAAAAAAAGTGTTCCTGCCTTCCAATTTATGTAGGGGTTGTGTAATCGCAACCAAGGCAGACCAAGAATAATGGGGAAGTGAGCCGCTCTGATTAAATCGAACACCAATGACTCTTTATGAGAGGCGATCAAACAAGTTAGCTGTTTGGTCTGTTCTCGTATAGGTCCCGAGCTTAATGGACTACCATCGACTCCTAAGATAGGTGTAGAAAAGGGTTTAGGAGTTCTGCCTATCCCGTTCTTAGCTGCCCATTTATCATCAATGAAGTTTCCAGCGGCTCCGCAGTCGAGCAGAGCTGGTATGTCCATCAAGTTACGGTCAGGCAACAAGATGGTCAATGAAAGTACAACCATGGAGGGGTTATTAGCCAATGGTTCAAAAGTGGACTCTTCTTCTATCGGGGAACCCTGAAGTTGTACTCCTACCGTGGTTCCCCTTACGGTAGGGGCTTGGCGTTTCCCGACGGCAAAGGTCTGGATCTGCGAGGAGGGACAACAGGACAATCTCGTAACAAATGGGAAGAAGACCCACAATACATACACAGGTTCAAGGCCTTCCGTCGTTCTCTCTCTATGGCTGAAATAGGACCTCTAACAGATCCTATCTGCATGGGTTCCTCAGAAGGAGTGGTCTTATGTTGTAGGGCCAAGATATCAGGGTTGAGACGAGGACCTTTCCCTTTCTTCCTTTCGATAGAACGCTCTTGAAGGCGGTAGTCTATTTGCATAGTCAAAGATATCATCTCCGCCAGATTCGCGGGCCGTGGGATCTTGGACACCTCATCCTTCAAATCCTCCGCAAGTCCTCGTCGAAAGAGAGTGAGTAGTCCGTCATCAGGCCAACCGGTTTCTGAAGATAACTGTTTAAATCGAGTAATATAGGACATAAGGTCCTTCTGACCTTGCCTGAGATCAAGAAGCCTTTCCTGCGTGGCTACCGAAATCTCTTGTCGACCAAACATGGACCTGAGACTGTTGGAGAACGCTGGATAGGAATCCAATACAGCGTTTCCGGAAGTGACTAACGGAGTAGCCCAAGCAAGGGCAGGACCCGTTAGGTGTGAAATGAGAAATCCTACCTTGTCCTTATCCGTGGGAAAGAATCGAGATTTGAACGTAAACTGAATGATGCAACTATCAAGAAATTCTTTCAACTTATGTGGGTCACCATCATACTTGCCCAAGGAGAGAGTAACGGGAGGGGTTTCAGAAAAGGCCCGAGTCAACTGTTGTTTTAATTGTGCATTGTCCTGTTTAAGACTCTGCATTTCAATAGACATAGACTGCATAGCAGCCATTAGCTGCTGCATTTGTTGTTCCATCCCTGCACCGCCGCTCCGACCAAGCTAGAGAGTTTCTTTATGGCGTCGCTTACTGTAACACTCTAATCTGATAGTCCAGAATGAGATATAAAACTCCACTAACCTGGTCGGAAAGCCGGAACCGGGACAGCAGCGGCGGAATTGAAAAGCCTCCCTGAGAGTCCTGAGACCCCCACTCTGCTGGAAGGGAAGAAAGAAACTTCAACAGGAAGAGGCAGGACCCCCAGGGAAACCCTCAAGGGGGAAAAAACCCTAGGTGTGTTGTCGGAGATCCTTGCAGACAGGTGGTTTATCCAAGGCGCAGACCTCCCGATTTGATGGCTGTATCACAGGTTCTAACGGGAGAAAACAACAGGTGAATATAGGAGGACAGCGGAATGATAGAATCGATTGGGAGAAGAGAGGGGTTTCTTACGGATGGATTTGGAGGAATCTAGTTGTTGCTGAGAGGTGGAGGGTTCTCGGAGTGAAAGGTAGAGATGGTTGGAAGGAAGCGCTGGAAGGGCACACTATAAGGTAAGAGAGAAAAAGGAATGGTAGATACCATGCAAGATTGAATACACTAGAATAGGGAGAGCCTAGAGTTCGAACTTACGGAGCGTCCTGAAATACAGAAGCGACGCGCGAAGGCGAAAGCCTTCGGTTCTGATATAGCGTCACATGACATGTCGTAATAGTCAGCTGGTTGCGTGGAAGAATCATGTGACCTGTCCTTGACGTGCACTGATGACGTGGAACCACAGTACCGCTAGAACTGGTGGTATTGACAGAAATAGATCGCGCATCTGCACAACAAAGCGCGGAACTGCACATTTTCCACCTATGTAAGTGTACAAAGCAGCGATGACGAAAAGGTGTAACAGTAACAGTTCAATAAGACCTTCACGCTTGATGGTAAATTTGGCCTCTC
The DNA here is from genome assembly GCF_040938575.1 of Ambystoma mexicanum. Taxonomy (NCBI): domain Eukaryota; kingdom Metazoa; phylum Chordata; class Amphibia; order Caudata; family Ambystomatidae; genus Ambystoma; species Ambystoma mexicanum. The sequence goes on from NC_090929.1 coordinate 818,803,192, forward strand.
TTCTAGACACAGTGTCCCAGGTATTGAATCTCCATTAGACCCGCTTCCCACAATCCTTGTAAATCAACAGGTTTGGCCATTTTAACACAATAATTTGATATTTATTATTTTAGAATGTATCTAGAGAAGTGTTACTGGGTAAGGTGATATAAAATCCACTGCTTTCCATCTTCTCAGGGAGCGCCTTTGCTTTGTAGATCCTTTAGAGATGAAGCGCTAACCCAACTGTTAAATTTCTCAGGCCACCCTGTCCATTTTACCAGACTTTGTTTTTTATTTCCTTTACCTTTACTCTGAAGAATTTTCTCAATCCTATAAAAGCGTTGGGGCTCATTGGTGACCTTCTGTAACTCTATGGTGTAAAATTTACCACTCACACCCTCACCATCATAATCAACCAGCTGGTAGATGTAAAACCCCTCTTTCACAGACACTTTCGTCACTATAAATATTTCATCCGTAAATGATTGCTGATACCCCTTTGTAAAGACACCTTTAAGCTTGGAAACTCGGACATGGTTTCCCACTCGAAAGGATGGATTCTTGACCTTCTTCGTTACCATGTCAGCATACAAGTTTTTCCAAACGGTTGGGGAATTTTCAGACGTTACAGAATTTGGAGTCATTTTTATAGATCGATGATAGCTATCGTTGTACACCTCTATAAAACGTTGTGATACGTCCACATAACAATGGGTATTATTTGCTGTAAAAAATCTTCAAATCTTAGATTTTAAGGTTCTATTAAAGCGTTCAACAATAGCAGCCTTAACCTCGTTGTACGAAAGATTTTGGAAGGGTCTATTTAAAAACTCCTTGCCGGCATCCGTTTGTAATTTTACAGGCACCCGGCCTCTGCTAAAAACATGTTTGAAAGCGGCCGTCACTCTTGATCCGGTCTTATCCCTCAAAACTTTGGAAAAGGCGTATTTTGATAAAATATCAAAAACCGTCACGATGTACGGCGCCCCATCGTTCTGCTCCCCATAGGGCCGCATATCTACTAAATCACACTGCCATTGTTCGTCTCTTTGGGAAACCACAGTTGTTCTTTTAAAACATTTTCTAGCATTTTTATGAAGACTATATGCCTCTTCACAAGATAACCACTTAACAGCTCCACGTGTGATAGGTTTCTTGTCATGTTGTAGTTTTTTTATAAAGAGCATCAACACCCCCATAACTGCCAATGCCACTTTCATCATAATAGCTTTCATGCATGCTTCAATAAGAGCTGTTCACCGCTGAAACACTCCAAAAAATAAACAAAGGCATAATGGGTGAAAGATGATTTTATTACAACTCTTATATATATAGCGTCTGCCACAAAGTCACCCTTTCTGAAATTTTTTCTGTAGCCTTATAAATAGCATTATACAAAATCCCCCGCTCCCCCTGCATATAACTCTGTATGCATAAAACACTTGAGGCATTTAAAAGTTAATACAATTCGCCGTCCTGTAAAACGTATCATTTAATGATAAAGTAATGTTCATACAATTGCTCCAAAAGCTGATGTAATACCTCTCTAGGGTGTAGGTATAAAGAACCCATATCATATTTGCACAGATGCCAGTATTCATCCAATACCGGGAGCCAAGTGTTGGTACATATGTCACCTATACACATCAAACTTTTACTATACGGCTCTGGTCGGGGGTAGGTATCTGTAGATATTTCAGGGTATCTGGGGCAATTTCCGATATCCGCTCTTTCAGCATAGCGTATAACAGTTTTTCCACACATACACGGCCAGGTTTCAGTTTACGATCCACACGCCACGCTAGCCCTTCAGAAATCTTATCCTAGAAACAAATATACACATATGAGAAACAAACTCTGGATATTTCTTCTCTCTTTAAAACAGTTTCCGGCGTGCTACACAATGCTTCAGGGGATTCCCAAAAGTGTATAGGTCACAAAAATCTTTATCCATTAAACGGGCTACCCTGTTTCTAAAAAGCACAGGACCAGCCATTTGTAAAGATCTCAATTTCTTCTCAGGATTGCGGCAATGGTATATTTCTATCCATGTTTTAGATAAAACACTCTCCACACTAGCATGTACACGCATGCCCATGCCTTTATATACAGCTTTAGCAACTGAAAAGCTTTATATGAATTCAACATAAAACATATCCGACTTATTGCTCTAGCGTGATAATTCGGAAGTAAACAGTCATGAGCATCCTGTTGCGGGTCATCGCATTTATGTCCATTCACTACACAGGCCGCAAAAAGCCTGAACAGCTGAGGTTTCCAAAAAAGTCATAGCGTCCTCTTCTTCTTCATCAGAACTTTCAAAGCGTTTTAAACAAACACACTTCTTACACTTATTACGGGTTTGTGTTGCTGGACTTTCGATCATTTTTTAACAGCACACACAGTAACAATTGACGGTATTAAATGAAGACCGCTGACTTTCAGCACCGTCAACTTTATCTGCCGTTTTTTGCAATTCAAAAAAGAAAGAAATGTAACTCTTCAATATATATATATTTTTTTTTACACATAGTTAACACAAACACACCCTTTTCCTACATACCAAATTGCACAGAATAGGGCCCTCCGCTTCCGCCTCCATAGCAGCAGCGGCATCCATAGACAATCGGGCCTCCACAGCATCAGCTGTCTCCATTAACAGCCTATCTTCATTGGGACTTGTTTCCAACTCCAGGGTCATGGCCACCTCTGGAAACAGCTCGTCCAAAACCCCCAGATCTGCATACAAGAGCTCTTCAAGAGTCTTCATAGATTTGTTCATAGCCTTCAGATCATACTCTGTATAGTCTCTATGCATTATACCAGCCTCTACACCATTAGCATCTTTAAAAGGGTAAGAATCAGGAGGTGTCATACCACCCAGATTCATAAAAAAAGGCCCTGGCGCAACTCATCCTCATACACTATCCCACTACCAGTGGGGCATTTCGATTCCTCATCAGCTACAGGAATTATTGTTGTCGGACTTCTAGGACTATCGGCCTTTTCAGCGGTGTTGCAGGCGTCTTTCCCTATAGTATTCTTAGAGTAGTAGCTGAAACGCTTCATGATTCAGGGCTATTTCTAGCGTTATGCAAATAGTACAGTCACACTCCAAGAGCACAGTCTACCTCTCTCCAGAGTTCCTTCTCTATATATACACCACACTCCGCCCCTATGGGAGGACCCATAACTACATCACCCCCACAACGCCCCCTGGCCTGCCCCCACAACTTCATGCCTACATCATATCCGCAGAGCCCTGGACCTTGACACCGTTGGGATGTCACCATCCCTGCTGGGCCACGCCTAGCCCCAAAATCATACCTCGACATCACTACCGGGAAACGCTCTTTCCTGCACCTGCACGCCCCCGAACACAAAACATGACATCACTATTAAGTTAGGCCTTAGGGGAAACTACAGGGCCACGCCCGTGATGTCACCATCCATGCTGGGCCACGCCTAGCCCCAAAATATTAGCTCAACCACGACATCACCAACGGGAAACGCCCTTATCTACACCTACATACCCCTGAACACAACACATGATGTCACTATTAAATTAGGCATTAGGGAAAACTACAGGGCCATGCCTGTGATGTCACCATCCCGGCTGGGCCACGCCTAGCCCCCAAAATCATAGCTCACCCACGACATCACTTCCGGGAAACGCCCTTTCCTACGCTTACACGCCCCTGAACACAACACATGACGTCACTACAGCACAGGGACATCCAGTAAGGAGGGACTTCCATTACCATGGACACACCAAAGAGGCGGGACATCCGGTTAGGGCATGGTTACTGCCTGTCAGTTGATGAAAGGTACAGTTTAGTACTACTAACATATGTCGTTAATGCATGAAATGGGGCATTTAGAATTGCAATTCCTTTTTTTACAATGAATCAAAAATGCAACAATTAGATGATAAAATATAGACTTACTTTCAGACTGAGTCTCAAATCAAACTTTCAATAAAATTACATGTGAATTTTTTTTAATATTGCTACAATTAAAATGTGTTTATGTTAACAGAAAGTTTGATTGAGGTTGCAGTTCAAGTGAACCGAAGAAGATGTAAGAGCGTACTTTAATGATTCCTGATCATCAAGTTTATTGGTTCGTTTTGGAAGTTATAGAACTTTCCATTCAATGGAACTGACTAAAAATCACAGTTACCGAAATAGCACACTTCCCTGTTCTTTGAAATGTCCCTGTACGCATAACGAAACATCATTTTATTCTTGTTGTTAGTTGAATCTGGGAATCAGGCCTTTCAGACACTTGGATGGTTTTCTGCCAGACTAATACTTGGCTTCAGAATACTCCAGAGGCTAAAACGGAGTGAAGCTTCTAAGCCAGCATTGAAAACATTGTCAGGCCGATTCATGGAATCAATGTGCGCCGGAAAAACGGCGCACGCGTGCGAAAAAGTGCGAATCGCAGTGAAATAGCGAAAATCGCAGTGCAAGTGCGATTATCGCACAGAAAATATCGCACATCAATTCATGGAAGTCCGTGCACGCGCAAAATGTGGGATGTGCGCTGAAAAAGTGCGCGGCGCACGCTGGCGCACAGGTCATCGAACGCCGTACGATAAGGCCACAGCGAATTCGCACATAGCGCAGCGCACATAACAAAAGTAGGCATAACACGGGGCGTCACACGCAGAATGGGGAACAACTCGTGAAAATGTGGGCGTCACGGGGGAAGTACAGGAGGCAAGTGCGCAGAACGCCCACACGCTCGCCTGCAACACGTATTCATGGAATCGAATAGGGAAAAACAGCGCACGGCCAAAGACGCGCACAGGCCCATACATGTCCGCCACACGAAAGCAGGCGGTAGCGTCCTGTGCAGGAAAAAAAAATGTGCGCTAGAGAAGGCCCACACGCGATCGGGCCTGGGGGAGCGTGTGCGTGTATTCCAGAGATGCGCGAGAAGTTTCACACGCGATCGGGCCTGGGGGAGCATGTGCGTGTATTTCAGAGGTGCGCGAGAACTTCCACACGCGATTGGCCTGGGCGCGTGTATTTCAGGGGTGCGCAAGAGGTTTCACACGCGATTGGCCTGGGCGCGTGTATTTCAGAGGTACGCGAGAAGTTTCACACGCAATTGGCCTGGGCGCGTGTATTTCAGGGGCTCGCAGGTGTTTTCACACGCGATCGGGCCTGGGGGGAGCGTGTGCGTGTATTTCAGGGGCTCGCGGGTGTTTTTACACGCGATCGGCCTGGGGGAGCAGGGTACCACTTACTGTCTGCCTTGCGTGTAGAAGAACGTGTAGCCAACACCCACCCGCTGTGAAGTAATAGCGTGTGAACCCCAACGCCTGCAAAACACACACACAGCACCCCACGAAAAGCAACGCCCGTGCGCGATACGTCACAGACACGCATACGCGCTAAGGGCCTTTGGTCCAATGGAATCGCGTATGCGTGCTGACGCGCTTACGCGCTAAGGGCCTTTCCTCGATTCACACGGCGACGTGCAGAATTTTCACGTGCCAAATCACTCCGTATCAAGCTGGCCACGCGTAAGCACACGGAAGACCACCCCCTTGCTCAAAAGGCCAAATTACTGCCCCCCAGAGCCCCGAGCAGCCTCCCACGAGCCATCTGCTGCTGCCTGCCTGCCTGCTGCCACCGTGCCCTGCCATTTGGTGCCTGCACATCAGCCATCTGCAGGGGTCCAGTTGCTGTGTCCACCCCTGCTGGAACAGAACACTCCCGACTGGGATACCATTGCTCCGCAGCCCAGCCCCAGGACCCAGTTGCCCACCCACGCCTGCCTCGGGGGTCGCCATGTCGGGGCAAACAACATCCGAGACCACTGGCGACCCCCGGGCAGAGGGCCACCAGCTTCAGTCAGAAGGAAGTTGGTGTCCTGGTGGAACTTGTCCTGGGGCATTATGATGCCCTCTTCGGATCACCACGCGCCGACAAGGAAGGACGGGACAGGATCTGGGACGACTTTGTGGTTGCCCTCAACGCAGAGGGGGTGCAAACCCGCAACATCAAGCAAGTCAAGAAGCGCTGGGAGGACTTCAGCTCCAGGACCCTCATAAAGGCCCGGCGCCTCGTGGAGGGGGGCCGAGGCAGCATAAGTACCATCCAGCTGAGGGTCCTGGAACGCGTACGCCCAGCGCTCCATGCCCAGATCCTTGAGAGGCAGACCCGTCTGGAGTCGAGCGGTAAGTGGCCAAGCATTGCTGTGTGAGACAGGGCATGTTGCAGCGTGCTGGTTGTCTGATACTTGCCTGTATGTGTGACATAGGCCATGTACGCGTGTGTGTGTGCAGGGACATCATGGTCATGCATGTGAGACCAGTAATGTGTGAAGCACTCGGTTGGTGTATGTGTTTAAATGTAACATGGGGAGCCCTATGCGGAATGGACACATGAGAGCATGCCAGTCTCTGTTCCTGGACATGGGTGTGGGTGAGGGATGGGTGCTGATGCCATGTACATTTATGGTGTCCATGTCTGTGTTTCTGACCTGCGTGACTGTGACTTGTGGATGCCATGGATGCATGACACATGTCTGTGACAATGTTCAGATTCACTGCTGCAGCCTAGTTATCCTTGCATCCACTGTGTCTGGGGTGTACGTGTCCAGATGTATGAAAGTATGTTGAAGTGTGTGCATGTGATAGGCATGACCCATGATGCATGTGAGTCCAAAAACAACATTGTATGCTTCAAAAGTCCCTTGGACATGTTTGCTTATGTCCATAGCATGCGCCATGCCTGTTACTGCATGTGTTTTGCCTGCACTGACCCATGTGTTCTGGAGGGACATGATGGAAGTGATCTTTGACAGTGCCACTCATCTGCTATTGCTTCCTGTCTAGGGGACCATTGTACAGTACCCTGATGCTTGTGTTCTATGTCTCCCTCTACACAGCGCAAAGTGAAGAAGAGGGCGGAGATGGCGCTGTGGAGCTAAGCGGCGGGGATGCCCCCACGGCTGCAGCGGAAGGGGTGGGTGAGCCCCCACAGGGGCTTGCAACGGCGGAAGACGGTGTGGAGCCATCCAGGTTGGTGGTTTCCACAGAGGAGGAGGAGGCCGCTACTGAGCCGCACATGGGGCCTGGTGGGGGCATCCCTGCTGGTGCAAGTGGTGCAGTCCAGGGGCAGGGGCAGGAGGCAGCACAGGTCACCATGGAGGTGCCTGTGCATGTCACTGTCCCTGACACTGTGACTGCACCACCATGCACCAGCAGGGATGCCCCATCCCAGGCCCGTACGCAGGTAGGGGGGATGTCCATTTCATCTGACTCCCCACCACCTGCGGACGAGGGGACCCCTGGCTGTATGGAGAAGGTCCTGATTGGTGTTGCGTTGCGCACGGCTGTCATTCGTGATGAGGTGCGTGCTTCCCGGGGGGAGCACGCACGTCATCACGAAGAGCACCGTGCCAACGTGGCCCAGTTGGGAGCGGTCATGGTCGGGGGTCTCGCACATGTGTCTGGCACTCTGGCGACCCTCTCCTCCTCTGTGGAGACTATGCGCCAGTCGTACTCCATGCCGTCTTCCGGCCCAGATGCCACCAGGGCCCCCTGTGGACCTGCCACGACCAATGCAGCCACCTCGGTGGGGATCACATCCCTGCCACAGTCGGGAGTCGGAGGTCCAGCAGGGGTGGACACACCAGCAACTGGACCCCAGCAGATGGAGGATGTGACGGCATCATCGGGCAGGGCACGTGCACGACGGCGTCGGTGGTTTCCATCAGCCTGGATGCCGTTGTGCTGGCACAGGCAGTTGCGTCGGAGGCAGCGGCAAGCTCGACGCGGGAGGCATCATGGCTCGGGGCCATCAACATCAGGGGTGCAGGCATCGGCCGGAGGGCAGGACAACCCTGGAATGGGAGTGGCTTCCGTGTGGGAGCGGTTGTGCCAGCAGATAGATGCGGAGCGGCAGCGGGCAGAGGAGGAACGGCTCACAATGGTCAGGGCGGAGAACTCCATGAGGAGGGCGCGGAGGCGGGCTAAGTGCCTCGAGGGTCTTCGCAGGGAGTTGGAGCTGGACACTGCATTATCCCTGCGGGACCTCGGGTCCAGGGAACATGCCCGCTTCCAAGCCATTGAACAGGAGTTCGATGATGCCCTGGCCCATGACAACAACCAGTGAGCCGTCGGACTAGCCCGCTGCCCTTGTAAATAGTTATGTAGTTAGGGTTAGGTTTCCTTTGCTTTTTTATTCATTTTGGACCTTTTGGACAATGGGCCACATTTTTGTATATAGTTTTATTTTATTAGGTAGTATTTTCATGTAGGTTTCATTTCTTCAGTTGGGATCATGGACCCTGGTTTGTTAATCTGTATATAGTTGACTGTACTTTACCTTGGATTTACTTTCTTGAACTGTGACTTTGGACACCTTTCCTTTGGATTATGATTTGTCGTTTTTCATTATTTTACGGACATGCTGCTTTTGGTTTTTAATTCCCATTGTCATTTGTTTATTTTTAATTCCATTTATGCTGTTTTTAATACATTTTTTTCATCAAACTTCAATGTGTAGTATCATCTCATTGGTATCATGCATATCATGATACAGGTTTTGAGATTCACTGACATCCATTGGGTGTATGTGAGGGCCATGTGTTCATTTCCAAACTTGCTATTGGGGTTCTATCATGTCATTGCCATTTCTGAGTGGGTGGATGCAATACTCGAGTGGGTGTTTTGCATTTGGAGGCTGACCATAAGGGCCAGGGATCTAGATTGTGATGACATGTTGGCTGGGGGACATGAGTGGGGGCCTGCTGGCAGGTGCCCCGCAATGCTGGGGGGTGGGGGTGCAGGGGGACATGAGTGGGACATGAGTGGGGGCCTGCTAGCAGGTTCCCCGCAATGCTGGGGGGAGGGGGGGCAGGGGGACATGAGTGGGACATGAGTTGGGGCCTGCTGGCAGGTCCCCCACAATGCTGGGGGTTGGGGGTGCAGGGGGACATGAGTGGGAAATGAGTGGGGGCCTGCTGGCAGGTGCCCCGCAAATGCTGGGGGGTGGGGGCGCAGGGGGACATGAGTGGGACATGAGTGGCGGCCTGCTGGCAGGTGCCCCGCAATGCTGGGGGGTGGGGGTGCAGGGGGACATGAGTGGGACATGAGTGGGGGCCTGTTGGCAGGTGCCCCACAATGCTGGGGGGTGGGGGTGCAGGGGGACATGAGTGGGGGCCTGCTGGCAGGTGCCCCACAATGCTGGGGGGTGGGGGTGCAAGGGGACATGAGTTGGTGATCAGTAGTGCAAGGAGACATGTGCCTTTGCTGGGAGCATGCCCATGTTGGGTGGGCTGCCTGCGGGACATGACCAGGGATGCAGGGTAGTCCCCTGTGGTGTGGGCTGCCTGCAGGGGCCGTGGAGGGTATACAGGGGACACCTGGGAGGACCCACACTGCCAAATCACATGTAGGACTCCCCGGCACCCCTGAAATACACGTACCCTGCTGAAATCGCGTGTGAAATTTCTCACGCACCCCTGAAATACACGTACCATGCTGAAATCGCGTGTGGAACTTCTCGCGCACATCTGAATTACATGCGTCCAGGCCAATCGCATGTGGAACTTCTCGCGCACCCCTGTAATACACGCACACAGCCCGTTCGCGTGTGAATCTTCGCGCGCACCTCTGAAATACACGCACACGCTCCCCCAGGCCAGATCGTGTGTGACTTCTCACGCACGCGTGTTCCCGAAACCCGTAATACACGTTCCCCGCTTTGCGTTTGCTGTTTGCCAGTCCGGTAAACTGGTAAAGGGTTGGCGCAGCCCTTTGTGATGGTTTTGCGATCTTGATGGCTTTTCCTTGCGCGAGGGCGTTCTTGGGGGCGTAACTGGCGCTGCTGCAGGGTCGCTGCGCCACGTCTGCTTTTGGAGGCGAGAATCCATGAATACGCTGTGCGCGGAAATTAATTTTATCGCACGCGGCTGGCGCAGACATTCGCACGGGCACGCTGTGCGCCAGCCGCGTGCGACACTTTTGTGAGGAATTACATGAATCGGCCTGTGTATTTCCTTCCTTCGCACAGACGAAGCCCAATGTGCGAATCAGTCCATCATAACTGACAGAGATCACCTTGTGAGCAGCTTAAAATTCCTTAAGTACTTAATGAAATTGGACTTACTCATACATTTTTGTTTAATACACAGAGAAGGCAATTTATTTCTGGGTAGCAGGGAATACAGAGAATGTGTCAATTTTACCTAAAAAGCCACAATCTGATTGGTGACCTTTAAAGTGAGATTAGCAGAGGACGTCCAACACTAGTTTGAGCTCTTGTTGACATTTGCACCTTTCTCCAATACTACTGGATGGACCCTACATTCTAAAACTCCGCAACCCAATATTTTTACGTATTGTAACTCATAACTATTTATATGAATACTTAATCCCTATAAAAATGTAATCAATTTGCCTACGATTGAAAACCCAGGAGTATATTTAAATTACCTCTTGTATCTATAATTATTATGATGTGGTAATCTTGACATAGAAACACCTGGGAAAGTTAACACACATAGGCCGTTTCCTGTGAACTGCAGTATTTAAAACATATTTCCATAACTCTGACTTTCCATAACCACCGCCAAAAATATATCAGGTAGGCGGGCAGGGCACATTATACTCCAGAGCGCTTGGTTCAGTTACTAATCCCTTGCTACCTTTGAAATGGCGCCCGAGTATTTAGAACTCCGAAATACATGCTAGAATTTTACTGCGCCAGACCACTGCGGAAGCAGGTAAGAACAAAGTAGTGGCTGTATAATTTTACAGATTCAGTACAGCTCAACAGTTTGTTTTAACAAAAGTCAAAACAAAGAACTGAATGGCGACTTTATTTGCTCTATTTATGCTAGCATACCTTGAAAATGATTTAGATGTTAAGTACAAGATTCAGCACAAACAATGGACGTTGTATAATTTAAATAAAAAGATGAGAATCATGCAATTATGATTATACATATTTAGTTTTATGTTCTCATAAGTTATTTTAATAAAACCGCTTAATTAAAGTTATAATATAGTGAATTTATAGGTTTTTGTAGGCTACTATTGGATTCAGGACAATACGATTGCTTGCACAAAACGATGCCACACCATAAGAAGCATGCAGTTTATAAAGTAAGAAACTATTAATTTTGCCACTAATATTGGATGAACCAGGCAATTTATATATATTTTACGGTAAACATATAGGGCCTCATTACGAATCAGGCGGAATGGGTTAACAGGTGCCGCTAATGGATGCGGACCCGTTAAACCCATTCCGCCTGATTACGAGGTCCCCTCGCAGGACCCGGTAAGGATGCTTGGTAAAACCAGGCATCGTTACCGGGTCCCGCAAGGGGACAGGGAGCTAACAACGGGCCGGTCGTAATCGGGCAGTTGTTAGCTCCCTGCACCCATTCCCATTGAGCCCTATGGGGGCTCCAATGGGAATGGGGATGGTCCGGGCCCGGGTTCCCTGAGGGAGGGATTACCGGGCCCTCCAATCTCAAAATGGCCTGGTAATTCCCCATTCAGGGAACCCGGACCCGGTTTTGGTGGCAGCCATGCCGCCAATAGCGGCATGGCTACCGCCAAAGCCGTAATGAGGCCCATAGCCTCTTGTACCAAGGCCAAATCTGTACTTCAGAATTAGTAGCAACATTGGTGAGGTTAGAACTCCGAAGTATGTTAACCAAAGGTTCTAGTTAGATCAGGGTGTCCCTTTGTGGACATTCATGAAGGAATGTTGTTAGATGCCTTTGGGCCCGGCACTATATAAATAAACAAAAAACAAATACAAATATACAAAGGTCTGTCTACCAGATTAACTATCAGCAACCTGCCCATAATGTTCCGATGCTGCACTTTGCTTATAGTGAGTGGCATAGAGCCAGGAAGCTAACCATTTAACCATCACAAAATTGTTAGTTGTAAAAGGTACCTGAGAGTATCTGCGCCATCGGGAGCCAGCGCTGATTTCCTCTAATGTTCCTTAATTAGAATAAAATATCCAGGCCGGATGGAATGGCCAAGCAGCTTCTTTAGGTAGTCTTTTTTATACCTGTTAGTGTGAAATCTTAATAGTTAATATGAGTCTGCGGGAAAGTGAAGCCTGACATCATCATCAGGTGAATCTTGGAATATGAACTCCTGGAAGTTGGTGATGAGGGAAGGCACACTGAATGGCCCATTAGTAGCTCGTGGGGGGCAGAATCAAGTTTTTCTATTGACTGTGCTGTTCATGCTGAACAGTACCAAAGTGGGTGCCTCTGGCCATTTGAAGCCTATATCTGAGCATAACCTGGCTAGTCTGTTCTTTATGTCCTCATGCTGCCTCTCCCCTGTCCATAGAGACTGGCAGTGGTGTGGACAATGCAGCTTGTGTTGTATTTGCACTGTTGCTTCAGTAACATTGGTCCTTTTATCCCCATTTATGCTCACAGGCACCCAAAAGCATGATATAAAATCTGTGATTAGCACTTTGGCCACAGTGATAGTGTCTGATCGGAGAAGATATCTCTGAACACAAGGATATATTGAACATAGTTGCATTTCTGAAGCTGGATGAAATCAATCAATAAAAAAGTTTGGTTTAAAATATCCATAAAATTAGTACATTGAAACATTGAAAAAATACAAAGTAGAATAACATTCATTCCATAAAATTGATTCTATTACAGAAAATGTTCTCTGAGTTTGAATACTTCCCTGAGATAGGTCAACAGTGTTCATGCAATCAATGGTGTTTCAGTCAGTAGTTAATAATACATAGCCGGCCTGTTTTGTGCAAAGCGTTCCTTGACAACATCCTGTTCTAATCAACACATAAGCAGGACAGAAGAATAAGACATGTAGAAGATCCCCCTTCTTTGAGTTGCAAAGTAAACAATTAGTCTTAGATGGGAAGGACATGGTCCATTTAGCCATGACCACTATCAAGGGAAGCATGTTAAAGCTTGCTCTAGCAATGAGCAAGTCATTCTGTGGAACATTAGAGCAAGTTAAATACTTGGAGAGCTGAGTTGTCGCAAAGATTATGTGACAGCAATTTGTCTGTTTCATAATCTCTTTAGCTTCTCTTTTTGAGTAGACTTATCTCCTTCAAATTTTCCTTGTAGGGATAAATGTGTGAATGTGGGATGCAGATCGGGTTGGTAAAACAATTACTTGCCACAGCCTGCTTAGCATCTGTTTTACATAAAATAACTATGGATTGTGCTCAGAAGATAAAATATGAGATCAAATAGTTTGGGTTAAGAGTAGATTTTTAATTTGCCCCTATTCTAAATCAAAGTATCATGGGTTCAAGTTGAATTTCATCTTCTAGGAATGGTAATCCCAATTCAGTGTGTACTGCAAAATCAGGAGCTGAGGATGGGAGGCCCAGTAATTCCTTTAAAGAAAGCATTTTCTTCAATCTGCATATTTGCCATGTTTGAATAGCCCCAAATGCCGGCTCCATAGTTTGCGATTGCAGTATAGCCGAAGCATCAGTTCTATGGAAGGGCACTTATAAAGCCTGGCAAAATGAAATATCCATCCTATTGCCTTACCCATATTTAATAGCTGTTCCTCACAGTTAATAGCCCAATGAAAGGGTTTAGAAATGTAGTATCTAGATAATCATAATACTGAGTAAGCGTCATATGCGTCCCCTAGAAAAAAAGGTTGGGGAGCTAACTGGCCTTCTCTTTGGACCCACAGTACATATCACTGCTGACTTGCAAAATCTGGGGCATACCAATTTTGTCTCAGTGTTGCAATCGTAGCCCCTTTCCTACATGCGTGAGTCCATGATAAATATGATCCAAGTAGGATAACAATACCTTTAGTGCGACAAGGTGGCCATGTTTGTTTTGTCAAGGTATATAAGAGTGTAAATGTCAACTTATCCTGAACACAAGTCTTTTTCTCATTCTGGGGCTACTTCTTGGATGCCTGCTAATTCTTGTAGTGTTGTAGATGGAGGATGTTGCATATTAATCTTTATACTAAGTATACGTACCACCACAGAGAAGGAAATAGCCACATGTTTAGCAGCAGCATCTGCTAGCATGTTCCTATGAATAATCATGTCATTAACTGGCTCATGTTCAGCACACTTCATTATTGCTAGCTAACTGGGTAACCTAAGGACTTCTAAAAGGGCTTATATATAGCAATGGTTTTGAATCAGAGAACCCAATGATGTAAGGAAGCTGTTTTGCTTCCACAGCTACCTAAATCATGTGCCCACAATCAAATGCATAGTGGTGTGAGCCAGTGTATATGTTTGCTCTCTGCTGTTCTGCAAGCTCACATGCATGGGTTCATTCAACTAGCTCTGCTACTTGTGCTGCGTACACATTATGTAGTCTACCACTCTCTAGTATGTCCTGGGATGAACAAACTGCATATCTTGCTACAAACTTACCTTTCCCATCCCTGGTACAAGATCTGCCAACAAAGTATATTACATCTCAGTTTAGCAATGGAGTGCCAAACAGGTCTAGATTGGAGGAGTTTGTCAGTAGGGGCAATGCAGTCATGTGGCTCACAGTTATGGGTTCACTGTCAATTTGAGTAGGTAATAGTGGGTGAGCCTGGATTCAAAATGAGGCAATGTGTTAGTTTTATATGTAATGAGTTCAACAGCAACATTTTATACTTGGCCAGTTGTGTTAAGGACAGATGCTGTGTTTTCGTTTTTAACAATTATGCTGATATAGCATATGGAACTGCTACTTCTAGTGGTGTTCCTAGTATTATACATTTGCATTGTTGCACTGCTAGAGAGGTTATCGCTGCTGGTATAGGATATGGGGCCAGACCCACTGTGACTGTGTTCCTTGACCAAATCCTGCTTTGCCAGCGAACCCTGTGCAACATCCCAAGGCTCTGCCTACAAAACAAATCTCCCTGGACCTAAAACACACATGTCTCTGCCTGCAAGTGTGAAAGCCATATGGAACATTGTGGCAGGCTCCTAGAGGAACATGTGACACACTGCCTCCCTTCGGCGTACAGCCAGGGCTTCTGCAGTCAAGGGCCAAAAGTAGCAAAGGGCAGCTCCCTGTTTGGGCCAGTGATGGCTGGAACTCCTGCTCAAACCAGGACTTTATCAAGCTTACCCTTTACCTTACTTCTGCTTCCACACATAAAGATCATTCCAGCCATTGACTATCCATTCACAGTGGAGCTTCAGTTATCTCACAGGGCCAAGGAACATTGATGTCTAGGGCCTGCTAACATTCATTTGGTCATCTATAGCCCCATTCTAGCCCAACTGAGAACTTAGGACTGCTTCTTCCCAGGCAGCCATCCACCCCATGCCTTTCCACTCACCCACTTTGCCACACTCTCTTGGGCTGCATCCTTTCTTCATTGTCTTAACTTGCCGATTTTTTCTATCCTTCATCATGCATCATGCATCTCGATCTCGCTCAATTTTTCCTTCTACTCACTCTTCTCTACTTATAATCAACTATGATTCATGCACAAGTCTTCAGTCTCCCCATCTTCCTCCTTCCCCCTACACCAGCACCCCTCAAATAAGATGGTCCCGTACTCCTAGGATCTCCAACCTCATTTAAATGTAAAAATGCTGTCACTGTTGAGGGAATCCAGGACAGTATGGTGTCTGGATTTGGAACACCTAGAAAGGACAACAGCACACAGGCATTTACAACACTAGGGTCTTTGGACAACCTATAAATATCTCTCTGTGACTTCTGCACTGTCAATATTGCGGCATTACATGGTTTCCTGGTCGTTAATACTACATCCTATTTCAGGAGGGATTGTATTTATGGGGATATGACGTTGCACTTCCAATAGCAATTGATACTGGGGAATTTTGTGCAATTGCTTTGACTGGTCTATCCTAATTTGCATTGTTACTGCATTTCGAATACATCCTAAATTGATATTGTTTATCAACCACTGGTAACAATTCAATTTACATAAGAGGTCCTCTCATAAATGTGGGGCATCTGATGAATGTGTGTTTATCGGTAATGGACCATAGGGTGATATACAGTGAATCAGTAACCGGGTGTAGAACAGGTATATTCAATATACCTGTGCCTACTAAATAAGTGATGGATTTTCACCCTAACTCACACTACACATGGGGCAATCTTGGTCTAATGGGATCAGGGGGTATATGATGAGATTTTTCTCTCATGCTGTTTCAGTACTGGTCTTCATCTGAGGCACAGGTTGCTGATCTGTTTGGTTTGAATGTAAGGGCATTAGGGTTATGAAATAGGTCTTGAACATAGGGTGGAGTCAGGAAATCTTTACTGAGATCGATCGGGGCACTTGTTCTTCTACCAGCCCTCTTGCCTGCAATATTTACATGTTGTACTAGTACTACTAGGGAACTTACCTTGTTAGAAGTGCTGTGGGGCAGCCCTAGCTCTTCCTTGACCCCAGACCCAAGCTCACCCTGTATGCTCCCCAGCCCCTTGTGAAGGCTGACTCTGGCCATTCTGCAGTTGCAGAGTCATGAGATTATTATCAAAGCTCTCCTTTTTCTGTTCCTGACACAGGGTTTTGCCACTGTCATCAATTCAGAGAGGTGTTTGGTCCGCCATCCAATAAACATAATTTTAAACTGCTGTTGGAGCTTGGTTGCAAGTCTGGAACAGAGGCATTAGGTACTACCTCTTCAGCAGTGTCCTCCGGCTTGATGATACCCAAATGTTGTGTAAACACTATTTTGAGTCAGTCCAAATAATCTGCCGTCGATTCCCCTTTGTTCTGTTTGCAATTGTGGACCTTGCCGATCTGTCCTCCTGGGGCGTACTGTGATGCTGGATGTGCATTGGAGGGACAGGGCCTCCCTTGTACTTGTCCTGTACTCCATTATCATGTGTGTTATGTGTTGCTTTTTGCACAGGAGTCCGTTTGGGTCTCCTGGCAGTCCCAGCTCTTCCTTTTTTGGTTGTGGTGAACAGAGACCCCTGGGATACCCTTATGGGGCACCCTGTACACCTAGTGTATGTTTGTGGGCACCTGTGTGTGGCCTATAGAGCAGGGTAGGGGCTGGTGGCTCCTCCATGCTGAAATTGACAGGTGCTCTGAGTATCCTCCATTTTGGGATACCCAGGCCCTGCCATACGAATCAGTGGATTCCTGATAGAAGGCAAGATGGCCCCTGTGGCCTCTTGGTTTCTATTACCTGTTACCTTGTTTTTCCCAAAGTCCTGGGAGGCCCTGACTGTTCCTTCCCCTGACTGGCTGTTGGGTGGAAGAACCATATATGATATTGTGGGTATGTCCAGGCCAGACTGGCTGGAGCCTTCCCAGTGACTGTACGTTGCGGGTACACCCTTGAGGTGGGACCTGGGTGAATGGAGTGTGTGACCAATATGGATTCCATGTTATGGGTGTCTGGTTTCTGTGTGTGACACCATGAATGAGACAGCCCTGCCCGAAACTGACATGAATGCAGTGTGGTGGGCTGAAAGGCTGTGTGCTTGCCTCAATCCACATTCTTTGTTATGGGTGTCTGGATGAAAGTGAATGGCCTGAATGCACTGTGGGCTTCATTGGCTGCCTGCCTGCCTGCATGAATGCCATCCCTTCTATCTGATTGGCTAACTGAGCTTAGCTCAGCAATGTGAATGAGGGACAGATGTGTATATCTGGGGACATCTCACTTCCCACTTTGTTCAGAAGCTGAAGTTGAAACTTGAAGCTGCTTATCCTTGAAGCCCAGCTGGAAGAAGAACTGCTGCTGCTTTCCTTCTACGTAATCTGAAAGCTATCGAGTCTGTTCAGGACTGATCCGAGAGGGGCCCTACTAGGAGACCTCTTCCCGAGCTACGAGGGAACATCATGGAGAAGCTGATCTTAATCGAGGCACCCTGGTAGTCCTGAACTGCTGTGGAATGGAGATGGGGTCCGCTGAGAAATCTTGAAGTAAAGCACCAGGACAATGAGGCCGTCAACATCCCATCACCGTCGACCGCGGTTTGAGGGAGTGGAAGCCCATTGAGTCCTGGTGCCCAGAAGCAGGGACAGCTCCACGCAGTGCTGCTCGACGACTGGAGCCGCCCCGCTTCACCTTGACTAAGAACATTAAACAAAGAGCTCCCTTACCATCACCGTCGACTGCTTTTTCCCGACGGAGAAAGTCGAGGTTGCCGAAGAGCGGGGAAAGTCTGCTGGTGGGTTTCCAGCCACGCAAAGTCCACAAAGATGCTGACAAGTGAAGATCCGAAATCCAGTCGTCGTCGAGTCCCAATCGTTGACGCAGACGGGGACACACGACTCCTGCTGCCGGGCCTACGTTCTTCACTGAGTCATCTTTGCGGCACAAAACTCTTTGCATCGAGGCAAACCGCATGTCTCATCTTCATAGGACATCCATGATCGATTGTCAACGAGCACCGCAAAGGTCGCAGCTGCAGTCTTGACGCAAGTGCTCACATTTCTTCGAGGAATATCGATGCCCTGTGGCTCCTGCTTTAAAGGGAGTCCACTCTCGAGGGATCCGTCAACGAACCGTAATAGGAATTCTTCTAACTCAGGTACATTGGGGTAGTTGAACATTTTAACCAGGAAATAAGACTATTTAAACATTAATGGACTAGGTTTAATACTCTTTATTACAGGTTGCCCTGGTGGGGGGATCCTCAAACAGAACTGCATCTAGGTAGATGGTGTCAGCATTCTGCCATTGTTTAACCAAACTTGTCTTCCTTCCTATGCTCTATGCTGATACATATTGCAGTATGATTTGTGTGCCATTATAACTGTCAGCAGTGGATGCATTTTAAAGTCCATAGCTGTGTGCTACCACATAGACATTGTATATATTTGCCATATTAGAATTGCCAGGGTACAAAGTGTGTTATTAATTGATGTATATATCTTGAAACTTATTTATACATAAAGAACTGTGTTAGCACATAACATAGTGTGTGGACATTCCTTTGTGAGGGGCTTGAGGACTACACTGTACTTAAGAACCAGCCTGCATCACCTCCTGAGAGCTTAAACCTTGGTTGCTCATCCATTGCTTCCACAATAGAGAACATTGTCTGGGGTGCTCTGTGATTCTACTGTGCCATATAGAGGGCAGGAGAACAGATAACCCCCCTCCAGTCTTTACACTTTTAGCAGCGGTGGGATGCTAATGGTTTTAAGAATCATTGTGTAACCTTGCCACCTACAAAATATCTATACTTTGTTCATTTGAGGTTTTAGTTGTGTACTAGGATAACTTCACTACAAGCAATGGAATCTAATGCAAATGGTAAATTGACTAGGACGAGCTTAGAGGCTCTCCAGAGTACTTGTGAAGCCAGGGAGTTAGACTTTGAAGATAAGTCTAGGGCTGAGCTGATAGCTGCCCTCGTGGACTACCAGACTGATTGTGATGAAGGGGGTGATGAAACCACTGAGGACCCTGCCCCTGCGGTTATTATTGAATCTGTTTCTGGGAGTGCAACCTCTCCTGCTGCCTCTATTGCGAAACACAGCATTGTTTATTCAGGGAATGCCTTGGAACTTGAATTATTAAGGATGAAAAATTGGCCTTTGAATTTAAAAAGTTGGACACTGAAGCTGAATTAAAGAATGAGGATTTGGCACAGCAAGTGATACTCAAAGATAGGGATCTTGAACTTTAGAACAAGGACACTGAATGTCAGAATACAGCTACAGAAAGTTAGAGTGGAGACTTCAGCCAAACCAGTTGAGAATGTCAGGTCCCCTGCCACCAAGTTTATGAAAGATTTGGTTGGTGTGTATGTGGAGGGTTCTGATATTCTCCAATGGATTGAAGCATTTGAAATGGCTTGTGGAAACCATGATGTTGATAAAATAGATTTGGCTAAGTGTTTGTTAAGTAGAGTGCCTCAGACTGGCTATGACTGTATTCTGAAACTGAGTGTGGAAGAAAGGGATCAGTATGAGTGCATGAAAGCTACTTTGATTGCCAAGTTTTGCAAGACACCTATCCAATACCTTAAAGGGTTCAGGAAATATAAAAAGAGAGAGAATGTGTCTTGGGTTGACTGTGTGAGTGCTGCACATATGAACATGATGAAGTGGATTTATGGATACAAGGTGAAAACTTTTTTTGAATCGTCCCACCTTTTGTTTTTTGAGCCTTTTTCTGAAGCCCGTTCACCCGACTGCGTCAGTATGTTGCTGACCAGAACATTTTGGATCCCTTTAAACTGGCCAGGCTGGCTGACAAGTGGGTCTCCCACTGGACGTCCCCTAAGGAAACCAGTGGGTGGGAAGGACAAGTACAAAGAGCAAGGGGCCTCTCAGAAGTCTGAGGAGTCCCCCAAGCATCCACAGTCGAGTAAACCTTCCTCTCATAAGAACCAACAATCCAATGGGGATAGGTCTTATGGTGGTGGGAGTAAGAGTAGCGGTTCTCCTGCTGCAAAGCAGGCTCCCAGTGGATCCAGTACTGTACCTCACATTCCTGGCACTTGGTGGTACTGTGGGGCTCTGGACCACAAGAAGGGTGACCCCAAGTGTAAGGGTAAGGCACTTGGAGTCCCGGCTGTCAGCCTGACCTACCCTTGCTTCATGCCTGAGGTGGAAGCCACTGCCCTCCCCTCCTCTAAAGGAATCACATTTGGTGCTCCTGCAGAGATTTCCCTTGCATCCCTTGGGGCCTGGGACCAGTACGCAGAAGTACTGGCTACTATTCCACAGAATACCTGCAGATTTTAGATAAGTGTCCTCCTGAATGGCCAGCCTTCTACTGGTTTGAGACACTGGGGAAAGTATGACAGTGGTGGACCGGACCCTGCTCACGGCCAGATGGCTATGTAGGTGCTCCTATAAGAACTACCAGGATAGCTGGTGGGCCTCCCAAATTATTTCCTGTAGCCCTAGTCACCATCATGATTGCGGACAAGAGAGCAAAGCTTCCCGTCCTGGTTCAGGACAATGTGCATGCCCACATTTTATTGGGTAATGATTTCGTTGAGTTGGGATTGATCTCTGATGGACTACCCCTGACTCTTGCTTCAGTCACTACCTCTCAGGCCACACTGGGTCTGACTGGTAGTCAGGTATCCAAGCCAAGGGGGAAATCCAAGGCAAAACAAAAGAGCAAGAAAGCCACCTCTGCAAAGGGGGCTCCTTCTCTTCCCACTGTTTCAGCAGCACCCACTGGGATTCAGGCACCAGACGGTCTGGGTCCAGTGGTAACCCGAGACTCAAATCCTGAGGGAGAATAGCCAGAACACCCATCTGCGGGAGAGCTACTCAACTCACAGGATTACCCTGACCTTCAATTCCTGCTCGCTGATGGGAGGCCCTCTAGAGGAGACGTCTGTAAGGGTCAGAGAGAGTACCACTCTCTTGAGGGTCTACAAAAACAGGCCTAGGCACAGGGTGAAGTGCCTGGGATCAAGATGTATTTAGAGGGTGAGCTCCTTTGTGGTGAGCCCACTAAGCCTGACCCTGGTGCCCTCAAGAATTTGGTGGCACCCAAGTTTTACAGACCCTTCCTATTGCAGTTGGTGCATGAGGTACCCTTAGCTGGTCACATTGTAACCAAGAAGTCTAAGCAAAGGCTCTCTGCACATTTCTACTGGCCCTGGATGGGAGTAGAGATGGCGTCCCACTGCCATACCTTTCCCACTTGTCAGTTGTCTGGCAAGACTGGAGGCAGTGTCATTGCCCCACTGCAGCCTTAGCCCGTGGTTGGCACACCCTTTGAGAGGGTTGGCATTGACATTGTCAGTCCCCTAGATCCTCCCACATAAGGTGGACACCAGTTAATCCTGGTCCTGGTTGATCATGCCACCAGGTACCCTGAGGCTATATTCCTTTGGACCATTACTGCCAAAGTGGTTGCCAGGGCTCTCCTGGGCATTTTCACAAGAGTTGGATTCCCTAAAGAGGTGGTCTCTGACAGAGGATCCAACTTCATGTCCAGTTACATGCAAGCAATGGGGAAGGAATGCGGAGTAATATATAAGTTCTCCACCTCCTATCATCCTAGACCAATGGTCTGGTTGAGAGGTTCAATAAGACTCTCAAGAGCATGCTGGGTGCTCTGGAAGAGTCCCTAAGGAGGAAATGGGCTCTCCTCCTACCATGCATGCTCTTCGCCTGTACTGAAGTGCCTCAAGAGGGTGTTGGTTTCAGCCCCTTTGAGCTTCTCTTTGGACATCCTGTGAAGGGGCCTCTTGCCTTAGTAAGAGAAAGTTTGGAAACCACCCCTCCAGGCCCTGCCAAGCAAGTGGGGGACTATGTGTTAGGCCTCAGATGGAGAATGGCACAGTTGATGGGCCAGGCATCAGTAGTGAATCTTAGGGGAAGCCAAGAATTAAACAAGTACTGACCTTAAGGCATCACAAGTGGATTGGGCTCTAGGACAGGAGATCCTTGTGATGGAACCTACCAAGCCTCGATTGTTGGTAGATAAGTGGACTGGACCCTTCAGGATAATCCCCAAGATGGGTGAAGTCAACTATTTGGTTGACATGGGAGTCCCTGTGGTAGCCCCTCAGGTATTTCACGTTAACGGGCTCAAGCCTTTCCACAGGCGAGAGGAATTCTCATGTCCTCTGATATCTTCACAGCAAGAGGAGGATGAGAGTGAACCCATTCTTCATTTGCTGCATAGCAACCCTCAGGATGGCTCAGTGGAGGGACTACATCTCTCTCCAGATCTGACACCAGAGCAGCAGAGGGCCTGCAGGGCTGTGCTCCGGCAGTATGCCCCTTTATTCTCCCTGACACCAGGCCTCACCCCGTGGTGCAGGCACAAAATTGACACTGGTGACAGTTTACCTGTCAAAAGCAGATGCTATCGGATGTCAGATACCGTAATGAACCACATCCAGGCTGAGGTTGCCAAGATGTGGGATCTGGGTGTAATTGAACCCTCAACCAGTCCCTTGTCCAGTCCTGTGGTCTTTGTCCCCAAGGCAAGTTCCCAGGCAGGTACCAGGGATTGGAGGTTCTGTGTGGACTACAGAGGAGTCAATGCTGTCACCGAAACTGATGCGCACCCATTGCCCAGAGCTGATGAGCTCGTGGACACAATAGGAGCTGTAGAATTTGTAAGAATCTTTGACCTTACCTCAGGCTATTGGCAAATTGCTCTGATGGACCAGGCCAAGGAAAAAACTGTGTTCTCAATACCTGAGGTGCTCTACCAGTTTCGAGTCATGCCTTTTGGGTTAAAGAATGCACCTGCCACCTTCCAAAGGTTGGTCAATCAGTGGACTGGAGGCCTTTTGTGTGGTCTATTTAGATGACATTGCTGTCTACCGTTCCACCTGGGAAGAGCATTTGACTCCTTTGAATAGGGTGTTGCAGGCCTTGCAAAGGGCTAACCTCATTATCAAGGACACTAAGTGCCAGATAGCTCAGGGGAAAGTCACTTACCTTGGTCATGAGGTAGAAGGGGGTCGAAGTCAACCTCTCCCCAGTAAGGTACAGGATGTACATGACTGGGAGATTCCCACTACTCAAACCCAGGTGAGAGCATTTTTGGGCCGCACTTGGTATTACCAGAACTTCATGGTGGACTATGGAACTATAGCTACCCCTCTGACAGCTCGCCCAAACAACAGAGGAAGGTTAATTGGATGGAATACTGTCAGAGGGCTTTTGTTGGCTTGAAGTAAAGTCTGTGTATGGCACCTGTGTTGTGTGAGCCTGATTACAGCAAACCATTTATTGTTCAAACTGATGCCTGTGATACCAGAATTGGAGCTGTCTTGTCCCAGTTAGATGACAAAGGGAGGGAACATCTATCCTATATACAGTTTGGAGCCTTAGGCGTTTTAGGCCTTACCTTACTGGGTCCACCTTCAAGGTCCACACTGACCATAAGCACTTAAAGTGGCTTGTGCAGATGAAGGGTGAAATCCCTAAACTGCTCAGGTGGTCCATTAGCCTGCAAGGGCTAGACTTCCCTTTTGAGCATATACCAGGGAAGAGTCATGATAATGCAGATGGCCTTTCCAGAAAGTATGTTGACTGTCTGGATGAGGGTGTCAATCTTGTTGGAGATTAGACCATCCTAACCTCAGTCTGGGGGGGGGGAGGCGACTATGATGCTGGAAATGCATTGGAGGGGCAGGGCCTCCCTGTCCTTGTCCTGTACTCCCTTATCATGTGTGTTCTGTGTTGCCTTCTGCACAGAAGTCTGTGTGGGACTTATGGCAGTGCAGCTCTTCCTCTTTTTGGTTGAGGTGAACAGAGACCCTTGGGATACCCTTATGGCACCCATGGGTGGGGGTACAACCCTGTTCCCCTAGTGTATGTTTGCGGGCACCTATGTGTGGCCCACAGAGCAGGGTAGGGGCTGGTGGCAGCTCCATGCTGAATTTAACAGGTGCTCCGAGTATCCTCCATTTTGGCATACCCATGCCCTACCATAGGAATCAGTGGATTCCTGATAGAAGGCAAGATGGCCCCTGTGGCCTCTTGGTTTCTATTACCTGTTACCTTGTTTTTCCCAAGATCCTGGGAACCCCTGACTCTGTCCCTTCCCCCGACTGGCTGTTGGGTGGAAGAACCATATATGGTATTGTGGGGAAGTCCAGGGCAGACTGGCTGGAGCCTTTCCACTGACTGTATGTTGTGGGTACAGCCTTGGGGTGGGACCTGGCTGAATGGATTGTGTGACCAATATGCATTCCATGTTATGGGTGTCTGGTTTCTGTGTGTGTGACACAATGAATGAGACAGCCCTGCCTGAAACTGACATGAATGCAGTGTGTGCGCTGAAAGGCTGGGTGCTTGCCCCAATCCACATTCCTTGTTATAGGTGTCTGGGTGGAAGTGAATGGCCTGAATGCACCGTGAGCCTGATTGGCTGCCTGCCTGCATGAATACCCTCTGTCTGATTGGCTGACTGAGATTGTGAATGAGGGACAGCTGTGTATATCTGGGGACCTCTCACTTCCCAATTTGTTCAGAAGCTGAAGTTGAAACTTGAAGCTACTTATCCTTGAAGCCCAGCTGGAAGAAGAAGAACTTCTGCTGCTTTCCTTCAACGGAAATCTGAAAGCTGTCGAGTTTGTTGAGGACTGATCCGAGAGAGGACCTGCCTAGGAGACCTCTTCCTGAGGTACGAGGGAACATCGTGCAGAAGCTGATCTTCACCGAGGAACCCTGGAAGTCAGTCCCGAAAGGCTGTTGACTGGAGACAGAGTCTGCCAAGAAATCTTGAGGTAAAGCACCAGGACATCGAGGCCATCAAGGTCCATTGCCGTTGACTGGGGTTCGGAGGATTTCTGTAACCACTGCAAGCCTGTAAACTCGTGTTGCCCAGAAGCGGGGACAGCTTGACGCTGTGCTGCTCGATGACCAGAGCCACCCCGCTCCACCTTGCCTAAGAACATTAAACAAAGGATTCCCTTGCCATCACCATCGACCGCTTTGTCCCACTGGAGAAAGTCGAGGTCGCCAACGACCGAGGAAAGTCTGCCAGTGGGTTTCCACCCACCCAAAGTCCACAAAGACGCTGACAAGTGAAGATGTTATGAATCGCCGCTGCATTCCCCGTTTTCAAGCATCTCCAGTTTGGCAACACTGGAGGTTACCATGGAGACATGGTTTCTCTGCTGCCGCTGCCCGCGTTTCGGGTAGTCACATGATGCGGCGATTATGTGCAATACGCATAAGAAAACGCCTCCTCCTTTAAATACGATTGCCGAAGGTTTAACGCTGCTTCTAATTAGCGTTCGTCTTACCATTACTTTGATCCAGAATTCTTCCACTTTTTGAACTCAGAACGTTTCTCGACCTATTTATCGCATTACCCTTGGATACCAAGTTGGACCGTGGCTAGCCGTTCCTTCGGCTTGCTGCATTTGCAGCGGCTCCTCAGCAGTAGTTCCGGCTGCTTGCCGAGCCTCCACGCTGCCCCAGTTCTTTTCAGCCAGCCAACCTGCCAGCATGCTGCACCTTGCAGCTGCTTCCTTAGTAGCGATTCTGTCTACCTGCTGAGCCTCCACACTACCTTTGTTCCCTAAGGTAAGCCTGCCTGCCTACCCATCTCTCCAGCTGTTAAATCTCTGTGCTACTCAACACTAACTCTTACCGAATCACTGTGTTTGGAAGTTATCAGATCTACCCGAGGAATCATTGTGTGAACTACTGTGTTTGGGATACTTTTCCCCAGCAACCGTGCACTTTCTGAACGCTCTCCTGTAGTGCACCATCCCGGATCTAGTTTGCGACCCTCGTTCCGTTCGGGCTAGACTTCCTATACTAACCTTCCTGTTTGTTATTTTTTCCTCCCGTTGATTAGTACATTCCTCCCTAAAAACACCTATTGGGTAAGCCTGGGGTTGTTGGTGTTTGTTTTCTTGGAAATCAATAAGTTATCATTCTTACCTATCTTTTCTTTGTTTCCAGTATTCTTTTTTTTTTAATCAAAAACTTTATTGGATTTTCAAACATGAATAAACATTACAAATAGCCATACATTACAGGAAGGAAAAAGAAGAAAGGGGGATAAAACAACAATGGGGAAAAGAAGGGGAAAGGAAATATTGGGCCTTAGCCCTCGGGACCATCAAGTCTGCGATGAGGGAGCACATGAAGCAGCTTGTGCGTACCAGGCATGCTGTCCCGGCGTCGTCTCGCCCTAATCAGTCCAACTTGCTCGTTTCATCTCGCCGGAAGCTTAGCCATCCTCTTCCCCCCTCTGCCATATTTTGTTCGCTTTTTGTGGGCATCCCCTCGCAGCATACACCCTGCGTTCCATTATTACACAAATGTCCACGTCCGTGACCCATTGGTCGTAGCAGGGTGTCCTCTCTGATCCCCATAGCTGCACAATGTTCCTTCTGAGGACTGCTGTTGCGGTCGACCAGAGCAGTTTCTCATAGCGGGCCAGGTCACTTTCGTCGGAAATCCCTAACAGGAGCTGTTTTGATCCCCTTTGTATTGGCTTGCCCCCGACTTTGGAAAGTTTGTCACAACATTTCCTCCATAGCTGCTGTATTTTGTCGCATTCCCATATGATGTGGAAGAAAGTTCCTTCCTCCCGTTTACAGCGCAGGTATCGCGCATCCGGGGTTCTGCCCCATTGGAAGAGTGCCACTCTAGGATAGTAGATGCGGTGTAGGATCTTGAGTTGGACCAAACGTAGTCTCTAAGAAAGGGCCACTTCACGGGGGTACATCAAAGCTTCCGTCCAGTCCTTTGGTTGTAGTGGGCCACGTCGCGCTCCCACCTGACTTTTAGGCTGGTCAATTCAGGTGTGACAAAGGATGTGATCACATTGTACATAGTTGAGGTGACTTTCCTCTGTATTTGGTCCTGGACAATGTTGCGTTCCAGCGGGGTGCACTCTGGTATATCGCTGATGATTTGCCGGTGGGCATGCAGTGCATGTTTCAGTTGAGTATAGTGGTATTCCTCAGAGGGTGGGAGGGCGAATTCAGAGTGCAGTGTTTCAAACGGGCCCAGTGTCTCTTCCCTTATTACGTCTCAGACTCTGGCAATACCACTTCGGGCCCATGCGGGCCATTTGGGCAGCTTCTGTATTTCGGGGAGAAGACTGTTGTTCCACAGAAGTTGGGCTAGAGTCAATTTTGCGTCCCATCCTATGTAGCGGTGTGCTTTGGTCCAGATACGTGTGATGTGAGTGTCCATGTTGAGAGCCGGTGTGCGGCACCGGCCGCGATACAGAAGTTCCAGGGGAGAGGTTCCGCTATGAGTGTTGATCCTTTTGATGTGCGGCAGGTTCCTGTCCCCATGAAGCATGTCATTCACCACCGCCATCTGACTGGCCCAGTAATAGGTCTGCAATCTAGGCAGCCCAATCCCACCCTCCCAGATGGACCTTTGAAGGGTAGAGGGAGCAATCCGCGGGTGACCTCTGCTCCACAGCAGTTTACGAAGGATACGGTCTATCTTAAGGAATTCATGCTGTGGGATGTGCAGCGGTGCATTTTGCAGGATGTACAGAAACTTGGGGAGTGCGATCATTTTGAATAGGGCGGCTCTGCCCATCATTGTTAGTGGCAGGGAGATCCAATGGCGAGTGTCCTCTGCGAATCTCGTCACAACTGGTGGAGGTTCAGCACTGTGTAATCTGTAAGACGCTTCGTGATAATTACCCCCAGGTATTTGAACTGTTCTGTCACGATCTGGTAGGGGCAGTCCACGGGACATGCGGCTGCCAAGTTGCCTATGGGAAATAGGAGGGATTTGGACCAGTTCACGCGTAGGCCAGTGAAGGCTCTGTATCTCAACAACATATGTGTAACTCTGTGGCAGGAATTGCGTGGGTCTTTCAAGTAGATAAGCAGGTCGTCCGCGTAGAGTGAGACTCTGTCCTCCCATGTCTCTGACCAGCAGAAGCCCTCCCAGAGCAGTGTGTCACGTAGGAGAATAGCCAGGGGTTCAATGGCAATTGCGAAGATCATTGCTGACAGGGGGCAGCCCTGCCTGGTGCCTCTGCCCAGTCTGAAAAGATCCGATTGCCAGCTATTAACCCTAGTCCTGGCCATTGGGCATCTGTATAGTAATTGCACCCAGCTCATAAAATTTGTGCCAAACCCCATGTGCCCCATTATGTCCCAGATGGCCTCCCTTCTCACCGAATCGAAAGCCTTTTCGAAGTCGATTGCCAGCAAAGCCAACGGTCCTTGTATACCGTCGGCTTTTTCCAGTGCTGCATGCAGTCTGTGGAGGTTCATGCGTGACGATCTCTGGGGCATGAAGCCGCATTGGTCCAGATGGATCAATGAGGGTATCACCTGTTGCAAACGGTCTGCCAGTATCTTAGCTAGAATTTTGGTTTCGCCGTTTATAAGTGAAATGGGCCGGTATGAATTGCAGTTGTCAGGGGGCTTGTCCGGTTTAGGCAATACGATTATTGTGGCTTCTCTCAAATCTGGAGATAGGATGCCCTGTTCTTTTGCGTGTTGGTTACATTCACAGTAGGTGTGGGGCAATTGCGTTGGTCCCCACCTTCCGCCACAGCTCAATCGGGAAGCCATTTGGGCCTGGGGCCTTGCCGGTCTGGAGGGCAGACATAGCACACAACACCTCATCTTCCGTTATATCCCTCTCCAGCAATTCTTGTTGTGTCTCATTCAAAGTGGGGAAAGTGATTTCATCTACTATTGACGTGTCCATGCGGGTGGTGGGTTTCTTATAGAGTTCAGCATAATAGTCTGCGAAATCCTGCGTGATATCTTGATCTGACACTAGTGGACCTGTACTCCCCACCTGTAGCTGACGAACATGGCTGCGTACCTGCTCCTTACATTCAAGCCACGCTAGCATCTTGCCAGCTTTATCACCCGTTTCATATACCCGTGCCCTCATTGCAGTGTGTGCGTGTTTGGCGTTGTCAAGTGCTGTGTTCTGGAGCAGCTTCTGTGCTAGGAGTAAGGCTCGGTTCGTCTCGGGCGTGTCTTGGATAATATGTGACTCTTCTGCCAGTGTAACCTGTTGTTCCGCCTCGTGTACTTTAAGTAGGTGCTGTTTCCAATATGCGGACGTTCATGAGATGAGTTCCCCCCCTTAGTACTGCTTTGTATGCCTCCCATAGTGACTCAGGGTCTGATGCAGACTCTGTGTTGAACTCAAAATATGTTTCGGTCGATTCTTGGTGTGGGATGTTTTTACCCATGCATCCAAGCCCTACCATAAAACTGTGCAGTACTGGCATGGAAAACATCATGATGGCCAGAACTCCCCAGAGAGTGCACAGGGAAAACACGAAGAATAGGCTGCCACCCATTTTTGCCTATGTTGTGAGCACAGGAGGGCACTGCCTAAAACCACCATTGGGCTACACACACAATAGCCTGAAACCATTGGGAATAGCAATGCTGATTGCCAAAAAGCAACTCAGAACTGTGGGGAATTAATTTTCTTAATCCCAAAAATGGTTGCAATAGCGGTACTCACCACTATCAGAAAGCCGGCGTTTTAAAACCACCAGACTTTTGTGTAAAACTGAACAAAGGAACCCGAACCAGGCCAAGGAAAAACTTGCTAAGAGGTGGATATGATGTAAAATTATATTCTGAAATGACTTGAAGGAAGTAATTATTTAATGTACAT
This sequence comes from Ambystoma mexicanum, assembly GCF_040938575.1. Lineage (NCBI taxonomy): Eukaryota > Metazoa > Chordata > Amphibia > Caudata > Ambystomatidae > Ambystoma > Ambystoma mexicanum. Next base: position 818,833,190 of record NC_090929.1, read on the forward strand.
GTAAAAATTGTAAATTTTGATTTAAACTGGGAACTAAAGTGACATTTAGCTGAATTCTGCCTGACAACTACCCCGACAGGAGAAACCTGCTCAGCCACTCTTCCCAGGCCTGGCTGCATCCTGCTGCCCCTGCCAAAAGGAGCTCACACCTCCCTGATTGAATTAAGGGAGGGGACCTGCAGACTGCAGGAGGTTGAACAAAGCCTTGTCCTGGACTCAGGCAAATGTTATATTGGGGGGGGGGCGTAAAGTGGCTTCCTCTTGGGAAAACTGGGAGGGGCAGTGCCTCTGCTAGCAGCTGGGCTTGGGGGAAGTGGATAAACCTTTTCTTCCACCATGTGATGTGGGAAGCCACACCCCTTTTTGACCAGGGCATACTTTTAAAAAGATGGATAATTCATAGTACGGACCTGTCAAAATTATATAAATAATATCATTATTCTTGTGATTTTCTGTGCACATTTTAAGAGGTGTTAGGACCCTGTGGTATGTTCCTGGGGATAGTAGCAGAAAAAAGGTTGTTACTCCAAATGTATGCATGTTAAAAATCTGACACTATCATCTGTAACCCATATCCCTGGTGCACATTTGTGTAAAATCTGGAAAGGTTTAGAGGTCGTTATCTGGATGAAAAGGGGAGAATTCTGTCATCAGTGGACACGACATCGTACAAAGACAAGGATCGGATGGTTTGGTGCTACAGAAAATATGTTAACTGGACCTATAATATTAGAAAAATGGTGCATAGATAAATATTATTTGGGTCAGAAATAGATTTGTGTGCAAATTGACCAGGGGAGGATCCTCTGACCCATAAACAGACCACCTCATGATGACAATCCATTTCCTTCCCCCAATCATGGGAGAGGGGAGAATTGGGCCAATGACAAGTAGAGAGGGGCAGGCTTAGCTAGGCCCAGGCACACACCCATTTTCAAAACACATAAAAAGAGACTGCTGCGACAGGTAGACACATTCAATTCCATTTGCTGCGGAGCATGCTGACCGACAACTTCACATCCAGAGATCCAGACTTCAAATCCATCAATCTCCAGAACCTGTAGCAGACATTAACTCCAGAATTTGTAGCAGAGAGGCCTGAATCCACCAGCTGAATCCTCTTCAGCAGGCCTCAAAACCAACCAAACTATTCAACAGCCGGGCGGCCTGTTTGAATTTTTGCCAAGAATTTTTGCAAGAACATGCAGCAGTATCCAGAAAGCAGTGCTGTATCCGGAACCCGAGAGAACCACAAACCAGACCGTTGTGAGCAGATCCGGTGCTTGACAGACCCAGAGAGCAGAGCTGACCCAGATAGCCGGGACTTCAGAACCACCCGCCGGAAGTCCCGTCCAACCTGACCAGACCGTGATAAGGCCTATCTCAAATTGATATTGTGAGTACCTAGCAGAACTGTGCAGAACCAATCTCTTAGTTAAAATAATCTAAGCCAAACTATTTTAACCCAAGTAGAACAGCCTCCTAGAAATCGTGTCATCTGTCATTTTTAAAGCTGCACAACTGTCACCTGTCAATTCTGCAGCTGCAAGCTGTCACCTGTCATTTTGAGTTTACTTTAAATCCGAAAAACTACCTTTATTAAATCGTCCGTATCTCTGGAACCGTTTGGGCTAGGAACGAAATTTAGAAAAATAGAATCGACTTCCTACTCCATATACTTTTTTCCGCAATCGTGATTTACGCACTCGCAAAATTTACCGCGATTTGCGATTTTGGCTCAATTTCTCCACTTGTCAAAATAGCAGCTCCATTCTTTCCTTTGTTAAAATCCGTTTGCAACCTGGTAATAACTCATAGAGCATTGCTAAAGTGAGCCTGAACTAATACCAACAAGCATCTCTCACTCACCCTGAACATCTAGAGGGAATTAAAAGCAATGTTAGCACCTTTTCACTTCCCTGCAAACCACATTAAAGTAATTCGCCTGTGTTTAAAACTCATCCCTGTTTTCCCTAAGCTTGCTGGGGGAACTGGAACTGTGTATTGCATTATAAAGTGTGATTTGTTGGGATTCTTGAAGACTGTGTGCTCTCCTCCCATTTCTTGTATTGCATAGGGGGGAGTGAATTGTCAAAAGAAAAAGTGATCATATTACCTTTTGCTAAAATCATAACAAGTTATTTCTGTACTGCGTTTTATTCCACCTTGCATTTCCTTGAAACCATCAAGCATTTTCAGCTACCTCATCCTCTACACTACTCCTAAGTAGCCAAATCAGTGTACCCCTGTAACATTATCCATTGTTGATCACAGTCATATTCTGAAGTGTGATATCAGTTATCAATTTATTTATAAAGTGTGATAGATATATATTGTTGAATTGTCCAAATAAACCTTTTAAATTTGCAAAACAAACCTACTTCTTGGCTCAGTGGGGTCAGGGGGATTCTAAGAGGTGGGTGATATACAAGGTTTGTCATCCAGAGTACTGAACTGGACATAAAAATACATCAATAAGGATTTTCCTCAGCATCCCAGACTAGGCATTGACTTAGCTGTAGTGTTGATTGAATATCGCTTACATTGGAGCTTATCTATCAGGTCCCGGTTACCCAAATAGTAATTATTCAGACGCCAGCTAGGCAGCGGGATCGGTCTGGAGGTTGTGATTTTCAGCACTAACGGGGAGTGGTCCGAGATGCCCCTGGGTAGTAGATATGCTTCTTGTGCTCTGTGTAAGTCGGTTGATGGGAGAAAGAAGTAATCCAGTCTGGAAAGCGAGGCGTGAGCCCCAGAGTGAAAGGAATATTCCCTGGAATCGGGGTGGAGATCTCTCCATACATCACACAAACCCAGGGTGTTCGTAAATGTGGCAAGTTTGGTATGTACACTGGGTTTATATTGTGCAGGTGTGAACGGTCTAGGGTTGTGTCCATGACTTCGTTAAAGTCCCCTCCTATTATCGTAATGTTAGAGGTGTCTTCTGTGATCAGGGGGGAAATGTCGGTGAGTAATGGCGTTAGTAGAGTTGGTGGTGCATAGATAGCAAGCAATGTGATGGAGTTTCCCCAGAGCGTGCTTGTCGCATATATGTACCTGCCTCCAGTGTCCTGTGTTACTATGTTCAAGTGGCAGGGGAGGTTTTTGTGTATCAATATCATGACACTAAGTGAACCCATTGTGAAGCCTGCATGGAGCGCGAGTCTGTAGTTTGTACGTTTGAATAGAGAACATTCTGTGCCTGCAAGGTGTGTTTCAGCTAGAAAAGCTATATCTGGTGCGTGCCTTTTCAAGTATTACCCTACCAATCGGCGTTTGATTGCATTGCTGAGTCCGTTAACATTCCAGGCCAAAAATTTGAGTGTTCTGGCTATGCTGGCCCTAGTGTTGCTTGATGCCATGACCATCTATGGACGAGAAAGTGTGTGCCGCTGGTGGCGGCGGCAGGCGCCGAGTTTCTGTGCGTTCATTTGCTGTTACCCCCTTATTTGACTTTAATATGTTTTTTTGTGCTTGACTGGTCCTTTTCATAACTAAACATAACAAACCCATAACCACCCATCCTATACTCCTCCCAACTAGAAGCATCGGTCGCCCGAACATGAAATTACAAGTTGTCAACCGGACAACTCACATAGAACAAACTAAATTAGAAGTACAGGTGGCTCCCCCTTGAAAGATACAACTAGGGGGGGGATTGTCACTGCTAGTGCGGACGTGGATTGTATTCGTCGGGGGGGGACCCTCTAACGTGCGGGTACGGGGCGTTCCCGCAACCGCTTTAAGCAAATGTGAGTTACCTTGGATTGGGCGTTGAGGTGCGCTGCAATTGGGGCGATGATTCAGTTTGTCGTTAGTGCGGAGTGTCGGGGCTCAGCAGGGGCCAACCCCCCACATCTTCTGGTGGGACCTGAGTCGGTGGCTGCCGGGGTGCACGCTGTTGGTTAGGTGGTGGTCTGTGATTCCTCCCACTCCTGCTACGAGAGGGCGACCAGTCTGCTATGTGTTGTTCAGCCGAGCGCCAAGCCTCTTTGGGGTCGTTAAAGTGAACTGTAGTCCATTTGTAGTAGATTTTGAGCTGTGCGGGAAAAAGCAGACCGTATTTCACGCCCATTGTTTGCAATTGATTTTTTAGGTGGTCAAAGGACTGTCTTGCCTTCTGCACTTCCCTGGTGTAATCAGGGAAGAAGGCGATTTTGGAACCGTTGAAGGGGATCGTGCCCTTGGCACGTGCGAGTTGTAGTAATGCGTCTCGGTCTCTGAAATTTAGGAACCTCGCTATCACTGTACGTGGGGGTGCCCCTGGTACCGGCCTGCCAGATGGCATTCTGTGCGCTCTTTCTATAGAAAGAACTTGGAGAAGGAGTCTGGATCGAATAGGTCGGTGAGCAGCTGATCCAGAAACAGTTCCATGCAGGGGCCTTCTGCTTTCTCGGGAATACCGAGTATGCGCACATTATTGCATCTGGATCTGCCTTCTCCGTCTTCACTTCTGTCCTCCAACACCTTGAGTTTGGATGTAATGTGCTGAAGATGTTGATGCATGTTGTGAATCCCGTCTTCTGTGGTGGAGATGCGTTGTTCGGCCTCCCCGGGGCGCGCCGTTAGCTTTTGGAGGTTGTGCCTGAGAAGGGACACATCCATACTTATTCCGTCCATCTTCTGTTCCATGGACGTGCGGGACTCCGCTATGGCGGCCATTACATCTTTCAGAGAGATTACATTATCTGTCTCTGCTTCCTCCGCAGATAGCGAATGGGGGTCAAGGGCCTGCGGCGGAGGTATGGTGTATTGGTCCATTCTGCTTTGAGTGGGAAGTCTTTTTGTTTTATCTTTCCCCATGCTTTCTGTTGTGCCTCGTGGATGCATTACTTGCGTGGTGATTACCTAGTGGTGGTTGAGTAACGGTATGTACTTTGTCCGCTCACTTCTTTATGGACTATGGGCACTCTGATCGTGATCCAAAGCCTCTGCGGGGTGGGGGCTGGTTGTGACCCACGTGCCCAGTCCGACACCAGTGAGTCCTGCTGCTTGATCTGGTTACCTTGTGGATGTGCCTGCAATTCTTAGCCCCTGGCCCCGGTCATCTCGTTCTGGTGCCACAGAGGTTTGGGGCAGTGTGTGATGGTCCTGCACGTTAGGGGGGGGGGTCGCCTCCAGGCCTCGGTGTTGTGCTGATGGCCGGTTTGGAGGTGTGTGACCCGGGAGGCGTCCTGCTGAGTATGCGGGTCTATGGCGGCACAGTAAGGCCTGCCCGCTGCGTGTCCCCGATGTGCCCCGGGTGCGAGGCACGTCTTTACCTTGCCGTGGGTCCCTGCGGCGTGTCTGCACGCCGCGCTTGCTGGTGTGGATGTTAGGGATGTCGGGTGGTTATGTGACCCCTCTGCCTCCCTCCAGGGCCGGCCGGCTGAGCACTGGGGTAGGGACCAGGCTGTGCGTATTTGTATTTGTATTTATTTATTTATATTGTGCAGCCTGCCCAAGGGCATCAGGGCGCATGTTTGGAAAGGTTACAGAAGGTTATAGAAGGCAATTACACATTGCATAATAAATAAGCATACATAGAAGGACATATATAAAAAGAAAAAAAGATTTTACAGAGGTCGTCACAGTATATACAGAGGTGATCGAGGTTGCAGAACATACGGTGGATGTTTACCAAAGGGTGGCCGAATCTTCGTCTTGCTCATAGAGCCATTGTTTTGTTCTGTGTTTGAAGGATTGGAGGGAGGGGACATTCCTGAGATCATTGGGTAGTGAGTTCCAAAGCTTTGCTGCCAGGACCGGGAAGCTCGAGCCTCTCGCAGTCTGTAGCTTAAAGCTAGGAATAATGAGTGTGTGTGCATGTGCAGATCTTAGAGGTCTGCGGGCTGTGTGTTGTGTAAAGCGCTCTGACAAGTAGGCTGGTGCTGAGTTGTTCTGTGCTTTGTAGCTTAAAATAAGAGTTTTGAAGGCAATACGCCGTGGGATAGAGAGCCATCGTAAGTTACGTCTAGTGGATGAGATGTCAGCGCGCCTAGGTATGTTAAGAGCAGCCCTAATGGCGTTATTCTGGGTTACCTGAAGTTTGTCAATGTTTCTTTGAATCGTTCCAAGGTAAAGGGCATTGCAATAGTCAATTTTGGATAAGATGAGGGTTCTGGCAAGGATCAGGCAGTTGTCCATAGTTAGGAAGGGACCGCAAGCAGTGATTAGTTTGCACGTGTAAGCAGATGCTGAAACTACTGAATTGGTTTGTCTGGTGAGCGAGAGGGTGGAGTCTAAATAGATTCCGAGTGTTTTAGTGACATTGGTCACCTTAATGATGTTGCCATCAATGTTGAATGCGTCATATTTGATGTCAAGTTTTGCAAGTTTGGATCGAGAGCCTAGGATGAGTAGCTCAGTTTTCTCATCGTTTAGGCAGAGACCGTGGTGGGCCATCCACGCCTGGATGACGGTGTAAACTGCATTAAGAGCTTTGACTTCAATTACGTAGTCACCAGTGATAGGGATGAGTATCTGGGTGTCATCCGCATAATTTGTGTAGGTGCCACCCAGATGGTCAAGAATATCAAAGAGTGGTTTCGTAAAGACGTTATATAGCGTGGGTGATAAGCACGAGCCTTGTGGGATACCGCGAGGAACATGTGCTGGGTCAGCCGCGGCAAGAGATGAGAAGACTCTCATGGATCTGTTTGCAAGGAATGAACTGATCCAGGAGGTAGCTGTATCGGAAAAGTGGGCAGCCGTTTTGAGATGCTGGCAGAGGATTTGGTGGTCCACCAGATCAAAAGCCGCAGATAAATCTAGGAGGAGTAAGAGCGCTTGTTTGCCCTTGTCCTTCAAATCCTCAATTTGTGTTTTAGATCTATTAGAGCCGTCTCTGTGCCTTGTCTTGGCCGGAAACCAGATTGCCTAAGTCCTAGTAAGTTGTTCTTATCAAGATAGTCTTGAATTTGGAGGTATGCAGCCCTGTCCAAAATTTTTAGAAGGTATGGTACCGTGGTGATGGGCCTATAGTTGGTAGGGATACTCGGGTCTAAGTTAGGTTTTTTGATTAAGGGGATTACCCACGCATCCTTAAGGTTATCTGGTACTTTGCCAGATTTAAAGGAGGAGTTGATAAGGGAGGTGATAAAGGGTGCGAGCTCAGGCGCTGCTTCCTTTACGATTGGTGCTGGGCAAGCATCGCCTTGACAATTGGATGGTTTTAACTTCTTGATGATATTTTCCACTTCCCTAATGGTTAGAGGTGAGAAGCTGAAAGGTTTGAAGGAATGATTGTGGGATGAGACATTGGCGGGTTGGGAATTACCTGCTGAGTCAAGGAGATAGTTTTTTTTTTGTATTGATTTTGGCTTGGAGAATAGTGATTTTGTTAAGTAATGCTTTTTGAATGTTGGCGTACCATTCGGTGTCAGGGGTGCATGTGTCAAGTGGGGCAACCGGGGACTCTAATTCCTTGAGAATTTTAAAGAGTTCCTTGGTACTGGATTGAGCTTGTAGGATCCTGTTATTATAGACTTCTTTTTTTGCCGCTAGTATGGCTTCTTTGTATGAAAGGGTGATGGTTAGAAGGTTGATTTTATTTACTGGCGTAGGTGAGTTTCTCCAGAGGGACTTAGCTTTACGTTTATCTTTCTGAAGTTCTTGTAGGTGTGGGGTGAACCAGGAATTAAGGTGGTTGCGTGGTTTTTCTTTGCGCTGTTTAAGAGGCACAATGGCGTCCAATGCTTTTAACATAGCTCGATTGTAGGTGTCCACCAAGACGGTAGGGTCCGCACAAGTTGTGGAGACCAAATTTAATAGTGGGAGGATGAGTGGAAGTAGTTTCTCAGTTGTGATATCCTTCTTGTTGCGAGTGAGTGTAGGTGGCGCAGTACAAGGTTTGTGCGCGGGTGGGCAAGAATTGATGGAAAATGTTATTTTGTGATGGTCAGACCATGCACATGGTAACACTGAAATTAGGTTTAGTGCGCAATTCATGTCTGAAACCCAGTCCAATGTGCGACTCTTGATATGGGTGGGTACGTTGACATGCTGGGTTAGGCCAAAGTCGGATAGAACATTGGCAAGGTCACATGCTTTAGTGTCGTTCGTGTCCAGATATCCTAGGTTAAGGTCTCCAAGTAGGATAATTTGGGATTTAGGCTTAGTGATGGAAGAAATGTCTTCTACGAATGTGGAAGTGGGACCAGGTGGCCGATAGATGAGGTGCACTAGGGCGGTATGATTGGGTGAGATTGGGAGTTTAATCGAGAGTAGTTCAGCTGAAGGCAGCTGATGGTTGTTAGCAATTCTTAGATTGAGAGAACTCTTAAATATAAATGCTAATCCACCCCCCTTGGTTTGATTGTTGTCCCTATCTCACCTGATGATAGAGTAGCTATCGGGTATGGCGAGGGTCAGGGCGGGGCCAGACGCTGCATGTAACCAGGTTTCTGTGATAGCCAGAAAATCAAGGTTTTCAGTCACAATGAAGTCAGCGATGTCTAGCGCATGAGCAGGGACCAAGCGGACGTTAATGAGCGCCCCTTTGAGTTTAGCTTGGGGATTGGGGATGTTGGCTGGGGAGGCCTCTACCGATAATGGGACATCTCGGGTCTGGGTTGAGTTGGCAGGGTTGACCCTAATGTATGTGTTCAGGTGGTAAGACCAATGGTGACATCTGGTTGCTAATCTTAGGTTCCGGACTGAAGTGGGACAGGGTTTGCTCTGTCGGCTTGGGGATAGGACTCTAAGGAAGCATAGTGGTGAAGGTTTGTCAGTGATGATGTTGTCTGAGTGATCATCAGTGGTGCGGTTAGGTGGAGTGTTACCTAAAGTAGCGCTAATTCTAGTGCTATGGTCAGTAGATGCACTGTGAGGGAAAGGAGGTAGGGAGGGTAGGAAAGGTGTGGGGCAGGGACTGGGGTGGTGTCTAGGACAGGCAAGCTTTGCAAGTCCATTACTGAATGGGATAAAGCCATGTCTGCTGCAGGGCGTGCAATCGGGCATGATACAGAAAGGGAACATGATGAGAACTAGCCAGGCTGGCACAGTTCAGATAGTGATTCAGGTAGTAGCTGGCTAGCAGGTATGAGCCACAGCACAATCAGTGTGGTCTGTTGGTGACCAACTCAGATCAGTGTGGTCTATAGCGACCAAGGGGCACCGCACAGATCAGTGTGGTCTATAGCGACCACGGGGGCACAGCACAGATCAGTGTGGCCTGTAGCGACCATGGGGCACAACACAGATCAGCATAAACAGTGTGGTCTATAGGGACCAGGGGGCACCATGCAGATCAGCATAAACAGTGTGGTCTCTAGCGACCAAGGGGCACAGCACAGATCAGTGTGGTCTGTAGCGACCATGGGGCACAACACGGATCAGCATAAACAGTGTGGTCTATAGCGACCATGGGGCACAACACAGATCAGCATAAACAGTGTGGTCTATAGCGACCATAGGGCATAAAGCAACTCAATTTAACATTCGTCTAAATCTGCCTAAGCAATAGAAGCACTATACCGAATCACAGCAAGCTTGCCACACAGCACATTTCTAGAAATGATCTCTACATGTTGCAATTACGGCATACACTTTCATTTTGCTAATTCTCATCAAATGAACGTTATCGAGCGATTATGAATAAGTGTCTTGAGTTAGTGTTGAGTAATGGCCAGTGAGGCTACTTATTACAGTTATTAGTAGGAATATTGTGTAGGCCAATATCAGTCTCAGTAGGCGTAGCGAGGATAAAGGAATGCCGTAGAACAGTGCTAGGACAGAGTGTTCCAGGTTATGTGCGACAAAGGTCTAGCAAGAACTACAATGATAGTTTGCAAAGCGGGGGTGTTTCGGCTTACCAGAGAGATAGTTGTAGGTGTTTGGATTACGGCTGACGGGCAGGGTGTCTGGCCAAGGCCTCCGACGCCTCCGGACAGGCTCGGGACAGGCATCTAGCCTTAATAGACGGCCTTCGTAGATCGGCCGGCTAGCGCCATCCGGTGTCGCAGCTCCAATGATGAAAAAGTAGCTGCCCAATCGGAGCGGGAGCTCACAAACACTATTGCTAGGCAACAGTAAACATCATATGGCGGCGGCCATTTTGTAGCTTCCTCGTGTCGGAGAAAGCAGCTGATGTCGTTCTCGGGTTGGAAGGGATCTAGCGGCGATATATTCTAGTACAGCTGGTGGTGCAATGGTGCGGCACAATATGCCAGAAATTGGCACGCTTACCCACGCATTGAAGTGCACGTCGGGTCAGGCAGGAATGCGCTTCTCCAGAAGCTGCTGTAACGCTCTAGGTCTCCCACCTCAGGCCGCGTAGCTGCTGTCCGTGTGGGGCACAATGTTCCTGTGGGCCCCCTCAGGTGGGCTGATGTTGTCCCTGTACGCGGCTGCACCCCGGCCGCCACACAGCGCAGGCCTCCAGGTCCGCTGTCGGGTTGACGTGTTCACCGCCGTCGCCGAGCTCTGCGCCCTTCCAGGCCCCTTCAGTGTCAGTGGCAGTTGGCGGTCTTCCGCGTGTTACCCCGCTCTGCCGCAGCACATCACAGGCCTCTTGGGCCCTCAATCAGGCTGATGCGCTCGACGCCAGGAGCGCCGCACTAGTGCGCCCCGCAGGGGGGCCACCAGCGAGGCACTCGCCAACTCCTCCGCTCCTGCGCCCCAGGCGGTCTCACTATCTCCGGCGGGCCGCCGCTGGCCGTGGAAAACCACCACGCTGCAGGGCAGGGGGCCCCGGAACCAGGCCCCTGGGTGCTGCACACTCTCCCTCCCGGGGGCCCCCCTCGGGACACGGTCACCATGGCCCAGAGAGCCGCACGCCAGCGGGGGCGCTCTGTGTCTCCGTCCCCTCGGTTGGTCCGCCACAGACTGCCCGCGGACCGTAGCGCCGTTGGAGCCTCCCCAGGGGCTGCGCACCACTGTTGGAAAGTAGGTGGCGGTCAGGGTTCCACCACAGCGCAGCCTCGCTCTCTTGCTTCAGTATATGGATTACCACGCGCGGGCGGCCATCTTTGTGACGGGCTGGTCGGCGCTCGCTCGGAGCTCTTCGTGCTCTCAACCCTGGAATTCAGGAGCGATTTCTGCTACTTTTCGCACTAGTTGTGCTCCAGGGTGTCCGACACCCGTCAGGAACGTTTGTGGTCCTGTAATTCTCAGGAAACAGGCGTTTTAATCAGGATGTGCGATACGGTTGCGGGAGCTGGAAAGACTCACGTCTTTCTCATCTCGCTGCTGGCCACGCCCCCCTTTCCAGTATTCTTGATGCCAGTATACCACCTGTAGTTTCCTGTAGTTTCCTTAGAGCCCTATCAAAACCTTTCTTCAGGTACTATTGTTGATCTGATCTTGAATTTATGCAGTGATGTCCAAATTCAGCAACGTATAATAGTGCTTTTGTTTATTTCCTACAGCCTGGGTTTGGCGGTGTGGTTCTCCCCGCTCTTTTGGGTAATTGATTCCTCTGACTGTTGTTTTTATACAGCAAAGGGGTATGTTGCCTTAAAGAGGTCCTCGAGTTGAGGAGGTCTGGCTCTGGATCGCACCATTGTACATTCCAGCTTAGACTGAAAACCTACCGGAGCTGCTCCCTCTTCAGTTATCCCAAGGTTGAGCAACGCCCCGACCAGTCCTGCAACTGGTGAGTAACAGAAGATCCAAAATCCAGCCGTGGCCGAGTCCCGATGGTCGACGCAGACACCGACACCTGACGCCCGCTGCAGGGCATACGTTCGTCACCAAGCCTTCTTTGCAGCACTGAACTCTTTGCATCAAGGAGGACCGTGCGTCTCATCTTTGCAGGACAACCACAATTGAACGTCGACAAGCACTGTGAAGGTCAAAGTTGCAGTCTCGAAGCAAGTGTTCACATTTCTCCGAGGAATTGCGACACCCTCTGGCTCCTGCTTTAAAGGGAGTCCATTCTCAAGGGATCCGTCGACGAACCGTCGAAGAAACTCTTCTAACTCAGGTACATTGGAGTAGTTGAACATTTTAACCAGGAAACAAGACTTAAACATTATTGGACTGGGCTTGTTAATACATCTTATTACAGGTTGCCCAGGTGGGGGTGCCCTCACACAGAACTACATCTAGATAGCTGAGGTCAGCATTCTGCCATTGTTTAACCCAACTTGTCTTCCTTCCTATGCTGATACACATTGCTGTATGATTTGTATGCCACTTTAACTGTCAGCAGTGGATGCATTTTAAAGGAATCAATAGCTAAGTATGATACCACATAGACATTGTATATATTTTTCAGTACAACATGTATTATTAATTGATATCTTGAACCTTATTTACACATAAAGAGCTGTGTTAGCACATAACATAGTGTGTTGACATTCCATTGGGGGGGCTTGGGGACTACACTGTACTGAAGAACCAGCCCGCATCACCTCCTTCGAGCTTAAGCCTTAGTTGCTCGCCATTGCTACCACAATAGATAACTTTGGCTGGGGTGCTCTGTGCTTTTACTCTGCCATATAGAGGGCAAGAGTACAAGTAAACCCCTCTAGTCTTTACAAATACCTCTCTCACTGCTGCTAGCAGTCTCTTTTGGCTTCCTCCAGTGTCGTCCATTCCCTAGATCTTCACTTGGTCATTTCTGCCTGACTTCTGCTGGCATTATGATTCTCTTGAGCTGGTTCATGTCAGCCTCAAGAGGATAGTCTCCACTATATTGGTGCTTCTCTCTGATATTTGAAAACTCTGACCAGATTTCTGAAGTCTTTGGCGGTCCATGACACCTGTAGAATTACTAAGTTGTCTTCTCCAACAGTCAATTTACCCAGTAGTTGCCTTGGTGGGACTTGAAAGATGGGTGAGTCTCGCCTATAATTGCTCCCTCTGCTTTTACAGAAGCAACAAATGGGGACAAATCAGGAATGTGTGAGAAGCTGTGGGTAGCAAACTGCCCAAGTGACTGTCAGGGAATATGCTGACCGTGTTGCTCTGGATCCCGCCATCTGCTATTTGCGATAACCCCAGGGTGAAAAATGTGAGGCAGCCAATTGTTGAGCTGGCTGTTGAGTAATTGGATCCATGGGGTATTTGTGATCCATCCACTTGCATTGCCTGTCCTAGTGGGTGTATTAACCGTCGAAAGTCAGGCTGCTGCTCTGTCCATGTGCTTTCTCTGTCAAGGAGCGATCTACACACCAGTGAAGAATTCTGTTATATCCTCTTTTCTCATCCTCTTAACACTTACCAACTGAAGATTCAGCAGGGTGGGGACTGGCCCCTTTTATTCCCCTGACTGACCCTTATTTCTTAAATGTTTGATCTGATGCTTTAATGTCTCATTGGAATCTTTTAATCATTTACATTTAGAGGCGTTTCGTTTCTCGGATGCCTCCTCATACCAATTGGAATGTGCCCCAATTGTTCTGGACAAACATTTCCCTTTTTTACGTACAAAGCATTATTCAAATTAGCTGACCAATATGATATGATATGGCATTCATAACACGCCTACATGCAAGTGTTTCAAGGCGCGATGAGACAAGGGAGGGGGAACAGAGGGAAAACAGAGACAACAATCTTATTAGGCCAGGTGACATTGAGATTGCGCAATTTTCTTTTATACCCGGAAAAAGTAATCTACAAGCTGATGCTTTATCACGTAAAGAGATCACTCTTCAATTTTCAGTAAAGCCAGAACGAGTGTTGCAAAAGCTACAAATCAACTGATTTTCTCAAACGTCTGCAACAGCGTTCAGGTTCCTCCACACTGAAGGGGCTAACCAAGAAGGAATTAAGCCATTTGTCTAAAAAGGAAGGGTGTTACTTCCATGGTCAACAGGTTTACGTACCCACTAAATTCTTACAGAAAGAAGTGCTAAGCATGTGCCATGACTCCAAATCTGCAGGGCATAGGGGAAATATTAATACCTGTGAATTAATCTCCCGGCATTTCTGGTGGTCTTCGATGAGGAGTGACGTTCTTAAATACGTCAAGTCATGCCCAGTCTGTCTGGAAAATAAGAGCCCGAAACATTCTCCCTTTGGGGCTCTAGTCAGGATGCCTTTACCTACACAACCTTGGCAGATTATTTCAACAGACTTTATTGTAGATCTTCCTCTTTCTGAAGGATGCTCGATGATTATGGTAGTCATCGATTCGTTCACCAAACTGGCTCATTTTTTACCTCTAGCCAGTCTTCCTTTAGCATCCCAAATGTCACGAACATTCATCTCCCGAATCTTTTCTCTTCACGGTCTACCAGAGACTATAATCTCTGATAGAGGTTCTCAGTATACGTCAAGATATTGGAAACAGGTCTGTCAGATTTTGGGAATCACCCGGGCTTTAAGTTCTGGTTTCCATCCTCAAACCAATGGTCAGACTGAAGTAAAATCAGACTCTAGAAGGATATCTACGGAGTTATATTTCAGCCGCACAAGACAACTGGTTTGGTTTACTACCCCTCGCTGAATTCGCGTATAACAATGCTTACCATTCAGCGATCAAGACCTCTCCTTTCTTCTGTTCCTATGGGTTTCACCCTGTATCATTTCCAGACAAAAGACTTACAGATGACAGATGCCCAGACGTAAAAACTCTTTTGGAAAGGATACGTTGGGGTCAAAACGCAGCATCTCTCACGCTCAAGACTATGCAGGAAAGAACAAAGAGTACGGCCGACCGTCTCCGAACTACAGCTCCAAAGATACAACCAGGAGATTGGGTCTGGTTATCCTCCCAATTTTTACCCAGACATCTCAAACCTTCCAGGTTTTCTCCTAGATTCATGGGACCTTTTCGAGTGATCTCGGCTATAGGAGCAGCAGCATTTAAACTCAAATTACCCAAAACCTGGGCACGGATATACCCGGTATTCCATGTTTCTCAGCTAAAGCCAGACATACGAAGTGTATACCATCCTGTGGTTTCCTTGCGCCCCCCACCAGTTCTGCTTCATACCGATGCAGAATACGAGGTCGCAGATCTATGTGATTCACGTATTCATCGTGGGAGACTACCATACCTGGTGGATTGGAAGGGGTACACCCCAGCCGATCGAACTTGGGAATCTGAATCCAGCATTCACGCTCCACGACTTATCAGACTGTTTCACAAGAAGCTCCCCGATAAACCAGTGGGTAATGACTTTAAGAGGGGGCATACTGTTACAACTCTCCAGTTGGGTTTTGTTGTTTTACTTTCCCGTGTGCCAATGCCTGCGGTTTTGCCCGGATTTGGTACTCGTAACATGGAGGAGCCAGGAACTGCAAGCAACACGCCAGTGTTTTTTGCCTACCATGTTGCGCGAGTAGCCATGCTCCTGACTTCCGGAAACGAATATCCGGCTACCCGGACTACGGAACAACACGTTGCTTCTCTATTCAGAGTCGCGCTGCGCATCGTAAATTCGCTAACTTCTACTACCTTGAATCTTTCTCAGCACAGCACTAGCAAAGACCCTTTCCACTTCTCATCCTTAATTATTACTTTTCCCCTCGTTCGGGAATTCTAGATACCTCGATCTTCCTTCATACTCTGGGAAACTGAAGGAAGCTATTCTCTACCGTCTGCAACCTTCCCAGCCGCCATTGGTGTGTAGACATACTTAGTTAGAGTTTGTTTCCTCACGCGGTCTTTTCAGCACGCGTTAATTGTCTGGTTGTTCTCTATTCAAATATTAGGACCCAACCTTACCGATCCTCTTCTGTCTTCGAGTCCAAGACTCATAACCTGCTACCCGCTATCTATTCTTTGGTCAACTGCTTTTTGGTAGGTTTTATTCCTCTACTTATTTAACGTTCTTTTTTATTTCGGCAGTATCAAAGTCCTTTAGGTCACATCCTTATTCCTCCTATGCTCCATTAGGCTCTCATCCAGCATCTACCATCGGATAGGACAATACAGATCTAGAAGTGATTAGCCTTGTCAGGGTAAGCCCCTTTCTTTTCCCTCTGACTTTCAACATATCCTGAGATACCTTATACTCGTACTTATCACCTTCACTTACTCTGTTATTATTAGAATTTTTCACGAGAGGATTCCAGTCTACACTAAAAAGACACCCGTGTATACCATCAACAGCTTGCTGCAGGAATCCATGCACCCCAGCAGCCCATCGCAGGGTTTTTCCCCTTTTGGGGTTTTCCCTGGAGACTCCACTTCTGCTTAGCTTTTTGGCTGGGTGGAGGAGGGGTTTCTAAGTGATACTCTCCTTCTCTTACAAGACTACCGATCACCATAGAGGTGGGTGTTATTTACAATTGTCAAGAGACATATATTATTTAAAGTGCTTAATTATTATAAATCTTAACACACAGAGACGGTTCAGCAGGATGGCATGGTTGACTGTGTCAAAGGCAGAAGAGAGATCAAGTAAGATGAGGACACAGGGGGTGTTAGAATCGGGATTGGAGAGCAGGTCTTCACGGATGTTTAGGAGAGCAGTTTTCGTGCTTCTGGCAGCCATGAAGCCAGACTGATGGTCATGGAGACTATCCACAGAATCAGTATGAAGAGATGGCCAGCTTTTCCAGGAGTTAGGCCCAGGAAGGGAGTGATGGAGATTGGGCGATAGATAGCCGGGCAGGACGGGTCAGCAGAGGGTTTCTTAAGAAGATGGTGCACAAGTGAGTGATTCAGGGTGGATGGGAAGACTCCAGTGGCGAAGGGGTGGTTGAGGAAGTCAGCCAGGGCAGGGACCAAGGTGTCAAGGTGGCCCTTGATGGTTTTGGAGGAACCGGGGTGAACTTGTTTTGACGAGACTTTCATAGATCGGACTTGTCTAGAAACCTCGTCTGGGGAGAACAGGGGAAAGGCAGAGAAGGAGGGAGGAGGGGTGGCTGAAAAAGGGCCAGAGGAGGGGCAGGGGGAGAGGAAGAGAGAAGGACAGGATGTCCTGAGTTTTAGAGATGAAATGAGATCCAGCGCCGTGCAGAGGGATTGGGAGGGGAAGGGAGAGGTAGAGACTGCAGCAGGATTGGCCAGCTCCTTGCAGATTTTAAAAAGTTGGGCCGAGTTGTTAGATGCCGCAGAGAAGCGGGCTTGAATGTGGGCTCTCTAATTGGTGCGGACAGAGTCGGTATTGCCTTTGGAGCAGGCAGCAGGCCAGTTTGTAAGAGGATGTACCGGAAGCACGCCATTTCCTCTCAGCCACCCTGCACTTGCATTTAAGGGTGGCGAGATCTGAGTCATACCAGGAGTTGCACTTGGCTTTGGGCTTCAAGTGGATCCGAACATCAAGAGTGGGCCTTGCAGAGTGAGTCGGGCTAGAGAGGAGGATAGCGAGTGAGCGTCGCGGAGGTCGCAAAAGAGTCCGGAGGTCGCAAAAGAGTCCAGAGGACAGACAGGAAGCATCCAGGTGGATGTTAAAGTCTCCAAGAAGGAGGAGTTGAGTGGTCGAGACCAGGAGGGAAAGGAGAGGCCCACCCATTCAGAGAGGAAGGAGGAGATCTGACCAGGTAGCCGATAGATGGTAGCCACAGTAAGGGAATGGCTAGGAGAGAAAGAGAGAGCCTGCAGACAAGGCATTTGAAAGAGGAGTAGGGCTGTGTAGGAATGACAGAGGCAGGAATACACACTGGGAAGATCAGGGCTATGCTCCCTCTGGAACGGTTGGACCTGGGCACGGGGAGGATCTTGTAGCCGTCAGGGAGGAGAGTATCAAAGCTTGTGACAGAGCCGGCCGTGAACCATGTCTCGGTGAATGAAAGCTACATTCTAGTGGTAATTGTTATTGGCATGTTCTGATCTTATATTTTGTATGCATATATTGTGCCACAACCTATTTGGGGATATCGACACGTCTTTGGATTGTTACATACCCATGGTTTGCTCAGTTCTTCAATGTTTTTATTTTACTCGTTACTAATTACTTACTGCCTGCCATTTATAAAGTGATCATATTCACACACTCACAAACAAGGAAAACTTGCTGCCTGGAGTTGGCAACATTGGAGTTACTAAGACTACACTATGTGGCCCTAAGGGGAAAAATAATCACACACTCACATAGCTAGATATAATCTTCTGATGAACCTCAAGGCAGGATTTACTCCCGATAACCATAAATTCCCTTTACTGATTATATTAGTTGTTTGTGTTTCTTACCTGATATGATATTTACGCTTCAACCCCACACTCTCCAGCAAGTCCTGCTACATTTGCTCAAAGAATCTGTTCCCTGTGCAGCTGCAAAGAAGCACCATTTATATTCAGCCACCTCTTCACCACCCTGATGGAGTCTTTTAGTAGGACACCTTACCTCTCAGTTCAGGCAGGGGAGGGGGTTGGGAAAAAGTGATCCTCAAGCTGGTGGTGATCTCTAATAGTGTGACAAGTCCAAAACTAAGATCATGCCATCATTTTCATTTGAAAGCAAAGAAAGAGACAGCTTTATTTTGTTGGAAGACAAGTATGCAGAGCTAGCTGCTCACACTACAAGAACAACCCCACAACAGCCTGTCCCGTGCACAAGACCTACACCTATATCAGTTACAACCCAGTGACTACAACAAAACTCAGTGTGTTGTCCCTGACAGACATCCTCTCCCCAACATACTGTCACAGATTTCCCCCCTTCTCACCTGGTACTGTTTGCTGGAGCTCTTTGAAGGAGCCTTCTTGCGCACAGTCCGACTCTTGTATAGTCCCGTGTGGACGTCTTCGGAGTCCAGTGTGCGTTCAGCGTTCCAACGCCTGGGACGTTCAGTATGTCTGGGAAATCCAGGAGTAGAAGAAGTGTACTCAGAGACGGGTACACGGAAGTCCGGGAAACAGAGGGGAAGGTTAATGGAAGGGAATTATGGAGGAAGGGATAATAGGACCAGGAACCGGGAATTAAGTAGTCGTCGAGAGCGAACTACGGTAGCACATGTCTAGCCACTGAAAACGGTAGCGTTGAGATGCACGGGGCTGCGGGGGCGTGGCTTACTTATACAACGTGCTACGTCCGGCGCGGAAGCTGGTAAGCAACGTTTCGTGTTTGATGGCCATGTTGGTAGTAGCGCAGAGGGCAAGCCTCGATGTGCCAGGGACCAGGAAGTCCATAAGGGACACGTCCGACGATTCATGACACATACAAGAATGAATCTCTACAATTGGGCCGGCAAGTTTCTTTTCAACCCTGGATTTGACCTCCGCGCATCACCAAGTCAAATAACATAGACGTTCCAGACATCTCACTGCCTTTATTACGCCAGACGTTCTTTATCAATTCAAGAGGATGCCATTCGGACTTGTGTCCGCTGCATCAGTGTTTCAGAAGATAATGCACAATTTGTTCGAAGGAGCACCTGGAGTAATATGTTTTCAAGACGACATCTGCTGACAATCAAAAGTCACATGATAAGAGACTTAGATATGTGTGTGAGAACCTATACAAAGCTGGGATGACTCTAAGCAAGGATAAGTGTAAAATGAATTGCTCGGAAATAGAATATCTAGGACACAAGATCTATGCTGGTGGCATATCACCCAAGCTTCAATTAGAGAACACCATAAAAAAGAAGCCCAGACCTTCCAACAAAGAAGAGATGCGCACATTCATCAGAATGGCGGAATACTATTTTGCGCTACACACCGTCCCTTCGCGAGAATTGCTCAAAAAGAAAAACTTTGAGTGGAACGATGATTGCGAGGAAGAGTTTAACTTCATAAAAGCTGCAATAGATACGGCCCCACAGTTGAAGAATTTCTGCAGTGACAAGAAAACCATCATCACTACTGATGCTAGTAATATAGGCCTCGGAGCTGTTATCACGCAAGAAGATAATGGGCGAGAAGTATTGATTGCATTCACATCGACGTTACTCAAGGGAGCTGAAAGATCGTATGCTGCCATTGTGAAAGAGACATTAGCGATAAAATGGGCAGCTGAAAAATTCAGAAGTTTCATATGGGGCGGTGAAGTAGAATTTCGCACAGATCAAACATTTGGTCCACGCTATCATGTCTAAAGGATTAGACAATATCCAATAGAATCAGGAGGTGGGAGATGCTTCTTCAAGAATATAATTGCACGGTACGTTACATACTGGGAGTCAAGAATGTTACAGCTCATTGTCTGTCCCACCTTACCAATATTTCTGAAATCATGGATGGGGAGGATGACATGGAAGTTGTGTTGAGCATAGAGGCAGCATCGATTTCGAAGATGGAATAGGATAATGCTGAAAAAGATGACGAAACCTTTAAACGTTTGAAGGAACTACTCAACAGTCAAGATCCATGGAACAAAGCAAAATTTGAAGAAGCAAACTTGATGGTGTATTGGTCTGTTGCTGATGAATTACATGTACACGACAAATTCATTATGAGGGGAGATAAAATAATTCCACCTTCAAGTTTACGCCGGAGAGTGATTGAACTTGGGCATGAATGGCACCAGGGAATAATAAAAACCAAACAAAGAATAAGAAATGATTTCTGGTGGCCCGATTGCGATCTGCAAATGGAACGCTACAATAGGGACTGTATCCTTTGCAGTAATAGTGAAAAGAATTGTGTGGGTGTGAAACAATCTATGGTGATTACTGAGATTCCAAGTAAAGTATGGAATGATTTGGGCATGGATATTTTAGATCCTGTAAGTAGCAATGGAGTGCAGAAATTTTGCCTGGTTGTTATTGATCTCCTCACTAGGTAGGTAGAGGTGTTTATTGCACCAAGTATTACTGAGAAAACTGTGGTTGGATTTCTGTCTGTTATCTGTGAGAGAGAAGGGTACCCAGGGAGCATCTTGACAGACAATGGTACACAATTCAGATCTAAAGAGATGGTGGATTTCTGCAATAAGTACTCTATTGAACACAAAGAAGCGCTATATACCACCCTCAGACTAATGGGACAGTAGAACGCTTTAACAAGATATTGAAAGAGACCATTAGAATGGCATGGTCCAATGGGATGAACTTGGAGGAAGCAGTTAAGGAGAGGATAGTGGCACATCGTTTTACACCGCATTCCACCACGGGTCTTTCCCCCTTTGAGTTAAGTAGAGGGAGGAAGGCTAACACAAAATTAGCACCATTGTGGTTAGACAACAAAGGAAATGGGGTGGAGAATGATTTTGGGACTGTATGTGATAAGATCAGAGATGTGCAATGGAAGAACAAATTGATCCACGATGGGAGAAGACATACTAATAAGTATGATAAGGATACTGTTGTGGGAAAATTGGTTAGGATTTATCTTCCTCCTGCCCTTAGAGAAAGCCTGTGTAAATGGTCTAGGCCAATCAGAGTCATAGAGGCATTCAAACATGCTGTCAGAACGGAAGATGGAAGGATTTGGAATGTTGAGAGGGTATGGGTATGTAGTGACAGCAAATACGGTAGTGATGGTGAGGATGTTGGTTTTTGCGTGAAGGAGACGGGTGAGGGAATGAACTTTCGAGGCAATGTTGGAGTGAAAAGTATGGGAAAAGTGTTTAGGGCAAAGGGTGTACCGAAAGCTTATCTAAAAGTTTGTCCAAACAAATCTGAAGTTGTTTCCTTGCCAGCTTCTTCCAGAGATACTGCCTGCAAGTCCAGATGGGGAAGAACTTATTGCACACCTAAACGCATGGAGGACTATGTGTGACTGTTGTCTGATTGTCTAGGACAATTGTTTTTTTCTTTCTGAACATTATAAAGGAAGGGAGATGTGTAGCATTTGTGCTACTCTGGAAGACACCTGCCTGGCCGTATCATGGTTCCCTGCCTGGCTTCCGTGCTAGCGGAGCGAGCATGAGTTCCGAGCTCCAGCGCTGGAATCCGAATGCAAGTTGAATGACAACGTTTCCCATCTGCGGAGTTGATGGGCAGACTCCCTCCTCTTTCCCAATATATATTATTTGGATACTTAAGTAAATACCCAAGCCTTGTTACTATAATTAGCCCAGCGTCGGTGTATCATTACCGGTCCCAACACTACAGTATTCAAAAACACTTGCTTTGGCCTTACAAAGTTTTTTTTTTAAATTCACTTTTATTGGTTTTTCAGGGCAACAAAGAGCTCATACAAAGAATAACATTGGGGCACATGCCAGTGCTAACTTCCGTTAAAGAACCATAATTCTCTGCTATATACACCTTCCCCCCCCCCACGGGTCCCCTTTAGATAGGGCACACAATCCACATTGCCATGGTTATCTTTTTCGGGCAGCGCCAACCGGGCATAGAAACAACAAAACTTAGTGAACTATGCTTGGAAAAGTACAATGAGTTCTATGCAAAGGCCGGTTTCGGGCCGGGTGGAGTGCCCATGTTAGACTCCTGCCTCCATGAATTGTAGCCAGTCGGCCTCAACCTGCACGCTGGAGCCTTGTATTGCTGCCGTTAGTCTTTCCATGAAATAAATATCCTTGGCCACTGTCGCCCATTCTCTCCTCGAAGGGAGAGATGCTCTCTTCCAGGTCCTGGCCCGTGCAGCTCTGGCTGCCAACAGTAGGAAGTGTGTCAGATCCGGGAGTTTCTCCCAGTGGTCGTCCCTTTGGTGGAGTCCAAATATGAATGTAAATGGCTCTAATGGGTAAACCCCCTCTTCCGCCTCCTTAAGCCAGCTGAGTACTTCCGACCAGTAAGCTTGAACTTTCTTACAGGACCACCACATATGTCAATAGTTGGCTCTTTCCCCGCATCCGTGCCAACACAGGTGGACGGTATCCGGGAACATCCTAGAGAGGGAGACCGGGTCATACTGCCACCTATGGAGAAGCTTGATGGCGTGGATCTTGTACTGGCATGAGATAGATGTCTTAAATGCCCTGCTCCATAGTTTCCCACAGAGCCCGTCCCCAATGGCACAACCCAGGTCCCTTTCCCATTTCCCTCTGAGGCTTTTAGTCGTTCCCTCACGGGGAGTTAGTAGTGCTATGTACAAGAGGGATATGAGACCTTTCATTTCTCTGTGGGAATCTAGAATTTTCTCAACCGGGGTGAGTTTTCTTTGTATGTAAGGTTTTTGTTTCGGCTTCATTAGGATACATTTGAGGCGAAGATATAGAAGCGGGGAGAGCCTGCCAATTCCCAGTGGCGCCTCAAGCTCCTGCATGCTTATAAAGGTGTCCTCTCTCACCAATTGGCCGACGCTACACAGGCCCGCGTCGAACCATGGCTGGTAATGTTCATGGCCTGGGATTTCTTCCAACACCGGTTGGACCAGATGTGGCTCAGGGGTGAGGGCCATGTAGTGACTTTCTCTCTAGGTCCTTTCCCCGCTAATGCTTTTCACATTGTACCCAGTATTGGATGGTCCCCGATTCTTTTGGGGAGCTTTTTCAGTGGGACCCATAACTATTCACCCACGGTAAATGGGCGTAGGTAAAAGTTCTCAATGTACACCCATTGTTTATTGGGGTCCTCTCTAACATGGGGAGCCGGGGCCCTAAATTGGGCTGCTCTATGGTAGGCATTCAAGTCCGGCAGAGCGACCCCTCCTCTATCCTTGGGAAGGGTGAGAGTCTCGTATCCTATTCTATGTCTCTGGCCCTGCCATATAAACTTCAGTATACGCTTCTTGGCTTCTCGGAGGTATGTTTCAGGAGCCTCCAAAGGGAGCATCTGGAAGACATACAGCACCCTGGGGAGCAGATTCATTTTTATGGCATGTATTCTTCCCATCCAGGAGATCTGCCCCTTCCCCCAGCCCTCCATGTCCCTGAATAGTTTAACAAACAGCGGGGGGTAGTTTGCCTGGCCTAAATCCCCGTCGGGACTGACTATGTTAATCCCTGAATATTTTATCTCCTCTGAACAAATTTGGAGGCCCAGTGGGACGAGTTCAGCCACATTTCTGTCTGCATCGGGTGCGAAGGGGAAGATCATTGACTTGCCTATGTTTACCTTGAATCCTGGGAAGTGGCCGAACTGTTCAATCACCTGTAAAGCGGCTGAGACTGACCTTGTAGGCTCCCGCAGGTGGAGCAAGATGTCATCTGCGTAGAGGCCTAATTTCAAGGTACGTTCGCCCACCTCAATTCCTCTCACCATTGATGAGCCCCTGAGGTACTCTGCAAGAATCTCCATTGTCATGGCGAAGAGGAGAGGGGGAAAGCGGGCAGCCTTGCCTCGTCCCTCTCTGGAGGTGGAAGACTCGTGACAGACACCCATTAACTGTGACTCTGGCAGTTGGTGACACATATAGGGCCTTGATGGCTTGTTTAATCCCTGTTCCGAGTCCCAGCTTCTCGAGTACCCCCTGGAGGAACCCCCAGTCGACCCGATCGAATGCTTTTTCGGCGTCGATGGACACCAGGTCGGGGTTCCCCCCCTTCGATGCTGCCTCTCTGATCAGGTGCAAAGTCTTGCCCAATGTATCTGCGCCTTGCCTTCCCTGTATAAAACCCACCTGATCCGAGTGAATTAGCCTCGGCATGTAGCTGTCCAACCTCGTGGCAATGATCCTGGTGAATAGCTTAGCATCCACATTCAAGAGGGAGATAGCTCTATAGGAGCGGCAGTCTGCCGGGTCCTTCCCCCTCCTTTGGGATCACCGTGATTAGTGCTTTGCCAAAGGATGGGGGTGCCCTCCCCGTCCTCATTATATTCAAGAAAAGATCCGCCAGTTGGCTGAGAAGGCCTTGTAAAATCCTGCCGTGAACCCGTCCTCCCCTGGGGCCCTGCCCAGTTTCAGTCCCGATATAGCTCTAAGCACCTCCTCCTCTGTTATAGGGGCATGTAGGGCTGATGCTTCTAGGGATCCAAGGACAGGAAGAGTGACCCCATTGAGATATGCCTCACATGCTTCCTTCTCTATCTCCCCCTCTCTCCCGTGCAGCGTCTCATAGAATGACGCAAAACTCTCAGCAATCCCCTCCGGATCAGATCTTTCCCCCTCCTCAGCACTAGTTACTCTTGCCACCCATCTATCTGCCCTTTGGCCTCTGAGTTTTGCTGCCAGCATGGCATCAGCCTTGTCCCCTTTTCATAGTATTTCTGAGGTAGATGTTGGAGCCCCGCTACAATTTTCCCCATCTCCATTTCCCTCAATTCTTGTCTCTTATCCCTCGCTATGTCCAGGTCCCTCTCTTTCTCTGTCTCCACCTTCCCCTCTGACCTTTCTAGAAGGATTATTTCGGATCTCAGCCTGTGGGTCAAGAGAGTCCTAACTCTTTTTTTGGAGGCCCCTTCGCTGATCAACCTACCCCTCCAGGTCGCCTTAGCCACCTCCCACACCGTCTCCCGGTTCACTTCTCCCGTGTCGTTTAGCTCAAAGAATTCTCTGATTGCAACTGTCATTTCTTCCTTAAAGACCGCATCCCTCAGCAGGAAATCGTTGCACTTCCACAGGGACTCCCTGGGTTTCAGGCCCGCTATACTAACGTCCGACCAGACCATGTCGTGATCTGACCAGCTAACAGGGCGGATGTCACAGGCCTCTATTCTGCTCATGTGCTGGCTCCCCGTGAAAAGATAGTCTATCCTAGTCCTGGTACCATGGACTGCGGAGTAGAAGGTGGATCCCCTTCGCCTCAGATGCAGCTCCCTCCATATGTCCACCAACCCCTGCTCCCACATTAGTTCCCGCAGCCCACCCTGAGGTTCCGCCCCTCTACTACCTGATGTAGCCGACCTCCCACTGTAGTCCAGCTCTAGGTCTGCCCACATATTAAAGTCCCCACCCAGGAGCAGGAGTCCTTCCGCTTTGGCCATCAACTCCCCCAAGGCCACTCGAGCGAAATCCCTATGAGCCACGTTAGGGCAGCATATCACTGCTAAACTGACCCTAGAGTTATGTAGGTTGCTGGACACTATCAAAGATCTCCCGTCCTCCCTCTCCCATCGGGACACCTCTGTCAATTTCTGGTTCCTTTGGAGTAGGGTGCTGACTCCGCCTCTCTTTGCGTGGTCAGATGCCCAGAAAGTCTGGCCAACGTGTGATCCTGGGATGGCCCTCTCCTCCCCCCTGACTCTTCTGGTTTCTTGCACGAACAAAATATCCACCTTCCCGTTTTTCATTTCCCTTCCAAGAAGGGAGCGCTTTGTCGGGGAGTTGAGCCCCTTGACATTGAGTGAGCCCACCCTGAGTGACTCAACCCGGCCCCTTTTTTCATTGACTGCCATTGCTTTTCCCTCTTGAGTATCTTGTCCTCCCGGTCATATAGGGGCTGCCCTGTGTCCATTTGAAGTATGATGGATATCGTGTCCCGAGACCCTTACCCCCAACTCCCACCCCTCCCTCCTCTGTCCAAGACGCCTGCCCATAGGCAAGCCACCAGGGTATGAGCATGTTCCTGCACCGCAGTTCTCTTGGTAAAATCTGTGTCCCCAGCCGGGGTTGCTTACGAGCCAAACTTATTCTTCTTGTTAATCTATCTTTATTCTCCTAGTCCCCCTCAGCTTCCGACGTCGGAGTATTAGGTTTTCTGAATTTTCTCCTGCCCTTTGTCTTCTTCTTTGTAGACCAGGGACCCGCCGGTTCTCTCATGGTATCGCCTGGTTCTTGAGTCTCCATCTGATTTCCCCCTTCTGGGGCGTTCCCCTTGAGCACTTGTAACATTTGCGAGGCTTCTTTGCCACTGATCACTCTATAGTCTACTCCAGATCGTTCGAAGGATAGGGCAAAAGGGAAGGACCACCTGTATCTTATATCTTGGCTAGTGAGCCACTGGGTGAGTGGACGAATTTCTCTTCTGCGGGTGAGCGTGAGGGATGATAGATCCTGATATATCTTAATTGTATCGCCTTCAAAGATGAAGCTCCCCAGCCGGTTTGCCTTCTCCAGGACTTCCATTTTGTCTCTGTAGCGGAGGAACCGCACTGCAATAGAACCTTGGGCCGCCCCCCGCATCCCATCCACCTCGATGCGCTCTTTCCAGCTGGACCTCCTTGCCGCTTTCCAATGTAAAGAGCTGGTTTATCAGACCCTGGACCTTCCTCCCCACATCCGCCGCCGTTTCCCCTCTCTCCTGAGTCACACCCATGATGCGCAGGTTGTTTCGGCGCTCTCTGTTTTCTAGATCATCAATCTTCAAGGTCATGTCCTCCTCTTTCATTTCTAGGTCCGTTAGCCTCGCCTCATATTTCATGTCCAGCAGGTCTGTCTGGAGGTGATTATTTTCCATCCCTTCCATTTTCTCCTCCAAGGTGTCCACCCTTCCCTTAAGATCCACTATTGAGGCTTGAATGTCTGTTCGAATCACCTTAATCTTGTGGAGGATGTCCTTGAGATCATCTTTAGTGAGTGCCGCGGGAGGAGGTTCAGTGCCTGCGGGCATGATGTCTCCGGGAACCTCACTCGTGAATGAGCGTGGCCGGCGGAAGCGCTGGAGGGATGAGATCGCCCCGGGCACTGGGGATTGCTCGAGGGTCTGAGTCTTCTGGTGCCCCTCAGGGCGGTGCTGCTAACAGAGTTCCCCTTATGAGGGTCCCGGTGTCAGGGTCGGTGGGCCAGAGCCTTTTCCGAGGTCAAATTGCTGGGATCTTGGGCGGTATGCCTCGCGTAGGCACGTGGCTCTGTGGAAGGCTCTGTGCTCCAAGCCAGGGCTTGCTTATCTGAGTAGGGCCTCTGGGGTGCGGGCCCAGGGTGGATCCGCAGTTTTCAGGCAACTATGGCCTCCCTTTGCCTCGCCCCGACTGGGTGATGATCCAGCGTGTAACTAAGGAGAGGTCCCTGGGGGGGGGGCTGCCCCTAAATGCTGCATCCACTCAGTTGTCCCTTCCCCCCCACACTCTCCTCACCTCCACCTGCTCTCCGTCACTGTGTTGGGCGTTTCAGTGGCGTCCACGGGGCTGATGCTTCTGCTTGGGCGTTGTCTGTCGCGGGACCGCCGTGTGCGGGCCCCAAAGTGGGCCTACGTGTTCTGGATGTGGGCCGGGGGCAGGCTCTGGGCCCGGCTCTGGGCCCCAGGAAGGAGGAAATCTCCCTGGGGTGCTGGAGGGCGCTCCTCTTTCCAGCCCCCATTCCGATGTAATGATAAGGGGCGGGGGACCCGGGCAGCGTCCTATTCAGCCCGCGGCTCCCACTCAGTTCACTGTGTTGGTGGGGGCCGCGAGTATGGGAGCCTCGCTCCGTGCCCGCTACGGTGTGGCGTCTCCCCCAACACGCCTCTGCCAGGTGTGCATCTGCAACAGGGGGGGGTGGGGCACACGGCTCCACGGGCCTCCCCGCGGTGCCGCGGGAAAGCAGCTCCCGGCGCCACGGGCCCACCCCGGTACCGCAGCTGATGTGTGCTCCACAGTCGTCCTCTGGGGGCACGGCCCCGGGTCGCGCTGCAGCGGGTCCCAAAGGCGGGTGCCCAGGCACTCTCTGGGTGGGGTCGGCTGATGAGGGGGGAAGGTCTTCTCCGGCTCTGTCCCGTACTCCAGTCCACTCGGCCCTGCGGTGCTGTCAGGAGCGCGATTCTTACGCGTCCTGCATGCTCTGCGCCCCCTGGTGGTCTCCAAAGTACTTTTAACAGTTTTAAGTTTGCTCTGCATTCAAACATGCTTGTTTCCCATTCCCGGAGCGCACCAGTATGAGTGTTCCCTTGTTTTCATTCACCGGTTGTATGCAGCAGCTTGTTACATCCCGGCCGCGATCGGCCGCGTTTTCTTGTGCAGCAGATTCGGCCCGAGGCAGATTTCACATAAGGGATTCACTTTGGTGTCGCTACAGGTTGCCATGGCGCCTTTCGGTCAGACATGAGAAGTCACATCAGCTGACGAGATTCTTGCGTGCAGGACGTGTGCAGAAGCCCCGCACCGCTGCAGCTTAAGACTCTCTCACTCCCGGCGGCTTGTTGCTGCTAACTGTGGCATTTCACTGCGTTACTCTCCATCCCTTTGCATCATTCCTGTGCGAACTCTTCTGACTGCCCGGCTCCCTGACCTCTGCCTGCTTATTGGATTTCTTCCCTGCTCCCTGGGTTTTGTCTCTAGTCCGCCTGTTGCCGACCTGGATTGTTTATTGGATTTCTTTCTCCCGTATGACTGATTACTCACCTGCGAGCCTCTGTTTACCTACAGGACTGCTCCAGTCTCGTGCTCACTGCCCCTTAGTAGTTTGTAGCAGCATAGCGCATCCCGTTCCTGCGGACTCTTCAGCCTCTCCAGTACCGAACTGTGCGGTCACAAGGTAACACCTTCACCTGTGCTGTGTGGAATTGCTGACTTTTTACTTATTTTACCACCTTTGGGATTCCAAGTATTCATCCTTTACCTCGTGGATCAAATACTGGACATTTCATTTTCCTCAAGAACCCTACGAAGTGCATTTTAGTGACGCTATCCAGCCGATGCACCAACCCGTCCCTAGTGCGACCCTTGTTCCGCCCGGGGTTATTTTTTCCTATACTAACTTCCCTTTTTGTTGTTTTATCCCGGTCGTTGTTTAACATTTAGTTCTCCAGCAACAATCATTGTTGGCGAATCCCTCTGTTCAGGTCTGTTATATGGTTATACTTTATTTAGGCAGTGTTGTCCTAGTTAGCTCCTTACTCATACTTGTGGGTCGGTTTCTCTTTAGGTGCTTCTACAACCACGGGGATCCGTTCCAAACAAACCTAGGTAGTCTATTTAATTGTCCTCTGTCCTTGTTGTCTGAATTGAACATATCCCACCATTAATATTCTTTGTGGTACCTTTTCAACATTGGTTTTGCGGTACGTGTTTTCCCCGTTCTTTTAGGCGATTGACATCTCTGCCTGTTTCTGGGTCCCAACAGCAGAGAGGTACATCGTGGAAAAGAGCCCCTCTATTAGAGGAAGCCTGAATCTAGAATTCAGGGGAGCTGGAACCTCAGAGATAAGGGCAATTCTCTGTGCAGACTTCCGTCTTCGAGCTCTTCTCATCCCACGTGTGATACTACCCACGGAGCGGTGAGTAACACAGGTCCTTCGGGTTTCTCCATTCTGCTTTCTGGCTTCTATTTGCTCTGCTTCTGTATCGCGGGAGTCACAGAAAGCAGCGGAATTCTGCAACACACTACTCCACTACTGAATGCACCACTCGCTCTTTCAGAGACTTGTGGCTATCAGAAGGCTTTGGCACACCACAGCTCCTGCTGTGGGCACCGGACCGAGAGGTCAGTTGGATTATAGACCCTCTCGCGGCCTGCCTTGACCCTGGGGTCTTTTTCTCACTCCTGCTTGGTTCGACTTCACTCAAGCCAGTTCCTCTCCAGTCTGCTCCGATTCTCCAAGCCGCTTCCTTCTCCACAGGCCGTCTCTCTCCATGTGCTAGGCGGTCACCATTTGTATACAACTGGAACTTGTTAATTGACTACAGGTGCGAGTCATTGACTCCAATTGCCTCGCCACGGTGAAGCCGACTTGCTAGATATGCCTGACTGTACCAAATGAAGTCCTCCACAGCCCTCTTTCTCATCCCAGTACCAGAATGGTGTTTAGGGAGTTTGAATAGGAGGAATTGTACATAACTCTATATTGTCTCCTCCTCATCGCAGTATTACAAGGATGCGCCTGTGGGATAATTTGGGGGGGGAAGGAAGAGAAAAAGACTGACAGTAGCCTAAAAAGTCTCGGGGATATAGGGTTCATTTTGACAACAGAAATGGGGATACCATGTCTCACCAAAAGACGTCCTCACCCCACTCCCCAAGTCCCCTCCATCCAGGTCATCCTCCCTCAAATATCCACTCCCAGGGTCAGGATCCAAAAGCGATGGCCTTTACCTGGCCACCTCAGAGGAGTGAGGATGCCTCCAGGTTCCTCATACTACACATAAAACTAATCAGCACTACAAGTACAATGACTTACCACTTGCCTGTACAGTCACGTTCCATTAAAGTAGAAACACAAGATAGAAGAAGTTCCTTTCAACAATGCCATATAAACTGTACAAACAAAGCCTCCTGCATATAAGGATATCAATGGACCCCATTACTTCAACTCTCCTACCTTCAAAATAAGACACTATCTCTCTGGGGGGGAGGGGGGTCTTCTTTACTGATAGGCAACACCATGTAAAATAGTTCAGCGGGTTGAATGCTTGCTGCTGTGATCTGTGTGTGATCTGTGGGTTGCAGATTTGAAAGCAGGCAAGGCCAACTCAGCTGTTCATCCTTCAGAGGTCAATGAATGAGTACCAACTTCTATTGGGTAATATTAATTGTATATAAAAATGTTCTACATTCAGTGGGTTGGCAAAAGCGCTATACAAATCACAAATCATAATTTTTATTGTATTTAATGCCCCAAAGGGAAAGATAAAGCAAGGGAAAAATGCTTTCAGTTTCCTTTGCAGAAAACTCTTTATTTTTAAATGATTTCTAAAGCATGCATGTTTCGCGTTTCCACAATTTAGTTACCTCACTATTAAACTAACGTTTTTACTTAACTACCACTAAATGTCATCTACATCTGTGATTGCTTTTTTCGAGTACTGCTAGTGAGGTGCTAGTTATATTCTGGATCTTACGAAATGGCAGGGAACTCAAATATGCCTACAGGAATCAAATAGGGTGAGGGGGGCAAAAACTCCTATACATGGGATGCCAGTAGGACTCACAACATCAAAATATGGAGACACCAAGGGCATCCGAACAAACTGGATGACACCAATTGCATACTATACAAAGAAACGCCTTAATATAACATATAAGCACTCTCTTCTTCAAAGTCAAATATTTCATCAATACAAAACACACACAATACAAATTGAAACCAGAATGAAAATGGAGAATAGTTCCCCATATGTATGTATGTGTGTATGTATGTAAGGCATTTATAAAGTGAAAACCTAGCAAGTAAGCAGTGGAGCGCTGGATGTATGGGACTCGCCCAGGGTGTGGTGGTAGTATATGGAGAAGGGATAGGGAGGTGGTAAGGCGAGCCACAAATGAAGAGGAGCTGGGTTGAGAGGAGCAATACGCGATTGGCAAGAAGTTCTTTGAAGAGTCAGGGATTCAGGCCTACCTGAAGTATATGCAAGGGGAAGCCTGTCCGATATGTGTTGGTATCTTGTTCCAAAGACAGGGTGCATGGTAAAAAGTCTTGTTTGCTTATATTTTCCTCTTGCAAGTCTTTATTCCCAGCCTGGAAACGATATATTTAGAAATTAGTTCTGAATATTTCATGTTACCAGTAGAACATCTAAGAATAACTCTTATACATTTTGATTCCTATGGCTTCTACATAAGTAGCGTTTGCCTGACTGGATGAAATGCACACCTAATTATGCACTTATAGCATTTGGAAATACAATTGCAACAAGTCTTTCATCCCTCATTGTTGCGGTGAGGAGGAGCCTGCTGTTCCAGCAGTGAAATGGACAGGATCAGCGCAGAGCGCTGAGCGTGAGGAAATACAATTGCAACAAGTCTTTCATCCTTCGTTGTTGCTGTGAGGAGGAGCCTGCTGTTCCAGCAGTGAAATTGACAGGATCAGCACAGAGCGCTGTAGCAGAATGGTCAGCAGAGTGGTCATTGGTGGTCTGTCGTGGATGAAGTGATGTGCATGGATCTAATGCTCATAATAGCCGGTAAGGCTATACCCTGCCGTGCCATTCCCTGTTACTGCACCTGAATCGAGCGCTTGCTTCAGCTTTGTTGGCGCTGCTGCTATTGTAAGTGAAGGAGTTGTTATTGGTGTTACCAGTGGCTGCCGGAAGTTTGCCAGAGACTGTCGGAACTTGGATTTAATTAGTCCATTTGATCTGGCTTAATGTGCATACGGTTTTACTGTGCCAATGAGTAGCTCTACCAACGTACGGTGTTCCCTAGAGACTGTGGGGAGTGTCTATTCCTTTGATCTGGGGGACCGGTAATATACATTTTGATACGCTGTTTTCTTGCTCTAAGAAGGTGATTAATAACCTGCCAATAAACATGAGATCTGGGTTGAGATCCAGGCAGGCAACAAAGATGGGTATATTGGAAAGGAATTTACCTTGGTATTGGTAAACCCTGAGGATAATGCTGTCCCTACTGACTATAACTCTCTGGCTCCTCGGGCCACCCCAGACTCGTCCCCCCTGCATTAACTACAGAGGCAATGGGTAATGTTCCATTGCTGGAAACCATGGCCAGTGTGATGCAGGTGAACTAATAAATTTGGTCACAGGTAGCTCGGTTAAACCCCAATTGCCTTCTCGTGGGAATAATGGTGGAAGGTCATTGATTACTATGAAAACGCCAAGATGGTGTCCGGTCAAATGGTCGAAAATAAAAGATCGAATGACCATTTGATCGAAAGTCAAATGGTCGGAAAAAAAATGGTCGAATTTTTTTATTTATTTATATATTTTTTTTATTTTTGTTTGGTAAAAAAAAAAATATAGAAAAAGGGGGAACGGGGGAACCCCCCCCATAAAAAACCCATAAAAAAACAAAAAAAAAAACGACAATTTTTTCGACCATTTGACTCTCGATCAAATAGCATTCGATCATTTGGTTTTCGACCAAATGACCTAACAACCCGCCAAGATCAACCTCTGTATTTTCACCAATTGCCGGCCAACGGTTCCTCGATCACTACTTTGAGAAAAAAGTTACCACGAGCACGGAAGTTAAAGGGGTGCGTATTGCAAGAGGAAAGGTGATGCTGAACTACTCGGTAATGAAGGTGCGTCAGAGCCCGGCGGGGCCAAAAGACCTTACAGACCTTAGTATAATTGAATTTGCAGATCAAGCTCATTCCAGGGGGCTCCTTTAGTTCATAACATTGGCGGTGTATCCAACAAACTTGTGACGCATCACAAATTGCCTCTACCTGTGATTTAATATTATTGATAAATATTCAATCACAAATGAACCAGGTGGCCATTCTCTGGGTGTGAATGATCATTGTGATAATGGTGTCCTACATCATACTCTAAGGTAAGTTGGTGAAAGGATTAGACTAACCCATCCGACGGTGTCCGCCCTGAATATGGTGTTGAACTAATTTTTGTCACTATATGATATGTGGAATTAACTAAAAATCGACTAATATTTTGATCTCAGAGGTTAATGGTAAATTGGACTTTATTAGTTCAGAGATACGCTTTCGATCCATAGGCCAAGGTTTTCCCCCGGGTGAAGGCACACTTGGAGGATATAATTTGCAAAGTAATTAAGTAGTTGAAATAATCGAAATATCTGATGCATCACCTCCCTCTGACCAGGAACTTGTGCACTCCATTACTGCTCCCTCTTAGAGGGAACCTTCATTTGTAAAACCCATCATTGATTCTGTAGAGAAATGTGATATTGTTCCTAAAATTATACAATCTACCCGTTTGCCCATTCAGAAAGCACAACTAATTGATTTAACTGCAAACCCAGTGATGCTGGTGAAAGATCAGGGTAAACAATCTTCGATACTTCAGAAACCCATTTCCAGTAACCTGGAACAAGGGAGGGCTACCAAAAATGTGAAAAATGGGAAGAAAAAAAAACTGTGCAGCAAAGGTCTCGTTTTCAAAATCAAAGACTCAAATAAGCCCCTCTTTCGCTCAAGCATGCCTCCGCTGTTGGAGGAAGGAATGGCAGTGGACCCTAGATCTGTAAAAGTGACCTCTCAGGACTCTACAACCCAGGCGGACCTAATTGGTCAAGACTCCTATGCACTGCAATGTACCCTGTCTGTTATTGGAGCATCGAGTGCTATTATAAATGGTGGGGAAATGGGGGGTCCACCCCGGGTATCCCATTGTGTTGGTGGTATTCCTGCTCTGATGACTGGGGATATGATGTGTAATGGGAGTGGGGGCTCATCGGCGCAGCCGGTTATGATGATAAAATTCCCTACTAACCTTCCATCTATTGATGTGAATCAGGTTAAATTTGGTGTGGGTGGGGACAAAATGGAAAGTGGAGGGGGAAACCTGTTGAGCAAGCAGGATTTATTGTTGCGCTCAATTTGCCAGCCAGCCGCCGCCCCTAAGCAGGTTTTGCTTCAAGCAGCGACCCAGTACTTGGGATGCCGGCCCTTGGATGTTGATTGTGTGCCAATGGTCGATCAATGCCTTAGAAATATACCAGTAACACAATTTCCATCTGCTGTAGCAGGGGTTGCCAATTCTGGTTGTGGGAAAATAGATGAACAATGTCTTAGAAATCTTCCTGTATCTCTATATCCATCACTAGCAGCAGGGGTTGGCAACCTCTTGGAACGCCTGCATGTTCCAACTAGATATACATCATTGGATTCCAACCCGAAAAATAATGATCCCCAACCACAAAAGTCATATAGCATACAGCAAAATGCTAGAGGCTATGACCAGGAATTGGAAAAATCTAATGGGAATATTTGTTGGAGATTGTTTGAATCCCGGGCGGATAAAAGGGTCTTACTCTTAAAATGTCAAGTGATTTAGGCCCAATTATCAGGTCTATCTTAATTGAACAAATATATTACAGATCTTGCTGAAATACAGGCATTGGGCCTTCTTAGCTCTACTGATATTGACTAGGTGGCTCTACTGATATTGGCAGGGTGGCCTTTCCGGATAGAAACTCCCCAGACAGTAGCATTATATGCTTCCACTCTTCATTGGTGAAAGAGCTTGTATTCACCCAAAGAGCCTGCCTTCAGGCCCTGGGATTTGAGGTTTGCCCCTTTGAGCTAATAGAGGGGAGCTCTCTCAGACTTACGGAAAGGCTCTAAATAGTGGTCCGACCCTCCAGGGATGAAGATACAAGAAAGAGTAGGGGGGGGGGTGTACAGGCACATGGGGATAATACGGACTGGGCTGCGGTGACCTCAACTCTCTGGAGGAAACCAGTCCCATAACCCTAATAGTTTCAGATATGGGGACTAGAGAGATTACTCTCTGCCTTAAATCCTGGAATACCTGTGGTAATCGTCATCTATTTACTAACCCTGTTCCCATAGCTATTCTTAGAGAGGCTACTTGTATCTGCCTACAGGAAACTTCGTTAA
Organism: Ambystoma mexicanum; assembly: GCF_040938575.1. Taxonomy (NCBI): domain Eukaryota; kingdom Metazoa; phylum Chordata; class Amphibia; order Caudata; family Ambystomatidae; genus Ambystoma; species Ambystoma mexicanum. The sequence goes on from NC_090929.1 coordinate 818,868,874, forward strand.
CTAGTGCTCCAGTATTTGATGGTTACGAAGTCCTCACCCAAATTGTGAAACCTAGTAAGGGTGGGATGGCCTCTGGGGTCTACTTGTTGCAATTGATACCGCTTTGGGTCTGTCTAACTGCAACCTCTCTTGAAGATATGTTGTTTGGTGCAATGGGGGTTGCTCTATGGTCTCCAGACTCCACACTGCACCTCCTGATCTTTAATATCTACTGGCACAAGGGAATCGCCAAATTGAATTGTTTTGTAAAAACTGCATGGGAATGTATTTCTGAGTGGTCAGCTAGATATATGGCTGGAAGAGTCATCATGGTGGGAGATTTTAATTCTAACTGCCATTTTTGTGAGTTGGACGAGGAGCTTTGGAATTCCTCATCACACATGGTTTTGCAAAACCTCAAGAGCCAAGACGATAAAGGTTGGTGTTTGGCTCTGGAGAGGCTGGGACTGAAGCCCCTGGTGGGTAAAACATATACCGTGCAGAATGTAAACGTATTACGTAAGTGGTTTATAGGGAATAGTTCCTCTGTATTAGACTACATCTTTATGGACGAATGCTTGACCAACTGCTGTACATCGTATACTGTGTTAAAAAATGATTGGAGTGATCATGCTATGCTTACAGCAAAAATTGATATAGTGTTATCAACTAGAAATTACACAAATGTGCCGAATATAAGAACTAACCCTGCAGGGAACGCAATACATTGGTCAGACCCTAATATTAATATCTTAAAACTTAATCTCCAAAATTTGATGAACTCCTCAACATTGGAATGGAAAATAAGGAACTTTAATGCTAATGCAACCCAAAGCATCATACATCATCATAGCATTTGGTAAATGGGGTAAGACTCCAACCAGGGTTTAAGCCGATTACACCATTAAGACCCTGTCACCGCTACAATTAAGAACTAGCAACGGCAAAAACCACTATGAGAGAGATATTAGGAAAGTGGGATTCCTTACAGATGATGTTTCGGTTCAAATCTGCTTGAAAAAAAAAGATTAAAACAAACATATAAGGATTTTTGTAAATCAATTAAAGTAAATTTACTTCAACAAGATGCCGAGAATATTCTTGGGCTAATGATAAACCACAGAGTGGGGGAATTTTGGTTAATAATCAACTCACAAGACTCTGATTTTGTCATAAGTCAGTTAAATGCCATACCAGAGTCGGATTGGGTTGACTTTTTCGAAAGTCTGTTTGGACTGAGTCCTGGGAAAACTGGTGCTGTTGGTGGACCTACCTGTTGGTCTTTGAATTGTATGTCGTGCCCTAAATTGGATATTGAAACTATTCGAACATTAACAGATGTAAAAAGAATCGCAGGCGCCGGGACCTAATGGTCTAACTAATAACACTTTTAAAGCAGATGTAGTTAATTGGTCAAACCTGCTGAACCTTCAGTTTGGGAGTATTATTGACTCTGGCGAGTTACCATCTTCATGGAGTACGGCCCATGTTGTCCCTATTTTTAAATGTGGAAGCAGGTTTGAACCTAAACATTACCACCCAATATCTTTGATTGACACGGATTGTAAGATCTTTTCCGCTTTCTTATTAACCCATTTGGAAGCCTGAGCAGCTTCTGCTCAGCCACTAAGTACATCACAGACAGGGTTTCGAAAGGGACATGCCACCAACTTAAATGGGCTTGTTGTTAGAAGTATCTAAGAAGCTGCATGGTCAAAGCGGAAGGGGTGCACCTACATGACCTCAGTTGATTTATCTGCGACTTTTGACAGTGTAGATAGGAACCGCCTATGATCAAAAAAATCTAATTGGGGTATGCCAGTAGGGCTTCTGCGGTTGGTAAATCATATTTATGAAAACTGTGGAATCCAAATACGTTTAAATCAAAAGGGTGACCTCTCTAAGAGAATGCGCACGCACTCTAATATGAGGCAAGGCTGCGTCTTAGCCCCATGGCTCTTTAATCAGTATGGGTCTCATTACAAGGTGGGCGGTAAGGGATTACCGGCACCGGTAAGGGCACCGGTACCGGTAATCCCTTACCGCCCTACTACGAGTTCCCTTTGCGGGTCCTTCCTCAACGCCTGGTTTTTGCAGGCGTTAAGGACGGGACCCGCAAAGGGACACCGGGTCAATAACGGTACCGCAATTTGCAGTACCGTTATTGCCGCCTTCCCCCTTCCCATTGAGACCTATGGGGGCTCAAATGGGAATGGCCCTGGTGAATGGGGAATTACCGGTTCCTCCGACCTTGGAATGGACCGGTAATTACTCCATTCACCAGGCCTGAGTCGGAAGGGTTTTGGAGGCAGCCATGGCGCTAATAGCGCCATGGCTACCTCCAACCTTGTAATGAGGCCCTATGTCTTGGATGTTGTGGTTTCTTTGGGCGGAAAGGGCCTTATTGCACCCATGTTTGGGCGTACTGAGATCTCGTGTTTGGCATATGCTGACGATTTTCTGATCTTCGACCAATCAAAGATCGGTATGTATAGATTATTGAAGGCCTTTGCCGAGTATGCCAGAGAGAATGGACTTGTTATCAATCTTAAAAAAACTAAGATCATTGCATTCTTGAAGAAAAAGGTTAAAAAACACTATTCAATGTTGCTCTGTTGAAGGTACTAAGATAATAAACTCTACAAGAATGGTATAGTTGGGTTTTCATTTTGGTGCACATGCAGGCTTGGGACATATAGCCACAATACTTCGGCAAAAGACTCTTCTCCCTCAATCCCAATTTGTAAAAATTGATCGGAAATTTGGGAGATTCTCTCTGAAACCAGCTGCTCTCTTCCATGAAGGGAAAGTGGTTCCAAAAGTAATATATGTCCTTGAACTCTATACTGACCCAACATACAAACCTTTGGACAGAATTGAGGGCAAGTTGTGGAAGAAAGTTTTAGCCATTCCAAATGCTGTACCGCTGGCAGCTATTCGGTTCGACCTTGGGATTACATCACTATGGGCTAGGGTTGAGTGGTGGATGTTGTCATTGTATTCGAAACTGGTTTCCCTGATCCCTTGCTTTCTTTATGAAATGCTTGGTGAAGTGATCAACCTAAAATAATTCTCAATAACGAACATCAATACCTTTTTCAGTTTGGTAGAAATGTGACGCTATTTTGTTGAGAATTGGAATACATCAGGACACTCTAGTTAATAATCCAACAAAAGCAAAAGGAGCTTTATTTGACTTAGATTGGGTCAAAACAACTGACTTATTACAATCATACTCGTCCCTTAGCCATCTATCGTATGAGCACAAATGCCAAGGTAAGCTATCCACATTTTTTGACCTGTTCCCAAATCGTCATCATAGGGCTATATTACTGAGACTACGCTGAAATCTGCTTCCTACTAAGGAAATCTTACTTAGGAGAAGCTTAGTTACTGAAGCAGAAACGGTGTGCACATTTTGTAATGGCAGTTTGGAAACAAGTAAGCACTTCATTCTTGAATGTGTTGTCTTAAATCCACAAAGGATTAAGTATATGGAACCTTTTATGATTTTGCGACTGGGCACTTCTGACCCTAATATATGGCAACGTTGCCTGAATATACAAAATACACATGAAGGCTTAGCCTTATCGGGCTTTATTAAAAGTCTAAATATGGAGTAATATCTAAGTGCCTCTTTATGGATTTTAAAATGAATAATCCTGGGTTCTCTCAATTATAATTATTTCTTTTAGAAGCAGTTACCCGCCACTTCATTTTTGATATGTTATGTGGATCCATGGTCCTTTATGGTAAGCTTACGTGAACATACATTTTTGATTTAAATGGAGAAGGTGTAAAATTGCTAAATGTACTTTGTAATAATTTAAATAGACTCGTTATTGTTTTGTTTTATGATTTAGCTGTAAGCTTATTGTATTTATTTTGTTTCATAATGCTTATGTATTTGCCCTTTGTAAAGGTTTAATTTAAACCAATACAATAAATAAAATCATGCACCATGTCAATATCTATTTCAGTCAATAGCAGATCTCTTCAAAGAAGTATAAAAACATTAAAGATTATGTACCTTTTGCCATAAAGGTAACATTTTTCACACTATATATGACAGTCATATACTAATTACTTCCACGTCAAAAAACGGAATGAAAAAAAAACAGTAAATACGATTAGCAACAATCATTCTTACAGCCAACATTTCTTAAGATATGGACAGAAACCTAACTCTATGCAGCATTTACAATGTCTGTGATAATATTGAAAAAGAACAACTGGTACCAGGTGCCCATCTAAGCAAATTATACAACAGCCAAGAATCGTGACAAAAGTCAGAATGTGATTTACCATCAACGTGTGTGCTACTAGAAATGGAGACTGAATGGTGTGGTGAAACACAAGGGTTTAATACCCCATGCTTCTGCTGACAACAATCTTACCAGACGGCAGAGCAAACGTGATTGCTCAGAGTGTACCCAAACATTGTTTCTTGCAATGTTGGTGTCCATTTAGACAGCTAGGTATATTGCAACTGGGGAATTAAGTATATTGGGCCTCATTACGAGTTGGGCGCAAAGGGAAACCAGGCACCGGTAAGGACACTGGTGCCGGTAATCCCTTTGCACCCTATTCCGAGTTCCCTTAGCCGGTCCCTTCCTTAACGCCTGGTTTTAGCAGGCATTAAGGACGGGACCCGTTAAGGGACTTTAGAGCTAATAACGGTACCGCAAATTGCGGTACCGTTATTAGCGCCTTCCCATTGAGCCCTATGGGGGCTCAAATGGGAATGGGGAATGGCTTTTTCAATGGGGACTTACCGGTCCCGCAAGGGTCGGAATAGACCGGTAAGTCCCCATTAAACGAGGTCGGACTCGGTACAGGTATTGGAGGTAGTCATGGGCAACAGGTGTGTGTGTTTCGAATGAAAATGGTGAAAATGTCGGAATTTGAGAGTGAATGGACATGAGAATAAGTGAGTTGTGTGAAGTAAGGTATGTCCGTGTGTGAAATAACACAGCACAGTACACTTTAAAAGCTTTTTGAATTTAAATCACGTAGCTTATCAAATGAAGGACTGAAGTTGTTGCATGCAATCTTGTGATTTGTTGTTTAGTGATTCACTGCAAATGCTTACTAAAAGGTCAGTGAGTTTACACCTTTGGTGTTCTTAAAATATTGCTTGTATAATTGAATAATAAAATATGTATACGTTTATATTTAAACCTGTATTGAAGTAATTCTTGCTCATGTGCCGAACAGCGGTTAAGAGATAGGAATAGGGACCACCGTGTGTGAGCAGCTAGGAGTAGCACTAGCTGAGTTGTTACGTGTTTTGAAGGGTTAATCCCTTGATTTGGGGGTGTGCTAGTGCTCATTATCCCTTTATCTCCTTTTGTTTGAATGGCGCAAAAAGCGCCATGATTACCTCCATACTCGGAATGAGGCCCAATGACAATGAAGAGCACGCAAATTTGACTTGGCATCCGGAGACAAAAATTAAGAAAATGACTGGGAGTGTTGCGTCCTTTTTTAGCCCAAAAAATATTTGTCTGGGTTTAGCGTCACATGGATCACCCTGCTATCATCAACACACATAAAATGAATACCTATAAAAGCACAACATAGATGAAAAAAATCATAGTACAAGGCAGGCTAGACAAAAGGAGCGATTTCTCTTTCTACACCTCTTCCCCCAACTTATACAGTATCACTGGCTTTTACAAAATGGCTGATCCCGTAACAGAGCCTTTACCACGCAATGTGCTCTCCAGACAGTTTGATCTTTTTCAGGGAATTTCCAATCAATCTGTGCTGCAGGTCCCTGTCTTTAACTTTAGAAGTTCTTCTAGTCAGGATATGACAAAGCAAAATGTTGCATCATGTTTATAACCTAGAAACAGTTGCCAGTGTTTAGCCATGCATTGCGGAGCAGGCTTCTTTCTACCTTTACCAAAAAATAATAAGAAAAACAATAAATGCAGAGCACAGGTGGAAAGGGCATAATGCACTTCTCACACGAACTCCCAGGATCCGTCAACTTGACCCCTGTAGCCTGGTCTCCCCACTCCCCTTCCTCCTCACCTGGGGTTTCTTGCTCTGGATCTTCTCCGAATCTCTTCTTCCACAGAGCCTTTTTTTTAATGCAGATAAGGTCTACCTCGGAAGGAAGCCACCCTGACCCTCGGATCCGAGGTCTAGGGGGGACCCCCTTCCGAAGCACACAAGCGGCAACAACAAGTGGGAGTACAATCAGGTGCAGAGAGGAATGCAGAGCAGTAGAATAAATAGGACCTGAAGTCAAAGGGAATAGCCAGAGACTCCAACGTGGAAAAGGACCCAACAAAGTGTCAGGAGGTGGTCAGGTAAGCAGGATAGGGGACCAAAAAAAAAAAAATCACTGGGCAACAAACTGCAGCACAACGAACAAAAACAAAGCAGAGACAAAAAAAAGGCAGGAGAGCAAACGGAGGACAAAAACGGAGAACAAGTAAAGGAAAAAACGAAGGGGAGACTAAGGCAGGACAGGAGAGGAGAAAAACGGCTGAGTAGCCGAGGAGAAAGAAACGTAGAGTACCAACCCGGAAGCCTAACGCGCATAGGTTGCAACACGCGGGCTTCCGGGTTGGGGCCACGTAAAAGGGCTTCGGACGTGTCGAGACTCGGAAGACTAGACTGCAGGCGCGAGCTGCGTACGAGCGTGACAGGACGGCCTAATGGCCGCCCCAACACCATCTGCTCCACACACGCCAGCTGCCCCTGCGTGTAACAGCACTATGCAGGGTTGGCAAGCGCTTACAGACAGTGTTTTACAAGTCTTTCCCCCAACCTGCACTGTATCCTTGGCTTTTACAAAATTTGAATTAGTTATTACCTATGGTCATTAGGAACAGGGGTCGTTTTAGCTTTTGCAAAAAAAGGGGATTATCCCTAACACTCTTTGTGTATACAATTTATTTACATAGACTGTTCATAGCATATGGTGTTTAGTTAGCAATGATAAACAAATATTTTCTACACAGGCAAATAATATTTATTAAAGGTATTTATTGATAAATAAAGTAACTCTCCCACAGATGGTAGGAAGGTAAATGTCACAGTTGCGATATTTGCCAGAGCAGCAGCTACTATTAGTGGATATTTTAATGTACATCTGTACTGTCTTAATGCATTAAAATTTAATTGAACACGTACTTTTATGGCTGATGGCCAAATAAAGTTAATACTAACTTAGTACATTTTCCAAGTAAAAGCATATGGCTGGTTGACCAAAACAACAACCTTTAAGATAAATCATAAAACATTCATCCAGAAACTTTATTCAAACACAGATACAGAGATTGTGAGGTTAAAATAACAATATCAGGCCAGATGCAAACAATGTACATAGTTTGAGGAGAAAAAACGTCCAAAATAAGATGGCAATAACTTCACAAGACTGACATGCCTTTAATATGTGAACATTGATTAATACAGTACTGTCTAATATAGGGTCATACATTTACTGAAGGTCATCCTGAAACAATGCTTGTACGATTAAACCAATTCGATGATAAATAGTACCTCAGGTTGGTGAGAAAACGAACACCAGGACATAGAGTTGACACCCACAGAGAGATACAAAATCTCTGGGGGAGCCAAGACAGCAAGAAAAGGCACTTGTTAATTTAGAGGGAGTCGGAGTAGGGCTACATTTTTATAAGTACATTTAGCCCAACATCTTATAACAATTAAGGAAGTACGTGTGTCATCAAAGGGTTTAGTTACTCTTGTTAGTCAGTTGAATTGGGCCAGATTCATATCGACTTTGAAAGTTAGTTTAGTTCAAATGCCAGGGAATGTACTCCTTATCCTGGTTTAGTATTTGTCATCATGTTTTGTTCATGTACTTATCATAATTAACAAAGGTGCAGATCAACACATTACTGTATAGCAACGTGGGGAATGGTAAGAATATGTTTTTCTCATAATCGGGTAGTTGGAGTGGAGGGGGAGATTTCGCTTTCAAAATGTTAATGGAATATCATTTTAGGGACTTTTGGTAGATAGCTGCAAAATAATGTATATGGTAACTCAGCCATGTTTGAGTCAACCAATAGTGACCCGGGGCTGTTGTAAATTCACCTTGTTAGTTACCTCTTCAAGGATTACAAGTAAACCGTCACGGAAGGTGTCCTCATGTGTGCCACCATCCCGAGATTCTCTTCTTTGTTATTGTAAACCTGGTGCATAAGCCTTAGACTTACATGTGGAGAAGAACCATATGTGAAGATTAAATGGCTGCTTGGTTAATTAGGGGCGTGGGAAAAGTATGCCTTGTCATTTCCTGCTACTTGAAAGTATTATGAACAAAGCCAATTTGATCGTCGGTATGTGCCATCAGCCACCATGTTCGATGGCATGGTAAACAAAAAGCCACTTCTAAATGAAAGAACTTCGTCACATAAATGGTAGGTCTAATGCTGCACTTTTGTAATCAGATCAATCCAAACTGTTCGAGCAGTGATAGAGTTACAGTACAAATCAACACAAAGGAAGTAGACCACCCCCTCCCTTATACCTAAATTATTCCTGCCACTGGATTGGGTCAAAAGAGTATTTCATTTTATTATAAACCACTTCAAAACATTATATCAGTCACCTAAAAACAGATTTCACCAACACTAATTCACAATGAAAAAAATAAATCCTGGTAAAGTGCATAGAGGTTAGTAACAGAGTGGAATATCTGCAAAGGTTCACTGCTTCTGTGCACTTAAGAGACAGTCATTTATAAAAACAAATAATTTCTTTTGAGCTTTTCAGTATATAGAGACATTGGGCCTAATTACAGGTCGGGCGGTCTGGAAATAACAGTGGCGGTAAACCTGCCACCACTGTTAATTCCGGAACGCCCGATCCCGACTCCTGCAGACGGGAGGTGATGTTCCCGCCAGGTCTGACCTGGCGGGTTTAACACTACCCACCTGCAGGTGGACATGGAAACACCAGCACCATCCCGAGATGGTGCCGGTGTTTCCACTTCCCCATTGAGTCCTATGGGACTTAATGGGAATGGGGATTTACCGAATTACGCCTCCAGAATTCCCGGGACACCAGGGTCGTAATGCCCTGGTATTTCCGGGAGTCATGGAGGCGGAATGGTAATATGAATCCGGCGGTAACCGGGCGGTTTTACCACCTCGGTTACCGCCGGACTCGTAATAAGGACCATTGTCTGCTTCCACAATTTCTAGTTATTATATTGACAAGCACAAATGAGTCAATCAGCAATATTTGATAAATATTGAGCCGGTGTGGTCTTTCCAGGGGGACGTGTATTTTGTTTCCATGACCTAGTTTTCTCCTGGGACTCTTCAGTTTTCCAAATCAAGGATGTGTACTCCAGCAATGTCAACATCTTGTGTTTAGTCACATAAATAAGAGGTGAGCCCATCCCATGCGACCTCCTTCCATCTGATCCTAAACGGTCTTCATCACTACAAGCCATTATTTGGCATCATGGGACTGTTCCCCTTCTATAGGCACTGAGTGTTTCAGTGTGTCATCTGCTCTACAAAAAACATCAACGAAAAGAGACAAAAATGTGTGTCAAAGAACTCAATTAATAAGGGTTTGTCCATTATCTACCGCCCAATCTATTAACAAAAGCACTAACTTCGATCTCTTAGTGTCTGATTTGGGGAGTGATCATTCAAGAATCCAAAGTCACACAGGCTCCACTTAGTAGCCTTTAAGGCGCCAAACAATGCAACACGCACAGGGCATTGTACTTGTTTTAGATATAAAGATGCGCAATTCACCACTAAGCACATTATATACAGCACCGTTTTTCGTGGCCCGGGTGGAGGTGCGACGCCCGAGGCGCAGAACTAAACAGTTCAGGAAGGGGATGGGGGTGAAGTAAGGGGCACACCCAGAAAGCTGACTCTGATCTGGCCGGACAAAAGATTAAGCAGCCTGCTGTGCCAGTGGGTGCTCCTCTGCAATGTGTGGCTGGCTGCTCTCTGTCGGATGACTGCAACGTGTTTAAATATGCAAACAAAGGAATGCATATTCCAAACACAGCGTGTGAGATGCTCTGGAGTCACACACCCTGTGCCCCTCGTTCTTTGTGTTGACAGCCTTTCCAGTGGGGCAATTTATAAGTGATGGCTCACTCAATAAGCCATTGTTCTTACACAGTATGTGCTTAACATTTCAGTGTTAAGAACTGAACATGGGGCATTTTTATTCACCAGGCCAGCACAAGTATCAGAATGACCAAACTGATGCATTCTTCAAAGAGAATTAAAAATGACACACAGAAAGAGTTGTAAACTATTTTCTTTATTATCATGTCTCTTTATTTGACACCAAAAACGTTGTTTTGTTTTGTATATTACTTTTTAGTTACATATGGCGCATCCCTGGGAAGGTTAACTGAAATTTTCTTGATTAAGTATTCTAGTGGCTGCTTTAGGACATGGACTAAATGCATGCACCCAGCATCAAAGGTCTTTTAATTTTCTAAACAAGCCATACACTGCCTAGTATGCACACCAGATGGCAAATCAATGTCACCTGGCACCTTGATTAGGAATGTAGGAGTTCATTGTGTGTCACGATGTAGGCAGTAGTCCATGGCAAATCAATGCAGTGAAATGTGTGCAGCAATGTTTTGTGAGCTGCACAAGTCACCACCCTGTTGGTTAATGGCTTCTATGTGGCGCTC